>NC_064638.1:379270321-381812526 GCF_023864345.2 Schistocerca serialis cubense | reverse complement strand
GAAGTGTTTAAACTCAGAAGAGTGTTCCTAGAGCCGCACTGTAACAATTCTGGACGAGTCGCATTGTCCTGCTGGTATTGCCCAAGTCCGTCGGAATGGACAATCGCCATGAATGGATGCAGGTAATCAGAGAGGACGCTTGGGAACGTGTCACCTCTCAGTGTGGTATATAGACGTATCAGGAGTCCCATATGACTCCAACTGGACACGCCCGTCACCATTACAGAGCCTCCACCGGCTTGAACAGTCCCCTTCTGATATGCACGGTCCACGGATTCATGAGGTTGTTTTCGTACCCGTGTACGTCCATCCGCTCGATACAATTTGATGAATTTTCGTTGAATGGTTCGCACGCTGACACTTGTTGATGGCCCAGCATTGAAATCTGCAGCAATTTGCGGAAAAGATTGCACTTCTGTCACGCTGAAGGATTCTCTTCAGTCGTCGTTGGTCTATTTCTTGCAGGATCTTTTTTTCGGCCGCAGGGATGTCGGAGTTTTGATGTTTTATCGGATTCCTAAAATTCACGGTCAACTCGTGAACTGGTCATACAGGAAAACCCCCACTTCATCGCTACCTCGGAGATGCTGTATCCCATCGCTCGTACACCGACTGTAACACCACGTTCAAACTCACTTAAATCTTGATAACCTGCAATTGTAGCAGCAGTAACCGATCTAACAACTGCGCCAGACGCTTGTTGTCTTATATAGGCGTTGCCGACCGCAGCCACGTATTTTGTCTGTTTTATCTCTGTGATGGATACGGATGCCTACGCCAGTTTCTTTGGCGCTTCAGTGTATTTGATGTGACCACTGTGGCTTTTGTTAGTAGACTCGATCGTGCAGGTACACCGAAAATTATGTAAGATGCTCACATGTTGAAAGAAAGGTTCCTGTATCACTGCTTCAAACATTGATTGATTTATTATATTACTTCAAATGTATGTTATTATATCTATAATAACGTCTGTGGTGTGAAAAAAGTTACAGTACATAACTACAATGTTGTCGTGGTCTTCATTCCAGAGACTGGTTTGATGCAGCTCTCCATGCTACTCTATCCTGTGCAGGCTCGTTCATCTCCGAGTAACTATTGCAACCTACATCCTTCTGAATCTGCTTAGTGTATTCATCTCTTGGTCTCCCTCTACGATTTTTACCCTCCACGCTTCCCTCCAGCACTAAACTGGTGGTCCCTTGATGCCTCAGAACGTGTCCTACCAACCGATCCCTTCTTTTAGTCAGGTTGTGGCACAAATTCCTCTTCTCCCCAATTCTATTCAGTACCTCCTCATTAGTTACGTGATCTTCCCATCTAATCCTCAGCACTCTTCTGTAGCACCACATTTCGAAAGCTTCTTTTCAAAAATGTTAAAATGTGTGTGAAATCTTATGAGACTTAGCTGCTAAGGTCATCAGTCCCTAAGCGTACACACTACTTAACCTAAATTATCCGAAGGACAAACACACACACCCTTGCCCGAGGAAGGACTAGAACCTCCGCCGGGACCAGCCGCACAGTCTATGACTGCAGCGCCTTATACCGCTCGGCTAATCCTGCGCGGCTCGAAAGCTTCTGCTCTCTTCTTGTCTAAACTATTTATCGTCTTTGTCTCGTTTCCATACATGCCACACTCCGTACAAATACTTTCAGAAAAGACTTCCTGACAAACAAATTTCTCTTCTTCAGAAACGCTGTTCTTTCCATAACCAGTCTACATTTTATATCCTCTCTACTTCGAACAACATTAGTGATTCTGCTCCCCAGATAGCAAAACTCATCTACTACCTTAATTGCCTCATTTCCTAATCTAATTCCCTCAGCATCATCTGATTTAAATCGACTGCATTCCATTATCCTCGTTTTGCTTTTGTTGATGTTCATCTTATATCCTCCTTTCAAGATACTGTCCAATCGATTCAATTGCTCTTTCAGATCCTTTGCTGTCTTTAATTCTTCTCCATAAATTTTAATTCCTACTCCAAATTTTTCTTTTGTTTTCTTTCCTGCTTGCTCAATATACAGATTGAATAACATGAGGGATAGACTACAGCCCTGTCTCACTCCCTTTTCAATCACTGCTTCCCTTTCATGCCCCTCGACTCGTATAATTGCCATCTCGTTTCTGTACAAATTGCAAATGTCCTTTCGCCCCATGTATTTTACCTCTGTCACCTTCAGAATTTGAAAGAGATTGTTCCATTCAACATCACAAATGTGAAGTGTAGACACACCCCTTATTAATGTCCAGTACTAGGTGTCCGGACACTTTTGAACTCATAGTATATGTTGTAAACGCGTGGTCCTTTTCTTCTTTTTCTGCTTCACATGTCACACTGCTATTCCGTGTTCACGAATGCATCCCCGTTTCGCGTATCTTCTTTCATTACTTTCTCCGCGTTTTACAACTTGCTCCACTCGGTTTCACTAGGAGAAAAAGACAAACGGCGGTCACACTATCTCAGTTTTTTCCGGAAATCTTATATATCCCTCACTTGGCTAGTGTGTTGTGATGTTTTCGTCATCCGCGAGATGATTGTCTCCTCCCAGCACCACGGTCTAATTGCGCTGATGCTCCGTGACTAAGGATTTCAGTACCAACGGCACGGCGTGTTCTACCAAAGAAGGAGAATCGTTATCCTTATTATCGACAGAGTGTCTCGCGTCCAGTGGTTCTTTTCTCACAGTTAGTTCTATTGATGACCGTTCCGTTTTCATGTGAACCCAAAAAAGGAAAAACGATTAGCCTTTGTAACCATAATAAAGCCTCGTTGTTCTCGTCCCGAGGGAAAGTGATTGTTAGCGTCCGCTAGCTGCTGCCGGCTCACCTGGAACTTTAATGAGGGGACGGAACTGGTAACGGAAATCGCAGCTGATTCATTCCCAACAGGCCGTGCAGTTTCCCCTTCGCCCTTTCATAACCGCGAGAACACCGCTTCAGAGCTCGTGGCGCCTATTAGAACGCCAGGACAATGATTTACGGCGAACTGTTGAGTAAAATCATTCGTAGTGAAGTCAGGCGGCTTACGTCACGAAAAGCACCGCCAATCTAACAACGTACGTAGTAAAGTCGTCTACAATGCGTGACAAAATACGTAGATACAAAAGTAGCACTTAAGTGTCTGCGTGTCGTGTCAGCAAAACTAAGTCGACGAGGGAGAGAATCCGACATAATGGGCACGACAGTGGAATACGAAACAGATTGTTTCGACATCTACATCTACATCCACATCCATACTCCTGAAGCCACCTGACGGTGTGTGGCGGAGGGTACCTTGAGTACCTCTATCGGTTCTCCCTTCTGTTCCAGCCTCGTATTGTTCGTGGAAAGAAAGATTGTCGGTATATCTGTGTGGGCTCTAATCTCTCTGATTTTATCTCCATGGTCTCTTCGCGAGATGTACGTAGGAGGGAGCAATATACTGCTTGACTCCTCGGTGAAAGGATGTTCTCGAAACTTCAACAAAAGCCCGTACCGAGCTACTGAGCGTCTCTCTAGCAGAGTCTTCCAATGGAGTTTCTGTCATCTCCGTAACTCTTTCGCGATTACTGAATGATCCTGTAACGAAGCGCGCTGCTCTCCGTTGGATCTTCTCTATCTCTTCTATCAACCCTATCTGGTACGGATCCCACACTGTTGAGCAGTATTCAAGTAGTGGGCGAACAAGTGTACTGGAACGTACTTCCTTTGTTTTCGGACTGCATTTCCTTACATTCTTCCAGTGAATCTCAGTCTGGCATCTGCTTTACCGACGATTACTTTTATATAGTCATTCCATTTTAAATCACTCCTAATGCCTACTCCCAGATAATTTATGAAATTAACTGCTTCCAGTTGCTGACCTGTTATATTGTAGCTAAATGATAAAGGATCTTTCTTTCTATGTATTCGCAGCACATTACACTTGTCTACATTGACATTCAATTGCCATTCCCTGCACCATGCGTCAATTCGTTGCAGATTCTCCTGCATTACAGTACAATTTTCCATTGTTACAACCTCTCGATATACTACAGCATCATCAGGAAAAAGCCTCAGTGAACTTCCGATGCTATCCACAAGGTCATTTATACACTCCTGGAAATGGAAAAAAGAACACATTGACACCGGTGTGTCAGACCCACCATACTTGCTCCGGACACTGCGAGAGGGCTGTACAAGCAATGATCACACGCACGGCACAGCGGACACACCAGGAACCGCGGTGTTGGCCGTCGAATGGCGCTAGCTGCGCAGCATTTGTGCACCGCCGCCGTCAGTGTCAGCCAGTTTGCCGTGGCATACGGAGCTCCATCGCAGTCTTTAACACTGGTAGCATGCCGCAACAGCGTGGACGTGAACCGTATGTGCAGTTGACGGACTTTGAGCGAGGGCGTATAGTGGGCATGCGGGAGGCCGGGTGGACGTACCGCCGAATTGCTCAACACGTGGGGCGTGAGGTCTCCACAGTACATCGATGTTGTCGCCAGTGGTCGGCGGAAGGTGCACGTGCCCGTCGACCTGGGACCGGACCGCAGCGACGCACGGATGCACGCCAAGACCGTAGGATCCTACGCAGTGCCGTAGGGGACCGCACCGCCACTTCCCAGCAAATTAGGGACACTGTTGCTCCTGGGGTATCGGCGAGGACCATTCGCAACCGTCTCCATGAAGCTGGGCTACGGTCCCGCACACCGTTAGACCGTCTTCCGCTCACGCCCCAACATCGTGCAGCCCGCCTCCAGTGGTGTCGCGACAGGCGTGAATGGAGGGACGAATGGAGACGTGTCGTCTTCAGCGATGAGAGTCGCTTCTGCCTTGGTGCCAATGATGGTCGTATGCGTGTTTGGCGCCGTGCAGGTGAGCGCCACAATCAGGACTGCATACGACCGAGGCACACAGGGCCAACACCCGGCATCATGGTGTGGGGAGCGATCTCCTACACTGGCCGTACACCACTGGTGATCGTCGAGGGGACACTGAATAGTGCACGGTACATCCAAACCGTCATCGAACCCATCGTTCTACCATTCCTAGACCGGCAAGGGAACTTGCTGTTCCAACAGGACAATGCACGTCTGCATGTACCCTGTGCCACCCAACGTGGTCTAGAAGGTGTAAGTCAACTACCCTGGCCAGCAAGATCTCCGGATCTGTCCCCCATTGAGCATGTTTGGGACTGGATGAAGCGTCGTCTCACGCGGTCTGCACGTCCAGCACGAACGCTGGTCCAACTGAGGCGCCAGGTGGAAATGGCATGGCAAGCCGTTCCACAGGACTACATCCAGCATCTCTACGATCGTCTCCATGGGAGAATAGCAGCCTGCATAGCTGCGAAAGGTGGATATACACTGTACTAGTGCCGACATTGTGCATGCTCTGTTGCCTGTGTCTATGTGCCTGTGGTTCTGTCAGTGTGATAATGTGATGTATCTGACCCCAGGAATGTGTCAATAAAGTTTCCCCTTCCTGGGACAATGAATTCACGGTGTTCTTATTTCAATTTCCAGGAGTGTATATATTGTGAATAGTAACGGTCCTACAACACTCCCCTGTGGCACACCTGAAATCACTCTTACTTCGGAAGACTTCTCTCCATTGAGATTGACATGCTGAGTTCTGTTATCTAGGAACTGTTCTATCCAATCACACAATTGGTCTGATAGTCCATACGCTCTTACTTTGTTCATTAAACGACTGTGGGGAACTGTATCAAACGCCTTGCGGAAGTCAAGAAACACGGTATCTACCTGGGAACCCGTGTCTATGGCCCTCTGAGTCTCGTGGACGAATAGCGCGAGCTGGGTTTCACACGACCGTCTTTTTCGAAACCCATGCTGATTCCTTCAGAGTAGATTTCTAGTCTCCAGAAAAGTCATTATATTCGAACATAATATGTGTTCCAAAATTCTACAACTGATCTCTAGGAAGAATGTGAACACGAATGAGTGGAATAATATAGTGAAGCAGTTTTTCTCGTTTAAGTCTCGACAAGGCCACATTTAGCATCGGTCTGTTTACTCTGTTAAGCAGAAGGACACGTATATGTCAAGGGGACAGATATTGGGTTGGTGCATAACTGTGTTGCGTTTTTCCGTAAGTTTAATAAACACAACAGATACGTATAACAGATATTTTAACTATCAGTAATGTATTCTCCTTCACTGTTTGCAACAGCCTCCAACGCTGGGGTAACTTTTCGTTTCCGGGCTGTAGAAATCACGTGGTATTGAGGCGAAGAACTCGTCGAGTTGTATTCCGAGAGCATTTGCATCCGTGAAGAAAGTTCCTTGAAGGTTGTCCGATAGAGAGCGAGAGTCTGAGGGCGCAAGATGAGGTGAGTGAAGTGGGTGCCGAATGACTTCCCAACCCAACCCCTGTATAGTGGTTTTTGCCAGTCTAGCAGAATGCGGGCGGGCGTTATGGTGGAGTAGGATCATTTCATGCGGCCTTCCTGGTCGTTGTTCTTGGTATCGTTTGCATGTGTTGACAGTAAATGTCAGCAGTGATGGTTAGACCTCGCGGAAGCAATTCGTAGTATACCACACCGTCGCAGCAAGCAAAGGTGCACATTTAGCCATCCTTTTTTTTTTTTTTTTTTTTTTTTTTTTCTTTAGTGCACGCTGTACCTATACACCCGATTTTCGAACCTTATCCATTGCATGCACATGTCGCACGATGATGAAATGATCACAGTTCATCACTTTTGCCATTTCGCCAGTTCGCAACGGTCTTCAGCAAACCATGAAGGTCTGCCTGAATGTATAGAGTCACTAATGTCAAAATATTCCTCCTTATAACGAGAAAACCATTTCCTTGCCGTGCTCTGTCCAGTGGCATTATCCACCTACACGGCGCAAGTGTTTGTTTGGCTGCCTCCACCGCTATCACTCCTCTATTGAAATTAAACAGAATAATACATCGGAAATGTTCCGATTTCTTCACTTGGTACTCCATTTTGTAGCGTCCTCAGCTCCAGCCACTTTCTCCAATTGACAAAATGGTAATATGTAAACTCAAATAGCAACAGTCAACTACAAATCAAAATGGCAATCGAGGACTAAACCCTTACCACCCTGAATACCAACTTACAGTCCGCCTGCTTAGACAGGTGGTAGCGTGCTCGCCTTCCATGCAAGCGGGCCCGGGTTCGATTCCCGGCCGAGCTGGAGATTGTCTCCGCTCGTGGACTGGGTGTTGTGTTGCCCTCATCATCATGTCATCCTCATCGCCGGCGAGCAAGTCGCCCAATGTGGCGTCGAATGAAATGAGACTCGCACTTTGCGGCCGAACTTCCCCGACTAGGGGCCTCCCGGCCAGCAATGCCATGTGCTCATTTCCACTTTTTACCAACTTGCAAAACAAAAACGCTACGAATTATGCACCATGATAAATGCCGTTCACGAATGCATTTTTTCTGGGACCTCTCACTTCATATTTTCACTGGAGTCCACGTTTGTCTCCGTATATCCTTAAATTACGAAATCCAGTCTAGTCGTATGTTACTTTATTAAAATTGGTTACCTTTTTCGGCTTTGCAATCGTCATCAGATTTAATGATTACAGCAGCGGAACGTAGGCGCAAGTGTAACGCCCTGATTTCGTAATACTTTAATGTAAGTAAAATTAATGTGTGCGAGTCTGACCGCATTATGATGGACAGATTCGCAACGGTTTGATAGCTTCATAGGGCAAGGAGATAATTTATCGCCGTGGCACAGAAATGGCGGTTCCTATCAGTGAAATTTTGTTTTTATGGCCTTGCCTCATATTGCGTAATAACCAGTGTTCAATATATATGAGTGAGAAAAATGCCGCAACATACATGATGTTTTAATACTTTTACACTTTATTACACTCCTACCATCAAATCAACTTAAAGAAACCCATGACACCTGGCAGCAGACGAAACTGCGGCGCGGAAATGGCTGCAGGTGAAAACAATAGTCGTCCTTAGAGCTATGAAGAAGCACTGCAATAGAGATGTCTAAAACATCGCGTTGTAGACCCCCAAGCAGCTGCGCTCAGCGCACAGAAACCTTTCGGGATCACCTCTCACCGAGTCTACTGCAGCGCTACATATAAGGTTTCGTTTCTAATAGAGAACTGGCAGAATTATTTCGCGCGCAGTCCTGGGTTTGTCAGCTCGTTGGGATAATAAACCAAATAAGCCGTAACTGCTTTAATTACTCTGTAGCGAGCCACGGGAGGCTGGTTCTTGGGCCGAAATACTCGTATATGTGAACAAAACCAATTTTCTGTTAAGTTCGGGTCACCCTGTTGATGTATTGCAATTCTAATTTGTATGTAAACAAGCAATTACGAGTTGACAGGTACAGAAGCGTAGTTTATCTGCTGAGACGAGTGAGGGAGTCAGGCCTACCTTCGGCGTACGCATCGCCGCCAATCTTTCTCGCGGGCCTCGCAATACATCGTTGTCGCAGCACCAAAAAATAATTAATGCAGAGTAATGAAATTTCGGGAATACATTTGTCAAGGTAACATATTAAAGGATTAACCTTGCAAGATCACAGGTTAATGTAAGCGCGAGTAAGTCATTGTATATGTGAAATGCCGGTATTTTAATAACCGGTGTAACCGCCAGAGCCGGCCGGTGTGGCCGTGCGGTTAAAGGCGCTTCAGTCTCGAACCGCGTGGCCGCTACGGTCGCAGGTTCGAATCCTGTTTCGGGCGTGGATGTGTGTGATGTCCTTAGGTTACTGCTGCCATTTATTAGCAGCATTTCAAGGGGTGTTTTCCAACATGATAACGCTTACCCACATACCGCTGTTGTAATCCTACATGCTCTACTTAAGTTCTAAGTTCTAGGGGACTGATGACCACAGATGTTACGTCCCATAGTGCTAAGAGCCATTTGAACCATTTGTAACCGCCAGAATGTTGAATGCAAGCATGTAAACATGGATGTATTGTCTTGTACGGTGCCGAATGTCAGTGGGATAGAGTTCCGTGCTTATTGCACTTGGTCGTCAAATGCCTTTTGTGGATGACGCTGGAGTTGCTGACTGATGATGTACCATGTGTGCTCGACTGGAGATAGACTTGGTATAAAGTATGCCAAGGCAACATGTCAACACTCTGTAGAGCATGTAGGATTACAACAGCGGTATGTGGGTAAGCGTTATCATGTTGGAAAACACCCCTTGAAATGCTGCTAATAAATGGCAGCAGAACAGGTCGAATCACCAGACTGACGTACAAATGTGCAGTCAGGGTGCGTAGGATACTCACAAGAGTGCTCCTACTGTCATACGAAGTCGCACGCCATACTATAACCACAGGTGTAGCTCCAATGTGGCTAGGACGCAGATAGGTTGCTTCCAGGTCCTCATTTGACCACCTTTAAACCAACACACAGCCATCACTGGCACCGAGGCAGAACCAGCTGTCATCAGGAAACACAACAGATCTCCATCCGGCCCTGCAATGAGCTCTCGCTTGACGCCATTGAAGTCGCAAGTGGCGTTGGTTTGGCGTGGTGGAATGCTCAGCTGTAGAGCGTGTAGCTCGAAGTTTTCCGTGAAGTAACCGATTTGTAACAGTTCGTTGTGTCACTGTGGTGCCAAATGCTGCTCAAATTTCTGCCGCTGCTCCAGTACGATGCCCCGGAGCTACGAGGGGCGTTTGAAAAGTCCATGCAAAAATAAAAACTACTTACGTGTTTGGGGTAAACCTTTTTTATTTTTCGACATAGTCTCCTTTTAGCCTTATTCACTTCGTCCAACGCTGTTCTAACTTCTTGATCCCTTCCAAATAACAGGAATTGTCCAAGTCTGCTCAGTCCGGAGCCGCGCGACTGCTACGGTCGCAGGTTCGAATCCTGCCTCGGGCATGGATGTGTGTGATGTCCTTAGGTCAGTTAGGTTTAAGTAGTTCTAAGTTCTAGGGGACTGATGACCATAGATGTTAAGTCCAATAGTGCTCAGAGCCATTTGAACCATTTTGTCCAAGTCTGCAAAATAGCTATTAGTTGCTGCAATCACCTCGTCGTTTGAATAAAATCTTTGTCCCGCCAGCCATTTCTTCAAATTGGGGAACAAACAGGAATCCGGGGGTGCCAAGTATGGAGAACAGAGGGGATGTGAAACGAGTTGGAATCCTATTTTCATTAATTTTGCGACCACAACTGCTGAGGTGTGTGCTGGTGCATTGTCGAGATGCAAAAGGACTTTTTTGCGGTCCAATCGCTTGCGTTTTTCTTGCAGCTCGGTTTTAAAACGGTCCAGTAACGATGGATAATATTCACCTGTAATAGTTTTACCCTTTTCCAGATAGTCGATGAGGATTATCCCTTGCGAATCCCAAAAGACAGTCGCCATAACCTTTTCGGCCGATGGAAGGGTCTTCGCCTTTTTTGGTGCAGATTCCTCCTTGGTAAGCCATTGTTTAGATTGTTCTTTGCTCTCAGGAGTATAGGAACGTATCCATGTTTCATCCACAGTGACGAAATGACGCTTAAGGTCCTGCGGATCCTTCCTAAACAGCTGCAAACCATCCTTGCAACACTTCACACGATTCCGTTTTCGGTCAAGCGTGAGCAATAGCGGAACCCATCTTGCGGATAGGCTTCTCATGTCCAAATGTTTATGCAAAATATTTTGTACCCGTTCATTCGAGATGCCCACAGGACTAGCAATCTCACGCACCTTAACTCTTCTGTCATCCCTCACCATATCATGGATTTTATCAATGATTTCTGGAGTCGTAACGTCCACAGGGCGTCCAGAACGTTCAGCATCACTTGGGCCCATATGGCCACTCTGGAAATTTTGAAACCACTTATAAACTGTTCTAATCGAAGGTGCAGAGTCACCGTAATGTTTATCAAGCTTCTCTTTAGTCTCCTGAGGTGTTTTGCCTTTTTTAAAATGAAGTTTAATCACCACACGAAATTCTTTTTCGTTCATTTTTTGACAATCACTCCACTTCCTTGATTCAAACGAATGCCAAACACAAAGAAATAGACCAATATGGCTGGAACTTGGTGTGCGTTCTTTCCAAAGATGCTACTAACTAAACATGGCCTCGATTCGCGCCGGTGGTGCTATCTCTCGGACGCCCCTCGTATAAGCCGAGCACGATGGTCTTCCCTCTCGGTAGTGCCAGTGGCCATCCGGAGCTCGATCTTCTTCCGCCTGTACATTATAGTGACCACTGCTCCCAGCGTTCGTATGTGGTGGCTACATTGCTGCCAAGTCTTTCTGCAGTATCGCAGGAGGAATATCCAGCTTCTCATAGCCCAAACACGCGACCACTTTAAAACTCGGTGACTAAATCAACTCATCACTTCCAATCTCAAAGTTAACTGACGTTGATAACCTTTACAGCGTCTGCTTAAAACAAACCTGATTTGCATCCCCATAATAGCACAAAATGTTTCATATGTAGCAACACGCGTACCATCTTTCGTTTGTGTCTCACACTTCCTCCTTTCTCTGCGACATTTTTCCGCCTTACGACATTACGGTCACGTTGTAAGACGCCCGTGGCTTCAAATGGTGGGGCACCCTTTAACTGGTTTCTCGTTTCGACCGTGTGTCCTGTCCACATCGCGTACCTGACAATCCCGCGGCGGTCGCACTGTTCTGCTCCACACTGCTGCTGGCTTGCCTGAAATTATCTATCGAAATATGCAAGCGGGTTTAGGGGAGCCACTCAACGTCAAGCACAACACTGTCCAACGTCTGGTATGAACATCTATTTTCTGAGACGATAAGTAATCACAGGTTGCACTGTTTACATTCCAAGACATAACTGCTTATCCCAGTTAACATTCTTGATGATTATCTGTCCACAATATCACTTGGACGAACGTACCCATAACCGACGCGACGCGGGTGATTGTTAATGAGGCGGAAGCCGACTGATCGAACGAAAGTTCTTACGCTCGCCACGCATACACAGATATTTGGTACCAGTCCTCCTTTTTCTTAAAAAAAACCTTTATTACAAATTTATAATAATTATACAATCTTAACCTACTTCTTAAATGATTAGTGGGTCATAATTTTGTGCAACATTAATTGCAGCTAGATACAAATTTAATTAATTAGTGAGCTACAGCTATAACTATACAACAATGGGCAGCTAATTTATTTATTATTATTAATGTTAACTTTATATGACCTGCGCTTAACTAAACTCTACTGCCTGCTGCGTCACAGTTGTGTCAGTAGTTTATAAACCTACTTTTTAGAGTCTTGCTCATCGAGCTAATCCTGATGAGCGTGCCCCTGACACTGGGCAGGCCAAGGATGTTATTCGCTGCAGGTTCCTAAATAGCTGCCGGCCTGAGTGGCCGTGCGGTTCTAGGCGCTACAGTCTGGAACCGAGCGACCGCTACGGTTGCAGGTTCGAATCCTGCCTCGGGCATGGATGTGTGTGATGTCCTTAGGTTAGCTAGGTTTAAGTAGTTCTAAGTTCTAGGCGACTGATGACCTCAGAAGTTAAGTCGCATAGTGCTCAGAGCCATTTGAACCATTTGAACCTAAATAGCTAATTTCCTAATCTAGTTCTGTTCTGGTCTAAGTCAAGTCCGGTGCTTTGCCCTGTATCGGTGGTGTCGTACCCCACTCCTCCTAGTCCTGTACGCGGCGGATTCCTGACTATGAGGAAAGTCAACCTGTCCACGCACAGGCGGTATGGGAATACGGCGCTAGATTCAGTGTTTGGTGTGTCTCAAACTGTTAATTTAGTTTATGTCCCTCAGGTATTCCTTTAAAACTTTTCGTGATACCTCATCCTCCAATTGGCTAAGACTTTGAAAAGTGTCTTCTTGTCTAAGTAAGTGGTATGTGTCATGATCAGGTAATTGGTCACGTGATGTGGATGCTACATCATATGTCGGGTATGGTCCATGACCAGTGAGAAAATGGATCGGTCCTCGGGTGGGTTCAAAGTATCTCATGCCCAGTCGTTCCCTGACGTTAGGAAGAAGTTCAAATGTTCTGCGACCTGTTTCTTCTGCTTCCCATAATTCTTGCCACACTTGCTCACCTCTTCGCCTTATCTCACCCTTATCCCCAATGTCTAATATCTCTTCTATCTTCGCGGTAGTCCCCTTTTTAACCCAAAACCACGCAGCCAGTCCTCCTTGACATTGTAAGGATACAACACTGTTCATAGAGTCAGTTTTTCAGTTCTCATTTCCCACTTGTACCAGAGTGCGCGTAACCGTCGCAGTGCGGCTGACTGTTGATGCGGAAACGCGATGACGGAACGTATGTTCTCACGCTCGCAACAAGACACAGGCACTTGATTGCACTCTTTTGTGGTAACTAATTTTTACTGTTTCACATTAGTTCATCCTGGGAGACCGAACACGGCGCGGATGATTGATGCTGTACGGTACGCGCAGCGAGCGGATACTCAAACACTTTATCGGCGGCACTGCCCACTTCGAGAAAGCTTATGACAATGTTGACTGGAATACTCTCTCTCAAATTCTGAAGGTGGCAGGGGTAAAATACAGGGAGCGAAAGGCTATTTACAATTTGTACAGAAACCAGATGGCAGTTAAAAGTGTCTACGGACATGAAAGGGAAGCAGTGGTTGGGAAGGGAGTCAGATAGGGTTGTAGCCTCTTCCGATGTTATTCAATCTGTATATTGAGCAAGCAGTAAAGGAAACAAAAGAAAAATACAGAGTAGGTATTAAAATCCATGGAGAAGAAATGAAAATTTTAAGGTTCTCCGATGGCATTGTAATTCTGTCAGAGAGAGCAAAGGACTTGGAAGAGCAGTTGAACGCAATGGAGACCGTCTTGAAAGGAGGATACAAGATGAACATCAACAAAAGCAAAACGAGGATAATGGAATGCAGCCGAGTTAAGTCGGGTGATGATGAGGGAATTGGATTAGGAAATGAACACTTAAAGTAGTAATGGAGTTTCGCTATTTGGGGAGCAAAATAACTGATGATGATCGAATTAGAGAGGATATAAAATGTAGACTGGCAATGGCAAGGAAAGCGTTTCTGAAGAAGAGAAATTTGTTAACATCGAGTGTAAATTAAAGTGTCAGGAAGTCGTTTCTGAAAGTATTAGTATGGAGTGTAGTCATGTATGGAAGTGAAACGTGGACGATAAATAGTTTGGACAAGAATAGAATAGAAGTTTTCGAAATGTGGTGCTACAGAAGAACGCTGAAGAATACATGGGTAGATCACACAATTAATGAGGAGGTATGGAATAGAATTGGAGAGGAGTTTGTGGCACAACTTGACTAGAAGAAGGGATCGGTTGGTAGGACATGTTCTGAGGCATCAAGGGGTCACAAATTTTGTATTGGAGGGTAAAAGTCGTAGAGGGAGACCAAGAGATGAATACACTAAGCAGATTCAGAAGGATGTAGGTTGCAGTAGGTACTGGGAGATGAAGCAGCTTGCACAGGATAGAGTAGTATGGAGAGCCGGTGAGGTGGCCGAGCGGTTCTAGGCGCTACAGTCTGGAACTGCGCGACCGCTACGGTCACAGGTTCGAATCCTGCCTCGGGCATGGATGTGTGTGATGTCCTTAGGTTAGTTAGGTTTAAGTAGTTCTAAGTTCAAGGGGACTGATGACCTTAGAAATTAAGTCCCATAGTGCTCAGAGCCATTTGAACCAGTAGCATGGAGAGCTGCATCAAACCAGTCTCAGGACTGAATACCACAACAATAACAACAACATCACATTACTTCACTGTAATAGCAGTTGTAGCAACACTCGAACGTCCATAACAATGCCTTGCACATGCAGAGCTACCCACAGCACAACGTAACAGCTCTGTGTCCCGTGCTCGGCTCTGCGAACGCGCTGCCCGCAAAGATACTCCGCAACTAAGCCAGCGATATGACAGTACGCTTACAACGTTGTAACTCGCAGTATATCGGGCATCGACGCGACAGCAGAGCCGCTTCTCGCCGATCCAGGTACAGCGTCAGCACGCTGCAGACACTTGCGTGATGTGCAGCGCAACAGATGAAGCACTGCTGTAAACTGCGATCGGACCCTGGCCTGTCAGCTTCGCGGCGTGGTCTAGCGATGCACGGTGTATGCACCGGGGTCGGCGGAGTTTGCAACGAACGGCAGCTGGGCGCGCGTGTCGAGATAGCATCGAGCAGCGCACACGTGCGGCGCTCGCCATATACGACGCTCATGGAAATCGAGGCGGCTGGCTTAGGACTTTTATGGAGGTCGGGGGAGTCGCGGCTGTCCACGCCCCTCGGCGGCGGCGTGCGGTTGCGGCGGCTCGGCCCTGTTACACGCGCCGTAAACGGCAGGCGGGCGGGCCGGCTGAGGGAAAGGACCGACCCGAGGCCGAGTGTAGAGCCGAGGGGTCGTCGGAGCCTGCTGTATCGGTAATACGCCGACTGTACAGCTGGGCCGGACTGCTACTGGTCAGAGAGTTTGTACCCTGTTCTCTGTTCTGCACAGTGTCGTCGACCTCCCACTACGTTTCTCACCTGCCCCACAAGCGGCTCTCTCTCTCTCTCTCTCTCTCTCTCTCTCTCTCTCTCTCTCTCTCTCACATCGTACCCCCCCCCCCCCCCGAAATTGACCGCCTGCTCATATTTCACCTAACTGGACTTCGCCCTAGTAAAAGCCGCACGGACCATCACACTGAATGACTAAAACTAAAATCCACCCGAACAGGCCATGGAGGCCCGACGGTATCGACAGGCTGCCGTGTCATCCTCAGGCCACAGACGTCACTGGATGCGGATATGGAGGGCACATGGTCACTACACCGCTCTCCCGACCGTATGTCGGTTTACGAGACCGGAGCCGCTACTTCTCAATCAAGTAGCTACTCGGTTTGTGTCAGAAGGGCTGAGTGCTCGGTAGACAGTGCTCGGTAGACCAGACGGCCAGCCGGCCGAGGTGGCCGAGCGGTTCTAGGCGCTGCAGCCTGGAACCGCGCGACCGCTGCGGTCGCAGGTTCGAAACCTGCCTCGGGCATGGATGTGTGTCATGTCCTTAGCTTAGTTAGGTTTAAGTAGTTCTAAGTTCTAGGGCACTGATGACCTCAAATGTTAAGTCCTATAGCGCTCAGAGCCATTTTGAACCGGACGGTCACCCATCCAAGTGCTAGCCCAGCCCGGCAGCGCTTAACCTCGGTCATCTGAGGGGAACCAGTGTTACCACTGCGTTGGACCCAGAATGAATGACACAGAACAGAATTTCTGTTTGATGTAGTGAATGGCGAATTGTTCTAAACGTGGAAGTATGTGGATTAATGCTGATGAGTAGGAAAAGACAATCCTGCAGTGTTCGAATAATGTATTAGTGGTGAGCCATTTGACAAAGTCACGTCGTTCAAATGTTGTTGTTGTTGTTGTTGTGGTCTTCAGTCCTGAGACTGGTTTGATGCAGCTCTCCATGCTACTCTATCCTGTGCAAGCTTCTTCATCTCCCAGTACCTACTGCAACCTACATCCTTCTGAATCTGCTTAATGTATTCATCTCTTGGTCTCCCTCTACGATTTTTACCCTCCACGCTGCCTTCCAATGCTAAATTTGTGATCCCTTGTTGCCTCAAAATGTGTCCTACCAACCCATCCCTTCTTCTAGTCAAGTTGTGCCACAAACTTCTCTTCTCCCCAATCCTATTCAATACCTCTTCATTAGTTACGTGATCTACCCACCTTATCTTCAGCATTCTTCTGTAGCACCACATTTCGAAAGCTTCTATTCTCTTCTTGTCCAAACTAGTTATCGTCCATGTTTCACTTCCATACATGGCTACACTCCATACAAATACTTTCAGAAACGACTTCCTGACACTTAAATCAATATTGGATGTTAACAAATTTCTCTTCTTCAGAAACGCTTTCCTTGCCATTGCCAGTCTACATTTTACATCCTCTCTACTTCGACCATCACCAGTTATTTTACTCCCTAAATAGCAAAACTCCTTTACTACTTTAAGTGTCTCATTTCCTAATCTAATTCCCTCAGCATCACCCGATTTAATTTGACTACATTCCATTATCTTCGTTTTGCTTTTGTTGATGTTCATCTTATATCCTCCTTTCAAGACACTGTCCATTCCGTTCAACTGCTCTTCCAAGTCCTTTGCTTTGTAGAACGATACGACATGCAACGAAATGGTTCAAATGGCTCTGAGCACTATGGCATCTGAGCATCTGTGGTCATCAGTCCCCTAGAACTTAGAACTGCTTAAACCTAATAAACCTAAGGACATCACACACATCCGTGCCCGAGGCAGGATTCGAACCTGCGACCGTAGCGGCCGCGCGGTTACGGACTGGGGCCCCGAGAACCGCTCGGCCACTCCGGCCAGCGACATGCAACGAGTACGTTAAGTTGGCAGTAAGGAAGACGAGCGGTTCGACTTTGGTTTATTGGAAGAATTCTAGGAAACTGTAGCTCATCTGCAAACGACACTGCACATACAGGGTGTGTCACAAAGAACAGCCGTTTTAGGATGGTCATTGTGACTGGCGGATGCGCGCGCAGATACCGGCGAGGCGTTAGAAGAATTGCGAGGAAATGGGAAATTCATTTACGATGGAGAAGTGGAGTGTACATGACACTGTCCGTGTGATAGAGCTTTACATTGAAATTAAGCCAATAATAACCACCCAACGAGCGTTCTGCAGATTAAACCATCGGGGACAGGTCACGGATGGCTACACCATACGACGTTGGACAGTTATGTGGCGCAACGATAGCTCAGTGTGTGATAGGAAGTCTCCTGGACGACCTTGAAATGTGAGGAAGCGGATAAACACCGACCGTGTGCGGCTATCAGTTCTGCCGACCTGTCTGCTCGCGATTTCTTCTTTTGGGAGCGTGTTAAGTAGAGTGTTTTCGAAAACCGCCGTGCAAACTTCCAGGCCCTGAAGGCCGACATCCGTAGAGAAGTCTCCGGTATTTCTGTTGCTGTACTGGAGAACACTTCATGTAGCAGCTTCATAGATCGCGCTCATCTGAGTGACATGATCTCTGAGAAGTGAGTGCTATCCACCACTCCAAAGGGCGACTAACACGTCTGCATTTGTAAATCGATAAACCTGTGTTAATACAGTTTCTGCAAGCAGATGAAAAGGGGCGTTCTTTCTGGATCACCCTATAGGACACTAGTTGGTCCCATTCTTGAGTAGTGCTCGTAGTCGATTGTTCGGGATCCTCGCCAGGTCAGATTAAAGGAAGACATCGAAGCAATGAAGAGGAGTTCTCTTAGATTTGTAACTGGTACGTTCGATCAACGTGCGAGTATTACGGAGGTGCTTCGAGAACTCAAATGGGAATCCCTCGATGGAAGATGACGTTCTTTTCGCGAAACACTATTGACAAGGTTTAGAGAACCGGCATATGTGGCTGACTGGAGAACGATTCTACTGCCGCCAACGTACATTTCGCGCAAGGACCGCGGCTACTAGACACCTTGCCTATGGAGTATCGCCTAAGTTGTACGACGGGATTCGTGAGTTCCTGCCAGAAAGGCCACAGCTGAAAAAAAAAAAAAAAAAAAAAAAAAAAAAAGTTGGAAGCGACATCTGGCGTTCAAGGAAGTTTTACAGGCCCTTTGCTGTTTCTGATCTATATAAATTATTTAGGAACCAATCTGAGCAGCCCTCTTAGATGGCAGGTTCAAATGGCTCTGAGAGGACTCAACTGCCGTGGTCATCAGTCCCCTAGAACTTAGAACTACTTAAACCTAACTCCATGCCCGAGGCAGGATTCGAACCTGCGACCGTAGCAGTCGCACGGTTCCGGACTGCACGCCTAGAACCGCGAGACCACCGCGGCCAGATGGCAGGTCATGTTGTTATTTACCATCTAGCAAAGTAATCAGATCAGGATGTTAAACGCTAATCTTTCTTTCTTTCTTCCTTCCTTCCTTCCTTCTTTAAAAAGGATTCGCTACATTTCGATTACATGAGAAAACGCACATGTCTAAGGGCTCTCAATTCAACTAAAAACTTACATATTGCAGTTACAAACAACTTAAACTGGAACCATCACATAAATAATACTGTGGGGAAAGCGAACCAAAGACTGCGTTTTATTAACAGGACACTTACAATATCTAGAAAATCCGCTGAAGACGCTCCCTTTGATGCAATTGTCTGTCTTCTGCTACAGTATTGCTGTGCGGTATGGGATCCTTACCTTGTAGGGTTGGTGAAGGACTTCGAAGAAGGGCAGATTGTTTTATACTACCGCGAAACCGGTGAGAGAGCGTTACGGGTATGACAAGCAAGGTTGGTGTGGCAATCATTAAAAGAAAAGCGTTTTTCGCTGCTGCGAGATCTTTTCATGAACGTTCAGTCACCAACTTTCTTCTCCGGATGGGAAAATATTCTGTTGCCGCCCACGTACATAGGGCGAAATAATCACAGTAATAAAGTGAGAGAATTCAGAGCTCGCGCGGGAAGATTTGTGTGTTCCTCTTATGCATCCCTGTTGCTGACTGTAATAATATACTAAGAGAGGAAAAGAAAATCAAGGATCTGTTAGATGACGATCAGTTTGGCTTTAGGAAAGGTAAAGGCACCAGAGAGATGGTTCTGACGCTACTCTTGATAATGGAAGCAAGGTTAAGAAAAATCACGCGAATATGGGATAATCGATCTAGAAAAAGAGCTCGACATCGTAAAATGGAGCAAGATGTTAGAATTTTCAGCTTATGTTATGGGGGAAGACGGGAAATATACAGTATGTACAAGAACCATAGGGCAAAAACGAAATAGAAAATAAAAAGGGTGTAACATAGCGACGCAATCTTTCGCCTCTATTGTTAAAGCTATCCAGTAATGAGTAATGAGGAGTAGCAGAAACGAGAATAGCGAGAAACTTAACAGCAAAATTGGGCACGCCGAAGTTAAGGCATTCACGTGGTGGATGAAGCAAGGAAGGCATAAGAAAAAACACTAGCGCAGACGAAGAGTGCACACCAGACCAAAAAATGTTTCCTAGTAACAAATATAGGCCTCAACCGGAGAAGGAAATTTCTGAAAATGTACGTTTGTAGCACAGCATTGCATGAATCATGCGCTGTGGAAAAACTGGAAAGAAGAGAATCGAAGATTTTGAATGCCGGTGCCTGCTACAGATGGATAATGAAAATTAGGTGGACTAATAAGATGTAAAACGAGAAGGTTCTCTGCGAAATCGGCGAAGAAAGGATACATATTGACAAGAAGAAGTGATAGGATGATAGGATCTGTGTTAAGACATCATGGAGTATCTCCCATGGCACTGGAGGGGGTTGTAGATGGTAGAACTGTAGGGGAAGGCATAGATTTGAATACATCCAACAAGTAGTTGATGACGTATGGTGCAAGTGCTACTCTGAGATGAAAAGGTTGGCGTTGGGAATAATTTTATCGGATATAGATACGTCATGAGTCAGCTATTTCATACATCTACAATCACCAGTCGTCTAATACCAATTTTTGCGCTTTTACTGGTTTTCATTTATTGTTCCAGTTTCAGAAAGTCCACGAGGAGGATCATTTTGATTTCCGCTTTCCTAACAACATTTTGCGAAGAGTCAAAACCTCACTACAGCCAAACGAATTTTATCCTGCGTACTCTAAGAATACATCAACGCATTTTACAGCCTCTGTATGCGTGACAACAGGTGCCTCAATCGTTTCATCTTCTTTTCCTACCTCTGTTGAACTTATTTTATTCACTATGAACTTGACACTAATCTACTCAAATCCCGGTTCCTAGGTATAGCTATTTAACAAGTAGCGGATGTTTCCGTCATCGTGTCCTTCGCTACCATCTCCCATGTATAACTTGTGTGTTATAAACGAAAATATTCGTTAAATTTACAATTCTTGCCCATGAACGGGAAAGATGCCTGGTTCGAGTCTCGGTCCAGCACACATTATTAATGTGTCAGGATGTTTCAAAGCAGTTTTATGTTTCCTTTTTTCCTAAATTGTGACGTCTTTATTTTTTCTGATCAGAGCTGAGAAATAATATTGGATATTTTTTTTCGTCTACGATACCGTTCTGTGTCGCGACAGGGGGGGGGGGGGGGTTAATCAAAGGTCCGAGACAGCAAGGTCTCATCCCTTACGTGTGAGTACAATGGTACAAAGTGAAGGATTTAAGGATATTTGAGTATTTGGGTTTGATGTTCAGATGATGGTGATTAGGGCTCCACCAGTGAAGGACTGATAAAGCTTTAGAAGTGAAATTGGCGGTCCAGAATCATCCTGGGGAATTTATTTTTGGGGTCGGGCGGGAGTTGTCCTGTGAATCGTATGAGGTCATAATGTGAAGATTCTGCTTTATATGGAGATCTGTACGAATGAGTTTGTTAGATAATTGGGTGCAGCAGTTGCTATGCAGAGGAATTTGTTCTGAATTATTATTTTTTTCTTGAAACTGGTATTTGCTACTAAGGACCAGATGTCGGATCACAGGTGGAAGAAAGACTTAATAGATTCGTTGTTTTGTGTTCATTATGAGATAATTATAAATGGATAAAGTGGAGTCGATGATTAGGCCAAAATATGGTGGTTCTCTACAGTAGGGCAGTTCCTGCTGAAATACGAGGGCTGCTGAGAAAGTAATAAACCGCCTGTTTTTCTCAGCCGAAAACAATGCGAAACGCTACGTATGTATTATTTGAAGTCTCCTGAGTGAGCGCGCCAAGTTTCCGTCACTTCCGACAGATAGCGTAGCTGCAGGACAGTTTCAAAATGGCGTCTGCAGGTGATGTACGTTACAAGAAACGTTCTGTCATTGAATTTCTCACTGCAGAGAAAGAAACTGAGGGGAGTATTCACAAACGGTTGTGAAAAGTCTATGGAGCATCTGCTGTCGACAGAAGCAGAAGTACAGTTAGTTGCTGGGCACGAAAGGTGAGGTCATCAGAAGGCGGTTCGGTGGATCTCCACGCGTTGCAGCGGTCGGGAAAACCATCCACGGCTGTCACATCTGACACACCTGACATGGCCCCCTCGGACTTCCACTTGTTTGAGCCATTAAAGGATGGCCGGCCGGAGTGGCCGAGCGGTTCTAGGCGCTACAGTCTGGAACCGCGCGGCCGCTACGGTCGCAGTTTCGAATCCTGCCTCGGGCATGGATGTGTGTGATGTCCTTAGGTTAGTTAGGTTTAAGTAGTTCTAAGTTCTAGGGGACTGATGACCTCAGAAGTTAAGTCCCATAGTGCTCAGAACCATTTGAACCATTAAAGGATGCCATTCGTGGAAGACATTTTGAGGACGATGAGGACGTGATTCACATAGCGAAGCACTAGCTCCACCATCAGGACAAGTATTGGTACCGGCAGGGCAGACACGCCCTGAGATTACGTGAAAAAATAGGGTGTGTAGATAAAACACAAACAATTCTCATTGTGTTCAATAAAGGATTGTTGAAGAAAAAATGCAGTGCATCACTTTTTGGGCCATCCTCGTAATTACATCGTCTTCGTTTGTTAGTAAATATGATGGCTTGTGTTTTGGTGACTTTAATGTTTACTTGTCAAAGAAGATCCCAGTGCTGGATCTCGTAGTATTGTTGCAGTTTGTGGGCGATAATCTTGGGGTTCCAGCTGCTCCTATGGCTAGCCATGTTATTCGCAAACAGCAAGAGTTGCTCTGTGCTAACCATTGCGGAACATCGTTAGTGTAAATTGAATTAAGGGTTGACCCCATAACGGAGCCCAATAGGACGCGGTTGGTTGTCAGATCTCTGGAGTCAAACAAAAATTTTCCTAGAATGTGGTGCCTGTTCTTTCGGACTCACAGGAGACGAATTGGGGTAGTCCGTGCAGTTGCGACGACCACTGTGTCCGAATGGCTGTCGGCACGGTAGTTCAGCGTGTTTGGTCAGAGGGCTATCTGCCCTCTGTAATAAAAAAAAACTGAGTTAATGGATCAACGACGAACTGAAACGGGTGTCTTGCGACGTCCGCCCCAAGCAGATGAAACGAACGAAAACGAACAAAATAACATTAAAACAAAAAGCGCCGGCACGGTAGCTCACCGTGTTCGGTCAGAGGGTTAGCTGCCCTCTGTAATAAAAAAACTGAGTTAATCAATCAACAGCGAACTTAAACGGATGTCTTACGACGTCCGCCCCGAGCAGAAACACCGAACGAAAGCGAACAAAATGAGATTTAAAAAAAAGGCTTAGTGGCCGGAGCAAAAGCCTGGTGAGCCGGCCGGGATTGTCGAGCGGTTCTAGGCGCTACAGTCTGGAACCGCGCGACCGCTACGGTGGCAGGTTCGAATCCTGCGTCGGGCATGGATGTGTGTGATGTCCTTAGGTTGGTTAGGTTTAAGTAGTTCTAAGTTCTAGGGGACTGGTGACCTCAGAAGTTAAGTCCCATAGTGCTCAGAACCATTTGAACCAAAAGTCTGGTGAACAGGAGATCCGGATTCGAATCCCAGCCTGGCATAAATTTTCAACTTTCCCCGTTGATGTAAATCAACGCCCACTAGCAGTTAGATGTCATTATTTCCTTTATGTCTTGAAAAAACTCTTTTTGCCAAAAACGATGACAAAATTTTGACTAGATGCCGTGGGCAATCGAGCAGAATTAATTTATAGATGATCCCTGGCTGCCACACTGTATCGAATGCTCTTATGCCAAGAAACACAGATACTGGGCTGAGGAGACGTGTATAGCTCTCATAGCTTGATGAATGGTGCAGTGCAGGTCTCTAAAACCGAACTGTTGCGAAATGATGTTGTCTCGTGAAGTTTGGAATTCCCGGAGAAATTAAAGGATTATTTTTTCAACGCTTTTTCGTAAACAGCCTACAAGAGAAAACGGGCGGTAAATTTGTGGGAATGGCCGATCTTTTCCTGGCTTAGCTAGACGTACGGGGGTACGTTATCTTAGCACAGTTTTTATGATTCTAAATGTGAACAGAGTAAATAGGTTGTTGTTGTTGTGGTCTTCAGTCCTGAGACTGGTTTGATGCAGCTCTCTATGCTACCCTATCCTGTGCAAGCTTCTTCATCTCCCAGTACCTACTGCAACCTACATCCTTCTGAATCTGCTTAGTGTATTCATCTCTTGGTCTCCCTCTACGATTTTTACCCTCCACGCTGCCCTCCAATACTAAATTGGTGATCCCTTGATGCCTCAGAACATGTCCTACCAACCGGTCCCTTCTACTAGTCAAGTTGTGCCACAAACTCCTCCCCAATTCTATTCAATACCTCCTCATTAGTTATGTAATCTACCCATCTAATCTTCAGCATTCTTCTGTAGCACCACATTTCGAAAGCTTCTATTCTCTTCTTGTCCAAATTATTTATCGTCTATGTTTCACTTCCATACATGACTACACTCCACACAAATGCTTTCAGAAACGACTTCCTGACACTTAAATCTATACTCGACGTTAACAAATTTCTCTTCTTCAGACACGCTTTCCTTGCCATTGCCAGTCGACATTTTATATTCTCTCTACTTCGACCATCATCAGTTATTTTCCTCCCAAAATAGCAAAACTCCTTTACTATTTTAAGTGTCTCATTTCGTAAGCTAATTCCCTCAGCATCACCCGACTTAATTTGA
Source organism: Schistocerca serialis cubense (assembly GCF_023864345.2). Classification (NCBI taxonomy): domain Eukaryota; kingdom Metazoa; phylum Arthropoda; class Insecta; order Orthoptera; family Acrididae; genus Schistocerca; species Schistocerca serialis. Next base: position 381,788,016 of record NC_064638.1, on the reverse strand, counting down.
CTACATTCCATTATCTTCGTTTTGCTTTTGTTGATGTTCATCTTATATCCTCCCTTCAAGACACTGTCCATTCCGTTCAAATGCTCTTCGAAGTCCTTTGCTATCTCTGACAGAATTACAATGTCATCGGCGAACCTCAAAGTTTTTATTTCTTCTCCATGGATTTTAATACCTACTCCGAATTTTTCTTTTGTTTGCTTTACTACTTGCTCAATATACAGATTGAATAGCATCGGGGAGAGGCTACAACCCTGTCTCACTCCGTTCCCAACCACTGCTTCCCTTTCGTGTCCCTCGACTCTTATAACTGCCATACTGACCCTACGACTTATCTTAGAAAATAGATTAAGAAAAGGCAAACCTACGTTTGTAGCATTTGTAGACTTGGAGAAAGCTTATGACAATGTTGACTGGAATACTCTCTTTCAAATTCTGAAGGTGGCAGGGGTAAAATACAGCAAGTGAAAGGCTATTTACTATTTGTACAGAAACCAGATCGTAGTAAATAGGTAACGATACTGTTTTTGTGAAACGTTATTGTGTCGTGGAGCACTTTGCGAACGCTGTGTACCCGCGGTTTGCGTAATGTTGGCGAAGTGCGGATTACGAAGAGGCGAGTGGAAGGTAACGACGTATTGTGCGTTACGTAACGGACGGAGCGAGCGCAGGTTCCCAGCGCGGTCGCAGCGAGGCGAAGCGAGGCGGGCAGCGGCCGATGGCGCGTGCCATCAGCATGCGAGGCCAGGCGCGGTGTCGCGTTCATTTGTTTCCGACCGCCGCCTGACGTCAGCCGGCAGTAGGTAGGGGGCAGCCGCGTACGCGCCGCTCCGCCACCGCAGCGCACGTATATTAACTGTACTACCTGGAGGTGCACTTCTCACAAGGGAACCTCCCCATCGCACCCCCCTCAGATTTAGTTATAAGTTGGCACAGTGGATAGGCCTTGAAAAACTGAACACAGATCAATTGAGAAAACAGGAAGAAGTTGTGTGGAACTGTGAAAAAATAAGCAAAATATACAAACTGAGTAGTTCATGGCAAGATATGCAACTTTAAGGACACGGGGACCGCAGCAACGCCGTGGTCTCGTGGTAACGTGAACAGCTGCGCAACGAAAGGTCCTTGGTTCAAATCTTCCATCGACTGAAAACTTTAATTTTTTATTTTCAGTTTATGTTACAAACTCTTATGTTTTCAACACTTTTTTGGGAGTGATTGTCACATCCACAAGAAAACCTAAATCGGGCAAGGTAGAAGAATCTTTTTACCCATTCGCCAAGTGTACAAGTTAGGTGGGTCGACAACATATTCCTGTCATATGACGCACATGCCGTCACCAGTGTCGTATAGAATATATCAGATGCGTTTTCCTGTGGAGGAATCGGTTAACCTATGACCTTGCGATCAAATGTTTTCGGTTCCGTTTGGAGAGGCACGTCCTTTCGTCTACTAATCGCACGGTTTTGCGATGCGGTTGCAAAACACAGACACTAAACTTATTACAGTGAACAGAGACGTCAATGAACGAACGGACAGATAATAACTATGCAAAAATAAAGAAAGTAAAGTTTTCACTCGTGGGAAGACTTGAAGCAAGGACCTCTGCTTCTGCAGCTGCTCACGGTACCACGAGACCACGACGTTCCTGAGTTGACAGTGTCCATGATGTTGCCTATGTCGCCCATGAACTACTCAGTTTGTATATTTTGCTTATTTTTTCACAGTTCCACACAACTTCTTCCTGTTTTCTCAATTGATCTGTGTTCAGTTTTTCAAGGCCTATCCACTGTGCCAATTTATAACTAAATCTGAGGTCGGTGCGATGGGGTGGTTCCCTTGTCAGTAATGCGATGTCGTCACTGTTAATTTCGCCAAGGGTTGCCGTGCGCTCTTTGGAACAAAATCGTACAGATCCTAGTAAGTACTGGACGCCTATAGAGTCAGTGAACGAATGCAAACTTGGGTCACATGAAACCTTCGATACTGCTTTGCCAACTCAAAGCTAAACTGTCATCTTTCACTGTAGCCTAGACTTAGGGCTACGCTGCAGATCTGTCTGTCACTACAACCTAAATCCCCCGCCCCAGAAAAAAATGCAGGATCAAAACAAACATTGCCACAGTTCTGCTATTATTGCTTTAGCTGAAGTTCGACACTACACGCCACAACGCAAGGCCCACGAGAAAGACAGGCCGCGGCGCGTACTTCACGAAGATAGGCATGAAGTCGCTCGCTCGCTCAGCTCAGCAGACGAAATGCCTCTCTAAACCTCTTACCTCGCAGCTGGACGTGTACGTACTAATGAGAATCGCATCTTCTACTGTAATCTGCTATTGTGAAGTCTTACTGGTTAACAGTACAACAACAAAATTTAATTTAAGATGAATACTCCTCCGGACGGGGTGGCCGAGCAGTTCTAGGCACTACAGTTTGGAACCGAGCGACCGCTACGGTCGCAGGTTCGAATCCTGCCTCGGGCATGGATGTTTGTGATGTCCTTAGTTTAATTAGGTTTAAGTAGTTCTAAGTTCTAGGGCTCTGATGACCTCAGAAGTTAAGTCCCATAGTGCTCAGAGGCATTTGAATCATGAATACTCCATATAAATGGTAGAACGGCTTGTTTATAGAATTTAGTCTCTTCTGCTTAACAGTCCCCATTTCATACAAGAAATGGTGCCTTATGCAACTGATAATCATTTTGACACGATTTTGATTTTATTGTATCCCAGTGCAGCAGTAGCATATTATAAGTAGGCCTATGGACTTCCGATCATTGTAGGACTAACAACATTAAGACTTCGTAATAGCAGTTTCCAGTAGAAGATGGAATTTTCGTTTCTACCAACACACACAGTTACGAGTTAACAGATGTAGAAACGTACAGTAGTTTGTCTGTTGAGTTGTGCGAGCGAGCGAGCTCAGGCCTACCTTCGCGACGTACGCGCCGCGGCCTGTCTTTCTCGTAGGCCTCGGAGCTGACAAGTATGACGTCACAAGCTCGTTGCGGCGCCTGTCTTTCTCATAGGCCTCGCCACAACGTCTTTGTCACGGATCAAATGCGACGTCCCGTATCGCTAGGTTTCAGTTGACCCGCAAGCCATAGTGACAGAAGGTGCCTCTAATGTTTCGTCTTGCAGAGTTTCGCGAGATCATACTGATGTGCGGGTCGCGAGTCAAATTGTGCGACGTATTACACCATTGATTAGTTACGATAACGTTTATTAGCTGGCATGAATCAGTGCCAGGCACTGATAAGCTTGTAAGCAGTGTTGACAACGATCCACGTTCTTTCTTTGTTCCATGTCGTAAGGTTTAAAACTGACCAGTCCTACACCAATGACACGTCTACAATTGCGTGACTGTTGTGCAATTCACACTAAGTGCCTGGCAGAGAGCTCACCGAACCATCTTCAGACTATTTCTCTACCGGGCCCCTCTTGCACAATACGTGGAAAAATGGAACACTTACGTCTTTCCGTGTGCTGTGATTTCACATATTTTATTACTGTGATCATTTCTCCCATTGTAAGTGGGCATCAACAAAATATTGTATCATTCGGAGAAGGAAGCTAAAGATTGAAATATAGTGAAAAGATATCACCGCAACGAAAACTACATTGTTTTAATGATTGCCACCCGCGACACTCTCTCTTCTATTTCACGATAGTACAAAACGAGTTTCCCTTGTTTGGAGTTTTTCGATGTCCTCCGTCTATTCTATCTATTGCGGATACCACAGCACGCAAAACTTCGGAAGAGGACCGACAAGTGTAGTGTAGACAGTCTCTTTAATAGCATCTCTTAAGTGAGTTCCTTCACAACGTTATCTATGTGATAATTGCGATTTAAGCTGTTCTTAATTGCAATCCCTCGAATTTCAATTCAGTTGACAGCCTTTAGATTTGTTGTGACTTATCTTGTAGCCGAAATTTACTGGATTCGTTTTATTGCTCTCGTGGATGACCTCACACTTTTCATTATTTAGAGTCAGTTGTCACTTTTTGCGCCATATAGATATCTTGTCTAAATCACTTCGCAAATGGTTTTGGTCCTCCGAGAACTACTAGACGGTATGCGACAACATCGTCTGCAAACATTCGAGAATGGTTGCTCAGATTGTCTCCTAAATTGTTTATATAGATTAGAAACAGCAGAGGGCTAGATATTACTTGTGTTTTAGTCGATCACTTTCCTACAGTTACTGTTAACTGAGGCCTGTCTGACAGGAAATCACGAATCCAGTCGCACAGCTGAAACGATATTGCATAGGCACGCACTTTGATTAGACTTCGGTTGTGTGGGACGGAGTCAAAAGCCTTCTGCAAATCTAGAAACGCCGACCGGTGTTCGAATCCTGCCTCGGGCATGGATGTGTGTGTCGTCCTTAGGTTAGTTAGGTTTAAGTAGTTCTACGTTCTAGGGGACTGATGACCTCAGATGTTAAGTCCCGTAGTGCTCAAAGGCCAAATATAGAAATGTGGAATCAATTTGAGATTGCCTGTCGACAGCACTCTTTAGATCGTGCAAATAAAGAGCTAGTTGTTTTTCAAAAGAACGATATTTCCTGAATCCTTGCTGATTGAGTGAAAATAGACCGTTACCTTCGAGGTAATTCATAATGTTCGAACACAGTATATGTTTCAAAATCCCTCTCGTAATCGATGTTGCTGATGTTGTTGTTGTTGTTGTTGTGGTCTTCAGTCCTGAGACTGGTTCGATGCAGCTCTCCATGCTACTCTATCCTGTGCAAGCTTTTTCATCTCCCAGTACCTACTGCAACCTACATCCTTCTGAATCTGCTTAGTGTATTCATCTCTTGGTCTCCCTCTACGATTTTTACCCTCCACGCTGCCCTCCAATACTAAATTGGTGATCCCTTGATGCCTCAGAACACGTCCTACCAACCGATCCCTTCTTCTGGTCAAGTTGTGCCACAAACTCCTCTTCTCCCCAATCCTATTCAATAGTTCCTCATTAGTTATGTGATCTACCCATCTAATCTTCAGCATTCTTCTGTAGCACCACATTTCGAAAGCTTCTATTCTCTTCTTGTCCAAACTATTTATCGTCCATGTTTCACTTCCATACATGGCTACACTCCATACGAATGCTTTCAGAAATGACTTCCTGACACTTAAATCAATATTGGATGTTAACAAATTTCTCTTCTTCAGAAACGCTTTCCTTGCCATTGCCAGCCTACATTTTATATCCTCTCTACTTCGACCATCATCAGTTATTTTGCTCCCCAAATAGCAAAACTCCTTTACTACTTTAAGTGCCTCATTTCCTAATCTAATTCCCTCAGCATCACCCGACTTAATTAGACTACATTCCATTATCCTTGTTTTGCTTTTGTTGATGTTCATCTTATATCCTCCTTTCAAGATACTGTCCATTCCATTCAACTGCTCTTCCAAGTCCGTTGCTGTCTCTGACAGAATTACAATGTCATCGGCGAACCTCAAAGTTTTTATTTCTTCTCCATGAATTTTAATACCTACTCCGAATTTTTCTTTTGTTTCCTTTACTGCTTGCCCAATATACAGATTGAACAACATCGGGGAGGGGCTACAACCCTGTCTTACTCCCTTCCCAATCGCTGCTTCCCTTTCATGCCCCTCGACTCTTATAACTGCCATCTGGTTTCTGTACGAATTGTAAATAGCCTTTCGCTCCCTGTATTTTACCCCTGCCACCTTTACAATTTGAAAGAGAGTATTCCATGTTGCTGATAGGGGTCTGTAATTCATCGCATTACTCCTGTTGGCTTTCTAGAGTACTATTGTGACCTGGGCTACTTTCGAATCAGTAACTGTATGATCGCATTTGTAAAGTTTTCGAGGCCCATCCACTGGACTGTAAAAGATGTATCTCCACCAAGTGTTTCTTTGCAAGTTGAGCAGAAATACCCAAAGACAGAAACAGGGTAACTGTTCAAAGCAAAATGGCTCAGCAGTCACACTTGAGATCGCTACACCAGGTTTGCACCGAAACAAAGCAGCTTATTCGCTTTAATTGAGACTCATGATGACCGCCTTCTTCCTCAATATCGCCTCTAGCTAGCTAATTGCTCTGCAGTCACGTGCGTACGCACGTACCAAGCTATAACACCCACCCAAATACACTGATAAGCCAAAACATTATCACCTGCTCATCGCGAGATCGAATGCTGTCTGATAGGGTTGAGGTCGCGCGACGCGTAAGAAAACTACACTCGTGCTCATAAATTAAGGATACTTGCAGAATGTGATGCCACACAACGTGGCACTACACAAAACTGGCGCTAATAGCATAGGCACATAGGGAACACGAACATTCCTGAGATAGGTTGAAAAGGGCTGTTTGTGGACGACGTGCCCCACCAACCACTCTGGGGGTATCTACACCGAATGGCCATTGAGGACTGGGACAATCTGGACCAACAGTGCCTTGATGAACTTGTGGATAGTATGCAACGGCGAATACAGGCATGCATCAATGCAAGAGGACGTGCTACTGGGTATTAGAGGTACTGGTGTGTACAGCAATCTGGACCACCACTTCTGAAGGTCTCGCTATATGGTGGTACAACATGCAATGTGTAGTTTTCATGAGAAGTAAAAAGGATGGAAATGATGTTTATGTTTATCTCTATTCCAATTTTCTGTACAGGTTTTTTTGATTTATGTAGTTTCTGTTGGCGCAATACTGTCGTATGTGGAAACTGATAAGAATGGAAAGAAAACTCAATCATTATATTCTTCGTTTGTGTATTATTTTTAATTGGGGGGAGAGCTTCAGTGCTATGATAAGCTAGTTGGAAAGGCGATCATTCACACAGACGGTTTTCGTTGCAGCAAGATCTTTCCAGGAAAGCTTTCTCCTCTGAATGTGAAAATATTTTATTGTTGCCAACCTGCGTGGGGACAAATTATCACTGTAATAAAATAAGAGAAATCAGAGCTTGCACAGAAAGATTTAAACATTCAATTTTCCCAAGTGCTGTTAGAGAATAGAATGATAGGGTAGTAGTCTGAAGGTGGTTGGAATAACACTCTGACAGCACTTAGGAGTGTACGGCAGAGTAGTCATGTAGATGCAGGTACGTTTAAAAATGATTTCACGTATGAGGAAATACTATGATACCAACGTATGACCGTCGTGCGCACTCATAAATAACACGGATTCAATGAAGCACCTCTTGTATTGAAAACACTATCAGGACCAGACAAAACGGAAGCCTGGTGAGTTACTATGAGAGTTTACATTGGACACGCTGCAGAGTTCGCCACTTTCCTGGTTCGTTTTTATGGATAATGACTCGCGTAGCAATTAATCCCAAGTAAAAGGAGAAGCGCGGATTACTTTTGCGATACCGCACATTGCGTAAGGGATTGGATGCGCAGAATAACACATCAGTATCCTTGAAGTCAGTCTGCTTCCCAAAATGAGAAAATATACCACCAATCTACAAAAGTAGCTTTCGAGATAATACTGCTACTCACGCCTTCATTAAGGCACGACTAAGTGGACTGCACATGTCTGTATAGACTAACAGTTTTGCTTCTATGTGTCTCAGTTCAATATCTGACCTGCTGCGCAGGGGAAAATAGGCATTAATGGCTTGCTCTTGTCACATGTACTTGGAGGTACTAATCAACCTAAAACCACGCTACCCCGAACAGCTATAATTATTAGTCTGGAAATGAAGTAAACACTGATTTAATGTTGTTCGGTACACCGTACTAGTCACCCATAGAAATAGCTGCAGTTATACCCGTTACACCCTGTGTATCCCATCTAGCTTTCACTACAGCAGCCAACCAGAACGCAAGCAGTTTCTGTTGGCGCAATACCCCACGAGCGCTGTGTCAAGGAAGCAGAATCTGATGCGGTTCTCGCAGCCCACTCTGTGACGTCATACGTCTGCTTTTATACCCTCGCTCAACTAAGGCGTAATCTGTAGGCATAAAGTAATGGATCCAAGAGCCAGAAATGCTACAATGGTCGGACAGTGTGTTCCTGTATCTTAATGAGACACGATGGCGGACATGTATCGTGTCCCATTTCATCCCTCGTAAACCTTCCCCACCACAAAAGACCTCCACCACCAAACTAAACGCATCTCTGTTGACAATTACATTGTCTGTTGTGCTTTCCGACGTTCTCGAATCTGCTCGTCGGCTCAATCCAAACGAATTTGTTCGATGCATCCTGTGGCCGGACGCACTACACGTATGAAACAATCGCTTCTGTGCCGCCACACCAAGGACATGGCTGAGAACGCACAGTGTGCCTACTCATCAGTTATTGACGAGAGATTTGCTGTATCGTTTCCCGTGTTACAATACGCTACTATCGATGGCGACCTCTCTCAACATGTTGTTGCCCCCTATAATTTGAAGCAAACTCTTGTCACGGAATCGAGGTACTCACGGACACAGTAACTTGTAAAGCGACTAGTTTCTGCACAGGGGTAGGTTCCAGGCATGTGGAACGCGCAACCAGAAACCGAGTAGACTCCATGTTATCGTGTTTTTCGACCATCCTCATCCAGAAAGAGGACTGATACTTAAATCTGGATAGTCTGGTGGAGATCTGAAGCCCGTCCTCCCCCAGTTAGCGCTGAATGGCTTGAGCATTAACTACAATTAAAGTACTTACAAGAACACCACCGAACACACAGCACAGCATGTGTTCAACAGAGCAGACATCGTAGTAACTTCGGGGCGTAGCCTAAGGGAGTGTACAGGACCATTACTTTTCACTATATAGTATCTTTCACAATTCATGTTACACACCTCTAGAAGTTATAGAGGGGACTTAGTAGATCAAGTTTTACGTAGGAACCCATGTCCGGGAACGTCATCCAATGACGCTACAGAGCGACAAAGTTCTAGGCGTAGTAGCCTACGTATGTATCTGTATACATAATGATACCGTGATGATGTTACAAACTTTCAAAGATGATGGACAAGAATAAATGTATAGTTTGAGGTAAGGTTTCCTGGTTCAAAAACGAACGAGTCGAAAGTTACAAGCGAAAGTCACTCAAATACCTCTGACGGTGGAATACATGTTCCGGTGCCGGTGTTGCTAATTATGTAGGGTATGCAACTTTCAGAGATGTTAGTATGGTCCAAGACAAGAAAAAGGGTTTAGTAAACTTCGCTAGTGCAAACAAGTGTTCTTAGCTCTTGCGGTATGCATTTGAGAGCCCATGTGTACTAGACATTTTATCTTGTTTTAGTCCATACTACAACCTCTGAAAGTCGCCTACTTTACAAAATTAGCAACAACAGTACTGGTATATGTATTCCACTGACAAGAGGTATCAGAACGGTTTTCGCTTGTATACTTGTATATACGTACATTTATGGGCGCTAGCGCCTGTAACCTTGACGCCCTGTAGCGTTGTTGGATGACGTTTTCTGGACACGGGTTCCTATGTAAAACTTGATCAACTAAGTCCCCTCTACAACCTCTGTAACTCTGTAACATCAATTGTAAAACACGCTGTGTGTGTGTGTGAAATGGAAAATGTCTAAGAGCTACTTTTTTCGTAAAACACGTTTTCAGTGGTCTTGTGTTGTCGGTACTCTGCTGCTTGTCACTTGACTTGGTCCAAGTGTTCTATTACGGACAGAACGTTTCACACATTCACGACTAGACGACGCATGCTCTTCGTGCTAAACATTGCTTACCAATGGAGTTCCAAGGACATGCGTCAAGGTCTCCATTTAGTCTGGGATGGTTTCAAGAGATACGACACAAGTTTTTGGTGACTGGGCAGAGGTTTTTGAGCTGCGACAGAGATTTTGCAATTAGAGAGAAACGAAGAAAGGTGAGCAAGGCCTTTGTTCCGCAGGACTTACACAAGGCTATTGAGTGAGCTAAAGCTATAAACCGGTTACATGTAGTTTCAATGCATACAACTGACTCCTTTGATCTTAAAAATAATGCTGGGACATTATTTTCAATGCAGGCGCGGAATATCTCTAAATTCAGTGTGATCTATATTAAATATCTATACAATAATTCTTACTCCAAAAAAAAAAGAATGGGAAAAGACATCCTGTTCAAAAGAATAAAGCCCACGGCAGATTTATGTCATGCCTTTCTTCATCTGAAAGACCACCATGTTTATCAGTTGCAAAACAGACATGTTAACGATGTTTGCATTTCCTCCTCAACAGTTCAGAAAGTTTCACAATATACTGTTCTTCGCAACATCAGGTCCCAAGAATTAGGTTGTGTAAGTTTGCAAATTTTTAAAAAAAAAATGAGAAAGAGTTTGTTGATTGTAATTCCACTAGTTAAAATATCACTGCTGTTTTTCTGTACTTCTATTATCACAAATAACCGTAGCCTTTATATAACTGGCAATTAAAACAAAAGCTCTATTATTGGCGTTCAGAACGTTCTTAATAAAATACTTATTTTGTCATTCTTCATATTATCTTTTGGAGTGATGAAATGGGCAGCGTGATTCTTTGGTATCAGAATACTTTCTCCGGTTTTTTTTTCTTTTTTTACATATAAGTTATGTACGGAAAGAAATACGGGTACATCGTTCTCCGATTATCCTGGCAAATGTGAGGTTTGGCACATAGAACACTTTTCAGTTGATCTAGTGGCTAACGAGGCGTTTCGCTGAGGGTGCTATTTTATACAGAGAAGTTCCAACACTAGAACATTGTTGCGAGACGCAGGAAGACCTTCAGAGGTTCGGCGCTTGGTGCAGGGAGTGGCAACTGACTCTCTTCATAAACAAATGCAATGCACTGTCCACAAAGACGGTGAAATGCCCGTTATTGCATCATACCACGATTGCCGAACAACCAATGGAAAGCAGGCACATGCATAAAATACCTAGGAGTATAAAAAGGTAGTGATTTAAAGTAGAGCGACCACATAAAACAAATCATAGGTAAGGAAAATACCAGACCGAGATTCAATGGAAGAATCCTCAGGAAATGTGGTTCATCAACAAAGGAGGTAGTTTACAGAACACTCGTTCGACCAATACGTCAGTCTTGGATCGACTCCAGACAGATCGATAGAGGAAGTAGGGACGATCCATGCAGCGCGTTTCGTTACAGTTTCATTAAGCATGCGCTAAGCCAACTTCAGTGGCAGACGCTGCAGGAGAGCCGTTCCGCATCACGGTATGGCTTACTGTTGAAACTGCAGGAGCGTACGCTCCCACAAGAGTCGTTCAGTGTAATTCTTCCTCCAGATATTTGTCGCGGAAAGACAATGAGAGGAACATTGGAGAGATTCGAGCTCACATGGAAGTTCAACAGAAATCCTTCTTCACGCGAACCATACGTGAACAGTAGTGCACAAAATACGAGCCGCAGTGTGGCTTGCGGAGTATAAATGTAGATCCTGATTAATTCTTTCATTTTTATCCAGCACTTCTAGCGCTTCACCTCTAATGACCTCAACTTTGCTGAGCGATTAATTACGAGGCTATTGATTTATCAAGTTTCGATCGGTCGCGAAATCGAAATTTAAAAATGTTTTACACTGAAGCGCCAAAGAAACTGGTATGGGCATGCGTATTCAAATACAAAGATATTTAAACAGGCAGAATACGGCGCTGTGGTCGGCAACGCCTATATAAGACAACAAGTGGTCTGGTGCAGTTGTTAGTTCGGTTACTGCTGCTACAATGACAGGTTATCAAGATTTAACTGAGATTGAACGTGGTGCTGTAGTCGGCGCTCGAGCGATGGGACACAGCATCTCCGAGGTAGCAAACGACCATTTCACGAGTGTATCGTGAGTATCAGGAATCCGATAGAACATCAAATCCCCGACATCGCTGCGGCCGGAAGAAGATCCTGCAGGATCAGGACCAACGACGACTGAAGAGAATCGTTCAAAGTGACAGAAGTGCAACCCTTCCGTAAATTGCTGCAGATTTTAGTGCCACGCCATTAACAGGTGTCAGTGTGAGAACCATTCAGCGAAACATCATCGATATCGACTTTCGGAGGCAGAGGCCCACTCGCGTACCCTTGGTAACTGCACAACACAAAGATTTACGCCTCACCTGAGCCCGTCAACACCCCCACATGTCCAGAATTGCTACAGAGCGGCTCCAGGAACACTCTTCTGAGTTTAAACTCTTCCCAGACACGAACATTATTGAGCATATCTGGGAAGTCTTGCATCGTGCTGTTCAGAAGAGATCTCCATCCACCCGTTCTCTTGCAGATTTATAGACTGGAAACATGTTGCCTGTTGGGACGAGTCTAGTTTCAAATCGTATCGAGCGGATGGACGTGCACGGGTATGGAGACAATCTAATGAAGCCGTGGACCGTGCATATCAGAAGGGGACTGTTCAAGCCGGTGGAGACACTGTAATGGTCTCTGGACAGCCCTGCAGCGCTCATGGTGTCAGTTCCCTCTATCACTACTTCAGACATTAGTCGAGTCCACGCCACGTCGTGTTGCGTCTGCATGGTCACGGGGGACGTACACGATATTAGGCAGGTGTACCAGTTTCTTTGCTCTTCATTTCAACATTTAGCCACAGATATTTTTCTAGATAGTCGCCCGTCCGTCTTAGGTACCTGTCGTAGACTTGTACCATCTTTCTTGCACCCTCGTCATAGAAGGCAGCCTCCTGTACATTCTGGTCTGCAGCCCGTTCTCCTAGTCAAAATGCTGTTTTCATAGCCGATGGTTCATATGACCGGTGATGAAGTTCAGATGGAGCGAAGTGCGAGCCGTATGATCCGTGATCAAACACTTCCCATCGAAAACGCACCAGGCTCTTCTTCATTGCCCCTGCAATGTGCGGCCGGGAATTATCGTGAAGAAGGAACTGCATGACAGTTACGTTATGTGGGCTGCAAGAAATCAGGGGACTCTCTCATCAGGCACACATACTTGCCGCGGGACGCTATTTTCTAGGCATCTTTACACGCTCACTGTCTGCTCAGAACTGAAAAGAGAGACGTGACGCGATGGACGGGTATACAAAGACACTGCCTAATACATCTGAGCAAAACTACATCGGTTTTTGCCAAGGTTTCTGTTTCACGACCGATCGGATCCTAATAAACGAATAGCTCTCGTACGGGGCTCGCTCCTTAGTCATTCTCAAGTTAGTAGGAAAGAAAAGTAAAAAGAAGAAGTAGATAATCCCTTTTATTGAAAACGGTCCTGGAATAACATTTAGCACGTTCCTTTGTTACCGCAGTGGGGTGATTAAAATTGAAGTACATATTACAAAGAAATGAAATGTGCAAACTTAATTACTTACCATTACAAGCACTGTATTTGTAAATGACAGACTGCGATTTCATATGAGTGAGAGAATAATACCTGCAGAAGCTATGGGAGCTGTACAGTCAGAAAGTAACATTGTATGTTCGATTTAATTCAACAGCTGCAGACGGATGCTTTGGACTCTGATACATCTACATCATTACTCTGCAATTCACATTTAAGTGCTTGGCAGAGGGTTCATCGAACCACAATCATACAATCTCTCTACCATTCCACTCCCCAACAGCGCGCAGGAAAAACGAACACCTAAACCTTTCTGTTCGAGCTCTGTTTTTTCTTATTTTATTTTGATGATCATTCTTACCTGTGTAGGTTGGGCTCAACAAAATATTTTCGCACTCGGAAGAGAAAGTTGGTGACTGAAATTTCGTAAATAGATCTCGCCGCGAAGAAAAACGTCTTTGCTTTAATGACTTCTATCCCAGCTCGCGTATCATATCTGCCACACTCTCTCCCCTATTACGTGATAATACAAAACGAACTGCCCTTTTTTGCACCCTTTCGATGTCCTCCGTCAGTCCCACCTGGTAAGGATCCCACACCGCGCAGTAATATTCTAACAGAGGACGAACGAGTGTAGTGTAAGCTGTCTCTTTAGTGGACTTGTTGCATCTTCTAAGTGTCCTGCCAATGAAACGCAACCTTTGGCTCGCCTTCAAAAAAATGTTTCAAGTGGCTCTGAGCACTATGGGACTTAACATCTATGGTCATCAGTCCCCTAGAACTTAGAACGACTTAAGCCTAACTAACCTAAGGACATCACACAATACCCAGTCATCACGAGGCAGAGAAAATCCCTGACCCCGCCGGGAACCGAACCCGGGAACCCGGGCGTGGGAAGCGAGGCTCGCCTTCCCCACAATATTATCTATGTGGTCTTTCCAACTGAAGTTGTTCGTAATTTTAACACCCACGTACTTAGTTGAATTGACAGCCTTGAGAATTGTACTATTTATCGAGTAATCGAATTCCAACGGATTTCTTTTGGAACTCATGTGGATCACCTCACACTTTTCGTTATTTAGCGTCAACTGCCACCTGCCACACCATACAGCAATCTTTTCTAAACCGCTTTGCAACTGATACTGGTCTTTGGATGTCCTTACTCGACAGTAAATTACACCATCATCTGCGAACAACCTAAGAGAACTGCTCAGATTGTCACCCAGGTCATTTATATAGATCAGGAACAGCAGAGGTCCCAGGACGCTTCCCTGGGGAACACCTGATATCACTTCAGTTTTACTCGATGATTTGCCGTCTATTACTACGAACTGCGACCTTCCTGACAGGAAATCACGAATTCAGTCGCACAACTGAGACGATACCCCATAGGCCCGCAGCTTGATTAGAAGTCGCTTGTGAGGAACGATGTCAAAAGCTTTCCGAAAATCTAAATATACGGAATCAACTTGAGATCCCCTGTCGATAGCGCCCATTACTTCGTGCGAATAAAGAGCTAGCTGCGTTGCACAAGAACGATGTTTTCTGAAACCATGCTGATTACGTATCAATCTATCGATACTATTAACATTATTGACAACGCAGTTCGCTAACGTTGTAGCTTAACGTTTGGTAACAGAGAACCACATCTGTACTTCCACTTAATGCACAAGAGGAATCTTTGTTCTTCTATTTTGTCGGTTATTTCAATTAACATTTTCTCATTTGTGCGAAGGACTCGTGTTGTTCATTTCCTGTAGCTTATTCTACTTCCGACTGTTGCGTCTTTTGCAGACGAGCAATTAACGTGAGCCCATATCTCTCCGTGTCTGGAATACCGGTGTATTCTGATGAGCCGCCAGATTTACGGCGGGAAACATCCGGTCTCTCCTCCATCACCTACCCCTCCCCCCTCCATTTTTTCCATCCGCTCCCACCGTCTTTCTTCTACTCCTCCAATTGGTGAGTCCTCACCTCCTCTTCCCTCTGTCCCCTAACACAGTTTTCGTTGCGCACAACAGTCTTGCATCACAACCATCTAACATTATTGCTTACTGCACGCCCGACAGCCATTAACAGGTGCTGATCTGCTGGAAGGCGTCCTCGCCAAACTGGCAACAGTCGATAGACAATATATCAGTGACAGACGACATTTTTTCCAATAACGCCCTACATTCTTGGCATCGTTGTAGAGTACAGGAGAAACCAATTGCTCAACGCTGGTAAAATTATGACCCATGAACGGGAATTACAGCATTAATCAGAAAATAGAGGAATAGACGTAATACAGTAAAATATTTTGTTACTTTATGATAGCCACGGAAATAATCATAGTTAGCGTTACTGCAGCTCACCCCATGTTCCACCCCTCTCCACACTCTGCCGCTTCACACTAACGTTCTAATTCCATATCTACGGCTTGCCAGCAAAGTCTTTTTGTCAAAGAAACTATATTGTCGTTTGCAGTGATTTATGAAGCAGAACGTTCTCGATACGACCTCTCTCAAATCGTAGGGAGTATCTCTGTGGTCGTTTCTCACCAAGTATCCGTAATAAAAACTGGATTTCAACCACAAAAATAAATTCCTGATGTGCTTCAGACTGAAATTAATGTTATTGGTGGAAGTGGTGTTGGTGACTGTACAGAACAATTTATCGCAGTTATTCTCCATCAAGTATTTCTAAATAAATAAAGATGGTAGTTGATTGTAACATTCGCAATGCAATTACAAAAGCCGGAACAATGGCATATAAGAAGTAATACAATTGTTTTTTAAGTAACTAAAATTCGTGAATTTGTCGAGAATGCCTACCTATACAGAAGGATGACAGCTCAGAAAGCTCCAAGAATGGGCTCTAAGCACTAAGGGACTTAATATCTGAGGTCATCAGTCCCCTAGAGTTAGGACTACTTAAACCTAACTAACCGAAGGACATCACACACAGCCATGCCCGAGGCAGGATTCGAACCTGCCACCGTAGCAGCAGCGCGGTTCCGGACTGAAGCGCTTAGAACCGCTCGGCCACAGCGGCCGGCAGAAAGCTCCAGAGACACGTTGTATAAGATAATGAGATATAGTGCTATTAGTGTAGCTGTGCAGATATTACACGCTTAGCAGCAAAAGTTTCAGTGATTCATTTTTTTCTGTCGCCAACTTTCCTCGCAAAGTACAATTGTAACTGTGTGCGATGTGATTCGTCGGCTGCGTTCTATAGCGCGTCATTTGCTAGGGCACTCTATGAAAAGGGAGCTAGATCCTTAAGCTGCATGCAGGTTTCGATTCCGATTGTTACTGCTTTTGTTCCTCCAATCTGCATCGATTACAGGGACCGTTTATTGCTTAGAATAGTTTTCACTAATCACTACGTTAACTAATCATACAATCCGCATGCCTCTTGGCTTGCCTTTTGCCCTTAAAGCATGGATAATAATTTCACGAGTGCTTAATCTTTAAGGAATATGAGGGGTTATTCCGTAAAAAGTAACAAGACACATATTCAGCCAGAAGTATTTATAATCTAAAAGTGTGTCAGAATCTGTAAACGAAACGGCAAACTCAAAGCCGTCAGACATTAGAATACTCAGTCGCATTAGGAAACCCTTCTTTTATACGAATTCTGTGTTATAAGTCTTGCAAATGATGCCTTCAGGTGAACTTCCATTCGTTCTGATACAGACTATGGCCCTGCCTAAACAGCGAACGTTGCCAGGTTCTCCTCGACCCCACTTTGCGCAATGTGTTGTATGTCTTGAAGTGTGTCACTGCTTTGTTGTTGGAAAACTCGGTAAAGTTCGTAAAAATGTCGATAGTCAATGAACATAGGTAGAAAAACGGAGCTCAACATTTTGAAATGATCTATGACAAAATTTTGAAGCACAATGCAACCACAAAAGTCGCACTTCAATGAGGCATTCCGCAAGAATAGCTACGGCCAATCCTGCTATGTAACGAAACAGGACAAGTAGGTCGATAGATGCAAAATTCATGAAAAACGTGTATCTAGCTTTTACCATATTCATGGTAGGTTGCGCAACCATACAGCCACAGGATGGATTGACGTTCGTTACCACACAGTGCATGAGTAGCACTGTACCTGCACTTTTATTTCTTCCAGTCTTTAAAAATACACTCCTGGAAATGGAAAAAAGAACACATTGACACCGGTGTGTCAGACCCACCATACTTGCTCCGGACACTGCGAGAGGGCTGTACAAGCAATGATCACACGCACGGCACAGCGGACACACCAGGAACCGCGGTGTTGGCCGTCGAATGGCGCTAGCTGCGCAGCATTTGTGCACCGCCGCCGTCAGTGTCAGCCAGTTTGCCGTGGCATACGGAGCTCCATCGCAGTCTTTAACACTGGTAGCATGCCGCGACAGCGTGGACGTGAACCGTATGTGCAGTTGACGGACTTTGAGCGAGGGCGTATAGTGTGCATGCGGGAGGCCGGGTGGACGTACCGCCGAATTGCTCAACACGTGGGGCGTGAGGTCTCCACAGTACATCGATGTTGTCGCCAGTGGTCGGCGGAAGGTGCACGTGCCCGTCGACCTGGGACCGGACCGCAGCGACGCACGGATGCACGCCAAGACCGTAGGATCCTACGCAGTGCCGTAGGGGACCGCACCGCCACTTCCCAGCAAATTAGGGACACTGTTGCTCCTGGGGTATCGGCGAGGACCATTCGCAACCGTCTCCATGAAGCTGGGCTACGGTCCCGCACACCGTTAGGCCGTCTTCCGCTGACGCCCCAACATCGTGCAGCCCGCCTCCAGTGGTGTCGCGACAGGCGTGAATGGAGGGACGAATGGAGACGTGTCGTCTTCAGCGATGAGAGTCGCTTCGGCCTTGGTGCCAATGATGGTCGTATGCGTGTTTGGCGCCGTGCAGGTGAGCGCCACAATCAGGACTGCATACGACCGAGGCACACAGGGCCAACACCCGGCATCATGGTGTGGGGAGCGATCTCCTACACTGGCCGTACACCACTGGTGATCGTCGAGGGGACACTGAACAGTGCACGGTACATCCAAACCGTCATCGAACCCATCGTTCTACCATTCCTAGACCGGCAAGGGAACTTGCTGTTCCAACAGGACAATGCACGTCCGCATGTATCCCGTGCCACCCAACGTGCTGTAGAAGGTGTAAGTCAACTACCCTGGCCAGCAAGATCTCCGGATCTGTCCCCCATTGAGCATGTTTGGGATTGGATGAAGCGTCGTCTCACGCGGTCTGCACGTCCAGCACGAACGCTGGTCCAACTGAGGCGCCAGGTGGAAATGGGATGGCAAGCCGTTCCACAGGACTACATACAGCATCTCTACGATCGTCTCCATGGGAGAATAGCAGCCTGCATTGCTGCGAAAGGTGGATATACACTGTACTAGTGCCGACATTGTGCATGCTCTGTTGCCTGTGTCTATGTGCCTGTGGTTCTGTCAGTGTGATCATGTGATGTATCTGACCCCAGGAATGTGTCAATAAAATTTCCCCTTCCTGGGACAATGAATTCACGGTGTTCTTATTTCAATTTCCAGGAGTGTATTTATCCACATAGCACATGGCAATTGCATTAATTATTTCGTGTGCCATTAAAAAATGTGACAAAAAGAATGTAGCACGTGGGTATATTAGCTACCGGTACCGTATGTTTTATTTGACAACAAACACACACAGGAGAGAGAGAGAATATTCGGTGACTATTAAACAAAGAAGAGATAGCTGTTTCGTAGCCCACAATCACGACAAAGGCTGGTTTTATACAATCCGACGACATAGCGGATTTTGGTAGCGCGGCTACGTTTAGCACGAAAGCAAGTCGAATTCGGATGGAAGATGAAATTTTAATAGTCAGTTCCTGATTACCACCTTTTGTTATGAGTTAAATTCTAAGTATCTCTGAAATGTCAACTGGAATTCGAGTGCATATATCACTACTGTAGATGAAGACGACGACGACGACGACAATGATGATGATGATGATGATGATGATGATGATGATAATAATAATAATACCAGTTCGTTACGGACGTTAAATTTTGCTTTCTCACTGGTATTACTCAAGGTGAATAGTCTGTATGCAGATGTCGAGTTTCATCTCTCCCTACTCTAATATCCACCAATAGGACATCGTAATTATTAACAGCTGGGCTCCTGCTCACGAGCAGCGGGGCTAAAATCGTGATTTACATTTCCTGTTGTTCTTCAACAATTCAGTGATACATAATTTCTCCTGTCTTTGACACTAATCCGACCTAATATCCCGTTTCGAATAATCTTGACGTTAACAGGGCGTTAAATACAAATCTATGTCCTGTTTTTCATACACAGTGAAGTGGCGCAGTGGTGAGGATACTAAACGCGAATTAAGCAGCAACACTCACTCAGGTTTCCTTCCGTTAGGAACGTGGGTGCACTCAGCGTCTGTGATATGACTTTCAAATGATAGAGCACAGCAATCAGCCGTCCTTTTCTCAGAGGTTCTATTCGGCAAATCTAGATTTCGGCTAGTGCCTAGCCGTTATCAGTTCACCATTTTACAGTCTCAGTGCATGTTCTACTACGTCAGTCCTCTGTTGTTCCGTCCGCAGCTCGTGGTCGTGCGGTAGCGTTCTCGCTTCCCGCGCCCGGGTTCGCGGGTTCGATTCCCGGTGAGGTCAGGGATTTTCCCTGCCGCGTGATGACTGGGGGTTGTGTGCTGTCCTTAGGTTAGTTAGGTTTAAGTAGTTCTAAGTTCTAGGAGACTGATGACCATAGATGTTAAGTCCCATAGTGCTCAGAGCCATTTGAATCTCTGTTGTTCGGGCTTCTGTCACATTTCACGGTGCTTCGGAGAAACATTATCCACACATTTCCGAAGATTGCGTGTGCCGACAAGTCCGATAATTATCACAGAATCAGATTGAGAAGACATGCATCCATGTTGCTGACGAGAATAATATACAGAAAAATGGAAAATAAAATTCAGGATCTGTTAGATGACGATCATTTTGGCTTTAGGAAAGGTAAAGGCATCAGAGAGGCAATTTTAAAATTGCGCTTAATAATGGAAGCAAGACTCCAGAAAGATCGCGAGACAAAAAAATTGTTCAAATGGCTCTAAGCACTATGGGAGTTAACATTTGAGGTCATCAGTTCCCTAGACTTAGAACTACTTAAACCTAACTAACCTAAGGACATCACACACATCCATGCCCGAGGCAGGATTCGAACCTGCGACCGCAGCAGCCGCGTGGTTCCAGACTGAAGGGTCTTGAACCGCTCGGCCACCGCGGCCGGCTGATCAAAACACATTCGCAGGATTTGTCGACCTGGCAAGAACGTTCACAGTGTGAAATGGTACAAGATGTTCGAAATTTTGAGAAATGAAGGGGTAAGCTGTGGGGAAAGACAGGTAATATGGAATGTGTACAAGAGCCAAGGGAGAACAATTAAGGAGGAAGACCAAGAACGAAGTGTTCGGATTAAAAAGGGCGTAAGACAGGGAAGTACTCTTCAGCCCCTACTGTTCGATCTATGTATCGAAGAAGCAATGACGCAAATAAAAGAAAGGTTCAAGAGTGAGTGGAATCAAAATTTAAGGTGAAAAGATATCATTGATAATATTCGCTGATGACGTAGCTTTTCTCGAAGAAGAATTGCAGAATCTGCTGAATGGAATGAACAGTCTAATGAGCACAGAATATGAAGCGATAGTAAAACGAAGGATGACGAAAATAATGAGTAGCAGCAGAAATGAGTACCATGAGAAACTAAAGGTCAGGGTGGGTGATCACGAAGTCGAAGTAGTTAACGAATTCTGATGCCTAGGCAGCAAAATAATCCACGACGGACGGAGCGAGAAAAATAAAAAAAGCAGACTAGCCCTGGCAAAAGGGCATTCCTGGGCGGGAGAAGTCTACTAGTATCAAACAAAGGCCTTAATCTCAGGAAGAAATTTCTGAGAATGTATGTTTGGAGCACAGCATTGTACGGTAGTAAAATATGGACTGTGGGAAAACCGGAACCCACGACAATGTGTGTTACAGAAGAATTAGGTGGACTTCCAAGGTAGGGAACGAGGAGGTTCTTCGCGGAATCAGAGAGGAAAGGAATATGTGGAAATGCACCATATGGTGGTGCATTGGTGCCATACTCTTCCACCAACTCAGCACGTATCGTTGCAGTGTTGTTCCCCTTCCAGTGGAGAAAACAAAATACTGCTCGATAATCCACTTTATTAATGAGCTGTGGCGTTCTGTATTAGCTCATGTAGGGCCACCTGCAGTACTGTCGAGTGGGGATTTCATTTTGTCCCAAGAGCTGCACACATTTACTTGAAAACAAGTAAAAAAATTTTTTTTCGATGTTATTATTAAAACTTTATGACTACGGCTCGTACGTACGCGTTCCATCGGGCACAAAATTCCCCCTCTACCAATCGAATGAATCCCCGTCCGCTCAAAGTAGCCGTAATTAACAGTCGCAGTACAGCTCTGTTCAGATGTCGCATGAGCTCTCTCTTCCTGTATGGAATTCTGCTTTATGCACATTCATTTTTGAGATTCTACAATTGCTTTTAGAAGTATGTGCGGCAGAATGGGTCCTCGTTGTGTCCGCAGGGATCGCACGCCGTAGAGGAGGAACAGCAGATTGTGGAAGGTGCCTGCAGAGAGACAACAGCTGGTAGCGGAGTGTGTTCGTATCTCGTTAGCGATCATTTGCAGCATTTGGGGCTCCGCTCGCTCCCAAATGGAGCAAGACGAAACCAGTGGCTCTGCGAACTGCGCACATGTCTCCACGTTGCTTCAAATACGAGGGTCACTCCAAAAGAAATGCACACTATTTTTGTAAAAATACAGTTTTCATTTTGCATGTGTGAGAGTTTTACAGTGTGTAGATACATCCTTCCCGCTTGTTTTCAAACTTAGTTCAAACTGTTCACGTGAGTGGCGGCGTCACAGCATGTCTTCAAGATGGCTGCTACACTTGACGTTCGTCAGAAGCAACGTGCTGTCATAGAATTCCTGTGCTGTGAAAACGAGACAGTGGGAAACATCCACAAGAGGTTGAAAAAGGTGTATGGAGATGCTGCTGTCGATCGCAGTACAGTTAGTCGGTGGGCAAGCAGGTTACGTGATGAAAGCGGGCACAGCAATATTGAGTATTGTCCTCGCAGCGGCAGGCCTCGTACTGAACACACTCCAGACAATGTGCAGAGAGTTAACGAATTGGTGACTGCTGACAGACGCATCACAGTAAACGAGTTGTCACGCTACATTGGGATAGGGGAATGAAGTGTTTGCAGAATACTGAAAGTGTTGGCGTTGAAAAAGGTTTGTTCCAGGTGTGTTCCCAGGATGTTGACAGTGACTCACAAAGAAACCAGAAAAACGGAATGCAGCGAACTTTTGGAACAGTACGAAAACGGTGGAGATGAATTTCTTGGAAGAATTGTGACAGGTGATGAAACATGGCTCCATTATTTTTCACCAGAGACGAAGAGGCACTCAATGGAATGGCATCATTCAAATTCACCCAAGGAAAAAAAAATTAAAAACCACACCTTCTGCTGGAAAAGTTATGGCTACGGTGTTTTTCTATTCCGAAGGACTCTTGGTTGTGGACATCATGCCAAGTGAAGAAACCATAAATTCTGGTGCATATGTGACGACACTGAAGAAGCTTCAAGCTCGACTGACTCGTGTTCGACCACAGCGGCAAAAGCAGTATGTTTTGCTGTTGCACGACAATGCACGGCCACATGTCAGTCAAAAAACCATGGAAGCGATCACAAAATTCGGATGGACAACACTGAAACACCCGCCTTACAGTCCTGACCTGGCTCCATGTGACTATCATCTCTTTGGGAAACTGAAAGACTCTCTTCGTGGAACAATGTTTGAAGATGATTGACTCCCTTGTGCACGCTGCCGAACAGTGGCTCCAACAGGTTGGTCCAGAACTTTACCGTGCGCGTATACAGGCGCTGGTTCCAAGATGGCGTAAGGCAGTTGAGAGGGATGGAAATTATGTGGAGAAATGAAAATATTGTTCCTAAAGGATGTATCTACACATTGTAAAACTTTCATACATGTAGAATAAAAGATGGATTAAAAAAAAATAGTGTGCATTTCTTTTGGAGTGAACCTCTTAATTTGCAGCGTCTGCATGCACTTTTGAACACTTTTTGGAACTAACAATACATAGTTCTTATCCACACTGAACGAATGGCTTGCCTGACTGCCACGCGAATGAGTTCGATCCGAAATACCGGTGAGGATGAATTTCTCCTTGGTTATGGGGGACAGCAGTGGAGTCTACTCAGCTTCGCGGTGACTTTGGATTATCTGAAGCAGATAGCATGGCCCGATAGTAACGCCAGAGAGAAGGCGATGTGCTGACCAAGTGGCGCTGCTTTGCCATGGTAACTTGGTGACTTGATACAGCACTTGGACGGTGAGCCAAAAATATTCCGTAATGGAATTCGGTGTTGATTAAAACCTGCAACTTGTTACTTAGGTTTCTCAGCACCAGACTAAAATGGAGTAGTGTTTCAAGCCAAAGCTTTTTCATTTCAACTATTAGTTTCTGTGTCATCGGAAAGAAGGAGCGTCTTCGGTTTAAAGTGGAACCAAATTCCTAAGCATTCTTCGATCATTTCACAGGCAGCGAATTGACATTCATTAAAAACTGACAGGCAGATTTCAGTTCACGCACACAAGAAGCGGAAGAGGTTTCAATGATGGGTACCTTTGAACCATCGTTAATCGTCTCAGTTAGTTGGACCGTACATATACGTGCTCCAGAAATCACATTACGAAAGGTTCAGACGCAGAAGAATGCTCGCCTCTTCATCTATGGAGAAAAGGTTTAGAGCCGACTTCTCGAGTTAAGCTACTAAACAACAGTTTCGAAATGCCAGATGAATCCTACTAAACGTATGTTAATACAATCTCGAACGTTGAACCGTTTTCCCCCTCGTTTGGCGTATTAGTATCTGCTGACAAACTTTTCTGGCTGGAAATAACGTGTGTAAACGTATCTCCCCTAACACAGACACTACCTTGTTCGATGGCAGGAGTAAGTCTGTATAGTATCGGACAGTGCGTTGTTTCGGACAAGAGCTATTTCTAAACTCTAGCGGAGCATATTTAGCGCCACCGCTAAATGATTTGAGGAAGATGGCCACTCACACGATTCTGTGAGAAAACAACTGTGCCTTTCAGAGTGGCAACAAGTCTTCTGTTTCTAGTTAGTTGTTTGGTACACGAACTTAGCTCTGAGGTATTGTGTTGTCTTTATAAGCGTAAGCTATATAATGAAACTGCCATAATAATCTTGAATGGTCGTATAGTGTACAGGTTAAAATATATTGTTGGTAAACTGAAGGTTGAGAGTCAGAATCCTTTCAGCTTCTTTATAATATTTATTTTTAAATCTTTGTCGAAATGACTTTGATCGTTATTTTTATTCATTTAATTGGCCTAAATGTAATTTCTTACGTCCAAGCCTTTGCCGAGACCATATTAACTTAATTTGCTCTCGTTTTTTCTACATATGACTCTTTTTCTCATTTGGTACATTTGCCCATGTTGTTTTAAATATTTCTCTGCGTTAACATCGATACAATTTCTTCTGTTTTACCATTCGAAGTTTTCGTCTATGTTATTGCATTCATTGTTTCTGTTCCTCATTTTGCTTGAATTTAGTTTATTTTATTATCCATTCTTTCGTTTAAATCTTCATCTGCATTATTGCAACAATAATTTACATGTTAAATATTTGTATGACGGTTACCATCCAAAAGTTCTCTGTTTTTGCTTCTCACTTTTCTCCGTTTTCGGCGCTCATTTGTCAGTTTTCGCTTCTTAGTTCTAGTTTCTGTTCGTCTCTTCTTGATTCGATTTCTTCATTTGTTAAACGAATTTAAATGTTGAATTGAAATGTGTATTAAAACATACAACATATTTGCAACATCAGATACAGAGAGTTACGAAACAAATGTTCCATTAACTTTAAAAATGACTGTGAAACTGCAAGTGGATAAAATATTTCGCAAATAAATTGTAATGAAAATAATTAAGTTGTTTAAGGAATAATGTTGCGGGGAAACAGCATCATTCTTTGTGGGAACCCACTCCGCCCCCAAAAATACGGTTAAAAAGCAGCCGGGAAACGTAACGACGCTGGGCTGGTGTAGGGCAGGCATCGAAAGCTGCCCCTTCCGCTGGCGTTTATAGTGTCAGGGTAGCGTCAGCGACTCATTTAGTGGAGGCCATGGTTGTTGTGAATTTTAATGTGTCATATTGCTGGTATTTCCTTTGTTTTAATGTGTCATATTGCTGGTACTTGCTTTGTATAGGAATGATTGTATCAACCGTCAGATTTCTAGCAGATGTAGTGTTTGTAAGTGAAAACTAGTTCTAACAGAAATAATGCGGAACAAGTGTTACGTAATTCTGCAGTAATGAGCAAATTCTAATGACGCTGTGGGAGTATGTTACTGCAAATCTTTGTAAGACGCGGAACAGTTTTAGCCAGATTGCATACCCTCCGAACGAAAGCAGTGTAAGATAGTCCTCGATCACTTGTTTAGGATGAGAGGCGAGGGTGGCAGTCTGAAAAGTCTGATGTGTGTCAAAAAGATATTAGTGTGAAATGCACAGTTTTTGGGAGCGTGGGAGGGGGGACTGATAAAATACCCGATTGCCAGTTTAGTCGATTATTAGAATAAAACATTCTGACAATATTTAGCCCGCATCTCGTGGTCGTGCGGTAGCGTTCTCGCTTCCCACGCCCGGGTTCCCGGGTTCGATTCCCGGCGGGGTCAGGGATTTTCTCTGCCTCGTGATGGCTGGGTGTTGTGTGCTGTCCTTAGGTTAGTTAGGTTTAAGTAGTTCTAAGTTCTAGGCGACTGATGACCATAGATGTTAAGTCCCAGAGTGCTCAGAGCCATTTGAACCATTTTTTTGACAATATTTAGAAACGAGTAGAATTTCTTAGAATATTCTGTACAGGGTGATCAGAACTATCTTCAAAGGTTGCAAGGGTGTTGTAGGGCATATTGTGCTGAGGAATAATTTCAAAGAGAAAAATCCGACTCTTTGCTCAGATTCCGAGTTAATTAACGTTGAAGTTAGCTAATCAGGCCTTTGCGCGAGGTAATTCAAGCTGCCCACCGGAGGCGGTGTTGCCAAACCTGTTCTTTTTCTCGTTTCCTAAAGCCGAACCAGAGCGCGTTACAAAAATTGGGCATGGGATGGTAGTAAAGATCGAAGCCGAGCAGTCTCGTTCGCTGTCATCTACGCTGTGATAACAACTGGCACTAATCGTATCTGGCGGCCCACTAGAATTTGCTCGCGAAACGACCTGATGCTAATTAACTCGGAAACGGCGCAACATGTCGAATTTTTCGTGAACAATTATTTCTCTACACAACCTACCCTGCAACACCCTTACAAGCTTTTCAGACTATCTCTGGCCACGCTGTTCAAGGAACTGAAATGGGAAAGATTTTTAACTCCATTATCTTCTGGTGCACTTCACAATATTAATGGTGAAATTGTAGTGCAAGCGCATCACTTTGAACACTAAATAAGCGCCCCCAGGAATTTGCATATCTCTATTATATGTGGGCACAAGTGAGAAAGTGTTTTACTTAAAAAAACTGTGTTTTTTTTCTATCTCGAGAACAGGGTCCTCGACTCCTTGAAGTGCTCGTTTCTGCCCAAATGGTGGAAGGTTAATTTTTGACAAGGTGTGTCAGTGTTACTTGCAGGCAGGTTACAGGAAATGCTAGTGCATCTGAAAATTAGTATATGGGCATAGTACACTGAAGCGCCAAAGAAACTGGAATAGGCATGCGTATTCAAATAAAGAGCTGCGTAGACATGCAACGCCTATATCAGACAAATGTCTGGCCCAGTTGTTGGATCGGTTGTGTATTGTTTATTAAACCAGGGACCCAGAAACGACGGAGAGGCTTCGTCCCATCGTAGCCCTCAGTGGTTCACAGCCCCTCAACGGGCCACAGCAGTCCGCCCACCACACCTCTGACCCACACCGAACCAAGGGTTATTGTGTGGTTCGGCCCCCAGTGGACCCCCTCCCCCCTTCCCCCCACGCGTACGTCAAGACAGTGTTTGCGCAGCAATCAAATGGTTCAAATGGCTCTGAGCACTATGGGACTCAACTGCTGAGGTCATTAGTCACCTAGAACTTAGAACTAGTTAAACCTAACTAACCTAAGGACATCACAAACATCCATGCCCGAGGCAGGATTCGAACCTGCGACCGTAGCGGTCTTGCGGTTCCAGACTGCAGCGCCTTTAACCGCACGGCCACTTCGGCCGGCGCGCTGCAATCGCCGACATAGTGTAACTGCTGCAATCGCCGACATAGTGTAACTGAGGCGGAATCAGGGGAACCAGCCCGCATTCGCCGAGGTAGGTGGTTGGATCGGTTACTGCTGCTGTAATGGCAGGTTATCAAGATTTAAGTTAGTTTGAACGTGGTGTTACAGCCGGCGCACGAGAGATAGAACACAGCATCTCCGAGATAGCAATGAAGTGGGGATTTTCCCGTACGACCATTTCGCGAGTGTGCCGTGAATATCAGGAATCCGGTAAAATATCAAATCTCCGACATCGCTGCGACCGGAAAAAGATCCTGCAAGAACGGTACCAACGGCGACCGTAGATCAACATGACAGAAGTGCAACCCTTCGGCAGATTGCTGCAGTTTTTGATGCTGCTCCATCAACAAGTGTCAGCTTACGGACCATTCAACGTTGCGTTTTTCGTTGCGACGGAATCTTCTCACGAAATCCCATTCACCAAATTTCTCCTCCGAATACGAAAATATTTTGTTGACACCGACTTATATAGGGAGGAACGATCACTACGATAAAATAAGGGAAATCAGAGCTCGTACGGGAAGATATAGGTGTTCATTCTTTCCGCGCGCCATATGAGATTGGAATAATAGAGAATTGTGAAGGTGGCTCAATGAACCCTCTGCCAGGCCCTTAAATGTGATTTGCAGAGTATCCATGTAGATGTAGATGTCGAAGAAACGTCATCGACATCGGCTATCGGAGGCGAGGGCCCACTCGTACACCTTTGGTGACTGCACGACACAAAGCTTTACGCCTCGCCTGAGCTCGTCAGCACCTACGTTGAACTGTTGATGATTGGAAACATGTTGCCTGGTAGGACGAGTCTCGTTTCAAATTCTATGTAGCAGATGGACCTGTACGGGTATGGAGAGAACCTCATGAATTCGTGGACCCTACTTGTCAGAGGGGACTGTTCAATCTGGTGGAGTGGAGGCTCTGTAATGGTATGGGGCGTGTGCAGCTGGAGTGATATGGCACCCCTGATACGTCTAGATTCGACTCCGACAAGTGACACGTACGTAAGCATCCTGTTTGATCACCAGCATCCACTCATGTCCATTGTGCATTCCGACGAAGTTGGGCCATTCCAGCAGGACAATGCGACATCCCATACGTCCATACTGCTACAGAGGGTCTCCGGGAACACAAATTTAGACATTTTCGCTGACCATCAAACACCCAGGAATGAACATTATTGAGCAAATCTGGGATGCCTTGCAATGTGCTGTTCAGAAGAAAGCTCCTCCCCCCGTATTCTTATGAATTTATGGACAGCCCTGCAGGATTCGTGGAGTAAATTTCCTCTAGCACTACTGCAGACATTGAGTCCACGGCATGTCGTGTTGTGGCATTCCTGCATCCTCGCGGGGGCCCTACACGATATTAGGCAGGAGTACCAGTTTCTTTGGCTCTTCAATGTAATATACAGACGTCTCTTTACCGCCTCACATCTGATACTACCCAACGTTCTTCTATGCCTTTCACAAATGTGTAATGGGTGACAGTTGGTTCTCCCTTGTGTTGCCCTTCCTCACCAAATTTATGTGCTTAGGTAAATTGCCCATCCTGTGTCGCGGCTGTCCCCGTATAACTGGTCGTTATGCCGGTTGCAGGTGATGCAGCACATCGGCACTAGGTTGGTGGCGCTGATGCACGAGGTGTCCGGCGGCGAGGGCGTGGCTACGTCGAGCCCGAAGCCGCGGCTGCACCACCACGGGCACCACCACGGCCACCACCACCACCATCACCACCACCACCATCACCACCGGCGGCTGCAGCAGAAGCCGTCGAGCGCGTCGACGACGACGGAGGAAGAGGAGGAGGACAGCAGCCACACGGACACGGAGCAGGGCGTGTCCGCGCCTCTGCTGCAGCTGCCGCGCTCCAAGTCGCACGACCTGCTGCTCGAGCAGCAGCAGCACGAGGCGCGCCTGCGCTCCGCCAGCAGCGGCGGCCACGTCTCCGACGTCGAGCGCAGCGAGCACTCCGACTACGAGCGCTTCAGGTACGTCTCCGCTCCCGTCTCGGCTTCCTAGCTGTAGGCGTGATGGCTGGGTGTTGTGTGCTGTCCTTAGGTTAGTTAGGTTTAAGTAGTTCTAAGTTCTAGGGGACTGATGACCATAGATGTTAAGTCCCATAGTGCTCAGAGCCATTTGAACCATTTGAATCCTAGCTGTAGGCAACAGCAACCGCAGTCGCTTCCGTATCCACCACGATGGCGCTTCATACCGTCACTTTGTGCCACATGTCACTCAGATTAAAACTTCTCTGAGTCCGCCAAGCATCAAAAATGTTCAAATGTGTGTGAAATCTTATGGGACTTAACTGCTAAGGTCATCATTCCCTAAGCTTACACACTACTTAACCTAAATTATCCTAAGGACAAACACACACACACACACACCCATGCCCAAGGGAGGACTCGAACCTCCGCCGGGACCAGCCGCACAGTCCATGACTGCAGCGCCTTAGACCGCTCACGCCAAGCATCGTAGCTTCCGGTAGCTGATTGGATACTTTATCACTCTCTTACTCACCGTCGATGACTTTATCGTGTATGTTACGACCCAACACTGGCCTCCAATGAACCACTAGCGCACTAGCTACAAATCCTCTTTCTACAAATACTTCAGTGTAATACACTCATTCTCATAAATTAAGGATAATGCTCATACATGGTGAAACAACGCTCTGGTGGGCGGTTTGCGGGTTTAAATCACCTCGGGGTATGGCCACGCGGTGCATTTCACCTGCGGTCGTCGCACGGTGGCGCTGGCAGCAGTCCACATACGCAGAGGTGTGTTGGTGCTTGTCAGAGCACGGTGCAGTGAGTAAGTGTGCAGAGTTTTTCAGATGTGCTAGTGGTGACTGTGTGTTGAAAATGGCTCAAAGAGCACATATTGATGACGTTATGAGGCGTAGAATACTAGGGCGAAGGGAGGCTGGTCAAACACAGCAGGTCGTAGCGCGGACCCTCCGTATGCCACAAAGTGTGATCTCAAGATTATGGCCATTCCAGCAGACATGAAACGTGGCCAGGCGCTACAGTACAGGACATCCACAGTGTACAACACCACAAGAAGACCGATGTCTCACCATCAGTGCCCGCAGACGTCCACGGAGTACTGCAGGTAGCCTTGATCGGGACTTTACCGCAGCCACTGGAACAGTTGTCTCCAGACACACAGTCTACAGATGACTGAACAGACATGATTTATTTGCCCGGAGATCTGCAAGGTGCATTCCACTGACTCCTGGTGATAGGAGAGCCCGTAAAGCCTGGCGTCAAGTACACAGTAATGGTCATTGGAACAGTGGTCCCAGGTTATGTTCACGGACGAGTCCAGGTGTAGTCTGAACAGTGATTCTCGCCGGGTTTTCATCTGGCGTGAACCAGGAACCAGATACCAACCTATTAATGTCCTTGAAAGGGACCTGTATGGAGGTCGTGGTTTGATGGTATGGGATGTGACTACTATCATTGGTGCACATACACCCCTGCATGTTTTTGACATAGGAACTGTAACATATCAGGTGTATCGGGACGTCAGTTTGCACCAGCATGTCCGCCTTTTCAGGGGTGCAGTGGGTCCCATTTTCCTCCTGATGGAAGATAACGCACGGCCCCACCGAGCTGCCACCGTGAAGGATTACCGTGAAACAGAAGATATCAGGCGAATGGAGTGGCCTGCCTGTTCTCCAGACCTAAACCCCATCGAGCACGTCTGGGATGCTCTCGTTCGATTTATCGCTGCACGTCTTCAAACCCCTACGACACTTCAGGAGCTCCGACAGGCACTGGTGCAAGAATGGGTGACTATACCCCAGCAGCTGCTCGACCACCTGGTCCAGTGTGTGCCAACCCGTTGTGCGGCCTGTGTACGTGTGCATGGTGATCGTATCCCATACTGATGTCGGGGTTCATGTGCAGGAAACAGTGGCGTTTTGTAGTGCATGTGTTTCGGGACGGTTTTCTCAACTTCTCATCAATACCGTGGACTTACAAATTTGTTTCGTACGTGTTCCCTATGTGCCTATGCTATTAGCGTCATTTCTGTGTAGTGTCACATTGTGTGGCATCACAGTCTGCAATTACCCTTAATTTGTGAGCAAGAGTGTAATATGGACAAGGGAATGACTGGTAAATCTCCTCCCCTCCCGATATCTTATCCTTTTCCCAATCACCTCCCTTCCCTTCCCTTTCCGATCTGGGAATGGGTCTAAAGGGTTGAGGACGCGATGAATGAAGAGAACGGAAGCTGCAGTGACGGACTGTGTCTGCTGGATTCCGTGAAGACACAGCAGCGTAGAGTTCGCCTTATAAGGGAAAGTCCCCATCGTGCTCCCCTCAGATTTGGTGGTGAAATGGCCTAGTTTGTACACGGACCTCCCACTCTGTCTTCCAACACAGTGACCACACAACTACGACTCCATGGTACTTGCAATTTGCTCGATGTTATATCTTCTGCTTTGACCGTTCAATATTTCTAGTTTTCTTCTTTTTTCACCGTTCAGTTTTCCGTCTTCCTGTTTTCGCGCTTGATCCGTGTTCAGGTTTTACGGACTATCCACTGGGCCATCTTACCACGAAATCTGACGGGGCTGCTATGGCGAGTTTCCTTTGTCAGTCATTTCTGTAGGAACTGATTATTTTTCGTAATTCACTGTTACCACCAGTAAATAATATTGGGCAGAATATCGTATCACAGAAATTTGAGGCAGTTATATCCATTACACGAACAAAAAGTGTAATGAGTTCTACAATGAAATTTTTTTTTACGCTTTGCACCATATGAAACCGCTCGATAATCAGGCGTTATTTGCGTCAACTACCCTTCCCGCCTTATGCA
Source organism: Schistocerca serialis cubense (assembly GCF_023864345.2). NCBI lineage: Eukaryota > Metazoa > Arthropoda > Insecta > Orthoptera > Acrididae > Schistocerca > Schistocerca serialis. The sequence goes on along the minus strand of NC_064638.1, from coordinate 381,755,549 downwards.
ACACAGAAACTAAACCGAAAATATCACAAGAAACAATAGAAATACTACAGTAATGTAGGAGGAGAGATAATGTACCTTTTTATCGTAGTCAGCATTTTGACAGTTCTAATGCTGTCCACTACCTCCTACTACTCTTGTCCTAGCCGGTTCTAGGCGCTTCAGTCCGGAACCGCGCGACTGCTACGGTCGCAGGTTCGAATCTTGCCTCGGGCGTGGATGTGCGTGATGTCCTTAGGTTGGTTAGGTTTAAGTAGTTCTAAGTTCTAGGGGACTGATGACCTCAGATGTTAAGTCCCATAGTGCTCAGAGTCAGCCACTCTTGTCCTAACCTGTTTTCCTTCAGAAGTCAATCCACCACTTTCACGTTTCAGCTGATCTCTCATTAAGGTGTCCTTACATTGACAATGGTTTTTCCATAGTTTTCTTTTCTTACCATTTCTTTCTAGAACTTCATTTTTCTGTTGATCTGAAACGTCCGACATTAACAACGGTGTGCCTCGCTGACTGAATGGTAAAGTTCTAGACCACGCATTCATAGTTTTAAGGTTTGAATCCCGGCTAGTCCTAGGATGTTTATCTGTCACTCATCACTTGTTTCCCCCATGACAATGTTTGTTAATGTGCAAAACGACGAGTTGCGCCTTGATTTGTAGCTCATGTTTATCTGTACAGCAAGTCTGGCTGAGAAAGTCCGTTCAAAGACCAGAGAAAGGTAAGGGCATACCACATCCAATAGGACCAAAGCGAGTTACGCAAAGCCAACCTTCGAATTAACAGGTTTAAATTTTATCTTACTGTAGTAACATGTAGCGACATTTTTTCCAGTAATTTCTTCTCAGAAATTCAGACGATCGACATAGACTTTCATAGATTTGGGTGCTCCAGATATATAACCTTAGGAATTTCAACTTCAGTTCCAGGCCAGGCCAATATTTGATACCAATAAAACTTTCTTGATTGAGAATTTTTTCTTCACTTGGTAAGTGCGCTTTTATTATCACCTGTACGGCGATATTTTTTGGAATTTTTCTTATTTTTTCGCTACTTTTTACGTGTTTTCCCCAGTTTCATCATTATTTTGTGCTAAGAAGGTTATCTATTCTATTCTCTATCTTCTTTACCTTCACCCAGAACAACTTCTTTTCACCCGAAGCATACACTTAGATATCTAATCAACTTTCATCCTTTTTCCTTTCATATTTAATTGTGTCTGTGACTTCAGAGTTCGTGTCGTTCCATGTAACGATATAGTAAGTAGCATTTTTCTTCAAACTACTTTTTATTTTGCTTTATTTTTTTGTAATATCTTTTCAGTTTTATAGCAGTTGCTTGAAGCGTTTGTTTAATGGGTCTTTATACTCTCTTACTCTCTCATATTGGTTATAGATGATTATAAAAGACAGTCTTACATGCCCACGCGTGGTACTCTTTGGTACATGTACCTTTATTCTACTACATTCATTTACATCCACATCATTCTCCGCAAGCCACCCAATGGTGTGTGGCGGAGGGTACTTTCGGTACCACTGTCTGATCCCTACAACCCTGTTCCACTCACGAATAGTGCGTGGGAAGAATGATTGTCGTTAAACCTCTGTATTCGCTCTAATTTCTAGAATTTTCCCCTCGTGGTCAATACGCGAGATGTGTGTAGGGGGAAGTAATATGTTGTCTGACTCCTCCCGAAAAGTGCTGACCCGAAATTTCAGTAGTAAATCTCTCCATGATGCACAACGTCTCTCATATAACGTCTGCCAGTGGAGTTTGTTTATCATCTTTGTAACGCTCTCTCTCCAGCTAAACGATCCCGTGACGTATCGCGCCGCTCTTCATTGGATCTTCTCTGTTCCTCTATCAGTCCTACCGGATAGGGATCCCAAATAGATGAACAATACTCAAGAATCGGGCGAACAAGTGCCTTATAAGCCACTTCTTTCGTGGATGAGTTACATTTCCTTAAGATTCTTCCGATGAATCTGAGTCTGGGGTCTGCTTTTCCCACTATCTGTTTTATACGGTCATCCCACTTAAGGTCGCTCTGGGTAGTTACGCCTAGATATTTTACGGCAGACGCTGTCTCCAGCTGTTCACATAAATTTCGGGCTTGCAGCCGATCGTCGTTCAATAGCTCGCACGATATTTCAGCTGTCTCCAGCTGTTTGTCATCAATAGTGTAGCTGTACAGTTGTGGATTTCTTTTCCTATGTATGCGCAATATGTTACATTTATTTACGTTCAGAGTCAATTGCCAGAGTCTGCACCATTCATCAATTCTCTGCAGATCGTTCTGCAAATTCTTACTCTCTTCTGGCGTTGCTACTTTGGTATAAACAACTGCATCATCTGCCAATAGCCTTAAAGAGCATCCGACGCTTTCTACTAGATCATTTATGTATATTGTGAACAGCAACAGTCCTATCACACTTCCCGGCGGGGTCAGGGATTTTCTCTGCCTCGTGATGACTGGGTGTTGTGTGATGTCCTTAGGTTAGTTAGGTTTAAGTAGTTCTAAGTTCTAGGGGACTGATGACCATATATGTTAAGTCCCATAGTGCTCAGAGCCATTTGAACCATTTTTTTTCACACTTCCCTATGGTACTCCGGATATTACCTTTACATCTGTCGATTTAGTTCCGTTAAGAACGACGTGTTGAGGTCTGTCTGCAGGACAGTCTTGAATCCAATCACAAGTCTGCTCCGATACTCCGTAAGCTCGTACTTTTTTCATTAAACGGCAATGCGGAACGGCGTTAAATGCCTTACTGAAATCAAGGAACACGGCATCAACCTGAGCGCCGTTGTCCGCTTAGCTGTGGATATCATGGAGGAACAGAGCGAGCTGAGTTTCGCAGGATCTTTGTTTGTGGAATGCATGTCGATTTTTATAGAGGAGCTGTTCATTTTCCAAGGACGTCACAATTCTTGAACATAAAATATGTTCCATAATTCTACAACAGACTGACCTCAACGATATAGGTTAATAATTGTGTAGATCTGTCTTATGGCTTTTCTTAAAAACGGGAATGACCTGCGCTTTTTTCCAGTCGTTAGATACCTTCCGTTGCTCAAGCCATTTACGATAACTTACTGCTAGACGGGGAGCAAGTTCTTTCGCATGTTCTTTATAAAATCTTATAGGTATCTCATCTGGTCCTGAAGCCTTTCTGCTACGAAGCTACTGTAGCTGCTTTTCAATTCCGCGAACAGTTACCTCAATATCTGCCATTTCGACGTTCGTACGACGACGGTTGAAAGGAGGGACAGCATTACGATCTTCCGCGGTGAAACAATTTCGGGAGACAGAATTCAGTATTTAGGCCTTCTCTCAGTTACCTTCCGTTTAGGTGCCGGTGTGGTCGCTGAGAGAAAGAACAGATGATTTTGACTCACTGATTTTACATAGGACCATAATCACTTAGGGTTTTTACTCAGGCCGGTTGACAATGCCTTACTTTCAAAATCATTGAACGCTTCTCTCGTTGCTCCCCTTACGCTCATTTTCGCGTCGTTCAGCTTTTGTTTGTCAGCTAGGTTTTTACTTCTCTTGAATCCGAAATCACCAGTTATACCTCACGTCTGTGTCTTTTGGCATTTTGTGAGAACGAAGACTTCTAATTACACTGATTGCACTATATGTTTGTTTACGGGTATGTTTATCCTATGAATTCACAGTGTATGTATATTTACAACCACACTTCGGAAGTTTTTTTAGTGCACAGTCTCGCACGTGCGTTATTATTTTCGCCCTCCCCCGCGTAGGGAAAAATGACAACGCACTCTCACACTCCCTGATTTGTCTCTTATTGACACTTTGAACGAGATAAGTTGAAAACACTAAAAATACTTCAGCTGTCTCTAGGTCAGAGGCTCGTGTGTAATCAGTAGGATTTCTTGTCGCTCATGTCCACAATTTGCCTTCACCTCTCACGGAAATTCAATGACCATATTCAGGAAACGCTATTATTGGTTAAACTGATGGATCCGAGAAATGGTATCTAATCCTGTAATTAATTCCATCATCTGCATCAGACGGACTTCGGAGTGCGTCTGACGCCACCTCTTCAACAACCTGTTATCTTAATGGTTTGTTCGTGTACTACTTCGTTGGGTGAATCCAGCTCCGGTCGACCCTGAACGACCTGATGTTAAGGTAGCACGCCCAAGAACTTAAGAGAAGCGAACGCGGTTGTAAAGCTTTCTGCATTATCTTCGACACCAACCGCTGTTTCCTGTGGTTCTTTTAAGTATTTTTCACGCCAGGAATTGTAAAGGATTCCCGGCGGGGTCAGAGATTTTCTCTGCCTCGTGATGACTGGGTGTTGTGTGATGTCCTTAGGATAGTTAGGTTTAAGTAGCTCTAAGTTCTAGGGGACTGATGACCACAGCTGTTAAGTCCCATAGTGCTCAGAGCCATTTGAACCAATTGTAAAGGAATCGTGAACACTGTGGCAGCCGGACCAACCCACACCGTTATCCGTATTACAAATGAATACTGCTCAAGTATCTGTCTGCAGGAAAAACGTCAATGGATATTTATCGATAGTGCAGATACTTTTTAGTTTCCGCCAGTTATCACTCTAGGAAATAGTTAGACATGATACATAAACTATTTTAAAGAGCGGCCACTAGCGTCTTTGCGGAAACAGGCCTGAATGATTAACAGTCGGAAGTGTCTTTTTCCCACTTTGTGATGATAATCTAAACAGAGCATATCTCAGTATTCAGAACTGGGAGCTTTTAACAGCGTCTTGTTTTATTGCAAGAGAAAGGATCCAAATTCCGTTATTTGCAAAACTAGCTACGATATCTGGAAGACAAGCAGACAACTCACAACGCAAGAAAATGTAAAACCCGAAGAACAATTGGTGACAGTGCTTTCAATCGAAGGTAATGGAAAACTACATTTTCTGTCTTACCATACTTCGTTTCAGGCGCCCAGGATAGAGTAGTAGTTTTCCATTTATCACCTAAAACGGAAATTTAGACGACAGAAGTTAAGATGCTAAACACAGGCAGTCCGTCAGTTGATAAGAACATTGTGAAGTCGTTTGTTGTAACCACAAGAGCGAATGGAGTCGCGTTGGACTCTCACATAAACCATGCAGAGATTTTTAGAGTGTAGTATGCAACTAAATGAACGTTGAAAATGGGTTAGAAATAAATACAGATCGCTGGGTCGTTCGGGCTCCAGTTCTACTACCGCGGACTGAAGTCATATCGCCTCATGGTCTCTGACATTCATATATTTATGTTCGTTGAAGTTTGGTATCAAATAAGTCTTCCATATATCCCAGAAAGGTGTGAAGTTTTGTTCTTCAACTGTCCCGTTGCGCGTACTGGGGTACTGATGCTTTTACTACGTCACTGAAATACGACCTTTTCGAACATTCAGTAGTAACGAAAAGTTTCCATTGTTGACGATGCATACTGAGATCTGCTTACCTTGTTCTTTTCTTGTGCCACGGATTCGGGACGGTTAGTTTAAGAGATGGACGGATGCCCTTCTTGTCGCTACCCCGTATCCCCGGGATGCAATGTGTGTACCCCGAGCTAAATACATAAATTGATTAATTAGAGTGACTGACATACCCATCCCTATTGTTAATCCACCGGGCGGATTCGATAGAGGGCCGGCGCAATTCCCTTCTCGGATATGGGGCTGTAACTCGCACGGCTATCCGGGCGTACAGAGTGTTTGCCTATGTTTATCTGAAACTGTAGTAACTGAAGTCCTCATTAATAATCTAGATTTCGAATCCACATCTCATGAGCATTTATCTTGGGCTCTTTAGCTGTCCAACGTTGCAGGTCCACGGAATCATTATTTGTTTGAGGTTGCAAATAACAAACAAAAACTTTGCGGAATGCTTGTTCGTCTTTTGAGCGTAAATAACAGAATAAATTAGATGCATTGAAATGTCTAGCTGGATCAATGTTGCCACCTTCACTCAAGCAAAAACACCACAGTGCCTGCCCGCTACACCCGCTGATATCGTGCCAAGACACTACTCAGGACTGCCCACCTTCAGCTGAGGCTTCTGCTTTTATTATGAGGCTTTTGACGTCATTGCTATGGCGCCATATAATACCTAGGTCAAAATTATGACGTGTCTTACCAGTCAAAATAATTCTCAAAGCCGGCCGCGGTGGTCTTGCGGTTCTTGGCGCTCAGTCCGGAACCGCGCGACCGCTACGGTCGCAGGTTCGAATCCTGCCTCGGTCATGGATGTGTGTGATGTCCTTAGGTTAGTTAGGTTTAAGCAGTTCTAAGTTCTAGGGGACTGATGACCACAGATGTTAAGTCCCATAGTGCTCAGAGCCATTTGAACCATTTTGAATTCTCAAATATACGAAGTGTATAAATGGCATTCGGACTGTCAAATTGCTGATCATGGGATGAAAGAGCTAAAAACTTACAAAACTATCACTAGAAAAATGCTAAAATAAAAATCAGACAGAAATTTTGTTGTGATTTATGTCGAATAATTCTGTTTGATCAGAGGAGCACTAAACGATAATTGGATTTTCTCCAATTTTGATTTAGCCATATAATCTCATTGAACACAGATTCCAAGATAAAATTTAGGGAAGACATTTCGAAATCTTCCACATTAAAAACAGGTCATAGACAAGGAGATGACTGTGTCCACCGCTTTTTAATATCGCTGTCGATTACGTCATGAGGATTTGCCACCTGAAATTAAAGCTATAGAAGAACAACCTACCAGGGGTTTGCATATGATATAGCCATCTTAGTTGTTGACATCGAAGAATTTCGTGTCCAGGTCACCAGTCTCCAGATAATCGCCTTAGAAATAGGATTAAAGTATTCTTCGAGAAAACTGTGATCATGCGCCTATGAAAGTAAACTATGCGTAAAAAATCAAAAAGCTGACACACTTCTATAGTTTAAATATCTTGCAGTAATCACTAAGCACAACGTAGGTGAGGAAGAAATGTGGATGCAAAGAACCAGTAAAAGAAAAAAACCCAGTCTCTTACCTGGTCAACGTATAATAAGAAATGTTTGTCAGTAGACACTAAGATCCAACGCTATCAAACAGTAACTATCCTGGAAGTCGTTTGTGCTTGTGAAACCTTGTTACAAATTAAAAATGAGAGAAGAACTGCTCAGCTCCTCAAACCTGAAACAAAAATCACCAGAACTTGCTTAAAGAAAATATACCAGGTCGGACGAATCTGGAAAATCCTTCCCAATTAAACTGTCTCTAGAGAGAATGGCCCAAAACTAGCGCAGTAAAGAATAAAAGAATCTGTTACTTCTTTCACATCTTGTAAATCCAAGGGAATAGGATTTTAATCTTAAAAAGAAGACAAGACAATAGATTCGAAAATTCAGCAAAATCTTAAAAGAGTTGAACTCCAGATCACAGACGAAGAGAACAGAGGTAAAATTAATACTTTTATTAAGGAACACAAATGTTCAGCAGAAGTGACACGTAGAAAGGCTGGAGATTTCAGACGAATTGAGAAAACTGCGATCGGGAAGAATGAAACTGTGCTGGGCAGATCGCAAGAACCGAACAGAACAACCTTCAAACAAAAACTGGACGTGGAATGACTCAAGTTGTCCAATGTTGTCAGTAGAATTAATAATAATAGTAAAAATAATAATAACAAACATAGTCTTTGAAATGAAACTAGTTATCGATACAGAGGTATTTTGACATCGTGCTTAACGGAAATAACACAGTTGCTTCAGAAGGTCTTTCTAAAAATAAATTGTCAAACTTAAGATGAGCAGTCCTTTCGTATTGTACTTCGTGCGATTACTTCATGGAAGTTATCTCCCACAAAAGCTATCGTGTCGCTGTGAATAGTACGTGGTTCTGACTTCCAGTACATGTTTGTAGTGCTAGGCATAATTTCTAAAAAGGAAATGAAAATCAAAAAATTGAATTACACCATGAGAGCTGATACGGTAAATACAAGTAAAGCTGTCGATATGGAAAGGGACGGAAAATTTAGAGCAATCTTATTTAGTGACCGAAAGTGTCCATGGTATGTTACATCAGAACCAAATTTTATTACGTAAAATTCTAGGTTATACTTTACAAAGACGTTTTCATCTGAAGCAACCTATTAGTTGCTGGTCTAGGGGTCGCATTCAATCTCGGATTCACAACTGGAGCGGCGAATTCCATAGAAGTTCATGACAGCACTAACGCTTGCACGTCTTTACTCAACAGATCACCGCCCGTTCCGCGGAAAGTGGGCAACCTCGGCTTGTATTGTAAAGCAATTCAGTGAAGAAGTCTCCTTCGCTACCCATATTAGCAGTAGGACGACTCCGACTCGCTGTACAATAAGTTTTAATTGGCGACCCTAAGTGGACGCTCTGACTGATGGAGGCAAGCCGGTCCCAGCCGACCTCAACGGATAAAGTTCCCGCTTATTCGTAATAGAACATAGCCATAAGGCATACACAGTTCCAACTTCGTAAAAAAATATAGTTAACACGGCTTACGCCCTATCATGCACACATTAACAGCCAGCTGCAGCTCAGTATTGCCGGCTCGGCACCTCAGCAGCACCTGGCCACCATCTGTAATTTAAAAATAAAAAATAAATAAAAAAACTGACTGAAGTTTTCAACGCTGAAACTGAAGAGCTGTAATGGGACATCCGCACAGACCAAATGACGAAGAAAGACAGAGAACGAGCGGGGGAAAAAGTGGTCAGCGTGACTGGCTGTCATGCGGAGGACTCGGGTTCGATTCCCGATAGTGCCAGGAAGTTTTACTTGGTTGAGAAGCTGGAACGGGGTGTACTTGGCCTCTCGATGTCAGTTGAGAAGCTACCTGAATGAAACGTGGCCAACGGATCACATGCTCCACTGTATCGCATTCAAGTGATATCCGTTCCTGCTTTTTGCTTCGTTGCTACCACATGCAGTACATCCCAACCGCGATTTGTGTCGTCATACAATATGGAGAAAAAAGTACTTGTGATAATGTCAGAGTAGGGTACGAGACGTAGAACAGAAGATAACGAGTACAGACAAGAACAGAAGATGCGTTTTTGAAATGTGGTGCTTCAAAACACTACAGAAGATTAGATATGCAGATCGCAAAACTAGCGAAAGGATACTGACACGAATCGGCGAGAAAACAAATTAATGGCATACCTTGAGTAAAAGAAGGGACAGGTTCAGAGGATTCATCCTGAGACACCAAGGGGTAGTTAACTTGATAATGGAGAGGAGTTTGGGTGGTAAAAATTGTTGAGCGTCCAACGCGTGGCTACAGTAAAACGGTTTAAGTGGATAAAGGTTGCAATAGCTACGCACCGAGATTAGGAATCATGCTCGGGCGAGACAATCGTGCATAACAGCACCAAACTATTCTTCGAACTCAAGACTACAACAACAGCACTTTACAAGTGATTTAAGCCATTCACAATAAAAATCTAATACATAGGGGGTGGACAAAAATATGTAAACACCGCGAGAAATGCGTGCTTGAACATACGTGCGGTTGCTAGCCAAGCCTGTAAGTTGCGTTGCCGCATTTGACGACGAACGGCGTCCATGCAATGTCCTCAACGTGTCGCAGGTGCCAGTCGTGGTGAGAACACAGTTCTGTGTAGTTGTGAATGCATTATATCGGAGCTAAGTGAGTTCGAACGTAGACCAATTATTGGTGTTCGTATGGTGGTGGTTCCGTAACCAAAGGAGCCGAAGTGTTTGGTATTCCAGGAGGCACAGTCTCGAAGATTTGTACCGCATACAGGGAAAGCGCGAAATCGTCAATCGCTAAGTCACAAAGAGATCGAATTTGTGGGTTGGGTGATGATGGATTGTCGTTGAAGAGGATTGTGACGAAAAATATCAGGAGGGTAGCTGCAAAACAAGAAAGAAAGAAGGGAGCTCTAGGTGTAGGAAATTGCAGGGCGAGCTGAAATTCAAAAACCACTCATGACAGATGCAAATGCTCGTAACAGGAAAGCTTGGTACCGGACTATGAGGTATGAGGAATGGAAGGTATTCATTTGGTGGGATGAGTCTTGTTTCACATTGTTTCCAGCTTGTGGTCGAGTTTTCGACCCAAGAGTGAAGCATGGCGGAGGTTCGGTGACGACATTTTGATAGCTATTTCGTGATATTGCATGGCTGCAAGATCTTGTTACTTCCAAGGATTATGTGACCATTTTGGCTGACCAGGTGCATGCCATAGGGCTCCTGAAGACAAGATTAAATTAATTACGTCACGCACGGAGGCATTTAAACAGTATTTCTTCCCGCGCTCCACACGCGAATAGAGCGGGAAAAAGCCCTAATAACTGGTGCAGTGGGATGTACTTCCCACCATGAGCTTCGCAATGGTTCGCAGAGTATATTTGTAGCTAGCTGTAGTTTTTCTCTTCCGAGTGGAGAGGCTCTGTTTCAAGACCACATGGCCCCTTTTAACACAGATCTCGTCGTCCCGGACTGGTTTTATGCGCACGATGGTGTATTGTCAAAAATCAAATGGTTCAAATGGCTCTGAGCACTATGGGACTTCACTTCTAAGGTCATCAGTCCCCTAGAACTTAGAACTACTTAAACCTAACTAACCTAAGGACATCACAATCATCCATGCCCGAGGCAGGATTCAACCTTGTGACCGCAGCGGTCGTGCGGTTCCAGACTGTAGCGCCTAGAACCGCTCGGTCACCCCGGCCGGCAGTGAATTGTCGTTTTCTCCCCTGGCCATCACAGTTACCAGATCACAGTATTATTAAACCTTTGTGGTTTACTTTGGAGAGAAGGGTGCGTGAGCGATATGCCCCTCTATCAGCGTTATCACTATTTTGCAGGAATAATAGTACAAGATTCCCTTAAAAAACCATACAGGACCTTTGTGAAGTACACATGCTGTTCAGTGAGGCGATCGGTTGGTTGTAAATGAACACACCTCTTACTCCCTCTCGTTAGAATCATGTCCGCTACCAACATGCAATGGACGAGACGACAATTTTACAACTGTATCCCTTTTGCCATCTGTGTGGTTTTTATCATCTGTGTGTATTTTATCAACTGTGCGCATTTTATCAACTGGATTGCTTTCAAGACATGTAATCAGTTAGGAGTACGTTTTACCCTTTGATTTCATGTAATGTAACATGATAATTTTATAGTTAAGTTCCACAAGGTCAGATGATGGGTGCATAAGACTATAGAAACCAGTCATCTTGGAGTAATAGAAGTGTCTCGACTACAATCGCGGTGTACAAAGTATGTTCATCTTCAACCATACAGGAGTCCGCAGCTCGTGGTCCAGTGGCTAGCGTTTCTGCCTCTGGATCACGGGGTCTCGGGTTCGATTCTGATCCGGGTTGGGGATTTCCTCTGCCCAGGGACTGGGTGTTTGTGTTGTCCTCATCATTTCATCATCATCATAATTCGTGACAGTGGCTAGATTGGATTGTGCACAAATTGGACTGTGTAGAAATTGGTACTTTGTTAGGGCGCTGATGACCGCGTGTCTGAGCGCCCCACAAACCAAACATCGTCATCAACCTTGCAGGTGCTGCATTTATCAATTCCGAGATGACTGGAAGCTGTTCCCGATGCAACGGTTTTCCTATAGCGTATAAAGCATGGTAATGTGTTTGCGGTGTTTCCATATTTTGGTCCACCTTCCCTGTAGTTTCAGTATGCTCTACACGACTGAAATTTGTATGAAAATAGGTCTCTCTCTCTCTCTCTCTCTCTCTCTCTCTCTCTCTCTCAGACAGACAGAAGCCGGCCGCTGTGGCTAAGCGGTTCTAGGCGCTTAAGTCCTGAACCGCGCTGCTGCTACGGTCGCAGGTACGAATCCTGCCTCGGGCATGGACGTGTGTCAGGTCCTTAGGTTAGTTGGTTTAAGTAGTTCTAAGTCTAGGGTACTGATGACCTCCCGTAGTGCTTAGAGTCATTTTTCAGACACACACACACACACACACACACACACACACACACACACACAAACACACAAATTTGTTCAAATTGCTCTGAGCACTATGGGACTTAACTTCTGAAGTCATCAGTCCCCTAGAACTTAGAACTACTTAAACCTAACTAACCTAAGGACATCACACACATCCATGCCCGAGGCAGGATTCGAACCTGCGACCGTAGCGGTCTCGCGGTTCCAGACTGAACAGACTGAAGCGCCTAGAACCGCTCCGCCACAGCGGCCGCCCCCCCCCCCCTCCCCCCCCACACACACACCATACAAAAGGCATTATTTTGTTTTCCTAAAAAAAATCTTTGCCGTTACACATTACGAAAAAAAGAATAGAGATTACGGAAATCAGTATATGTGGAGAGTACGTGACGTGACGAATGAGACTGTACAGAGAACCATAGGCGGACTTCGGTTCGTCACAATGCCCGCAGTCGGAAGTGTTTGGCATTTTCGTGGACAAATGATGCGTGAGCTTGTTGCGTGGTAATTAATATCGGCCCCCGTTATTTTGCTGGCCAGCCACAGAGCTGGCCGTGCGATGAACAGGGCGCGGCGATGAGGCGTGGCTTTCATAATGGCGCGCCTGGGATTGACAGCCGCACCCCTTGGCGGCTGGCGAGAACCGATGGTTGTTTTTGTGCCGGCAGCGTGTGCGTTATTGAACCGGCGTGCCAACCGAAAACAGGAGCCCGCTCTCCATCATTTAAATTCATTGTTTTTGCATACTTACCGAAGCGCGGTGTTGTCGAAACGTGATTAACATTCCGCAACGCACGCCGAATGCAGCGGTTCTCGAGTTTCGCTACCGGAATCAGAATTTGAGACCCTATGGACCTTGCGGTTGCACTGTACAGATTTTAATGTCAGTAACATCTATATTTATTTCTTTATATGTTTGGAAGAGAGAACGTCATCATCAGTTTTACTTCAATCATTAGGCCGGTTTTCCTTTTTGTGTTGCGATTGAATCTTCCTATCCGGAGAGGTAACCTCTCTCCCCTCCTTTCTATATGTTCGTTCCGGGCTCTCTTATTTCCTTACTTTTACTGAGGACTTTAAATGTACTCAGTTCTTCCATACTTTCCGAATTTCGAAATTTTTTCTGCTCTTTTGCATGCCATACCTGCTCTTAGAATTCTCATCTCCGTTCTTCGTCTAGGCGTTTGTTTATAACTGACATTTCACAATAGTATTTAATTGTTCAGGCAAGGACCGCAACTAAGTCTCTTGCCGAACGGGAATCTCTGCCATTCTACGAGTGCAGAACGTTACATACGGAGATTTGGGCCGTTCCTGCAAACGTGCTGGCATAGCCTAAGTGATGAAAGCGACCCTGGCGTAAAGTGGGAAATCTGATTTCGACTCCCGCTGCGAAATCAATTTTCATATGTCGCCAATAAATCGTGCAGCTGGAAAATGTATCCGCAATTGGCTTTGTCTTTCTTCAACTCACCTTCTAAGGTCATTATTGCCTTCGTGTTCCTGAATTTCTCCGGAACTGAAACTGGTCTTCCCCAAGGTCGGCTTCCACCAGTTTTTGAAATGCTCTGTTAATAACTGGTGTCATTATTTTGCAACCATGAATTATTAGTAAACTGTTGCCTCGGTAGTATTCACACCTGTCATCGTCTGCTTTCTTTTGAAATGGAATAGTTACACTACTGGCCATTAAAATTGCTACACCACGAGGATGACGTGCTACAGACCCGAAATTTAACTGACAAGAAGAAGATGCTGTGATATGCAAATAATTAGCTTTTCAGAGCATTCACACAAAGCCGGTGGCGACACCTACAACGTGCTGACATGAGGAAAGTTTGCAACCGATTTCTCATACGCAAACAACAGTTGACAGGTGTTGCCTGGTGAAACGTTGTTGTGATGCCTCGTGTAAGGAGAAGAAATGCGTACCATCACGTTTCCGACATTGATAATGGTCGGATTGTAGCCTATCGCGATTGCGGTTTATCGTATCGCGACACTGCTGCTCGCGTTGGACGAGATCCAATGACTGTTAGCACAATATGGAATCGGTGGGTTCAGGAGGGTAATACGGAACGCCGTGCTGGATCCCAACGGCCTCGTATCACTAGCAGTCGAGATGACAGGCATCTTATCCGCATGGCTGTAGCGGATCGTGCAGCCACGTCTCGATCCCTGAGCCAGCAAGTGGGGACGTTTGCAAGACAACAACCATCTGCACGAACAGTTCGACGACGTTTGCAGCAGCCTGGACAATCAGCTCGGAGACCATGGCTGCGGTTACCGTTGCCGCGTCATCACAGACAAGAGCGCCTGCGATGGCGTACACAACGATGAACCGGGGTGCACGATGGCAAAACGTCATTTTTTCGGATGAATCCAGGTATCTCTTTACATCATCATGATGGTTGCATCCGTGTTTGGCAACATCGCGGTGAGCAGACATTGGAAGCGTGTATTCGTCATCGTCATACTGGCGTATCACCCGGCGTGAAGGTATGGGATGCCACTGGTTACAAGTCTCGGTCACCTGTTGCTCTCATTGACGGCTTTTTGAACAGTGGACGTTACATTTCAGATGTGTTTCGATCCGTGGCTCTACCCTTCATTCGATACCTGCGAAACCCTACATTTCAGCAGGATAATGCACGACCGCATGTTGCAGGTCCTGTACGGGCCTTTCTGGATACAGAAAATGTTCGACTGATGCCGTGACCAGCATATTCTCCAGATCTCTCACCAATTGAAAACGTCTGGTCAATGGTGGCCGAGAAACTGGCTCGTCACAATACGCCAGTCACTACTCTTGATGAACTATGGTATCGTGTTGAAGCTGCATGGGCAGCTGTACCTGTACACGCCATCCAAGCTATGGTTGACTCAATGCCCTGGCGTATCAAGGCCGTTATTACGTCCCGAGGTGGTTGTTCTGGGTACTGATTTCTCAGGATCTATGCACCCACATTGCGTGAAAATGTAATCACATGTCAGTTCTGGTATAATATATTTGTCCAATGAATATGCGTTTATCATCTGCATTTCTTCTTGGTGTAGCAATTTTGATGGGCCAGTAGTGTACATTCCTCTTCAAGTCAGAGGACGTTCCACCTCTCTCATACATCTAGGTTAGGTACCACTCGGCGCTGAGCCCTCGCCCAACAGTCCCATTGCGGCAAAAGATCGAATAACTGGCGCCAGGAAAAGTTTCTTTAAAATGTAAATTTCCCCGCTGCATTATGTATGCTAACGACGACTCGTTATTTCGAGAAAATAAATGTGCCCACGCAGTTCTCGCGACGCCTTTTCCGCGCTGAAAGCTACCATTAAGCCTTCGCGCGCCAGCGCCACGCGCCTCGAACGTGCAGCGACGCAAAGGCGGGCATCCGCCGACGGCCTCTCGGGTTGGGTTTCACTCAGCGCGCTCCGGTAAAAGAGGCTGCGTCCGCGCCGGCGAAAGCGGGGCCTGCCCTTGCGCCAGCTGGTATTTATTCCGTCCCGAGGCGCTCGCTCGCGAATTTTTAATACAACTAGGCCAGTAGCTGGTAGAAGCCAACGGCAAGAAAGCGTCTCCAGGGGAATCCTAACAGCACGTTGTATCTCCCGCGTCGCTTATTTAAGGATTCTCGGCGAATCGTAGTATACAGAGTAATTATGAGGGAGGTCAATAAGTAACGCAACACTGTGAAGTTTGGAAGGTAGGAGACGAGGTACTGGCAGAACTGAAGCTGTGAGGACGGGGCGTGGGTCGTGCTTGGGTAGCTCAGATGGTAGAGCACTTGCCTGCGAAAGGCAAAGGTCCCGAGTTCGAGTCTCGGTTTGGCAGACAGGTTTAATCTGCCAGAATGTCTCTTAACGCAACACACTTTTTTTCTCGACCAACTGCGGTTGAAAAAATGCGGAATTTGTTTTGTGACAGTCGCGGAATGTTCCCATTTCAGCCTCTATAGTTTAATGAAGTTCCGATAGGTGGCGGCGCTGTACGTAGCTTTCTAAATGGCATCTGTAATGGAGGAGCATTCAAAGCAGACAGCTGTTATTCAGTTTCTTTTGGCGGAAAACCAGAGCGTCGCAGATATTCGTAGGCGCTTGCAGAATGTCTACGGAGAGCTAACAGTGAACAAAAGCACGGTGAATCGTTGGGCGAGGGGTCAGTCACCATCGCAACAACATTGCGCAAACCCGTTTGACCTCTCTCGTGTCGGCCGACCGCACACAGCTGTGACTCCTCCAGTGTTGGAACGTGCGGACACTCTTACTCGAGGTGACGGACGGATCACAAACACCTCGCTGCGCAAGTGGCCAAGCAGAGCACACATTCACGACGAGCTCAATGTGAGTCCAGTCGAATAGAAAATCGAAGAACATACCGGAAAACTGGTAGGAAAAATTAACGCCTCAGACCTATAGAAGTGCTGCTGCAAGATGTGGCAGTAGTTGAACCTGCTAACTGGCATAAAGTAAGAGTACCTCCGTCCATTATTAGAGACTAAATAATTAGAGGATAAACAGTTTTGGTACATATGACTTGTTTGGAGATCATACCCAATGTCCACCAAAAGGAAATGAAAAGGATCCCAACTAAGAAAATGTAACGTTCCACTGAGAGTCCAGCCTCCAGAGGAAACAGTACTTTGGCACCACACACACACACACACACACACACACACACACACACACACACACACACACGCACGGTGGAACATGACTTCGGCTGTTGGCAGTCTCCACAGCGGTTGTTGCCGGTATAGGAATCCTGATGATGCCCGTGTTTCTCTATTCAAGCAGCTTCTCATTTGGCGTGGCTGAATGAAACCCATTCGAGACCTTCGTACCCCAGAAAAATCCGAGTAGGTACCGGGAATAGAATCCTGGTATTTCCGAATCGAAAGCAGCGACTAGAACCATTTGTCTAAGGGGGCGGAAAGTTAATAGGTAACTTCACAATTTAAAAAAACTAAAAAAAATCATCCCGGACAGGCCATGAAGGCCTAACGGTACCGACCGGCCGCTGTGTCATCCTCAACCCATAGGCATCACTGGATGCGGACGTGGAGGGGCATGTGGTCAGCACACCGCTCTCCCTGCCGTATGTCAGTTTCCGAGACCGGAGCCGCTACTTCTGAATCAGGTAGCTCCTCAGTTTGCCTCACAAGGGCTGAGTGCACCCCGCTTGCCAACAGCGCTCGGCAGACCGGATGGTCACCCATCGAAGTGCTAGCCCAGCCCGACAGCGCTTAACTTCGGTGATCTGACGGGAACCGGTGTCAACACTGCAGCAAGGCTGTTGGCCAACTTCACAATCTAAGGTCAAGAATAATCAGGAGTGGACGGTACTCGATTCTTACATTACCGAATCATAATAACAATAAATGTTTCTTTTCGTGTATTTACAGCAAGTGGAAACAATTGAGTAAAAGAAAACTTCATTATGCATTTTGCTTCATTAAAATTTATGGCTTATATTAGATTGGTGCACAAATTCGTAGCGTCTTTGTTTTGCATGTTAGTATTCGACTTGCTATGGGTTTATTTAGAGATTGTCATTTTTAATTTGCAGTTCACTATTGCTATTTGAGTTTACGTTTTGTCATTTGGAGATAGTGAGTGAAACTGTGGACGCTAGGCAATGAGTGTCAAGTGGAGAAATTGGAACATTTCCTTCTTCTGTTTGAGTGAAATAGAGGAATAACAGCAGCGGAAGCAGCAAGAAACATTTGCGCCGTGTATGGGGACAATGGTCTTGGACACAGTACGGCAAGAAAACTGTTTTGTACCTTGGAGGAGGAGGGTTCTGAGGTTAGTGACCCCACGTTCAGGAAGGACTTCGGGATTTGATGAAGATCATGCAAAAGCATTAATACACAGTGATTCACGTTAGTGTACTCGAGAACTGGCAGATCATTCCACCATCGTGTGACATTTACATGCAATTGGCAAGGTTCAAAATTCGAATGTATGGGTACTGCATGCTCTAACCTAGAATCACAAAATTCAGAGGGTTGCCATATGTGCTTCCTACTTGATCGTCATCAGTTGGATCGACCATTCCTGTCCTGTTTCGCTACTAGTGAGGAGAAATGGTGTCTTTATGTAAACATGGGGAAAAGAAAGGAATGGTTGAGCCCAAACTCCCCATACAAAGACCTGCGTGCGTCCACAAAAGATAATGTTATGCGTCTGGTGGGACAGCGACGGTGTGGTGAACTACGAACTGCTTCCGCGAGGTGTAGCCATCACTGCTGACATTTACTGTCGACAGCTGAGACGTCCTGCAGACGCAGTCCGAGAACAACGACCAGGAAGACTGAGTGAAGTGATACTACTCCACGATATCGCCCGCGCGCGTTGTGCTAAACTGACAAAAAACACTGTACAGGATTTGGGTTGGAATGCATTCCACACCCATCTAATTCACTGATCTTGCGCGCTCACATTTTCACCTTTTCCGCTCTCTATCGAACAGCCTTCAACGAACTTCGTTTCCTGTTGAAAATACGGTCCGAACATGACTCGACTAGTTCTTCACCTCAAAACCAAATGGCTCCTACAGCTGTGGAATCAAAAAGCTACCCCAGGGTTGCAGACTGCTGTAAATAGTGAAGGATGCTCTCTAAGGCTGTTCGCAGTTGATGCGGTTGTCTATAAGATAGAAGCAACGCCAGAAGACAGTGACGATTTGCGGAATGACTTTCAGAGAATTGATGAATGGTGCAGGCTCTGGTATTTGACTTTGAACGGGAATAAAAGTAACATACTGCGCATACCCAGGAAAATAAGTCCACTACTGTATACCTACACTATTCATGACAAACCGCCTGGCCGGCCGTGTGGCCGAGCGGTTCTAGGCGCTACAGTGTGGAACCGCGCGACCGCTACGGTCGCAGGTTCGAATCCTGCGTCGGGCATGGATGTGTGTGATGTCCTTAGGTTAGTTAGGTTTGAGTAGTTCTAAGTTCTAGGGGACTGATAACCTCAGAAGTTAAGTTCCATAGTGCTCAGAGCCATTTGAACCATTTTAACAAACCGCTGGAAACATTACCTGCCATAAAGTATCTAGGAGTAACTATCCGAAGCGATCTTATGTGAAATGACGAAGTGAAACAAATGGTGAGGAAAGTAGATGCCAGACTCAGGTTCATAGGAAGAATCTTAAGGAAATGTAACTCATCCACGAAGGAAGTGGCTTATAAGACGCTTGTTCGACCCATTCTTCAGTATTGTTCCTCTGTCTGGGATCACTACCGGATAGAACTGATAGAAGAGATAGAAAAGATCCAACGAAGAGCTGCACGTTTCGTCACGGGATCGTTTAGTCGGAACGAGGGCGTTACGGAGATGCTCACCAAACCCCACTGGCATACGTTGCAAGAGAAGCGTTGTGTATGACAGAGAGGTTTATTATTAGAATTTCGAGAGAGCACTTTTCGGGAAGAGTCGGGCAACAAATAACTTCCCCCTATATACCTCTCGCTTAATGACCAAGAGGAGAAAACACGAGAAATTAGAGGCAATACAGAGGCTTACCTACAATCATTCTTCCCATGTGATATTCGCAAGTGGAATAGCGTTGGAGGGCTTAGTGAGTGGTACAAAAGTACCCTCCGCCACACATCATTAGGTGGCTTGCGGAGTATGATGTAGAGAAATCTAGCAGCACACCTCGATTGGACGCCCGTGTAAAGTGCACAATTCAAACAGGTTGGAAGCAAATAATGTCCTGTAGAAGCGTGAATTTTCGTCCTGCAACAGAGTGTGCGCTTGTTTGAAACTTGCTGGCAGATTAAAACTGTGTGCCGGACCGGGACTCGAACCAGCGGTCTTTGATTGCGGGGGCTGAGCTACCCAAGCACTACAAAGTACCCGCCCTCACATCTTCACTTCCGTCAGCCGCTCTTCTAACACCTTCCAGACTACACAGAAGTTCTCCAGCATACGTCTGGAGGACAGAAGAGGTATTGACTCCAGTGAAGCTGTTAGGGTGGACCGTAAGTAGTGCTTCGATAGCTCAGTCGATAGAGCTTTCGTCCACGAAAAACAAAGATCACAGTGTCGGATCCCGGCACGACACACGGTTTTAATGGGCCAGCAAATTTCAACATTGAGGTTGTTGGAAAAAAATGTCTCTGAGAGCGAGAATTGCTGACAGGAGATCCTTTGCGGCCCCGACGAGCGCCTCGTAGATACGTTAAGTGGAGTTAGAGCATGTCAGCGAGCTGGCCTCGAAAAACGATTTCTCCCTCTCCACCTTTCAGAGAACGCCTGTGCAAATTGAGCTACGCCTCGATCACTTTTTAATCACAAACGTACACAAAACTCCAGCCATCTGCAGTACATTACTAGAGTTTCCTGCCTCTACCTTAATACCACTGCTCCCTTAAGATTTACACCTACATTTTGGTTAAATTTGCCTACACTGCATTGTTATCAGTTACGAACGTAATCACCGTGTTACATTGTGAAAACAACGACTCATAATACATTGACAAAATTATATTCCAAAACACAACACATTTGGCTTCGTACTTTAGACTCAGTTGTTTCCAGCCTAGAGTCATCTATTTTAGATTGATACATCTGCCCTTCTCTCCCATCCATATAAGTTTGTACAATCGTCGTGCGATAACCTATTATACAGGGTGAAGAAAAATTCGCGCACTGGGACTTCGCAGCGCGATTCCTCACATATTGACAATACAACAATGTATGTCACAAAATTTCGTCCTGCACATATTTCGGGCAGTAAATGGACGCTAAAGATCGGTAATATGGCAACACTGCAGTCACACCTACAGCAATTATATCTGTCAGAATATAGCAGTAGTGGTGTGCAATTGATATACTGGCTGGCGTTTTGGGTTAGCATGCAGGAGACCGAGGGTTCGATTCTGGGTCGTGGGTTATTTGTTTTTATTTGCTAAAAGTAGTCGGCGTGGTACGGTATCTGGCTTCTTAATCCTCGTGCAGCTATTTCTGTGGGTCTTCTATAAAACATTTGCAGTTACGTATAACGATCACAGAAATGGAAGTACAATCGTTTTCATTGGTCAACTTTTAAAGAAAACTTTTGAATGAGGTAGACGAATTGTTTCGCACCACTGCATCTACTAGATTCAAACCTGTTTTCTCTGTACGCTCCCCCTACGGTCCCATCGATTAATACCAACTATTATTCTTGCCACGTTCTGGTCCATTACAGTGCATTGGGGCCTTGCGTCACCAGTACAGCTGGCAACGTGCCTTACAAATAATTCCTGGGAACCATTAGCATTTAGCAAATAAAAGCAAATATGCCTCAATCCGGAATCGAACCCTGGACTTCATGCATGCCAAACCAAAACACTATGCACTGTACCAACTGCACAGCACTACACGTTATTACAGTGTTGCCGGATTTCCAGTCTTTAACGTTCATTTACTGCCCGAAATATGCGCAGGACGAAATTTTGTGACAGACATTTTTGTTTTGCCAGTATGTGAGGATCGCGCTGCGAAGTCCCGAGTGTGCGAATTTTTTCTTCATCCTGTATAAAAGTCTCGGTAATTCAAAAAAAATTGTTGTGTATGTGTAAATGGTTGTGTCTTGTGATTCTAGAAGAGTTAATATTGTATATGATGTATCTGTCTATTTAATATATTACAAAATTTTACTAAGTCCCCCTGGATATCGCTTCGCTGAAGGACTTCGACGTTCTCCGGTTACTAACAGGCGGAAGTCGATCGAAAATTTGTGTTGTGCTATTTCACGATGCGTTTAGGGCTATTTGGATCCATCAGCAGGTGTAATTTGCTTGCTCACATACCTACGTTCGTTCTTCAGCGGGACTAATTCGTGCAAAT
This sequence comes from Schistocerca serialis cubense, assembly GCF_023864345.2. NCBI lineage: Eukaryota > Metazoa > Arthropoda > Insecta > Orthoptera > Acrididae > Schistocerca > Schistocerca serialis. The sequence goes on along the minus strand of NC_064638.1, from coordinate 381,733,779 downwards.
GTTCGTTGTTGTTCGCAACAAGGCCCGTGCGTAAAGCCATGGAAAAGGCGATTAACAGGAGAGGGCAATAGTGTAGGGTAAATCGAGAAAAGCATAAGCTAAGCTTATGGAAAAGATATAAGAAAAGACTAGTATTTCTAATTACGAAGGTGGTCGACAGATGAGCTTGCTTGTGCCACAACAGAGGAACGGGACTCTCTCGAGTAAAGTTCACACCAGCTCTAAGGGCGTCGCTATTGTGCGGCATCGCGACGTCCTTGTTACTGCATAAATTTTGAAAGACCATTGATCCGAGCTAAAAGCGTTACTCGGGTGATGGGTTCTATTTTCTCAGCTGCTGGAGGCCGATAATGGATGCGGCAAGTCTCGCTGAAACCTTTCTCTCCGAGTGTGCAGATTAAGGCCTGAATTTAAAGAGCTACTGTGTAGCTCGATAACCTGGTGGGTACCAGGCTAAAAATTCAAAGGTCCGCTGCTCACACTACGGTTGGTCACAGGATATTTTGTTTCACTTGTCGCTTCTTTCATCCGTGCGATGACTTCTTTATATGAAGAAGCCAAATTGTATTGTTGTTCAGAATTCGTAAGTCAGCTCAAAAGTTGGCGGAAGACAAGGGCATAACACGTCCAGCAGGACCATGTCGGCCGGCCGGTGTGACCGAGCGGTTCTAGGCGCTTCAGTCTGTAACTGCGCGACCGCTACAGTCGCAGGTTCGAATCCTGCCTCGGGCATGGATGTGTGTGATGTCCTTAGGTTAGTTCGGTCTAAGTAGTTCTAAGTTCGGGGGGACTGATGACGTCAGATGTTGAGTCCTATAGTGTTCATAGCCATTTGAACCATATGAGGACCACGTCTAGTAAAGAACTGCGGTGTTCAAAACAACCTTCCGGTTGAGGACCATTTAACATCTTTTTTTCCGTCCATTCGCACTGAGTATACCAGGCCACAACTTACAATTTTTCGTTCCACCTCTTGCGTCGTTTCCATTTAACACCATGTCCGCCCCCGGTAGCTGAATGGGTTCAACACCAACCAACGGCTCCATGCAGTTGGACTAGTGGACAGTCCATTATGCCCGAAATGTCGCCAAGTGGATGACGACCATCTCCGCTTAACTTGTATCGCGGTGGAGGACGTCTGGCTCCTAGGAAGACAGATGTTAGCTTGCTACCTCCGTGTGATCCCGCAACATATTACACCTGCTTGCTTCTTACATCCGGAGAGTGTCTACTTTCCGGCGACTATATCACAGTCGATCATCTGGGTCAAAGGTTGGACGATCGCGTACCTCTATGGGGATGCTGCCAAGTCGCGACTTGGTGCATGCCCACAATGAGGTTCATAGACGGTCACACTATCGGAAAACTTTTGCCAACTATCTTCAGGCAGTCTTCCTTGAGCCACCACGCAGTTGGGATGTGCCGGGTGCAGTCGGTGTGCACATTTGACAGCTGATAATGAACCTCACGCTTCTCTCACCACTCAATATGTAATGCACATACTATACCATGAAATGATCTACACGTTCCTTTTAACAGAGTGATCTTTATTGAAAATAAATTAAAAAAAAATTCCTGTTCCTTTAAATTTGTGAAAAGAAAATTAAAAAGAAGTGATCAGCGCGACAGACTGTCAATCCTAAGGGCCCGGGTTCGATTCCCGGCTGGGTCGGAGATTTTCTCCGCTCGGGGACTGGGTGTTGTGTTGTCCTAATCACCATCATTTCATCCTCATCAACGCGCAAGTCGCCGAAGTGGCGTCAAATCGAAAGACTTGCACCCGGTGAACGGTCTACCCGACTGGAGGCCCTAGTCACACGATATTTTTTTTTAAATTTAACACCATTTATAGAAGATTACATAATTTTGGAAGCAGAAAAAACAACGCTTTGCTGTGCTAAACCTTTTGGCAAACTGTGAACTGATGAATAACTTAATATAAATTCACCGGTAAAGACTACTGCACTCCCATAACCTTTGCATTGCATATGTGACATATCCTCACTGCCATACACGAAAGACCTCTTCGCGCACTTTTTGTTCACCACATCTATTTAGCGAAAACGGGAATAACTCTTGTGCTTGTCGAAGAAAGCAACATATTGGGAAGTTTACCTCAGATGAAAAAGCGATTTGCTCTAAAAGAACAATAATGTAAAGAGTTCATGTGATCGAAAGGAAAACACACCGTCTGGGGTTTCGGCCATATGTCACTATATTTGTTCTATATTTTCCGGCATGTATATAACTCACAGGAGTGAGGATTGATTACTTCAGCAGCCATTTCAACTACTTGCCACACGCAAAAAATGTGAGACAGTCAGAAACTTCTGATTATTCCCCTTCTGTATAACAGAAACAGAAGAAGAACTTGTCCGTTTGATGTAATGTTCAAAAAATCTTGTTTTTCTCTTGCCCCATGTAGTCAGACGGTACGTTGGAAGATATGGTCGTGGGTGTATAGCTCACTGTACGTATCAGTGTTATCAAGATGTCTGCCAAGGCCTTTGCCAAATACTTTTTGCAGACGCAGTAACAAAATAATCTTAAGTAGTAGCTGTTAGCATTAATGATCTGTTTGGTCACTTATTTTTCTCCGATGAAAGTCGGGAAATTAAGTGCTTAGATTCAGAGATAGCCACAGTTTCATAATTGGGAACGTATGAGGCTTGTTCTTCACTCACATCTACGCACTGTCACACATAATGCTATATGCTGTAGCAGTGAGAGCACACAATCAAATTACAACCATGTTTTCCTGAAGATGTAGGTCGATTTCATAGTGATCTTGTGGAAGCTATTTCGGATTGATAGTGGTACGACGTTGTTCGAAATTCTCTATTTGAAACGCACAGCAAGAGAGCGTAAATAAAAACATTTCTGTTCCACTAAAATCCTTCTGGTGTATGACCGCGTCATACGTTGTAAAATTGCTCATGTTTCAGCTGCTATTGCGCGCTATCTTCATCAGTGATCCTGATGAAAACTGCCTAGAAGCAGCCAAAACGTGAGTAGTTATATCGCTTATGCCACGTTTAAACACTCAGAAGATTTCTGTTAATATACCCTTTGACAGTTACAGCCCATACTCTCACATCATTTTTGTTTTCAGTACAAGTGAAATGCTACTGAACAAATAGTCCAGCGTTTCCATAAACGGACGTGCGTCAGCATAAATAAGCTCAATGATGAGTTGTGAACGAATGTGACCTGTATTGGGTGGTGGTAAGGTGGGCTTTTGAAAGAGGTACCACGTTGAGACACCGACGTCTACAAATCTTATATGCAATTCAAGAACTTTGGCTTATATTTCAAATGCGCTGATGAACCAAAGCATTATGGCCACCATCCACCGCGATATTGAATCTTGCCGGTGACCTTGCGGGCACGTGACGCACTAAGGAAAGCACACTGGCGTCTAAAACGTAGGGACAAAATTAACTTTCGCATGATGCGTCGCTGCCAAGTAACATAGCTCGATGAAACTTGAACCATACATAAAAAGAACCGCCGCAGTATATCACAGAACTGAAAGACATAAGCAATGAGACGAACTTTGCCCGCCGCTGTGGCCGAGCGTTTATAAGCGCTTCAGTCTGGAAACGAGCGAGTGCAACGGTCGCTGGTTCGAATCCTGCCTCGGGCATGGAAGTGTGTAAGGTCGTTAGGTTAGTTAGGTTTAACTAGTTCTAAGTTCTAGAGGGCTGATGACCTCAGATGTTAAGTCCCATAGTGCTCAGGGCCATTTGAACTTTTTCTTTTTTTTTTTTTTTTTTTTTGAGGCGAACAGAAATTCAAAGACGGTTTATGATAGTCGGCTGGACATTGAAATAGGTGGGATACGGCGTTTAATAGGGCATGCGATCACCACGGACGCAATGCAATGCACTGTAACGCGCTCCTATGGTAACCACAGTGCAGGTAAGGTGTCTTTGTAGTAGGGTATTCCATTCCACCGCAAGCGCGATTGACAAACGATGGATGGCAGCGTGTGGACGGGCGTACGTCTCTGAAAAGCATTCCTCACCTGCTTGGTGGAATGGGTAGACCAGTCCATTCGGCAAACTAACTCTCGTTCCAAAAGCTGCTTCATCTGCACTGTTCGACGCGGTCGCTCATTGTCCATAAAAATGAAGTCCAGGGGCGAGTGCACCCCCCAAGAGATGCACGTGAGCAAGGAATACAGAGTCACAATAGCGTTGACTAGTGAGTGTACCGTGTTCGCAGATTTGGAGATAAACACCTGAACCACCATTATGATCGACAATGTTCCTGGTGTACTACATGTTTCTACCTCTCGCCATATGAGAGTAAGTCCAGAATCATTACTCGGACTTAATCTGCTCTCGTCCGAGAAGAACACGAGAGCCCGCTCCTCCTTGGTCCATTCCCTACGCTCTTGACACCATTGTAAACGGTGTAGCCGAACTGGTCATCGGCCAAAATCGCCGTGCCACACCGAAGCGTGAGGCCGCGTGCCTTCATTCCTATTAAATGTGGTTGCAGTTATTGTTTGACGTCGAACAATGTCTATTGCACGTTCTAGCGGTCATCTGCCGCTGTAGTTGACCTTGGTCGACCACCACCTCGCCTTCTGGAAGCAGTGCCTGTGGTTCGGAACTCTTCCCATGCGCGTGAAACAAAGCAGCGAGCTGTGAGCCATACTAAACTCCTAAGCTGTACTTTTCACACTTCATCCTTCTTCAAGTCTTCCGGTGATTCTTCTACGTTTGAAATCATCAATATTTCGTCACCGGGCCATATTGTAATGAACGTGCACCGTAACTGCTTGTTGATTGACACACACTGTCTATTCCTGTTCCTTCCACTGGTTCCTATTACCGGACAGTCGTATTTGACGCTGCAGTCACACTGATCGCGTGCAGTGTGACGTCAGCTTTCTGTGCACGAGTGGGAAACCACTGGCAACATGCTCCCGCACGTTCATTCATTTCCATGGGGGTAGTTAATATGTTATAGTACTTTACCCATCTCGTCTTTAAGTTTTGCAGTGCAGTGTATATAAGCGGAGCAAAAACGAATGGGGTATCATTGTACCGACTGTATGGGCCGCAAATGAAGAAATCCACTGACATAAGTGTCTTTGACAATGAACAGACTGCCGGCCGCTGTGACCGAGCGATTCTAGGCGCTTTAGTCTGGAACCGCGCTGCTGCTACGTTCGCAGATTCGAATCCTGCCTCGGGCATGGTTGTGTGTGATGTCCTTAGGTTAGTTAGGTTTAAGTAGTTCTAAGTCTAGGGAACTGGTGACTTAAGATGTTAAGTCCCATAGTGCTTAGGGCCATTTGAACCATTTGAATGAGCAGACTGGCCCTGCGACTGGGAACGAGCATTTGCGAAACACTGAAGTTGATCGGCTGTTCGCGTGCTACTGTCGTGAGAGACTATGGAAAGTGTTGAATGGGTAGTGAAACGAAGAGTAAGCGACAAGGTGTTGAACGTCTAAGGTGCAGGAAGAAGTGGTTCGGAGCACACTGGCGCTCAATGTTGAAAATAGAACTCCACAGTAGACGACTCCTGCGTGTAACCATTCTCAACCAATCACACTGTCAGTTTTCCCCCCAAAAATGCTGGCCGCTAGGGATAGTAACGTGCTATAGTGGACATTCAACTTGGCTTACGTGGGATCTGTTGCACTAACCGATGGCACGATGTGAGCTGTAGACTACATAAATATTATTGCGGTCCACTTGCATTCCTTCATGCTTGACGTTTTCCCCGGCACCGATTCCGTCTTCCAGCAGGATAATTGTTCCTGTTAGACGGCTAGAAACGTGTTGCAGTGGTTTGATGAACAAGATAGTGAACTAAAGTTTATGTCTAGGCCACTAAATTGGCCTAATCAGAACCCAGTGGAACAGATACGAGACAGTCAATCAGATGTCAGCCCTGCATCTACATCTACATCTGCATCAAAACTCCGAAAGCCACCTGCCGGTGCGTGGCGGAGGGTACTTCGAGTGCCTCTATCGGTTCTCCCTTCTATTCCAGTCTCATATTGTTCGTGGAAAGAAAGATTGTCGGTATGCCTCTGTGTGGGCTCTAATCTCTCTGATTTTATCCTCATGGTCTCTTCGCGAGATATACATAGGAGGGAGCAATATACTGCTTGACTCCTCGGAGAAGGTATGTTCTCGAAATTTCGACAAAAGCCCGTACCGAGCTACTGAGCGTCTCTCCTGCAGAGTCTTCCACTGGAGTTTATCTATCATGTCCGTTCGCGATTACTAACGAAGCATGCTGCTATCCGTTGGATCTTCTCTATCTCTTCTATCAACCCCATCAGATACGGATGCCGCACTGGTGAGCAATATTCAAGCAGTAGGCGAACAAGCGTACTGTAACCTACTTCCTTTGTATTCGGATTGCATTTCCTTAGGATTCTTCCAATGAATCTCAGTCTGGCCTCTGCTTTACCGACGATCAACTTTATATGATCATTCCATTTTAAATCACTCCTAATGAATACTCCCAGATAATTTATGGAATTAACTGCTCCCAGTTGCTGACCTGCTATATTGTAGCTAAACGATGAAGGATCCTTCTTTCTGTGTATTCGCAGCACACTACACTTGTCTACATTGAGATTCAATTGCCATTCCCTGCACCATGCGTCAATTCGTTGCAGATCCTCCTGCATTTCAGTACAATTTTCCATTGTTACAACCTCTCGATATTCTACAGCATCATCCGCAAAAAGCCTCAGTGAACTTCCGATGTTATCCACAAGGTCATTTATGTATGTTGTGGATAGCAACGGTCCCAAGACACTTCACTGCGGCACACCTGAAATCACTCTCACTTCGGAAGAGAACCCAGTCTACTGGTGTGGGAGTGTTCCACAGACCGATGTTGAAAACAACGACACACCGCTGATATATTGTGCCCAACACGGCAGCAATCCATCGATACGTGCATCAAGCTTCTGAGAGCAAACCATGGCCCGTAATTTGCAGCAATTGCGTGATCTGTCTCTCATACATCCAGAAACATACCAAGAACTTGTCGAATCCATACCACATATAATACTTCTGTTACTGCATTCCTTAGGTGGACCAACACACTATTAAGCAGATGGCTATAATATTTTGGCTCGTCAGAGTGTTAAGGTCATTGGTGCATGACCATAGTCCAAACAACTATATGAATTCGACACAGTAGCACATTTCTGTATATCAGCAGTTACATTGTTTGCGGAACGTATGTGATGCAATGTACGCTGCCGGAAAGAAAGGCAACATCCTCAAGGACTGTGTTTAGTGGCATACTGAGGGGCTGTAGTGTTAGTGATTCATTTGTCACGGTCAACGGCGATCACATAGCGCTCAGGAGGACTGTTTAGACTCTGCAGGCAGTAACTGTGCTCGGTTGAGAGGCGAACATTGTTTTCAGTATTCATTCTACGATACACCATGCCCGACCGAAGAGCACAAACCCCTGTTGTACAGCTTTAGTTATTTGAACGGGGTTGGATTTTGATCCTCTCAGAAGCTTGATGGGCGTATCGATGGATTGATGCCATGTTGGACACAATATATGGGTGGTGTGTGGTTGTTTTCAACATTGGTCTGTGGAACACTCCCACACCAGTAGACCAGGTTCTGGATGTCTGCGTAGAGCAGATGCATGTCGAGATCGACGCATGCGTACAGCGATGGCCGACCGAACATCATTCAGGGGCGAAATCTTGGCACATGTTCCACCTGCTGTGGCGTCAGGGACCATTGGGAACCGGCTGATTGCAGTGGGATTAAGATCACCTCTGCCTTTTGCCAGGCTACCATTGACACCACTACACCGGCAAGCGTGGTTGCTCTGGTCCTTTGGAAGAGTTGACTGGAGACTGGAATGGCGGCCTGTCGTACTTAGTGATGATAGTAGGTTATGTTTGTAGGTGAATAATGGACGTACACGTGTATGGCGTAAACTTGGCAGGCTGCCTATTCCAGAGTGCATTCGACCACGACACACAAACCTATCACAGGTGTGGAAGACCATTAATTACAGCTCGTGGTCACATTTGGCATTTATACCGAACGAGGTGGAACAGTGAGCACACTGGTCTCGCATTCGGGAGGACGACGGTTCAAATCCCTGTCCGGCCATCCTGTTTTAGGTTTCCCGTGATTTCCGTAAAATCGCTTCAATCAGTTACCGGGACTGTTCCTTTGAAAAGGCAGGGTCGATTGCCTTCCCCACCCTTCCCTGAACCGAGCTTGTGCTCCGTCTCTAATGACTTCGTTGTCGACGGAACGTTAAACACTGATCTCCTCCTCGTTGGTGTTTCTGCAGGGTAAAGTAACCAATACTCGCTACATTTCACAGGTTGATATCCCTGTACTAATGCCTTTCTGCGAAAGTGAGATGGTGTGCTTTTTCAACAGGACAATGCACGTCCACAAAATACTGTGTCGACGCAGTGCGCTCTTCGTGGTGTACAACTGTCCTGGCCAGCAGGACCACCACATCTCTCGCCGATTGAACACGTATGGGACGCAAAAAAGCTGGAACTTGCTTGTTCATCAGGGCCTGCAAGAAGCATTGCCGAGTTGCAACCAAGGCGCAAAATGCTTGGGATAGTGTATCACAGAATGATCGTTTTCATGTGAGGATACACGCCTGCGTTGCCGCAATAGGGAGGTATACGGTATCGTTGCGACTGTCTGAGCATGCTTTATATGACTTTTGTTTCATTTCGTCTGAATTTGTCGTCGTATACTCCTACAATAATGAACCATCTGTGACTTCACTTGCCAATAAAATGACATTGTCCTTGAGTGTGTTGCTTTTTTTTGCCTGGGTAATAAGGTCATATCAGCAACTTATTCATCTTACTTTGAGGGGAAAGACGGCAAATACGTCCAATCCCAACGCTGCCGTAAGAGTGATTCCAGTAGTGTGCGCGTATCTGATGGCAAACCGTTGCTGTCCCCATGGACAGGTTATCGTGCAATGTGGAAGCCTCGGTTTACAACGTTACTAATTTCAAATGTATATCATAATTGTGTAGCTACAATTTCAGCATGGAGTTCCTTACACATACCGATCCCGTCTCTATAGCTGCGGTCACTGTCGCACTCTCGAGCGCTTCCGCTCGATTCGTGGGTAGCCATTTCGAACCCTGGTGGTGGGAGAAATTTTCACCGTGTATATTAGGCCTGCTGGAGGAGCACATTTTCTTACTAAAAATTTTATATGCATCTTCTAAAGAAGAAGACTTTAAGCTTGTGGTTCCTTTGATGCTATTCGATAGGAGTAGGCTACATATTTGCACGGGGTTTCACTCAATCTCTCCGCGCACTTACAGCTACACTGCACTATACTATACTGTAAAATCGTCATTACCGACTGCCAATGACAGAGATACGTACTTGACGTCGGCGAAAGGCAATGCGATGCCACCATCACCAAAGACCTTGTCCAGGACGACAATGTACAACACCCACATCTTCCCATACTGTTTATTTCCTGAATGTGGGTCTGATTTCTGGTTTTATCGACTTACATATACCGGTACAAAAACTCCTCGTTGCAGTGTTCCTTTTGTAGGCGGCAGACCGTCTCTCGTGCTGTACAGATGTTTCCCTTAATGACAAAGCTAATATCTACTTGTATTGTATTGTATTGTATTGAACTGGGGACCTAGGAACGACGGAGAGGCCTCGTCCCCTCCGTAGTCTCAAGTGGCATACAGCCCCACAACAGGCTACAGCAGTCGACTCACTCGTCCGCCGCCCCACACACAACCCAGGCTTATTGTGCTGTTCAGTCCCCAGTGGACCCGCCCAAGAATGCCCACACCTGACGAGTGTAACCAGAATGTTTGCGTGGTAGAGTAATTGTGGTGTACGCGTACGTGAAGAAAGTGTTTGCGCAACAATCGCCGACATAGTGTAACTGAGGCGAAATAAGGGGAACCAGCTCACGTTCGCCGAGGCACATGGAAAACCGCCTTCAAAACCATCCACAGACTGGCCGGCACACCGGACCTCGACACTAATCAGCCTGGCGGATTCGTGCCAGAGACCGGCACGCCTTCCCGCCCGGAAAGCAGTGCGTTAGGCTGCACGACTAACCGGGCGCGCTAATATCTACTTACGTTAACCTGGGATATAGTCACAAAACCGGCGGCTGTTAAATTTTTCTGTGGCGATACTATCTGGAATGGGATCTGCTGTTTCGGCTTAAAGCATAGCACGGAAGTTCGTGGGACACGGAAATAAGCCAGACCAGGATCTAAACCACGCAGCGACGTTGGTCTGGTCCACCGGTGAGCATGAATGTGGTTTTCAGGCAAATTCCGGATTATTCACCGATCTGCGTCTCGAAGAATACGATACGCAAGCAGTTCAAATACGATAACATACAGGCTAAAGTTTACACGATTCAGAGAGGAATGGCACACACGACTACTTTGGCCTAGGTTCACTTACGACTGTGGCGATAGAAGGGGCATTCAGTCAAGAACTTAAAATCAAACCAAACTTGGCAAATCATGGAAACAGCGGTGGGAAAAACACTGTGAAAGAAATGAGATGTGGAGTGAGGTCGAATCAGGCTCGTAGGGTCAAATGAGTAGCTGCTCGACGAAATAAGCAATAGTATCGATTTGCATCTGGCGGATCTGGCGTCAAATTGAAATTCTCGTACCATCGTGGGAGCCACACGAGGCTATTACCCTTGAAAAGCGACCGCTGACAAAGGGGCAGGAGAGGAGGGAGAGGATGGAAAATGCTACACCTAGCACGGCATCGTTTCAAATGGCGGGAAGTAAAGCTTGTGCCCTCCGTGGTGGGCTCTGCTAGGACCTGCTAAGTTGGGCTGCCGCCTGATGCTAGTTGGTGTGCCTTGTGTCCCTGAGTGCCCGCGACTCACCTTCGAGAGGCACGTTCCGGCTGACGTCACAACTTCCGCCTCCGCGGCGCCGTCAGCAGTCCCAGCTGCGCACGGGCACGGCTGCCACCGGCATCACACCCTCACCACTCGGCAGCTTCCATTCACATCCCTGGTGCTCATTCATAGCTCTACCCGCGAAGGCACAATAATTACACTACTGGCCATTAAAATTGCTACACCACGAAGGTGACGTGCTACAAACGCGAAATTTAACCGACAGGAAGAAGATGCTGTGATATGCAAATGATTAGCTTTTCAGAGCATTCACACAAGGTTGACGCCGGTGGCGACACCTACAACGTGCTGAAATGAGGAAAGTTTCCAACCGATTTCGCTTACACAACCAGCTGTTGACCGACGTTGCCTGGTGAAACGTTGTTGTGATGCCTCGTGTAAGGAGGAGAAATGCGTGCCATCACGTTTCCGACTTTGATAAAGGTCTGATTGTAGCCTATCGCGATAGCCGTTTATCGTATCGCGACATTGCTGCTCGCGTTCGTCGAGATCCAATGACTGTTAGCAGAATATGGAATCGGTGGGTTCAGGAGGGCAATACGGGACGCCGTGCTGGATCCCAACGGCCTCGTATCACTAGCAGTCGAGATGACAGGCATCTTATCCGCATAGCTGTAACGGATCGTGCAGCCACGTCTCGATCCCTGAGTCAACAGATGCGGACGTTTGCAAGGCAACAACCATCTGCACGAACAGTTCGACGACGTTTGCAGCATCATGGACTATCGTTTGCAGCAGCATGGACTATCAGCTCGGAGACCATGGGTGCGGTCACCCTTGACGCTGCATCACAGACAGGAGCGCCTGCGTTTGTGTACTCAACGGCGAACCTGGGTGCACCAATGGCAAAATGTCATTTTTTCGGATGAATCCAGGTTCTGTTTACAGCATCATGACGGTCGCATCCGTGTTTAGCGACATCGCGGTGAACGCACATTGGAAGCGTATATTCATCAGCCCCATACTGGCGTATCACCCGGCGTGATGGTATGGGGTGCCATCGGTTACACGTCTCGGTCACCTCTTGTTCTCATTGACGGCACTTTGAACAGTGGACGTTACATTTCAGATGTGCTACGACCCTTCATTCGATCCCTGCGAAACCCTACATTTCAGCAGGATAATGCACGACCGCATGTTGCAGGTCCTGTACGGGCCTTTCTGGATACTGGCGAGCACATTCTCCAGATCTCTCACCAATTGAAAACTTCTGGTCACTGGTGGCCGAGTAACTGGCTCGTCGCTATACGCCAGTCACTACTCTTGATGAACTGTGATATCGTGTTGAAGCTGCATGGTCAGCTGTACCTGTACACGCCATCCATGCTCTGTTTGACTCAATGCCCAGGCGTATTACGGCCAGAGGTGGTTGTTCTCGGTACCGATTTCTCACGATCTATGCACCCAAACTGCGTGAAAATGTAATCAAATGTCAGTTCTAGTATAATATTTTTGTCCAATGAGTACCCGTTTATAACCTGCATTTCTTGTTGGTGTAGCAATTTTAATGGCCAGTAGTGTACATTCCCGTTTTGGTCGGTACTCACATTACCTACTGCGTTACTGTGTGACGCAGGAGTAGTCATTCATCGATAATTTAGGAACGAAAATGAATAAGTCCAAGCCACGAAAACAAGCTCCGAAATGCCTTTTCTCTGAAAGTCACTGTAGGTGTGCGATGAGGAGTATATAGTCTACAAAATCATTCTTTTTCGATTTATTACTTCCCTGCTTTCTAAAACAACTGTTACACATCTGATCTTCGGTTCGGTCATTCGCCACTGGTGTTTGTTGAGAACCTCCGCAACGCTCTTGTTGCGTCGACTAAATGATCTCATGGCGGAACGCGCTCTCTCTCTCTCTCTCTCTCTCTCTCTCTCTCTCTCTCTCTCCCTCGCCCTCCCTCCCTCCCGCCCTCCGTCCTACTGAGAGAACCTGGTAAGAGTCCCAGACCGACGAACAGTGTCCAGTAATACAAATGAAACAGTTTCTGCGTCAATCACTTGTTTATTTTGTCACTGATTCAGAAACTGTTTTATTTGCATTGATGAGCAGTCGCAGCCCTCAAAATGCCGTCCCTTATGGAAGAAATATTCAGTATTCAGGAAGCGGTTGAACAAGTGTTTTGTAAAGCAGTTCTTCCGTGCATTCATTACATTCACTTACGATTCTTCCAACGAATGTTACCCAGGAATTCAAGTGCTCATTCCACACTAGGTCGCTCTGGACGGTTACTTCTACGTATTTGACGGAAGTTTCTGCTTCAGTGGTTTGCCGCAAATAACGCAGTCGAACAGCATTTGGTCTCATTACCTTTTCTATTAGTGCGCAGCACGTTACGTTGACATGCGTCCGTGGTCAACTGTTAGTCCCTGCACCAATTATTCATCCTCTGGACACAAAACACACAGGGGCATAGGAATAGCAAAAGACCATGCCTAGTCCAGCACTGAGGTGTTCGAAGGACCGTTCAGGGTAAGGACAGTACACGGCCAGAGAAATACCGAGTTAACCATAGGCAGTTGGCATAAATTCAAAGCTGCGTTCCCTCTCCCTCCCCCCACCCCCCCTCCCGGGTAAACGGGCTTTCTTCTGACTTGTTTTTCCTTTTTTTCTACACAGATTTAGCAGATTTGATAATTTTGTACCGTACCTATATCTAATAGAACTGGAGAAAAATTGAACAACTAATATTTAAATGAACTGTATTTGTGTCAGATGCTGTCCACAACAAATTAAATCTATTATTAAATTACAATGAAATGAACACCCTTAGCTGCTTACAGGCGTTGACATACGTCAACGGGGACACATGGAAATGTGTGCCCCTACCGGGACTCGAACCCGGGATCTCCTGCTTACATGGCAGACGCTCTATCCATCTGAGCCACCGAGGACACAGATGGATGGAGCGTCTGCCATGTAAGCAGGAGATCCCGGGTTCGAGTCCCGGTAGGGGCACATTTTTTCATTTGTCCCCGTGGACGTATGTCAACGCCTGTAAGCAGCTAAGGGTGTTCATTTCATTGTAATTTCATTCTAACGAGCTGCATGGTCACCGATGGTATCTGTTCTTTCGGACATGTCCGAAAGAACAGATACCATCTTAGTATATATAAATCTATTATTGTAGTAAATAAATTACAAGATGCGTAAACTTCCTAAAAAAACTGAAAGGAAGACAAAACTGTTCGTGACAGGCGCTGTAAATTGATTTTACCACGATGTTTAATAAAGAGCAGATTTCATTTGTTCCTCATAAATTATAAATAGTGCATGATTTATTAATTAGGAATAAGCGGGTAAGGGCTGTAATTAAGAGTTGAGAAAGTATCCCTTTCCAGGAGTTTCGTTGCATTGTAATTTTACACTGCGTTTCCGCCATATGACCGAACCAAACTCATGGACTGTGCCTTGCCATTGACGTCCATTGTAGTAGCTGTGTCGTGTTCGATCGACAAGATAGCAAACTTTGATAGTCTTTTCACGCCAGTACTCGACTATAATTCGGTAGATGCTGCAGTCGCTAACATTTTCATAAGTATAGTCAATGCTGCTTAATGTTTGTCTAAGCATCTCTTAACCCATACTTTGGAAAAAATAAAATAAAAACTTTCAAAAAATCCAAATGGGAAGCGTGTCAATGCTCACCATCAGTTCTTTCGTCTGGCACTTGGCAGGAGCTACTTCATTGACTGGCTCCGCTGTGTCAGAATCTCTGCTATATTTGGTATCAAAATCCGATGCACATTTTTCAAGATAAGATAGATGCCTGTCACCTACGGCGTATCTTGACAGGATATTGAAGTCGAATTAAATTATGTGATATATGTGGTCTGTTTTCCATTTCGCTTATTCATTTGTCAAACACTTCGAAGCACTCCATTTCTAATAGCCTCGCTCCACTCCTCAGTCGGCAGAAATCGGCAAACATCGGAAGCCTTCGGTCAGTTTGCATATCTGCTTCAGCATCCGCTCACCGACCTTCGGGATCGTTCAATATCCTAGTGCAGAGCAGCAAGAACACCATTCTTGAACTATGCACTTGTGTAGGTGGCACCTCTGTGAACAAACATACTGTTAAAACAGAGGCAATGTTTGCGTTTGACATCAGTGCGACAGTAGTAGTTCCTTTATGACGCTACTTCGACAGAATGACCCTGTGAGAACTCATGTACCAGTCTTGGTTAATTCTCAGACCGTCTTTCGTTCTTGTTCTTATTCTGATCAGTATTTACGCCGCCTGTGCGCCTATCGTTAAAAATTGTTGGATTCAGGTAGTTGTAAAGAGTTGACCGACTCACATTGTGACCCGTTGATATTGTAACCTTAGGATACTACTTTTATCCCTTCATGAAGTGCAGAATGTTACGTTTCTGAAAATTTAAAGGAAGAAGGCAATCTTTGGACGACTTTGAAATCTCATGAAGAAGCGACTTAATATTTGTGCGCTTCATTAGAGATAATCGCATCAGATGCGAAAAAGCTGAGGTTACTATAAATATTGCCCACAAAGTCGTTAATATACAACGTGTACAGCAGGGGACCCAACTCACAGTCACGAGTTTTCACTTGATACCCAGTATGACAGTACTTCAATAATAAGTGTAGTTGTGGTACTGAGTCCAGTATTCTTCGAAAGTCAAGAAATTCTGTTTCATTGAATGTATTCGTAATAACGAATAAGGACAACCATCAGCTGTAGAATGGAATAACGACAATGAAAATTGCCCTTATTCGCAATTTCGAATATATTTAATGTATTTCATAACGGTTGTAGTCGCCGCAGTGTCTGTTCCATAAAGAAACTTTGCGTCGTATCAGGATAACACAGGCACTGAAATATCGTAAATTAGGGGATGAAGGGGGATGTCAAATTGATTCCATATTTTTAGATTTCCATAAGGCTTTAGACGCCGTTCCTCACAATCGTCTTCCAACCAAACTGCGTTCCTATGGAATATCGCCTCAGTTGTGCGACTGGATTTACGATTTCCTGTCAGAAAGGTCAGACTTCGTAGTAATAGACGAAAAATCATCGAGTAAAACAGAACTAATATCCGGCGTTCCCCAAGAAGTGTTATAGGCCCTCAGTTGTTCCTGATCTATATTAACGACATAGGAGAAGATCTCAATAGCCGTCTTAGATTGTTCGCAGATGATGCTGTCATTTACCGTCTTGTAAAATCATCAGATCACCAAAGCGAATTGCAAAGAGATTTAGATAAATTATCTGTATTGTGCGGAAAGTGGCAATTGACCCTGAAGAAAGAAAAGTGTGAAGTTATTCACATGAGTACTAAAAGAAATCAGCTAAATTTCGATTACGCGATAAGTCACACAAATCTGAAGGCTGTAAATTCAGCTAAATACTTAGGGATTACAATTACAAATACCCTAAATTGGAACGATCACATAGATAATGTTGTGGGTAGAGCAAACAAAAGACTGCGATTCATTGGCAGAACACTTAAAAGGTCCAACAGGTCTACTAAAGAGACTGCTTACACCACGCTTGTCCGCCCTATTCTGCAGTATTGCTGTGCGGTGTCGGATCCGCATGAGGTGGGACTGACGGATGACATCGAATTACAAAGAAGGGCAGCTTGTTTTGTATTATCGCGAAATAGGGGAGATAGTGTCACAGGCATGATACGTGAATTGGAGTGGCAATCATTAAAACAAAGGCATTTTTCTTTGCGACGGGTTCTTCTCATGAAATTTCAATCACCAGTTTTCTCCTCTGATTGTGAAAACATTCTGATGGCTCCCACCTACATAGGGAGAAATGATCATCGCGATAAAATAAGGGAAATCAGGGCTCGCACAGAAAAATTGTAAGTGCTCGTTTTTCCCGAGCGCCGTTCGAGAGTAGAACGGTAGAGGGATAGCTTGAAGGTGGTTCATTGAACCCTCTGCCAGCCACTTTATTGTGAATAGCAGAGTAATCACGTAGACGTAGACGAAGGTTTCCTATGATAGATGTTTCCGGAGTCCATACTGTACGGCGTGGAGGAGGAGGATTTTTGTTCAAGATACCTCATTACGTTTAAGATCATTTTATGTACTAAGATACTACAACAGAGGGCTGTCAAGAATATTGATTTACGGATTACTTTTACTACCCTTCCTGTATATAGGCAAGTGTGATCTGTGCTTTGCTCCAACTACTGTGGACTTCCTTCTTTTTTCCCCGAGGAATCTAAGGTAAGGGCAGTGCAGTACTTTCCAGTGTCTGAGGTTCATGCAACGAGGTCTCTTCTTCATCTACATCTACATGGATACTCTGCAAATCACATTAAAGTGCCTGGCAGAGGGTTCATCGAACCACCTTCACAATTCTCTATTATTCCAATCTCGTACAGCACGCGGAAAGAATGAACACCTATATCTTTCCGTACGAGCTCTGATTTCCCTTATTTTATCGTGGTGATCGTTCCGCCCTATGTAGGTCGGTGTCAACAAAATATTTTCGCATTCGGAGGAGAAAGTTGGTGATTGGAATTTCGTGAGAAGATTCCGTCGCAACGAAAAACGCCTTTCTTCTAATGGCTTCCAGCCCAAATCTCGTATCATTTCTGTGACACTCACTCCCATATTTCGCGATAATACAAAACGTGCTGCCTTTCTTCGAACTTTTTCGATGTACTCCGTCAATCCTGTCTGGTAAGGATCACACACCGCGCAGCAGTATTCTAAAAGAGGACGGACAAGCGTAGTGTAGGCAGTCTCCTTAGTAGGTCTGTTACATTTTCTAAGTGTCCTGCCAATAAAACGCAGCCTTTGGGTAGCCTTCCCCACAACATTTTCTATGTGTTCTTTCCAATTTAAGTTGTTCGTAATTGTAATACCTAGGTACTTAGTTGAATTAACGGCTTTTAGATTAGACTGATTTATCGTGTAACGGAAGTTTGAGTTCCTTTTAGCACTCATGTGGATGAACTCACACTTTTCGTTATTTAGGGTCAACTGCCACTTTTCGCACCATTCAGATATCTTTTCTAAATCGTTTTGCAGTTTTTTTGGTCTTCTGATGACTTTATTAGTCGATAAACGACAGCGTCATCTGCAAAGTACCGAAGACGGCTGCTCAGATTGTCTCCCAAATCGTTTATATAGAAAAGGAACAGCAAAGGGCCTATAACACTATCTTGGGGAACGCCAGAAATCACTTCTGTTTTACTCGATGACTATCCGTATATTACTACGAACTGTAACATCTCTGATAGGAAATCGCTAATCCATTCACGTAACTGAGACGATATTCCATAAACACGCAATTTTACAACGAGCCATCCTGATTTAGGCTTTCCGTGATTTCCCTAAATCGCTCCAGGCAAATGCCGGGATGGTTCCTTTGAAAGGGCACGGCCGATTTTCTTCCCCGTCCTTCCCTAATCCAATGAGACCGATGACCTCGCAGTTTGGTCTCTTCTCCCAAACAACCCAACCCAACTACGAGCCGCTTGTGTGGTACAGTGTCAAAAGCCTTCCGGAAATCCAGGAATATGGAATCGATCTGAAGTCCCTTGTCAATAACACTCAGCACTTCATGTGAATAAAGAGCTAATTGTGTTCCATAGGAACGATGTTTCCTAAACCCATGTTGGCTGTGTGTCAATAGACCGTTTCCTAAGGTAATTCATAATGTTCGAACACAATATATGTTCTAAAATCCTGCTGCATATCGACGTTAACGATATAGGCCTGTAATTTAGTGGATTACTCCTACACCTACTACCGTTCTTAACTGCTAAAGACATGTTTTTGTGTAGCAGATTGTATATTTTTCAATACTGGAGCAGCTGATGATAGTTCTGGGGGAATCCAGTCGGCCGTCCAGGTTGGCCGAGCGGTTCTAGGCGCTACAGTCTGGAACCGCGCGACCGCTACGGCCGCAGGTTCGAATCCTGCCTCGGGCATGGATGTGTGTCATGTCCTTAGGTTAGTTAGGTTTAAGTAGTTCTAAGTTCTAGGGGACTGATGACCTCAGAAGTTAAGTCCCATAGCGCTCAGAGCCATTTGAACCATTTTTTTGAACCCAGTCGTGTCTAGGTGCTGACTGCGCTTTGTCTTCTCTCGTTGTTGTGTATGTTGGTGGTGGTGTGTCAGCGAGTGAACGCCGTCGTGTTGTGGTTGCAGTTGGCGAGGCAGCTTCGAGTCTGCGCTGATGGCAGCGGACTCCCGGACAAAGCTGTCGCTGCTGGCGGGGGCGGGCGGCGGCGGCGGCGTCGGCGGCTGCGGCGCGCTGCCGGAGTCGTGTAAGCGGCGCTCGGCGGGTGACCTGCTGCTCGCCAGCTCCAGGGACCAGCTGGCCGTCGACCGCGTGCGCTCCTGCGGCAGCATCGGCGGCCTCGAGGAGGAGCAGGTCAGCGCCGCGCGCTTCAGCCTCGCCTTCCCAGCCGCCTCCTACGTCACAAAGGTCGTGGGATACCTCCTAATATACCTGGTGATCAAAAAGTCAGTATAAATTTGAAAACTGAATAAGTCACGGAATAATGTAGATATAGAGGTACAAATTGACACACATGCTTGGAATGACATGGGGCTTTATTAGAACAAAAAGAAAAAATACAAAAGTTCAAAAAATGTCCGACAGATGGCGCTTCATCTGATCAGAATAGCAATAATTAGCATAACAAAGTAAGACAAAGCAAAGATGGTGTTCTTTACAGGAAATGCTCAAAATGTCCACCATCATTCCTCAACAATAGCTGTGGTCGAGGGATAATGTGAACAGCACTGTAAAGCATGTCCGGAGTTATGGTGAGGCATTGGTGTCGGATGTTGTCTTTCAGCATCCCCAGAGACGTCGGTCGATCACGATACACTTGCGACTTCTGGTAACCCCAAAGCCAAAAATCGCACGGAGTGAGGTCTGGGGACCTGGGAGGCCAAGCATGACGAAAGTGGCGGCTGAGCACACGATCATCACCAAACGACGCGCGCAGAAGATCTTTCACGCGTCTAGCAATATGGGGTGGAGCGCCATCCTGCATAAACATCGTACGTTCCAGCAGGTGTTTACCAGCCAGGCTGGGGATGATTCTGTAACATATCGGCGTACCTCTCACCCGTCACGGTAGGAGTTACAAAACCGGAATCACGTATTTCCTCGAAGAAAAAAGGCCCGATAACGGTAGATATGGCAAATCCAACCCATACGGTGACTATCTCGTCGTGCATTGGAGTTTCCACGACAGTTCTAGGATTTTCGGTAGTCCAGATTCTGCAGTTGTGGACGATGACATGACCCTCGGAGCGTGAAGTGAGCTTCGTCGGTCAACAACACGTTATTCAACCAATCGTCATCGTCCGCCATCTTTTGAAACGCCCATACCGCAAATGCCCTCCGCTTCACTAAATCGCCAGGTAACAGTTCATGATGCCGATGGATTTTGTACGGATAGCATCGGAGGTTACGCCTAAGTGCCAACCAAACAGTAGTGTATGGAATGCCGGTGCGACGTGCGACTGCACGAGCGCTGACTTCCCCGTGCATAGACGAACCCACTACAGTCTCCATTTCTTCCTAAACTGTCTCAGCAGCATTACGCCTTGTGCTCGGTCGGCCACTACGGGGTCTATCGTCTAAACAACCCGTGGCTTCGAACTTCGAAATCATTCTCGCCACAGCTGCATTTGTCAACGTACCTTTACCCGTTCGAATCCCCTTCTTATGGCGATAGGATCGTAACGCTGAACTAGCACCTTTCCCGTTCTGCTAATACAGCTTCACTAAAAGCGCCTTTTCAGGTAACGTCAACATGCTGTGACTGCTGGCGCATCTGATTCTCTCTCTCATTACAGCTCCTTTTATACACGATTGTCATGCGCAGTCACTGACGTTTTGCCGTCCAGCGCCATCTGTCGGACATTTTCTAACCGTGTTTTTTTTTTTTGTTCTAATAAAACCCCATGTCATTCCAAGCATGTGTGTCAATTTTTACCTCTCTCTCTACATTATTCCGTGATTTATTAAGTTTTCAAATTTATACTGATTTTTTGATCACCCGGTACTTATATGGGTATGGTGTCTGTTATTTGGGACATGTCCGAAAGAACAGACACCATTAATGACCTGCAGCCGTCTAGACCGAAATTAGAATTATATTAATACCGTCAGCTGCTCACGGGCGTTGATATCTATCACCGGGGACAGGAGTAAAATGTGTGCCCCGACTGGGACTCGAACCCGGGATCCCCTGCTTAGATGGCAGACGCTCTATCCATCTGTGCCACCGAGGACACAGAGGATGGTGCGACTGCAGGGACTATCTCACGCACGCCTCCCGCGAGACTCACATTCTCACCTTGCATGTCCACACACTACATTCGTAGTGTCCCACCCCAACACACTCATTACTCGTGGAAGCAGGGGATACCGGGTTCGAGTCCCGGTCGTGGCACACATTTTCACGTGTCCCCGGTGGTATATATCAACGCCCGTGACCAGCTGACGGTATTAATATAATTCTAATTAGCTCCTAATATCGTGCACGACCTCCTTTTGCGCGGTGTAGTGCAGCAACTTGACGTGGCACGGACTTAACAAGTCTGAAGCCCCTACACAAATATTGAGCCACGCAGCCCCTGTAGTAGCTGTCATTAATTGCGAAAGTGTTGCCGGTACAGGAGTTTGTGCGCCAACTGACCTCTCGACTGCGTCGCATAAATGCGCGATGGGATTCATGTCGGTCGATCTGGCCGACAAAATCAGTCGCGAATATTTGCGGTCTGGCGACATTGTGCATTGTCATCCAGAACATGAAGTCTATGAATGACTGAAAACGGTCTCCAACTAGCCGAAAATGACCACTTCCATTCAATGATAGGTTCAGTTGGACCAGAAGATCCCGTCCATTCCATGTAAACACAGCGCACACCATTATGGATCCTCCACTAGCTACCACAGTGTCTTGTTAACAATTTGTCTTCATGCCCTCTGCGTCACAGTCTAACCCAAACGTAATTTCATTCCAACTAAAATTGTGGCTCATCTGACCGAGCCACCGTTTTCTATTGTCTAGGATCCAACCGCTATGGCTATGAGCCCAGAAGAGGCGCCGCAGGCGATGTCGTGCTGTTAGCAAAATCATTCGCGTCCGTCGACTGCTGCCATAGCCCATTAACGCCAAATTCGCGGCACTGCCATAACGGATACGTTCGTCATACATCCCACATTAATTCCTGTGATTATTTCCAGCAGTGTCTTTTAGCACTGACAACTCTACGCAAAAACCGCTGCTCTCACTCATTAAGCGAAGGCCTTCGCTCATTGTGATGTCTGTGATGAGAGATAATGCCTGAAGTTTGCTATTCTCGATACACTCTTCACACTGTAGATCTCGGTATATTGAATTCTCTACCGATTTCCGGAATGGTATGCCTGATGCTCCTAGCTCCAATTGTCATTCCGCGTTCAAAGTCTGTTACTTCCCATCGTGCAGTCATAATCACGTCGGAAAGCTTTTCAAATGAATCACCTGAGTACAAACGACAGCTCCGCCAATGTACTGCCCTTTTATACCACATGTAAGCTGTACTACTGCTTCCTGTATATGTGCGTTTCGCTATTCCATGACTTTTTTCACCTCAGTGTAAAACGGGTGGGTGCCACGTAAGGCTCGGCCGACCTATTGTATTGCCGGTATAACGGATAAGCGCTGATGCACGGTATGACAAAGAAAGGTGCAGAAGGTTAAAGTCAAGAGATGGCCATACCCTCTCATATCGAAAGATAGAATAGAGCTAGTCAACGAAGAAGTTAGAAAGTTGAAGCTGCCTCTCAGCCTCCTAAGTCTGAAAATAGTCCTTTGTTTGTGTTTTTGTAACTAGGAGAGGAGGAGATTAGTGTTTAACGTCCCGTCGACAACGAGGTCATTAGAGACGGAGCGCAAGCTCGGGTTAGGGAAGGACGGGAAAGGAAATCGGCCGTGCCCTTTCAAAGGATCCATCCCGGCATTTGCCTGAAGCGATTTAGGGGAATCACGGAAAACCTAAATCAGGACGGCCGGAGACGTGAATGAACTGTCGTCCTCCCGAATGCGAGTCCAGTGTGCTAACCACTGCGTCACCTCGCTCGGTGTTTTTATAACTGATGTAGTTTTGTTATTAGTTAGAAAAGTAGAATATTAGGACATTAATTTTGCAAATAAGTGCTTCCACGTGGTAGGGACGGGAGCTTGCCAACTGGCGTCCTTGGCTTTTCGCGCGCTAAGAGGCGGAATTCAACTGTGGTAAATGTAACATACGATATTGTTAGAAAGTAATATAACAAACCACTAAATAACCAATGTAAAAATAGCTATTGCTTACGTAATCATTACGATCCCTCATAGACGTCCCATTTGGGTGAGGGATGGGAGAATAATGTAAGAGTAATACTTGAAAAAAAAATGCTCAAGCCGCGTCTTGTCTTGAGTGAAAAATTAAACTTTCGAAAATATTTCACCGACTTCTTAGTCAGCAGCTACCAAGCAGCCAAGAAGCGACGTGTTCTTTTATATACGAATGGGCTGCCGCACTGCACTCCTTCGATAGTAAGCCAAACCGCCGCTACACAAGACGTGTCAACTCATTGGGACTGGCCTCCTCATACTTGCAGGACTTGAAGATCAGCACCCGGGTATCAATTTCCTAAAGCAGTACGAAACTTAGGCCTTAACGATCAGAAGATATCCGAGCTCTGTTTTTTTCAAGTTTACTGGCCAGTCATCGGTAGCTGAGTGCTTGGTGAAAATGCTTGTGACTGTATAGTCACTAGTTGGTATCTCACTAGTAACAGTTTTATTTTAGTTGCATACAAATTTCATATTTATTATCTAATGAAAATATCAATTAAAAATACTCAATCATCATTTTTAACAAAATAACATAGTAAAACTTTTAATTGCTGATTTCATGAAAAATGCGAGTTTTCACAATAAATTAAAATTTGGTGCCAAAATTTTGAACATGAACTATAAAAAAAAATACTTTTCATTTTTTAGAGATTGAACAGTATTATTCATGTATATAGTTCTTTTTCGTATAACAATAAGGCATTTCGCGTTTGTTTACCAAATTTTAATTTAATTTCACACAACCGTATTAAAAATAATAATGTTATTATTATTAAAATTATGATTCAATATTCGTTAATTTCTGTATATGATAATAAATAAAAGGAAAAAAAGTTGCTACTAATGAATACGAACCAGCAACTTCACGATTACGACATTTGTAACTTAACAACCCTCAGAAGCCTTTCTGCTTTCAAAGGAGGTCTTTTTTCAACTGCATCTAACTGGTTGAGGAATTCAGTGTCCAAGCACTCAGCTTCGAGTCGTTAAGTATCAAGAAAATCGAACAGAATATGTCCGTAAAGTCCCCATGTAAGATAGATCACCCCGAATATATTCAGAATTCGAAAATACAGCAGAAACTGACACGGCTGGAAAGCAGAATTAATTAGAGCTTGTAGGTGACTTATGTGAGTCTCTGAACAAGAGCAGGGTGCAGGGAATCCTTGAGGTCGCACTGGTTCACACCGCTGGGGTTACGTACGACGGCACTAGTTCAACTGTGGCTGTCTCAGGGCCGACACGCGGTGGATTCAGGATTATTGCAGACTACGTGTTTCCTGAAACTCTGCTACTAGAGATGCAGTATGTTGTCCCAGCAATCCGGAAGTCATTCGCACAGACGTAAGCAATGTTAGCTTAGGTCATAGATGTAGAATTGCTTCCTAAATAATACAGGCTAACTTCCTTACCCCCATAGCTGCCCCAATGGTTAAGATCAGGAACCCCTAGTAAGCCATGGGTATTGTAGATGGTCAACAAAATTTAGTACCACGATTTAAGGGTTTCGCGTGTTTTACTTTTTTATTTTCTATTTAATTTTAACAATTATTGTTACTAATCGGGTAGTGAATGTTTAATCACAGCTGTTTACAGCATTTTGCACGTACATGAAAATATGATCTGCATTAGGTTTCAAGTGGTCTGTGTCCAGATAGCAAGCAATAATAAATAAATAAAAATTTCTTCCTCTTCAATTCAAACACAATTCAGCAGTACATCTCACCCGAATCGTCAGCCTCGCCTACTTCTCAGTTTGGCGCTCTATTTCCCTCTCCTCTCCTCCCCTCCCTCCTCCCCCCCTCCTCCCCGTTGTCTACTAGGCAACAACCGCGTGCGAGTCTCTTGCATCTGTCCACAGATATCCCGGTCCCACATCCCTTCATCTTTCATCTGCTCGTTGGTACCTTCATATCACAAATGGTATTCTGGCCTCTGCAAACAAATTATGTTTCAGCAGAAACGATCCATTATTAGGGCTTATAATAGTTGTCCGAGGTCAGTCATGAAGCAAATGATTTGTGCTAGGAACCTAAGAGGTTAATTTCAATATAATTACCGTCCGCCCCCGGTAGCTGAGTGGTCAGCGCGACAGAATGTCAATCCTAAGGACCCGTGTTCGATTCCCAGAGATTTTCTCCGCTCAGGGACTAGATGTTGTGTTATCCTAATCATCATCATTTCATCCTCATCGACGCGCAAGTCGCCGAAGTGGCGTCAAATCGAAAGATTTGCACCCGGCGAACGGTCTAACCAATGTGAGACCCTAGTCACACGACGTTTACATTTAATAAAATTACCACATCTTCTTCACTTTGTACAACACTTTTTCCCTTAGACAGAACGCAGCACTGGTAGACCACAGCTTCACTCTGATCCTCACTCAATTATGAAGTGCGTGTTGCACAATCACCAGGTGACTGTTCGCCCACTATTGGCTGTTTTCTTCTCTTCCGCCTTGCTGTTGCAGTGTGTACATAGGTTCCCACTTGGTCTCCCGGAGATTGCAAACTTTCTCCTAGCGTTGTCTACTGACTTTCTCATCTGTTTTCTGGTACCCATTGTTAAACGTATCACACCGAAGTGAGCTAATACGAAAAGTCAATAACCTCCACTGGCATTTATCAGTTTTCCCAGTCCGCTTTACGAAACATAGTCAACCTCGATTTGCTAACTTAGCAAATTTCACCTCCTACGAAATGTAATTAAGTGAAAGGCTCTAAGGATTTAATACTATGATCACTAATGAAGCTCTGATATAAAGAGCAGTAATTAAAGGCGCATATGAACTATTCGTTACACGGAAGTCGAACTAGCCCGTGTTCTACAAGGCAACCTGTAAAACAGGTTCAGATATTATTTGGACTGCTTTTAATAGTAAAAACTGAAAATCTTTTCAAATTAAGACACATATTTGCAGCTCTGGTAACTAATATTATTCATCAAAATCTCACTGGTGAAGCTACAATTTTGCTCCAGTTTAACAGTTCTTAATTCCCGTCATTGACTCCACAATGTTCTTTTTCAATGTTCTTTTTCGCACTGCCTGTACCACTGGCGAAGCTAAGCAATACACTCTCCTGTTACTTTTTTCTACATGTATCCAACATAACGCCTCAACTTAGAACGAGATTTTCTGGTACGAGATCTTCAATGTGTCTACGATGACGTTTGTCACGCCGTCAGTAGCCTACTAACTTATGCTTCGAATGCTATCATCTCTCCACTGACACCTTGTAGGAACCATCGAACCATCCACTCAAGCGATTTAGTTGGAAAACAATATTGTGGATGACGGTACAGGTATCTGAATTCCCCTCTTCTCGGATGCGTGTCCAGTACGTCCCCTACTAGAACACCTCGCTCGGTCACAAAATTTTGAAGAAACTTATATGAAATCACAACCTACGATAAGCTTGTAAGATATGGCGTACAAGAGGGACTTAACAGCTTCTGCGTAGTGTTTTGTCCTTACATCCAGTAATACGCATACCTAGGATTTTGCCACATACACTGTGATTCAGTATTATGAAATACGTCCTAGAAAAAGTATCTATTAACACACAACCTGTGCGTGTTCAGAAAGTATCGTTCTTGTGAAAGACAACTGCTCCTTTACTCACTCGAAGAAGTGAGTGCTTTGGGCAGTACATCTGAAGTTGATTCCGTATTTATAGATTAACAGTAGGCTTTTGACACCGTTCCTCACAAGAGGCGTCTAATAAAACTGCGTGCCTGTGGAGTATCGTCGCAGTCGAAGGAGAAAATAAGTTTAGGTTCAACGTTCCCGTCGCAGTCGTGCTACTGCATTCCCGCTTTCAGGTCAGAAAAGTCACAGTAGTAAGTAACAATAGTAATTGACGAGACGAAGTGATACCTGGTGTTCCGTAAAAAAGTGCTATATGTTCTCGACTTATGAGGCAAGATGAGTAGCCCACTTAGATAGTTTGCATATGGCGTAGTTTGCCGTCTCGTAAAGTCATCAGACCATAAAAACGAAAATGGTTCAAATGGCTCTGAGCACTATGGGACTTAACTTCTAAGGTAATCAGTCCCCTAGAACTTAGAACTACTTAAACCTAACGAACCTAACGACATCACACACATCCATGCCCGAGGCAGGATTCGAACCTGCGACCGTAGCGGTCGCGCGTTTCTAGACTGAAGTGCCTAGAACCGCTCGGCCACACCGGCCGGCTTGCTGTTTGGAGTCATCTGGATAAAGTGACATGTACAGCACCCTTGTTGATATGGATGAAGATCTGGAGCAGCTAACTGGTCTTGTCAAGCCTTATGTGATAATCCCAGAGTATTTGCAGAATCCGTAACTCATTGGACAGACGAGTGCAGTATTGGCTCCAAATGTAAGGACGACACTGGAACACCTACTTTAACACACACACACACACACACACACACACACACACACACACACACACACACACACCAAACCTTAAGGTACTGGACAGTACTGTGTTTCTGGTCAACGGAGGCAGTGGGTTATGAGATTTGAGCCTAGTTAAATGAGGACGTAATCGCTAACTAGAACGAATTTCGCGCTCGCATAGGGTCGTCGTTAATTACATTTCATCATATATCGACTGGTTTCCTGCCATTCATACTCAGGTACATAATTAAGTCTGTACGGAACCCCCAGTGCGCGGGTCCTACTGAGACCTGGACCAATTTTTTGATGATGTTTCGACACGACGATCTTTTACTTTCCACTTGGACAGATAAACGGCGTTGAATTTTGCCTGATTTTATTCCAGGCTTTCATTCACTAAAGTAATCTTTTTTCGTGTTCGAACTCTTTTTCGAATAGATGTGGTTTCTGTGAGCTACAGAGTCCCTTTCGCGCTGCAGACTTTGCTGGAGGTTTGGCCTAAGCACTTCCGTCTTAAACTCCTGTGTAAACAGTCCCGCACACATTTTCCACGAATTGTGGATCGCGTAAGACTCGACAAGCGCTGTTTTATGGTGAACACCATTTTGTGTCGCATTCAGCTGTACTCTAAACACGTCTGTGCGTCTCACTCAAATGTCACGAGTCAGTGATCCACTAGGGGAGAACATGCGGGAGATGCGCATGCATAGGCAGGTGACAGCCTGCGCGACATCATCACGGTTTGCAGCATTTCTTGTGATGGGCCGTTCTCGGGTTCATTAACAAGGGTCGGTGAATGTTATAAATAGTTCCAGAGACAGTTCAGTTTTCCCCACCCTTTTTATTTATACACCATGGCACTGTACAGTGGCAATTGTTAACTTTAATTTCAGTTGAAACTCCTCTCCGATTCGTACTACCACGCAGTGAAAAGCTCGGAGGTCATAAAGCGAAATTTCCACACAGCTGTCGCAATTGTTAACGATTGTCTCTTAATACGCAGCGGTGTTTGCGTGAAAGTAATTTCTGCCCGTTCCCGGCCGTTCGCTGCAACACTCGTTAATACAGCGGTTATGCACATGTTAAAAGTCAGCACGTGCTCACAAACAATGTCCGCTTTCATTTTTTTTATTTTAGCTTTAGATACCGGCCGTGATTACTCAGACAATGGCGTCGCGAATTCTAGCCCGTTTGTGCACCGCGTAACATTGTGTACACGCATCCTATACTCTTGAGCCAAGGCCAGGGTCTGTAACAGGTATATAGACTGCGTGGCGTACGACGGAACAAAAATGAAATGGAAAGTATTTTTAACTACGAGTGGCGGCTGCAACAAGGAATTCCAGGTGTTCGTTCTTTCGTAGTATCATCGCTCCCTCCCTCCCTCTCTGTCTCTCTTGGATTACTCACGCAGCATTATGATCTGCCTTTCTTTTTTCTTTAATTCCGTTGGCTTCCCTTTCGATTATAAGTGGAATACTGTGACTAGCAGCAAGAAGCAAGCCTAAAAAACGTCTACCATCAATTGACTGTCGGGAGCGAATCCTCCAAAATTCTGGTCTCTTATGGCCTCGATGCAAATAGTATGTGAAACCTTTATGTTTACTGCTCGCGCTAGTAACATTGAAAAAAGTTCTTCGGCCAAGCACTCCTTCACCATTGTTAAGGAGCAGGAGTAGAAAGTTGCGTTTTTGCCGTTCTGTCACTCCGTATCGGGCAAGATAAGACGCCTGTTGAAACTACAGAAGATCAAATGGATCTTAAGGCCTCCGATAGTAATCCGTCAATTACTGAGACCAGTTAAAGACGCAGCACGTCTCAGAACACTTGGGGTCTACAGCATCTTGCGAGTGTGATCAGTCTTTCGTCGGACAAGCAGTGCGCACTGTGGAACAACGCAGGAAGGAGCATGACAGGTTTTATCGCCTACGCCACCCCGAGGAATCTGCTTTAGCTGGGCATGCTTTAGAAAACGGACACCGGACAAAATCGGACCAAACACCCGTCCTGGATCGTACTAACAGTTTCTGGGATTGTGTAATTGAATAAGCCATTGTAATAAAAATCACGGGTAACACCCGAAATAGAGACGGTGGCGATTGTGGGGCTGAAGCGGGTACATCGAAAACCAAGTCAACGCATATCCTTATGTGTCGATGCCGCGAGCATCAGTGACGTCACAGCGGGCAGCTAGTGTCTATAAGGAGCATACCTGCAGTCTGTTGGCAGTCATAGCTCTTGACAGTGGCCAAGGAGTGCTTGGGTGAAAGATCGTATAATTTTATTCACTTGACGCAGCTGAAAACCAGACAGCGTTTTATTAATCTTTGCTATTTCACCGATTTCCTATAGCGTGAAAGTTACTGACTGTTTCACACCCTTTTAACTTTGCCATATCCCGCCCCATTCCAGATAATCCATATTTAGGTCCTCCGTAGTTTAAATCGGTTAAGGGAAATGCGCTGATGGTTCCTTTGTTGACGTAAACAGTGAGTTTTCTGCGTCAGAGGCAAAAAAAAAAAAAAAAAAAAAAAAAAAAAAAAAAAAGATTCAGATGGCTCTGAGCACTATGGGACTCAAATGCTGTGGTCAGCAGTCCCCTAGAACTTAGAACTACTTACACCTAACTAACCTAAGGACATCACACACATCCATGCCCGAGGCAGGGTTCGAACCTGCGACCGTAGCGGTCGCGCGGTTCCAGACTGTAGCGGCTAGAACCGCTTGGCCACTCCGGCCGGCGTCAGAGACAAACGCTCGTCATGGCTGTAGGAATTGTGTGGCCAAAAGTATAGTGTGGACCGAAAACAGACGAACTACTAATTGAATAGCTCATTGACCGCAATCTGATCGTGTTTCCCCGCCACCTAAGGGTTAGGTGATCCGCCTGCTCCGGTCATGCAAGAAATTGTAGCCAACGTTTGTATGGTCTTCTAATGTCTTGCCACTCGGTCTATAAGATAAGGCTTCTGTTGTTCTTACTGGTAGCCTTCCTTCTCCTAATATCCTCAGGTGCAAGTGCAGTCTCTCTTTATTCTACACTCCTGGAAATGGAAAAAAGAACACATTGACACCGGTGTGTCAGACCCACCATACTTGCTCCGGACACTGCGAGAGGGCTGTACAAGCAATGATCACACGCACGGCACAGCGGACACACCAGGAACCGCGGTGTTGGCCGTCGAATGGCGCTAGCTGCGCAGCATTAGTGCACCGCCGCCGTCAGTGTCAGCCAGTTTGCCGTGGCATACGGAGCTCCATCGCAGTCTTTAACACTGGTAGCATGCCGCGACAGCGTGGACGTGAACCGTATGTGCAGTTGACGGACTTTGAGCGAGGGTGTATAGTGGGCATGCGGGAGGCCGGGTGGACGTACCGCCGAATTGCTCAACACGTGGGGCGTGAGGTCTCCACAGTACATCGATGTTGTCGCCAGTGGTCGGCGGAAGGTGCACGTGCCCGTCGACCTGGGACCGGACCGCAGCGACGCACGGATGCACGCCAAGACCGTAGGATCCTACGCAGTGCCGTAGGGGACCGCACCGCCACTTCCCAGCAAATTAGGGACACTGTTGCTCCTGGGGTATCGGCGAGGACCATTCGCAACCGTCTCCATGAAGCTGGGCTACGGTCCCGCACACCGTTAGGCCGTCTTCCGCTCACGCCCCAACATCGTGCAGCCCCCCTCCAGTGGTGTCGCGACAGGCGTGAATGGAGGGACGAATGGAGACGTGTCGTCTTCAGCGATGAGAGTCGCTTCTGCCTTGGTGCCAATGATGGTCGTATGCGTGTTTGGCGCCGTGCAGGTGAGCGCCACAATCAGGACTGCATACGACCGAGGCACACAGGGCCAACACCCGGCATCATGGTGTGGGGAGCGATCTCCTACACTGGCCGTACACCACTGGTGATCGTCGAGGGGACACTGAATAGTGCACGGTACATCCAAACCGTCATCGAACCCATCGTTCTACCATTCCTAGACCGGCAAGGGAACTTGCTGTTCCAACCGGACAATGCACGTCCGCATGTATCCCGTGCCACCCAACGTGCTCTAGAAGGTGTAAGTCAACTACCCTGGCCAGCAAGATCTCCGGATCTGTCCCCCATTGAGCATGTTTGGGACTGGATGAAGCGTCGTCTCACGCGGTCTGCACGTCCAGCACGAACGCTGGTCCAACTGAGGCGCCAGGTGGAAATGGCATGGCAAGCCGTTCCACAGGACTACATCCAGCATCTCTACGATCGTCTCCATGGGAGAATAGCAGCCTGCATTGCTGCGAAAGGTGGATATACACTGTACTAGTGCCGACACTGTGCATGCTCTGTTGCCTGTGTCTATGTGCCTGTGGTTCTGTCAGTGTGATCATGTGATGTATCTGACCCCAGGAATGTGTCAATAAAGTTTCCCCTTCCTGGGACAATGAATTCACGGTGTTCTTATTTCAATTTCCAGGAGTGTATGTTCTGTTTTATAAATATTCGGTTCTCTCCGTACTTCATCACTTTTAACTCTGTCGAGTCTCGTGCTGTCTTTCATGTACGTCGGGAATTTCATTCCTGATCCTATTTCTTACTAAGATGTTTAGCATTCTCCGCCAATGTCTGTGAGTTGTATTGTAAAACAGGCGCAGCCATTACTTTATGAAATTTTACTGTCGTTTCTTTCCGCATTGTTCCAGCTAATCTTTTTGCTTGTCCCACACATATCTGATACTTACTCATTTTGTGATCGACATCAATAGTAATGTCGTAAGATACGTAACAGCTAATGTACTGGGTGTTAGACCCTTGCACAGTACATCTGTTATGTGGAGTTTCTCTCGTTCTGGCTGGATATTTGCCTCTAAAAGCTAAGGTCTTGGTCTTTAGAGAAGGTTTACATGTTATTTCTCGTGGCTTCGAGGTCTGAAAAATTCTTCTGTCTGCACCGAAGTCCAAATTGCATCATGTTTTCTAGTGAGTAGTAATTTCGGACACGTACGATAATCTGCTTCAGTAATCATAGACACAGCCGGCCGGAGTGGCCGTGCGGTTCTAGGCGCTACAGTCTGGAGCCAAGCGACCGCTACAGTCGCAGGTTCGAATCCTGCCTCGGGCATGGATGTGTGTGATGTCCTTTTTGTTAGTTAGGTTTAATTAGTTCTAAGTTCTATGGGACTGATGACCTCAGATGTTAAGTCCCATAGTGCTCAGAGTCATTTGAACCATTTTTTTGCAAACGTTAAACTTTCTCGTATCAGTAATAGCAGCAAACTGTCCCACAAGTAAGAGTTCATCGATTCTCTTGTCTCTCTTGGCGTTCTCCGACATTCGTGCTTTATGTTTTCTTGGTTTGAATGAACGAAACCGCGGAGCTGTCAAAAGCTGTTATAATGAATATGTATTCACAGACCACCAGTTTTGGTGAAGAGACCACCTCAAAGTCACATCGAGTTTAAGAAAGGTTCCTTGCCGTCAAATATTTTTTTTTTTTTTTTTTTAATTTTATAGAAGGATCTGTTACATAAACGACTTTAGCCGAACTGTACGCTTAGTCTTATTATGGACCGTCGATGTTTTGCATATGGTGACTGGTGGAAATAAAGAGCGTATCTTAAATTCTCTTTACTGATGTTGAGGACTTGTAGTGGCGGCCAAGACAGTTAAGTTTAGCGTGGGAACTCGTGTCCAGAAACGTACCGTTTTCCCGCTAAAAGTAAAATACTACAAGCAAAAAGCCGGTTCAGAACGAAATATACATTCTATATACAATGAAGCTGCGCAGCACTGTCTACAGAAAAAGTATTTCGACGTTACTTCTGGCTGACTAGCTAAGGTACTGAGTCTCGCCAATGGAACCGAATTTTTCTGACCGCCGTTCCTGTTGGCTGTCACACTTTTTTTTTTCCTTAAAAATTCTTTCTTCCCAGGAAAGTGTCCCCTCTAAAAGCAATAACTCTTCCAGAAAGAGCGAAATTTCGTACCCCGTTGTGGTAGTTGTTATGCTTTACGGCAGCCAGTAGAACTCTCGCCCGTCCATTGTGCACTGTCGCTAACCCGCACACCAATAAGAAACACGAAGTCGCTCCAGTTACAACACAGCTCAGGCAGGCAACTGAGGCATCATTGTCTGCGAAATATCCCTTTTTACTATCTGGTCTTCGGTCTTTGGATCCCCACTTCGTACAGACTATTGCAACATTCAAATCGTAGATTGAGTGTTTCTTTGCGGTTGTGTGGAGAGTAGACGAGTGGTAATGTCACCAGTTATCTGACTCTCCCGTATCAACCTCTTCATTTCATAGTAGCACTTACACGCAACGACCTCAGTTATTATGGTATTCAGTCCGAAGAGGCCTCGAAAGGCTCTATGGTACCAACCGGCCGCCATGTTATCCTCAACCGATAGGCCTCACTAGATGCGGATATGGAGGAGAATGTGTCAGCACACCAATCTCCCTGCTGTTGCCTGCTTTCTCGAGCGGAGACGCTATTTCTCAGTCAAACAGCTGCTCAATTGGCCTCACAAGGGCTGAGTGCACCCCACTTGCAGACAGCGCTCGGCAGACCCTGACGGTAACCCATCCAAGTATTAGCCAAGCCTGACCGCGCTTAACTTCGGTGCTCTGACGGGAACCAGTATTATCACTGCGGCAAGCCCGTTGGCGTCTTCAGTTATCTGTTGGCAGTATTCCAATCTATGCCTTCCTCTACCATGTTCGCCCTCTGCAGCTCCCTACGGTGCCATGGAAGTTATTCCCTGATAGCTTAACACATGTCCTGTCAAAGCATTCCATTGCTCTTGTCGGTGTTTTCCACATATTCTTCATTCCCGATCCCGTGGAGAGAACCTTCTACACTATCAGTTCACACAATTTTCAGCATCCTTCTAAATTAGTATTAGGTCTACAACTTTGCTTCCGCCGTTTTGCAATAGACGGCAGTAGCGGCAAGTGAGATTCAGGTGGGTGGTCATAGGTGTAATACAATACGCTTAGGCATCTGTGAATATAATGCCATAAAATATTAGTCGATTTATGACTGCATCATAAGGTTATTCTCGATTAAGTACGTCAACTTACCTACCCATTCCTCTCCATTTGCGGGAAGTTCTAATTTTCTTCTTTAACATGAAGAAATCTGCGGCTGTGGCTCTTAAAATGTTGGGTAAGACCAATGGTGAGGGAACTATTAGTGGAAGAACGTACAGAGAATGTCTCCAATGCCTTAAGAACGGTGATTTTGATGTCGAAGACTGGCATGGCAGTGGAAGACAGAACGTTTTCTTAGCTACTGAAACAGACGAAGACAGTCACAGGACATCATTATCGAAAGCACTTGATGCGTTCGAGCCCAGAACTAAACACAATACAGCGATAGACACGTATAGGTAATTTTGCAGCAAGTCAGTGCTCGACCCCATGTCACAAAACCCGTCAAAATACACATGGAAACGTTGAAATGAGAAGTCCTACCTCTCTCGCCGTATTCTCCATACGTTGCTCTCTCTGACTACCACCTTTTCGATCAGTGGCATATAGTCTGGCTGACCAGCGCTTCCGATCATATGAACAAGTGCAAAATTGAATCGATTCATGGATACCCACAAAATACGCCCAGTTCTTTCGCCACGGGATTCGTATGCTATCCGAAAGATGGGAGAATGTAGTGGCCAGCGATGGGCAATACTACGAATCATAATTTTTTTGTAAGTTTTTCACAATAAAGCCCCGAACTTCGAAAAAAAAAACGGTGGAAGCAAAGTTATAGACCTAGTACATAAACTTTAATTATCTGTTTTTCCGTTTTCCCACAGTCCATGATTCACTTCACGCACCAGCTTAGAAGTAGTAAGGCTTATGTTTAATGTTTGTGGATTTCTTTTAGCGAGGTACCCTTTTTGCACGAGCTAGTTTGCTTCTTGAAGCCTCCCATGCTTCGTCCGACATATTTTGTTTCCGAGGTAGCAGAACTCCTTCATCTGCAACTTGGTCCCTGACCTCGATGTTAAGGTTACTACTATCTGAATTATTCCTCATTTCTTTCGTATTTCTATGGTCTACTCTCAGTCCACATTCAGAGCTCGACATGGTTTTCATTCCATTCAGCAGGACATGTAATTGTTCCCCACTTTTCTCTAGGAATAACAACGTCTTCAGCGAATTTTAATTCCACTAGTGAAACTTGGTTTTATGTACCGGGTGATCAAAAAGTCAGTATAAATATGAAAACTGAATAAATCACGGAATAATGTAGATAGAGAGGTACAAATTGACACACATGCTTGGAATGACATGGGGTTTTATTAGAACCAAAAAAATACAAACGTTCAAAAAATGTACGACAGATGGCGCTTCATCTGATCGGAATAACAATAATTAGCATAACAAAGTAAGACAAAGCAAAGATGATGTTCTTTACGGGAAATGCTCAATATGTCCACCATCATTCCTCAACAATAGCTGTAGTCGAGGAATAATGTTGTGAAGAGCACTGTAAAGCATGTCCGCAGTTATGGTGAGGCACTGGCGTCGGATGTCGTCTTTCAGCATCCCTAGAGATGTCGCTCGATCACGATACACTTGCGACTTCAGGTAACCCCAAAGCCAGTAATCGCACGGACTGAGGTCTGGGGACCTGGGACGCCAGGCATGACGAAAGTGGCGGCTGAGCACACGATCGTCACCAAACGACGCGCGCAAGAGATCTTTCACGCATCTAGCAATATGGGGTGTTTTTTTGTTTGGTTTTTTTTTGTTCTAATAAATCCCCATGTCATTCCAAGCATGTGTGTCAATTTTTACCTCTATCTAGATTATTCTGTGGTTTATTAAATTTTCAAATGTATACTGACTTTTTGATCACCCTTTACATCACTACTTCTTTGCTGTACAGGTCTGACAGTAGGGCAGATAAATTCTCTGTCTGTCTTACGCCTTTCGTAATACGAGCTCTTCTTACGTGGCTTTTACTCTCTCTGGGTTCTTATGCGTGTTACATATTACCTATCATTCCCTATAGCTTACAGTTACGAAGGACGTTGGATAAGTATTGAAAGATGTTTCTTCTCTCGGCCAATTTCGGTGGAAAAAATAAGAATTTGTTGTGGGACATCGTGAATATTCCCGCTTCAACCCCTACAGTTTCGTGAAGTTCCGATAAGTAGTGGTGCAATACGTAACCTTGAAAGTTGCATTTGTTACGAAGGTACCTTCCAAGCACAGAGTTGTCATTGAGTTTGGTTTGGCAGAAAAACCAGAGCATCGCACACATTCATAGGCGCTTTCAGAATGTCTACGGAGTCGTAGAAGTGAACAAAAGCACGTTGAGTCGTTGGGCGAGGGGTATGTCATCATCGCAACAAGGTCGCGCAAACCTGTCTGATCCCCCGCGTGCCGGCCGGCCGCACACAGCTGTGACTCCTGCAATGTTGGAACGTGCCGACACTCTCATTGCAGACGAACTTCTCCATCTCCGGGATAGCGCAAGGCCTCACAGAAGTCTGCGCACTGAGAGGAGCTCACAAAACTTCATTGGACTGTTCTTCCTCATCCACCCTACAGCCCGGATCTCTAACCTTCTTATTCCCACCTGTTTGGCCCAGTGAAGGATGCTCTCCACGGAAGCAGTACGTGGAAGATGCGGAGGTGATTGAAGCAGCAAGACGAAGGCTCCGACGTCGATCAGTAGAGTGGTACAGTGCGGGCATAGAGGACCTCCCAGTAAGGTGGGGTAAGGCGGGTGCATTGAACGGAGATTATGTTGGAAATGGGGCTTTGTAGAAAGAATAGTGGGAAAAAACATGGTGTATAGGAATCCTGAATAAAACCAACCTGCTTTCAGAAAAAAAGCGTTGCATTACATACTGTACCCCTCTGAGGATTTCAAATATACTGCACGATTTTAGGTTGTCTGACGCTTTTTCTAGGTGGACAAATGGTGGGGTTGTGTCTTGCTTTTTCTCAAGCGCAACAGCGAAACTACGTTGAGTATTATAATTGAAGGTGGGAATGTTTTGGAATGCGCAGGTGGGATGGCGCCGCCGCAGCAGCGTTCCGGACGCGGGCCGCTCGGACAATACGTCGGCCGACGACGAAGACGATGACGACGACGACGACGTCGGCGCCGACGAGGGCGGCGAGGAGCGCGCGCGCTCGACGACGCTGCCCCGCAGCCTGGCGCCCCCGGGGGCGGGGCCGGCGCCGGCCACGTCCAACTCCCTGCCGCGGCTGCCGCCCTCGCTGGCCGGCATGCACAAGGCGCACAGCGTGCACCACCTGCTGCAGGCGGCCGGCGGCGGGGGCGGAGGACACGTCAAGTCTGCGCGCTACCGCCCCCCGGGCTTCGTCAGCCGGCCCGCGTCCACCTCCGTGTCGGCGGGTCCGCCCCCCAAACGCGCCGTCTCCGCCCCCGGGCTGCACCAGCCGCAGCCCGCCCCCCGCGCCAACGCACCGGCCAGGCGCCGCCCCCAGCCGCCCACGTCGCTGCTGCCCTCCGGTGAGTGTCGTGCCCGTGGCTACTGGTCCAGGTGGAGGGATAGCGTCTTCTTTCTCTGCGCCCATCTATTACACCCTCTGGTATCTGCTCTCCGCTTGGTGGAGCACGCACTACGTCAACTCGGAGTCGAAACAAAACCCAGTTCGGCGCCAGCGTTTCTCAACGTCTGCAATCTCATCAGCTGATTTCGTGTCAGCTGTGTACGATAAAATCAATGGATTAATCTTAAGGCCGATTGTATGAAGATTATTTTTGATAAGCACAAAACATGAAGTCTGGTCAAGTTGAACTCAGAAATCTGCATTGTAGAGCTGTTAAGAAGTGGAATGAACTGTGACTAGCAAAATTTTGTGGAACAGATCAAGTTCAGTTAGTCACCACTTCATGACCTAGTGTGGACACAACAAAGGAACGATTTAACTTTGCTCGCAAATACGAGCTGCCAAGAAGAAAATAACGAAGAAATTGTTAATATTATCACATTGCTACAGTTCAGAGTAATTTTCTATCTGCAATATTAGGTTAAAAAGGATATCGGCGCTGTAAATAATGACTGCAGACAGCAGTCATACCTTAATCTTACGAATACTGAATATTGTGACGACATAAATTTATGAAACATATTGTACCCGTAATTCGATTTTAAACGGTTTCTTTCTTTTTCTTTACGTTTCATCCGCCAGTGAGAGTCGCCTGTTGGTGTAACAACGTGTTTACAGTAATTCTTCCTATCCCTAGCATAAAACAGTGTATTTTATACTGGAGTACCTACATACAAATACTATGTATTTAACGAGTCTGTGTGCACCATAGGGCTTTACGCTGAAATCTGTTCTTCTTCAAGTCCTGCCTGACATCTTGTAGAGCATCTCAGAAGCAGTGCCTCAAAGGCTTCCTCGACCCTTTTGCGCAATTATTTATTAGTCTTGTAACGATGATGAGCGACATGGGTCTAGATTATTCGTCAAAATTAATTGTCTGGCGTAGTAAGGTCTAGACTTCGTGGTGGTCATTTACGCGGGGCTGGAGATCTTGCTGAAGTACGCCCTACCCATTCATCAAAAATCTCACACAAAAGCGAAAAATCAAGTTGCGTACTTCTGCAACCATAAGTGATGAATGATTCACTTGCCTTTGAGCTCAATTTTTAACCACATTTGCAACAAGCCAATATAAGCGTTTTAATTAAAATACTCTTAAAAAGTTATGGATGGAACAGTATTGTGATCACATCGTGGAACATAAAATAATAGGGTGGTTTCTTTTCCAGTTCGTGCACGTAATCGAATTTTTGTTAGACCAGAAAACTGCATTTCTCCTTTCTCGACTCCGGCATATCGTACATCTGAATAACACTCTTGATCGAGACCATACATTTGAAACGCGTGACAACAAATTAATATTCGGCTGTAACTAGCTGCTCCTTGTCGTTTTCAGATAATTCATCACACACATCGGTCTAAATCTTTCCATTTTCAAATATTTTTTTTTATTTAGTCGTGTTGTTGCTGTTTTTGTTTCGTGCGTTAGTTGAAGTTTTTCGTCTTTCAACCAAGAGAGACCTTGCGAAAATCTTGGTCAGAACTGAAGGATTGGAAGTGTTTCTATTTCAATTCCGGGCCAGTGTGTACCAGACATTAAAAAATAGAAATCCTGGTATACCTGGAAATTTACTTGTTTTTGTTTGTACAGAGGAGAGTCGTTGACTTGCTCGATACTTGCGGTGAACGTCCGTCGCTGCTAAAGTGATAGGAAATGGTGTGACATTTAAATTTTTCCCGTCAGATTGACTGTTTCAAAAGCGATGTAGTTGAGAATAGTGATCAAAAACGGGCAACATTTCAGAATGGCGAGCTTATTTGATATGGCTGAGCTTCGGTGAGCCTGATGAAAAGTATCACATAACTCTAAA
The DNA here is from genome assembly GCF_023864345.2 of Schistocerca serialis cubense. Lineage (NCBI taxonomy): Eukaryota > Metazoa > Arthropoda > Insecta > Orthoptera > Acrididae > Schistocerca > Schistocerca serialis. The sequence goes on along the minus strand of NC_064638.1, from coordinate 381,693,723 downwards.
ACAGCACGACCTCTTGGCAAATTGTGAAGAGAGAGAGAGAGAGAGAGAGAGAGAGAGAGAGAGAGAGTGTGTGTGTGTGTGTGTGTGTGTGTGTGTGTGTGTGTGTGAGCGCACTTTGCACCTGAATAACGTTCAGTTTTCATGCATTCTTGCTTTTCTATTGTATCAAATTGGAAGACCAGAAGACGACTGCAAATTATTTTGCGTCGTTGTTCGTGAATGTCTCTTCCCTCTCCAGTTGATCTTATGTTACCTACGGACGACTGAAACGGTCTTCTCTGACGAATTACTGTGTCGTGTCAACTTTATGAAACGTCCCCTTAGAAAAATTTATGAATGACTGTGCTTAAACTCACACACAATATTTTTAGCGCAATGCAATCTGACTTTCAAAAATCCCTACAAAAGAATGGCCCTGACTAACAATAACCCATACCTTTCATGAATCACTTACCTCACAAAAATCTTCGTTACTCAAACTACTGCAATACAGCGTGCGCCAATACTGCCAGCTGAATAAAAGATTCTGCCTACTGAAGGCACTAACTACTGATAGGCATAGTTAGCAAATGAAAGATTTTGATAGAGAACAAACAATGCAATTACCTTAATAGTGTTCAAAAGTCATAATATATATAGCAATTCATGGCATCCAGTCTTACAAATTTACTGTCTCTGATGGACACAGGTCCAGATCATCCGCTCTCGAAACTCGGCCATCTCTCTCCCCACATCCACCACTGCTGGCGGCTCACCTCCAACTGCGCAATGCTACGTGCTGTTAACAGCCAACTTGCCAACACTACAATAGCAAATACCAACAATGCAAACCAGCCACAGACTGCACATAGCACAGCCAGTGATTTTCATACAGAGCGCTACATGGTGTCACCAACATAAAAACCTAAACAGCCTGCTTACAACTTGAATGTATGAAACGTATAGAACGAATGCGATTTCAAGCACTATCAGAGAGAGTGAAATTATTTTTTTCGCGTGGTATTGGCCGTGGAAAAGCGCACGGTAGTGCGGTCTCTAATATTCGTTAAATTTATTGGTTCGGAATCTTGACTTTTTAAGACAATTTCAGAAAGTATTTTTTCTATTTAAAATTGTTGTTTCCTAAAATAGAAACGTCTTTTACGAGCGCTTCTTCTGCGAAGGCCGATATTACTAGGCGGCATCATACTAAAATCCATCTGTCAAGGGCCCAGAGGCTTCACTTGTGTAGAATTTCTACATCTTATTGTTCGGCAATGAGCCATTGAAGATAACGTGTTCCGCATCTGAAACCACTCAGCAAACTTCCAAATAATTTCTCAAAGTTTCTCGGTAGAGTTCACCACATATTTGTCTAGTGCAGTGCCATCTCATTTAGCACAACAGCGTACTCGTCACGCTCAATTTCGTTTTCAGATCGGTAGAAAAGGCTTTTAGTTTGTATACGAAAACTGAGTTATCCTAATAACCCTCGAAGTTCGCAAACTGAGGCACGAGATGAAAGGGAGGCACAGGACACACAGTGGCGGAGAGGCAGCGACTTTACCGTAATTTGCATCTCAGTCGGCAGCTTCTGAGGAGCCACGCTACGGGCTAGATGGCCAGTAAGTGATGGCTGACTTCAAAGGGAGCGAGCCTCACCAAGCATCTCGTACTGCACTAAGAGAAAGCGCCCACTGCCTTCCGCCATACAGAGCAAAATTACGGCAATTATACGTGCGACGGTTTTGGCGCTGTCGTCAAAAATCGAAAGTCTAGGCCTGTAATTTAGAAAAACTCAGCATTGTTAGAATCGGAAGCAAGATAAAACATGCCATTGTTGCTGATGATGGGGATGGGGGGTAGAAACATCTTGACGACTGGAACTTACGGAAAGATGATTGCGTGTTCAGTGGAGAAAGACGTACTTATCTATGTGTATAAAGTTACTAACGGATAGTTCTCCGTGATCACAGCGACACAAATTTGGCGTCATCGGTCTTTTGACAGGTCTGATTTATCCCTCCGTCCGTCCCTGGTAGCTGAATGGTCAGCGCGACGGAATGTCATACCTATCGGCCCGGGTTGGATTCCGGACTGGGTCGGAGATTTTCTCCCCTCAGGGACTGAGTGTTGTGTTGTCCTAATCATCATCATTTCATCCCCATCGACGTGCAAGTCGCCGAAGTGGCGTCAACTCGAAAAACTGGCGCCAGGCGAACGGTCTACGCGGCGGGAGGCCCTATCCTCACGACATTTCCATTTATTTATCCCTCCAAGACTTCGTTGGATGTGCCAGTATCTTCATTTCAGGCCAGTACTTACACCGGTAGTCCTCAGTTACTTGTGGGATATACAGTCACGTGACAAAACTCGTGGGATACCTCCTAATATCACGTCGGGCCTCCTTTAGCCCGGCGTACTTCAGCAACTCTACGTAACATGGACTCAACAAGTCGTTGGAAGTCCCCTGCAGAAATACTGAGCCGTGTTGCCCCTGTAGCCGTCCGTAATTGCGAAAGTGACGCCTTGTGCCCGATTTTTTGCACGAACTGACCTCTCGCTTCTGTACCACAAACGTTCGATGGCATTCATGTCGGGTGATCTTGGTGGCCAAAATCATCTGTTGGAATGGTCCAAAAGGTTCTTCGAAACAATGACGAACAGTAGTGGCCCGGTGACTTGACGCATTGTCATCCACAAAAATTCCATCCTTGTTTGTGAATACGAAGTCCACGACTGGCAGAAAATGGTCTCCAAGTAGCAGCTCTGCCTCAGGGGCCGCAGCAGCAACGTTTTCAGCGATCTGCTGCACCTTTTCCAGTCTGTGAGGATTATTTGAGTACTCCTGACCATTCATTTTGTAACACGGTTGAGAATCGCAGGGAGAGAGATGAGGTGATCGAGATGGCCAGGAGATTGCACTGCATCTGCTGATTGACCCCTCGTCATCGAACCATCATGTACGCGTGACAAGCTTCTCAAGGCGCAGTGTGCTGTTGCTACCGGTTGCTGAAAATATTCATCCAATCGTTCATCCAGTTGATCTACAGTTGGATTAAACAGTTTCTGCGCATTCTGGTCAGCTTTAACAGCTTGGTCAAAAAATCGTATTACGATGCGGACACTAGAAACCGCGCACCAAACACGAATGTTGAGGTTATGAAACAGTTATTCAGATTGCTGAAATGGATTTTTGTGATGAATAATGGCGCAAGTACTGTGAGTTCACGTACGTTGACAGGCTGAACCCTGTCTCATCTTACGAAATGCAAAACTGTGGGTACGAAAGCTCTCATTCCACTCCCTTCACAAATCACCGGCAGACTACTACACGTCATAGTTCGTCTGAACGTTTCAACTCATACACAACAGTATTTCCTATGATGGGCAGTGAAATCTGATTTCGCAGGACAGAGCGGATCAGGTTGTGGAAAGGGGCCAAGGTCAATTACTGTTAGTTATAAAAGAACACACACAAATTTATTCCTTAAACCAACGCACAGTTTTCTCTTTACAACAACAAAGATCAATTCACGGCTGAGGGCCCAAGTAACTTCTCCAGAATAAGTCTAAACGATTGCTTTTAAAACATCAGGATTGAGAATAATGGCTGAAGGTCTTACTTAAGCAAAATTACAATATCTTCTCGGCTAAAGGCCGAAATAATATTTAAGATCAGCTAAGGAAAGGCTTTAAAGCCAAGCATTTACAAATTCCAGATAAAGGCCATATTAAGGAAAAGTCAAGTTAATTCTTCGGCTGAAAAGCCAATTAAGAAAATTTTCTTTACATAATAAAAAAGAGGCTTTAAAGATAAGCCTTTACACGGTACAACAGAAAAACATCTTAAGAAAACTAGAAGTATCTTGTCAGCTGAAGGTCCAAGCAATTACTCAAGAATAATTAAAGACAAGGTCTAGCGGTTCTAGGCGCGCAGTCTGGAACCGCGCGACTGCTACGGTCGCAGGTTCGAATCCTGCCTCAGGCATGGATGTGTGTGATGTCCTTAGGTTAGTTAGGTTTAACTAGTTCTAAGTTCTAGGGGACTGATGACCACAGTAGTTAAGTCCCATAGTGCTCAGAGCCATTTTTGAATTAAAGACAACCTTAAGATAAACATTTACAGAACATGGCTGAAGGCCGTTTCAAGAATTCAAAATAATTAAAGAGAAGCCTTACAGACAAGGATTTACATATTAAAGCCACAGAGTCTGAAACAAACGCGACTGAAGGCCTAAATATAGAGCAACAAGAACTGTAACTGAAACACGGCTGAAGGCCTAATCTTAAAGTTGTTTAGTTCGGCTGAAGGCCATATACTAAACATAAAACAGACAACATTTATACACGACTGAAGGCTTGGCACAATACCTGCGACCAAATAAAATGACAAACACAAACAACAAACAGTGGTGCTCAGAAGTGTTCCAAGGGTCGGCCTGGGGAGGAAACTCTAAACACAGTTTAGGTGAGACAGGCAGCCAAGCGTAACACTAAACAATCGTGTTGCAGCACGACCTATGGACGGCTGACGCACCAACCAATCGCATAATCAATTCCCTTCCACCCGACCAACAGCACAACAACCAAAGGTACCAGCGAAGCAGCAGGATTATGTCTTAATAATTGGCGTATAAACACAGTCAAGGCAGAATAAACACTCGAAGAGAAAAGGAGAACCACACCAAGCTGTCGAATTACACTCCGTGCCGGACAGAATCAGCACGGCGAGGAAAACACACTGCCGCAAAACTACGCTAACGACCAGGGCAGGTAACCGGAACGTTAACGGCCACAAGGTAGAAGGTACCTTTGGTGCACTTTGCTAATAAATTATAATCATTTCAAAGGTTAAACACCATACAGGGAGACGGCTGCAAAATTTTACCGACTCCAGCACACCATCACGTTGCTCCTTGCGGGCACAGCCCAGGATGCAACAACCAGCAATTAACGAAAGATGTCACAACAGTTGAGCTTTCATGACAGCTTCACTGATTACTCAACTCCAGTATGCAGGTGCGGTGGGCAACGAACTTAGCAGTTCTCGCAGCTAGTGCCACACCAATCCGACCGCGCGCGCACGCCGCCGGCAGCCCTGGCCTCATCACACGCCGCAGAGACTTCCTCGCTGCTCAGCCGCAACCGACCGACTGCCACACACACCATAACACGGAAATACAGGGTGTTTCAAAAATGACCGGTATATTTGAAACGGCAATAAAAACTAAACGAGCAGCGATAGAAATACACCGTTTGTTGCAATATGCTTGGGACAACAGTACATTTTCAGGCAGACAAACTTTCGAAATTACAGTAGTTACAATTTTCAACAACAGATGGCGCTGCAAGTGATGTGAAAGATATAGAAGACAACGCAGTCTGTGGGTGCGCCATTCTGTACGTCGTCTTTCTGCTGTAAGCGTGTGCTGTTCACAACGTGCAAGTGTGCTGTAGACAACATGGTTTATTCCTTAGAACAGGGGATTTTTCTGGTGTTGGAATTCCACCGCCTAGAACACAGTGTTGTTGCAACAAGACGAAGTTTTCAACGGAGGTTTAATGTAACCAAAGGACCGAAAAGCGATACAATAAAGGATCTGTTTGAAAAATTTCAACGGACTGGGAACGTGACGGATGAACGTGCTGGAAAGGTAGGGCGACAGCGTACGGCAACCACAGAGGGCAACGCGCAGCTAGTGCAGCAGGTGATCCAGCAGCGGCCTCGGGTTTCCGTTCGCCGTGTTGCAGCTGCGGTCCAAATGACGCCAACGTCCACGTATCGTCTCGTGCGCCAGAGTTTACACCTCTATCCATACAAAATTCAAACGCGGCAACCCCTCAGCGCCGCTACCATTGCTGCACGAGAGACATTCGCTAACGATATAGTGCACAGGATTCATGACGGCGATATGCATGTGGGCAGCATTTGGTTTACTGACGAAGCTTATTTTTACCTGGAAGGCTTCGTCAATAAACAGAACTGGCGCATATGGGGAACCGAAAAGCCCCATGTTGCAGTCCCATCGTCCCTGCATCCTCAAAAAGTACTGGTCTGGGCCGCCATTTCTTCCAAAGGAATCATTGGCCCATTTTTCAGATCCGAAACGATGACTGCATCCCGCTATCTGGACATTCTTCGTGCATTTGTGGCGGTACAAACTGCCTTAGACGACACTGCGAACACCTCGTGGTTTATGCAAGATGGTGCCCGGCCACATCGCACAGCCGACGTCTTTAATTTCCTGAATGAATATTTCGATGATCGTGTGATTGCTTTGGGCTATCCGAAACATACAGGAGGCGGCGTGGATTGGCCTCCCTATTCGCCAGACATGAACCCCTGTGACTTCTTTCTGTGGGGACACTTGAAAGACCAGGTGTACCGCCAGAATCCAGAAACAATTGAACAGCTGAAGCAGTACATCTCATCTGCATGTGAAGCCATTCCGCCAGACACGTTGTCAAAGGTTTCGGGTAATTTCATTCAGAGACTACGCCATATTATTGCTACGCATGGTGGATATGTGGAAAATATCGTACTATAGAGTTTCCCAGACCGCAGCGCCATCTGTTGTTGAAAATTGTAACTACTGTAATTTCGAAAGTCTGTCCGCCTGAAAATGTACTGTTGTCCCAAGCATATTGCAACAAACGGTGTATTTCTATCGCTGCTCGTTTAGTTTTTATTGCCGTTTCAAATATACCGGTCATTTTTGAAACACCCTGTATGACTGCCACACCAAAGAAGTTACAGCAGTACCAGTATCGGTAAACACTGCTGCTGCCACTGACGGAGGCAAGTGAGCAACTCGCTCAGATAGTAACTGAAGGAGGACTAAGACGCCACTTATGGTGACGAAATGATCGAAAGGAGAAACGGCATTAACGCGAGCCGACCACGGCACAGGCAGTTCTCCTGTTCATGAACACGGGTCAGTTCCGCGCCAGTTTTATAAATATTTGCAGTGTCTGTTTTATTTTGCTCACCATGTCTTTATATACTTGGCGAATATTAATAAAACCGACAGACTACAGGGACGGACTTCTGACGAGAAATAAAGGAAAAAAGGTGCTACGAACACGTATCTGGAAATGGACGGTGTGCGTGCTGTGACAGCAAGTTGTTCCGGAACGCTGTACAGAGCTGCATCGTTTCGGCCGTTGTGGCCGAGCGGTTCTAGGCGCTTCAGTCCGGAACCGCGCTGATGCTACGGTCGCAGGTTCGAATCCTGCCTCGGGAATGAATGTGTGTGATGTCGTTAGGTTTAAGTAGTTCTAAGTTTAGGGGACTGTTGACCTCAGCTGTTGAGTCCCGTAGTGCTTACAGCCATTTGAACCATTTTTTAGTGCATCGCATCCACTTCACAGCAGATGTTCGAAGTGGCCTCCATGGGAATGCAGGTGATAAGAGACGTAGCAGTTGTCATGTGGGATACACATAATCGTATATTGAGTTACACCGTCTTGGCGGGACAGTTGCCTGGGGCTTGTACTGAGGATTCGTCTCTATATCCTGTAGAACCCGGTCCTCCGAATCCGGCGTACGCACAGTCCGCCGCCTCCCTGTACGTTCGTGTGTGTGAAAGGACCAATGATCAGACAAACGCCCAGAAACGGCTTTAAATGTTGTGCGTTGTGGTAGATGTCTGTGAGGGTACTTGTTTTGGTATAGTAGTGCTGCCTGTCGACCGCTCTCATCTGCTTGGCCGTACACAAACACAATATGGGCTTCTTCCTGACGTGAATTCCGTACCATTCTGCTGCTGACAGTACGTTGCGTCTATCAGACAGCCTGCAGCACACAAGGAACACGCGGCAAGTGGTCAGAGGAACTGTCATTCTTCTGTCGTGGCAACGAAGCATTTCCGGGCACTTGTTCGTAGCACCTTTTTTCCTCCATTTCTAGCCAAGAATCCGGAATCCGTCCCTCCAGTTCGTCGGGTTTACTAATGTTCATCCTGCAAACGTTTAAAGGTGTAATTCGGAGAAGAGGTGTCCTAAGTTGCTTGCCAGTTCCTGGAATTCAGTCTCCACCTATCCATATTCTTCCAGTTATTCTTCAGATTCCTTCAGCGTGGACAATATGTTCCTTTAAAATGAGCACACATCTGGAGGGCAGATAATTTCTTTCCGTTATTCAAAAAATGGTTCAAATGGCTGTCAGCACTATGGGACTTAACTTCTGAGGTCATCAGTCCAATAGAACTTAGAACTACTTAAACCTAACTAACCTAAAGAAATCACACACATCCATGCCCGTGGCAGGATTCGAACCTGCGACCGTAGCGCCTAGAAACGCTCGGCCACAGCGGTCGGCCTTTCCGTTATTATTCAATCGTCAACAGTCCGTGCCGTGGGTACTAAACGTTATACAATTGCCTACTCTCTAAGTTTTCTAGTCAGTTCTATTTTACTGGACCGGCGCAATGAATTGAGTAACTGGTCCACCCTAGCGTTCAAATAAAACAGTAGAACTTGTCCCCAAAGTGAAATCTGAATCGGGAAATTCACAGCTGCGGAAACCCGCCGCTACAAGTTCGGAAGTGATACGTTAAAGAGACGCAGGTGGAAATGGTAATTCCTCGCGGCCTGACATCCTATGTGGGAATCAGAATTCTCGAGGTTAGGTTCCAGAGAGGACTATGCAGCCCGCTTCGACCCACAGCCGCTCAGGTCTCGTCTGCGAGTGACGGAGAGCCCGTCGTGGGAGCGGCGGCAGTTCCTGCGAAGGTCAAGGGGTCGCGGGGTCGCGCGCTGCTTTCGCGGCGCAATGAATAACAGCGGTTGCAGCCGCCGGTTACCGCCGCGGCCGCCGCTGCTGCGCCGGTTTCACTCTCACTGCTTTCCAGACGTCGGCGTTACCCAATTACCCGTGCACAACAGCCGCTGCGCTGAGGGCTCCTCCGAAAGTTGTTGTAACCCTAACAGCGGTTTCACTCACGCACGGCCGAGCCTCGCTCCTTCGCACGCAACCGCTTCCATTTCCTTTTATGACTCTCAGAAATGACAGGAAAAATTCAGTAAGCTGCTGTTAAAATACATGTATTTACACTACTGGCCATTAAAATTGCTACACCAAGAAGAAATACAGATGATTAACGGGTATTCACTGGGCAAATATATTATACTAGAACTGACATGTGATTACACTTTCCCGCAATTTAGGTGCATAGATCCTCAGAAATCAGTACCCAGAACAACCACCTCTGGCCGTAATAACGGTCTTGATACATCTGGGCATTGAGTCAAACAGAGCTTGGATGGCGTGTACAGGTACATCTGCCCATGCAGCTTCAACACGATTCCACAGATCATCAAGAGTGGCGTATTGTGACGAGCCAGCTGCTCGGCCACCATTCACCAGACGTTTTAAATTGGTGAGAGATCTGGAGAATGTGCTGGCCAGGGCAGCAGTCGAGCATTTTCTGTATCCAGAAAGGCCTGTACAGTACCTGCAACATTATCCTGCTGAAATGTAAGATTTCGCAGGGATCGAATAAAGGGTAGAGCAACGAGTCGTAAAACATCTGAAATGTAACGTCCACTGTTCAAAGCGCCGTCAGTACGAACAAGAGGTGACCGAGACATGTAACCAATGGCACCCCATACCATCACGTCGGGTGATACGCCAGTATGGCGATGACGATTACACGCTTACAATGTGCGTTCACCACGATGTCGCCAAACACGGATGCGACCATCGCGATGCTGTAAATAGAACCTGGATTCATCCGAAGAAATTACGTTTTGCCATTCGTGCACCCAGGTTCGTCGTTAAGTACACCATCGGAGGCGCTCCTGTCTGTGATGCAGCGTCAAGGGTAACCGCAGCCATGGTCTCCGAGCTGATAGTCCATTCTGATGCAAAAGTCGTCGAACTGTTCGTGCAGATGGTTGTTGCCTTGCAAACGTACCCATCTGTTGACTCAGAGATCGAGACGTGGTTGCACGATCCGTTACACCCATGCGGATAAGATGCCTTTCATATCGACTGCTAGTGATACGAGGCTGTTGGGATCCAGCACGGCGTTCCTTATCACCCTCCTGAACCCACCGATTCCATATTCTACTAACAGTCATTGGATCTCGACCAACGCGAGCAGCAATGTCGCTATACGATAAACCGCAATCGTGATAGGCTACAATCCGACCTTTATCAAAGTCGGAAACGTGATGGTACGCATTTCTCCTCTTTACACGAGGCATCACAACAACGTATCACCAGGCAACGCCGGTGAACTGCTATTTGTGTATGAGAAATCGGTCGGAAACTTTTGTCATGTCAGCACGTTGTAGGTGTTGCCACCGGCGGCAACCTTGTGTGAATGTTCTGAAGAGATAATCATTTGCATATCACAGCATCTTCTTCCTGTCGGTTAAATTTCGCGTCTGTAGCACCCCGTCTTCGTGGTGCAGCAATTTTAATGGCCAGTAGTGTATTATCGACCGTAACGCCTCTCACATTATATCCGACAGCTCGTGTATAGGTACAATAGGGACCTCATAATTGTCAGTTACACTCGATACATCCGCTGGAAATCTGAGTGTAAAGATAAAGTCGAATGACATGAATGGCTTGGAGACCCTCGAAGGGCAGTTTCAGCTGCCTAATTAGAAAGGTCTTTTCATGTCCCCCGCTCCCGCGGGCACCTTTCTGTCGCGAAGTATTAGAGCTGCATGGGGAGGTGTATCCATTACCTGTAACTAACTGTACATGGTGAATGTGTGTGTGTGTGTGTGTGTGTGTGTGTGTGTGTGTGTGTGTGTGTGTGTGTGTGTTACATACAGTATGCATTGCTGTGTTGTTAACAAGTGTGATGCAATGTTCCTTCCAACATGCCTGCACGTCCAAAGGAACATTGTATCGCACTTATTAACAGCACAGGCACTGTACTGAACAGGTACTGTACTGAACAGGTACTGTACTGAACAGGTACTGTACTGAACAGGTACTGTACTGAACAGGTACTGTACTGAACAGGTACTGTACTGAACAGGTACTGTACTTAACAGCGTACTGTACTTAACAGCGTACTGTACTTAACAGCGTACTGTACTTAACAGCGTACTGTACTTAACAGCGTACTGTACTTAACAGCGTACTGTACTTAACAGCGTACTGTACTTAACAGCGTACTGTACTTAACTACTGTACTAAACAGGTACGGTACTGAACAGGTACGGTACTGAACAGGTACGGTACTGAACAGGTACTGCACTTAACAGGTACTGCACTTAACAGGTACTGCACTTAACAGGTACTGCACTTAACAGGTACTGCACTTAACAGGTACTGCACTTAACAGGTACTGCACTTAACAGGTACTGCACTTAACAGGTACTGCACTTAACCGGCTGTGCCAGGCAGGAGCTTTCAATTAAAATGTCCTCCCCTATATGGTAATAACACGGAAGTTCGTCTGGCCTTCGGCCGTGCACGGGTAGCTAACGAGGTTAAGACGAACGCACAAGTGAAGCAGGAAATCCATTTTCGAATCCCGGTCCGGCACAAATTTTCGTTGTCGTTATTCCATCATACAGCTGACCGTAGTCCAACTTCGCAACTACGAATACATTTCATGTATTCGTGTTAGAGAACATGAGAGAAGGGCGACGGTGAAACCGTGTGTCGGGTATGGATGGCCAACTCCTCTCGAAGAGCACCAACGGGATCGCCGACGGACGGATCACCAACAGTGTCGTATGCCCGCTCATTGCGAAGAAGTTCGGAATTTAATCCAAGACTTTGGCACAAAGACTGGTGATCAGGGACTTCATGCCACCACCACCCCTCCTGTCCTGTCCCGTCTGCCGTAAAAGCTAAGAGAAAATTGTCAAGAGCACGCGGCGTACCCGGGCAGTCACCCACCCAAGTATTGGCCACGCTCGACGGTGCTTAACTTTAGTGATCTGACAGAAACGGGTGTGTGTGTGTGTGTGTGTGTGTGTGTGTGTGAGAGAGAGAGAGAGAGAGAGAGAGAGAGAGAGAGAGAGAGAGAGAGAGAGAGAGAGAGGGGGGGGGGGGTGAGGGGGGCGGGGGGGAGAGAAAGAGATGTGTGAAATATACGTACGCGGCCAAAGCGGTGAGAAAAAATCTGGTGGCTAATAAAGGTAACGCAGCCAGATTTTATGCGTGTGCAGCTTCGAAAGCAAAATCTGACTGTGAAGAACCATAAAGCAGTTGGGTCGCGTGTATTCGTCATTTGAGATAGCAATTAAAAGCGTTAGAGTGAAATTGGTTTCAAATTGCTGTATGTTAACGAGCGAGCGCAATTCTAAAATTACAAGAGTAGGCAAAATACGTTCTGCTCGTTGCAGCGACTAACAGCCGTGACTGAAATGCATCACTGCTCATACTGCAATACAGTGTTACGTAGCTTGCCCGGCTAGCCACGCGATCTAACGCGCTGCTTCCCGAGCGGGAAGGCGTGCCGGTCCCCGGCGCGAATCCGCCCGGCGGATTAGTGTCGAGGTCCGGTGTGCCGGCCAGCTGGTGGATGGTTTTTAAGCGGGCTGGTTCCCCTTATTACGCCTCAGTTGGAGTATGTCGGTGATCCGCTGCGCGAACACTGTCTCCATGTACACGTACACCATAATTACTCTATCACGCAAACATCTGGGATTACACTTGTCTGGTATGAGACGTTCCCGCGGGAGTGGGGGCGGGGGGGGGGGGGGGGGGGCGGGGGTGTCCACTGGGAGCCGAACCACACATTAACCCTGGGTTCGGTGTGGGGCGGTGGTGAGGTGGGTGGACTGCTGTGGCCTGTTGTGGGGTTGTGAACCACTGAGGGCTACGGCGTTTCTAGGTGCCCAGTACAATACGCACAGTGTTACAAGAACAAACAGTCCGTCTTTGCAAGTATTTATTTACTGAGCAGATGCGTGGTGCACAGTGTTTGTGCCCCCTCCCACCATACCCGATCTCCTCACGTTTCATGCCTGATGCTTTGAAAATAAAGATGGTACCTTTCTCTCCATCACTCACTTCCAACAGAAGAAATAAATCGCTGCAAACTACACACAGTTATCGACTATACAGCTTACACTTACGATAAGTCACTTATATCTGACGATGACCAGCGGTTGAACAACACCTGTAGGGTTTTTGTATAAGAACGCCGTACGAAGCTTACACAATCAGCTATCTTGCGTTAGATCAGCATAAAAAATTGTAAATACTACACTTTCGTCGGCTTTATGTCGTTCGTAGCCAATATTCAGACTCTCACCAGGGTGAATCCACGAGTAGCTAATTGCATATTTCGCAAGCTTCGTGGAGCAGGCGTATTTTCTCAGTATATGATTTCTTGAAATATGACACTGCTGTATTCTAGTCACAGCAGTAACCACTTTTTCTATGTAACCACCGAATCTGAGTAGCTGGCCGGTGTGGCCGAGCGGTTCTAGGCGCTTCAGTCCGGAACCGCGCGGCTGCTACGGTCGCAGGTTCGTCGAATCGTGCCTCGAGCATGGATGTGTGTGATGTCCTTAGGTTAGTTAGGTTTAAATTAGTTCTAAGTCTAGGGGACTGATGAACTCAGATGTTAAGTCCCATACTGCTTAGAGCCATTTTGAATCTGAGTTGAACGAAGGATATTATTTGAATCTGCAGAATTGAGATGTTCTACAAATGAGACCCTAGCAACAATACTCTGCGAAGGAGAGTCCGTTCGACTCTGTACTTAGGAATGATGTCAGTTTTTAATATTGCGAGAATGAATCGTGCAACTTCCACAGCAATTGTCAACGCCATGCAGTGCGGTGCAAAACTACAGTTTTTTGATGTCACATTCTCTTTTTAAATCATTCTGAGACATCAGCATGAGCGTATAGCCTCGATGAAACGAAAACTATCAGGAAGGCGTCCACGGGAACGATGAGTTTGCACAAGGTATTGTCACGCGAAGCCAGAGAGAAAAATATCAAGTAAATTGAGGTAGAGTGATATTAAATAAATGGCTAATGTGCAGCCCATTATGAATAATGTATGTATATAAGGAATTGTATTGTCCGTAGCTCGTGGTCGTGCGGTAGCGTTCTCGCTTCCCGCGCCCGGGTTCCCGGGTTCGATTCCCGGCGGGGTCAGGGATTTTCTCTATCTCGTGATGACTGGGTGTTAGGTTCTAAGTTCTAGGGAACTTATGACCATAGATGTTAAGTCCCATAGTGCTCAGAGCCATTTGAACCATTTTTTTAAGGAATTGTATTATGTAATTGACGTTGACTCCTTAAGACTGTCACGTCTTCTCCGTAATCAAATCTGCCGATATGTCGTGACAGTGTTGCCACTTTCTTGTGATCATGTTTCTGTCTTTCGTTAATAGGAACGAGCATGGAGGTGCAGCGGTGAGACACTGGTCTCAAATTCGAGAGGGCAGCGGTTCAGATCTCTCACCGGTAGCCGGTCAACTGGATTTAGGTTTTCCGAGGCGTGATGGTTTCTCTTTGAAAGCAACACGGACGATTTCCTTCTCTCTCTCTCTCTCTCTCTGTGTGTGTGTGTGTGTGTGTGTGTGTGTGTGTGTGTGTGTGTGTGTGTGTGTGAGAGAGAGAGAGAGAGAGAGAGAGAGAGAGAGAATACTGTTGCAGAAACATGCTGAATCTCAAAGAACACTATATCTCCAAGACGGACGATGTTTTACTGAAGCTCGAAACTTAACAGCAACTTCAATGTGAAATGCTTTTAACAGCTGCCACAACGAAACTCTGTTTCCAAGTCTGACTGAATATCCAGAGAGATACTGGTCATATGTAAACCGGCAAGACACAGTTAATACCTTCACTGCGTGATAACAATGGTAAAATCACTGACGACAGTGCCACTATAGCGGAGTTACTAAACAGGGTTCCGGAAATTCCTTCACCAAAGACGACGAAGTAAATATTCCAGAATCCGAATCAAGAACAGTTCTGAACAGGAGTAAATGAGAAGAAGATATCCTCGGTCTAGAGAAGTAGCTTAAACCACTTAATAAAGATAATTCTTCCGATCAAGATTGTATACAAGTTAGGTTCCTTTTAGAGTATGCTGGTATAATAGCTCCATAGTTTGCAATCATGTACAACCAGACGCTCGACGAAAGATACCTCCGTGAAGACTGG
Source organism: Schistocerca serialis cubense (assembly GCF_023864345.2). Lineage (NCBI taxonomy): Eukaryota > Metazoa > Arthropoda > Insecta > Orthoptera > Acrididae > Schistocerca > Schistocerca serialis. The sequence goes on along the minus strand of NC_064638.1, from coordinate 381,678,633 downwards.
TAAGTTGCGTAGGTCACACCAATATTCAAGAAAGAAAATAGAAGTAATCCGATGAATTACAGACTCAAATCAATGACATAGATTTGCAGTAAGATTTTGGAACATACATTGTGTCCGAACATTATCAATATCATCGAAAAAAATGGTCTGTTGACAGATCACCAACAAGTAGCCTATTCAGAAAATATTGGTCTTGTGAAACACAACTAGCTGTTTATTCTTGCAAAGTATAGTGTGCTATAGAAAGGGAATCTCACATTGATTCAATATTTCTAGTTTTCTAGAAGGCTTTTGATACCGTTCCTCACAAGGGATTTTTAACCAAATGCGTTGCTTCGGAATATCGTCTCAGTTGCGCGACTGGATTCGTGATTTCCTTTCAGAACGATCACACACAGTAGTAATTGACAGAAAATCATCGAGTAAAACGGACCTAATATCTTGGCGTTGCCTAAAGGAAGAGTTGTAGGCCCTCTGTTGTACCTAATCTATATTAACGATATAGGCGACAATCTGAGCAACTCTCTTGCAGATGATACTGTCGTTTATCGTCAAGTAAAATCATCAGAAGATCAAGACCAATTGCAGATATCTGTATGGTGCGAAAATTGGGAATTGATCCTAAACATTGAAAAGCGTGAGGTCATCCACATGAGTGCTAAAAGGAATCTGTTAAACTTCGGTTACACGATAAAACGATCAAATCTAAAGACCGTAAACTCAACTAAATGCGTAGGAATTACTATTACGAATTACTTAAATATGAAAGAACAAATAGAAAATGTTGTGGAGAAGGCGAACCAAAAACTGCATTTTATGTGATCCGTGTCAGATATGGTTCACGGCAGGAAATATAAAAAGTTGAAAGAAGGGCTGCGAAACAGGGGAGAGTGTCACTGACATGATATGCCAGTTCGGGAGGCAGTCATTAAGAAATACATGGGCGTTGTTCGTAGTTGAGAGATCTTTTCACGAAATTTCAATCTCCAGTTTTGTCCTCTACATCTATATGTACATGGATACTCTGCAAATCACATTTAAGTGCCTAGCAGAGGGTTCAGCGAACCATCTTCACAATTGTCTATTATTCCGATCTCGTATAGCGCGCGCAATGAACGAACACCTATATCTTTCCGTACGAGCTCTGATTTCCCTTATTTTATCGTGGTGATCGTTTCTCCCTATGTAGGTCGGTGTCAACAAAATATTTTCGCAATCGGAGGAGAAAGTTGGTGATTGGAATTTCGTGAGAAGATTCCGTAGCAACGAAAAACGCCTTTCTTTTAATGATGTCCAGCCCAAATCCTGTATCATTTCAGTGATACCCTTTCATATATTTCGCGATAATACAAAACGTGCTGCCCTTCTTTGAACGTTTTCGATGTACTCCGTCAGTCCTACCTGATAGGATCCCACACCGCGCAGCAGTATTCTAAAAGAGGACGGACAAGCGTAATGTAGGCAGTCTCCTTAATAGATCCTCCGAATGCGAAAATATTTTGTTGGCACCCATCTACACAAGAAAGAATGATCATCGTAATAAAATAAGAAAAATCAGAGCTCGCACGAAATATTTAAGTGCGCGTTTCTCCTCCGCGCGCTCTTAGAGCTTGCAACCGTACAAAAATAGCTTGAAGTTGGTAAGATGAACTCTCCTCCAGGCACTTAGTTGTGAATTGCAGAGTAACGTAGATAGAGAGAAGGGGGATAGAGGTGGGAGTTGAAGAGGTGACAGGTATGAGTGTGAGTGAGATGTATAGAGCTGCTAGGGTACTTGATAAGAGTGGTGGGAGGGTGGCGCCGACGTCAGTTGCCAGGCGGCATAGGGACCAGTGGCTGTAGGCGCCGACCCATTAGCACACTTAGGGCGCTGATAAAAACACTTTCACTGCCGCCGCTGGCCAGCAGCGGGCAGCAACCTGCTCCCTGCAACGCGCCACGCAGTTCCACAGCCGCTACAGGCGTTTCGGCAGCTCACTGGCTTCGTTGGACACACAAGCTTTTCTTTCATCGTCTCGTCAGCTTCCACCGCCCCATCAAGGCAACTCACGCAACTTCTTGTGTAGTCTTTTACACTGCTGAAAGAAAAAAGGTGTCGATCATTTTGAGACGTGGTGAGAACCATCACATCTCAAAATGATCGGCAACCAATACAGGAAAAACAAAACCAGTGAGTTCGGAAACGCTTACTTTCTGAGATTATAACTGTATCTATCAGGAGATAGAGACGTGATTAATGTAACGTCCATCCATAGCAATACATCCTTCTGTCCGTAGTCGTAAGAAACCACGCACTCCTTGAAGTACAGCGATTGTTCACGAAACCAAACCCCCGCACAAACACGAGAATGACTGTTGCCGTCCTCTGCTCTTAATCGTCGAACAGCCGTCCTATTATTTTCGTATGTTAAATATAGCACATGTCTCTCCATCTCAGACGTGTGGTGTGAGCGAGGTACTCCACTGTTAACCTTCTGGATGCTAGAAAACCTGTGTACCTGAGACTGTGGAAAAGTCGCCCGACCAAGTAACTTGATGCTACTTTGCAACATGAATATTTTAACTGCGTAAATGTCACACGCCGCATTTTACTTTTGTTAACTGCAGCACGGTCTCATATCCACACTTATCGACTGGCAGTGCAAACGACGAAAAATACGTAGTGATCCTGTCGTACGTACAAGCAGCAGAATAAAAGTAAAATCACTTTTGTTATTAGTAGGTAAGACACCAAGATACATCGGAGTAATCGATACATATTCTAAGTCTAGAATAATGTACTGAAGAAAAAAAAAAAAACACTGACACGATTCGAACTGCAGTAACACATAACTGGCTGCTGACTACATAATGCTTAGAGGAAAGCGTACCTATGGTGTATTGTGTATTGAACAGGGGACCTAGAAACGACGTAGAAGCTTCGTCCCGCCGTAATCCTCAGTGGTTCACAACCCCACAACAGGCCACAGCAGTCCACCCACCCCACCACCGCCTCACACCGAACCCAGGGTTATTGTGCGGTTCGGCCCCCAGTGGACCCCCGCCCCCTTTCCCCGGGAACGTCTCATACCAGACGAGTGTAATGGCTCTGGTTCAAATGGCTCTGAGCACTATGGGACTTAACTGCTACGGTCATCAGTCCCCTAGAACTTAGAACTACTTAAACCTAACTAACCTAAGGACAGCACACAACACCCAGCCATCACGAGGCAGAGAAAATCCCTGACCCCGCCGGGAATCGAACCCGGGAACCCGGGCGTGGGAAGCGAGAACGCTACCGCACGACCACGAGATGCGGGCACGAGTGTAATCCAAATGCTTGCATGGTAGAGTAATTATGGTGTACGCGTACGAGGAGACAGTGTTTGAGCAGCAATTGCCAACATAGTGTAACCGAGACGCAATAACGGCAACCAGCCCGCATTAGTAGAGGCAGGTGGAAAATCGCCTTAAAAACCATCCGCAAGCTGGCCGGCACATCGGACCTCGACAGTAATCCGCCAGGCGCATTCGTGCCGGGGACCGGGAAGCAGCGTGTTAGACTGCGCGGCTAGCCGGATGGGCGTCCCTATGGTACTATAATACAGGAAGACATCAAATTAAACTGTGCAACCTAGTGACCGCGTATCGGCAATTCGACTGTGTTTATTTGCACAATACTGTGTCTTTCGGCCCCTTCTTTGGACTAGCGATCATATCTCACAAACTGTGCCTTTCCTGTCCCATGTTTCCTGGATTTGTCTCTCATTTTTTTGCGAGTGCGCTATGTAATAACAGTCCTCCGGGTAACAAGAAATTACACTGGCGATGGTGCTGTTTTCCTAACAATAAGAGCCTTCAGTCAATATTTTCTACGTCTACATGACTAATTTGCAACTCACACTTCAGTACTTGGCAGAAGTTGCATCGAAACACTTTTAGATGGTCTCCGTCAATCCTGCCTGGTAAGGATACCATACTCTAGAAGAGGAGTATTTTTCTTTAGAAGTGGATTCACAGCCACGGTGGATGATATTGCGGGAAACCATTTTTCTTGCTAGTGTGATTTTATTCACCAAACGATGTGCATACAATTTCGACTGTGTGTAAAGTGACGTATCGAAACGACAGTAGAAATAAAATTGTGAAATTGAGTCTCAGACAATACCAAAAGTTTCCGCATCAAAAAATACGACATGGAATAAAAATATGACATAATAATTAACTAATCATCTCTCACACGAGTGTACCATAAAGCAAGTTGGTCCAAAAGGTCGTGCATAGTGTTCGTTAGGCTCTAAGAATGTACTGTACGTCGTGGAATCTTTTTCGACCAGGTCTCCCAGTTTCATTTTTGTTGTTCACTTGAAACTGGAAAAAGTGATCGATTTTTGCTGATCATGACATATGAATAGCGTTTTACTTTAATAAAAACAGTCTTGCATGAAAATGGTTTAATTTAAAAAGTAGTTCTGTCACATTATCCGACCGTTAACTAATCAATCCGCAACTTAAGGTACCCTTCTGAACTTGCGAAACGCTGTTCCAGTTTCATCGTCATTTTGAAAATCAGCAGAAGCAATCCGCACTTACATAATAATTATGTGGACTGATTCTGAATTATTAACAGAAAGTTGAAGCATGATAACATAAAGTTGAAGGATGATTAACAGAAAGTTGAAGAGGAAGCTGAGACTAGCCCATGAAACATTCCCTCGAAATGTGCGTCTGAGAAGCTGCCTCAGAAGTGGAAAAAAAATTTTACTCGGCCGCCCGAGTAAGTCATCGGGCTTTTGGGCTCAACCAGAGGGGGGTGAAACAGTGAAGTGTGTCTTCTTCGTTAGGCGCGTCGAGGTTTAACGGCTGGCTGTGCACAGTACTGTGGACCGTAGTGGACGAAGGCTGTGATCTATCGACTCAGGGCAGAGCGGCGGCTGGAATGATGCTGCGATGTGAGGCATCGATCTGAAGCCGCGGCAGACGATGTGGGTCATGCTAATGGCGCACCACGTGTCGCCGCTCTCCCGTTGCCATGGCCACGAGCGCTACGAGCCTGCGCGAAAACGTCGGCCACGCCCCTCCCGTGCGTCAGCCAGCCTGCTCGGCGAGAGCAGCTTCAAGGCTTGCAGCGGTAGGGAAGTCGGGACGAAATGAGAATATCGACAACGACGTGTTCGTGTTATGATGAGGACTGCAGCCTGTCACCACACTTGATCAGTTAGGAACCTGAAAGAACATACACTACTGGCAATTAAAATTGCTACACCACGAAGATGACGTGCTACAGACGCGAAATTTAGCAGGCGGGAAGAAGATGCTGTGATATGCAAATGATTAGCTTTTCAGAGCATTCACACAGGGTTGGCGCCGGTGGCGACACCTACAACGTGCTGACATGAGGAAAGTTTCCAACCGATTTCTCATACACAAACAGCAGTTGACCGGCGTTGCCTGGTGAAACCTTGTTGTGATGCCTCGTGTAAGGAGGAAAAATGCGTACCATCACGTTTCCGACTTTGATAAAGGTCGGATTTTAGCCTATCGCGATTGCGGTTTGTCGTATCGCGACATTGCTGCTCGCGTCGGTCGAGATCCAATGACTGTAAGCAGAATATGGAATCGGTGGGTTCGGGAGAGTAATACGGAACGCCGTGCTGGATCCCAACGGCCTCGTATCACTAGCAGTCGAGATGACAGGCATCTTATCCGCATGGCCGAAACGGATCGTGCTGCCACGTTTTGATCCCTGAGTCAACAGATGGGGACGTTTGCAAGACAACAACCATCTGCAGGAACAGTTCGACGACGTTCGCAACAGCATGGACTATCAGCTCGGAGACCTTGGCTGCGGTTACGCTTGACGCTGCACCACAGACATGAGAGCCCACGATGGTGTACTCAACGACGAACCTGGGTGCACGAATGGCAAAACGTCATTTTTTTCGGATGAATCTAGGTTCTGTTTACAGCATCATGATGGTCGCATCCGTGTTTGGCGACATCGCGGTGAACGCACATTGGAAGCGTGTATTCGTCATCGGCATACTGGCGTATCACCCTGCGTGATAGTATCGGGTGCCATTGGTTACACGTCTCGGTCACCTCTTGCTCACATTGACGGCGCTTTGAACAGTGGACGTCACATTTCAGATGTGTTACGACCCGTGGCTCTACCCTTCATTCGATCCCTGAGAAACCCTACATTTCAGCAGGATAATGCACGACCGCATGTTGCAGGTCCTGTACGGGCCTTTCTGGATACAGAAAATGTTCGACTGCTGCCCTGGCCAGCACATTCATCAGATCTCTCACCAATTTAAAACGTCTTGTCAATGGTGGCCGAGCAACTGGCTCGTCACAATACGCCAGTCACTACTCTTGATGAACTGTGGTATCGTGTTGAAGCTGCATGGGCAACTGTACCTGTACACGCCATCCAAGCTCTGTTTGACTCAATGTCCAGGCGTATCAAGGCCGTTATTACGGCAAGAGGTGGTTGTTCTGGGTACTGATTCCTCAGGATCTCTGCAACCAAATTGCGTGAAAATGTAAACACATGTCAGTTCTAGTATAAAGTATTTGTCCAATGAATACCTGTTTATCATCTGCATTTCTTCTTGGTGTAGCAATTTTAATGGCCAGTAGTGTATTAGAAAGAGGATAGAAGTTCAAAGGGGAGATGATGATGATTGTTGTTTGGAGGGGCCAAACTGCATGGTTATCAGTCGCTTCGAAGAGTGAAAGTTCAAAACTAATCGATGATGTGGAGGAAGCGGATGGGTGCTTTCCATTCCAGGAGCCCACTTGTGGTCGTGATAGAGGACCAGGTCCGATATCCAGGGCGATGCATTGTTGGTGCTGCGCAGTAGTGGAGTCTGAGGAGATGGGGGTCTGGCAGGTAGCCTTTCTGGGCAGAATAGCGAATGATCTGGGGGACGGTGGAGGGGGGAGGGGAGAGGTGGTTCACCTCCCATGCACATATCCTACAGCAGCATAGAAACATGGGGACTTATTATAGTAAAAAGAAAGTAATTAAACACCATTTAGGGATAGGCCTTAGGCGTGTTCCGACCTGGGGACTGTTGCTTATAAATAAGTACGGGGAGAGATCTACGAACCTGTTACACGTGATCAGCATGTCACTAACCCTCCAGCTGTTGTTACCAGTAGATAATACTGATGATGCCGCTGTTTCTTCATTCAAGCAGCTCCTCATCTGGCCTCACGAAGCTCAATGTACCTGTACCAGAGCTCCTTAACTCAGAAAATAATCAAAGAATGTACCGAGAATCGAACCCAGGTCCCTCCGCTCTGTAGCGTTCGACTACGGAGGCGGTATTGTTTTTATAGTAACAGCATAATTTTACAAAATGCAGGGCTAGATTTTTTTATCCCGCCTGGAAAGCGGCGCGTGGGTGTGCCCCTGTAACTGAGGGGTAGGCCGAATGTAGGAAGCTAGGAGGAGCAGGTGAGGAAGAACTCCCGGTACTGCAATGAAAAGTGGTTTTACTATATCACAACTTGAATACATAAATTGTAAATTTGGCTGAGATGAGGACATAGGTGCGAAGCTGTACACCAATCAAATCTAACATCGGGTAGGAGTTACAAAGGCAAAATCTGTAGTGGCTCGCCCACTATGAAGATGAAACAGTGTTTGTTGGTTGTCAGCTCGCGAACAAATGGGCGGAATCTGGAGCGGCGCTCGTAGAGCTGCACAGCGCCTGCTAGAGGGCGCTGTCGTCGGTGTCGGTGTCGTAGTTCCAACCTAAGGACTTTTACCTACGCCGTGGCATCGTAGATATCGATGCCACAGGATTGACGGCTGTTTCATTTTCCGCGTGTAGAATGTGTAGGGGCTTTCGCGACATCTAAATATATGGACCACCGCCAGGGGGCACCACATTCACATCGTGCTGGCTCCGTTCCTTTGAGCGTAAAATCTTGGATGTGCTTGGTGTTGCCAAAACGTAGTGTGCATAGCTTGACGGATTCTATCCGAGAACCTCTGTGACAGGTCCTCCATGAGGTTGTAATTCCTAATCGATTATCATTTCTCTGACAGACTTCATTATCACCATTGACTGTACTTTTGATAAAAATACAATATTGCAGTTACAACCTTTTTTAGTCGTTTTTTAAGAGGGTAAGAGCTGCAAATAATATATACGCAGGATTAGCCATATTACTAACGTAATAGGTACGTCTCACAATGGAATCAAAATATGAATATGTGCGTTTGTTGTCAGCGTTTTTACCACTGTTAATAAAGTCTGACTCACGTCGGTCTCCCACTGCCATCATATTTGTACCTAAGAGTTTGCTTATCTACGCTGGCAAAGGTCACGCGGGCGTCGAGGTGGCGTAGATTTGCTGGAGACCTTTCCCGCCTGTTTCTGACCTCTACGCTGCTCGTTCCTGACACATACAGAAAACACGAGTTTTATTTTAATGTCTTCTTATCCTGTAAATCCAGTGAAGAGTGTTGCATTTATTTGTGTGTTTACGATGCGTTTTCCTAACATATTGGCCGCATTTTATACTTTATTTAAGTAGTCATAAAGAACGTTGTAATGCGAGCAGCCACAGCCGTTAAACTTCCTAATGAATCAATATAAAATGAACTGCAAGATAGCTGTAATTTGTGATTTCTTTACTGTCACGACCTGTTTCGCTGCATACGTTCAATACAGAATCATTCCGATACCTACGACGGGCAGTCAGAGTTTTAATCATCACCTCGGAAAAATAAATACAGATAGTAATTATTTCAATTGTCTGCAGGTACGTGTCTACAGTGCTGCTACACTCTGAAATCCCCATGCCATTATACCGCAACACTCCGATAAAACAAAATGTCGCAGCCTATTGATAAAGTAGAGTATCGCATTGCAGTAACGGGAATATTGCAGCTGTGTCGGACTTAATCCAGACGGCTTAAAGAAAGTTACCTCGACCGGCCACAGACAGCTTCAACATTTCCGTTGTTGCAGAAAAGGAATCATTCGACTCTATATTATTCTTGGTTCCCCTGGTGACGTGCCGCGGTACTGTAAGAGTGGGGATTTCGATGTGTACCCGTTACTGAAGACGTGTACCAGCCCAAAAAACAAACGAACGCAAACTTTATTTTTCGAGGTGATAGTTAAAGCCTTATGTATATCCCTCCTATGATGCTGTTTTTCATTGACGTATCTGTGTTTGTAACTGTAGATTTCATTTCTAATGTTGAGCTCTTTGGAGCGACTTGTAGAAACGTCAGAGAGTCGCATTTCGTTATTAATGTAACAAATAAATGGTAAAAATATTGGATGGTAGAGATTTATTTTGTTCCATTTAATACCAATCACGGGGTTTTGCGCTTCCGTTATTTGTAAAGCCTTGGAGGTTTTGGCAGGGGCGCAGGATCGCCTTTGTACGGCTCTGATTGCGTTGTAGACTTCATATAAGCACTACACTCTCCGTATAAAGAAAGTGCAAATACGAGTGAGACATGGTTCTGGGACACTTGTTTACTTTATCGCTGAATTGTGTGCCTATTCGTGGCTCCGGAGCACTTCTTTCGCATACAGGACAGATAACCCCGGCTTGTACGTAGTACTGCCGACCGTTTGGAGTCATTTATCACGTTGTCTCTTTGTAATTGTGCTTATTGTTACAAGTACGCGTTATTGAGGTAAAGATTGTTGTAAGAAAGCAAGGCTGGCCCATAATTCCTTGTAACAGCTATCGCTGTTTCATCAAAAATATTTTGGTGCCACGATCCATCATCAGATTCCTACAACTTCATTTGCATCTTCCGTGTCGTTTTGAAACCTTGCCAGCAATTGCGAGTGCGGTATGCTATGCGTAAAAACGACGAATAACAAGCTCAGAACCTAACTTGCTCAACGTCGTTTGTGAAGCACAAACGGACTATTGGCTTATTAGACACTGCACAGTGTGAATTGCCCGTTTTCTCCGTGTTTCAGGGCATCCGTAGTGTGGTACGTCCCACAAATTGACTCACTCATGTATTAGCGTAGTTGTGAATTGCCTCAAGATTCGGTAATTACCCAAAAATCACAATCTTTGGTGGCCTCCGTCATGGATGAAGTAAATGAATCAAAAATGTTTTACAGAGCCTTAGGAGTCTGACAAATGGTTCAAATGGCTCTGAGCACTATGGGACTTAACTTCTGAGGTCATTAGTCCCCTAGAACTTAGAACTACTTAAACCTAACTAACCTAAGGACATCACAAACATCCATGCCCGAGGCATGATTCGAACCTGCGACCGTAGCGGTCGCGCGGTTCCAGACTGTAGCGCCTAGAACCGCTCGGCCACCTCGGCCGGCGCGGAGTCTGACAAGTTGCATATTCGTTTTCCGCCCCTAGCTGGCCTATGACTAGTATGTCGAAGTTTTTGTTGCCCATGTGGTGTAGCGGGATCACCAAGACCCCAATGGTTTCTTTCAAAATCATGGGCAATTAAAATGAAACAAACTCCTATAATCAATGTAATCTTAATACTTATTAATATCTTAAGGTGAAGATCATTAAATATATGACCTACAATGAATTGCAAACAACTTCTTGTTAAATTTGTATTTTAAAGTAGCGAAAGGTCACTGGACAGAGAATTGGTGAGTTGTACCACCATTAAATTGCTGAAGTTCAGAAATTACTAATGGACTTTTGCATTGGGAACCTTAGCAGTGAAATAATGTAAATTGTAATCTGCTTGAACCAGGAACTAAACAAAACGACATAGAGTTTTATATGCAGTATTTAACAAATATTGTTTGCAGTCGCTGCATATTTGTGTGCTATAACTAACAAAGCAAAAAGTAATTTTTGAGAGTATTTCTCGCGAATAACAATGTCGACCGCAAAAACATTTGTTTTGATGGTAATCGGTTTCGGTCAGTTTTTGATCATCCTCAGACACTCATACCATGATGGTAGGCGGTGGAACTGAACGGAGCGTGTGTTGAGCAGTTGACTTTCATGGATCCATTCACCGCCGCCGCTTACCATCATGGTATGAGGGTTTGAGGATAGGCAAAACAGACCAAAACCGCTTACCATCAAAATAAATGTTTTGGAGGTCGACACTGTTTGTGTCGCTTTTTATAATAAACAGAACTTTTGCTTACTTGATTTTGATCTATTCGCTTCTAAGGCTACATCGTTTTCTATCTCATTTTCATTTCCCTCTTCCTCGTCTAACTCTGATTTATTATCAAGTTTGCTTCTTTAATCTGGATCAAGATCTGAGCCATCGTTGCAGCTGAACTCAATCTCTGCTACATTAAGGATTGACTGTACACATTCATCGAGTTTAGAGTCACCTATTTTCATTCAGTCTAGGATAGCTCAAAATACTTCGTTAGAAAAATTGGTCTACGATCATATACGTGCCAGCTGTAAACACAGGCCGCCGGGGAGGCCGAGCGGTTCTAGGCGCTACAGTCTGGAAACGCGCGACCGCTACGGTCGCAGGTTCGAATACTGCCTCGGGCATGGTTGTCTGTGATGTCCTTAGGTTGGTTAGGTTCAAGTAGTTCTAAGTTCTAGGGGACTGATGACCTCAGAAGTTAAGTCCCATAGCGCTCAGAGCCATTTTAACCATTTTTTTTTGTAAACACTGCTCAACAGCTTAGAGCACACGGTCTGAATGTTGCTTGCACGAAATTCCCTGGGGTCCTCATGACCCCACCACACCAGTTAAGGGCTAGTCAGCAGCACATCTGAAATCACCCAGTTTCCTAAGTCAGACGACGAAGCTGGCTGGGTGGATCTCCTCCGATGCCGTGGCTGACTTCTTCTCCCGTCCTTGTCTGTGTCTAATGGCCTCGGCATCGACGGTAACTTAGACACTAGCCTTCCTGTGATGACCTCGCTGCTGATGGCACATTTGCTCAGCAACAAAGGGGACACGAATAATGGCGACTGTGACGACACGACCGCTGTCGGCTGGGCCGGAATTCCGCGGCGCTAGTCCGCAGAACAATGGCCGATTCTGGAGCGAGCGTGACGTGTGTTGCTTAAACGTCCGCCTCTGTACTTGAACGGCCTCCGTAATTTATTTAGTTTCGCAGAATTGCGTGCAGCAGTGCTGCTTGCATTAGCTTTCTGCTGGACGAACTAGCCTGCATGAACACTACTCGGCAGGAGAATGCTAAGCTTCCCAAAGACCTTGAAATTAAGTTACTGAAAACCGCAGTCAGTTCCAAATGACTAGGCTCCGCGGTCCGACATCTGTGTTATCCTCAGTCTATGACGCTGAAGGTACGCGTCGTTCCTTACGTTTTCCTGCCGTTGATTAAAGGCATTTCACGGACTGGAACTTCTGCTGCAGGTAGCTCCTTACTTGTGATCGGGAAACTAAACGCACCCCATTCCAGTCCTTCCACTTTGAAAAATCCTTGACACGCCCTTGAATCGATCCTAGGTTTACCGGCTGGCGGTTTGACTAAATAACAGCGTTAAATTTTACACCGTATCACTAGTAGCGAAGAGTGGTAAGCACTCTAGCCTCAGTTATTATGTGGACGTTCGTGTAGTTGGCCACTGTTTGTTTTTAACAACGCGAAGCATGTAACGCCACCACGCACATGTCTGAAATACTGTTCATATGTCACAATGATACTTAACTAGAGGATGGTCATGTGGTCCAATACCTGCCTAGCACAATAACAAAAGATAAAGAAAAAAAACTATGCAGCCGATGTAGGGTGTTTCACAATTCCTATTACAAGCTTTTAGAGGCTGTAGAGTGAACTTGGTAGATGAAGTTTGGCTGGATTGAAGAGTTTTTAGCAAACAAAACACAGCATGTTGTTCTCAATGAAGAGACGTCTACAGGCGTTAAAGTAACCTCTGGCGTGCCATAGGGGAGTGCTATGGGACCATTGCTTTTCACAATATGTATAAATGACCTAGTAGATAGTGTCGGAAGTTCCATCCGGCTTTTCGCGGATGATACTGTAGTATACAGAGAAGTTTCAGCATTAGAAACTTGCAGCGAAATGCAGGAAGATCTGCAGCGGATAGTCACTTGGCGCAGGGAGTGGATACCGACCTTTAACATAGACAAATGTAATGTATTTCGAATACACAAAAAGAAGGAGCCCTTATTGTATGATTATATGATAGCGGAAGAAACACTGGTAGCTGTTACTTCTGTACAATATCTGGGAGTATGCGTACGGAACGATTTGAAGTGGAATGATCATATAAAATTAATTGTCGGTAAGGTGGCTGCCAGGTTGAGATTCGTTGGGAGAGTCCTTAGAAAATGTAGTCCATCAACAAAAGAGGTGGCTTACAAAACACTCGTTCGACCTATACTTGAGTATTGCTCATCAGTGTGGGATCCGTACCAGGTCGGGTTGACAGAGGAGATAGAGAAGATCCAAAGAAGAGCGGCGCGTTTCGTCACAGGGTTTTTGGTAAGCATGATAGCGTTACGGAGATGTTTAGCAAACTCAAATGGCAGACTCTGCAAGAGAGGCGCTCTGCATCACGGTGTAGCTTGCTGTCCAGGTTTCGAGAGGATGCGTTTCCGGATGAGGTATCGAATATATTGCTTCCCCCTACTTATACCTCCCGAGGAGATCACGAATGTAAAATTAGAGAGATTCGAGCGCGCACGGAGGCTTTCCGGCAGTCGTTCTTCCCGCGAACCATACGCGATTGGAACAGGAAAGGGAGGTAATGAGAGTGGCACGTAAAGTGCCCTCCGCCACACACCTTTGGGTGGCTTGCGGAGTGTAGATGTAGATGTAGAAAAAAAGGTAGGTAGTGAAACGGGGTATGTTCCCCCACAACCGGTAGCAAAAGATCATTACCGCAAACCATTTTTACTTTGCTTATGGACCAAAAGTTATTTGTGGTACTACGGATAAACTGGACCCACTGTCTACCTGCGTTGTGAACAATAAGGGTCGTATGTATAGCACTTCCCTGGGGCACGATTACTCGCAGTATCATCTTCTTAAGCCTTAACTGGCGGCTGCTCACTAATTGGTTAGCAATAAACGCGTTGAAGCAGAGTAGCGGCTCGCTGCGTAATGGGTGCAGCTTTAGAGGCGTGTCGGCCACGGTTGGCGAGGTCATCCTCTTGTCGCACCCTCTTAACGCCCACTCTCCGGCAGAAGACGAGCGCGAAAGGCGCGCGGAGGCGACGGCGTTGGCTCATTACGCCTAATGGGGAGCCGGCCGCTGATTACGAGGCGAGAGAGCATCGCCCGGGACACGACGCTCCGTCAGCCGGGCCGCCTGCGCCTCCGCCTCCCGCCCCGCGCCGCCGTTTCCATGGCGACGCCACCCCCGCAGCCGCCGTGGCCGTCGCCATTGATCTCGCAGGCGGCGGCTGCGCGCGGATCTGCTCTTGCCATCCCGGCTGAGCCGGCGTTAAAGTTTTACTGGCGCCGGCCGTAAACGCGCCAAATCGCTGCCGACTGTGACCGAGATGCGTTCACTGCTGCATCTGCGGCGCTGCTGCATAATGCAGACTCGTCTCCGGCAGTCAAGTCACGCTTACATCTAGACCGAAGGAAAGCAGGGAAGGGAGGGAGATTCGGAGTTAATTTCCCGTCGACGACGAAGTCCTTACAGATGGAGCACAGTCCTAGTCACCATGTAGGATTGAAGAAGACGTGAACTAAGTTCAAAGAAAGGCATATGGGGTCATGCTCATTTAGTTAATTAATTGCCAAATATGGATTCGGGATCCATATCGAGCGTGTTTTGTAGCCCACATAAAAATTATCTCCATCAGAAAGGAAGTATAATAACCAAATTGTATACACCGGTGTTCGAAAACAGTACGAAAAGCTTGTTAAGATGTTGCAGTGTAGGTTTTGCTGAGAAATAATTGTTAAGGAAAAAATTCGATACGTTGCGCCCTTTCCGAGTCAATCAACATTTTTATTAGTATTTTCGAATCAGAAACATACAAATTTACAGTAGCCATACACATCAATAAATGTGTACATATACATACACAAATTGTATTTATGTTACATATGCCCAGTACTTTGCAACCTCCAAGGCGCTTGGAGTGGCTTGCAGGAGATCAATCTTCGTGCAGGATGTAGGGCACAAAAGGCACTGGAGCATGTGGCTTGTGGTTTGTTCTTGTCCACAATCACAGGACGTATCTTCTGTTATGAAGCCCCATCTCTTCAGGATGTCTCTGGATCGTCCAACTCCTGATCGTAATCTGTTTAAAGATTTCCACACCAGCCAGCTCTCGTTGTGTCCAGGTGGTGGTTCTTCAGCTTCTGGCGTCTGCAGGTGAGGCGTCGACTTCTTCCATAACTCCAGCCTTGCCTTCTCTGGGTAAGCTTATGTCCGTGCAGAGTCCTGTTCCACTTTCAGTCTCTCCTTGTTGGCAGCCACTGTTCTGCGTATCCATGGTGGCGCTATTCCAGCCAGGCAGTAGAGCTTATCAGTTGGGGTAGGTCTTAAGCAACCTGTGATGAACCAGCAGGTTTCGTTGAGAGCAGTGTCTACTTGTCTGGCATGAGATGACCTGTACCAGACTGGAGAAGCAGTAGAAAAGCACAGTGCCATTGCAGAGCAGCGAATAGTTTGTGGATGTAATCCCCACTGTGTACCCGCTAGTTTGCGAATTAGGTTGTTTCGAGCGGAGATTTTCATTTTGGTGTTCTTGCAGTGAGTTTTGAATGTCAGAGTTCTATCGAGAGTGACTCCCAAGTATTTAGGTGCGTGATGATGCTGGAGTTGGATGCCTGACCATGCAATATGTAGCTCACGATTAGCTTCCCTGTTCCTTAAGTGAAAGGCACACACTTGTGTCTTCGAAAGGTTTGATCTGAGTTGGTTCTAAGTGCTGTTGTCAGGTTTCTTTCCACTCTTTCAAAGCATGAGCTCTGCGTAGCAAGGTCTAGGTCATCTGCATATAATAATCTCCTTGTGCGTGGGGTCAATGGCTGGTCGTTGGTATAGATGTTGAAGAGAAGTGGAGCCAAGACGCTTCCCTGAGGTAGACCATTTTTCTGCGCTCTCCAGCGACTGCGTTGTCCTTGAAATTCAACAAAAAAACCTGCGGTTTTGGAGGAGGGTGCTGAGTAGTCTAACGAGGTGGGCGTTGTGATCATATTGTATAGTTTTGCATGGAGTAACCGATGATAGACAGTATCAATCAACATTGAAGTTAGCCAATCAGACCTATGCGCCTGACAATTCGAGCAGCCCGCCAGATACAATCCGTTTCAGTTGTTCTCATAGCGTAGATGATAGAGCACGAGACCTCTCAACCTTTGCCTCGGGTTCGATCCCTGTCCCCTTCGCAGGAAACCAAACGAAGAACACGATTGGCGACACCGTCTCTGGCGTGCCGCTTAAATTTGCGCGCTCAACAAAACAATGGTTCAAATGGCTCTGAGCACTATGGGACTTAACATCTGAGGTCATCAGTGCCCTAGAACTTATAGCTAACCTAAGGACACCACACACATCCACGCCGGAGGTAGGATTCGAACCTGTGACCGTAGCGGTGGCGCGGTTCCAGACTGAAGCGCGCGCGCACTAGTCTGGTTGGCTGACTTCAATGCCGATCAACCTGGAAACGGCGCAACGTGTAGAATTTTTTCTTAGCAATTATTTCTCAGCACAGCCTACTCTGCAACACCCTTTCAAAATTTTTGAGACTGTTTCTCACCTCCTGTCAGTCTCTCTTCTTCCATCCAAATTGTCTTCTGCACCAAGTTTTAGAAAATATTGTTGTAGACACTTGTTTTTTTTTTTTCTACTCGAGAGAGAAGCTAATACAAGGAAAGCAGGAATGATGACAGTGATTACGTTCTTCAGCTTGTATTGCCATAAATTAAATCAAATATTCGCCTTTGATGGGCAAAGTTGGTATGTATGCTGTTCCAAAGTCTTCGTGACAAGTGTTTAGGGTTGATAGATAACGTCATGGTGGACAACTTCTGTTACAGACAAAATGTTCGTCAATGCTTCCCAGTGACGTTATTATTATTTTTCAATTTATTGGCTTTCATAACGTGCCCATACAGCCATCTCAACACAGGAAATGTTGTATGACAATTTCTTTTTACGATTCATGGTAGTGATTATTTTAAGCCGTACCCTGGTACGAAGGTACATAGGAGTAACAGAGGACTGATTCGACATAAAACAAGATTTACAATCGTAGTATACTAAAACGAGTAAACAAGACGAAAATGGAACACAGGATACACAATTGTAGTATACTATAAAAATCTTACTCATAACGCAATAAGAAATGATAAATCGCTGTTCGTACACAATTGGGATATTCTCAGTTCAGTCCATATTAATAACTAGGTACCTAAACAACAAAACGTTCTTTGTTTCAAAATTTGCTGATAGATAATCCAATTTTTGCGCAGGTCTGTAAGTACCATCTATACTGTAAAGGGGAACAGTTCACAAGAAACAGAGATGCGTCTTACAGCCACACGTGTGGCCACGCCAGTATATATATATATATATATATATAAGTACCAACAGCATTAGCAGCTCACGGAGCTACATCTTGATGTTTGCACTGTTGACGAATTCGTACAGTACTTTATACGTTGCTACAACATTGGGTGCTAACAAGGTTGCAGCTGCTTGGGAACTGATGATCGAGAGCCCGAAGCTTACTTGCAAGGACGTTTATATGACACGCGCTCCGAGGGCACTGCAGACATACATGGCTTCGATCTTGTTGCTCTCGGCAAACGCGTAAAGGACTGGCGCTTAAGCTGAGCCGATAGAAGTCTTCGTTGAACTTCCGGTGATTAAATTTCTGTCGTGCTGTAACTGTCTGAATCTCCTTGGCGTTTGTGCATTATTATACCATGGTACACTTAGCATTGGTAATAAACTAGTGCGTAGTAACTGCCTTTGATTTTAGATGTCTGTGACCTTCCCTCTTGCCAGTCCGAGGACAAGCGATTTCTGAGCATGGGCATTTTTATCACATTTAATTTATCATATTTAATAGCTCCATACAGAGATTCCTGCTTTGCTTAGCGCATCTACTTGTTAGTTCCCGGTCATTCCAGAGTGGCCTTTAATGCATACCATCACAAAGTTGCGACAGTTCCCCTGGACCCTAAACACATCGTCGACAGTTGCTGCGACTATGGGGTTGGTACAACTATTATGATGGTTGCTAATCAGTGCTGACATACTGTCAGAGATGATGACTGTTTGATCTACTGTGTTCGTCTGTGCGAATAGTAGGGCTTCAAAATGGCAATCAGCTAATATCTCATAGTACGTCAAAATAGTGGAGTGTGATTCCAGTTTGCATAGGCCTTGTCCTTTGCTTCGGGATACCCAGTATGCACTATCAGCGCGTTCACTAGACTTGGACTCATCTGTAGACACCACGCACGCCTCGCAATACCGAGACAGGTCCCAGTGGCCTTTAATAATTGATAATTTCCTCGAGAGGTGTCAGGGCGTAGGCATTTAGCGGCGTTCGTGTGTGGTGTGTGTTGCCTATAAGCCAGTCATCCGCTTGGTGTGAAAGGCGGTAGGCCTAAGTCCTAAAATACCTTTCTCCAGTAACAGAGACATATTCTTAAGTTTTCTCTCGTTGAAAATCACTTTATCAATTTCTAGAGTAGGTAGTACGGAGATGCAGCACACCTGGTTAGTAGACCC
Source organism: Schistocerca serialis cubense (assembly GCF_023864345.2). Taxonomy (NCBI): domain Eukaryota; kingdom Metazoa; phylum Arthropoda; class Insecta; order Orthoptera; family Acrididae; genus Schistocerca; species Schistocerca serialis. Next base: position 381,659,994 of record NC_064638.1, on the reverse strand, counting down.
TGCTAGTTCAGCGAAATCACGTCGTCCAAGGACCAGCGAATTCGATACGACAACTTGTGTCGCCGAGAAACGTTATTGAACATTTTGTCACTAACAAAAGTTGTTCGCCCATGACGTGATGTATCATCCCTAGACATTTGACGCAAAGATTGTGAAGCACCTTGTATATGTAACAACTTACGAAAATCCACAGTAATAAAATGTTTGCCTCAAAATTTGAATAAACTTTTCACCGAATCAAATATTTGTTCCGGTTAAAATGTTCTGTACGTCTTCCTTCGCCGTAGGCAAAAATAATCTTAAGCATTCGTCAAAATTATCCTCCGTAGTATTAACAAAACTGTCCGCCGATCTCAGATAATACTTAGCTGCACATAAATGAGGATCACCAGCTTGCGATTAATTCACCTCGAAGCAAATCTAATCACCTACAGTATATACATCATCTCACTCATACCACCGAACAAAAATGATAGCTTTCGTGTTTTTTCAACGAACAGAACTTCCGACAATACGCAAGCGCTTCTCTCGAGCAGCGATCATGGCCTTCGACGCATTCGCAACTGGTGACCAGGCATTCGGCGCAGTTCGGCCTTCAAAGGGATGACAAATGTGATGGTGACACAACAGGCAACACGTTTTGTATTATCACAAAAGAGGAGAGAGAGCGTTACGGTTATGATACGCTAGTTTCTATGGCCATCATTAAAACAAAGGCGCTTTTTGCTGTGATGAGACGACCTTTTCACTAATCACAATCGCCCACTTTCTCCTCCGAACGCCAAAATATTTTGTGGTCGCTGACCTAGACAGGGAGAAATAACCATCGTAATGAAATAACATCAGAACACGTATGAAAGGTTTAGTTGTTAATTTTTCCCACATGCAGTGCCAGAGAGGAGCGCTCAAGTAGTAGTCTGAAAGTTGTTCTTCGAATCCTCAGCCAAAAACTTCAAGCATGTGTATCAGAGCAGTGCTGTAAATGATGTAAGTTGAAATCGGCCTTCGCTTTTTCAAAGGAATCATCCTGGCACTTAACTTAAGCAATACAGGGATATTACGAAAAACTAAGATTTAGACAGATACATGATCGTTTCATTTCGCTCAGCAGGAAGCGAGGGAAGGTACTGAAAGCTGAGCCATTCTCCATACTTACAAATTGCTCACTTCCGAGGCGGCTATCTTTCTTTTCCTTAACGTTTATCCCGTCTTGTACGGGGTCCGGCTTTCCCTGGCCGTGACAGATTTTGTATATTACTCCCTCATAATTTTGTGGCTAGATGTTTTTTCCAGAAGCCACAGTCGTCAACGTAACCTAGGCAAAAGAAGTCGGGTACACCATCTGTCTGAATCGTGAAAATTTGTTGTGTGTGTTATTGTATTTTAATTACGTATTTGTGTACCGTTCTCATTGACACGGGATTTGGTGAATGACCCAGCATTTGCCTAAACGAGCGTGGGAAACCACCTAAAAACGACACTCAGGCTGGTCGTCGTTGCAGCCCACGGTCGTTAATGCGCCGCGCGGATTCGATCCGCGTGTCACTCAACTGCCTGTCTCGCAAGCTAATGCACTCGCGTTACACTATACGTGCAGGTCGAGCTCCGAGGCCGATACAGTATCAAACACAAATCGTCTTTTCCTACACGCTTTCTAGGCTGCTGAACTGGCCTCTGTTATTATGCTTCAATAGAGAATATCACTGGGTGACTAATGACATGTAGACGTAGGCAACGCAAATATTATAGAAAGTTGCATTTAGTTTGTGCTAAAGCACAAACAAATGCGAGCAAAAGATAAAGAGAGAGAGAGAGAGAAGGGGTGGGAGGGAGCGTAAATCTCTCTTCAATTTTCCACCTACATCGGTGACAAGTGAAAATGATGCAGCAGCTGAGGTACGGTATATTATGCTCAAGTCAGCGCATAAACGATAGCAAAAAGACGTGAACAAAAATACAAAGAAATAGTAACGCTGCATTACAACCATAGGATACTGAACGGAATCGTGTTATGTCGCGGCAAGGGGTGGTGTGATATTACTCAAAGGTCGATTGTGATAATGGCTCTCGACCCAGGGGTTACTAGTTCGTTTCCAAACGCTGGAAATGGTTGTCATCCCAGGAATCGTGGTAGAGTTCGTTGTAACAGTTCTGGATTCAGACTGGAATGAAATTGAAGTGTCTCCTGGAGCAGTATGGCATACTACACCCTTGATCATCAGATTAGCTGTAGCTATCACCATGCAATTATGGCAACACAAAAACACACATTTTAATAACAAATGATGTTTCTGTGGTGGCATTGACCAGATGTGTACTGGGAACTTTGCCTCCGCATGTTTTCCTGTGGTACACTTCCCGTCTTCCATCCGTGTAACGTGTAACCGTTTCAATTTCTATGAGCACACAGCAAGGATCCAGGTTCGTGTCCCAAGCCAGCACAACCTTTTAATCTGTCAGGGGATTTATATAACTGAATATAGTGGTGAGCGTTCTGCCTTAGTTAGGTTCGTTTTATGCCGTACCGACCGTTTTGCGTACATTAAGCAAGCCTCTGTATCAGTTGACGTGTAAAGTGATAGGGAAACCGGAAACTTGGGTTTCATAGCGTCGGTACCATAAGCAGGTAAACAATTTTCCAAAAAAATGTTCAAATGTGTGTGAAATTTTATGGGACTTAACTGCTAAGGTCATCAGTCTCTAAGCTTACACACTACTTAACCTAAATTATCCTAAGGGCAAACACACACACCCATGCCCGAGGGAGGACTCGAACCTCCGCCGAGACCAGCCGCACAGTCCATGAAACAATTTTCCATTGCGTGCATTTAGTACCAAAGTTAACTAATCGGTTCACGTTTCGAAGATCAGAACCTGATTAGGTGATCTCAAGTTGTGCTCGTTCTGAGACCAGAACGAAAGTGTGGCAATGCAGATGCCATTCCTCCGCACGCGAAAACCTTTTTGAAAGAAGTGAGACATTTTCCCTTGTTGCTTGGATTATTTTTTTCATTTCTTGCTTTGCAGAAAGTGATTAGAGTATCGTCTCGAAACTGGAGCACTCACTGTGCGTCACTACTGTTGTGATAACTGGTACGACTGATAACGCGGAGCGCGGTGCTGTTTAGCTTCAAGTGAGTCAGAGTGTTTAAGAGAGCACTGGCCAGAATTCCGAACTAATCGCAACCCATGTTTATCACAAATTTTCACGATTGTGCGGTCCTGGTACGATAACTGCGCTTCTTTGTTTTCCTCTGTAGGCCTTAAAAACTGTCAACAGGACTCCGTTCGTCAAGACTTTTGCCAAAATAGCGTAGGACAGCGCCGTCCGCTCCACCAGCGTTAGCAGATGATGTCCGCGGTGTTCCTTCACGCAAGTTATTTACCTCTCAAAATGAATAGTTAGTTGTACACAAAACAGTGCCACCACCTCTGTACTCTCGTTACCTGGCGGGCCGTCCAAGAAGTTCCGAGACTGACTTTATACCTGGCGTACAAGCGACGAGAACGCAGTAACTAACGTGGCAGCTTGTCCGCTGTAAATAACAGGTATTCATTCGGCCAGTCAATTGTGTGCAGGCAGTGTGTCGACGTTGTTGTGTAACAAATCGCACCGGAGCGACATCAAATGGCTCTAGGCACTATGGGACTTAACATCTGAGGTCATCAGTCCCCTAGACTTAGAACTACTTAAACCTAACTAACCTTATGACATCACATACATCCATGCCCGAGGCGGAATTCGAACCTGCAACCGTAGCAGCAGCGCGGTTCCGGACTGAAGGAGCAACATCTCTGAGTCATTCTCCAGGGTGTTTTTTGAAGAACAGAAAAGTGTGTGCAACTTTTGCGCCGCACACTGTAACTCACGAGTAAAAACAACAACATGTGGACGCCTCCCGCGACCTGATTTAAATGGAAAACGGTGACAGTTTTTTTCAAAAAGAATAAAAAGTAAAAACATTACGAGTGACGAGACATGGTGTTATTACTACGAACCTTCCACACTTCCACAAAACGATAAAGTGCAAAAATCCGCATAAAGGGTCAAAGCTCCAATGTTACTTATAATCCGTCTTGGTTGCAAAATTGTTTAATCACATGACCGGTTTCGATTCCTCCAGAACCATCTTCAGATCTGAAATGACAAAGATACTAATTTACTATTTTACAAATGCAAACCTATTTCATCCTATCCGATCTATATCAAATGTACCAGAACGTACCTGCAATTTCGGTTACAGGAGTAACCCATCCGCACACAGCAACCTTCACATACTCCGTCACATTAAATTGGTTGGCAGAATGCACGTCATTTATATTAATTATAAAACTCTTACCGACAGGTAGCGTCTGGTACATTTGTTACATTATTGTATTAAGTATATTTTTCCGATTTGCTTTTATCTCTAAAAGTACTTAGTTAAAATCTGTATTGCCAAGGTTAAAAATCTGTAATTGTCAAAATTAAAATACACAATAAAAGTATCAATTTTGTATACGATTTTGTACGATAAAATTAAAGTACACAATAAAACTATAAATTATGTACGATAATTTTATTGTATATTTTAATTTTGACAAGTACAGATTTTAACCTTGGCAACTACAGATTTTAACTAAGTATTTTTAGAGATAAAAGCAGATCAGAAAAATATACTTAATACAGTACGTGAATATGTAATGTAACAAATGTGCCAGACGCCACCTGCCGGTAAGAGTTTTATAATTAATATAAATTACGTGCATTCTGCCAACCAATTTAATGTGACACAGCATGTGAAGGTTGCAGTGTGTGAACGGGTTACTCCTGTAACCGAAATTGCAGGTACGTTCTGGTACATTTGATGCTGATCGGATAGGATGAAATAGATTTGCATTTGTGAAATAGTAAATTAGTAACATTGTCATTTCAGATCTGAAGATGGTTCTAGAGGAACCGAAACCGGTTACGTGAATAAACATTTTTGCAATCAAGACTGATTATAAGTACCATTGTATAACCAGTGATTGCGGTTTCCCATCAGACATTATGTCTGTTTTTGCAAAGGCCAAAGCTTCGAAGATATAACAGACATTCAAGTCAGTGTGATGCACGATTTGAACAACATCGCGAAGCAGGGCTTTAATGACATTTTGACATGGTTTTATGAACGTTCTATGCTTCGTGTTCAAGTGGGTGGAGTCTGTGAAGAACACCTGAAGCGTTAAAACTACCATATTACGTTTTCTCTATTTTTTATTAATCCAGTCTCGAAACTTTTAGAACTGACGGAGTGTGTATGTCACATAGGTCCACACGACGTTAAGACTACGGGTTGGTGTGCAGTGTTCAGCTTTAGAATCGTAACAGGATTACTGAATGACATGCCGAAGTGATTAATATAATTGCTTTCTGGAAAACGGCCTACCAATCCCTTACTGCCAAGCCAGATGTAGATTTTCACTGGGAAATGCCTCGTCTTTCCTTTCCGATACGAAATGGTCGGATTGCGTTTCCTTTCTTTTCCTTCCCTTGTCGAGTCCTAACTTAAGTACTATCTTTGACGGCATTGTCGTCAATGAACCAAAACGAGGATATTACTTTCTCTCAGCTGAAGCTACTACACAAAGACAAAAAACACCGGAAATGACCGTATTCAAACGACCGCAGGCAGAAAGAGAGATTAGAACTTAACGTCCCGTCGGCTACGAAATGGACAACCGCTGGCAAGTTGAAGAAAGATGTCGACATCTCTGTAACTGTCGTTCTGTAGCTTTCTATTTCTAAGCAGTGTATTCTACCTCTCACTTAGAGCGCAGCTTAGAAACTGCTAACAGGAATATACTTCATAAAATTTTAGCAGTGTGAGGGTCGATGAAATGTTCCATTTTTGCTGTATCTTCTAGTCCTATTGCCATAGGGTATCAGTTCAGTTAGTTCTTTTCTTTCGATAAAAAGAAGTTATCACTAAAGAAAAAGTTCAGCTATCTAGTTGCCTCCGGATCGTCACACTGTTCAAGAATCGATTTCAGAATAGTTCTGTGATGTGATGGGACTACAACAGTATGTTTTTCATTCCTTCGATACGCTCTTATCCCTTCGAATAGTTCCTCTGACGTAATTTCAGACTAAAAAAAAAATCAAATGACTCTGAGCACTATGGTACTTAATATCTGAGGTCATCAGTCCCCTAGAACTTAGAACTACTTAAACCTAACTAACCTAAGGACATCACACATACCCACGTCCGAGGCAGGATTTGAACCTGCGACCGTACCGGTCGCGCGGTTCCAGACTGAAGCGTCTAGAACGGCTCTGCCACAACGGCCGGCATTTCACTCTTTGAGTGATGTTTTCGGTGATAAGCCGTATTTGGACAAAGCCTCCAGTCGACAGGAGGACGTACTCGCCATTTCTGTAACGTGTCAGATGCCATTCGCAATTGGTTGGGGTTTTCACGAGTAAGGAATGTGACAGCGCCCACTACGGGCCCGCAGAGAGTGAATGTTTTAAAGGTGAGCTGCGGCAGTAAGTGCGGGTCCAGCCAGGTTGTGGGTAACGACCGCCGGCCGTCGCCGACCCAAGGTCCGATTCGAGTGCGGCGGTCGTTCACCAGGCAGTCTTTATCGATTGCAGGGCTGGGCCTCCGTCTCTCTCTCTCTCTCTCTCTCTCTCTCTCTTTCTCTCTGCCCACAAGATATATCGAGTTTCTCACCGTCCCTGGCTTAGAACGAGCCTCAGGAGACAACCGGGGTTGCGGAGCGTAGGTGCCCCTTGTCATCGTGTCTTCAGATCACCTCGCACGCGCAACGACAGATCAGATTAAATTCAATACCTCATGGAAAAATCCGCCGAGCGATTTATTAATGTAGTTAGGAAGCCATCCTTAGCTGCCAGTGTGTACTGATTATATCAGTGGAGCAAGCTGACTGGGATTCGAACCCAGGTGTCCTATTTACTAGGCAGATGCGCCGACCACTACGCCATCCGGACGCAGTGGTCACGGACTACCCTAGATCGCCTCCCGTCACACCCGAACGCCTTAGTGGTCAGCGCATCTGCTGTTGGTACTGTATAAATCAGTGTCCACTGGCATCTAATATCTTTAATTTCTGTGTGTCTTGACTCATCGTAGCTGCAGGATCAAAATACTGTGTTCTTTCGGATACGCCCGAAAGAACAGACACGACATGTATATGACACCTTCAGCTGTATTTGGAGGTCTAACTTTATCCGCAGCCAGATTAGTTGTTGCATAGCACCTTCTTCAGCTGATCAGCTGGATACCGGATCACCTGGCATTAGGGATGGGGAAAACCTACCGATACCGATATTTTAGTTGTAAATAACAGGTATTTTTGGTATTTGTTTGGTCTCGGCTATAACACGTATTTATGTTTTACTAACCGAAATATCAGTTAACCATAGCAGCAGTGCTAAAAATCAAATGGCTCTGAACACTATGGGACTTAACATCTGAGGTCACCAGTCCCCTAGAACTTAGAACTACTTAAACCTAACTAACCTAAGGACATTACACATATCCATGCCCGAGGCAGAATTCGAACCTGCGACCGTAGCGGTCGCGCGGTTCCAGACTGTAGCGTCTAGAATCGCTCGGTCACACCGGCCGGCAGCAGTGCTAAAACTTTTCGTTTTTGAACAAAACTTTTTTAAAAACCGAGTAATTTTTATATATAAAATTTGCATTGTTTTGAAATGTTGCGTTATTGCAGAATATGGGAAAGGCGTTCAGTACTATTTTAATAACAGTATCGGCAGAAACGAGAAACGAACCCATGGTACGAGAATTCGTATAGCATTGCTGAGACAATAATGAACCTGTTACCATGAGACGTGGCCTGTTAGATAGTACATGTGTTCATGCAATGTGCAGGATATTGGATACGCATTCGGGAGGACGACGGTTCAAGCACGCATTCGGCCATCCTGATTTAGGTTTTCCGTGATTTCTCCTAATCGCTTAAGGCAAATACCGGGATGGTTCCTTTGAAAGGGCGCGGCCGCTTTCCTTCTCCATCCTTCACTAATCCAAGTTTCTGCTCTGTCTCTAATGACTTAGCGATGGACGGGAGGCTAAACGCCGGCCTGAGTAGCCGTGTGGTTCTAGGCGCTACAGTCTGGAACCGAGCGGCCGCTACGGTCGCAGGTTTGAATCCTGCCTCGGGCATGGATGTGTGTGATGTCCTTAGGTTAGTTAGGTTTAATTAGTTCTAAGTTCTAGGCGACTGATGACCTCAGAAGTTAAGTCAAATAGTGCTCAGAGCCATTTGAACCGAGAGGTTAAACAGTTATCTCCTCCTTCCCCTTGGTATAAATACAAAATCATAAATACGTAGAGGTGACTCATAATACGAATAGTTTGAACAATAGTTTAGGATTATTTTACAGTATCCACATAGACACAGCCTTTATAGCCAAGCGACATTTATACGATATCTGCTACAAACAAAACAGAATATAAAATAGAGCTAGTAGAGATTGGGGAGAACTTTGATGATGCGATTATGCAACCACATACAGTACACACAGTTTACGTACATATGTGATCATCTCGCGTGAAACAGAGGAGCACTTGCTGGAAGCAACACCTTCAGTTTCACAAAGTTTTTCAGTGAGCAGTTCCGCTGTGCTTCGAAGAAACTTAAGCAAAAAAGCAGGTAGTTTTCATATCTTTGTTTCTTCTGCGAATGTTATTCTTGATGCCTGTCCGATGTAAATGGAAAGCAGTTGAACAATATTTCGTATCCATTCGCGGTTATCAGTTTTCTGTTCACCTGAAATTTTCGAAACGAGGGGGAGCTTCTTATTGCTGGTTGGGTTACAGCGTAGTATTGACCTTCGTGGCATATCCTGAGGTTCCAGTCCTACCAGCCAGTTTCCGTATACATATTTTTGAAACGGGAGAATGGTAGACTAACCTTCATTACTGGGTCACGAACGCTGGCCTCCTCCTGCAACAGTTTGACCTCGTCATTGTAAACCAACCTTACATGGGCTGGGCCCCAGAAAAACGAATTCTCGTACTTCTTCGTTTATTTCACAACGATCCTCTCTTTTGTTTTCTTTATTCATCAGAACTCCTGCGCCAACCTCTCCATCTCAGATTAGCACTTGCAAACTACGTCCTCAATTATTTGCTGGGTGTGTCGCAATTTCTATCTTATTCTACAAATTTTACTCACTACAGCTCCCTCCAGTACGATGGAAATTATTCCCTGATGTCTTAACAGATGTCCTACCATCGTCTCCCTTCTTCTTGCCAGTGTTTTCCATATGTTTCTTTCCTCGCCTATTCTCCAGAGAACTTCCTCACTCCTTATCTTGTCAGTCCACATAATTTTCAACAATCTTCTGTAGTACCACATCTCAGATGCTTCGTTTCTCTCCTTTTCGGGTTTTCTCACAGTCCATGTTTTACTACCGTACAATACTGCGCCCGGAACGTCCATTTTCAGAGATTTCTTCCCCAAACTAAGGTCTATGTTTGATACTAGTTGACTTCTCTTGGACAGGAATGCCATTTATGTCAGTGCGAGTCTGCTTTTTATATCCTCCTTGCTCCATCCATAGTGAGTTATTTTGCTGCCTCGGTAGCAGAATTTCGTAACCTCGTCTACTCCGTGATCCTTAATCCTGATGTTAAGTTTCTCGCTGTTCTCATTTTTGCCACTTCTCATTACTTTACTCTTTTTCTGTTTATTCTTAATCCATACTGTGTGCTCATTAGACTGCTCAGGTCATTCAGCACATCCTATAAATCTTCTTCACTTTCACAGAAATAGCAATGTCATCAGCGAGTCTTATCTTTAACAACCCTTCACCATGACTTTTAATTCCACTCTTGAATCTTTCTCTTATTTCCATCATTGTTTTGCAGTGTATAGATTGAACAGTAGGGACGAAAGAGTACTTCCCTGTCTTACACCCTTTTTAATCCGAGTACATCGTCGTTGCTCTTCCACTCCTGTTACTCCCTCTTGACTCTTGTACATGTTGTATTTTACCCCTTTTTCCCTACAGCTTACCCCTACTTTCCTCGGAATTCCGAAAATCTTATTTCACATTGTCGAACGCCTTCTCAAGGTCCACAGACCCAACTAATTAATGCTCCTTGATTTTTTAAGTTTTGCCTCCATTATCGAATGCAACGTTAGAACTGCCTCTCTGGTGTCATTACTTTTCCGAAAGCCAAAGTGTTCGTCATCTAACACATCCTCAACTTTCTTTTCCAGTCTTCTGTATATTATTCGTGTGTATTACATTCGTGCACATTATTCGTGTCAGCAACTTGGACGCTTTAGCTGTTAAGCTTTTTGTGCGACAATTCTCACACTTGTCGGCTCTTACTATTTTCGGAATTGTGTGGATGATGTTTTTCGAAAGTCAGATGGTATATCGCCGAACGCATACATTCTATATACCAACGCGAGTAGTCGCCTTGTTGCCATACTTTCCAAAAAAATGTTCAAATGTGTGTGAAATCTTATGGGACTTAACTGCTAAGGTCATCAGTCCCTAAGCTTGCACATTACTTAACCTACATTACCCTAAGGACAAACACACACACCCGTGCCCGAGGGAGGACTCGAACATCCGCCGGGACCAGCCGCACAGTCCATGACTGCAGCGCCTTAGACCGTTCTGCTAATCCCGCGCAGCAATATAGTTTCCAGTATTTGCTTATTAGTCTTCATGTTCCACTTCAGATTCAGCGTCGAATTTTTGTTGCAGATGAATGAAACGCACTTACTTACGCTGCTGTAGAGATTGCGGTCTCGCACCATGTATTCCGACGCCGCGGCGCCACGGATTCGCTAGCGCGCTCTCAGCTAGCCAGCCGCCGTGCACGGACGTTTCCAGAGCGCCTGTTCTCATTAGCTGGCGCTCGCCGCACGCAACACACCGCGCGTAGCCTCTGCTTAATTACACAGGCTGCGTTGTGCTGTTGTAACTCACTCCTATCGCTGCCTCTCAGCGTCCTTTTCATTTTATTTTCACTCGAAATCGATCATCGGATTGTTCTCTAACTGCACGATAGCAGCTGCAGTATTGGCTCCTTTTTTTATTTTTTTATTTTTTTTAACTGCGTTAAAACGATTTGCGCTACAGTCGTTTAGTGGATTTTATAGCCGTGATGAGCTGTTACGTCGTTCAGTGATTTTATTTGATTTGTTTTTGGTGAAATGTTTGAGCGGAGTGGAAACAAGACTACCTATACATTACACAATGGGTTTTTGTCCGAATTTTCTTAGCCAAACAAAGAGTGGGAAATGGACGAACGTGGTATCAAATTGACCAGTGTGATGTCTAGTTTTGTAAAACAGGTTTCATTGTCTTGAAAGTAATCGAGATAATTAATGAAATATTAATTATAGATTTGAGCAAAAATTTTTATGCAAATTTTCTTATCCAGACGAACAGTGGTTCATTGCACAAATGAGATACCAAACTGACCAGCGTAAGGTCTAGTTTTGCAGGAAAATGTTTACTTGCTTCAAAGTAAGCAGAGTAATTAATAAAAACCTAGTGATGTGGGGAAAAAAATATACAATGAATTTTTGTCCGAATTTTCAAAGCCAAACGAAGAGTGGATAATGGACGAGTGTGGTACGAAAACGACCGGTTAGAGGCGTAGTTTCTCAAGAAAATATTTAATTTCTTGGAAGTAATCAGGGTAATTAATAAAACATAGTCATTTGAGGGAAAATTGAAATCTTCCACAAACAGCTGCTGCTAATTGTGTAAATGAAGTGTCAAAAATATTTCGTGAGGCGTTTATTAAAAAATGTCACAATAGCAGTACATATGTTTGACGACTAGTTTCGAGCCAATTGGTTCATTCCCAAGCCTGTTTCGAAACTAGTCGCCAAATATATGTACTGCAACTGTGACAGATAAATTAATAAATGCTTCATGAAATCTTTAAAAAAGTTGGTAGTCCCAACGAGATGTTGAAACTGAAAAAAAAAAGTGTCAAAGAGTTCTTCTCTTCAAGGCCTAGCTATTTCGCGCATAGAAAGTTACCTTGGTGGCCAAAGGCCTTGCCGCAGTGGTAACACCGGTCCCCGCCAGGTCACCGAACTTAAGCGCTGTCGGGCTAGGCTAGAACATGGATGGGTGACCATCCGGTCGGCCTAGCGCTGTCGGCAAGCAGGATGCACTCAGCCCTTGTGAGGCAAACTGAGGAGCTACTTGATTGAGAAGTAGCGAGTGGTTCCGGTCTCGGAAACTGACATACGGCCGGGAGATCGGTGTGCTGACATGCCCCTCCATATCCGCATCCAGTGCCGCCTACGGTCTGAGGATGACACGGCGTCCGGTCGTTACCGTTGGGCCTTCATGGCCTGTTCGCGGGGAGTTTAGTTTAGTTTCTTAGTTTCTTTGTGTGACATTTAACTGTCAGAATGGTTTCTTCCTATGAAGTACTAAATTCAGAAGACACCATGAAAGCAAATGGGATGTCAATAAGATCATACAAAAAATAAAAAGATGAAAAATAGATCAAATGTTTTGTGAAATGATTTGTCTAAAAGTAAGAAATAAAACAGATTACAAAAACTTTTGACGCTTATTTGAATGGTGCTTGAAATCATATACAGCAAATGTGGTGCGTGAAATGTTTCTCTAATCTCTTCTATTTCTTTTGTTTAGACAAATCGTTTCAGAAAATATTAGACCAGGTTTTTTCATATTTTTTATTAGTCTATAATCTACCTACGACAATCACTGTAAAAGTAAGGAACGTTTCCACCTAACGAGCCGCGCATTTCTCCCCCCCTCCTCCCCCCTTCTCCCCCCCCCCCCCCCCCCGTCTCCGTCAATGTGTCATAGACCACCCTAGGTTTTTTATTTTTTTAAGAAATAAGGAACACCAATAGCCATACTTTTTACAGTATACATTAATTACACGACCAGTTTCGACTTTACATTTGTCATCGTCGGGCCTCTATGCGTCTGCGTGGTGATACCGAACCATCGATGCCTTAGACTAAGTACCCTGTATATTAACTGTTCTCTGCTCTCAAGTATTTGTATTTATTTGCACTCCAACCATCCAACAACTGACAAATAGCTGGAGTGCACACACATCGTGTACACAGATATCCATGAGAGCAGTGAATATACAAGCTACCTATCGTAATGCACCGATGGTTGGACATGACCAATCAGTTTGCATAGAGACCTGAAGGTGAAACTAATGCAGTGTCGCAACTGGTCGCGTTATTAATATATCTTATAAAAGATACGGCTGCTATTCTTCCTTATTTCTACAAGTTTAGGACGAGTCGCAATCCCACGTCCACTTCGATGGTGGATCATCTGAATCGCTAGTCTTTGACTTCAATGTAACAATAATAGCGGGCAGGAACGGTCGTTTACTGTTTACTTGAGCAATTTTAGAATGTGTGACAACATTAAAGATCCCGCTAAGTTTGAGGTACAAAGTACAACACGGATTCTTAATGCACAATAAGTCCGCCCTATTGAATTTGCATACAGATAGCCAAAGTTCATGGAAATGTGACAACTGAAGCTTCAGTTCGTAAAGGCATATCGCGTTTAATGACGGATAAACCAGTATTCGTGATGAAGAAAGATCGTACTACCCTGTCGTTGTGATAAACGAGCTCCGTTCAAGGAATGATAAAAAAATTCAACACCGCACTCAAGTGAGGAGTTGTCACCAAACGTGCGCCGGGCGGTTCTAGGCGCTACAGTCTGCAACCGCGCGACCGCTACGGTCGCAGGTTCGAATCCTGCCTCGGGCATGGATGTGTGTGATGTCCTTAGGTTAGCTAGGTTTAAGTAGTTCTAGGGGACTGATGACCTCAGAAGTTAAGTCCCATAGTGCTCAGAGCCATTTGAACCAAACGTGCGCTACTGTAGCTGAGCGTGTTTATATGGAGTTTGTTAAGACATATTACTGTGACAATGAGATACGTTTTACATTTGCGTGGCTCAAATATGACGAGGTACGTATTACATTTGCGTGTCTCATATATGACGGAAATGCGTAGTTGGTCCTTTGAAGTACAATGTTTTCCTCCTTAAAGATGATCGTAAAAATCGAAGCCGGTATGGAATAAACACAAAATTGTACAGCTGAAGGCACAAATATGAGTTTTCCAAGTTATTTAAAAGCTTTAAGCAGTCACCTACGAAAAGCTCTATCATCTGGAGTTCAAAAGTGTGAACAGAAGAGCCGAAGGACAAAAGTAGAAGATTGGAGGGACTTAAACCACGGACACAATTAGGTGAAATATGCTTTCATCAGAAAAGACAAATAAAATTTGGTCGCAAAAGATGAATAACGGTTTTTTTTGCATAATGTTGTTTATCTTGTAGCTCAGAGTTGCAATGACAGATGGCAGCCAGGCTGAAAGATTTTCATTCTCCGTGGCAATATCTGTCAGTGTGATTTATTATTACGCCATACGGTACTGCACTGACGCCCTTTTTCGTGGCACCAGATGTCACAGGACAGCAATTAGTATGGTTGCGCTTGCAGAAACAACAGTACGACTTTTTGCCTTTTTTTTTATCGAAAATGCAGGGAGTGCGCGTGTTTGGTTCTGTCGACCCGGTGGCGCTTTTTGCCATTTCGTGCTTTCCCCGTCAGCAACAAAGAGCGAAGCCAGCTAATCTTATCGGCGACTGGCAAGCGGGCGCCACCGGCTTTGCTCGCGCGCGGTTGCCGCTGATGTGGTGCGCAGCATTACGAATCACCTGTCCCCGCCAGCCGACATATCTGTGGCGATGCGTGACGCGTGTGATATGCAAGTATGGACAGAAGAAACTTCATGTTCGACCGCCAAGAGCTGGTGATAAAAATGTCTTTATTACACAACCGGTTTCGGTCCGGAGACCATCATTAGGGACATAAAATCAATGACGTCAAACAGTACTAAATCCATGATTCGTCCTGGTAAAATATTATAATATGGATAAATCCAGCCAGACTGCACGGAAAATATTGCAGACTATTGCAGAGTCGTCTGTAACAGAAAGAGCAATCAGATGGACCGCTTCTAGCTCGACTAAGCCGGGAGTAATGCGAATAAACTGTCAGAAACGTGAGCGTCAACTGTCTAATGGCTTGTGGCCCGAAGGCTTTTTAAGTAACAGAATAGAGTACGTTGTGTCGGACGGCGAATGTGTTCACAGGAAACAAGGTGTCGTCAGGAGTGCCCCAGAGAACTGTGATATTTTTTTTTTTTTTTTTTTTTTTTTTTTTTTTTTTTGTTATGGGACTCAACTGCTGTGGTCATAAGTCCCCTAGAACTTAGAACTACTTAAACCTAACTAACGTAAGGACATCACACACATCCATGCCCGAGGCAGGATTCGAACCTGCGACCGTAGTGGTCGTGCGGTTCCAGACGGTAGCGCCTTTAACCGATCGGCCACTCCGGCCGGCAACTGTGATATGACCTCTGTTGTTCTCTAGACTAGGTGGTCAGAAACAGATTATACTTATCCATTACGGATATTTTAGAACCGTGACTGTATATTGAATATAAATAAGTTATACAGAACTGCAACCAGTCACTTTTTTGAATAATTGTGTTTTATTCCATGAACCGGTTTTCGAACCTTTTCAGGTTCATCTTCAGATGGTTTCAGGAAGTTACATCACTACTGCTAGCATAATTCTGGATGCTGGCTTGCGACAGTATAGGCACTAGCCAGCACCCAGCATTATGCCAGCAGTAGTGATGTAACTTCCTGAAACCATCTGAAGATGAACCTGAAAAGGTTCGAAAACCGGTTCATGGAATAAAACATAATTATTCAAAAAAGTGACTGGTTGCAGTTCTGTATAAATTGTGCTCAGAAACAGTATGAAAAGCTTGTAAGGGTCTTGCAGGGTAGATTGTACTGTGAGACAATCGTTACGAAAAAAATTTCCGAGTTAATTAGCATTGAAGTTAGCCAATCAGGCCGTTGCGCTGGCAAATTCAATCAGCCCCCAGAGACGTGTCATTCGTTTGGTTTCTTAAAATTGAAAACGAGAGCGATACAAAAATTGGATATGGGACGGTAATAAGGATCTAACCCGAGCCAAAGGCTGAGAAGTCTTTTGCGCTGTCATGTACGCCATTAACACACGTGACACTAACTGCATTTTTGCTTACGACGCTGCAGTGTAAGGGAAAGTGCCGTCTTTGAGTGACTGTAGAAGGATGCAGGATGACTTGGATAGAATTTCCTATTTGTTGTGATTAATGGCAGTTTGTTCTAAACGTCAAAAAATGTAAATTAATGCTGATGAGTAGAAAAAACAATCCAGTAATGTTCGAATACAGTTCTAGTGGTCTGCTGCTTGACACAGTCGTGTTGGTTAAATATCTGGGCGCGACATGAAATGGAACGAGCACGCAAGGTCGGATGTAGGAAGAGTGACTGGCCGACTCAGATTTATTGGGAGATTTGTGGGAAAGTATAGCTCAACTATAAAGGATACCGCATACAGGGCTATTGTTCGGCACATTTTGTGTACTACTTGTGCGTCTGGGATCCCCACCCGGTAGGATTAAAGGAGTACAACGAAATAATTCAAAGGCGTGTCGCTAAAAAAATGGCTCTGAGCACTATGGGACTTACCTTCTGAGGTCATCAGTCCCCTAAAACTTAGAACTACTTAAACCTAACCAACCTAAGGACAACACACACATCCATGCCCGAGGCAGGATTCGAACCTGCGATGTAGCAGTCGCGCGGTTCCGGACTGAAGCGCCTAGCCGGCCGGTGCGGCCGAGCGGTTCTAGGCGCTTCAGTCTGGAACGGCGCGACTGCTGCGGTCGCAGGTTCGAATCATGCCTCGGGCATGGATGTGTGTGTGTCCTTAGGTTAGTTAGGTTCAAGTAGTTCTAAGTTCTAGGGGACTGATGACCTGAGATGTTAAGTCCCATAGTGCTCAGAGCCATTTGAACCAATGGTGGCCTAAGGAGAGAAAATACAAACCGCAGTCTGAGAATAGCACAAAAAGCATTTCTGAAAATGAAGAATTCATTAGCCTCCAACATAAATTTATGTCTGGGAAGGTATTTGTCAAGAGTGTAGTCTTGTTCGGAAGTGAAACGTGGGCGATAAGGAGTTAAACTAAGAAGAGAATAGAAGCTTTTGAAATGTGGTGCTACAGAAGAATGTTGTAATTTGAAGGACACTGATGGTTAGCCTTGCAGAAAGACGAGTGTGGTTTACGCATGACGGGGCACCACTACTGACTGAGAGACACTGTGTCACCGCAACGTTTCATGGATGATGGATTGGCCGAAGATGTCTAGTAACATGGCGTTCCCGTTCATAGGACCTGAATCGGTTGGGTATCTGGCCATTGGAACAATTAAAGGCATTGGTGTGTGTCCAACCCATCGACAATGTACAGACTTTAGAGGAACGTGTTATCAATGCTTGTGACTCAATCTGGATGGAGCCAGGTGTCTTTGAAGAGAGTGCGTTATCACTGCGAAGAAGGGTTGGAGGATGTGTCAGCATTATTGGTAACCACATGCAGCATCGCCTCTAGTGTCTTTTTCAGACTGCTATTGGTTTCGGAACATATAGAAACTTCTGGTTTTGACCAGTACTACCTTCCGCGGGAATATGTGACTTTTCTATTTTTTAGCTCCCACGTGAATAACCCGTGTGGAAGCAGTGTCAGGAAGAGCGAATGCGGGTATGCGGAAGACGCAGCTTCTTTATCTTCACAGACAGAGATGTGGTCCTCACAGCAACTGCCGCCGCTGTACTGGAGTGAGTTCGGATTAGCCGCTCGGACGAGTGGAAACAAAAGACGGCGCTAGGCAGCCAGTCGGCAGCGTGTGTAGCCACCCACGCGAATTCCTGCGCTGGGAACAAAGGTGGGCGCGGGGGAAGTGGACGCGCGCTCCGTTGTGCCGCTTCCACCGTGATGGTGTCATCTCGCGTCCAGAACACAACACAAGCAGCGACAAACTCTTGCAGTCCAGGCACCATCTCTCCCTGTCCAAAGACCGAGGGCTGTAGATAAACTCGGATCTGTAGGCACGTTACAGTTGGACGTGCCTCGGATATCACAAGTATGTCCCGATGGGACAGTAATTAAAGATCAGACTAAAATTCTGAAGAACCTCGGAGGTAAATCCAAGAAGAAAAAGAAGCTAGTCGAAGTTATCGGTTCGAAACTGGTAGCATCTGGGACAGAACCTGACAGACCCTTTGATTCTATCTGCGGTACAAGCAACTTGGTAAACAGGTTGTTTCAGACAGAGCAGTGAATATTTTAGAGGTTGGTGGTATGGACTAAATCGATTAAAACATTTCATATAGCAGGCGTCCAGTCTTTATTGGTTACAGAGGTAAGTTTTCATTTCGTATGCTGGTACTCCAGTTGCTATGGATTTTGAACTTCTCGTTGGGAAGCTGACCTTCAGTTTACATAATTGAATTTTTCAGTAGCGATTCTGATTTGTTGGCCAACTCCACGGTACCGCATAAGCACGCCCCACGAATTTACATATTCTTAGTACCCCCGGTATGTCATTTGAATAGGGGTTTTGTAATGGAAACGTCGCATCTATTTGTAGGTATACGGTATACTATTTCTTATCGCACAGTACCAGGTTCAAGATTGATACTCAAGTTTTCACACAATGTGGGTGAAGTAGGAGACATTGTTGAGTTGGTAGATCGTAGTCATTCAACAAGCGTACGCAAAAATTCTACACGTAACAGTATCCCACAAACAAGAATACGGCGGACATTACGTGTGCACGGGCTCTGACCCTATAATTTGTAGCGGATTCAACACCTACGAAAGGGAGATGAAGGTAGACGGTAGGAATTTTGTAGTTGGATAATTGCAAATCGCGAGTAATCCCATTAACAATGTTTACCGAGTAATCCCATTAACAATGTTTACCGAGTAATCCCATTAACAATGTTTACTCGGAAAGCCAAAAATGTTTAAATATGTGTGAATTCTTAAGGGACCAAACTTCTGAGGTCATCGGTCCCTAGTCTTACACACTACCTGAACTAACTTAGACTAAATTAAGCCCGAGCAGTCTAAGGCGCTGCAGTCATGGACTGTGCGGCTGATCCCGGCGGAGATTCGAGTTCTCCCTCGGGCATGGGTGTGTGTGTTTGTCCTTATGATAATTTAGGTTAAGTAGTGTGTAAGCTTAGGGATTGATGACTTTAGCAGTTAAGTCCCATAAGATTTCACACACACACTAAATTAAGCTAACTTATGCTAAGAACAACACACACACCCTTGCCCGAGGGAGGACTCGAACCTCCGGCGAGGGGGGCCGCTTACTCCGTTTCACGGCGCCTCAAACTGCGCGGCCACTCCGCGAGGCTCGGAAAGCCACTTTCACTCGTGAGTGACCTCGATGGTCCGACGTAAACCCACATCTGTTTGTGGAGACTCCAGTCGCCTAGAACTTAGAACTACTTAAACCTAACTAATGTAAGGGCATCACACACATCCATCCCCAAGGCAGGATTCGAACCTGCGACCGCAGCAGCTGCGCGGTTCCGGACAGAAACGCCTAGAACCGCTCGGCCACAACGGACGGCAGTGCAGCAACTCGACTTGGCATCGACTCAACAAATCGTTGGAATTCACCTACAGAATTACTGAACAACGCTGCCTCTACAGCGATCCGTAACTGCGAAAGTGTTGCCGGTGCGGGATTTGGTGCACGAACTAACCTCTCGATTACTTCTCATAATTGTCAATTCGGGAGATCTGGGTGGGCAAATTATACGCGCGAAGTGTCCAAAATGTTCTTCAAACCAATCGCGAACAATTGTGGCCCGGTGACCTGACGCATTGTCATCCACAAAAAAAGCATCATTGTTCAGGAACATGAAGTCCATGAGTGGCGGCAAATGGTCTACTCTAGTCAATGATCGGTTCAGCTGGACAGGAGGATCCGCTACATTGCATGTAAACAAAGTCTATATCACTATTGAGGCACCACCAGCTTGCACAGTGTCTTGTTCACAACTTTGGTCCATGGCATCGTGCAGTCTGCGCCACACTCAAATCCTACCATCAGCTCTTACCAACTGAAATCGGGAATCATCCGATCAGGGCACTGTTTTTCGGTTCTCTTAAGAGTGTAACCGATGTGGTCTCGACCCCAGGAGAGGCGCTGCAGGCCGTGTCGTGCTATTAGCAAAGGCACTCCCATCGGTCGTCTTCTGACATAACTCATTAACGCCGCACTCTCCTGACGCACACTTTCGTCGGAAGGCCCATATTGATTTCTACCGTTATTTCAGGCAGTGTTCTTAACACTAATAACTGTACGCAAACGCCGCTGCTCTCGGCCGTTAACTCAAGTATTTATCCATCGTGAGACGTAATGCCTGAAATCTGGCGTTCTCAACACACTCTTAACAATTTGAGTGTCGGAGTATTGAATTCCCTACGACAGCCGAAATGGAATGTCTCATGCGTCTCGCTCCAACTACCACTACACGTTCAAAGCCTTGTTAATACCTGTCTTGCTGCCATAATCACGTCGGAAACTTTTTCACATGAATCACCCGAATACAACTGACAGCTCCGCTAATGCACTGCCCTTTTATATCTCGTGTACGCTATATATACTACAGGCCATTAAAATTGTTACACCAGGAAGAAATGCAGATGATAAACGGGTATTCATTGGACAAATATATTATACTAGAACTGACTTGTGATAACATTTTCACGCAGTTTGGACGTATAGATCGTGAGAAATCAGTACCCAGAACAACCAACTCTGGACGTAATAACGGCCTTGATACGCCTGGGAATCGAGTCAAACAGAGATTGGATGGGCGTGTACAGGTACAGCTGCCCATGCAGCTTCAACATGATACCACAGTTCATCAAGAGTAGTGACTGGCGTATTGTGACGAGCCAGTTGCTCGGCCACCATTGACCAAACGTTTTCAGTTGGTGAGAGATCTGGAGAATGTGCTGGCCAGGGCAACAGTCGAACGTTTTCTGTATCCAGAAAGTCCCGTACAGGACGTGCAATATGCGGTCGTGCATTATCATGCTGAAATGTAGGGTTTCGTAGGGATCGAATGAAGGGTAGAGCCACAGGTCGTAACACATCTGAAATGTAACGTCCACTGTTCAAAGTCCCGTGAGTGCGAGCTTAAGAGGAGACCGAGACGTGTAACCAGTGGCACCCCATACCATCATGCCGGGTGATACGTCAGTATGGCGATGACGAATACACGGTTCCAATGTGCGTTCACCCCGATGTCGCCAAACACGGATGCGACCGTCGTGCTGCTGTAAACAGAACTTGGATTCATTCGAAAAAAATGATGTTTTGGCATTCGTGCACCAAGGTTCGTCGTTGAGTACACCATCGCAGGCGCTCCTGTCTATGATGCAGCGTCAAGGGTAACCGCAGCCACGGTCTCCGAGCTGATAGTCCATGCTGTTGCAAACGTCGTCGAACTGTTCGTGGAGATGGTTGTTGTCTTGCAAACGTCCCCATCTGTTGACTCAGGGATCGAGACGTGGCTGCACGATCCGTTACAGCCATGCGGATAAGATGCCTGTCATCTCGATTGCCAGTGATACGAGGCCGTTGGGATCGAGCACGGCGTTCCGTATTACCCTCCTGAACCCACCGATTCCATGTTCTGCTAACAGTCGTTGGATCTCGACCGACGCGAGCAGTAATGTCGCGATACGGTAAACCGCAATCGCGATAGGCTACAATCCGACCTTTATCAAAGTCGAAAACGTGATGGTAGGCAGTTCTCCTCCTTACACGACGCATCACAGCAACGTTTCACCAGGCAACACCGGTCAACTGCTGTTTGTGTATGAGAAATGGGTTAGAAACTTTCCTCGTGTCAGCACGTTGTAAGTCCCGTCACCGGCGCCAACCTTCTGTGAATGCTCTGAAAAGCTGATCATTTGCATATCACAGCATTTTCTTCCTGTTGGTTAAATTTCGCGTCTGTAGCACGTCGTCACCGTGGTGTAGCAATTTTAATGGCTAGTAGATTATGTGCATATCGCTGTCCCATGACTTTTGTCACTTCAGTGTAAAAGCATATTTATCTTCATTGTAATGCTGCGATGGCTCCGTCAAGGCGCCTTTAACCTATTCATCGTGCTCCCTACCTTGAAAACCAACAACGGTAAGTTTCCTTCAACAAGATAAAGACCGATTCCTATTCCCATTGTAGCGCAAGCAACTTATTGCAGTGCCACACCGACTTTAGACAGGACAACCGTTTCGCCCGCAGCTCTTCGTATTCATGGCATCGACCACGGGTCTTTTATCACACTTCCCTCGGCTTTAACACTCTGTGCCAAACGCTGCTGTGCTCGGTGAGCGGAAAGACACAACTCCCTGCAAGAGGCACCTCACCCGCTGTCTCCACTGGGCTCGTATACCACAACAAGTGGTCTGCCCGGGGCCGTAACGTACCTCCCCAGAGACCCGTCCCGCCTCTCTGCTCAGTCCCCATCGCCACGCCGTATACATACTCCGCCCCGGGCGATCGCAGACACACACTCTGTCCCTACACCACTGAAGTACGGTGGTAGGCCTCCCGACTCAGCTGACATTCGAGGCGACGAGAGGTGATGGCGACCACTTTGCCGAGCTTTGCTGAAAGAGATCTTGTCGTCTTCCCACGGCCGTATTTTGGGAACCTCCAGATCAAGAGCTGACAGGTTTCCTCAGTCCTGTTCAGAAATGGGCTTTTTTATCGTTACATTGGTGCTTCATTTTTGTTCCATAGATGACAGGCACTACTATTCGGCAAGACGTGTTAAAGTGTCCGATATGGTACAAATTCAGTATGGCAGCGATTCTGTGGAGACGTAGTAGGCTTGTCCTTTAGACCTTTATAGCCAACGAATATTACAGATTAAACACTATCGCAGGTGAAAAAGTAAATGAATAAAAAAAAAGTGTTTCTCACAAGAGTCGGCGGTTTATTGTTTGGTTTTAAGACAATACAAAACAATGCTACCCTTACTTGCAAAGAAAAATATCGATTTCTTCACCATCAAAAACAAAACGTTGTTTAAAGTTATGTATATCGAATCGATAAGGTGACGTATCTGTTTTAATGAAGTACTCAGCTCATGTATATTTATTTAATTAGTCAGAAAAACACCAGATGGTCGGCAGTTTCAATACCTACGGGGTAAGAAGTGCACCGCGTCATGCTGCCTTCAAAGCGCCGTAATACGACATCTTTTTCTGTTACGAATGAGTACAAAACGATACTGTATAATAAAAATGTACAAAACGATCAAGAAATAGATTATTTATTTTATCGTATGGCTAGGGCCCTCCGTCGCGCAGACCGTTCGCCGGGTGCCCGTCTTTCAATTTGACGCCACTTCGGCGACCTGCAGTCGATGAGGATGATAGGATGATTATGAGGACAGCACAACACCTAGTCCCTGGGCGGAGAAAATTCACCGACCCAGCCGGGAATCGAATCCGGTCCCAGAGGTCTGACAATCCGTCACGCTGACCATTTTTTTTTTTTTTGTGCATTTTGTTCCTTATTGATTGTTTGTTTGGTCATTGCGGACGTCGCAAGACATCCTGTTCAAGTTCGGTGGTTGATCCTTCTACTCAGTTTTTTATTACAGAGGCCAACCGGCTCTCTGACCGAACACGCTGAGCTACCCTGCCGGCTCCATTCAGCTACGGAGGCGGACATATCGATTATGATAACCACAAACGGATTCCTTTCTAGGTGACCACCAACATAAACAGCAAGTGTCGCTACAGAAGATGAGTTCAACCTTACCAACTCATGGATTTAACGGCTTGGACAACAGGATTTTGTGCACAAATTGACCTCTAGATTGCGTCCCATAAAGGTTCGATGGGATTCATGTCGCCCGCTCTGGGTAGCCAAGTTATTCGCTCGAACTGTCCAGAATGCTCTTCAAAAAAACCGCGAACAGTTGTGGCCCGGTGACATGGCGCATAGTTATCCAGCAAAATTCCACAGTTTTTTTTTTTTTTTTCCGGAACACCAAGACCATGAATGGCTGCAGATGGTCTCAGTTGGTTCAGTTGGACCAGAGGACCAAGTTCATTCCATGTCAACACAGCCAACACCATTATGGAGACACCACCAGCTTGCACAGTGCCTTGTTCACAACTTGGGTTGATGGCTTCGTGAGGTCCGCGCCAAATTCGAAACCTACCATCAGCTCTCACCAACTGAAATCGGGACTCATCTGACCAGGCAATGATTTTCCAGTCCTCTAGGATCCATCCGATATGGTCACAAGCTTAGGAGAGATGCTGCAGGCGATGTCGTGCTGTTACCAAAGGCACTCGCTTCGGTCGTCTGCTGTCGTAAACAATTAACGCAAAATTTCGCCATACTGTTCCAACGATTATGTTCGTCCTACGTCCGAGGTTGATTTGGAAGGTTATTTCACGCAGTGTTGCTTGTCTTTTAGCTCTAGCAACTGTTTGCAAACGCCGCTGCTCTCGGTCATTAAGTGAAGGATATCGGCTACTGCGTTGTCCGTAGCGCGAGGTAATACCTGAAATTTGGTATTCTCGACACACCCTTGACACTATAGATATCGGAATATTGAATTCCCTAATGATTTCCGAAATGGAATGTCCCATGCAACTAGCTCCAACTACCATTCCGCGTTCAGAGTCTTAATTCCCACCGTGTGGCCGTAATCAGGTCGTTAACCTTTCGACATGAATCACCTGAGTACAAATGACAGCTCCGCCGATGTACTGCGCTTCTGTTCATCGTGTACGCGATGCTACCGTCATCCGTACTTTTGTCACTTCAATGTATGTTATACATATTACATTCTTTTATTACACCTATAAATGTATTTTTTTAAATTATTAAACCTGTCACCGTTTGGAAATAGAGTTAATTCATCTTCTGTATTACGTCTCCGTCAATAACTGCTCTAGAGCTGAATATCGCACAAGTTTATTCGTAGGCTGCTCTATATACTGGGCACGCAAAATCGTGCGTTATACAAGTCGCTCGGCTCCAGAGCGTCTGGTTGGAGTGTAGGCAGGCAGAACACACAACAGCACAACTCGCAGTACCGAAGAACAGCACACGACGTGTCGGAAATGGAAACCACTTGCCTGTACAACCAGGTCAACACTATTGATAGAGCGCCGGCCTTTGTGGCCGTGCGGTTCTAGGCGCTAGAGTCTGGAACCGAGCGACCGCTGCGGTCGCAGGTTCGAATCCTGCCTCGGGCATGGATGTGTGTGATGTCCTTAGGTTAGTTAGGTTTAATTAGTTCTAATTTCTAGGAGATTGATGACCTCAGAAGTTAAGTCGCATAGTGCTCAGAGCCATTTGAACTATTGATAGAGCAATGGCGTACGATTTAAAAAGATTTTGAGGATTAAATCTCAATTCTTTACCTGAGTTCTTCGAAAAAATGAGGATAGTTTGGTAACAACAAATGTAGCACAAATTGTCCTTCCATATCTTTATAATTGCAAAAGTAATGTTTCGCAGTGCGTACTACGTTTTGAAATGGAGTTAAAGTGCTCAGGCAAATTAATGTAATCTGCTTTAATCTGAGAAAGTTAGTAACGTTTAACCTCGTCTGACGTAAAATGAGTGCTCCCTTGGAAAGAAGAGGAAGTTGGTACACCAACCAGAAGCCGACATGGGTGCAGACAGTCTACATACGCGAGCGGTGGGTGCACTGTGGCGTAAATTTTGCCCGCTGAAGGAGAATTAAAATTTTGTTCTCTCCTTTTTTTTCTTTCTTTTCCCCTTTTTCCCTTTTTCTACGGAGGAGCGCTGTGAGGAAAGCAGATTACCGCTGCGGCTCTCATTACACACATGGCTGAGGCAGCGAACCCCGGCCGAGTTCTCCGCTCCATCAGCCCCCGCAGAATGCCGGGCCGCGTGCCAAAAGAGTAACTCCTCGCTGTTTTCCGTACCGCTGCGACATCGACAGTAAAATGCTTTACACAGCCGCACCCTGTGTCACAAACAGCATTGAAGAACTGCACAGCTTACGGCTGCACGAGCATCTATTCACTAGAAATTTCCTTCCCATGTCCTAAGCGCCAAAAATCTGATTGAGTACAATGGTTTCCACAGATTTCTCAAAATCGTAAAAAAAGTTATGAAGTGAGGTAAAAGGAAAACAAGTCGACACGAAGGAGTCACCTTTCAGGTGCACTACCCTACCCCGTTTGTAATTCCAGTTTTAGCTCTCAGCACCTTTGTTGCTAACATTAAAATGGAATTGCCAACGTCTTTAGGCAGCAGAAAATATACCCTCTTATCGATCACTCTGCGGAAGTCCCAGAATAATTACAGATGACGCCAAACTTAAATATGTCGGTACCACGTATACTGATGAACCAAAACATTACGACTGTTATCCACGGCGAGATTGAACGCCACCTGGTGGGAAGTATATATTTATTTTTTTATTTGTTCAAACTCTTTGCTTTGGGCCATCAGGCCGTCTCCTACATTGGACCAGGATTACACACACGTCACACCTTCTTTACAGCATAGTTATGTAAGAAATAATAATTTCAATATGGTAACCAGTATTAAAATGAATTGTCTGAAGCGGCAGTGTGGGTAAATTACACAGACTGTGAACTAAGAAAGTTAATATTAACACAACTTGTACTAGTGCAGCTGCTGGCACTGATGGTGAAAATAGTAATAATAAAAATGATGATGATAACACTGACAATAAAAGTAATAATGATAGTGGCAGATATAAGAAGACTATACAGAATGTTTCCAGTAGAGCCTGAAAAAACGTAACAAGACGTAGAGAATGCTCCGGTGAACAATTTGAGTTAGGAAACTGGGGTCGGAAGTAAAGTTGTCTGCCGTTTGTCTAGCATTACTGCTTTTCCAGCTTATTTACAACTAACATGTGTACAAGTTTACACGTACTGTGCTGTTTGTTGACATGAACATTCTTTATTTCCTGTAAGGAAACAAGGAGGATAAACCTGATTGCTACGAAGTCATGATGCATGTTTTGTTTACTTGTCCGTAAGGTGGTTCCGTTGTAACGTATTTATATTGTGCCATGACAGAAGGTACTATGAATCAACGACAGACCCATTCATAACTCAGTTCTATTCAGAGAAGTACAGTACAACACGATGGAGCAATACCGGTACAGTATTTCCTGGTCACTGGATTGGAAGGGGAGGTTCTATTCAATAGCCTGCGATGTCACGTGACCCGAATCCCCATGTTTATTTCCCATGGGAATATCTAAAGTCAGTTGTGTACGAGACAGCAGTGGATACTTACATGGAATTAGTTGCCATTCATAACTCAGTTCTGTTCAGAGAAGTACAGTACAGTGTGCAAAAATTTAACAGCACATAGAGGATACTCCATTGAACAATTCGAGGTAGGGAACCTGGGGTCGGATAAACTAGCTTAAGGATATAATAGGAATAAAATCACATTACTGTGTACTTTTTTATTTACACTAGTTAGCTGCATTTGCTACCTGTGATGTGATTCGAAACACACCAGGGATATTTGTTAGGATGCGTCAGGTTCTGGTTCGTTGATGTCATGCTTGCATTGATGTTGATGGCCGCCAGTTTCAGCACATTTTGTAAGATACAGTACAAACGGTACATTTATTGTGCCAGTGGTGGTATTTGCAGTTAACTAGTGTAAATAAAAAAGTACACAGTAATGTGATTTTATTCCTATTATGTCCTTAAGCTAGTTTATCCGACCCCTGGTTCCCTACCTCGAATTGTTCAATGGAGTATCCTCTATGTGCTGTTAAATTTTTGCACACTGTTACGGAAACACCCTGTGTATGTGTATGGAATAGATGTTTTCTGATATAACGAGTTCTGGGGAAAGGAAATTTAAGGAGACTAGATAAGAACAGTGGGAAATGAGGCAGATCTGGTTGCAAAGAACGAAGTACAAGGGTAACGAGCGTGTAGAAGGACAATGGTAATGATAATTGTTCCTTCAGTAGATATGTCATTAATTGTCATCTGAAGCTGGATATGTTATTTAGTTCTCCAATATAATGCGGGAGCCGGCCGAAGTGGCCGAGCGGTTCTAGGCGCTTCAGTCTGGAACCGCGCTGCTGCTACGGTCGCAGGTTCAAATCCTGCCTCGGGCATGGGTGTGTGTGATGTCCTTAGGTTAGTTAGGTTTAAGTAGTTCTAAGTTCTAGGGGACCGATGACCTCAGATGTCAAGTCCCATAGTGCTCAGAGCCATTTGAACCATTTATAATGCGGGAGATTATTGAAAGTCGGGTTCTTGCTACTGAGAAGGATTTAAAGAAAATGGCTGAACGATGAAATGGGACGGAAAGGAATTTGCTCTGTTCGCGTGGAAGTTTCTGCCATGTTGTTCAGAAAAGAGCATTGAGGATGAGGAGAGATATGAGGGACAGCGTTCATTGATCAGTCAGTAGAGAAGACAGAGGGCACGAAAATCTCTGCGTTTGTCTGCACGAAGACAGGATAGCTGTGCGTATAATGGTGAAATGTGATCAAATAGACGAACATCATAAATATAACGAACATAGGCATTCATAACCAGTTCTAGGCGCAGTGATCTTTCCTGAGAAAGGCCTTGCAGGTTCAAATGGTTCAAATGGCTCTGAGCACTGTGGGACTCAACATCTGAGGTCATCAGTCCCATAGCACTTACTACTTAAACCTAACTAACCTAAGGACATCACACGCATCCATGTCCGAGGCAGGATTCGAACCTGCGACCGTAGCAGCAATGCGGTTCCGGACTGAAGCGCCTAGAACCGCTCGGCCACGTCGGCCGGCGGCCTTGCAGGAAACATCGCTATAATCAATAATTGGAAGCATAAGTGTTTGCACAAGTTTGTTTTTCAGGTCAAGAGCGAAGAGCTTTTTATATTTTTATAGGGCATGGGGAGATGCTGAGGCTTTGTTGCATATTTGCTTTAAGTCATCAGTCCAATTTAGATACAAGCGGTTCAGAGACGAATGGAGAATATTCTAGTGACGATACAGGCCGCAAGTGGAGAAATCCACTGATATGAACGACTTTGAGAAAGGACGAGCTGTTATGGCTCTGCGCCTGGGTCCGGGTTCGATTCCCGGCGGTGTCAGGGATTTTCACCTGCCTCGAGATGATTGGGTGTTTTTGTTGTCCTCATCATTTCATTATCATTCATGAAAGGGGCGAGTTTGGACTGAGCAAAGGTTGGGAATTTGTACTACGGGCGCTGGTAACCGCGCAGTTGAGCGCCCCACAAACCAATCATCATCATCATCATCATCTGCGCGTGGGAAAGACCATCTAGGAAATGGCGAAACCGTTCGGGTGCTACTGTTCTGAGCATCTGACAAAATGGTTGAAGGGCGGTGAAACCGCAAAGAGGCGACAGAGATTTCGACGTCCACGCCTTATCAGCGTACATGACTTGACCGCTCTGTGATGTAGGTTAGGCGGCGATGTGTGGCAGAGCCTCGACAGAGCACATTGCTGGTGCAGGCACAAGTATTTCGGAGCACACAGTTCAGCTCACGTCGTTGAACATGGGGCACCGCAGTAGAAGACTCTTCGTGTTCCTATGTTGCTAAAACGAGAGCGTCATTTACGAATCAGGACTGGACCGTGGGTCGAAGGAAACGTGTAACCGGTCGGATGAATCACGTCTTTTGTTGCATCAGGTCGATGGTCATATCCAGATAGCCTCTCATCCAGGCGAACGGATGTTCGAAACTTGTATCGCGCCACGGACACAGTATGATGATATAGCGAATATTTACCTGGCTTTCCACGGGTCCGGGCACAGCTGTCGACTACGTGCACATTATTGCTGAAGATCTGCACCCCTTCGTGCTTGATGTTCTTCCCGATAGCGGGGGCTTTTCCAACACGATAAGTGACTTTGTCACAAGGCCAGAATCGTGCCACAGAGATCTGGGGAGAATGTGAGTTGGCTCGCTTTGATGTCTTGGCCACCGAATTCGCTTGATCTGAATCCAGTGGAGCACATCTTAAGCGCTGTTGAAACCAAGCTTCCCGCTTACCAACCACCGGACGGTAATTTACGGCAACTGCGTAACCTATGTGCAGGGACCCGGTGGAACATTCCTCCAGAAGTCTACCAAGGCCTTGTCGAACCCATGCCACCACAATCACTGCTGTATTGCTCCTCAGAGGTGGATCAGCACGCTATTGAGTAGGTGACATAATGTTGTGGCTCATCAGTGCGTAAATTATTCGTGGTATCATAAAACAAGGAAACAGCAGATATAAACACCATACCATCATTCATCTCCACATAAATCGCTGCTGGCCACCATAAGCTTTCGGCGTCTTTCACATACACAGTCTACTCCAGTTCGATTAGAGCAGCTTGTGTAATATTCCAGATAGCAATGCCATCTCGTGGCGAGTTGTGGTGTTATGGCCCTTGCAGTTTCAACAGCAGCCGCGTAGGTCTAAGTGCTTCTCTGCTGCAGGTGGCCTGACTGCGAATGTAACAGTACGTGTCCGACACTTGTCGGAAAATGGTGGTGGAGCAGCGAGGCAGCATTAAGTTGTTTCAGTCCCCATTTTTATGGGTGAGAATTCGTCGAATTCGACCCGAATACGGAGAGGCAGGTTCCCGGTCGCTCCTCCACGACAATCACCCAACCAACAAGGTGAATGTTGTGTGCGAGTTTTTGGCCAACAAATGGAGCACAGCCCTGGATGCCCCGCCTCATTCGCCGGATTGGCCACATTCGATTTCTTCTTCCTCAAATTGAAGTTGGCAATTAATGGAGTCAGCCGGCCGGAGTGGCCGAGCGGTTCTAGGCGCTACAGTCTAGGTTAGTTAGGTTTAAGTAGTTCTAAGTTCTAGGGGACTTATGACCACAGCAGTTGAGTCCCATAGTGCTCAGAGCCATAGACAATTAATGGAGTCAATTACGATGCAGTTGAGAACATCCAGTAAAATTCTACTGCAGGACTAAATATAATTCCAAAACTGGACAGTAGTTTCTGTTTCAAAACGCTTTTAAAACGATTTTAGATGTGTATTTATTAATGAGTAAATGCAGTGATTTTGTGAACATCATCCATGACTTTTTTCTTCTCGTAGCCACTATCTTAACGGAACTGGGACTCACTGCCTACCTCCTGGAAACTATTAGCAAAGGATGCTTTTGGAATCGATCAAAATGCTGATGTCGTAGCTGTCCGGATATCCATCTGTTGGTCAGAAGAAAACATTTGTATACTGTTCGTGCCACGCGGAGTGGCCGCCCGGTTTGAGGCGCTATGTCACGGATTGCGCGGCCCCTCCCGCCGGAGGTTCGAGTCCTTCCTCGGGCATGGTTTGTGTGTTGGTCTTAGCATAAGTTAGTTTAAGCAGTTTGTAAGTCCGATAGTTTAGTAGTTTGTAAGACCGATGAGCTCAGCAGTTTGGCCCCTTAGGAATTCACACCCATTTGAACATCCTGTTCTTCCTGTTTGTTGGAGGCAATCTTTTGGTCTAGGGATGTGTTCCGATGTCCGTTGTGGACCGAAGTCAAATGTAAGTGGCCTTATAACTCTATCTCGGGGCACACCCAAAGCTAGTTTTAAGTTAAGAATAAAGCGCAGATCTACTGCCTAGGTAGTATTCAATCAGCTCACAGCACTGATCCAGTATTCCATAAGCACGTACATTGCTCTCTAGGTGAAAGTTTGAAACTGCATAGCATGCCTTCCGTAAATCCAAGAATATCTCAACTTGGGTGATATTGCTTTGTGGATCGCATGGTGAGACACTGCGAGTATTGTTTCCCAAGATCGATGTTTGAACAATCCATTCTGATATTTACGGTGGAGGTATTCAATCTTTATCGCTCTTTAGTACCCATTAGATTCAATGCTAAGTGTCTATTCTCGATGTGTCTCATTGTTCGGATGCGCACGCTCATATTTCCAATACTCGTTGAGAGTTAGATATAGGTCAACTCAGCGAAAGCATCGGACGCACTGGTGGACAAAAGAGACAACAATCTCTTCAAAAATATGTGATGCACACCCCGTCTTATGCTAGCTTCTCGTAATGCCTGCCGAACAGCATGTGCAAAAGGAAGATAAAAAGCTCTCACGTTCAGCTTCGCACGGTGCGCAGTTATTTTCTGATGTTTAGGAGGAGGTATGTATGACGTGACTAGCTGTCCGAGTGAAATGCACGTGAGTGACACGTAGCAATGCCGGAATGTGGGCAGCAATAGCGTGCGGAGTACACGGCAAAGTTCACGCTACGGTGTAATGCCAAGGTTCAGCACAGAGGTGCAAGACACGCGATGCAGCCGCGATCTGCTCTCCTATCTAGGTTGCCTCCAAATTAATGATTAACAACGTAGCTCAGAGTGGCGTAGTATTTTCGTAGGAACTTACACCTACAGGTTATAGAGAGCGCAGCCTGCCTTTGAGCACTGGGTGGCTTGGCATGATCGATTTGATCCGAGCCAATCACCCGTTTTCAGCAAGGCTCGCGGAGTTTACACCACGGGGTCGCGGGTTCGAGTCACAAAAGAAACAAAAATGTTGACGACAGTTTCCGCGGAGACATTGGCAAGAACTCAACTGATATCTCTTCAAATTAAGTGGTCGGACTTACCGAGTCCACAATGAATTCCGCAGTGTGACTATGTCCAGATCAGGTAAGTAGATCAGTTCGAAGTGGCGGTAGTTTTTATTGTATCCTTACCATTATGGTAAGTGAACAGTTGAATTATTCCAGAATGAGATTTTCACTCTGCAGCGGAGTGTGCGCTGATATGAAACTTCCTGGCAGATTAAAACTGTGTGCCAGACCGAGACTCGAACTCGGGACCTTTACCTTTCGCGCGCAAGTGCTCTACCAGCTGAGCTACCCAAGCACGACTCACGCCCCGTCCTCACAGCTTTACTTCTGCCAGTATTTTGATTCGCAGGAGAGCTTCTGTAAAGTTTGAAAGGTAGGAGACGAGATACTGGCAGAAGTAAGGCTGTGAGGACGGGGCGTGAGTCGTGCTTGGGTAGCTCAGCTGGTAGAGCACTTGCCCGTGAAAGGCAAAGGTCCAGTTCGAGTCTCGGTCCGGCACAGTTTTAATCTGCCAGGAAGTTTCAGTTGAATTATTCTTTAGGTGATCCGCTGTCACAGCTTGATGAACATATTTAGGCCGCCAAATTTGCAACGTCATTTAGACATGTAATTTTGTGCTATTGTTGCCCACTTCATGACCTGAGAGACAGAAAGCAGTGTGATATTATGCTTGTCAGAGAGAATTAAAGTGAGCTATAAAATACGTCCTTATCGTTGGGATTCGTGTCTGTAGTGGACGTGTCATTTTGCACTGCTGAACACGAAGTCATGGAAGGTTTTGAACTGAAAACAACGAACTACCGAAAGCATGGTCGGAAAAATTAAATAAGTCGCGGTTGTCTGCAACATTCTCTACAAAGCAGACGTTTTTTGGTTATTCCTATCGCGGTTATGTGAAACAAGAGTATGAAAAAATATTTCTGTTTCTAGTTCTGTAGTCCGTATTTGCAAGTTTAAAAACTCATCTTTCGGTACCTCTGGTTGGGTATAGCAGTTAAAGCACGTGCGTTTGTCTACATGCAATGATGTCACTCAGCTGCATATAGACACAGGCCTTGTAAACCATTCTTAAAACCAGTACCATATAAAAGTTTAAACCTAAAAATGTGTAGTACAGAACTGCACCTCGTCATGAACGGGATTTTCTGTCACCAAATTGCAAACTATTTTGGTAAATATAACAACTGCTTTTCAGTAATGCAGAATCTTTTATGTTGTCAGTGTTTTTGTTCCTCTCTATACTCGCCATTAACCAATTCTTGGTGGCATAGCGAAGAGTTTTTATCGTATTATTCAGTCTTTGGATGGAGATTTTAGAGAAATGTTGTGTGCATTTGATTATACACGGCTTGGCGTTTCTTATGTTTCCCTCTTGTCTTCGTGAAATTAAGACACTGTGTAACTGAGCGCGTCCTTTTATTTTGATTCAACAAATTTTTGTTTTGTTTGTGCAGATGTAGAAATCTATTTCGCTAAAAGGCAGGGAGATGTTATCGAAGAAATTCTGAGATCCCATGTCTGACACACAAAAAGTGAGCACGAAAGCGTGTGTGTGTGTGTGTGTGTGTGTGTGTGTGTGTGCGTGTTTAATCAAGGAAAACAAAGAAACCAGACGCGATATTCAACAAGAACCTGACTTGCTATTCACTGTGGATGATACAGGAAAGCTACAGAGAGGTAAATGAGAAGAACCGGACGGGGATTTATACGCCTCTTCTGGCTTAACTAGTTAGCCCCTCGGTAAGTGAATATGCGCGATGAATTTGCAAGACTCGTTGGAATACGTTAGTTGTAACTGCTTCGCTCCCAGCAGAAAAAAAAATGCAATTTACCTTTCTTGGTACGAAAGCGCTCTCTTCAGCTGACTGCGAAATTGTCTGCAGTGACAGAAACGAAAGAAAGGGTTTTGTTCTGTTCCCTCAGAGGCAGTTTCTCGTTCCTCAGTATTTTCATAGCAGACGATACGAGGAAGGCCTCTTTTCATTTCACAATGCTTCTCTTTCACTGTGTACCGTGACTCAACGCAGCAGGCACGGTGATGTGGAGTGAATACTGCACCCACCTTCGCTTTGTTCACTCGTATTACCCTTGCAAGACGACCGCATGTGCAAGCATTTCTTTTATATGTACCTAACGTTACCGTCAGTATTTTTGTGTGTATATTATTACGTCTGCGCTCACGAGTTTGTTCGTCAAGAGATCTGTGACCGTCGCATAAGCCAGCACCGGGCTACGTTTTCAAATAGTTCACAGCATAACAAACACAGCAATTGGAAAACTCTCTCGGCATTAGAGTGCAAGTTTTGTAAGACATCCGTGCAATAGACAACACTGAAATAAACTCTCTCTCGACGCCAAAGGCTTTTCACACTAACGCCTAGGAAATACGCGTCACACACTATACCCTTCAGCATTACGCACGTCTCTCGTCGTTTGAACCAAGTCTCAAACGATTTTACTTAATGAGTGACGACAAACAAGAACTTTCGCAGGCTTCTATGCCAAGATATGTGAAACTTGAACAAATGGTTATTGGTGGCTCTGAGCACTATGGGACTCAACTACTGTGGTCATCAGTCCCCTAGAACTTAGAACTACTTAAACCTAACTAACCTAAGGACATCACACACATCCATGCCCGAGGCAGGATTCGAACCTGCGACCGTAGCGGTCGCGCGGTTCCAGACTGTAGCGCCTAGAACCGCTCGGCCACACCGGCCTGCAATGGTTATTTGTTTCACATAAAACTACTGTAATGGGCAAACGCAGGTATTCAATCCTGTAATGTTCAACTACAGTATTAGAAGTGTTCTGTTTGATACAGCCACGTCGATCAAATACCTAGGCGTAACGTTGCATAGCGACATTAAATAGAACTAGCACGTAAGGCTGGTTGTAAAGAAGGCGAATACTAGGAGAGTATGGTTCACTTGTAAGCTTGTGGGACCAATTCTTGACTACTTCTTGGGTGTTTGGAAACTCTAACGAGTTAGATTAAAGGAAAGCATCGAAGCAATTCTGAGGCGTTCTCCTAAGTTTGTTACCGACTAGACCGATCAACAGGCGAGTATTTCAAAATGCTCTGTGAAATCAAATGGGGATTTTTGGAGCGAAGACACTGTTCTCTTCCCGAAGCACTGGTGAGAAAGTTTAGAGACAGACTGCAGAACGTGATCAGCCAGTACATTATGACCACCCACCGAACAGCCGGTATGTCCACCTTTGGCACGGATAACAGCGGCGACGCGTCGTACCATGGAAGCAATGAACCCCTCGTATGTGGCTGGAGGGAGTTGGCATCGCATCTGCACACATACACGTCACCTAATTCCCGTAAATTCCGGGCTGGGGGGCGTTGAGCTCTGACACCACATTCAGTCACATCCCAGAGGTTTTCTATCGGGTTGGAGTTGGAGGGCCAAGACGGCAACTGTAACTCGCTAGTTCAAATGGCTCTGAGCACTATGGGACTGAACTTCTGAGGTCATCAGTCCCCTAGAACTTAGAACTACTTAAACCTAACTAACCTAACGACATCACACACATCCATGGCCGGCCGGGGTGGCCGAGCGGTTCTAGGCGCTGCAGTCTGGAACTGCGCGACCGCTACGGTTGCAGGTTCGAATCCTGTCTCGGGCATGGATGTGTGTGATGTTCTTAGGTTAGTCAGGTTTAAGTAGCTGTAAGTTCTAGGGAACTGATGACCTCAGAAGTTTAAGTCCCATAGTGCTCAGAGCCATTTGAACCATTTTTGAACACATCCATGCCCGAGACAGGATTAGAACCTGCGACCGTAGCGGTCGCGCGGTTCCAGACTGCAGCGCCTAGAACCGCTCGGCCACCCCGGCCGGCAACTCGCTAGTGTCTTGCTGTAACAACTCCGCCACACTCCTGACATTGAGACATGATCGTTCATGAAACGGTGTACGTGGCCTGCAACCAGTGTACGATGCTCCTTGGCCGTCACGATGCGTCGGACGAGCTCCAGTGTACCCATAGACGCACACATACGTCCGCAGCTCGTGTTCTCGCGGTCGCGTTCTCGCTTCCAGAGCGCGGGGTCTCGGGTTCGATTCCCGGCGGGGTCAGGTATTTTCACCTGCCTCGAGATGACTGGGTGTTTGTGTTGTTCTCATCATTTCATCATCATTCACGAATGTGGCGAGTTTGGACTGAGCAAAGGTTGGGAATTTGTTCGGGCGCTGATAACCGCGCAGTTGAGCGCCCAACAAACCAAACATCATCATCATCATAGACGCCCACGTGAATGTTCCACAGACCACAATGGAAACGGCTCCGGAAGCTTCCATCCCGCAGTACAGGTGTCAAGGAGCTCTTCCGTTGAAAGACGACGGATTCGCGCCCTCTCATCGGAATGATGAAGCCGGTATCGGGATTCATCACATCATGCAGCGCTCTGCCACTGCACCAATGTCCGGTGCCGATGGTCGCGTGCCTATTTCATTCGTAGTTGCCGATGTATGGTGTTAACATTGGCACATGGATGGATCGTCGGCTGTGGATGCCCAGCGTTAGAAGTGTTCGCTGCTCTGACCAGCATTGAAGTCTGATGTTAGTTCCGCCAGAGTTCGTCGCCTGTCCTGTTTTACCAGTCTGTCCAGCCTACGGCGTCCGACATCTAGAATAAGGGCGTGGTTTCACCTTGATTTCGCCACGTGTTGAAGACACTCACCACAGCACTCCTCAAACACCCGACGAGTCGCGCAGTTTCCGAAATGCTCGTACCGAGCCTCCGGGCCATCACAATCTGCCATCGGTCAAACTCAGATAGCCGAATTCTACGCGCTGACAGCACGCTCACTGATACTACCTGCACGGTGCGTGTGTCTGAGTAGCAGTCATTCCTCGCCAAGTGACGCTGCCACAGCCTGGATGGGTTTGTATCAATAGTAGGGTGGTGGTCATAATGTTCTAGCTGATCGGTGTACATGTCGCGTTAGTTATCGCGAAGACAAGTGAAATCAGAGCTCCTGCGGAAGAATATAGACAAACGTTTTTCTCTCTTTCCATTTGCGAATGGAACAGGATAGGGTTCAAAAAGTGGCTCTGAGCACTATGGGATTTAACATCTATGGTCATCAGTCCCCTAGAACTTAGAACTACTTAAACCTAACTAACCTAAGGACAGCACACAACACCCAGCCATCACGAGACAGAGAAAATCCCTGACCCCGCCGGAAATCGAACAGGATAGGGGTTGGGTTGTTTTGGAGGAAGAGATCAAACAGCGAGGTCATCGGTCTCAATCGGATTAGGGAAGGACGGGGCAGGAAGTCGGCCGTGCCCTTTCAAAGGAACCATCCCAGCATTTGCCCGAAGCGATGTAGGAAAATCACGGACAACCTAAATCAGGATGGCCGGACGCGGGGTTGAACCGTCGTCCTCCCGAATGCGAGCCCCACCTCGCTCGGTGAACAGGATATGGAATGACTAGCAGTGGTATAAGGTACCCTCTGTCATATACTTTATGGTAGCTTGTAGATTATGCATGTAGATAGTATGACGACGTCTTGCATGTAAAAGAAAAATTTTGTGGAGGGTATAAGAAAGCATGTATTATGCCCTGAAATGTCTTTGGTGCCACGCTATGGACATATAATGAAGACAACGTGCAAGAGATAACCATTGTTTTTACATAATTCGTTGGTAAGATGATTTTAAAATATGTGAAATGAAACCACCATCACTGCTATTCGAGGAACGTAACATGTTGTTGTTGTTATCGTTGTCGTTAATACGATACCGTCAGAGGAGGCAAAGGAAATTTAGTTGAACGGAATGGATAGTGCATTGTAAAGAGGCTATACGATGACTATCAACGAAAGTAAAATGAGTGTAATTAAATGTAGGTGAATTAAATAAGGCGATGCTGTGTGAATTAGATTAAGAAAGATGACAAAAGTAGTAGACGAGTTTTCTTTTTGACACAGCAAAGTAAGAGACGACATAAAATGCAGACTGCAGCGAACTGATGGAAGACGAGTGTTATCGCTCAGGGTGACTAAAAGAAAGGATCCGGAGGCACAACAGTCATACGAACATGCGAATCTTTGCCATCTAGCGTATTAATTGAAATATCATGTACGAGAAACGAAATGCCTTGGCTAGACATTTGGCAGCTATCTTGGTGTGGCACGCATGTCTCGTGGCACTTGAGAAAGAAACGCAATGCTGCTTGCTCGTACACTGCACGACAATGTTTTTTCTTTTTTTAATATTTAAATTTTTAATTCATTAGTCTACTTACTGACCGGTTTGATGCTGCCCGCCACGAATTCCTGTTTTGGGCCAGCCTCTTCATCTCAGAATAACATTTGTACCTAATGTCCTCAGTTATTTGTTGGACACATTGTAATCTTCATCTTCCCCTACAGTTTTTATCCTCTACTGCTTCCTCTAGAGCTATGGGAGGTATCTCCTGATATCTTAATAGATGTCTCCTCATCCTATCACTCCGTCGTGACTTCGTTTTCCACATACTCCTCTTATCGCTGATTCTGCGGGGAACCTCGTCATTTCTTATCAGTCCACAAATTTTTGATATCCTTCTACAGCAGTACATCTCGAACGCTGAGATTCTCTTCTTTTCTGATTTTCTCACAATCTGTGATTCACCATCATACAATGCTATGCTCCATCCTCAAAAATTTCTTCTGGACATTAAGGCTGACAGTCAATGGCTTCATGGGAAAATGTTTTCGGGTGCCCACGCAGCCACGATTTAGCGAGGCATGCACATCTTTCGAAACAAATCGGCGCCCGCGAATGTCCTTCTTCAGGGCTGCAAAAATATGGAAATCGCATGGGGAGAGGTCGGGACTGCTTAAGGCCTTTCCAGCAAAACTTCAGTAGTCAAAACAACCCGCCAACGAAATGCCCGCCCACATGTTGCCAAGGCGGTTCTCAGTATGCTGCAAAAGTTTCACTGGAAAGCCCTAACATCCCCCATACAGTTCCGATCTCTTCCCATGCGATTTCCATGTTTTTGGAGCCCTGAAGTAAGGCATTTGTGGCTTTCGATGTGCTCCGCACGAAGGGATGTACGCCTGGGTACTGCCATGGTTTCATAAAAAACGGCAAACATTTTTCCATGAAGAAATTGACCGTGTGTTCTCTCACAGCGGGGTACACGTGTTGACAGTTATGGCGATTAGTTCTGGATAGTGAACAGTTTACTTTCTTTTTTCCCATCTGTTTCTTTTTCATTTGACTGACCTTATAGTAGACTTCTTTCGGTCGGGCTACTCTACGTTTTATTTCCTCACTGCGTCGTCTGTGACGTGTTGTTTTGCTCCCCAGGTAACAGAATTCTCTCAGTTCATCTCCTTCGTAGTCACAAATTTTGTATCCCGCCAGGAAGGCGGCACGTACTAGGAGTACGAAAATTACGTCGTTACTGCAGTGAGTAAAGGTGATTTACTAGTGCAAGAAAGAATACATAACTTTGTACAGATGCGAAGTCTTAGACCCGTCGTATGTAGAGCAAAGCTGAAGCGAAGTGTCCTGGTTGTCTGCACTTGATAAAATTGGCAGAATCTGTAGCGATGCTCGTAGAGCTCTCCAACGCCGGCTAGAGGGCGCTGTCATCGGTGTCGGTGTCGTAGTGCCAACTTAACTGGTACCGAAGTCGTGGCATCGTAGGTATCGATACCACAACAAATTTTAGTAAATTTAACGCTAGTCAAATTTCTGTTACTCTTTAATTGCTTCTGTCTTTCTTCGGTTTTCCCTGAGTCCCTTGCAAATGCGGTCCAATGTACATAGTAGCCACACGAAGGTTGCATTAACAACCAACCGCGCGACTGCTACGGTCGCAGGTTCGAATCCTGCCTCAGGCATGGATGTGTGTGATGTCCTTAGGTTAGTTAGGTTTAAGTAGTTCCAAGTCTAGGGGACTGATGACCTCAGATGTTAAGTCCCATAGTGCTCAGAGCCATTTGAACCATTAACAGCCAGCTAAGAAACACAAGACCAATTATCTCATGGAATTCGTTTCTGC
The DNA here is from genome assembly GCF_023864345.2 of Schistocerca serialis cubense. Lineage (NCBI taxonomy): Eukaryota > Metazoa > Arthropoda > Insecta > Orthoptera > Acrididae > Schistocerca > Schistocerca serialis. Next base: position 381,619,381 of record NC_064638.1, on the reverse strand, counting down.
GATAGTATGGTTTTATCATTCCATTTAGCAGGTCCTGCACTTCATCCTCACTTTCGCTGAGGATAGAATGTCATCAGTGACTCTTCTCATCGATATCTTGTCATATTTTAAATCCCGCTTCTGAACCTTTCTTTTATTCCGTCTTTGATTCTTCGATCATCTGGGGCGACAAACTACATTCCAGTCTCACTTTTTTTCTGAGCACTTCGTTCTTGGTGGTCTTTCATCCTTATTTTTCCTTAGTAGCCATCATTTGTTCATTGCGCCAGACCATCGCAAGGCCATAAGAGCCGGGAGTATTTGTTCACTAATGCTTGAAAATGGCCATCGGCTAATCAGCTAATAAGCCCGGGCGGCGGCATTGAGTCTTGACTGGCAGCAAGGGGCCCTAAATCTCACAGAGGCTCCGCCTTCACAGCTTGTCACGGCGGCCTGCTGCCTGACAATGACAGGCGTCAGCTGTAGCCCGCGCGACCACACGCGAGTTGTAATGTGCTACAGGCGCGGCCCCCTCTGATCCTCGCCGCGCGCAGACCTACAGCCTGTCTGCGCCACCGGTGTAACTTATTGTTCCCTTTTTGTCTCCGTCCAATCGCAAAGCGCCGCAAGCGTGACCTGTCTGGAGTTCACCTCCCTCTCTCTCTCTCTCTCCCTCCAGCAGCAGCACCACTTCCCGTGCGTACCGTATCATCAGGAAGAAAATTTTGCGAAATTCCAACAGAAATACAGAGGGGTCCAAAAAAATGTATCCACTGTTTAAAAGTCCATAACTTCCAAATTAATTGACGGAGTTGTCTCATTTTTGGTGAAAGTGTAGCTTAAAGTCCAACTTAAAGATATCACTGGAGGTGTTCGAAATGGTCACCATTAACATCCACACATAAACGATGCCGCCGAACTGCAGCACGAACTACTGACTGCAAAGTGTTCATTTGGATATTTGCACATGAATGTACGATGGATTCTCGAAGTTCATCCAGTGTGCGTGGGTTTTGTCGATATTCGACGTCCTTTAGTGTTCCCCACAGGTATAGGGTCTGGGGAACGTGGTGGATACTCCACAGCACCTCTACGGCCTATCCATCTTCCTGGTAGATTTTCGCCGAGATACGCCCTAACACGATTTTGGTAGTGAGCTGGGGCACCATCTTGTTGAAAGTAAACTCTTCCGTCTCCATAAAAGTCTCGCATGCAGGTAAAATGGATATCAGAAGCTTCTGAAGGTACACCTCACCGATAACTGTGCCGTCAAAGAAGAATGGCCCAATGAAGCCCTGGTAAGACAACCCACACCACACATTTACTCCTGGCAAATTCACGGCTTTGTCTACATGGACGTTCGGATTTTCGGCGGCCCAGTAGATGCAATTGTGGCGATTTACTGTACCATTGAGTTTGAACTGTGCCTCATCAGACCACACAAGCATCTCTGCAAACTCTTCATCGTTGCGCACCATGTTAGTAAACCACTCGCAGTACTCCATTCTACGATCTGGGTCATCCTCGTTCATTGCGTGTAACAATCGTGGGATGTAGCACTTCCACTTTGCTGTCTTCAAAATTCGCCGAACCCTTGGGCGACTCACTCCAGTTTCACGGGCACACTGTCTCACAGACTTCTGTGGTGACCGAGTGAATTATTGCAACACACGACGGGAGTTAGCTGGACTTGTTACTGTTACAGGGCGTCCAGATCGTTGTTTGTGTACATCTTTGACACAGCCTTCGGCTTCAAATTTGTCTCGAATGCGACGAATCGTTAAACGTATCGGTAGCTCTGTTTGGTACTCATTTCGCCATTGCCGTTGAACCTCATTAATGTTTTCGTACTTAAAATACCACTTCAAAACTGACTTCCTTTCATCGAATGTAAGCCTTGCGCCAGCCATGTTTACTCGAGTAACTAGGTGCAACTAAGAACAAAACACTATCCGGCGACTGTCATCTGACAAAGCAAAACAACGCAATACAACGCTTGTGTGGCGATTGCCGTAACTACAAACTATTACACTACCAAAGATGAGACAACTCCGTCAATTAGTTTGCCAGTTATGGACTTTTAAACAGTGGACACATTTTTTTGACCCCTCTGTATATTCATATTCACTTCCCCCTCCTTCCATTCTGCCATCTTTGCCGTTTCGATTCAGCAGATAAGACCGTAGACAGCTTCAACAATAAAGCTTTATTTCGATGGAGAAAGGATAGCTCTGACAGCTGGCAGCGCTGTTCACATAATGCAAACTTTTACGTCTGGCACTTGCGTCGTTAATTTTTTTTAACGAGCAGTAGGCCGTGATCCAAGACATATTTCTGTGCCGAAGTTTTCGTATCGTAATGCTGGAGACACCACCAGAGACTATAAAGATTCATTTAACAGTTTCAAACTTAAACTAGCTCAGCAAGTCGAACTGTTCGTACGTATTCACGCAACGGGCATCGGATGGCTACCTCAGATCGCAGAGTCGCGTCGACGTGTGTTAACGTTGCTTGTAGTGGGCAATGGTTGGCGCCGTTTGCTTTATTTAGCACTAAGGCCCACAATGTGTCTAATCTCAGACCTCTCTTTCTTTTAAAATTGTTTTTGTGCTTTAAATTTCTCTGCTATAGTAATGATTGGATCTTCCAAAAACCGTAGTGTCGGAGAAACGAATTTGGTGATTCCGTGATTTGCCTCGGGCATGGGTGTGTGTGATGTCCTTAGGTTAGTTAGGTTTAAGTAGTTCTAAGTTCTAGGGGACTTATGACCTAAGATGTTGAGTCCCATAGTGCTCAGAGCCATTTGAACCATTTTTGATTCCGTGATTCCAGAGCATGATTTGGTTTTGCCGCTTTATTCGTGTTTCCCGGACGATATTGTTGTGTTCCGCAGTCGAGTGTTAAAACTTCTTTTTGTTGTTCCTATATAGACTTGACCTGTCCGCAGCTCGTAGTCTTAAGGTAGCGTTCTCGCTTCCCGTGCACGGGGTCCTGGGTTCGATTCCCGGCGGGATCAGGGATTTTTCCTGCCTCGAGATGACTGGGTGTTGTTATTGTATCGTCTTCATCCTCATCATTCATCCTCGTTACGGTCGGAGGAAGGCAATGGCAAACCACCGCCAATAGGACCTTGCCTAGTACAGCAGTGCGGGTCTCCCGCGTCGTCCACTACGCTCCTCGGAGTATGGAACCTCATGGTTCAAATGGCTCTGAGCACTATGGGACTCAACTGCTGTGGTCATAAGTCCCCTAGAACTTAGAACTACTTACACCTAACTAACCTAAGGACATCTCACACATCCATGCCCGAGGCAGGATTCGAACCTGCGACCGTAGCGGTCGTGCGGTTCCAGACTGTAGCGCCTTTAACCGCTCGGCCACTCCGGCCGGCTATGGAACCTCATCAATGTACAAGAGATTTTATAAACTCTTGCTGTGGCAAGTGGTAGTTGTAAATCCATTGCAGTGTTCAAATATGCGCACACCTTTCTTGTTGGCGTAAACACTGTGTCAAAAGTGTGTCGTCTTAGCACTCTGATGATGAATGTGAAATTGGTTTTATGAGGAGGAGGAGGAAAACTTCGTATTGGTTCTTTTTGCACTAGAAGCTCCAGATGTTTGGGAAGTGTGTCGCATTTATTTCTTAGCGTAAACGGAACCGGAACTGGATTGGACGTTGTTTGAGGAGGGACTGTTTATTGATGGAAGGAATAGAAGGAATGATGGAGGGAAAAGGGGGAAGAGGAAAAAGAAGATATCAAATGCTGGACAATATCAAATGAGACAAATATTCAGAACTGAAAAGACTGGCTATGGACAGACAAAAGTGGAAGAGGCTTAACCCATGACAAGACCTGCCGTTAGGCAGAATACCATACTACTACGAGCCGTTTCTTTTGAAAATAGTTCTTAAATGATCGACCTTTTACTGAAAGTACTGTGACTTACAGATTCCTTTAATAGAAAAGGCGGAGGACTGTAATTAGACTACTTTTGAGCATTCGCGCTAACAGAAGCAAACGGCGCCGGTTACTCCCCACCACAAGCTCCGTAATACACATCGGCATGAACCCGTGATCTTAAGCTGCGTTTTCCTAGCTGCGGGAATTTCCCGAAGCCTGCTGCTGTAATAAAAAATATTAATAATAATAATAAGAAGAAATATTTTTTTATATATTGAATTACTGAGTTTAATTTTTCTGCACTCGGACAAGCACAAGAAGTTGGGCTATGCCTGTAAACAGGTAAAGAATCTTTTCATATTAGACCTACATAAATGAAATAGTCTTTTTCTTGTGGTATATGCTTACCAATTAATAATATTAAGTTCGATCGTCGTATCCACCTAAAAAATCTTGACCGTGTCCATGTTGCGTTAATCGGATCTTCGTAAATTTTCTTTTTCTTCTTATTACATTACTACTTCAAATAATAACTAATACAATCTTTCAGTTAGTAAAATAATAGTATATTCTTCTGTTGGATGCCCATAGAAAATACATACTCGTCACTTATTCACAGTCCGCAGCTCGTGGTCCTGCGGTAGCGTTCTCTCTTCCCGCACCCGAGTTCCCGGGTTCGATTCCCGGCGGGGTCAGGGATTTTCTCTGCCTCGTGATGACTCGGTGTTGTGTGATGTCTATGATGTCCCTAGGTTAGTTAGGTTTAAGTAGTTCCAAGTTCTAGGGGACTGATGACCATAGGTGTTAAGTCCCATAGTGCTCAGAGCCATTTGAACCATTTTGAACTTATTGACATCGCCCGGAATGGCGGCCTACGATTGCGCTCTAAGATAACTTGCGTCTACATCCGTTCACTAGCAGAGAACAAGTCCTTCCTCTTACTGAGGAACAGGAAAAACATCTTATGTTTTTTAACATCTGAAAATCAAAAATACATGACGGTATGTGCAGGCTCTACGCTGGGCTACCGCTTCACCTTTTCCCTTTGCCTGTAAAGAAATCGAAAACATAAAAGTAAGAAATGGAAATTATCTGCCTCAGAGGATGAGCAACTTATCGAACTGGTTTCCGAAAAGTAAGTTTTATGGAATACGGCCGACGCCGAGTGGAAAAATCAAATGAAGAAAGACTTAATTTGGGCAGAAACAGGAAGAAAAATGAATAAAACATGTAGACAGAAATGTGTTTTATTATGGCCAATGTAATACATTCTGCCACTCGGTTACAGGAATTACTTCTCAGTTTGTCTTCAATTAACGAAAGAAAATAATGAAAATGGTTGAGTATAAATCTGAAAAGTGGCCTAAACTTCTCCGCATCGTCGAGCAACTGTTTTGTAACTAAAATTTTATATGCTTCTTTTTCTTCACAATGCAAGAACATTAGTCTCACTGCTTCGCGCTTCCTGAGTACTCTTTCGAATAACATACAATCCTCCTCCTTTTCCCTAACTTCCGTGTACTTTCGGAGTGTCAAAATTAACATTTTTTTTAGCTCGAGCAGTGCGCTACATGTTTGGCCCTCACTGCCTCCGCTGCTACTGTCGAGCTGCACTGTCCCGGGCCTAGCAGAGAGCTCGCAGCGAGCAGGAAACAGCGTCGCGCCAATGAACCGTGCGAAACTGCTCTCGTCCAGGAGAAACTATAGCGCCCACCGACTTCCAACAAACTTAAAAATTATTTCAGACCTTTCCGAAAATTTTCTCACTTTCACCCCCCACAAAAAATGTGACTGGAAAAAGTTTGTCGCTTACTACATTTTGCACATTAGTTTGGTAAAAGTTCCGAGTCAGACGTTACATTTTAATTTATTATTTCACTATCACCGACTCTATTGGCCAGAACTTTTGCAGTCGTTCTACTTAAGGCAACTATGAAGTTATGTTGTTGTACGACGCTTAGTTTAGGAGATACGGAGTGATAAATATCGAGTAGCGCGAAAAATAAACTTTCCTTAAAATCTTAAATATTTATCTGTTTCAATAGCACAGAATTGACATTGGGTTGAAAAAAAGGTATCGGGAGGTAGTTCTCGTATCACTGTATCAGGTGCAGTTGCCAAATTCTAAAAAAAAGTACGTTTTTTACGTTCTGAAGCGCACCGCTCCGCCCCTAGGAAAAGGTTCCACACAGCACTCTGCGACCCGCATCGCACAGCAGAACACGCAACCGTATTCCGCAGCACGCTGCGACAAACTCCCGCAGCTAGGAAAACGTAGCTTAAGGCAGCTGTCTGCTGACATCACGAACACTGTTGCGTGGATACGTGCTAGCAGTGTGGACTGTTGAGCTTCTTTAAATTTGAAACTAGTGCCTAAATCTGTATAACCTGTGATGATGTTTCAAGTATTAGAAGACGAAACTTTAGGCACAGAAATATGCCCTGGACCATGGTCTAATGCCAATTAAAAAGATCATCAAGGGCACAAATAACAAATCGAGAAAGTCTTCATTGTACGATCAGTACTGCCAGCTCTCAGAAGTGTCCTTTCGCCATCGAAATTGTAACTGCATTTTGTAAATTTTGCAGGTTTCTTAAAACAATAATATGAAGTGATACAGAAAGTTGCTACATGCATAGTAACTGTATAGTAGACGCGTAGTTTTTGACAGATTACAGAAATCCGTGCACTTTCAAATCTCTCTTCGATTATGGGCTTACTGGTGCTAACATTGCCTCTTTTTACAGACAGGTGGAGTTACACAGTTTCACTGCCTATCATCGATACAGCTCTGTTGTTGAAGCAATAATTTCACTGCTGACGCAAACGAATTACAGTACCACCTCTAACAATGGACTGCGCAATTTTGCTTTGGCCCTTGTTGCGGGGTGCTTCGGCTGCGGAGATTTCAGTGTGTACCAAGCGAGACTCTCCAACCTGTGACTGCAGCGAGATGGTAAAGACGGTGCTAACATTGCCTTGTACGTGTTTTCACCGGATCCCTGGACGAACTACACCAAGCTGACGCTAAAGCAATTGAGTTGTTGGAAAACTTGCATATTGATCTTTAATTTTTTCTTTCATTTATTTGTTTAATAGTGTGTTTTCAATTTCTTTCGTTATATTTTTAAAGGACATAATATTCGCCGTTGACTGTAGAGATAATTTATTTCACAATGGCTAAAGATTTTGCTTTGGTACATGCAAACTTTAAAATCTTTCGACATGTGCACGTCATCGTCAGAACTGCGCCTTTGCACTGTAGGAATATAGCAGCAATGAACGGGCGCGAAGCTCAGTACGTCGTGAAATGTTGTAAACTGCAATTAGTGCCGACGTTAACATTCCATCACAAATCGTAATAAACCAACGTTCTTACACAGTCAATATGTGAACTGAGGCAGTTTGCACGAAAATAGTTTCACAAGTTAATAAGAACTTAATATTTGTTTATAGTTGGTAGTCCACTTGTGATCATCTAAGAGCGACAAACGCTAATAAATACTTGTAGACGTGTCTGCCTGCTCGCTGGGGTGAGAATCCGAACGCAGCAAAGCCTCAGGATTAAGTTTGTTCTGTCTGGCGCTATGCCTCTGGACGTGAATGCCATGTGGCCGCTCCCAGCTTTCCAGACGTATTGTAGCATTCCTGAGGGCTGACTCAGTCGCTGCGTGTGGGAATCGGCATTCAGACCGTTACGGAAACTCCACTAGCCGAGTGTAATACCTATTTACGTGCATAGTCCGGTGAGGCCCGCAGCTGCTTTAATAACCTGCTGTTGTATTTAAACTCTGTATTGTGCTGTCCCTTTGGGCTCCACGAATATTAGTGCCAAGAAAGGCTTAGAAAAGTGCGCATTGCTGTCTTTCTGACTCTACCTCGCCGGGGAGAGGGGATGGGCGGATGGGAGAGAGCAGTTTCTTTGGGCGAATACTTACAAGGGATTCTCCATAAACCGTTGTTCTGAGTGACCAAAAATATTTTTAATTTGCTGACATTTGCTAGAAACAATACAACTATGTGTAAACGCTATTTAAGACTATTAGACTACATAAATTTTACGTGTGAATTTACTATATACAAGGATTATAATCGAATTAAATATTCGCACAATTGCTGTCGGCTGACTGCCGATCTTGCAAACTCCCGAGGTGGCCCACGAAATTGTTAAAAATGGTTCAAATGGCTCTGAGCACTATGGGACTAAACATCTGAGGTTATCAGTCCCGTAGAACTTAGAACTACTTAAACCTAACTAACCTAAGGTCATCACAAACACCCATGCCCGAGGCAGGATTCGAACCTGCGACCGTAGTGGCCGCGCGGTTCAAGACTGAAGCGCCTAGAACCGCTCGGCCACACCGGGCGGCCACGAAATTGTTATTTAGCCCTTCCATCCAGTCCGTATCAGGCGCAGATTGTATGCTTTCTCGTTTGGCCATTTTTGCTTCTACTTGCAGCAGTTCTGTAACATGTTACTTTTGGTTGAACTTTTAGAAAGTCTCTCTGCCGCGAATGTTGTAAAACACCGGCCGTCATGGGAAAACTACTCGCTCTTAAAATTAGCCTAGTCGGCTCCGACCGCCATCCATTTAGGTGGACTAGGGAAAGACTAACTCATCATCTTCAGGTTGAACAAAGAACCCCTCCCCTCTTCAACCGGAAACTGGCCAAGGCGGATTGCGTTTCCGCAAAACAGCCTAGCTTTACCGCAGAACATCCTATTTTCAAATGGTTCAAATGGCTCTGAGCACTATGGGACTTAACATCTTAGGTCATCAGTCCCCTAGAACTTAGAACTACTTAAACCTAACTAACCTAAGGACATCACACACATCCATGCCCGAGGCAGGATTCGAACCTGCGACCGTAGCAGTCGCGCGGTTCCGGACTGCGCGCCTAGAACCGCGAGACCACCGCGGCCGGCCATCCTATTTTCGTTACCACATAATTGTACTTATCTTTGCCGCAAAATATTAGAAATCACCACCGTAAATATAAATAGTATAACAAGTTACCTTTAAAACTGGCAGCGCAGCACATTGCTTCCCCCGGTGAGATACTTGTTCTTTAGTGGGACAGCCTGGAAAAGACGTGTAATTCTTTTTACGTGCTCCAGTAACGATAAGTCACCAAATTGATATTTGTCCCACAATTCAGTAGCAACGCTATTTTCTCGGTCACGTCTTTTTATTTTATAATAAACTGTGTTGAAGCACACACAAGTTTTACTTTGCAGTTGTTTTGGCTCTGAGCACTATGGAACTTAACAGCTATGGTCTTCAGTCCCCTAGAACTTAGAACTACTTAAACCTAACTAACCTAAGGACATCACACGACACCCAGTCATCACGAGGCAGAGAAAATCCCTGACCCCGCCGGGAATCAAACCCGGGAACCCGGGCGCGGGAAGCGAGAACGCTGCCGCACGACCACGAGCTGCGGACTGCAGTTGTTTTAAAATTTCCCTAAACACGTGGATGGAAGAATAGGGTGTGTAAAATTGTTTTTTTGAATATCGATGAAACGCCTCGGCACCATTACTAGTCCTGATTCCATATGTTGGTTTACTGGCCAATAAATTATGGGGAAATTCAGCATTTTCACTTGCACAGTTTTCACGTACCAGTCTAGGAAAAAATTTAACTAATTGTGATTGGGAACTGTTCTATGCAAGTCGACGAACTCATCCCCAACTGTGCTCGAAGGTAGAAATCTTAAACCAAACATTTATTTCAGAAACTTTCTGGCTTCTGATTGAAAATTGGTATACTCAGAACGAAGTCTAAGTCCGACTATCGTTCGATTCCATGCCACCTAAGTGAAAACTGTAGCCTTTGATGTTACAGCTTTGAAACACTTTCGGTGCAAATTCAAAATCTAAGATTGTTTCAGGATTGAAACTTTCAATGTACAAACTACCACACAGAAATTGCAGATTTTGATCGCAAATGAAAAATACTATATATCTACCATGTCTACGCAGTAGGACCTTTCGTCTCTAATTGTTAAAAATGTAAACTGTTTTGACTGCAGTACGAGTGAGCATCTGTTTCCTTCGGGTTCTGTACAGTGATAAACGAGAATGTTGTCTCTTTTTTTCTATATTTATTAGTTAGCTGAACCAAATATTTCTGCTCTTATTATTTTCTAGGTTGTGAAGTTAGTTCTTCACACGTTTTTCTTTTGCAATTATTCAGCGTAACATGTGATTCAATAACCCTAGTATTTTTGTTTTCATGATCATGGGTCTCTCTTAAATACATCATTTCACTCGTTTCCGCACAGAAAGTTGGGAAAATTCTTCTAAGTGCACCTCCACGAAATGTCGCCCGTCCTCGTTTGTTTTAAGTTGCTTTCTGTATTTAAAGTTGACTTATTAATACAATCCACTCTACGATTTGTAGTAGTTTATCTGCAGTTCATTCTTTAAATGGTTAAAGTGACGAGAAAAAGACAAATGCACTTCGATAACAATGTCGAGAATTCGTTCCCGGTAGCTACGTAAAGCAGTAACTTTCCGTTGTTTACATGGAGATATCCAACACACCACAAAAAAAAAAAAATGGTTCAAATGGCTCTGAGCACTATGGGACTCAACTGCTGAGGTCATTAGTCCCCTAGAACTTAGAACTAGTTAAACCTAACTAACCTAAGGACATCACAAACATCCATGCCCGAAGCAGGATTCGAACCTGCGACCGTAGCGGTCTTGCGGTTCCAGACTGCAGCGCCTTTAACCGCACGGCCACTTCGGCCGGCAACACACCACCAGACGCAATATACAGCCTTCTACCTTGTGTATTCCCATCTACAGTAACTTTCGCCTGTGGCCACGGGGCCAGTACACAACCTTCAATCTAGTGCCATTTATAAGTAGCAATAGTTACGTATTCAGCATCGGGGCGAATAAACGCAGAGTTGCAAAAATTTCATTGTATGTAATTAGGAATTTCATTTAGCGACATTGAAAAAGTATTTTTTGCGGTAACGAAAATTAATTTTTGCGGAATTTCTTTCGCGTTTTTGCGCATTTGCTATCCAGCCATAACGAACACCGAGCGAGGTGGCGCAGTGGTTAAACACTGGACTCGCATTCGGGAGGACGACGGTTCAATCCCGCGTCCGGCCATCCTGATTTAGGTTTCCCGTGATTTCCCTAAATCGCTCCAGGCAAATGCCGGGATGGTTCCTTTCAAAGGGCACGGCCGACTTCCTTCCCCGTCCTTCCCTAATCCGATGAGACCGATGACCTCGCTGTCTGGTCTCCTTCCCCAAAACAACCCAACCCAACCATAACGAACAGGGCTAGCACTCGAGGGCGACTAGGAAATATGTTACATATTCCAGGTTAGAGCCCATGCCAGAAGATTTCAGATGTGCGTATACTCCACTACAGAATGAAACTCAGTCTGGTGGGGTGCTTATTGTATGTTTTTGGAATAATAACGTGCGTTGGACCACAAAGACTTACTTCGAAGCATCGTGCGAGCAACTCGCTTTCGTTTGTCAGGATATGTTTTGCAACCTCCACGCTAGTATTTAAGTGAGAGAGCTGTGAGCGTCACCGGAGAAAAGAGTGGTTCGAGTCGTTAGTACACGGTCGCTGAAGTTAAGGATCAGGCTTTTTGTTTCTGCGGTAATGGCAGACCCATAGGATAATGTAGCACACACGTTTCCCTGTGCTACTGGTCATTCTCCGTGAAGTAGCATGAGTCAGATCGGGATGTAAGGTCACGGACTGCCGCGGGGAATACTAACCGGGCGAACAGTAGCCGGGCACCGCTAGGCTGCGACTTGGCAGAGGGGGTTCGTCCGTGAAGGGAGTGCGTCAGCACAGCCGGTCCCTCTTGTTTGTGTGTGTCACGGCCGGCGACTGGCCGCTTGCCGCCAAGGTCCCCCACCGCCTGACTCAGCTCGCTTTGCTGCTTACTGAGGGTCATCTACCTCGAAACTACTGCCAATGGCTACATGCTGACTGCGCGGCAGTTTTCAAAAGCTATTTCCTAGAATATCGGCATATGATTGGCCCCTCCACGAGGTATAGCACAGCAATAAAGGAGAAAAAATGGTTCAAATGGCTCTGAGCACTATGGGACTCAACTGCTGAGGTCATTAGTCCCCTAGAACTTAGAACTAGTTAAACCTAACTAACCTAAGGACATCACAAACATCCATGCCCGAGGCAGGATTCGAACCTGCGACCGTAGCGGTCTTGCGGTTCCAGACTGCAGCGCCTTTAACCGCACGGCCACTTCGGCCGGCCAATAAAGGAGAAACTAAGTCTATTCAACAACATCCGTCGACTCGCTAATGACGTCATAACGAGCCCCAAAATGCAACACAAACATGCATTCAGAATGATGACCAGTCAGATCACCCGTCCCCATGACGCGAAAACATAAACAAACAAACAAACATCAAAATCGTACAAATTCGTAGTAATTGATATTAAAACTATTAAAACTACGGGGATAACCGCGGGAAACTAAGTGTTTTGGGCGGAGATTAACAAATCTAATGTAACAACAACGAAATAAAAAAAATACACAGAAGAAACAAGCAGAGAAATACGATGTGACTGTTGATGTCTAAACTCAAAATTATTGCGAATCGCCGGCCGGTGTGGCCTTGCGGTTCTAGGCGCGTCAGTCTGGAATCGCGTGACCGCTACGGTCGCAGGTTCGAATCCTGCCTCGGGCATGGATGTGTGTGATGTCCTTAGGTTAGTTAGGTTTAAGTAGTTCTAAGTTCTAGGGGACTGATGACCACAGGTGTTGAGTCCCATAGTGCTCAGAGCCATTTGAACCATTATTGCGAATCAACTACAACATGACATTTACGTATTGGGGAGGGGGTTTGAATGGAGGAGTTACTAACAGGGATAAACTTGTCAGGAATCTCGGAGAAGATTATTGGTAATTGTTTAACAAAGCATTACAAGAATTTTTAGTCAAAGTATCGATAGATAACCATTTTAAAATTACTGAGGAAAATTCCAAAGGTGGCAACAGTATGCGCAGAAGGCGATAACAGAATCAGAAGGCAGTGCAGTTTATATTACAACCGTTGTTTGTGGAGGTTGCGCAAAAGGCATTTAGAGAATAACACACTTATAAAATTTCTAGTCAAAGTGTATCCATAAAAACAATACAGATTAATAAACACGGAAGCAAATTAAAAGAAAACGCAACGACTAGTCAGGTGAAGGTTCTTAATTAAACGGAAGGCACTGTTACTGAATTACAGTTGTGCAAGTAATACTATTTTTTTTAAATTGACATGCAAGGCAATTTCGCTGATTCGCGAGGTTATTCAAACTGCGTTGAAGCCAACTTGCACCGTTAAGAAATGTTATGAAATATAAGGAATAAAACAAAAATACCAAAGATGCCGAGACAAAAATAATAAAGCTGGTGGAATGCCAACTTTCAGTGAGCTGAATATTAAGTGTCTTACATAGACAAGGACAACTGTAAAATTAATTTTATTTCAACTGCAAACATATTCAAAATTCAGTCACCACAGATTGCTTCCGCTTACTGGTGACAATTCGAAATGGACAATGAACTGCATGACTCCCAGCCAATAGCCTCTCACGACTTTATACGCTCTAGAAACATCGGATTAAATGATGTTCAGTGACCGGCAAGCAAGGCCCTCGAAACAACAACGCCAGGCAACAGTGACAATTATTACAACAGATAAAGGACATAAACATACGATTAAAATATAGACCTTTAAACTCTATAGAATTAAGACGGAAAATCCGAGGAATCACATATATCTAGCTACTGCACATTAAGTCTTATTAACTCGACGCAAAAGGAAGTAGTACTATCGTTATAGCCGAACTGCAGTATAATCTTTCTTGTTTTGCGACTTATCCACTCGATAATGAAGGTGAATCATCTATTATTCCGATGATGGCAATTACAAATGTTTAACAAGCGGATCATTATCGGTCAGCCTCGTTAAGCACCTTCGACAGTACGGAGAGTATAAAATTCACAAATTGCTCAGCATGCAGCCTTTTCTCGGCGACGACCAGCGTACATTCGTGACAGAAGTTGACCAACATCCAGGCTGTCTTCCTTTCTGAGAGACCACTTCATATGCCCATTGCCACTTGAGTATCAACAGTAACGTAGAAGCAAGTCCGCAGAGCTGCCTCACACACAATTCCCGGCCAAGCCGACGACGATCTTGTGACCAGCTAGCAGCCACAACAAAAAGTGAACATAGTCACTGCCGTCGATAACATTCCTCTCCTCGCATGCCGAACCACCTCTAGAAATAGGCGGAGCTTAGTTATCATCGATACGCGCACTCGTACGGATCATTTACTTTATTCTCAGATGACACCCAACTTTTACCAATGTTTACTAGTTGACTCCTGATCCTCTGTCTTCCGCCGCTACAAACGACCATGTAACTGAAGGATACATTTAGCAAAAATTACAGCGCAAGAACAGGAACAAATAAAATAAAGGACTGAAACACTGTAATAAAACAAATAAATAAAACTAATGATTAATAGATTAACATCAATATCTCTCAAAGCAGGTACTGTAGTACGCCTGGAAATAATTTTATATTCGAAAGGAAAATGTATTCATAAATGATTCCACGATCATGTAAATTGTAATCACAGTTTTCGCTCGTTATTAGGACAATCAAAGATAATGCATTATCTCAACGGATGACGTCACCCACAACAATAGTGCTGTCTCACGTTTCTGAGCCGATGGGGGGGTGTCGAATGCTCAAGTTGACCACCGAGCAATTCTCTGTAAAACAAAGTACTTCATTTATCCAGAATATAAGTTATTTTACTTTAGTAGATGCAAATCGATCATCGGATCGCGCCATAACTCCCTTATCCATTAGTTCACTGGTATACCGACTGAAAGAGCCTCTTCGATTTAGATCTCCTCAATAGCCCGACAAAGCGAAGTGTCCGCGCAACGATGGAGACGCTAGTGAACCATACTGTGCCTCGGAGAATATGAATGGGAGACGAAGGAGAACAGTTTTTCCGTACGTGTTATCCCCTCCTCGCCAGAGAACTGAGTGAAGATCACAAGGGCAATAGGCCACATGTCGTTTCAGAAGTAAGTAACGGGAATCACGCCAGTTCAATAACTTTTCATCATCAAGATTTGCCACAACACCTGACAATCTGTAGTATCACATCACCAGAACAGTTGCCGTTATCCTAAATTACACCTTCTTTAGTGTTCTAGTGGCATGAAAACTAAAGATACTGTAGGTGGTGATAATATGTCCTTAAAGAGAAAAGTGATGATGGAGTGTCTCTCCCTCGGTGTCACTGAAATGGGCATTTGTGACCTGGAGTCACCTTCTGGTGAATTCGGCCCCGCCTGGTGCAAGTCTTGTTGTCTGGCTTCAATTCGGAGACTTGCACGTCGATGAGGATGACACGATGATAACATGCCCACCCAGTCCCGAGCGAAGAAAATCCCCGATCCGGCTGGAAACCAAACCGCGGTTCCGTGATCAGGAGTCACCATCGCTAACCACAAGACCACGAATTGCTGACTTCGGTATCATTTATGAGTGTGTACACGGGTTCTCTTTCCCTCTGCGTATCATCCTCTCCCTCATCATCATCATCATCAGCAGCAGCAGTAGCAGCAGCATCATCAACTGCTACTGCTACTATTACTACTACTACTACTACTACTACTACTACACCCTACATGCTTTCATCAGACGGTCCAGCACTATACAGTTAAATATCAGACATGGAGGGCGGGTAGGCCACCTGAAATAAGTGCATTTCTTTGCACCACGAAAAAAGATATAAAAAGGAACTTAGTATCACAGTGCATCTCAAATTTGAGTATACCATAGAAACAACGAGATTTCAAATTACTGACCTTGTCAGGCTCCTACACTTCCTTCTTAAAGCAGACTTGAGACGGCTGCTTCGTGTGTCTGCCACGGCCAGCTGCGTAATGCGATTTTGTTTACGTTTCTATGGTAACGCTTCAGTGTTGCGGCAGTTCTCGGCGACCAGGGTTTTGAAGCCTCTTGCCGAATTGAGCGGAGGACCACGACGAGGTCATCAGCGCCATTGTTTGTAGCAAGTATTCAATTACATGACGTACTGTGACGCTTACCTCATTTTTATGTCACCCATTCCCAGGTGCAAACCAATGGACACAGTTTCGATGGACAGTATACACTACATGTCATATGTTTAACTTTATAGTGTTTTTATTTATTTATTTCGTCTGATTTTACATCAGAGTTAATTAAGAAATAACAATATGACATATAGTATAAAACTGATTTGAGTGTCCAAGTGCCAGTCGAAATAAATAATACTGAAGATGAACTAATAAAGTCATGCCAGTGCAATAATTTTCCAGCATCAAGATTTTCCAAAACATATGACAATGTCTAGAATCAGATCACTAGAATAGTTGCCGTTATCCTGAGTTACAACTTCTCTAGTGTTCTAGTGGCAGTACTTGAACTGTAGTTGTTGCTGCTACTGCCACTAATATTGATAATAGAAGTAATAATAATAATAATAATAATAAAGACATTAATGATAGTTGCAGATGTAGAAAGGATTTATAGGTGTACAAAACGTTTTTTCTCATATAGCGAGTTCGGAGGAAAGCAAATTTAAGGAGACTGCACCAGTTAACAATACTGAGAAAAGAGGAAGATCTGGTAGAGAAGCAGCATGCGCAGGATAACGAGTAGCAGTGGCATTAGTAATCCTTATTTTTGCATGAGTATGTATGCCATCAATCGTCTTCTGAAGCTGGAGATGTTATTCGGTTCTAGAATACAACGTGTGAGGTTATTCCAGAATCGGGTTCCTGCTGCTGTGGAGGACTTCCAGGACGTGGCTGAACGATGGAGTGCGACAGAAAGGATCTTGCTCTGATGGAATGGATGTTTCTACCACGTTGTTCAGACAAGAACGTTATGTGGAGCAGCTTAAATTGTCAATAGAGAAACTAGTAGCGACTATAATTTATCTTTTTCTCACAAATCTTTGGCTGTTTTTTTCTATATTTGACATGTTTTCCGACGGTAAGGCTAGGCAAGCACTTACAAGCACAAGTTAAATTGCTGCGAGTGAAACGATTAGTAAGTGCGATTATCATGTTGTTTCTTACACTTACTTGGCTACTTACGAAATTTGGCTAATTTCTTGGGGATGAAATTAGCCATGAACCTAAGTTCATAGGTCAAATAGGCGTGAGTGATACGAGTAGTAACTTTATTGATAATTTTGGTTTTTACAATTAATCTTTTTTTATGTGGCGTCGCTGAGGCGTTTTGTCTATGACATGGACTGTTCCTCTAGGGCTCCTGTTGTTACTGGCGGCTCACTCTTGAGATGAATGTTTGCTTCCGGTTTTTGAACTGGTAATTTTCATTTGAACTGTGATTCAGATTTTTGTGTATATTTGTTTTCTTTGGTTTTATTCTAGAGAAATTTGTATGTGTTATTTTTCTACTAAGTCGTTTTGGGGGAATGTGTCTCGTATCTCTGTCTTCGTACGGGCTATATAGGCCAAGCGAAGAGTTTCGATTCCAACTTTGCAATTTTGTATTTTTTTCGGTTTATTTTAGAGTTATTCATGTGGGCAATTTTTCGCTTATGTGTTTGCTTTTGTTTCGGGAGGAGGGAGGTCTAGAATCGCTGTCTCCGTTCGAGTTATAAAGGTCCAGCGTACGCCGCGATTACACTTGCGTATTCTTTTATATTTTCGTTTGTTTTATTCTGGAGGAATTTGTGTGTGTTATTTTTCGAATATGTCGTTCTTTTGTGCAGGTGTGTCTGGTACCACTGTCTTGGTTTGAGGTATAGAGATCAACTAAAGTATTCGATTCCACTTTTCTGTGTGCTGTGTATTTCCGTTCCGCTTACTCTAGATGAATTGGTGCTCTTGTTTTTATTTTAGGGTTGTATTATTATCATTGTCCGCCCCGATAACTGATTGATCAGCGCGGCGGTCTGTCACGCCAAGCGGCCCGGATTCGATTCCCAGCTGGGTCGGAGATTTCCTCCGCTCAGGGACTGGGTGTTGTGTTGTCCTCATTATCATTTCATCATCAGCAGTGGAAGGCAACGGGAAACTACCACTGGAATCACTTCCCTAGACGCAAATGGGGGTGGACCTCTCTGACGAGGCTTCCCCCATGACAAGACCTGCCGTAAGGCAGAACACAAAGTTAAGTTATTATCATTTTAGCGATATTAACCTATTTTTAGTTTGTCTCCGCTCATTCCCACATTTGTCCCGTTAGTTTCATGTTATTAGCTGACTGCAATACTTCACGTTTGTTTTTTATCATAATGGTGTATCTTGTCTCCGCCATCTTGAAGATTGTAATCGGACTGTCATTAAATATTATCAGTGGTTGTCTTAGTACCTCAGGTAATCGATGGTTTTCACTCGAAATACACTACTGGCCATTAAACTTGCTACACCAAGAAGAAATGCAGATGATAAACGGGTATTCATTGGACAAATATATTATACTAGAACTGACATGTGATTACGTTTTCACGCAATTTGGGTGCACAGATCCTAAGAAATCAGTACCCAGAACAACCACCTCTGGCCGTAATAACGGCCTTGATACGCCTGGGCATTGAGTCAAACAGAGCTTGGATGGGGTGTACAGGTACAGCTGCCCATGCAGCTTCAACACGATTCCACAGTTCATCAAGAGTAGTGACTGGCGTATTGTGACGAGCCAGTTGCTCGGCCACCATTGACCAGAGGTTTTCAGTTGGTGAGAGATCTGGTGAATGTGCTGGCCAGGGCAGCAGTCGAACATTTTCTGTATCCAGAAAGGCCCGTACTGGACCTGCAACATGCGGTCGTGCATTATCCTGATGAAATGTAGGGTTTCGCAGGGATCCAATGAAGGGTAGAGCCACGGGTCGTAACACATCTGGAATGGAACGTCCACTGTTCAAAGTGCTGTCAGTGCGAACAAGAGGTGACCGAGACGTGTAACCAATGGCACCCCATACCACCACGCCGGGTGATACGCCAGATGGCGATGACGAATACACGCTTGCAATGTGCGTTCACCGCGATGTCGCCAAACACAGATGCGACCATCATGACGCTGTAAAGAGAGCCTGGATTCAACCGAAAAAATGACGTTTTGCCAATGGTGCACCCAGGTTCGTCGTTGACTACAACATCGCAGGCGCTCCTGTCTGTGATGCAGCGTCAAGGGTAACTGTAGCCATGGTCTCCGAGCTGATAGTTCATGCTGCTGCAAATGTCGTCGAACTGTTCGTCCAGATGGTTGTCGTCATACAAACGTCCCCATCTGTTGACTCAGGGATCGAGATGTGGCTGCACAATCCGTTACAGCCATGCTGATAAGATGCCTGTCATCTCGACTGCTAGTGATACGAGGCCGTTGGGATCCAGCACGTTGTTCCATATTACCCTCATGAACCCACCGATTCAAAAAAATGGTTCAAATGGCTCTGAGCACTATGGGACATAACATCTATGGTCATCAGTCCCCTAGAACTTAGAACTACTTAAACCGAACTAACCTAAGGTCAGCACACAACACCCAGTCATCACGAGGCAGAGAAAATCCCTGACCCCGCCGGGAATCGAACCCGGGAACCGGGCGTGGGAAGCGAGAACGCTACCGCACGACCACGAGCTGCGGACCCACCGAGTCCATATCCTGCTAACAGTCATTGGATCTCGACCAACGCGAGCAGCAATGTCGCGATACGACAAACCGCAATCGCGATAGGCTACAATCCGACCTTTATCAAAGTCGGAAACGTGATGGTACGCATTTCTCCTCTTTACACGAGGCATCACAACAATGTTTCACCAGGCAACGCCGGTCAACTGCTGTTTGTGTATGAGAAATCGGTTTGAAATTTTTCTCATGTCAGCACGTTGTAGGTGTCGCCACCGGCGCAAACCTTGTGTGAATGCTCTGAAAAGCTAATCATTTGCATTCGACAACATCTTCTTCCTGTCGGTTAAATTTCCCGACTGTAGCATGTCATCTTCGCGGTGTAGCAATTTTAATGGCCAGTAGTGTATGATGCCGGGGGTCAAAGCAGCACAGGTGGAATCGGACCTTGCTCTGTTCCATCCACTAGATTCGAACCTCTTACCTCCGACACGAACGTCCCGCACAGGCGTCCATTAATTGCCCCACGTATGGAGGCGACTACTTGCGTTCTGCATCGATTATTAAAAGGCAATTACAGTGCTAAAAATTTGCTATTTTATTTTAGACGTGTGGTACGATATAAACGAAGGCCAGACGATTCGAAGTCGGAGACGTTCCACTAGGACTGGTAAACACAAACACGACAGACACGAACGCACGCACACACGGGCGATGCGGGCCGCTATGCCCAGAAACTGAAACGATGAGTGGCGGCGGGTTGTTCGGGCTCGTCTTGCCACGGCAGGATCCGGCGCAGCAGCGGGTCGGCCCCGTCGCCTAGCCCGACGGTGGCCGGGTCCGTGACCCAGGCGATGATGGCGACGAGCAGGTAGGTGAGCACGATGGACGCGACGGCCACGACGAGGCGGCGCCTCTTGAGCGCGCGCGCCGCCCACGCCGCCAGCGCGCCCTCCGGCAGCGGCTCGTTGAACACCAGCAGCTGACGCACGCGCACCAGGTCCAGGCCGCGCACCACCACCGCGTCAGCGCCGATTCGCTCCACCAGCTGAACACACAGCGCGCAGTCCGCATGCACTATCATACGCCCGGAGGCACCAAAAAGTCACAGTTCCTCTACATCTACATCGATACTCCGCAAGCCACCCAACGGTGTGTGGCGGAGGGCACTTTACGTGCCACTGTCATTACCTCCCTCTCATGTTCCAGTCGCGTATGGTTCGCGGGAAGAACGACTGTCTGAAAGCCTCCGTGAGCGCTCTAATCTCTCTAATTTTACATTCGTGATCTCCTCGGGAGGTATAAGTAGGGGGAAGCAATATATTCGATACCTCATCCAGAAACGCACCCTCTCGAAACCTGGCGAGCAAGCTACACCGCGATGCAAAGCGCCTCTCTTGTAGAGTCTGCCACTTGAGTTTATTAAACATCTCCGTAACGCTATCACGGTTACCAAATAACCCAGTGACGAAACGCGCCGCTCTTCTTTGGATCTTCTCTATCTCCTCCGTCAACCCGATCTGGTACGGATCCCACACTGATGAGCAATACTCAAGCATAGGTCGAACGAGTGTTTTGTAAGCCACGTCCTTTGTTGATGGACTACATTTTCTAAGGACTCTCCCAATGAATCTCAACCTGGCACCCGCCTTACCAACAATTAATTTTATATGATCATTCCACTTCAAATTGTTCCGCACGCATACTCCGAGATATTTTACAGAAGTAACTGCTACCAGTGTTTGTTCCGCTATCATATAATCATACAATAAAGGATCCTTCTTTCTATGTATTCGCAATACATTACATTTGTCTATGTTAAGGGTCAGTTGCCACGCCCTGCACCAAGTGCCTATCCGCTGCAGATCTTCTTGCATTTCGCTACAATTTTCTAATGCTGCAACTTCTCTGTATACTACAGCATCATCCGCGAAAAGCCGCATGGAACTTCCGACACTATCTACTAAGTCATTTATATATATTGTGAAAAGCAATGGTCCCATACAATGGAGCGCCAAAGAAAAGGTATAGCCGTGCGTTTTCAAATACAGAGGTATATAAACAGGCAGAATACGGTGCTGCCGTCGGCAACGCCTATATGAGATAAAAAGCGTCTGGCGCAGTTACATTGGTTACTGCTGCTACAATGGCAGGTTATCAAGATTTAACAGTGTTCGAACGTGGTGTTATAGTCGGCGCACGAGCAATGGGACACAGCATCTCCGAGGTAGCGATGAAGTGGGGATTTCACGAGAGTACCGTGAATGTCAGGAATCCGGTTGTAACAATATGAGTCAAGATAGATGTAACGGAACTTGAATAGCGTATTTGCTTCTATTGGTTACGGTAGAGAGATCGATCTTTTTGTCCTGTCTGTATATTTATATACAGGGCGTCCCAGCTATCTTGTCCACCCAAAATATCTCTGGAACAATAACAGCTATTGGAAAACGACTTTCACCGGTATCAATGTAGGGCTGGGGCCCATGAATGTACATATTTGGAAACATTCTAAAACGAAAGCATATGTGTTTTTTAACACAAACTTACGTTTTTTTTAAATGGACCTCCTATATTTTTTCTTCAGCAATCCATAGCATGACAAAGCACATACACAATGGCGTTGATTGCATCGCAATATTCCCATTACATCCCGAGATATTGAGACGCGAAGTTGACGCTTGAAACACCCGACATGCGCTGCTAGCGCACGTCCTGAGGCTCATGCGTGAACCCCATACTGCCCGTAATCGCGATGTGATTGACAAGTAAGTGTCCCTCTTGATAAGTATGGAGGTGTGATTACACATGTCAATCACATCGCGATTACGGGCAGCATGGGGTTCACGCCTGAGCCTCAGGACGTGCGCTAGCACCGCATGTCGGGTGTTTCAAGCGTCAACTTCGCGTCTCAATATCTCGGGATGTAATGGGAATATTGCGATGCAATCAACGCCAATGTGTATGTGCTTTGTCATGCTATGGGTTGCTGAAGAAAAAATGTAGGAGGTCCATTTAAAAAAACATAAGTTTGTGTTAAAAAAACACATTTTCCAATAGCTGTTATTGTTCCAGAGATGTTTGGGTCGACAAGATAGCTGGGACACCCTGTATAATATTGCATGAATAAAGGCTGAGCGAGTGTAAAGCTATCGTTAAAAACGCACGCCGCGCGATTTGTTACGATTTGGTCGGTCATAACAATAACATCCTTTTGAATACAATTAAAATATAACGGGGATACCTCTTTAGTGTTATTGGAAATAATATGTAGTAAATTAATGAGTAAGGTAGCCGATCCTATAAGAAGAGGTAAAATTGAGCATATTGAGGTGTTTTGCTTTATATCGACGAAGCCGATGATACGGCGTCACTTTTTCGTTAATTCTTAGAAATAAACAAGTAAAGAAGTGCTAATTGTGCGCTGCGAAAAAAATATAGGGGCGAGTTTTAAATAACTACGGTATACGATAAGAGTAAGAAAAGGACAATTAGTTACACGAAATCGCGCATAGCGAAGTGTGGTCATTAAATTGAGTACACCTACAGGGCGGTCAGTTCCGGGATAAATCTATTCGCATCTCACGGGGGATGCGGTATTGAGACCTTTTTTTTTTAATTATATCGCGGAGAGCTGGCTCCAATTTATGAAAAGGAGAAAAACGTTAACTTTTACGCGAACCCTTAATAATAGCGGATCGGAGAGAAAAGTGTGTAATTATCTTACGCCTAACAAACATTCGTGGAGGGCGGTGGCTAAGCTAGAAGGGTAAATAACAAAATACTGTATCATTATCATTGACTGTTGGCGTCGAGCAACCAAAACTGTTCATCAAAGGCTTTCGATGGAACTTGGGAATTAGGGTTCAGGCACTCGCATATACTCCACATTAGAGTGTGAATGAGTGGTGAATGCGGAATAAAATTGTGAACAAAGTTACGTTAAATAAAGCAGAACAAACAAGACAGTTTGATCCTATCTGTTATTAAACTGTAACATTTTTTATCGTTGTACGAAGCCATTATAGATGATCTTTATGACAATTTGCTTCGAAGGGATCTCGTTACGAGTTAAGTTTTGGAGACTTGGTCAAGAGGGGTAGTTCGTAGATCCTAACTACTGCAGCTATTCTGGAATCAGGTGCTAGCGTGACCGTTGTGTGTTCAAATGGTTCTGAGCACTATGCGACTAAACTTCTGAGGTCATCAGTCGCCTAGAACTTAGAACTACTTAAACCTAACTAACCTAAGGACATCAAACACATCCATACCCGACGCAGGATTCGAACCTGCGACCGTAGCGGTCGCTCGGCTCCAGACTGTAGCGCCTAGAAGCGCTCGGCCACATCGGCCGGCTGTTCCATTAGAACTAATGAATGCGATGCACTTATCCAGAACTGTGAACACGGTTTACAGTAACAACACTGACAGATGTTTATTGCATGCTGTATTCCATGGACAGTAACTGAGCCGGTCGGGGATGTGTGCGATGTCCTTAGGTTAGTTAGGTTTAAGTAGTTCTAAGTTCTAGAGGACTGATGATCTTAGAAGTTAAGTCCCATAGTGCTGAGAGCCATTTGAACCATTTTGACAGTAACTGAGGAATGTGTCCTCATTTGTTTACTTCATAGAGTAGCAACGGGCTTGTAGTTCAACAGATGCGTTTCACTGCAGCCACGAGTACGCCGCTCGTGGTCTAGTGGCCGGCAATCTCCATGGTATGCCGACATCTAAAGGCCGGCACGCTAACTCAGCGTAATAAAAAAAAAACTGAGTAAAGGAGACAACGATCAACTTGAACGGATGTCTTGTGAAGTCCGCCCAGACCAAACACATCGGACGATTCCAGAAAAAAAGCATGTTCCGTCAGACGGTTAGCTGCCGTCTGTAATAAAGAAACTGATTGAGTGGATGAACGAAGAGGTTCAATAGGTGTCAGGGGACTTCGGCACCGAACAAATGCAACGACCAGTAATGAACCGAATGATATAAAAAGAAGTGGTTAGCGTTGCTACCTCTCGATCACAGGGTTCAAAATGGTTCAAATGTCTCTGAGCACTATGGGACTCAACTGCTGTGGTCATCAGTCCCCTAGAACTTAGAAGTACTTAAACCTTCAAGCTGCGACCGTAGTGGTCGCGCGGTTCCAGACTGTAGCGCCTAGAACCGCTCGACCACTCCGGCCGGTTCGATCACAGGGTCCCGGGTTCGATTCCCGACCAGGTCGGAGATTTTCTCCGCCCGGGGACTGGGTGTTTGTGTTGTCCTCATCAACTCCTCATCCTTCGGGAAGGGGCGAGATTAGAAAGGTTGGGAACTTGTACGGGCGCTGATGACCTCGATGCTGAGCGCCCCACAAACCAAAATCATCATCACTGTAGCGAAGAGGAATAAATGTGCATAGCTGTTAAGATATGACGTTTTATGCCACGATTATTGACATTTTTTCCTTCTTTTGATCCATACTACTCTCTCTGAAAGCACTGAATACTTTTTAATCCCCTGTAGGCGAGCGACTCGAACTTAAACTAGGTTTTTCCGTAACATTGGTGGCACGAGGCACACTGAAAAATGGATCGCGGGCAGAGGAGTCGGACTGACCTCCGGGTGGTGGGCGACTTGGCACTTGAGGACGCAGCGGAGGCGGGAGCCGAGCCGGGAGGCGCCGCAGCCGTAGCCGGGCTGTGCGCGGCGCAGCGCCCCGGCCAGCGTGAGCGAGAGCACGCCGACGGGCGTGGTGGCGCCGCCGCACACGAGCGCGTGCAGCTGGCACGGCGCCGGGCTGGCCCACGCCTCGAACGCGGGCAGGCCGCGCGCGCGCCACCGCAGCCGCGCGTCCAGCGAGCTGCCCGCGCACACGCGCACCTTGAACGCCGCCGACGGCCTGCGCACCGACACCGCGACACCGTCAGCACGCCAGCCAAAGACAAGCCGTACACGCACCAATGAAACTGTGGCACTACTACAATTAATAAAATATTCCCAACTGTCTACATTACGTGATTACTTTGCTATTCACAATAAAGTGCCTGGCAGAGGCTTCAATGAACCACCTTCAAGCTGAAACTTCCTGGCAGATTAAAACTGTGTGCCGGACCGAGACTCGAACTCGGGACCTTTGCCTTTCGCGGACAAGTGCTGTCCAACTGAGCTACCCAAGCACTTGCCCGCGAAAGGCAAAGGTCCCGAGTTCGAGTCTCGGTCCGGCACACAGTTTTAATCTGCCAGGAAGTTTCATATCAGCGCACACTCCGCTGCAGAGTGAAAATCTCATTCTGGAAACACCTTCAGGCTGTCTCAGGGGCCTTCGACAACCTGTGGTGGCCGGCACTCTTCTCTTGCTTAAGAGAGATTGGGTGCCCGCAGCTGCTGTATGGCTGTCTGGAGGCCTACTGTGATGGAAGGACTGCTAAGATAACGGCTCCTGGAGCCGTCGTATCTAAAAGAATATCCCGTGGTTGTCCCCAGGGATCGGTGTGTGGTCCCATTTTCTGGGATATTAACATGGAACCTTTGTTGAACGTCCTGCAGCGGGAGACTGCAGTTCTGGGAGTCGTTGCTTATGCGGATGATCTCGCAATTCTAATAGAAGGTGACACTCGCAATGTGATCGAAGACCGATCACGACTGGCTATTGAACTATTAACCAACTGGTGTAAGAAGACTAAAATGTCTATTGCACCACAAAAATCGCTATATATGCTCTTGAAAGGCAAGTTGAATAGAGACCCAACAGTCAGAATTAATGGCCAAGCAGTGTCACGACAGAGATATGCCCGTTACCTTGGGGTATATTTAGATGAGAATTGGAGTTTCATTCCGCATATTGAGCAAATAACGACAAAGTCCTTAGCTCTGTTCAATAAGATAATATCAATTGGACAAAGAAGGTTCCATCTGCCGTCAAGGGCAATAAATATGTATCATAACAGTATATTGGCACCAATAGTAGGGCACGCATCTAGTGTGTGGGCCCACAGGTTAGCTCTGGTGCGGCCTGCCGCCGCTGTCAGGCGAATACAGAGGAATGTCCTGTTGAGATGCATAGGTGCATTCAACACAAGTCCAACAGATGCACTGTTGGTAATTATGGGTCTATGCCCACTAGACCTAATAATAAGGCAGCACGCAGCCTTCTACTGGCTGCACAAACAGAACATTGAAAGGGTGCAAAACATAAGGGGCATTCCTCTGGTAAGCGTCAAAGCCATTCGTGAAAGAGTGCTTGACATTTGGCAGGACGAGTGGGATGGGTCCACTACAGGCCGCAGAGTCCACGGGTTTCTACCCACAGTGAGAGGAAGATTAAAGAACAAGATAATAAAGCCCTCACAGGACCTAGTTCACTTCCTTACAGGACACGGTCCCTACCCCACGTACCTGCACAAAATAGGGAAAAGGCCAACACCGGAGTGTGACTGTGGTGCCCACGAAGGATCGCCAGAACACATAGTGTTTGAGTGCCCAATATACGAACAGGCTGTCTCAGTAGAGAGGCAGCTTCTGCGAACAAGAATTGTTCACGAAATATTGACAAACAGCGAATTGTTCAGCAATTTCGCTAAATTGGTAAACAAAATCTCAAAGGAGGCCCAGCGAGCCTACCTTGGGAGACAGTAAGTGCGCTTCAGATCTAATGCGCAAGTGTAAATATGTAAATATTACATTGTTAAGTCTTGACTAATAGTAGAAAGTAGTAGTTGTAGTTAGATCAGCATGGTGGTGGGGGGGAATAAAAGAGCAGTACAAATGGAGTGGTTTCTCTAGAAGTAGCGGCCCGCCTCCACGTGGCTAGGGACGGGCAACTCTCTGGCAGCGTTCCAGAGAGGCTAAGAGGCCGATGGTTCACATATACCGAAGCTACTTAATAACTAGATAGTTTGCATGCATAAATAAACCACTCCTGTAGTGCTAATAGTAGAGATAGTTAGTCATAATACGCCCACTCAAATGTGTTAGAAAGTGGGTTATGCATGTTCCATAAATCTGGGAAAAAAAAAAATCTGTCTCTCTACCGTTCCACTCTCGAACGGCACACAGGAAAAACGAGTACTTAAATTCTTCTCTGCGAGCCCTGATTTCTCTTGTTTTATCGTCGTCGTCATTTCTCCTTATGTAGGTAGGGGCCAACAGAATGTTTTCGCAATTGGAGGAGAAAACTGGTGATCGAAATTTCATGAGAAGATCCCGTCGCAACGAAAGACGCCTTTGTTTTGATGATTGCCACTCCAATTCACGTATCATGTCTGTGGTACTATCTCCTCTATTTCGCGATAACACAAAACGAGCCGCCCTTATTTGTACTTTTTCGATGTCATTCGTCAGCCCCACCTGAAGCGGGTCCCACACCGCACAGCAATACTCCAGAATAGGGCGGACAAGTGTGGTGTAAGCAGTCTCTTTAGTAGACCTGTTGCATCTTCTAAGAGCTCTGCCAATGAATCACAGTCTTTGGTTGCTCTACCCACAACATTATCTATGTGATCGTTCCAATTTAGGTTATTTGTAACTGTAATCCCTAAGTATTTAGTTGAATTTACAGCCTTCAGATATGTGTGACTTATCGCGTAATCGAAATTTAGCGGATTTCTTTTAGTACCTATGTGAATAACTTCTCACTGAACGCTTTAGATTTGTCACTGACATGATTTCTATCACGCACCACATGCTTTGATACACAAAATGTGGTGCGTGATAGAAATCTTGTCAGTGACAAATCTAAAGTGTTCAGTGAAAAAAAATAGTGTGTGCAACAATAAGAATGCAGCGGGAATGTATTCACATCTGTTGGACGAATGTTATGATAACAAGCACTCCAAACCGACATTTCATGTAAGTCACATGCAACGAAAATCTGTAACGCTACCATCTATGTGTGGCGTGTTTATAATTATGTATTATTTATATTTTAGGACAATTAACATGTAAAAACGCACCACATGTCATAAAGAAAGCGTGTAAACCGTCTGAGGATGAATCACAACGATTCGAAACCGGTAACGGTACCCTTCGAATAAAGGAACTGAAAGTAAATTTGTGGCTGGTTGCTGCCCCAACACCATCAGTATTACATATTTTCCTCCAAGTTAATAAACTGGCATATTGGACTGCCATTTAGAATGATTGTACACATGATTTAAAACACACACCACGTAAGGTCTGGTGTGTGAATTTGGGACAGTCTGTAGGTGCTCCTTATACAGGGTGTTACATAAAGGTACGGCCAAACTGTCAGGAAACATTCCTCACACAGAAATAAAGAAAAGATGTTATGTGGACATGTGTCCGGAAACGCTTAATTTCCATGTTAGAGCTCATTTTAGTTTCGTCAGTATGTACTGTACTTCCTTCGATTCACCGCCAGTTGGCCCAATTGAAGGAAGGTAATGTTGAATTCGGTGCTTGTGTTGACATGCGACTCATTGCTCTACAGTACTAGCATCAAGCACATCAGTACGTAGCATCAACAGGTTAGTGTTCATCACGAACGTGGTTTTGCAGTCAGTGCAATGTTTACAAATGCAGAGTTGGCAGATGCCCAATTGATGTATGGATTAGCACGGGGCAATAGCCGTGGCGCGGTAGGTTTGTATCGAGACAGATTTCCAGAACGGAGGTGTCCCGACAGGAAGACGTTCGAAGCAATTCATCGGCGTCTTACGGAACACGGAACATTCCAGCCTATAACTCGCGACTGGAGAAGAACTAGAACGGCGAGGACACCTGCAATGGACGAGGCAATTCTTCGTGCAGTTGACGATAACCCTAATGTCAGCGTCAGAGAAGTTGCTGCTGTACAAGGTAACGTTGACCACGTCACTGTATGGAGAGTGCTACGGGAGAACCAGTTGTTTCCGTACCATGTACAGCGTGTGCAGGCACTATCAGCAGCTGATTGGCCTCCATGGGTACACTTCTGCGACTGGTTCATCCAACAATGTGTCAATCCTCATTTCAGTGCAAATGTTCTCTTTACGGATGAGGCTTCATTCCAACGTGATCAAATTGTAAATTTTCACTGTCAACATGTGTGGGCTGACGAGAATCCGCACGCAATTGTGCAATCACGTCATCAACACAGATTTTCTGTGAACGTTTGTGCAGGCATTCTTGGTGATGTCTCGATTGGGCCCCATGTTCTTCCACCTACGCTCAATGGAGCACGTTATCACGATTTCATACGGGATACTCTACCTGTGCTGCTAGAACATGTGCCTTTACAAGTACGACACAACATGTGGTTCATGCACGATGGAGCTGCTGCACATTTCAGTCGAAGTGTTCGTACGCTTCTCAACAACAGATTCGGTGACCGACGGATTGGTAGAGGCGGACCAATTCCATGGCCTCCACGCTCTCCTGACCTCAACCCTCTTGACTTTCATTCATGGGGGCATTTGAAAGCTCTTGTCTACCCAACCCCGGTACCAAATGTAGAGACTCTTCGTGCTGGTATTGTGGACGACTGTGATACAATACGCCATTCTCCAGGGCTGCATCAGCGCATCAGGGATTCCATGCGACGGAGGGTGGATGCATGTATCCTCGCTAACGGAGGACATTTTGAACGTTTCCTGTAACAAAGTCACGCTGGTACGTTCTGCTGCTGTATGTTTCCATTCCATGATTAATGTGATTGGAAGAGAAGTAATAAAATGAGCTCTATCATGGAAAGTAAGCGTTTGCGGAAACATGTCCACATAACATATTTTCTTTCTTTGTGTGTGAGGAGTGTTTCCTGAATGTTTGGCCGTACCTTTTTGTAAGACCCTGTATCTACATCTACATTCTACATTTATACTCCGCAAGCCACCCAACGGTGTGTGGCGGAGGGCACTTTACGTGCCACTGTCATTACCTCCCTTTTCTGTTCCAGTCGCATATGGTTCGCCGGAAGAACGACTGTCTGAAAGCCTCCGTGCGCGCTCGAATCTCTGCCACTTGAGTTTGCTAAACATCTCCGTAACGCTATCACGGTTACCAAATAACCCTGTGACGAAACGCGCCGCTCTTCTCTGGATCTTCTCTATCTCCTCTGTCAACCCTACCTGGTACGGATCCCACACTGATGAGCAATACTCAAATATAGGTCGAACGAGTGTTTTGTAAGCCACCTCCTTTGTTGATGGACTACATTTTCTAAGGACTCTCCCAATGAATCTCAACCTGGTACCTGCCTTACCAACAATTAATTTTATATGATCATTCCACTTCAAATCGTTCCGCACGCATACTCCGAGATATTTTACAGAAGTAACTGCTACCAGTGTTTGTTCCGCTATCATATAATCATACAACAAAGGATCCTTCTTTCTATGTATTCGCAATACATTACATTTGTCTATGTTAAGGGTCAGTTGCCACTCCCTGCACCAAGTGCCTATCCGCTGCAGATCGTCCTGCATTTCGCTACAGCTTTCTAATGCTGCAACTTGTCTGTATACTACAGCATCATCCGCGAAAAGCCGCATAGAACTTCCGACACTATCTACTAGGTCTTTTGTATATATTGAGAAAGCAATGGTCCCATAACACTCCCCTGTGGCACGCCAGAGGGACTCGCGTGATCGCTCTTCATTATCGATAGGTATTAGCTGTGGGCTTATGGTAGTTAGGTCTGGGGAAGGGAGCAGTAGGAAGGAAGTGCACAGCGGGGCGGTTGGGCAGTGTGAGGGCGGGCGCTTACTTGCAGGGGCAGGTGAGTTCCTTGGGGTCGAGGGCTCTTAGCGCGGGCCCCTCCGCGGGCAGCCGCACGAGCAGCCAGTGCAGCAGCTTGACGGTGCGCGCGCCCAGCTCCGCGGCCTGCAGGCCCGCCAGCAGCCAGAGCGCGGGCACCCGCACCGAGGCGGCCAGCGCCGTGTCCACGTCCCGCCGGCCGCTGCGCGACAGCGACGCTGGGAAGGGCGTGGCCGCCGCGTCCGGGTCGCCCGCGTGCAGCGCCGACATCCAGGCGCTCCAGCGCAGGTCGCACTCCAGCGGTCGCGACTGGCACGCGCGCGCCACCAGCCGCAGCGACCGCTCCAGCGCCGCCGTCGCCCGTGCCGCCTCCTGCCGGCAACGACCCAGACGCGCTCCCGTTTCTCGCGTATGCCATTAAGGACGAGGATCGCATACAATATGAACCCTGTGCCAGTCGCACTGAAAACGGCGCGTCTCACGCGAGACACGTATGAACTATCACCTTTTCGAGGTCGAACTGACGAATTTCGCTAACACGAACCAACAAACTATCGATTTAATAGAAACAAAAATACACATTTTTCAATATCGTTTCTAAGTGCTGTATTTCTTTTTCCTTAAAATAATTATACTGTCTGGACAACAAATGGTTCAAATGGCTCTGAGCACTTTGGGACTTTTTTTTAGGCAGTCGGCCCTTTCTTTTGCCGACTGCTTTAATAGTTTACTTGTGCTATCTTCTGAGGACTAGGAGCGAGCACAGAACTACTGTCCAAGCAAAAATCAGTTTATGTGCAGCGGTTCTATAAAGTAACACGAAATAAAACGGTTCCAACGGCTCTGAGCACTACGAGACTTAACAGCTGAGGTTGTTAGTACCCTACACAAAGTGCAGTCAGCACCTAGACACGACTGGGTTAAAAAAAAGGTTCAAATGGCTCTGAGCACTATGGGACTTAACAGCTGACGTCGTTAGTGCCCTAGAACTTAGAACTACTTAAACCTAACTAACCTAAGGACATCACACACATCCATGCCCGGGGCAGGATTCGAACCTGCGACCGTAGTAGTCGCGCGGTTCCGACATGAAGGGCCTACAGCCGCTCGGCCACCGCGGCCGGCCTGGACAGCAAACTTGATAATGTTGCACATCTATACTTCATGTACCTCTATACTCTGCAAACCGCTGTCAAGTGCATGGCAGACGGCACGCCTCATTGTACTAGTTATTAGAGGTCTTTCTCGTGCTGTTCACGTATGGAGCACGCGAAGAATGATTATCTGAATGCCTCTGTGCGTGCTGTCAATATTCTGATCTTGTTCTCGCAATTCTTATGTGAGCGATACATAGAGTGTTGTAGAATATTCCCAGAGTCTTCATTTAAAGGCGCTACAGTCTGGAACCACGCTACCGCTACAGTCACAGCTTCTAATCCTGCCTCGGGCATGGATGTGTGTGATGTCCTTAGGTTAGTTGGGTTCAAGTAGTTCTACGTTCTAGGGGACTGATGACCACAGATGTTAAGTGCCATAGTGCTCAGAGCCATTTGAACCATTTTTTTTTTTTTTTTGTGATTACAATTTCACGCAATCTGGGTGCATACATCCTGAGAAAGCAGTACCCAGAACAACCACCTCTGGCCGTAATAACGGCCTTGATAGGCCTGGGCTTTGAGTCAAACAGAGCCTGGATGGCGTGTACAGGTACAGCTGCCCATGCAGCTTCAGCACGATACCACAGTTCATCAAGAGTTGTGACGAACAAGTTGCTCGACCACCATTGACCAGACGTTTTCAATTGGTGAGAGATCTGGAGAATGTGCTGGCCAGGGCAGGAGTCGAACATTTTCTGTATCCAGAAAGGCCCGTACGGGACCTACAACATGCGGTCGTGCATTATCCCGCTGAAATGTAGGGTTTCGTAGGGATCGAAGGAAGGGTAGAACCACGGGTAGTAACACATCTGAAATGTAACGTCCACTGTTGAAAGAGCCGTCAATGCGAACAAGAGGTGACCGAGACATGTAACCGATGGCACCCAATTCCATCACGCCAGGTGATACGCCAGTACGGCGATGACGAATACACGCTTCCAATCTGCGTTCACAGAGATGTCACCAAACACGGATGCGACCATCATAATGCTGTTAACAGAACCTGGATTCATCCGAAAAAATGACGTTTTGCCATTCGTGCACCCAGGCTCGTTGTTGACTACAACATCGCAGGCGCTCCTGTCTGTGATGCAGCGTCAAGGGTAACCGCAGCCATGGTCTCCGAGCTGATAGTCCATACTGCTGCAAACGTCGTCGAACTGTTCGTGTAGATGGTTGTTGTCTTGCAAACGTCCCCATCTGTTGAGTCAGGGATCGAGACGTGGCTGCACGATCCGTTACAGCCATGCGGATAAGATGCCTGTCATCTCGACTGCTAGTGATACGACGCGGTTGGGATCCAGCACGGCGTTCCGTATTACCCTCCTGAACCCACCGATTCCATATTGTGCTAACAGTCATTGGATCTCGTCCAACGCGAGCAGCAGTGTCGCGATACGATAAACCGCAATCGCGATAGGCTGCAATCCGACCTTTATCAATGTCGGAAACGTGATGGTACGCATTTCTCCTCCTTACACGAGGCATCACAACAACGTTTCACCAGGCAACACCTGTCAACTGTTGTTTGCGTATGAGAAATCGGTTGGAAACTTTACTCATGTCAGCACGTTGTAGGTGTCGCCATCGGCGTCAGCCTTTTGTGAATCCTCTGAAAAGCTGATCATTTGCATATCACAGCATCTTCTTCCTGTTGGTTAAATTTCGCGTCTGTAGCACGTCATCTTCGCGGTGTAGCAATTTTAATGGCCAGTAGTGTATAAGTGTCTTCCAGTTTAGTGTCTTCAGTATCTATATGACAATCTCCCATGAATCAAACAAATTTATGACCGTTCGTTCTGCGTTCTCTATAAACGTTCAGTATCCCTTGTCAGACATATCTGGTACGGATCACACACACACTTGGGCAACATTCTAGGCTTGGTCACGCGAGTAATTTTTAGGCAGTTCCCTTTGTAGACTGATTGCATTTTCCAGATATTGTAGCAATAAACGGAAGTGTCACCTGCTTTACCCACGACTAATCCTGTACGATCGTTCAAATTCATATCCTCACAATGTGTCACACATATTTGAAGGAGCCTACCGATCTCAACTGTGACTTACTGACATTATTCATTTTATGAAGTGCACAGTTTTAGATTTCTGAACATTTAAAGCAAGTTGCCAGACTTTACACCACTTTCAAATCTTATCAAGAAATGACTGAATATTTATGAAGCTTCTTTTAGACAGTACTTCATTATATACAACTGCATCCTCTGTGACTCTGAGGTTACTGCTAATATTGTCCGCAAGATCATTAATATATAGCTTGAAGAGAAAGGGTCCCAATATAGGTCCGATGGACACAGGCGAAGTCACTAATACATCTTTTATGACTTTCCATCCAAGATAACTTCCTGTATACTCCCTACTAAAAATTCTTCAATCCAGTCACAAATTTCGCTTGATATGCCATATGATCCTACTTTTGATAATATGCATATGTGTGGTACTAAGTCAGCTGCTTCTCCGAAATCAAGAAATACAGCAAATGGCTCTGAGCACTATGGGACTTAACGTCTGAGGTCATCAGTTCCCTAGAACTTAGAACTACTTAAACCTAACTAACCTAAGGACATCACACACATGCATGCCCGAGGCAGGTTTCGAACCTGCGACCGTAGCGGTCGCCCGGCTCCAGACTGTAGCGCCTAGAACCGCACGGCCACTCCTGCCGGCAAGAAATACAGCATCTTCCTTGCTGCCATGAACCAAAGATTTCAGTGTGTCAAGGGAGAAAAGTGCAAACTGGGTTCCACATGATCGATGTCTCTTCAAAACGCAGGTGGAGCATTTCAATCAAGTGATCAAAGTGACGCAGAAACGATACGCTTATCTGACTAAAGCCATTTTTTTCACATTCAGTATCTTTTCTACAATCAATTAGTCCGGTACCAAACATCATATTAATTACATTTTCAAACGATGATATTGATTTATGCGTTTTTCCAAGCATATTATGACATAGGCTTGCATTTTGGCGCAGATATACTCAGGTGATCATAGTCATGGGATAGAGACATGCAAATATACAAATGGGGATAGTATCACATACACGAGGTATAAAACGGTACTGCATTTGCGGAGCTGCCTCTTGTACTCAGGTGATTCACGTCAAAAAGTTTCCAAAGTGATTATGGCAGCACGATGGGAATCAACAGATTTTGAACGCGGAATGGTAGTCGGAGCTAGATGCATGGGACATTCCATTTCGGAAATCGTTAGAGAATTCAATATTCCGGGGTCCGCAGTGTCAAGACTGTGCCGAGAATACCAGATTTCATTGATTACCTCTCACCATGGACAACGCAGTGGACGATGACCTTCACTTAACGACCGAGAGCAGCGGCGTTTGCGTAGGGTTGTCAGTGCTAACAGACAAGTAACACTGCGTCAAAAACGGCAGAAATAAATGTGAGACGTACGACAAACATATGTTTTAGGACAATGCGGCCTAATTTGCCGTTAATGGGCTGTGGCTGGAGACTACCAATGCGAGTGCGTTTGCTAATAGCACGACTTCGCCTACATTGCCTCTCTAGGGCTCATGACCTTATCGGTTGGTTCCTTGACGGCTGGAAAATCGTAGCCTGGTCAGATGAGTCCCGATTTCAGATGGTAATAGCTGATTGTAGGGTTCCAGTGTGGCGCAGACCCTACGAAGAAGCGGACGCAAGTTGTCGGCAAGGCACCGTGCAAGCTGATGGTGACTCCATAATGGTGTGGGCTGTGTTTACAGGGAATGGATTGGGTCCGCTGTTCCAACTGAAACCATCACTGACTGTAAATGGTTACGTTCGGCTAATTGGAGACCATTTGCAGCTATTTATGTCAATGCGCCGTGTCACCGGGGCACAATTGGTCGCGATTCTGGTCAATTTGGGGTATGATTTGGCCACCCACGCCGCCCGACATCAATCTCATCGCACATTTATGGGACAGTTCAGTTCGTGCGCAAAATCCTGCACCGATAACGCTTTCGTAATTACGGACTGATACAGAGGCAGCGTGCAGGAGACGTCAACAACTTGTTGTCCATGCCATGCCGATCTGATGCACTACGGCGTGTAAAAGGAGGTCCTACGTGATATTAGGAGATATCCCAGTAGTAGTTGAAAGCATAGCACATTTTACTTTGATCAATTCACTGCCACATACGTGCACTTCGAAGACTGAATAGCTCTGAAACACTATCCGGTCAGTACAGGAAGTTTGTTGTTCAGATAGCGTAATTATTTTAAGCAGACGACAATATACTAATATGTTACGACACTGAAATATGTGTGTTTTTGGTCCCATGTATAGATACTTCGTTTCTGTACGTTACCAAAATTTTCCTGTTAGACCTT
This sequence comes from Schistocerca serialis cubense, assembly GCF_023864345.2. Taxonomy (NCBI): domain Eukaryota; kingdom Metazoa; phylum Arthropoda; class Insecta; order Orthoptera; family Acrididae; genus Schistocerca; species Schistocerca serialis. The sequence goes on along the minus strand of NC_064638.1, from coordinate 381,582,627 downwards.
GACTAGGTAGTCATTCAAATGTCTCTAGAGGTAAAACGCGTAGTTTTGCATGCGAATGGCTCATGCCAGTGCTTTTAGGATTAGCGATTTATATTCCAAGCACACGTTCACGCGGTTCTGAGCGGTCGAGGTCATGCTCTTCCTCTGCGAGTTACAAAGCCTAGATCTCAACGTTATTTATGTCTGATGATAGCTTTCAACCAGTATAGGCCATCTTCAGACCGACAAATTAAAATTTGTTAGAAGCTACATACAATAAATATATCGGTCAACAAAGTATATAAAATGTACTATAAGCAAATGTACCTGTTTACCTAAAAATTCACCGCAGCAGCTATTGAGCGTAGTAAACTGAACTATTAGCGGCACCTGAATGATCATGCAAACGCGATAAAGCTGCAGGGTGGAGCTCGTGTCGTGCAAAAAGTCAATGCGAAGCTATTTCTTTGTCCCAGATGCGGTCCTTATCATATGGAAAACACGGCAAGTACGATTTAAAATGTGCAAAGTTTAGTATGTAAGTAAAACAAGCAACATTCCTTATACTGGCGATGGTATCTAGTATCGGCTACAATCTTATTAAAAGCTTAGCTGCAGGATATATTCCAAAATCATATTTTAAAATAAAAAAAAAGAAAAGAGTAGAAAAATGCAAAAGATGAATATGCGAGGGTAAGTCAGTTGTTATCCGCAATTTAGTTAAATTTTTGTTTAGTTTGGCAGTACTGTCGTTTTACGTTGATGACGCATGCTTTGTTTATTTGTTGTTATATCTTTGCAATTTTCAAGCTGCTTGGTTGGTTTCGTTACTGCTGCCGTGCTGTTAATCAACGGTGCTCCGCTGTCTATTTGCAGCAAAGAAGAGCAACGTTCAGTTATCTGTTTTTTGAGGTCGGAAGGCGTATCAGGGACCGAAACTCATCGAAGACTTTCGATGCAGTACTGGAACAGTGTTTTGCCACAACGGAGTGTCTACAAATGGATTGAAAAATTCCGAAATGGTCGCACAAGTGAAACGCACGGTGAAGGAGCCGGACGACCGTTTACCGCCACAGTGAAGAAACCATTGAGCGTTCACGTGAAATGATTCTCTTAGACAGACGATCAACTATTGACGAATTGGCACATCGTTTACAAATTAATCACGGTTCTACCTACGAAATCATCCACAACAGACTTGGGTTTCATAAAGTTTGTTCAAAATGGGTCCCAAAACAACTCACACAGTTGCAGAAACAAACGCGCTTGGACATCTGCAAAAAACGTTTGGATCGCCATGGTAACGAAGGGGACAACTTCTTAGACAGGATCATTACTGGTGACGAAACATGGATCCATCATTACGAGCCGGAGAGTAAACAACAGAGTATGGGATGGAAACATCCAAATTCGCCGTGCAAGAAAAAGTTCAAGGCCCAGCCGTCTGTAGGAAAACTGATGATTACGGTTTTTTGGGACGCACGAGGTCCAGTACTGGAACATTATGGGGATAGTGGCACAATAATAAACAGTGTACGTTATAGTGAGATGCTTACTGCCAGGCTAAAGCATGCAATTTGAAGCAAACGCCGAGGATTGCTGTCAAAATGTGTTGTGTTGTTGCACGACAATGCCCGTCCGCATACTGCAGCCCACACTGCTGAAACGCTCCAGAAACTCAAATTTGAAGTACTGGATCATCCTCCATATAGCCCCGATCTTGCCCCTTCTGACTATCACTTGTTTGGTCCACTCAGAGAGGCATTAAGGGGCCGTCGATTTGTTTCGAACGAAGCAGTGAAAGAAGCGGTGCATTCCTAGCTCGCAGCTCAACCGAGAACCTTTTTTTATGAGGGCATCAGGAAGTCTGTACAAATCTGGACAAAGTGCGTTGAAACGCAAGGAGGCTATGTCGGAAAATGATGTTCTTGTTAAGTTTCCTGTTTGATTACAATAAAATTTTATAACTACTTTGTGCATAATAATTGACTTATTATTTTATATATAATATATTATTATAATATAATATTTTATTTTATTTACTTTGTTGACCGATATATTTACTGGATGTAGCACATAAAGTATTTTTAATTGTTAACGTTAATTTGTAGATCTTAAGATGACATATATACTAGCTGAAACCAGTCGTGGAAAGCAATATTACGATCTGGACTGTTTTACTCGGACAGTTACAATACGAACAGTTATATCTACATGTGTACTAAGCAAGCCACCTTACGGTGAGAGGGGAGGGTACTTCTGGTACCACTATTCACCGTCTTCCCCCCCCCCCCCCCCCTCCTTCCCCTTCCTCTCTTCCATTACCGAATGGGACGAGCACATTACGTTGGTTGTAGGGAAGGCGAACGGTTGATTTATTGTGAGAATTCTAGGAAAGTGTAGCTTATTTACAAAGGAGGCCTTGTACAGAACACTTGTGGACACATTCTTGCACACTGCTCGAGTATTTGGCGTAATTACCAGTTGCATTAATGGAAGGATTCGTTGCAATTCATAGGCGTGGTACTAGATTTGTTACCTGAGGCTTCGATCTACACGCGAGTATTGTCCTGTGAATTCAAATGGGAATCCCTAGAAGGAAGAACATGTTCTTTTCCCGAAAGGATGTTGAGAAAGTTCAGTTAAAACTTCCGAGTTGAAAGATGCCGTTTTATCTCCGAAGAGATGTACCACGCTCGGAGACGAAACGTCAGCGAACGTTTTTATATAAATATCACGACCTCAGCGCGGAAGTTTTAACTGATGTAGTCACAGGCCGTGAAAGCCTTCAATGTAAAAGTTGAGAAAGTTTAGAGAGCTTTGTGACAAACTACTGAACGATTCTAGTACCGCAAACATACATTTCGCTTAAGGACCATGAAGAGAAGATAAGACAAATCAGTGGTCGAACGGAAGCATATAGACTAGTTTTTTGATCTGAGCCCACAATAAATCTTTGTTGGTGGGGGTGTTGTGTTGTTCTAGAATCATAGCGGACCTTATGACTTCCGAAGAAAAACTTTTGGCGCCAGCTTAGTTGGTATGTCCATAACAGCCGTAAATCTTGTATGGTGTCTACAGCTACTGATCCACTGTCGTAACTGCTTATGGAGTTAAAGAGGAAAAGGTTTCTGTCCAGTTAGATAGTGACAGAAAAACAGGCAAGACAACGTTAAACAGAGTTGTTATGTCATACTAGAAGGGACTACTGGCATGATTTTAACTTTCGAATTGTTCTCCATAGTTGGATACTTTTAAAGATGGAGAACACACGAAGAAAGGGTATCAAATGGCTCTGAGCACTATGCGACTTAACTTCTGAGGTCATCAGTCGCCTAGAACTTAGAACTAATTAACCCTAACTAACCTAAGGACATCACACACATCCATGCCCGAGGCAGGATTCGAACCTGCGACCGTAGCGGTCACGCGGTTCCAGACTGTAGCGCCTTTAACCGCACGGCCACACCGACCGGCGAAAGGGTATCGAAAAGAGAATCGTGGGGGAGATAGTGCAATGTGTGGGCGGTCATTTCGTAGTATTGAGCGTCTGCTGTAAACATACTGACAGAAACAGTAACTGCGAAATTCTATGAAACCGTATTAGGTTCATTCGCTGCCGTGGTCATTGTTATCACTTTCCAGTCATTTGGAGTGGCCATAGATTGCTTTGATGATAGTGATGGCGTCTACAATGTGCAGATTTAAAAATTACGTAACTACAACAACTTAACAGTAAGAACAAGTAAAGACGCGTTACTCCCTTCCAATACAGTGCACGGAACTTTGCCATTGCGAGACATGATACGAAATCCCGTTGACCGCTGTTCATTACTTATATCGTTCGTTCCCAACGTGGATACAGTATGTCGTGTTACTTTAGACAGCCCCTGTACATAAACTGATTTTTGCTTGGACAGTAGTTCTGGGCTCACACTCCCTTCGTGTGAGAAGCCGAAGTTCCTGATATTACTAGTTGCTGTTTCTTGTCTGGTGCAAAAATAATAATGCGGCTTGTGAATACTGACCAGGAATTCAGTTTCACACTGCGAAAGGGTATAATGCGGCTGAAATTGCGCGTGACATGTGCGTTTGGGTAACACCATAAGCTTTGAGTTCCGTGTAGTCCATGGACTGATTACAGAATCGTAATTACTAGTCTGCCTCTCACGATTAGTTAATTATTGCTTAGCGAAAAGAACGTAGTCCTCCATCTGAAGGTCTTTTTCTGATCGTCGAGAATTTCTGTAACATCCTCTTGATGACAGACCGGCTGGTTATTTCTCAAGTCTCCTCTTTTAACCTAACAGCTGACGACCCCGTACACTCGAGAAACTCTCTAGATTTGGTTTAATTACAAAACCTTTTAGGCAAGAAATCACCCATACATTGGACGGGATATTAAAGAAGGTAGGCCTACTGCTAAATTTTGAAGATAAAGTACTCTCACAGATAAGAAGAAAATGCGTTATCTGGACTTGGTGCCGGATATTCTTTATTTATAAAGAAGAATTCAGTTTCTACAATTCCTCATAGTTACAACAGACACAGTGGACGAACTTACTATGCTTAGTTGTAAAATACGCTGCCTGATCTGCTAGATATGCTCTTCTTTTCAGTGTTTTGTGCTAATTGTAATGGAACATGTGCTACCTGTACGTTCTAGTATGCGCATAAAGAAGAAAGCTTCAAAGGCGGGCATGCTAGAGAACTACAGTAAATGTTGACAGAGAAACTTGCAGGTTCACTCAAGGCATTGCAGCTAGGACAAGGCAAAAAAAAAATCTTTTTTAGGAATAATTAGCATCTAATAGCCAAGAACGTAAAAATCGCCCTAGTTTTCAGTGTATTAAAATGAGTCTGAAATCTGTAAAGAAATTCGCGAAACGAATTGCAATCGGCGTAAGCATCAATGTATGTGGCAAACATGCGGATATAATCATTTCTTTTCGAAGTCTCGTAACTTTTTGGATGGACAGTATACGCGTCTATGGTAGTGGAGGGCATTTTGAACATTGCATTTACGAAAGAGTTTCATGAGATACGTTGATGCCTTCTGTTACTGTGTGTTCCCCATGATTAATGTACTGTGAAGAGTGGTAGAAAATAAGTTGTAACATAAAAGTTTTTCCAGACCCATATGAATAGAACATATTTTTTCTTCTGTATGTGAAAAATGAGTTCTGTAAGGATGGCTGTTCCTTTTGTTACCATCTGCGTATACGTTCTAATTAAAACGGTCTTCGTGTTTGTTTGCAATTGGTATCGCTTCGCCATGTTACGTCTAGGTGTTTAATGAGTGGGACTGAATCCAGTACCACAGAAATTCTCAACAAGCACTCAGATTTTTAATTACGAATAGGAAACTCTCCTTCACGTTCTGCATCATTTTTTCTTTAATTTTCTCAGTTGTGTATTGAACAATGGCAAAGATGTCGGTGACTGGAACGTTAACTTGAATAGGAATAAAACATAGTCATACTGGCGACGAACAAATTTCTCCAACGAGAGGCTAGTTTGTCCAAACCGTCACTGTACAATGTTTGACATCGTTTACGGAGCCACAACCTCACCTTCGCTTGCACCGCTACATCACTATCAAATTGAAGACCTCGAAGGTGTTCGTTAGGTTTTGGAAACAGATGAAAAGCGCATGGGGGCAAGTCGGGATTGTATGAAGTATGATCAATGACAGTGAACACAGTGCATCGCATTGTTGCAAATATCGCGGCGCTCATGCGTAGTCTGGCATTTGTCATGCTGCAGGAGACGTGTGGACCGACTCTGCGAATTCGAAACTCGATTGCCGCACGCTGTTTCTCAAGCACAAAACTAGTTACATTACACGCTGCCATGTTATACGCTACAATTCGGAGATTTGTCCGCAGCTCGTGGTCTACTGGCTAGCGTTGCTACCTCTGGATCACGGGGTACCGGGTTCGATTCCCGGCCGTGTTGGAGATTTTTCTCTGCACGGGGACTGGATGTTTATGTCGTCCTCATCATATCATCATCATCATCATCATCATCATCATCATCATCATCATTCGTAACAGTGGCTACATTGGATTGTGACAAAATTGGACTGTGTAAACATTGGGACTTTGAACGGGCGCTGATGACCGCGCAGTTGAACGCCCCACAAACCAAACATCATCACAATTCGGAGATCTCCAGTCGCAGCGTGCTGCAAATATGTAGACATGAAGAACAAAGATGTAGAATGTTAATGAAGTTTGTTTTATTTACTAGAGCTTTAAGAGTTTTCACATAAAAAATGCGGAGCCGTTAATTTTGAGCATGCCCTCGTACATGCGGCAGAAAATCAAGAATGTGTTTCTACTTTTTATTATCTGCTGTGCCACGTACCGGCAGAGAATTCACACGTATTATGTTGCATTTGCCGGCTCTGTGACCGAGCGGTTCTAGGCGCTTCGGTATGGAACCGTGCGACCGCTACGGTCGCAGCTTCGAATCCTGCTTCGGGCATGGATGTGTATGATGTCCTTAGGTTAGTTAGGTTTAAGTAGTTCAAAGTTCTAGGGGACTGATGACCTCAGATGTTAAGTTCAAATAGCTCTCAGCACTATGGGACTTAGCTTCTGAGATCATCAGTCCCCTAGAACTTAGAACTACTTAAACCTAACTAACCTAAGGACATCACACACATCCATGCCCGAGGTAGGATTCGAACCTGCGACCGTAGCGGTCACGCGGTCCCGGACTGTAGCGCCTAGAACGGCAGTGTGGTATGAAGGCGAACGTCTTTTGGAAAACAGGGAATACAGAATCTGTTTGTTGTTGTGCGTTACTGATTAATGAAATATTGCTACTGGAAAGAACTAACTGCGTCACGGGTGCGCTAGAGCGCAGTTATTAACGGTCCAGCTCAAGTAAGATATAACGCAGGAACCTGAAATTATTTATTAGCGAGGGCGAAATAATGAATTAGCGAATATGCTATAAAAGTACACAAAAATATGCAAAAAAATGGATGACGAAGATGACTGTCCCTTCAGTGTGACGCCATTTCCACATTCCCCTCATTAGAACATAATATACATTGGGACCAACTATACTGTACAGATAAACCTGAATCTTTGCTTATTATTTTAGGGGACTTTACTGTTTCAGAAACTCTGTAAGGACGAAAATTTCAAAATCTTAGTATTGAAAATAGATTAAAAGTTTTCTTGGAATAATTACGTTCTGGATCTTGTGCAGAAACGGAATTTTACTGTTTCCACTATTTGGATAAGAACCATTGTCACTGACATCGAAACGAACTACTTTTCTCACTTTTACTAGACTATTTCCTACGGTATTGTATTATTTTTTGGACCACCCTTGTGCATTTAAACAGAAAATTATTATTACCTCATGACAGGTCGGTGAGCATGATCTGTGATTTTAGTTTGCGAATTTCATGCAAGGCACAGTTAAATATTCTCGAAAACTCTAATTATGTCGCCACAATGCATACCCCCCTCATGGAATTAATGATTTACGGTACGGATTCTTTCAAAAGGAACCGCAGTATTCACTCAATGAACACTCGACAGTAAAACGATTTGTATTTAGATAATTCTTCCTTTAGAACAGTCCGTGAACTACGAAGATTCGTTACATTACCGAACAGATGAGGCTCACAAGGACCAACAGAATTTGAGGACAGATAGATTCTGTTATGTCATTATATTGTATTCAGTATGAGATTGTGATTCCGTCTTGAAGCAACATGCAAAGTTTATTAATTGAATAACACCATCCTTGCCTGCGCTGCAGTTTTTCCACTTTCACTTCAACGTGGAACACATGTTCCAGACTTAACGTCCATTTCCAACAATCTCATACATAAAAAGGGAAAAGCACAATGTTGCGTCAGGCCAAGCGAGGAAAGCTTAAAGTGAAGACACAGCAAAATTTGGTCACTGCACAAGTCTGTGTTTATTTTCCCAAAAGTGGTTTTAGTGATAACTCGCCATCATCGGTGGATTTCTAAAACCATAGAACGCACGAAATGTAGTGTTTTGCATAATAGAAAACATTAATTTTAAATATTGTTTTGATTAGTTTCACGTTTAGTTTCACTAGAGTACCCTTTTAAGCCCGCCCGGTTAGCCGTGCGCTCTAACGCACTGCTTTCCGGTCGGGAAGGCGTGCCGGTCCCTGGCACGAATCCGCCCGGCGGATTAGTGTCGAGGTCCGGTGTGCCAGCCAGTCTGTAGATAGTTTTTAAGGTGGTTTTCCATCTCCCTCGGCGAATGCGGTCTGGTTCCCCTTATTCCGTCTCAGTTACACTATGTCGGCGATTGCTGCGCAAACAAGTTCTCCACGTTCGCGTGCGCCATAATTACTCTACCTACATTGGGGTTACACTCATGTGATGTGTGACATTCCGGGGGTGGGGGGGTCCATTGGGAGCCGAACCGCACAGTAACCCTGGGTTCGGTGTGGGGCGGCGATGAGGTGAGTGGACTGCTGTAGCCTGTTGTGGACCACTGAGGGCTACGGCGGGGACGAAGCCTCTCCGTCGTTTCTAGGTCCCCAGTTCCGTACAATACAATACCCTTTAGTTTCACTGCTCCTGACACGTCATTACATTGATAAGTTTCCATGCTTTCCTCATAGATGATATAATCTGTAAAGCATGTCGTTAATAAAAACAGTTGCGATTTGGCCAATTTTAAGAGATCTCAATAATGAGTTCGATTTACGAGAAGGCTAACACTTGAGAAACACATGTTATGCTCCCTTTAGGCTCGCAAGGTCATCACATTACAGCTGTAAATTTGAAGTTCCGGAATATTCAAGGTCAAAATTAAACTCTGAAGCTCATTTTGCAGATGGCATGCTGAAATGGGGACGTTTGCATACATTGCAGCCCTTTCATTGGGACTAGTAATATTAGCCAACAGTTCTTTTTGGGTCGCCTCTTTATTACACGCTGTAATAACATCACAGACGATCGAACGCTCGTTACTCCCCAAATACCTCCCCTTCTTCGTATTCTGCACATTTTCTTGCAATGCTAGACAATTATCCATCACTTCCGGATATCGAAGTACATCAGTAAGCATACAGAGTTAACTCACTGACGTTGACAACTAAGATCCCACGAACAGAAACGACGTGTATCACTGCACGCCGATCTACACTGCGAGACAGATAACGGGCAACATATTTTGGGTGCCCCTGTAGGCCGGTGGCAGCGTTCTTCTGGAAAAGGCCACTTCCCCCACCAAAAGCGCTGTTCGCTCTTGAGTTTACAGACAGACTATATCAATTATTGGTATGACTCTATTTGTTGCACAGGACTGAATATACTAGAGTCCCTGTGGAATAGTATCAATTTACCGAGCGAGGTGGCGCAGTGGTTAGCACACTGGACTCGCATTCGGGAGGACGACGGTTCAGTCCCGCGTCCGGTCATCCTGATTTAGGTTTTCCGTGATTTCCCTAAATCGCCCCAGGCAAATGCCGGGATGGTTGCTTTGAAAGGGCACGGCCGAACTCCTTTCCCATCCTTCCCCAATCCGATGAGACCGATGACCTCGCTGTTTGGTCTCTTCCCCCAAACAATCCAAATCCGAAGGTATCAATTTCTCTAGAGTAATGATTAGATCTGCTTGCAAATGTCGATGGTGATGCCACGAAAACGTACGCTTAGCCTCCTCTCTGCACCTACCTGTTACGCTGGAAGGACAGAATACGGTTTCGCGCTTCAGCAAGATGGTGCTCTGCCAGATGGACCCACCTCGGGAACAGAAGACGTGGAGAAACGCGGGAAGCTGGCAGCCAAGGTTTTGGTGGTGGGTGTGACGAGCGTAGCCCGCGGCCAGGTTTTGGACGACGCGTCGGACTCTGCGCCGCTGTCCTCGTCGGCTTCGGCGTCGGCGTCGACTCCGTAGCTGGGGATTCGGTCCCCGGCGCCGCCAGCCTGCACATCGGTCAGAGCCAGCATGCTCTCGGAGCTGTCGCAGGCCGCGTCGTCCACGTCTCCTCCGCCGGTCTCCGACTTGTCCTTGGCTCTCATCAGCGTGTGTACGCTCGTCTCGTCAGATTCTCCCTCATCCCCTGCGGCGGGCAGGGCCTTTATGCACACATCCAACACTTGCATCTCCTCGGTCCCGACGCTGGAATCCTTTGTGACGATGGAGTTCTTCGCTGACGGCGTTTCTGGCCGAGCGCGCCCGTCCTCTGGCGCCGTCGTATCTTTCGCTAAACTGCCCATGCGGATGTCGATATTGACCACGTGCTCGATCGACGCTCGTGCGGCTCCTGCCGCTTTGCGAGTGGTGCGCGACGACTGGTGCGACCGCTTTCCTGACGGTGCCGGAACCGACGTTTTTTTCGTTATGGCTACAGAACATGGGACTTCCGTAGGTGACGAATTTATGACTGTCGTTTTGGACCTGAGTTGACGCTTGTTGTCGTGAAGTACGCGCAACGTAGGACTCTTCTCGGAGGTAGGACTTTTGCTCGGTTTTCGTGGACTCGGAGCGTAGGAAGCGGAGTGCCAAGTCGGCATGGCCTTATCTGCTTGGTACCCCGTACCTGTTCTAGGCAATACGGGCTTGTCTGCTTCGCTGTAACTCTGTGATATTACTGGCGTCCTGTCGTACTCGTCCGGTGGTCGCTCGCGCTGCTTCCTGGCTTGTTGCAGGGGCACGAAATCGCTCATACCCTCCTCCATGCGATCCTCGGCCGGGAAGTTATCAGCCGCCGCAGTTAGGCCGCGTATTACAATTTCACCAGTCCGCTGTTCGGTCTTCCAGTTGCGTTTCTTATTTGCTTCTCTCTTCGTAGCTTGCTTCTTTACCGACGCGGCCCTGGGGCTGCGCGAGCGGTGCTCGGTTGCGGCTTTCGTCCCGTACTGCGGTACCTTCGCAATCTCTCTGGCTTTCATCGTTACTGCCATCATAGCAACAGCCGCAGTGGACAGTGGCTTGGAAGTCTTGCGTGACGGCGGTGGACTTACGGAACGGCATTTCTCGACGCTTGAAGGACGCATTCGTTTCAAGGCGAGCATCGTAGATGAAACGATGCCCACAGGAAACTTTGGCCCGGCGCTGCCTCCGTGCCGTCGAGGTGAAACCTTCTTCACTCTAGCCGGTATTTCTGGAGTGGCGCTGGCCCACCTCTGACGCTTGCTTCTGTGACTGTACGACGGTCGTGAGCTCGCTGTTGTCAGCCCGGAGGTTGTGTCGCTGAACCTTACACGAGGCACCCCTTTTCGTTCGGTACGCGCCTTACGTTTTCGAGCGCGATCCTTGACCAGAATAGGTTTCGGAGTGTCTGATGAACTGCTCAAGCCAGAACTCCCCGTGGCACTCTTCCCGTCCCAATGCTTACCAACGAGTAAGCCTCTCGGTAAACCAATCAGCTTATTCCTGGCCTCCTCCGCCCTAACAATGGAAGACTTTGACCCAACGTCTGTTCTGGTGCTCAAGACGCCATGTAGACTTTTCTTCAACGCCGCACTCGATTCCTCCATTCGGATGGACACCATCTTACCTTTCTCTAATACCTTACTGCCGGTCTGGTCCTCCAATCTCTTCCTACCAACTTTCAACGCAGCGGCAACTTTCTGCAAATCAGTCGTAGATGTTTTGAGCTTTTTGCGATTTCCTGGTATTTTGTACCCATCCTTAATTTCGTTTACACCCATGCATTCTAGAATCTTAGTCTTAAGGTCCAACTTGTGCAGCAGGGATGCCTGAGTCATAAATGTCCTCAATTGGGCTATGAGACGTTGCGGAGAAGTGCTTCTGGCAGTCTCAGGGCCGTTGATTCCATTGTGTTGTGCGTTAAGTGCGTCGGTTTTGCTGGTGCATTGTGTCACCGCGGCTGCCGTGTTGTCTTCCGAATGCTCAAAGGCCCGGCCACTGGGGACCATACCCTTCTTCGCTGCTGCTTGTTTTGAGCGGGGAGAGGCGTCGGGCTCTCTCGCACTACCGGTTTTCGTAGAATCTTGATTGCGCTTGTATTTAGTGTTACCTGAAGTTGTAACATCACTGGAAGGTGAGGACTTCTGTTTCTCTCTGACGCTTACGGGTACTTCACTAATTTCTTCTATTTCAACAATGGCAATTCGTGCCGCCCCCTTAGTTTCTTCTGTGTCCAGAGAATTTATCTTGGATGGCCCCTCAGACCTGAGACATGAAGCTGGTGCTGTTTTCGAGACGTGTCTGGGAGATTTCCTAGGAGACGACTGGGGTAGTCCACTATCTTTGGCGCTTTGTTCCTGATTGGTGTCTATGCGCTGCTTTTCGTGAGGATCCGCTTCAGTCTTTGCCAATGTTTTTGACTTTTGCTCCTGAGGTATCTCTTCGATAACAACACATATTTCGTCGATGTTTTTAGCTTTTGCATTTGCGTCTTTCTGGTCTGCAGTTTGTTTCCGAGGAGAGCCTACTTTCACGCCATCTCCAGTCACAGTAGAGGGCCCACTGGCGGCCATTTTTTGCCCGGGCTGTTCACGTGGTTTGGAACTTCGCTGTTCTTTTTTCTTAGCGACATTGGTGGCTGTGTCCATTCCGCTGTTTCTGTTTGCTTCTCCTGTTTCAGACTTTGTATTAGCCGAGATAGTACATTCAACAGTTTCTCCTGTCCTCACAGTATCGTCGGCAGACTTGTTGCTAGTTCTCTTGCGATCTCCGGCCTTTAGAGTTACTGTCACTGTGGATGGTACCGGTTCATGTTTCGCCTGTCCCTTCTTCTGCGTACTATCCACATTATTTAGTTTGTCATTCGTTCTTGTTTCCTGTTTCACGCATATGGGTCTCTGTTTTGCTTCAGTTCCCACGTCTTCGTCAGTTCTCTTACGCGGCGAATTTCCGTGTTTCGGCAGACCTGTCTCGGGAACATTCTCTCCTTTTCTGGGCGTGTGAGGCTTTTCTTCAGTCACTTCTTTTGCAGTTTTAGTGTCCGGAGCTTTAATCTCGGCAGTAGCCTTCATTTCTTCTGGTGTTCCTGTTAGATTCGGTCGACGCGTGCGAGGACTTGTCTTTGGCTGACGTGCAGTCTCTGCGGATTCTACACCCTTCTCTTGCGGTGTCTTAGACTGAATTTTTGCTGCACGATCGACGTCACCTGTCCCGGTGTTCTGTACGCTTTCTTCTGCTTTTGACTTCTGATCGGCTTTTGTTTTCCGTGGCGACTGGTCACCTCCATCAGGTTCGTCGCTATTGACAGTGGTCAATTGCTTACTCTCCTCCCGTTTCCTTACATTTTTCAACGCTGACTCTGATGCGCCGATCTCTACTGGTACGTTCGACTCTGTCTTCCCTTCCTTCGTGAATGACGATATGGTTTTGCTGTTCGGATGTTGTAACGTTAGTTCCGAATCATTCCCTTTTGTATTTTTTCTTTGTTGCTTCAGAGAACAAATTTTCTGTCGCCTATGAGATACAGCACCTTTGACCTCAGCAGATTGCCGCTTTGCGCTGTCGTCCGAGGTTGTTGCTGTGTAACTTTCAGATTTCTTCAAACACACAGTTTTCCCCTCGGTTAGTCCTGTATCGCCAAGCAATGAGATTTTAGCTCGATCTACCGCGACACTTGTTTTACTCTTGCTTACTGAGACGGCGACCATACTGCTCGATTTCTGTAGCTGCGCTTTGCTCTTAGGCTTGGGATCAAAGGGTGACTTTGGTACACGGATCTTTGAGCCAACAGTTTTAGCTGCCGAAACTGTAGATTCCAATTCGATATCGGTCCCGTCTCTCTGGGCGCTGTCGATGCCGTTCTGACCAACGGCGGCTGTCGATATTTCGTTGTTCTTTCTAATAGATGTTTCTTTTTCATTGTACTCACAGACTTCTTCCAGCTTCTTCAAGGAGGCTTTCTCCTTTTTAGTGTTCTTTCGACTAGACGGCGTCTTTCGAGATGAAGCTTCTGATACAACCTTGTCGGCTACATCAGTTCTTATGATCTGTTTAGTTGTGTCATCTGCTACATGACCTGCAGAAGATTCACCAGCAGTAATGGACTCCGGTGACGTTTCGGTCGGTTCCACAGGACAAACTGACTCATCATCTTTCGTTTCGGGGTCCACTCTACTCACTGAAGGTGTGACTATGCTCCGGTTACGATTTCGATCAGAAGGTCGAGAACCGGAGGTCTGCGCATTGCGGCTAGTACTTTCAGCTTTTGCCGCTGACTTCTGCATTTCAGTGAATTTGGTCTCCGAATTACCACCACTGGTCTCGTTTTGCGCAACTGCAGCTGATTGTTTTTCATTGTTTTTGACTGTTGTTCTCTTCTTATTCTCTTTCACTGGAATCTTTCTCCCGTCAGACTTCCATTGCGTCGATTTGGTAGTCTTTCGGGGTTCTCCGTGAGAACCGCCTGGATCACCTTCACTTGGCTGCGTCACTGATTCTGCCGTCTGGACTCCATTGTCCTCATTTGGAATTACACCACCAGAAGATAAAGTTTCATTTTTGTCTGGCTCTGTGGCTTTAGTAGTTTTCTTTTCGGCCCCAGTACCAATGTCTGCTGGTTGGTCTTTCTCTATCTTCTCGTCGCTAAAGATCTTTGAAGATGAAATATTTTCGCCATTCGGTACTGCTGTGCCTGAGGGACTCTCCGTTCTTAAACTAGCTACCTGAGTGGAGCATATATCTGTTTGAGAACCTGACGGTGCATCGAATTTTTTCGCTGTCGATTTCGTCGTTTTGCTATTGAGCTTTCGACCAGGATATGTCTTGGCGAGTTTTTTGTTGATATTCTCGCTTTCGATTACCATCTTGACCCCTGCATTTTCGTCACTAACCCTCTCTACTTGTTGCGGTGTCTTACTACTGCTCTTTGTCGTCCCGGCGAAACTCTTTCCCTTTGCCTGTTGCATTTTCGTAGCTTTGACATTGCGTTTCTGTTTTCCCTTAGCATTATCTGATTCGGGCTTTGTTGTATCGTTTTTTGTTGTAACTGAGGGCACTGATTCCACGTTAGTCGGACTTTTAGGGGTAGAAATGCCTGTTACTGGTGCCACAGTATCTTCAGTTCTCTGTGGTACGCTTGCTAGTGTACTGGAACTTCCCGTTTTTGGCACCGTCTTCTTCGTCTTCTTGTTGTTAGGCTTCTGGGGTCCAGATGGCTTGTGCAACTGAGCCGTTGCATTGGTTTTGTCGATTGGTGCGTCTTTAGAATTGGCTTCAGTAAACTCTGATGGTGCCAAGACACCACTTTCGTCGTGGTCAGGTGGGGCCGCTGTCGACGGCTCGGTCACACTCTCAGTAGTTGGCGCTGTTGACTTGTTTGTACCAGCTGGCTCGGTGGCGCCCCTCTTTCTTCTCGGTTGCGTTTTTGTGTCTTTACTACAAGACTTCTGACCTGATACTGTCGTGGGCAAAGTAGGCTTTTCATTGGAGTCTCCTTCGTTTGAGACTGTTACACTTGTTTCAGTGTCTTTTTTTGGTGTATGAGGGTCACTGGCAGTAACTTCGGTGTCGGCAGTGGCTCCAGTATTTACATCTGGTGACTCTCTCTCAGTCTCCTGTTTGCGCAGTGAATCCTTTTTCGTCGTCCCGGTGGGCTTCCGATTCGTTTGTTTCTTTGGAATCTGGTCCTTGGCGTCAGTTCCTCCTGGTGCCGTCGTCGATGTTTGCTCGCTGCGATCATCGTCTTGACGGACCAGTTCAGACGACAGGGCCTCTTCTGTTGACTTCTGAGCAGCGCTATTTGCATTTGTCGACTGCATAGAACTCTTTTGCTTCTTCAATGGTCCTTTCGACTTTTGGCTGATCAGTGCCTTAGTTTTTGAAGCTTCATTTTCTGTGCTAGAACTTTCCATTTTCGGGACTGCTGATCCTTGATCAACTTCAGATCCTTCAGGTGCAAAGCCTATGGTATCGTCTTGGACACCAGTATCTTCTTTAGGCTGGAATATTTTGCTGGTTTCTTTCGCTCGCGCTTTAGTTTTGTCCATGGACGTCTTATCAGATAGTGATTCTGACAGCGAGATGATTTTGAGCGTAGTCTCAAATGTTTCAGACAGTGACTCCTGTTCTTTACCTTTAGCCCCTCGATAAGGTGTAGTACAGCTTGTTTCAGTGGAGACTGGAGACGACGGTCTGTCTGTTTTGACTACTTGATCGGGCGTCTTAGTCGTTCCTCCGTGGTCTGTAGGACTCTTCTTTTCTGCGTCCGCTGTTCCGTCAGTTGATTCTTTAGGAGAGGACCCACTTGTTTTCCCGAAGGCTTCTACCGGTGACGAAATGGATAAAGGAGTAGCAGATGTGAGCACTGGTTTTCTGGCTGCGACTGGTCCTGAAGCTTTTTTTGCCATTGCTTCTGTTTCAGTATCATTATTTTCGTGTCTGCTAAGGCTCGTAGGAGTTGCCCTGTAGATGTCTTCTGTTGTGGTGTCGGTGGCATGTATTGCCGTAGCAGTGGACTCAGGTGTACCAGACTGTTGTTCGTTCGTAACAGTGCCAGAATGTTGTTCATTCATAACATTTTCTGGAACGTGTTCTTTTTCGAATGAGTGTTCTGTTCTATTTCGTTTTTTACCAGAAAGTGTAAATTTCGTCTTAGTGGTTGTACCGAGATCAGGAGAAGTCTGTAATTCAGCAACAATACTGTCGACTATTTCCTGAGCGTTAGTGATCTCCGTTGCCTGCTCGATCTTGGTAGGTTCGTTCTGGAAGGTGACACCTCGTCTTTCGAATTCCTGCTTCTTACTGCTTCCTGAACGTGTTGGTCCTTGCTCAACATTGCGATCGGGTGGGCGTGGTATTTCAGCCTTCTCGGAGGAGGTTTCTTCTCGTTCGGTCGCCCTCCAGAAAGGTTCATAACAGAATGTTTCATCCTCCGCCTCACCCCCTCTAGGTACAGTGTGAGCGGTGGAAGAGACCGTTTTATCCCAGTGCCTCACGTGCACCCCTTGGCGATCTGGTACGACGGTCTCCCTCGCCGTTGCTGTCTCCGGCGCCTTTGTTTTACTATCCGCTGCTCCTTCTATGTTCTCCGCCCTTCTCGTGCCTGCTGCTCCCATCTCGCCTTTCAGATCAGCTTTCCCACCGTGTAATGACGTACCTTGCTCCTTCTTCGCGGCATTACCCGTTTGGCCTTCACTCTCCGACGCACGTTCAGTGGTCCGTCTTACCTCGTCAGACTTCCACGCCTTCGTCTTTGGCGCCATCACCGCGACCAGCTCCCCGGCTTCGGTGACGTTGGTAGCTGGTTGCTGCTCGTGGCCCGCTGCCGACACGGCGGCTGGCTTTTTACCAGAGCCCGCGTCTTCCGTGTGTGCGCCTGCGGAATCCAGCTGCAAATCTTCTGCAGGTTTCGAGGATCCCACTGCGACTTCATCGCTCGTTGCCTCCGCCATATCGTCCCTGTCAAGGAACAATGAGTAGAGCCGTTAAAAATCTGAGACAAGCTACAATTCAAATCGAGTTATTTTCATGTGTATATTCACTTGTATTAACAGTGCCAAGAATATTCGTTTGTCACACATCTAGACTCAATTTCGACAGGTACAATAACGTTCAGTTTTTTTTTTTGGTGGGGGAAAGGGAGAGGCGATACGTATAATTTACTGTTACCTTCCTACACTATACTGACATGGGTCAGTGCCAATGATTATCGTGGTGTACATTTAGAAAGGCAGTAGCGCGATGCGTTCTGCGCAGAGTGAGACGGAGAATACTTTGCGGCATTGCCAACGTGCTTTCTGTCTCTGACCCACACCTCAGGCTCTAGCCGTTGTCAAACCTGGTAACTGGCAACGCTAAAGGTTAGCCCTTCACCAGGCCTCTCTTCTGCTTCTGACTCCGCCCAGTGAATTTATACACACGGAAAACTATCAAATGGTTCAGATGGCTCTGAGCACTATGGGACTTAACTTCTGAGGTCATCAGTCCCCTAGAACTTAGAAGTACTTAAACCTAACTAACCTAAGGACATCGATGCCCGAGGCAGGATACGAACCTGCGACCGTAGCGGTCGCGCAGTTCCAGACTGTAGCCCCTAGAAACGCTCGGCCATTCCGGCCGGCGGAAAACTATCGCTGTAGCTTCTTAAGCGGTTCGTGAAATTGACCGAAAATGTCAGTTTTCGAATTATTTTTTATTTATTAGTAGGACTTACGGACGATAAGTTCCCAAAGTTTCAATGATGAAATTGCGTCTGAAATGCCTGAAAAATAATTTAATGTGTGACGCGGCCTTTCCGCCACGCCCGCCCTTTGAAGCAACACTTCAATACTAGTTCGGTGAACAACGTTTCCGTGGATTATTTCAAGCAAAATTTCACGGGATGCATCTGGAAGATTGTGATATACACGCCTTGGTTTTATAGATCATCTGTGACTGTTCCGCATCGTATAAACAATAACGAACCAACTGCTTTGTTTATGAAGAACATAGACTTGTTTTGCCTTGTGCTGCTGGCGGAGATTTGCGCAAGTGTTCGATTCTTTCATATTAAATAATGCCACGGTCTTGTATTTAATCATGGGAGCGTAGGGAGGATGAAGGTATTGGAGAGAATGGGCTTTAAAATAGGAAATTTCACTCAAGATATCTTGAGAAAAATTGATTTACAGCTCCTCTCTGCACCTGAGAAGTCAGTTTAAGACATGATAAAAGAAAGGAAGCTGAAAACAAGAAAACAGAAAAGAAGCCTTGAAGGGAAAGAAGATCCTCAGCACAAATGTGGGGCCTTCTGAGGCGGTGACACAAGAAAAAACGTTACGTTGAACTCTAAATTGCATTTCCTGAAAGTCATGTTTTGTGAAGTGTATGTTTCTTTTTCTCGGAATCTATGAAGCCCAGAATTATAAACTTTTGTACACTTATTTCTATAAACCCAATAAATGTTCTCTCAAGAGAAAATTTTGGCATTCTGTATGTGAGATGAGATTGGGGCATATTGCTCGGAATTTTGCAGGAATTTTGTATTATACTTAATGAATTATAATTAAAAATTATTAAATCCTCCCTCATTAGAGAAATTTAGTATATTCAAAGAGAAAAAAAAACATATAAAATTTGTAGAAATCTCGTGATTAATTTTTAGGAGAAGGTACATATATTATTCTTTGAAAATAAAATTTTTACATTCAGTAAAAAAAGTTAAACATATATATTTGAAGGAACTTAATAGTATGTATTAATTTCATGTAAAGCATGGTACAAAATTTCATTGCAATGTCTTCAAAATTGTGGATCTGGTGTCTCTTTTAAATAGTGTATGTTTTTTTTGAAACGTCCCCCCTTAACGGAGCACTTGTCGAGTTTACTATAACGGCTAAGTAACCTCACCATACCTAAACTAATATGAAGGTCAGCGCTAGAAGTTCCACGCACACCCCGAAGGGCGTTCTAAAGCCATATGCGACTGAACTACGCACACGGCTCCTTGCATTGACCCTCGCCCGACCACTCGCCTTCTTAGGTGCTCATCACTATAGCGCCCGAAAGTTAGGTTCGGTTTTTATGGGTACTGCGAAATACTTAGGTAGGGCCAGTCTCTTTACCTCACCTTTGCGCTTCACGTTGTTAAATCAGTTTAGTGGGTGACTACGACGAGTACCTGCCGTGTGAAACACTATGGCTCTGAGCACTATGGGACTTAACATCTGAGGTCATCAGTCCCCTAGAACTTAGAACTGCTTAAACCTAACTAACCTAAAGACATCACACACATCCATGCCCGAGGCAGGATTCGAACCTGCGACCGTAGCGGCCGCGCGGTTCCAGACTGTAGCGCCTTTAACCGCTTGGCCACCACGGCCGGCTGTGAAACACTATATCTATGTTGTTATGCATTACAATGAAGTGAAAGTGAAGAGTATGTGACTAGATGCCAACTTACTTATAACCCACTTCTTTCGGAAAACCATGAGTGCACCTGACTAACGACGTAATTTCTTAGGTATTCTCGGCGTGGTTGATTAAGGGTCCATTCTCCTCAGTCAGATAACAAAATAAGCGATTTTTACGATTTTTTAAAAAATAAAGCAGTCAAAGTAAATCTATTTGCACATTATTTATTGATAATTGGTAAACATTTCATGATTTTCTAAAGAAATTCAGTCTTCACTAAACCCCCCGTTGTGTCAAATTTGCTCAATCCAAAATGAGGTGTGTCCACGACGGAAGCCATGCAATCTACAAATATCATTTGAAATAAAAAAAACCATTTCCTTTTTTTATAGGATATTGTACACGGATAAATAGCATAGTTTTTTTGAAATTTAAAAAAATAGTAAAGTGGCGGACGTTCGGAGAAACAGATGTAGTTTTGTCGTGTGTTTTTGGTCACGTTTTTTCCCTTAACTAATGAATAATTTAAAGTAAAAAAAAGTAGCCTATTTTTCCTTACGGACATGCCCGAGCAATTCAGACAAATTTCCAGAAAGGTACGTTTACTAATGTGCCAGCAATTTATTCCGTCTGCGTGAGATAAGTTGTATTTCAAGCTAACGGAATAGATTGTGGGCACACTAATACAGACATCTTTCTGAAATTTGGCTAATTACTCCTCGAACACGTCTGCAAAGAGTAATAGGCTATTTTTTATTTTAATTTATTCATAAGTTATTGCAGAAACGTGACCAAAAATACACGACAAAACTACATCTTTGATTCAGACGACCGCCATTTTATAATTTTTTTTTTCAAATATTAAAAAAACTGCGCTATTACCAGTATCCCATAGATCAAGAAAATTGTTTGTTTTTGATTTCAGATAATATTTGCAAACTGCAAATCACGGACACACTTCGTTTTGTGCAGAGCTACCTTAACTCCTCGGAGAGGGGCTTAATGAGGAATAAACGTCTTTAAAAAATCAGGAGTCAATAAACAAAGTGCAAAAATATTTTCGTTGATTGTTTCGTTCATTCTTCAAAAAAAGTGAACGTCGCTTAATGTATAGTGTGACAGAGGAAGCGTGGGTGTGTGGCGGGGGTGCGTAATTAATCTTGTGACTAGTTTGATGGCGTTAGCTGCGACTTCGTCTCACATACCAACCTCTTCATGTCAAATGTCAGAGCAGCACTTATACCGAACGTCCACAACTATTTGTTGGATATATTCCAATATTTCTCTTCTCCTATAGTTGTCCCACTCTACATATCTTTCCAGAGACCATAGAAGACTTGCTAGTTAGTTTTAAAACTGACTGATGTGTTGATTAGCGTCACTAGTCTAAACATCCGCCAGTATTACAAAAGGGCTCCTACAGAAATCAGTAAAAGATGGCGTGAAAATACATACCTCATGTTCTCCTACAGTTATATTTAAGAAACATCCTATAACTAATACTAAGTAGATAAAGGTATAGTAAATGCTGCTGGTAATTAGTACTTTTGTATGTTCCTTCGACCCACTAATGTTTTAGGTGGTGGGTTACTATGTATAATATTGGTTTTGATGAATAAAGATTAAAAGAAAAAACATGCTATAACGTAAGTGGAAGGTCGAGATCAGAACAGTTGTCCAAGCAAAGGGGAAATTAATCAAGTGCGCTAGTTTAGCACTGCACAGGTTGGCTAAGTTGCGACTACGAATTGAAGAAGAAAATAAAACACTTTGCATTAGCCCATTTGAATAATTACTATTATTTACTCCCTTAGTGCTGTCAAATCGTCATTAAGAAATACTCAGATATGAAGACACAAGTATGGCAGGTAGCATTTTTTACGGAAGTTATAGCTCCAATCGCCATAGCCCCTTCTGGATGTAGCGCAGTCATTAGCACACTGGACTCGCATTCGCGAGGACGACAGTCCAAAACCGTGTCCCAACTTCCTGATTTAGGTTTTCCGCGATTAACCTAAATCGCTTAAGGCAAATGCCGGGATGGTTCATTCGAAAGGACGCCACCGCTTTCCTTCCCCATCCTTCCCTAATCCGACCTGGTGCTCCGTCTCTAATGACCTCGTTGTCGACGGGATGTTAAACACTGATCTCCTCCGCCTCCCTTCTGGAGGGAGGAAGCGAGAAGTGGACTTGTTTCCTGCGGCGTAAGACCTCTAGCGGCGTAGTGTTATAGTACCGTTTTCTGGAAGCGATCCCTGGCGGCCGGTTCCGTAGCCGTAAAGGGGCAGTGCAGCACAGCACGCGGAATCCAGGACATGCCGACCTTCGCAGAACAGCTTCCGTGCTCTGCTAACACACTGCCGCCTTTCTTCTGTGCACTTCCCTCTGCTTTGAGCTTGATGTTCTACCGACCTGTTTGCTTCCCTGGATGACATGCTGCAGGCTTCCCTCCTCTTTGGCGTCGCCGTTTCCATTGAAAGTGTGAACTGATGCTCTAGTTATTACATTGTGTTTCTCTTCACAATCAGTCTTTTACTTTTTCGAGTGACGCTGACTGTTTGACAAGATGTGGGACACAAGGACAAAAGAAATTCGTCTGGAAACCGAAGTTTTTCTGCCACGTGTGTGAATGGAAAAAGGAGGATATTGTCTTTGATCAAGGCACAATCCTTTCCAAACATTTATTGGGAAGGAAAAAAAGGCTCCTGTTGCAATCGGTAAGCCGGCCAAAGTGGCCAAGCGGTTCTAGGCGCTACAGTCCGGAACCACGCGACCGCTACCGTCGCAGGTTCGAATCCTGCCTCGGGCATGGATGTGTGTGATGTTCTTAGGTTAGTTAGGTTTAAGTAGTTCTAAGTTCTAGGGGACTGATGACCTGAGAAGTTAAGTCCCATAGTGCTCAGAACCATTTGAACCATTTTTGAAATCGGTAAGAGATGGCGCACAGATGTTGTCCTCACGTTCTCCTAAGATAATATTTGCGAAACAAGCTGTAACAGCCCGCCCAGTTAGCCATGCGGTCTAACGCACGGCTTTCCGGATTGGGAAGGAGCGCCTGGTCCCCGGCACGAATCAGCCGGGCGGACTTATGTCGAGGTCCGGTGAGCCGGCCAGTCTGTGGACGGTTTTTAGGCGGTTTTCCATCTGCCTCGGCGAATGCAGGCTGAATCCCCTTATTTCGCCTCAGCTACACTATGTCGGCGATTGCTGCGCAAACGAGTTCTACACGTACGCTTACACCACCATTACTCTACCACGCAAACATAGGGGTTACACTCGTCTGGTGTGAGACGTTCTCTGGAGGGTCCAGCGGGGGCCGAATCGCACAATAACCCTGAAAGAGTGGTTCGATGTGAGGCTGCAGAGGGGTGAGTGGACTTCGGTAGTCGTCGTGGGGTTCTGGACCACTGCGGCTGCGGCGGGGACGGAGCCTCTCCGTCGTTTCTAGGCCCCCGGTTACCATACAATACAATACAACACAAGAGGCTATAACATAAGTGAAATAGTCGAGATGAGAACAGGTGTGTGAGTACAGGCAGAAAAGGTGCAGAGGAAACCCCAACTAGCTTACATGATAAAAACAACAATGTTTCGGTACGAGTAGAAAACCGTTGTTACAGAAAATACTGGAAATTAAGTGGACTGATAAGATAACAGATGTGGAGGCTCTCCAAAGCATCGACGAGGATAGGAATATGTAGAAAGTACTGATTAGAACAGTGGTTCGTTCCCAACCTGGGGGTAATTACTTCCAGAGGGGTAAAAACAGAGGAGTTCGGCTGTATTTAGATCACTAAACTAAATTATTTTTGATAGGTCGTTACTGTTATCACTATTTCATGAGACTGTAGTACTGATTACATAAGTTACGAGTAATTACTTTTTTCCGTATCCTAGCATTAACTCAGGAGACAATACGGTAAAGGTTACACTTTCTGAAACGAATTTATAAATCACATAGTTCACCTCCTTTGTACTAGGCATCAGTGTCAGTAAAACTTAGATACACACGTTATTTTCTGAAATATCTCATGAAAGTGTCTTCTCAGAGTTTTAGGTGGTACCCGCAATGGACCAGAAATTACTTCATTATTCACATCGCAGCAATAAACGAACTGACTGACAGTAGCTACCTGTTGGCTGTACATGGCTGTAGGGCATACATTGCAGTATTATTATTATTATTATTATTATTATTATTATTATTCGTGGCAGCGGGCAGACACAAATCATTCTCAGCCTGAATGAAGTTTTGAAATTTCTGCCGCTTCAGAAGTAGGGAGTGATTTAAAAACAGTGGGGCTAAGTTCCTTGTAAATTCTGTTGATTTTAAATGGGGCGTGCAGGCTGTGAGTGAATAAAGTGTCGCTGGGGAGAGGAGTGACAGAGGAAGCATGTTTTGTAAGACGTGTCTACCCTCGATGTGGATAGTTAGCTTTCTTTCCTATATATTACTTCCACCCACATACATGTGCGTAATGACCACGATGAGAACATTCGGATATCAGAGCCAATAAAGAGGCCTGCTGACAGTCATTCTTTCCACGCACCATTCGTGAGTGGAACAGGATGGGGGAAAAATCAGTTAGTTGTACCAGAAGTGCCCTCCACCACACACCACTAGGTCGCTTCCGGAGTATGATGTAGTTGTAGGTGAGCAGGAGTTGGGTGTAATACGCGGTATGCACTGAGAACTATTTCATAATGCTATAAAAGAAAAAGGTGGTTGGTTACAAGTCAACAATACCAATTGTTCCACTAATTCTTGGTATAATGAAACACCTACAAAATCTAAATATCTTTTACCTTTCGTCATGTTAAAAATGAAAGTATTCGAAGAAATGTGTTTTTCATTTTATGGTTTAGCTGGGCGCTAATGTTGTTAACGATGGGAGCTGATATCTGATTGCATTCAGGTTTATTGGTTTCAGAAAGATTGGAAGCATTTAGACTAGATGAAGGGACAGGGTGATACAGCGTGATTTAAGGCATAAGGGAACACCTTCCATGGTAGCAGAGGATAAAAACTGTACGGGGAGGTAGAGATTTGACTATTACCAACAAATAACTCATTGCTTGGGTGTAAGTGCCACTCTGAGGTTAAGCGGTTGACACAAGAGAGGAATTCGTGACGGGTCGCGTTAATCCAGTCTGAAGAGTGATGAGCCAAAAAGAAAACCGGTAGCAATAATCCTTTTTTATGGTGGTCTATGTCTGGAAGTGGCAGGGCCTAATATGGGATTTCCATTGTAATGTAGACATTTCCCACAATTGACAAACAGTTCGACATAGGTATATAATGATTTTAACAAAGATAGCAAGGTGTACGGAACAGTACTGTACCGTACTGCGAGCCAGCAAATGTGTTGAGGGGCAAGATTCGCAAGAGAGCTTCTGTGAGGTTTTGAAGGTAGGCGACGAGGTACTAGCGGAAGTAATGAGGACGGGTCGTGAGTCGTGCTTGGCTAGCTCAGTCGGTAGAACACTTGCCCACGAAAGGCAAAGGTTCGGAGTTCGTGTCTCGGTCCGGGACACAGTTTTAATCTGCCAGGAAGTTTCATATCAGTGCACACTCCGTTGCAGAGTCAAAATTTCATTCTGGGGACTATGATTTCTTTAGCCTAACGTAGAGAGCGAGGCAGCCAAACAGGAAAATTTTAGGTCTACTAGGTTGCTGTGATGGGGGTTAGAGGATTGGGACATTTGGACCTCGGGCGTGTAGACAGGTGGAAATTTTAGCACAAAAAATGTTTCAAATGGCTCTGAGCACTATGGGACTTAACATCTGTGGTCATCAGTCCCCTAGAACTTAGAACTACTTAAACCTAACTAACCTAAGGACATCACACATATCCATGCCCGAGGCAGGATTCGAACCTGCGACCGTAGCGGTCACGCGGTTCCAAACTGAAGCGCCTAGAACCGCACGGCCACACCGGCCGGCGAAATTTTAGTAGCCTTGCAGGGCCGGTCACGTGCACAACGTACGTTTGCTGTAAAATCGTATTACCAAAACACGGGTAGCCCTTCAAAGATTACAATAATCATATATCCTTTTCAGCCTCAGATTCCGACAACATGAGCGAAACCAGAGGTGCCACGTAAGTAATACGATATTTAAAAAATGATAACTTTCAAGGTAAACTATTAATATCAGCTCATGTACACTAGATTCGCGTGATTTATATCTGTCACTTGTCACTTCTTTCACCTCTGGCCATGTTTGTTGTTGTGAAAAGTGCGAAGTTGCACCATGGTTCGACATCCGCGTCAGACTGTAGGTCCCCCTACAACTGGCTGGGTCAGTCAGTCCAAAGTTCGGAGGAAGGCAATGGCATACCTATACCCCCACCCCCGCCTTCCCCCAACAGAACCATGCCTTGTAAAGCACCGTTGTGTTCAAAACTTTCTTCGAACTGATGACTGCGTTACTTATTTTACACTAGATTCGTGCCAAAACAAATAAAATAAATTTTCTTGAAACCTGCAGTTTGAGCCATGCAACTTGTTTCGGTAAAGCGTAGGAGATCTAAGGTTGCAAATCTGGATGGAGACTCGAACCTCGCTTCTCGTGATTGCAAGTCAAGTGTCTTGTCACTGAGTCAGTTCACTGGGTCTTTTAGTAGGAGATGAAATGACAATACAGTCAATGTTTCTACTGAAACTGTT
Organism: Schistocerca serialis cubense; assembly: GCF_023864345.2. Lineage (NCBI taxonomy): Eukaryota > Metazoa > Arthropoda > Insecta > Orthoptera > Acrididae > Schistocerca > Schistocerca serialis. The sequence continues at coordinate 381,556,201 of NC_064638.1, read as the reverse complement.
AGCACAAATATACCAACGAGATAGTCTAGTGCTTTACACAAGTGGCTCGTAATAGTGACGGGCTGGGATGAAATCCCCATATTAAGTTGATTCAAGTCAACACCGGAGAATCATTTCAGGCAAATGACAGGATGATTCCTTCCATAAGGTCACGAATTATTTCTTCCTGCTTCCAAGTCAAACTTAGCCACGGCTCCGTTTCATGTGAGCTTTGTATAGTACGAGACGTAAAGCTCTGCACTGTCCTGGTTTTCCACAGCAGATCCCTACAACGAATCGATGAATAATACAAAGCACGGCCATTTATACGAACGTTGGAAATGAAGAATATACTGTAAGTAATCCGGCTGCCGGATTAGAAACCTCAGTCCGATATTTGACTCTCTCAGGGAGTGATTTTTGTCCCAAATGATGTGATTGAATACCGTGGCTCTGGATTATATTACCAGAAGACCCACAATAGTCAACCGTATTTGTTAACTTTATATATACCAAGACTGGTTCCTGACTTTCACCAACCTTCAAGTGGCTTAATTAAGTTACATATTTATTATCGGTACCAGCTTTTCTGCTAGATTTTGAATATTGTACCTGCCTTGTACAAAACAAGAGTTTCTTTAGTCACTACCTTTTGCAAGTGTCATATTAACATGTGATGAGCAGTTAAGGTGAAGTTACTTTTATTCTGTATACAGCATCCTTGTTCCATTATTACGTGCATATTATTCACACTTTTCCACTCCTTGGTATCCACCTGCAGCGCTGCACGTCCCGTTATGGCCGACTCAAATAGTAAACTATAGTACATACTGTATAGTTGTGAAACTAGAATCTTCCGAATGTAGAATAAAACTAAATGCATCCTTACTGTACAAACTTATAATTCGCTCACGACAGCTGCATCATTCAAGCAACAGCCTAAAATTCGTACTGAAGATACATATGCAACCCCATTAAGCTATAGGACATGAGCGAAAGCCCAAAAAGGTATTGTCGTAAATAAAACTACACAATATTATGAACAGAGCACAGCTTAGATCAGTAGTTCCCAACCTGGGGGTAATTACCCCCGTGGGGTAAAATGTAATTTTCTGAAGGATAAAAAGAAGAGAGATCACGAAGCTAAATTGTTTTCAAGAGATCGTTATTATAAATATTATAGAACTAACGTGTGGACGTTACAGCTTGTTAAACCGATGTATGAACATCATCATCCTCATATAGTCCGCTCACTAAGCACATGCTTTGCACTAGGTTATATTCATCTATTGACAGTAAAACTGACACATATCCATCACATATGCTCAAATATCTCATAAGTGTCTTCCCCGAATTGTACACAGTTCCTGCAATAGACCAGAACTTGCTCCATTATTCACCTCGCAGCATTAAACAAACTAATTGCAGCACAAGACAACAGTGACTAAATAATAGCTACTACCCTGCTGTAGGGCCTGAACTTATTATTATTATTATTATTATTATTATTATTATTATTCCTTTATGCCCAGCACTGTATTATTATTATTATTATTATTAATAATAATAGTAGTAGTAGTAGTAGCAGTAAAAGTGCTAAGAGACAAAGCATTAGGAGCGAGGGGTCTTCCAGTTTCTGCCAGTTCAGAAGTATGGGGTCCAACAGACAAGTGATTTACAAATAGTAGACCTAAGCATATAGCCAAGGGCTTTGCCGCAGTCGTAACATCGGTTCCCGTTAGATCACCGAAGTTAAGCGCTATCAGGCTGGGCTAGGACTTGGATGGGTGACCATCCGGTCTGCCGAGCGCTGTTGGCAAGCGTGGTGCACTCAGCCCTTGTCAGGAAAAGTGAGGAGCTACTTCATTGAGAAGTAGCGGCTCCGGTCTCGAAAACTGACATACGGCCGGGAGAGCGGTGTGCTGACCACATATCCACATCCAGTGACGCCCGTGGCCTGAGAATGACACGGCGGCCGGTCGGTACCGTATTGCCTTCATGGCCTATTGGGGAGGAGTTTGGTTCGGTTTTAGACCTAAGAAAAATGCACACGTTTTACTTTGGTTGATTTTAAATGGGGGTGCAAGGTGTGGATGAAGCATGTGCCGTTAGGTAGAGGATCGAGTTCAGAAGCATGTTTTATTAATAAGCGTCTACCATCAATGTGGATATTTCAGCTTTCTTTTCTGAGAAGAGATGTAAGTAGCATCGCGATGCAATGAAAACTGCCTCGTCATGCTACAAAAAAGGTTGTTAGAAATAAGCAGTACCAGATGTCACATTGACTTAATAGTCCTCGCCTTAATGAAAACACCTACAAACACTTAATACCGTATCATTGATCATTCCTCGCTTTAAAATTAAAAGTGTTCAAAGAAAATTCTTTGTCATTTTAAAGTTTGGTTAGATGCTGTTGTTGATGATGGTGGTACTCAGAAGTAATGGTCTCAGAAAGGTTCGAAGCCACTGGCCTAGATCACTTTTTTATCGTGGTTTGTTCATAGAAATATAAAACAACATCCATGTTTTCTCCTTGTGACGCATTTCTGCCTTCCTGTAAAGATAGCAAAATTAGTGGTTGGTTGCTGTATTTCTTCAATTAATTTTCAGACATTGTTTTACAACACAGAGCTTCAGTAGGCCAATAGTTCCTAAACTTTTCCAACCTCTGTAGATACGGAGTCAATTGGAAGGTTTCAGTGGAGTTCGAAATCAATGAGAAATGGCGTCTCTGAGGTTTGGAAAGCTAACAACGGCCAGGAGAGCGGTACGCCATTACCCATGCTCCTCCACAACGCATCCTAATGACGCCATGTGGCACAGGATTACACGGCGGGCATCGTATGGTCCTCAGGGCCTGATTGGGTGGTTACACTTTTACAGGAAAAGACAGGTCGGTCCTTGTCGCGGATTTGACTGCAAGATCGCGGAGGTTCGCTTGTTAGCAGTTCCCCTTTGCCGCAAGGCATCTACATCTACATCTACATGATCACTCTGCAATTCACACTCAAGTGCCTGGCAGAGGGTTCATCGAACCACAATCTTACTATCTCTCTACCATTCCACTCCCGAACATCGCGCGGGAAAAAGGAACACGTAAACCTTTCTGTTCGAGCTCTGATTTCTCTTATTTTATTTTGATGATCATTCCTACCTATTTAGGCTGGGCTCAACAAAATATTTTCGCATTCGGAAGAGAAAGTTGGTGACTGAAATTTCGTAAATAGATCTCACCGCGACGAAAAACGTCTTTGCTTTAATGACTTCCATCCCAACTCGCGTATCATATCTGCCACACTCTCTCCCCTATTACGTGATAATACAAAACGAGCTGCCCTTTTTTGCACCATTTCGATGTCCTCCGTCAATCCCACCTGGTAAGGATCCCACACCGCGCAGCAATATTCTAACAGAAGACGAACGAATGTACTGTAAGCTGTCTCTTTAGTGGAATTGTTGCATCTTCTAAGTGTCCTGCCAATGAAACGCAACCTTTGGCTCACCTTCCCCACAATATTATCTATGTGGTCTTTCCAGCTGAAGTTGTTCGTAATTTTAACACCCAGGTACTTAGTTGAATTGACAGCCTTGAGAATTGTACTATTTATCGAGAAATCGAATTCCAACGGATTTATTTTGGAACTCATGTGGATCACCTCACACTTTTCGTTATTTAGCGTCAACTGCCACCTGCCACACCATACAGCAATCTTTTCTAAATCGCTTTGCAACTGAAACTGGTCTTCGGATTACTTTACTAGACGGTAAATTACAGCATCATCTGCGAACAACCTAAGAGAACTGCTCAGATTGTCACCCAGGTCATTTATATAGATCAGGAACAGCAGAGGTCCCAGGACGCTTCCCTGGGGAACACCTGATATCACTTCAGTTTTACTCGATGATTTGCCGTCTATTACTACGAACTGCGACGTTCCTGACAGGAAATCACGAATCCAGTCGCACAACTGAGACGATACTCCATAGGCCCGCAGCTTGATTAGAAGTCGCTTGTGAGGAACGGTGTCAAAAGCTTTCTGGAAATCTAGAAATACGGAATCAACCTGAGATCCTCTGTCGATAGCGGCCATTACTTCGTGCGAATAAAGAGCTAGCTGCGTTGCACAAGAACGATGTTTTCTGAAACCATGCTGATTACGTATCAATAGATCGTTCCCTTCGAGGTGATTCATAATGTTTGAATACAGTATATGCTCCAAAACGCTACTGAAAACCGACGTCAATGATATAGGTCTGTAGTTCGATGGATTACTCCTACTACCCTTCTTAAACACTGGTGCGACCTGCGCAATTTTCCAATCTGTAGGTACAGATCTATCGGTGAGCGAGCGGTTGTATATAATTAATAGTAGAGAGCTATTGTATCAGCGTAATCTGAAAGGAACCTAATCGGTATACAATCTGGACCTGAAGACTTGCCTGTATCGAGCGATTTGAGTTGCTTCGCAACCCCTAAGGTATCTACTTCTAAAAAACTCATGCTGTAAATGGGCAGAAACGGAGCTTTGGAAAGTCGTTAGTGGCCTGTGCGAGGCGTCAGGTGGTCAAGCACGGCACGATGCCAGCGTCAGATGGTACGACGCACATTGGAAAGCCTGCTGCCGGACGGCCAACTCTCCTAAATCTAGAGCACCAGCGCGTGGCTTGACTGCAGCAGAACACAGCATGGATACCCAGCTCCACTGAGCATTGCTGGAAGTGTCTACTGATCTACTTCGAACTACAAACAACGCGACCGGTAGTAAACGCCTGGTGCTATGCGTCCCACAGAAGAACAGCATTTCTTCCTCGCTGGTGTTACACAGACTGAACCGGAACAACACCGACAACATTTCGCAGATTATTTAGAAGTATTTTTCTGAGTTTTTTTGTGTAAGGGACACGTGGTCTCCGTTCGCTTGTTACAGAATAATTTAATGTTATGATTTACTCAATTTGTTGCCTCAGTAACTTTGCTACTGTGAAGAGCAATTCAGAAGAATGAAGATAACTTGTAATATGCAACACCAAAACGTACCACATGAAATACAATAATGCAACAATCTTCAACAAAACGGGCATACTGTGATGTGTTTGCCTTCGCCGGCCGCGGTGGTCTAGCGGTTCTAGGCGCTCAGTCCGGAACCGCGTGACTGCTACGGTCGCAGGTTCGAATCCTGCCTCGGGCATGGATGTGTGTGATGTCCTTAGGTTAGTTAGGTTTAAGTAGTTCTAAGTTCTAGGGGACTGATGACCACAGATGTTAAGTCCCATAGTGCTCAGATCCCTTTGTTTGCCTTCGCTACGGGAAGAGCTCAACACAATGTCGTGTAAACCATATACGCGAGCCGCATGTCGATCAGTCTTTATCAGTAAACGTAGTCGTATCGATCTTAACGAACAGCTAACACTTCCGGAAAAACAAACCTAAGACAGAACTGAGGAGTACTGAGTAAAAGTTTAAGGGCTATGAGTATACTGGGCATTATTGTTATAAGCAGCAAGTACCATGAGTGACAAACAATCGACTTGTGCACTGATTTGCAGATATTTCCAGTACACTGCAGCGGTAAAGGTAAATGGGTGTAAGAAATCAGATGAAATACAATTGCTCTGTATCGAGCCACGGGAGAATACGGGGCCGTTGTACCAAAATACTCACGAGAGAAACTTCCCATTGCATCTTCCTCAGATTTAGTGGTAATGTGACCCAATGGATAGCCTGTCAAGAAACTGAACACAGATCAAGCGTGAGAACAGGAAGAAAGTGTACTGAACTGGAAAAAAAGCAAAATAGAAAGAGGGACCTGTTCAATAACAAAAGTGCAATAAAGAGCAGCATGAAGTTGCAAAGGTTCAAAATGGCTCTGAGCACTATGGTACTTAACTGCTGTGGTCATCAGTCCCCTAGAACTTAGAACTACTTAAACCTAACTAACCTAAGGACATCACACACATCCATGCCCGAAGCAGGATTCGAACCTGCTACCGTAGCGGTCGCGCAGTTCCAAACTGGCCGGCAGTTGCAAATGTATTGTGGGTATGTGGTCATGGTGTTGGGACGGCCAAGCGACTGAGTCCTATTCAAAACACGCTCGTGCCTTTTTTTTTCACTATATGAACTGCCGTCTGGTCATTGAATTGTTTATTCTCTTTCTGTAATACTGGCTGTTATTGTACTATACATTGGTTGTAGAATATGTGGTAAGAATATGCTACCGTCGCAAGTGTGACGAACAGTGAGAGCAGGCAAGATACCACATGGACGTCTAATAGAAATGAAAGCAACAAATAAACGGGTGTGAACTATGTTATAACAAAGGAATTCATGAGTCAAGACTTCCAAAAACGTCAAAAACATTAAAAATATGTGTTTTGACAGAGCACAAAGAAATTGTGTGATTGTGAAATTGTTGCGATCATTTTTTGGGGCTTGCGTGACAAACTATTATGTTTTCATCATTCCCTTAGGAGTAATCTCATTCACATTCATACGAATGCCGTGTGTGACACAAAACATGCGTTTTCCGGAGGAGGAGTAGGTTGACTTGTCGTCTTGTTATCAAACGTTTGCGGTTCCCATTCGAAAACCACTTTCTTTCGGTTGCGAATAGAGTAATTGAGCAGAATCAACTGTCATTATAGGTCCCATCTTACATATCGACACGGACACAAGTTTGAACAAAGCGAACAGCGGAGGGGGGGAAAAAAATGGCTCGCCCGCTTGATAGTCCAACATCGTAACCACATGGCCACATCCTTTCTCTTTGTAGCTGCTCTATATTACACTTCCTGTTCTTGTACCGTTCACTCTTTCTATTTTGCTTTTTGTCCACAGTCCAGTACACCTTCTTCCTGTTTTCATGCGTGATCTGTGTTCAGTTTGTACACTGGGCCCTCATGGCACTAATCTGATGGGGTGCGACGGAGAGTTTCCCTATTCAGAAAACATCCCTGACCACCTCCGAAATTTTGACACTGGAGTTCGGGACTTCACATTTGGTTCGACATGGCAAGTTCTAGTAACCGTAGACGAATTTTTTTATTTCATTTTTATTTTGCTATGTCCATTTGTTCTAAGGCGGGAGAGTCTTGTACGTCACCTGACATCAATCGTGTAAACTTTGTTCCGTCTTTAATCCTACTTCGGCTGTCTGTGCTATGCTTTTGATGCGGTGACGAGGCAGACAGCAAGGCATATGACAGAGGAATGTGGAAAACCACCTAGAAACCATACTTAGCCTACCTGCAGCGCCATGCCCGTTATCATGTAATGGCAGTGTGAACGTCTTTTCAAATAAGAAAATGAATCTGAGAGTATATAGCTTTCTGATGATGCTGTAACAAACTGAAACAAGACTACTTGTAAACATCCTATTGCATTCCAGATAATTATTCGCTGTACACTACCGAAGCTACCCGTCGTCACATTTAGCCGCGTCAGAGTTCTTATTGTGAAATTTATTTCGCGACTGCTATTTTATGTGTCAGGAAATTATTATTAAGTATACCATTTTTATATCTGCCACTATCATTATTGTTATTATATTTATTATTAACGTCATCACTATTAGTGCCGGCCGAAGTGACCGAGCGGTTCTAGGGGCTACAGTCTGAAACCGCACGACCGCTACGGTCGCAGGTTCGAATCCTACCTCGGGCATGGATGTGTGTGATGTCCTTAGGTTAGTTGGGTTTAAGTAGTTCTAAGTTCTAGGGGACTGATGACCTCAGAAATTAAGTCCCATAGTGCTCAGAGCCATTTGAACCATTATTAGTGGCAGCAGCAGCATTACAGGTACTGCTAGTATTAACTTTATTAGTTCATAGTATTATTTACTCATTTTGTCATGATAGACACGCAATCATTTTTACTGAAACTGGTATTATTATGTAGCTCTGATGTGAAAGGGATGCTCTACGTATGTAAGAGAGATTTGGTAGCACTAATTAATGCACAGTAAATAATTACACAAAGTTCACGGTATCAAGGCCGTTGTACGGGACTAAAGCTTACACTGAAGGGCTTCCTACGAAGGCAGTATCTTTTCATTCATACCTAACAATACACAGAAGTTTCATGGTACTAATATTCAGTACCCGTATTTCGAACGGCTGCGAGAGAACTTATTAGTTTCTCTCTTCGAAAGAAAATTAGAATTCGTTTGCACTGTCACTAAAACATAGATACGAAAATGTAATCATTAACGGCCTGATAGCAAATAAATATTGAGGGCGCGTGCTTCTTTAGACTGCCAAAGATCCTTGCTCTGTTGCCTCAAGCGAGGACAATAAGGAAATCTACTACTCGGAAGATTGGTTCAATTGGCTCTGAGCACAATGGGACTCAACTTCTGAGGTCATTAGTCCCCTAGAAATTAGGACTAGTTAAACCTAACCTAAGGACATACACACATCCATGCCCGAGGCAGGATTCGAACCTGCGACCGTAGCGGTCTCGCGGTTCCAGACTGCAGCGCCTAGATCCGCACGGCCACTTCGGCCGGCTCGGAAGATATAAAGCTGATCTACAGTAAAGATGCGGCCACACTCAGATTGCGTGGTAGGCCATTAGAAATAGCACTATTACTTTATAGTAGGCTACGCCGTACATGAACAAATGGTTCAAATGGCTCTGAGCACTATGGGACTCAACTGCTGAGGTCATTAGTCCCCTAGAACTTAGAACTAGTTAAACCTAACTAACCTAAGGACATCACAAACATCCATGCCCGAGGCAGGATTCGAACCTGCGACCGTAGCGGTCTCGCGGTTCCAGACTGCAGCGCCTTTAACCGCACGGCCACTTCGGCCGGCGTACATGAACACAAACTTGTCACGAGAATTGCTATAATTTCTGGTAGTAGTGAGGCGCTAGTAAATGAATTAACAGATTTAGTTTTGTGGAACAAGTTAAGGGCTCCTACTACTGACGCACTTATGATCTAAATAGTTCACTATAGGCCTATATTCTTTCCTGGTTATAATTTAAATCAATAGTATATAAATGGAAATCAAGGATAAAAAAATAAATAGGAAATACGTATTAAAGATACTGAAAAGAGCTGTGGTATTTTTGTAAGTCTCAACAAAATATTGGGAATGTAACAACTTCATTACGGACGTTTCACTACCGTATTTAGAGGGACTGTGTAACATATACTAATGCATAACGCTGGATGGTGTTACTTTCTTCCATACTGATGACGAGGATCGTAAAATCTACATTTCTTTATCTACAAATAAAAACAAAATAAAATGAAATAAATAAATAAAACATTGGGAATATTGTAACATACAATATTCGCCGTGGGAATCTGCCCACAATTATTAAAACAATCTACCAAACACAGATGGAATAATAATACATGCATTGCATTACTAAATTTGGTGTTACAAGTTTTAATAGGTATGAGTTAAGCATACGTGTAGTAATGAAATCATTGTGTTGGATTGAATTGCCAGGTACCAAAGGAAGCCCGTCCAGTTAGTCGTACGGTCTAACGACTGCTTCCCGAGCGGGAAGGCGTGCCGGTCCCCGGCACGAATCTACCCGGCGGATTAGTGTCAAGCTCCGGTGTGCCGGCCAGCCTGTGGATGGTTTTTTAGGCGGTTTTCCATCTGCCTCGACGAATGCTGGCTGGTTCCCCTTATTCCGCCTCAGTTACATTACGTCGGTGATTGCTGCGCAGACATTGTCTCCACGTACGCGTACACCGTAATTACTCTACCACGTAAACATTGGGGTTACACTCGTCTGGAATGAGACGTCCCCACGTCCCCAGAGGGGGGAGTCCCCAGGGGGCAGAACCGCACAATAACCCTGGTTTCGGTTTGGGGCGGCGGTGGGGTGAATGGTCTATTGTAGCCTGTTGTGGGTTGTGTACCACTGAGGGCTATGGCGGGAACGAAACATCTCCGTTGTTTCTAGGTCACCAGGTCAATACATACATACCAAAGAAATATTTACTATGAGATCTTTTTAACTGGAATTTACTGCTGGATGATTTCAAAGTAACTGGCTGTAATTGTTTTCGCCAGGCCAGTTCAAGCAGCGATTTCACTGTTCAAGAATCAGTAATTTATACAAGTGTTCTAAATATACAGTGTCGTCCGAAGCTTCGAATTTTCTGTTGACATGTTGTTTTATCGGTGGATCGAATTCAGTATCAACAGACTTTCCGAGAAAAAATTTACAGTTCCAAGCTCGACACAAACGTTCCTTTAATAAACAGAAGTTACGATTTAATTCCTTTAGTAAACACAGAAAATACCACTGCCGTGTTCGTCATGTCTTTCAAATTTTATTTTTTACGTTTTGTGCTACTGTTTCAAAACAGCTGCAAAGAATATTGTATATATTGAGTCCATTCTCTTGCAAAAGATCATTCTGACAACATTACGATATTTTATATCCGAATAAAGATGCGAATGTTTGAACTTTCGATTGTTCAGCAATGTTATTGGAAAGAAATCTCTCTTTTATGGCAATCAATTGTGATCTTGTTTCTGATTTGCGTTGTTTCAACAGCCATATTTTTAAATTTTTATTTGTGGCCTTCAGATATGATCCACTCAGTCAGGTTTCGAAACATGGCATGCTATATAATGAGTGACACTAATTTTCGTGAACATAAGATATATTCAGTCACGTACACACGCATATGACTCGAATTGTCAACGTATTGATTAAATCCCTGTGCCACAGAGATTTGAGGTTGATTACGCGACAATGCCTTCGAGCTCCCGGTTAACTTTGCTATGGATTGTCTACTCCTGTTAACCGTTTATTTCTAAGACGGAAAGTTTATTTGTAAGAAAGCATGCGCTAGTATTTTAACATGACGTGGCCTTTCAGCCACATATATTGTACCAACTTTTTTTTAATTGGCTTCATTTCTCATTACGCTCTGACCTGTGACTCGTGCATTTTATCTGCCTCACTCGTCAGAGTTACAGTTACGAACATCCTATAAACGAATAATCGAGATACTATGCGTTTGTGCATTTCAGACAATAAGTGGCTACATAACCATTGTGTCAGAAATACATTTTTCTTCGAATTTTTACTTTAGACAAGCAAGGAAAATTTTGCGTCCTCTTTCACAAACTGCATCTATTCGCACATTTTCAAATGCGAAAACTTGAATGACAGAATAACTCTGAAACAACCATTTCCTTTCATTTCATGTCCAATCTTAATTGACAGCTCATGAGGACATTTGAGGCTAGCAACGCAAAAATTTATATCAGTGCAAACACAACAAAGATGTTTGGAAGCTGCAATTCGTCGTGTGATGTTGACACTTTTTACTTAATTTTCTAATGCTTGCTTGGAGATAAAAGGAAAATACGAGGGATATGTCTGCCACGGGCAAACTTCGTAAACGAATAAATAATAAAACGAATAAACTTGACAAAACATGTAACTTACCAAACAAATCAATTTAACAAAATGATACTGACGAATTTGTAGACCAAAATCACATTCTTGAAATATTACTTCTCAATATATTGAGACCAAAGGAAAGACAAACAAAGAAAACCAAAGAAGTTCTATATGTGGAAAACGGTGCACTGCAGAGATGGTTTCGATAGTTAGCTGATCACAGCTATTCAGCGTATAATCACCGCTTCTTCGCTACCATAGTAGAATCGTAGAACTTCTGTAGATGGATTATTCCTCTCTACACCAGCTTGTATACTGAACGAGATATTGCAGCAGTATGTACCGCAATAATGGGAAGTTTTATTTTGTCAGATGCAGTATCTGGCATATTGTCGACAGTGCAATAACATACGGCGGCGTAAATGATTAATTGTTCGTGAAATAGCTGATTTCGTCGCAGCATATTGTTCCACGTTGAAAATCGCGAATACATTTTTAGTGCAAAGCTTGTAATTGAAGCGTTCTTTTGGGATAATATACACCCATCTTCAATTTTTTAGATGAATTCATCGTTGGAAGCGGAAACTGGGGCATCTTCCATAATCTCCCAACAATTCCAGCTACTACCCACCATCACTTCCCTCTCAGAAAAATAGTCTCTAACACGAGTTTCCTCGAAAGTCAAATAAATAAATTCTGAGGTCGCAGATAAAACTGTGGCTTTCCTTTATTTCACGAAAACGAGCCCAGAAGTTCTACAAATGCGGGCTTAATTATCAGATATGACTGGTTGCTGCGGGCATTGAAGTGTTTCTTCTTTCCCGTTCTATTGTTTAAATCAGGTGGAATATCTATATGTCTGACATGATTGTTTTAAGTTAAACGTTGTATGAATAATCTTTTTACCTGCACTGGAACGTAAGCTCCTGTGTTCGAGAATGTGACAACATTTATTTGTTAATCGTAATACCGATCAAGCTTGCTCCACGCAGTTCTGGTAAACTTTTTTCAATAATTATTTCCTAGCTTTGTTTGTCTGAGCTGTACTGCGTTTCTGATGACCTTGACGCCGCTGAGACATTAACCATCTTAATCATCGTTCTTTTGTTCTTTCTTTCCCACTTCCCCATACGATCAATAAGATTCTGAGTGAGACAGTCGAAGGATTTTCTCCAACGGCTACAATGATGTGTGAATGTGCCATTATAGACTCCCGATAATTTACTGTTGCCATATACGGCAACAGGCCAAGACTCATTCGTCGACAAGGGCACAGCCGATTTTTTTAAATTTTATATTACCTTTTACCGTACATCCTTGTCCAAATGGTTCAGATGGCTGTGAGCACTATGGGACTTAACATCTATGGTCATCAGTCCCCTAGAACTTAGAACTACTTAAACCTAACTAACCTAAGGACAGCACACAACACCCAGTCATCACGCATCCTTGTCCAGCTGAGCTAGTGCATCGCCTTTCATTACTTCTGCGTTGATAGGACCCGAATTTTCGTGTATGCTTCATATTACTCTGTTCAACACTCAGAGCTCTGGTAAATGTAAATGTTGTGTGACTAGGGCCTCCCGTCGGGTAGACCGTTCGCCGGGTGCAAGTCTTTCGATTTGGCGCCACTTCGGCGACTAGCACGTCTATGGGGATGAAATGATGATGATTAGGACAACACAACAACCAGTCCCTGAGCGGAGAAAATCTCCGAACCAGCCGGGAATCGAACCCGGGCCCTTAGGATTAACATTCAGTCGCGCTGACCACTCAGAGCTCTGATGTTCGTAATTAACTACATATTCAGAAGACATCTCTCACACTAGCATGGTGTTACATGGGTTGAAACAACATAGAAAAAGACGCAGCTTGCCTGACCTCAAAATTAGTGACAGAAACATTAAACAGAATCGCAAAAACAATATTAAGTTATTTTGATTATCACTACCCTTAATTTAATGGAATAGCTGTCATATGTTCGGATAATTTAGGACGTCTGACAATTTCGCTAACAGTCCCACATCTTTCGGTGGGAGAGTACACCAACAAACGACTTTTAGGCAAGCGTTGTTAATAACTGAAGCAAAATATGCTCTCTCGCCTCCTTTGCTCTCTCGCCTCCTTATCCGAATTGCTTCAGTACGGAAGGAGCCGAGTTCGATTTCCAACACCTTCTCGGATTTTTCTGAAATAGGACGGTTTGGAACAGAATCCATTAAGCCGCGTGAGGCCAAAAGAGGAGCTTTTTGAATAAAGAAGCAGCAGCGTAATCGGGATTCATCTTCTGGTAATAACGGCTGGATAGACTGACGACGTGCTGATCACTCTCTATTACGACATGCTGATCACTCTCTATTCGTCCATCATGGACAAGGGACATCATATCTGTTAAGTAATTCTCGATATCAATGAAATTCTCCAACAGCCATGTAACTAAGATGTTATTTTATTTTATTTTGACGACGAGCAGTTTCGGCATTCCAACATTCCATCTTAGGGCCCCATATCCATCTCTCATAATAAACGATAACGCTACACACTGCCATGAGTTGCTACCAAGTATTCCAATGAAGCACTTGTGAAACGGTTTGAATTCACGAAATTCAGGGATACACGGCACTGCATGGCATTATCGTTTATTTTGGGAGATGCATATGGGTCCCGTAGATGGCACGACGGAATGCTGAAACTGGTTGTCATCAAAATAAAATAATATCTTAGTTACAAGGCTGTTGGAGAATACTGACAATATGCCTGTCAATGTCCGACGGTCATAGGTCGCCCCTGGTAATGCGCTGCAGCCAGCAGTCGGCCAGTAATAACAGGCATAAGGGGCTGATCTGTGAGGGGTGTTTACGTTTACATCAACATGGACCGTGGCGCAAGCAAACCATAGTAGAACAGACCATGTAAATAAAACTCTTATCGCAGTCTGTAATAATATGAAAAATGTGATTTACTGAAATAAGACGACGTCGAATGTATTCTTCTTCAAGCATTAGAAAATACAAGTTCCTGTCAGTGGTCATTCCAGTGTTTCAAAGCTTTCATAATCCTATACGCATAAACCTAAATAGCATTATTATTATTATTTACAATTCATAACTGTTAATGGTTAATTTTCATCTGAAACAACATTAAATGGTGCATTGTCGGCCTCTGAAAGTGCGGAGCCCATAGCGTGTGCTATGCAGGGTGGTCCATTGATTGTGACCGGGTCAAATATCTCACGAAATAAGCGTCAAACGAAAAAACTACAAAGAACGAAACTTGTCTAGCTTGAAGGGGGAAACCAGATGGCGCTATGGTTGGCCGGCTAGATGGCGCTGCCATAGGTCAAACGGATATCAACTGCGTTTTTGTAATGGGAACCCCTATTTTTTATTACATATTCCTCTAGTACGAAAAGAAATATGAATGTTTTAGTTGGATCACTTTTTTCGCTTTGTGATGGATGGCGCTGTAATAGCCACAAACGTATAAGTACGTGGTATCACGTAACATTCCGCCAGTGCGGACGGTATTTGCTTCGCGATACATTACCCGTGTTAAAGTGGACCGTTTACCAATTGCGGAAAAGGTCGATATCGTGTTGATGTATGGCTATTGTGATCAAAATGCCCAACGGGCGTGTGCTATGTATGCTGCTCGGTATCCTGGACGACATCATCCAAGTGTCCGCCGGCCGCGGTGGTCCCGCGGTTCTAGGCGCGCAGTCCGGAACCGTGCGACTGCTACGGTCGCAGGTTCGAATCCTGCCTCGGGCATGTATGTGTGTGATGTCCTTAGGTTAGTTAGGTTTAAGTAGTTCTAAGTTCTAGGGGACTGATGACCCCCAGCAGTTGAGTCCCATAGTGCTCAGAGCCATTTGAACCAAGCCATCCTAGTGTCTGGACCGTTCGCAGGATAGTTACGTTATTTAAGGAAACAGAAAGTGTTCAGCCACATGTGAAACGTCAACCACGACCTCTAACAAATGATGATACCCAAGTAGGTGTTTTAGCTGCTGTCGCGGCCAATCCGCACATAAGTACCAGACAAATTGCGCGAGAATCGGGAATCTCAAAATTGTCGGTGCTGAGAATGCTACATCAACATCGATTGCACCCGTACCATATTTGTATGCACCAGGAGCTGCATGTTCACGACTCTGAACGTCGTGCACAGTTCTGCCACTGGGCACAAGTGAAATTACGACGGGACGATGACAGATTATTTGCACGCGTTCTATTTAGCGACGAAGCGTCATTCACCAACAGCGGTAAGGTAAACCGGCATAATATGCACTATTGGACAACGGAAAGGCGACGTTGGCGGGTTAAAGTGTGGTGCGGCATTATGGGAGGAGGGTTGATTGGCCCCCATTTTATCGATGGCAATCTAAATGGTGCAATGCATGCTGATTTCTAACGTAATGTTCTACCGATGTTTCACTGCATGACAGAATGGCGATGCACTTCCAACATGATGGATGTCCGGCATATAGCTTGCGTGCGATTAAAGCGGTATTGAATAGAATATTTCACGACAGGTTGATTGGTCTTCGAAGGACCATACCATGGCCCGCATGTTCACCGGATCTGACGTCCCAGGATTTCTTTCTCTGGGGAAAGTTAAAGGATATTTGCTATCACGATCCACCGACAACGCCTGACAACATGCATCGGCGCATTGTCAATGCATGTGCGAACATTACGGAAGGCGAACTACTTGCTGTTGAGAGGAATGTCGTTAGACGTATTGCCAAATGCATTGAGGTTGACGGACATAATTTTGAGCATTTATTGCATTAATGTGGCATTTACAGGCAATCACGGTGTAACAGCATGCGTTCTCAGAAATGATAAGTTCACAGAGGTACGTGTATCGCATTGGAACAACCGAAATAAAATGTTCAAACGTACCTACGTTCTGTATTTTAATTTAAGAAACCTACCTGTTACCAACTGTTCGTCTAAAATTGTGAGCCATATGTTTGTGACTATTACAGCGCCATATATCACAAAGCGAAAAAAGTGGTCCAACTAAAACATTCGTATTTCTTTACGTACTACGCGAATATGTAATAAAAAATGGGATTCTAATTTTTTAAAAAACACAGTTATCCGTTTGACCTATGGCAGTGCCATCTAGCGGTCCAACGATAGCGCCATCTGGTTTCCCCCTTCAAGCTAGACAAGTTTCGTTCTTTGTAGTTTTTTCGTTTGACGCTTATTTCGTGAGATATTTGGCCCAGTCACGATCAATGGACCATCCTGTATATGGTTAGGTTGCCTCTGTGTTGCGCAAATTGTGTAAACGTTAGCGCGTAACTTCGTTACTACCGCAGGAGAAGACGACGGCGTCGCTGTAGGGTTATGAAGACCTGCTACGCCGGCGCAGATGCAGTACTCGGTACGCTCTCGAGGCTGGTGGCAGTAACACGATGAGCCGACCATTCCAGTGCAGCCATTCTGCGCCGTAAAGCGAAACGCTTTTCGCTGGCGGCTCCGGCAGCCGCGCCGTTTCTTGCCATCCCCGGGAAAGTGAGCAGTACAGTGGTGCAGCTATTTTAACGGCCTATTGTTCGTTAACGAGGGTGCGCATACTAGACGAGTCAGCACCGCGGGCGCCCTGGAGAACGTAGTCTATGCTAATTCGCAACGGGAGGTCGCCAGTTGGCTTCCACCGTCTCTTGGCCCTGTTCTCTTCCGGAAAAAATCTGCAGTCTTGTCAGCAAGGGCAAGGGAGGTGAGTGAATGGCTCATCATAAGGAGCAGTTAAATGAAAACCGAACACTAGCAACAACCAGAACATGGAATTGTTCCATTCAAAAGTAATCACCACCACTGGAAGACGAGACGACGGATTCCTGTTCTGTAGAACGCGGTCGGCCGCTGACGGTCACACAACCACACACGTTCTTTCACTTCCCTGTCCGACTAAAACCGACGTTCACGTATGTCTTTCGTTAGGTCGCCAGAGATGTGGAACTCACAGTGTGAAGGATTCGGGCTGTACGGGGGTTGTTGCAGTGTGTCCAAATCAAATCACCGAAGCGTACCGATTGGCAGTATGAGGGCCGGCGTCACTGTGCAACTGGGTGATCTCGTCCGACAGCATTGGCTCTGAGCACTATGGGACTCAACTGCTGTGGTCATAAGTCCCCTAGAACTTAGAACTACTTAAACCTAACTAACCTAAGGACAGCACACAACACCCAGCCATCACGAGGCAGAGAAAATCCCTGACCCCGCCGGGAATCGAACCCGGGAACCCGGGCGTGGGAAGCGAGAACGCTACCGCACGACCACGAGATGCGGGCGTCCGACAGCATTCCCGGGCGTTTTGACTTCATGGCGCATTGCAGTTTCAGTAGAGTGTCTTCCTCAAGTGTGGAACCACAACCAATACACAGCGCTATGAACTTGGTGAGCAGTCCAAGCAGGAGGTCACTTTGACATTACCGGAACTTATGTGAACAGCTTTGGATTTCTTTGGTGGTGGTGGTGGTGGGGGGGAATCGGGATGTTTCCACTGTTGCCTTCGCGCTGTCAGACGGAATCATCCTATTGCAAGATAACTCTCGCCCCCACACTGTCAAGCGGACGAAGGCTGCGCTTCTGCGATTTGATTGGGATACACTGTAGCATTGTCCATACAGTCTGGATCTTACACGGTGAGATTTTCGCAGCTTTGGCGACTTGAAGAAAGATATGCTTGAACGTCGGTTTCAGTCAGACGAGGAAGTGCAAGAGTGGGTGCGGTTGTCGATCCATCAGCGGCCGACCAGGTTCTACGAAAAGGGAATTGATCATCTTGTCTCCCAGTGGGACAAATATTCTAACGTGTGTGGTGACTATTATTTAACGATTTATTTATTTATTTATTTATTGTGGGTGTTCGGTTTTCATTTGATTGCCTCTTACAGTTTTGTCAGACGGCAGTGAGGGCGTGCACGACAAGGACCATGTTACGCATCCGTCTTTTGCCTACTTCGGCGGTAGGAGGTTCCCTTCCCGTCACATTCGTATGTCTGACATCAAGAGCATTTGATGAATAAAACAAATACGCTCTCAGATGCCCGCAAATAAGACTCCCTGTGTCCGACAACGAGTTCGCCTGCTATTTGTGTGAAATAACCATGATTTCATATTGCGCCAAAACTTAAACTGACTGCTCGAGCTAAAGAATGAAAAGTAAGGAAAAAAATATTAGAACTTAACGTCCCGCCGACATCGAACTTATTGAAGACATAAAAATAGCTTAGCTGAACGCGAACGGACAAGGCAGGAGATACAAAGTGGCTTCTTCAAAGAACTTGAGAAAAACATGGAAAATCTAGATATCACGTAAGTCTGCAGGCTTTCGATGTGGTTGTCACTTGGAAGATAATATCTTCTAGGTTGCTAAGGAGCATCATGTTCCTCTTCCGTTTCTTCTTACAGGACTGCAGTTTCGGCCCATCTGGCGGGATCGTCTTTAGGATCTTCTGATGATCCCAGTTACCTGAACACCATCAAAGGCCAGTGTCGCCTTCACTTAACGCTTAGCGTGTGGCTGACGTAATGTTACGGCGCTTGAGAGAAATGAGGATGTGCGGCATACGTAATATTACGTCACGCCAGTTATGATGATTTTCCGCGGTTTTAAATCTATTTTTTACGGCTCCCAGAGTGATCTGTGAGGTCTTCAGGCTTCTTTGGTTACAGTAGTGGTATCACTTGAAACCATTGTTATTGCCTCTTGCGTCGTATGAATTAGGTGATGGTGGAGTTCTGTTTCGTGCGTTTCGTGTGCTTTTCTGTTGGTATTGTGTTCAAAACGTGCAGTAAAGAGGAGAAACGTTTGGAGAACATGATTTAAAAGGCCCCTGATTGGTCTACAGACGATGAAAAGGAAGTATTTGATGGCGATTCAGATCACACGTCATCTGCAACCTGTGGTAATTTGATAGTTTTTTTTTTTAAGATAAGTTTCTGCGTAAGTTCAAAAAATGGCTTTGAGCACTATGGGACTCAACTGCTGAGGTCATTAGTCCCCTAGAACTTAGAACTAGTTAAACCTAACTAACCTAAGGACATCACAAACATCCATGCCCGAGGCAGGATTCGAACCTGCGACCGTAGCGGTCTCGCGGTTGCTGACTGCAGCGCCTTTAACCGCACGGCCACTTCGGCCGGCTCTGCGTAAGTTTATGGTATTATTTTCACAAATTTGATTGTTATGAAGGCTTCTCCTTCAGGTATATTCATCGCGCACGTTCCCGAGCACGACTGAAAATTTTTCGTTGAGCAAGGACATCCAAAAGGCGGGGGAGGAGCATGAGGGTTACGACCCCCAAACCTTCTCCCCTTCACCCCCCCTCCCCACTCCCACACCGCCAAACCTTTCATTAAAAGCGTTTGTAATGTACAGTGTGTTAAAAAGTATTCCATACTTTGAGAGGTGGTAGTATGGAGTAAAAGAAGAAAAAATGTCCGGTAAATGGGTCTCCAAAGTGCACACCTTAAGAGCTATGAGCACTTGTTCATTTTCGCTGCTGTGAAACACGCGTAGTAAACAAATGAGAAGATATTATTCTGTTATTGTGAGCCGGCCAAAGTGGCTGAGCGGTTCTAGGCGCTACAGTCTGGAACCGCGCGACCGCTACGGACGCAGGTTCGAACCCTGCCTCGGGCGTGGATGTGTGTCATGTCCTTAGGTTAGTTAGGTTTAAGTAGTTCTGAGTTCTAGAGGATTGATGACCTCAGAAGTTAAGTCCCATAGTGCTCAGAGCCATTTGAACCATTTGTCATTGTGAAACAGCAGCTATGTAATTTGTTTGCTACTACATACCCGTATGAGCCACCTCTAAAGTAGTTTCCCAACATGGTGTGCATTCACAGTAAGGGATGCTTCTTTCCGACGTCTTAGGGAATCATAAAGTCTCAGAAGAACTCCAAGTTTGTCACAGAAGCGCTGACAAGCATTGGTAACGCGTTCCCTAATGATTTTACGTAATTAATGCGTCTTCCACACACCAAAGATTTCGAGTGTCCCCACAACCAAAAACTCAAGAGGTTAAGATGGGCAGAACGAGTTCACCAACGTACTGGATCTCCCTAGGCAATATGTCGTCCGTTCATTAAATGTTCGTGTGAGGCGTTCTCGGATATTTCGTAGAAAATGGGGTGGTGTTCCAGTATGCATGAATCACGTCACCATTCTTTGTTGGAGTGGTACTTTCTCCAGCAGGACAGCCAAGATAAGAACTGAAGACAGCTTGCACCAATCAACCTGTTTGGTAACACGGCATATTGGTTATGAGAATTGACAGTCTCATCTCGCGTGAAACCAGCATCATCTGTGAACAGTGCTTTGTTATAAAAAGTGTATCTTTATCACAACTTTGCAACAGCCACAGATCGAAATGGGTGCAGAATCTTTGGATAGTAATAGAGGAATGTGTTCTCATCTAGATATTGCATTCTTAGGTTGTTCGTCATAGGAAAGTGGTTGCAGCTAAAGCAAATGTGTTTGACTGTAGCGAAGATGAACAACCACTTATAATTCTTACAGTTTCCTTTCTAGAGCCTATGTTTACTGGACATTTTTATCTTGTTTGGTCCTTACTATCACTTTCCAAAATATGGAATTCTTTTCTTTTGATACCTTGGTTATTAAGTTGTAAATTTTCCAGCTGTGGTTCACCTTATACAGAATCATGAGAACTAAGAGGTCATTAAAATGGCAAAAAATTCTAAAAAGATTACAAGTTTCGTTTAGTACAAGTCACTTTTCAGTCTAATTTCTAAGATTGAGGCCCTGTGTACTGATCTGCGCCTGAATGCAGCTACACATTGCAAAAACGAAATTACTGATATATGCCAAAACATAGGAGAAAATGCACCTGACGACTCTTATGAGCGTCTCTCTCTCTCTCTCTGTATGTGTGTGTGTGTGTGTGTGCAGCGTATATTACTCAAAGAAATGAGCCTCTCTGCCGTGGTAGCCCAATATTCGCGCTAGTCTTGAAGCGTGCCCCCGTCACCCCCGCACTACGCAAGTGGCGATACATCATTCTGTAGCGTGCAGATGGCGGCAGAGATTTGGTGTGGAGGTGCGCGTGGGCGGAAGACGTCGCATCCGCGTAGGCGGCATGGCCAAGGCGGCCGTGGGAGCTACTTTCCCCGGAACGGAACGAAACGAATTACCTGCGAGCGCTGCTTCCGGCGGCGAACACCGCGCCACCACGAACGTGTGCGCCTGCGGCCGTTAGCTGAACTACCAGCTGCGTGGTGAAGCTGACAAAGGGATCCAATGGGGCGCTGCACAAGTAATCAACACAATGCTGGTTCGAAATCAGCCTCTCCCTCTCTGATTGTGGTTTACCCTATCCGCACCTGTGTGTGTGTGTGTGTGTGTGTGTGTGTGTGTGTGTGTGTGTGTTCTCCGGATTTTGAGTCTCGCCGCTATACCATGACAGCCCATGTAGAAACATTTCTGAAATATGTGTGATACGCAGACTTGTTTGTATAATCGTCAGATTTGTGACTCAAACGAGCATCGCCCAGTTACTGGTCTTTGGCGTTTCTTGTTTCATTTAACATAACTTTCACTGGAAATAGACTGTGTAAGTGAAAAATGTGAAGTAGTACGTCAACAGATTCCGTGTCAGACTGTCTATTCCCAGATGCGACCAATGACGCCATCTACATCTACATCCATACTCCGCAAGCCACCTGACGGTGTGTGGAGGAGGGTACTTTGAGAACCTCTGCCGGCCGGAGTGGCCGTGCGGTTCTAGGCACTACAGTCTGGAACCGAGCGACCGCTACGGTCGCAGGTTCGAATCCTGCTGCGGGCATGGATGTGTGTGATGTCCTTAGGTTAGTTAGGTTTAAGTAGTTCTAAGTTCCAGGCGACTGATGACCTCAGAGGTTGAGTCGCATAGTGCTCAGAGCCATTTTTTGAGAACCTCGATCGGTTCTCCCTTCTATTCCAGTCTCGTATTGTTCGTGGAAAGAAAGATTGTCGGTATGCCTCTGAGTGGGCTCTAATCTCTCTGATTTTATCCTCATGGTCTCTTCGGGAGATATACGTATGAGAGATCAATTATCTGCTTGACTCCTCAGTGAAGGTATGTTCTCGAAACTTCAACAAAAGCCCGTACCGAGCTACTGAGCGGCTCTCCTGCAGAGTCTTCGACTGGAGTTTATCTTCTCCATAATGCTTTCGCGATTACTGAATGATCCTGTAACGAAGCGCGCTGCTCTCCGTTGGATCTTCTCCATCTCTTCTATCAACCCTATCTGGTACGGATCCCTCACTGGTGAGCAATATTCAAGCAGTGGGCGAACAAGTCTATTGTAACCTACTTCCTTTGTTTTCGGATTGCATTTCCTTAGAATTCTTCCAATGAATCTCAGTCTGGCATCCGCTTTACCGATGATCAACATGATATGATCATTCCATTTTAAACCACTCCTTATGCCTACTCCCAGATAATTCACGGAATTAACTGCTTCCAGTTGCTGACCTGCTGTATTGTAGCTAAATGATAAAGGATCTTTCTTTCTGTGTATTCGCAGCACATTACACTTATCTACATCGAGATTCAATTGCCATTCCCTGCACCATGCGTCAATTCGTTGCAGATCCTCCTGCATTTCAGTACAGTTTTTCATTGTTACAACTTCTCGTTATACCACAGCATCATCCGCAAAAAGCCTCAGTGAACTTCCGATGTTATCCACCAGGTCATTTATGTATATTGTGAATAGCAACGGTCCTACGACACTCCCCTGCGGCACACCTGAAATCACTCTTGCTTCGGAAGACTTCTCTCCATTGAGACCATGCGTTCTGTTACCTAGGAACTCTTCAATCCAATCACACAATTGGTCTGATAGTCCATATGCTCTTAGTTTGTTCATCAAACGACTGTGGGGAACTGTGTCGAACGCCTTGCGGAAGTCGAGAAACACGGCATCTACCTGGGAACCCGTGTCTATGGCCCTCTGAGTCTCGTGGACGATAGCGCCAGCTGGGTTTCACACGATCGTCTTTTTTGAAACCCATGCTGATTCCTACGATAGAAGCAACGGGCACGACGACTCTTTAAGTTTTACATCGACACTGCTGCTTGCTTGTGGGAGAAAGGAAAGAAGTGAAAGAGTGAAGAAAGTTGGAGACGTCGTGTGCACGCACATTGCGTGTGGGTGGGACTAGCGGCGTGGTTTGTACAGGGCTGTGCCGTGCTGTGTCGCAGTGAATGTGAGTGGCTGGCGTGTCAGCAGTGAGCGCATGGCCAGCCACACTCGACGGTCGTTCCCTCCTGCGGAAGCGCACCCACTTCCGCCCAGCGGGTTTGCAGAAAGCGCTCTGCACTGCACTGCGCCACCGAGAGAGAACGCCGCCAGAGGTCGGGGCTACCAACGCTAAACTCTGTCCGAACAGGCCGTGAGGGCTTAACGCTACTGACTGGCCGCCGTGTCAACCTCAACCCACTGGCGTCACTAGATGTGGATATGGACGGGCATGTGGTCAGCACACCGCTCTCCCCGCTGTATGTCAGTTTACGAGACCGGAGCCGCTACTTCTCAATCAAGTAGCTCCCGGAGGAAAAAATTGTCATCATCTCGGATTCTGTAAATCCTGCGCTCACTTTCCTTACCGGAAGTCTGCAAGGCCTATGCTACCAAAGTTAAATATGACAACTTTATGCTCCTATATGTGTGGGATCAAGTGAAACTAACACAAAATTTTTTGCAGGTAAAATATTCACGTAATTTACTTACTATCCTGCTGGAGGAACACCCGCAACTGAGCATTACAGCAGAAGTTGGCCGGTCGGAGTGGCCGAGCGGTTCTAGGCGCTTCAGTCTGGAACCGCGCTACCGCTACTGTCGCGGGTTCGAATTCTGTCTCGGGCATGGATGTGTGTGATGTCCTTAGGTTAGTTAGGCTAAAGTAGTTCTAAGTTCTAGGGGACTGATGACCTCAGACGTTAAGTCCCATAGTGCTCGGAGCCATTTTTTTAGCAGAAGTCGAAAATACCGATTCAGTTTTAAGGTTCCTTAAAAAAAAAAAAAAAAAAAAAAAAGGCTCTGAGCCCTATGGGACTTCACTTCTGAGGTCATCAGTCCCCTAGAACTTAGAACTACTTGAACCTAACTAACCTAAGGACACCACACACATCCATGCCCGAGGCAGGATTCGAACCTGCGACCGTAGCGGTCGCGCGGTTCCAGATTGTAGCACCTAGAACCGCTCGGTCACCCCGGCCGTCAGTTTTAAGGTTCTCTTTATTTTCTAACGCTTAAACCACGCCCGGTTCTGGACTCCTTGCTCTGTGGTCGCTGGTGATACACTGCGTCCTATTCTCGTCCATCGCGGCGCTCGGGGTTACAGAGCAGAGTTACCACGCCTGATCGGCATGTAAGAGTCCGAAACCGGTCGTGGTTTAAGCGTCGGAAAAAGAAAAGAATCTTACAACTGAAGCGGTATTTTAACCTCTGCTACATAATTTAGGTTGACTGACGCAGAATTAAGAAATGAATGCAAAAGAACCAAAGATATTAATTTACTAAAAAATACAATTTTTTACATTAAACACTCTTATTTGTATGTGCAAACTCCAAACTTCATAACTAGTCAAACCACTGCGATAATTGTGCTTCGGTACGTGTAGTAGCATTTAACAAAACACCTCACAAAGTTTCATGTAGCTATCACGATAGTTTTTCAGGTATAGGAACATTAACTGCAAAAAAAGTAATTTTTAAGTAAAGAGTGTTCAAAGCTGAAAATAATAAAAATACACTCATTTTTGCATTAAGGCTCAAATGCATCACCAGCGTAGTTCAGGAAAAAATGGTTCAAAAGGGACTTAACATCTGAGGTCATCAGTTCCCTAGACATAGAACTACTGAAACCTAACCAACCTAAGGACATCACACACACCTATGCCCGAGGCAGGATTCGAACCTGTGACCGTAGCAGCAGCGCGGTTCCGGACTGAAGCGGCTAGAACCGCTCGGCCACAGCGGCCGGCGTAGTTTAGGATCTTCCTTCTTCTCCCTCTCTTTCCCTAAAAAGCATCCCCCTTTAGGCTGACTTTCCTTCTTTGATGCTGAACTCGGCAGCACGCTGTGACTTGGAAACTGTAATTTGTCTAAAAGTTGCAGTCTCTTTACGGTCTGGTCGCCAGAGCTGATGTTGAGATGCATGAGCACTCTTATTCCTCCCATGTTTCCGTTAGTAAATGATAACACAGATTATTTATTCTTGGGCATTCTTGGCCATATTATTGAACGACTCGCTGAGATTCTGAGTGCGCCCAAGTAGCCAAGCAACAGGCCTACTGTAAACAGCAGGGTAGCCTACATAGAGCGCTGCGTATCTTCTGTCGATAGCTGAAAACTACTGGAGTAGTTCCAGAGATATCCATACATTAAGAGATGCGTGCCGAAAATTAGGTAGCTTCAAATATACGCAATCATTGTAATAAAATTAAAAATTAAATACCTCTATGGATCTTAGAGAGATAAGCTGTATACCATCTTTTGTAGGAAAATGTGAACAAGGTATAGAATTTCTTTCGAAAAAAAAAAAATCATATTTTTGCCTGCAGACTAACGTTAAACATTTTTATCAACAACATGAAAACCATCCGATTGCATACGATATAATATGGAGTCACTCTGCAGCAATTCTGGACGTGCGGGGTGCCGCATTATCGTGCTGTGATTGCCCAAGTCCGTCGGAATGCATAATAGATATGAATAGATGCAAGTGATCAGACAGGATGCTTACGTATACGTCACCTGTCAGGGTCGTATCTACACGTATCAGGGGTCCCATATCACTCCAATTGCACACGCCTCACACCATTACAGAGCCTCCACCAGCTTGAAACGTCCCGTGCTGACATGGCAGGGTCCACAGATTCATGAGGTTGTCCCCATACCCGCAGACGTCCATTCGCTTGATACAATTTGATACGAGACTCGTCCGACCAGGCAACATGTATCCAGTCATCAACAGTCCAATGTCGGTGTTGACGAGCCCAGGCCAAGTGTAAAGCTTTGTGTGGTGCAATCATGAAGAGTACACAAGCAGTTGATGGCCCAGCATTGAAATCTGCAGCAGTTAGCGGAATGGTTGCACTTCTGTCACGATGAACGATTCTCTTCAGTCGTCGTTGGCACCTTTGTTGCAGGATCTTTTTCCGGCCGCAGTGATGTCGGAGATTAGTTATACCGGATTCCTAATAGTCACGGTACACTCGTGAAACGGTCGTACGGGAAAATCCCCGTTTCCTCGCTACCTCGGAGATTTTGTGTCCCATCGCTCGTGCGCCAACTGTAATACCACGTTCAAACTCACTTAAATCTTGATAACCTGCCACTGTAGCAGCAGTAATTGACGTAACAACTGCTCCAGACGCTTCTTGTCTCATACAGTCGTTGCAGAGCGCTGCGCCGTATTGTGCCTGTTAACATACCTCTGTATTTGAATGTGCATACCGACACTACTGGACATTAAAATTGCTACACCACGAAGATGACGTGCTACAGACGCGAAATTTAACCGACAGGAAGAAGATGCTGTGATATGCAAATGATTAGCTTTTTAGAGCATTCACACAAGGTTGGCGCCGGTGGCGACACCTACAACGTGCTGACATGAGGAAAGCTTCCAACCGATTTCTCATACACAAACAGCAGTTGACAGCGTTTCCTGGTGAAACATTATTGCGATGCCTCGTGTAAGAGGGAGAAATGCGTACCATCACGTTTCCGACTTTGATAAAGGTCGGATTGCAGCCTATCGCGATTGCGGTTTATCGTATCGCGACATTGCTGCTCGCGTCGGTCGAGATCCAATGACTGTTAGCAGAATATGGAATCGGTGGGTTCAGGAGGGTAATACGGAACGCCGTGGAGGATGCCAACGGCCTCGTATCACTAGCAGTCGAGATGACAGGCATCTTATCCGTATGGCTGTAACGCATCGTGCAGCCTCGTCTCGATCCCTGAGTTAACAGATGGGGACGTTTGCAAGACAACAACCATCTGCACGAACAGTTCGACGACGTTTGCAGCAGCATGGACTATCAGCTCGGAGACCGCGCCTGCGATGGTGTACTCAACGACGAACCTGGATGCACGAATGGCAAAACGTCATTTTTTCGGACGAATCCAGGTTCTGTTTACAGCATCATGATGGTCGGATCCGTGTTTGGCGACATCGCGGCGAACGCACATTGGAAGCGTGTATTCGTCATACCCATATTGGCATATCAGCCTGCGTGATGGTATGGGGTGCCATCGGTTACACGTGTCGGCCACCTCTTGTTCGCATTGACGGCACTTCGAACAGTGGACGTTACATTTCAGATGTGTTACGACCCGTGGCTCTACCCTTCATTCGATCCCTACGAAACCCTACATTTCAGCAGGATAATGCACGACCGCATGTTGTAGGTCCCGTACGGGCCTTTCTGGATACAGAAAATGTTCGACTCCTGCACTGGCCAGCACATTCTCCAGATCTCTCACCAATTGAAAACGTCTGGTCAATGGTGGCCGAGCAACTGGCTCGTCACAATACGCCAGTCACTACTCTTGATGAACTGTGGTATCGCGTATAAGCTGCATGGGCAGATGTACCTGTACATGCCATCCAAGCTCTGTTGACTCAATGCCCAGGAGTATCAATGCCGTTATTACTGCCCGAGGTGATTGTTCTGGGTACTGATTTCTCAGGATATATGCACCCAGATTGCGTGAAAATGTAATCACATGTCAGTTCTAGTATAATACATTTGTCTAATGAATACCCCTTTATCATCTACATTTCTACTTGGTGTATCAATTTTGATGGCCAGTAGTGTATCTTAGTTTCTTTGGCGCTTCAGTGTTAATAAATATAACAGTGTCATAGGATAACCTTTATTTGTTTGTAATGTGTATATATTGATAGTTGTGCCAATACTTGGTGGTGCCACTGTACTGCGTCTGCATTTGCCATAAAAAATCGTGTGGCATATCCGAGAGCAGAGTTAAGAGCTGCGTGTTTCCAGTTCGATGATGATGATGATGATGATGATTAGTGTTAAGATAGCCCTATCATCCTAGCGCAACTAGGGCTGCAGGAGGTAACAAAGGAAAGCGACCGTGGGGACAGTGGGCACGCAGGGCGGGAGGCGGTGCCCTTGACCCCGCGCGTCGTGACTCGGCTGTCGCGCCGCCTGCGTGACCAGCCAGAGGCCCGCGGCCGCAGACCCGCCGACGCAGCGCCGGCTGACCCCTGACCCGTCGGCTGCCAGGGCGGGAACCACTGCTCCGCTCAGGGGGCGTGCGGCGCAAACCGATACCACCAGACTAGCTCTCCTCATTTATCGCACCCGTACGTCAAAATACGCCGACGAGCCAAAATATTATGACCACCGCCGGCCGGAGTGGCCGAGCGGTTCTAGGCGCTACAGTCTGGAACCGCGCTACTGCTACGGTCACAGGTTCGAATCCTGCCTCGGGCATGGATGTGTGTGTTGTCCTTAGGTTAGTTAGGTTTAAGTACTTCTACGTTCTAGGGGACTGATGACCTCATAAGTTAAGTCCCATAGTGCTCAGAGCCATTTGAACCACTATGACAACCGCTCACCGCAAGTTTCGATACCGCCTTGAAAGCACGTATGTCCCTCTCCGAACCTCAGTGGTCGTCAGCGTATCTCACTACTATGCCGAGGGCACGGGTGCCAGAAATTTTTCATTGATGGAGGCACTGGAAGGGATGCACACACGAGGAGAACACGGCAAGTGCCACAATCCGATTTCCCAGAAACTACGCAGAGTGGAAGAGGAGCAAAGTAAGCGAACATGTTTTTCAGCTTATCCTTAGATAGTCGACCGTTACTGAGGAAACGACCCCCAAAGTTTTCAGCGTAATTGAGATGCCTTTCAGCGCGCGATCAGGTTACCTCAACTAGTGGCACAGTAACTAGCGTCGCGGCAATTCACTTTCACGTCCCGTCTTGAAACCCGATTATTGTTTTTTTCTTCTTCTTTCGTTTCAGTCTCATTAGGGTACGTTGGGTCAATGATTTTTTGCGTGTTGTTATTTTCTCAGTGCCCAGTATTTCTTCGTTCTTTCTGATCTTCTTTTCCTCTCTTCTTCCAAATTGTTGTGTTTTGGTTTTCGTGTAGATTTGTCTTGGAAAGTTGTCTTTTCACCTTTAGAAATTAATAAATCTGTTGGATACATTAATGATTTTTCTGAGATCTTTATTACTACTAGGTCTTTCTCATTTTCTTCAAAGCCGTTGGGTTTTGTTTTGCGGTTACAGAAAAATTCGAACACTTCTTTGGTTAATCTGTTAGAGTTCATTCTGAGAAGATACCCATAAAAATGTATCCTCTTTTCAATTTTTCGTGCCGGCCGGTGTGGTCGAGCGGTTCTAGGCGCTTCAGTCTGTAACCGAGCGACTGCTACGGTCGCAGGTTCGAATCCTGCCTCGGGCATGGATGTGTATGATGTCCTTAGGCTAGTTAGGTTTAAGTAGTTCTAAGTTCTAGGGGACTGATGACCTCAGATGTTAAGTCCCATAGTGCTCAGAGCCATTTGAACCATTTTTTTAAATTTTTCGAATTTCTTGTAGAGTGTTTCATCTTCGATGTATACTATCTTATTATCTTGGCATTTTGGTCCTATGATTTTCCTTAACGTTTTCTTTCCTTTATCTCAAGTTTCTCCCTTTGCATTTGAATTTCAAGTGTTCCTTTTAATGTGTAATTTTGGACACCCATCAAATGGATTTTTTGTTGTACGTATCTTTCGTTAGTTGGAAGGCCAGTTCAAGTTTCTTTTTCTCTGGATTCCACTGCTTTGCTTTCCCCAGGTTTCCAACTAATCCGTTCTCCGGGATATTTAAATTCTTTTACTATTTCAATTTTATGTTCTTGGACTTGGAGATGTTTACGTGAGTTCTTGACGTTTGTCACGATTTTAGTTTCTTCGAAGGAGATGTCAAGACCTATTTTAGCAGCTTGTTTCTTTAGTTCAAGGATTTGCTCCTGTGCTTGTTTCGGCAAACAGGGCATATCATATGCAAAGCAAATGCAATTTAATTTAACATTTCTCTTTTTGCAACCAGTCTTTTACAACTCTTTATATTTTTGTTCCATTCTCTGATTAGTTTCTCAAGCGCACAATTGAACAACAACATTGAGATCCAATCCCCCTGTCGCACCCCTGTTTTTATTTCTACTTGTTCTGATAGTTCTTTTCTTTCTTTTCTTTTATTTTGTACTGTGGGACTTAATTACTGAGGTCATCATTCCCATAGAACTTAAAACTACTTAAACCTAACTAACCTAAGGACATCACACACATCCATGCCTGAGGCAGGATTCGAACCTGCGACCGTAGCGGTCGCGCGGTTCCCGACTGAAGCGCCTAAAATTACAACTCGGTTTTAAAATAACTCTCATACATTTACTATATATGTGTGTATGGTACAAGCGTTTTAAGTTCTCATATCCTTATATTTCATTTTTACACCAGTTCTTAATTCTTACGTTTATTCTTCACGAAGATCTGATGTGTTCCCTTGGATGATACCGATCGTAGAAGCATTCCGAACATTGAAATTCCGGGCAGACATGTCCACAAACCATCGACCCCTAATTTACAAGAATTCCAGGATCTCTAATAAAAAAAGTAGGTATTTGTTGCCAAATTTGTCCAGAAACCTACCAGGTCTTGTCGAATCTATGCCACCCGGAATCGCTGTTGCTTTGCGTTCCAAATATGGACCAACACGCTGTTAAGCTGGCGGTCATAATGTTTAGGGTCATCAGTGTATACTTGTATCCTCCGTACGCCACTGCACAGTGCATGGCGGAGGGTGTTTTGCTCCAGCGTTACCTACTCCCTCTCCTCTTCCATTTGCGTAGTTCGTCGTAAATCGCTGAAGGTCATTCCGGCTAATTGTAGGCCTGTACGGCTGACAGTGTATGTGTTGTAGAATTATGGAACGTGTTTCATTATGACGTTTTTGGAAAATGAAAATCTCCTATCTAGAAATCAGCATGAGTTCCACAAAGAGAGATCTTGCGAAAACCATCTCGTTCTGATCCTCTACAAGATGGAGATTACGGGACAGAAAGGCGCCAACTTAACGCAGTCTTACTTGACTTCCGGAAGATTTTTGATGCGCCGGCCGCGGTGGTCTCGCGGTTCTAGGCAAGCAGTCAGGAACCGTGCGACTGCTACGGTCGCAGGTTCGAATCCTGCCTCGGGCATGGATGTGTGTGATGTCCATAGGTTAGTTAGGTTTAAGTAGTTCTAAGTTCTAGGGGACTGATGACCACAGCAGTTGAGACCCATAGTGCTCAGAGCCATTTGAACCATTTTTTTTTTTTTTTTTTTTTTTTTTTTTGATGCAGCTCTGCACTGCCGTTTGGCGAGCAAAACTAAGTTATTCGGTAGCGGTCCTGATTTGTGATTGGATTCAGGGCTTCCAAGCAGACAGAGCCTCGTTGTTAACGGAACAAAATCGACAGACGTGAAGATAATTTCGGGATTTGGCGCTGTCGCAAGGGAGCCTTAGGACAATGACAACATTCACAGACAGGCTGTTGGCTGTATTAAGATTGTAGCGCCAGGAAACTCTAGCGAAATGCAGGAGGACCTGTAGAGGACTGGTCCAGGAATTGGTAGTTTGCCCTCAAAGATAACAAATGTAATGTATGCGCAGAAGCAGACGCAAAAACTTGTCATTCTTTCATTCGAACAGTGGCTAGTTGCACTCACATCCATTAAATACAAAAGGTTAAGCGTATAAGTGCAGATATGTATTCTGATAACAGAGGAGAGTGTACTGAACAACATTACATCATTATTTACCTCATTTGCGGACTAATAAATGTGTGTGTGAAGCCCTAAGGCCCAAACTGCTTAGGCCATCGGTCCCTAGACTTACACACTACTTAAATAACTTTAACTTATGCTAAGAACAACACATAGACACTCCATGCCCGAGGGAGGACTCGAACCTCCGGTGGGAGGGGCCGCGCAATCCGTGACATGGCCTCTCAAACCGCGCGACCATTCCGCGCGGCTGCAGTTATTGCGAGTAGTATATTTTTAGGCTGGTTAGTACCTCCAAGTACACAAGGCATAAGTAAGCTATTAATTTTTATTTTCCCATTGGCTGCGGGTCAGGTATTGCAGTGTGGATGTGTGGACGCAAAACGGTTGTGTTTAATGAGAGCTGTAGTCCACTTGACGGTACAGTTACGATCGTGCAAAAGTTTCAGGTAGTAATTTATATGATGTGTTTGCAGGGAGACTGTTAGACGCAGAGAAAAAAAACACAACTAACACACCGAAGTGAGTACATATTAAGGTACCAGGTATCAAAATACCTGTTCCTGTTACACCCAACACCCTGTATCAGATATTTAAAATGACAGATTCACCGGAAGAGTCCTCAGGAAGCGCAGTCAACTGACGAAGGATTCTTGTTCGTCAATCTGGGATCCGTACCAGACAGGACTGATAGAGTCAACAGAGAGGATGGAAAAAAGAGGAGCACGTTTCGTGACAGGTTCATTTAGTAAGCGCGGAAGCGCCAAGAAGATGGTCACTCAACTACAGTGGCAGATGCTGCATGAGAGGCGCTGTGCATCCTGATTAAATTCGGAGAGCTTATATTCCTAGAAGAGTTAAGCAATATTTTGCTTCTTTCAGTGTATATCTCACGAAAAGACCATGAAGGTGAAATGGAGAGATTCGAGCTCACACGGAGGCTAGACAGCAACAGTTCTTGTCGCACCCAGTTCCCGAATGAATAGGAAAGGCCAAAGTGACAGACGGAAAAAATCGTCAGTCTAACTTAGTGAAGTGGCGTGTGGGGTATACAAGTAAATGCAGTCTACAACGGACAGTGTTGCGTGGCGCACTCAAAATAGATAAAATCGATTTTCTCAGAGGGCCGAGATCCTAGCTAATGAGAGAGAATTTTGAAGCTGTCCGTAACCCCTTATACAGGGTTATTACAAATTATTGAAGCGATTTCACAGCTCTACAACAACTTTATTATTTGAGATATTGTCACAATGCTTTGCACACACATACAAAAACTCAAAAAGTTTTTTTAGGCATTCACAAATGTTCGATATGTGCCCCTTTAGTGATTCGGCAGACATCAAGCCGATAATCAAGTTCCTCCCACATTCGGCACAGCATGTCCCCATCAATGAGTTCGAAAGCATCGTTGATGCGAGCTCGCAGTTCTGGCACGTTTCTTGGTAGAGGAGGTTTAAACACTGAATCTTTCACATAACCCCACAGAAAGAAATCGCATGGGGTTAAGTCGGGAGAGTGGGGAGGCCATGACATGAATTGCTGATCAAGATCTCCACCACGACCGATCCATCGGTTTTCCAATCTCCTGTTTAAGAAATGCCGAACATCATGATGGAAGTGCGGTGGAGCAGCATCCTGTTGAAAGATGAAGTCGGCGCTGTCGGTCTCCAGTTGTGGCATGAGCCAATTTTCCAGCATGTTCAGATACACGTGTCCTGTAACGTTTTTTTCGCAGAAGAAAAAGGGGCCGTAAACTTTAAACCGTGAGATTGCACAAAACACGTTAACTTTTGGTGAATTGCGAATTTGCTGCACGAATGCGTGAGGATTCTCTACCGCCCAGATTCGCACATTGTGTCTTTTCACTTCATCATTAAGAAAAAATGTTGCTTCATCACTGAAAACAAGTTTCGCACTGAACGCATCCTCTTCCATTAGCTGTTGCAAACGCGCCGAAAATTCAAAGCGTTTGACTTTGTCATCGGGTGTCAGGGCTTGTAGCAATTGTAAACGGTAAGGCTTCTGCTTTAGCCTTTTCCGTAAGATTTTCCAAACCGTCGGCTGTGGTACGTTTAGCTCCCTGCTTGCTTTATTCGTCGACTTCCGCGGGCTACGCGTGAAACTTGCCCGCACGCGTTCAACCGTTTCTTCGCTCACTGCAGGCCGACCCGTTGATTTTCCCTTACAGAGGCATCCAGAAGCTTTAAACTGCGCATACCATCGCCGAATGGAGTTATCAGTTGGTGGATCTTTGTTGAACTTCGTCCTGAAGTGTCGTTGCACTGTTATGACTGACTGATGTGAGTGCATTTCAATCACGACATACGCTTTCTCGGCTCCTGTCGCCATTTTGTCTCACTGCGCTCTCGAGCGCTCTGGCGGCAGAAACCTGAAGTGCGGCTTCAGCCGAACAAAACTTCATGAGTTTTTCTACGTATCTGTAGTGTGGCGTGACCATATGTCAATGAATGGAGCTACAGTGAATTTATGAAATCACTTCAATCATTTGTAATAGCCCTGTACAATGGATGTGACGTGCCGCGTGGAGCTGTGAGAGCCATCTTGTGGAGTGAGCGGGCGAGGTGGGTGGCTGCGGTCTTTGCCTTCACGACCCGCCCGCCGGATGGTCTGCGTGGGTCGACCTGCCATCTGTCGCAATACTGACGATGTCCACAACATCTTCCTACGAGTTCACAAATTTACTAGGTCCAGACTAATTCATATAATCTAAAATAAAAAAAAAAAGTTCCATCTCTAATGCTGCTATGTACTTCGGATTTTTTGCCTTCTAGCAGCTGTAAGTCTGAGGTACATACTCGTATTACATGCCAGCAATAGGCAGTTGAGCTCGACCGGTTGCCAGTGGTCTGCCTACAGAACTACTGTCTACATATAATGCTGTCTGGCGAAGCTGAAGATTTTAGATGATTTTTCTTACTTCCTTGGGCAAATACAGGGATAACAACTTCATCCTTTATACGAAGAGGTACCCAAAGAAAACCGGACTTTTTTTTCAAGAGCTATGTATTTTCAAACTGTTTACAACACAACCTTATCCCTTTCAAAATATTCTCCATTATAACTAAGGTATGTGCCCACCGGTGCTTCCAATGTTCGAAACATTTTTTGTAGTCATCTTTAGAAATGGCTGACAGCTCCTCCATCGTTTTTTTTCTTAATTTTTTTTTCACGGTTCTAAAATCGGTGTCCTTTCCTGCCCCTTTTCATGCGTGGAAATAAGAAAAAGTCGTACGGAGTCAGGTCAGGCAAGTAAAGTGCCTGGGGCAACGGAACCATGCCATTTTAGCCGAAAACTGTCTTAACTCTGTACAGGTCTGTTGTCGTGGTGGAAGAACCAGTCTCCTTTCAGCCACAAATCGGATCTTTTTTGACGAACAATGTTGCGCAATCTTCTTAAAACTTCCAAATTAAAGGTTTGATTGACGGTCTGATCCGAAGGAACAAACTCTGAATGAACCACTTCTTTGACATTAAAAAAGCAAATCAGCATTGTTTTGAAGTTTGATTAGACTTTAACATTTATTGGACGAGGTGACGATGACGTCTTCCATTGGATTGACTGTTGCTTTGTTTCTGGGTCGTAACCGTAGCACCATTACTCTCCACCTTTGACAGAAAGTCTGGATCATTTTCAAGCTGCTGTTTCAAAGCACGACACGTTTCAATTCACCGTTTCTTTTGATAGTCAGTCAGAACTCGAGGAATAAATTTGGCAGCAACATTTTTCATTTCCAAATCGTCCGTTAAAATTCACTGTACCGAGCTCCAAGAAAACCTACACTCTGTGATAGTTGATCAGTTGTCTGCCGACGGTGTGTCAGCAAACGCTATCGAATTTTTCCAATATTTTCGTCGAATCGGACTGTTGATGAACGTCCTAAACGAGATCTGTCGTCAGTCGACATGTCGCCATTTTTAAGTCGAGCAAACCACTCGCACACTTGAGTTTTTCCCTTAGATTCATCTGTTTTCAACAATTAAACGGTTTCAGCAGGATTTTTACCGAGTAGAAAACGAAATTTCACAGCTGCACGTTGTTCACTTTCCATAATAAATGACGAAACGAGAACAAAAAAGCGCTAGCAAAAGCAATCACTGTAGATAAACGGAACAAACGAAGTCGAATACAGGCGGTACTGAACTGGTAGTGAGTTCCGCAACCGCAGAAATGCGTATTACACAAGTTCCGCGCACGGCATTGTTATCCCGTTTTTTATACCCCCTCCAACATGTTGAACATCTACAGCTCTGTGTGTGTGTGTGTGTGTGTGTGTGTGTGTGTGTGTGTGTGTGTGTCGCAGGTTCGAATCCTGCCTCGGGCATGGATGTGTGTGATGTCCTTAGGTTAGTTAGGTTTAAGTAGTTCTAAGTTCTAGGGGACTGATGACCACAGATGTTAGTCCCATAGTGCTCAGATCCATTTGAACCATTTGAGCCATTTGTGTGTGTGTGTGTGTGTGTGTGTGTGTGTGTGTGTGTGTGTGTGTGTGTGTGTGGGTACCTGTTTCTCTTCCGCTCTGCCCCATTTCCCGTTCCAGTCTGGATTACCTCTAATTTTACCTTCATTGTTTTTTCGCAATATACTGTATATAGAAGGAAGCAATACAAGTATATCCATTGACTCGTCTAGGTACTTATACATTCGGAATTTTAACAGTATCGCAGATCTCATGTAACGTCTGCTTCTGAGCTCAGATGAGCATCTCAGTTTGAAAGCGTCTGTTATGAAAATGCAAATTTGTGGTAAGATCTTACGGGACCAAACTGCTGATGTCATCGGTCCCTAAGCCTACACACTACTTAACCTAACTTAAAATAACTTACACTAAGGACAACACACACACACACACACACACACACACACACACACACACACACACACTCGCGCGCGCGCGCACATGTCCGAGGGAGGACTCGAACCTCCGACGGGGGGAGCCGCGCGGACCGTGACAAGGCTCTGTTATAACAAATGAAATCTGAACAACACGAAGAAAAAGATCGTTTTAGGCTATTCAAGAAAGAAACTAGCAAGAAAACTATCGGAATTTCTTATTTGGCGTGTTTTACAGCGTTCGTCGAGACAAGCATCAAGGCGTTTACGTAATCAGTTTCGACTCTCTAGACTGCTGGACAATAACTCCAGATCATGAAGGAGGTATGTGAAATTTATACGACGAGATGCAGTAAAATGTTGCACGTGCTACAGCGTCTAGTAAGATAGACGTTTGATGTGTCCCTATAGAATTCTCTCCCTCTCATACTACATAGGTT
Organism: Schistocerca serialis cubense; assembly: GCF_023864345.2. Lineage (NCBI taxonomy): Eukaryota > Metazoa > Arthropoda > Insecta > Orthoptera > Acrididae > Schistocerca > Schistocerca serialis. Next base: position 381,518,700 of record NC_064638.1, on the reverse strand, counting down.
CATTAACGGTGTTAACTGAAGGCAGCCAACTGGCCGTTTGCCAATGTCATCTAACATTCCTGTCAAGCCATGCGGGAGAAGGAAGAAGAACTGTACTATATTGTGGCTAGCGTCGCTGCCTCTGGATCACGAGGTCCTGGGTTCGATGCCCGACCGGGTTGAGGTTTTTCTCTGACATTGGACTGGGTGTTTGTGTTGTTCCTATCATTTCATCATCATCATCATCATCATCATCATCATCATTTGTGATAGTGGCTAAATTGGACTGCGTAAAGCCGGCCGGAGTGGCCGAGCGGTTCTAGGCGCTGCAGTCTGGAACTGCGCGCCCGTTACGGTCGCAGGTTAGTTAGGTTTAAGTAGTTCCAAGTTCTAGGGGACTGATGACCTCAGAAGTTGTCCCATAGTGCTCAGAGCCATTTGAACCATTTTTTTTAACGTAAAAAATATTTTTTTTTTTTTGCAACATTAAAACTGATTTCCAGTTTTTAAATAAAATTACTTGTACCAAAATAATTGTTTTTCTCTCATTATTTTTGCAAAAGCGTAGAAGATGGCCCTCACATCAGGAGACGACTCGAGCAGGGCTACATCCGACAGCTCCAGCGCAGAGATTAAAGTGAAGTCCGGCAGCCGCTGACCATTCTCAGCTCTGGTCGTATTTGGGCCCTGCGGCCAAGGCGTCGACCACGTGAGATCTGAAGCCCGCAATTATGGTCCGATAAACGACGCGTGTCGAATTGCTGCGACCACTTCCACTACGAATGGGCTACAGGGTACGCCACCTACTCACTCCGATTTGTTACGAGCCAGTCCTTGACATCTGGGACAAAGAATTTAAGTCGGGCTCGAACGAAATACTCGACGCAGCTGTTATCGTCATAATTGCTACCTCTCATTCACGGTCGTAGGAATTATGTATATATATATTTTAAATCCCACGTAACACTTTGCAGTTTTTAGCGAACTGAATATACGTACCCGTTGCAGAATAGCCGGTGGCGAGTCACGTAACAGGTTAAGTTTCACGTATCAGCAGTCGTCACGAGAGCTTTCGATCATGCGCCGTGACACAGCTCCAGGGCTGCGAAGCGGGAATTGTGGGCTCAATTACGGAGAATCTGTGATCAGCATAACTGAAGCTACGTAGTCAAACGAGCCGGGCAGAGCGGCAACTGTGCTTCTTCAGAGATAAACTGTAGTTCAGACGAATCGATGTGTTAGCTTACCTCACGGCTGTCACACACTGGTCCGCAGCTCGTGGTCGTGCGGTAGCGTTCTCGCTTCCCACGCCCGGGTTCCCGGGTTCGATTCCCGGCGGGGTCAGGGATTTTCTCTGCCTCGTGATGACTGGGTGTTGTGTGATGTCCTTAGGTTAGTTAGGTTTAAGTAGTTCTGAGTTCTAGAGGACTGATGACCGTAGATGTTAGGTCCCATAGCGCTCAGAGCCATTTTTTTGTCACACACTGCACTGGTCTTTGTGTGAATGGCTGCTGAAAGTAAGAAGTTCCAAAATGAAATTTTCAGTCTGGATCGGATTACATCTATGAAGACGGACCGTGAGTCGCGCTTGGGCAGCTCAGATGGTAGAGCACTTGCCCGCGAAAGGCAAAGGTCCCGAGTTCGAGTCTCGGCCCGGCACACAGTTTGAATCTGCCAGGAAGTTTCATACCAGCGCACACTCCGCTGCAGAGTGAAAATTTCATTCTGGAAACATCCCCCAGTCTGCGGCAAAGCCATGTCTCCGCAATAACCTTTCTTCCAGGAGTGCTAGTTCTGCAAGGTTCGCAGGAGAGCTTCTGTGAGGTTTGGAAGGTAGGAGACGAGATACTGGCAGAAGTAAAGCTGTGAGGACGGGGCTTAAGTCGTGCTTGGGTAGTTCAGATGGAAGAGCACTTACGCGCGAAAGACAATGCTCTCGAGTTCGAGTCTCGGTCCGGCACGCAGTTTTAATCTGCTAGGATATTTCAAGAACTTCCAACCTCGGTAGTCTTCCATTACCAGATATCGCATACCTTCGCGCTTACTCTCTCTTCAAAGTGAAGGTTGCCTGCTACCTTGGGAGCAAAACAACCCATACGGACAAATTAAAGAGGGTGAAAGAAGCATACTAGCACAGACGAAGAGCACTTCGCACCCCAAAATATCCCTACTAGTATCAAATAGACGTCTTAAATTCAGACAAAAATTTCTGGAAATGTACAGGGCTACTGTTAAAATGACTCACTCGTTTTCAGCGCTATATGTATTCCAAAGTGTTACATGTAAAAATATGATTGAAGCATGAATAGAACCTTTAAATCACCAACGTTGCATTTTGCACTGTGAGTGCGCCTCTGGTCACATCGCGCACGTCCAAGCAGTAATCAAGTTAATTACGTACCTTACCTAGCAACATCCTGTCAGTGGTCATCACAACACTCATGCGTTCTCTAAGCGGTTCCAGTCTTATTGGCAGTGGGGGTACGTAAACACGATCCTAAAGTCACAAGGCGTTATGCCAGGTGACCCGGGGAAAGGGGGGGGGGGGGGCAGGAAAGCCAGCCACATCTTCTTCAACACTACACCTAATCCGGAACTTCGTCGTTTAGGTAGCGACGAACACTGATGACCCAATGATAAGGTGCGCCGTTTTGTTGAAAGATGAAATTCTCGGAATTGGCAGTCACTTGTGGCAGCAGCCGCAACTGCAACATAGCAAAGTACCATAGGGAACCTTTGCGAGTAGACCTGTACACTCTGCTATTCTCCATGTCTTCCAAGCCAAGATGTTTGCATCAAGGAACGCTTCAAGGCCGCCATAATCGGCATGGTTGCTCCAGACGACAGCCAAGGCCAGCCATGAACTGCCTCCAAACACAGCAAAAACATCACAGGTGAACTGCATTCGTAGTCCACGAAAAACATTAGGGCCACTCATATGCTGCTGCTTATTAAACTGTCCGGCCAAGTCAATCTCTACTGCTCTCAATGGCCTGTACACAGGAGCACGGCGCCGCCTACGGCGACAATATCCACGTTGCAAAGGCATTGCAGAGGCACGTTAACACACAGTGAACGTAGCAAGCCAACACCCAGTGAACGCCCAGAGCTAAGGTTCCGCACTCCTCGACGTTCGCATAGCGAATGATGATACCCACCACAGCCTTGTCACAAAGAACGGGCCATACGGCTACGTCTGTGGCACTGCTCAGTAAACATTTACCTTTGGCAAATCCCGCTCATGTGCCACAATGTGATGAGGATTTTCAGTGGCCCATACTTTCTCATTGTGCTGATTAACCTTTACAGATAAATGGAACGTTGCTTTGTCGCCGAATATCGGCTTGGAAGCGAAATGTCCATTCTCAATTAGTTCCTGCATTGTGATGCAAAATTGAAGATGCCAACCATAATTTTCCGGTTTTAATTGTTGCACGAGCTGCAGACGGCACGGTTGGAAAAATAACAGTCGTCGCAAAATCTTCCACACATTTTGCAGCGATATTCCAAGGGCATCCCTTGCGCGGACAGTTGATTTCTTTCTGGACCGCATTCCAGACTTTCCGTCACCCTCTCCACGATTGCATCTGGCACACTTTTTCGACCAGTACTCCGGGTTGTTACAGAAAGAAGCAGTGTGCCGATATTGTCAGTGTCAACGCAAAATTCTCTAGTAACACAAGGGTTGTTTTCCATAATGCCTTCTCAAGGCACGCAATCATAACCCCATCTGCTGGGCAGAATGCAAACTCGGTGAGTTTACGATTCTACTCATGCAACAATTATATATGTACAAGCAATAGTTTGGAAAATATGGTGCTTTGAAAACGAATAAATTATTTATAGTAGTGGACCTCAAGTTCTGGAGCATTGTATGGGTGTCAATCATAGACTGTGGGGAAAACATAAAAGAAGAGAAGAGAGTGTTTGAAATGTCACGTTACAGAAGGATTCTGAAAATTAAGTGGACCGCTGTGATCAGAAAAGAGAAGGTTCTCCGCACAATCGGCAGGGAAAGGAATATGTCTTAAGACGTCAGGGAATAACTTGCTTGGTAGTAGAGGGAGCAGTAGAGGGCAAACAGTATAGAGGAGGCGAGATGCTAAACTATTATTCAACAAATAATGGATGGAGACAGGGACGGTTTAAGGCCTAAGCGACGCAATTGGCCTCTTGGGGCGACAAGCTGATGACAGATTATGATAATGGATGTAAAAGGGTTCCAGAAAACATGGGTCCCCTAATGAGACAACCCTATTTCATCTTGCTTGCTTCTCTCGTCAGAGACTGTGATGACCCACGAGGAAAAATGTATAGTACGTAGTAACTGTTGTAACATACAGTAATGAATAGTTTCTACGGCACTGTTTACTCATCTGTTGGTTCTTCAACCGTCTTGATCCGCTTCAGGCAATTTCTTATAGCACCATGATGAAGCTGGGAAGAGCACTAGGAGGTATGCGCGGACCTGAGGCGAAACAATGACAGGGCCGACGCTGCAATTCCGGGTCTGCTGGCTCGGCGCCTTACTGGCCGTGGAATCGCGGTCCCGTTGTGTGGCCAACACGGCAGCCGGAACCGTTCCAGGCTTTAAGACGAAAACTGTCGCGGACGGCAATCGATTGGGTGCGAGGAAAAATAGTCCAGCCGGAAGTGGCGCTGTTGGTACGACAACGCTATTGCCAGATCCTATTTGAGAAAGTCGCGACTTAAGGGGCTGGTAGTTTAAAAAATTGTCGCGGAAGGGGCGTAAAAGTCAGGGCAGAAAAAAACGACGTAAATTTTCGGTCAGTAAGTATTTTCTTATAATACACACTAAAAAACTAAACTCCGGCCGAACACGCCATGAAGGTCCAACGGAACCGACCGGCCGACGTGTCATCCTCAGCCTAAACCATCACTGTACCGACCGGCCGCCGTGTCACCCTCACACTGCAGGCGTCACTGTATGCGGATATGGAGGGGCATCTGGTCAGCCCACCGCTCTCCCGGCCGTATGTCAGTTTACGAGAACGGAGCCGCTACTTCCAATTCAAGTAGCTCTTCAGTTTGCCTCTCAAAGGCTGAGTGTAGCCCGCTTGCCAACAGCGCTCAGCAGACTGCCTGACAAAAATGGTGAGGCACAATGGAGAGATGGTCGTACGCTTGTACAAAAGTACATCAGTGTTGTTCGTGTTTAAGTGTTATTATCAGACTTGGTAGGGCACATAAGGGTCGTGGACAGCGTCACAGGTGTTGACCGATCAGTGCGAAGGACACGGCGATGCCTTGTACTCGCTGCAGGCAGAATTATTGACACCTGACAGTGTTTGAAGGGGGCCTCCTTTTGGGTCTCCATTGATGTTGCAGTGGTCCGATGTTGGGCTACATGGTAACGTGAAGGCAGACATAATCTTTGTGAAGGTTCCGGTCGATCCCGTCTGACCACCACGAGGGAGGATCGCCTTATCGCTCACCAAACACATCGTAACCCCTTCAAATATGCCCCTGCCTTCCGAGAACAAATAATGGACTCACTGAAGCATTCTGTGACATCACGTACTATTTCTAGGAGGTCAGCGGCACCCGGACTAAATAACTACCGTCCTATGCGTAGGCTCAACAAGAACAGTTGGTTTTGATGTTATGCTGGGACTGGGAAGCATGGACTACTGGTGAACGGCGTCGCGTTACGTTCACTGACTGATCGTCCTGCACCACCACGCATAAGCTTCGTCGGCAGTTATGACGGCGACCTGGGGACGGCCTCTTTCTTCTGACGTGTTACAGTGGAACAGTGACTTTATTTATGGAACCATGGTGGGAGAACCATTGCGTATGACTTCAGGTTACAGCTGCTAGTGATTGAGGGATCTCTGATAGCACAACAATGGTTCACCGACGTTCTGTGTTCTGACGTGCTACCTCTTGTGCGCGACAGTATCGCGGTGTAGTTCGAGGGCTGTTCGGAAAGCAAATCCCAATCGGACGCAAAATGAAAACCACAGTGAAAATCAAAAATTTTTATTCGCAACAGTTAGTCACACCTTCCAGCTACCTCTCTAAATAGTCGCCGCTCCGACTCAGACATTTGTTGTGTCACTGTACAAACTTTCCAGTACCCTCGTCACAGAAAGCAAACGTCTGCGCTTTCCGCCAATTCTCTGCGCTGGGTAACCGCGTGGTCTCAGGCGCTTTGCCACGGTGAGCCCGGCTCCCCCCTCCCCCCTTCCCCCCCTCCCCCTCCCCCGTCCCCCGTCATCCCTCGTTCATGGGAGTGTGTGTTGTCCTTAGCGTAAGTTAGTTTAAGTTGGATTAAGTGGTGTGTAAGCCAGGGACCGATGACTTCAGCAGTTTGGTCCCATAGGAATTTACCACCACAACCAGCACCACCACCACCTCTGCGCTGGTCTGCCTTTCGTTGCTTGTGCCAAAATGTTAGCACAGATGAACAACGGAGGGAGCCAATTAAGAACTGCATTGTGGGTGATCAAACACTTCCCATCGAAAACGCTGCAGGAGCGCCTTCATTGCCCCTGCAGAATGCGGCTGAAAATTGTCTTGAAGAAAGAAACGCATGACGTTTATGTTATGTGGGCTGCGTAGCTTCAGGCGAAATCTCTCACCAGATCCACATACTTGGCGGGAGACACTGTTGTTAGGCGTTTGTACGTGATCGCTTTGCGCTCTGAATTGAAAAGAGTGACGCGAAGCGATCGACAGACACATTAAAGACGCTGCCCAACACATGTCTGAAAATTCTATAGGATTTTGACAGTGGTTTCCATTTCGCGCCTAATCGGACCTTACTTTCCGAATACGCCTCGTATTTCAGCAGCACAGTACTTATCCACAGATAGCAGTCCATCGTATGAACAGTCAGCGTAGGGACAGTAGGATTAACGCACTATTTGTATTGCTTAGCCGGCCAGAGGGGCCGAGCGGTTCTAGGCGCCACAGTCTGGAACCGCGCGACCGCTACGGTCGCAGGTTCGAATCCGGCCTCGGGCATGGATGTGTGTGTGATAGGTTTAAATAGTTGTAAGTTCTAGGGGACTGATGACCTCAGAGTTAAGTCCCATAGTGCTCACAAGGGAACCTCCCCATCGAACCCCCCTCAGATTTAGTTATAAGCTGGCACAGTGGATAGGCCTTCAAAAATTGAACACAGATCAATCGAGAAAACAGGAAGAAGTTGTGTGGAACTATGAAAAAAATAAGCAAAATATACAAACTGAGTAGTCCATGGGCAAGATAGGCAACATCGAGGACGGTGTAAGCGCAGGGGCGCCGTGGTCCCGTGGTTAGCGTGAGCAGCCGCGGAACGAAAGGTCCTTGGTACAAGTCTTCCCTTGAGTGAAAAGTTTAATTTTTTATTTTCAGACAATTATTATCTGTCAGTCCGTCCGTCCGATGCGAGGTAATTGCGCCGTAGTATGGAGACACTACACCTAAACAAACATCGAAACATTTTCCTGTCGTGTGACGCACATGCCGTCACCAGTGTCGTATAGAATATATCAGACGTGTTTTCCTGTGGAGGAATGTTTTCGGTTCCCATTGGAGAGGCACGTCCTTTCGTCTACTAATCGCACGGTTTTGCGGTGCGGTCGCAAAACACATACACTAAACTTATTATAGTGAACAGAGACGTCAATGGACGAACGGACAGATCATGACTTTGCGAAAATAAAGAAAGTAAACTTTTTACTCGAGAGAAGACTTGAACCAAGGACCTCTCGTTCCGCAGCAGCTCACGCTGACCACGGGACCACGGCGCTCCTGACCTCACACTGTCCTTAACGTTGCCTATCTTGCGCATGGACTACTCAGTTTGTATATTTTGCTTATTTTTTTCATAGTTGCACACAACTTCTTCCTATTTTCTCGATTGATCTGTGTTCAGTTTTTCAAGGCCTATCCACTATGCCAACTTATAACTAAATCTGAGGGGGGTGCGATGGGGAGGTTCCCTTGTCAGAGCCATGTGAACCAATTTTGTATGGCTGACAGTCGCCGTTTTTATCCCTTTCATAATTCGATTCGAGCAACTACCAACACGTTATCTGGACCGGGAAACTACAGATATATCAAAAAGGTTCATTGGATTTTTCAAACCACATCTCCTTCATGAATGAGGACTGAAATTTTGTATACATTTTAACTTACGAGTGGACTACAAAGATTTTAGTTTCAAAAGCTTTTACAAGCTTGCACATGAAATCTTGGGATTATTTTTACAATTACATTAGGATCTAAGTTTTCTTTTAGCTTAAACCTTTAATTCGTCTTCCCTGGACGCACGACAAACACACGGGAGATAGTCAAACTCGTCCCATACTTTTGCGAGCTTGTATAAAGTTGCACTGTTTGAAATCTGATTGTTAATCTAAAGGTCCAGTGAATTTATTTCAGTATTATTCGAAGACGATGTATATTTGTTTTTTTGTATAACTCACCATGAAACTAAAGTTTTTTTTAAACGTTTGGACTGGCTGTATGGGAGCAACCGAAGGCCAATAAACACAAAGAAGGCTGGAGTCAATACTTTCACTACAGTTGCTGTTTAACATCGCAAGTTGTCCAGAGTTGTTGGGTTAGGAGGGCACATAGAGCAAACATTCTAAAAAATCAAAACCTTTATATTTGGCGATCATAGTGTCCGATATGTGGCGACCTTGGAGTCCTGTAGTGCAGTTAGAGATTCGTACGTCACTTACGGCCCATCATTCGTTGAGGCAGCTCATTGTCAAGAAATGCGCTTACATGCAAATTATCGGCGTGTTCTCGCAGCAGCGAGGAGAACGTGCGGGCTGGCTGCATCACGGAGAACTCCACCAGAAACCTACGGATGGCGACAAGTTACACTTTTGTTTTCGATGCGTAAGTTAAAATGTACCCCACGTTTGTCATTCCTGTAGAATATTGGTCCCCACCGTTTTTAAGACCATTATCTCTAAGTGTAATCAGATATTAGGTAGTACCTCCCGCCCCTCTTCCTATCACCAAAATCAGCATCTGCCCAGACCTTGGCACGAAAAAGAATTCTCTTGAACGCTTTTATTTTTTAAATCACGAAAGACAATTGGTATTTGGTGTTTGCGGGCATTTCATTAAACCACGAAGTCAAAGAGTCAACGGAATGACTAACACTGATTATTTCTAACATTTTTCATAGGATAGCGAAGCAGTTGTCAGTGCATCATGAGTGCTACCTACAACTCCTTCTCCGAAAAGAGAGCTAATTACCCCATTAAGCTTAGACACTTGTTGCAAAGCGTGCTTCCTCTGCACCACTCCTCTCTCTAGCTACGCTTGTTTCACTCACACACAGCACCCTCATTTAAAATCAACCCAGTCAAAAGCGTGCACTCTGCTCACTGTTTGTAAATCACTTGACTGTTAGATTCCTCACTTCAGAACCGACAGAAACTGAAAGGATTCAGGCTGACAATACTTTGTGTGTGACCACTAGCACTAAAATTATTGTGCATGCCCTATAGCAATGTATTATCCACTGAACTATTACAGTTGTGTTGTGCTGTCAGTTAGTTCATGCATCAGATAGGAAGTGAATAACGAAGCAATTTCTAGCCCCTTGCGGGAACTACCTGCAGCTCGGTGAAGGGATTTTAATGATATATTTAAGCATATGTGACGTATTTGTTTCAGTTTTACTTTCATAGGTGCATGGTACATAGTACAAAGCATGTGTGTAATTCTGGGCTATATCACAAGCTGTATCCTCCGCCACATTGTCACCCGCTAAAGCTACCATTCGGAAAAAAGGTATTTGTAATCATGTAATCCGTATGACGGTCTTATTAAATAGTGATAGTAGTAATGATATTTTAAAAATAATTTAGTTTCGTGACCGAAACATAATCCTTAGAAAATTGCATTTTACTCATCACTGCGTAATTACACCCAGCTTGTGAATCACTGATGCAGAAGATGCAGTCATGTGAAATTAGCATTTTTTAAACACCCTTTACTACGCGGCCTCACTCAAAAGAAACGGCCGAAAACATTAAGCCGCGCACAGGCGGGAACTGACGTCGAGGGAACCGTGGAAGATAAATAAACAGGAGAGAGCGTGAGAGGCTATATAGGATTGGGAGATTTTCTCTTTTACGCCTTGAGCTGTTAACTGAATGACAGGTCCTTATTCACACTCGGACGTGCGTTCTTCCACATTTCAGAATATTTGAGTATGACAATCTTGGTTTTTCACTGCACCAGATTGCTTACAAGGATCTCGGAAGCGCTGTTAATCTTCCGTCCGGATAATCTTACATTTCCTTCCCCGATTTTGTTCTCTGTTGGAAAGTTCTGACTCCATTTTCCTCCGACAGTTCTTACAAAAATCGCTTCTTGTAGTCTAAGAGCATGAAAGCACGACGGAGGATTTATCACCGTCTTACGACGCTGTTTAGTAGAGCGTTGGCTTTTTTTCCGACTTATTTTTTGCGGAATATAACTAGTTCTCTTTCTGTCCGTAATATCAAGCTCCTGCACCGGTGTTAAAAGAACAGAGAGGGAAATCCCAGTCGTTAGAAACGTAGGACGTTTCCCGGACCGGTGTTTCAATATTTCAAATAATTATGTGCAGCTTGCGGCTACCTGGCGTGTCGCCGCTACCGGTGCTTTGTCTTTCGCGTCGTTTTGTTGGCAGCACTTCGCAGGTGGAGCGCACCTGCGGGAGCAACTTTCTGTTTCCCACGTACGATGGTCGTTTTTCATAGGGAGGCGAGATGTAGTAAGTGATTGTCCCGTTATTTTCGTTAGCATAATGTATGAGCATACACGGCCGGGAATCACGGAAACAGCGACGAGCACATACGGGAAACAAGCGCCAAGAAGCGAAACTGTGATATTCCAGCCAAACACCTGCCCGTGTGATGAAAGTGTGCGCCGATTTAAATTCGCATTCAGAATTATCTGGGTATAAATTACGATTTTTTTTTTTTTAAGTGATCTCTCTCTATATGGGCTAATTCGTACGAAAGACCAGACGCATATCGGCAAACATCACGACAGCAAATAAACTATCATCTAAGCAGTCTAGTGACAGCAAGAATACCTCATACTTGTGGCGGCGGAAAATACTAAGAATTTTATCCAGCATGACTACACGCGCACGGTAGTGTAAGGTGACTGTTATTAAACCAGTCCAACGAAATGAAATGTTAATAGTTCGACTGTTCTTATATTTAAGAACAGTAGAAGCCGCTTTATATCGTCGTAGGTTAACGGATAACATGCGGTCGTGCGTTATCTTGTTGGAAGATCTAGAAGACAGGCACAGCCATCGGCCATAACACGCCCGAAAGGTAATGGCTGCTGTCCAGTTTACGAGTTAAGTACTCATTGGCGTCCCATGCCACCAAGCCAGACGAATGAAATCTGGCAACGTTCTCTGAGTATGGCCTTACAGAACCCATCGATTCCATATTTGGATAGCAATCGTAGGACTGATCCGACCAGCAGTATCGCGGAACGATAAACTTATACGATTATTGCAGTGCCTGCATTTGCGAGGAATTTCAGGCACCGCGATACCGTATTTATCCGCCGATACCAGGCTACCAACTTTCCGTTAGGTGTCTCCCTACGTGGGAATCGCAGTAGGTGTACGAGTGCAGGTTAATGACACATGGTTCAAATGGTTCAAATGGCTCTGAGCACTATGGGACTTAACATCTGTGGTCATCAGTTCCCTAGAACTTAGAACTACTTAAACCTAACTAACCTAAGGACAGCACACACATTCACGCCCGAGGCAGGATTCGAACCTGCGACCGTAGCGGTCACGCGGCTCCAGACTGTAGCGCCTAGAACCGCACGGCCACACCGACCGGCAATGACACATGGACGACGACAAATGGGAGATAGATTTTGACATGAAGCGTGCACGGATAGCCGAAATTGTAAAGGCGATCGTTCACGAAAAGCGAGAAAACTGGGTTCAAATCTCGGTCCAGCACAAATTTTCGATGTCGTCATAAACCCGGTAGGCCACGACTCTGCCGCTGTGCCGGTAGACGTTTCTCCTTCTTACACGAACACCACCTTCCCATAAACAAACAACATTTAAATAACATTTGCGACTGGGAAACCCGCGTCGTAATTTTTCCTTGCGTACAGAATGTAGATCGCCTGTGCTTCTGCCTGCTTTGTGCGCTGAAGTGAGTTGCATCTCCAAGCATTAAGTGACATTCATACCAACTGAACTTTTCTTATATGCCGTCTTCGTGATTCAACAACATTCTACTAGCCAACATTGTACGTAGCGACTTCATAAAGCGAATTACGCAGACCGTCCCACACTCAGATCATTGCGCAACAACAGAGGCGCTTTGTCAGAGGAGAGTACGTGCTCTGGGTGTCCTGTAGAAAAAGTTATACTGCGGCACGGACAACAGGTGCATCCCAGTGTGCGACTGAAACGATGCGCCAACTGGAAACGTACTACAAAGCAGAGCTGTTGAGAAAATACCGATTATCGACATTTTCCAAAAAATATCGATAAATATAGGTGATGTGGTCTTTCCCGATATATCGATATCGAAACGGCAAATTCGGGTGCCGATATTTTTGATATAACATATTTTTCCCAATTTTCGGTAAATATTTGAAATTATTCTTTTGAAATTGTAATAGAACATGATTTTATTTTCACTGTGTGAAGGAATCTTTACTTTTCGAGTTTTCATCACATCCAGTCTTTCTCGTTGACAATATAAAACAAGTATAGGTGACACAAGGAAGTAGTCAGATTGCACTGGGGTTTGGCGGTGTGAATAGAGTAACAAGATTTCCGATGTGAAGAAACAACACACCAGTTGCGTTAAAAACAATTTTTAACACAACTAGTGTGCTACTTTTTCGCATCGGTATTCTTCAAAAATAGTTGCTGGAAATGATGAACAAAAATCTAAATGACAAGATTGGTCTTTGCTGTGGGTGGAGATGTGTGGGGGGAAAATGCTGACGTAATCGGCGCTCGATGCTACTAAGAGGAACTGCAACGCCAAGCTTCATCATGCAATTTTGACACTGAAATTGCTAGTGCTCCGCGTTTGCAGAAATGAAAAAAGAGGGAAGTCGACATGAAACGTTCCGGACAAATTCGATATATGACGAAACCGGACGACGGACCCATCGGACACTTTTCATTGTGCCACTTACATGCAGTTACCATTGTTAGCAAAGCGGTTATCGTTAATCGTTGACGTGCATCGTTTTCCTTTCAGTTCTTGCTCTAAGGGGGTAAGCAGACTGACAGCCTGTTGATGTACAGAATATCTTATAATAAACCAATACTTAAATATACAGCTCTAAAACGGGCAGTATATTTACAATGTGCAAGCAATATTTTTATGGGCCGTTACGTCGATTTTTTCCTTCAATGTATCGATACTTTTTTGTATATATATATAGGGCCGATAACGATATTTTTTTAAAAATATCGATAAATCGGAATCCCCATATTTTTAAAAATATCTGCAGTCCTAGTCGAAAGTTGAAGTACGCGGGACAATACGATTCTTGTGGGCAAAACGCCTAAATTGCACACAGATTCAGCGTGAAATTCTAGCAATGTTTGGGCCAAATGCTGTGTCAGGTCCAGCAATAGTGAAATGGTACCAATAATTTGACCAAGCTATTATGCCATGGTCGAATGAATTTCGGATTTAAAGCCAAGGTTTCGTTCCCATCTGCGGAGGACATGTAAGGAAAGCCGACTGGATTCCTGTATCAAGAAATGAGCACACTTCATCAGTAAATTAAACGGCATAGTGGTGTAGCCGGAGGACAAATTAGTTCTTTTTGATGTGGTATCGCTATTTGCCATTGTTCCGCTCCACGAAGTGTTCGAACAACTAATCGGTTTTTCCTCCCGATATTGCAGAACCGTTTAAATATTGCCTAACGACCTCGTATTTGAAATGGAACATGAACAGGTGGAGGGTGTTCCAATAGGAAGCTCCTTAAGCCCAATTATAACGAATTCCTTTATGGAAAAAATCGAGGGAGAAGGCACTGGAAACTGCAAAAAAAAAGAAAAGAAAAAAAAGATTATTTGATTTCGCAACCTGTAAGATAAATTTGTTTTGTAGAGGCGTGGGAAGAAGAAACTAAATCGTTTTCGCAAGCATCTCAGTGGGATTAACCCGAAGATTCAACTTACCATGGACGAGGTGACACGAGGAAGATTAAAAATTTCATGATGTGTTAGTTTTCAACAAAGAAGATGGTAGCTTAAGCCACACAGTCTTCCGAAAATCCACGCACACAAACCGGTACCGACAGCGGGATTCGAACCACCACCCACAACGAAAGCGAGGCATCATAAAAAAAAGTTGGCGGATAGAGCAAGGAACATCTGCGAACCATAGTTGCTTGACGCGGAATTAAAACATCTCACCAATGCATTGCTCAAGAATGGTTATTCGTCCGCTGAGGCAAAAAGAGCGTTATGACCTGATCGCAAAAGTCATAACGATGCACAAGCGCCCGTGAAATCGAAAGTTTTCCTGCCTTTCATTGACGACGTTACTGACTGTGTAGGAAAAATGTTGAAAGGACGGAACCTCGCGGTAATCTACAAACCTATCCAGAAGGTAGAGTATCATCTAAAATTGCCAAGGATGCTCGCAGACCGCTGGAGAAAGCAGGGATTTATAGAATTCCGTGTAGTTGTAGGGAGGTGTGCCGGCCGAATTGGCCGAGCGGTTCTAGTCGCTACAGTCTGGAACCGCGAGACTGCTACGGTCGCAGGTTCGAATCCTGCCTCGGGCATAGATGTGTGTGATGTCCTTAGGTTAGTTAGGTTTAAGTAGTGCTAAGTTGTAGGGGACTGATGACCTCAGAAGTTAAGTTCCATAGTGCTCAGAGCCATTTGAACCGTTTTGTAGGGAGGTGTATATGGGAACTACAAAAAGAATAGTCAAAAAAACGAGTAGAAGAGCAAAAGAGGAATTGTAGTAGAGGCGAGACTGACAGATCAGCTGTTACGGAACATGCTTTGCAGCCAGGTGACCACCACATCCATTTTGACAGGACTCAAGTACTGGCAGACACGTGCGGTTACCATGAAAGCCTATACTGGAAGCCATAGAGATCGTACAACACCCCAGCAATTTCAGTAAGAAGGAAGAGGGCGTGAAACTGAATGACATCTGGATCTCGGTGTTGAAGAAGATGTGTACCAGTCTTCCACAGAGGGATGATGGATGACAGCAACAGCGGACGACGGCAGTCGACAACGGCCAGTTGCGCTCGGGCAGTCAAAGGGAATTTTGCTGCAGTCATTAGTGAGCGAAGCTGTGAAACGGACACTCGAAGTAGCTACGAGCCCACCTGAAAATAATCTCCACATATGGAGACAAAACTTCGGGTTTAAATGTGAAATTCATTCGACCACGACATAACACACACACACACACACACACACACACACACACACACACACACACATTGCTGATACAAAATGGTTGAAATGGCTCTGAGCACTATGGGACTTAACTTCTGAGGTCATCAGTCCCCTAGAACTTAGAACTACTTAAACCTAACTAACCTAAGGACATCACACACATCCATGCCCGAGGAAGGATTCGAACCTGCGACAGTAGCGGTTGCGCGGTTCCAGACTGTAGCGCCTAGAACCGCTCGGCCACTCCGGCTGGCTTTGCTGATACAGATAGACAAGTTGTGCCACGTACCTGTGTCACTTCGAAGTGTAGCAGCGCAGGATTAGCCGATCGGTCTTAGGCGCTGCAGTCATGGACTGTGCGGCTGGTCCCGGCGGAGGTTCGAGTCCTCCTTCGGGCATGGGTGTGCGTGTTTGGCCTTAGGATAATTTAGGTTAAGTAGTATGTAAGCTTAGGGACTGATGACCCTAGCAGTTAAGTCCCATAAGATTTCACACACATTTGAATTTTTCATTTCTTTTTTTTTCTACTTTTTTTTATTTTTTTAAGTGTAGTGCAGCATTCAGTCAAAGTTAATCGGCTTGCCGTAATAATGTGTAACTTACTTTTTAAAGTCCCCTCCTAAATATTGCAACTCGCAAAAAACTGCACAAGTTCCTAGCGACTCTTGCAGCGTGCAAACTTGGCAGTGCCATCGGAGAACGTTGGTTTCAGGGGCTTAGGGCAACAGTCGCTCCCCTCCTGCCTCAAAGGCCGCCCTCGTGTCCCCGCCGCACTGCCTTCCATTAGCGCGACTGGAACTTCGTTCTTCTACTCAGTGTTGCCGTCACACGTGACAGACGCGAAGGGTAGCAGCTGCGGTGGGTGTTGCTGCGCTAATGAGCGTGTGTGTGTGGCTCTGCAATTAGAGCAGGGACCCACCTTTCCCTCTAGCTATGGCCACAGCGAACGCAAACCCATTTATTACTGAGTACGCGCTAGCGCGCTGGCTAGTGGCACTTGTTTTACTATAAAAATTGCAAATGGTTTTCGAAACCCTGAAATCGAAAGTTAACGGTTTCGTTTTTAATATTTTCCTTTAATTTATTCCTCACATTCGCAATGCGATTCGCGATACATATCCCATTGACAAATTATTCAAAAAACTGGCTCTGAGCACTATGGGACTTAACATCTGTGGTCATCAGTCCCCTAGAACTTAGAACTACTTAAACCTAACTAACCCAAGGACATCACACACATCCATGCCCGAGGCAGGATTCGAACCTGCGACCGTAGCAGTCCCGCAGTTCCGGACTGAGCGCCTAGAACCGCTAGACCACCGCGGCCGGCACAAATTATTCAGCGAATTTCGACAGAGGCTCCAATTACGTTGTTTAGCTAACTACACTACTGGCCATTAAAATTGCTACACTACGAAGATGACATGCTACAGACGCGAAATTTAACCGACAGGAAGAAGATGCTGTGATATGCAAATGATCAGCTTTTCAGAGGATTCACAAAAGGCTGACGCCGATGGCGACACCTACAACGTGCTGACATGAGTAAAGTTTCCAACCGATTTCTCATACACAAACAGCAGTTGACCGGCGTTGCCTGGTGAAACGTTGTCGTGATGCCTCGTGTAAGGAGGAGAAATACGTACCATCACGTTTCCGACTTTGATCAAGGTCGGATTGTAGCCTATCGCGAATACGGTTTATCGTATTGCGACATTGCTGCTCTAGTTGGTCGAGATCCAATGACTGTTAGCAGAATAAGGAATCGGTGGGTTCAGGAGGGTAATACGGAACGCCGTGCTGGATCCCAACGGCCTCGTATCACTAGCAGTCGAGATGACAGGCATCTTATTCGCATGGCTGTAACGGATCGTGCAGCCACGTCTCGATCTCTGAGTCAACACATGGGGACGTTTGCAAGACAACAACCATCTGCACGAACAGTTCGACGACGTTTGCAGCAACATGGACTATCAACTCGGAGACCATGGCTGCGGTTACCTTTGACGCTACATCACAGACAGGAGCGCCTGCGATGGTGTACTCAACGACGAACCTGGGTGCACGAATGGCAAAATACCATTTTTTCGGATGAATCGAGGTTCTGTTTACAGCATCGCGATGGTCGCATCCGTGTTTGGCGACATCGTGGTGAACGCACATTGGAAGCGTGTATTCGTCATCGCCATACTGGCGTGTCACCCGGAGTGATAGTATCGGGTGCCATTGGTTACACGTCTCGGTGACCTCTTGCTCGAATTGACGGCGCTTTGAACAGTGGACGTTACATTACAGATGTGTTACGACCCGTGGCTCTACCCTTCATTCGATCCCTACATTTCAGCTGGATAATGCACGACCGCATGTTGCAGGTCCTGTACGGGCCTTTCTGGATACAGAAAATGTTCGACTGCTTCCCTGGCCAGCACATTCTCCACATCTCTCAACAATTGAAAACGTCTGGTTAATGGTGGCCGAGCAACTGGCTCGTCACAATACGCCAGTCACTACTCGTGATGAACTGTGGTATCGTGATGAAGCTGCATGGGCAGCTGTACCTGTACACGCTATCCAAGCTCTATTTGACTCAATGCCCAGGCGTATGAAGCTCGTTATTACGGCCAGAGGTGGTTGTTATGGGTACAGATTTCTCAGGATCTATGTACCCAAATTGCCCGTAAATGTAATCACATGTCAGTTCTAGTATAATATATTTGTCCAATGAATACCCGTCTATCATCTGCATTTCTTCTTCGTGTAGCAATTTTAATGGCCAGTAGTGTATAATTACGTGAGGCATTCAATACGTAATGCAACACATTTCTGAAAGCAGGTTGGTTTTATTCAGGATTCCAGCACAAAAAATTATCCACCACTCTTTTGGCTACAAAGCCCTATATTTCAAAATACACTTGGCTGAATGCGACAGCGTTACGCACCCTTACTAAGTGGGAGGGCTTGTATACCCGCAAGGTACCATTCTACTGACTGACGGAGCCAACTTCCAGCTTCAACAGCAACCTCCCCATCATGCACATACTCCATCCCGCGGAGTGCAGCCTTCATTGGGCCAAACAGATGGAAGTCGGAAAGCGCGAGATGCAGACTGGAGGGTGGATGAGGAAGGCCACACACTTTTGAGTACCCCAACTGGTGGACGAGCGTGTCAGCACTACCATCAGAGGCGTCCAGTTGTGCACCAAAGTATTTGATTGTGATGCATCGATTACTTCAAATGAGTGTCCGCGCGTTTCAACACTTCAAGGCCACAGTTGTGCGCGGCCGGCCGCCTGGCAGCAGATCGAACAGGTTTGCGCGAACTTGCTGCAATGATGACAGACGCCTCGCTCAACGACTTACCGTGCTTTTGTTGACTGCTGGCTTTCCGTAGACACTCTGCAAGCACCTACAAACATCTGCAATGCCCTGGTTTTCCACGAAAACAAACTCAGTGACAGCTCTTCGCTTGGATCGTACCTCCCTTACAGACGTCATTTTAGAGGTACGAATAGCGCCGCCACCTATCGGAACTTGATAAACTATAGGGGCTGAAACGGGAATATTCCACGATGTCCCACAACTAATTCCACATTTTTTTAACCGAAAAATGACGCGTTGCATTACTTACTAATCGCCCCTCGTATAAGAAGTATGTTTAGAAATAACGACCTAGGATAACTGTTCCTAAATATAGGTGTCAACACGCTTTTTTCAGGTGTCTTTACGTGGAAGTAGCAGTGACGGAAATAAAAGAAATGCTCAGGAGTGGGCGTTAACGTCCGGGTGGATAAAAGGCTATCAGTAATAATATTTACTGACAACACTGACAGTCCTCTGTGAAAGAGAGGAAGAATTGCAGAAGCTGTTGAATGGAATGAACCGTGTAATGAGTGCAAAGGATGGATTAAGTGTAAACTGAAGAAAGATGAAACTAATGAGCAATAGTAGAAATGAGATTAGCAAGAAACTTAACATCAAAGATTGGGGATCGCGAAATAGACGAAGAGAAGGAATTCTGATATCTTGGAAGCAAAATAACACATGACGGATGAAACATAATGGATGAGCCAAACAGGGCATTCCTGGCCAAAAGAAGTCAACGAATATCAAACATTGGCCTAAATATGAGGAAGAACAGAGTTCCAGCTTTCCACTCACTACCCGTTTCCACCTCCGTGCGTATCTATACTTTCCTCTTCGTCTCCGGTTGATGAGAAGTAAACGTTTACGAGTAGCGATCGAGTGTCTTGGTGCAGTCCGGTAAAAAGCTTACTGGGATTCTAGTTTTTTCGTCTCTATTCGACCTCTTTCATAATTTACGTCTTTATTGCAAGACTTTGTAGAGACGAAGTATTTCACAAAGTCGCCTCGTACTCTTATGTAGTTTTGTCTCTAAGGTCAAAGTATAGATTTCTGAAACGTACATTAATGTATGTAAAACTTTCCTCTGCTCAAATTATATCTGCTTATCAAACATGGTACCTGCGGTAAACATTCGGACGGACTTGGGCAGCTCGTTCACGAAAGAAATGCACAGCTGTAGAAGACAATTCAACTGCAATGATTTCACTATGCACCTACGACACACGATCAAGAATTCCCTCACCAACGGCAGCACCACCACCACCACACGCCACAAAGTACCCTGTAGGCAGCGGGCTAAGGACTAGAGGGCAGTACAAAAGAATGCGTGGATCGGGTGAACCGGGGCAGACATAAAATAAATGTGCAACTGAGAAGGTGAAATAAAGAATAAATTTAAAAAAAGAGGGTATAATACTCTGACGATAAAATCATGATGTAATGATAAAGTCGCTCTAAGAAACTGATGACGCGCACACCGCTTACATGGGGCTCACAAATCCGGATTTCGGAAACCTGTTATCCAGTAGTGCATCTGGGTGATCATGTAAGTGCTTCAGTACTGATTTTGGAATTCGATTCCAGCTACTACATGTCGTCTTCCAAAATCTATATTTGCACCCATGTAGACGCTCAATAGTTTTTGAAACGTGCTAAAGTTGTCTAGTTCCTACTTGCTTCTATCCGAGTCGACTAATCTGGAGAGAGTGACTTTTCGTGCAGCTAAGGAGAAAGGGGAATACTACATTGAGCAAGAAAGTATCCACCTCTCATCTTTAACTGAAGAGAAAGATGCATCGTGCTGACAAAATCGGAAATCGAATATCAGATATCCAGAGACCATTCGTGTGTAACACATGACCATCGGGAAACTGTTGATGTAGCGAGCGGGCTAGCAAATCTATTAGGACATAAACATTAAATTTCGTCACCGAAAATAGGTTTCTGCCATTAGATTTTCGTTTTCCCAAAGTAATGTTGCACGTAAACGTTGCAATAAATATCTTCAAAGTATCCGCTCGCGGTCTTCTGGCGCCTACCCCAAGGTCAAACTCTGTAACTTCCAAGGGGCAAAGAAGGCTTATGGTAGAAACACAGTTCACCCACGAACGAGACAGGTAATTAAACCCTCGCCCGACCGATATTTGCGTATAGCTTCTCCGTCTGGGACGTTTACAATGTAGGTCTGGTAGAGGAAGTAGAGAAGATCCAAAGAAGAGCGCGTTTCATCTCTGGTTCGTTTATAGAAGGCGCGAAAGCGTCACGGAGATGATCATCCAACTGTTTTGGCGGACGCTATAAGAGACGTATTTTGCTTCAGGGGATTGGTTCACTGTTAAAATTCTGAGAGAATACATTCCGAGATGAGCCACCCAACATACTGCTGCCTCCTACATAAATAACTCGCTGAAATATCTTGAAGAAAAAACCGGACAAATTCGAGCTACACAAAAACGTTTCAAAAGTCGTTCTTCCTGCGTGCAATTCGTGAATGAATAGAGCAAGAATCTGAGGACGGGGAGGGGGGGAGGGGGGAGGTTATGTGTCTCTTGTTTCTTACGTGAAGTACTCCCCGCGCAACACACCGTAAGATGGCTTGCGGCTTTTAGATGTAGATGATGATGTAGAGAAAAAACATCTGATTATTAATGGCGACCAAGGATTTTGCTAATGGTCTGTTTATTGTATCCACGGAGATCCACTATCAGCATTTTCTGTCCTACGTAGCAGCTTTCCAAATGTTTCGTTCAAGTTGTTTTTCCCGGTGAGCGGTCACCTCTTGTAGACAGCTGCGAAACCCGTTTTGGGAAAGGAACCGAATAGTTTCCGGCGCTAAGCGGGCTGGCCCTTTAGCAGCAATTAAAAAGTTCCGCCTTGCCGGACGTAGTGTTCCGTTCGTTCTCCTTTCACCGCTCGCTTTGGAGCGTAGCTTTGTACGTTTGGGAAGCATTGAATTTGAAGTTCTGCAAGGCCCGGCTGACTGTACTGCTATTATACAGGTTGCCTGCCGCTAAAAAACTATGTATGTTTGATGTTGATGTTGTGTTGTTGTTGACGATGATGGACAGAAGGAAGAGAAGGAAAACGGGCGTTGGAACAAACCCTACTAACGGGGCCCTACTGACGTAAGTCCCCATAAGACGTTCCAATCACTGTTAACAGTGTCACATGTCCTCACTTCAAATGCTCAAATATGTGTGAATTCCTAAAGGACCAAACTGTTGAGGTCATCGATCCCTAGACTTACACCCTACTTAAACTAACTTCCGCTAAGGACAAACCACACACACACACACACACACACACACACACACACACACACACACACACACACGCCTGAGGATGGACTGGAACCTCCGGCGGGAGGGGCCGCACAATCAGTGACATGGCGCCTCAAACCCCACGGCCACTCCGCGCGGCTGTCCTCACTTCATGAGACGATGCGAAAATATTTGGAATTTAATCCTGGACATTGGGGTAAACTCTAGTGATAAGGAAATTTACCCACAACCTCTCCTCACCTTGGCGGCCAGATACCGGCGATTGATGAAATGTTCTTCCACCACTAGGATTCGAACCAGCTATCTACGAGCACCACAGCACAAACGTGCACCGCGATCTTGGTTTCGGAGGCGGACGCTTATGAGAGGTGCTTCTTGGTCACTCTGATACCATTGATGGACATCGTACACTGACACGCGCACCACCAAAAGAAAGCGTTCTAGGCAATTGCTCCTCTTCCCATTTAGTCCATCTTCAACGGATGATGATGTCGCAGTCTGCAAGCGTAGAGTATAAAATCTCTTTCTGGCCGTCCAGACTTACCTCACTGACGTTCACATAAAAGTATATGTGTGGTATCTGTTCTTTCGAGTTTCGTAGCAATCTTTTTAGTGTTCTTATTAATATTGTTACCCTGATGAATCTACCTCTAATTTAAATTTACGTGATATACGTTTGAGTTTCCCCTTTTTAAAAGTAGTAATAAATGTTCCGCGAGAAATTATATATTCGTCCTTTGTTAATACCTTTCCTTCGCGAACTCTTATTCAGCACCGTTGACTTTCATGTTTGTAATTTATTCTCTTTCTTACAGTGTTCTTATAGTCGAATCTTGATACCAACAGTAACATCTCTATAATAAGAATAATAAAGATTGTGTGCGCGTAACGACATTTTGTTGTAATCAAATGGTTCAAATGGCTCTAAGCACTATAGGACTTAACAGCTGAGGTCATCAGTCCCCTAGAACTTAGAACTACTTAAACCTAACCAACCTAAGGACATCACACACATCCATGCCCGAGGCAGGATTCGAACCTGCGACTGTAGCGGTCGCGTGGTTCCAGACTGAAGCGCCTAGACCCGCTCGGCCAAACCGGCCGGCCATTTTGTTGTACTTTTCAAGTATGGTCAGTAACTTTTTCATCCCCTGTTCGAAAGAATAAACACCACATATACAATTGTACTGATACGCCTCGACGGGCAGCTGACTATTTCGAATGCGGATGCACACCATCGTTCGTCTCCTTGCGGGGATACAGTGAGGCTGCGAGCAACGGAGAAAATGAACGGGGGTCACAACATAAGTGATGAGCAACACTTGGGAATTTGAGTCGGATGGGAAGCGTATCCGGGTGGATGACGCATTTAAAACAACCGTTCCTGAGAAGCGGAGCGTCCGGGTTCGAGTTCCGGTACGCTCAAAAATTTTCATGTGTAGTTGTTGAATTATTTCAAAGCCCAACACAACAACGTCATACAAATTTCCTTTTAGTTCACATGTAAGACGACTGGTCTGTGAGATGCTTGACGCCCTTGGAAGAGATGGGAAGATGAACTTGAATTCATATTAGAACGGAACAGACTGCATGGTCCACGAAGAAGAGGGAAAAGGATGATGATGATGATGATGATGATGATGATGATGATGATGATGACTGACAAATGGTCCTAATTTATACCAGTGTGGCTACGAATTTTTCGCGAGTAAGATGGCGCTATGCTAAAACAATGATCTTGTACTCGCCATGAATGGGTTTAGTTTCTAGTCCTGCTATCTAGAATTTGGTTTTTCACGGCTCCCCTAAATCATTTCAGGAGAACGCTTTAATGATTTCTTGAACAGGCAATAGTCCCTTCCTTCCCTCATTATTCTGAAACTGATAGAGGCCAAGCTACTGTGATCACGACGTCAACGAAACTTCAAACTTTAAACAACTTCCCCTGTGGCTGTTATACAGGGTGATTTTTTTTCCACCGTGTACAAACTCTATGGATTGATCGATTAGAGGATACGGAACAAAAAAGGTCTAATGAATTTGTTTCCGGAAATGCATGGTTTCCATGCTAGAGACTATTTATTCAGTCACACATTATTACAGAGGTTGCGGTCTAATAAGCACTCTATCATGCAGCCACAGTTCAGTATGTGTTGAAAATGGTTTCCATGTGCCTCAACACATGCGTGTACGCGCCGTAGCATTTTCTGTCTCACACGTTCACATCGGCCAGGCTGCATCCGAACAGTGTCAAAGGCAGCATGAATATGCTGCTCTAATATCTCCATATCTGGGATGGGCTATGCATACACGATACTTTAAAGATGGCCCCATAACCAGAAATCGCACGGGTTGAGATCTGGCGAACGAGCAGGGCAACTGGACGCCCTCGCCCGATACATCGATCAGGGAAGAAACGATTCAGATGCGGCCGGACGTTAACGCCGAAGTGGATTGGAGCACCATCACGTAGCAGCCAGATGCCCCTTCGAATCAGTGGCGCTTCTTCCAGTAGCGGAGGCAAAGTCACCCGCAAGAAACGGCGATAATTCCGGCCTGTTAGGCGACGTGGAAGGAAGACCGGTCCCAAAATACAGTCGCCAGTTATCCCGGCCCACACATTCCGGCTGCACCGATGCAGATGATTCGCTGTCATACCATGGGGGTTTTGCACATATCTCACAGATGACTGCTATGAAACTTGAGGAAACCACCCCGCGTAAAGGTGGCCTCATCTGTGAATAGAGTGGGTGACTCAAATCCCGGAATCGTGGTTTCCTGGAAACCAGCGACAAAATTGCTCCCGATGTGGAAAGTCTGTCACTAGTAAGCCCGGCACAGTTGTAAGTGATAAGGGTGGTAACAGTCGTCATGGAGAATGTCCCACACGATCGTCTGCCTTACCCTGTTCTGGGGGGCCGCTTCCTGGTACTGACACGGCGGTCGCCTTCCACAGAGTTAATCACATTTTCCTCCAAGTCTGGTGTCCGAACATTTCGGGTACGTCCTTTATGATTTCCTGCTTCCTGAAACGATCCTGTCTCAGACAAACGGCGAAACACTGTTGCAAACATCTAATGCTGCTGTTGTCGGCGGGAATAGGCCTCCTGATACACCCTTGCTGCTCTCCTCCCGTTGCTGTTTGCTTTTTCCCTAAGTGAACACCATGTCGGCAAGCACTCGATTCGAATACGGAACCAATGTGTAAAACGCTGTTTCACATCCACTACAAGGTGAGTCAGCAAGAAAGTTAATCGGGCAAAACATTACCTATGACTATGGGAAGAGAGGCCGCTAGGACACGACGTTTGAGGAACAGTACGACCCTCTAGGAGGACACGATGCATACTGTGACTGTGGCTGCATGGTACAGCGCGTACTAGGCCCCAGCCCCTGTAGCAAAATATGATTGAATAAATGGTCCCTAACATGGAAACCATATATTTCCGGGCATAAGTTCATTAGACGTTTTTGGTTCCGTATCCTCTTCATCAATCAGTCCCTAGAGTTTGTACACGGTGGAAAAAATCACCCTGTATACAAAAATAAAGGGCTGAATGAGAATGTATCCAATTGTACAAAAAGTTGCAGATGAACTCCGCTTGATGAGAAAAGTGTCAACTCATTCTAAGCACAAGGAAACATGGTATATACACTCCTGGAAATGGAAAAAAGAACACATTGACACCGGTGTGTCAGACCCACCATACTTGCTCCGGACACTGCGAGAGGGCTGTACAAGCAACGATCACACGCACGGCACAGCGGACACACCAGGAACCGCGGTGTTGGCCGTCGAATGGCGCTAGCTGCGCAGCATTTGTGCACCGCCGCCGTCAGTGTCAGCCAGTTTGCCGTGGCATACGGAGCTCCATCGCAGTCTTTAACACTGGTAGCATGCCGCGACAGCGTGGACGTGAACCGTATGTGCAGTTGACGGACTTTGAGCGAGGGTGTATAGTGGGCATGCGGGAGGCCGGGTGGACGTACCGCCGAATTGCTCAACACGTGGGGCGTGAGGTCTCCACAGTACATCGATGTTGTCGCCAGTGGTCGGCGGAAGGTGCACGTGCCCGTCGACCTGGGACCGGACCGCAGCGACGCACGGATGCACGCCAAGACCGTAGGATCCTACGCAGTGCCGTAGGGGACCGCACCGCCACTTCCCAGCAAATTAGGGACACTGTTGTTCCTGGGGTATCGGCGAGGACCATTCGCAACCGTCTCCATGAAGCTGGGCTACGGTCCCGCACACCGTTAGGCCGTCTTCCGCTCACGCCCCAACATCGTGCAGCTCGCCTCCAGTGGTGTCGCGACAAGCGTGAATGGAGGGACGAATGGAGACGTGTCGTCTTCAGCGATGAGAGTCGCTTCTGCCTTGGTGCCAATGATGGTCGTATGCGTGTTTGGCGCCGTGCAGGTGAGCGCCACAATCAGGACTGCATACGACCGAGGCACACAGGGCCAACACCCGGCATCATGGTGTGGGGAGCGATCTCCTACACTGGCCGTACACCACTGGTGATCGTCGAGGGGACACTGAATAGTGCACGGTACATCCAAACCGTCATCGAACCCATCGTTCTACCATTCCTAGACCGGCAAGGGAACTTGCTGTTCCAACAGGACAATGCTCGTCCGCATGTATCCCGTGCCACCCAACGTGCTCTAGAAGGTGTAAGTCAACTACCCTGGCCAGCAAGATCTCCGGATCTGTCCCCCATTGAGCATGTTTGGGACTGGATGAAGCGTCGTCTCACGCGGTCTGCACGTCCAGCACGAACGCTGGTCCAACTGAGGCGCCAGGTGGAAATGGCATGGCAAGCCGTTCCACAGGACTACATCCAGCATCTCTACGATCGTCTCCATGGGAGAATAGCAGCCTGCATTGCTGCGAAAGGTGGATATACACTGTACTGCCGACATTGTGCATGCTCTGTTGCCTGTGTCTATGTGCCTGTGGTTCTGTCAGTGTGATCATGTGATGTATCTGACCCCAGGAATGTGTCAATAAAGTTTTCCCCTTCCTGGGACAATGAATTCACGGTGTTCTTATTTCAATTTCCAGGAGTGTAGCTCAGTAACAGGCGAAGATGTATATTGTTTGAATAAACCATCGGCGATAGCTTCGAACAAGTCCTGTTTTAATAAAAACTGCGAACTGTTCTGGAAACGCCCAAAGTTAGCAAGGTTAATGCGGAATAAATAACCTATCTGGCTTTTGCTGTGTGCAGCATGAAGCGTTGTTATTGTGAAGTTAAGCTAACCGAACTTTTTTCACGTATTAAAATGAGGAAATTTATGTTTCGTGTGCATTTGATAATCGGACGCTTTTGAGGTTTAGGCTTTAGTCGCTTGTGCTGAGTGACGTCAACTCCGTCTTTTTATTTCAAATTCACTTCCACCTTCATCGTCTACCCGAAAACAGCAACCTCTCGTTCGTGAAGATTTTTCTCGTAGTAATCTTCTTAGTGTTCCTTTGAATATTGTTACCCTGATGAGTCTTCTTCTAATTTAAATTTACGTGATACATGTTTACGTTTATATGTTCGTCGCGTGTTAATAACTTTTCTTGACGACGTCATATTCATCACCGTTGACTTATTTTGGATTTACTTTCTTTCTAACAGTGCCTATATAGTCGAACTTGATATCAGCAGTATCAGCTGAATAATAAGAATAATAACATTTCTGTGCTCGTAACGCTATTTTGTTGTACTTTTCAGGTTCGGTCAGATATCTTTTTCGTTCCCGTTCCTGTCTTGTGGTGACTTATTTTATAACCGTTCCGATAAGCAGATTCCGCTAAAAGAAAACGATCCCCTACAGTCTCATCTGTTAACGCTGATTTGAGATCCATCATCGTAAGTGTGTGCCGCTTAACGCCGGGTCTGTAAGGAAAATCTGTCGTAGAAAAAATGAACAGCTGATATTTCAGGCGGAATTAAGGACGCTCAGACTCTCTGTCTCTCTCTCTCTCTCTCTCTCCTTCCGCGCGGGTGTGTGTGTGTGTGTGTGTGTGTGTGTGTGTGTGTGTGTGTGTGTGTGAACTGCGGGCATGCTCGAGTGCACACAGAGAGACTGATGGCGCTTGAGGAACACAGGGTCATCAATCTCCCTCCCCATTCCGAAGGTTCGCCCACCGCTAAGTGAATTAAGCCACTTAGGCATATTGATGCC
This sequence comes from Schistocerca serialis cubense, assembly GCF_023864345.2. NCBI lineage: Eukaryota > Metazoa > Arthropoda > Insecta > Orthoptera > Acrididae > Schistocerca > Schistocerca serialis. The sequence continues at coordinate 381,490,479 of NC_064638.1, read as the reverse complement.
GATAATGTTTGCTGTCGTTTATCAGTGACGCCATCCATGAAGCCTTCGATGGTGAAAAATGACTTCGAAAAGCAAAGATATTTGGGGAACGAACATATATATTAGGTTATAATTAGTCCCCGCAGGCATCCCGTAACCAGTAACAGCACGGCTGTTTTCCTTGCCGCACGTGCAGAAGTGAGCAGAGTATATCGGCTTTCCACTCCCTGCACGTTTCCACTCCCGTGCATATCTAGATTCCCCTCTGCTGCTGCGTCTACTGAGAGGCAAACTTTCATCAGTAATGATGAAACTTTACCATAAACATAATGGAATTCTAATTATTTCGTTCCTGCTTGACGCTTCCGTATTCGTGTAAATTATCGTAAGAGAATGGCAACGTGAGTTCCTAATCAAATTCGTATCGTACTCCACCTCCTTAACCGTGAGTCGGAGCGTTCTCTCTGCGACCTCATTAACTATGAACGTACCACCGGCGGCTGATGTAACACTCAAGAATTTGAGGTTCGATTTGATGCAGATCGTGAGTGCATAAAAGTACCGATACGTTAACCATACTCGAGGAATGACGTGCGCATTAACCATAAGACATCAGCATGTAACAGCGTTAAAAAAAGAAGATACGCATTAAAGAAGAGCACCAAAATCGGTAAATCTCTGCCAAAGCAACACAACTGTTAGCTGCAGAGTATAGAGACCTGTATGTGACCCACACGTCTGACAGTGACGTAGCATTCTTCTTAAGAAACACTCCTAGTTAAAAAGATTTATTGACCTTCGAGCCCATGGTCGATAAAGAAGTGTCCTGATACCTGGACGAGTGCGTGATGACAGTTGGTGGCCTGTAATTCGTCGCTGCTGTGCATCCAAGACATGACTGTAGGTTCGAATCCCTGTGGCGGAAAATTTTTTTGCCACGATTATTGTGCAACCAAGGGGAGGAGTAGTTGGTGTGCGAGGTTTCTTATCTGTAGCGTATGTTCCAGTGCTCAAACTGAGCTAGGTTGCGAAGTGGTATGGCAGCGGAATCGCATTCGGAAGGACGGTGGTTCAAATCCCCATCCGGCCATCCAGACTGAAGTTATCCAAAGTCGATTATGATGTATGCTTGCATGGCTGCTTTCGAAACGATACAGTTAATTTCCTTCGCCATTTCCCCCCAACACGATGTTCGCTTCATCCATAATAATCATATCGACGACGGGACGTTACGTCTTCATCTTTCTTCCTGCGTCCTAGATTAAATGCCAAACCTCTCAGCATTGTCTCGGGATGCAAGCTATATGACACTGTTGTTAACACGCCCTTCGAACGCTGAAATCTAGGTTGGCGGTTCCTTTTTGATATCATTCGAAAGGAGCACGGTATACGCCGTATCGTGTTCCACCTTTGTTCGTTTCATCTCATATTCACATGTACAGGGGGTGGACAGATATATGGTAACACCTAAAACACAAAACTTTCCCATGCCTAAGACAGTGTTGGAAAATCATTGACGCTAAAAACAACCTCCAGGCGTCTCGGAATGGATAAATAATACAGGTCCTGTGTGGTTTTCAGAGGAATCTTATACCATTCTTCCTGCAAAATATTGGCAAGTTCAGGTACTATAATGAAGGTGGATTGCGATCTCACACCTCTCTCCAAAGCAGACACCAAATACTCTGAACAGTATTGAGGTCTAGAGAGTGTGGCGGCCAGGGTTAGATGTGAAAATTTATCCTCGTGCTCACAAAACCATTCCTGGACGATGCGAGTTGTGTGAACAGAGTCCCGTCTTGGAATACAGCATGAGCATTAGAGAACAAACATTGCACCATAGGATGGGCCTGGTCAACAAAAAGGTCACATAGTCCTTGATAGTAATGCGGCTTTGCATAGTAACCACAGGACCAGGAAATGTCACGATATGGATGCCCAAATCATCGCCGAATCCAAGCCATGTTTCAATCTTGGGACTCACACTCGACCTCAAGTTTTGGAAACAGTGTGCAGAAGCTCAGTCGACCAAATGAAATTCTTCCATTGCTCCATAATTCAAAAAAATTGTTCAAATGGCTCTGAGCACTATGGGACTTAACTGCTGTGGTCATCAATCCCCTAGAACTTAGAACTACTTAAACCTAACTAATCTAAGGACATCACACACATCCATGCCCGAGGCAGGACTCCAACCTGCACGGTTCCGGACTAAAGCGCCTAGAAATGCTCGGCCACCGCGGCCGGCGCTCCATGATTCAGGATTTGTGGCTTCTGGCTCGACGTCTTCCTCTTACAGAAATTTCCATCATTGATGAGTGGTTTCGGAATTCCAGCTCGCGCAGCAATTCGCTCCTTATGAAGCTCTCTCCTTGTTGTTTTTGTGCTGACAGGTTTCGCGAGTGCGTCATTCAATTCTGCAGTAAATTCTGCAGCTGTCGTCCTCTTATTCTTCGTCACATTCCTCTTCAATGACCGTCTGTCACGATCACTAAACCCTCACTTTCGTCCGCGTTGTGACGTAGGGGATGATGTTTCGCCGGCCGCGGTGGCCGAGCGGTTATAAGCGCTTCAGTCTGGAACCGCGCGACCGTCGAATCTTGCCCCGGGCATGGATGTGTGTGATGTCCTTAGGTTAGTTATGTTTAAGTAGTTCTACGTTCTAGGGGACTGATGATCTCAGATGTTAAGTCCCATAGTGCTCAGAGCCATTTGAACCTTTTATGCGCCGTTGTTTGGATGTACCTGAAGATCTAACTCTAACTTTGTGAAACCGGTAGTACTATTAAATGCTCATACAACAGCTGTTGGCGGTTTATTTTTCAAAAATGTGTATCTTGAGCAGCAGATGCCCATATTATAAAGTATGAGATAACTGCTTTCACACAATTTACTTCCCAGACAGCGCATGTGGAATGAATAGACACCGCTCGTACTTTCATTTTCTGGGAAAACACAAATGCGCTGCGTATTAAGTTTTGCGCACCTCCCGACGCAGATCACACTATTCTGTCCGCGCGGCGCAAAACTCCCGCTCCTAGGAAAAACCAGCTTTTCCCGCACGTGTCCAGGTCGCTCCTGGACGCAGGCAACAGCTGTACTTAGCGACCGGCCGCGAGCCATGGATCGGAGCACATTGTCTGCCGCGTCATGTAGCTCCGGGCTATGTCCCCGTTCCAATTACTGACCACGCTGCAACGCAGCATGGTGACCACGGGGGGGGGGACGCGGAACTGCTGGTAAACTGTCGCACGATGGAGGTCAGCTGAGACACGTGCTCTGACTCCGGTTTTACGGCCTGATCACGACAATCGAATTGGGGCAACGACGCACGCAAGAGGAAAACTACACACATGATATGCGCCGCTCTGAGGCGGAAACTGCTTACTTACGCATGCCCTGTAGTAATTATTTTCCGTGCCGCAGCTGTCTGAAACCGTCAGGATAAGGTCAGTGCAGATGATAGAAAATTAATAGGTCGTTACACATGTCGTATCTGTTATTCTGTTTCTTGCTGTCAAACACGTAGTGTGTTAAGTCTTTAATATGCGCCTTGCCATTTTAAACACGAGCGCGCGATTGTTCCTTTGTGTGCAGTATCAGGCTGCAGATTTTTCGGAAATTTAAACGCGCACAGTAACCTGTTGTAGAAACGTCATGTAACCAGGACGAATCAGCTACACAATAGCAACAGCTTGTATGATCGACTCAGCGCTCGGTATAATGGATCCTCGCTTATACGGACTAGGGAGGACCACGGGTGAAGCCGGCCGCCGTGGCCGAGCGATTCTAGGCGCTTCAGTCCGGAACCGCGCGATTACTACGGTGGCAGGTTCGAATGCTGCCTTGTACATGGATGTGTGTGATGTCCTTAGGTTAGTTAAGTTTAAGTAGTTCTAAGTTCTAGAGGACTGATGATCTCAGGAGTTAAGTCCCATAGTGCTCAGAGCCATTAGAACCATTTGAACCAAGGATGAGAAATTCAGAAAAAATAGAATACCATCAGTTAAATGCCATGAAAACAAACGTTATATTCAATTTCACGGAAACACACAACATATGCATTATGTTCACATAAATATTGACGAGACACTGAAAAAAAAAAGAAAGAGCAGGTTTTATACACTCAAATAATCAGTAAGTTTCTTTTGAGCCACATTCGTCTGTCATTTATATGCAGCACGATCAAGTGGGCGTTTCAGCAGTATTAGTTCGCCGGAAACTTTTTCCATATGGCTTCCAAATGAAAATGATTTTGTATCTGCGTCGTGACGTCTGCGTGTATCATAGTGCCTTCAGATTCAGTGCCATCTTCAACTAATCCATCACCACTGTTGCTATAGTCTGCAGACGTCAAGATCGCCTGAATTACGTAAACATAAATCGGACCTTAATTTCGTAGCCAGACATCTACATCGTTAACGCCTATGTCTGAGCAAAAAAAAAAAAAATGGCTGTCAGCACTATGGGACTTATCATCTGTCATCAGTCCCCTAGACTTCGAACTACTTAAACCTAACTAACCTAAGGACATCACATACATCCATGCCAGAGGCATGATTCGAACCTGCAACCGTAGGAGCATCGCGGTTCCGGACTGAAGCGCCTAGAACCACTCGGCCACAGCGGCCGGCTATGTCTGAGCATCTTGAAATGTTTGCAAATGCTTCAACGAAATCTTTTCTTCAACTACACTCCTTTATCAGTCCTATGCAGTGCATCCAACGTTTTGTGCACGGACATGACGATTTATCTCTTTGATCATTTAACGCAACAAAACTGGGGCAATTCGGCACTGTACGGCTGAATGTCAACCTGTTATCTGGCACCATGTCAGGTTACAATATGACAGGAAACTGAATTTAAATTTAATATTTGCCGCCTTCGATTTTTTTCTGCTAGTGCCACAAGAGTATCAATTATTGTACAATTACTGTACCGTGAAAAGATAAACGACCAGTACGAACCAGAGACGTAGATTAATAAGGATTGAATAAACAACGCTGCACTGTACATGGTTGCATTGGCGATGAAGAATGTGCCGGTGCTCCACTCTATTGCAAGTACATTCCAGGCCTTGTTGCCAAAGCAATATCCTCCAATTATACCGCGACCGTGTTCCGCAGGAACTGTAAATGCTGTCCCACATTAAAAGGCTATTTACAATAACCGGATCGGTGAGTTTGCTTTTAATGATACTGGAGAATACATGAATCGAGAAATGGTGCTGAACATTTGTCTCCCCTAATCTAAGTGACAGGGTTTTCGGCCGTCAATGTGTTAGGCGTGCAATTTTTGTGGTAAAAGCATTGATTCGTTAGTAAACAGAATCGCCGTAATCATTCTATCATTAAGAAATACACATTCGCAAAATTCCTGCCACATGGCACTACCTCATCCTGCTCACACTGCTGGTGATATGGATACAAGCCATGCTCATGTTTCGTAAAGCAGACTCATGCGTGAGGGATGCATACCTAGTTGTGCTGAAATTTCCGTAGAATTATTTCTTGTGCAGCGTTCAGTTATTCAAAGGATGCTATACTTTTGATTTATATCATAGTGGAAATGCCACGATCGGAATATTGCGAAGAGAGTGAGATTCACGTAATCTTCACATTTTTCTGGTTTGCAGCTGAGTTGCTGCTGTTATTTTCCCGATATTTAGTCAGATTCCGTAACTGTTCGTTGAAGGTGAGACAGCGTGCAACCGGGAACTGCGATCCACAAGCGCGATGGAGATAGCTAGGGGAACTGTCCAAATATCTGGAAAAATACCTAGGCTCCAAACTCGAAAAAATTGGAAGTTATCACTCTCACCGAGAAAGTTTGGAAGAACTCGTGTTAGCTTTACGTGCTGAAGGCCCTAGTATACTTTCGGAAGCGGTGATGGAACGGTGGGTGGGGAATGGGGTGCGACCACACTTCAGTGAAGCTTATTTACTGTATTTTGTGCATTCTCAGTTCGAAACTATAGCTGTGTTATTATCAAAATTAGTAAACTTCCGCTACAAGTCGTTCTTCACAAAATCAAGAACAAAATACTGTGTTTGCAAAATAAATTCTACAGTCTTAAACATATACAAAGGATACTTAATTTCGTGTTCCTCTCTTCTGATACCAGAATTTCCATACTTTAACTACAAATAGTAACTTATCTGTAAATACGTCCAAAAATTCTGGAAGCAGCCTTTAATTAGTGTAAAAGTAATTGGAAGGGATATTGGTTAACAGGTAGTAAACTGCAATTGCTTAGAAGAAAAAATCGTTTTACTTGCTGCACATTAATTTTTTTGTTTATTTATGCGCCGTGACGCATTCCGCCTTTTCAACAAGGGTACTTTTGCGGGTGCCCTGGAATATAACATGATTTTTGCGCTGTTATATATTGGTCGTAGATGTAAAAACAGTTCATGGAACTTTTTTATAATAAAATGGAAAGGTACTTAACGATAAATTGTCTGATTAGTAATTTGAAAACCATGCAGCTGTCCCTCATGTGAAAAACTGGTTGAAAGCCTGCATTTTTTCGTGTAATCGCTGTGGTTTCGTAACATAACAGGATGTAGTCGTTGTCGTTTTTACGCAGAAACAGAGTTAATTTCAAACTTTCATGCATCTAGCTTCGAAGCGTAACCTTGAGAACATGCTCTTTTTCTTTTTTTAATGCATGTTTAGTAAAATTACAGAACAGTTGCCATATGTTTGATAAATATTATTTCCTAAACATTTATTAACTGGAACGGTAAATTAGATTCTTATGAAGAAATACAATTTATGAGCGAAACTGCCTAATGCTGTAGCGCTCTCCTACTAACAGTAGCAACCATACAATGGATGAAGATACAGACTATAATACTACAACGTTTGGATTTTGTCTCACTACACACAGTCTGTAGGATGTCCTTCGTTCATAAATTCATAAGTGGTAGCACCATTCTAGAACGAATCTTTCACTCTGTGGACAACTGGTTTTCGGTTCTCAGCTGAGAAGACTACACGTGTCAGTTTTAACCGTGCTCGTCGAAGTTTTAACCAACCAGTACTCAGAATATTTTACGATTTCAGGAAACTGTGCGCTCTTTGTGTTTGTTATTTGACTCGAAATTAACTTGGCTTCCACCCCTGAGAGACCTACGAACAAAGGGCTTCAAGTGATTGAATATTTTGAAATGCCATAGCGGAAAAACATGGGGAGCTGACAGGCCCCGCCTCCTGCAGTTTTATAGGGCATTTGTTCGATCACGTTTGCATTGAGACAGCGTCGTCTACGGATCAGTCTGCACTTCCTATCTACATGCCACCATTAGGGCATTCGGATATCGATTGGAGCCTTTCTGACCAGCCCAGTTCTGAGTCTGTGTGAAGAGCCTCGTGGAGCACCACTCTGGATTCGGCGATTTATCAAAAAAATGGTTCAAATGGCTCTGAGCACTATGGGACTTAGCATCTGAGGTCATGTCTCCTATATCTTAGAACTACTTAAACCTAACTAACCTAAGAACATCACACACATCCATGCCCAAGGCAGGATTCGGACCTGCGACCGTAGCAGTTCCGCGTTTCGGGACTGAAGCGCCTACAACCGCTAGGTCACAGGGGTCGGCTCGGCGACCCACCTTTTGGCTCGACAGGCGCTGAAAATCTCAGCGCTACCTCAGTCATAGGCATTTAGTGCAGTGGTCCAACCCACCTTTGAGCGGCTGTTCAGGAATCGGCCAGTGTGACCAAGCCACTTGTGGATTCGTGCTACAGACTGTCTCAAGGCTCTGGATCTATCACGCATCAAAACACTCCGTCAGGTATGGGACGCACTGCCTCCTTGGCGGCTTCCGCGGCCCAAAATGATTTTAAGCTTGACACAACACAACAAAACTTGTACTCCAGATTATGTTTTTACAACTTTGTTTTTGTCCATTTTAAGTACGTACCACAGTTTTATCGTTGTTTATACAGATGGATTCTAGCAAGAGAATGTCCTCGTTGTTCTGCTGTTTTCCCTGCCAGGATTTTCAAATTGCGTCTTCCGGAACAATTTACAAATTGATGCAAAATTATATGGCATTCTGATGGCACTGGAGAGGGCTCACAGACTTCACCATACAAGGTTTCTTGTATGTTCTGACTCGCTTAGTGCACTGCAAGTACTTTACTAAAAGTATCCGGTAGACGAGCTGATTCAGCTCATCCATGACTTTACAGCGGCTCCAACACCGTAGCAAGGAGGGATACATGGCTACATCGGGATGCAGGGAAACGACACGGCCGACAAAGCTGCCAAGGAACCATATCGGGTTGGCGCTGTCCATCAGTGTCCAATCCCATTGCACTCCATCATCTCATTTTCTGACAGACGCATCACGTGTCAGTGGGAGACTTAATCGTTGCAGGTGACAGAAAACGAACTGTGTTCACTCAAAACGACCACAAAGGCATGGCGGACTTCATATCAAACTCAACACTGGAAGGAGGTTCTGCTTACCAGACTGCGCGTCGGACATAGCCCTGTAACACATGGCTTCCTCCTCCGGCGGGAGGATCCACCTCTCTGTAACGTTTGTGGCGTGCCACTTTCAGTTCAGCATATTCTGGCAACGTGTGTCCTATGTACTGATATTAGGTCAGCTCTCTGTCTCGATGGAGTTCTGCGCACCATTGTCGCAAATACTGATTGCAGTGTTACAAGAGTGGTGAAATTTTGTGAACTGACAGGCCTCATCCCTAAATTGGAGGGGAGGGGAGGCCAACTTTAATGCATTATAAACTGCTCCGCATGTGGGCACAGCCTTCGTCCCCACCCATGAGATTAGCATGGTGACTTTTCGTCAGGGCGCTGATGATCATGATGTCGAGCACCCCTCACCACAAAACATCATCATCACTCTGCTGGAGGGGGGCGGAGGGGTTGTGCTGTTATGAAACTTCCTGACAGATTAAAATATGGAAGCTTGCCTTTCGCGCTGAGTGGCCTTACCAAATGAACTGTCTGTGTACGATTCACAATCCATCCTCATAGCCTCACGTTTGTCATTACCCTTTACCCTACTTTCCAAACTTCACAGAAGTTCTCTTGCATACATTACGGGTCTAGCACTCGTACAAGAAAGGAAGTTACGAACAAGTAGAGCGTTATTCCTGAAAGGCAGCGTTCCAAATTCGAGTTACGGACTGACACTCAGTTTTAATCTGCGTATAAGTTTTGTATTCAGAAAACTTGAGTACACAATTTTAGATGACTAATGGAGAATTTCGTAGTGTGGTCTGCCTTACGTCTCTGTAGTCGAGTGAAGCACTTTACAAAGGCTCCTGTAAAGTGACAAACAATTTGTCAGACTCAACCATTTTGTCAAAATGTATGACAGTTTGTAAAACATACACTGTCGTTGAGAGAAATGTTGATTGGTGGCCGACGTGACAAGACGTCGGACGCTGTTTATGTTGATGCTTCGCCGCGCATGTTTAGCATGGAGTTTTCCTCACTACGTTGTGAGTTTCGGCAATTGTGGGAACTACCATCAGAAAAGTATATGCATGAAAACAAAAGAGCTCTGACAGTCACAGAATCGATAGAGATGCTGATCCTTTCCCAGCCATGTATTACGGAGGAAGACTTTAAGAACAAAATCAGTATTCTATGCGCAGTATACAAGCGAGAGTGCAAGAAAATAAAAAAGAAAGTTGAAGCTCTCCGATTCTTCCACGGATGGTGTAAGCGTTCTCACGTCGTGCTATTTTTATGAACTTTCCTTTGACTTTCGTGGGTATTTTTACCTCTTAATTTCAAGCATTATCTGGACAGTCTTATTTTCTGTTTCTTAATTACACTCAGTGACGAAATCAATGCAACAAATGCTTTATCTGCATTGATAGTCATCCCCACTAGTGTCAAACTACTTCGCTAATGCATGATGGCGGCTTCAGAAGTGAGGTTACGTATGACAAACTTTGTAAGCACGTATGCCTGCTTATTTGACAAACCCGTGAATAGGAAACTGTGAATTTGACAAAAACGTTTGACCCCGAAGGTTGTTGAGACTTTATCCAGTGAAAGCATATAAGCGTGTGCACGTATAAAACTGCGAGCGTAATAGTTCTGCACTAGTTTCGTGCAGACGAGCAAGTAAAATGAGTACAGTGCAAATGGCGTTCTGTAGAAATCGACCGATTAAATATGACGCGTACTTCAAATGCTGGGCTGCGGTACAGCTTAGACCATTACAACAACCTTTATTTGGTATTCACATCCGTTGCCTTCACCAGTTCATAGACAAATTATCACCTTTCAACGTAACCTAGATTTCGTGCTAAGTTACAGATCAAGCTGTCACCCAAAACAAATCGACCTATTTCTACTCAGCGCCAGTCGTGCCGTAAAGAATTTAGCGACTCATTCGTGAAATGGTAGCACTGCAGACGAGTACACCAGAGATGCTACTGGTAGCCGCAGTGACCGGCAGGTCCCGTCTGGAGCAGCGCTGGTCTTCGCGTGGGCGAAGACTTTGTGCTCCGAATTAGGCGCGCTCCTATAGTCAACGCTAAATGCGGGCCCGCTCAAGCTGACCACACGGCATGCCATTCACCGTCGCCTCGCACTCTCCCGCTACCTCTAAATGGACCCCAGGCTTGTAGGATGGGCCTTGCGTCTTTAATGCGGTATGCCTTGAGCTGACGTGACTACCTACAATGCTGGCGTTTTGCGCCACTTTGGCGCAGACATGATTTGTATATGGACCGACTTCGCAAGACCCATTTCATCCTCAAGAAAAGGAGCACTTAGATGTCTGTAAGCCTCGAAATTGCCAGCAGCACCCTCTGGGGCCAGCCAGCGGCAATTTAAACCTCAGTGTTGCATCAGGAACACTTTAGACTGAAAGCGACATTAAATTCCGGTTTCGTTGTTGCCCGCTGAATGTGGGATCATTTATTTGTAACGCCCCACCCACTTCCATTAATTGCCCTGTTAAAAAGTTGATAATTACCTGAGGTATGTTATGTAATTTCACCGCGTACAGCGACTTCATTAATACACTACTGAGCAACCAAGATACTTAATGTAAAAACCAGGCGATTCAAAATACTTTTTCAAACTTCGGTATTAAGTTCCTGGCATCAAAACAAGAACATAGTTCATATAAGTACATGCTCAAAAACTCTTATTTTGTTAATGAAACTTTATGTTCAACACATCATTACACATTGTCAGCTTGCAAGTGTCATTAACTCAGAAACTCGCAAAGAATTCCCAAAATGCCCTCATGTTGCGTCCACGCACGATGGTTTACGGCCAGTCATGGACTTTCGCACCCTGTTCGATACTTCCTGATGGCACTGAATGGTTTTCCAGGCTTCCGTGACACGTCGAGACAGTTTTTGCATCCTGGTGGTCTGATGCGTAAACCAATTGTTAAAGCTGTCCTCGGAGATGAAAATCCAAAGGCCTGAAATCTGGAAAACGTGCAGACCACGCAAGTGATCCTTCTCTACTTATCCATCGGTCATGGTAGACAAAAATTATGCCTGCCTGCTGACGAAATGAATAACCTGCTATGGTTGATCGGAAAACTTTCACTAACTATTTGCACACAGCTGAAACATTGAAGGCAGACTAATGACAGATACAAGCAAGCCTCCATGGTATCACATCGCCTTGTATGATACAATGGATACCGTGCGTCAGAGCCTTACTTGAATGAGAGCAACACACCGCCATTTTCGATACAACGAATCAAAGATTTTTTGAATGGTTGAATTGAAACTGTTAGGCTGCACCTGGAAAACGGTGAACATAACTTCCGTTCATAAGTCTAAAACGAAGAATTGTCGGCATACGTTTATACGCACTTTTTTCTTGTTTAAGTATAAGGAAACCCACACTTTGCATAAATATTTTTAAATGACCCTAGCCGCGTGGGATTAGCCGAGCGGCCTAATGGCGCTGCAGTCATGGACTGTGCGGCTGGCCCCGGCGGAGGTTCGAGTCCTCCCTCGGGCATGGGTGTGTGTGTTTGTCCTTAGGATAATTTAGGTTAAGTAGTGTGTAGGCTTAGGGACTGATGACCTTAGCAGTTAAGTCCCATAAGATTTCACACACATCTGAACATCTGAAATGACCCTATATAAGCTGCTTGGTCTAAATGCCGGGGGTTGCTCTGTGCGATGGTTTCAATCCCTATATATTCCAATACTGTTACTTAAAATCCGTCTTGATTGCAAATTTTTTTTTATTCATATGACCGGTTTCGGTTCATTCAGAACCATCTTCAGATCTGATATTTCAGTTACAGGAGTAACCCGTCCAAATCCAGCAACTTTCACATGCTACGTTTTTTTTTATTTTTTTATGTGACTTGGCATGTGAAAGTTGCTGGATTTGGACGGGTTACTCCTGTAACTGAAATATCAGATCTGAAGATGGTTCTGAATGAACCGAAACCGGTCATATGAATAAAAAAAATAGTTTTCAATCAAGACGGATTTTAAGTAACATTATAAAATCACTGATTGCTGTTATCCCATAAGACATTATGTCTATTTTTGCAAAATATTCCAATACTTTCACAAAATGTACAGAAGAAAATAACGCTTCTGATCTGCGTAAGTAACTAGCTAGTCTGTATGTGCATTCATAAACTTCGTCGTATTGTCGCATCGCTATTAGCAGATTTACTACCTCAATACATTTACTCAGCGTGAATAAATCGCTTAAATGCACAATTTATTTTATGTAAGCGGTGAAAATACTGATATCTTCGCACTGTCTTTTTATTAGTGTCACGGAGATTTTTTTCTCCTTGTGCTTCACCTGAGCTACGAATAAACAGTACTCTTCCTACTGTGTAAGAAAGGTAAATAATTAGATAATAAAATACACTGATGTCCAAAAATGAAGCAGCAAACGGATATTTTATAACTTTGCGTCTGTTCTGCCACAAAACAATATAAACAGGTGATAGCAAAGTAGAAACGATGTAAAGAATAAAGTACGTAATCAACTGCAACATGCGTAACAGAAGACGAAAATGTCCGTCGTTTTTCCAACTTAACGGATTTGCACGCACTTTCCGACAACTGGTTACTATGGAACGTACCCACCTGTGGTAGCAATACGGGTCTGACAACGACGGAGCATACTGTGAGTTACGTCATCAATATCATGTTGAGGCAATAACGCCCATTCTTCCCGCGGAGCTGTTCCGAAGTCTTGGAGGGTGATTGGTGGATGCTAACGTGATGCATCCCGTATCCCTGGTGCATCCCATACAAGCTCTATGGGATTCAAATCGGGAGAGCGAGCAGGCCACGCCAATGTGTGCAGTATTTTGTGTTTCCAAGACGGCATCAATTACTTGCGCTGCATATGGCCGAGCATTATCGTCCATCAGTACGAAGTCAGGGCGCACAGCACCTCGCAACAACCGCACATGAGGTCCCAAGACCTCATCACAATACCTGACTGCTGTTAAACCTTTCCAGTACACCCGTGCACTTTCATGAAGATGTGTCCGAGTGGTCAACACAATCTCTGTCCACAATATTGGCGATGTTGTTGTTGTTCTTGTTGTTGTTGTGGTCTTCAGTCCTGAGACTGGTTTGATGCAGCTCTCCATGCTACTCTAGCCTGTGCAAGCTTCTTCATCTCCCAGTACCTACTGCTGCCTACATCCTTCTGAATCTGCTTACTGTATTCATCTCTTGGTCTCCCTCTACGATTTTTACCCTCCACGCTGCCCGCCAATACTAAATTGGTGATCCCTTGATGCCTCAAAACATGTCCTACCAACCGATCCCTTCTTCTAGTCAAGTTTTGCCACAAACTTCTCTTCTCCCCAATTCTATTCAATACCTCCTCATTAGTTACGTGATCTACCCACCTTATCTTCAGCATTCTTCTGTAGCACCACATTTCGGAAGCTTCTATTCTCTTTTTGTCCAAACTAGTTATCGTCCATGTTTCACTTCCATACATGGCTACACTCCATACAAATACTTTCAGAAACGACTTCCTGACGCTTAAATCTATACTCGATCTTAACAAATTTCTCTTCTTCAGAAACGCTTTCCTTCCCATTGCTAGTCTACATTTTATATCCTCTCTACTTCGACCATCATCAGTTATTTTGCTCCCTAAATAGCTAAACTCCTTTACTACTTTAAATGTCTCATTTCCTAATCTAATTCCCTCAGCATCACCTGATTTAATTTGACTACATTCCATTATCCTCGTTTTGCTTTTGTTGATGTTCATCTTATATCCTCCTTTCAAGACATTGTCCATTCCCTTCAACTGCTCTTCCAAGTCCTTTGCTGTCTCTGACAGAATTACAATGTCATCGGCGAACCTCAAAGTTTTTATTTCCACTCCATGAATTTTAATACCTACTCCGAACTTTTCTTTTGTTTCCTTTATTGCTTGCTCAATATACAGATAAAGAACATCGGGGATAGGCTACAACCCTGTCTCACTCCTTTCCCAACCGCTGCTTCCCTTTCATACTCCTCAATATCTGTCTCTTTCTACAATGACACCACATTCTCTTCAGATACGAATCCATCGGAACACTCTTCGACTCTCCAGGTGGCATGTTGGCGATTGCACTCTAGATGATCTCTTCTGTGAAGACGCGCCAGAGGCACACCTACAGCAGGTCTTCGAAAGTAAAAGCCACTCTGTCGAAGCCTTCTCTACACCGTTTGCCTCGATACAACACGTCCAGTGGATGCTGCGAGTTCCGATGCCAGTTGCTACGCAGTACTAAGGCGGTACAGTCGTGCCCTTACAGCCAAATAAGGTTCCCCTCTTTCTGATGTCAGACGTAGTCGGCCCTGCCCTGGTCTTCGGGATACAGTTACGGACTCTGTAAAGTGCCGCAACATCCGAGAACGATTCCCGTTAAACCATCGGGCCACATGAGTTTGCGACTGTCCTGCCTCTATTCTTGCTATAGCCCTCCACCGCAGAGAGTCTGAAAGCGCCTTCTCTGTGCCATACTGCACCGTCTGTGACTGTGTATGCAGAGATTGTAGATGTGGGACTACCCGGCAAACAGTAGTGCGTTTGGTAGGTACCCTGACGTCATCGTTGACGTGGTTTTCCGTTGATCGAAATGCCATCTTCCGTGCGAAACACGACCACACGGACATCTTTTGAGCGTTTGAATTATTATATAGTGAATTAGGCACAGAACTGGGAAATAGAGGTTCGTTGCTTTAATTTTGGACACCAGTGTGTAAAAATTATCTGACTACGTCTTATTCGTAGAATGATTGCTTTTAAGATGCGATCGACGTGTGGTGAGTTTTAGTATCTTTTGCGCAGTCTACACGCCCTACTCGCGGACACTGACCTGTCCCTCGTAAAACACCCGCTAGCCGTGTCGCGAGAATCAAAACTGCTACGCCGTTGCAACAGAAGTGCTACTGCATATCGCGTATTCCTCTCGAGAAGTTGGAAATGGCACTGACGCCAGCACAACCAAAAGAAGGTTGTGAGTATAACCTTGTATTAACGTCGACATTATCAATGCTGGTAAATTTAGTTTGGGCTAGGTAAGTTGGAATATGAAAATCGGCCAAGACTTTGTTTAATGAATCGTCCCAGTGTTCGTCTCGTTTAGACTAGCCACAGTAAACATCACTGTGGGTGGCCAGTCCTCTGGAATGTAACTCTAATGTGCCATATCTCTCGATTTTTTTCTAATTTTTCTTTGTTCTAGTTGTAAGTTAGAACCCGGACGTCATGAACCATTTTCAGATAGATACTGAAGAAAGGCCCCTCTTCTTATCTCATCGTAGGCCATAAACTGGGTACGTCTGTGGCGTTCGAAACTTTCGAGATCAAAATGTACAGACCACAAAGGGAGCGGCCGTAACTTAGTATTTCGCTTTGCGTCGATAGCAACAACAAATATTCGCCATTGCTGTTACTAATAAATAAATGTGTAAAAATAAGACAAATAAATGTAACTCTAAAGTGTCGTTCTTCGCGCAGAATGGACAATTTCGGTTTGATGTTGGCGACAGGTGTAGTACGCTATGTCACTCCACTGATATTCTTGCTCTGTACGTATATAGAATCCTACTGCCTATGTTTCTAGTCTTTGTCCGTGCTAAATACTGTCGCAGCAGGTCTTTTAGCATTGCTTTTAGGAGAACGTTTTAAGGCTTTGTGAAAACGTATCGCGATGTGAGATGCACTGTGAAAGGAGACGAACGCCGTGTAGACGGAGTTCATAAACGCAGCCCGGAGTTCTTTGAAGGGAGTACCTCCGTAACGCCTCTGTGGATCCGCGCCGTCTATCAGCAGTTCCGAACTCGATGAAGGGCGAATCACTTCTTCAAAGAGACTTGCGTTTTCCTTTGCTCGTAATGTTTACTAGAAGATCCAACTGTCGTGACATCTCGGTGTAAACGTACTGTGATACAAGTGAAGAAATCTGTAAGCCGCCCAAGCACGAACAACTGCAAAATGAAAAAAGAAAAAAAAAGATTTTAGGCCCCCTGCAATACATTGTTAACGCTAGAACGGTCTTACAACAATGTATTCATTCCTTTGTTAAGCACGTGTCAATGAAATCTATATAACCTATGAGCTTCCAGTACCATATGTTACATAGTGTTGAACTCTGATTTGTCACAGGTGGCACGTACTAACTTACCCGACCGTCCAAAAACTTCCAAGACTGATTTTATTCCCGGTCTATAAGCGACTGTCGCAACTTGAACTAACAACAGTAAACAACGCATACGCATTCTACCAGACGGTTGTGAGTAGGCAGTGACAGGAAGTGGACTTACTACCTCAGTATGTCAGCTTTGTTTTGTCGCAAGTCGAAATGGAGCAACTAACATTTCTAAATCAAGTATTCAAAACATTCTCAATGTCTGTACACGTCTCTTTCCAGATATTCGGGTGGCCGAGCGGTTCTAGGCGCGTCATCTGGAACCGCGCGGCTGCTACGGTCGCAGATTCGAATCCTGCCTCGGGCATGGATGTGTGTGATGTCCTTAGGTTAGGTAGGTTTAAGTAGTTATAATTTCTAGGGGACTGATGACCTCAGATGTGAAGTCCCATAGTGCTCAGAGGCATTTGAACCAGATATTCGGACTGCCGACTTCTGACGGGCGTGCGTTGTTCATGCTCTTTCAGTGTGGTTGCCATGCGATTATATCGCAACGTTGTTGTTCCAGAACATCACTGGATATTCAAACGACCACTCAGCCATTTTTTTTTTTTTTCTTCTTCTTCTTTTCTTAAATCTGGGTAGCCCCGATGGCTCTCGCACCGACTACGTTCGTTATTGCGTGACAAGAAAATTTTGGTATCATAAATAGGTCGACTCACTTAATGAACCAGCATTACCACAGCAACAAGAAAGACAGGCGAAACGGCGACGGGAAATTTACTTCACAGTATGGCGTAGAAACTGCATCGAGAAAGATATTAATTATTTATGCTGTAATGTTCTCTCGTAAGAAAATTGTATGTTTCCAGAAGAAACTGACAGTCTTTAAGTGATGGCCCCGTGGACAGTTTCCAAAGCAAGCGTCTTAGAACTATGTGCTCTTTTGTCAGCGGTCGCTGTGGAACACGAATTTGAAATTGTCAATCAAATGGTTCAAATGGCTCTGAGCACTATGGGACTCAACTGCTGAGGTCATTAGTCCCCTAGAACTTAGAACTAGTTAAACCTAACTAACCTAAGGACATCACAAACATCCATGCCCGAGGCAGGATTCGAACCTGCGACCGTAGCGGTCTTGCGGTTCCAGACTGCAGCGCCTTTAACCGCACGGCCACTTCGGCCGGCTGAAATTGTCAATTATGCGAACTCAACGAGTGATAATAAATTAACGAATCTTGCTTATTGTGTTTTATTTTCAATTTCGGGCAGATGCACTTCATAGTACCAGAAGAGTTAAGTTCCCAAAAACTGACACAAAAGAACGGCGCTGGATAGTTCTTGGCGATATAGAGCACGTATATTTCGGTGTCCCATGAAAACTTGGTAAATAAAAAAAGGAAGAAAAATGTACTAGCAAAGTAATGAGATGATGCTTTACGCTAGCTTTCAATATTTTGTATTCATAAGAATTTACGTTGTTTAATTAATAAGTGCCGTTTAGTAAATCGAGCATATAGGAAGCCGAAATTAACTACACAATATATCTACTCTTTTACACCTCTGAGAAAGTATAAAAGCGTACCTAGAATGTTACTATGAGTATATAATGTCCACATGAACGCCAGACTGTAATACAGTGCAGCTCTTAACTAAGGAGTATATCAGCCATTTCATCGGTAACGGTGGAACTTTTCCTTTCACCTCTTTACAGCGTGGAGAATAGTTACGGTTTTCATCTCAGTGCTGATCAGACAACTTTATTTGTAGATCGTTATTTTAACCCTTTCGAAGAAGTGCTATTTGGAACTAAGTTATGACTCGTTTTTCAGTGCATAGTTACTTGGTAACACAAGTCCATAAACACGTTTTCGTGAGGGAATAATACACAGGTGTCCAAAAAAAGTGTTCCATATTCCGAGAGGTGGTAGTACAGACCATTAAACAAGGCCTCTAAAATTCGTAGCTTGAGAGCTATGAACACTGGTTAATTTCGCTACACGTCTCTTTTACAGTAAGCTCTGTGCTATTACGAACGACCTACAGAATGTAATACACAAACGAGAACACTATTGTCCATGGATACAGCATGCAGTAAACATTGCGTAGTGCCTTTACTGTAAATCGTATTCACAGTTCTGGGTAATCGCAACGCGTAAATTAGATCTAACCGAACCCGATAGCGTTTTCATAAGTTTGCGAAATGGTTTTACACTAGCTTTATCTTTGCACTTTCCAGTTTAGTGGAAACCTCTTATTCCACACGGGAAATGGCAGGCATTACTTTCTGTTATCGTCCTGCAAAAGCAAGCAACCGTCGAGCCTGTATGGAATGACAACTTCAACTATGTTGGTAAATGCAAAGATAAAACTACAGTAAAAGCATTTCACAAACTTATGACAACAGAGACAGGTTCCATTAGAACTTACATGTCCGTAGTACTTACCCAGAATTGTGAATACATTTTACAGTAACAACGCTAACATATGTTTACTGGGTGTTACGTCCGCAACTCGTGGTCTTGCGGTAGCGTTCTCGCTTCTCTAACACCGGATCCCGGGTTCGATTCCCGGCGGGCTCAGGGATTTTCCCTGCCGCGAAATGACTGGGTGTTGTTGTGGCGTCATCATCATCATCATCATCATCATCATCTTGCATCCTCATTACGGTCGGAGGAAGGCAATGGCAAACCACCTCCGCTAGGACCTTGCGTAGTTGTCCAAAATGTGTGTGACATCTTATGGGACTTAACTGCTAAGGTCATCAGTCCCTAAGCCTACACACTACTTAACCTAAATTATCCTAAGGACAAACACACACAGCCATGCCCGAGGGAGGACTCGAACCTCCGCCGCCCTGCCTAGTTGGCGGTGCGGGTCTCTCGCATCGTCCTCTACGCTCCTCCGAGTATGGGACCTCATCATCATATCCCTGGAAGAAACAGAGTAATGTGTCTTCATTTGTTTATTATTGCATTCTGTAAGTCATTCGAAATAGCAAAGAGTTTGCAGGAGCAGAGATGAGTTTCACAGCACAGAAGATGAACAAATGCTCACAGCTCTCCACGTATGCATTTTAGAGCCAAAGTTTACTTGGCAATTTGGTCTTGTTTTGGTACATACTACCACTTCTCAGAATATGGAATGCTATTTTTTAAACATGGTGTATTCTGAATTGCGTGAGTTTCGAACGCTCGCTGAACGAGCCGGCTTGAGGCTACATGTCCAAACCAAAAGCTGCATAATGTAAGATGCACTTTGCTAGCACAGACGGGGGACCTTTCGGTGCCGTGCGGAAGCCAGGCAGTGAGGTAGGAGGGGAAGGATGGGGCGTAATGGAGAGAGGTGGGGGGTGTGAGGAGGGAGGGGGCGTTTGCGTTCCCTCGTAATTAGGCTCGTTATGCTTCCTGGTCCTGCCGTGGCGATCCAATTAGCGACTCTCAAAGAAGACTCTGATGTCCGCCGTTGGCGTCTACGAGGGTGGGGAGAGGAGACCTGGAAGGAAGGAAAAGGCGGAAGCAGGAATTAAACTCTGCTCTCTGCTCAGGGAGCGGGTGGATGTGGATGTCTCCCTATATACAGCCCGTCATCGGGAAAGCAAACGAGGCTACCATATAGGCTCAGCAGACTTGGAACGTGTCTCAGAATTCTCCCCTCCCCTCAGCCCTTCCCCCGTTCATTCAGCAGCTCGCTCTTTTCGTCACCGAGGTCCAGAAAACTGCGAATAACGTGGTCAGAGTTGAAACTGTGTTTCTTCACTTACACTAAGTCTTTGACGCGGTTTCGCATCACTGCCTTGTAAAAACAAATAATTTGCTTGCGGAATGCAGACTCATACAGAACACAGTACATTACACCAACAAAGACATCAGAACCTTACGTGGCGTCGGGCGCGCAGTTACGAAGCGAAACGTGACGGCACCTATGTACCATAAGTGTGACTAAATGAACCTGGATACAAGGTCATTATCTCTGTATTTTCTGCACGCTATATAATGTGGCACTGCTCAATGAGTTAGGGTTCCAAAACTCCTACTATCATTGCTAAAATGTCTTTATAAGAGCCATACTGCAACCATAAACGTGAGAAGTGGATGGTGAGAACTCAAGAGTTTTTCTGTGTGACAAATGGAGTCAGACAGCAGTGTATACTGACACGTTAGCTCTATAACATGGACGCAGAGTATGTAATCAATGGCGCATTAGATGGCCCGAATGGTGAGATTTAAATTAGCTGCAGGAAAATCAACATTCTACATTTTGCCGATGGTGCTACTCTCATTGCAGGAAGTGAGGAAGAGCTTAATGATGTGTTCTCCAGAGTGAATACTAAAAGAGCAAAATTCGATCTAGAGAGGAACGTGAAAGAGATCAAACGAACAGTATAGGTCAAACTGAGGTTTCAATCATATTGAACTTACAGGTTGCTTAAATGTTCTGGAGTTAGCGAAAGACTGTGTATCGATGATCAGTTTTACAGGAAATTGTACTAGGGAAATAAAACCACAAATCCTCCTTGGCCGAGTTGTTGTGAACGTAATCACTTAAGATTTGGCAGAAAAAGACAATACCCAAAACAACGATGCTTTGCTTGGTGATACTATTGGTATTCTTGTATGGTTGCGAGACCTGGATCGTGAAAGCTAGTGACAAGGACCGCATTGATGCCTTCGAGATGTGGGGCTGGAGGAAGATATTATGTACATCATGAACAGAAAGAAGAATCAATACTTCAAATTAGAGAAGAACTTTAGCATCACAAGAACTTTATCTTGCCGTGTCAGTGGGACCTACTCCTGGAACCTTGCGCATATTTAGAGAAGAGAAGAGGATAATTTAGAAAAGACCATATTGCGACAAATGTGGAGATAGAAGACCACGAGAAAGTACAACAAGTAGATGGTTAGGTCAAGCGAAGAAGATTACCGACCTAGTCTTCACATTATATTAGGAACAGCTGAAATAGCTGAGGGTGGAGCCGTCTAGTCGAAGTTTAAGTTACTTAAGAAATGAATGAAGAAACGAGGTCACGACTCTTAGCAATGATTAAACAGACTAATGATAATGATGATGATGTCTGCTGCCCTTTGTTTGCCAGATTTCTCCAAGTAATATGAGGACAATACTATGGCCACCGGCTAGTTCGCAGTTTCAGCACCAAGCACGTCATCACTGTTTTTGCTGCGAAGGTTCCCACCATTTGACGGCATCGGAAGAAGCCTTTAATCTCGGAAAAGCTTTTGCAACTGTACATCGTCCCCATTATTCGGACCATGAACGGCTAAATTTCTTTACTGTACAAATGGCGTACACGCAAGCACCACTGCGTCAACCACCACAATTCTACACGTTTACTTTACAATGCGACTCGTCTTTCTGCCCAGAATGATGTACCCATAGATAATGTTAGTTGATTTCCGATTTTCCTTTACTATACAAATTGGTTACACACACACACACACACACACACACACACACACACACACAAACTTGCCACAAACTTACCGAGCCCTCACACCCGAGATTGCTGGGGGTGGGATCTCTAAACATAGCAGTACACTCCCCTATTATCTTTTATTTCTCGTTCAAATGCTATTTTAGAAAAAAAATTCCGAATTTATAGTACGTCATAAAGTAGAATGAGATTTTCACTCTGCAGCGGAGTGTGCGTTGATATGAAACTTCCTGGCAGGAGAGCGTCTGTGAAGTTCAGGATGCAGGAGACGATGTACTGGCGGAAGTACAGCTGTGAGGAGGGCGTGAGTCGTGCTTGGGTAGCTCAGTTGGTAGAGCACTTGCTCGCCAAAGGCAAAGGCCCCGAGTTCGAGTGTCGGTCTGACACACAGTTTTAATCTGCCAGGTAGTTTAATATCGGCGCACACTCCGCTGCAGAGTGAAAATCCCATTCTGGAAACATCCCCTAGGCTGTGGCTAAGCCATGTCTCTGCAATATCCTTTCTTCCAGGAGTGCTAGTTCCGCAAGGTTCGCAGGAGAGCTTCTGTGAAGTTTGGAAGGTAGGAGACGAGATACTGGCAGAAATAAAGCTGTAAGGACTGGGCGTAAGTTGTGCTTGGGTAGCTCAGTTGGTAGACCACTTGCCCGTGAAAGGCAAAGGTCCTGAGTTCGAGTCTCTGTCCGGCACACAGTTTTAATCTGCCAGGAAGTTTTATGTCAAAAGTGATGATATGTCATAAACTCTGTTCTATCATCCTCAATCTGTCTTCTATTCATGAATCGTTTTTATGATTTTCATTTCTTAATAACTGTTAAGTCTATAAGTAATTAAAACTGCAATATTATTAACCCTTGTCACAGATTAAGAAATATCAAATAAGTTTCACATTCTGTTCACGTACAATTTCATATTGTGAAAATGGTACCTTTCTTAGTAAAGGTAGGTCATTCGTAAATGACAGCAAGTAAAATAAAATAAAAAATCTGCCCAGCACCTGGCGTAATAGTATGGGATTCTGTTGGGCACATAAAACAATCATCCCTGGTTCGAATAATCGATCATTTGGATAGCAGTCGCTGCATTTCTGACATGTTAAAGCCGTGGTTGTACCTTGTTTTCGAGGTATCCGTGACGTTATCTTCAACAAGATAACGCAACACCCAAGTTGTCCACGGTGCCCTGACTCCCATCGATACAGAGCGCGTTCGACTATTGCTCTGGTCAGCATATTTCTCACCAAGCGAAAACATTTGGTCATGGCTTGCCGAGAAGCTCGTATGCCACCAATTGCAACAAGCTACGATTCACAAACCAGCATGGAATGACGTATTCGTAACTGACATCCGTGCTCACTTTCGACCCATTGTCCACACTTGTTAAAGTAACTGCTTCTGCCATATGCGGCAGCTCTGTGTGCAAAATTTTTCACCATGTATACCCGCAAGTCACCTATGACTTTAATCATATATGCTTCCCACTTTAGCGTATACTCGTGATATGTGAAATTTATTTATACGTTACCTTTTCTGACTGTCCAGTTTTAATAGCAAGCAGTTTAGATGGGCATGGACACCAGCAGAATCTGTATACAGGTTTCACTCTTCTTGCTTCCCTCTTTCGACTTCCTTTCTTGTAGTTTCTTAGAATATCGGTAGTTTAATTCCTTTCAGCTGTTGATAATTATTTTCTTTTGTTACAGGTAAGTTGCAGAACACCTACAGACGACATAGATGGTCCGTCGTGAGTATTTCCACACTTACAGTTTTCTCGCCACGCGTTTACTTCCCGTTTCCCGTTATACTGTGGTTTAGGCTGCATCAGATATGACAATTTTTTCGATGATGTCTGAAATGGTCTTGCATGTGCTTTACAAAGATAACATTTTGGGTCAGTTCTGGACTTTGTTCAAAAGTCATCCCATGTCTCTGTATTCATCCCTGAGTATATTCGTTAGTAGGTGGAATCGACAGTATGAGAAAATAATTTCGTGCTCAGAGACTGGAAATAAGGAAATAAATTCCAACTCTGTACGCTGTTGGGCTAACAGAAAAGCTGAGCTGAGGCTGCCTTATATACTATCCAGTCACATTATATGACCACCTGTCAAAAGCCTGAATTAACCATCTTCTGGAGCGTGGAGACTATGGGGATACTAACAGGGGAAGCAACAGGGAGACGCAAAGGATATGCACTGATAATCTGTAAAGTAAAAACCGTTAAGAGACTGATCAAAAAGGCGACGAACAGCAGAACTGGATGTGAGATGAAGGAAAGTAGAGGGTGGCGGACGGGACGTGGACGTTTTTGTGATCGGTAGTAGTTTTAGCGAAGGGGCCATTCAAAGTCGTCGATCCCCTCCACCCGAAGCCTACACGTCCAAGTTTGTTTGCAATGGGTAACTGGAACACTGCGCATCGTGTGTTTGTCATCGAGGAGTACAGGCCAAATGCGAGTCTACCTTCACTACTTTAACCTGCGTATATGTGATGTGCTTCCTTCTAGTAACTACTACTGTAGCTGAACGATTTCCGCATTTATCATAATGTAAAAGAGAAGAAAAGGACTTTTCTTCGTTGAACACTAGTCACGACAAGAAAAATTTGATCGTGTCAAGAGTGTCTGTTATTCAGAGTCCAAGCCAGTAAGACGTCGCTCTCAAGCACTCTGAATTTATCGTCGACGCCTCTTCACGATCTTGAACTAACGTCTAAGATTTCACCCCTATAAAATCGTGTTCTTTCAATAGCTCCTTCCGACTGACTCCAGTCAACGTGAACAATTCAGCATGCGCACGTTGGAAATTATAGTGGATAAACACGCAGTGGTGGACGCTGGGTGAGGCTCATTTTCAACTCGACGGCTACGTTAGCAAATAAAACAGCCGATATCAGGCGCCTAAGAATCCACTTCAAAAATTGCCAAAGACTCCTGGTGGTGGTGTGATTGTGAAGCGCAGACGCGAAGAAACCACCACAGCTAAATCAAGACGAAGCAGACCTATTTTACTGACGAGCAGGCACCGTCGTGCACTGCGGAGGTTCGTTTTAAAAAAATCGCAAGAAATCAGGGAAATGAATCAGTCGTGAAATTTGAAGTGCAACCAGCAGTCTAGTCAACACAATGACTCTACGTAGCGAGTTAAAAAGAATGGGGCATAATGGTCGAGCAGCTCCTCATACGGGACAGATTCCTGTAGTTAAGGCTAAGCGACGCTTGTGGTGGTGTAAACAGTGACGCCAATGGACAGTGGCAAACTGAAAACGAGTGATTTGGAGCGATGAAACACGCTATACCCTGTGACAATCCGGGTTCACCGAATACCTCGGGAACCTAACCTGCTATTATTTGTTATAGCAACAGTGAAGCACAGAAGAGGTGATGTTCCGGTATGAAAGTGTTTATCGTGATGAGAGTGCAGTACCTTTTTGTGCTTAGTAAAACGCCAAATTTGGAAGGATACGCGCAGTAGAGTAAAAGTTAGGAGACGACGATTGTTGGTTGGTTGTTTTGGGGGAGGAGACCAGACGGACGGCCGGCGTGGCCGTGCGGTTCTAGGCGCTACAGTCTGGAGCCGAGCGACCGCTCCGGTCGCAGGTTCGAATCCTGCCTCGGGCATGGATGGCTGTGATGTCCTTAGGCTAGTTAGGTTTAATTAGTTCTAGGCGACTGATGACCTCAGAAGTTAAGTCGCATAGTGCTCAGAGCCATTTGAACCATTTTGAGACCAGATAGCGAGGTCATCGGTCTCATCGGATTAGGGAAGGACGGGGAAGGAAGTCGGCCGTGCCCTTTCAAAGAGACCATCCCGGCATTTGCCTGGAGAGATTTAGGGAAATCACCGAAAACCTAAATCAGGATGGCCGGACGCGGGATTGAACCGTCGTCCTCCCGAGACGACGATTGTATCAGCATCGCAGTTCGCCCAGTCATACAGCGGCGTCTGTGAGGTAGTGGTTCGTGGACAGTAATTTACCTGAAATGGACTGTCCTGGGCAGAGTTGCGACATGAACACAATGGAACACATTTGGGATGAATTAGAATGTCGAATTCGCTCCCCCGTCACTACCTTCTCTGGTCTCGGCACGTGAGGAAGGATGATCTGCCACTCCCCCGTAGACATCCAGACATCTCACTGAAAGTGTTCCCAGCAATGTCGAGCCTCCATAAAGGCGAAGGGTAGACACGCCCCAAGTGAATGACCAGTAATCGCATTCTATATCTACATACATACTCCGCAATCCACCATACGGTGCGTGGCGGAGGGTACCTCGTACCACAACTAGCATCTTCTCTCCATGTTCCACTCCCAAACAGAACGAGGGAAAAATGACTGCCTATATGCCTCTGTACGAGCCCTAATCTCTCTTATCTTGTCTTTGTGGTCTTTCCGCGAAATGTAAGTTGGCGGCAATAAAATTGTACTGCAGTCAGCCTCAAATGCTGGTTCTCTAAATTTCCTCAGTAGCGATTCACGAAAAGAACGCCTCCTTTCCTCTAGAGACTCCCACCCGAGTTCCTGAAGCATTTCCGTAACACTCGCGTGATGATCAAACTTACCAGTAACAAATCTAGTAACCCGCCTCTGAATTGCTTCTATGTCCTCCCTCAATCCGACCTGATAGTGATCCCAAACGCTCGTGCAGTACTCAAGAATGGATCGTATTAGTGTTTTATAAGCGGTCTCCTTTACAGATGAACCACATCTTCCCAAAATCCTACCAATGAACCGAAGACGACTATCCGCCTTCCCCACAACTGCCATTACATGCTTGTCCCACTTCATATCGCTCTGCAATGTTACGCCCAAATATTTAATCGACGTGACTGTGTCAAGCGCTGCACTACATTACGGGATTCTTTTTCCTATTCATGTGCATTAATTTACATTTATCTATATTTAGAGTTAGCTGACATTCTTTACACCAATCACAAATCCTGTCCAAGTCATCTTGTATCCTCCTACAGTCACTCAGCGACGACACCTTCCCGTACACCACAGCATCATCAGCAAACAGCCGCACGTTGCTATCCACCCTATCCAAAAGATGATATATGTAGATAGAAAACAACAGCGGACCTACCACACTTCCCTGGGGCACTCCAAATGATACCCTCACCTCCGATGAACACTCACCATCGAGGACAACGTACTGTGTTCTATTACTTAAGAAGTCTTCGAGCCACTCACATATTTGGGAACCAATCCCATATGCTCGTACCTTAGTTAGGAGTCTGCAGTGGGGTACCGAGTCAAACGCTTCCCGGAAGTCAAGGAATATAGCATCCGTCTGATACCCTTCATCCATGGTTCGCAAGATATCATGCTTTTAATCAGACAGCTTTTCGGCACGGTTTATTAGAGCAAGGGCGAAAATATTCAGTGGGAGACGCTACCGTAGAGACAGTCATCATATTGTTTCCCAATAAAGTTCCTAGCGCATGTTCCATATCGAGTCGAGATATTTACTGCGTCTGGTATTCGAGAACTAGTAACGGGCTCCTTGCAACCTTCTATGTCGTTCCGCACCACTGCTCGGAGGCTAGCAGCAGTCGGACTAGAGAGCTGCCGTCCTATGCGTAGGCTGCCGTTACCACAACACTAACAGCTGCTTTTGGTGCTATGCCGGGTCTGGAAGCATGGTCCGCTGATAAATGGTGTTACATTGTGTTCAGCGATGAGTCGCATTTCACCAGTACCCTAGATGATTACTGTCGGCAAATATGGTGCCAACCTGTGGAAAGGTCCAATGTTTTGGAGACTCGCAGTGATGTTATTCCTGGAGTCAAAGTGAGGGGAGCTATAGGGTATGACTGAGAGAAACTCTGATGCAGAACGGTACGTCATGAATATCGTGCATCCTCATGTTGGTGGGTGGGTTGGTTGGTTGGTTGGTTGGTTGATTTGGGGCAGGGGACCAAACAGCGAGGTCGTCGGTCCCATCGGATTAAGGAAGGATGGGGAAGGAATTGGCCGTGCCCTTTCAAAGGGACCATCCCGGCATTTGCCTGAAGCGATTTAGGGAAATCACTGAACACCTACATTAGGATGACCGGACGCGGGTTTGAACCGTCGTCCTCCCGAATGCGTGTCCAGTGTGCAAACCAATGCGCTACTCTGTTCGGTCGACGACTGTATATGTTCCACAGTCTTACTGCAAATCGACGTTAGTGATATGCATCAACGCTACTGGCCATTAAAGTTGCTACACCACGAAGATGACGTGCTACAAACGCGAAATTTAGCCGACAGGAAGAAGATGCTGTGATATGCAAATGATTAGCTTTTCAGAGCATTCACACAAGGTTGGCGACGGTGGCGACACCTACAACGTGCTGACATGAGGAAAGTTTCCAACCGATTTCTCATAGACAAACAGCAGTTGACCGGCGTTGCCTGGTGAAACTTTGTTGAGATGCCTCGTGTAAGGAGGAGAAATGCGTACCATCACGTATCCGACTAGGTCGCATTGTAGCCTTTCGCGATTGCGGTTTATCGTATCGGGACATTGCTGCTCGCGTTGGTCGAGATCCAATGACTGTTAGCAGAATATGGAATCGGTGGGCTCAGGAGGGTAATACGGAACGCCGTGCTGGATCCCAACGGCCTCGTATCACTAGCAGACGAGATGACAGGCATCTCATCCGCATGGCTGTAACGGATCGTGCAGCCACGCCTCGATCCCTGAGTCAACAGATGGGGACGTTTGCAAGACAACCACCATCTGCACGAACAGTTCGACGACGTTTGCAGCTGCATGGACTATCAGCTCGGAGACCATGGCTGCGGTTACCCTTGACGTTGCATCACTGACAGGAGCGCCTGCGATGGTGTACTCAACGACGAATCTGGGTGCACGAATGGCGAAACGTCATTGTTTTCGAAGGAATCCCCAGGTTCTGTTTACAGCATCATGATGGCGACATAGCGGTGAAAGCACGTTGGAAGCGTGTATTCGTCATCGCCATACTGGCCTACCACCCAGCGTGATGGTATGGAGTGCCATTGGTTAAACGTCTTGGTCACCTCTTGTTCGCATTGACGGTACTTTGAACAGTGGACGTTACATTTCATATGTGTTACCACCCGTGGCTGTACCCTTCATTCGATCCCTGTGAAACCCTACATTTCAGCAAGATAATGCACGACCAAATGTTGCAGGTCCTGTACTGGCCTTTCTGGATACAGAAAATGTTCGACTGCTGCCCTGGCCAGCACATTCTCCAGATCTCTCACCAATTGAAAACGTTTGGTCAATGGTGGCCGAGCAACTCGCTCGTCACAATAGTCACTACTGTTGATGAACTGTGGTATCGTGTTGAAGCTGCATGGGCAGCTGTACCTGTACCCGCCATCCAAGCTCTGTTTGACTCAGTGCCCAGGCGTATCAAGGCCGTTATTACGGTCAGAGGTGGTTGTTGTGGGTACTGATTTCTCAGGATCTATGCACCCAAATTGCGTGAAAATGTAATCACATGTCAGTTCTAGTATAATATATTTGTCCAATGAATACGTGTATAATCGAGCAGATTACTCCTATTCTGTTATTTAGAGTAATGTGACCTGTGCAACTTTCCAGTCCTTAGCTACGGATCTTTCGACGAGCGAGAGGTTAAATATGATAGCAAAGGAACCTGAAAGGAACCTAACTGGAGCACAACTCAGACCAGAGGCACAGCCTTTATTAAGTGATCCAAACTGCTTCGCTACATCAAGAGCATGTGCTCATAAGTTACTCAAGTTGGCAGCTGTTCTTGATTCGAATTCTGGAATAATTGCTTCATCTTCTTTGACGAAGGAAATTCGGAAAATTATGTTTACTAAACTCCGTTTTAGCGGCACTGGTATTGCTGGCATTTGCCATTCCTGTCGCGCAGTGACAGTATTGATTGCGTCTTGCTGCTGGTGTGCTTTACATGCGACCAGAATCTCTTTGTATTATCTGTCAGATTTCGAGACTGTTTCGTTGTGCAAACTACTAAAAGCATCTCGCACTAAAGTCCACTCTAAATTTTGAACTTCAACAAAACATCGGCAATCTCGGAGATTTTGTGCTCTTTTAAATTTGGAATGTTTTTTTCGTTTTTAATCAATGAAACATTTCTGATTTAACGAGATCTTTATTTGTTGACAAGATCCTTTCGCCGTAGCTGGACTCTGTACTGTTGAATAAAAGTGGTGTAATTACACTCATAATTTCTACTTGCCTGATATCAGTAGTAAGAATTATCTCTGGCGACGCCGGCCTGTGTGGCCGAGCGGTTCTAGGCGCTTCAGTCTGGAACTGCGCGACTGATACGGTCGCAGGTTCGAATCCTGCTTCCGACATGGATGTGTGTGATGTTCTTAGGTTAGTTAGGTTTAAGTAGTTCTAAGTTCTAGGGGACTGATGACCTCAGCAGTTAAGTCCCATAGTGCTCAGAGCCATTTGAACCATTTTTATCTCTGGCGACCATAGATTTCTAACTCAGATTTCTAACCGAAGTGTTCGCATTCCTGCTTAATTCTGGAAAATGCTCTCATTCAAAACTAACTGTATCTTTATTTTCCATTATTTTAAACTACGCAAATTTTTGACCAGCACAGAGTATACAATGTAGTCGAATATCGAAAAGTAGCTTTCACTGCAATAAAACCTTTCAGTACTGCTAAAACTGCATGCTTGGTAATCATGCGAAAGATGCGCGCTTATATAAGAATACGAGCAAAGCATCAAACAAAATGCGCAACGTTTTAATCAGTGGCTCACATGTCTTCATTTATTAAAGTCCTTCTTTGAGTAAGGGTTTTTAAACGTTAAGGCTATTCTGGTTACGCAGAATGCTCGCCCATTAGCGGAATTACATGCTCTAAACTGGGCTCTGACTGGCCCAGCCTCGTTATTTCGAACCAAACACGGCAAAAAGAGTTATTAATTTTCCTGCTCTGTGTTTCTGGTTTCCAACACAACATTTTCTTCGTTAATCACAAAGTCTCTGGCCCTTTGATTTATTGTGGCACTGTCGAATGTGTTTGTCGTTCGAGGTGTTTATCGTGCAGTCCTACAAAATAAGTTCAAAATGGTTCAAATGGCTCTGAGCACTATGGGACTTAACATCTGTGGTCATCAGTCCCCTAGAACTTAGAACTACTTAAACCTAACTAACCTAAGGACATCACACAAATCCATGCCCGAGGCAGGATTCGAACCTGCGACCGTAGCAGTCGCGCGGTTCCTGACTGAGCGCCTAGAACCGCGAGACCACCGCTGCCGGCACAAAATAAGTAGAATGAGATGAAACACTCCCGTAATTGGCGCAACACAAATCGAACTACTGTAGCTGATGACGGGTGTGACATTTGGTCTTACACACATTTTGAATTACTCGTAATAAAACATTTGTCACTTAGTGAGGTCTTTATTTGTTGACTAGAACCTTTCGGTGTCATTCTACTCAGTGTTCTTCAATGGATATGTCTTACTAAAAGCTTTCATCATTTTGGACTAGTTAAAAGTTGTGTCTGAACCGGAGTCTGCATAGTTATTATAAATAAACGATGTTTGTAGGTATTAGCTTGATCCAAAACTGCGTATCTTTTTTTACTGTGCATTATTATTTTTGATATGGACAGCACTCACAAATTCATTTATTTTTTATTTATTTATTTATTTATTGTTCCGTGGGACCACATTTAGGAGAAGTCTCCATGGTCATGGAACGAGTCAATACATGAAATTATAACACGATTGTAGAAACAGATAAAATGAAATATAAGAAACATATTCAGGCGACAAGTCGTTAGTTTAAATAAAGAAAATCAAGAATGTAACATTGGAATTTGCTTAATTTTTTATCTCTTCCAGGAGCTCCTCGACAGAATAGAAGGAGTGAGCCATGAGGAAACTCTTCAGTTTAGACTTAAAAGTATTTGGGCTACTGCTAAGATTTTTGAGTTCTTGTGGTAGCTTATTGAAAATGGATGCAGCAGAATACTGCACTCCTTTCTGCACAAGAGTCAAGGAAGTGCATTCCACATGCAGATTTGATTTCTGCCTAGTATTAACTGAGTGAAAGCTGCTAACTCTTGGGAATAAGCTAATATTGCTAACAACAAACGACATTAAAGAAAATACATACTGTGAGGGCAATGTCAAAATTCCCAGACTATTGAATAGGGGTCGACAAGAGGTTTTCGAACTTACACCATACATAGCTCGAACAGCCCGTTTTTGAGCCAAAAATACCCTTTTTGAATCAGAAGAATTACCCCAAAAAATAATACCATATGACATAAGCGTATGAAAATATGCGAAGTATACTACTTTTCGTGTTGAAATGTCACTTATTTCAGATACTGTTCTAATGGTAAATAAAGCGGCATTTAGTTTCTGAACAAGATCCTGAACATGGGCTTTCCACAACAGCTTACTATCTATCCGTACGCCTAGGAACTTGAACTGTTCCGTCTCGCTTATAACATGCCCATTCTGTCTGATTAAAATGTCAGTTCTTGTTGAATTGTGGGTTAGAAACTGTAAAAACTGAGTCTTACTGTGATTTAGCATCAAATTATTTTCCACAAGCCACAAACTTATATCATGAACTACATTATTTGATAATGTTTCAATATTACACATAAGATCCTTCACTACCAAGGTGGTGTCATCAGCAAACAGAAATATTTTTGAATCACCTGTAATACTAGAAGGCATATCATTTACATAAATAAGGAACAGCAGTGGCCCCAGCACCGACCCTTGGGGAACGCCCCATTTAACAGTGCCCCATTGGGACTGAACATCATTACCACTCTCAATATTGCGGAGGATTACCTTCTGCTTTCTGTTCTTAAAGTAGGAGGCGAACCAATTGTAAGCTACTCCCCTTACTCCATAATGTTCCAACTTCTGCAGTAATATTTTGTGGTCAACACAGTCAAAAGCCTTCGTTAAATCAAAGAAAACACCTAACGTTCGCAACCTTTTATTTAATCCGTCCAAAACCTCACAGAGAAAAGAGACTATAGCATTTTCAGTTGTTAAGCCATTTCTAAAACCAAACTGTACATTTGATAGCAAATTATGTGAATTTAAATGCTGCAGTAACCTTGTATATACAACCCTCTCGATAACTTTAGCAAACACCGATGGCATAGAAATAGGTCTATAATTGTCAACATTATCCCTGTCTCCCTTTTTATAAAGTGGCTTCACTACCGAGTACTTTAATCGGTCAGGAAACTGACCACTCCTAAAGGAAAAGTTACAGATATGGCTAAGTACTGAGCTAACATACGTGGAACAATACTTCAGTATTCTGCTAGATATTCCGTCATATCCATGAGAGTTCTTGGTCTTTAGTGATTTAATTATTAACTCAATCTCCCTCTTGTCAGTATCATGGAGGAGCATTTCAGGTAACAGTCTCGGAACACTTTTTTCTAAGAGCGCTATATGATTCCCTGTTGGGACTAGGTTTCTATTTAGTTCACCTGCTATATTCAGAAAGTGATTATTAAGTACTGTACATATATGCAACTTATCAGTAACACGGACGTCCCCACTACGCACTGATTCTATATTCTCGACCTGTCTCTGCAGACCAGCCACTTCCTTTACGACTGACCATATGGTTTTAATTTTATCCTGAGACTTAGCTATTCTATCTGCATACCACATACTTTTTGCCTTCCTAATAACTTTTTTAAGCACCTTACAATACTGTTTGTAATGCGCTGCTGCATTTAGATTTTGACTGTTTCTAACATTTTGATATAATTGCCACTTTGTTCTACAAGATATTCTTATCCCTTTAGTCAGCCACCCAGGCTGCCTGTTTGTGCTAGTACCCTGTTTTGAACGTTCTAACGGAAAGCAACTTTCAAACAGCACGAGAAAAGTCTTGAGGAAAGCATTATATTTACCGTCTACTGTATCAGCACTATAAACATCTTGCCACTCTTGTTCCTTGATAAGGTTTATAAAAGTTTGTACAGCAACTGGATCAGCTTTCCTAAAAAGTTGGTAACTATATTTAACATGTGTTGCAGCACAAAAATCTTTTAGACTTAAAATTTGTGCATCATGATCTGAAAGGCCATTCACCTTTTTGCTAACAGAATGCCCTTCTAATAATGACGAATGAACAAAAATATTGTCTATGGTTGTTCTACTGTTCCCTTGCACTCTCGTTGGAAAGAATACGGTTTGCATAAGATTATATGAATTAAGGAGGTCTACCAGCATCCTTTTCCTTGCACAATCACTTATACAATTAATATTGAAGTCACCACATATAACAAACTTTTTGTATTTCCTATAAAGTGAACCAAGAACCTCCTCTAGCTTTAGCAAAAATGTTGTGAAATCGGAGTCTGGGGATCTATAAATAACAACAGTAAGAAGTTTAGCTCCACTAAATTTAACCACACCTGCACAACATTCAAACACCTTTTCAGTGCAGTACTTTGAAACATCAATTGACTCAAATGGGATACCGTTTTTCACATACATGGCTACTCCCCCACACCGCATAGAGCTCCTAGAAAAGCTGCCAGCCAACCTGTATCCTGGTAAAGGAAGCCTCTGAATTATCTCCTTACTTAAGAAGTGTTCAGATATACCAATAATTTCAGAGTCAACATCTATAAGCAGTTCACTAACTTTATCTTTCATCAGAAGTATGTTCTCTTCCATTCACTATGCCTTTTTCCCGAGTGGGGTAGTTTCTCGATTCCACGTCTGAGGAATACAGCTGGTTCAAATTTATGACCTGATGACCTCAGATGTTAAGTCCCGTAGTGCTCAGAGCCATTTGAACCACGTAGGCAGAAAAATGGTTCAAATGGCTCTGAGCACTATGGGACTTAACATCTGAGGTCATCAGCCCCCTAGAACTTAGAACTACTTAAACCTAACTAACCTACAGACATCACACACATCCATGCCCGAGGCAGGATTCGAACCTGCGACCGTAGCGGTTGCGCGGTTCCAGACTGAAGAGCCTAGAACCTCTCGGCCACTCCGGCCGGCCATGTAGGCAGAGATGTAACGCAAATATCACAAGTTTAAGATGGTCCCCGTCACTTCTGCTGTTTGACGCTGCACGTCGACGACGCGTTTGCTTCGAACTGCCTCCACCAAGCGAAATGGCTCAGTGGTTAACGCATTGGATACGCATACGGACGAAGCGGAGTTCAAATCCCCGTTCGGTCAATACAGATTTAGGTTTCTCGTTATATTCATAAGAAGCTTATCGCCTGCATGTTTTGTTTGAAAAGGATTCATTTTGTTCCACAATCTTCTTCAATCCAAGCTTGAGCTCTGACTATAATGACACTATCGTAGACGTGATGTTAAAGTGTAATTTTCCTTAGTTCCTTTCTTCCTTCTTTTCATCGTCTTTCCAGCAGCACAGACTTCTTTCTACCGGCAAAATTCGTGACTTATTTATAAAGACTCAACCCCCCTCCCCTCCAACTAAGTAATAAAAAACTTTCAGCCATACCGTACAAATGAATTATGAATTATCGCGCCAGTGGACGGAAACGCTACGAACGTAAACAACAAAACTGTTACAATTTTCGTCTTTGTGAACCAAACCGTGAACGGTGTCAGATGCATGGGAGTTGAAACTTAACCATTTCCATAACTTTCAACCCGCGGCTTTTACCTGGAAAAATTTGAAAACCAAACCTCAGAGGTGAACGTGATATTACACTGGCCGGAGTAGACTTTCCCTTCTTGGACGCTCCCGTTGCGCGCATGCGCAGATCTGGCGCGGGAGGCAGCAGCTCCTCCGCAGTCAGAGCAGTAATCCCACGCGCCTCTAAGCCTGCGCTTAATCCGTAATCCACAGCTGCGCTCTTGGCTTTGTCTCTCTCTGCAGAAGGTCAGAACTGCGTTCGTGCGCGGTTCGCACAGAACGCTTCCTCTAGAATCTGGGAGAATGCTTGCTGGCGGAGCTACTGGCGCGCAGACTGGTAGTATTACACATACGAGCGATTTTGACCAGTATTTTTGCGAGGTGTGAACAGCTGTATTTCATAAACGGTTCAAGAGTACAGTACTACGATGATGAGTCAAAACTTCATGACCAGCCTGCTGGCCCACCTCTGGAAAGCAATGAAGCAGCGATTCTGTGCTGCACGTGTTCGAAAAGTCCTCACTAGGCTTCCGGAGGTATTATATGTGGTACGAGCGGCACGGGTCAAGAAATTACTGTGAAATCCTACCGGTTGGTTTTTGGATGCGTCTCTGATGCGCTCCCTCGGGTTCGGGTCAACCAAGTTTGGCCAAGACATCAACGTGAGTTGACGCTGACGTTGACGCCAATAGACGGGTCAGGTCTTTAGACCGAGTCATAGGAGTGTAAGCTGTTCTATTAACTGTTGCTCCTACATTACAGACTGGTTGGTCTCGAACCTCTCGTTGAGGGTGCCCTCTAGCTTATCTGAAGCAAGTAAAAAACGAATATGGGAAACTCCAGGTTGGAATATCAACAATTTAGGAAAAAACGGATTACTGCTTACCGTAACCAAGACACGTCAAGTTGCAGACAGGCACAATTAGAAGACACATATTGCTTTCGGCCACAGACTTCATCAGTAAAAGACAGACACACACACACACACACACACACACACACACACACACACACATAAGCAAAGTCACCTCACGCTTACATGACCACCAACTCCAGCATCTCGGGCCGGAAGTGTGTGTGTTTGTGTTTGAATGGTGCATGTGTGTGTCTCTTTTACTGACGAAGGCTGTGGCCGAAAGCTATATGTGAGTGTCTTTTAACTATGCCTGTCTGCAACTTGGCATGTCTTCTTTACACTAAGTAGCAATGTCTTTTTCTACATTGTTGAGAAAATAAAACCATTCCGCTAACGAGCTAGCATCTGTCTGAAGACTATCGCTTCTTCTTCTTCTTCTTCGTCTTCTTTAGCGGTCTGAACTTCACTTGGGTACAGTGGGGGAAGTCGACTGGCAGAGATTTTTCGAGGATGTACAGGACGGCTTCTTCCGTCATGTATAACTGTCCTTGAGGCTGAAGACCGGGGAGGAGTTTATGTTTCTGTTATTTTTTCTTTAGTAGAGGACCTTCCCCTTTCTGACTTCCCTTTGCCGGTGTTACACCGTAATGCCCATATTACACTGTGAAAGATCTCAGTCAAGTGTCTTTTATACGAGGGATTTTCAAAGAGTAAGTTACAAATGATTATGGCGGGCCAAGTAATTTTTATTGAATGCTGATCTACACGTCAAGTGACACAGCCACATGAACGTTTCTTCAACAGTGTCATCAAGTCTCTGTAAACAGCAGTCGGAACGTTGTACCAGTACTTCAGTTCCTTGACGGAGTGAATACGCTCCTTTGTCACGGAGCCATTCGGCAACGGCTGTGTGAACGTCCTGACAGTCAGAAAATTCGCGGTTGCTGCGAACCAGTTCCTCGATTGCCAGAACATTATGGTCTGTGGTCGAGGTCGATGTTCTTCTTTCCCGATCCGCATCACCAGCGTTATCATTCAGGAAACTTCACTGACACCGTCTGCAAGTACACAAGCAATTTCTAATGCTGCCGTTGTATGTACACAGTAAGTAGTACGGCCATTACCGAAAGCTCCCCCGAGTACGCAGTCCATTATACTTACATCTGCTGATCGTTCTTTCGAACGGCGATTGCAAATATAGTTTTCAGTCTATGGTCAACAATCTGACCACATGCTTAAATAATGGATAAAGTCCTCATTTTTAGGACAAAATTTGTTATATGATCTGAGTGGTTATCAAATCATTTTTGGTTAATTGTTAATTGCATTTACGTATGCAAAAAACACGTAATTGCATTGCAATGTCAAACACGTCGTCGGCGTGTATTGCACGTAGTGATCACACTGTCATTACGCGCTCCCGCTCAGCTCCGTTAAGAAGAATTTTTAGTTTGCGGTGTGCAGGTGATCACCAAAGTATTTTTAATAAAATGTTTAGTTCAACGAATGTATCACATACGAAGTAATTTAGAGCAGTGTAGGTAGAGGCAGTTATCCGACAGCGTGTATTTTACCTCTACGAAGCAAATACAGCCACGTGCAGGAAAAGAGAGGTCAAATCTTCCTTCTAATATTTGGATATTCAATGCAGTATCTGATTTTTGCAGGGTATAAGACCTTTTTATTGTTTTAAGAATGAACAGTTGATTTTTCTGTTTCAGCTCACGAAAATCTGGAAGGATACACAAACGTGAAATGGTTTTCCTAAGCTATATTCTAGCCTATGTCGTATTTCCATATACAACATTCGTAGGTTAACCGGCGTCTAGGTCGTAAGTTGGTTCAAGGGGAAACAGCGCTTCTTTGTCGTCCGCAGGCCTACCTTACCGTGTACAGCCAGGAAGCCATGTCCAAGACGTCTGTTTGGCTGTTTTTCCACCGCAAATGCTGTTTCCGGCCACCGTGCTCTCACATTCTAGGACATTTCTCGAATTCCTTACGACAGGTTTCAACGTCAATATTAACAAACGCTGTATCACTGTAATGGTCTTCTCAAGGGCTATCGAATGCAGTTACGATAAGTGTATTGTTCCATTTAAAAAAAAATCGTGCTTACTCAATACCCCGTCGATACCAGCGTTGAAAACATTAACCAAACAAACAAAATTGCTGTCGACGCTCTATATGTGTAACTGTTCACGAAATAAAAGAAGTGTTCGTCTTGCGTAGCTCACCCTGTATATTAGCTACTGCCGGCCGCGGTGGTCTCGCGGTTCTAGGCGCGCAGTCCGGAACCGTGGGACTGCTACGGTCGCAGGTTCGAATCCTGCCTCGGGCATGGATGTGTGTGATGTCCTTAGGTTAGTTAGGTTTAAGTAGTTCTAAGTTCTAGGGGACTGATGACCTAAGATGTTAAGTCCCATAGTGCTCAGAGCCATATTAGCTACTCAACTTACACAGTCTTAAATGTCTGCTTCCTTACATGTCTACCTGTGCAGAAACCGGTAAAAACAATATTGTAATAAGACTAAATAAGGCAACATACCAGTAACTCGTATTAAGAATACAGTAAAAAGTATCAGGAAAATAACTTCAAACGTCCTTCAGCGTCTCTCACCTCAGTAACACAGCTCAGTTGTTATCTTCACCCATCTGAAAAGTAAAAGCTTTGCAATATACCGACGCAAGTCGACGAGAAAAATTAACCAAGTCGGCGATGTGACAGGCTGCTGGCGGCGGCGTAGTCGTTCATGCAAGCAAACTCGTTCCGACCTTGAATTACTTGGTTATGAAGATAGCCTTGAATGATAGATCTGTTACTGATATAAAAGCACCTGCACTAACGGCCGAAGTTGTCAGCAGAAAACGAGAATTATTGACGCCAGATATACGGGTGTTTGCTTGTGAAGGAAGCTTTGTCAATTCCGTACCGTCGAAGAGAGAAATAAAACGAACCGAAGTTCCGAAATGTGGTGTTGAAGTAAACCGTCGAGGACCTCATGAATTGATCGAGTAAGAAAAGAAGAATACTTGCGACGTTTGAACGAGGAAAAAATACCAAATGTCCAATATGAACAGGATGAATCAAAGACAGATTAGCTGATCACATGTTATGTTCACGAGTTGCTTCTGTAAACTATAATTGATGGGATGGTGCAAGGAAACAATCACAGAAGCAAGCGTAAACATAATATGAGGCTGGTTGTTGATGGTGTAGGATGCAGCAATTATGCGTAAATGAAGACCACAGCTATCACTCCACAGAGCTTGAAAACTGCATCAACTCGCATTAGGTCTATTGGCGAAACAACAGGGTATCGAATGCAAACGCGAAAGTAATGTGGCAGTAGAAAGTGTGAGAGATTCTCTGAGTCAAAGGGACACAGATAATCTCACCTCACCAAGATACCATCCGTACCATATGGCTCAAATGGCTCTGAGCACTACGGGACTTTAACAGCTGAGATCATCAGTCGCCTAGAACTTAGAGCTACTTAAACCTAACTAACCTAAGGACATCACACACATCCATATCCGAGGCAGGATTCGAACCTGCGACCGTAGCGGTCATGCGGTTCCAGACTGAAGCGGCTAGAACCGCTCGGCCACAAGGCCGGCTCTGTAGTATAATCTTTCGATTTAGTACACGTGAGTTCTTCGGAGTGCGTAAAGTTTCGTTAGTACTAGTTAGAAATATCACCAATGAGTGTTTATCTACCATTATCGATGGTACACAAGTAGTATTGCGGCGGACGGAGTTCGTGTTGATGAATAAGTGAATTTTTGTACTTTTGGGTTACGTGGTACAATAAAAGGTTCACATGAATGAAATTAATTCAATTCACAGAAAATCCTGGTTCCTGTCCCGAAGTGGCAGTCATTTTCAATTTTTACTACATAAAAAATGGTTCAAATGGCTCTGAGCACTATGGAACTTAACTGCTGTGGTCATCAGTCCCCTAGAACTTAGAACTACTTAAACCTAACTAACCTAAGGACATCACACACATCCATGCCGGAGGCAGGATTCGAACCTGCGACCGTAGCGGTCACACGGTTCCAGACTGAAGCGCCTTTAACCGCACGGCCACGCCGGTCGGCTTTTACTACATATTCATTTTAATTAAACGTCCAGGTGGTTTATTTTTAAGCTGTTCCCCTGCTATTCCAGTTGTTGACATGCTTGTGAGCTACAGTAAGTTCGAGTAACCTATAATCTATGTTGTCGAAATGAATACGTAATTCTCAAGCGTAATGAATGACTGGTGACTGCTTAATCCTTGATAATCTGACCACATTCCACATTCCATAATCGCATTTGTCAACACCACCATTAACAATTTGGCTTCCCAATAATAATCTATTTTTGCCATTTAATAAATCCTAAAACAATTTTTTCTATTTGGTGTGATATTTCAGCTCACATAAATACTGTGTTTTTTCTTAGTTATTGTGGATGACCTTATGATCTTCTTCTACGTCTTTATACAGTATATAGAGTTATCTCTGTGAGCACTCTCATGAATCTGTCTTAATGGTTCCAATGATAACCATGCCGCTATTCATTTACAAGGCGACCCAGCTGCTGCGCGGTGAACAAAAATTGGTGCCGCGGGCAGTAACAGGAAAGCCAGAACAGAGTGCTCTCCATTTCGGTTAAATGTAAAGGTTCCAAGTAGAGGCGGAGGTGGAGGTGGATGTTCCATTTGGGCAGCAGCCGCCGGTAACTCGATATCGTCATCACTGCTGTCGACTGCTGCAGGGGCTACGTCGGCAGTTGATTGCATTACTCCGAGAGCTAACAGTAATTGATTAGTGGTTGCTCGTGCACTGACGACGTTAAAGCTGTGCATAATTGACGCGTGACGACGTGTAAGCCATACCACTGTTCACGAGAAGCCACACATCGGCCTGTTTAATATTACAGGCTTCTCGCAATGGCATTACTTTTTGACGATAGACACCCTTAGCGGGGCTGAGCAAGGTGGCGCAATATTTAAGACACAGACTCACGTACGGAAGGAGATGGGTTCAAATCTTCGTTCGGCTGTCCTGACATAGGTTTCCTTTTTCTTTAATTCACTTTAGACTAAAGCCGGAATGCTTCCTTTGAACAGGTCAAGGGCTGTTTCTTGTGACACTCAGGTCATATCCGAGTTTGTGCTCAGCATATCATAAGGTCGGAATTGATGAAACATTAAGACATAACCTTCTTTCTTACTTAGAGCAAGACTCTTAGTGCTTTGGGTGGAATGGGTGATAAGCATAGAGCTGTACCTCTTCGATTATGAATCCCCATTTTTTTCTGTTACTCGTCGAGTTATTTCCTTCTTTTTTCTCGCATAGCTGTTGTCGCGAACATCTAGATCGTCATTTCAATTACCGGGGACAGCTATAATCTCCTACATCGTCTGTCTACATCTACATTTATACTCCGCAAGCCACCCAACGGTGTGTGGCGGAGGGCACTTTACGTGCCACTGTCATTACCTCCCTTTCCTGTTCCAGTCGCGTATTGTTCGCGGGAAGAACGACGGCCGGAAAGCCTCCGTGCGCGCTCTAATCTCTCTAATTTTACATTCGTGATCTCCTCGGGAGGTATAAG
The DNA here is from genome assembly GCF_023864345.2 of Schistocerca serialis cubense. Taxonomy (NCBI): domain Eukaryota; kingdom Metazoa; phylum Arthropoda; class Insecta; order Orthoptera; family Acrididae; genus Schistocerca; species Schistocerca serialis. The sequence continues at coordinate 381,448,340 of NC_064638.1, read as the reverse complement.
TAGGGGGAAGCAATATATTCGATACCTCATCCAGAAACGCATCCTCTCGAAACCTGGACATCAAGCTACACCGCGATGTAGAGCGTCTCTCTTGTAAAGTCTGCCACTTGAGTTTGCTAAACATCTTGCTTACCAAATAACCCTGTGACGAAACGCGCCGCTCTTCTTTGGATCTTCTCTATCTCCTCTGTCAACCCGACCAGGTAGGGATCCCACACTGATGAGCAATACTCAAGTATAGGTCGAACGAGTGTTTTGTAAGCCACCTCCTTTGTTGATGGACTACATTTTCTAAGGACTCTCCCAATGAATCTCAACCTGGCACCCGCCTTACCAACAATTAATTTTATATGATCATTCCACTTCAAATCGTTCCCCACGCATACTCCCAGATATTTTACAGAGGTAACTGCTACCAGTGTTTGTTCCGCTATCATATAACCATACAATAAAGGATCCTTCTTTCTATGTATTCGCAATAAATTACATTTGTCTATGTTAAGGGTCAGTTGCCACTCCCTGCACCAAGTGCCTATCCGCTCCAGATCTTCCTGTATTTCGCTACAATTTTCTAATGCTGCAACTTCTCTGTATGCTACAACATCATCCGCGAAAAGCCGCATGGAACTTCCGACACTATCTACTAGGCCATTTATATATATTGTGAAAAGCAATGGTCCCATAACACTCCCCTGTGGCACGCCAGAGGTTCCTTTAACGTCTGTAAACGTCTCTCCATTGAGAACAACATGCTGTGTTCTGTTTGCTAAAAACTCTTCAATCCAGCCACACAGCTGGTCTGATATTCCGTAGGCTCTTACTTTGTTTATCAGGCGACAGTGCGGAACTGTATCGAACGCCTTCCGAAAGTCAAGGAAAATGGCATCTACCTGGGAGCCTGCATCTAATATTTTCTGGGTCTCGTGAACAGATAAAGCGAGTTGGGTCTCACACGATCGCTGTTTCCGGAATCCATGTTGATTCCTACAGAGTAGATCCTGCGTTTCCAGAAATGACATGATACGCGAGCAAAAAACGTGTTCTAAAATTCTACAACATTCTGTCATTTCGTTTACTAGCACTGCAGCTGTGCTTTGTGCCTTAGCGCCCGTAAAAGACGGAAGGAAATTTATCTGCGTCAGCAGCTGCCAGCCTATATGCAAGCCAGGACTTAACGCGAAATGACAGCCTCAGGAACCGTTGTTGAAATTCGTTAATTCAAAATTTAAGTTGACGTTTCTGTATTTCACTGGGTAAGTTGCGGAATACATGACACAGAACTCGTTTCAGTAATACGTTTAGTATTTTTGCTGCGTTAAGCACTGTTCTTGTTTGGACTGGTACTCAATGTTTCAGGATCGCCCAGTCATCATCAGGTGCCTTTGCTGTTATTCATACTTACGTAATGGCTGTTACTATAACCATGTGCCACTTTGGCCGATCCTATATAATATGAAACTCCATTTGTGGCACCCAGTTACATGGAAACGTCACAACACGATGTTAACATGTGGATAGAAACAGAGGCACGGACATTAACGTATATAAGCAGAATATTTCAACTTCCCTTGTCAGCTATAAATCACTAATAGTTTACAAAAAAACTGAGTATCGAAATGCGGGGAATGAAGGCGTTTTTCGTAAGTGACGCTTCTCAAAGATCGCACCATCGATTTCGATGTTGAGAAACAGATGACCTTGAAGAGCAATAGTTTTGAGATTTTGTGTGAAGATGGCACCAAACTAAATAGTTTTAAACTTTCGTATCGCCCATAGTTGGCTCCAGCCTCCAAGTGTTTTTTTAAATCTCTGTCCTCGGTGTGAAAGGAACCGCTGCAAGGACATCTGGCCAGTAATCTAATTTGCCCAGTGTGTCCCTATTGTGCGCTCCGCGAGATCACAGCTGCCGATAAGCTTTTTTTAATGAACTGTTCAGTGTTATTGTGGCCCAGTTTTAATAACTCGGATATTTTGAGACTCACTGAATGACAGTGGCTATTTATTTCATTTCGTAGCACTCGTATTATACTGTGCCTTTAGATTAACTACTCACTGATACCTTAACCGCCACTTAACGCGCCTTCGTTGTTACCGAATGAGTCCAAGTCGTTTTTTTTCCGTGGAATGCGGCTTTGTACTGAGGAAGCAAATGCTCAAGTTCTCAAGTTAACCATTTCGCCGGTATAAACGATCAAACTGCATCGGTCCAGCAGTTCTTCGTATTACGAATGGCGTCTGATGCAAATCGTACCTCGTATGTCGCGGTCGAGGGACCTGCGTGAAATGCCAACGATTTTGTTTGTGACACACGTGTAATCTACACACACAAGCGCACTGGTTATCTGTAATGAAGCACTGCCTGAAAAAAATTGCATACATTTTCAGTCAGATCTGGATAAGATTCCAAAGTGGTATACTGGTGTAGACTAAAAACGTACTATAAGTGTTCGTAAATGTAAAATCGTGTACTTCACAAAACGAAAAAACAACGTGGTATTCTGTGACTACAAGCCGGCCGAAGTGGCCGTGCGGTTAAAGGCGCTGCAGTCTGGAACCGCAAGACCGCTACGGTCGCAGGTTCGAATCCTGCCTCGGGCATGGATGTTTGTGATGTCCTTAGGTTAGTTAGGTTTCACTAGTTCTAAGTTCTATGGGACTAATGACCTCAGCAGTTGAGTCCCATAGTGCTCAGAGCCATTTGAACCATTTCTGTGACTACCATGTCAACGAGCCACAATAGCTATCCGTCAACGCATACAAATCTATGGGTGTATCAATTTTCGGTCGTAGATAAAGCAGGCGGCAGGCTTGATTCACTGACTGACTAGTAGCCAACTGCAGTTAGCAAAGGAGATTGCTTTAAAAACACTCGTGCATTACATCCTACAATACTGCTCAAGTGTGTGGATCCCATACAAAATCAAACTAACAAGGGATACTGAACATATACAGAGAGGGACAGCACGAATGGTCACAGGTCTGTTTAATCCAGTTCGCAGGCACATAAAAACAGACGTAAATTATCCCGAGGAAACCTAGTTAGAAAGTTTCTCGAACCAGATTTTAGGGATGTTTATGGGAATATACGACAACTCCTTAAGTACTGCTCTTGAAGGGCTCGCGAGAACAAGATCACAGTAATTACAGCATACACAGAGACGTTTAAACAGTCATTCTTCCCATGCTCCATACCTGAACGGAATGGGCAGAATCCCTAATAACTGTTCCAATCGGAAGCTTCCTCTGCCAGGCCCTTCAGAGCGGTTTGCAATGTATGGATGATGTAGATTATAGACGGTCTGTGTATTCCTGTCGCATCTGACATTATGTTATGCATAAGAAGCACTACTCAACAAAATTGATTTGAAACCTTCTTCTTAACAGTGAAGAGTTATAAGAAACCAATCACGGGTGTTTTTTAAGCATTGCACGCTTTCTTTGAGTTTAAGAATGGCGAACTATTAGATCATTTGTCTGAATATTTGTGGAAATTATACCTGATGTTGGTTGTCAGTTCAAATGGCTCTGAGCACTATGGGACTCAACTGCTAAGGTCATTAGTCCCCTAGAACTTAGAACTAGTTATACCTAACTAACCTAAGGACATCACAAACATCCATGCCCGAGGCAGGATTCGAACCTGCGACCGTAGCGGTCTTGCGGTTCCAGACTGCAGCGCCTTAAACCGCACGGCCACTTCGGCCGGCGTTGGTTGTCAGTGATGCATAGTATTGGAAGGGCATTGCCTTACGTTTCAAAGGAGGATACTGACTGTATTTTTAATGTTTCAATTTCTAAGTTGAGTTTTTACTAGTGTTGTCATTTGCATCGTGTTTGCAAAGTTACTGATGTTTTTCTTGTGAACCATAGTAATCAGTACCGATTTATTCAGGCATATCATCGTCAGTTTTTGGAAGGCAGCATCGTTCGTGTTTCTTTGCAAACGTACATGGTGCTTCATAAGTTTCGGGCCCGTGACGTATGACGTTCATTCTAATGAAGCCTGGTCATTGCGTCTACATTTGCACCACGTAACTGTGGGTATGGTGGCGCCATCTGTTGGTAGACAGACTGACGCGTGCGCACCGTTTGATGTTGCATAGCGCCAGCGTGGTTTCACGCCGAAGAAAAGGTGGTCACACAAGTTATCGTCCACTACCGAACATACAGGCGAGTAAGCAGGAACAACGAGGAGTGATTCGATTTTTGGCGGCGGTGGAAGTTGGAGGCCGTGAAATGTATCGACGGCTGAAGGCTGTGTACAGTGATTATAGTCTGAGTCGTTCAAATATTGTGGAATGGCGCAAACGATTCCTTGAGGGGCGCGAGTCACTGGAAGACGATGCTCGTCCTGGACATGCTCATCGTGTCATCACACCTGGAATGGTTGCGGAGGTGAGTGCTTTAGTCTTGGACAACCGCAGAATCACCGTGGACGAGATCAATCGGTTACTGGGTATTAGCGTGGGAACCGCCCACATCATAATACATCAACACTTGAACTTTCGAAAAATCTGTGCCCAGTGGGTTCCGAACCAACTGACCGTCGAACAGAGCAATACTCGATTGGCGCTGTCTTTGAGTCATCTGCAACGTAGTCATGAAGAGGAATACGACCTTCTGTCGCGTATTGTCACAGGTGACGAAACATGGTGTCACCATTTTTAACCGGAAAGCAAGCGTCAGAGCAATCAGTGGAAACATGCGACTTCACCACCTCCAAAGAAATCAACTGCCATGCACACCACTTCTGGTAAAGTCATGAAGTCCTCCTTTGTTGACCACAAGGGCCCACTGCTTTTTGAGTTCCTGGAACGGGGAACCACCGTCAATACCCAGCGTTATGAATCCACTTTACAGAACCTTAGACGAGCCATCAAGTCGAAACGCTGAGGCATGTTGTCCAATGGCGCTATCCTCCTGCAAGACAATGCCCGCCCACACACGGCCAATGCGGTGAAAATGACATTGCAGCAGTTTCGGTGGGAAACGCTGGAACATCCACCGTACAGTCCCAACCTTTCACCGTGTGACTTTCATGTGTCTGGGCCTCTAATACAAGCTGCCGGCCGGAGTGGCCGAGCGGTTCTAGGCGCTACAGTCTGGAACGGCGCGACCGCTACGGTCGTAGGTTCGAATCCTGCTTCGGGAATGGACGTGTGCGATGTCCTTAGGTTAGTTAGGCTTACGTAGTTCTAAGTTCTAGGGGACTGATGACCTCAGAAGTTAAGTCCCATAGTGCTCAGAGCCATTTGTACCATTTTTTCTAATACAAGCTATTCGCTGATATCGATTCGCAACGTACGACGAAGTGTGTGACTGGGTCCAGGCCTGGATCCGACAGCAAGGATTCAATCGACCGGCTAGTGTCGCAATGGGATAAATGTGCCAACAGTTTTGGCGACTATTTTTGAGTGTATGTACCGTGTATAACTACATCTTTGAGTTAATAAAATCGTTATCGTTACATTACACTAGTGGCCGGGTTTCATTTGAATACCCCTTATACTTTTGTGGTAGAATGACGGTCTTGCAAATGGATGTAGGCAGTATTTGTATTTGTATGGTGTTTCTGGTGGTGTTAAAACGACGTTGATTGAAAATATATCACGGTGGGGAGAAAATTACGGCAATTTTTTGTTCGAACACCAATTGAATTTGCTTATAAAGGATATCGTTACTACCTTCTAAGTGAACTACCACCCTATTCTTTCTCAGGGGAAAAAAAGTTTCACTCATCTGCTTCTGATTCGATATGCACTTTGCATAATAAATGTAGTATAGGCACGTGTGATGATCCAATACTTCAGTTCTACTCTACAGCAACCACTTAAGCACGAGCAATGGAGAAATTAATATTTGTTTGAAGAGACCTATTGAACAAATCATCAACAAAATCAAAACGAGGATAATGGAAGCAGTCGAATTAAACCGGGTGATGCTGAGGGAATTAGATTAGGAAATGAGACGCTTAAAGTAGTAAAGGAGTTTTGCTATTTGGAGAGCAAAATAACTGATGATGGTCGAAGTAGAGAGCATATAAAATGTAGACTGGCAATGGCAAGGAAAGCGTTTCTGAAGAAGAGAAGTCGTTTCTGAAAGTATTTGTGTGGGGTGTGGCGATGTATGGAAGTGAAATGTGGACGATAAATAGTTTGGGCGAGAAGACAATAGCTTTCGAAATGTGGTGCTGCAGAAGAATGCTGAGGATTAGGTGGGTAGATGACATAACTAATGAGGAGGTAGTGTATAGAATTGGGGAGAAATTTGTGGCACAACTTGACTGGGAGAAGGAATCGCTTGGTAGGACATATTCTGAGGCATCAAGGGATCACCAATTTAGTATTGGAGGGCAGCGTGGAGGGTAAAATCGTAGAGGGAGACCAAGAGAATGAATACACTAAACAGATTCAGATGGATGTAGGTTGCAGTAGGTACTGGGAGATGAAGAAGCTTGCACGGGATAGAGTAGCATGGAGAGCTGCATCAAACCGGTCTCTGCACCGAAGACCACAACAACAATATTGAACAAATCCTTGTAACAGATAGACATTGCTACGGTGTTCATTTGAAACTGACAAATACACTGTTACAAGAGGGTTCTATCTATACCGCAATCCAAGTACTAATGACAACGCAGCTACCGGAATTTTATTTTAATTTTCTTCCATGCTTATGTCACACGGAATCCATAAATGCGACGTGAATTCAAAATAATAGCGTAAGTTGCTACAAAAAATTGTATGCTCTAATTTTTACTTTTAGTTCTCTAAAAGAATGCACTTTTGCATTTCGTATTGTTGTCGCACGTTCACTAAAGCTCTCGGAAGATTCTACTTTGCACCTGGGAGATGCTTAATTATGTAAGACGACGAGAGATGATGCAGAAACGGTTAAATGAGCTGCGGCAATGCGCGAAGAGACCGCACCTCTGGCCGCTGACGGCTTTTGGAAGTCCGCCAATGAAAGCCAAGCGGTGTCGCCGTCGCGAGGGATTACGCGCCGCGCGGTTGCGCCGAGCTGGGACAAGTCGGAGCGAGTCGCACGGAAAAGTGAGACGGCCTTGCGGAAGACTTGGGTGCCGAAGGTCCCAGGCAACCCGAGACCCGAGCCCGCGAAATGAAACGACTCTTTGTTTCCGTCTGCTCTGCCGCCATTTTCAAATCAGTCAGCACACGCGCAGCAACACGTCTGCGATTTGTCGCGGACTGTGCCCTATGCTAAAGTAAGCACAGCGGACCCAACTGTGTAACTTGTCACAGTCTGACTGGAGGAAAACCGTGTTTAGAAATACATGAAATATTGGCTACGAACTTCTAGGACGTGTAATAGGCACTGAGTGGCTAATGACAGAATACAGATCAATGTAAGTAGATGGTTTGTTTTTCTGTCACTAGCGAAGCAAAATCGAGTCGTATCACGTATAAGTACGTCACTTTCGCCCCAAACAAGCAGAGTCAGTCCCATACTCGGGAAGTGACAGGGTCGATAGGAACACGGTGTCGAAACAGAAGTATCGATACTTTACACATTTCTAGTATTGTAAGAGCCGACCGCGGTGGCCGAACGGTTCTAGGCGCTTCAGCCCGGAACCGCGCGACTACTACGATCGCAGGTTCGAATCCTGCCTCGGGCATGGATGTGTGTGATGTTAGTTAGGTTTAAGTAGTTCCAAGTTCTAGGGGACTGATGACCTCAGATGTTAAGTCCCATAGTGTTCAGAGCCATTTGAACCAGTATTGTAAGAAAAAAAATGTACGACGTCGTTATAATTAAAGTGCAGTTACTCACAGGGGTCCAGTATGTACTATAGTTATCGTATGGCAACTAAACTTGTTACATATTCAGATGCGTAAATGTGAAACCAATTTACACTAGGAAAAGCTGGTTCCAGTTTTGGCCATAGTACGGAAAAGTTTTCATACGTAACAGATTAAGAACGGGACGTGGACGAAAAGGTTAAACAAATGAGAAACGCATAATGTTGCTGTCATCATTAGGCGCCGTTTATACAATTTGTTCAATATGAGGACCAGAAGAGATGCTGTACCGCGCCGTATTTACACCTGTTGGCCAAAATTGGAACTAGTCTTTTTCAGCGTACATCGGTTCCACATTAACACATTAGCATATCTAGTAAGTTTCGCTGAGGTACGATAATTACGGACCACACAGGACCTCAATGGAAGCTGCACTTTAATTAGAAGCACTCGGCAGGTATCGATACTTCTCTTTGATAAAAAAAAGAGTAGGTAGTCTCTATCGGCTCCATTCCCTTCATCTCTGTTTTAAAATCCATCTTTAACTGAGAGAAATGTCGATTTTCAAAAATTTTGAATTGACTAATACAAGTGTTAAATCAAGAAACGTTATTATGTAAAAAATTTGGAATTTGAAATTGAAATTATAGAATAGATTATTAGAAACACAGCTGAACAATAGTCAAAGGTAAACAAATTAAGTATTCCCTAAAACTCCTATTCTTTCTCCACAAACTTACAAAAAATATTATAGCCAGCCGTTTTGCTGATAATTTCTTACAGAACTTTGACAACATTATGCCCGCCTTTGAAAATAAAGTCTCAAAGGACAGGACTTTGTCGATCGCATGCAGATGGTTTGCTCAATTGTTGGCCTGTTGCTACTTGCGTGTTCAGTTTCCGAAAGTGTTCTAACTGAGCCACGCGGCCAAAATATCAGGTAAATAATTAAAATTTATAAATCATTACTAGGGTCATGCGATGCGATACCTGCTATGAAATATTGATATAAGTAAAAGTATCAGTTCAAAAGTATCGAGTAAAGCCTCGACATAGAAATGAATGTCTCGATACCTGGAAGTATCGATACTTCATCCGTGTCCCTGCCGACAAGCAGCGTGGGAAGTCAGTGTGGTGGTTCGCGTTGCCTCTTTCGATATGTTATGGAGTGTCAAGTTTGATTCTCTGCCTGCAGAGGTGGCACAGTGATTAAGACTCTAGTTCGGGAGGGTAGCTCTTCAAATTCTCGTCTGGGTATCCAGACTGACGTTCTCCGATGTTTCGATAAATGAATAAAGGCAAATGCCATGATGGATCCTTCGAGCGAGGACGTTCGATTTCGCTACCCATCTGTCCCAAGTAGTGGGCTGGACGTTAAACTACAAAATTTCTTCCTTTTTAATAATTTTTTGCGTGACAAAGGGTAATATCAATTATTATTGTTATGGATGAGTAGATAGAGTGAAAATTAGTGCCAGTAATGTGAACAGCTGCGCTGGAGTTACATCAAAGTGCTCACCGATATTACATCCCCATCCGACGAACCATCAACAGTGTCATATGCCATCAATCAGAGAGAGAGAGAGAGAGAGAGAGAGAGAGAGAGCGATGAACGGAACAAATGGCTGTGAGCACTATGGCACTTAACATCTGAGGTCATCAGTGCCCTAGAACTTAGAACTACTTAAACCTAACTAACCTAAGGACATCACACATAACCATGCCCGAGGCAGGATTCGAACCTGCGACCGTAGCGGTCGCATGGTTCCAGACTGAAGCGCCTAGAACCGTTCGACCACTCCGGCCGACAGTTTAACGTGAAATCGGAACCACGTATCGACCCCACACTTCGTTGAGAGCTGATTGATAGCTTGAAACGCAGACTGAAAAATACGATGTCTGGCGGTGGTTCGATCGAGCGACCTCTCGGTTTCGACCACCAGGCCCAAGAATTTGAACCACCTACCTTCGGATCGAACACCACCATACTAGTAATGATGAGCGATTCTATCTATGTATACGGGTGAGGAACCAATGCGTCGCCGACCGATGTGGCCGAGTGGTTCTTGGCGCTTCAGTCTGGAACCGCGCGACCGCTACGGTCGCTGGTTGGGACTGATGACCACAGATGTTAAGTCCCATAGTGCTCAGAGCCATTTGAACCAATGCGTCGAAAGCGTCGCGACATAAACACCTGCTACCTCCGCTATTGTTGATAAACGTGTCATCATCTTTGGTTAGCGGTACACATTGCTTCAACCCCACCTGAAATTTTAATCCGCCGCGTAATGTGCCACAGTGATTAAGGCCACAGGTTCGCAATTGGAAGACGCAAAGTTTAAATCCCAGCCCAGCCCTACTGATTTTTCTTCTGCCCACGAGGTGGATTGGAAGGACTTTAACAAGGTCGGGTGGAAACCCACCCGGGTAATACGCAGCACGGAGCAGGCGACCCCTAGAGTACTGTGGGGGTGACAGGCTAGATTTGGATAAGACCTGAGCACTAACGCAGGCACGGCGGACGGGTCGTTTTCCACGCTACCTTGTGAAGTGTTTACTTCAGGTAAACACTACGATGGTTTTTATAGCACGGTCACGCATAATGCACTACGCCACTCTCGTTCGAAGAGTTAACGCTCAGTGATAACATCGAAGTCGGCGGGATGCGGAACTTCTTTTTCGAGCAATTATGCGTTTGAAGAATACGAATGCTGGTGACACGCAAGGGCGATTAGTTTGACTGATACTGCTGGCTGCGCCGAAGCTGCCGGGGTAGTGTTACGGACGGCGTACGAGATGATAGCTTTCCCCTCATTTGCATGTGGCGCGCACGCCCTGCCCCGCGGCGAGCAGACCTGCCTCCGAGGCCACACACGAGACCCGGCCGCTGTCGCAGACGCCAACTGCTCGTTCTGCGCCATTACACGGTCGCGAGTCCGCGCGTCGGCTGCCGCCAAGTCTTGTGTGCTGACATCGAAGGACAAGCATCGAGAGATGTTTCTTCGGGCTGCACTGAAGGGAAAACATAAACGCAGCCTCACTTCAAAAAGCGTCCCCGGTTCTAATGTTTGAAACTCCTCTCAGTTTTCGTTTTCAGTTTGTCCGGACTACAAAAAAAGACATTTACGGAATGACTAAATCGTCTATTTCCGATGGGATGTTTCTTGCAACAAGCCTAAACAATGTCAAAACATAGAAGGGAAGATGCTTACGCGGAAACAACCTGTTTTCGGTTACATCGTCTTATTTTTCTTTTCTTTTTTCTTTTTTTTCAACGCCTGAGTAACCTGAGTGTTCAGACCGCTCAAAATAACTGGTTTCTAAAATAAACGATTATCGGTTTTCATTCCTATCAAAAAAATGGTTCAAATGGGACTTAACATCTGTGGTCATCAGTCCCCTAGAACTTAGAACTACTTAAACCTAACTAACCTAAGGACATCACACACATCCATGCCCGAGGCAGGATTCGAACCTGCGACCGTAGCAGTCGCGCGGTTCCGGACTGAGCGCCTAGAACCGCGAGGCCACCGCGGCCGGCCATTCCTATCATTTCCCGTATTAAACTCAATAAAATCAAATGTGTAACAAAGACTGAAAAATTTTGACTCCCTCAATTCCGCCGGCCGGAGTGGCCGAGCGGTTCTAGGCGCTACAGTCTGGAACCGCGCGACCGCTATGGTTCTAATGGGTCTGAGCACTATGGGACTCAACTGCTGAGGTCATTAGTCCCCTAGAACTTAGAACTAGTTAAACCTAACTAACCTAAGGACATCACAAACATCCATGCCCGAGGCAGGATTCGAACCTGCGACCGTAGCAGTCGCGCGGTTCCGGACTGAGCGCCTAGAACCGCGAGGCCACCGCGGCCGGCCATTCCTATCATTTCCCGTATTAAACTCAATAAAATCAAATGTGTAACAAAGACTGAAAAATTTTGACTCCCTCAATTCCGCCGGCCGGAGTGGCCGAGCGGTTCTAGGCGCTACAGTCTGGAACCGCGCGACCGCTATGGTTCTAATGGGTCTGAGCACTATGGGACTCAACTGCTGAGGTCATTAGTCCCCTAGAACTTAGAACTAGTTAAACCTAACTAACCTAAGGACATCACAAACATCCATGCCCGAGGCAGGATTCGAACCTGCGACCGTAGCAGTCGCGCGGTTCCGGACTGAGCGCCTAGAACCGCGAGGCCACCGCGGCCGGCCATTCCTATCATTTCCCGTATTAAACTCAATAAAATCAAATGTGTAACAAAGACTGAAAAATTTTGACTCCCTCAATTCCGCCGGCCGGAGTGGCCGAGCGGTTCTAGGCGCTACAGTCTGGAACCGCGCGACCGCTATGGTTCTAATGGGTCTGAGCACTATGGGACTCAACTGCTGAGGTCATTAGTCCCCTAGAACTTAGAACTAGTTAAACCTAACTAACCTAAGGACATCACAAACATCCATGCCCGAGGTAGGATTCGAAGCTGCGACCGTAGCGGTCTTGCGGTTCCAGACTGCAGCGCCTTTAACCGCACGGCCACTTCGGCCGGCGCGACCGCTATGATCGCAGGTTCGAATCCTGCCTCGGGCATGGATGTGTGTGATGTCCTTAGCTTAGTTAGGTTAAAGTAGTTCTAAGTTCTAGGGGACTGATGACCTTCGAGTGGATAGTTGTAATGTATTCTCTGTCAACGGGTAATTAAAGCTTAACCGCCGTTCGCTGGTAGCTTGCCATTTGCATGGCATAAAGACTTGAAGAAAAAAAGAATATACGTTAACGGCATAGGAACAGGTTCCATGTACCTAAAATCCTTCCGTGCGTCACAGATACGACTAGAACGCCACTGCAATAAATTCAGTGCTACCTTTCCGTTACGTCCACTACAACAGAAGCCACAGGATGTATAAGAGCTCTGCGATATAATACGAGGGTGAATCAAATGACAACCTTAAATATTTTTAAATATTATTTATTGTGCAGAAGTGGTACAAAGCTGTATCACTTTTCAACATAATCTCCCCCACGCACAAGACAAGTCCTCCAGCGCTTACAAAGTGCATAAATTCTTTTTAAAAAAATTCTTTTCATAGTCCGCGCAAACACTCATGCACCGCGTTCCGTACCTCTTCATCAGAACGGAACTTCTTTCCTCCCACTGCGTCTTTGAGTGGTCAGAACATATGGAAATCATTTGGGGCAATGTCTGGTGAGTATGGTGGATGAGGAAGCACTCAAAATGCAGGTCTGTCATTGTTGCAACTGTTGTACGGGCAGTGTGGGGCCTTGCATTGTCATGTTGCAAAAGGACACTTGCTGACAGCAATCCACGTCGCTTTGATTTGATTGCAGGCCGCAGATGATTTTTTAGGAGATCGGTGTATAATGCACTGGTGACAGTGGTCCCTCTAGGCACTTTTTTCATCCCAAAAGAGTCAGCATAACCTTCCCTGCTGATGGTTCTGTTCGAAACTTCTTTGGTTTTGGTGATGAGGAAAGGCGTCATTCCTTGCTCGCTCTCTTCGTTTCCGGTTGGTAGAAGTGAACTCAGGTTTCGTCCTCAGTAACGACTCTTGCAAGGAAGCCATCACCTTCTCGTTCAAAGCGCCGAAGAAGTTCTTCGCAAGAATCAACACGTCGTTCTCTCATTTCAGGAGTCAGCTGTCGTGGCACCCATCTCGCAGACACTTTGTGAAACTGGAGCACATCATGCACAATGTGGTGTGCTGACCCACGACTAATCTATAAAGGTTTTCCTTCACTATAGCTTCAACTGTTGCAAAGTTCTGTGGAGTCACCACTCGTTGTGCCTGACCTGGACGAGGAGCATCTTCCACTGAAGTTACACCATTTGCGAACTTCCTACTCCATTCGTAGACTTGCTGCTGTGCCAAACATGCATCACCGTACTGAACCTTCATTCGTCGATGAATTTCAATAGGTTTCACACCTTCACTACGCAAAAACCGAATAACAGAACGCTGTTCTTCCCTGTTGAAAATCGCAATTGGGGCGGCCATCTTTATACTGATACTGCGACGGTATGCGTGCATCTGCACTATGCTGCCACCTACAGGCCATTCTGCACGCTGTTTGTAGCACGCTTACCAGCTTGCAGGATAACGGCGCGAAGTTTCGATTTGTTATTACAAATTTAAGGTTTTCATTTGACTCACCCTCATAGGAGTACATTGTAATAAGGAAAGGAAGAGTAAAATTTAATTTCTCGTCGACCACGATATCATTAGGAATTGCTCGGATAAAACAATGATGAGGCAGAAAATGGGCCTTGTTCTGTTCCAAGGAAGCGCCCGAACATTCGCTATAGTGATTTGTGGAAATCAGCGGAATAGATCTGGATGGCTGGACGAAAATTTGAAATCAGCCCCTCCAGAATGATATGCCACAGCTCTATCCATTGCGGTATGTCGCCACGCAGAGATGTAATGCGATGTGTATCTGTTTGCGCAGCAACTAACTGACTTCGGATTATTACCCGCGCCTACTAGCAGTTAACAGACAACAACGTGAAAGAATGCATTATCTTAATCCGGTTTATAAGTGTTATAGTTTATGCAAATGTAGCCAGCTATCTGTGCATGGGTAATTTGCATGCGCCGAAGCGACCAACACAGGTCGCGGTCAGAGCTTCCAGCGTGAACTAATCTCAGAAAATGAGCCACTGCCGTATGACAATAGCTTCTTTAATATGGAAATTTGACTGAGTGCCGGTCTTATGTCATGGAACTTAAGGTAACTGTTGAGTGAAGTCATCGGCTAGTACGAGGACTACGTAAGCCTAACACAATGGTGTCTTCTATTTTGGTTCCCGACCGCGAATACCCCGTGTTGTGATGAGAGCGAGCGATCACAGAACAGCCGTACCAGGAAGTCGTGTAGCTGCGTGCTGCGGTGCGGTGCCAGAGGTCTTGCTTCTGCCGAGAACGTGCGTGGTTCACGTGTAGGAAGCACGTGATCTGGATGTGTACCACACTGCATCTTCATTCTCTTTCCCCATATGTATACCCTCCACTATTCAAAGATCTTGATTCGAAGCTTTTGTTTGCTCTCCTCCGCTCTCCAGTTAGCCGACCCACATCATCCAACCCCCCCCCCCCCACCCTCCCCCCTCCCCCCCCCCTCCGCCCCCCTCACCACTGCCTCACTTGCGCGCGCGCGCGCGCGCACACACACACACACACACACACACACACACAGAGAGAGAGAGAGAGAGAGAGAGAGAGAGAAGAATGCTTCTGTGTTGAATACCGGACTCGTATGCAAGGATAATACAGTATACACTAAAGAAATGAAGCGATTATTCTGAAGACTTGGGGTCTTACACTGTGCTGATTGAATACGTAAAACTAAACACCGTGCGAACAGGGACGACCGGCCGCCGTGTCATCCTCAGCACACAGGCGTCGAAGGATGCGGATATGGAGGGGCATGTGGTCCGCACACCGCTCTCCCGGCCGTATGTCAGTTTACGAGACCGGAGCCGCTACTGCTCAATCAAGTAGCTCCTCAGTTTGCCTCACAAGGGCTCAGCCCGCTTGCCAACAGCCCTCGGCAGACCGGATGGTCACCCATCCAAGTGCTAGCCCAGCCGGGCAACGCTTAACTTCGGTGATCTGACGGAAACCGAAATGTATGTTGGCGGCAGTAGAATTGTTCTGCAGTCGGCCTCAGATGCCGAGTCCCTAAATTTTCTCAGTAGTGTTCCTCGAAAAGAACGTCGTCTTCCCTCCAGGGATTCCCAATTGATTTCCTGAAGCATCTCCGTAATACGTGCGTGTCGTTCGAACCTACCGGTAACAAATCTAGCAGTCCGCCTATGAATTGCTCCGTTGTCTTCCTTTAATATGGTCTGTTGGGGATCCCGTACAGTCCAGCAGCACTCAAGAATGGGTCACACTAGCGTCCCCCGGCGTCTTTTTGTGTCTGTATGTGAAGCCTACACTCAGGAAGTGCTGTAGAGATTTTGATACAGTTTTCAGTAACAGATAGACTGATTCAAGAGCAAGGTTTTATGTGTACTGTGTGTGCAAGGAGGAATAGTAAACATTCAGAGACATGACAGGAACGATCATTCGAAGCAAAGAAGACCTATTAAATATGGGCTCTAAAAGGCATACCTTAAGATCTATGAACACTTGTTCATATTCGCGAGTCTCATAATTGTTAAGGTATGCGTTTGAGCCCATGTTTTCTAGGTCTTTTTTTTTATTTTGAATGATCGTTACTGTCATATCTCTGAATATTTACTATTCCTCCTCGGACACCCCACATAGTTTATTAAAGCTACGCCAGGCAGTTGTCCTGCCGTAGGTGTTTAGCGCTACCCGTGCAAAGTTCCGAGCGGTGTGGCGCAAAGGTTAGCGTTCCGGACACGCATTTGGAAGATCGAAGGTTCAGGTTTCCTTTCGGCTCGTCCACATTTACGTTTTCCATTATTTACCTAAATCTTTCCAGGCAAATGTCAGAATGGTTGCTTTCAAAGGGGTACGGCCAATTTCACTCCCTATCCTTTCGTAATTGGAACTTGTGCTTAGTCTTTAATGATCGTGCTGTTGATGGGTCATTAAACTGTAAGCTTCCTCCTTCCCTTCGGTGCGAAGCGGGGACGGCTCACTAGTCATAATTAATTACGAAAACTGACACGCATGAAAACGTGAGATAATAGAAGTAAAAACATTCCAGAATAAGTGTCCGCTGATGAGTCGTTTGATGGTTGTGAATGGGTGATTGCGAGCCACAACTGAACTATGAAGTATTATCCCCGTTAATAGAAACATGTTGGAAATGTAAAAAAAAAAAATGGCTCTGAGCACTATGGGACTTAACATCTATGGTCATCAGTCCCCTAGAACTTAGAACTACTTAAACCTAACTAACCTAAGGACAGCACACAACACCCAGCCATCACGAGGCAGAGAAAAATCCCTGACCCCGCCGGGAATCGAACCCGGGAACCCGGGCGTCGGAAGCGAGAACGCTACCGCACGACCACGAGATGCGGGCTTGGAAATGTAATCTTCTTCATTAAGCTCCATCTAACTGGACACATTGCGCTTCGCAGTGGTCTGCAGAGCATACAATGTGTTCGACCCTTGTGGGTACAAACGATAGATGCAAGTAGGCGACAACGAAACAAGCAAATAATCTCAAGGAACTTAGATCCGAAAACCAAAGATTTCCCAAGTACGAAGCATTACGACTGAGTACATGTATACCTTGTTACACTGAGAATCCAAACTGTAGATATGCCCTTGAGGACAAACAAATTACAACCAGTATTCCATACGGCAGCTGTTCGTGTAAACGCAGGCTTCAGCATGTCTGCCCATCGATGCCGGTACACGTTCATAAATCCCAGGAGTGTACTGTGTATACAGACAACCACCTGCAACGCGTTCCCGGAGTTCATCGACATTATCAACAGGGCTCGAATACACCAAACCCCACACGAAAGGACCCAACAGTATGAGATGGGGGAAACTGGAAGGCCCAAGATACTGGGGAGCCATGACCGACTCATTTCCAGTACTTAGGTATCCGGAATGATGATAAAGTCAAACGACGGCAGCTATCACTTTGTATTAAACATAGCATTAGACGTTCATAGTGTCGTAACACTGGTATGACTGCACTTCTACAAACGTCGTATAGCGGGAAAACTACTAGTTTCCGGGCCTATGCTTGGTAGGATTATTTGTTTGTTTCATTATCCTCTACTCGTCCCTTTCGTTTGTCCTTATAATAGTTGAACACCCTGTAAATGTGGGTTGAGATAAGGAAGTGTGTTGAACCAACGTTATTTATGATTTAGATGCGTGAAATTGTGAAAGAGATTAGGAAACTCATAGAGGAAGGGTGGTGAAGTTACTGCTATTTGTCGATGATACTGTGGTGTTGGGAACCAACAGTAAGAATTTAAAATAACAAGTAAGCGCCTTTAATGAAAAAAATAGAGAAATGTGGAATTAAATGCAGTTGGGAGAAAAGTAAGACTGTGATGGTAACCAGAGTAGACAGAAAAGGCAAGGGACAAATTAACATTAAAGTACAGGGTTTTGATATTGAAGCTAATTTTAAATACCTGGGATATGTGATAATGGAGTATTCAGGACCGGAGGTACAAGTTACTGAAAGGGTACGACAGAGCAATCCATGTTAACAGTGAGTGAACGGCCTAGAGTGGGGAGGGGAGAGGTCAGTTGAAGTGTAAGGTTCAAAAATGGTTCAAATGGCTCTGAGCACTATGGGACTTAACATCTGAGGTCACCAGTCTCCTAGAACTTAGAACTACTTAAACCTAACTAACCTAAGCACATCACACACATCCATGCCCGAGGCAGGATTCGAACCTACGACCGTAGCAGTCGCACGGTTACGGACTGAAGCGCGTAGAATCACTCACCGACAGCGCCGGCGAAGTGTAAGGAATTGCTGTACAAGGACTTCTTAACGCTGATACATCGGAGACATGAACAACGACAAGAAAAGAAGAAAGTACTAACCAAGCCGTGAAATGAAATTCCGAAGAAGTATGTCATGGAAAAGGAGGAGAGACAGAGTGGCAATTGA
Organism: Schistocerca serialis cubense; assembly: GCF_023864345.2. Lineage (NCBI taxonomy): Eukaryota > Metazoa > Arthropoda > Insecta > Orthoptera > Acrididae > Schistocerca > Schistocerca serialis. The sequence continues at coordinate 381,430,002 of NC_064638.1, read as the reverse complement.
AGATGTTACGATTGAGATTGGAGAAGAAAAGCTGAATGAGCGTACTGAGAAGAACAGGTTAAATTGGTTTGGACGTGTAAAAAGAATGCAAGACGGAAGAATACCAAAACGAAAAATGGAGGCCAAGTTTGAGGGCAATAGGGAGATCTAGAGCAAGACGGATTGACTAAATAAAGACCAGTTTAAGAAGAAGGAATATTGACTGGAACAAAACAAGTTATAGAAGAATGTTGGTGGAAAGACTGGGTAAAGTGGGGAATTACCATAAATGTCTCAACCCGGCCTAATGGTGCATAAAGAGGGAACGAAGATGACACTCCTGTATATGTCGATACACAGAGTAATGGGTCTCCTCGCGTATATATGCGTAGTACGTTACATTTATTTATGTTCATTGTCAGTAGCTGTTCTTACAAGAATCATTGATCCCAAAGGGCTGCGTTGCAAAAGAGTGTCATTTTATTAATTTACGCGAGAGGTTTCTTTGCTCGAAAGAAACTTTAAGTTTTTAGAACGAGGTAACATCAATTTGATAGTGAGATCATGTCTCCGATGTATGTTGAGAGTAGTAGCTGTGAAGCTGATAGTTTTGCACTTACGTGTGGCCACCTGTAAAGGACTGTTCTGACAGCGACGCGGTAAAGTGCTTTCTCCAGCTGCTGTTTTGCGCAATAAAAGACTGTCATCTTTCAGAACTTAAATCCTATTATTGCGTTCAACCGTTGCCGTCCACCACAGGCGGCAAGAAAGCGGCAGTTTGGTTGGCACCTGCGGAACAATGAAAGGGAGCTTCGTCGCGGAGCCTCAAAGCACAGTAGAACGCCGCCGCTCGGGTAGTAGTTAGTCACGCTTTCCTCCCGGACTTACTGTAGTCTAGACAACAACGTTCTCTCCCTCTGTCCCCTGTCGAAGCTGTGCGGCCAATTTGTCACCGTTCGGAAAAAGAAAGGCCACCGGTAGGCGGATACTCCGAGCTGCGACTCGGCGATGTGTTGACGATGACACTGTGCTTACGGAGGCGATGACTTCATGCCCGTGATGGAACGGGACTTATCCCGCGTAGGTTGCGTGGCAAGTTCCCGTATAATTGTACGTAACGAGTTTTACTCTCTCTCTCTCTCTCTCTCTCTCTCTCTCTCTCTCTCTGTCTGTCTGACTGTGTGGGTGGGGGAGTTTAGCGAGAGGCTGTAGTCAGATTCACACATAGGCACACACAAGTACCAGCTTATTACTTGACAAAGCAAATAGTAGCAGTCCCGGTCGTAGTGAGAACTTGCTTCGTCACGTAGCTGGGTACAGCGAAATTACATACATAGCCATACTCTCCAAACCACTGTGAAGTGCGTGGCAGAGGGTACTGCCCACTTTACCAGGTATCAGGGTTCCTTCCTGTTCCATTCACTTATGGAACGTGGGGAAATGACTGCTTGAATGCCTCTGTGCTCGCTGTAGCTAATCTTGTCCTTGAGATTTCTACGAGAGCGATACACAGGTGGTTGTAGTGTGTTCCTAGATTCCTTCCTGAAAACTGTTTCTTGAAACTTGGTAAACAAGCCTCCACGGGATGTTTTGCATCCATCTGCACGACTCTGCCAGTTCAGTTTCTTCAGCAGCTCCGCGACACTCTCCCACGGATCGTACAAACCTGTGACCACTCGTGCTGCCCGTCTCTGTATACGTTCAATATCCCTTGTCAGTCGTACTTGGTACAAGTCCCACATACTTGAGCAATATTCTAGGATGGGTCGGGCAAATATTGAGTAAGCAGTTTTCTTTGTACCCTGGTTGCATTTTCCCAGTATCCTATCAGTGATACGAGGTCTGCGGCCTGCTTTACCTACGTCTAAGCCTGTGTGATCATTGCAAAATGGTTCAAATGGCTCTGAGCACTATGGGACTTAACATGTGAGGTCATCAGTCCCCTAGAACTTAGAACTACTTAAGCCTAGCTAACCTAAGGACATCACACACATCCATGCCCGAGGCAGGATTCGAACCTGCGACTGTAGCGCGGTTCCAGACTGAAACGCTTGGAACCGTTCGGCCACACCGGCCGGCTATCATTGCATTTCATATCTTTACAAACCGTTACTTTCTAGGTATTAGGATGAATTGACCAATTGCGGTTTTGATTCAAAGGTGGTGTCGTAGGATACCATGTTATTTCGTTTTGTTAAGTGCAAAGTTTTACATTTCCTAACATTTAAAGCAAGTTGACAAACTCCGCACCACTATGAAATCTTATCAAGTTGTTACCTAACAGTGCAAACGCGAAACTACCGCCGAAAATGCCCTGCTTTTGACGTCATTAAATGTACTGACGTCTATCTGAGTGCGCGTCGTTGCCCGGGTATGTTTTTAATCCAATCTTCTATGAGTCCATCTCCTATTCCCCCGCCCTTCTCTTTGTCCATCTTCTCTTTCCCCCTCTCTATCTGCGCATCTCCTCCTCCTCCTCCATTCTCTAGCCACGTTATCACCCAATCCCAAAAGAAGTTTGCTGGCTTTCACCTCCGCAGTATTTTTCCCAAGTAGTAAGTAAATCTGTACCAAATTCAGTTTAACTCGATCCAGGCGTTTAGGTAGAGCTTTTTAGCCGTGGCTTGACCCGTGTACAATTCACTCGAAGTAATTCTGCAAATCTAAGTGTAGTTAGCCAGCAGTTCCAGAAACATCTGCATCTGTACTCCGTAAGGCAACTTATGGTGTGTGGCAGAGCATACTTTACTTCGCCACTTTCCTTTTCCTGTCGGACGGTGCGACGGACGAATAATTATTGCTAAGTCTTCAGGCGAGCTCCGTTCTCTGTAAACGTGGCCTCGTGGTATTTTCGCGAAATATGCGTAGGAGGAAGAAATATATTGGTTAACTCTTCTAGGAATGTGCGCCACCGGGAATTTTAACAGTAAATCTAGTCGTGATGCACAATGCAACCCTTGAACCGTCCACCACTGAAGCAAGGTGACCATGCCCGTGCTGCTTTTACATTTACTAAACGAAGCTGTAACGAAATGTCATTCTTTGGATCTGGTAAGTGTCTCTGAGTGAAGAACAATATTTAATTATCAGGCGAACGACAATTTTGTTAGCTACCACCTTCGATTGGATAACATTTCCTGAGGATTCTTGCAATGAATCTCAGTCTGGTATCAGCCCTTCCTATTATTACTTTTCTATGGTCATTCCACTTTAAATCGTTCCCTAGCCGGCCGTTGTGGCCGAGAGGTTCTAGGCGCTTTAGTCCGGAACCGTGCTGCTGCAACGGTCGCAGGTTCGAATCCTGCCTCGGGCATAGATGTGTTTGCTGTCCTGAAGTTAGTTAGGTTTCAGTAGTTCTAAGTGTCGGCGATTGATGACCGCAGATGTTAAGCCCCATAGTGCTTAAAGCCATTTGAAATAGTTCCCTAAGCGTACCTCAGATTACTTAACGGATATTATTACTTCCATTGATTCTTGGACAGTGCTATCTCGAGAGCAATGAAAGTAAGCTGCTTGCATTACTAAGGAATCACATCTACATCTACGTGGATACTCTGCAAATCACACTAAAGGGCCTGGCAGAGGGTTCATCGAACCGTCTTCACAATAATTCTCTATTATTCCAACCCCGAACAGCGCGCAGAAAAAACAGACACCTATATCTTTCCATACGAGCTCTGGTTTCCCTTATTTTATCGTGGTGATTGTTCCTTCCTATGTAAGTCGGTGTCAACAAAATATTTTCGCATTCGTTAGAGAAAGTTGGTAATTGAAATTTCGTGAGAAGATTCCGCCGCAACGATAAACACCTTTGTTTTCGTGGTATCCATCTCAAATCCTGTATCATGTCCTTGACACTCTCTCCCTATTTCGGGATAATACAAAACGTACTGCTCTTCTTTGAACCTGCTTAATGTACTCCGTTAACCCTATCTGGTAAGGATCGGAGACCACGCAGCACAACTCAAAATGAAGACGGACAAGCGTAGTGTAGGCAATCTCTTCAGCAGATGTGTTAAATTTTCTAATTGTTCTGCCAATAAAACGCAATCTTTAGTTTGCTTTCTATTTTCTATGTGTTCTTTCCAATTTACATTGTTCGTAATTGTAATTCCTAGATATTTAGTCGAATTAGCGGCCTTTAGATTAGACTGATTTGTCGTGTAACCGAAGTTCAACGGATTTCTTTTAGCACCTCACACTTTTCATTATTTACGGTCAATTGCCAATTTTTGCACCAGTCAGATATCCTTTATAAGTCGTTTTGCAATTTTGTTTTGGTTTTCTGATGAGTTTACCAGACGATAAACGACAGCATCATCTGCAAAGAGGCCGCGCGGGATAGCCGTGCGGTCAAGGGCGCCTTGTCACGGTTCGCGCGGCTCCCCCCGTCGGAGGATCGAGTCCTCCCTCGGGCACAGGTGCGTGTGTTGTCCTTAGCGTAAGTTAGTTCAGGTTAGATTAAGTAGTGTGTAAGCCCAGGGACCAATGACCTCAGCAGTTTGGTCCCATAGTCCTTACCACAAATTTCCATTTTCCATCTGCAAAGAACAAAAGACGGCTGCTCAGATTGTCTCATAAATCGTCAGCATAGATAAGGAGCAGCAGAGGGCCTATAACACAACCTTGGGGAACGTCAGAAGTCGCTTCTGTTTTACTCGATGACTTTCCGTCTATTACTACTAACTGTGCCATCTCTGGCAGGAAATCACGAATCCAGTCACATAACTAAGACGATATTCCATAAGCACGCAATTTCACTACAATCCGCTTGTATGGCAGAATGTAAAAAGCTTTTTGGAAATGTAGAAATACGGAATCAACTTGAAATCCTTTGTCAGTACCACTCAACACTTGGTGTCTGTAAAGAGCTAGTTGTGTTTCACAGGAACGATGTTTTCTAAATCCGTGTTTAACGTGTGTCAATAGATCGTTCTCTTTGAGGTATTTCATAATGTTCGAACACAATATTTGTTCCACAATCCTGCTGCCTATCGACGTAAATGATATGGGTCTGTATTTCAGTGGATTACTCCTATTTCCTTTCGTGAATACTGTTGGGACCTGTGCATCTTTCAAGTCTTTGGGTGTGGATCTTTCGTCGAGCGCGCGGTTGTGCATGACTGTTAAGTACGGAGCTATTGCGTCAGCATACTCTGAAAGGAAGCTAACTAGTATACAGCCTGGATCAGAAGACTTGCTTTCATTAAGTGATTCAAGTTGCTTCACTACTCCGAGGATATCTACTTCTAAGGTACACATGTTGGCGGCTGTTCTTGGTTCTAATTCTCGTCTTCTTTGGTAAAAGAACTAATCATTAGGTACTGGCGCGGGACTGTTTTCAACTTTGAACTGCCGGCCGGTGTGGCCGTGCGGTTCTAGGCGCTTCAGTCTGGAATCGCCTGACCGCTACGGTCGCAGGTTCCAATCCTGCCTCGGGCATGGATGTGTGCGATGTCCTTAGGTTACTTAGATTTAAGTAGTTCTAAGTTCTAGGGGACTGATGACCACAGATGTTAAGTCCCACAGTGCTCAGAGCCATTTGAACCATTTTTGAACTTGAACTGTGTCCTTAAGCAGCTACAAATTTCTTTATAGTTGACGAACTGACTAGCACAGGTAATTCCGCTCCACCAGAAGGCAGAAACGGTGTTCTTCTCTAGCTCTTCTTGCATTCCGTTTTCGATAGTGAGTCCCATTCTACAGTCATAAATAAGCCCGGCAAGACTCTGCTGTGACTAGGAAACTTCCCGTTCCCACGCTGCCCGCTGGTTGGCCAGCGGGTTCCGGCTGTTTCCGGACTCCTGGCGGCTGGTCCGCTGAGTCAACTGCGCTCTCTCCGCAGTCTGCACCCGCTAATCGCTGCAGACGCCGAAACAAAAGAGGCCCGTTGTTCGCGCCGGAGGAACACAGACAGACCCGAGTCGAGGGTCACCTTTCAACCGCGCGCTGCCTCGACGTGGCCGCCATGCCAGTGACTCATCACCCTACTCAGCGCGTCTTGTTACTTCGCGATGAAAAAAGAAGAAGGAAAGAATTGGGGGTTTAAGGTTCCTACAACGGCGACGTCACGTGTTCGGATCCGACAGATGTGAACCCGAAAATTTAGGATTTTTGACCACATTAGATGCTATTTATAATAATTAGATACAGAAAGTTAAAAGAACCTGACGTCTTCCACTTACTGGAGTGAGGCGAACATCTCAAGGTGATGCACAGTGTTCCTAGGCGCCGTATCATGACAGTCTGTCCATTGTCGAAGTCCTTATGTCAGTGAATTTCCCCATTTGCGCCCAGTATCGTGTTAGAATGACTCCCCATTCACCTCTGCTCCACTCATATACTTTACTTACTACATCATGTGCCTGTAGTCAGTTTCACGGTAGGCAGTGGCCGTAACGTTTTGGATCATCAGTGTATGGGCAGTACGTTGATTTCCACGACATTAGCTTCAAAATGTAATCAGGTGTAGTCATAATTAAACTGATGATGTTCCGAGTGCTGCAGTGCTGGCTGTATACGTCGCATGACGCTGAAACATCGCAGGTATGTTCATTAATCGATGCGCTCTTGGAGTATGCGGAAAAAGAAATAGTTCCACTTTCTGCCACCAGGTGAAATTCTGGCACTGTAGGAATTGAGAATGTGAAATGTGTCCTGTTTTAACGTATGCTGAAAAAGAAATAGTTCCACTTTCTGCCACCAGGTGAAATTCTGGCGCTGTAAACAGTGAGAATGTGAAACGTTTCCTGTTCTGACGTCAGTGTGATATTTGTCTCTTGGCGCCACATGTTCGTTTCTTTTGTAATGTGACTGTTGTTGAGAAGAAAGACCGTGCAGTTTTGGTAAAGTTGTTTTATCAGAATGGCAGCAATAGGAGCGGTGTATTGAGAGAAACAGCTGCGAAGAGGCCCCATCTCATTAAATGGGCTAAAGAATACGATCAAGAATTTTGAAGAAACAGGTGAATTAGATGGTGCAGGAGGGAGACGGGGCAGCCCATTCGCATGGCAGTTGTTGATGATGTTGTAGCTCCAGCCGACCACGGAGCACATGCCTCAAAGCTCGAGCTGCGTCACGGGAATTGTCTTTCCCCTGGTCAACACTTCAAAAGATTCTGGGTTGCATTTTACATTGGTATTCCTACAAGATTCAGAATTTGCACCATATGAAGCCTCAAGATAGTCTCCAACGCCGTGACTTTTACCTTCGTTTTTTGGCACCCATGGCAATGGATGACATGTGGCTGGGAAACATTCTTTTGATAGAAAGGCACACTTTATTCTGCAAGGTGCCACGAATGAACAGAGCTTTCGCATGTGGGGTTTTACCCCGTCACATGTTGTGCAGGAACATCCTCTGCATTCAGCTTATGCGTCTGTATGGTGTGGTTTCACGAGCTCCTACATTCTTGGTCCGGTTTTCGTCGTGGAGATGATACCTCGTGCTCCTGTTAGATGTACAGTAACACCTGCACGTTATAAGGACCTCCTTGAACACACGTGATTCCGGCTTTGCCAGAACCAACTGTGTCTTCAACACTGTTTCCATGCAAAACGGTGCAACAGCACATATCGCTTGACGGGTGAAAGGTTTGCTAACGAAAAACTTTAGCTAACAAACGCATCTTCTCTAGGCAATTTCAAGATGTGTAGCCTTAAAGACCCCCCTACCTAAATCCATATAACTTCCGATTGTCGCTGAGCCATCTGAAAGATCGTGTCTGTGAGGGATGTATCGGAATTCTTCCTGACCTGAAAACATACGACGACGTATTGCTGGCTAAAATGGCTCTGAGCACTATGGGACTCAACTGCTGAGGTCATTAGTCCCCTAGAACTTAGAACTAGTTAAACCTAACTAACCTAAGGACATCACAAACATCCATGCCCGAGGCAGGATTCGAACCTGCGACCGTAGTGGTCTCGCGGTTCCAGACTGCAGCGCCTATAACCGCACGGCCACTTCGGCCGGCTACGTATTGCTGATCACGCCGGATATTCTGCAAGCAGTTGTAGACCAGGCATTGTTATGGATGCAGCATGTTGCTTAGTCGGGAGACCATATAGAAAACATGATGTAACTTGTGACCATATCCTAGTATTCGTGCCAGAGCCACCGTTATATCATGTACTTGATCGTTCATCGCCTTTTCCTGCACCTATACCACATTGACTGGTTACAGTGCTATATTTTCACCTGGTGGCAGAAAGTGGATTTATTATTATTCAGCATACTTCGCGACCGTTCCGATTACTGAACATACCTACTTAGTGTCAGCGTCCTGTGATAAAAAAAAATATACAGCACGCAATTCTGCCGGCCGCGGTGGTCTAGCGGTTCTGGCGCTGCAGTCCGGAACCGCGGGGCTGCTACGGTCGCAGGTTCGAATCCTGCTTCGGGCATGGGTGTGTGTGATGTCCTTAGGTTAGTTAGGTTTAAGTAGTTCTAAGTCTAGGGGACTGATGACCTCAGAAGTTAAGTCCCATAGTATTTAGTGCCATTTGAACCATTTTGAAAACATTTCCCCGACCATAACACTCCCTTCTTGGGCATAGGCCTTTCTGCGATTGTTGCCCGGTGTTTGCTTCAGACGTTTTACGCCGTACAGGCCAACGGCCATCTGTCCTATAGAGCATGAAACGTGATTGATCTGAAAAGTCCACCAGTCGCCAGTTAGTAGACGTCCAGTTGCCGTTTTGGCGTGCAGATTCCAACCTTCGTCATCGATGGACAGTAGTCCAGCATGGGTGCATGAACCAGGTGACTGTTGTGGAGGCCCATATGTAGCAACGTTTGCTGAACGGTCATTGAGGAGACACTGTTGGTGGTCCCTTAGTTTATCTGGGCGGTCACTCGCTCAGTAGCTGCACGTCTCTTCGCCCGTATACATCTCCCCAGCCGTCGTCCACCCCCTGTCATCTATCGCCCACGGTGCAGCACCGTTACCTCGACGCCGGTTTCGGATAGCGCCGTTTCGCCATGCACGGAATACTTCAACTACGGTGACATGCGAACAGTTTACAGACTTGGCCGCTTCGGAAATGCTTCCACCCTTGGCCCGAAAGGCAACGATCACGCCCTTTTGGCCGTCAGATAAATCGCTCCGTTTCCGCATTATGATGATTGTACTGCTTTCCGCGTCCCCCGGCACGCTTAATGTACCCTCCACTACTATGCTGCCACCTGCCGTGGCATACACGTTGACGTCGAACATCGACGGTGGTCATATTAATGTGGCTGGACCATGTATTTTGTATCTGCTGTGAGCTGTTGAACCGACAAGTTTCATCGCTTATCGCTACAGAGTCTCACAACACGAACTTCAAACTTGACGAGCCGCGCGCGGTCTAGGACACCTACTCACGGTTCGCCCCCCCCTCCGTCGGGGTTCGAGCCCTCCTTCGGGCATTGCTGTGTATGTTGTCCTCTGCGAATTTAGTTTAAGTCGGATTAAGCAGCGTGTAAGCCTAGGGACCGATAACTTCAGCACTTTGGACCCATAGAAACTTACCAGAAATTTCCAAATTTTCAGACTTGGCGAGATTTCGTATCGAAATGATGAGTTAAAAATTACCCTCTTAGTCCAACAGTACCACGACAGTGGTATGGAGAATTGTGGAACCTTCGACAGACAATAGAAAAAACAACAGGACACCAAGTGTAAAAAATAAAATAAACGCTATATTTTAATTTCTCTTCGACTTGCGTATTTCCTTTTTAGAAAGATTAAGAACTGTGTCGATGAGGGAGGGCAGACTTTCGACATATTGTGACGATACTAGTTCCAGATATACTAATACGCGTTGTTAACAGGTCTCTAACATACACTAAGTGATCAATAGTATCCGGACACACCCAAAAACATACGTTTTTCATATTAGGTGGATTGTGCTATCACCTACTGCCACGTACTCCATATCAGCGACCTCAGAAGTCAAAATGGTTCAAATGGCTCTAAGCACTATGGAACTTACCATCTGAGGTCGTCGGTCCCCTAGACTTAGAACTACTTAAACCTAACTAACCTAACGACATCACACACATCCATGCCCGAGACAGGATTCGAACCACCACCGTAGCAGCAGCGCCGCTCCGGACTGAAGCGCCTAGAACCGCTCGCCCACAGCGGCCGGCCTGAGTAGTCAGTAGACATCGTGAGAGAGTAGAATAGGGTGCTCTGCGGAACTCACGTACTTCGAACGTGCTCAGATGATTGCGTGTCACTTGTGTCATAAGTCTGTAGGCGAGATTTCCCCACTTCTGAATACCCCTAGGTCCACTGTTTCCGATGTGATAGTGAAGTGGAAACGTGAAGGGACACGTGCAGCACAAAAGCGTACAGGCCGAACTCGTCTGTTGACTGACAGAGACCGCTCAGAGCTGAAGAGGGTCGTAATGTGTAATAGGCAGACATCTATCCAGACCATCACACAGGAATTCCAAATTGCATCAGGATCCACTGCAAGTACTACGACAGTTAGGCGGGAGGTGAGAAAACTTGGATTTCATGGTCGAGCGGCTGCTCATAAGCCACACAACACGCCGGTAAATGTCAAACGACGCCTCGCTTGGTGTAAGGAGCGTAAACATTGGACGATTGAACAGTGGAAAAACGTTGTATGGAGCGACGAATCACGGTTCACAATGTGGCGATCCGATGGCAGCGTGTGGGTATGGCGATTTCCCGGTGAGCGTCATCTGCCAGCGTGTGTAGTGCCAACAGTAAAATTCGGAGGCGGTGGTGTTGTGGTGTGGTCGTGTTTTTCGTGGAGGGGGTTGTATCCTTTGTTGTTCTGCGTGGCACTATCACAGTACAGGCCTACATTGATGTTTTAAGCACTTTCTTCCTTCCCACTGTTGAAGAGCAATTCGGGGATGGCGGTTGCATCCTTCAACACGATCGGGCACTTGTTCATAAGGCACGACGTGTGGCGGAGTGGTTACACGACAGTAACATCCCTGTAATGGATGTGGCCTGCACAGAGTCCTGACCTGAATCCTATAGAACACCTTTGGGATGTTTTGCAACTCCGACTTCGTGCCAGGCCTCACCGACCAACATCGATACCTCTCCTCAGTCCAGCCCTCCGTGAAGAAAGGGCTGCCATTCCTCACGAAACCTTCCGGCACCTGACTGAAAGTATGCCTGCGAGAGTGGAAGCTGTCATCAAGGCCAAGTGTGGGCCAACACTATATTGAGTTCCAGCATTACCAATAGAGGGTGCCACGAACTTGTACGTCATTTTCAACCTGGTGTCCGGATAAAATGGTTCAAATGGCTCTGAGCACTATGGGACTCAACTGCTGTGGTCATCAGTCCCCTAGAACTTAGAACTACTTAAACCTAACTAACCTAAGGACATCACACACATCCATGCTCGAGGCAGGATACGAACCTGCGACCGTAGCAGTCGCACGGTTCCGGACTGCGCGCCTAGGACCGCGAGACCACCGCGGCCGGCAGGTGTCCGGATACTTTTGATGACTTAGTGTATGTGACTGGTAATTACATACTCTACGGCGCGGCGGAAATTTTCAGCGTCGACCAACCGACTTCTCATGCTCTACCAGTGGTGCCATTTGGAGAGCTACGGGATCAGCACATCACTCTTCCAGCCATCGTCATCTTTGCAGATGTAGGAGACGTTATTTGTGATTCACAGTATCGAATTTTATGAGGGCAGAAAAAAATTCATGAATTAAAAGTTTTCTAAAAAGGCAAGCTTTGTCAGTTTTGTTATATCTCTGAAACATAGATTCAAATCAGAAATAAAAAGCAACTATTATTGACTTAATTATTATGATTGAAAACCATGCTGAAATCTCGTGGATTCGTAATTTCGTCTGAGTACCACTATCTTGCAGAATCTGGCGCACAGACTGAAGCTACGAAACCTTGCTGAAGATATATATAAAAAGCCCTGGCCACTAGACACGCGAAGAGTTTAGCATAATTTGCTTCAGCTTGTTATGTCGGGTACGCCATGAGAACGTTTAATTACTGTGCTCTTCACAGTGCAGCTAGATCGTACAACGGAAGTGTAAGAGGATTTTCGTTCGCGTGCGTGCGTCGCTCGTTCAGCGGCGCCCTACTGCAGTTTCCAGTGCAAACGGTATCTGGATCCTGGACGATGTCACTGCTAATGTAGTAGTTCGCCGGTTTACTACCTCTGAATGTTCGTGCATGTTGTTTCAAGTTTAGAATGAACACAGTGCGTCCGCACTGAAGTTGGCATCGTTAGGGAGTGCTGCAGTTGCAGACCGCCGTAACGACCGGGTTCACTGCGTACAGTACACGCGAATGCAACGTTGCAGAGGGACCGTGAGCTTGTTTCCTACGGCAGCCGGGTGCTATTATTCTGCTGTAGTTCATTACTGTGTCCTACCGTCACGCTTCCAAAAGCGGACAAATAGTGAACTGACTGCGAAACAAAACATTCGGGTATGTGACAGTGCGCACGCTATAATATGTGATAGAATAAACACCCCTTAGTCATGCATCTGTCTATTTCGAGACTCGTCGCCGCATCTAATGATCGTTCGGTGGTACGGAACTGCTTCGTAACAGATCAACGGGGATTTTGCTATTTTGATTCCAGGTTTTGAAATACATTTCTAAATTTCATGACGAACACAGTCATCAGCATATGGATCTTAGCGACTAGTTACATATCATACATAAATGAACCGCCAGTTTAAATAACAATTGGCGTTCGTCACTCACAGTGGATGTAATGAATATGTAGCTTCCACTGTATCTTCATCCTGACTGCGTCCCACTTCGTCATCTTGAATTTTTCCGCCTCTTATATACCCCCCCCCCCCCCCCCCCCCCCCCGCCGAGCGAGGTGGCGCAGTGGTTAGCACACTGGACTCGAATTCGGGAGGACGATGGTTCAATCCCGCGTCCGGCCATCCTGATTTAGGTTTTCCGTGATTTCCCTAAATCGCTCCAGGCAAATGCTGGGATGGTTCCTCTGAAGGGGCACGGTCGACTTCCTTCCCTGTCCTTCCCTAATCCGAAGAGACCGATGACCTCGCTGTTTGGTCTCTCCCCCAAAAAACCAACCAACCAACCCCCCCCCCCCCCCCCCCCACACACACACACGTATATATACTACAGGTCAAGAGCTTTCAATCACCTATCACAACCATTGATTCATGGTTCAAAAGGGATTCCGTTTTATTTTGAGTATTCTGACGTATCCCCATCCTGACAAAAAATAAGAGTAAACATAAAGACTAACCGCCTCTGTTATTGCACTGAAGCACCAAAGAAGCTTGTATAGGCATGCGTATTCAAATCCAGAGATATGTAAACAGGCAGAATACGGCGCTACGGTTGGCTACGCCTATATAACACATCAAGGGTCCGGCGCAGTTGTTAGATCCGTTACTGCTGCTGCAACGGCAGGTTATCAAGATTTAAGTTACTTTGAATGTGCTGTTATGGTCGGCGCACGAGCGATGAGACGCAACATCTCCGAGGTAGCGATTAAGTGGGGATCTGTGCCACCATTTGACGAGTATCAGGAATCCGGTAAAACATTAAATCTCCGACATCGCTGCGGCGGGAAAAAGATCCTTCAAGAGCGGGACCAGCGACGACTGAAAAGAATCGTGAATCGTTCAACATGACAGAAGTACAATCCTTCCGCAAATTGCTGCAGATTTCAATCCTAGACCATCAACAAGTGTCAGTGTGCGAACCATTCAAAAAAACATCATCGATATGGGCTTTCGTAGCCGAAGGCTCACTCGTGTACCCTTGATGACTGCATGGCTCAAAGCTTTACGCCTCGCCTGGGCCCGTCAACACAGACATTGGACTGTTGATGAATGCAAATATGTTGCCTGGTCGGACGAGTCTCATTTCAAATTGCATCGAGCGGATGGACGTGTACGGGTGTGGAGACAACCACATGAATCCGTGGACCCTGCATGTCAGCAGGGGACTGTTCAAGCTGACGCAGACACTGTAATGGCGTGGGTGAGTGCAGTTGGAGTGACATGGGACCCCTGATATGTCTAGATACGATTCTTAACGGGTGACACGTACGTAAGCATCCTGGCTCATCACCTGCATCCAGTCGTGTAGAAATTTGACCAAAATGGTGTCTTTCGGTCCCAAAACACAGACCATGATTTTTTTGGCCCGTAGTTGTGGTTTTAAACTATTTGGCAGATGGGGAATTGGCGTGGCGACTGTCTTTTTATCTCAGGCGTGTAACAAGCCTCTCATGTTTCATCTCCAGTCATAATAGAGATCAGAAAATCCTCTCCTTCCAATTAAAGTCACTAAAGAAACTCGCAGGCGTTATTGACCACACTCTGTCAACTGTTTCGGGACCCATCCTGCACCCAGTTTTCTGTATCTCAGTGTTTCTATAAGTGGCCCTAAAAAGAGCTCTCGAGAGTTGTGGAACGGCGACATGTATGTAATGGTAAAAACACTACAACGTACAGGTAGCTTCCATGTAACGTGAAAGCTGCGACACAAAATTCGAAACAATTTTCCTTCGTGCAAAGTAGTCATAATTTTTCTGCTTATCTGCCGAACTATTGAAGTAACAACGCCTTTCTCAAACAAACTTCCTGAAAGCTACTTAAAATCGCACGTCTGTATTCTTCAAGCAACCGTGCAGTGCGGACATTTCATAGTGTTCTATGTTCTCTGCTCCCTATTTCATTCCCTTCCCGTATCAAACACGAGCAAAAAAACCAACTGTCGGATGTTCTTGTTATACAGTTTGTATCAGAGTCTTTGCGACAAACCTCTAGAGGTGATACATCACGTCATGGGGAAAAAACTTTGCTGGAGACAAAATTTTCGCTAAGTGCGTCCTTTAGTATTCGCCGGCCCTGACACGAAGAAATTTCACCGAACTAGCAGAATCTACTAATCAGGTGTGCTGCGTACTGCGTACCCCAGTAAACTGGTATAGTGATTTTCAAACAGAAAACCTGAAGTATCTGTAAGAGGAAAAAAGATATTTCAGAAGCGCCCTTTCTCAGGGGCAGATGACTGGATTATAGGTGACAGATAAGATATAAATACTCTGTTTAGTGCCTACACCTGCTGCCTCTCAGAGACATAACCAGTAACAAAAGACGCCAAGCGTCGCCGGGAAATATCAGCGAACATTTTGTCTCTAACAAAAGTTGTTCCCCATAACATGATATCTCGCACCTAGACGTCTGACGCAAAGACTCTGAAATACCCTATAGATTCGAATTTCTCTCATCTTTTCGCTATAGGAGCTGTACATGGGAACACGTAATGTGTTTCTTCACTCCTCTCTGAATGCGAATTTTCGGAGTTGTAACCCTTTGACTACCAATGGGACTTTTGTATCGGAGAACCAATTGGAATTTGTTGTACGTTATTGCTATGTATCAGTGCTGGTAAAGGGAAACCTACTAAAGGTTAGCAGAATACTTATAATTATAGATCGTACCTGTTGGTTGTGCTGTCCTTAAGTTTCATTTTTACCCCTCGTTAATGTAGTGTCACATCGAATTTAGTTTGCATCAGCAGATAGGCAACCCATTTACCAGATTCGCAAAGTGGGTTGCCTTCGAGCCTTCCCGGACATATCGTGTCAACGACATGCATCCACGAGTTGACGCTTGCCTCCACACAAACGAAGCCCATATCCAACACTGTAGAGAGAGTTAAATACTTGGAGAGATGTTCTGTCCACCGATGTGTGTCTGTTACCAGCATGCCTCGCAGATTTTGCGCAGTCATCCTCTGAAACCCTGCAATCCTGTATGTCCTACCCCCTCCCAACCCCACTGAAAAACGAAACGGTGGGAAATATTCTTTTCGTATTATTACTGTTGACTAAGACTTTAATTGAAATAACCTTTATTAACGTTTTTGAAATAAAATTGGTAGTCAAAGAAATCAGTGTGGGTTACGGCTTTGCCGGCCAAAGTGGCCGTGCGGTTCTAGGCGCTACAGTCTGGAACCGAGCGACCGCTACGGTCGCAGGGTCGAATCCTGCTTCGGGCATGGATGTGTGTGATGTCCTTAGGTTAGTTAGGTTTAATTAGTTCTAAGTTCTAGGCAACTGGTGACCTCAGAACATAAGTCGCATAGTGCTCAGAGCCATTTGAACCATTTGGTTACGGCTTTACTATCTGGGGCCACAGGCTCAGGTTGGTCTACGGGTTGGTTAGACCAAGCATAGCGGTACGGAGAGTGCAATGGAATATTATTATAAGATCAGTAGGGGCCTTTGGAACAACGCGTACCGATGGCCTGTGCGTAATTATGGGGCTGTGTTCGGTAGATTTGATCATTAGGCAAAGGACTGCCATTTATTGGCTTAAAAGGAATAAGTATGGGCGAGTGGAACAGAAAAGGGGAGGAATTGCCAAAACGTAAAATATATCAAACAGCTAGTCTATGAAGTTTGGCAAAGGGAACGGGAACTCTCAGGGAAAGCACATCGGATATCTCATTTTTTATCCTTAATAAGAGAACTCGCGTACTAGTGCATCTTTCGTCCAGCCATGGTCCCTGTCCGGTGTACTTTCACCGGGTAGGGAAGAGGCCTAGACAGTCCTCTGAATGTGGAGTTGAGATGGGCACACCAGAACATGTTACTTTTATTGTCCAGTTTACGCACGAGTTGTCTCTGATGAGAGGCAAAATCATACTACTAACAATGTAGATGAAATACTACGTGATGTATATTTAACGAGACTTCTGTCATTGTTAGCAAAAAAAAAAAAATATCGTCCCATGTTCAGCTTCTCTATAGGAGACAAATGCTGCACCTGGGCGATATGTAGGGGAGAAAAGCCGTGTGTGCAGTGAGTCATATACTGACAGCAAACAAACGCCTGATCTCACCCTCACAGGCTGGTCTTTACAGCCCTAGCAAAGGAGCTAAGCTGGCTTAGAGTATAGAAGGAAGGAAGACGGCAAAGAGGGTAGCGTCTGGAAGATTCCTCCCACCTAGCCAGAGTTAGGTTTAGGGAAATTCAATAGTTAAGGTTCTTAGTTAAGATTTTGCCTCTCATCGTTGAAAACAATTTATTATTATATTCCTTTAAGTTGTGCTCCAACGGAGGAGTATTAAAATAGAGCATCACCACTTATCTAGTTAATAAGATTAATTTGTGTTGATAATTAAAATATTCAGATAGTAATAAAAAGCCAGTGGTTTCGCTAATAGTAGACCCCGTACACTTCCCTGCAGTGAGGGACGTATATTGCCCCTCCCTCTCTTCGGGGAGCTTGTTAAGAGGCAGTGACTTGTATCTAACAAATAAATCGTAATTGTAACAGTGTACTTGAAGCCACTGCAGAAGAATATATTGTTATTTCTATTATTTAACAGTTGTAACGTCTGCTCTTTGTAGTCTAGATAGCAGACCACAATGTAATAGCAGAATAAATAAAAAAAAGTATACAAAAATCAAAGGGGGTAAGAGATTCATAATGGCTCTCTGAACTTCTGCTTGTTCTGGAAAACAGTTAGCTCACAACACATGTAATGAACGTTTGTTCACCAAACACCACGTAGGACCAACAGCATCTGAAGATAGCCGTTTTAGGGTGAAATTGGTTACGATGGCGTAATAGAATATGATTGGGCTTGAAATTATGGTCCATAATAACTCGATCAGTGAATTCCAGTAATAATGTCTTTATTGTAGCATATCACGTTGGAGGTCGTTTAGCATTTCTCCGACGTTCGCACAGACTAAACAAAAATGTGATGTTTCCACAACGAAATTTTAAATCTTCAGCGGAGTGTGCGCTATTCAGAAACTTGCTGGCTGGTTAAAACTGTTCGCCGGACCGAGACTCGAATTCGGGACCTCTGCAGCTGCCGGCGAAAAGCAAAGGTCCTGAATTGGAGCCTCGATCCGGCACACAGTTTTAATCTGCCAGGAAGTTCAAAAAATCTGATGGATTACTCATTGCTTCACTAAATTCTACTGTCCCAACCTCTCTCCGTTCTACGCTATCTCCTCCTCCCCCTCCCCCATTAGTCTGGCACGGGTGAGTGTTAAGACAGAAACTGTCAGCAAGATATTCTGTATGCGCTTGCTTTGAGAATGAATCAAATATCTTTCAGGGTGCTTCCAATCAATCTACGTCGGGCAATTAGATTGAAACGATCTTTCTTCCTGAGACAGCACAAGATGGCGGATGCTAGTAGTTACGTAGGGGTTTTGACCTGTTCCAGTGGTTGGTCGCCTTCTGTTAGCCTCAAAATATCAGCTCCTCATTCACATCACGAACAATAGACGTTCCATGTTTTAAACAACGAGGGCTGTATCCGTGACTCTCCGTGTCGACAATTCATTGACTCTCAATAGGCTTCCTCGTCAGGTGTAGTTCTGTGTTACAGTGAAAAATGTTGAGCCGCATTGTTGTGTGTATGGAACGCTAAACAGTAGGTGTGCGGTAAATTATATGTAAATCGTGAACTTGAAACGCGGGGCATCAACTCAGTTGGGACCGGTGCTGTTAAAGCTCCGTGGTTTGTCAACTCAGTCCATTAAGTTGATGAGTGCTTCTTTTTTCTGTGCCCCCAATCTGCGGGTAATGCCTACGTGATTGGAGAGGAATACGGAAGGCAGCCGAGCTGCGGCACGATCTGCTATTAGCCCGTTAACCGGCGCGGCGTGTCCGACGCCCACGAGAATCGCCGTAGCCGTCACTCTTTAACTGCCTGCCCTGGCTGCAGGGTCGTTCGACATCGCTCAAGGCCAGCTTGAGAGGCGGCCGCTTAAACGCCCGGCTCCAGTCTGCTCCAGTCGGCTTCTAACGAATGCTGGAAACGTGCAGCAGCAGTCGCGCCGCGCCACCAGAGCAGCGATGCGTATCTCCGTTGGGTGCTCAACTTGCAAATGAGGACCCCCTGGGTTAACTGAGCGACGTCACACGAGGGCGCGCTCGTACAGGTCGCGTCGGCCCAGGAGGAAAATTTTCATCGTCCCCCGACATCGTTATCGAACATGGATTTTTTTTTCTCTTTTCAAGGTCCGATCGGCCGCCAAATGGAAACCACAGTGAAAATCGAAAATCTTTTATTTGCAAAATTTAGCTACTCCTTCAAGCTACACTACTGGCCATTAAAATTGCTACACCAAGAAGAAATGCAGATGATAAACGGGTATTCATTGGACAAATATATTATAATAGAACTGACATATGATTACATTTTCACCCAATTTGGGTGCATAGCTCAAGAGAAATCAGTACCCAGAACTACCACCTCGCCGGCCGGTGTGGCCGAGCGGTTCTAAGCGCTTCACTCTGGAACCGCGCGAACCGCTACGGTTGCAGGTTCGAATCCTGCCTCGGGCATGGATGTGTTTGATGTCCTTAGGTTAGTTAGGTTTAAGTAGTTCTAAGTTCTAGGGGACTGATGACCTCAGATGTTAAGTCCCATAGTGCTCAGAGCCAACTACCACCTCACGCCGTAATAACGGCCTTGATACGCCTGGGTATTGAGTCAAACAGAGCTTTGATGGCTTGTACAGGCACAGCTGCCCATGCAGCTTCAACACCATACCACAGTTCATCAAGAGTAGTGAATGGAGTATTGTGACGAGCCAGTTGCTCGGCCTCCATTGACCAGACGTTTTCAGTTGGTGAGAGATCTGGAGAATGTGCTGGTCAGGGCAGCAGGCGAACATTTTCTGTATCCAGAAAGGCCCGTACAGGACCTGCAACATGCGGTCGTGCATTATCCTGCTGAAATGTAGGGTTTCGCAGGGATCGAATGAAGGGTAGAGCCACGGGTCGTAACACATCTGAAATGTAACGTCCACTGTTCGAAGTGCCGTCAATGCGAACAAGAGGTGACCGGGTCGTGTAACCAATGGCACCTCATACCATCACGCCGGGTGACACGCCAGTATGGCGATGACGAATACACGCTTCCAATGTGCGTTCACCGCGATGGCACCAAACACGGATGCAACCATCGTGATGCTGTAAGCAGAACCTGGATTCATCCGAAAAATGTCGTTTTGCCATTCGTGCACCCAGGTTCGTCATTGAGTACACCATCTCTGGCGCTCCTGTCTGTGATGCAGCGTCAAGGGTAACCGCAGCTACGGTCTCCGAACTGATAGTCCATGCTGCTGTTAACGTTGTCGAGCTGTTCGTGGAATTGGTTGTTGTCTTGCAAACGCCCCTATCTGTTGACTCAGGGATCGAGACGTGGCTGCACGATCCGTTACAGCCATGCGGATAAGATGCCTGTCATCTCGACTGCTAGTGATTCGAGGCCGTTGGGATCCAGCACGACGTTCCGTATTACCCTCCTGGACCCACCGATTACATATTCTGCTAACAGTCATTGGATCTCGACCAACGCGAGCAGCAATGTCGCTATCGCGATAGGCTACAATCCGACCTTTATCAAAGTCGGAAACGTGATGGTACGCATTCTCCTCCTTACACGAGGCATCACAATAACGTTTCAGCAGGCAACGTCGGTTAACTGCTGTTCGTGTTTGAAAAATCGGTTGGTAACTTTCCTCATGTCAGCACGTTGTAGGTGTCGCCACCGGCGCCAACCTTGTGTGAATGCTCTGAAAAGCTAATCATTTTCGAATCAAGCATCTTCTTCCTGTCGGTTAAATTTCGCGTTTGCAGCACGTCATCTTCGTGGTGTAGCAATTTTAATGGCCAGTAGTGTACGTCTCTCCATAGTCGCCGCTCCGATTAGACATTAGTCATAGCTTGGCACCAGCTTTGCGATAACCTCGTCATAGACGGCAGCCGCCTGTACTTCCGCCAATTCTCTACGCTGGGCGACAGCCCGGTAATAAATCCGGGTTGTATAGCGGGTGACCAAACACTTCCCATGGTAAACG
Source organism: Schistocerca serialis cubense (assembly GCF_023864345.2). Classification (NCBI taxonomy): domain Eukaryota; kingdom Metazoa; phylum Arthropoda; class Insecta; order Orthoptera; family Acrididae; genus Schistocerca; species Schistocerca serialis. The sequence continues at coordinate 381,409,164 of NC_064638.1, read as the reverse complement.
CTACTGTGCGCGGCCGAGCACTGTTCTGAAGAAGGAGACAGCTTGTTGAAATCATCCCTCTTTGATTTTTCTGAATTGCCCCTCGTAGATGATTTTCTCGCCAACGGCCGAACCGCAGTGCTAACACCGGTTGCCGTCAGATTACCGAAGTCAAGCGCTGTCGGGCTGGGCTAGCACTTGGATGAGTGACGTCCGGTCCGTCGAGCTCTGTTGACAAGCGGGGTGCACTCAGCCCGTGTGAGGCAAACTCACAAGCTACTTGACTGAGAAGTAGCGGCTCCCGTGTCGTAAACTGACGTACGGCCGGGACAGTGGTGTACTGACCACATGCCCCTCCATATCCGCATCCGGTGACGCCTGTGAGCTGAGGATGACACGGCGGTCGGTCGGTACCGTTGGGCCTCCATGGGCTGTTAGGACGCAGTTTAGTTTCAGTTTTTAGACGATTTTCTCGAATCGCCTGATCCACACGTTGAACGAGATCACCGGCTGACACTCGCTTCCTTTCCCGACTGCCTGCATGATGAACGTCTGTATGCCCTGCTTCAAAGTTCCTGCTTCGCTGCCGCCGTTTGCAGTCACGCATGAGATTTACGTTATGTGGACCCGCACTTTACGCTTGGCAGGAGATGCTACTTATCCAGGCATCTGTACGTGCTCAATGTGTGGGCTCAGAACTGAAAAGCAGGACTTGATGCGGTAGACGGGTATACTAGAGACTCTGCGGCGCAACACATCTGCGCAAAGCTTCATCGAATTTTCGCTGTGGTTTTAATTTCGCGATCGATTCAGCCTCAAAAACAAAAAATAGCATTCGTAGTTTCTAAAAATGCGTGATCCATAAAATTCAGGTATGTATTTAGCACATTAAAATACAAATTTAAATGCAACTAACATACGTGAATTGCATAATTTTTACAAAATAAATAAAACTAAAACATTATCGAAATCTACATGGCAATTAATATCTGAATATTCAATCCATTCAGGGGCTGCCTCTGCCACTTCAAAGAAATTTTCCAGATTTCCATGGTAAGCTCCTTTGCTTGTTACCGAGTGTTTGATGGCCTGATGTTCATTGTGACACTTACATTGCGAAGATGAAGCCTTTCTCCATCGGCGGGGGGTTTCTACACAGATCTCATGGCACATACGAATGACGTTAATTTTCTTGTAAGCATGTCGCTGAAATTTCGTGCCAACTGGCCTTGTACCGGGTCTTACGAGAGTCTAATACTTCTCATGGGTAATGCTATTCCACGCTTCTGTCCAGTTCTTGTTCGTGCTCAAATGCGCTGCTTCCAGCAATTCTGCGAATACGTGGGCAGCTGTCTGAATTTAATCGGCTCACTCTAAACGCAGGCGCTTCAGAGTGGAATTTTGATTGATTATTCATAGTCCCTGAGAAGGGCATTCTGTCTTCGCAGATCTGGTGGCGCAACGTGGATAAGAGAATGTAACAAGTGAAGGGGAGTAGACGTGAAGTATTCTGTTATTGACCTGATTGGTGCATTCAGCTGGACATTGGTTTTTCCCACTTGTGAACTCTAAAGCCTTTGCTACAGCACCGTATTCGGCGACAGAGTAGACGACTTCTAAGGAGAAACATCGTAGTTTTGTATCTCTTGCACCCCTTGAGGCGCCACTCCATTTCTATATGATGTTATTGCGCTATCACTGCTTCGCTGTAGTGTCTGTAATTCAGAGCGGTATGTGGCCATGATTAACAATTTCTTCATTCCTCAGCTGCAGTAACATTGCCATCTAAACGAGACATCGTTTCAGCAGCTGGAGCTTCAGCTCATACGACCCGTAATTCAGTGACTACACTGAAGCGCCACTTTCCACATCGATTACTCGCAGGTTGCGGCTGCATGCCATGACCGGAGAGAACACCTGATCTTTCAACCTCTTTTTCTGTAGGATCATCTCAAGGAAAAAAGTTTTTTCACGGCGATTCCACCATACTGTTCAGTTGAAAGCCGCTATCCGGGCAGAGATAGAGGCCTGTCCTACAGAAATGCCTGAAACGAGGAGCTTCTAGGCGCTTCAGTCCAGATCCGCTCTGCTGTTACGGTCGCAGGTTCGAATCCTGCCTCGGGCATGGCTGCGTGTGATGTCCTTAGGTTAGTTAGGTTTAAGTAGTTCTAATTGTAGGGGACTGATGACCTCAGATGTTAACTCCCGTAATCCTTAGAGCCATTTGAACCATCTGAGGAGCTTCCGTCAATGTCTTCAGCTCAAATGGCTCTGAGCACTAAGGGACTTAACATCTAAGGTCATCAGTCCCCTAGAATTTAGAACTACTTAAACCTAAGTAACCTAAGGACATCACACTCATCCACGCCCGAGGTAGGATTCGAACCAGCGACCGAAGCGGTCACGCGGCTCCAGACTGAAGCGCCTAGAACCGCACGGCCACAACGGTCGGCAATGTCTTCAGCATTGCATCACCGATGATGGAAGCATTTTGTGTGACACACTTTTTAAGAAATGAACACTTTTTTGGTTTTCGAGTAGTGCCAATGTCTCTAGAAAAGATATATGTAAGTTACATTGGGAATATGCGTCAAACCTCAAATTAACGAAATGAGAAAGTACTACTTCCAGTGGGTCACCTGTATCCTCCCTTATGGACACTGTCCAGCGGTGTTCTCGACCAGTTACAATAATTTCTCGCTGTAATCGATGTCTTCTGTTCTGTGTCGTCCTGTTCCTAGAGAAAGGAACTGCGTAAAGCATGGGAGTGCGAGTAGCTTGACAAGGCTGTGCCAGCCGCCTCAAGGTTGTGGCCAGCTGAGTTGCTGTGTACAAGCGCCGTACATCGTGCCGACACGCCGACGTTGATGCTGGCGTGTAGCCAGGAGTCTGACGAGGACCGCGCCCCGTCTCGCTCTGACTGTCAGCCCCGTTGGGCGGTAGTCTAGTAACAGGAGTGGTCACTGTGGCGCCGACGTCATAGCCAGAGGTCGCCATGTAACATCGACCGACAGCTTGGTAGCAGTGCGTACGATCTCCTTGATCAGTCTGTGACGGGATGGATGGTACGACGCTTCTGTGCTAAGTTATTGGCCGGCTCCTTGAGTTGCATATGTTCCAATCTTATTACTAATTCGTAACCTACATAAATTAGAACGTTATGGGCACTCAGTAGACCGGCTGTAGTAAGGTTGCCATAAGTTGGCCGCCGACCACCAAATACTGTTGGTTAAAGGTCAACACCTCTCTGAACACTTCGCTGCGGCTGTTCCGTTTGAGATAGCTGCCACCATCAGCGACACCAAAGTTGAGAGACGGTAATTGCCTGAGGCAGTGTTGTTTTGACGTCCGTGTGAGGGGATGGTTAATTGATTAATAACAGTAATTGTAATTATACTCCGAAGAGCCAAAGAAACTGGTACACCCGCCTAATATCGTATAGGGCCGCCGGGAGCACGACGAAGTGCCGCAACACGATCTGGCGTGGACTCGACTAATGTCTGAAGTAATACTGGAGGGAATTGACACTACGAACCCAGCATGGCTGTCCATAAATCCGTAAGAGTAAGAGGGGATGGCGATATCTTCCGAAAAACACGTTGCAAGGCATCCTAGATATGCTCAATAATGTTCATCTCTGGAGAGTTCGTGGCCAGCGCAAGTTTTTAAACTCAGAATAGTGTTCCTGGAGCCACACTCTAGCAATTCTGGACTTAGGGAGTGTCGCATTGTCCTGTTGGAATTGCCCAAGTCCGTCGGAAGGCACAATGGACGTGAATGGATGTAGGTGATCAGAAAGCATGCTTACGTATGTGTCACCCGCCAGAGTCGTGTCTAGACGTATCAGGGGTCGCATATCACTCCAACTGCACACACCCCACAACATTATAGAGCCTCCACCAGCTTGAACAGTCCCCAGCTGACATGCAGGGTGAAGAGATTCATGAGGTTGTCTCCACTCCCGTACACGTCCATCCGCTCGATACAATTTGAAACGAGACTCGTCCGACCAGGCAACATGTTTCCAGTCATCAACAGTCCAATGTTGGCGTTGACGGGCCCAGGCGAGGCGTAAAACTTTGTGTCGGGCAGACATCAAGGGTACACGAATGGGACTTCGGCTCCGGAAGCCCATATCGATGATGTTTCGTGGAATGGTTCGCACACCGACACTCTGAAGGCCCAGCATTGAAATCTGCAGCAATTGAAGGGCTGCACTTCTGTCACGATGAACGATTCTCTTCAGTCGTCGTTGGCCCCATTCTTGCAGGATCTTTTTCCGGCCGCAGCGATGTCCAAGATTTGATGTTTAACTAGATTCCTGATATTCACGGTACACTCGTGAAATGGTCGTAAAGGAAAGGCCCCACTTCATCACTACCTCGGAGATGGGGTGTCCCATCGCTCGTGCGCAGACTATAACACCACGTTCAAACTCACTTAAACCTTGATAACCTGCTATTTTAGTTACTGCAACCGATCGAACAACTGTGTCAGACACTTGTCATAAATAGGCGTTGCCGACCGCTGCGCCGTATTCTGTTTGCATTTATCTGTATTTGAAAATGCATGTCTATATCACTTTCTTCGTCGCTTCAGTGTATTTAAATATATTATGCAATAACAACGCAATTAAAAGTATTTGCTAAATGGTTAGAATGTCATTTCACTTCTGATCATTGCGTTTCACTAGTACAGTCTTAATTTCATATTCGTTGCTACAGGTATGTGCTGCTTTCGATGATGGGCGTCTCTATAATACGCATTCACGAACCCGTGTTACTTCGTTTTGAAATGTATGCCATAGCAGGTGATCGATACGAGTCGCGCCCGCTCGTGAGCTGCCAATACTGGAAAACAAACAATAAAATATTACTCCTGTCACATTCTAAACCCCCACAGTAGCCGTGCTACTTGCCCGTACGGTAAGCGGCCAACTTTATTTAGCTCACGGCCGGATTCGCCACCGTCAATTAGAGTCAAACATATCTTAAAATATTACAGTCAGTGTATGTATTTTTGTTTGTTACTGAGTACGGGCTATAGTATGACGAGCTCTGTACTAGACCAATGGTCGTACGATCCTGGTCTTTTAGTCAGTGGGTTTCTCACGTTATTGTGATAACTAACAATCAAGATAAAATAGACAAATCAGTCTACGTAGCAGCTGATACGGTAAAGATAAGGCTTGGGAAGTACGCATTCATTCCTGTAGAAAGCGTAAGGAAACACTTCCGTTTACTACAGTAAATTTAATCTTTGTGCAAGGGTGGGGAATGGCAGGGTGAGAGGACTGGAAAGTAAGACCCATTGCAACTGGAGAGAAAGAGAACTGACTCATTTTGACATTTGCAGTAGTTAGAAGAAATATCCTAATTTTCATATTATTAAGATATTCCATTGATATTTTATTGAAAGTATTCAGGATGGTAACTGAAGGTGTTCGTTATGACTGTGAATATTCTGTTACAGTAGTTGTGGCATTACCAAAAGAAAGAGCATTAACACGACGAAGTGAAACGCGCAAAGATAAGGGAATTTGAAAGAAGTTGTGCACTTAATCGATTTCCCTGTGGGACTAGCTGATAAAGCATGTTCTCGCGTCAGTAAAGAACTCATTTCATTATTCAGTCGAGAATCTTTAATCAGTTTTTTTTCGCCGCATCTGGAGTAGCGCCACGGCGTTTTGTGGCCTGCCGAAGTTCATTCGTGGGGAAGGATTTACGTCGTAGCTCACTACTTAACGAAGTAATTAAATTCCGCAGTCTGCTGGCGCTCCTGCAGAATCCGAATTACTGCGAACCCTCCTCGGCCGATCCTGACGGGTTTCTTCGTTAAAACTTCTAATTAGGCTTTCCACCTAGACGAACGCATTTAAGATTCTTCAGCTCAGGAGAAACAGTCAGTTCCGTGAGAAGTTGATTCCAGCTGTTTCTCTCTCTGTCTCACTCGCTCTCTTTCTCTTTCTTTCTTTCTATAAAAAAAACACACGCACACGACCTCTATTCATTGCACATTAGCAATTCTTCTGTTAAAAAATTGTTCCTGTCTTCTTCCTCCTAAAATTCCAGCAGGTTGTAGATATTTTAGTGGTCATTTATTTCTTAATTAGGAAGCAAGGCGTAATCGTGACTGTTCGTTAGTGTTTGAAGTAATACATGATAGGCAGTTCCCATCGAAAAGAAGTATTATGATAGTCACTTATCACTCGATTCTAGTGCCCGATAAGTATTGTGAAGAAGCAAAGTATCGTTCAACCCTTAATTTGCGCTTAATACTAACTGGAGACGATGCATATCGCAGTCTGTTGAAATTAATAATAACACAATAAAATAGGTTGCTGTTAATGTACATTACAAGGAACGACTGCCATAAATTATTGGACCTCAGGTGATGTTCTCTTTGCTAAATCTGAGAGCTGTGTGCTGAGTGTGTTCTGTGTTATCGAAAATCACTGTACCAGCACAGCTGCGATAAAAAAACTTTTATCATTGCCACCTGTTTTGGTTATGAAAAGTAGTGATCAGGCACAGGGATTTTTTCAGTTACAATGTTTGTGTGGATAGATCCACGACGTGCAACCACTGTCTACATGACGTCGAAAACGCAAAAACGGTACGAGAATCCGCTATATAAAAACTAAATATTGCTCAGAAGATTCAATGTTGTCACGTTAACGGATTCTTCCGCCGATTCTTGGTAGGATAACTTCGTAATTATAAATGAAAAATACCATATATGTATGTTCCACAGTAATGAACTATTTTGCCGGCCGCGGTGGCCGAGCGGTTCTAGGCGCTTCAGTTCGGAACCGCGCGACTGCTACGGTCGCAGGTTCGAATCCTGCCTCGGGCATGGATGGAGGTATGTGATGTCCATAGGTTAGTTAGTTTTAAGTAGTTCTAAGTTCTAGGGGACTGATGACCTCACATGTTAAGTCTCATAGTACTCAGAGCCATTTGAACCATTTGAACTGAACTATATTGTTAGAAGTTTCCCGCTTCACAGGCTATCGCCTCAAGAAGGGACAATATTCGTGAAGAACAATGGAAAAGATATACGCTGAGAGAGAGGGACGCTTACACGTAGTCTTGTTCTGTCGTAAGAACATACCTCTCAGAATGGAAGATCTTTTTCAGCGTTGTTCACAAATATAGTACCCTCTTTGATGACGATAGTCAGTTCAAGTCATGTAGTCTTCTAAGCCGAAAACTGCTTAACAGAATAAATTAATACTGTAGCATAAACACAATGTTGTGCTTTTCATTTACAATTCAATTTGGGACCTGCCCCGACTTCACACGGGTAGCGTTAAGTACGAGGGCTGTTCACTAAAGAATGATCATAATTTTTTTTTACAACATACCTTTACTCACCCTCATAATTTTGGTGGTCCTTCTCATAGTAGCTCCCATGAAAGCGATGCCCTTGTCCCAGCGTTTCTGCCAGTCTTCAAATACATGCTGGAAACAAATTTTTTGTGAGGTCCTTCAAAATCGCCTCCGCAGCCTTCACCACTGCTTCTGATGATTGATAATGCCTCCCATGAAGGCGGTTCTTCATGTTAGAGAACAGAAAAAAGTCACATGGGACTAAATCCGGACTATAGGAAGGGTGAACGATACACTTAATATTGATTTTTGCAAGATATTCAGCAGCAACATTGGCAATATGCGGCCGCGCATTATCTTGGTGCAGCATCCAGCCTGCTTCACGGAAATGTGGTCTTTTGCGCCTGACATGGACTTGCAATGATTTCAGGACATCCCTGTAGTATTGCCTAGTTGCTGATGTGTGTACAGGTGCAACATGCTGATAAACCATTCCATGAATGTCAGAGATTGAGATGACCATACATTTCCCAGCAGAAGCAACTACCTTTGCTTTTTTGGGGGTACATGATGATGGAGAATTCTACACTGAGGTTTGCTGTTTGCTCTCAGGACATAGCTAAGTTTCATCAGCAGTGATTACATTTGAAAGGAACTCCGGATCTTCCTCTAACCTCAACTGTAACTGCATGCAGACCTGCACGCGAGTGTCCTTTTGTTCGCGAATCAACAATTTTGGGACCCATTATGCACAAACACATGTGTAATTTTTCTGTCACCAACGTGTGGGTGGTACCCAATGAAATGTTCAGTATTTCAGAAAGTGACCTTAAGGTAATATGTCGATCCTCTCTGACAATAACGGCAGCAGTGTTGCTGTTTTCTTCCGTGAGAGCTGTAACTGGAGCACCGGGGCACCTTCCTTTGACGCGGTGCTGTGCTGTGGGGAAGAACACTCTCCATAGGCCCCTGCAACATTTTATAGCCCCAAGCTGAAGATTTGTTGAGACGAAAGCAGAATTTCAAAGCCACATATTGTTCCTCGCGTTTTAACTCCATTGCAGAGGTAGGCGATACTGAACATGTCTGACCTTGACTGCCTCTCACAGGCGGCAACCAGAAATCCCAACAGTGAAACTACTACGGCGTGTTTGTTGCACATTAAGCTAACAGAATATCATAAGATTAAATTTTAGCGCGAGAAATTATGACCATAAAAAATTATGATCATTCTTTATTGAAAAGCCCTCGTATCTACAGCAAGACAGCTTGTCTGGCGTAGCGGTAATTTTGTTGATGGGGCCACTGTGTAGAGTAAGATACAAATTCAGACAACAGCATTAGGTAGCAGAATGTCATCACTTCCGTGTAACTCAAACGATTTAAGCAGCATGCGCTATAAAAATTCTCTGGAGGGTTTTATGTTGTCTGCTTCAGTACCAAGTGGTGCTTGGAGCGACATCTCATGCTAATAATGGGATATGCGGGCTACCTGTCCACGTGACCCACATAGCTACAGCGTCAGTTTGGCACGACCTACAGTCGTATAATGATGTAGTTTTGCAGGTGCATTCAGTGGTACATGTGGATACTCATTCCAGACGAGTGTAACCCCAATGTTTGCGTGGTAGAGTAATGATGGTGTACGCGTACGTGGAGACAGTGTTTGCACAGCAATCGCCGACATAATGTAACTGAGGCGAAATAAGGGGAACCAGCCCGCATTCGCCGAGCCAGATGGAAAACCGCCTTAAAAACCATCCACAGGCTGGCCGGCACACCGGACCTCGACACTAATCCGCCGGGCAGATTCGTGCAGGGGACCGGCACGCCTTCCCGCTCGGGAAGCAGCGCGTTAGACCGCGCGACTACCCGGGCGTATCCTTGTACGGAACTGAAAGGTGAACGACAAACGTTTCAGACAAGAAGAGAGTAGAAGCTTTTGCAATGTGATGTTACAGAAGAATGCTGAAGATTAGAAGGAGAAATCACGTAGGTGATGTGGAGCTACAGAACAGAATTAGAGAGAAAAGAAATTTTGCAGTGAACACATAGTGTGTCGTGGGGCGATCACTCTGTTTTTAAAATAATTGAAAAGCCATGATCGCTTCAGTCGTTTATTAGATGACCGGTTTCAGCACTCTGAAGGCGCCATCATCAGATCTGTGAAGGTATAACATACTAGATTTGAGGGAGGGCTTACATGAGTTAACTATATACATTACAATTATTACAGAACCACATACCTGAAACGTGGATTAACATTTATAAAACCATGTGGACATCATGGCATATGGGGCAGACCATCTGATAAAATCATTGTCACTACCAAAAAATAATAAAAAACTCCTCTCATGGTCGTTCTTCCCATAAAATATAAAGCTGAAGTCACCAGATAAAACTACCAATGCTCGCCTAACACCGGTTAGCATCATCACTGCCCTATTCCGCGCAGACTTACCTGCTGTGATTCTAGCGGTTCAGGAAAGAACGACCATGAGAGCAGTTTTTTATGATTTTTTGGTCGTGCCAATGATTGTATCAGATGGTCTGTCTCATATGCCATGATGTCCACATGGTTTTATAAATGTAAATCTACGTTTCAGGTATGTGGTTCTGTAATAATTGTAACGTATATAGTTAACTGATGTAAGCCCTCCCTCAAACCTGTTATACCTTCACAGATCTGATGATGGCACCTTTAGAGTGCTGAAACCGGTCATCTAATAAACGATTGGAGCAATCGTGGCTTTTCAATTATTTTAAAGAAAATAAATTTGTTGCAGAACGTGATCAAAGAAAAGAGATCTGTTGACAGGACAAATTCTGAGACATCAAGGGATCGTCAATTTAGTTTTGGAAGCAAGTGTGGGAGGTAAAAAATGTAGAGAGGGACCAAGAAATGAATACGGTTAGCAGGTTCAAATGGTTCGTGGGTTGCAGTAGTAATTTGGAGATAAAGAGGCTTGCACAGGATCGAGTAGCATGGGTAGCTGCATCAAACCAGACGTCGGACTGAGGACCACAAGAACAACAGAGCTGATAGAAACAGTGGGACAGCTCATTCGCTAAACGGATGTGGTGGGCGTGGCCAGTGGTATTCGCGGCAGCTGGTGCGAGCTTTTCCCGGAAACGGTGCCGTAACGGCGGAGCGCGGCAGCCGGCTGGAGTAGAGAGAGACCACTTTCCAGCGGAGTCTCGTCTGGGGCTGGAGCGGGCTGGATAGTGTGTCAGCGGGGCAGACGCTCGCTCGCCGCCCCAAGGACGCGCTTTCCCCGCAAGGCCGCCGCCGATGGGCCGGGCGCGCTCCCATCTGGGCCACAGGCCGGCTGCTGCGGCTGCGGCCACCGCCGTCGCTTCTGCGGCCGCGAGCGCTCCGGAGCCCATTTCCCGCGGCTCAGCTGCAATTTGGCGCCCCGGCGTCTGCCTGACAATCTGCCCCAGATTGGCGACCAGCCGGTTCTGCGCCGCCTCAGCGTCTTCTCGGCGGCGGCTCGGAATGCTGCTACGGGACGACATCCGGCTGATGGTTTTTTGCCACTCGAGCCTCACCTACTTTGCATCGTCGCACTGAGAAAGAAAGAGAAGGAGGTGGCTGAAAGCTGAGTGTGGTGGATTAAGTATCACGACCACTGCGGCGACGCGGTTCCAAATTTTCTGTCTCTGATATGAAACTTCCTGGCAGATTAAAACTGTGTGCCGGGCCGAGACTCGAAATCGGGACCTTTGCCTTTCGCGGGCAAATGCTCTACCAACTGAGCTACCCAAGCACGACTCACGCCCAGTCCTCACAGCTTTACTTCTGCCAGTACCTCGTCTCTTAGCTTCCAGACTTTACAGAAGCTCTCCTGCGAAAGGTTCTAGGCGCTACAGTCTGGAACCGCGCGGCCGCTACGGTCGCAGGTTCGAATCCTGCCTCGGTCATGGATGTGTGTGGTGTCCTTAGGTTAGTTAGGTTTAAATCTAAGTTCTAGGGGACTGATGACCTCAGAAGTTAAGCCCCCTAGTGCTCAGAGCCATTTGAACAATTTGAATCTCCTGCGAAAGGCAAAGGTCCCGAGTTCGAGTCTCGGTCCGGCACACAGTTTTAATCTGCCAGGGAGTTTCATATCAGCGCACACTCCGCTGCAGAGTGAAAATCTCATTCTGGAAACATCCCCCAGGGTGTGCCTAAGTCATGTCTCCGCTATATCCTTTCTTTCAGAAGTGCTAGTTCTGCAAGGTTCGCAGGAGAGTTTGGAAGATAGGAGACGAGGTACTGGCAGAAGTAAAGCTGTGAGGACGGGGCGTGAGTCGTGCTTGGGTAGTTCTGTTGGTAGAGCATTTCCCCGAGAAAGGCAAAGGTCCTGAATACGAGTCTCGGTCCGGCACACAGATTTAATCTGCCAGGAAGTTTCATATCAGCGCACACTCCGCTGCAGAGTGAAAATCTCATTCTGGTTACAGTCTCTGGTTTACTGGAAAGGGGCGCTCTCAGATTCGTAGTGCCAATTGCAGAGTTACATTATGTGATCAAAAGTATACTGACACCTGGCTGAAAATGACTTAAAACTTCTTGGTCTCCTCCATCAGTAATACTGCAATTCAGTATGGCATTGACTCGCCATTAGCCTCGATGACAGCTTCCACTCTCGCAGGCATACGTTCAGTCACGTGCTGGAAGGTTTCTTGGGGAATGGAAACCCATTGTTCACGGAGTGCTGCACTGCGCAGAGGTTCTCAAATGGCTCTTAGTACTATGGAACTTACCTTCTGAGGTCATCAGTCCTTGCGGAGAGGTATCGATGTCGTCGGTGAGGCCTGGCACGAAGTGTTCTGTAGGATTCAAGTCAGGACTCTGTGCAGGCCACTCCATTACAGGGATGTTACTGTCGTGTAACCAATCCGCCACAGGCCCTTCCTTAGGAACGGGTGCTCGATCGTGTTGAAATATGCAATCTCCATCCCCTAATTGCTCTTCAACAGTGGGAAGCAAGAAGGTGCTTAAAACATCAATGTATGCCTGTGCTGTGATAGTGCCACGCAAAACAACAAGGGGTGCAAGTCCTCTCCATAACACCACCGCCTCCGAATTTTACTGTTGGCACTACACACGCTGGCAGATGACGTTCACTGGGACGTATAATGTTGAAATTTATGTCGCATACTAAGATCTACAGTCCCTTCGCAGTGTGAAAGAATTTAAGCTGTAAGTAAATGCATAAAATGAAACGCCCATTTATGTAACACATTAAGATACTGGCAAACTCACTCATCAAAACCTATAGGGTATTGTATTGTACTGTATTGTATGGAACTGGGGACCTAGAAACGACTGAGAGGCTTCGTCCCCACCGTAACTCTCAGTGGTTCACAACCCCACAAGACGCTACAGCAGTCCACTCACCCCACCGCCGCCCCACACCGAACGCAGGGATATTGTGCGGTTCGGCCCCAAGCTTAAATATCAACAGCAGGCTTATCCATCCCGCGGTCATTATACCGCTGTTGGGAAGTAACATTTGTGACTGAACACTTTGCATATAAACAACATACCAGGCGAAATTCAAGACACGTTATATAGGAACTGAAGGTTAATTGATAACCCCCAAGAAATAACTCACTTTACATTCACATGTCACTGCGCTTTCCACAATGTACGTAATAGTAATAGTGTATTTGTAACACTAGGTTTAGAAACATTAATCAGTAAATTAAACTGTAACTGGGACTGGAAGGCTCGAAGTAGTTCCGAGGCTTTCAGACCAGGCTGGCTGTGACAGAGTAACATTTCTCTCTCTCTCTCTCTCTCTCTCTGTTACTGTCCAAGTCTTTCCTATCATCTATCATCATATCTTCTTAAATTCTGAATATTTTTATGTGACTTTTCTTTCAATTTCTAATGTATTTTTAATGCATTATAATTGCTGAAAACAATAACTGTTGTTTGTAATATGGTATATAGTTGATAATCTAAATGAAAAGCTGCAAAATGAACGACCTTTTATAAAATGTTGAGCAATATGCTTCTAAATGAGTAATAAATCAAATCGGACAAACAATAGGGCCATTTACGCCACATATTTTGATACAAACTCACTCATCACAACCTACAGATGAACTGTCTACATACATATAGTGCCTCGAAATCCTGAGGGCGCGGCATCGAACCTCGGTCGGACCACGAATTTTTCGGTTTTCGTTATAACCGAGCCAATCACACGACAAAGGTGTGAGGAGTCGCCACCTCCCCTTTCCCCGGTTGGGTAGGTGAGATATGTTTAGGGACACGAAAGTCGTCGAAGTGGCGTCCAATAGAAATATTTGCACCGGCGATTGAGCCACGCGGAATTGTTATTATCTGTATACATCACTAAATTTGTGGGGAACACTCAGAGCTCGATTCCTACTCACTCTGGCCCGGTTTTTTTTTTATTGTGTATAGTGCATGTGTTTACTTTTTTTCAGATGACACGTTCCACATCATAATGTGTATCGTGAAAGTGATCTATGGAACACGTAATTAACTAACTTAATCGCTTTGTCGTTGAAGTGTGAAGCCCGAATCTTATTTGTCTGCGTGCTTCCTTCTTATATAGGGATCTTCCTTAGAATTCTCTCGTATAAGATATTTGTATTCAATTCTCATGGGGGGAGGGGGGGGGATCATCTGTTTTTGGCTACTCTTGGGAAGTCTTGGAAAGTGTTATATTTACGCCACTTTAGGTAGTAGCAGAGATAAACTTGAATAAACTGATGATGGTATTTGTTGTTTTGAGAATTTCTTCCCTTGAGTGCTCTCGCCCAGTCTGTCATAAATGAGTAGTTCTGTCTGTTAATTGGAAAAAAGAGATCCATCTCTGTAACTATGCGATAAAACTATCTGACTGCTGAACAGAAAGTTGATTTTTGGTGCTGTCAGGTATTCTTTTTCTTTTGGGTGAACCTCGAGATGATATTCACATAACACATACACCTAGAAGAAATGCAGATGATAAACGGGTATTCATTGGACAAATATATTATGCTAGAATTGACATATGACTACATTTTCACGCAATTTGGGTACATAGATACTGAGAAATCAGTACCCAGAATACCACCTCTGGCCGTAATAACGGCCTTGATACGCCTGGGCATTGAGTCAAACGGAGCTTGGATGGCGTGTACAGGTACAGCTGTCCATGCAGCATCAACACGATACCACAGTTCATCGAGAGTAGTGACTGGCGCATTGTGACGAGCCAGTTGCTCGGCCACCATTGACCAGACGTTTTCAATTCGTGAGAGATCTGGAGAATGTGCTGGCCAGGGCAGCAGTCGAACATTTTCTGTATCCAGAAAGGCCCGTACAGGACCTGCAACATGAGGTCGTGCATTATCCTGCTGAAATGTAGGAAATACGCAGGGATCGAATAAAGGGTAGAGCCACGGGTCGTAACACATCTGAAATGTAACGTCCACTGTTCAAAGTGCCGTCAATGCGAACAAGAGGTGACCGAGACGTGTAACCAATGGCACCCCATACCATCACGCCGGGTGATACGCCAGTATGGCGAGGACGAATACACGCTTCCAATGTGCGTTCACCGCGATGTCGCCAAACACGGATGCGCCCATCATGATGCTGTAAACAGAGCCTGGATTCCTCCGAAAAAATGACTTTTTGCCATTCGTGCAGCCAGGTTCGTCGTTGAGTACACCATCGCAGGCGCTCCTGTCTGTGATGCAGCGTGAAGGGTAACCGCAGCCATGGTCTCCGAGCTGATAGTCCATTCTGCTGCAATAGTCCGCAAAGTGTTCGTGCAGATGGTTGTTGTCTTGCAAACGTCCCCATCTGTTGACTCAGGGATCGAGTCGTGGCTGCATGATCCGTTACAGCTATGCGGATAAGATGCCTTGTCATCTAGACTGCTAGTGATACGAGGGCGTTGGCATCCAGCACGGCGTTCCGTATTACCCTCCTGAACCCACCGATTACATATTCTGCTAACAGTCATTGGATCTCGACCAACGCGACTAGCAATGTCTCGATACGATAAACCGCAATCGTGATAGGCTACAATCCGACCTTTATCAAAGTCGGACACGTGATGGTACGCATGCCTTACACGAGGCATCAAAATAACGTTTCACTAGGCAACGGCGGTCAACTGCTGTTTGTGCATGAGAAATCGGTTGGAAACTTTCCTCATGCCAGCACGTTGTAGGTTCAAAAAATGGTTCAAATGGCTCTGAGCACTATGGGACTTAACATCTTAGGTCATCATTCCCCTAGAACTTAGAACTACTTAAACCAAACAAACCTAAGGACATCACACACATTCATGCCCGAGGCAGGATTCGAACCTGCGACCGTAGCAGTCCCTCGGCTCCGGACTGCAGTGCCTAGAACAGCACGGACACCACGGCCGGCTACGTTGTAGGTGTCGCCAACCTCGAAAAGCTAATCATTTGCATATCACAGCATCTTCTTCCTGTCGGTTAAATTTCGCGTCTGTAGCACGTCATCTTCTTGGTGTAGCAATTTTAATGGTCAGTAGTGTAGCTGAAGGAGATATCGTGGTTATGATTGTAGAAGCTGATAAGAATGGCCGGTATAGTCTAGGCTCCCCGTATTCAGAGGGTGATGTAGCGATTTTTATTTCTGAGAAAAGATGGCCTGTCGCGGCATTACACTACAGAATCGTATCAATAATCCGAACCTTACGTAAAGCTAAAATGGCACCAGGTATTTTCATTGTGGAGGCTTTCCCCCGTGCAGCTCGTAAATACCAGCCTAGAACGACAGCACTGTTTACGGCATTAGCGCGTTCAAGCGGGGAACGGCAAAGGGCGGGGAGGCCGTTAGCCGCCTCCCCCACCGGAACTGGGGCTGCTGCAAGCTGGAAGCCGACGGCCGTTGCTGACACAGCTGCCGCCTCCCTCTGTTGCAGCGCCCGCCCGTGCAGAACGCAGAACGCAGTAGCAAGCTCTGGCCGTACCCCATGACTGTTCTCATAGCTTTCGCACAAGTAAATGGAAATGAGCGTTTGGCGTCATTGGCCGGGAGACCACTCACGGGGCAGGTCCGGCCGCCTTGGTGCAGGTCTTACTACATTCGACGCCACATTGGGCGACCTGCTCGCCGGATGGGGATAAAATGATGATGAAGACAACACAACACCCAGTTCCTGAGCCGGGAATCGAACCCGGGCCCCTTAGGACGGCAGTCCGTCACGCTGACTTTTTTTTAAAATCTCATTTTGTTCGTTTTAGTTCGTTGCATCTGCTCGGGGCGGGCGTCGCAAGACACCCGCTTCAGTTCGCCGTTGATCCATTAACTCAGTTTTTTTTAAATTACAGAGGGCAGCTAACCCTCTGACCGAACACGCTGAGCTACCGTGCCGGCACCATTCAGCTATCGGAGCGAACGCTTTCGCACAAGTGATACAACGAGACCATTGGCAAGAATTTTGGATCTTAGATTCGTTGACATCGCTCGGTCGGCTGATCGTGGGGCCTATTTTTGATGCTGTACTTTTCACAACATACGTAAAAAAACCTGCTGGATAACGTCGGAAATTCGACGATGCCGTTTGTAAATTCTGCTATTATCTGCAGAGAATTCACAGCGCTAAAAAAATTACAGCGAGAGGCAAGCCAACATGCAAAGGATCGACGCTTAGTGCAGGGATTGACAGTTCGTCATCAACATAAACAAAAGTAATGTATTGCCAATAATGGGCCAGAAAAAATTCATTATTGTATGGTTGCTTGATTACATACAGGTCACCGAAAGTGGTCATATCCGTTAAATATCTGGGAGTATGCGTACGGCGCGATTTAAAGCGGAACGACCACATAAGACTCACCGCGGGTACGACAGATGCTGATATTCAGTGGAAGAATCCTTAGAAAGTGTAGTCCACCCACAAAGGACGTAGTTAACTGAACCGTCGTTGGACCGGCGGGGTCAGGGATTTTCTCTGCCTCGTGATGACTGGGTGTTGTGTGATGTCCTTAGGTTAGTTAGGTTTAAGTAGTTCTAAGTTCTAGGGGACTGATGACCATAGCTGTTAAGTCCCATAGTGCTCAGAGTCATTTTTGTTTGGACCGGGACTTGAAAAATGGTTTAAATGGCTCTGAGCACTACAGCACTTAACATCTGAGGTCATCAGTCCCCTAGACTTAGAACTACTTAAACCTAACTAACCTAAGGACATCATACACACCCATGCCCGAGGCAGGATTCGAACCTGCGACCGTAGAAGCAGCGCGGTTGCGAACTGAAGCGCCTAGAACCGCTCGGTCACAGCGGCCGGCCCGGTACTTGAATATTGCTTCTCAGTCTGGGGTCTGTACGAGAATAGGATTGATAGCGGAAGTAGAGGTTATCCAAAGAAGAGCAGCAGGTTTCGTTATTGATTCATTTAGTAGGCACGGAAGAGTCACGGAGATGTCCAGTGAACTTTGTAAAGTATATGCAACCAATATGTGTAACGTAGCTACAGCCAAAATTGTCTATATTCGTCAGTGAAAATGGACTCTATAAGTAACCTGAGCTATCAGTAAACTGAATCTAACCTGCATAACACTGTGCGCGTCTTGTATGAGTATCACTTACACTGTCCTTTAAGCACTCAATAGATTGTTACATGAAAAACTTAAAGCTGACATTTGAATAAGCTACCTGACAGCGTATTTGAATATGAAAAACTATAGGAACAAATGAACCTGTAACGATGAATACGTAAGCTATCTGACTGCGTTTTTGAACAAGAATTAAAAGTGATACAGAATCTGGCTCGTGCAACGGAATTTACTGGATTAGAGTACAGTGTCTGTGTTTTGGCCCTAAGTTTTGCACTAACCTCTTTAGATGACTGCCTTTTTCCATGTGGTTTACAGCAATTCGGAGCAGGTTGCAGCAGCAGGGGCTAAAGCGTATTGTTGCTAAGAATGAATTTAATAAAAAGGAGTTTCCTTGGGTCCTGTTGACTACTAAATAACTTGTGAGAAGGGATTTCATAAATTAAGTCTACTTAAAACATCAGAATCATCATGACCAATAATAGACAATGACAACAATAAGAGACAATGACAATGACATAGGTCTCAATCATGCTGAGTGCCAGATGAACAAATTATTTCAATTTCAAAGTTACATTAACATTTAATAACCACAGTATTTATTTATTAGCTAGATGTAGAGAATAATTATTATTATTTGGAGGATAAGGAGGTTTCTTTAACTGATATGCAAAACATATTTTCGTTTATTCAGGGAGAACCTCAGTTCGACCGAAAAAGTTACAGAGGCTGGTCAGGTGACCCGTCGCAGAGTAATTATGTTTAGTTTGATTCTATCCACCCATCCATCTTTAAGGACTTCTGCCTCTATTTTGAGTGGTCCAGATGGGTACGTTGGATCTGTGTCTAGCTAAGTTCAACTCCCCATCTCATAAGCAGGGAAATCGATCCATATTTGATCCACGCTCGTCATATGCCGCCCACATTCCCGCGTACACAGTACATTGGCCATATTGACGACAGCACCGCGCCTTGGTTTTGGGTCTGAACCCAGAATATTCAGTCACTTTTTCTGGCTCTGTGCCGTTGTGGTCCTTTTTATGTTTCTGGCTGTACTTTGCCCTCATATATACCGGTCTTTAAGTATACCATGAAATTTTCTAACTTCTTCGTATTCACACAGCCTTGCTTCTGCAATACGCGCTTGGAGTCCACAAGTTGTTGTAATATATACACTCCTCCTCAGAACAAAAACTGATTCACGACCGCTAACACTTAGTCTCTGAGATACGATACAGTTTAAGGGAACGTATCGAGTCCATCAAGTCGAAGAGGTTTCGGCACAAAGTACTAGATCTCCTATAGATAGGTTATCAAAGTCTTAAGGTACTTCCACAGAGATTGTCACTCCATTCGACACAATTGCCTCCTCACAAATGGCAACGATTTTAAAGGTGTTTTCACTTAAAAATAAATCTGATTTATGTTAATCTAACTGTTTTTGTTCGTAGAGACTGCGTATGATTGTGAAACAATGTGTCCTCGTTCAATGAGCACAGGAGGATACAGCATGACTGAGATAAAATTTGTAGTCGGTGTGATGAATGGCAGCTATCTCTAAATGTAGAAAAATGTAAATTACTCCAGATGAATAGGAAAAACAAACACATAATATTCGAATACAGTATTAGCAGTGTGTCGTTTGACACAGTCATGTCGATTAAATACCTGGGAGTAACACTGAAAAGCAAGACGAAATGAAATGGGCATCTAAGGACTGTAGTAGAGACTTCAGTTTACTGGGATAATTTTAGGAAAGTGTAGTTCATATGTAAAGAGACCGCATATAGGACAATAGTGCGACCCATTCTTAAGTACTGTTTGATTCTTTCGGTTCCGCACCAGGGTGCCTATTCTGTATCTTTCCGCCATTGTGCCGATCGTTTCGGTACTCAAGGGCACCGAACGGTCTAGTACTCGAATTAGAGCCCCTGCATTTTTAGTATGCGTTTCGGAAGCGATACCGTTCGGGTCTGGAGAACCGAAGCGCCGTTGTCGGTTCGCGTCGTGCGAGCCACTCAAAAGCAAGCGGCCTCAGATCCGCGCAAGGGCACTACAGCGCGCGCAGCGCCACCAACACAAAGCGGCTAGCAGGCGACACGGGCGCGCTATTCTTCCAAGTACCGAAAATTGCGTTTACGTTGCCGTAACGCATGACGCCGCATTCCATCGAGCTGACGGGCCTGCCTTCATCGCTCTTGCCTCCTCCTTCACAGTATCACCCTTCACAGTATCAGGCGCAGTGAATCCATTTCCATGATTCTCAGCTTGAAATGCATAGAATTTTTTACAGTATCGATAATTAATAACTAAACCATTTGTGGGAAAAAGTGCATAAAGTCACTAGTAACGTCAGTTTACACTCGTGTAATATACGTAAGCAGAGCCGATGTCTTGATATTTAATGATCTTTAAACCTTTATTTGTAAAAAAATAACACTTATTTTGAGAGAATATTGACCGAAACCGTATTTTTAATGTAATCATTCACAGTAACAACCTAACTTAACCACATTTCTAGCAAAGGAAAATAGTCTATTGTGAACTCACTTTCCAACCAGATTCTTTAGTAACACAATCACTAAATCCAAAGCTAAAACCGCTAAATATGTTTAAAATAACAAATTATAGGTGAACGTAAATCACAGCTTATCGATCGACAGGGCCACACCGAAATCCAAAATCTCTCGGTACAATTGTCGTAAAATCGGTGGGAGGACCGTTCGAACCGAAAATGACGTCACTACCGAGCCTAACCTACTACACCGATCGGTATGAACGATACAGAATAGGGCCCCAGGTCAGCTTAGAGGAAGACACCAAAGATTTCAGAGGCGGGCTGCTAGATTTGCTACCGGTAAGTTCGAACAATACCCAAGTATTACGGAGATGCTTCGAAAACCCAATGGGAATCACTGTAAGGAAGGCGACGTTCTTTTCAAGGAGCACTATTGAGAAAATTAAGAGAACCGGCGTCGGAGGCTGACTGCAGAACGATTCTACCGTCGCCAACGTACATTTCGCGCATTAACCGTGAAGGTAAGATCAGAGACATTAAGGATCGTATGGAGGCACACTGACAGTCGTTTTTCATCGCTCTATTTGCGAGTGGAACAGAAAAGAAAAATGGCTAGAAGAGATACAGGGTACTCAGGATACACTCTGCCACGCACCTACTGTGACTTGCGGAGTGTGTATGTAGATGGAGGTGTAGTGTATAATACAATCGATAAGAAAGTGGACTTACATTCTGTAGAATCTAAATTCAGCTTCGCGTCCGGTCAACCAGCTTAACGTCTTCCCTTCAGTCGGTTTCTGATGACCTCGTCTTCTACAGTGCGTTAAATCTTAAAAACTCTTCTTTCCTTCAGACTCAGCCATGAGTTAAATCTGAGGTGCACTTCTAAAATTGTGTTGGCATTGTTGTAGGCATTGTCTGAGGCGTACGCTCGATTAAAAGAACATACCCGTAGTTCTCTGTAGAAATGTTACTACCACTAATAGGCGCTTTCACATTGGATTCTGAAACACGCTATTCGTACACGCACCACATGTATGACGGCTTAAAACCCTGTGGCGGACAGGGACAGGTTTTTCATTATATAAAGAGGTTGCTGCAGACTTCCACTGATTAGTTGAACCTCCAACCAGAATTCATATAATTAAGTCTGTTGCTGCCCCCCCCCTTCCCCCAAAGCGTTGTAATATAGCGCGCTGTAGTGATACGCTCCATTAGGTGCGGAATGAAGGTGAGCAACTTTTCAACACGGAGGGGGCCTGTGTGTAAGTGCGGAAGCCAGCTGCCTGATTGGCGGCCGCGCGTGTCGCGTGCCCTCCTCACGCCCCCTGCCCCCCCTCCCATTCTTACCGCCCACCACCTTCTCCGCGGCGGTGGTGGTTCGGGTCGAGCGCATGACCACGCCCTCTTCCGCCAGACCCACCTGTCCGCTTCGCACTGTTTGCGTCCGCATTTGGGGCCGACATGGGGTAGAAAAGGACAACGGCTTCTGAAAAACCTAAACATATTACGGAACATTTAAGGGGACACACCGTGGTTCAGGTCGAAAAAAATCGATTTTCGGTTTTCATAATATTTCGATAGATGAAGGTTTTATTTAAGTACTCTCAAAAGGATTTTGCTGAAAAAAATTTGTTTCGAGCATTTAAAGAGCATTTTTCTACCACGTGTGTTTATGTGCCACGCCCACTTTTCTGTCACCCACTTTTCTGCATATATTTTAGAACTTTATATCCCCTACATTGCACGTTAGGGGTTTTTTTTTTACTCCCGAGTGTATTGGCTGTCCTTGGAATGCAACGGTCGGTATTCTTTTGTTTCCGCTGTTTGTAAAAACACGCTTTGAAACACGCGGTTAGTTTTGTTCAAGTGTGATTGCGAGTGGTTGTTATAGAAAACTTGCAGGAATACTATGGGCAGACAATTAGGAGAAATAAAGAAAATCTTGAGGCAATAAAGAGAGATGTTTGGGCTATATTCTTCTATAAGTCCTCTACTGATGATAAGCCATGTCATGGATTGTGTCCATCAGGAGAAAATTCGTGTTGCAAATATAATAGGGCCCAGTCAACTGGAGAATCTTATTCTCACCAGCATTCTCTTCCTGCTGCTTTTATTACAGCAATTAAACCTATTTTCAGAGACTTGGCTCATCCTGACTTTCTAAGGAAATGTCTCCATGGGCAGACACAGAACCCAAATGAATGTTTCAACAGCATAATTTGGAACTACCTTCCTAAAACTGTATTTGTAGGCATGCATACAATGAAACTAGGAGTTCATGTTGCTGTTATTACATTCAGTTGTGGTAATATTAGAAAGTGTTGGATACTGAAAAAGCTGGGAATTAATCCCGGTGAAAATATGATCACTGGGCTGCAACATTTCGATAAAATGAGGATAGCCGATGCAGAAATGTCTGCATCTAATATGGCCAAGACAGCAAGACAAACGTCCGTGGAAAGTGAGAAAGAAGCTGGAAGACCTGCTAGAGCCCAACTAAGGGCCATCATATCCAGCAGGACAGTTTTAATTAACTATAAGTCACAAATTTCAAAAGTTTTTTCTTTAAAGCCAATTTCCCGCAAACTAAAATTTTCAGTACATATGCCCCATTATATCAGAAACTATCATATAAATGAATGAAATTTTCGGAGACTCTGCATAACATAAAAAGCCACCTCTTGTACTACATTCATTAATATTCCCTGATTAGGAAGTTCACAAGAAATATTTTCTGCAGAAAAGCTTAATATTTTTTGTTAATAGATTTAAAAAAGTATTTCTTAAAAACTATAAAATGGATAAAGTAGATTTTAGTACAGTTGACTCAATTAGCATCATGTAACATACAGTGAAAATACACTCCTAGAAATTGAAATAAGAACACCGTGAATTCATTGTCCCAGGAAGGGGAAACTTTATTGACACATTCCTGGGGTCAGATACATCACATGATCACACTGACAGAACCACAGGCACATAGACACAGGCAACAGAGCATGCACAATGTCGGCACTAGTACAGTGTATATCCACCTTTCGCAGCAATGCAGGCTGCTGTTCTCCCATGGAGACGATCGTAGAGATGCTGGATGTAGTCCTGTGGAACGGCTTGCCATGCCATTTCCACCTGGCGCCTCAGTTGGACCAGCGTTCGTGCTGGACGTGCAGACCGCGTGAGACGACGCTTCATCCAGTCCCAAACATGCTCAATGGGGGACAGATCCGGAGATCTTGCTGGCCAGGGTAGTTGACTTACACCTTCTAGAGCACGTTGGGTGGCACGGGATACATGCGGACGTCCATTGTCCTGTTGGAACAGCAAGTTCCCTTGCCGGTCTAGGAATGGTAGAACGATGGGTTCGATGACGGTTTGGATGTACCGTGCACTATTCAGTGTCCCCTCGACGATCACCAGTGGTGTACGGCCAGTGTAGGAGATCGCTCCCCACACCATGATGCCGGGTGTTGGCCCTGTGTGCCTCGGTCGTATGCAGTCCTGATTGTGGCGCTCACCTGCACGGCGCCAAACACGCATACGACCATCATTGGCACCAAGGCAGAAGCGACTCTCATCGCTGAAGACGACACGTCCCCATTCGTCCCTCCATTCACGCCTGTCGCGACACCACTGGAGGCGGGCTGCACGATGTTGGGGCGTGAGCGGAAGACGGCCTAACGGTGTGCGGGACCGTAGCCCAGCTTCATGGAGACGGTTGCGAATGGTCCTCGCCGATACTCCAGGAGCAACAGTGTCCCTAATTTGCTGGGAAGTGGCGGTGCGGTCCCCTACGGCACTGCGTAGGATCCTACGGTCTTGGCGTGCATCCGTGCGTCGCTGCGGTCCGGTCCCAGGTCGACGGGCACGTGCACCTTCCGCCGACCACTGGCGACAACATCGATGTACTGTGGAGACCTCACGCCCCACGTGTTGAGCAATTCGGCGGTACGTCCACCCGGCCTCCCGCATGCCCACTATACGCCCTCGCTCAAAGTCCGTCAACTGCACATACGGTTCACGTCCACGCTGTCGCGGCATGCTACCAGTGTTAAAGACTGCGATGGAGCTCCGTATGCCATGGCAAACTGGCTGACACTGACGGCGGCGGTGCACAAATGCTGCGCAGCTAGCGCCATTCGACGGCCAACACCGTGGTTCCTGGTGTGTCCGCTGTGCCGTGCGTGTGATCATTGCTTGTACAGCCCTCTCGCAGTGTCCGGAGCAAGTATGGTGGGTCTGACACACCGGTGTCAATGTGTTCTTTTTTCCATTTCCAGGAGTGTATTAGGGTCCTGCATCTAATAGTGTTTTTTTCAGAAATGGGTCAAATACTTGCCTAAATTAACATGGATTAGATAGGCAGGGTGTGGTCCCCTTAAAGGGATCGAAACTTCCTGTCAGATTAAAACTGTGTGACGGACGGGGACTCGAACTCAGGGCCTTTGCCTTTCGAGGCCAAGTGTTCTTTCTTTCAGGAGAGTTAGTCTTGTAAGTTTCGCAGGAGAGCTTCTTTGAAGTCTGGAAGGTAGGAAACGAGATACTGGCGGAAGTAAAGCTGTGAGGACGAGTCGTGATTCGTGCTTGGGCAGGTCAGTCGGTAGAACACTTGCCCGCAATAAGCAAAGGTCTCGAGTTCGAGTCTCGGTCCGGCACACAGTTTTAATCTGCCAGAAATATTCATATCCTCGTATACTCCGATGACGAATGGAAGTTCATCCTGGACTCTCGAATTTGTATCGGCTTTAGCAATTCTCGGATCAATGGCTTGTACGAGATATTCGAAACTGCGTTTCGACAATCCGGTAAAATTATGGAAAAGGTTTGTATAAGTTCACGATTTAAATTTTCAAAACATTCCGTTTATTTAAAAAATAACGTATTCACAAAGCCCTATTTCTCTTGTTCCTTCTAATATAACTCATCGTGTGATGTAAAAGCTGGAGCGCTGGGCCCACGTTCACTAGCTCACTTTCGTCAATTTTGTGGCAGTAGTGCGGCCCCGGGTAAACTCCTCTGCCCCACAAAGGTATTGCCTTACACTTTGCCGGGTAACAACTGGCCGACAATGCTTTAGCACCCAAATGTTGCCTCAATTAGTATAACCACAATGTTGCCGTACAGCATTGGCGCCGGCCGCGGTGGCCGAGCGGTTCTAGGCGCTCAGTCCGGAACCGCGCCACTGCTACGGTCGCAGGTTCGATTGTTGCCTCGGGCATGGATGTGTGTGATGTCCTTAGGTTACTTAGGTTTAAGTAAAATGGCTCTGAGCACTATGGGACTTAACATCTATGGTCATCAGTCCCCTAGAACTTAGAACTAATTAAACCTAACTAACCTAAGGACATCACACAACACCCAGCCATCACGAGACAGAGAAAATCCCTGACCCCGCCGGGAATCGAACCCGGGAACCCGGGCGTGGGAAGCGAGAACGCTACCGCACGACCACGAGATGCGGGCTAGGTTTAAGTAGTTCTAAGTTCTAGGGGACTGATGACCTCAGATGACCCATAGTGCTCAGAGCCATTTGAACCATTTGAACAGCATTGGCGTGATATACAGAGCGATTTTTTCCACCGAGTACAAACTCTAGGGATTTATCTACGGAAGGATACAGAACAGATAAGATCTAATAAACTTATGTCAGGAAATGCATGGTTTCCATGTTAGAGACAATTTATTCAATCATACATTGTTAAGATACTGCAGTCTAATCCGCGTTGTACCATGCATTCACAGTTCAGTATGTGCTGAAAATGGTTTCCATGTGCCTCGGTGTATGCGTGTACGCGCTGTAGTTTTGTTCTGTCTCACACGTTCACTTCGGTCAGGCAGCATCCGAACAGTGTCAAAGCCAGCATGAATATACTGCTCTAGTATCTCCACATCTGGAATCGGCTCTGCATACACTATACTTCTGAGATGGCCCCATAACTAGAAATCTCACAGGTTGAGATCCGGTGAACGAGCAGGCCATGCAACGTGGACCCACTCCGATCCATCGATCAGGGAAGACATGATTGAGATGCGTTCGAGCGTTAAGTGCCAAGTGGGCTGGAGCACCATCATGTAGCAGCCACTTAACCCTAACTGCTCTCGATGTGGAAAGTCTGTCGCTAGTAAGCCGTGCACACGCTGTAAGGGATAAGGGTAGTAACAACTGCCATGGAGAATGTTCCACACGGTTGTCTGGCTTATCCAGTAATGGGCCAACTGCCTGATACTGACACGGCGGACGCCTTCCTCGGGGGTAGTTACATTTTCCTCCAAGTCTGGTATCCAAACATTTCGAGTACATCCTTCATGATTTCCTGCTTCCTGAAACGACCCTGTCGCAGACAAACGGCGAAACACTATTACAAACATTGAATAATGTGGTTGTTGTCGATGGAGATGGGTTTCCTGATACAAACTTGCTGCCATAAGTAAACACTATGACGGCAATATCTCGATTCGAATACGGAACCATTGTGTACAACGCGGTATCACGTCCACTACAAAGTGAGTCAGCAAGAGAAGTGAATCGGACACAACCCTACCAATTACTATGGCTGGAGAAGGCGCTATTGTATGACGTATGACGAACCGTAGGAGGACAATATGCGTACTGTAACAGTGGCTGCGTGGTACAGCGCGTATTAGACCGCAGTCTCTCTTACAATATATGATTCAATAAATAGTCTGTAGCATGGAAACCATACATTTCCGGACATAAGTTCATTAGATCTGTTTTGTACCGTATCCCCTCATCGATCACCCCTAGAGTTTGTAGACGGTGGAAAAAATCTCCCTGTATTGCCGGCAATATGCAATTTTTAGGCCTGTGCAAACGTACCATTACAGTAGTGAGTGCGAGGAACGGTGTGGAGACCGGAAGCGCGGGCCTGGGCGCGGCGACCTCGCTTTCGAGGACAGTAGTGAGTGAGGCGCGAGGCGGCGGTCAGTCACATTTCCCCGCGACGCCAGCCGGTCCAGCCAAGGGCATCCGAGCCGACCCTATCCGCCGGAAGAGGCGCTGCCGTTTGTCGACACTCCGGAACAATGGCTAATCGCCTTCCTATAAAGTCTTATCTACTAGCCGCCGCCGACTGGGGTGGCCGAGCGGTTCTAGGCGCTAAAGTATGGAACCGCCTGACCGCTACGGTCGCACGTTCAAATCCTGCCTCGGGCATGGATGTGTGTGATGTCTTTAGGTTAGTTAGGTTTAAGCAGTTCTAAGTTGTAGGGGACTGAAAACCTCGGAAGTTAAGTCCCACAGTGCTCAGAGCCATTTGAACCATTTGCCTCCGCCAGACGAGGAGATCGTAGGCTTTCCCGCTCGCGAATGAAGGGCAGGTGGCGATATGTGGCAGACTCATGAGCCAAAACATTGTGACCATTGCCTACCGCGACAATGACTGCCGCCTGGCGGCATTTAGAGCAGTGCCGTGCTAAGGATACCGTAGCAGTGGGGCAGAGGTGAATGGAGTACCATTTTAGCGGCGGTAAGTCCCGCAAATGGGGAAATCCGCTGACATAAGCGACTGTGATACGGCCCGGCGCCTGGGAACCAGTATCTCGGAACTGTCGTGAGCATCTACAGAAAATCGTCTAAGGACGTTGAAACAACGAGCACGTGACAAGGTGTTGGACATACACGCCTCGTCACCGAACGTGGCGGTTAGACGATTTGCCGCTCTGTAAAACAGAGCGGCAGCGGCAGCGGTCAGTCGCTGATTTGGCGACGGAGTACAATGCTGGCGCAGGGTCAAGTGTTTCGGAACAAACCGTTCAGTGCACATTGTTGCACACGGGGCTCCACAGTAGATTATCCCTAAATGTTGCCATGTTGA
Source organism: Schistocerca serialis cubense (assembly GCF_023864345.2). Classification (NCBI taxonomy): domain Eukaryota; kingdom Metazoa; phylum Arthropoda; class Insecta; order Orthoptera; family Acrididae; genus Schistocerca; species Schistocerca serialis. The sequence continues at coordinate 381,380,950 of NC_064638.1, read as the reverse complement.
CCCGACGAGGCTATCAGTTACGACTGCAGTGAGCACGGGATCATCGACGTTGAGACACGGATCAATGGATAACGTGTCGCCTGGTCCAATGAATAACGGTTCCTGGTACGTCAGACTGGTGGTCGTGTCCAGGTATCCGATCACCCATGCGAACGGCTACTCAAAAGCTACGTCGCGGCACGGACGCAGGTTCGCATGTCGCTCAGGCCAGTGTTATTGTATGGGGACATTCACCTGGGAAGGCACTACGACAGCATGTGACTAAATGAACATTATTGTGGACCACCTGATCCTGGTTCGCGCAGCTCACCCCGTCGGAGGTTCGAGTCCTCCATTTGGCATGGGTGTGTGTGTGTTGTCGTTAGCATAAGTTAGTTTAAGTTAGATTAAGTAGTGTGTAAGCTTAGGGACCGATGACCTCAGCAGTTTGGCCCCATAAGACCTTACCACAAATTTCCAAAATTTCTAATTAAGTCTGTGGTTGTACCTTTAATTTAACTATTTTCCTACCATTTCTCCCGAACTAATTCCCGCAAATTTACCTCAACGAGGGCACTGATTCGAATACGTAAAGAGCTTTCAAAATCGTTGCCACAGTTCAGAGACGTTTGAGGAATGCTGTACCCCGTGTAGAAAAGTCTTGAGATTTCTTAGTATCGGATATAGCAAGTCTCGTAAGGATTCGGAGATGGATTTGCTCAGTGTTTTGATGACTGGAGCGATCTGCAAGCTAAGTGGCTGAAATTGGGCGTGGCTCGGTTTGAGGCGCCGTGTCACGGATTGCGTAGCCCATTCCGCCGGAGGTTCCAGTCCTCTCGCGGGCACGGGTGTGTTTATTGTTCTTAGCATAAATTAATTTAAGTTGTGTGTAAGTCTAGGGACCGATGACCTCAGCATTTTTCCCTTAGGAATTCTCACACATTTGAATATATTTTTGAAATTGAGCACTTGAACGATCACTCACACACGCCCGAGCGCCATTGCAGTTTGTTTGTTAACAACACAATAAAACTTTAAACATAAAAAACTCAGAAAATTATTGTGCCGGTGATCTGCTACATTTTAGTGAGTACATGCAGATTGTTGACATAATAGTAAGAACAATCGCAGGAAGCTAAACCACAATAAGCGGTACAACGACGGATTCTGTCGGGAACTGATCTATTCACTTGCGATGTATTTCAAACTGTCCATGTATTTTTCATATGTTTCTCTAAGAACGGTTGTTCAATTCACTTTTAAATTTTCACAGCTGAATATTTACACAGTTCCTACGTGATACAAAACATATAGGAAAAATGGACCGTATCATCACATGCCGAATTAGTATTCTATTCGCTTTGGCGTAATTACATTCTTAAAATCTCTCCATAATTATCAGGAGCTGACTAGCAAATTACACTCAAAACTGACGAAGTGCGGGTTTCAGCAGAAGACGGTAGACGCTAATTTACGTTTTTCTACCACAGAGTATCTGCACTTGAAGATTCAGCTGATGGCTTCTTATTCACGACAAGTGTTATTAAAACTGATTGCCGATCTCTGCTGTTGTGGTGGGGTGCAGAGGGCTCGCGATAATCTTGTACGACCCTTCCGCCAACGGAAAGGAACGAACACGCAAAAACGGGGAGTGCCCGCGCGTATACACACCGCAGACGTCCGATTGCAGCCAGAGATATGGAACCACGAGCGGCCTAGTAGGCCCTCTGCACTTCATCTGAGGAAGAGCCTCCCGCAGTATCGTATACATGCGGGCGAGCAAGCGAAAGTACCTCCGGCTAGCAGCGATAATACCCTTGTAAAGCTACGCTGTTTCTCTGTTTTGTGCCCCTAGAGAGTTGATTGTGGTCTTATCGGTGACAACCGCAGCAGCGACATCTTGTACCCTTGTTTCGAAATGGAAAAATATACATGTAAACAAAATACAGTATATGGCACAATTCCTGTTTCACCCTTCTAGGGCCGGCCGAGTGACCAAGCGGTTCTAGGCGCTACAGTCTGGAACCGCGTGACCGCTGCGGTCGCAGGTTCGAATCCTGCCTCGGGCATGGATGTGTGTGATGTCCTTAGGTTAGTTACGTTTAAGTTGTTCTAAGTTCTAGGGGACTGATGGCCTCAGAAGTTAAGTCCCATAGTGCTCAGAGCCATTTGAACCAATCACCCTTGAAGCTGTCGTTGAAAAAAGTGAGTAGATAAAGCTTTAGATGCGTACCTAAGTCCAGAAACTGTCTGCTTTCGTGTAGTAAAGAAACCTGAGTCTACTCACGTCTTTCATATTTTGCATGTAATTTTACTCTGTGATATGCTACCTGTATTGAGTGTTAAGACGAAGCGGTCATATGATGTCCTTTGTTTACATGCTGCCTTACCGATTCAGTCATCGCTTACCGTTCGTGGGGTTTTAGCTGTGCATTTAGTATGATTAGCTAAGCGCACACGTATTAGAAAGATATTTTAATTTACGACGAAGCGCAACGCAATGGGAGAAAAGTTCAACACTTGTAACAACAGTGTTTTTCGCATCGCGATCTTTAGGATTATCTGTCCGGATCGTTAAGGGGGAAGAGACCGTATAAATCTAGAAGTGGTGGATGTAGATTCCAAACTGAGATGTCGCTTGCAAACTCTCGTTCGTCCTATTCTTTGGTATTGTTCGTCGGTCTAGGAGCGTTACCAAGATGGACCAGCGGGAGAGAAGGAGAAGATGCACAGAAGAAATGCGCGATTCGTCACGTCTTTGCTTAGTTTGCTTATTGGGTGCGAAAGCGTTGCTAGAAAGCTCCAAAAACACCAACGGGAGAAGCTACGAGAAAGGAATTGTCACAGCAAAGAACGTTACTCTAAAAATCCCAGCGCCCGCGTTGTCATACAAGCCACGAAACATACAGGGAGGAGCAGCTAAGCCAGGCCATTCCGAACACATTCAGAATCAGAAAGTGTATCCTGGTACTCTTTTCGTTTACTTGTAGCGGACAATGAGTGGAATTTTTCTGAAGTACGCAAGTAATTTTCAACGTTTACTACCGCCGAAATATGACACAGACTACTTAATCCAATATATACTTTCTCTGTAGTATTGGAAAGAGCAAATGGCTCTGAGCACTATGGGACTTAACTTCTGAGGTCATCAGTCGCCTAGAACTTAGAACTAATTAAACCTAACTAACCTAAGGACATCACACACATCCATGCCCGAGGCAGGATTCGAACCTGCGACCGTAGCGGTCACGCAGTTCCAGACTGAAGCGCCTTTAACCGCACGGCCACACCGGCCGGCTTGGAAAGAGCCTTCGAAGTGGTCTTCAGCAATGTAATAAATGTGAGCTTGATGAAATATTAACAAGATAACTCTGCCGCAAACTGTCGTCCGGCCATCAGCAGAAGACGTTTCACAAACGTCTTTACTACAATGCCAAATTAAGAGTAGCAATGGAAAACGTTGGAAATGCCATTTTCTTCACAAAAAGTGTTTTCACTGTTCTTGCTTTCTCGGCACCATGTGGCTTGTCTCTATATTTGATCTAGATGGTAAACCACGGAGAAAGACTTCCAAACATCAATTCATAGATGGCGCACGGTCTTTGTGCCAAGCCGTGGAGTTCTAAAATTAAAAAAAAAAAATGAGAAGTGGATTTTGTTGACTACAGTTAAAAACTTAATGGCGAATTTCTGTACTTGTATTATCGCATGTAAAACATAATGCCTCAGTGTTAATGGCACTGCGAACAAAAACTTTCGCACTGCTATTTTGTCGAAAACTGACATTTCTGAGAACGTGGCTGTGTAGAAAAATGCAAGATGATTTGTGCAGCGAAGAAAGCAGCAACTAGCCACTGTTACGAATGATTTATATTTATACAAATAGTGCCATTGCCGGTTTGGAACCGACAGTTTCATCCTCAGGTTTCGAAACGACAGCTTCATCTTCAGACGACTGTTCACGTTTATATTACATCGATTGTTGTTTACATTAAATGTTGGTGTTGGGAAAGAAATGGCCAACAACTAATGCAATCAACAACAGATGTAAAATAAAGGTTAACAGCCGTCTGAAGGTGAACCTGTAGATTAGAACTGGTAACAACCCTGTTTACTTAAATAAATAGCATTGTTAACTGTTGCTGGTTGCTGTTATCTTCTTTGCAAGAGTCAACTTGTAAAAACTGTCATATTGTCACTTAGAACAAGTCATTTTCCTGGTATGGCAGTTAGAACATTCTTAATAAAGCATTTATTTTCCATAATTTTGTGGTGTCAGAATACCTTCTTAATTTTCTGTGTACAAATCAGTTCTGTACAAACTGAGGTACACTGTTTTTTCATTCCTGACACATGTCAGCTGTGACACTCTTCAAATGTAAGCAAACACGTAATTCAGGTACGGTTCGTGTGTTCATTGTCATGACTGCAATATCAAGTTCTCAGTTGCGTTGTGAGGAGAATGTAGTAGTGTCATCGTATAGGTGGGAGGAACATACGAGTAGTTAACAGAAAAATGTTTCTTTTCAACACTTGATTGGTTCAGAGGCGGAAGCTGTACTGAAAGTGTGTGAATTATTGACGGAAGAGTGGATACATCAGCTATCACTCGCTAGTTGGAGATAGTTTTCAAATTTTTCATTTAGCGGTGTTTCAAATGTCTTATTGTTATAGCAAGGATTTTTCCCTCTTCATTGCTGTCTTCTTGTACCTTTGAACTATCCAGCACGTGTCACTTGTGATGACGAGCTTCAGGCGTTGGGGTACGGTAGGCAAACTTGGAGCAATGTTAAGCTTGTTTTTGATTTAACGTCTGACCTGTAACGGACAGAGAAAAAAATCAGCATGAGACGGGTAACGGAAACCACAATCCACCCCTCAGCCGTGCAATGTTTACACTAGAAGAACTTCATACGTTTCTGTAGTGACTCAGGTACCGTCGCTTTGACGACTGGAACGGAAAAAAAAGAAGACGCTGTGTTACAGCTTCTCGCTGGCTTCACAGTAGAATATCGCAAGAGGGCATTAATTAGGTATGCAACAGCACAGAGGTAAGTGGTTTTCTAGCGAGCGCTTGTGAACGACGTGCGATATTGCAGATGCTGTTAATGTCTCCTGTTCGCCGAGCAAGAGAAACACTATATGTAACGTCCGGAAAGCTCAAAGTGCGTCAGTGCATCGTTCATTTTAAGAGCAGACTGTCCTCGGGTCAACCACGTTTCTATATCCCACGTGTATAAATAGGTTTTTGTTTTTGTAGTTTCCATTCTCTACTCCAAAGAGTTTTGAAGACCTAACGTTGCCAAAGTACCTAATCGATAAAGTCAAGATGCTATACGAAAAGTGTTACAGCTGTGTCCTGATAGACAATGGATGATAAGAATGGTTTGAAACAAATAGAGGTATCCACTAAGGGAGTACCCTATCACCATTCATGTTTGTAATAGTAATGGACAAGATTATAAAATCTATCAAGAAAATACACAGCGAACCAAATGCCATGGTTTTTGATGATGTATGGTATAGGGAGGGACAGAAGCTGAAGCACAGAATAAACTTAACCATTGGAACAACATTTCGGATTAAAAATAAGTAAAACAAAGACACTAGAAGTGGCCATCAGCAGGCAAGGAACAATCTCAGATACATTTCTAGAAGCAGGGAATCTGTTTTCCATTTCAAGTACCTAGGAAGCATGATCACGAAAGGCAACACCATTAAGCAGGAAATACTCAGCACGACACAGAAAGTATCCAGTTCTTACACTCAAATCAGAAATCTTCTCTGGGACGATAAAATGCCACGAAAAGCAAAAGCGACTACATACCACACCTACTTCGTACCAGTCCTCACATATGATTTAGAAACATGTAACCTACTAAAAAAAGACATCAGCAGAATTCAGGCAATAGCAATGAGATTCATTAGAACTAAGAATCAGACAGCTAGCAAGGACAAAATCAGGAATGAGGTGAACAGAAAAGTAGCTGGTATTGAGGTTCCTGTTACCAGTGCCATAAGGAAACGCAGTCTTCAGTGGTATGTGCACATAATGAGAATAAACAGTGGAAGACCTGACAACAAGAATTTCAACCTGAACCTCGCAATAAGACGACGGGGAAGGCCAAGAAAACCTTGGATGGAGACTGTAAGATCAGCTACGGAGGAGAAAGGACACAAATGGGAATTTGTCTTGGAACAGAAGATGTATGAAGACAAAATGAGATGGCGAGCGCTTGTACACCACACCCCGGAAACTGGAGTTGGAAAACGACGACGATGATGATGATGATGATGACCCCAAGAAACAGAGCGGGCTGTTTCAGATTCAGTTGGAGTAGGGCAGATGGAATCTGAAATGAGAATATTTAAACTTGCACTTGTAGTTGCTGTATTCGCCTGACAAGCAAGGAAACCTTGTTCGGAACCGAGGGAATCGGATTACTTTAATTTGTTCCTGGGACAGTGTTATCAACTGTACGATGCTACAGTGCCTCTGTTGCTAAGAACGACGCAGAGTTCCTTCGGACATGCATGCATTCTTTCTTTTTAACAACAGAGGCTCCGCAATACCATATTTATCCGCCAATGTCAGGCAACGACTTTCAACTAAAATGTCCTCTCCTGTTCGGGAGTCACATAATGTGTGTAGAACTAAGAGTTGCGACGCACGTACGACGACATATGGAAGTTTGTGTCTGGCCGTGGGCTGTGAACGGATAGCTAAAGCGGTTAACGTTAAGGCGACCGATTCGTAAAACGGGAAATCCGGGTTTGAGTTCGGCCCGGCACAAATTTTCATTGTTATCATTCCTCTATTCATGTTATCAACTGTCATAGACAAGAAATATAACTTAGTGGATGTGTTTGTATCTTGAATGTTTCAACGTGTGTCAGTGCGAGTGGAATTCTCACCGTGCATCCACTAGATGTGACATTTGACACTTATTGCAGTAAGTAATGTGTTCATAAGACTTTGAGTGAATCGATGTTTAGACGCCCTGTTCGAAATGTATTCTTTTTCGTGAATTCCTACGTTCTTTTATATAAATAACGAACTCATTTCTCGTTATACCCAAGCTACAAACGAAAGCGAAAGCAGAGGACAATGAAATAAGCAAACAATTCTAATGAACACAGATCCGGAAATCAAAGGCTTTCTCCGATGAGATGTATTATGACGGAATACGTGAGCACTATATAACAGAGCGTCAGAGGATCCAAACTGCAGATAAGCGCTTGAGGATAAACACATTAGATCATGTGATCCACATGGCCTCTGTTTATGTGAAGGCAACCTTCAGCACGTCAGCACATTCGAAGCCAGTAGACGCTAACAATAGCAGGGGTGTTCTGAATGCATTGACAACTATGCACAATGCGTTCCCTGGTTTAATCGACACTGTCAACAGGGCTGGGGTACTCGAAAGCTTTTAAATATCTCCACAAAAAAATCCAGCATGTTTAAGGCGGCAAACCTGGAAGGCCATGATACTGACGAGCCACGACTAAGACAGTAGTTGTCGGAGATTTGTGCCAAGAATTCTCAAGTGGTTCTAAGCACTATGGGATTTAACTTCTGAGGTCATCAGTCCCCTAGAACTTCGAACAAATTAAACCTAACTAACCTAAGCACATCACACACATCCATGCTCGAGGCAGAATTCGAACCTACGACCGCAGCAGTCGCGTGGTTCCGGACTGAAGCGCCTAGAACGGCTCGGTCACAACGGCCGGCACACGAATAATCGAACAGGCGCAAGGAAGTACGCCAATGGACCATCTTACATGTAGCACATACGCATCCTTTCACCATACGATGTGGCACAAGCGTAGCCGTATACATTAACCCTTTAACCTACGATTTAAGTTCCAACGGCCCGGGCCCAAAATGTAAACACGTTCGCTCGGGACCGCAGCTCGTGGTCTGGTGATTAGCGTTGCTACTTCTACACTCCTGGAAATGGAAAAAAGAACACATTGACACCGGTGTGTGTCAGACCCACCATACTTGCTCCGGACACTGCGAGAGAGCTGTACAAGCAATGATCACACGCACGGCACAGCGGACACACCAGGAACCGCGGTGTTGGCCGTCGAATGGCGCTAGCTGCGCAGCATTTGTGCACCGCCGCCGTCAGTGTCAGCCAGTTTGCCGTGGCATACGGAGCTCCATCGCAGTCTTTAACACTGGTAGCATGCCGCGACAGCGTGGACGTGAACCGTATGTGCAGTTGACGGACTTTGAGCGAGGGCGTATAGTGGGCATGCGGGAGGCCGGGTGGACGTACCGCCGAATTGCTCAACACGTGGGGCGTGAGGTCTCCACAGGACATCGATGTTGTCGCCAGTGGTCGGCGGAAGGTGCACGTGCCCGTCGACCTGGGACCGGACCGCAGCGACGCACGGATGCACGCCAAGACCGTAGGATCCTACGCAGTGCCGTAGGGGACCGCACCGCCACTTCCCAGCAAATTAGGGACACTGTTGCTCCTGGGGTATCGGCGAGGACCATTCGCAACCGTCTCCATGAAGCTGGGCTACGGTCCCGCACACCGTTAGGCCGTCTTCCACTCACGCCCCAACATCGTGCAGCCCGCCTCCAGTGGTGTCGCGACAGGCGTGAATGGAGGGACGAATGGAGACGTGTCGTCTTCAGCGATGAGAGTCGCTTCTGCCTTGGTGCCAATGATGGTCGTATGCGTGTTTGGCGCCGTGCAGGTGAGCGCCACAATCAGGACTGCATACGACCGAGGCACACAGGGCCAACACCCGGCATCATGGTGTGGGGAGCGATCGCCTACACTGGCCGTAAACCACTGGTGATCGTCGAGGGGACACTGAATAGTGCACGGTACATCCAAACCGTCATCGAACCCATCGTTCTACCATTCCTAGACCGGCAAGGGAACTTGCTGTTCCAACAGGACAATGGACGTCCGCATGTATCCCGTGCCACCCAACGTGCTCTAGAAGGTGTAAGTCAACTACCCTGGCCAGCAAGATCTCCGGATCTGTCCCCCATTGAGCATGTTTGGGACTGGATGAAGCGTCGTCTCACGCGGTCTTCACGTCCAGCACGAACGCTGGTCCAACTGAGGCGCCAGGTGGAAATGGCATGGCAAGCCGTTCCACAGGACTAAATCCAGCATCTCTACGATCGTCTCCATGGGAGAATAGTAGCCTGCATTGCTGCGAAAGGTGGATATACACTGTACTAGTGCCGACATTGTGCATGCTCTGTTGCCTGTGTCTATGTGCCTGTGGTTCTGTCAGTGTGATCATGTGATGTATCTGACCCCAGGAATGTGCCAATAAAGTTTCCCCTTCCTAGGACAATGAATTCACGGTGTTCTTATTTCAATTTCCAGGAGTGTAGATCACGGAGTCTTGGGTTCGATTCCCGGCAGGGTTGGGGATTTTCTCTGCCCTGGGACTGGATGTTTGTGTTGTCCTCATCATTCCATCATCATTCACGGCTAGATTGGAGTGTGTGCAGAATGGGACTTTGTACGGGCGCTGATGATCGCGCATTTGAGCGCCCCACAAACCAAACATCATCATCAAAGATTGCCCGGTCTTGGAATCGTTTCAAGGCTCCAAAATCGGTCCGACGTTGTACCAACCGCATATGACTTACGGAATGGAAGTACATGTGTAAGATCGACCTGAATTGATTTTGTGCAATTCTTGATATACCCTCACTAGCTCATGTAATAATAGTCTTAAAAGTGCCACAAAAGATTTATTATCAATCAATACAATACAATATAAATCAATGCCGTATCACCAGTCCCTGAAGATACCCACAGTTTACAAAGTAGCGCTCTTACAAAAAGCAACAACACATGTCATTAAGCTTCAGGGGTGTGATAGCATTCGAAACATACGTGGACGTGTAGAGCAATTTTGCATCTCTTGCAGTGCGACGTTGTTTCACTGCTTTTTTTAAATTTATTTTTATTTTTCGTGCAAACCTTACCCGACCGACGTACAACTGTCCTGGCCCGTGATAATCACATTTGGCCCGAATACCAGACCACGAGTCTCACACGTGGTTGTAGGTTAAATGGTTAACACTGTTGTACTGCCGTGTCCGCAGATCGTGGTCTCGCTTCCCGAGCACAGGGTCCCGCGTTCGATTCCCGGCGGGGTGAGGGATTTTCACCTGCCTCGAGATGACTGGGTGTCGGTGTTGTCCTCATCATTTCATCATCATCCAGGAAAGTGGCGAGTTTGGATTGAGCAAAGGTTGGGAATTTGTACGGGCGCTGATAACCGCGCAGTTGAGCGGCCCACAAACCAAACATCATCATCATCATCACTGTTGTTCCACTGGCATGATTGAACTTGTACGGTTTTCGGACAAATGTTTACTAGGATTATTTACTTGTTTCATTGTGCTCTACTTGCAACTTTCATTTGTACTTGTAATGGTCAAACACTCTGTATAAACATGGACCCGCCCGATAGCCGCGAGCGTTAGCACGCCGCTTCCGGGATTCCGGGAGGGTCGCCAACCGCGGATCGAAGCAGCCCGGTGTGCCGGCAGGCCCGGATGTGGTTTTCGGGCGGTTTCCTGCGTCCGACTGCGTGATTGCCGGTCCTGTCTCGCCTCAGTTACACAGTTCGCAAACACTTCACGAACGTTCTCTCACTTCCTCGTCGGAAAACACTAACGCCGGCAGATGGAGGTGCGCAAGTTCCGCCCCGGGGGAGGAAAGAGATGGCGACGGGAAGGCATCGGGTCACCCCCTACCACTAACTCTGCCAAATCCAGAGTAACATGTCGACCCCGTGCTGATGCGGGATAAGACCAGAAAGACGAAATTCTGTACGAACATCGTTCCTCGTCGGAGAACACTAACGCCGACAGGAGAAGGTACACTAGTTCCGCCCCGAAGGAGGAAAGGAATGGCGACGGGAAGGCATCTGGTCACCCCCTACCACTAATTCTGCCAAATCCAGAGTAACATGGCGACCCCGTGCTGAAGCGGGTAAGACCAGGGAAAACGAAATCCTGTACAAACATCGTTGACACGAGGACGATGTCCTCCTAAACCGAACGGTGTATTTCATAGAGACATAGGAAGAGCTACACTACTGGCCATTAAAATTGCTACACCAAGAAGAAATGCAGACGATAAACGGGTATTCATGGGACAAATATATTATACTAGAACTGACATGTGATTACATTTTCATGCAAATTGGGTGCATAAATCCTGAGAAACCAGTACCCAGAACAACCACCTCTGGCCGTAATAACGGCCTCGATACGCCTGGACATTGAGTTAAACAGAGCTTGGACGGCGTGTACAGCTTCAGCTGCCCATGCAGCTTCAACACGATAGCACAGTTCATCAAGAGTAGTGACTGGCGTATTCTGACGATCCAGTTACTCACTCACCATTGGCCAGACGTTATCAGTTGTTGAGAGATCTGGAGAATGTTCTGGCCAGGGCAGCAGTCGAACATTTTCTGTGTCCAGAAAGGCCCGTACAGGACCTGCAACATGCGGTCGTGCATTATCCTGCTGAAATGTAGGGTTTCGCAGGCAGCGGATGAAGGGTAGAACCACGGGTCGTAACACATTTGAAATGTAGCGTCCACTGTTCAAAGTGTCGTCAATGCGAACAAGAGGTGACCGAGACGTGTAACCAATGGCACCTCATACCATCACGCCGGGTGGTACGCCAGTATGGCGATGACGAATACACCCTTCCAACGTGCGTTCACCGTGACGTCGCCAAACACGGATGGCTGCGACCATCATGATGCTGTAAACAGAACGTGGATTCATCCGAAAAATTGACGTTTTGCCATTCGTGAAACCAGGTTCGTCGTTGAGTACACCATCGCAGGCGCTCCTGTCTGTGATGTAGCGTCAAAGGTAACCGCAGCCATGGTCTCCGAGTTGATAGCCCATGCTGCTGCAATCGTCGTCGCACTGTTCGTGCAGTTGGTTGTTGTATTGCAAACGTCCCCATCAGTTGACTCAGGGATCGAGACGTGGCTGCACGACCCGTTACAGCCATGCGGATATGATACCTGTCGTCTCGACTGCTAGTGATACTAGGTCGTTGAGATCCAGCACGGCGTTCTGTATTACGCTCCTGAACCCACCGATTCCGTATTCTGCTAACAGTCATTGGATCTCGACCAACGCGAGCAGCAATGTGGCGATACGATAAACCGCAATCGCGATAGGCTACAATCCGACCTTTATCAAAGTCGGAAAGGTGATGGTACGCAAATCGGTTGGAAACTTTCCTCATGTCAGCACGTTGTAGGTGTCACCAGTGGCGCCAGCCTTGTGTGAATGCTCTGAAAAGTTAGTCATTTGTATATCACAGCATCTTCTTCGTGTCGGTTAAATTTCGCGTCTGTAGCACGTCATCTTCGTGGTGTAGCAATTTTAATGGCCAGTAGTGTATAATAAATTTTGTATTGGTCTTGTTAAACCACTGTATTTCGGGAACAGAATGTATCCTTAAAGCTGAATTGGTCTTTAAGCAATTCATGTTGTAACAGTTATCACTTAGGAATGGAATTATTGGCCGCAATCGTGATCTTCATGAATAAATACATTTAACAACGACATAGGCGGGAAGTGTTGTCCTTTCTAAAATACTGCAGGACTGCGGTCTCAAACAAACAGAACATAAACACTGAACAATAGATTTAGTATGAGTTTCAGTGCGCACAACTCGCGCGGCAAGCTGTTTGAATTGCCGCTGTGGCTGGGCCCAGGTGTGGAGTGCGTGCGTGGGGCGTTGAATGTCACGGCCGGAGATGACGCAATGCGTGCGATTAAGGGGCACGCGCCGAGCGCTCTCTCTCTCTCTCTCTCTCTCTCTCTCTCTTTCTCTTCCGGCCATCGAGCCGACTGTGTAGTGCCAGGTTAATCAAATGAACAGAACTGGCAGAGGATGGCAGGGTATCAAAATACGCGTCAGCAGATTAATCACTTGAGCCACTAGGTCAGGGGCTACTTCTTTTGCTGTTCGTAGACTTGCACCCAGAATCATTGGTGCGCAGGTCAAATATACTTTATAAGACAGACAACTCGTGGTAACAGTCATCGGTTGTGTTTAAATCTCTACCAGCAACCGTCTTTCAAACTAAATTATGGCAATTCAGTTCCTCCTGTTACGCAAGCTTAACATGTTTCGACGCATTTGTGCCGTCTTTAGTCAGTACTTTCATTTACAGTCAGACCCTTTGCGTCTGTTGTGACGGTTATAGTATTATTTTGAATTCCAGCTTTTGTGCGACCTTTTTCGTTGTTATTGCTGTTGCTGTTGACGTTGACGACGACGATGATGATTATAGGTTTGAAGAGACTGAACATTTAAGCTCATAGCCGGTCGTTGTGGCCGTGCTGTTCTAGGCGCTACAGTCCGGAACCGCGCTGCTGCTACGATCGCAGGTTCGAATCCTGCCTCGGGCATGGATGTGTGTGATATCCTTAGGTTAGTTAGGTTTAGGTAGTTCTCTAACTGTTGAGGACTGATGACCTCAGATGTTAAGCCCCATAGTGCTTAGAGGCATTTGAACCATTTTTAAGCTCGTATGTCTGTGTCTAGAGTAAATCACATGTGCATATGTGAGAACGATTTGTAAGGCGCTGTCAGACTGAGGTGCGTAGGAACAAAGCTGAAGCAACTTAACTCGTATACACTGGGACAAGAGCGATACAACACCGATACAGTTCGTGTCGTACTGCCGGCGCAAATGGAGTGCTGGCCGCTCCGCGCATATGTATCGTACGATGCACGGCGAGGGAAACTTCATGTCACGTGCTGCGTCTCAAAAAAAAATTCTTTCATGTATGTGTAGCATTTCTACATCCTCCTCTGTAGTTGGTTTCTACGTAAAACCTTTACTTTTCGCGTAAAAAATTAAAAATCACTCCGCTATGCAGTCGTTCTCATTCGATTCTGAGGAAACTATTTGCTAAAAAAAATTCATCTTATAGTCTGATGTCGCAGCTTGAAAGTGAACTGGTTTTCTTTTCGCTATTGTCCATAGTTATTATTAATACTCACTGTGATGCTGTGGATATTCTTCAGCCGTTTGTTGAGTCCCTTATCAAAAAGTAAATGTTACTGCTGTGTGAGTGAAGTAGGGAAGAGTATATTTGAACACATTCAAATGGTTCAAATGGCTCTGAGCACTATGGGAATTGACATCTGAGGTCATCAGTCCCCTAGAACTTAGAAATATTTAAATCTAACTAACCTAAGGATATCACACACATCCATGCCCGAAGCAGGATTCGAACCTACGACCGTAGCGGTCCCGCGGTTCCAGACTGAAGCGCCTAGAATCGCTCGGCCACACCGACCGGCACTTGAACACATTCGTTTTAATAAAAGACAAACCATTATTTAGACTTCAGAGTACAAGAATCTGATCGGATAATACAGCATTTAAAATAATAAAAAATACATGGGCCACAGTTACGCTTGACTGCTTAAGACAGATTTCAGTGTCACATATTCTAAAATTTCCATTTTCCACACTGTAAGTAAGTTGCGATTATCGTTCGATATGATCGACAGGAATGATACAAGGCGAATATAGTTGGCCTTACACCAACAGAAAATCATCATCGTACGAATAAATGTTAATGTTTTTAAACTCTGAAGTGCCTTTTTTAAATAAACAGTTTTTATCGTTAGCAAAAGACGCAAAACAACCAACTCTACCCGTGGTCTGCGACTGTGAAAAGACGTCTGTACTCTTTACCAATACCAGCCATGTAATTAAACAATTCTCCACCTGAATAAGATGGTGTGAACCGCCGAAACGCATAGTCGCGAAATAAACAAGTGATAATGCAGAAGCTGTTTTATTTTTGCATTGATCAACAGTCGCAGCACTCGTAATGGCGTCCCTTGTGGACCAAGTATTCAACACGATGCTCTTAAAACCGCAACAGCACGATTCTACCATTGCACCATTTCATGTGACGAGGAAATGCACTACTGGCCATTAAAATTGCTACACCACGAAGTTATGAGCTACAAACGCGAAATTTAACCGACAAGAAGAAGATGCTGTGATATGCAAATGATTAGCTTTTCAGAGCATTCACACAAGGTTGGTGGTCAATGGTGGCCGAGCAACTGGCTCGTCACAATACGCCAGTCACTACTCTTGATGAGCTGTTGTATCGTGTTGAAGCTGCATGGGCAGATGTACCTGTCCACGCCATCCAAGCTCTGTTTGACTCAATGCTCAGGCGTATCAAGGCTGTTATTACGGCCAGAGGTGGTTGTTCTGGGTACTGATTTCTCAGGATCCATGCACCCAAATTACGTGAAAATGTAATCACATGTCAGTTCTTGTATAATATATTTGTCCAATGAATACCCATTTATCACCTGCATGTCTTCTTGGTGTGGCAATTTTAACAGCCAGTAGTGTATGTACACTATCTCGGCGAAAGCATCTGGACGCTTATCAGTGGGCATTAATATGGGGTATGTGCACCCTTCCCCTTTATGACGGCCTGAGCTGTGCTGCATACAGTTTGGATGAGGTGCTTGAGAATTAAGCCAGAAGAGTTAACAATGCTGGACGCTGTAGTCTAGAGCGAAGTCGACGTTCAAACTCATCGCAGATGCTGACGCAGACCATCATCGTCTCCGAACAGTTCCTCTACGGTACAGAGACTTTTTGATCACCCGGTATATCTCGCGAAGAGACCATGAGGATAAAATCAGAGAGATTAGACCCCACACAGAGGCATACCGACAATCTTTCTTTCCACGAACAATACGAGACTGAGAATGAGATTTTCACTCTGCAACGGAGTGAGCGCTGACATGAAACTTCCTGGCAGATTAAAACTGGGTGCCGGACCGAGACTCGAACTCGGGACCTTTGCCTTTCGCGGGCAAATGCTCTACGAACTGAGCAACCCAAGCACGACTCCTTTCTTTCAGGAGTGCTAGTTCTGCAAGGTTCGCAGGAGAGCTTCTGTAAAGTTTGGAAGGTAGGAGACGAGGTACTGGGAGAAGTAATACTGTGAGGACGGGGCGTGATTCGTGCTTGGGTAGCTCAGTTGGTAGAGCACTTGCCCGCGGAAGGCAAAGGTCCCGAGTTCGAGTCTCGGTCCGGCACACAGTTTTAATCTGCCAGGAAGTTTCAATACGAGACTGGAATAGAAGGGAGAACCGATAGAGGCACTCAAGGTACCCTCCGCCACACACCGCCAGGTGGCTTGCAGAGTAAGGCTGTAGATGTAGATGTAGAATGTAGGAATATTTTCGATTTGTTGGATTTCCTGTACATCGAAAAGTGCGAGTCCTGAATGACAGTTGCATATCCGAGGTAGTAGTGAACACACTTCATAGCAATTTGACGTCTGTCGCTTGCCGCATTCGGGATTCTGCAAGTTGAACGGCCAGTATAGGGTAACTTTGGTAAGGCCGGTATTACACTATCAAATTTCTTTGTCAAAGATTTGATCAAAGATGTGATCCAATATTCCGTCCAATATATTTGACAAAGATCTTTGACGTAGCGCTAGAAGGGGTATTACACTGTCATCAAATTTTTCGTCAAAGTTCAAGATGGCTGACAACAACTTGTTATTAACCGCAGCAGTTCTACGTACTCCAATTGCATTGTGTGCACATGCGGAAAAGAAGTGGGGGAAAAAATGGAACCATACATACGAAGTTGGCAGTCTTAAAAGTCCTGGGATTACAACTTGATAATAAATTCAGTTGGGAGGAGCACACCACAGAACTGCAGAAAGGCCTTAACAAATCTGCATTTGCAATTCGAGTGTTAGCAGACATAGGCAACACAAAAATGAAAAAGTTGCATACTTTCATTCCATAATGTCATATGGGATAATATTTTGGGGTAAATCTTGAAGTCAAACAAAAGTTTTCAAGGTCCAAAAGCGTGTAATACGTATTATTTGTGGAGTAAATTCACGGACCTCCTGCAGAAACCTCTTCAAAGAACTGGGTATACTAACTACTGCCTCTCAGTATATTTACTTCTTAATGAAATTTGTCGTAAATAATATATCTCTTTTTCCAACAAACAACTCAGTTCATACATACAATAGCAGGAACAAAAATGATCTGCACAAGGACTTAAAAGCACTTACTTTAGTTCAAAAAGGGGTCCACTACTCAGGAACACTCATCTTCAATAATTTGCCAGGAAACATCAAAAATTTAGTTACAAATTAAGATCAGTTTAAAAGGAGCCTGAAAGACTTACTACTGGCCAACTCCTTCTACTCCATTGTCGAAATTTTTAATAGAAACAAATGATGTATTGTATTTATTCATACTATTAGTATTGTTATTTCAGCTTAAAAATAATCGACATTTTCCACATCCACGAGGATCTCCTCAGCATGGATCTATGGAACGAAAAACTAATCTAATCTGGGTGAAGCCGTGGGTTTTACGACGACACGATAAAAGCATTCAACAAAACTTGTTACGTGAGCTTACAGTGGAAGACGTCAAGTCGTACATCAATTACTTAAGAATGGATGAGCATACATTTCTGTATGTGCTCAATGAAGTGTATCCTCATATCACAAAGCACAACATTCACTTAAGAACTGCTACATCTTCAGAAGACAGGCTCATTATAACACTCCGATTCCTTGCTACAGGAGAGGGTTATGTTATGTTGGGTTAGGTTAGGTCAGGTCAGGTTAGGTCTCCAATCTTCTTAATCTATTTTTGTATTCAGGGTGCCTCACGTTGTAAAGCGCCTCATCAGCTTCAGACATCTCTATTAACTTTGTAGTTGTCGGCACACACCAATTGTATTTACCGGCAATGGTTATAAAAACACTACAGACGACAGAACGCTGCAGCGATGCTAGCGCTCCATGTGATAATATGTCACATTGCAGCGAACAGAAGACAAGCGGTTTCTTTGATCAAATATACAGCGAGGCCCTAGATTTGATCAAATATTGGACGACATTTGACAAAGTCCCTATTACACTATCAAATATCTTTGACAAAGATATTGGACAAAGAAATTTGATAGTGTAATACCGGCCCAAGGCCGCCTCAACTGGCGAGGCGAGTTGCTTTGCAGGTTGCAGCAGGGGAGCCACAGTCAGAGCGGGCTGGCTGCCGGCGCGTGGCAGCTGGGAAGCCGATGGCAGCGGCGACTGCGACCCGTGGCGGGCTAGCCAGCCAGCCCGCTAATCGATAGCGAGAGCCGCTGCCGCCGGACCCGGCGAGGTCGGCCGTCGGTGCTCTGCTGAAACTCACCCCCCACCCCTCCCCTCTTATTTTGCACGCCGCCGACCTCCTCCGTCTCGTAACTCATTGTCCGCGGCCGCGGAAACTTCTGCGTGGCAAGTCAGTCCAAGTTTCCTCGATGTTTCACCTGACCTCAGACGCTGCCGATACCAGTCGGCAGTAGTTCCCCTAGTACATCGCCGCTACACCTGCAATGGATTCGTATTCCGTGGCAGCAGGGTTCATTTTAAAGACGGGGTCAATGCAGTTCAGGTTTTCGAGCAGTCCGTAAGTTTGGAACGGTCCCCGAAACAAGATTACTGTCGCTTCCTTTATCTCTCCTCGTCCATCGTCGCTGTGACCTAGTGCACTCTCACACGCTGGGGGGGGGGGGGGGGGGCAAAAATATGGGAACGGCACAAACACTACACATTACCATCCTTAATACAGTGTAGCAAACCACTGGCATCCAAAACAGCTTCCAGTCGTGTCGGAATGGATAAATATACGACCTGTATGGTTTTCAAGGGACTCTTACTGCAAGACAGAGGCAAGTTCAAGTAAGGACGATGGAGCTGGATAGCAGTCACGTATCCTTCTCTCCAGTTGTGCGTCTACATACACTACTGGCCATTAAAATTGCTACACCAAGAAGAAATGCAGATGATAAACGTGTATTCATTGGACAAATATATTATACTAGAACTGACATGAGACAATATTTTCATGCAACTTGGGTGCATAGATCCTGAGAAATCAGTACCCAGAACAACTACCTCTGGCCGTAATAGCGGCCTTGATACGCCAGAGCATTGAGTCAAACAGAGCTTGGATAGCGTGGACAGGTACAGCTGCCCATGCAGCTTCCACACGATACCACAGTTCATCAACAGTAGTGACTGGCGTATTGTGACAAGCCAGTTGCTCGGCCACCATTGGCTAGACGTTTTCAATTGCTGAGAGATCGGGAGAATGTGCTGGCCAGGGCAGCAGTCGAACATTGTCTGTATCCAGAAAGGCACGTACAGGACCTGCTACATACGGTCGTGCATTATCCTGCTGAAATATAGGGTTTCGCAGGGATCGAATGAAGGGTAGAGCCACGGGTCGCAACACATCTGAGATGTAACGTCCACTGTTGAAAGTGCCGTCAATGCGAACAAGAGGTGACCGAGACGTGTAACTAATGTCATCCCATACCATCACGCCGGGTGATACGCCAGTATGGCGATGACGAATACACGCTTCCAATGTGCGTTCACCGCAATGTCACCAAACACGGATGCGACCATCATGATGCTATAAACAGAACCTTGATTCATCCGAAAAATGACTTTTGCCATTCGTGCACTCATGTTCGTCGATGAGTACACCATCGCAGCCGCTCCTGTCTGTGATGCAGCGTCAAGGCTAACCGCAGACATGGTCTCCGAGCTGATAGTCCATGCTGCTGCAAACGTCGTCGAACTGTTGTGCAGATGATTGTTGTCTTGCAAACTCCCCCATCTGTTGACTCAGGGATCGAGACGTTACAGCCATGCGAATAAGATGCCTGTCATCTCGACTGATAGTGATACGAGGCCGTTGGGATCCAGCACGGCGTTCCGTATTACGCTCCTGAAGCCACCGATTCTATATTCTGCTAACAGTCATTGGATCTCGACCAACGCGAGTAGCAATGTCGCGATACGATAAACCGCAATCGCGATAGGCCACAATCCGACCTTTAATAAAGTCGGAAACGTGATGGTACGCATTTCTCCTCGTTACATGAGGCATCACAACAAAGTTTCACCAGGCAACGCCGGTCAATTGCTGTTTGTGTATGACAAATCGGTTGGAAGCTTTCCTCATGTCAGCACGTTGTAGGTGTCGCCACTGTCGCCAACCTTGTGTGAATGCTCTGAAAAGCTAATCATTTGCATATCACAGCATCTTCCTCCTGTCGGTTGAACTTCGCGTCTGTAGCACGTCATCTTCATGGTGTAGAAAATTTTAATGGCCAGTAGTGTATACATGGGGTGCACAAAAATATGAAAAATCGACACACAGTGGTTAAGGCCAAGGAGTCGCATTCCAGAGTACTGCAGTCATAGCCCCGTCCGGCCATCCATATTCAGGATTTCCGTGCTGTCCCTGTTGTGGTGTCACCGCCAGACACCACACTTGCTAGGTGGTAGCCTTTAAATCGGCCGCGGTCCGTTAGTATACGTCGGACACGCTTGTCGCCACTATCAGTGATTGCAAACCGAACACCACCACACGGCAGGTCTAGTCTAGAGAGACTCCCTAGCACTCGCCCCAGTTGTACAGCCGACTTTGCTAGCGATGGTTCACTGTCTACATACGCTCTCATTTGCCGAGACGACAGTTTAGCATAGCCTTCAGCTCCGTCATTTGCTACGACCTAGCAAAGCGCCATATTCAGTTACTATAATCTGAACAGATAATATTGTGAATCATGTACTGTCAAGAGCCACGTTCATCATTAATGGATTAAAGTTAAGTATCAAACTAATTACGTCCGCTTTCTGAATTCTAATTCCTTGTCATGTTCCAGACCTCACGTTAGTATAGTTCTTCCCTCCTCACGCTAGCCTGCGTGAGCCAAAACGTGTGCATTTCGGCCTCCCCTAGTAACACGGTGTTGGCTCTTCTGCCAACACAACAGCTGTATCGCGTAAGATGAATGCCCAGATGTTTGCTTTGGAAGAGACTCTGCGTATTACCTCTCACTCCAATGACACTGTTGTCCGTGAGACGTTAAATCACAAGCTTCCTTCTTCCTTTTTTGGAAAGCAGGAATTACTTACGTAATTTTACTGAAGCAATCTGGCGCTTTAGTGCACTGAACTACAAACTGGAGGGACTGAGCGCCACAATCTGAAGCACGCGTGAATAGAGCGTGAAGAGAATGAGGGGGGAAATGTGCAACAATGTCTGAAGGAAGCGTAATGCGACACGCAACCATTTTTTGCTGCCGAGTGCGGTTAGCTTGTGCAGTGCTGTTTTTCGCAACATTCTCTTTGACATACTGAACACGTTCCTTCAGAGTTATTCCAAAACCACTGCTGGGTGTGGTAGTCGTTAACCCAGAGTTGGTTACAACACAGAGCTTAACTAGGCGTGGTCGTACTCGAGATGGTATGTCCTCGCCTTTTTTCATGTCTGTGAACAGGCCTACTCACACTCTTAAATTGGGAGCTTGAAATAATTCTCGCTGCTTGAAGGGTGGACAGCAGTTGTACCATTGTAAGATAGCGGACGGCGATGCTAGACTTATTTGTCAGTAGAAACATTATGCTTTCAAATCTGTGTGTGACTTTCGAGTGGAGTGGAAAGAACATAAGTATTTAGTGCCCTGAACATGTCGAATTCTGTACCTTCAAAACAGCATTTGTTGGAAGTGGTTCTCTTTTTCTTTCATCTCAAGAAATCTGCTACGCAAAGTTATTGTCTGCTAGTGGAAGCGTGTGGAGAACATATTCTGTCGGAAACAACGTGCAGGGATTGGTTTCGAAGATTCAAAGACAACGATTTTGAGGTGAGTGACGATATGCGCAATTGTCGGTGTGGTGTATCGTGGGCTGCTGCATCCGTCTCAAATATTGTACGCTGAACGCTACGAAGCGCAATTACTCAATTTGAATGACGCACATAAGACAAACGCCCGCAGTATGCTCAGAAACGGGCAGAGTCATTCTGCTTCATAACAATGCCAAATCAAATGTTGAAAATCAAGTGAAGGAAATCTTCAGGGCACTTCGACGGGATGTCTTACCCCACCTACCATATTTATCAGACATCGCCCATTCCGGTTATAATTTGTTTCGATCCATGCCTTTCTGAACAACGCGTTACATCTTTTAACGATCTCGAAAACTGCCTCCGTGAGTGGGTCACCTCAAACGATTCTTTTTTATCGCGGTATCCATTTGTTACTCGCGAAGTTGAAAAAAAAATGGTTCAAATGACTCTGAGCACTATGGGACTTAACATCTGAGGTCATCAGTCCCCTAGACTTAGAACTACTTAAACCTAACTAACCTAAAGACATCACACACATCCATGCGCGAGGCAGGATTCGAACCTGCGACCATAGCGGTCGCGCAGTTCCAGACTGAGCGCCTAGAACCGCTCGGCCACTCCGGCCGGCAAAGTTGGAAAAGGTTGTAGCTGCCGTAGAATACTATTTTCGGTAAATTATCTTACACCAGTCCACTGAAATAAACATGTGTTTCTGAGCCAACAAACAGTTCAAGTTACTGTATAGGTTGGTCTACAGTCCGACGTGGAATCGGAACCACAGCGGCAGCTTTTACTTACACAGTAGATGACCACGGCCGATAAATATGATACTGCAACAAAAAGGTATCTAGACATACCACAATCGAGTTCCAGATGTTTGCAGTTGTATTCTGGCACCCAGCAAGGCGCTTGCATTGTAAATCTTAACATGCAACTCCAAATAAAACGCCGATGCTCACGCGGTGGGACTACGTACGGAAGTGTCCTTAGACATCGTCCGAGTTACGGTTGAAGATGGAGCTCAACAACTGTATATCTTTTTAACGCCTCATGTTTTGGCAAGATTTCCACACTCTCCATCAGGAACAACGAAATCTCGTGATTCCTTGAATAGAACACATTTAGCGATTCAGTGGACTTATATTTACGTATTTCACTAAAAAGTTTAGCTATCATGAAAAGATTAAGTTTCTTTTTTTTAACTGCGAATAATAATCAGTGAATGACGGCGAAAGAAAAGAAACACTTTAATCACTAATCACGGTTAGACATGTGAAGAGAGCATCGTATTATGTTACATATTGCTGCGAAGAAAAGGGGGGGGGGGGCAAATGCAAGCAAACAATACATGCTGTCGCTACTCAGCTTTTTCCTACGTTATACAGTCTTATTTTCTTTTATTTATTCGTATGGCTAGGGCCCCGCGTCGGGCAGGCCGTTCGCCGGGTGCCGATCTTTCAATTTGACGCCACTTCGGCGACCTGCAGTCGATGAGGATGATAAGATGATAATGAGGACAACACAACACCCAGTCCCTGGGCGGAGAAAATTCCCCGACCCAGCCGGGAGTCGAACCCGGGCCCAGAGGACTGACAATCCGTTACGCTGACTATTCAGCTACCAGGGGCGGACACGTTATACAGCAAAACATAGTCGCTTTCATTGACCTGAACAACATATGAAAGAGGTTATAAGATGAGTATCAAGAGAGGTAAAACAAGGGTAACGAAATGTAGCCGTGTTGAGCGAATTAGAGTAGGGAATGAGACACTGCAAATGTCCGTCTCTTTAGGAGCGCTCAGCGCTTCTGACTGCCATGCGGCAGGCCCGGGTTCGATTTCCGCTGAGGTCGAAGATTTTCTCCGCACAGGGTCTGGATATCGTGTTGTCCTCATCGTCATTTCATCATCATCCACACACAAGTTGCCCAATGTGACGTCAACTGAAAAGACTTGCACTCGGAGGCCAAACTTCCCCAGGTGTGTCATGTATGAAGTCTTCACGGGTTGTCAGCCGAGTAGCGTCGTCGTCTCGTAGCAACGTTTCGATGGAATGCGTCTCCATCATCTTCGCCTGAAGATGATGGAGACGCATTCCATCGAAACGTTGCTACGATACGACGACGCTACTCGGCTGACAACCCGTGAAGACTTCATGTATGAAATTCGCCTAGAAAGCCTGCACTCACATATTCCCCAGGTGTGGACTCCCGGCCATCAATGCCATACGATCATTGCATTTCATTCCACTAAAAGTAATACATCAGTCTGCTATTTGGGCAGAAAGTGAGAGACATTGGTCAAAGTAGAGAGGATATAAAATGCAGACTGGCAGTAGCAAGAAAGGTTTTTCTGAAAATGAGAAATTTAAGTATTAGGGAATCTTTTCTGAAGCTTTTTGTCTGGAGTGCACCATTGTGCGGAAGTGCAGCGTGGACGATAAACAGTTCAGACAAGAAGAGAATAGAAACTTTTGAAATGTGATGTTAACAGCAAAATTTTGTAGATTAGATGGGTATATAGATCAACTAATGAAAAGGTCCTGAATCGAATAGGGAACTGACTAAGATATGGAATCGATTGATAGGACACATCCTGAGGCATCAGTTAATCATGGAGAATGGAAGAAAAGGGAGGGGGTTTAAATTTTGTAGAAGAACACCAAAGACAGACTACACTAAGCAGATATAATGGATTTAGGCTACTGTACCTGTGCATAGATTATGAGACTTTCACAGGATACGCTAGCGTGCAGAGCTGCATCAAACCAGTCTTCGGATTGAAGACTCTTGCAACAAAGACCATATGAGACTATACTACAGTTTTCGGAAGGCGTGGTTTATCATAATTAAGTCAATACTAGCAATTAGAAAATTGTTTATTTGTACACTAAATGAACTGAACGCTGTTAGACGTAAGATATTTAAAATGATATAGTAAGAATTAAAACTGGCAAAAATCCTTGTTTTTAAACTAACTCTCTTTTTACACTCGTAACAACTGCGTTGGAGGGAACGAAAGTGTTTTTACGTCTAAAAGTTGTCAAATATTTATCGCATACACTGATTGGGCGTGTAAGAGCACAGAATGGAAGAAGTTTATGCAATTATGCATTATGTTGCACTTGAAAAACACTGACTTAATTGAAAAGAATGGTCTGCCTTAACCATTAGGCATTTTACGAAAGAAGAATTCGCAGCGATATGGCTAAACAGCGTAATGTGGGCAGCGAAGAAAGCGCTGTTGGCAGCACTGGAGCAGGTGCCCGGTAACTCCCCGTGCGCTCTGTTTGCCGCCACGCCCTGCGCGCCACCATTAGCTGATTAAACAACACACCCCGCTCTCTCCCAGCGTCCAGGTGTGCTTCGCCCTCAACCTCACTGCCACCCCCCTCCCCTCCCTCCCCCCCCCACACACACCATCTCATTCCTTTCTATCCCATCTCCTCCCTCTTAACCTTTCCCATCCTCCTCGCTTATGTCAAAGAGCAATTTCGTATTGTTCGGTAAAAGTCGGTGTGTCGTGCAGATACTAAAACTTCTTGCGAGAGTACACTTTCCATTCCATTAGCTCTATTACAGCACACAGCGGGGGACTGAACTGTCCTCTGTTCCCGCAGTCAATGACAATGATTTTTTCTGGCGGAGAAACTTGAGATATTCGAGCAGAACTGGAAATGCTCTTAATCCACTTTTATAAAAAAATCTTTAACTTTGCTTCAACTTTTCCTATTATGCTCTTGTGTATTTGCGAAGCAAATGAATGGAAGTCGCCAATTTGGGGATTTTCGTGTGCCATCCTGATGGAGATTTTGCAAAGATTTCCTAACTCACTTCACGCGAGTGTATGGGTTTATTCATTACCGTAAGTGTTTTATGTATAATGAACTCTATGGCGACTGTGGTTTTATGACTATAAATAAGTCAACGAAGCTAAACTGTGTGTAGATTGATAAATTACTGCTGCAAGTAGCTTGAGACCTGTGAACAATAAGTTTGCTTATTGTATTTAAAGAACACCATCGTGGAATTTCCAAAAGTTGTTCTGAAGAATATTCAATTATAGACAAATAGTGTTGGGCTCGGCCCAGCAACCATGTTCAAGGCACGTATTATCACTTCATCAAGTTTAAGGATGATTCCTTGGCGTCAAATAAACAATTGGTTGTTGCTGAAGCATGTACCACGCATACTGGCGAACAGTTTCACTCAAATAATTCTAAAACGGTATGTTACTTTACTGCTATTTTCAAGAGCTAAGGATCATAATTAAACAAAGTCGTCCTGTTAAAAAGACGCATTGTGACTTCCGTATCTCGACAGACAAAAATCTATACACAGTCATGCAAGAAAATACTCGCCGCCTCTCCCCCTCTTTAGTGTACTATCATTTGCCGAATTCTGTGTTCCGATCATGAACTTACTAACCATTAGGGGTTTATGAGTTATGTGCGTAGTTCTGTATAAGCTGAGCAGTATGGAGGACTTTCCATTATTAAGTCCTCTGTTCCTACGTAAGTTTTTCGTCCCTTATTTAGTTATTTAATTTATTTAAGCCTGTGGTATGATGACAGCAACAGATTTATGAAACACATACAGTTTGCAATTACACATTTAAGGATATAGCCAGATAGCTAATACCTTTGAATCCTCAAAATTAATAATTTAATAATACTAAGGAGGAGAACATTTAAACCACAAAACTACGACTGTTAATTAGAATAGATTCATTTAATCAGAGTTCAAAATCTAGTAAATGAAGCCGACTGATAGCAGAGGGAGAAGCCTTAATAAAGTCACTGAATGGTCCTGTATACTTTTTCAGAGGGCAGTCTCTGACAATATGCTGAACGGTTTGTTTTTGGCCCCATGATAGAAGGCTGGAGATTTTCGGAGATCCCACTTGTGCATTATAGCATTGCACCTGGAGTGACCGGTTCTTGTCCTGTTCAGTCTTGTCCGCTCTCCTCTCTTCGGATCAAATCCTGGTAGAGTGGCAGATGGATTTTGAGCACGTCGATGTTTTGTTGTTGCAGCATTCCATCTCTTGCGCCACTCTTCTTTAATGCCAAACTCTGTTGTTTCTTCCACTGTGCCGCAGCGGAGTGCGTGATGTCAAACAGTCTGAAGAGGGTGGTTTAAGACTGTATGAGTTAGAAATTCTTAGGGATAGTCGGAATGATGCAGCTTCCTCCATTCTTGAGTGTTTGCGTCTTGGCGTTGCAATTCGGATAGTGGAATGTTACTGATCTGTACAGCCAAAAAAAAATTGTTCAAGTGGCTGTAAGCACTATGGGACTTAACATCTGAGGTCATCAGTCCCCTACAATTAGAACTACTTAAACCTAACTAACCTAAGGACATCACACACATCCATGCCCGAGGCAGGATTCGAACCTGCGACCGTACCAGCCCCGCGCATCCGGACTGAAGCGCCTGGAATTGTTCGTCCACAGCGGCCGGCAGCCAAGGTATTGGTGTGGATTTTCGTGTACCCGCAATAATACTCATTGATTCATTCAAATGGACATCTAGCTTCCTTGTATACGCAGTGTGTTTCCATGCTGGAACACAGTATTCAGCCACGAGATTTTTTTCGTATTTGCTGCAAACGATAAATCCATAATTATTTACTTAGGTACTGCCTTCCCTCCTTGCTTGCATTATCATCCGTACAGTAATGGAAAATAAACACAAGCATTAAAATTTATTAAGTCATTGATTTGGATGTGACAGAAACACACACATAAGCGTTATTCACTCGACTAAAATCTTATAACTGAATCCCGTGTCACGAAAATGAGAAAATGAATTGATTGATACTGTGTCGCTATAGAGATAGTCACTCGACGGATCAAAATCCCGTACCTCTAAAATATGAGGGGCGTTTGAAAAGTCCGTGCAAAAATAAAAACCTCTTACGTGTTTGGGGTAAACCTTTTTTATTTTTCGACATAATCTCCTTTTAGATTTATACGCTGTTATAATTTGTTAATCCCTTCCGAATAATAGGAATTGTCCAAGTCTGCAAAACAGCTATTAGTTGCTGCAATCACCTCTCTTGAATAAAATCTTTGTCCCGCCAGCCATTTCTTCAAATTGGGGAACAAATAGTAGTCCGAGGGAGCCAAGTCTGGAGAATAGGGAGGATGTGAAACGAGTTGGAATCCTATTTCCATTAATTTTGCGACCGCAACTGCTGAGGTGTGTGCTGGTGCATTGTCGTGATGGAAAAGGACTTTCTTGCGCTCCAATCGCCGGCGTTTTTCTTGCAGCTCGGTTTTCAAACGGTCCAATAACGATGAATAATATGCACCTGTAATAGTTTTACCCTTTTCCAGATAGTCAACGAGGATTATCCCTTGCGAATCCCAAAAGACAGTCGCCATAACCTTTCCGACTGAAGAAATGGTCTTCGTCCTTTTTGGTGCAGATTCTCCCTTGGTAACCCATTGTTCAGATTGTTGTTTGGTCTCAGGAGTATAGTAATGTATCCATGTTTCATCCACAGTGACGGAACGACGCTTAAAGTCCTGCGGATTCTTCCTGAACAGCTGCAAACCATCCTTGCAGCACTTCACACGATTCTGTTCTTGGTCAAACGTGAGCAATCGCGGAATCCATCTTGCGGATAGCTTTCTCATGTCCAAATGTTTATGCAAAATATTATATACCCTTTCATTCGAGATGCCCACAGCACTAGCAATCTCACGCACCTTAACTATAATGTCATCCATCACCATATCATGGATTTTATCAATGATCTCTGGAGTCGTAACCTCCACAGGGCGTCCAGAACGTTCAGCATCACTTGTGCCCATATGGCCACTCCGAAAATTTTGAAACTATTCTAATCGAAGGTGCAGAGTCACCGTAATGTTTATCAAGCTTCTCTTTAGTCTCCTGAGGCGTTTTGCCTTTCATAAAGTAATGTTTAATCACCACACGAAATTCTTTTTCGTCCATTTTTTGACAATCACTCGACTTCCTCGATTCACCCTAATGCCAAACTCAAAGAAATAGACCAATATGGCTGAAACTTGGTGTGCGTTCTTTCCGAAGATGCTACTAACTAAACATGACCTCGATACGCGCCGGTGGTGCCATCTCCCGGACTTTGGACGGACCTTTCAAACGCCCCTCATACTATTAACTGCATGAAATCAACCTTACGACTGATTGCCACAGCCCTACCTAACTAGCTACTGCGAAGTAAACACCATTCTTCAGTTAATGTGAGGCTTATCTATGTCTCCTCATGTATACGCGCTTAGCGCGCTAGTGTATGTGTGTGTGTGTGAAAGAGAGAGAGAGGGAGGGAGGGAGGGGGAGAGAGAGAGAGAGAGAGAGAGAGAGAGAGAAAAAAAAATTCTCGAGCGGATGGAAACCTCCGTTTCCGCCGGCTGCTGGTGTGTCCGGTCCGCGATAATGCCAGTCCTGTGCGTTAGAGCGTTAGTGTGTTGCGGTCGTCGCCCTGGCGACATGCGTGAGCTCGTGCTGCATCTATTCTGTGCGCTCTTTTAGGACGAAAGACTCGCATTTTGTGATAATTTTCAGTTGAGGCGTTTAAAATTATCCAGTTGAAACGTTGCAGTGTCATATAGGCCTACTTCACCGAACTGTACTTTCGCTCATGGTGTATGGCCAGGAAACTGAAATTAGTCTTTAGCTTTTTCACTCTGGATGTGTAAAATGTGCCAGTTTTGTTGTAACATTCCAAATCTTCGAGGCTTCTCTTCACTTATTATATCAACTTGATGGTGGTGACTGTATCGAAGTTTAGTTTGTGTCCGGTATTGAGGACGATCTGTGAGCGATCACTCTCTGAACGTGATTTTTTTTTTTGTGTAGTGTAGCGTTTTGTCGATCCGGATTCTATAGCTGAACGCCACTGACATGGCTGATTGTTTCACAACTGCGGATCCTGCAAGCAGAAATATTACACTGGAATTCAGGTTTGGAGAACATAGTCTGAAAGAAGAGAAGGCTGAATTATCTTAGACAGCATTTCTGCTTATGTGGGAAGAAATCGAAGTAGTTTCTGATGGAAGGCAGACACCAGCGTATATGAAAGAAAGAGTATAAATGCAGCGGGTTGTGTAGAACAAGTTTATGGAAGCTTAGCTACTGTTCACGGCATTTGCGACATCAGTGTGTCGTCTGCATCACACACAATTTATTACTAAAGGGTAATCTAACTGTCAGCGTCTGTGCCTCTGTTTTAAATTGTTTCATGCATTTAGCATAAAGATAATTTCCCGTTCTTGATTTACCTAACTGCCTCGAAGTATGGACAGGCTACAGCTGTCACCTAAATACCAGGTTAACGATACTGTTATTGAATACAGAGAACTTTCGTGCGGTAAGCAGTAGCAAAATTGCGATGTGGTATTATAAGCCATTTTATGGCCCTTGTGAATGATCAGTCGGAATCTTATAACACTGCAGTGTGGAACTGAACGACCATTCACCACCATCCACAGAGCAGCACAAGTTGGTTCTGAAAAACAGTTTGTGGTCTGCCCAGATGCAACAAGTAGCAAGGCAACTGCAACATCATAGCCAGGTGGCGAATTGGACTAATCAACTAATGATTTCGAGCAATTGGCTAATTATCTGGAGTAGCTAGGTAGTGAGTTGGATTTGGTGGCCAGTTGGTTGGAGAATCCAGTTAGTAAGTTGTAGTGGACGTCTAGTGGATTGGAATTAGTGACCATTGAGTTGGCTGGGTGACCACTGAGTTGGGTAGGTGACCATTCCGTTGGAGTTGGTGGCCAGTGACTCACGGTAGGCAGTGAGCGAGTGGAGTAGGTGGCCAGCGAGTTGGAGTAGGTGGCAAGGCAGTCAGTACATTCGACCATGGCGAGCGGCAAACCTCGATCGGGTGTTCTGTGGTGGTGCTGCCCGTGTGTGGCGCGCCCCGACGAAGTGGACGCGCCCGAGCTACACGTGCTGTGCACCAAGAGGCCTCTCTTGCCGCCTCTCAGGTCACGTGACTCACCAGCAGGGCTCACCGACGCCGTCAACGGTGCCTACGCGCACGGTCCAGAGGTCTCCGTAGTCGCCCCCTCCGACGACGAATCAGAAGGTAAACTGCCGACCTCGTCAGCCGAAGAATTTCTACCAACCAGGTCCCTGCGGTTTTTTCTTCTCGTTGTCAAAAGCTAAAAAATCGGTGGTAATGCTTCACAGTTCACGCACAAGTTCCCAGATAATATGTGCGTGTGCGATGGATGTATAACTGTGCCGTTGTGTGTGTGTGTGTGTGTGTGTGTGTGTGTGTGTGTGTGTGTGTGTGTGTGTGTTTGCGAAGACCTTGTTATGTTATGTTAACGGGAGACCTAGAAACGCCGGAGAGGCTCCGTCCCCGCCGCAGCCGCAGACGGCTAGCGCAGTCCACTTCACCCCTCCGCCACCCCACACCGAACCCAGGGTTATTGTGCGGTTCGGCCCCCGGTGGACCCCCCAGGGAACGTCTCGCACCAGACGAGTGTAACCCCTATGTTTGCGTGGTAGAGTAATGGTGGTGTACGCGTACATGGAGAACTTGTTTGCGCAGCAATCGCCGACATAGTGTAGCTGAGGCGGAATAAGGGGAACCAGCCCGCATTTGCCGAGGCAGATGGAAAACCGCCTAAAAACCATCCACAGACTGGCCGGCTCACCGGACCTCGACACAAATCCGCCGGCCGGATTCGTGCCGGGGACCAGGCGCTGCTTCCCGCCCGGAATGCCGTGCGTTAGACGGCATGGACAACCGGGCGGGCTTGCGAAGACCTTACCTTTAGTCTTTTGTTTAGTTTACAAAAGGCGAGCCCCGAACAGCAGATTTTCAAATACGGGAATCCTGTGGGTTTAGTTTTCTTGTAGTTGTTGGTTACCCACGTTTGCAGGTCCACATTTCTGTTATATCTTTCATGTGACCTGAATTTTATAAATAAAGAAAAACATTGAGTAATGTTTGTCTATTATTGATCCGTACACAAACACGAACATGAGTACGATACACAGGAATATCTCGCTGGATCAATTTTGCCACCTTCACGCGAGGCAAAAACAATACAGGGCCATTTTGAAAACATACGCACATTTGCAACTGAGGCTGCGCCTTTTGTTCTAGTGTATTGTGACGTCATTCCCACCGCGTCAGACAGCAGTACGTCGGAATTACGTTGTTTCTTATGAATACGGTTCAGTTTCATTCAGTTTTAAAGTTGATGACGGCTATAATTCATTGCATCCAAATGACATTAGCAATCCGTCACAAATTGCCGGTTCTGTTCGCAAGCAAATTGTTTGCAACATGCTAACTGAACTGGATTGAAAGAAGGCGGAAAAAACTAAAAACATACAAAAACAAAAATCACTAGAAAAATGATAAAATAAAAATCAAACAGAATGTTACCGTGATGTATATCGAACGATTCCGTCTTGTCAAAGGCTTTTGTATTTGTATTACATTGTGTGGAACTGGGGACCTAGAAACGACGGAGAGGCTTCGTCCCCGCCATAGCCCTCAATGGTTCACAACCTAACAGGCTATAGCAGTCCACTCAAACTACCGCCGTCCCACACCGAACCGAGGGTTATTCTGCGGTTCGGCCTCCAGTGGAGCTCCGCCCCCCCCCCCCTTCCCCCCCCCCCCACCCCACCCCCCCTAAGATCCACTGGAAGTACTATGTTAAGCGGGAGGTGAGGAAACTTGAATTTCATAGTTGAGCGGCTGCACATAAGCCACACATCACGTCGGTAAATGCCAACGAAGCCTCGCTTGGTGCAAGGACCGTAAACATTGGACGATTGAACAGTGGAAAAACGTTGTGTAGAGTGACAAATCACGGTACATAATGTGGTGATCCGATGGCAGGGTGTGGGTAGAGCCCGATGAGCATCTTCTGCCAGCGTGTGTAGTGCCAACAGTAAAATTCGGAGGCGGTGGTGTTATGGTATGGTTGTGTTTTTCATGGAGGGAGTTTGCACCCATTGTTGTTTTGCGTGGCACTATCACAGTACAGGCCTACATTGATGTTTTAAGCACCTTCTTGCTTCCCACTGTTGAAGAGCAATTCGAGGAAGGCGATTGCATGTTTCAACACGATCGAGCATCTATTCATAATGCACGACCTGTGGCGGAGTGCTTACACGACAATAACACCCCTGTAATGGACTAGCCTGCATGCAGTCCTGACCTGAATCCTTTAGAATACCTTCGGAATGTTCTGGAACGCCGACTTCGTGCCAGGCCTCACCGACCTACATCGATACTTCTTCTCAGTGCAGCACTCCGTGAGGAACGGGCTGCCATTCCCCAAGAAACCTTCCAGCACCTGATTGAACGTAAGCCTGCGCGACTGGAAGCTATCATCAAGGCTAAGGGTGGGCCTACACCATATTCCAGCATTATCGATGGAGGGCGCGATGAAATTATTAGTCATTTTCAGCCAGGTGTGCGGATACTTTTTATCGCGTAGTGTAGCTAACACCGGCAGGATCGAGTATGGCTCTTGTCATCTTTGATTAAATGAAACTCCGAACACATCAGGCATATTGTTTGGCTTTTTGAATGAACTGGAGCTTTACTGAACTCTTCTCTAATCACAGCTCCATTACGTCGAAGTCATCTGTCGGATGACGTAGAGCAGTATTTATGACACGGGATTCGCACTCATGAGGTACGGAATTCAAATCTTCTCTCCGTAAACAGCTCGAGACGAATGATGGTTCCCTTGAGAAGGGTGCAACTGATTTCATTCCTCATCCTTGTTCAATCTGAACTTATGCTCGAATGAGGTTGTACTGGTTTTAACAGACTAGCTTTGTATTCTGGATGATGCAGGGTTCATTCTTCATCCAGCCATCGTAATTTTGGCTTTTCCTGGTTTCCCAAAATTACTTCAGGCAAAAAATGCCTTGATGGCTTCTGCAGGGCTACGGCCGACTTCCCATCACATTCTTATTGAAATAATCCTGTATATAAATACCTGTGCGGTATGAATTCTTTTTTTGTGAAGCTGTTATGCCATGAAAAATCCTATCTATATAAATAAAAATGTAAATGTTCGTTTGTTCAAAATCGTCTATCTCCGAAAGTTCTTGAAAGATTGCTTTGAAATTTTGATACAACATTGCATTCTAATACAGGCGTGTTTTTAGGTACGTGTAACTTTTCGAGATTTTTTGTAACATTTACAGTTTCTATGTAAGTACAAAAGTAGATGTTCGTTTCTTCAAAATCTCAAATCTCCGATAGTTCTTCATGGGTTGCTTTGAAAATTTAACACGACGTTGAATTCTATTACGGGTGTGTTTTAGGTACCTAATTCATTAATATATGTATATTTTATTAGGTATAATATACACTCCTGGAAATGGAAAAAAGAACACATTGACACTGGTGTGTCAGACCCACCATACTTGCTCCGGACACTGCGAGAGGGCTGTACAAGCAATGATCACACGCACGGCACAGCGGACACACCAGGAACCGCGGTGTTGGCCGTCGAATGGCGCTAGCTGCGCAGCATTTGTGCACCGCCGCCGTCAGTGTCAGCCAGTTTGCCGTGGCATACGGAGCTCCATCGCAGTCTTTAACACTGGTAGCATGCCGCGACAGCGTGGACGTGAAGCGTATGTGCAGTTGACGGACTTTGAGCGAGGGCGTATAGTGGGCATGCGGGAGGCCGGGTGGACGTACCGCCGAATTGCTCAACACGTGGGGCGTGAGGTCTCCACAGTACATCGATGTTGTCGCCAGTGGTCGGCGGAAGGTGCACGTGCCCGTCGACCTGGGACCGGACCGCAGCGACGCACGGGTGCACGCCAAGACCGTAGGATCCTACGCAGTGCCGTAGGGGACCGCACCGCCACTTCCCAGCAAATTGGGGACACTGTTGCTCCTGGGGTATCGGCGAGGACCATTCGCAACCGTCTCCATGAAGCTGGGCTACGGTCCCGCACACCGTTAGGCCGTCTTCCGCTCACGCCCCAACATCGTGCAGCCCGCCTCCAGTGGTGTCGCGACAGGCGTGAATGGAGGGACGAATGGAGACGTGTCGTCTTCAGCGATGAGAGTTGCTTCTGCCTTGGTGCCAATGATGGTCGTATGCGTGTTTGGCGCCGTGCAGGTGAGCGCCACAATCAGGACTGCATACGACCGAGGCACACAGGGCCAACACCCGGCATCATGGTGTGGGGAGCGATCTCCTACACTGGCCGTACACCACTGGTGATCGTCGAGGGGACACTGAATAGTGCACGGTACACCCAAACCGTCATCGAACCCATCGTTCTACCATTCCTAGACCGGCAAGGGAACTTGCTGTTCCAACAGGACAATGCACGTCCGCATGTATCCCGTGCCACCCAACGTGCTCTAGAAGGTGTAAGTCAACTACCCAGGCCAGCAAGATCTCCGGATCTGTCCCCCATTGAGCATGTTTGGGACTGGATGAAGCGTCGTCTCACGCGGTCTGCACGTCCAGCACGAACGCTGGTCCAACTGAGGCGCCAGGTGGAAATGGCATGGCAAGCCGTTCCACAGGACTACATCCAGCATCTCTACGATCGTCTCCATGGGAGAATAGCAGCCTGCATTGCTGCGAAAGGTGGATATACACTGTACTAGTGCCGACATTGTGCATGCTCTGTTGCCTGTGTCTATGTGCCTGTGGTTCTGTCAGTGTGATCATGTGATGTATCTGACCCCAGGAATGTGTCAATAAAGTTTCCCCTTCCTGGGACAATGAATTCACGGTGTTCTTATTTCAATTTCCAGGAGTGTATATGTAATATGTAACGGGATCACATTGTTACCAGAAGTATCTAAAAGCACCTTTCCAATTTACTTCAAATTATTAAAATGGTTCAAATGCCTCTGACCATTATGGGACTTAACATCTGAGGTCGTCAGTCCCCTGGAACGTAGAACTACTTAAACTTAACTAACGTAAGGACATCACACACGTCCATGCCCGAGGAAGGATTCGAACCTGCGATCGTAGCGGTCGTGCGATTCCATACTGAAGCACCTAGAACCGCTCGGTCACTGACGCCGGCTCAAAGTTTTACACGTCACTGTAATACGCATTGAGAGACACAGAGACTATGTACTTTCTGCACACATAGTGTTAACAGCAACGTCGGTATTTTTTCAGGGTTAATTCTCAGCGTTAATATCGTTGTCAGCAAACAGAAAGTTGTATTTATGACTTACTGGTTTGTGATTATTAGAATGCTTCTGCAGTTTCTGAATTTGCAATAACACTAAACTGGGCTTAAGGTCAGAGAGAGAGGGGAAGAAGAAATGGACAGAGGGATGGTAGGAAACGGAGATGAGCAGAGAGAGAGAGAGAGAGAGAGAGAGAGAGAGAGAGAGAGAGAGAGAAACAGGGGGAGGGGGAGGGGGAGGTGACGTACTGAGAGAGGGAAAGCAGGAGGAGTTGGAGAGAAAGAAGAGGGAGGAGATGGACAGAATGTGGGGAGAGGAGGCTATGGACAGAGAAAGGGAGAAGGAGCAGGAAATTGACAAAGAAAGGGTGCGGGGGAGATGGGGGAGATTAGGACGTATATCCAATTCCCATACATGTTAGAAACGTGTGCTTTCGCTTTCCTTTCTTTTTCATTTAAGCAGACTGAGCCTCGGCAAAGCATAGCCGGATATAGTTAGTATATTTATGAAAGTGCTCCGCTCCGATGTTTGAATTTTCAAAGCTTTTCATCACCTATCGAACCGTACGGTACTTCTAATTTGATTTCGACTGGTATTGCTTTAGGGACTTCCCACAAACTGAAATGTGCGTGCGGCACCATCGGCCGCGAGAGCCTTTCTAGTGAGTTCGACCGCCTAGTTCAAGTATTTTGACGCCTCTTCGCGCACTTACGCGTCGGTGATGATGATGATGATGATGATGATGATGATGATGATGACAAAGCACACATCCAGTCCCGAGCGGAGAAAATCCCCGACTCGGCCGGAACCGAACCCGGAGCCTCTGATTGAGAGTCAGCTACGCTAACATTAAGACCGCAAGGTGCTGGCGAACTTTCCGCAGAAGCGACAGCGTTATTCCCTCCTGCGAGAAATGCACCCACGCTGTATGCGGAAACTGAATGAAGGATCCCTCCATTATTTAGGGATCGAGTGAAATGGTGGTGTGGTGAATGGAGGCACAGGATTTTCAAACTGGATGAGCCAGTTAAAACCCTGTCCTGTCATCGTGATTCAGGTTTTCCGTACTCTCATAAATTGGATTTATATACT
Organism: Schistocerca serialis cubense; assembly: GCF_023864345.2. NCBI lineage: Eukaryota > Metazoa > Arthropoda > Insecta > Orthoptera > Acrididae > Schistocerca > Schistocerca serialis. Next base: position 381,343,941 of record NC_064638.1, on the reverse strand, counting down.
CTGCCACGTCAGAACCCCTCCTTCACATCACCGTCGGCAGAACGTTACACTTCACCTTCACTGTTATACTAGTCAGAAATACATCTTTTGTCTGCAGATTGAGGAGCTTTTATAAATATAACAGCAGCAATTGTTCTTAATGGATATAATAGCGAATCAGTTGTAAGGAGAAAACTAAATAAAATTTATATTTCTAAATAATGTATATAATACATCAGATTTTCAAAAAATTACTCTAAGCACTATGGGACTTAACATCTGAGGTCATCAGTCCCCTAGACTTAGAACTACTTAAACCTGACTAACTTAAGCATATCACACAAAACCATGCCCGAGGCAGCATTCGAACCTGCGACCGTAGCAGTAGCGCGGCTCCGGACTGAAGCGCCTAGAACCGCTCAGGCACAACGGTCGGCCATCAGATTTTACTCTTGAAGATGGTATTGAACAACAGCCCATATTTCTATATCATTTTAACTCAATTACTTTCGGACGCAGACTTTTTCAGGATAGAACTACCATGGTTATAAAAACAGGAGTATAAAAATAATGATTTAATGATATGTGTGAGGAAAAACGTAATTGGTGTCGTCGCTTTATTATCTAAATTTATATATCTTTAAAACACTATTGACAAAGCTTTTCAAGTTCATTATTCATGATGGACGAAATAAAAACAAAATCTGTCGTTTGTAACGACCCGCTTTGAGGTCTTAACTCTCATCTTCAGGCTGTGTCGTTTTAAATTTTTATCTACAGCGCCCATCTGGGGTATGTAAGTTTTCTGCTGTAAGACCACAACGCCGCCGTCCAGTTGGATACTAATGCAGATGCTGGAGATCGAAATGTATAACTTATCTTCAGGTAGTGTTGCTTTAAAGCACTGAAACACATCGTACAGCATTATTAAAATCATTTGTGACTATTTACCGATGTCTGTGTGATTTATGTGGGCTGTTCGGTTTTTATTTATTTATTCTTCAACCTCTGAAAGGCGAAAATAAGACATGTGTACTGGTATGTAAAAGAATTATTTTATTACTATATGTAACACTTATGTTAACTTTCCGACATAATCAACGTAACGGATGAGGTACTTGTCGTACCTGTGGACAAGCTTTCCAGTAGCCTCTCCATAAAGTGTTACCGCTAATGAATTGAAATAAGCCTTGACATTGTCTTGAAGTTCCTCGTTAGTTAGGAAGCGCCGCCCTCCTACGCATTTTAGGAAGGAAAAAGGAAAAATTGAATGTTACTCGGCACTGGGTTGGAACTGTATGGCGGGTAATTGAAAGGTCGTTTGTAATAAAATGCTTTATTTCTTGACCCTCTTTCATTATGCACATCAACTTGGCCGTCTTTAAATTTTCGATACCATTCGTACACATCACCACTCGTGAGGTTTTCTCCATACACACGGCGCAGTCTTCCATGAATTTCTGCTGCACTATTCTTTTCTGCTTTCTGGAAACGAATAATGTTTCCCGATTGTCACATAGTGAAAGAATCAATTGCGACGGCCATTTTTATGTGACTGCAGCTCAACGCAGACTGACGTCTTGATCTCGGCAGTGAAAGAGCGTGTGTGGTGCGGAGATGCGCGGTCGCCTATTGTGCACACAACCCGCCTAACGCTTATGCTGTGCGATCGGAGACTAAAGAAAAAAAAATTCTTAGTTATCCTCATTCATTCATCATACACAGTTACTTAAATCTTCCGTATAATTGTTTTGCTGTGGAATCCCATCAGGCAACCTTAAAATACAAGTATATACCCTTAAAAAATACGATAATATTCTTCTCCAGCACCATTGAGATTATATAACTTCAAATTGACAACATTTTATCAGCCTTTCAACACAGTTTTTCCTTGAAAAATATTCCATCAGACTTCCAATAAATAGGCCAGTCGTAAATATATTTCCTTACTTTGTTGAGTTTATTTCGCTCTTACTGTACTTGATGTTCTATCAGTATACATGAACTCTGCAGAACCAGGTGACAGTCTGTCGTGGAGCGTTGGAACTAACTTTAATGCTCATTCCAGATTGCTAAGAAAATGTTTAGACTTCTTGTTTAGACTTCAGGACTGTTTTTATCGCGGTCCGGGGTAGCCGAGCCGATCTAGGCGCTACAGACTGGAACCGCGCGACCGCTACGGTCGCAGGTTCGAATCCTGCCTCGGGCATGGATGTGTGTGATGTCCTTAGGTTGGTTAGGTTTAAGTAGTTCTAAGTTCTAGGGGACTGATGACCTCAGATGTTAAGTCCCATAGTGCTCATAGCCATTTGAACCATTTGAACTGCTTTTATCTCTAATAGAACTTTTTCTAGACATAACAAAAATGGAAGGAGGAGAAAGATCACGCGGTTATTGGTGGACGGAAGACAGAATTTTTTTGTTGAAATATTGGCACACTAGTTTAAGACAGAGGAACGTCTCATTTAGTGGGTTGGCTTTTCAAGTACCGCTAAGCGAAGCGAAGTGTGACGATGTTATAGTTTTATATTGTTCTTTATGCTTCTACTTCTTTAATGCTTTCTTCTTAAAACTGTCAAAACAGTTAGGCGCTAAGTCGTGGAATCTAGCATTGTATGAGGTTACAACACATTATCTGTATTATTACCAAGGATAAAACGAAAAACTTCGTTGGAACTTGTCGAGTTGAGAACATTAGTGTTTGGCACAATTTCCGCAGTGTTTCACCGCAAAACATATAAAGAACTCTTTACTATGGTATTTATAAGTACTCAACAGCTACTACAATGCAAAAATCTGTTCATCATAAGAATAATCCTGATGTAAGCAAACACAAACGCGATGATTGGTCAGAAGCCGTAGCACACGTACACTGGTGTTGTTACGCTCTTGGAAGTAGGTCATACGTATGTATTAGATATACAGGGTGGCGCACGAAATGTGTTACCATTTTGTTTTTTAATATAAACTTTATTGTCAATACAGTCTAAAAGGAACATATACTACAATGAAGAGCCGTCCACGACGTTCCACTGGCCCCAATCCACCGCTATTTGCGAGGGAGCTCGTTGGAGCACACGGTGGAGCTCTTTTGTGTTTTCTGATGAAAGCCAGTTCTACCTTGTGGCCAGTCATTGACGTGTGTTGTTTAGAAGGCGGCCAGCTGAGGGCATGCACCCAACCTGTCTGCTTGGTAGACACACTGGACCTACACCTGGAGTTAAGGTCTGTGGTGCGATTTCATATGCAAGCAGAAGCACTCTCATGGTTATGTCACTCATCCTGACTGCAAATTTGTGCATCAATCTGGTGATTCGACCTGGTGTGCTACCATTTATGAGCAGCATTTCATGTGGTGCATTTCAGCATTATTGTATTGTATTGTATTGTATGTTAACCGGGGACCTAGAAACGCCGGAGAGGATCCGTCCCCCCCGCAGCCGCAGTGGTCCACAACCCCCTACGACTACCGCAGTCCACTTCACCCCTCCGCCGCCCCACACCGAACACAGAGTTATTGTGCGGTTCGGCCCCCGGTGGACACCCCAGGGAACGTCTCACACCAGACGAGTCTCACTCCTATGTTTGCGTGGTAGAGTAATGGAGTACGCGTATGTGGAGAACTTGTTTGCGCAGCAATCGCTGACATAGTGTAGTTGAGGCGGAATAAGGACAACCAGCCCGCATTCGCTTAGGCAGATGGAAAACGGCCTAAAAACAATACACTGACTGGCCGGCTCACGGGACCTCGACTAAGTCCGCCGGGCGGATTCTTGCCGGGGACCAGGCGCTCCTTCCCACTCCGGAAAGCCGTGAGTTAGACCGCTCGGCTAACCGGGCGGGCTTCAACATGATAACGCTCGCCCACTTACCGCTGTTGTAACCCAACATGCTCTACAGACTGTCGACATGTTGCCTTGGCCTGGTCGATCACCAGGTCTGAGTCGAATCGAGCACAAATGGGACATCACAGGACAACTCGATTGTCACACAACCAACATTAGCTGCCCCTGTATCGATTGAACGGCCGCGCGGGATTAGCCGAGCGGTCTAACGCGCTGCATTCATGGACTGTGTGGTTGGTCCCGGCGGAGGTTCGAGTTCTCCCTCGGGCATGTGTGTGTGTGTGTGTGTGTGTGTGTGTGTGTGTGTGTGTGTGTTTGTCCTTTGGATAATTTAGGTTAAGTAGTGTGTAAGCTTAGGGACTGATGATCTTAGCAGTTCAATCCCATTAGATTTCACACACATTTGAACAAAAAAAAATAAAAAAAAAAAGAGTTCAAATGGCTCTGAGCACTACGGGACTTAACATCTATGGTCATCAGTCTCCTAGAACTTAGAACTACTTAAACCCAACTAACCTAAGGACATCACACAACACCCAGTCGTCACGAAGCAGAGAAAATCCCTGACACCGCCGGGAATCGAACCCGGGAACCCGGGCGCGGGAACCGAGAACGCTACCGCACGACCTCGAGCTGCGTACACATTTGAACATTTTGCTTCGACCGACCAAGTGCAGCAGCCATGGAACTTCAACCCGCAAACTGACATCTCGCACCCGTACAGCGGATTGCATGCACGTTTACTTGCTTGCATCCAACATTCTAGCGGCTACACCGGTTATTAATGTAGAAGTATTTCACATTTGCAATGGCTTACCTCGCGCTTACCTTAACCTGCGATTCTGCTATGTTAATGACTTAAAAATTTTCGTAGACAAATGTGTTCCCGAAATTTCATTACTCTACATTAATTACTTTCTGGCGTTCCACTTTTTTTCCGTCAGTGTGTGAGGGGTAGGAGCTGCTGTGGTGACGTCAGTACGTGTTGTTACAGGCGAGGACGTCGCGCAAGGGGAAGAGCCGGTGTCCACGTCGCTGCACCGGCCTATCAGCAAGAGCGCCACGCCCTCGCCCGTCGTGGGCGGCGCCGCCTCGCGCAAGAACTCCACCAGCCTCAGCGTCGCCGGCGACTTCGCCGCCGCAGCCGCCGACGGCGACGACACCAAGCTGCGGCCGGGCCTCTCGCCTCTCGGGGTAAGCCGCGGCGCCAGTGTTGGCGTCTTTCACTCAATCAGATGAAGCAATATGGCTCCCGAGACTTTTTCAAGTCTCAAACCTGTACCATGTATAGATGTAGACTTAATAGACGAATCAAAATTTGTGCTAAGGTCAGGATTTGAATCTTGGTCTGCAGCTCAGTAGACGGGTGCGCTAACCACTACGCCATCCTGACACAATGGTTTTGCACAACTGCATGGACTACCCTAGCATAGCTTCCTCCTTGGTCCAAATTGCCATTCAAGCTCAGCCCACGTGGTATTCCCCCTAACTCCAACAGCATTGAAGCATTTCCTTCGAGGCTCAGGTGCTGTTCCAATACAGCTATAGAACCTCTGAACCAAAGTTTGCGTTCAAATCTCCCTGTAAGTTTTTATGTCTCTCGAACTTCAAGAGGAATACAATCATTCCAATCCCAAAGAAAGCGGGTGTTGACAGATGTGCAAATTACCGAACTATCAGTTTAATAAGTCACTGCTGCAAAATACTAACACGAATTCTTTACAGACGAATGGAAAAACTAGTTGAAGCCGACATCAGGAAAGATCAGTTTAGATTCCGTACAAATGTTGGAACACGTGAGGCAATACTGACCGTACGACTTATCTTAGAAGAAAGATTAAGGAAAGGCAAACCTACGTTTGTAGCATTTGTAGACTTAGAGAAGGCTTTTCACAATGTTGACTGGAATACTCTCTTTCAAATTCTGAAGGTGGCAGGGGTAAAATACAGGGAGCGAATGGCTATTTACAATTTGTACAGAAACCAGATGGCAGTTATAAGAGTCGACGGACATGAAAGGGAAGCAGTGGTTGGGAAGGGAGTGAGGCAGGTTTGTAGCCTCTCCCCGATGTTATTCAATCTGTATACTGAGCAAGCAGTAAAGGAAATAGAAGAAAAATTGGGACTAGGAATTAAAAATGGTTCAAATGGCTCTGAGCACTATGAGACTTAACATCTGTGGTCGTAAGTCCCCTAGAACTTAGAACTACTTAAACCGAACTAACCTAAGGACATCACACACATCCATGCCCGAGGCAGGATTCGATCCTGCGACCGTAGCAGTCACGCGGTTAGGAATTAAAATCCATGGAGAAGAAATAAAAGCTTTTAAGGTTTGCCGATAACATTGTAATTCTGTCAGAGACAGCAAAGGACCTGGAAGAGCAGCTGAACGGGATGGACAGTGTCTTGAAAAGAGGATATAAGATGAACATCAACAAAAGCAAAACGAGGGTAATGAAATGTAGTCGAATTAAATCAGGTGATACTGCGGGAATTAGATTAGGAAATGAGACGCTTAAAGTAGTAAATGAGTATTGCTATTTGGGGAGCAAAATAACTGATGATGGTCGAAGTAGAGAGGATATAAAAAGTAGACTGGCAATGGCAAGGAAACTGTTTCTGAAGAAGAGAAATTTGTTAACATCGAGTACAGATTTTAAGTGTCAGGAAGTCGTTTCTTAAAGTATGGAGTGTAGCCATGTATGGAAGTGAAACATGGACGATAAATAGTTTAGACAAGAACAGAATAGAAGCTTTCGAAATGTCGTGCTACAGAAGACTGCTGAAGATTAGATGGGTAGATCACATAACTGATGAGGAGGTATTGAATATAATTGGGGAGAAGAGGAGTTTGTGGTACAACTTGACTAGTAGAAGGGATCGGTTGGTAGGACATGTTCTGAGGCATCAGGGGATCACCAGTTTAGTATTGGAGGGCAGCGTGGAGGGTAAAAATCGTAGAGGGAGGCCAAGAGCTGAATACACTAAGCAGATTCAGAAGGATGTAGGTTGCAGTAGGTACTGGGAGATGAAGAAGCTTGCACGGGATAGAGTAGCATGGAGAGCTACATCAAACCAGTCTCAGGACTGAAGACCACAACCACAACAACAACAATTAGTTTGTCCAAGGACTCTATTTAGCTCTGTATAAAATTCATTTAATTTTTCCTTGAGCCACTTCAGTAGGTGCGTAGCATTGATGTACAGTGATATTTCGCACATTTGTTCCAAAGCGTGCAGTTAACAGCCTTTCTGACACTGGTTTACATTCTATTCTGCGTCTTCTGCAATTTTTAGATAGTAAGAGTCCTACACCGTTCCTCTGCAATGCATCTTCACCTTTCCGATCTGCATACAACAGCACTCCTACATTTGTGTTTCAGTTTCTCCAGATTCTGGCCACCTTAGTTCACTTAGACCAAATTCACTGAAGAACCAAAGATACTGGTACACCCGCCTAATATCGTGTAGAGCCCCCGCGAACACGCAGAAGTGCCGCAATATGACGTGGCATGGACTCGACTAATGTCTGAAATAGTGCTGGAGGGAATTGGCACCATGAAACCTGCGGGGCTGTCCAGAAATCCGTAACAGTACGAGGGCGTGAAGATATTTTCTGAACAGCACGTAGCAAGGCATCCCAGATATGCTCAGTAATGTTCATGTCTGGGGAATTTCGTGGTCAGCGGAAGTTTTTAAACTCAGAAGATATCTCCTGGATCCACTCTGTAGCAATTGTGGACGTGTCGCTTTGTCCTGTTGGAATTGCCCAAGTCCATCGGAAAGCACACTGGACAGGTATAGATGCATATGTGAAGTGGTACCTTCGGACATGTCCGAAAGAACAGATACCATCGGTGACCATGCAGTGCTCTAGAATGAAATGATAATTAAATCAAGACCGTACACTGCCGACAGGTGTTGATACACATCAACGGGAACAGTTGAAAATGTGTGCCCCGCCCGGGACGTGAACTCGGGATCTCCAGTTTACAGGGCAGACGCTCTGTCCGTCTGAGCCAACGAGGGCACAGAGGATAGCGCGACTGCAGGGACTTACCGCTTACACGCTCCCCGTGAGACCCACATTCCCAACTTAATGTCCACACTCTACATTCGTAGTGCCCCTGCCCATAACACTAATTACTCGCGCGCAATCTTACTGAGTCCCGTAAGAGTTCGGGCAATACGTGTGCATCGGCACAGAAGGAGGTCAATGGCCGGTTAGCCTTAACTATATGGAGATGGTATCTGTTCTTTCAAACATGTCCGCTTGATACAGTTTGAAACGAGCCTCGTCCGACCGGGCGACATGTTTCCAGTCATCGACAGTCTAATGTCCGTGTAGACGGGTCCAGGCGAGGCGTAAAGTTTTGTGTCGTGCAGTCATGAAGGGTACACGACTGCAGTAATTTGCGGAAGGGTTGCACTTCTGTCACGGTGAACACCTCTCTTCAATCGTTGTTGATCCTGTTCTTGCAGGATCTTTTCCCGGCCGCAGCGATGTCGGAGATCTGATGTTTTACCGGATTCCTGATATTCGTGGTACACTCGTGAAATGATCGTACGGGAAAATCCCCATTTCATCGCTACCTCGGAGATGCTGTGTCCCATCGCTCGTGCGCCGACTATAAAACTACGTTCAAACTCATTTAAATCTTGATAAACTGCCATTTTAGCAGCAGTAACCGATCTAACAACTGTGCCAGACACTTTCTTATTTTCTTTAGCACTTCAGTGTATGTCCAATGCATAGTTCTCCATATCTCTTTCCAGTTGTCTTGACCTTCCGCCTCTCTCAGTGTTCTTACATTCCAAAATTCAATACGGGTTTTCCTTTTCAGACCAAAGGTCATATCCTTAAGATCCATGCGGCTGTTTCTCATTTTAGCTTCTGTCATTTGAATTTTTTGGTGGTGCGCATTATCAACCCCCAGTTCCCGAGTGTACTGGTCGGGGCACCACCCGATGGCCTAGACACCTGACATGGTTTAATTCGAGGGCCCTACTCCGTAGACAGCTGGTCTTCATCTCGACTACAGAACGCTATCCGTCACTCGGCAGTGAGGACTGTATGCATCATCGTGAACCTGGTTACTAAGGATCTTCCGCCGCTCGCATTAGAGGACTGTACCTACTGCCACACAATCACAGAGAGGAAAAGGAAACGATAGGATACTAAAAGGGACGTTCTGAGCCACAGTTTCTCTGGATCCCCAGTGGAGATCTGCCCAGCTTGAGAGACCCAGCGGCTGTTACTCTACCACCGCCATCCCCCTCCACTTCATTGGAACACACAACCCCCCCCCCCCCCCCCCCCGCCGGCCGGGCGACAGTGTTTCGTTAAGGTGATGTTTCCTCAGAGGAGGGGGGCAGTGTTACCAGCCCCGAACCTTTATTTTTTTTATTTTTTTGTAAATGGGGCTTAAAAATTTCTGAAGGTATATGGAAATTTTCGGAAGCTATTTCGTGTATATACCCCTGGTGTCTCTCCTAAGTGTCCTTGGCGAATGATCTCTAATTTCATTTTCGCAATGTGTCGCTGGAGTCAGCTCATAAAAATAGCACTCCTCACGTCTTTTATGCTACGCCCAGTGTCGGGGGAAACGTTGGCTTGTTTTAAGTTACAAATAAAATGATTTTTAAGACAGAGTTTTATGTGCCGTTTCCATAAAGCAGTCGAAAATCAGTCTAACACGATATTCGTTTCAGCGATATGCGTTAACAGGAACAGTAAAGCAAGCAGCGAGACCACCGTCCTCGCCCACGCTGGGTGCTACCGCCAAGCTACAGCTCGTCTACTGGTTATTCTTCGTGTTTTACTGTCCCTGTTAATTTTTCACAGCTGTATCGAAGGGACACGTAAAATTCCGATTAGAAAATATTTTGTTTGTAACTGGAAACAGCCGGCCGTTGTGACCGAACGGTGCTAGGTGCTTCTGTCTGGAATCGCGAGATCGCTATGGTCGCAGGTTCGAATCCTGCCTCGGGCATGGATGTGTGTGATGTCCTTAGGTTACTTAGGTTTAAGTAGTTCTAAGTCTAGGGGGCTGATGACCTCAGATGTTAAGTCCCATAGTACCTAGAGCCATTTGAACCATTAACTGGAAACAAACCCCCCCCCCCCTTTCTCTCGACATTGGGCGGCTCACGAAAGACGTGAAGAGCAGTATTTTTTCTTTTTTTTTGCTGAAAGTTGAAAACTGAACTGCTAATGTCTACGAAACCAGCAGAGAAAATGCACTGACGACCCTTAGGAGAGACACCATACACAGGGTGAAGAAAAATTCGCTCACTCGCATTAAGCAGACGGATTCCTCACATACTAGCAATACAAAAATGTCTCTCTCTCTAAATTTCATCCTGCACATATTTCGGACAGTAAATGGACGATAAAGATTGGAAATCTGGCAAACTCTAATCACGTGTGGAGTAACTACCTCCGTCAGAATATAGCAGTAGTGTTGTGCAGTTGGCGCAGGGGATGTCGTTTCGGGTTGGCATGATGGAGATCGATGGTTCGATTGTCGGTCGAGACTTACTTGTTTTTATTTTCTAAAAGCAGCTGCGTGGTACGGTATCTGGCGTCTTAATCGTCATACAGCGATTGCAGTGGGTCTTCTACAAAACATTTGCAGTTACATACTACGAACACAGAAATGTTTTCAATGGTCATCTCTTAAAGAAAGCTTTTGCATGTAGTGTATGCGAATTGTTTCGCACCACTGGAAACATTTCTTGTGCATCCTCCTCCCAATGGTCCCATCGTTTAATAACAACTATTATTGTTGCCACATTCAGTTCCATTATATTTCGGTTGGGACATGCGTCACCAGTGGGGCTAGCAACGTGCTTTGGGGGAGGGTACACAGAAACCAAGTTTGGAATCTAGAAGATGCAGCGAAACAGTTAGCATCCTCTACGTGCAGAAGGGTTCTTTAAAAGTTGACTAGTGAAAACGACTGTAGTTCAATTTCTTTGTTCGTAGTACACAACTGCAAATGTTTTGTAGAAGACCCACTGTAATCGCTGTAAGGCGATTAAGACGCCAGATACCGTACCACGCAGACTAGTTTTAACAAATAAAAACAAGTAAGCCTCGACATCCCGCATGCTAACCCAAAACACTATCCAACGCACCAACTGCTGAGCACTGTTTATCTGCTGATACAGGTACTTACCGTACATGTGATTACAGTGTTACCAGATTGCCAGTCTTTAACGTCCATTTCCTGCCTGAAATATGCGCAGGATGAAAGTTTGTGACAAACGTTTTTGTATTGCGAATATGTGAGGAATCGCGCTGCGAAGTAAGAGTGCGCCAGTTTTTCTTCACCTTCTATATACAGGAGGATTCTTATTGAAGTTTTAAAAAAACCCGAAGAGACGTAGACGACACTGAGACAAGTAATTAAACGTAAGAGAAACGTCAGGAAATACCTCAGAAACGGATGGAAAATGTTGAACGTATGACGGCATCAGATGATGTAATTCTAGCTCGGCGTTAGTCGTTACAAGTCGGCCGATTTCGGGACGCGAATGTTTCATGTCGGCAGCTGCAATCAACAGTAGTGCGGGAGTATGAAGTAGCTTCTACCAAGTGATTGTAGTTAGTAAATACTACCCAGATTTTTTCTTGGGTATTCTCCCAAAACTTTTATGAGACCAAGTCAATAAATAAAGGTAATTTTATCTGCCTTGTATGTTGACAGGAGATGACAGAACTGATACAACAATGACAAGACGTAACCTCACTGTTGTTTTTGCGCGTTGACTCTTATTCGGAGAATGGCTGTGTTCATATAGTCCAATTAGCATCTGACGCAAAATGCTCAAAGCTGCGATGTTGTAGCGACAAATGCTGTCTGCAGGCAGTTTGCATTCTGTGGACATAGAAAGTAGCTTTATAAGTCTGTGGCTCCTACATAAATCCCATCAAAACAAGTCAAAATATGATTAGTGATTTAATTGGGATAGTCCTAAATAAAACGCTAAATGGTTAATAAATGACAAACACTAAGCAATTATTATTTGAGAAAAGGCTTAGTCATCTGATGACTCATTTCCTTTCTCTTAGAGTCAATACACAAGGTCTGTTTAGTGCTCTAATTTAACCCATTCTGACTTGCGTGAAATACGACAGTCGTAGTTACTGCAGTAGGCTACAAATAAAGGACACCAGAACTTGAAGGTCCAATGAATAAGAAGCATTGCGTGGTATAGTGATAGCTAATTTTTAATACAGCAGACAGATTAACTGTCGATGATTTGCTTTGCTAGTATATACATGGACTCTTGTCAGCATGGTGACTGAATAAATTTGTATTGAATGTGAAAATACTAAATTATTTATGGACGATCGTAATAAATCAATTTTTTTTATTTGTCAACAGGCACGGAGCGATTCGCTTGCAAGTGTGTATTCTGGTGCTGGAGAGGGTCGATACGGGACTGTGGCAGTGCGAGGTGAAGTGGAGTTTGGCCTGCAATATAATTATAAAGCTGGAGCACTTGAAATACTTGTAAAGCAGTGCCGTGATTTAGCACCTGTTGACACCAAAAGGAACCGTTCGGATCCGTAAGTCCATCTTTGTGAAGTTTCATTCCATCCATGATGTTTGTAACTGTAACATAACATTCATATGCAAGAAATACTCATGCATAGTAGACTTACAAAGATGCCATCTGTGTAGAATAAAACAGCATCTTGTATATATTCAGGATGATTTTATCATTATGCTCTGTGGTAGGCTATATCTATTCATAAAGGTGCAATGCTTTTGCAAGATAATACATGTTATAAATTGAAAAATGAAAAACAAGAAACTCAGTTGATTTCTTCATATTAATGTTTTTCTTGTAAAATGATATTCTACTCATTACTAAAGTTGTTGGATGTGTGATGAACTATATCATCAAAAGGTGAACTCCACAAAATGATTTAAAATAGTGGAAATAGTAGTCAATAATTTAGTGTAGAATGTTAAGATTTAACATCACCTTTCGTTGAATGGATAGTAGCCTATTGTCTTTCTCATAGAATTTCCTAAAGCAGATTATATTTAATTAGGTGCTCACTGTGTCAAATAGCACGGGAACATTTCATTTTCTTAATTACAATAACACAGTTGCAAGACTGAAGTCAAGTATGCTAAACAGCAAATTTCAAGGAATTATGGGCTTCCAAGGCTGTAAAGCAGCCTTTGTCGAACCTTTCCGTGCATCTGTTACAGAGGGATTGTAATGAATGACGTTCATATGGGGAAGGGCAAAGAAGGTTATAGAACAATACATAAAGAAATAGCAACTGGTCAGTGAGTGAATGAATGTAAAGAGTTAGAAATTCCTGAGGATCAAGAGATTTGAAAATGGAAATTCATTCCTCAAAGATAGGTTTTGGTTGAGATTTCTGGCAGTGAAATCCAAATAGTTAGGGGGATGAACGTATGTGACCCCAGATCTGAAGGGTGCATTTTTGTATGGTAACTGTATATTGTAATGGAAATTTGGCAGTGAGCAGGCCAATGACAGATGCGAACAAAGATCACAAAATAATTTTTGATGTAAATCTGTTTTATACACACATCAAAAAAAGTTTTGCATCATCCCGGTTCCCGGAACTCCTGAAGATAGACATTGACTGTGGATATTGTATCACAGACAAAGTCCCCGTGACTGTTCAGAGATGTCACTAAACCCACCCAAAGATGTAAACAACCATGCACGAGCAGCACCTATTAGACAGAGAGGGTCTGACAGCCGATCAGTTCCAGTCATTCCACCAGAAAGAGGTACACAGCTCATGTTCTCTGTAGCTCAACTATGCCTAGACGGTCAGTAACGCAGTTTGATCATGTCTGCATTGTTACTTTGTGCCAGGAAGGGCTCTCAACAAGGGAAGTGTCCAGGTGTCACAAAGTGAATCAAAGCAATGATGTTCGGACATGGAGGAGATACAGGGAGACAGGGACTGTCTGTGACATGCCCCGCTCAGGCTGCCCAAGGGCTACTACTGCAGTGGATGACCGCTACCTTCGGATTATGGCTCGGAGGAATCCTGACAGCAATGTCACCATGTTGAATAATGCATTTCATGCAGCCACAGTACTTCGTGTTACGACTCAAACTGTGTGCAATAGGCTGCATGGTGGTGCGCAACTTCACTCCTGACATCCATGGTGAGGTTCATCTTTGCAACCACGACACCATGCAGCATGGTACAGATGGGCCGAACAACATGCTGAATGGACCGCTCAGGATTGGCATCATTCTCTTCACCAATGAGCTACAATCATCAGAGACGTGTTTGGAGGCAACCCGGTCAGGCTGAACACCTTAGACACACTGTCCAATGAGTGCAGCAAGATGGAGGTTCCCTGCTGTTTTGGGTTGGCATTATGTGGGGCCGACGTATGCCGCTGGTGGTCATGGAAGGCGCCGTAACAGCTGTACAATACGTGAATGCCATCCTCCAACTGATAGTGCAACCATATCGACAGCATACTGGCGAGGCATTCATCTTTACGGATGACAATTCACGCTCCCATCATGCACATCTTGTGAATGAGTTCCTTCAGGATAACGACATTGCTCGACTAGAGTGGTCAGCATATTCTCCAGACATGAACCCTATCGAACATTCCTGGGAATGATTGAAAAGGGCTGTTTATGGATGACGTGACCCACCAACCGCTCTGAGGGATCTACGCCGAATTGTCGTTGAAGAGTGGGACAATCTGGACCAACAGTGCCTTGATGAACTTACGGATAATATGCCTTGATGAATACATGCATACATCAGTGCAAGAGCAATTCTACTGATATTAGAGGTACTGGTGTGTACAGCAGTCTGGACCACCACCTCTGAAGGTCTTGCTGTGTGGTGGTACAACATGCAATGTGTGGTTTTCATGAACAATAAAAAGGGCAGAAATGATGTTTATGTTGATCTTTATTCCAATTTTCTGTACAGGAACCGAAATGATGCAAAACTTTTCTTGATGTGTGCAGTTGTGTGTGTGTGTGACAGGGATATGAGAGAGCATGGGAAAGGGGGTGGGGGCATAGTACTGTAATTCCAGAATTAGTGATGGGAACTGAGTAAGTGCATCAATTTTGCATTTGGAGTTTATTAAAGATATGCTCCAAAGAGGCATTTTCAGTAATTAATGGCAGAAATGTTCGCATTTTGTGATGTTTAAGAAGTTTTATGATTTGCTTGTGAACTGTCTCACTCCTAAGAAAACTTCCAGTGAGATCTCGACAGCAGTGAAGTGCAAGTCATCTGGCATAACATTGGTACTGCCAATAGTCTTGTCATTAGTGACATTTGTGGATGGTATTAATGAGTATTATTTTTAGCAGCATAATGATTACTATAAAATTCCTTGGGTCACTCAGACAGGGCAGCTTCTGTAAGCGACTGCTCAGGATGTATCCAAAATCTCAGAAGCTTTGATAACTTTTTTCACAAGAGAATGAATTATAATGCATCACTCATTAGAAAGATGTTCACCTTACTTCGTCATTGTTTCAGCTAACTATGGAACAACCATTGTATGTTTATGCAAGTATTTAGCCGTATCATATGCTCCTGCCACCTTGCCTCTAGCATCCCACAACACCACTTCTCTTTCCATGTGCACAACTGACAGCTGGATCTAAATTTGTATGTTCCTTCTATGTGACATAATTTACTGTAGTTTATTTTCTTTGATTTGATGAGCCCAGAAGTATTTTAATCCAGAGAAATTGACTGCTATAGAAGTCCAACATTTGCATATGTAACTTCTTATTATATATTTAAAAAATTAAACACTTTGCTCTTTTTGCTACTTATGTAAGTTTTATGGAAGTAAGTCCGGTTGATCTGTGGATGTCCTACAGGTGCTTTTACTTTTCTCTTTATATAACTCCTTCATGAGCTTGTCATGTTTCTAATCTACAATTCCTATAAAAATACTAGCTTCATTCTACAATTACCTGAGCACTGTGACTGATGTCTTGCTCTGCTTGTGTTCACTTTGACCTGGTATTCTGGGTAACGTTCCTATTTAATCCTTAAACAGTCACTATTTCTCAAGCCACCCACCTCAGTAGCTGAGCATATTAACACGCAACTTTTGGGATTTGGAGGCAGCAAACGTGGCCCATATCAACTCTGCCTCAGCTGGTGAGACAGTCAACGTGAATGTGGTTTTTAGGCTTTTCCCACACCTAATTATGTAAATACAGGGCTGGTACACTTGTCCCAAATCAGATATATAACATGCAGACATTTAGAAAATATTCTCACGTCTGAACATGAGATTTATGCTAGACACAGACTGATGAGATACATAGATTTCTTACTGGGGAGTGGGCAGGGGAGGGTTTGTCATGAAGGGCATATGCCCACCTACTGTCACTAATAATGCCATAACCCATATAATGATGCTGACCACTTACATGAGAAAAGGCAAGGTAGAAGAAGCACTATTTCCTAAATCGGTCTTCTGTCTTTGTGGATGAAGGAACATGTGGTTCCAAAATTTGCTTATGCAATTTTGATTTGCACCATTGTCTGTTACTTTGTAGAATTTATAATTCTGTTCTCTTGGAAGCCCTTCACTGATTTTATAAGTTTAAAATGAAATGTCCTTTGGTTTTCTGATAAATACAGTAAGGAACTTGATGGGGAATTTGACATTCTATCTCTGTGTAAAATGATTTTTTGTTTTGGCTTTATGTAAGAGCAGGTGTTGCTCCTGTCAATAAGAGCAAAGACCTAAGAGTGCTAACATTATTTACATTTGAAAACTGTTTTTGATTTTCAGATATGTTAAAGTGTATTTGCTGCCAGACAAATCTAAGAGCGGAAAACGAAAGACGAAAGTAAAGAAACATACTCTTAATCCTGTATTTGATGAAACCTTAAAAGTAAGTTATGTTTTTTTCAAACTCTTATTTTACATAGTTGTATGTGGTTCCTATCATGTCAATCAACTAAATAATTAATTGACGTGTTGACATATTTGTGGAAAGTAATTTGGATATAGATTCAAACTCTAGACTAGCCTGCCATTCCACAAAAGTACAAATACTTCCAACCAGATTAATTTATCTTTGTTATAACTAATGCATCCGTTGTTGTGAATCCATCCAGTTTAGACAAAAGTGAAATGAAGCAAAATCATCTGACATAGAGTTAATGAGTAGATATAGCTGTGACATCAACTATTGCAAAACTGTAACTAGAATTAAGAAAAGTACCAAGTTTTTAGCCACAGAAACAGCAGTAAATGGTACAAGGCTTTATATCAATCTGAATGTAGCTTTCATTTTTTTTTCCTACCTCAGGAAATAATCATAACCTGTTACTTGCAAAGTGATGGATTGAAAGGATATTGAAATTTTGACTAATACAGTTCATTGGGAGAGGGAGACAAGACTATGAATTTACAGCTACTTTTAATATGTCAAAATAGCAAGTGCCAGAAAGCAATATGTCAGTTTAAGATTTCTTGTCTTAATGCACACATTATTTTCAGTTCCACATAACCTTGCATGGTTTGGAAACAAGAACCCTGTGGCTCACCGTGTGGCATTCAGACATGTTCGGGAGAAATGACTTCCTTGGAGAAGTTATGATGTCTTTGGAGAATAAGGTCTTTGATGATCCTACTCCACAGTGGTATCCTTTGCAAGAAAGGGTGAGTGACAATTGACATTTTAAATTTATGTAGTGTGTTCATTATGTTAAAACCATTTTCTGCAGGACAGTCTGCCAGCCACACACAGCGTGTGGTTCCTGTCCTTTTTTCAACTGATCACCGTTTGTAAACAATCGAATGACAGAATTTGTGGTGT
Source organism: Schistocerca serialis cubense (assembly GCF_023864345.2). Taxonomy (NCBI): domain Eukaryota; kingdom Metazoa; phylum Arthropoda; class Insecta; order Orthoptera; family Acrididae; genus Schistocerca; species Schistocerca serialis. The sequence goes on along the minus strand of NC_064638.1, from coordinate 381,326,266 downwards.
GGTATGATTTTCAACATTTTTAAGTAAATGAAATGTAGCTGTTTTTGTGGTTGTGTGTCTCAGTTGCAAAATTTCAGTGTACAAAAAATCACTTATTCCTTCTTTCACATCTGGTAATGATTCGTTAATTTGAAAAAATTTCTTACCATAATTTTTCAAGTAAGCATAACTAAATTATACATTACAGAGCAATAGTTTGTCAGGCAGCCACATGAAATTATTCTGAAATGAAATCACAAGAAGATAGTTTTATTTTTTTCTTTATCTTTCCTCTCACTTCTATATTCACTTTTTGTTAAGGTCATGTGAGCTTATTTACCCACTGGTATTTGAGACTGAGCTTGCATTAACTTCTAGCATTGTTTACTGTGGGTGATCAACTGAACATTGTATGAATACTTCCCATTGCAATGATGCACATTATCTCCTTGAATTCGTATGAGCCAAATTCTCAAAGGATGGTTGACTGTTCCTATTTCTGTCAGTAAACAGCTGCTGGCATATGGCAATGGTTCTGCTGGAAACCAGCTTCACTCTGATGCCCTGATACATTTGATGTGGAGGATGATACATTTGATGTGGAGGATGTTGATCTGTTGCTACATCATGCAGACAAAACATTTCTGGTAGTCCTTTACATGTAAATAGATGATATTGTTACATAATATGTAACTTAATTATTCTAATTCAAGGAGTGCAGATATCGCCCTGGAGTTCTATTATTATTTTTTTTTACATTTAAAATGCAAATGTTTTAATGCACTCTCACTCAGTGATAACAGAAGTTCGTTAAAGTACATTTATTTAAGGTTTTACTATTGCTGTGAACCAGCTGTAAAGCTTTTCAAAAAGCAGAAACCACACAAAAAACTCTGCAGTGTCTCCGTACTGTTACTCTCTTCCAAATCCCTTCTACATTTTATGAGGGGCACTCAATAAGTAATGAAACAAATTTTTTTCCATGGTCAATTTCAGTTGAAAAAATGCGGAATTTGTTTGGAAAATTGTGGAATATTCGTGCTTTGGCCACTATAGATTCATGAAGCTCTAATAGGTGGCAGCACTATATGTTGCCTTCAAAATAGAGTCAGAGTGAAGTTGGATTCCAGCAGAACCATTGCCTGTATATCAAAAGATGTTTACTGATGAAAACAGGAACAGTCCATAAACGTCTAAGAATTTGGCTAATGCGTAGGTATGTTCCAAGCAGAGTGCTGTCACTGAGTTCCTTTGGCACAGATATTTATAGGCACATGCAGAATGTCTGCATAGACCTGGCAGTGAACGGAAACATGGTGAGTCATTGGGCAAGGCATTTGTCATCATCACAACAAGGTCACACAAACCTGTCTGATCTACAACTTCCCGGCCAGCCACACACAGCGTGTGGTTCCTTTCGTTTGAGGTGATCGATGGATCACAATCCAACACCTCGCTGCTTAACTGGACATCTTTGGTGGTAGAGCTGACTTACTTGTCCACCAGGTGGGGTATCAAAGGTGGGTGCCCATTAGGTTGCCTACCACTTAACAGAAAGCCATTACTGCTAACAGAAAACCACTACTGGTAAAAAGATCATCAGTGCAGAACTGCTTGTGCTTTATGAGGCTGAGCATTACAATTTTTTATTTAGCACATTGTCACAGGTGATGAAACACGGGCTCAGCACTTCGAACTGGAAACAAGACAGCAATCCATGGAGTGGCCACACCACCTCTCGTCCGAAGAAAAAGTTTAAAGCTGCACCCTCCGCTGTTAAAGTCATGGCAACATTCTGTTTGATATTCTTCCTCACAGTGCAACAATCAACTTGGAAGTGTATTGTGCTACCCTAAGGAAATTTAAGAAATGACATAAGCGTGTCTGTAACCACCAAAATGCAAACAAACTTCTGCACCTCCATGACAGTGCAAGGCCTCACACATGTCTGCACAACTGAGAGGAGCTCACAAAACTTTATTGGACTGTTCTTCCTCATACACTGTACAGCCCGGATGTTGCACCTTCCGACTTCCATCTATTTGGTCCAATGGAGGATGCACCCTGCAGGAAGCAGTATGTGGATGATGGGGAGGTGATTGATGCAGCAAGATGACGAGCAGTAGAGTGAGTGCTACTATGCTGGCATAGAGGCACTCCCAGTAAGGTGGCATAAGGCTGTCACATTGAACAGAGGTTATGTTGACAAATACGGTTTTCTAGCCAAAATAGTGGGGAATAATATGGTGTATTGGAATCATGAATAAAACCAACCTGCTTTCAGAATAAAAACGTGTTGCTTTACTTATTGGACACCCTTATTACATTTTTAGGTATTCTTTTCCTCTGATTCTTTAGCGTAGAGAAACACACAATATATTTTCAATGACTCAGTCTTTGCAAATTTGACTGAATATTCACATCGCTGATTAATGCAACTGGATCCAATAGTTATAGTTATGACTTATGCTCCACTGACATTGTTAACCCATCACTGATACACTAGCTCATATTAACCAATAGTGAGCCTTTCTGGTTGAATTATTGGTGACCCATATTCCCAATGTGCACATTTTCAGCTCGTTAAGCTCTGTGCTTCATTTTCTCGACCATTTCAGCCCAAAGCAAGTGCTGAGAAATATCTATATTATTTTCGTGTTCCCAATAATTAGGCTACAAATAACTGAATTAATTGTGAGTGGAATTAAAGAAGAGAGATTATTGCTTTGTGAAACATTTGTCATTAGAAAACATGTGGCATTGTAGTCAAAAGCATACATGTGTGAGCCCAGAAAGGTGACTAGCTAGTAACATCATTCACTAGCCCATCAACCCACATGGTTTTGGCAGATTTTCAGCTGCTTGCATCTTGTCCAAAAATATCTGTCCATCCTTTCTTTGACTATGCCTTTGTAGTTTGCCACATATTTTACTAATTTCTCACCGTGCACTCCCCCAGTCCCCTACTTTCCTTGCATTCCCCTCAATTTAGACAATTGTTATATTGCTATGTCCTAAAGTTTTGTGTCGTGCATCCATTTGCTGTTTCTTTGTTTCTTCTGTCATAGATTCTTTTTTTCTCTTCTCTTTTTCATATTGTGTTTTACATGAACTACTTTACAGTAGTTGCACTAATGAGGTGTGCGGTCACCATAACAGCAGAATTTGAGGAAAAAAGTATAAATATTATTTGCCATTATCAGAAATTCCACTGTATTCTTCAAAATGTGACATGAAAGATGAGATTGTATACTCACTATATATGATGAAAATTTGCGAACCTTTGAGCATGATAATGAACTTTACAAAATTTACGTCTTCACTGGAAGGATCTGTTATGTCAGAATAATGAGTTATCCATAATCGTTTTTCCATATCTGAAAGTCAGCTCTCTGTTATTTCAGTAATTGAACTTAGAGACAGAATTATTATTTATTCTTTTTAAATGAGTTATTCATTTTTAAATGAGTTATTCATTTTTAAATGAGTTATTCATTTTTAAATGAGTTATTCATTTTTAAATGAGTTATTCATTTTTAAATGATTCTATGGAGCTCATTTTGATGCTCATGGAATTGGGAGAGTTTATACCACATTACTAATAATTCATTTTGAAGGTAACCTGTACTTGATTTTTGTTTTTAATAACAAGATAAGATTTTTAACAGACCAAATGAACAAAATTTTAAATTGTGATTAACTTATCTTTCAATGTTGTTTCACGGAGGAGGTCACTAGTTTATGTCTTTAGTCTACTTTGGACAAGCATACTTCACTTAAATTGTATGATTTATTTCAGTCTACTAGATACTAAGTTGATTTTCATATGTATGTTGTGTATTTATGTATTTTTTGGTACAGAATCAGGAAGGATAGTTATTTAACTTCTGCTCTGGCTGTTTTTTTTTTTTTTTTTTTTTTAAATATTGTTTTTCTTTTGTAAACAGACAGAACCATTTGATGACCTGCTCAGCTACAAGGGTGACATAATAATTGGTCTCAAGTTTGTCCCTCCCGATGTTACTGTGCAAAAGAAAGGCAAGAGATCACGAGGGTCTCTACAGGTGCTGGTAAAAGAAGCAAAGAATCTTACTGCTGTCAAAGCTAATGGAACATCTGATCCATTCTGTAAAAGGTATGTTCATTTTGTTTCATTGAGTCTGAATCATTGAGAGCAACTCCATACACTGTACTATGTGGTTAAAAGTCTGGGCACTCCAGTGGACATATTCTGTATGATGACTGGTGCTATTTCCAGGTATACATAAGTACAGGAATGCTTTGTCGATAACATAAGCATTTTTTTGACAGAATGAATTGATGGAAAGAATTGAGTTTGCTAGAATGGAACATTATTGTAGGGGACCATGAATTCACTCATTCCAACACAAAGATTTCACTATGTTTACATGTTGGTGCCATTATTCTGAGATAGAAATTCTAGGAAATTGAAGTACTAAAATATTGTGCTTTTTGGTGGCTCCATTGTTAAATTGCCTTGGTAATCAAGTGTCCTCAAATTTTTTTAGTATGAACTTACAGCGGGAATTGAACAATTTTACAACAACTCGGTAAGCCTATCTAAAGGCCCCTCCACTGTGAAAGCAACATATGATCCAAGACACTCAATGGGACTAGCTGGCATTATGTAGTGGCATTGGCGTGTGTGTGTGTGTGTGTGTGTGTGTGTGTGTGTGTATGTGTATGTGTATGTGTATGTGTGTGTGTGTGTGTGTGTGTGTGTGTGATGTTTTACTCTATCTCGTCAAGGGATAACTCCAAAACATAGCAAGCTTTCTTTTTTTCTTTCTTTTCTGTACCTGTCAACAACTCAACACTCCAGCTTTTTGGTGGGTGGTCCCCATTAACCATAAAGTATGTACAGAAAAATTACTCAGTCAGAATCTTCTGTGATCTCGCCATACCTTTGTGTAGATCATAAAATTCCATGAGGGAAATTGAAATTGTATGGCATTAAAGACATTACTCTTTCAGGGATGAAGCTATATTTTAACAATAGACAACAGAGGACCAGGTTAAAAAATTATACCACAGGTGTATGTTATGTGGTTAGTAACATGTTGAACTGTGCAACTGACAGCCATGTAGTCATGTAGGCACTGTATAATAATGTATCAGAATATTGGACCTCAGCAATTTTAATTTTGCTGAACCGTAATGTTTGTTTTAAACATTTCTGACTTCGAATAAAATTATTTTGGCTATTTAGCTGCCTCATTTTGAAACACTAAAACGAACTACAACACTACCATTTCAGCACTCTTTGTAGCGGTCCTCTTCAGAGCAAATAAATATTTGAACCAGCTTGTAGATGATTGCTGCAAAGAGACGTGAAATATTGGTATTATAGTTGTTTGTAATGTTTCAGAATTTAATGAACTAATCCCCAAAAAGATATTATTTAAAAATTGACTCTGGCCATGAATCAGATGTTGACTTTGCCAGTGTATTGCAAAATGAATACAGTAAAGTATAAAAATATAAACATGCTAGGCGACAATACTCAGTGCCAAAGATTTGGGATTGTACCTTCTCTGTATTGACATGATGATGCTGATCCTGTCCACAAAGCATGGACGAAAAATTGTCTGGACAGACTTGTTCATGTAATTTATACAAACCTTATCAGATATTTCTTGGATTAACCAGACCAGAGTGTGGGTCATGTGACTGAGGAACTCATCAAAAAACTTAACAATATACCTTCATTACAATCCATGAAAAATACAATCAAATTCCAACTTTAGTGTATCAGAACTGTATGGAAAGCCTTCCCTGAAGACAGAGATCTGTAATAGTAGCAAAAGAAGGTCATAGATGTGACTTTGTAGGCTTTCCTGGCGTAATAAGTCTTGAAAGTCTCTTCGGGTTTTCTGCCGGATCCTAAAATCAACTTGATTTGATATTTCGGCGATCCAACTGGTCGCCATTTTCAGGAGAATGCTGCTTCTGCTGATGAATCCCGCTGAGAATGCAGCATTCTCCTAAAGATGGCGACCAGTTGGATTGTCAAAATATCAAATAGAGTTGATTTTAGGATCCAGCAGCAAACCCGAAGAGAGTTTCAAGGGCATACATGTTAAGTTACATGGATAGCATGTAGTAATGATCAACTATAGATATCATAAAGCTTTCATTATATCATGTCTTTAACTGTTAACTACTAGCCAAGTATACCTATTACAACTATTACAAAGTTTTTCTTATCAATTTAATGTTCATTTCCTTTTTGGCATTATTATTTGGTTCATGTGTAGTACGACGTCAGTATACATTTCTCACAATTCTTACATTAACAGATATATATATCTTACATATGTATTTCTTACTAACCCTGTAACTTATTACCAAGTCTGTAACAATACTTATGATACAATAGAATCTACTGAGTTTCGTAACCATGACAGTCTGCAGTATGCTCAAATATTTTTGGAAGGCATTCTGTCATCTCTCATCTTTTGGTGAGAGAATGTGTTTCTTACAATTTCATTGACACCCCGTACTGTAGTAGCAGTTGGTGGTCTAAGATTTTGTTTCTTTGGAGTGACACACAATCCTTCAGTCATACAGACATGTGAGGATGAACTTTGGGTATGGATGGGGAAATCTCATGCCAGATACTGTTTTTTCATATTTATCCATCAAGCTGTACTTTCCATGCAAGTTAAACCAATGTAAATAACTCTAACAAAACTGCTGTATTTTCTGAAAGCCCCTTTGTAAATGATGTCTCTTAGTGTTTCTGCCTAGTGTGCTTGTTCATCTGTTATCAATATAGCGTTTTTCAAACACTATTAACTTTGTATGTTAATTTATTTTATGATAATTATATTCTGTTCTGTGAGGATCTAAAAACTTCTTGAGCACACCTCTTCTACAGAGTGGCACACACATTTTGATGTTTGGTATGTAGATGTCATAATTGTCTTTTTTATATTAATACACGTCATTTTTATGTATCTCAGAAATTTGGGTACTGAACTGATTTTTAAAAAGTTCTATGAAAAAGATAATAGTACAGTTGTTGTTGGCAGTAGAACCCTGAATACAGTATGTGTGCATTTCTACATTGAAGTGTACTCACAATGTCTCTCATATCTTTTTAATACATGTAGTGTATGTAATTTATTTTTATTTCCTTAGTTACTTGCTTCCGGACAAAGGACGCAGCTCTAAGCAGAAGACGCCTGTACTTCGTCGGACTTGTAATCCTGTGTGGAACTACACATTCACTTATGAAGATGTCAGCTTACAAGAACTCTCAGAAAGAAGTCTGGAGCTGACAGTGTGGGACCATGATAGACTAGCAAGTAATGAATTTCTTGGAGGTCTACGATTTAATCTTGGGACAGGTGTGTTGAAAATTTTGAATAATACAGAACCAATGATAAAGATAGTGTTCTTAAGTTCTAGTTTGTCTTTAATTACAGTTACAGTTTGGCTCATCAGAGTTCACCTCTGCATCTATGGTCACATATGTCTATGACTGACTTTCAATTAGTACCAAAGCACCTGCATTAGTAGGAAAACCACTGAATGCTGGCAACCGTGGGTACAAAATTAGTCTCCTGTTTAAAATAAATAAAAGAATATATAATTTCTTTCATTCCTTTATAAACATCGGCCCCTCTCAAAATGTGAATCACCCAAAGCAATGACATTGTTGTCCCTAGGTGTGAAATGAGATAAAAATTGACTGAAATAATTTTGACACAGTGTCATGAAAATTCACAGAAATGTGTTTAAGCGGTTTGAGTAGTTTTGATTTGATACTTGGTTGCTATCTGAAATGTCAGTTGAAACACTAAAAGTTAGCGTAAATGACCTCATTTGCAAATAATGGTGTTCAAATGATGTGTTCAGGCATTTGTGAGAAGATTAATTGTTACTGAACTTGTTTGCAATGGTTTCCAAGACAGTGAACTCAAGCTGATAAAGACATTTTTATTGAACTTAGACAGTAGTTATTAATGGAAGGAAATGCCTGTGTTATAACCAATGATGAAATGTAGATAGCATACAAATTTCAAAATGGAATTCACCCAAAAAAATTCAAATTTTTGGTTCTGCCTGTAAAGAGATTAAATTGGAAGAAACACATTGATGATCTGCTGAAACGTTTGAGTTCAGCTACTTATGCAATAAGGGTCATTGCAAATTTTGGTGATAAACATCTTAGTAAATTAGCTTACTACGCATATTTTCACTCATTGCTTTCATATGGCATCATATTTTGGGGTAATTCATCACTGAGGAATAAAGTATTTATTGCACAGAAGCGTGTAATCAGAATAATAGCTGGAGTCCACCCAAGATCATCCTGCAGACATTTATTTAAGGATCTAGGGATATTCACAGTAGCTTCTCAGTATATATACTCTCTTATGAAATTTGTTATTAACAACCAAACCCAATTCAAAAGTAATAGCAGTGTGCATAACTACAATACTAGGAGAAAGGACGATCTTCACTATTCAAGATTAAATCTAACTTTGGCACAGAAAGGGGTGAATTATACTGGCACTAAAGTCTTTGGTCACTTACCAAATAGTATCAAAAGTCTGACAGATAACCAACAAGTATTTAAGAAGAAATTAAAAGAATTTCTGAATGACAACTCCTTCTACTCCATAGAGGAATTTTTAGATATAAATTAAGAAAAAAAATATTAAAAAAATAAAAAAATAAAAATAAAAAAACACAAAAAAAGTAGTTATATTAACTTAAGTATGTTGTTAAATTAACCTAATTATGTCATGTATTGGAAAATTCGACTCGTTCCACATCATTACGAAATATCGTATTCATGATCCATGGAACTAGTATTAATCTAATCTAATCTAATCTAACAACACTCTGAAACTCTTGAGCCCCAATGTTTGTGACTCTCTGCATCTATGGTCACATATGTGTATGACTGACATTCAATTAGTCTTTAATTCCAGTTATAGTTTGGTTCATCAAAGTTCACTTGTCTGCATCTATGGTCACATAATGAATTTTACTCTAACATTCTACGACATAAAGTAAAAAAGCAATAAAATCCACCTTACACTTGTGACCCCACATCATCTAGTTGTCATCTATTCAGCACTTTCAAAGCATTTCTAAATGGCATCTTGTTCAAATACAGCAACTCAACAGTGGCTCAGAGACCAGAGCAATGAGATGAATGCTGAAAATTGGCAGAGACAACATTGAAAAGTAGTGTAAATTCCATTGTAGTTAAATAAAATAACAATAACACCTAATGAGGGCAGCATGTATGCATCCTCGGATACGTAGTTGAAAACCCTTTGTAGGCAGACCCATCTGCTACCAGGTAAGGGAAATTGGCCTAAGGATGGCTTCTGTCTTTCTTTTGTGAGGAGAGTAAAAGTATATGGGCCAAACCTGGCTATTAGGTACAAGGGCGGGCTGAGTAGTAGTGCCTCTCAATGTTTTATGTGAAAACCCTTGGAACTTTTTAAATAAAACAAATGTTATTAACTTTCTGCATCTTCATTCATCATATTTATTTCTCAACATAATCACCCTCAAAATGAACACATTTCTCTCAATAGAGGCCAGTTTGATGATACCATCAATGTGTAACATTTGACATCATCTATCAAAGTGAGGTTCTTGAAGGTGTTGTTTGAGTTTTGGGAACAGATGAAAATAGTATGGGGCCAAATCAGAACTGTATGGTGGACAATCAATGTCAGTGAACCCATGGCGTCAGATTGTTGCAGATGTCAAAGTTCTTGTGTGTGATCTGGCACTGTCACTATACACAGTATCATTCTATGGATTTCAATTTGAGACACTTTTCTGTGTTTAGAAACTTGATTATAGCGTGCTGTTTCTCACTCAACAACATAGTTATGAAGGAACTGCCAGTTGGGAGTGCTCTGGTGACGGAGGGCAGAGGGTGGCAACATGTGTCAAGAAGAAGGATAGTTGGCCAAGTAATATGCAAGACATGTAATACCTCAACTAATACCGAGAACAGGCATTGCTTCTCAGCACACCCTTGTAGATGAAAAAGTCTGTGGATTCGGAATTTAGGATTAAAAATCCTATCTTGTTACTGTGTTGTTGTTTGTAACAAGATCCGTAACATGTCTACTGTCATTTGTGTATTTAAAGAGCTTGTTGTTGTAGTTCAAGAATGAGTGTGCTGAAGATAATACATATCAATCTTATGCCTGTTCTGCCTGCTCTCTTCCTCTTGGTTCTTTGTTCATCAAGTAGTATGAGCAAGATCCAGATGCAAAACTGCAGTTTCTTCTCTTGGTCAATTTAGTACATTTATTCATTAGTTACAGTGATGAATATAAACTTTGACCTGTTAGATTAAAGCTTGTTTTGAAAAAACTTGAAAAACTACCTCTTCATGTGTCCGATTTAAAAATGTGGTATCAGTAGACTGCAAATCTTTCTGCCACATATGATACTACTGTATGGAAGCGAAACATGAACAGTTGAAAATTCTGAAACCAGGAAATTTTGGGAGTAGTTGAAACATGACACTTTTGACAGTCTTTAAAAATTGAGTGGACAGATACACAACAAAATGAAGCCATTAAAAAAAAAAAAGAAACTTAGAGTAAATCTTAGGAAGACCATTATCTGAAGAAAGGACAGAATTCAGGAATAATTAACTTTACACTGGAGGGAAAAGTAGTCAGTTGAGAAAAAGACTGAAGTATGTGAAACATATTTTAGAGGACTTATGACATAGTACAAAAGCTTTTAATAGATTTATATTAAAAAAAGTAGATAAATATTTAATGTACAGTCATTACCAACATGTTGACATTACTTCTTCACAAAGTCGCCACCCACATTCAAACATTTGTCATATCATGAACCAGCTTCTTTATCCCTTTATCAGCGATGGCGCCACCTGGCACTTCAACCAGTTGTTGACAGCATTCTTGAGCTCATTGTCAGTTGTGAAATGTTGAGTAGCCAACTAGTTTCATAGTTCACATACTGCACATGACTTCCTCTCTGTCATAATTTGTTCAGAAATTCATTCTACTCTTCATGGTAACACCAAAGGAATGCCAAGTCTGAACTCATTCTTTGTTTTTTGAACATCATTTATACATTTTTTTTACCTAGTTGTAACAAAAGTAGGTTATCCATGAAATCTTAGATACAGCTTCAGAAAATTCAGAATGTGTGCACTGACATTTCACATACACAATTTAGCCGCCTTGTTGCATGAGGCTCCAGTCGCATCAGAATGACCTCTTCAACCACTTTCATCATGCACATATAAGCAAACAGATTCAATTTTATCCCCTGTGCCCTCATAATACATTGTCACTCCTACCCTATTCTGCATACATTAACAACACAAACACCGATGAATCTTGGTGGCACTGGCTCCTTCTGCTTGCAGGAAGCGAATGATAGAACATACATCACAACTGGTGAGAGGCTCAGTAACATCACCCATTTCGATTGCTTGCAGCTTACACACTGATAAAGGCAACAGAGAGCACATTGACACCAACTTCTCCAACCACAATTGCATTGAAGCTGCAACCATTTGTTTATTATTAATAGCAAATTGGAGAGTAACCAAATGGTAATAGGACCATGATAGAATAAACTGAGTTAAACAAAATGATTTGGGACTGTCTGCAAGAGGATGTGACAAGGAACAGTGAATATCTGGTACAAAAATCAATTGCAAATAGTGAGAGTATGAAGTAGTCATTGTATGAGTTGCAATAGCAGACAGCGGGGTAACTAGCAACAGAGACAAAGTTGTTCAAGCATTCAAATTTCTTTAAATGGAGAATAGATGAATTAGAAACATTGATATTTGATAATGAAAATAATTACTTTATCACAGTAATTGCATATTAAGATGTATAAAACCATGTCAGACGAGGTGTACAAAACCATCTGTGGTAAGAAGAACGGGAAGGTTCCTAGAGATTATCTCATTTCAATAAAAGTGATTAAAGTGGGAAGCAAATTAGTAGAAAGTGAACTTGCAAAATTACACAGATGTTTCAGTAAGTTTGGGAACTATTTGTGCATGAGAAACAAGTGGTACACTTTTACTATAACAAATATGGAACTATATAGACTGAAATTTCCTGTACTGTTTTTGTAGTGACTGGCAACACTCTTTCCAGTACACAAAACCTGCAGTTGTGCATTTTTAATTATTCTTTGCTAGCTTGAAAAAGGATTTATCTTTTCTCCTTAAATTATTTACATTCCACATTGACTTTTGATTACCAAACTAATATGATGAAAATTTTCTTAAACTTCATTCCTTATTTTACACTGGTGTGCAAAATCTACCAATGAAAGTAACTTCCCCATGATGTACCACTGCCAAGTCACTTAGCTCAATGAAACTTGGATCATGTGTAGAAACAGATCCTACAGAACAGAAGCTAACTGAAATAAATATAAAATGAGACAAACAGAAATTTACACATTTATTCAAAGATTTTTTTATGATCCCCATGACATTAAAAAATGTAGACCATATATCTTAATAGTGTGTGTGATTACCACAGATGACAAAGTGACCATATTCAAAAATGTTCCTGGGTGCATTACTGATTCCCAACTCTCTCCATATGAGGGTATGTAATGCACCCAAGAACATTGTCGAACATGATCATTGTGGTGGTCAAGCTGATATGATGTAGGGAGGCATAATGTTGCATGTGTGTACTGACCTCCAAATCTCTGAACACAGCATACTCATCAGTCAACATTATTGTGATACTGTACTCCTTCCCCATGTGCTTCTTTTCACGGGCTCATTCAGCCCTGGCTTCATTTTTATGGATGACAATGTGCACCCGGATCAAACTGTGCAGATGGTGGAGTTCCTGGAATGAGAGGCCATTTGGTGCTTGGACTAGGGTGCCCATTCCCTCAACATAAATCCCATGGGCTTGTGCAGATTGCATTGGGGAGACTTGTTGCAACACATCCACATACAGTAATGACCATCCAGCATTTGTAAACTACACTTGTGGAGGAATGGAATGGCCTGCAGCAAGACTTCCTTACCATTCTTGTGGGCAGCAAGGGAGCGTGCTACAGAGCATGCATTATTGTCCATGGTCATCACACACCTTACTAAGAACCATGTCCCATGTTTTGTAATGTTAGGGGACCCTCGTAAATGGTGGTGACTTCAGTGTAATTATTGTCTTTGAATAAAAGTATTATTTCTGTTCATCTAATTGTGTATTTCTTTCAGTTATTATCGGTATATACTGTAGCAATTCTCTCCACGTATGATTCAAGTTTCATCGACCTATGTTACTTCACAGTTAAAGAAACATCATGTGAAAGTTACTTTTAGTTTTGCACATCAGTGCATTTTGAGGTAGTCTGGAATTTATTAAACATACTGCGTATTTACAGAATGTCTGAACAGTGTTATAATTATTATACTTCACAATAAAGGAGACTGACAAGAAATACAAATGTTACAAACCTTTCAGCGTTCCCTGCGTAAGGCACAGGAGGTTCATTAAAATTATCATCTAGCGTACAGAAAAAAAAATGGAAATTTTAAGGTGCCATTTTCAGATCATGAGCAACATTATAGAACAAAACAATGAGTATTAATTATCACTTTGTTTGGGATCCACAAAGGAACTATGAAAGCTCTTGGCTCAGTTTCAACATGATGTGTATTGACAGCCCTTGAGAAACAAGACATTGATTCAGACTATCTTAGTACAACAAAAATAATGTGTCATTCACCCAAATGTTAAAAATTTATGGTGCATCTTTTTGATGCTTTTATCTATAATTATTGTTTTGGGAAGTCCTTCAGTGGCCCATCTTCACCCAAATGTTAAAAATGAAGTAGTAGTTTGTTTGTAACTTTCACAAACTTTGGATGAATTCTATTGACAATAAAATATACATGAAAAGCATTTTATAAAGGCATGAAACCTCTGCTTGACTTCATGATGATAATTCACAATTCAGAATTGAATGAGGAGCCAGGCAAGGATATTCTGTATCACCAAAACTATTCTCTTCAGAGCTGGAGGGTGCTAGCAGTTTCCTGAACTGGATAATCAAAGAATAAATACATACTTATGGATATATCATTTGATTTTCGAATGACGTCGTTCCATTTGTTTCTACTGCAGATGAACTTCAAGTATGAATGGAAGAATCTGATATAACAAATTTGAAGGGAGAACAGGAAATCAGTTAAAATAAGACTAAAATGATGTATCATGAACATATTAAGAAAGAAATGGTACAAATTAATAATGTAATCATAGATCCAGTCGATATGTATTTGTATTTAACACAGTTAATGTTCAGACAGAAAAAAAAAGAAAAAAAGAAAAATGTAAGTAATAATAGCCTTAACTACTTTTTGCAAAATGAATAGAGATTTCAAAATTAAGTTTCCAGTTTGTTTGAAAAGGAAAGTTTGCCATTGGTTTGTATCTCCGGTTTACCCTAAGGTTGTGAAAGGTTGTGAGATATCAACTCTCCATGCACAAAACATTCAGTATTGAGAGTTGTTCACCAATTGTGTTGGGAATTAGTAACACAGGCCAGGAAACAAACAAATGTAGCCATGCAAAGGGATAATAGATGGGCCACACCCAATTTCTCTGCTGGATTCCTAGAGGTGATGAAATAGCAGAAGTATGACCTAATGGTACAAGATGTTAGAAAACATGTAGAAGCAAAATGGATGTGTTTTACTGAGGACTGTAATGTGTCATTCAGTACCATATGGTGCAGCTTCTTGATGCTTTCAGCTATAATCATTGTTTTGGGAAGTCCTTCAGTGGCCCATCTTCACTCAAATGGTAAAAAATAAGTAGTAGTTTGTTTGTAACTTTTACAAACTCTGAGTGAATTATGTTGACAATAAAATATACAAAATAAAGTATCTTTTAATAGTACGGTATTCCAGTTTATTCATCTGAAGAGACCACATCATTACAACTTTTAAAAATCATATAGCTGAAACTACTCCCCATATCAAATTGACACTGTGCTGTGCCACAGGGTGGTTTACTTTGCTCTTGGCTAAGTTTGGCAGTTGGACAGTTGGTTGGTAGTCATACCAATATAAAAAGCTGTGCAGTGATTGCAACAGAGCTGGTAAATGGCATGACCCCTGATGGTGTAGGATAAACTTGTGACAGGACTGGAAAAGGAAGTGCTGTGTTGGTGGATTGAGCAAGTTTTGCACCTGGGTCTTCAACAGGAATATGATCCCTGAGCAAAGGGGTTGGGATTGGGAGTGGAATATGGATGGACAAGGATGTTGAGGAAGTTGGGTGGGTGACAGAGTACTCATTTCAGCGCATGATGGTAGATAATCAAATCCCTGGTGAAGGATGTGGTTCAGTTGTTCCAGTCCGAGGTGGTACTGTGTGATGAAGCAGTGGTGGTGGTGGTGGTGGTGGTGGTGGTGGTGGTGGTGGAATGATTAGGGGTGTGAGGGGAAATTGCATGGGAGACCTGTTTGCAGACTAGGTCTGGGGAATAGTGCCTGTCTGTGAAGGCCTTGGTGAGACCCTCAGCACACTGAGCAGATATGCCGACCCTGGGTAGCCAGGCTATGTGGGTAGGATTTTTTGCTGTGAAAGAGAAGACAGCTGTCCAAATGCAGGTGCTGTTGGTGTTTGGTGGGTTTAATGTGGACAAGTGTGTGGATGGAGCCATCAGAGAGGAGGACGTCAACATCTAGGAAGTTCGCATGCTGGGTTGTGGAGGTCTATGTGAAGCAAATGGTAGAGAAGGTGTTCCGATTGTGAAGGAATGAAGATAGTGTGTCTTAGCTCTCTTGGCCCTGAGTCCTGATCATGAAGATATTGTCAATGAACCTGAACCAGACTAGGGGTTTGGTGTTTTGGAAGGCTAGGAAGGCCTCCTCTAGATGGCCTTTAAAGAGGTTGGCATAGGAGGATGCCATGCAGGTGCCCATTGCTGTTCTGTGGATTTGTTTACATACCTTCCCTTCAAATGAGAAGTAGTTATGGGTTAGGACAAAGTTAGTAAGCTTTGAGGAATGAAATAGTGGGTTTGGAGACTGAAGGACATTGGGAAAGGTAGTTTCAATAGTGGTAACACTATGGGCTTGAAAGATGTGGCATCAACAGGGATCCATGAGGTATAAAAGGGGTGGTGACGGTGGAGAGTTGGTGGAGGAAGTGATTGGTGTCTTTGACGTAGGAGGCTAGATTACAAGCAATTGGTAGGTGGTGTTGGTAAATGAATAGCAAAATTCTTTGTGGGGCCACAATAGCCAGCCACAATGGGGCATCCAGTATTGTTGGGTTTGTGGATTTTGGGGAGTATGTAGAAGACGGGTATGTGGAGGAGTGTCATAGGGGTGAGGAGGGAAGTGGATTCAGGGGAGATGTTCTGGGAAGGGCTTAAGGTTTTAAGCAGGGACTGGAGTTTGTGTTGGACTTACGAGGTGGGATCACTCTGTCAGAATTTATAGGTGGAGGAGTCAGATAACCGGTGGAGGTCTTCTGCCAGGTAGTCACTGCAATTCATAACAACAGTGGAACCTTTGTCTGCAGGTAGGATAATTAGGTCAGGATTTGTTTTGTGTACGGCTCTTCTTCCTTCTACTGAAAGGTTGGTGTTCTGAGGAAGAGACCTGGGGAAGGATGGTGACGCCAAGTTGGAGGTAAGGAATTCCTGTTAGGCAGGAGGATCATGGTATGAACTGGAAGAGGCAGGGTTCAGTGTTGGAATTAGGTTGGTTTCGATTGGAGGGATTGGCAGCAAAGAAGTGCTTCCATTACATGAATCTGGAGGAGGAGAGTAGGTTTTTGACAAGTCCAGCATGGTTGAATTTGGGTGTAATGCTAAAGGTGAGGTGTTTGGATAGGATTTTAACTTCTGTGGAGCTGAGGGTTTTGGTGGAAAGGTTAGCTATAGTGTTACAGGAAGCAGGTCCTAGTGCATGATCCTGATTTATCCATCTTATCCAAGTGACAGTTGGTCACATGTAGGTAGAGACGAGTGTTAATGCTTCTTTTTGTAGTTCCTATGTACACTAGGCAACAAGTGCATGAGATTTTATATACTCTTGCTGTTGCAAGCAGCATGTTTAGGTCTTTTGCAGTGTCAGGATTCGCACACCTTTCTTATTGGTGTAAACACTGTATCAATACTGTGTTTTCTGAGTGCTGTGATAGTTTTTATAAATGGAAGGAAAACTTTCCCATTAGTCAGTTATTTTTCATTGGAAACTCTGTAGCACCCTTTTTATCTCTTTGTCAGAGTACCCATTTCTTGTGAAGGCCATTCTTAACCATTCATTAGAAAGGTGAATCCTCTACCACCATCACAAAGATGGGGTGCGGTAACCCCCCATGCCTACAATTATCAGACCTCCATTGATTTTCCGTGCAAGACCTCTACTACTTCGTTGTTTTACATTTCATTTCTTTTTCTCACTTTATTATAACTTTAGAACATTTTACAGTGAACAAATTGCATGTTTATACGATACATGATATCATTTTATAGTGAACATTTATCTTTGTAACACTTGACAGTGAACACATTAGTGCTTACATAATAAATCCAACATACGATAACTGTTCAAGTTCTGTATCTGTGCCTGTGTTCGTCCTTCACAACAGCCTTTAAGTCACTTGGCAGGTGCTTTAGCTTCAGGAGTGCAATTGGGACAAAGGGAGATTGCATGTTCGGCAAGACAAATGTACAGCCTGCAGGCTTTGCATACATAGTTCATCTTTCTGTCCTCCTTGTGGTCGTATGGCTCTCACTTTGAATTTTTCTTCACCTTTTTTGGCAGAGAAGGTGTCACAGCTTGGCTGCTGGAACTAGGAACAAAGTCCTTGAGGTGCCGCTGCAACAGTTTAGGAAGGTGCCTTGATGCCTCCTGATGATTGGAAATCTGACCTCAAAGAACGGTGAGGGTTTTGAGGAATTGTGGGTGTGTAAGGGTTGCCAAGGCAAGTTGCAGAAGGGTATCACTTGCGCATTTATGCCAGTGATGTTGAGTAGTGGGAAGAATAATTTGAGTGGCCAACATCTGCACATTCAGCTCACATCGAAAGTTCTGCATAACAGATCGAATGTGTTGATACCGCCTTTGGTCTTATTGTAGTAGGTAATCACCTCAGGCATTTTTTTGTCCCCTGTTGATTTGTCTATACGATTTTTGCAGTGAAAGCTGGAGAGAAGAATCACAACCTTATTCTTTTTGGAACGTAGGACACCAAGGTGATCTGGTTACTGAATCTGAACATGCTGCTACAAACTGGGCAGTCAGTGGTCTCAGTGAAAGTCTTAGGGATTTCCTTTTTGTTTTTCCTAACCATTCCAACCAGTCATCTTGTGCTTGCGTAGGATTGTAGTGGCCAGTGGAACACTGATGTACCAGAATGAGATTTTCACTCTGCAGCGGAGTGTGCACTGAAATGAAACAACCTGGCAAATTAAAACTGTGCGCCGGACCGTGACTCGGGACCTTTGCCTTTCGCGGGCAAATGCTCTACCATCTGAGCTACCCAAGCATGACTCACACCTCGTCCTCACAGCTTTACTTCTGCTACTTAGGTCTGCTACTTAGGTTCACAGGAGTGCTTCTGTAAAGTTTGGAAGGTAGGAGGCGAGGATGGGGCGTGAGTCGTGCTTGGGTCATTGGATTTGGAGAATTGGTTCACAGTAGAAAACAGAACAAAAAAGCATTTCCTATTTCTTGTTTTCAGTAATGACTTTTTAGTCTCCATTACAAGGCAACAATATTTATTTATATTCTTATCTTTTCTAGGCAAACACTATGGGAAATCTGTGGATTGGATGGATGCAACTGGAAAAGAAATGACCTTGTGGCAAAGTATGCTGGAACGGCCTAACTTCTGGGTTGAAGGATGTCTGACATTACGTCCTTCACTTGAACATCGCAGCACAAACTCATAGTTTTAGTGGTTAATGTAAATGTTAGTGGTGCATTTATGCGGAAGTTTTATACTGCTCTTTTATTATTCCTCAGTTGATTTTGTGTATTGATAAGTTTTATCCACAAGTATGATCATTTGAAAAGAATGGCCATTGTGTCCCTTTTTCTTTATTTTTTAAAAGTTAGAAATGTAAATGGCTGTACGATGTCTGTTCCTTCTAAGTGTTTATTAAATTATTTTTATATGGAAGATAGGTGAGCCTCATTTCAGATGAACTAGAGTAGCATATAATGTATTTTTGTAAATGTATTACTGTAATAGTCCATTGAAAGAAGTCATTTGTTAAACTGAAAGTGATAATTTCTATCCTTCAGTTTGAAATGAGACTCATAAGTGAGTTAAATCTTTTTATATGGGTGTTGATTTTGCTACCAACAAGATCATGAGGTATACCTGTTTTGAGGTAAAATATTATCTGCTCCTATTACAATATCTTTAACATAGGGTGATTTGGTATGTAAGAAATAATAAATTCAGACTTGTACTCTGTTAACATATATTTAATCATTATTTAAGAGAAAACATTGTTTACATTTAAAATAATAGCAGTGAATGTCCATATTTTTATACAGTATCCATACTACAGGAAAATTATTGTGTATGAAAAATGGGAATTTTAAGAGAAGCCACTAGCTAATTAGGTGAACGCATTTGTGTTCATAATAGTTGGAGGTATGCTGAAACAGTGCTTCCTTTCTTGTGCTAAAAGTATATATTAATTTGATAAAAATGATAAAATGTAATAATAATTTGATGTACAGGCTGAGAAATCATTCTCAAAGAAGTATTACTCTTACAGTTATTATTATACATGTGTTGTCTGCAAAAAGTGATTTAGAAAGAGATTCTTATTTTAGTAGTAGCTTCTGACTGTATTGTTCCTAAGAATTTGGGATAATTGTATCAATGTCTCTTTTGTAGCTGCAACAAATTTTTCGGTGTTATTGCTGTTTAATGTGTGTGTTAATTATAACAGTATGAACTATGGCTCTTTAGATGTACCTAAGTAATATATAAATGCAAATACACTAAGCTTACCACAGTATGGGAAGGAAGAAAATAATCATGTTTTGATGTGTACCTTCATCTTCAATAAAAGTGGCAAAATGTTGCATTATTAGAAAAGTTTAATAGTAACTGGATTGTCTGTATTTCAGCATTA
Source organism: Schistocerca serialis cubense (assembly GCF_023864345.2). Taxonomy (NCBI): domain Eukaryota; kingdom Metazoa; phylum Arthropoda; class Insecta; order Orthoptera; family Acrididae; genus Schistocerca; species Schistocerca serialis. Next base: position 381,306,127 of record NC_064638.1, on the reverse strand, counting down.
AGTTCAGTTTCTTTTCTCTCTAAACATACCAACTGTTTGGTTGATTTTGATATTTTTAAAATTAGTGTAATAGCTTTTTGTAAATCACTAAATTGCTTCTTAAAAGATACATAAAGTAGAATATGTGTCTACTTTCATTTCTACTATTGAAAAATTTCCTCCAGTTTGTTAGTTTTAGTGAACTTTTTACAATTTTACGTTTACTTGCATTCTCTACATGTAACTCTAAAAAAGAAGCATTCCACAATCCCAGTTTCAGTTTTTGATTAGGTAATGGTGAATTCAGTAATTTACATTACTAAGATAACAGGGCACAAGACTAGTGTCTTCTTACCATTATAGTGGTATGAAGTATTGATCTCTCAGACATTGTCATTGTATATAGTTATATCATGAGTCATGTTATTTTCTAATTGTCAATAAAACACCATATATATTCTGTTTTAAAAGAACTGTTGTTTTATAGTCTCCAGTTATCACCCTACCATTCCCAATTCTGTAGTTTAATGAAATCAGTTGACAGTGTGTCTTGATGATGAATCCAGTTATTGGATTCTACAAAAATGAAATTTATTTTATAAGCTGCAGAGATAGAAGCAACACCACTTTGGAGATTTTTCCCACTATAATCATATGGTTGGATATTTAGTAAAAGAACCAAGTGGTAAGGACACTATGTTAATGTAAATTGTGAAATCTTAATCTGCATAAGTGAAAAAGGGAAATGCATGAAAGTAATGACTGACACATTGCTACATACATCCATAATTTGTACAGTATGAACTACATGCAACCTTTTTTTGTGTATACACTCTGTGTTAAACAAATAAATTAGAAATTCATTAGACACACTGGGTGTGAAACTTGAGCTCATTATTGGATTTGAAACAGAGTCTTTGGTCTAGTATGAAAGGGGACATAATGTTCTGGCTGATCAGTGGAGATGTTTCGAGTTTAACTTCGAGGTGGAGACTTTGACACAATCCTACTCAATGATATCACACCACAGACTTTACAAATTAGTTACACATGGTTTTTAAGTGTTTACTTCCCGACCACAGATGTGATTGTTGGTGGGATGGACCAGTTAAAGAACATAATGTGATCTGGTGAACACACAATCTCTTGAAATTCAGCTATGTAGATTTTTACCGTTTTGAGTGGACTGTGAAACCTAACTGTTTTCTGGTTTATGAAAAAATGTTGGAAGTTAGTAAATTATAAAAGTATGTGGAACACTGTTCTGCTTCCTAGTTGAGAATCCCCTACATGACTATGGCATTCCTCTTGGAGATAATTTATGCAAAATTTTAATTAGTGCCTGAATTAATAATTGATTGGTGTCATGATTCAGAAAAAATATAACAATAGAAGTAAAGCGTTAAAAGTCAGAATCTAGAGCAGTGAGACAAAATAGGCAGTTGACGTTATGAGGATCTAAACTTTCAGTGTCAGTTATTTTATAAATTAAACTGTTTCAAGTTCTGCCTATTACCACAAAAAGTTTTTCCGTTGTGACTATGGTAACATTTTCAGTTACTTATAATTTTAAATTAAGTGAGCTCATAAAATTAATTGCATCATTGTAATCAAGAATATTAGAAACTTTGCTTTTGACTAAATAACACTTTAACTCGTTCTTCTACTTTCCTCATGTTTCGTGTGTCACTATCAAAAACAGAATGAAAAATCAGGGAAACATTTAGCTATTCATGGGAGTATAAATCAACAGATGGCAGAGTTCCACTTGTTATGCCTCACTGTGTACGATTTGCATTGCTGAAATATCGTAAACGCTCAAAGTGGGTGTTCATTCTGGTAAATTTTCTTACAGACCTAACTTTCCAACAAAAGGTCATGACATTGTCAAGTGCTTGGATTTTAATCTTGAGAGAAAATCCCCTTATGTAAACAATTCTAGGTGCAATAATGTCATCTCACTTACATACACTGACAGAAAAAATCACTACACCAAGAAGTAGTTGTGCGATGAAGTAGTTTGGCATGTTTCTTTATATAAAAGATGATGTTTGTTCAACCTTTGCACCCTTCGTGTAACAGTGGCACTAGTAGTGCCACTATGAAAATGCAAATCAGATTTGCACACACTGTAACAGTCGTGAGTGGTAGTTACTTTTGAGACTGGACATGGTGAGTCGATGTTAGTCAAGAATACCTTTAAGGCAACAGAGATTCCTTTATCATCACCTCACTGAGTTTGAACAAGGCCGTGTAATAGGGCTATGAGAACCTGAATGCCCCTTCTGTGATATTGCAGAAAGACTTGGTAGGAATGTAACCACTGTACAAGATTGCTAGCAGTGGTGGTCACTAGAATCCAGGATGTATCAGAAAGAATTATCTGATTTTAAAAAATCATACCTATTATGTTATTTGAGATATGTGGATGAACAATATACTGTTGGAAAGAGTATACATTGGAGTTTTACATGGTTCCCACTAGGTAGAAGCAGTGTGCGCCCTCTTCAGTTCTGGTAAAAATGGTGTCGGGACAGCAGAAAGCATTTTATGTTCTACATTTTGCGCAGTGCAGGTCAGTAGTAATTGTTCAGCACGACTTTCATTCTGGAGATGGTGTGAGTCATCCTACAGCACAGAGCATTACACAATGGCATGAACAGTTCTGAGCAACAGCTTGTTCGTGTAGAGGTAAACCACTGGGCCATCCCATAGTGTCTGACACAGACATCGAACGCATCTGCCATAGTTTCACAAGGAGTAACCAGAAATCCATTCACCATGCAGCTCGACAGCTCAACATGCCCCCAATGTCCGTCTGGCATGTGTTGTATCACCATTTACGCGTGAAACCATACAAAATTCAGCTACTGCAAACTCTTCATGAAGGTGGCAAATAACGAGTGGAGTTCTGTAATTTTGTTCTTGGCAATATGGAGGATGACAGTTTCCTACCACACTTTAGTGATGAGGCAACATTCCATTTAAATGGAAAGGTGAACCATCATAATGTGAGAATATTGGGTATGGAACAATCACATGAGTTGTACAACATGGGAGGGACTCTCCCAACTTTTTTTTTTTTTTTTTTTTTTTTTTTTTTTTTTTTTTTTTTTTTTTTTTTTGCAGGAAAACGAGTATAGTATTGTATGTTAACCTGGGGGCCTAGAAATGACAGAGAGGCTCCGTCCCCACCGCAGCCGCATTGGTCCACAACCCCACAACGACTACCCCAGTCCACTTCACCCTTCCACCGCCCCACACCGAACCCAGGGTTATTGTGCAGTTCGGCCCCCAGTGGACCCCCCCAGGGAACGTCCCACTCCATATGAGTGTAACACCTATGTTTGCGTGGTAGAGTAATGGTGGTGTACTCGTACGTGGAGAACTTGTTTGCGCAGCCACATCGCCGTGGCAGATGGAAAACCGCCTAAAAACCATCCACAGACTGGCCGGCTCACCAGACCTCGACACAAGTCCGCCGGGTGGATTCGTGCCGGGGACCAGGCACTTCTTCCTGCCTGGAAAGCCAAGCATTAGACCGCATGGCCAGCCGGGCGGGCAAAAGGAATATGGGCAATTTTTCTGTGCCGAGAACAGTGTTACAGGAAGCATACATTTCAATATGCTTGAGAACTTTCTTTTCCCACAGTTGGAGACTGATCCGAATGACTTCCTTTACCAACAGGTTGAGCCACTGTCACACTGGCATCTGGAAGTGCAGGAATTTTTGAATCAAAGGATTACTGAACAATGAATTTTGGTCTCCCTGGACCAAATGATTCAGCCCTACATTACTGGCCTCCAAGGTCACTGGACCTGACTGTATGTGATTATTTCTTGTGGGAGTTTATGGCTCATCTTACTGTGTCTGCAGCAGCAATTTGAGTAGCAGTTGGCACCATAATGACACAATAAACCGTTACAAATCGGTTACTTCAAGGACACCTCCAAGCCAGATGACCTGTAGCGTCCTTCCCACTGGCCCCAAATCACTGCCATTTGTGATTTCAGTGTTGTCAAGGAAGAACTCAATGGGGGGAAAGATGAAGGTGCTCTGTTTTGTTTTCCGATAAAAGCTCCTTCTGCCTTGATGCCAGTGATGGTCAGTTCACGCCCTACAACCAACCTATCTGCATGCTAGACACACTTGCCTACACAATGTGTTATGGCCTGGGGTGTGATTTTGTATGATAGCAGAAGTACTCTTTTTTGGTTATCCCATGCACATGACTGCAGATTTGTATGGCAATGACCTGTTATGCTGCCATTCATGAACAGAATTACAGGGGGTATTTCCAGCAAATTAACACATACCGACTACAAACATGCTCTACAGAGCATCGAGATGCTGCCTTGGCCTTCTAGATCATCAATTGAGCATGTATGGGATGTCATTGGGTGATAACTCCAGCATCATGCACAAACAGCATTAACCGTCCCTGTATTGTCTGACCAAGTGCAAGAGACATAGAACTCTATCACGCTAATTGAACTCTTGCATTCAGCATTCTAGTGGTTACACTGGATATTAATGATGAGAATTCCACATTTGCAAAGGCTTGTCTCGCACTGTGATCTTACAGTGTTAATCCTTAATTATGTTACCTAGACAAATGTATTTTCAAAATTTCACTACTCTACATTAATTATTGTTCAGCATTGTGATTTGTTTTCCTGTCATTGTGTGTTCCATCTCTGAGCTGTTAATTGGACATTCGTTAGTGAGTAATATTATATAGTGAGAGGCAATACAGTTCAAGAGCTGCCCATTAGTCATTACTGGTGTGGAGGTTAGTTTACACCTTCTCATTTGAATTCATGTTGCTTAGTGAATCTTTGATATTTGTTTATTGTAAGGTGTGTATCACTGTAAGATTGTCTAGTTGGTACTGTCCTACGACTTGGGAAAGAGATGTACACATTAAGCTACTCTCAACTCACCAGTATGTGACCACATAATAAATTTCGTGAACCTGATAGCTGGTACTAGAAAGAACATCAGGAAGTACTATTAATTCCACTACCACTAAGTTACCATTTTTGTTTTCTGAGGTATCAATCTTATTTCGGTTTACATCATGTTACCAAAGACTGATTCTGTTGTTACATGATTAATGACTGATGGTGCAAGGATATCCAACACAAACTACAAGCAAATGCAGAAAAAAATATACAGTTTATTAATCTGGCAGCTTGTTGTCTATGGTTAGTATCACTGCCTCTTAATCATGGGGTTTCGAGTTTAATTTCCAGCCTGGTCAGAAATTTTCTTCACTCAGGGAGTGGGTGTTTGTGGTGTCCTAACTGTTCCATCTCATCTTCATTGACACACAAGTCACCAAAGTGGCGCCAGATAGACAGACTTGTACTGGGCAGCCAAATGGACAATAATGCCATCCATCTGGCTGGTGAAGCAAAGTAATTTGTAAACACAGGAATCCTGATAGAAATTATATACAGGGTGGTCCATTGATTGTGACTGGGCCAAATATCTTACAAAATAAGCGTCAAACAAAAAAATACAAAGAACGAAACTTGTCTAGCTTGAAGAGGGGAAACCAGATGGCGCTATGGTTGACCCGCTATATGGCACTGCCTTAGGTCAAACGGATATCAACTGTGCTTTTTTTAAAATAGGAACCCTCATTTTTTATTACATATTTGTGTAGTACGTAAAGAAATATGAATGTTTTGGTTGGACCATTTTTTTCCCTTTGTGATAGATGGCGCTGTGATAGCCACAAACATATGGCTCAGTTGGTAACAGGTAGGTTTTTTAAATTAAAATACAGGACGTAGGTATGTTTGAACCTTTTTTTTCTGTTGTTCCAATGTGATACATGTACATTTGTGAACTGATCATTTCTGAGAATACATGTTTTTACTGCATGATTACCTGTAAATACCACATTAATGCAATAAATGCTCAAAATGATGTCCGTCAGCCTCAATGCATTTGTCAATAAGTGTAACGACATTCCTCTCAACAGCAAGTTGTTTGCCTTTCGTAATTTTCACACATGCATTGACAATGCGCTGACGCATGTTGTCAGGCATTGTCGGTGGATCACGATAGCAAATATCCTTCAACTTTCCCCACAGAAAGAAATCCGGGGATGCCAAGTCCAGTGAACGTGTGGGCCATGGTATGGTGCTTCGACGAGCAATCCACCTGTCATGAAATATGCTATTCAATACCGCTTCAACCTCACGCGAGCTATGTGCCGGACATCCATCACGTTGGAAGTGCGTCGCCATTCTGTCATGCAGTGAAACATCTTGTAGTAACATCAGTAGAACATTACGTAGGAAATCAGCATACATTGCACCATTTAGATTGCCATTGATAAAATGGGGGCCAATTATCCTTCCTCCCATAATGCCGCACCATACATTAATTCGCAATGGCGGAATGTAACGTGATACCATGTACTTATACGTTTGTGACTATTATAGCGCCAACCATCACAAAGCGAAAAAAGTGGTCCAACTATAACATTCATATTCCATTACATACTACATGAATATGTAACAAAAATGGGGGTTCCTATTTTAAAAAAACGCAGTTGATATCCGTTTGACCTATGGCAGTGCCATCTATTGGGCCAACCATAGCACCATCTGGTTTCCCCCTTCAAGCTAGACGAGTTGCGTTCTTTGTAGTTTTTTCATGTGATGCTTATTTCGTGCGATATTTGGCCCACTCACTATCAGTGGATCACCCTGTATGTTCTTAATGTGCAAGTTACAATGGTAGAAACAGAGGAATTGCATGAGGAAGGGATGAAACAGAAAAATAGTTGACATGGTTTCACTACATTTTGAGAGAAAGCCTGCATTCTCTGACTACAGTAGAGCTCGGACCGCGGGTCAAAACCCGAGGCTAGATTTGCAGTAGCCACCAGAAAGATCACGGGAGGCGCACATCGGCACGGCGCGTCACGGACGGTAGTTGCCGCAAGTAGAGTCCCGTCCACCAGAGGGCACGCGAGAATTCGGCCGCGACCTCTGCCGGCGGAACAACAACAAAAACTCAGGCAGCACGGGCCGTGCCCAGTCAGTTCACATTGGGCATGCCTAGGAGACAGTTCCCGGTCTACGCTATGTGAAGGGCGATGGAAAACGTGAACCGTGTTACTACACAATTGGCGAAGAGGATGGAATCGTTCTTTCGCGTGTTGCGTCGTTATTCCGGTTTCACAGCTTATCCACGGCATGGAGGATGTAGTGCGGGTTTTGGTTGAGCAGCAGACGGAGCTCATGGCAACCATGAAACAAGTGCTTCTGGCGTTGCTCTCCACGCAGTCTGCTCCAGCGCCGTTCCCTCCTCCTTTTCCCCCGTATGACGAGACGGCGGAGGATTGGGACGCATATGAACATCGCCTCCGGCAGCATTTGTGCTCTTTTCTTGTCTTGGATATCTCCCTCGCTGTATCAAGTTTTGCGGCAGCTAGCGCCGTTGCAGGAACCTTCGTCCTTGTCTTTTGACGCATTGTGTTCATTGCTGTCTTCATATTATCGCCGCCGCACGCATGTTGTGGCGGCTAGGGTCCAGTTGTATCAATGCAAGAAGCAGCCCCATCAGTCTTACCGGGCGTGGGCCGCTACCCTGCACGGTCTTAGTCGCAAGTGTCATTTTGTCACGGAGCAGTTGCGAAAGTCGTAAAGACCCTTCCCTTGAGGAAGTCCTGTCCATTGCTCAATCGTATGAAGTCTCTCACGCCGCAGGTCAACAGCAGGAAGCGTGGTGCGACGTCGCGGCTGTTCAGGGCGGCGCAGCCGCGTCCACTGTGTCCAGGGCGAACGACGTGCGAGCGGTACAATCCGGCCGTTACGTCCACTCCCGCACGGCGCCTAAACAGAGTTCCGGTCGCCAGGCCCTGTTGCCGTCCTGTGCGTCGTGCTATATACATCACGATCGGTCAGAGTGCCCCCAGCGTTGGGCCGTTGGTCGTAAATGTAATAAAAAAGGACACATTGCAAAAGTTTGCCGCTCAACCTCAAAAGAATCGAAGGAAGCAGGTACAGAGGACATGGACATTGACATTCAGGAAGTTTCATCGGGCCAGGCTCCCGACGCATCGGCACACAAACTCTTTATCGAGGTGTCGGTTCGGTCGTGCCAATTACAACTGCAAGTAGATACGGGCGCGGCAGTTTCTTTGTTGAATGCACAAACTTACTCCGACCTTGGGTCGCCCCCGTTGGCGCCAGTTTACCGGCGTCTACGCGGTTGTGGTAAACAGTTCATTCCCCTACTGGGTCAATTCACTACCGACGTGACTTACAAATCAGTCACTCGGCCCATTACTTTTATTGTTGTCAGTGATGCGAGCTCCGCTAACCTTTTGGCTTGGATGCCTTTCAAGCTTTCGGTTTTTCTATCACTGACACCATACAGTTGATCTCCGAAGATGTTCCCTATCAATCATTGGAACCTTTGATCTCTGACTTTCTGGATATCTTTGAGGAGGGCCTGGGGCGTGTTTCAGACTTTGAAGCTCATTTAACTTTGAAGGCGTCGGCTCGCCCTCGTTTTCTACGCGCGAGGCAGATCCCCTTGGCTCTCCGCACTCAGGTAAAAGAAGAGCTAGACCGGCTGACAGCCCTCGGGGTCATTCTTCCCATTTCTTCTAGTGAGTGGGCTTCGCCCCTCGTTATTGTCAGGAAACCCTCGGAAAAATTGCGTCTTTGTGGCGATTTCAAGGCCACCATTAATTCCCAATTGGTGGTGGACACCTATCCTTTGCCTCGTGCGGATGAATTGTTTTCTTCCATGGCGGGACGCCAATATTTTTCGAAAATCGATCTTTTGGAGGCTTGTCATCAGATACCACTTGATGAGGACTCCAAACGGCTGGTGGTCGTCAACACCCCGTTTGACCTTTACCAATACCAGAAGGGCAAACAGGTTCCTCATGCAGCACTATATAAACAGAACTTCGCCTGGGTCTCGACTTTTTTACCATTTTGAAGGGAAATGAAGGACGAGAGATTGGGTTCAATGTCTGTTCCACTTCCTCCCTTACGACATCTTGATTGCTAGCCGTGCAATCCAAGTGCCTTCTGAACTTCCTCTCTCACTATCTGATGAAGAACACTTGTGAAATGAGTTGCTTCCTCCATCACAGACATCAATATGATGTTTTGAAGCAGTTCAACTTTCTTGCATGTAATTCTTTTTTGATGCATTGTCTCGATATACTGGCACCATTTTATGAAGTCGTCTGCTGTTGAAACCTCCTTCAGGAGTAGGGCTCGATACATGTTCTCAGCAACACTCATCATGAGATGTGCAACCTTATCTTCCTCCTTCATTCTAGGATCCACTATTTTACACAGCTCCAAGATGTCTTGAATGTAGGATGCTAGCGTTTCTCCTAGACGCTGTGCCCTGCACTTAAATTCATCTTCAGCCTTGCACTTCTGTCGTTGTGTGTCGCTGAAATACTTGCGCAGTTCCACCTGGAATACTTCCCAGCTTGTGAACTTCTCCTTGTTGTTCTCATATCATTGCTTGGCAGTGCCCTTCAAGTAGAAAAATACATTAACCAAACATACGGTGTCATCCCATTTGTTAAATTTGGCTATACACTCATATACCTTCATCCACTTGTTTGGATCTTGGCCATCATCACCAGAGAACCTGGAAGGACGTCTCATGTGGTGGCACACAGTTGCCGTCATTGTGACATCCTCTTCTTCTTCTGTCTCTGATAGATTGTGATCTGTTGAATATGGCTCAAACTCGGGTTTCTCACCACGTAAACGGCGGCTCTGTCGTGGCCTGATGGGAGCCATTGTGTCGTCGATAACATGTGGTATCACAAGTTCCAATACCCAGCGTCTGCTCCAGAATAATGTCACATAGAGGAAGGTGTAAGTAGATGAATGATGAACACTAACTTCAGTTAATGAAGGTGCGGAGCGAACTGCCTCTGGTCAGAACACATACAGCTACAGAACATTTCAGTACAATGATTCTTGCCATTTGTGGATACTTCTAGAATATCCTCGAACCGCATATAGATATTAAAATTTTACAGTTAAGTTCGGTTTTGAGCTCACGACCCTCCGTGTAACAATCTAGTACCTTAACCACTACACTACAGCGACTATGCTACTCAGCTTCTTCTGCAACAATATTATATCTATTATCTATTGTCAGCTAAAAACTTACGATTTTGGAGAAGTCAATTTGCTATTGACTCACCTTGTGGCAATCTAAATAGAGCTGTTTTACCTTGGTGGGAATGTGTGTGACAGTGTCTCTGTGTAAACTCCCTCGAATAATAAAGAAAAAAAAATAGAAAAAGTGAAGAGAAAATGTGCTGAGTGAGAAGATTAAGTTATAAGTGACTGATAAACTGTGAACTAATTTGTTCTAAAATGTTCTAGAAAGAATAATAGGGCACCACATTGTTGTCTGAAGTGCTTGGAGAAGTAGTACCAGGCCATATCAGTGTGTGCAGTGACAATAGGTGACGGACTTTCTACCACTGGCATTTGGGATGCCACTGTTGCTACTGAAGAAATGATGAAAACTGTTATAATTCATCAGACTATTTTAAAGAAAACTGGCTGGTCTGCAGAGACAGGTCGAGGATATAGAATCAGTGCGTATTGGGTATGTCCGTGTTACTGGTAAGTCACATATATGTTCAGTATTTAATAATCACTTTCTGAATATAGCAGGTGAACTAAATAGAAACTTACACCCAACAGGGAATCATATAGCGCTCTTAGAAAAAAGTGTTCTGAGACTGTTACCTGAAATGCTGCTCCATGATACTGACAAGAGGGAGATTGAGTTAATAATTAAATCACTAAAGACTAAGAACTCTCATGGATATGACAGGGTATCTAGCATACTACTGAAGTATTGCTCTATATGTGTTAGCCCAGTACTTCGCCATATCTGTAACTTTTCCTTTAGGGGTCGGTTTCCTGACTGATTAAAGTACTCGGTAGTGAAGCCACTTTATAAAAAGGGAGACAGGGATAATGTTGACAATTTTAGACCTATTTCTATGCCATCGGTGTTTGCTAAAGTTATCGAGAAGGTTGTATATACAAGGTTAATGGAGCATTTAAATTCACATAATTTGCTGTCAAATGTTCAGTTTGGTTTTAGAAATGGTTTAACAACTGAAAATGCTATATTCTCTTTTCTCTGTGAGGTTTTGGACGGATTAAATAAAAGGTTGCGAACGCTAGGTGTTTTCTTTGATTTAACGAAGGCTTTTGACTGTGTTGACCACAAAATATTACTGCAGAAGTTGGACTATTATGGAGTAAGGGGAGTAGCTTACAATTGGTTCGCCTCTTACTTTAAGAACAGAAAGCAGAAGGTAATTCTCCACAATATTGAGAGTGGTAGTGATGTTCAGTCCCAATGGGGCACTGTTAAGTGTGGCGTTCCCTAAGGGTCGGTGCTGGGGCCACTGCTGTTTCTTAGTTATATAAATGATATGCCTTCTAGTATTACAGGTGATTCAAAAATATTTCTGTTTGCTGATGACACCAGCTTGGTAGTGAAGGATCTTGTGTGTAATATTGAAACAGTATCAAATAATGTAGCTCATGAAATAAGTTCATGGCTTGTGGAAAATAATTTGATGCTAAATCACAGTAAGACTCAGTTTTTACAGTTTCTAACTCACAATTCAACAAGAACCAATATTTTGATCAGACAGAATGGGCATATTATAAGTGAGATGGAACAGTTCAAGTTCCTAGGCGTTCGGATAGATAGTAAGCTGTTGTGGAAAGCCCATGTCCAGGATCTTGTTCAGAAACTAAATGCTGCTTTATTTACCATTAGAAAAGTATCTGAAATAAGTGACAGTTCAACACGAAAAGTAGTCTATTTCGTATATTTTCATTCGCTTATGTCGTATGGTATTATTTTTTGAGGTAATTCTTCTGATTCGAAAAGGGTATTTTTGGCTCAAAAACGGGCTGTTCGAGCTATATGTGGTGTAAGTTCAAGAACCTCTTGTCGACCCCTATTCAATAGTCTGGGAATTCTGACATTGCCCTCACAGTATATATTTTCTTTAATGTCATTTGTTGTTAGCAATATTAGCCTATTCTCAAGAGTTAGCAGCTTTCACTCAGTTAATACTAGGCAGAAATCAAATCTGCATGTGGAATGCACTTCCTTGACTCTTGTGCAGAGAGGAGTGCAGTATTCTGCTGCATCCATTTTCAATAAGCTACCACAAGAACTCAAAAATCTTAGCAGTAGCCCAAACTCTTTTAAGTCTAAACCGAAGAGTTTCCTCACAACTTCTATTCTTTTGAGGAGCTCCTGGAAGAGCTAAAAAATTAAGCAAATTCCAGTGTTACATTGTTGATTTTCTTTATTTAAACTTACAACTTGTCGCCTGAATATGTTTTTTATATTTCATTTTATCTTTTTCTACTATCGTGTTATAATTTCATGTATTGACTCGTTCCCTGACCATGGAGACTTCTCCTTAATTTGGTCCCACAGAACAATAAATAAATAAATAAATAAAAAAATAAATAAAAATTGAATATTTGAAGATAGCCATGGAATGCAAGATACATTATGTGTATTATGAAAAGTATAAGAATATAATTAAAATTTATTCTAGTATGCATGGGGTTTGAAGATATTTGTGTGATTGCAAGGAACTGTGAGAACTGATCAATAATGAATACCCAATGCAACTTTTAATTAATTTGAAAGATACTTGTGAGAACTGAAAGACATAGCTATTCTGTAGAATTCATAAAAACTCAGAGGACTTCAGTTTTGGATTCTGTGTAGGGGAGAATTTATCCAAGTATGCAGTCAGATGTAGATCCAAGGCCAAAATTTTAATTAAATATCTGTCGCACTTATTCGGGGAATGAAATATTAGGCCCTTGTTTTGGGTAGTTTTGTTTAAGATGGAACTGAGTTACTCTTTGAGTGCTCAGGATCAAGGGTATGAGGTCATGTAAGCAGACAGTTTAATTTTATTTCTGTACTCCTAAATAGAAGAAAAACCACACGAAGTTCAGGAATTGGTAAATCCGGGCACTACCTTGTCAGATGGGACCAGCACAGTGTGACTGCAGAGGAGGACAGACAATGGATCACCTCTGCCCTGCTCGTGTTGCCCTGAGCCATCATGTGATGATGAGCTGATGAGGGATGAAGGTAGCACAGTTGCTGTTCTGGACAAAGTTCATTTAGTTTTTTCCTGCTTTGTTTGGTTATGTAAACTATGTAAATTGTGCATTACTGTATGTAAATTGCTATTTTATCAGTATCCCATAATACTACACACTTATGTAATATAGAATTTTGTACAGCTTCTGTCTCAAGAAAATAATATCTACATACAAATTATTTGACTTTTCCTATATCATTATGTACCCCTGTACAGTGTATGATTCACAGGACCAATAAATAAATATACAATACATGATTTCTCAAAGACATGGGAAGCCTCTTTGAAAAATGTAATGTTTCTGGATGATCAGACAGAAGAATAAGCTGTTTGCTGTGCATCAGAATATTAGAGAACAACAAAGCAAAGTGAGTGCCATGTAAATATGAGAATCCGTAAGTTAAACATAGAGGACTGTAAAAATTAGCCCATTTCTGCAAGAAAAATGTAGTGGAAAGAGGAAGAAGTTCAGATTTGAAACTTATTGACAGATCAAAACCGTGTATTTGATCAAAATACAATTTAATCTGCAAGGACATTTCCAATTGGTGCATAATCTACTGCAGAGTAAAAATTTATTCTGGGAGCACAAATCTATTGAAACTACTACCTTCTGCTTAGATCAGCAAATGGAAGCCTATGTTTGTGAGTTGCTACTACTGGAAAACTCATTTATAATCATTACAGTATAAAGATCCCCATTGGAAAAACTTTCAAATATTCTTAGAAAAACTCAATGCTGCAGTCACTCGAGTGGAGCTGACACATTAATGATGCAGTCATTATAATGGAGCTGGATGAGGTATTTGAAGTAAAATAGAAAGGAAATGGCACTGGAAATGAGAGAATTTACATGAGGGAGTTCAAAAGAGTCTGTCTACAAAATATTTTAATTTTAATTTTCTGAGAGACCCAGATAAAAGAAACTGTTCGGCTATGTTACTTGTAAGATTAGTTCTGATTTTTCCACCTGAATCACCCGGGAAAGTGCTAAACTAATATTTTTGTAGCTAAGTACTAGTGGTACCCCAATATTTTTGTAGATGAGTACTTTATCAATGACATAAATGCTTATCCTATAATGAAGGGCCTCTCTGACCATGATACACAATCAGCTATACTAAATAACTTATTTGATTAGAAAGAAGTAACAGAATCAAAAACAGAGTAATTAATGAATAGACAACAGAAATTTTCAAGGCACCCATACAGGAAGCTTGCTAGAGGGATGTGTAAAATGTGACAGATGTCAGTTTCAAATTTAATCATTTATAGATGGACTTCTATCAATGTGTAATACTTGCTTTTACAAAGGAACAGCAAAGTATTGCTCTAATAATACACCAAGATAGCCCTGGATTAGAACAGGAATCAAAAGAAAAAGAAATTGTGTGAAAATGATTAGCACAAGCAGAGTAGTAGGACTGATTACATGCTACAATAAATAGACAAACTCTGCTGCAAGGAGGAAAATACGAAAAAAAAAGACCTCTGTACACTGTCTGAAATCAATAATTCAATAATTTTGATAACAAAATTAAATCTATACATAGGCAATAGTTAAAAGAGAAAATGCAGATTGAAATATGATCATTGAACCTTTTAAACATACATTGTTAGGGAGAAGATGTGCAATCTTGTAGTAACATGGTTCACGTTTTCCATCGCCCTTCACATAGCATAGACTGCGAACTGTCTCCTAGGCATGCCCAATGTGAACTGACTGGGCACGGCCCGTGCTGCCTCAGTTGTTGTTGTTGTTCCGCCGGCAGAGGTCGCGGCCAATTCTTGTGTGCCCTCTGGTGGACGGGACTCTACTTGCGACAACTACCATCCGTGACACGCTGTGCTGATGTGCGCCTCCCGCTATCTTTCAGGTGGCTACTGCACTCCTTCTCCTTCGGCGGGGTGAAGCCACTGTGATCCACTGCATCGGAAGATGGAGCGTCGTGCCTAACCGATGACTTCCATGTCCATTGGAAGGCTGGAGTCAAGGGGATCTGCCAACCCTCGAGCTGGAACCTTCGAATATGGCTAGAAGTGACTCACATGAAGAGGCCCCCGTCATCCCACCACCGGAGCCCGGGACAGAACGGGAGACAAGCCGTTGAACTCCGGATCCTGGTCCACCTCGGGAGGGGCAAGACCCAGTGGCGGGGATGATGGGGAAGGGATGACCACAGGTGAACCAGCCTCCTGAGAAATTGGGCCTGCGAGGGGGGCCAGCTCTCGCTGGGGCATCTCGAATGATGGCGATGCTGGTGCTGGAGCTACTGGAGGCTGCCAAAGCAGAGAACCATCGCAGTGCGGCTGAGTCATAGGGGGGTAGGGGCGGTAGCGTCCCCTGAGAAACCAACACGGTTGCCAGTAATGGGGAAGCCAGTGCCCGAGGGGTCAGAGGGTGGGTGCCCAAACGTGGACGTAGCTGATTTTGGTGACGACGTACCTCCCAGTCCCCTGCCTGCAAGGTATAGAGCCGGTGGCCATTTCGGCGCAGGACCAAGGCCTGGCCTGGAGGTCGGGATGACCACCCCTCCTGAATGAGGTGAACTACTTGCCGGAGTACCGGGTCAGTTGCCGTTTCCCTGGCGACTCTAGAACTAGTGATCAGGAAGCCATCAACTGCTTGGCGGGACACCACATCCAAATGAAAACACATAATCTCCTCTCGATCGAACTTAGGATGCAGCCCACCGGAAGATGGGAAAGAGTGTCTGCGTTGGCATGCTGTCCGGTAGGGCGAAAATGAATGTCATAATGGTACTTAGAGAGGAACAGGGCCCAGCGCTGTAATCTGTGGGCTGCCCTATCAGGAATCTGAGAGGCGGGGCCAAATAACGATATTAATGGCTTATGGTCAGTGATTAACTGAAACTTCATGCCATATAAGAAAGGGTGAAACTTGGTAACAGTGTAGACAATGGCCAAAGCCTCTTTTCCACCTGGGAGTAATGGGCCTGCATGGGACTAAGAGTTTTAGACGCAAACGCCAGTGGCTGCTCGGAACCATCTGCGTTGCGATGGGCCAGGACCACCCCCACCCCATACTGCAAAGCATCTGTAGCCAGGACCAACGGCTTATGGGGGTCAAAAGTAGCCAAACACGGCGCTGACGTGAGGAGGCCTTTCAATGAGGTCAACGCTCGCTCGCATGCAGGCGACCAGTCAAAAGGAACACCCTTGCGCACAAGGCAGTACATGGGGCGGGCTATGGTGGAAGCCCTGGGAATGAACCGGTGGTAATAGGCAATCTTGCCTAAAAAAGCTTGTAACTCCTTCAGCGAAGCGGGCCGCGGAAGGTCGACGATACCTTGGACCAAACTTCCTAGCGGCTGGATGCCGTGCTGAGAGATGGTGTAGCCCACATACTCAATGGACGGTTGGAAGAAGTTTGGCTTGCGCAGGTTGCAACGCAAGCCCACGGACCTGAATTTGAGAAAGAGGGTTCGAAGGTTGTACAAGTGTTCCTTCGTGCTGCGGCCTGTGACAATTATGTCATGCAGGTAATTAATACAGTGAGGGATTGTTGACGTGACGTGCTCAAGATAACACTGGAATATCACCGGGGCACTGGATATTCCGAAGGCTGATGTCTGGAGGGCCCACGATAACCAACCAGTATGTTTCCACTGCTGACGACCGGGACATGTGGTGTGCTATTGTTGAGAAAGGTGGCAAATATTTGTGACGCCCACACCAGAAGACAGCAGATCAACCTTAGCCAATGCCAACTCTGGGACGACGAAGTGTGTGGAAACTATGTGTGCTGGATGAAGTGATCATTCCTGCAGTCAGTGCTAGAAAAGTAGCTGTCATGTGTCATGCCATGCATCAACCCACGGATCTTGTAGTGGAATGTAAGAGAAGCATACCACTGGTCAATCCAGCCTCTGTCATCTCGTTTAAGCATGGATAGTTAACTTTCGGCGAGAACCGCAGATCCTTCCAAGATGCTTGTGTGAAGCAAATGCTGAGCTGTTAATTGAAGAACAGCTGAGCGTTATAGAAACCTCCTATGTCGAGTCTGTGGGTGAAATTATCACTACCACTATGAGACAAGATCTTCTAGCTCAACTATCACCAGAAGGAACAACAGAAGAAGCTACTTGCCATTCTTCAAGAGTTCTCTGAATGCTTCAATCCACAGGTGAGGACTGGAGACCATCAACCAATAAACCAGAGAGCATATCATGTGTCAGCAATGAAATGTCAAATAATTTGCAACGAGGTAGAGAAAATTATGAAGAATGACATCATTCAGCCTTTGCAGAGCCCATGGTCATAACCAGGTTTTTTGTCAGGAAGAAGGATGGCAGTTGGCACTTTTGTATTGATTACAGGAAGCTTAATAAGATAACTAAAAAGGACATTCACCCTCTTCCACAAATTGACGATACATTAGATTGTCTGAAGGGAGCTAAGTTTTTCTCAACCATGGACAAGTACTCAGAATACTGGCAAACCAAAGTACTTGAGCTGATCATGAGAAAACTGCATTCATCACCCCCTGAGGGCCTGTATGAGTTTAAGGTAATGCCGTTTGGTTTGTGTAATGCACCAGCAACTTTTGAACAAATGATGGATAATCTTCTAAGTCACCTGAAGTGGATGATGTGTCTTTGTTATTTAGATGACATTATAGTGTTCTCAGAGACGTTTGATGAACACATAAAAAGACTGAGGGCCATTCTTAAGTGTCTCCAACAAGCCAGACTGAAACTTAATCCAAGAAAGTATCTCTTTGGAGCAAAAGAAATCAGTATACCTGGACACCTTGTGTTAAACAAAGGTGTGCAGCCAGACCCAGAAAAGATGAGAGTTATAATGGAATTTCCTATTCCTAAAAGTTTTAGGGATGTGAGAAGTTTCCTCAAATTCTGTTTTTATTACTGTCATTTTATCAAAGACTTTTGTATCAAAGCCAGGCCACTCCAAGAGTTGTTAAAAGCTGACGCTAAATTTATCTGGGGTGGCGCTCAAGAAGATTCTTTTGATGTGCTGCGTAAAGCTCTGACGACTTACCCTGTACTTGGTCTGTATGATGAGAGAGCACCTACAGAACTACACACAGATACCAATGGGTATTGGATCGGTGCTGTTCTGGTGCAGATTTCAGATGGAAAAGAGAAGGTTATAGCATATGCTTCTAGGACACTTACAAAAGCTGAGAGAAGCTACTCAACTACAGACAGAGACTGTCTTGCTGTGACGTGGGCCATGTGCACGTTTCAACAGTATCTCTATGGAAGGCCATTGTTACAGACCATCATTCACTTTCTTGGTTGACAGGTCTTAAGGATCCAACAGGATGACTCACAAGGTGGGCACTACGTCCTCAAGAGTATGACATTACCATAGTGTACAAAAGTGGAAGAAAACACCAAGATGCCGACTGTCTCTCAAGAAACCCTGTGCGAGACCATCAAGACTTTGATGAAGACAGTGACTGTCTCACTGCACTCCAGGATCTCTCTGGTGAGCAGAAGGAGGACGCCAAGATATCTCAAATTATGCTTGCCTTGAATCAGTCAAAGGATGTGAAAGGACAATTTAAGGTAGTTAATGGATTACTTTGTAAGAAAAACTTTGATCCATTTGGAAAGAGGTGGCTACCAGTGATTCCTAAACACAGGAATCTGTTCTACAGAAATTCCATGACACACCTGAGGCCAGATATTTAGGATTTATTAAGACATACGATAGGATCTGCAAGAGATTTTTCTGGCCAGGCTTATTTAGGAGTGTTCGTCACTGTCGAGAGTGCCAGAGGAGAATGGCAAACCAGCTGGCTGACTCACACCAATTCCACCAGCTGAAACACCTTTCCAGCATGTTGGGATTGACCTCCTCAGACGATTTCCAATGTCTGCTAGTGGCAATAGATGGATTATTGTTTTCACTGATTATCTGACGTGCTATGCCATTACAAAAGCCACAAGAGCTGAAGCATTCGCAGTAGCCAAATTCTTCATAGAAGACATTGTATTAAAACACGGTGCCCCAAGGTCATTAATTATGGATAGAGGGAAAGTTTTTCAGTCAAATCTTGTGACAGAGATAGACCATCAGTGCAACATTATTCATCACATGGATGACTGCCTACCATCCGAAAACTAACGGGCTTACTGAATGCCTTAATAAGACCTTGGCCAACATGCTATGAGTGTTCATCAATGTACGCCATTTTTCCTGGTGCATGGGCGTGAGGCAATGACAATGATGGACACTGTGTTTCCGTTACATCCTGATGATGTGGACGATGATTACATCGGCCAGGTGTTACCCAGAGCTGAGGAAGCTTGGCAGTTAGCTCAACTCTGCACACTGCAGGCTCAAGAAAATGATCGCTGAAGGTATGACGTGAGCAACCGGCCTGTTGTCTATCAGCCTGGTGACCTCATCTGGATCTTCACTCCTGTTTGTAAGGTTGGTCTCTCTGAGAAGCTCCTCAGGCGCTACTTTGGACCTTATAAGCTTGTAAGACAGTTGTCTGATGTTACTTATGAAGTTGAAGATTTCGACCCCAACACAAGAGGACAAAAGGTCAGAGATATGGTCTATATCCTTCAAATGAAGCAGAAAGGTAATGAGGAACATAGTGGCAAGGGAAGTTCTAAGAATATCACCACCAGGGTGAACATCAGTCATCAGGAGTCAGAGTATGCAGGACCGACGACTCATTCCCAGACTAAAAGGACGTAACACTGAGACACTGTTCCCTTAAGGAGGGAGCAATGTTGCAGAAGACACTGAGTAGTACTGTCACCGTAGTGTAGTGGTTAAGATACTAGGTTGTTACATGCAGAGTCGTGAGTTCAAAACTGACCTGAACTGTAAACTTTTAATTTCTATATGTGGTTTGAGGACATTCTAGAAGTATCCACAAATGGCAAGAATCATTGCACTGGGATGTTCTGTAGCTGTATATATACTGCAGCTGTAAATATACCGTATGTGTTCTGGCCGGAGGCAGTTTTGCTCTGTGCTCTTGTATGTGCAAATGCTGAATAAACCTTCATTACGTGAAGTTAGTGTTCATCATTCATCTACTTACACCTTCCTCCATGTGACAATATTTTAAGCAAGGTACCTATACCCAAGGGCAAGGGTAGGCTGCAGTCCCCCCCCCCCCCCCCCCCCAGATTTTGGGGAAAGGAAAAAAAATATATATAGTGTGGTCAAGCATTTTTCTTTCAAGAAAATGATTTAAAAATCAGTATTATGCAGGTTTTTAAGAGAGTCAGAGGTGGAACTTTATTATGGCTACTTACAAGTCACCAATCATCTTCCAAAATATTAAAAATGCTCCATACTGCCATTTCTTGTCCCCCCTCCCCTACAAACTATTGTATGGGCGCCCTTGATTTTAAATTTTACAGTTGTAGGTTCAGAGCTTTGTTGGTCATTGCTTTAACATTTCTAAGTACTTTATATTCACAATATTATTAATCACACTTGTTTAAACAGATTGTTTTCATCCATATAATTGGGTGTTGCTACCTTCTAACCAGTGTGTGCCTATTAAAATTTTTGTAGTGTTCTTCATTCCATAAACCACCATTATTAGTATTAAATTATAACCACTATCTTCAGTATGTCCATCTTTACATAAATCTTCTAATTTTCAGTGCTCCTTCCTTCCCATTTGACTTAAAATACAATAAATATAACCATCATTTCTCATCCAGCTCCATTATAATGACCACAACATAAATCTGCCAGCTCCAGTCAAGTGACTGCAGTTTAGGGTAACAGCCCATCCAGTAGTTTTTGACAGCATCCCAAGCATGACTGAAACATTTATTTTAAACAGCTTCATCCAGTGCCTCTCATATCTGCTTAATGGCTCTACAAATGTGAATGTGATAAGTTTGTGAAAAATTTGCATTTACACAGTGATGCTTACTTCACATGCATCTTACATTCTTACAGGGTATAACAAAAATGTGTGGCAAACATTTAGGAAACATTCCTCACACAGAGGAATAAAGTATCAATGAATATAGTCAATTTTTGGAAATATAATGTAATAGGATAGAGAAAAAAACCTGCTCACCAAGCAGTGGCAGAATAAAATATGTATAAAGGTACTGAAATCTGCAAGCTTTTGGAGCCAGTGGCTCTTTCTCCTAGGAGAAGATTCAAAGAGGAAGGAATAGGGGTGACGGTACAGAAATGGTGGAGAGTTTGGAATAGTCACCCAGAACCCCAGGTATTAGGAGACTTGCCAGACAGGATGAGAAAGAAAGACTGACTGTTGGGGATGCATTGAATGAGATCTGAAAACCTGAGGGTTTAAAGCTGGAAGTTAGGGTAATATGGAAGGCAGAGATTACTGACAAAGCATCACGCATGAGCTAATAAGAGCAGAAACTAAATGCATTGTATGTGGAGGAGAAGATAGTGGCAGCCAAGGAAAAATGGGCAGGTCAGAAAATAAAAAATACAGAAAACTAAAAGGGAGTGAAGAAAAGAATAGTTGCTGAGAAGAAATGCTGAGATCCAAGAATCTAACGTAAATTAAGGCTAGGTTGGTGCTGAGAAACAACCAAGAACATGCTGCAACACCAATTCCCAAACTGCAGAGTTCTGAGAAACTGGAGTGGGGGGAAGAATCCAGATGGCTTGTGTGGTGGAACAGGCACTGAGGTCATTATAGTCATTCTGTAGAGAATGCTCTGCAACTGTGTGGTAGTCATGCCAGTGTAAAAGGCCAAACAGCATTTATATATGTAACAGCTGATACAAGACTTGTTGATTCACAGGTGGTTCTCCCTTCAATACTATATGTTTTGTTAGTTACAAGACTGGTACAGCTGGTATTAGGAGGGTGTATAGGGTAAGTGTTACAGTGGGGAAGTTCATAGGAGTAGGAGGCACAGGATGGGGAGATGAATGCAGAAGGAACATAGAGTCTGAAAATGATACTGCAAAGATTGAGAGGGTGACGGAAAGCTGTTCCAGGTGTGGTAAGCAAAATCTCAGATAGAAAGAAAGAATGGACCTCATATCACGGCATGATTTTAGGAAGCCATAGCCTTGTTGCAGTAGCTGATTAATCATTCCAGACCAGGAAAATACTGAGACAAGAAGTGTATTCTTAAAATCGTTTTTTTCTTTTTGGAGGCCAGAGGGGTCAGCCATACTAGATTTGGATGTGATGGCCAGGGAAATCTGCTTTTGAGCTAGGTTGGTGGGGTAATTATATCTAGTGAAGGCTGAGGTGATAATCACAGTTTGTTGCTGTAAGGAGTTGACATCTGAAGAAATATGTTTGCCTGGAATGCCAAGGCTGTACAGGAGAGAACATATATATGAAAAGGATGGCAACTGCCAAAATGTAAGTACTATTGTTTGTTAGTAGGTTTAATGTGAACAGAAGTGTGTAGCTGACCCTCAGTGAGGAAAGTAACAGGGAATTTGGAATAGGATCATTCGATATTTAATTGGAAAATTCCAAGAATTTTAACACATCAGCCTCTGAGTTCATATGGCAAAGATATCATCAATGTACCTAAACCAAACCAGGGCCTGCAGTTGTTGCAAAGTATAAAGTTGATTAAGGTAAGCAGGAAGGCCTTCATAGTTTGGAATCAGCAAATGTTCTGCAGCAGACAGACCATGTACATGGGGGATTTTGGTATAGAGGGAAGTGGCATCAGTGTGAAAAGCAAGGTAAATGGTGCAAGTGGGACAGGCACAGATTTCAGACAATGTAGGAAACAATTGGCATCTTTAATGTAGGAGGGAAGTCTTTGTACTGTGGGTAGCAGGTGTTGATCAACTTAGAGAGGTGCACATCCAGTGAGTGCTTTGAAGCCAGCAGTTAGGAAACAACCAGGGTGATTGGGTTTGTGGATCTTAGGAAGAAGGTAAAAGGTAGGGTGTGTGGTTTTGGTAGATTAAAAGTTCTATGGATTGAGATGTTAGTCCTTGTGAGAGGCCTGAGGTTTTAAAAAGGGACAATAGGTCAATGCCCATCACAGGGATGTGATCTTGATGGCAGATGCTGTATGTACAGCTGGCATAGACCCTCACTTACATACTCCAGTCAGTCAAGTACCACAGTGGTAAATCTCTTGTCCACTGGGAGGATAATGATGGAGTCCTCAGTTTTTATGGGACAAAGAGCCTGGAGTTCTGCAGTGGACAGGTTAAGGTCATGCTGTAGGGACCTGTGGGAGTTAGGAATTCTTAGAAGACTTGTATGGGATGATTTCGAGGGAGTTGTGGCGAATCATGTTGGGACCATAGTTGTAACCGTTCAGGGCAGGATTCAGTATCAGATTTACTGCTGGAAAGGCTTTGGGATTGGGTTGCAACAAGATATTTCCAGTTGACATTACAGGTGAGGGGAAGTAGGTCCTCCACCAAATCAGAATGATTAAATGCACATTTAGGCCTGAAAGTGAGACCCTTGGATAATAGAGTTTCAGGACACCATACTGTTGTGATTGGGTCCAGTGATAATGAGTTATCTTTGCTCTGGGAGGCAGAGTAGAAGGCTAACGGATGTTAAGAAGATTGGCGAAGCTCAGTTTGTAGGAGAGGAGTTTTGGTTGATGGTGTGACTGTTTAGGGAGCTGGAGAGGGAAAGGAAGGGAAACACCACTGTTGAGGTGGTTTAGGAGAAGGTCTGCAGAAATCTGCCTCACCCTTGCACCAAGAAATATTGACCATGTGACTATCCAGAGACTGCTGCATGGGGCAATGGAATTATGGAGCTTATAGTCCACCTAACAGAAAATCAGTGGTACCTGGCAGAATTTTGTTACTGTTTTTATTTTTTGTATTGTCTAAGTCCTGGACACGTAAAATAAATAAATAAATAAATAAAATAATTTCATGCAACCACAACATTTCTTGTACTGCATTTAGTTATGTTTCTTACCCAACATTTTAATCTTTAATCCAATGTCCATTTACTAATTATGTCTTCAAAAATGACTGTGATATTCACTTTGTAATTCCCTATCTATCTTATTTCCTATAACAAACAGATTCATTAAAATGACCACTAGATTTATTACATAACTCTACAATCATGACTATGATACTTTGCTTTAGATTTATGCTTACACTCTGCTACTCTGAATCAGCAATCCTGTTATAACAACTTAGCTCCACATGCTGCAGATGAAAACAAATGAACACGAATAACATGTTTTCATTACATAACTATTTTAATTCTCTCAACTTTATTCTTTTCATTAAACAATAAATGGATAATTAAGGATATTTATTTGCTGGTAATTACATAATGTAGATATATGTGTATAGATCTTACCTAATAGCTCTTGAAATGAATAAATCTCTTTCCAATTCTGTCACTGGTCATGTGTGGGATGTCACATTTGCAATATTTTTAGATGCTCTCCAGATGAAATCTTATAGCAACCTCCCAAATCTGGGCAATAAATGCATCTTCAGTCTATACTTCCTACCTTCCCGTACCTTTACACAAAATTGTAATAGGGATCAATATAAATGTCATTTCCACCCTTTTTATTGCTCACATTGCATGTAGTCCAGATTGCTCTACACACCAGTACCTCTAATACCCAGGAGCACATCCTCTTGCATTGATGCATGCCTGTATTCATCATGGAATACTGTCCACAAGTTCATCAAGGCATTGTTGGTCCAGATTGTCCCATTCCTCAACGGCAATTCAGCATAGATCCCTCAGAGTGGTCGATGAGTCACGTCATCCATAAACAGCCCTTTTCAAACTATTCCAGGTATGTTTGATAGTGTTCATGTCTGCATAACATGCTGGCCTCTCTAGTCAAGTGATGTCATTATCCTGAAGGAAGTCATTCACAAATGTGTACAATGGGGACGCAAATTGTCATCCATGAAGACGAAAGCCGCGCCAATATGCTGCTGATATGGTTACACTATCGGTCGGAGGATGGCATTTGGCTTATTCCATGACCAACAGCGGCGTACATCAGCCCCACATTATGTGACCCAAAAACATCAGGGAACCTCCACTTTGCTGCACTCACTGGACAGTGTGTCTAAGGCATTTGGCCTGACCAGGTTGCCTCCAAACATGTCTCAGACGATTGTCTGGTTGAAGGCATATGCAACACTCATCGGTGAAGAGAAAGTGATGCCAATCCTGAGTGGTCCATTTGGCATGTTGTTGGGCCCATCTGCACTGCGCTGCATTGTTTCATGGTTGCAAGGAAGGACTTTGCCATGGATGTCAGGAGTGAAGTTGCACATCATGCATCCTGTTGTGCACAGTTTGAGTCATAGCCTGTCGTCTTGTGGCTGCACAAAAAGCGTTATTCAACATGGTGGCATTGCTGTCAGGGTTCCTCTGAGCCATAATCCATAGGTAGTGGTCATCCATTGTAGTAGTAGCCCTTGGGCAGCCTGAGCGAGGCATGACATTGACAGTCCCCTCCATGTCTGAACAACATCACATTTGTTCACTCCAAGATGCCTGGACACTTGCCTTGTTGAGAGCTCTTCCTGGCACAAAGTAACAATGTGGACATGATTGAACTGTGATATTGACCATCCAGGCATGGTTGAACTGCAGACAACACAAGCCGTGTACCTCCTTCCTGGTAGAATGACTAATTATTGGCTATCGGACCCCCTCCGTCTAGTAGGCGCTGCTCATGCCTGGTCGTTTACATCTTTGGGCGGGTTTAGTGACATCTCTGAAGAATCAAAGGGACTGTGTCTGTAATACAATATCCACAGACAATGTCTATCTCCGGCAGTTCGGAACTGGGGTGATGCAAAACTTTTTTTGATGTGTGTAATACTTTTTTTCTAAACATTGTACATCTATGTAGCATAGCAGGTCTGACACATTACAGGATCCACTTTCAGTAAACCTTCCTCTTACAACAGGCAGTAATTCATCTAATAAATTGTGTTAATACATATTCATAATTTGATGATCAATTCTGATAACAATTCACATTCAGATGCTTATTGTAATGATATTTCAGGCCAATGCACACTTTAATCAAACAATGGAAAATCCAGGTAGGAATATCAACAATGTAGGAAAAGATAGATTGCTGCTTACCATAAAGAAGACATGTCAAGTTGCAGACAGGCACAATTAAAAGACACTCCCATGCACACTTTACTTTCTCCACTAGTAATCAAACTTCCTTAACAGACACTGTGGTCAAATCTTAAGTAATTATAGTTCAAATCAGTTTTTTGATCGTAGTATGTTTTGATACATTCACCAGGACACAGAAATTCTTTCTTCAATGCTACTAGAAAGTTGTATAATGTTTCATATTTAATTCAACTGCTTCACCTCTTAAATGACCAACAGTAATTCTAATTCTCTGTACTTCTGTCATTTATTCATTTAATTGACAACACAGTATTGTGCAAATGTTGGATACATTTTGTAGCATCTGCATTAGTTGCAACAGTAATACACTGAAGTGCCGAAGAAACTGGTATAGGCATGCATACTCAAATACAGGCAGAATACGGTGCTGTGGTCAGCAATGCATATAGAGGACAACATGTGTCTGGCACAGTTGTTATATTGGTTACTGCTACTACAACGGCAGGTTATCAAGGTTTAAGTGAGTCCGAATGTGATGTTATAGTCAGCACATGAGCGATGGGACACAGATCTCGTGGGAATCTTCCCATATGACCATTTCACAAGTGTGCCATGAATATCAGGAATCTGGTAAAACATCAAATCTCTGACATTGCTGAAATCTGAAAAAGATCCTGCAAGAATAGGATCAATGACAAGAATAGGATTAGTGCAACAGAAGTGCAACCCTTCCGCAAATTGCTGCAGATTTCAACGCTGGTCCATCAATAAGTGTCAGCGTGTGAACCATTCAATGAAACATCATCGATATGGGCTTTCGGAGTTGAAGGCCCACTCATATACCCTCGAAACTGCACAACACAAAGCGTTATGCCTTGCCTGGATCTGTCAACACCGATATTGGGCTGTTGATGACTGAAAACATGTTGCCTGGTCAGACAAGTCTCGTTTCAAATTGTATGAAGCTGATGGATGGGTACAGATATGGAGACAACCTCATGAATCCATGGACCCTGCATGTCAGCAGCGGACTGTTCAAGCTGGTGGATGCTCTGTAATTGTGTGGGGCATGTGCACTTGGAGTGTTATGGGATCCTTGATGTGTTCAGATATGACTCCGATAGGTGACACATATGTAATCATCCTGTTTGATCACCTACATCCATTCATATCCATTGTCCATTTGGACGGATTTGTGCAATTCCAGCAGGACAATGTGACACCTCACACATCTGGAATAGCTACAGAGTGGCTCCAGAAACATTCTTCTGAGTTTAAACACTTCCACTGACCATCAAACTCCTCAGACATGAACTGGTACACCATTAACCTACAAAACATGACTATCGCTAAAAACAAATGCTCCACTGTATTTATTTATTTATGTGCTTAGGTGTTATTGTTAGGTACTGCTTTACCTACAGGTACTTTACATTTACGGTTTCCTTGACATTTCTGTAGAACATCACACCTAGCTTCCCGAATATTCTGTGTCACCAGCTTGTTTCAGTTTTTACAACCGCTTTTGTCTGACTACCCTCAAATTTCCACGTTCTTCCACATTTTCCAAATTCATTTTTTACATCTGCTGTTAATTCTCTACGTATAGTATTCATTCTGTCACTAAAGTCAGTTAATTTATCAGTCATAGACTCTAACTAAGATTATAATTTTTTATGGCCTGGGGACCCATACAAAACTTTTTCACTTTTATAGTTTTAAATATTGACAGTATTTGGAATAAGTGTAGTCACTGAGATAAGGGTAGTTGTGGGGATGAAGAGAAATCATCTTTTAAAATGAACCAAATGACATGAAATAATAATCATGAATTTATGATACATCTTTGTGTATGGGACTGATGACCTTCGCTGTTTAGTCCCCCTTAAACATACCAACAACCAACAATCTTTGTGTATATATTTCCATGGGTCGAAAAATGTGTTTTGTGAACAGGATGTTTGTCCTGTCATGTACAGTGGTCTGATATCAGGGGCTGTCAGTAGGACCACATAACCTCTAACCTTAACTCGACAATCATTTTCACTTACATTAAGCACATTAAGCTGTAGTAGCAATAGTTAAGTCACAATTCAAGATGACAATGACAAATATGTTTGTTGTTTTGGAAAGTCAGCTTGCACAATGGGCAATAGTTTTAAATATTGACAGTATTTGGAATAAGTGTAGTCACTGAGATAAGGGTAGTTGTGGGGATGAAGAGAAATCATCTTTTAAAATGAACCAAATGATATGAAATAATAATCATGAATTTATGATACATCTTTGTGTATGGGACTGATGACCTTCGCTGTTTAGTCCCCCTTAAACATACCAACAACCAACAATCTTTGTGTATATATTTCCA
The DNA here is from genome assembly GCF_023864345.2 of Schistocerca serialis cubense. Lineage (NCBI taxonomy): Eukaryota > Metazoa > Arthropoda > Insecta > Orthoptera > Acrididae > Schistocerca > Schistocerca serialis. Next base: position 381,277,530 of record NC_064638.1, on the reverse strand, counting down.
TGGGTCGAAAAATGTGTTTTGTGAACAGGATGTTTGTCCTGTCATGTACAGTGGTCTGATATCAGGGGCTGTCAGTAGGACCACATAACCTCTAACCTTAACTCGACAATCATTTTCACTTACATTAAGCACATTAAGCTGTAGTAGCAATAGGTAAGTCACAATTCAAGATGACAATGACAAATATGTTTGTTGTTTTGGAAAGTCAGCTTGCACAATGGGCAGAGATAATGGTCTGTCACAGTGGTCATGGTTATTATCTATGACAATGCTGTATTCAAATTATCCAGTTAATAAATACTTTAAAACAAATTAAATGGTACTTGTAATAAGATTATATGAAAGGGGTGTCTCTTATTCATGATTAATAAGTTAGCCTCTTAAAATATAGGTATGACAGTTAAAAGTCTCTTTTACATTAAAATTATTCACAAATAGTAAGTTTTAGTGGAAAATCGGTATGTCAGAAGTCGGTTAAAAATACTTTTCTAAAAATAGCTCATTCACCCCTGACTACTTGCATGTGTTAATAAAAAAGTATGTTGATTTGAGAAATAATATATGTGATGAATAGCTGCTAACTTGCCAACCTTAATTCTTTGAAACCAGAGTCCAATTTGTCTCATAATTTCTTGGCCTACCATGGAGTATCCCTGAATAATGGTGGTAATTCTTCTATTTTGCCTGCTAACTACTGTAAAACTAATGCCATTAAAAACTTATCTGAAATATATTAGCTATGACATTTTAGTGCAGCCACTGTGTAGATCAGTCATTGAGCAGGTTGTGTATGTTACTATGATGAGGCTGTGATTGTGTTTCCCTGCTTACATAGCCAGACCCCTTGCTTAATGACCTCCCACACTTGTGTTTGAGAGCAAAGTCACTGCTCACAGTTTGAAATATATGTCAGCATTGAGCCTGATGGTATTTGGATACAGTACAGCATCCCCTCTAGGGTAGGTTCTGGATCACTAGACAGCACAAAATCATCCATACTGCTGTAACAAAGCAAATGAGCTAATGTGCTCACAGTCTACCCTGAGAATGCCACCTGTGCTGCTTTAAGGACCGTACTCCCTCAGCATCTCACACGTGGAAGTCATCATGCCACCACTGAACACACTGCTCTCCCACTCTAACTTGAATTTCTCCCTAATATAGGTTGTATAACAGTAATACTCTGGCAGAAAGGCACCAGTGTGGCATTTCTGCTTTTTGGGTGTGCAGGCTAAAATGAAACAGTCTACTTAACAATATTATGAAACAGAAAGTTGCTAGTCACCATATAGTTAAGATGCTGAGTCGCAGATAGGCACAACAAAAAAACTGTCACAATATAAGGTTTCGGCCAACAAGGCCTTTTTAACGAAGTCCCTGTTGGGTGAAAGCTTATATTTTGACAATCTTTTTGTTCGGCTTATCTGCGACTCAGCATCTCCACTACATGCTGAGTAACAACTTTCCTTTTCATGATACTGTTACATTCCATCCTGGATTTTCCATTGTTAAAACTGTCTACTTATTTGTTCCCACACTTCTGCTACTGAGCACTCAAAGAACAGTTCAGATATTACTCAGGTAAAACAACCCACTAAAGGTACCTAAAATTAAAATCTCCAAACAAGCACAACAGACATTTAACCAAAATTGGCAATATTTTGGCCCTGGATCTACATGTGACTGTGTATTTGGGACAAATGCTCACCTAAACAAAAACTAAAATTCAAGTCTTCAGAGCTCTTTTTTTTGAATTCCAAGGAAAATTCATTACTGATCAGTTCTCACAGTTCGTTACTATCACTCAAGTGTCTCCAGTGGCCAATATGTGTGTAAAAGAATCATTAATGTCAATACTGAAATTCAGTCGACATCCACAGAAAACACACGGTCCATCGACGAGTGCAGTAGCAGCAGTGTTCTTCACTGTGTTCTTCTTCTTGTCTGCAGCAGATGTTGCGAATTCGATGTTTTCAATAGTCTTATACACAGTGTTCCTTGTGCGTTGACGGTACCTCGGCATCATGGCGGCATCGACGCACAAGGAACACTGTGTATAAGACTATTGAAAACATTGAATTCACAACATCTGCTGCAGACAAGAAGAAGAACACAGTGAAGAACACTGCTGCTACTGCACTCGTCGACGGACCGTGTGTTTTCTGTGGATGTCGACTGCAGTAGCAGCAGTGTTCTTCACTGTGTTCTTCTTCTTGTCTGCAGCAGATGTTGTGAATTCGATGTTTTCAATAGTCTTATACACAGTGTTCCTTGTGCGTTGATGGTACCTCGGCATCATGGCGGCATCGACGCACAAGGAACACTGTGTATAAGACTATTGAAAACATTGAATTCACAACATCTGCTGCAGACAAGAAGAAGAACACAGTGAAGAACACTGCTGCTACTGCACTCGTCGACGGACCGTGTGTTTTCTGTGGATGTCGACTGCAGTAGCAGCAGTGTTCTTCACTGTGTTCTTCTTCTTGTCTGCAGCAGATGTTGTGAATTCGATGTTTTCAATAGTCTTATACACAGTGTTCCTTGTGCGTTGATGGTACCTCGGCATCGTGGCGGCATCGACGCACAAGGAACACTGTGTATAAGACTATTGAAAACATCGAATTCACAACATCTGCTGCAGACAAGAAGAAGAACACAGTGAAGAACACTGCTGCTACTGCACTCGTCGACGGACCGTGTGTTTTCTGTGGATGTTGACTGAATTTCAGCATTGACATTAATGATTCTTTTACAGATGGCAATGGTTGGCTTACTGTAGCCATTGTACGAGGTGGTACTGGAGTTCCTAATGTACCTGGACTTGAAAGTTTTGTAGACAGAGACATTATAGCCTACCGTACCTATCATATTGGTGAACTGGCAAATAAAGACTTTGGTAAATCTGTGTATATGTCCCCATCCCCATTTTCATTGTATACCCGTAATAAGAGAAAAATATCTGTAAATGAGTCTGTATTTATTTGGATTAAAGGCAAAGGTGTATGTGAATATGTAAAATTTGTTGGAGACTGTACTTTGTATTTTCATAAATAAAGTGATCTGTAGCGTAGCTGAGAACCGGACAAGGGTACATCACAAACCGGGGGCTCAAGGAGGCAACAGCATGTTCCATTTTAAAGTTTTTATCAGTTTGGACTTTGGACCCGCGCGCTCTCTCTCGCACCCACGCGATGGTTACGTAATCACGCAGCATGGCGGCGCGCCAGCATTGACATTAATGATTCTTTTACACATGGCAATGGTTGGCTTACTGTAGCCATTGTACGAGGTGGTACTGGAGTTCCTAATATACCTGGACTTGAAAGTTTTGTAGACAGAGACATTATAGCCTACTGTACCTATCATATTGGTGAACTGGCAAATAAAGACTTTGGTAAATCTGTGTATATGTCCCCATCCCCATTTTCATTGTATACCCGTAATAAGAGAAAAATATCTGTAAATCAGTCTGTATTTATTTGGATTAAAGGCAAACGTGTATGTGAATATGTAAAATTTGTTGGAGACTGTACTTTGTATTTTCATAAATAGTCTTATACACAGTGTTCCTTGAGCCCCAGTGTTCCTTGTGCATCGATGGTACCTTGGCATCGTGGCGGCGTTCAATGCAGTTGCCTGTGCAGCAGCCGTAGCGCGACTGAGCGCCTGCGCATGCACAGTGCGTCAGCGCGGGGACTTAGATTATTTTCACAGTGCCACCTCGTACAATGGCTACAATGGCTACAATGGCTACAGTAAGCCAACCTAGTGAGGCTAGTGCTCCCGTCCGGGATAACACTCTGCTGGCACTGTGAAAATAATCTAAGTCCCCGCGCTGACGCACTGCGCATGCGCAGGCGCTCAGTCGCGCTACGCCTGCTGCACAGGCAACTGCATTGAACGCCGCCACAATGCCGAGGTACCGTCGACGCACAAGGAACACTGTGTATAAGACTATTGAAAACATCGAATTCACAACATCTGCTGCAGACAAGAAGAAGAACACAGTGAAGAACACTGCTGCTACTGCACTCGTCGACGGACCGTATGTTTTCTGTGGATGCCGACTGAATTTCAGCATTGACATTAATGATTCTTTTACAGATGGCAATCGTTGGCTTACTGTAGCCATTGTACAAGGTGGTACTGGAGTTCCTAATGTACCTGGACTTGAAAGTTTTGTAGACAGAGACATTATAGCCTACCGTACCTATCATATTGGTGAACTGGCAAATAAAGACTTTGGTAAATCTGTGTATATGTCCCCATCCCCATTTTCATTGTATACCCATAATCATCCACACATATACAGACATAAGCAGAAATATGTCTGCTTATGTCTGTGTATGTGTGGATGGATGTGTGTGTGTGTGTGTGTGCGAGTGTATACCCGTCCTTTTTTCCCCCTAAGGTAAGTCTTTCCGCCCCCGGGATTGGAATGACTCCTTACCCTCTCCCTTAAAACCCACATCCTTTCGTCTTTCCCTCTCCTTGCCTCTTTCCTGATGAGGCAACAGTTTGTTGCGAAAGCTTGAATTTTGTGTGTATGTTTGTGTTGGTTTGTGTGTCTGTCGACCTGTCAGCACTTTCATTTGGTAAGTCACATCATCTTTGTTTTTAGATATATTTTTCCTACGTGGAATGATTCCCTCTATTATAACCATCTTTGTTTTTAGATATATTTTTCCCACGTGGAATGTTTCCCTCTATTATATTCCACGTGGGAAAAATATATCGGAAAACAAAGATGATGTGACTTACCAAACGAAAGCGCTGGCACGTCGATAGACACACAAACATATACACAAATTCTAGCTTTCGCAACCAACAGTTGCTTCGTCAGGAAAGAGGGAAGGAGAGGGAAAGACGAAAGGATGTGGGTTTTAAGGGAGAGGGTAAGGAGTCATTCCAATTCCGGGAGCGGAAAGACTTACCTTAGGGGGAAAAAAGGACGGGTATACACTTGCACACACACACATATCCATCCACACATATACAGACACAAGCAGACATATTCAAAGGCAAAGAGTTTGGGTGTTGTAACAAGCACGGGCCACGGTCGGTGAGCAGCATCTGCAGGAACATGTTTATGATGACGACCGTGTTTACGAGTGTGGCTGTAGTGCACTGTTGTGGTTTGGTCTAGCTGTCGCAGTGTCCGCATGTAGCACTTGCTGCTATAGTTATTCTGCATTCATCTCCGCACTCAGACCAACTGTAGTACACCGTGTTACCCGACGTCTGTGATAGTGTAGTGTTGTAGGAACTGTGACCATGGTGTATTCAAACTCTGAAAAGGCAGAGATGATACTCATCTATGGCGAGTGTCGACAAAATGCAGCTGAAGCCTGCAGGGTGTATGCAGAACGGTACCCGGACAGAGAGCATTTAATGTGTCGCACATTGCAAAAAATCTACCCCCAACTGTATGCAACAGGTATAGTCGTAGCACGCAAACAGGTCCATAACAGGCCCGTCACAGGAGAAGCGGGTGCAGTTGGTGTGTTAGCTGCTGTTGCCATGAACCCACACATGAGTACACGGGACATTGCGAGAGCCAGTGGACTGAGTCAAAGTAGTGTCATGCGCATACTGCATCGTCACCGCTTTCACCCATTTCATGTGTCGCTACATCAGCAATTACATGGTGATGACTTTAATCATCGAGCGCAATTCTGTCAGTGGGCATTAACAGAGAATGCGTTGCAGTTCTACCTGTTTACTGATGAAGTGGGTTTCACAAACCATGGGGTAGTGAATCTACGGAACATGCATTACTGGTCCGTGGACAATCCTTGCTGGCTCAGACAGGTAGAGCGACAGCGACCGTGGACTGTAAATGTATGGTGCGGAATCATTGGCGACCACCTCATTGGTCCTCACTTCATTGCAGGGGCCCAAACAGCTGCAACATACATCACATTTCTACAGAATGATCTGCCAACGTTGCTCGAAAATGTCCCACTGGAAACGCGTCGACGTATGTGGTATCAGCATGATGGTGGACCTGCGCATTCCGCAATTAACACTAGGCTGACCCCTGACAGGATGTTCGACGGGCATTTCATAGGACGTGGAGGATGCATAAATTGGCCAGCCCGTTCTCCTGATCTTACACCCCTGGACTTCTTTCTGTGGGGTACGTTAAAGGAGAATGTGTACCGTGATGTGCCTACAACCCCAGAGGATATGAAACAACTTATTGTGGCAGCCTGCGGAGACATTACACCAGATGTACTGCGGCGTGTATGACATTCATTACGCCAGAAATTGCAATTGTGTGCAGCAAATGATGGCCACCACATTGAATATCTATTGGCCTGACATGTTGGGACACACTCTATTCCACTCCGTAATTGAAAACGGAATCCATGTGTGTACGCGTACCTCACCCCTCATGGTAATGTGCGTCAGTGAAAAAGACCAATAAAAAGGTGTTAGCATGTGGACGTAATGTGCTGTTCCAGTCTCTTCTGTACCTAAGGTCCATCACTGTTCCCTTTGGATCCCTACGTAATTCGGTGCTCTCCGATACACACGATCGAACAGTGGAGGAGTGGTATTCAAGCGTCAACTTTAGGTTACAATATCTCCAGATGTAATTAACATTTTACAATGCAACAAATGGCACTGATTACGTATTTGTTTATATGTTCGGATGTGCTAACAAAACTAACGGGGCTCCATTAAAATAAACCTAGGTTTGTGTTAAAAAACATACTTCCGTGCATTTTTTTATGGTTTGTATAACCAATTACACTAGCCCCTCTCCTCACATTTGGTCTGTGGAATCGATTCATCAGTATTTGATGTGGTTTACGAAATATATACAGCAGTAATGTTAGGTGACTCACCATATATATATATATATATATATATATATATATATATATATATATATACTACCTTGCATCCTCTAGATGTCTTTAAATATTCAATTATCAACATTTTTCTATAAAATAGTCTGGCTTGGTGGAACACAAGAGCATCAAGTCAGTCAGAAATTACACAAACCAAAGACTGATGAATTATGACTATTTGCATTATTTCTTCATTAGGTTTTCTCTTTGGTGGCTGGTCCACTGTTACACTGCTGTCACTGCACAAACTGACATAGCCTGGTATTTTGTAGTGGCATATTATTCTTTCTAGAACATTTTTAGAACAAATTAAACATGGTTTATTCTGCACTTGTGACAATCTCATCACTCAGCAACCTTTCTCTTTACATTTTCCTGCTTCATTAATTATTAGAGAGAGTAAAACAGGTGTATGAATGGTCCACATAGGCAGACGACCACATTCTTCTCAGTGATGTCCAGGTGCAACAGTCTAAGGTAGCTCCAGGTGGTAGGCATCCAGCAGGTTTCATCCTGGTCTGAAGTCGGTCACATCTAGCTGCCTACACTTGTTCTCTGGCAACAAATGAAGACATAGTGCTGATGCTGAGCTGAGGAAACTTCTCCTGGATTTCGACCTAGAACTTGGTGTTTGATGGTCATAGCATGGGTGAAAATGATTTAGTTCAACCTCTTTCCTGTTCATGTCTATATGCATTGGTTTCATAGGTCCAGTGATTAGTCATGTAGTTTCATTTGTTGTGACATTCATTTGTTTTGTATGTGTGGAAGTAAACCATACATATGCCCCTGCAGGGAAACGGAGTGCCATAATGGAGGCTCTGATGGCTCAGAAATGGGCTCCCAAGCTACTACCAGTGAGTTTCTGAATAATATTATTTCAGGCTGATACTTTTAGCTTGGTGCTGAAACACTGATTGTGGGATTTTAAGAAACTGTCTAAAATAATGTCAAGATGTGTGTTCCAATTTGGTACTCTCCCATTAACTTTTAGTTATCTGTTCACCAGTCTGTTTCAAAGGGGGAAAAACAAAGACACAATTTCTGAGGATTAAGTTTCAGGTGGTTTGTACTATAACACTTGGTGAAAGTTTACAGTGTTGTTCTAAGAACTTGTTCAGCTTCCTTACTCTTCTTTGCTTGGATTGTTAATGCATGATTATCTGCACATTTGAAGCTTTTGCATGTGTTAGGGATTGTTTGGTTCTTGCTCTGTTGAATGGCTTTGTGCAGTTCTTCTTCACTAAGTCTGCAAGAGAGCTCAGTAGTCTCAAGGAGGGCTGGTTTGAGAACATTTTTTCACACCAGTGAATTTGTCATTTGGTGCCCTTCCCCTCCTGTTTTACATTGTACACTTTCACCTATGTCAGTTTTTACTATTAAATGTGATATGCATTGTACAGAAATCTTGCAGTTGCTTCTTTCATCTTGGCACTCCAGGCAGCCACAAATAACTGTGATATGTACTGTACAGAAATCTTGCAATTGTAGCACCTCTGTTGCCCTCTTGGCTTGGGGATCTAAGCTGCAACTTTTGTCACTTGTGGGTCCTGGTTTCTGGCTCAGCTTATCTCTGCATCTTAGCTCCAGCACCACGTTTGCTCACTTTTCCATTTACTAGATGCAGATGAGCAATCTAGTTTGGAGATACACTGATGGAAAAAAATTGCAACACCAAAAAAATAATTAATGTAGACTAATAAAACTTTCGGTATACATTTGTCTAAGTAATATATCAAAGTGATTAACATTGCAAGATCAAAGCACAAAGCACAAAATAAGCCATTGCAAATATGAAATGCTGGTACATTAGTGACCAGTCTTTTTTAATTTAATCAACTGGCCTCCTTCTAACCAACACATTGCCATCCCTGGCACCGAGGCATAACCAGCTTTCATCAGAAAATACAGCAGACCTCCATCCTGCTCTCCAATGAGTTCTCATTTGACACAACTGAAGTCACAGATGGTGATACTTTGGGGACAGTGGAATGCATGCTACAGGGCCTCTGTCTCAGAGCTGTCTTTAAATAATGATTTGTAACAGTTTGTTGTGTCACTGTGGCACCAATTGCTGCTCAATTTGCTGCTGCAAATGCAGTACAATGCGCCAGAGTCATATCCACTCTCTCAGTAACACTATGTGGCCATCAAGAGCCCAGTCTTCTTGTGACTGTACATTCTCGTGACAACTGATGCCAGAAATAATATATAGTGGCTAAATTCCTGCCAGGTATTTCTGCAATATTTCAGGATGATCATCCAGCTTCTTGTAACCCTACTACACAACTTTGTTTAAACTCAGTGAAGTGTTGATAATGGCATCCTCATCACCTCAAAGTCATTCTTGACTAACATCAATTCACGATGTCCAATCTCAAAGGTAACTAACACTTATGGCTGTTACAGCATGTATGTAAAGCAAATCTGATTTGCATCCTTATAGTGGCACTAATAGCATCACTCTTATGTGCCTAACAACTTTTGTTTAGGTTGCACAAGTCCTTCTTGGCAGTGTGATGTTTTTAAACATTGCTGTATGTTAATGTGAGTTATCTTTTTAGTAGGTTTGTTATTCAGCCAATTTAGTAGTCTCCATGCTGTCTGACTGCCATTCATCACGTCCAGACTTTCTAACATTTCTACCCAGTGTTTTCTTGGTTTCTGCCAGAGAGTTGGTGAGTTCCAAGAGAGCATTGATAGTTTGAGCACTGAATGGATTTGCATCAATGTGCTTCATACAGGATGTCCCAGGAGAAATGATCAATTTTCAGAGATACGGAAGGAATGGTCATTCATAGCAAAAAAGTGTGATAAACATGGGCTCTAAAAGGCATATCTTAAGAGCTATGAGTGATCATATCCCTGAAACTGACCAATCCTCCTGGGACACTCTGTATATTACTCAAAGCATCACTATTAAGGCTGAGATTATACTGTGTGCTCCAGCCATGTGGAATTGATTTGCTAGATGATTCTTGCACAGCAATCACAAAGAGATTGTGTGATGCAGGTTATGGATTTATCTTGGACATGAGTCTATCTAGTGTCCCAGAAAACCTGCTCCAATTTGCTTTCTTGATGTTGCAATGCCTTTTGAATGATATTGATTTAGGTCATACAGTGGGAAAAATTTACATGCACTAGGCCTGTGCTGAGTTTTGGGATTGGAGAGCTGATGCTTTTACCCCATAAGGGGGAGACTGTCTCTCTGATGAATCAGTGTTATATATATCCCTGCTTCCAAAGTCCACTATTAAACAATGGTGATAATTTGCTGTTGTGTATTAATTGCAGATTAGTAGAGTCAGTACATTCTATAACTGCTTCACCATTTTCATCATCAGCTTCATAATCCCAAACACTACTGAAACAAACGTAGTGCTTTCATTTATGTACATTGCTTGCTTTGTGAAAAGGGAAACCTGTGTCAGGTGGTTTATATACTGATGATCTACACAGCTTGTCACCTCAACTGACAGAATCTAGACATCTTTCACATCTATGAGTCCTGTGGAGAGCACTGACAAACCAGGTTTGACAAATGTTGTACTATCATATTATTGATGAGGTCTTTCAGTCACAAGATTCTTTTGTGTTTATCTCTATGAGTCTCCTGAACACACAAGACATCACACTGACACTCATGGCAAAGATCTTGCAGAAGTTCCTCTTTGCTGCAGATATTCTCTCTAACTGATAGATATAACTGTCAAAATTTGCCTTGAGAAAAACCTTTTAGAGTGACAGATTCTGGAACTGAAAATGTTCAATCATTATGATGTTGCCCACTGTACACCTTCAAGTAGGTTCCTTTCATATATGTAGATCAAGAATAGAAGTGGGCCAAGTAGGATGGCATATTTAATGTTCCCTCAAATTTAATTTTATTCCTGTGGTATAATTTAGAATGTTAAAATATGACTCTGTCCATCATTTTAATACCCTGAAGTTTTTATTTTCATTTAGTAACTACACAATCAAAATCAGGTTACCAAATATACCAACAGGTTAATTTTTCTTGTTTAGTTTCACCAGAAATGAGTTCATGAGATCATGTACTGCTTTGTCTCTAGAGAAGCCTTTACAGAAGCCAAACTGAGCAGTTGTTAGAGGGTTATTGTTAGTAATGTGATTCAATATTCTGTTAGGAGTAATTTTTTTTAAAAAAAATTGAGAACATGGGAAGCAGGGAGACGGGACTGTGATTAAAGGTCACTTTCATATCTTCATTGTGTAAAACTGTGTTGTGACAGTATATTTCAGTGTTTCAGGAGATATACCTTGACTTATTGACAGATTACAAAACAAACTCACTGGGAATGCTTTCCAGGTAGCATAAGATTTCTGTACTTTGGATGAAATACCATCACAGTCAGAAGAGCTACTGCTTTTCAGGGACCTAATGATTTATGTGATACCTAACAGCAGATTTGGTGAAACTGATGCCTTCTAGTGGAGTGCGCAATGCTTGTATGAGTAATGAACCTGCTTTTCATGCTCCATTTTATCACCCTGGGCTAGGAGAATTAACCAAATTTAGTGGCCAATGATTTAAAACTATGAAGTGTGATTGGAAAGATTTTAGAATGGTTCCGCTACTGCTAACTGGTTTGGCGGGCAGGTACATGAAGTGTGGGGAGTGAGTCATTGCCTTGTCCTTGAACGCCCTCTGACAGGAAACTGTGTTTCCTTCATTCAGTTCATTGTAGTAGCTGGCTGAGTGCAGGTCTGTTAGGACTTGATGCTGGATTCTGTCTGCATGAAAATGGACGTATAAACAGAGCAACGAGTTTGTGTGAAATTTTGTTTTAAAACCAGGAAATCAGCTTCTGAGACTTATGAATTATTAAAAACAACTTTTGGAGATAATTGTATGAGGCAGTCAAATTTTTTGTCTGGTTCAAAAGATTTAAAAATGGCCACGAATCATTTGAAGATGAACCACAGTCTGGCCGTCCTTCCACCTCAAAAATGAATGAAAATATTGTGAAAGTTCGTGCCATAGTGCACTCTGATTGTAGACTTACAATTAGGGAGATGGCTGATGAACTTAATTTAAGTTTCTATGCAGTTCAGTTGAGTGTCCACAAAATTCATTCCAAAAGTGTTGTCAAGTGACCAGAGACAATACCAACTTGAAGTGTGCCAAGAACTGATTAATCAGACTAAAAATGGCCCAGATTTGTTAAACGGGGTAACTACAGGTGACAAATCGTGGGTATATGGATATGATCCTAGTGCAGTCTTCACAGAGGAAGACTCAAGGTTCACCACAACCGAAAAAAGCACGGCAAAGTCGGTCTAAGACGAAGACAAGGTTGGTGATTTTTTTTTTATTCTACCAGTACTGTGCATTATGAATTTACCCCTGGAGGACAGACAATTAACCAAGAATATTACAAATGTGTCCTTGAGCGTTTGCATGAAAAGGTGCAGAAGAAAAGGCCTGCATTGTGGAAAGACGGGAGTTGGGTGCTACACCATGACAATGCTCCGACTCATTGTGCCTTCTCCATCTACATCTACATCAATACTCCGCAAGCCACCTGATGGTGTGTGGCGGAGGGCACCCTGAGTACCTCTATCAGTTCTCCCTTCTATTCCAGTCTTGTATTGTTCGTGGAAAGAAGGATTGTCGGTATGCTTCTGTGTGGGCTCTAATCTCTCTGATTTTATCCTCATGGTCTCTTTGCGAGATATACGTAGGAGGGAGCAATATACTGCTTGACTCTTTGGTGAAGATATGTTCTCGAAACTTCAACAAAAGCCCGCACCGAGCTACTGAGTGTCTCTCCTGCAGAGTCTTCCACTGGGGTTTATCTATCATCTCCATAACGCTTTCGCGATTACTAAATGATCCTGTAACGAAGCGCGCTGCTCTCCGTTGGATCTTCTCTATCTCTTCTATCAACCCTATCTGGTACGGATCCCACACTGTTGAGCAGTATTCAAGCAGTGGGCGAACAAGTGTACTGTAACCTACTTCCTTTGTTTTTGGATTGCATTTCCTTAGGATTCTTCCAATGAATCTCAGTCTGGCATCTGCTTTACCGGCGTTGAATTTTTGACCAAATTCCAAATTCCTGTGCTTCCACAACCACCATATTCCCCTGATTTGGCCCCTGTGGACTTCTACCTGTTTCCTAAACTGAAATTTTCATTGAAAGGGAAGCAATTTGACTCGATTGAAGACATCCAGGCAAATACGGAGAGTGTCCTTAACACACTTCAGGAAAAAATTTCAAGGAACGTTTCCCAAAGTGGAAACAACATTGGAGTCAGTGTGTTCAGTCAGAAGGGGACTATTTTGATGGAGAAGCATCACAGTAGCATGTAAGTACCACCATTATACAATTACAAGTCCATTCTTAAAACTTTCCAAACACACCTCGTATAATCACCACTGCTGTGCAGTGGCTTGTAGATGCAGATGTAGATTCTTGTGAAGGCATTATTTAATCGTGTAAAAAGGTAGTGCTACACTGTTCACTCACTTCAGAATGTAACACAACTGGCTGACATTGTAACCATGGCATACCTTTTGCATTACCATCTTCTACACAGCCTTAACTGTGGTCTTGGTATTTTGAATTTTTAATGCTTTGTACATAGTTTTTGCTAATGCTAGTGCATCTTCAAGTCTAGCTTGTATCTAGTCTTTTGCTTTCTCCCCCTGGATTCGCTATAGTTACCTTTGCCTCATTGTAAAGGAAAACTAGATTTATATTTTTAGGAAGAAATTAAATTTCTGTTCTATTTTGTGCCTTTGGTAATGTTCTTATCATTGTTTGTCTCTTTGGACAGTGGACTGAGAAAGCATTTATGACAGTGAAATTGTACTTTTATTTTCTGACCTTGATGTGTTTGATGAGGATACCTATTTATTGTCATTTGACCATCATGGTCAAACAAACTATTTTTGATGGGATTCACAGGTATTTCAGAAAATCAATGGTATTTAATAATAAATTAGCAACCCTCATTTCAAACCAAAATTGGAAACCATGAAAATTATGTGAGCTCACTCAGTACTATTCAATATGAAATCAATACTGAAATCACTACATACTTCCCAGTTACTTATTGTAAGTCTTATAGTCTCTGTCTAACTTCCTGATGAAGTGTAAAACATTTCCTGTTTGGGGCCCATACACCATTAGAACCACTATCTTGTATGCTTCCAAGTCTATTACTGACACACAGCACTGTACCACCCTGTCCTATACTGTGCGAACCACTGTGGAGTGCATGTCATCGTGTGTTTCCCAATGCATCAGTTATTAGGGGCTTCTTCCCATTCTATTCACATATTGAGCACAGTAAAACTGATTGCTTAAAACCGTCTGAGTGAGATGCAATTAGCCTTATCTCATCTTCTGATCCCTATGTGGATGGTACATGTGGTATTGTAGCATATTCTTAGGTACCTTACGTAATGCTGGCTCTTGAAATTTTGTTAGTAGGCTTTCATACGACAATTTGCATCTGTCTTCAACTGTTCATCAGTACAGTTTCTTCAGCATCTCTGTGACACTCTACCATGTGTCAAACAAACCATTTCAATTCGGTACTGCTTCCACACACTCAGGTAATATTCTAGGATGGGTCACACAAGTGTATGGTAGGTAATCTCCTTTGTAGACTCAGCGGATTTCCATAGCATTCTTCCAATCAAACGACATTAAGTACTGAGTATTCTGGGATAGTGGCTCATGACACCGTGCCCCAAGTATCTGGTGCTGATGATAGATGTCACATTCAGTGAGTCATCCCTATACAGAGATTCAGTCATCCTCTTCAAGAAAATAATCACAATGTATTTGAATTATTGTCATATTCGTTATACACTCTGTATGTGTTTGTACCCCAATCAGACAGCAGGCTGTATGCAGTCAGTCGGGGTAACTTTTTATTGATCCAGGTATCTTTGTACCACTTACCACTTTTCTTTGAAATGGCTGCTGCTTCCACTACTTGCATTATTTTGTACTAAAAGTAACGGTTTTATTATCTCTGTGATCTCTAATTAGTATCTCTGTTGTCTTTCTAATTTAATGCAATCTCTTAGGTTTGTGATTATCCTTTGATTGCGTTGGCTGTGAAGAGCCCTTCCGCTGACAGTGATTTCACTTGAACAATGCTGGGTCAGTAAAAGTATCTTAATACTTCAAAGTAAAGCTACAGTACACTGTTTAGACGTGTTATTTTACACACTGCATTAGATATAGGAAAAAATTTTTGTTTTTTAATACTGTCTAAAGTTATCCTGAATGAATATGTAACTTTGTATCAGCATTAAAATTGAAATTTTCCTCTAATAGGACATACACTTTCACATTTACAAGCACTCAGGGACGGTAGATGTAAAAGATTACTTTGTCTGTTTTAATGCATAATTTATTTTGTGTCCAGTATTTTCAAAAAATGGTTAACAATGTCACAAAGTTGCTGCAATTGACTGTACATGAGCTTTTATCTGACAAGGGAACCTTATGGACTTGTCACACTTGCTTTTTTTTTTATATGTACAAAAGGAGCTGAAAGTCTGTGGCCAGACATTAGTTTTGTAAAGCATTGAAACACAATTTTGAAGAAGAAAACCTTGAAAAAGTTGCCTCTTAAATAAAAATTATTTCCTACCAATGTTAACTGCAATATTTACACAAGCATTTTGTAGATGCCTGTTTGTATTGAAGTATGGTGACAGAAGAGTATCCTTAACCATTTTTCTTACTTTTATTTAAGTTCTATATTTTTTACCAAGTGGAAATTGTAATAAAGAAATGTTGAATCATAAGTTTCTGGTGAAAATACTGTCTTTTTACTTTTGATTATGGGTCATATGAAACAAATCAAAGTTTCACACAGACATGACTTACATATGTCAATAATATTCCAGAATGAATTTCACCCCATATATCTCCTATGTTTACTGCTAATGCATGCTAATTTTTTCTTTCTTCATTCCATAGAGAAACAAGCATATGAAATGCACCAGTACTGCTGACAAAACTTCTTGGCAGATCAATCTGGTTTTTATCTGTGAGGAATTTTCATTTCAGAGCACACTCTCCTGCAGAGTGAAAATTCATTCTAGAGTATTACTAATTTCTATAAGTCATTTTACATGTCTGTATCAAATTTTAATTTGTTTCATATGAGTCATTATTGAAAATACACACATCAGAAAAAGCTTTGCGTCACTCAGGTTCCCAGAACTCCTGAAGACAGACATTGACTGTGGACATTGTATCACAGACACAGTCCCTTTGACTGTTCAGAGATGTCACTAAACCCGCCCAAAGATGTAAACAACCATGCATGCGCACTGCCTATTAGATGGAGGGGGTCCGACAGCTGATCAGTTCCAGTCCTTCCACCAGAAAACAGATACACAGCTCATGTTGTCTGTAGTTGTCAATACCGCAGTTCAATCGAGTCCACATTGTTATTTTGTGCCAGGAAAGGCTCTCAATAAGGGAAGTGTCCAGGCATCTTGAGTGAACCAAAGCGATGTTCGGACATGGAGGAGATACAGAGAGAGACAGGTACTGTCGATGACACACTTCGCTCAGGCCACCCAAGCGCTACTACTGCAGTTGGTGACCACTACCTACAGATTATGACTTGGAGGAACCCTGACAGCAACACCATCATGTTGAATAATACTTTTCGTGCAGCCACAGGATGTTGGGTCACGAATCAAACTGTGCGCAATAGGCTGCATGATGCGCAACTTCACTCCCGACGTCCATGGCAAGGCCTATCTTTGCAACCACAACACCATGCAGTGCGGTACAGATGGGCCCAACAACGTGCCGAATGGACCACTCAGGATTGGCATCATGTTATTTTCACCAATGCCTTCAACCAGACAATCGTCTGAGACATGTTTGGAGGCAATCTGGTCAGGCTGAACGCCTTAGACATACTGTCCAGTGAGTGCAGCAAAGTGGAGGTTTCCTGTTTTTTTGGGGTGACATTATGTGGGGCTGATGTACGCTGCTGTTGGTCATGGAAGGTGCCAAATACCATCCTCCGACTGATAGTGTAACCATATCGGCAGCATATTGGCATGAAATTCGTCTTCATGGATGACAATTTGTGTCCCCATTGTACACATCTTGTGAATGACTTCCTTCAGAATAATGACATCGCTTGACTAGAGTGGCCAGCATGTTATGCAGACATGAACCTCATCAAACATGCATGGGATTGATTGAAAAGGGCTGCTTATGGATGATGTGACCCACCAACTACTCTGAGGGATCTATGCCGAATTGCCATGGAGGAGTGGGACAATCTGGACCAACAATGCCTTGATGAACTTGTGGATAGTATTCTACGGCGAATATAGGCATGCATCAATGCAAGATGATGTGCTACTGGGAATTAGAGGTACCATTGTGTACAGCAGTCTGGACCACCATCTCTGAAGGTCTCACTGTATGGTTGTACAACACGCAATGTGTGGTTTTCATGACCAATAAAAATGGTGGAAATGATGTTTATGTTGATCTCTATTCCAATTTTCTGTACAGGTTCCAGAACTCTTGGAACCAAGGTGATGCAAAACTTTTTTGATGTGTGTTAAATGATGTTATTTTCATTAGAAAATTATAAGTCAATATTTATCCATCATAATTTCCACTTGCATAAAACAGAATTTCAAAGAAATTGTCACAAAGGTGATTTGAACCAGAGACTCTTCTGTCACCAGTTGTTGACACTAAAGTGTCAGCTATAGGCATCTACAAAACATCTGCATAAATTTTGCTCTGAACAGCGGTAGGAATTCCTCTCATTTTAGAAGCAAATTTTTTGAGTTTTTCTTTTTTAAATTTGTGTCACAATACCTTAGGAAACTAGTATCTTAACATAAACTTTCAAATCCTATAAATATACATTAAAAACTGACAAAATCCAGTCCACAGGGTACTCCTCGTCAGACAGAAGCTCATACACTCACATGCATAAAATCCATTCAACTTGCTCTCTTATCAGATTACAAACACATTCAGAGAGCATAACAAATCTGACAACATTTCAAATACCGGATGGTTACAATTACAGTACAGATACTCACAGAGGTGCAGTGTGGCTTGCAATTATCATATGGCAGCGAAACTGTGTCAACACAGAACCAATTAATGCTGGGACACAATTAGTTTCAATTGTGGCCACTAAGAGCAAATCCAGAGCTATACACTGTTTGTATGGGGGTATGACATCTACACTGTCATTTGACAAGCCATAAAGTGAGTGAACAGTATGGCTATCACTGTTAGTGAAACTGTTTTATGTGAATGGCAGCAATTACAGTGCTGCATTGAGAGAGTATTGCTGATTGAAAGGTCATTAAATTGTTTAAAGAAGACGACAATGAAATTCAAAAACACAGATGTGCTCGATGTGGCACCTGGAACAGGGAGGCATCCTATCCCAGTGGAAGTTATTGTTGGGGTCGCTGTTGCTGTAAGTAACTGTGCAGCACAAGCCTCAGGTAGCACAAATGTTCATGCACCATCATGAGAATTGTCCAACCCATGGTCTACAGTACAGAAAGCTTTGTAGTCTATTTTACACTGGTACCCGTACAAGAGCCAGACAGTGCAGCATCTGAAACCTTATGGTCTGCAATAACATTATGAATTTGCTCTTTGGTTTCTGGCATGGACTGAAGTTGATGACACGTGGCCAGGCAATATTCTATGGAATGATGAGGCACAGGATGTAGTGAATGCACAGACCTGCCAAATCTGGGATACTGCTAAACCATGTGTTGTGCATGAAGAGCCCTTACAGTCACTAGTATGTGACTGTGTGGCATGGATTCACAAGCACCTTTATTCTTGGTCTGTTCCTCTTTGATGAAACTATACCCAGAGGGCCTGTAAAGTGTACTGTAACATCTGCACATTTTCAAGATCTCTTTGCACAGCATGTGATTCCTGCTTTGGAAGAGCACAACTGTGCTGAAACCACTGTTTTCTTGCAAGCTGGGACAACATCTCATGTCACTCCCGCAGTGAAAGATCCACTTAAAGTAACCTTTCATTAAAGTATTATGTCCATAGGTTTCCTAGATGCATGGGCTGCAGGGTCACCTATCTGAATCCATGTGAATTTGGGTCTGGGTATATCTAAAAGAATGTATTTACCAGGACATATGCAATCTCTTCCTGATCTGCAGGCAAGTGTACAGGAACACATTGCTCAGATTCACTGGAAATGTTATGAGAAAATTTTGATCATGTCGTTTTATGGACGCAGCATTTCACGAACATCTACAGTGCTCACATTGAACAAACTGTGTAAACAAAGCTTAATAATACAACTAATATTATGCCTTCCTCACTTGTTTAACTTTTTCTGCCCTTGTCCTGTTGCTAATCCATTACACATGGAAACATTTCTATACATCTATACTAGATTTGCAACTGGTGGCCACAACAGGAACTAATTTTCTTTCAGCATAAATTGGTTCTGTAGAATAACTACAGTTCACACTGAACCTATGTGAGTAGCTGCTCTTTAATTACAACCACCCAGTACAATGCAGTCAGTTTCACATGTCCTGGAAAGAGACTACTCACTGAGTGTGACATCTACCCACCATACAAGATACTTGGTGGCATTACGTCATGAACCGTGACCCCAGAAAACTCAACTGAAGTTTGCCGCCTACTTTACTTGCAACTGCACATGTGATCATTCGATTTCATATTCATAATTTTTTTTTCATTTGGTGATGTGCACAATATTACACTTCTGAACAATGCCTGAAACTGACCTGCATTCTTGTGAAGTCCCCTGGACTTGACCGGGCTTGGACAATTTGGACTACTCTGAATCACATTCAAAAGGACCGTGGAAGATGTGCACAGACTGTCCATAATTGGGGAAAATCTGCATCACTGACTTGTGACTGTGGTGCTGAGTGACATGTTCACATTTTATCAGCATGTCCCATTTGTGTTACAGTCTTGTTGGAAGCTTTCCTGTCAGGAGAGAGTTGTGTGATAAACTATATAAAAGATATTTATATTCACCCATAGTTATTGTACTCTTTGTTATATCATGGTGGGAAGCTGTCTTGAAGTGTTAACATGTTGTAGTTTAGAAACATTTTTGTATATAAATATATCTAAAAACAAAGATGATGTAACTTACCAAACAAAAGCATTGGTACGTTGATAGACACACAAACAAACACAAACACACACACAAAATTCAAGCTTCCACAACCCACAGTTGCTTCATCAGGAAAGAGGGAAGGAGAGGGAAAGACGAAAGGATGTGGGTTTTAAGGGAGAGGGTAAGGAGTCATTCCAGTCCCGGGAGCGGAAAGACTTACGTTAGGGGGAAAAAAGGACAGGTATACACTCGCGCACGCACACATATCCATCAGCACATATACAGACACAAGCAGACATATTTGTATATAAATAGTTATTCTTGTGATTCAAAAATTCATAACTTATGCCATATGATAAATAAAATAATAATAATCTGAGTATCTACACCTATCTCAATCACCTTTGCACAGGTACAAAAATTAAACTGGGTAATACTCCTGGATTTGTATTTGTAAAGAAAAATTTGAAAATGGGGTTGGGCTTTTCTGGTTTTGCATTGCTGTCACCGGTTTCAGTTTGGTGACATTCATTACTAAGTTGGATGCCCAAAGAGCCTTTACGTATGACCAGTATTTTTTGGGTTTTGTGATTTCTTTATACAACAGTCATGCAGTCAGTGAACTGACTGAAACAAGGACTTAAGGGTCCTTTTTTATTTAGTAGTTCAGTTTTTCAGAAATATTTAGCATAAAAAGATGTAGTGAAAATATTGGAAAATACAGGGATTTGACAGTGTGCTCTTGTTACACTGAATTATCCTGGAATTAATCATGTAAGTAAAGTCTTACTGGAAACATTCTGTCCCCTCTCTAATTGCCCAACTGGTTCCTTGCAATGTATCTGAAACCTTAGAAAAGAAAAGTTCCAAGATAATTGTTTTAAACAGCAAAAGTCAAACAATTGGTCACACCAAGGAAACATTTTAATTTCAATGGAAACAATGTGGTTTACCAGTCCTCACCTTGTCTGTTCCTTCAAGAGAAGCTTTCTAAAATAATATCTACCACAGCCAAATAATAACACATTTAAAAATCATGACTGCTTTGATATCTAATGAAAATATTAATGAAAAACATTTTACCATGCTTGAAAGCATTTTTTACATGCAATGCAATTCTCTAATTTTGGAGGCATTTAAATAACAAATCAGATATGTTTTTTGGCTAGTAAGATAGATATATTTCTAAAGTTCAGAATAAAATATTGAAAAAGAATGCCAGAGTTTGAATTTCCAAACATTTGCATGCAAGTTGGTGTTTCATATACAGAGCCTCAGTCTCATACAACGTACTGTGCAATGTGTGAGATGATAAAGTTTTCACGGATTTCAACATAAGTTAATACACCAGCAAAAAACTGTGAGGCCGTAGCTCCTGTGATTACTATAATTCTATGTAATACAGCAGTGATTTTGAAATGATAATTCATGTGTGAAAAATTAATTAATGGAATTAACAATGGGTGACTTAACGAATAAAACTGTAAATTCATGGTCTCTGTTTTCCCAGCCATTCGTTATCAATTTTTCCAATTCTTGCTCATATATGGATCCAGTTTTTATCATGTAGTGGTCATTAATAGTTATACTCCAACATTTTCAATAAACAACTGTATACTGGTCCTGCAGCAATAAAACTGTTGTATGCACGAGTTTGGTTTATGCAATCACCTCTAGCAACTGTGGGAGGTAGCATGAAGTGGCTGGTTTAGCCATTTAATTCCTGGCTTAAATTAAGGCTTTTATGCCTCTAATGTCGTGCTGTCAACCAGAATGTCAGCAAAATTCCAGTAATTGCTGACACATAATCCACAGGCAAAATTCACAAAAATATTGCAAGCATTACATAGTATGACTTCACCAGCTGCTGAAAAATATCTGAAATGTGAATATTGTAAATATTCTGCCACCTACTTCTTGTATCCATTACAGGTACTAAAATTAATTGAGCTTGTAACAAAACAGGTGGATTCTCGCCATCGGTTACGTTTTTTTTCCTTCCACCCCTCCTCCAAAAAAAAGTATTTCTTTTTTAAAAAATATTTTCAATATTATCATTTATATGGAATGTGCACAGTAGATATATTGACTCAGGGCTTATCCGACTCTACTTTATTATCCATTACATTCTGTGGGTTATTTGGATTCCATCAATGTAATTTGTTTATCTAAAAACTGTGCTAATTACAAATACCAGTAATTTTAGATTGGGTTGTCATTGTTTGGATGCAAACATATACCTGATTACTAACTTCCTGATAAAATAGATGAAAAAGATATGTAAATTTACTACACTCTTGCTGATCTGGCCATTCCTTGCATTTATGGGTACCATATTATTGGAAGTGCTTGATTATTGAGAGTGTCTTAAATTTAAACAAATAAGAATTGTACTCTATTAATGCCAAAGATACATCCAATTCCATAGAAAAGTTAGTCCTTGAGTGTGTGTGTATAATATAGAATTACTCACTATGAAATAGGTCCCAACAGCAATATGCTTTATTACATAACGGCTCTACAAGTATTACTTCGGTATTGCATGTTTCTGATGGTTGCATATGTACTGCAGGAAGAAGTCTACAGATTCAGCATCAGCAGTGTGAGATATCTTCATGTTCTCCCCTCCTAAGTCCTCTTTTTCATCACTTATACCATAATTTTCTTGTGTGCTTTTGATTATCTCATTGTCTGTTAAGGTTTGCTCATAAATAACACTTGCTCAGCTCAACTTATTTCTAATCACAAGTTTCTGCTGGGAGTCTTGCATAGCATGTTTCCTTTTAGAGGCCATGATACCGTATGGTAAAGGAAGCCATCATTTCAAATATGTATGACATTTAAACTAATTAACACCACTGTTGAAAACAAGAATTTATTATTATATGCATCATTTCTGCTTGAGTGACTAGAAGCTGGATATGGGCTGGATTACAGAGAGACCAGACTACTGAGGGCCAGATTAGTGAGAGTTTTGTGTAACCATAACATTTATACAGCCAATATCAGAAACATTTTATTTTGGAAAATACAGGGATTTGACAGAGTGCTCTTGTTATACTGAATTTCATTTCAGAGTTTTTTTCAGTTAAAACATTATCACTGGTGTAGAATTCCGTTTTTAGACAAACTTGCCAGTGTAATTCAATTGGAATTATTGTTGTATTTAAAATACCTCATACAAAAAAAATCTTTTCCACTATTCAGTTAATCAAAAATGTATATCTTCAGTTGTAATTTGTGAAAATTTAGTAAACAACAATAGGTAAATTCAATTGTAATTTTTATAAATCTATAATGGTGTTGTGTTGGAAGCCATTTTAGGTCAGTCTGCAGAATGTTATGAAATGCACAACAATTATGCTCAAAAATAAGGTATAATGTACTGTAGGTGATTTACTTCAGTTTATAAGTCATAAAATGTTCTGTGATCTACCTAAATTTCATATATGGGAGTTCACTCCATGATTCAGTCAACGTTTTTTAATGACTGACTGTGAACTGCAATCAGTTTCATGAACTGTGTTAATCTCCAATCATGCTTTTTGTGACAGTAGGGTCAAACTGTGAATTGTGTTGCTTCCAATAGTTGGTACCTTTGTTCATTGTTTTCATGTAGAAATTCATGTTGAACTTCAAGGACAATGGTTAAGAACTTTAATCAGTGACTATGTTAATTATTTCTTTGCCACACATGAACTGTTGTGTCCCTTCAGTGTTAGATTATTGCACTTGAACAGTTACACTATAGATCATAAACCAAGTGTAATATGTGGCTAGCTGATTATCTGTGCATAAATTAAGTAGATGAGACTTGATTTGCTTATAGACCATAGGTTATTCAACATATAAATGCAATTAAAGTGTTTGAACTGTAATGTCAGTGTAGACTACATCATTGACAGTAGGCTATTTTTGCAACCAGTTTACAGCCAAATTCGATGGTGGCAAAGCTACCAATAACATATGAGTGCTGGTAAAAACAGATATGCTGCAATTCTGCAAGTTGTGTATTGTATACAATGCACATTAAACCATTATTTCACCACTTGGGGAATTCATTTTCATAAGGGATCATGTATGACACCCCATACTAGTATACTACAGACAATGAAGCTAAATAAAAGAAAAGAAAAAAGAAAAAAAAAACTCTTGTGCTCTTGTGAAAGTCAAGTAGCTAATTCATCGGTGCAATAGTCACATCTAAAAGAAAGATTACACATGATGATCTCTGTGACAACTGAAGTCTGATACAGAAGCCCATCAGTCATTTACCTTATTGGAAATTCCACCATCATATTGATTCTAACAAATATTGGAACACACAAGAAAAGGAGTAACAATACTGTCTGTACAGTTCAAAAAACATATCCCTAACAACAACAAAAGTGATGAAGATGTCTGCTGTGAGAGACAATTTTGCTTCCTTTCAACAATAATGAACCTATCATTTTAGTACTTCCACTAAAGAACAGAATGTTGTTCTAAAACCACTGGAAAAATATTTTCTGTTATAAAAGTACTGACCTTCAATGTTAAAAATCTTAAGAAATTTCAGGCTCCATACAAAATTAATCAAATTGATAAAACTCACCTTATAACCAACACTGTATCAAAAGTCAAGTTCAGGGGGGAACAATCTGGGCCATTCATCTTAAAAACAGGTTTAAGACAAGGAGATTGCTTGGCACCCCTGCTGTTCAACTGTGCTTTAGGATACATAATGAGGGAATTAACCCAAGTTGGAAGACCCAAAGACAACATAAGATTAAATTGTCTAGGATTTGCTGATGACCTTGCTCTCTTGTCCAGCAGTATTCAGGAAACCAACAAGAAGTTATCTCAGTACAAGAAATAGCACAGAAAATTGGTCTTGGAATATCTTTTGAAAAAACAGTCATAATGTTAACAGACCCACCACTCTTAAACAAAATTGCCATAGTAAACCAAGAAATGAAAATTGTAGATACATTTAAATATATGGGAGAAATCGTGGCATAATGTAACAGAATAAACAAATTGACCAGAGCACAATGTATCACCAAGAACACCTACAACAAAAAGAGCATGTCAACAGCAGCAAAATTAAAACACTACAAAACAGACACTCAACCAGAAATAACATACACGAGTGAAACCATCTTTAAAACAACTAACACTGCACAAATAGACAAAATACTCAAAATAGAGAGAAGAATCATCAGAACATGCATCAACAAATCGTATCAGAAAGATGGACACTGGAGAGTAGCTACAAATGAAGCAGTCTACAAGGAAATAGAACCGGTAATGAGTACAATCAGGAAGAAACTCATTTGATTTTTCAGACATCTAATCAGTACACCAGAGAAGAGGATCATTAGGAGAGTAACAGAAAAATTGTGGAAGACCTAAGAAACAAAACTGACAAAATCAGGGAACTCACAGACAAACAAACCAGACTGCAAACGAGAATCAACAAACAGACAATAGGAAGGGTGATTTCTGATGAAGAAAGAAGGCTGAGATCTGAGAGAATGAAGAAGTACTGGGCTGACAGGAAGTTGAAAAATTCTCTGCATAAAGTTGGCTAGAGTGGTCCAATGAAGGCTATAAAATGTAAATAAAATAATTTAAAAAAATAAATAAAAGTACTGACATTGGAAGCTACCTTTATTACCAATGGGTAAGGAAACAGTTGGTATATTCCAGTTAATTATAAGTGCTGAGAGACGAAATGTTTCTTTTTTTCAGTATTACTGGGCCTGTTTCACTAAACAAAAAATATTCAGACATAGGGGATATAAAAATGAAAACACTGGCATACTATGCTTACTTTCACTCCATAATGTCATATGAGATTATTTTTTGGGGTAATTCATCAAGCCAAGCTAAATTTTTCCAGTCACAAAAATGTGCAGTATGAGTTACATGTGGTGTGAACTCAAGAACATCCTGCAGAAGCCTGTTTAGGGAACTAGGGATAGTAACTACTGCTTCCCAATATACTTATTTGTTAATGAAATTTGCCATTAAAAATATACGACTTTTTCAAACCAACAGCTCAGTTCATGGAATCAATACTAGAAATAAGAATAATCTTCACAAGGATTTAAAGTCATTTGCTCTGGTACAAAAAGGTGTGCATTATTCAGGAACATACATTTTCAACTACTTGCCAGCAGCCATAAAAAGCTTAACAACCAATGAAATTCAGTTTGAGAGAAGCCTAAAGGATTTATTGGTGGCCAACTCCTTCTACTCCATTGATGAATTTCTCAGTAGGACCAACTGATTTTTGTATTATAACTTCTGCACAATTTCAGTGCAGTAATGTGCTCATTGTAAATAAGTGTGTGTGTGTGTGTGTGTGTGTGTGTGTGTGTGTGTGTGTGTGTGTGTGTAAGTACAATCTAACTTCTGCACCATCTCAGTGCAGTAATGTGTTCATTGTAGATAAGTATTATAATAGTTCTACTACATATTTATTACCTTATAAGTAAATAAAACTTTTTTATTTTAAATTCAGGGCATTAGTCTTTGCAAAATAATTCTTTCATATCACGTTCATTAAAAAAAATGAGGATCATTCCACCTGGAACCTGTGGAAGGTACATTAGCTTATTTGCTTCAGTTGTAAATATTTGTCAAGTATTATTGTTTTTCTGACATGTTCTACATCCTGGAGCAATTTGAATGAAAGTAAATCTAATCTAATCTAATCTAATTCAGCAGGAGGTGTACGGCTTGGCTCTGAGCACTATGGGACTTAACATCTATGGTCACCAGTCCCCTAGAACTTAAAACTACTTAAACCTAACTAACCTAAGGACATCACACACATCCATGCCCGAGGCAGGATTCGAACCTGCGACTGTAGCGGTCACACGGTTCCAGACTGAAGCGCCTAGAACCGCACGGCCACACCAGCAGGAGGTGTATTCAAGGCTTTTTCTGGATGACTGAACATGCACTCATCATGTCATCAATCAAGGAATGACATGAAATTTTGAAATTCTGATAAGATAAAACTTATGTCCCAGTTAACACCATGTACTACAGATAAAAAATAGAATTATGCTACTAGGGTGTAGATTCATCTTCAGTCATATTACCCATTTTCTTACTTACAAGATCAAGAATGCTGGATGGTCTACAGCTTCCTTCAATAAACAGAATCTAGTTATACATTCTGAGCTGATGTATTCTTTGAAATAATTGCACCAACATCTCACTTTCTTATTTCCACCCATCTAAGATGAAAAGGGAAAAGTAAAATTTCACAGAATCATCTAACTTATTCTCCAGATGATCTATCTAACCTAGCCCAAAACTGCTGGATAATTTATCTCAGTTTATACTTCTGTTAGACATTATTCTACATCTATACTCTGCAAACCACCTTGAGGTGCATGGCAGAGGGTACGTCCCATTGTACCAGTTATTAGGATTTCTTCCTGTTCCGTTCACGTATGGAGCGTGGGAAAGACGACTGTTTGAATACCTTAGCGCATGCAGTAATTATTCTGATCTTATCTTCATGATTTCTGTGTGAGTGATATGCAGTGGGTTGTAGTACATCCCTAAGGTAATCACTTAAAGCTGGTTCTTCAAGCTTTGTTAACAGACTTCCTCTGGATAGTATATGTCTATCTTCAAGAGTCTTCCAGTTCAGTTCCTTCAATGTCCCTGCGACACTCTCCAATGGACTAAACAAACCGGTGACCATTCATGCTGTCCTTCTCTGTATACATTCAATATCCCTTGTTAGTCCTATCTGGTACAGGTCCCACTCACTTGAGCAATATTCTAGGATGGGTCACATGAGTGATTTGTAAGCAATCTCTTTTATAGACCGAATGTACTTACCTAGTATAGACCACCTGCTTTACCCACAACTGAATCTATGTGATCATTCCATTTCATTTCCCTACAAAGTGTTACACTCATGTATTTGTATGAGTTGGCCAAATCCAACAGTGACCCATTGATATTATATATAGGATACTACATTTTTTTGTTTTGTGAATTGCAAAATTTTACATTTCTGAACGTTTAGAGCAAGTTGCCAGTTTCTGCACCACTTTGAAACCTTACCAAGATCTGACTGAATATTTATGCAGCTTTTCTCAGATAGTACTTCATTACAGATTACTGCATCATCTGCAAAAAGTCTGATTTTACTATTAATATTGTCTACAAGGTCATTAATATACAATATGAACAGCAAGCATCACAACACCCTTGCCTGGGGCACACCCAAAGTTACTTCTAGATCTGTTGATGACTCTCAATCCAAGATAACATGCTCTGTCCACTGTACCAAAAAATCCTCAATCCAGACACAAATTTTACTCGAGGAGAGGTCAACGGATAATTTCACCACATATTGTAGCAGCGTATGTGTGGTACTGAGTCAAATGCGTTTCAGAAATCAAGGAATGCTGCACTGACCTGGTTGTCTTGTCTACAGCTTTCAGCATGTCATGTGAGAAAAGTGCAAGTGGTGTTTTATATGATCAATGTTTTCAAAAACCATGCTGGTTGGCATTGAGAAGGTCATTCTGTTCATGATATCTCATTATGTTTGAGCTCAGAATATGTTCTAAGATTCTACAGCAAATCGATGTCAAGAATATTTGATGATTGTTTCATGGATCACTTTCATTTGGAAGTTACAGAAATTGAACAGATACACATTAGTATCATATTACTACAGGCATAATTTGAGAAAAGGGGGAATGGATGCACAGGGTAGTTATAATTAAGTTTCCATTACTGGAACTACTGTGGACAGAAAACTATTTACTGTAAGGATACCCAGCTTTACAGGAATGATCTTTTGATTGTGTGCTGCAGAATGTGCATTGTTAGCAGTGTTAGGGCTATGATTTGGCATTAGGCACTGGTACTGGTAGGGAAATATAGGGCTCAAACACAAGAATCAGTGCATATTACACATGCTGACAGTCAACATGGGTCTGGACAGTGTGAGCAGGGCTTTATTTGTAAAGCTGTTTTATCAAAACAACAGCAATTGTGCTGCTGCTTTCCATGAGTATCAATGCATTAAATGAATACAGAGAGATCCTCTTTCTGTGCCGAGGTTGAAGTATATGATTTGGAAGTTCGAATTAACTAGTGATTTGGGTATTGCTATTGGAGAGGTCAACAGCCGATTGCACCACATATTGTAGCACAAGTTACTGTTGCCAGGGCTGAGAATTCTGGACACAGTGTGCAATCTTCATTCCATGGTTCACCATTAAAAAAGTTTTACGAACAGTTGTCCTGTAATCTCTATATAGTGTGGGTCCAGGCTATTGTGAATGTAGATGGCCATCACATTGAGTAATGTTGGTAACCTGGAATGAAAACATAGTACACAATTAATAAATGTGACCCTCCTATGTGGAAATTAAAATGTGTTTCTTTCAATGGTTTATTTGTTCTCTCTTTTCTGCATGTCCTTGCAAATGTTTCTACACTGTTTCATTTTCCTAGGATCACTTTGTCATGTGGGCCCTCTCAAGCAGTAAAAAAAGTGGAATTAAGTCCCAAGCCACTACACTGGAAAGCACTTTTAATGCTGTACTTTAGTAATAGACTTGGAAATATACAAATAGCACTTGTGACAGAATGTAGGTGCTCTATGATGTATGTTTAAAACTTCATCAAGGAATTTTGAGAGGGTACTTACTAATCAGACTTAGTAGAATTAAACATAAACTGCACTCATGGATTAGGTCTTCTGGCAGTTCTGACTTCTGTGTACAAGGCAGTATGAGTATCATGGGACACGTGATCAGTGGGTCACCAATCGCCTCAGCTGTTATTGCCCATAGATGAATCCTGGTGATGTTGCTGCTGCTTTATTCTAGAAGCCCCTCATTTGACCTTACAAGGGCTGAGTCAACTCCATACCAGACATCCCTAACCCAGAAAAAAATCTGAGGAGGTACCAGGAATTGAACCCAGGTCCTTCATCACCAAAGGGAGCTATCTGTTCAGTTATGGAGGTGCTTCTTAGTAGAAATAACAGGAAGTTTCAATACTGATTTTGCATCCAAGGAAATAATTGTGTTTGGAGATTTCAATACTGATTTCGCATCCAATAGTTCTGACTCAAGGTATTTAGTATTGCTGATGTCCAGCTTTAGTTTGATTCCCAAAGTAGTGTTCCCATCAATTATAAGATGATAGAATGCAACAGCTGCTGATAATTTATTTGTAAAGCCAACTGTCTTTCATAAAATGGATGTAAGTCCCATAAGAAATGATTGATCTGACCATGATGGGCAAATGACAGCAGTACAACAACCCTACCAACCAATTTAAGGTAAAAAAGGAAAACTAAAATTTCAGAGAACAGTAAGTTCTGACTCAGTTTCCCTATACAGGAAGAATTACTGGATGAACAACAGGAACAAGTTTACCTATTACACACTTTAGATGATAAATTTAATTTTGATATTTTCTAAAAATACTCTTGCATCACTATGAATCAAATTTTTCTTTACAACAGGTCAGGAACAACTACAATTGAAGCTAAGAGAAAGATTGGCTAACACCCAGGATTGAAATATCTTGTACCAGGAAGATACAACTTTATTGAAAGCAGAGGACTAGCTACAATTCAAACATTAAGATACATTACATACAATATAGCAAAATTATTCATTGTGTCATCAGAAAAGTTCGTATTAAGCACAAAAAATTCAAAGTACCAAGAACAAGTAAAGGTCACAAAGAGCTTTAGTAGGCAGCAAATGAATAAAACTGATAAGACAGATGATACTGAACTCTCTGATAACAGCAGTAGCAAGACAGGTGGTATTAAATTCTAATCATTGGCCACTAAGTTCAATGAGTTCTTCCTACCAATATCTGAAAACACAGGGACAAAAATGCACCATTGAAAGCAAATTCATTAGACTTACTTGCACAGGAATTGCATACTCCACTAACAAATATCAGTTTTGCAAAATCAACTGTTAGAGAGACCATAAACATTATTGCATCACTAAAAAGCAGTAACTTTTCCAAATATGATGATTTTTCTTCAGACATCGAAATTCTCTGCTGATTTGGAAGAGACCCTTTGCATTACCTCTGTAGGAAGGTAAAATGTTATGGTTGTAAAATATTCCCCTTATACTGACAATAAAAAACGATGATGACATTAAAAAATGATACGTATGGAAATAAGACCTAATTTGGAGTGTGAAAAAAATTAAATATGGTGTCATGCAAGGTGTGCATGGGCCACATAAAATGATTTTCCTGGGAGATTGGAGGACTCTTAAAAATTTTTGTTGATGACATATGTATGCTAATAAAAGGTACAGGCACCTTGCACACAGTTGATTCATGGGAAATAATTGAAACTTTAACTTTACAAAAACTCATACAGGATGAATCAGGTGGAAAGGTACTTGCTTTGACGGGTGACTCTGAACAAAAAATGTCATATGAACATATGTCCTTTTCTTAATAGTTTCCAAAGAAACCAATGAAAATGCAGGTGGTCTAATGTTTTGTATAGTTGTGTACTTTTCCTTGCAAAAGATGTTAAAAAAGTCCACCATCAAATACAATGCATTTTGCAGCTCTTGTAGACAGCTGCTGTGTTGCTGATCAGAGTTCATTTGTATGGTCCTTTACTTGAGCACATGCACATAAACCAAGAAGTTCCTCCTTTGTCTCCACTCTGCACTTGTGGAATTCGCTCTGAAGCCAACTCCATAAAGAGTAATCCAATGGAGTAGGATATGGTGACATTGGTGGCCAAGAAATGTCTCTATGGTAATCAATCCAGTGACCAGGACACATTTTAGTGAGGTATTGTGCTGCTGGCTGTATGGAATGTGTAGGAGCTCTGACATGCTGAAAGTACGTATGACATTGTGTTTCCAAAGGAGTATACTCCAAGCAATTTGGCAATACATTTGAAGAAAATCAAGATACCATACTCCATTAAAACAATTATTTAAAACAGCTGGACCAATGAGTCGGTCTTCAATAATGCTGCACCTCACATTCACTGACAAACGTTGTTGAAAATTCATTTCCACAGTAGTGTGTATATTTTCATCTCCCCATCATCTGCTAGCGAAGAAGGACATGTGACTGATGCCCATGATTTTCAAATAGCTGTATGTCAAATACAGTTAAGAGAAGGGCAAATGTTCATTTGAAGTTTTTTATTCAGAGTCACTAATACTATATACCCTCAAAGCATGGACCCTTCCTCCTGACTCAATCTGCATTATACAATTCAAAATAAATAAAACTAACATAATGGTTCAAAAATAGAGATTAATGGGTCTACACTGGGTGAGGTGCCTTGGGTATCCAGGCTGCAGTGTCAGCAGGACATGAACAAGTTGACCAGAAATCTCAGTCCTGCACTTACAATTAATGTGTTGGCCTGATGATGGTTTTGTGTGCATACTTTTGTGACAAATCGTATTTGTAATTAATAAAATGAGTGAATTTAGGATGAACAGTGCAATTTACGGCCACAGTACAGTTCTGAAGTGAAGTGCAAATTAACCTCACACTTTTTGCAGATGATACACTTACCTGTAATGAAGTACCATCTGAAGGAAACTGCACAAATATGTCTGATCTTGACAACATTAAGGTGTGGTGAAAAAATTGGTAGCTTGCTTGAAATAATCAGAAATTTAAAACTGTGAACTTCACAAAATGAAAAAATGTAGTATCCTATGACATTAATATCAACTGAGTCACAGTTGGAACTGGCCAACTCTGACAAATATCTGGGTAAGGATATGAAATGCAATGATAACATGGCTCAGTCATGGATAAAGCAGGTGGTAGACTTCAGTTTACTGGTAAAATACCAGGGAAGTATCATCAGTCTACAAAGGAGATTGCTTACAAATCACACGTTTGACCCATTATACAATATTGCTCAAGTGTATGGGATCCATACCAAATAGGATTATCGGGGGATATTGAACATACACAGAGAAGGTCAGTACATCTAGTCACAGGTTTGTTTAATCCATGGGAGAGTGTCACAGAGATAATGAAAGAACTGAACTGGAAAACTCTTGAAGATAGATGTAAACTATCTTGAGAAAGTGTACTAACGAAGGTTGAAGAAAATGCTTTAAATGATGATTCTAGGAATTTATTACAATTACTTATTTAATGCTCACATCGGATTCATTAAGACACAGAGGCATTCATACAATCATTCTTCCTATGCTTCATACATGAATGGAACAGGAAGAAATCCTAATAACTGGTACAGTGGTCCATACCATGCACTTCACAGTGGTTTGCAAAGAATGAATATAGAGGACTCTGGACTGACATACATCTGAAGATAGGCATC
Source organism: Schistocerca serialis cubense (assembly GCF_023864345.2). Classification (NCBI taxonomy): domain Eukaryota; kingdom Metazoa; phylum Arthropoda; class Insecta; order Orthoptera; family Acrididae; genus Schistocerca; species Schistocerca serialis. The sequence continues at coordinate 381,244,179 of NC_064638.1, read as the reverse complement.
AACTATCCACAAAAGCCCACTTGCAAAGATTCAAGCACCAGTAATCTCAGACTTTTTGCAAATATGATTCAACTTTAACCCTTCTAATACCGAGTATTTTTTGTTACACTGACAAGGAAATGGTCAGACTTGTCATGCCGAAACATGTATTGCTTTTTTTAGCACTGTTATTTAACTGTGCAAAAGGTCCGTATGCAAAATTGTAGCTGCTGACATGAACTGGAAGTCACCTAAAAAAAATCACGAACAAGACTATGCTTGGCGCTTGCAGTGCTGGCCACCCCTGGAAATGGGGAGTCGCGAACGTTGTGCGCATGGTCGAGAAGTGCGGCCGTCTTATCGCGGCGTTCACTAAAGAGGAATATCGCTGCACGGTTTTGGTGGAAAGGGAAACGAATATTCGTTTCTGTAGCATGCACGTCCTTTTAATTTCTGGCACGTATTTCAAAACATACCGTCCTGAAACTAGTTAGAGATGTGGAAGATGTTCTGTACATGTTCATCTATACTCCTCAAGCCGCTTTACGGTCAACATTCAATCTCCCCTCACAGGTTATGGCGAACCCTGTAAATGGTTTGCTGCTTGCCATGGAGATATACCACAGATGCTACATGAAGCAATCAACAGAAAACACGCGTGAACACTATGTGTTGTGCGACATGGTTGTTAAACTTCTAGACGAGCATGTAAATGGCGCAGACATGTGGCTAGAAATAACAGAAACACTCGATATTGCAGACTGTGAATCTACAGACGGCGAAGACACCGACGAAAGTTGTACTCATGAAAACTCTTCGAGTGATAGTGCCACGTACCATCATCAATTATCTCCGAAAGTAACACCAGCAACTACAATTACCTTATCAGACAAAGAAAAAGCGGTGACGCATTGATTGAAAATAAGTATTGCATTGTCCGTTCTGAGCGTGAATTGTATAGATGGAAAAAGGAAGCCGCTGGACGACGTTAAGAGTCGATTGGAAATTGCGACGGAGATAAATGCGCGACTTTTTGAGCTATTTACCGACGCCAGACAACAATCATTTAGTGTCAGCGATACAACTTTGCGTGATTGGGCCTTACAGATAGCCAACGTGATAGGCGCTAAAGAATTTACAGCTTCTCAAAGTTGGATTAGTCGCTTCAAAAGATCACATAAAATTGTGGCAAGAAAAATAATAAAATTTGTATCGACAAACAGGTCGGAAAATGAAGCGACACAAATCGAAAAGATAGAAGCTTTTCTTACGAATGCAAAAAATAAGATCGCTAGTTTTAGTGAATCGTACGTTTACAATGCAGATCGGTCAGGTTTTCAAAAAGAAATGCGTGTGAAAAGAACACTGTCATTCAAAGGGGAAAAACATATTGAGGCGATTGCGCAGTCCACGACTGCACTCACCCATTCATACACTATAATGCCCATATTAGTCAGGATGGTTCATTGCTGCCTAAACTATGGTATATGTGTGTCCTCAAGAACCAACTGGACGTTTTGGACCACGTGTCAAAAGAACAATGTTCTACGCAAACAATCTTGTGGTAGACGCATCGAAGTCTGGAAAAATGGGAAATGAAAACGTTACACTTTTCATGCGTCACGCTTTTCTTAAGTTCTGCGGGAACAAATGTCTTCTCCTTCTAGATTCGTGGTCAGGTGATACAAGGCCTGATTCATTAAAAGCTGTATTTCGAGCCCACCCTGACAAAGAAGTAGAGATACTTCAGATTCCACCCGGCACGACGAACGTAATTCAATCTTTAGACAGAGAATTTTTCCATCAGTGGAAGGCATTTTACAGAAAACCAACAGAGAAAATTATTGTGTGCAGATCACTGCAATTTCCTGTCTATCACCGTGACAATGTTCTCAAGCTGCAATCAATAGTACGTTATCAATTTTCCTCCCCACAGTTTCAGAATTTGATTAAATATGCGTGGCTCTCCTCGAAATATACTGATACTAGGCCTGATTCATACCTAACACCAGCCCAGTTTTGCCTACGGACATCTAACACCGTCTGTGATTCGCAGGGCTGTCATATGTCGTCTTTGCTTGTATGTTCTTGGTGCACAAAAAACCTATGTTTTGAACATTGTATCAAAATTTCACACTTTTGCGGTAATTACAAGAAATAAAATTTGGACGTGTTCTAAACTATATATTTATTTGTGTCTATTTCATAGCTATTTGGAAAGAATGTTGTAGATAACATATCAGCCATATTTGTCAACGAATGTTTTGTGGTGTCACCGCCAGACACCACACTTGCTAGGTGGTAGCTTTTAAATCGGCCGCGGTCCATTAGTATACGTCGGACCCGCGTGTCGCCACTGTCAGTGATTGCAGACCGAGCGCCGCCACACAGCAGGTCTAGAGAGACGTACTATCACTCGCCCCAGTTGTACAGCCGACGTTAATAGCAATGGTTCACTGACAAATTACGCTCTCATTTGCCGAGACGATAGTTAGCATAGCCTTCAGCTACGTCATTTGCTACGACCTAGCAAGGCGCCATTACCAGTGTATATTGAAATGGAAATTATGTACAGTCAAGAGAGATGTACACCAATTGTGGATTAAAGTTAAGTATTCTACCAGTACCTCCTGTTTTGCTAGTCTTATTTCTCTGACCTGTTCCAGACCTCACGCCAATCTGCGTGAGCTTAACGCATGCCTTTCGGCTACCTCCGAGTGGCTTGGCTGTCTTGCCACGCCACTACAGTTGGCGACGAGCTAAATCGCGTTTGTCCCAATTGATCTTGCCTTAATTTACTTGCGTCATGGCTTCGCCTCAATCTCCAGATGTACTGTCCGAATTTTATCGCTTGCAGAATCAGCAGACGCAGGCGTTATTGGATGCCCTTGGACAGCTCGTCCAGGGTCAACGTGCAATGCAAAACGATGCGGCCGCCGCCGCTCCACCGCTCCCGCAGCCACAACACGCAGTTGCACCACCTTTTCGTCCTTTTGATGCGGCACTGGAAAGCTGGACGGAGTGGTCACGCCAATTTGGATTCCATCTCGCCGCCTACAGAATTCAAGGTAATGAGCGGCAGCCTTTTTTGTTAGCATCCGTCGGGGTGCACATGTACCGTATGATAGTGAAATTATTTCCCCGACGCGACGTAGCAACTCTGTCCTATGAAGAAATTTTGTCTGCATTAGATGCATATTTCAAAGAAACAGTCAATGTAGTTGCAAAAAGGTATACTTTCTTTTGTACAAAACGTACGGCCGGTCAGACTAATAGGGAGTGGGTTGCAACTTTGCAAGGCCTTACTAGGGATTGTGCTTTTGAGTGTGAATGTGGCCTCCCTTATTCGGATACTATGGTGCGTGATGCAATTGCACAGAACGTTTCTGATGTTCGTATCAGGGAACAGATTTTGAAACTAGTCAATCCCTCCCTTCAACAAGTGATGGACATATTGGATAGGTAGGACACACTTGACTTTGCTCAGGAATCATTTGAAACTTCGCCAGCTGTGCGTCACATTAACCGGCCCACCGGGCGCGCTGCACGGAACGGTAAACAGCCCTCGCGCCCGTCCGCGCAGCTGCCGCCAAGCCCTCCGCTACGTTTGCCGTGCAAGCAAGCACATGCAGTCCTAAAGTCATGCCCGCAGTGTGCTACTAGACATTCGCGTGAGAATTGCCCATCACGCCAAGCTATTTGCTTTTTCTGTAAAAAAAAGGACATGTTCAAAGTGTTTGCCAGAAAAAGCTCAGAACGGACACACACAACCTTTCCAGGCCCTTTGCTTCGCGCCGGAATCGGAATCGAACCAAGAATACTCAGGCTCGTGAACCATCGCCCATGGACATTCATGTAGTTAATTCCACTCCGCCCAGTGCCACTCTCTCTAACAGTGACTGTGTTCGTCCCACAAATAGTGTGCATCGACGTCGACGGAAATCACGTCAAGTCGCAAGTGCTTCTGTACCAGTGTCAGTTCACATTGCACGAGACAGTCGCTCTTGTCGACAGCAGGACAATAAACTTTTTGTGGACTTGGATATTCAAGGCAAAGTGATACCATTCCAGCTCGATACCGGAGCGGCAGTTTCCTTGATCAATAAAGACATGTACAAACGACTGGGCACACCTCCATTGCGTGCCGCAACTGTTAAGCTAACTAGCTATTCCGGTCAGGATATCCCTGTGTTAGGACAGTGCAGCCTTCTTGCAACATACAAAGGACAAACAAAACTTGTGTCTTTTTACGTCCTTCGTTCTTCTTCTGCTGTGAACTTGTTTGGTTTAGATTTATTTCAGTTGTTTAACTTGTCTATAGTCAATCAGGTCCTATCAGTGAACCAGACTGTGCCTTCAGACGGTGTTTCTCATCTATGTGAAGAATTTGCAGACATTTTTGCACCGGGCCTAGGTTGCGCTAAGAACTGTAAAGCACATTTGGAACTGAAAGTAAACGCGCAACCGAAATTTTTCAGAGCGCGCAATGTTCCCCACGCATTGCGTGATGAGGTCGCAAAAACATTACATGATTTGGAATCACAAGGTGTAATTGAACGTGTGCATGCTTCTTTCTGGGCATCACCCTTAGTAATTTTGCCAAAACCTTCCGGAAAATTGAGACTTTGTGTGGACTTCAAGGCAACAGTGAATCCACAACTAGTGATTGCAACTTCTCCTTTACCCCGCCCGGAGGATCTTTTTGACAAACTGTGGCCGGGTAAATATTTTTCGAAGTTGGACCTCGCAGATGCGTACTTGCAAATACCGGTGGACAAAGAATCCCAGCGCGTTTTGGTGGTTAACACGCATCTTGGTTTGTATCGATTCAAAAGACTGCCATTCGGGTGTGCATCCGCCCCTGCATTGTTTCAGCAATATCTGCAAACTGTTTGTGCCTCGGTCCCTACTGCAGCAAACTATCTGGACGATATTGTGATCTCCGGAAAGACGGAAGAAGAACATTTAGCCAATCTCAGAACATTATTTCAGGTCTTGCGACAACATGATCTTCGCTTGCGGAAGGACAAATGTGTGTTTTTTGCTCGTGACTTACCCTATCTGGGCCATGTACTCAATGCCCAGGGCATACATCCCAGTCCAGAGCACCTCCGTGCCATACAAGACTTGCCTTCGCCGCAGAATTTGAAGCAGCTACAGAGTGTGCTGGGAAAAATTAACTATTATCACAGATATGTCCCGCATGCCTCTTCCATTTCAGCTCCGCTGCATCGCTTACGCTGTAAAGGTGTTCCGTTCGTCTGGATGACGGAATGCGAACGCGCCTTTTGCCAGTTGAAATCGGCGTTGCTTTCTAATACTTGCCTTACGCCATTCGATCCCCAGAAACCCCTTTTGTTAATGGTAGATGCATCGGATTTCGGGATTGGTGCTGTGCTTGCGCACAAAGATGGATCACATGATCGCCCTATTGCCTTTGCGCCCAAATTGCTCTCGTCTGCACAAAGAAATTATTCCCAGATCGAGAAAGGAGCTTTGGCTCTCGTATTTGGTGTTACAAAGTTTCATGATTTCTTGTATGGTCGTCACTTTACCATCATCACAGACCACAAACCTTTGACATCGCTTTTTCATCCGAACAAGCCTGTACCTCCACGTACAGCACAGAAATTCATTTGCTCGTCTATTTTCCTCTCGCAGTACCGCTACGATATCTTGTATCGGTCCACTGCTAAGCACGGAAACGCTGATGAGTTGTCCTGTGCCTGTTGCTGAGGATAGAGCATTTGATTCTTCCGAACTTGCTTGCATGTTCATTGATGTGGAAACCGATGACGTGGTCGAATCGTTTCCGATTGATTTTCGTCGTGTAGCTACAGCCACAGCTGCTGACCCTGTCCTTGCTACCATTTTGCGTTTTGTTGCTACGCAATGGCCCTTGTCAAAGTCGCGGATCGAGGATCCGTTGGTTCGCCGATTTTTTGCTCACAAGGAGAGACTTTTTGTTCAATGTGGGGTTTTGCTATTGCGTTCTGATAATGATCAGTCCAGGGTCGTGGTCCCACGTTCGTTACAGTCCTCTGTCTTACAGCTTCTCCACCAAGGACATTGGGGTATAGTGCGCACGAAACAACTTGCTCGTCAGCACTGTACTTGGTTCGGAATCAATGCTGCGATTACGAATATGTGCTCTTCTTGCATGGCGTGTGCCGAACAACAATCCGCACAATCACGGAAATTCTTTGCATGGCCGAACGCCACTTCCCCTTGGCAACGCTTGCACATCGATTTTGCTGGTCCAATCTGGAATGCTCGATGGTTGGTTCTGGTCGATTCCTTCAGTAATTTTCCTTTTGTTGTCCGGATGTCTTCCACGATGTCATCTGCCACCATCCAAGCGTTATCCGCTATCTTTTGCATTGAAGGTCTTCCACGGACTATTGTTTCCGACAATGGCCCACAATTCATGTCCGCAGAATTTCAGTCATTCTGCTAGGCCAATGGTATTCAACATCTGACATCCGCCCCGTTTTCGCCTCACTCAAACGGTGCCGCTGAACGATTGGTCCGGACTTTCAAGTCACAGATGTTGACGTTGAAAGAGTCGCATTCTTGGGAGGACGCATTATTCCTCTTTTTGTCCTCGTATTGCTCTCAGCCCCGAGATGGTCGCTCGCCGGCTGACTTGCTCCACGGTCGTCCTCATCGAACCTTGATGTCTTTGCTGCATCCGCCGCATCAGGTTCCTGCGCAGCGGCAGCCACCTGCTTTTGCTCCAGGCGATGTTGTATACTATCGCAACTATCGAGGTTCAAGGCGTTGGCTCGCAAGGTGCATTCTTCGCTGCCTCGGCCCCACTATGTATTTGGTTTTGGGGGCCTCTTGTGAGGTGCGTCGGCATCTCAATCAGCTGCGCCTCTGTCGTCGCACGGGTTCTGCCGCTCCCCGTCTGCTTTCAGCGACGGTGCCGTCCGGTCAGTGCCCTGGGGACCCATCTACTGGCTCGCCTCATCCCCAGGTGTTACCGACGCTGCCTTCCATTTTGCCCCATGGCGACGCGCCGCCGCCGCCTGTTCTCCCACCAGCGACGCCCGCAGTGGACGCTTCGCTGCAGCCGCCAAGCGCCTCCCTGGGTCACGCGCTGCCGATCGCTTCCCGTGACCAGCTGTCTTCCGACATGGAACTCTTGCCCGCTCCGGACCAGATGTCGTCTTCGCCCGTCGGCTGCCCCGCCCCAATGGAGGTCGAATCTTCGGCCCCTCCTGTCTCTCTATGGGCGCATACACCGCATGTTGGCGTGCACCCTGGACTAGGTTTTCAGGCGTTTCCTAGCTCCCCTCGGACCGAATGGCCGGGTGCGGGTGGCACAGCCTCGCCTGTTGTTAGGCTCCCCACCTCGTCGCATACGTCAACATGGGGTCCTCTCCACGGCGGGCGGAAGCCTTATAACACAACCGTATGCCGATTTGCGGGGGAGGAATGTGGTGTCACCGCCAGACACCACACTTGCTGGGTGGTAGCTTTTAAATCGGCCGCAGTCCATTAGTATACGTCGGACCCGCATGTCGCCACTGTCAGTGATTGCAGACCGAGCGCCGCCACACGGCAGGTCTAGAGAGACGTACTAGCACTCGCCCCAGTTGTACAGCCGACGTTAATAGCAACGGTTCACTGACAAATTACGCTCTCATTTGCCGAGACAATAGTTAGCATAGCCTTCAGCTACGTCATTTGCTACGACCTAGCAAGGCGCCATTACCAGTGTATATTGAAATGGAAATTATGTACAGTCAAGAGAGATGTACACCAATTGTGGATTAAAGTTAAGTATTCTACCAGTACCTCCTGTTTTGCTAGTCTTATTTCTCTGACCTGTTCCAGACTTCACGCCAATCTGCGTGAGCTTAATGCGTGCCTTTCGGCTACCTCCGAGTGGCTTGGCTGTCTTGCCACGCCACTACATGTTTAATTATCATACGATCGCTTTCACTGGGGGAATCAGCTGCTGTGGCTAGCGAGTGGCGCGTAGCTAATGCCACCTTGTCCCTAGATGGCGTTGGTATAACGTAGCGAGAGAGGTCAGGGTTGTACAAGAGGCAGTTACAAGCGCGGAAACCATGCGACAATAATGTCTTACTTCATAAAGTTGTTTACAGACTTCCAGGTCATGTCAGCAGCTAAAATTCTGCATACAGACTTCTTGCAATGTTAACTCACAGTGGTAAAAAAAGCAACACAGGTTTCGACATGACAAGTCTGACCATTCCCTTGTGAGTACCATTGGGGTCTTTAGTGACCCCAACGGAATTTATTTTTTATTAAGGATAGTTTTAATAATGGTAGAATAAAATCACATTCCTTATGTTTTCCACAATCTAAAACATGATGTCAGTGACATTACATTAAATTAAAATGTCTATTTTTTTAAAAATTATTTATTTCCATGAAATTTACAAACGATTCTCGTGAGACTACAAACATTTTTGATTAAATTCCGAATTGACATTTATGACGCATTACACTTACAGTAATAAATGGCAGAGTGGTTTTTACACACAGAACATCCACATTTTGAACATTCATCGGTGAATTTTCTATCCTCAGACCTTTTACAAAATGGACACCTTCCTCTTTCTTTTTGTCTGTCCTGTTGATGGAAGTACCGGGGAAATAAATTTGTCTGGCTTTCTTCCAACGAACTGCTTTCCTAATTCTATGAGAAATGCCCATCTCTTGTAGTTGTTCCTTTCTGCCCAGTCTGGTAAAAGATGTAGCCATATGACAAATGCATTCAGTGCACTGAAATCAATCATGTTGTAAAATAATACCATCGGCCACCTTCTGCTCATCCTCTTTGTAGTCTACATTCTAACCAGCTTGTCCATGGTATCTACTCCTGATTTTGTTTTGTTATAATCCAGAATCATTACTGGCTTGCATTCTTCATGATCTTCCACTTCCTTCCTTGAATACATTGTACTGAACAAAGTTACAACTTTTCCCTTTTTCAGACAATATGAGACAATTGAAGCATGCTCTTGGAATCCAAAAATAGATGAATATTTGACTCGACCTTTGGTCTGAGTGAAAGCTTGTGGTAGTCCTCTTTTATTTTTTCTAATTGTTCCTAATAGTGTGAGACAGATTTTGAGAAGTTCTCTCGCCAAACTAAGGCTAGTGAAAAAATTGTCAGTTTTTACATTTCTGCCACTGTTTTGTAAGTCTTTCACCATATCTAAAGCAACTCTCTTGTCTTGACCAACTTCACGAGATTCATTTTGTTTTCGACCAGTGTAAACTTGGAGACTGAGAACGTAAGATGTTGCACTATCACATACAGCCCATAATTTCAACCCATATTTTCCTGGTTTTGAAGGAATATATTGCCGAAATGCCACAAGTTGTTCATCAATTGTTACGTTGCTGTGAGGAACATATGCTTCTTGAAATGTGTGTACCCACATTTCAAATATTTCTCTAATGGGAGCGAGCTTGCCAGGAGCACGGTTGTGACGTCTCACATCTGCGTCATCACATCAGATGCACCTTGAAATATGCGTAAAGCGATTTCTAGCCATTGCTTTACTAAAAACGGGTCTACCATCCTCTTTGTTCCACGGATGTGTAAATGCCTCATTATGGGCCTTGTAAGCACCTGCTAGGATCAAGACTCCGATAAAGCACTTCAGTTCAATGGCATCTACTGGTTTCCATTTACTACCGTAAACAAGACTACCCTCTTTGTTAGTCCACATCAACAATGTTTCTCCTAAGAAACATCTGAAAAGCTGATTCTATGGAGTCTACACATTTCACTGCAAATTTTGTAGGACCTGGCTTTACTCGCATTATGTTCCATCTCTCTTCTCTTCCACAAGCTCTTCTCAACTCGTGTTTGTGCCACAATTCTTCTTTGTTTTTAGACATACACAAAATAAAATAAAATAAAAAATACAAAGGCTATATCTTGGCTCTAGACCCTAACGCACATTTACAAAAATACATTGTGTACTTATATATAACAGTCAGAAATACGTGTTACTTTCTGTTCAGACTTGACATCTGCGCTGTTCAAATCTTCTTCTGAACTTCCGTCTGATTGAGGAATATTCTCTTCTAAGACGTCAGTTTCTCCATCACTGCATGAGACATCAGAAAATATATCGCTGATATCACTATTTGATTCTCCAGATAGAGGATTATCCTGCAGTAATATTTCAAGCACTTCGTCTTCAGAAAGGTGACGAGACATTTTCCACAAAATGCAACACACACAATAGTAGTCTCCGCTTGTATGGAACAAATAACTGTCGGCTTATAAAGTATTGGCAAAAATCACACATTACAACAATATTTACAAGAATAAAACAAAGGAAATAAAGCAACAGTTACGGATTCAATGCAGCATTATTGGGTAATAATACCGCAAGAGAGGAATGGGGTCGCATTTAACCCCAATGGTATTCAGTGGTTCTCTCTTGATTTTCTGAAAAACTAAATATTTTCAAAAAGTTATATTAGTGTATTACGAACCCATTACTTAATTCAGGAAAAGTCCGAATTTTTCATAATTTTTAGGAATAGCAAATAAGGTATATTTTACAGACAATTACGGCCTGGGGTCATTATAGACCCCACGGTATTAGGAGGGTTAAAAGAATAGAAGGGGAGGGGGGTAGGGCGGTGAAGAGTCCTATCAGAGAAAAATTGCACAAATATTCAGTCAGATTGGCAACTTGTTTTAAATGTTCTGAAATGTAAAATTGCGCAATTCACAAACCTAACAAAAAATGTGGTATCCCATGACTAGTAACAATGAGTCATTGTAGAACTCAGTCAATTCATACAAATACCTGGGTGTAGCAATTTGTAGGGATATGAAATGGAAAGGTCATATAAGCTAAGTCCTAGGTAAGCAGGTGGCAGATTTTGGTTCATTGATAGAATACTAGAGAATGGAGACTATCTGAAGAGGAGACAGCTTGTAAAACACTAATGGCACCCATCCTCCAATATTGCTCAAGTGTCTAGGGCTCATACTAAAAAGGGCTAACACATACAAACAAAGGCAACATGAATGGTCGCAGTTTTATTTGACTGATGGGAGAGCATAAAGGAGATGCTGAAATGACTGAACTGGCAGAAACTGGAAGACAGATACAAACCGTCCTGTGAAAGCCTACTTATAGAGTTTCAAACATCAACTTTAAGTGATGAATCCAGGAACATGCTACAACCCACTATGAATTGCTTCCATAGGGATTGCACAGACAAGATTAGACTAATTACAACACCCACAGAGCCATCATTCTTCCTCTGCTCCATACATGAAAGGAAGGGGGAAAATCCCTAATAACTGGTACAATTGCAAATACTGTCTGCAATGCACTTCACAGTGATTTGCAGAGTATGAATATAGAAACATTTCATATACCCTTATTGAATATATGCAGGATGAATGTTAATAAAACTGACAAACAGCAGGGGACAGATTCTTGGAAAATGGTGGAAAAAAGGTCCCAGAAACATGTGTCTGGAAATGCATCATTGCCATGGTAGACGGAGCTGACAAATAACAGTTCCTCTGATCATGTGCCATGTGTTCCTTGTGTGTTGCAGCGTAATGTAAGCAGAAGAATGAGTATTCATGCTGGGAACAAGCCAAGATAGTGATTGTGTACAGCCAAGCAGGTGGGAACAATCGAGAGGCAGCGTGGCTACACCAAAACAAGTACCCACACAGACACCAACCATACCACATAACAGTTCATGCCCTTTTTGGGTGTTTGTGTGGTCATGGGTCCTTTCACAGACAGACATGCAGGGTGGTGGTGGATTGTCCGTACAACAGATTTGGAGGTCCGGGTTCTGCAAGATGTTGAGACGAATCCTAGTACAAGCTCCAGGTATGTGGCCTGCCAACATGGTCTAAGCCAAAGTATAGTTATGTATTCCTGCATGACAACTGCTACCATCCCTATCACCTGCAATACCATGGACGCCATTTTGAGCATCTATTGTGAAATGGATGCGATGCAGCTCTGTACGGTATTCTGAGACGAATTGTTGTTGTCCTATGTACACTGCCCATTTCTAGACATATATTCATGTTCAGAAAAAGCAGAACACCTTGAACAACAAGAGACAGGAAGTTGATATTCACAGGACATGTGCATTAGTATGTTCTGTACAATGAGCAGCATTTCATTAATCTCGGTTCAGCATGTGCCCTGTTGCCTAGTAGGCACAGTGTCCACCATGGACCCTGATAACTTATTCCATGTGTGATGGCTTCAATATGTATAAGGTGCGAATGGTGTCCTGTGTTATCCCCATCCAAGCAGCATTCACCTGTTTCCAAAGTTCATCTGTAGTGGTTGCCATTGGGTCAGAACACTGCACCCATTTTCGATTGGCAACAAGTGTGGCAATCTGGCCGACCTGGGCAAAAGGTTGACAGCCTGTGACACCAAGAATGCATGTATTCATGCAGCATTATGTGGTCGTGCATTGCCTTGCTGAAAAATGGCATCTGTGGTGCTGTGCAGGAAGGGTATGTCTATAAGTCGCAGGACATCATTCACGTGGTCACACTGGTCACAGTGCCCTGTACACATACCAACAATGATTTGTGGTTGTACCCAATAGTACCCCATACCATAAGGCTTCGAGTTGGCGCTGTATGTCTTTCACAAATTCAGTCACTGTGATGCCACTCCCCTGTCTGTAGTGAACCTAAATGCGGCCATCATTTTCACATAAAAAGAACATGGATTCATCCAGAAACACTATGATGCTATTCCTGTCCCCAGTGATGCCGCCCCATACACCATTGCCATCTAGCCTGTTTCTGCATATTCAGCAAAGGTATGTGGAGGAGGGAACGATGCACATGAAACACATACCATAATAAATAGTGACGGACTGTCGCCCCTGGTAGTGTACAATGTGTTCCACTGTTCTCCTATTGTGCCAGAGTCCAGGTGGATGAAGATCTGTCTTGTAATGCCATCCCGATGAGGTGTAGGTCTGCTCTGGGAAATGGCCTGGGTGGTGTGACCTGACCCATCTCATCGTGTTCTATGGCCTTCCGTGAAGCATTCTGCACACACCCATCACACTGCTGAAGCACTTCATCCCACATGAGCAGCGATTTCCCAGACAGATGCATCACATTCTCTCATGCCAATGCTCTCTCTGACTCACTGGTCTGATGACATGGTTCACACATACATCTGCATGGCATCCTGCACATCTGCTCAAGTCACACTGATCTATCAGCTTTGGTTTATAGCAATAAAGAGAGCTGTAGGCAGACTTTACTAGTAGGTAGTGTTGCACTGCAATGTTGATGTTGACCTTGAACCCATGGGCCAACATGGTTCAAATTTTAATCATTTCTGCAGAACATACTAATGTACATATCTTGTGAATATGAACATCTATTTCTGCTCATTCAAGATGTTCTGTTTGTTTTGAATATGAGCGAATGTTCATAGGACCTTTTTCCTTCATGCAGTTTATTGGTTTTATTAATGTTCACCCTGTATACTGAGAGAGAAAAACATTTTTATCTCAACTGGACTGACAGTGCAAACTTGGGATTATTAAACAATTTAACACAGCTTCTGACTCCACACAGTAGGCGTAGAGTCAATAAAAACTGGACAGCAATTGTAAATTTGCCACTGGTTAATTGCAGTCTGTTGACTAATTCCAATGCAGAGTAAGCCACTATCACTCATGGCAATATCAATAACACCTGTATTTAACACCAATGGTCTGACAAAAACAAAAAATTTTAGGGGTACATCTTTGTAAGCATATGGTGTGATATGACAGACAGTGAGCTGATTGGGTCTGTTGCATTAACAGCAATGCTTCCATCATGGACCCATGTACATTATAGCCATCAGGTGGCACAACATCTAAACCTAACATTCTCCAAAAAATGGATCAGCAAATATGTCATGCTTCTACACCACCTAACCAATAAAACTGGACAAAAGTTATACTGAATATGTTATTTGAATTAGTTTGCACTACCACCTCCTGCAATATTTATGATTCCACATAAAACACCCTGTACATGCAAATGATCATAATTGTCTTCTAATGTTAGCCTACTGAATAATTTATGTTGAAATTTTATACCTTCTTGATATGGTCAATAGGCAGTGCAGATAATAATTCCTTAAGTAGACAATATGTTTTTTCATAGTAATTCAAACTGCAATAGAAGAAAGGATAAGCCTTTATTTTTTATTATTCTTGTTTTAAAATATTTCCCCAGACTCAAACTAGGTGACATTTAGTATAGTATCTATAAATCTGAGGACTCAACAATATTATGAAAAGAATTGATCACTAGTCACCGTCCACATGAAATGTTGAGGGGGAGAGAAGTCAGCACTGCCTGGCGGAGTGTGCAGTGCCTATCCTTTCTTCTGTTGGCAGGTTGGCATTCTTAGGAAGAGTCCTGTGGAAGGATGGTGAGGTTAAGTTGGAGGTAAGGAATTCTTAGAAAGTGGCCAGGGGATGGTTAGGTGGGAGGGGAGCAGAGGATCACAGTTAGTTAGTTAGTTACACATTCCATGGATCATTTTGCATGATAGATAGTAATGATGTGGAATGTGTCATTTTACATTCACATCACAAATTAATTTGTCCATACAGCTACATTCTGAACATTTCAAAAGAAAAAAGACATGCAGATGTGAGTTAGTAATTCCTACCCACGACCTTTTACACATTACAGTAACAGAAACTCTTCAGTGGAATAAAAGGAGTTGTAAAGAAGAAAGTGGCTCAGTTTGTTATAAAATTTTACTTCGCTCTCTGTGAGACGTTTTGTATCACTGGGTAAGTTACCAAAAATTTTTGTTGCAGCATTGTGCACCCCTTTTATGCCAAAGACAACCTTAATATGGAATAATGAATGTCATTTTTCCTTCTGGTACTGTAATTTTATATCTCATTCTTCCTTTTGAACTGTAGTGGATTATTTGCAACAAACTTCATGAGGGAATAAATATACTATGAAGCACCAATCAGAATGCCCAACTCCCTAAAATGGATGGTGGAATGAACTGGGAGAGGCAGGGCACAATGTTGGAATTAGGGGGCTTTGGTTGGAAGGATTGCTGGCAAAGAAGTGTTTCCATTGCAGTGATTGGGGGAAGGAGAGTAGGTCTCTGACAAGTCCAACATGGTTAAATTTAAGTATAGGGCTGAAGGTGAGCAACTGAAACTTCTATGGAGCTGAGGATTTTGGTGGAAAGGTTAACAACAGTGGTCTGGGATTGTTTCATCTCTGGATTGAGTGGAGTGTTGGTAGGGAAATTTTGGAGATGTGTAAATCTGAAAAGGTCAGCTAGGCAGGCTCTGGGTGCTATGAGGAGCTGACAAGGAGTAACACTGTGGGTAGGATAGAGGTTGGATAGTGGTGCCCAAGGCAGCAGTGGGATGGCAGTAGGCTGCATGACTTACAGAGGTAGTGTATGGAATGCTGGTGCGCAAGGGATTCAATTTCAGATGTGGGATGTATGTAGCAGGGATTTCACAGTAACATTGGCTTGCAGAAGGATTAGAGATGGTTCTGGGATTCTGGTGTCATGGAGATGTGTTTTTGCAGTTAGCAGATTTGTGAAGGACAGGGACTACAGACCCTGAAAAGGTGAAAGCATTGTGATAAGAGGGGTGGGATCCAGAAAAGAAATTTTTATAATTAGGCCTTTTACATTCAACTAGTTCTACTTCCCAGTCTTCGAATTCTTATTAGGTCTTCTGCTGAGTAACCTATTTTTATTTTCCAGAAATTCCTTTCTGCAGTTTCTTTTTTACATTAAGTTGGCTGGACCATTGCTTTACAAACTTTACTTTTTATTCTTGGCCAACATTACATGGTCCAGTAACATTGACATGACCACTGCTATGTCTAACATCTGTGTGCAGCAACCAATGACAGATAACAGGTGACAGAACTGGAAGTGGAGGGTATATAAAGTGTCGGGAGGACGCGAAACAGTGCATTCATTGTCATAATGTGGAAATGGAGTGATTCATCTGACATGCTAAAGGACACAGTATTGGCTTTAGGGCCAAGATTGGAAGTGTTTCGGGAATGCCTAGGTTTGTAAACTGTTCTTGTGTTGCTGTGGTTACAGTATGTCGTGCATTGCAAAATGGCGCAATCCAAATTGAGCTCCAAGGCAACTGTGATGCACCACAGGCCATAGATGACAGGGATGAACAACAGTAGTAAGGTATAGACATGCACTCGTTGAACAGTTGACCACCCAGATGAATCAGGGGTTACCAACAGTGCCTCCTCAATGATCATTCAGTGAATGTTGCTGCATATGGACCTCCACAGCAGGCGCCTATTCCATGCACCCATGACAACTGTTGTTCATTGGTGAAGAAGACTGGCATTTTTATGCTGGTACCACAACTGCACATCCAGTGACTGGTAACAGGTGGCTTTTTTAGATGAATCACGTTTTATGCTCCATTAGAGAGACGGCCATTGGCGTGTACTGCGTGAAACCACTGAAAGCAAACACCTTACAACAGTTGTTGGAATGGTCCAGATGAGAAGAGGGAGTGTTATAGTATGGGGAAGAATGTTTTGTGGCATTACCTGGGTGATATAGTCATTCTGGAAGGCACAATGGATCAACACAAGCAAGCATCTATCATTGGGGGACCATGTACAGCCCAACATGCAGTTTGGTTTTCCTTAGCGGGATGGCATCTACCAGCAGGACAATGCAATGTGTATGTGCATGATTTAAAGAGCATTGGGATGAGTTTACCATACTCCCCTAACCACCAAACTTCTTGGATGTAAACACAATCAAGAATCTGTGGGATCACTTTGACAGGAATCCACAACCAAGAAACATAGCACACCTGCCCAAGGCACTGGAGTTATCATGATTCCACATCCCTGTCAGTCCACACTGCAAAAGATGATCACATTAATGTGACTGGACACTGTATTTTTTTTATTTATTTATAAAGGATGGTGCCACATATCCTCTCTTGATCTTGGACAGGGGACACAGCCTTATATCCGTGGAGGGATTGGGCATGTTTCCACAAAGCTGAGGACTATACTGATGGTAGTGTAGCTGCTGGCAGGTTTTAACAAATAAACCTAATAAAATGGGTTGCACAATGTCCCATCTTTTCTCACATCTTTTTTCCATAGCCTTTTTCCCCAGCACCCTAGGACCCAATAGTGAAATGGATGGAAGAGGAACTTTTCACATCAGAGATACACAACAATCATGTAGGCAGAAGAAGTCATGCCATATGAAGTCACTTCTCTACTGTCCTTGCACTCATGACAGTCTGTTGCAGTTCTAATGTCTAAAATCACATGGCCCATGTCCATGTGCCACAATGAATTATTCCAGAATCATAGTCGGTGGGTTACACCCTTTCAAGTTAAGAACCATTTTAAACAAAGTCATGTGAATAGCAATGTTCCTGCTTGTTTTCTTTAAGTCTAGTAGTAATAGGATAAGAACAGTAGTATCAGGCTTGAGTGAGACTGGAAGCTGCTAGTCTGAACCTGCACATTGGCAGCAGATATGTGTTGGTCGTCTTCCTGAAAACTCCTGTGATTACTCAGGGATCAGTTCATGCATCTGCAACTGAGTTGGCCTATTTAGGATAACCAGTGCCCACCCTGAATATGAATTGCCCTAGAAAAGGTAGGATTAAAATTGGTAGTCATAGTTACACCTAGCTGGGAATCTGCACCTATGTGTAGGTGGAAACCATGAGAGAACAATACGCTTATGACTATTGGAACATGAAATGTCAGGACTCTCCTGGACTTAAATGGTAACAGATGAAAAAGGAAAACAGCTCTTATCACCTGTGAGCCAGCCAGATTAGATAGAGATGTTGCTGCTTTAAGTTATCCCAGACTACCAGGTGGAGAATACCATCCTTGAAAAGAAAGGATGCAGGAAAGTCACACAATTTGCAGTGAAAACAAAATAGTGAAGGAATGTTGATTAACCCCCATTGCTATCAATGAAGGAATTATGACTCTTCAAAGTCTTCTTTCGGGAAATGTTTTTATTATCCTTGTCTCTGCCAATGTGTCCACTTTACGCAGCAATGGAAATACAAGGAATCAGTCCTATCATCAAGTGAACAATGTTTGCATTAAGATAAAAAAAAAATGGTTCAAATGGCTCTGAGCACTATGGGGCTTAACATCTGAGGTCATCAGTCCCCAAGAACGTAGAACTACTTAAACCTAACTAACCTAAGGACATCACACATATCCATGCCCGAGGCAGGATTCGAACCTGTGACCGTAGCAGTCTCCCGGTTCCGGAGTGAAGCGCCTAGAACCGCAAGGCCACCACGGCCGGCTTGCATTAACATACCCATTAAATATAAGCTCTGGTTACTTGGTGACTTCAATGCATGCTGGAAGCTGCAATGCAAATGAGCTGCTACTTCTTGGTCTGTGTGCTGAGCATGAGCTTTATATCACTAGTAAACAGTTCTGTTTATCCAATCATTATAAGTGTGAGGATACATCCACACTCCAAACACTGGCATATCATTGACTATGTCTTCAGTCACCAGTGTCACAGGAAAAAGATTCTGATCACAAAAACAGCTTGAAAAATTAATGATTGCTGGACTGGTCACAAACTGCTAGTTAGCCATCTGATGATTCTCATACATTGTAAACCTTGATCTTACTTCTCAAATCATTCCAAGAGAAAATTCAGCATCAAGAGCCTGCAGGATAAAACTGCTCTCTCTTTCAAGACGAAATTTAACTTAAAGTAGAGAGATCTGCTTCAGTTACACTAATTATTTATTCAAACTGTAACTTGATCGGGATTTTAAAATCAGATCGTCAGGTGTATGAAACTGTAACATACAGAGGCAGAGGAAGGAATATAGTGCAACATATATGTAAAGACCAAAAGAGCAGACTGCTGAAACAAGATGACTATTGTATGTAGTAACACATTACATGCAGTTGGGCTAGTCAGTGCAATAGCTCAAATCACTGCATTTTGGCAGAACTAGAAAAAAGGGGAGGGCCTAATAATTTAACATTCAGGCAGATGGGACAAAGGAAACAGAAACTGAGAACAAATGCTGTAGTCACACTGGGCAACCACATGGTAGCAATGCCAACCCTGAGTCAGTTGGGGGGGGGGGGGGGGGGGGGGTGATGTCAGAGATCTGGAAGCATAGAATTGTGCAGGTGCCAATGGTGCACAGGCAAGTAAATTAACATTATCAGAGAAGATACAGAAAATAGGAACTGATTGGTCAGAGAACTTACAGTAGTTGATTTAAGAACATAATAGAATGTGAACAAGCTGTAGCATGGCAATAGGCTGAATAACTCCAACCATGTGACATTACATGATATTTCAGGCAACAAGACAATGTAACATAAGTAAAATGAATGAACGAAGAATAAAAACAGCAACTACAATGATAAAAATTAAGCTAATATAGAGCATGCTAAGTAAACGATCACATGTATGATGCATTATGGGCTTAAGTGATGAAAAATAAAATGTATAAAACTGTCACAAAACTAAAATGTGCATGTAGTAATGTAAGCAGTGAAATAACAAGCAAAAATGATCACATTGGGTGCCACACATTATACACAAACATAATGATATGAAGATCTAGCTAAGATGGGAAGCAACTAAAAGAATAGGAGAAAACCAATCTTGAGCCTTACAGACTAGTAAAAAAAATATGTGCCGTAATAGGCAACAAGGCAATGGCAGATAGGTCAAATGATTGAAGAGGGAAGTATACAGTAAAATCTGCAATAAAAAGTAATTGTAAGATTAACTATACCAATTGATTCATAGAGTATGTATGATACATTATGGACTCAAGTGATGTGTGTGTGTGTGTGTGTGTGTGTGTGTGTGTGTGTGTGTGTGTGTGTGTGTGTGTGTGTGTGTGTGTGTGTGTGTCTCTCTCTCTCTCTCTCTCTCTATATATATATATATATATATATATATATATATATATATATATATATGTGGGGAACCATTCCACATGGGAAAAATATATCTAAAAACAAAGATAATGTGACTTACCAAACGAAAGTGCTGGCAGGTTGATAGACGCACAAACAAACACAAACATACACACAAAATTCACGCTTTCACAACAAACGGTTGCTTCATCGGGAAAGATGGAAGCAGAGGGAAAGACGAAAGGATGTGGGTTTTAAGAGAGGGGGTAAGGAGTCATTCCAATCCCGGGAGCGGAAAGACTTATCTTAGGGGGAAAAAAAGGACAGGTATACACTCGCACACACACACACATATCCATTCGCACATACACAGACACAAAACTCTGTGTGTGCATTATGGGCTTAAGTGATGAAAAATAAAATGTATAAAACTGTCCTTTCGTCTTTCCCTCTCCTTCCCTCTTTCCTGATGAGCTTGCGAAAGCTTGAATTTTGTGTGTTTGTTTGTGTGTCTTTCGACCAGCGCTTTTGTTTGGTAAGTCACATCATCTTTGTTTTTTGATAAATTTTTCCCACGTGGAATGTTTCCCTCTATTATATATATATATGAGACTTACCAAACGAAAGCGCTGGCATGTTGATAGACGCACAAACATACACACAAAATTCAAGCTTTCGCAACCAACGGTTGCTTCATCAGGAAAGAGGGAAGGAGAGGGAAAGACGAAAGGATGTGGGTTTTAAGGGAGAGGGTAAGGAGTCATTCCAATCCTGGGAGTGGAAAGACTTACCTTAGGGGGAAAAAAGGACAGGTATACACTCGCACACACACACACACACACATATCCATCTGCACATACACAGGCCTTTACAAATGTCTGCTCAATACATGGGAAAGAAAATTTGTAACAAATTAAAAGGGAACAATTTGATGCAGATGAATTTAGGTTCACTTAAAAGAAAGCTATATGAGGTACTGACATTGAAGTGTTACTGGCATTACTCAGTGGACGAATTCATGCAGGACAAACTGGAAATTTGAGCGGGATACAATGTGTTACATATTCCAAAAAATATCCTTATAGTGTTATTATTTATTGTAGTGCTATTATTTATTAATGTAAAATTCATTGTAACTGTATTATAAATTTTTAACGTGTCTGCTGTATGGAAACTAAATGGATTGCAGATGTACGTCATGAGATGAATAAAACACAATTCATAAAAAAAATCAGAAATGAAATAATTTTGGAGAATATGGAGGAATAGAGAAATAAATAATTATCTTGGCATAGTACATAACTGGCTTGAAATGA
Source organism: Schistocerca serialis cubense (assembly GCF_023864345.2). NCBI lineage: Eukaryota > Metazoa > Arthropoda > Insecta > Orthoptera > Acrididae > Schistocerca > Schistocerca serialis. Next base: position 381,222,924 of record NC_064638.1, on the reverse strand, counting down.
AATAAAAAAGGTAGCATTTGTTTGCAACTCGATTTCTTGTATTTTCTGTGTTACTTGTTGGAGAATAAATACATTGTCTGTAGTTGATCTTACCTTTCTAAATATATTATGTTCTTCAGTGAGAACTTTCTAAATTACCGTAAGGATGGAAACTTTTGGCAGATAAAAATTGTGTGGCAGATTGGGCCTCAAATCTAGAACCTTTGCTTTTCATGGGCAAACTGTTTCCAGAAGCAACCTGCAGTGGCTACGTCTGTCTATTAAAGTATAGCTCAACTCATTCCACATGTCCAAAGATTATCCTTCATTATGGGTTCTGTGGTACACGAATGAATGAATTTTAACCTAGTGTAATGAATGTAGAGGGAAAAACTCATTTATCAAATGTGTGTGTGTGTGTGTGTGTGTGTGTGTGTGTGTGTGTAAGTGGGGGAGGAGAGAGAGAGAGAGAGAGAGAGAGAGAGAGAGAGAGAGAGAGAGAGAATTGGGGGATGTGAGAGAGAGAAGTTGGGGGAAGTGAGAGAGAGAGAGAGAGGGGGTGGGCAGAAGCAAGAGAGAGAGGGAGGGAGGCAGAGAGAGAGACAGAGGCAGTGGCAGGGGGAGAGGGGGTGGGCAGAAGCAAGAGAGAGAGGGAGGGAGGGAGGCAGAGAGAGAGGCAGAGGCAGAGGCAGGGGGAGAGGGGGAGAGGGGGAGAGTGGATGGGGAGAGGGAGGGGGAGAGGTAGGGAGGGAGAGAGGGGGAGAGGGACAGGGAGAGGGAGAGGGACAGGGAGAGGGACAGGGAGAGGGAGAGGGGGTGGGCAGGTGGAGGGGGAGTGGAGTAGTGGAGGGGGACTGGGGGTGGGAGGGAAAAGGAAGGGGAAGGGGAGGGGGAGGGAGAGACGAAATGAGTGGAGAAAACAAGATGACTCGGTAATTAAGCAGAGAAATCATCCAAGAACTGGCTTGAGCAAGGCACTAAAGAGCAATACAGGAGATTTAAAAGCCTGATGGGAGAGTAATCAGCTAGTTGTAATTAAAAAAAGTGAATACTCTGGAGTAAAGGAGACTATCCACCAAAAAGTAGAGGCATTCAGTCATCAACAGGGACACATACAAAAGAATTAAAACTTGCTAGCTTCTGGTGTGATGCTTTTTGGACCATGAGGAGTACAAAGACACACCTATGTGCTACATGGCCCTGGCTGGATACGCAGTGGCAGTGCTGTATTGTGGCAGGTGACTAGGTTGTGATGGGGGTTATGTACGTAGGATGGATAGAGAGGGAGAGGTGGGAGGCAGGGAGAGGCGGTGACAGTAGGAGGCTGGTGGCTCAGAGGGAGGCAGCCTGTTTACCTGCAAGAAATGCAGGAGGGAGGAGAGGCAGATGCACAAGCTAGGAATGTGATGCACAGTTTTTGGAGCTGATGATGAGCAGCGCACACTCAGGGTGATGTGAAGAAATAAACCCGGAAGGGGTGGCTGGAAGGAAGATGGAAAAACTGTTGGATGGAGAGTCTGGTGACAGTGAGTTAACAAGGATTGAGACCAGCATGATTATGGAAATAAAGGAAGTGTTGCAAGGACAGTTCACATCTGAGTAGTTCAAGGAAGCTGGTGGTGCAGGTAAGCATCCATATGGCCCAGGCTATGAAGCAGCTATTTAAATTGAGCATTTTGTGCCCAGCAGCACAATGTGCCACTGGTGATCAATTTTGTTCTTGGCATCAGTTTAGTACTGGACATTCATCTTGGTTTACAAGTGGGTAGTAGTCATACCAACATAAATAGCTGTGCAGTGTTTGCAGCAGAGCTGGTATCTGACATGGCTGCTTTCACAGATGGCCTGGTCTTTGACAGGGTAGGATAATCCAGTGAAAGAACTCGAGTAGGAAGAGCTGGATGGGTGGACTGGGCAGGTCTTGCACCTTGGTTTTCTTGACCCCTGTGGCAAGGGATTGTGATTTGGAGAGGCACAGGGATGGGTAGGACGTTATAGAGATTGGATGGGTAAAAGCACCACTTTAAGAGGGATGAGAACAATCTAGGGTAGGACGTCCCTCATTTCTGGGCATGATGATAGATAATCAAAGCCCTGATGAAGGATGTGGTTCAGTTGTTCCAGTCCATGGAGATAACTGGTGATGAAGTGAGTGCTCTTTTGTAGCTGATTCTTGGGGATGGCAGGAGATTGAGGATGTGTGAAGAATGGCATGGGAAATCTGTTTGATGAATAGATCTGGAGGGTAGTGCCTGTATGTGAAGGCCTCAAGGAGACCTTTAGCATACTGGAACAAGGGAGTTCTGCAGTGACAAGTGGCCATGGTGTATGGGAGTGATTTTTGCGTGGAAGGGATGGCAGTTGTTGAAATGCAAGTACTGCCAGTGGCTAGTGGGTTTAATGTGGACAAAGGTGTGGGTGGAGCCATCAGGGAGGAGGAGATCAATTTCCAGGAAGGAGTAACATCAAGTTAGGATGGACCAGGTGAAGTAGATGGAGAGAAGACTTTGCAGTTGTGAAGGAAGGAGGATAAAGTGTCTTAACCCTGAGTCCAGACACTGAAGATATTGCCAATGAAACTGAACATGAACTAAACTGGCTCTGCCATAGTGATCCCATCACAGAAATCCAACATAACCTTTAATCCCTATTGAACTCAACATGCCCTTTCCAGAGCCTCTCCCCTGAGTCCAACCCCCTTCATCACTCCAGTGACACCTTGCACACCCATCTTCTACACACTCCCCAAAATCCCCAAATGTAACAGTCCTGGACAACTCACTGTCACTGGCTACTGTGGTCCCATTGAAAGGATTTCCACTCTTGTTGACCAATGCTTCCAACCAACTGCCCAAAACCTACCTCTAACATCAAATACACAAACCACTTCCTTCTCTTACCTTCCACCATCATTCACCCTTTACTTCCTGCATCCCAACTTTTCATTGTTGAAGCCTCTTCCCAATACACCAATACCACTCATGCCATGGTCTTCCCACTATTGAACATGTCTCCCAACATCCTTCAAACTCCATATCCACTACCTCATTCCTCACACACCTTACTAACTTTATCCTAACATACAACTACTTTTCCTCTGAAACAAATAAATCTGTGGCACAGCCATGGGCACCCATATGGCACGCTCCTGTGCCAACCTGTTTATGGGCCATGTAGACGAAACCTTCCAGCCTCACAAAATGCCAACTCATAGTCCAGTTCAAGTTCATTTGATATTTTCATGATATGGACTCAGGGCCAAGACACTCTATCCTCATTCCTTCACAACTTCAATACCTATTCTCCCACCTGCTTCTGCTGGTCCTCCTCAAGCCAACTTTTCACCTCCCTGGACACTGACTTCTTCCTCTCTGATGAATCTATTCACACTTCTAACACCAGCCTCCAACAGTACCAGCATTTGGGCAGCTGCCATCCCTTCCACACTAAAAATCCCTCCCACACAGCTCGACCTTCACAGATAGGCACTATCCCCCAGACCTAGTCCTCAAATGGATTTCCCATGCCGCATCCTCACACACCTCTAATCCTCCTACCAGCCCCAAGAATCAACTACAAATGAGTGTCACATGTATCATCCAATATCACCCTGAACTGGAACTACTGAACAAAATCCTTTGCCAGGGCCTTGAGTACCTATCATCATGCCCTGAGACATTTACCTAGATCCTTCCCAGTCCTCCTAAAGTAGTGTTCTGCCACCCACCCAACCAATACAGCATCCTAAATCCATCTTTACACTATTCACACTCCCATCTTGTTGCTACAGGGATCATATCCCTGTGAGAGATAAAGGTACAAGACCTGCCCAATCAACCCACCCAGCTCTTCCTATTCCAGTCCTGTCACAGACTTACCCTGCCCCATCAGAGGACGGGCCACCTTTGAAAGCAACCATATCATATATCAACACTGCTACAAATACTGCACAGTTTTCTTTAAATCCTGTATGACTGCCAACCTGATGTCCACCAGGATGAATGGCAACTGCTAAATATATGATGCTCAGTTTCAATGGTTGCTTCACAACCTGGGTAATCTAGATTGTTGAATTCACTAACAGCTTCTCTGAATTACACGGGTGGGACTTGTGTTTGCAACACATCCTTTGCTCCTGTAATGATCTTGGCCTCAATTTCCACTGTCCCTGTATCCTTCTGCCAACAGTTTCCCCTTCCTCCTCCATCCTGTTACTGCTTCCCCATTTGCATTCCCACATCTGTCTCAGCATATTCTTCTCCCCACTGGCTCCAACAACCATGCATCATATGCCTAGTCCACACACCTACAACGCCTCCCTCCTGCATTCTTAATCAGCTAACTGGCTGCCTTGCTCCGAGCCACTAGCCACCCATCCCCAACCTCTCCCCTGCCTCCTGCCTCCTGCCACCCCAGCTGACACAACACCCATCCCAACCAAATTCAAATGCAGCACTGGCATTGTTTGTACAGCCGGCACCATGTAGGTGCCTGAGATAGAGATAGAAAGAGAGAGAGAGAGAGAGAGAGAGAGAGAGAGAGAGAGAGAGAGAGTGTATGTGTGTGTGTGTGTGTGTTGTGTGTGTGTGTGTGTGTTTTATTTGTAGTCTAGCTCAAAAAAGGATTACTGTGGAAGCTTTCCTTTTTGTGGATATCCGTCAAGAACAACATTTCTGCTTTTCAGTGAATGATTCCCTTTACCCCAAAGTATCTATATTCAACCAGAACTTCCCTACAACAATACTGAAATAATAAATAGAAAAGAGGCAATACTTTGCAGTAGCAGAGAAAAAGGGAAGAAAAGCAAATAGTGGACAAAATGTGGCTGTAAATGGAAAACACTGCACTGAATTTTTTAATTCGTAAATCATTTGATGTGCTGTAGGTAAAGATGAAGGGCAAGCTGACACAGGGATATTATGCATTATGCTACATGATGTAAAGATAATTAGGGTGATCCACCACAAGATAATCTGCAAGTACTATCATGACGAATATCCACAAAATATAAACAAAACAAAAAGAAATGTGAAAATTACGACACATTGACAAGGGAGGGAGGTAACAGAATGAAACAAACAGACTGCAACAGGAGCAAAAAACGCTTGCTGTAATGGGGTTTGTGGCTGGAATCAAGCATATATCTGAAAAATTCTGAGACAGTGGTTCAAATGGTTCAAATGGCTCTGAGCACTATGGGACATAACAGCTGTGGTCATCAGTCCCCTAGAACTTAGAACTACTTAAACCTAACTAACCTAAGGACATCACACACATCCATGCCAGAGGCAGGATCCGAACCTGCAACCGTAGCAGTTGCGTGGTTCCGGACTGCGTGCCTAGAACCGAGACAGTGGTGATGCGAAGAAAAAATATAAACTGAGTTCATTGTGAAGTGGGCATCAATGTTATGGCTATAATACTGCAAGACGTCCACTGTAATAGACTATCATGTATTACCGGTGTATCCTCTCTGAAATACTGGTGACAATCATTGTTTTTGCTATTGCAGTAAGCAATAAGGAGGTACAAAAGTCAGTAAGTTTTAATTATAACCTTGAAAAAAATTAAGCTGCAACCATGAATGTTGGTGATAGTGTTGGTCCTTCTCTACACATTCTTTTCAGCGTGGCACATACACTCTAAGACAAATAAAATGATGTGCTACACAGGTATTATCTAAATGGAATGGAAATTGGTAGATGTGATGTACGTGTACAGACAAACAAATTATTGCAATTCAGAAAAAATGCATGTGTTGTGACTCGCCGATCATTCAAAGCGCCGCTGCGCAATTACGTGCGTCCTCTATGTGCAGCGCTGTCTGCCAGCCATGCAGCAGCTGTGCCACCTAAGCGGCCAGCCGAGCAGCAGCCGCTAGACTGGGACTCAGTGCTCATTTGAATGCTAACGTGTACACATGTCTTGCCTGTCAACTTACTCTGTGACTTATATGTGTTGTGTCGTTCTGAAATATATGTGTTCAACTTGACATTATAACAGGATGATTAATTCAACATAAGGAGCTTAAAAAATTGAACAAGTCAATCTGTTGATCCACTTCTGGTCCTTATTCAAGCCATTATTCGGCCGGGTATTGATTGACAGAGTGGTGCATTAGGTCATCAAAACTTCGACCTGGTTGGAGGGCCCTGCCCACAATGCTCTAAATGCTTTCAATTGGTGAGAGATCTGGTGAGCTTGCAGGCCAAAGTAGGGTTTGGCATGCACAAGGACAAGCAGCAGGAACTCTCGCTGTGTGTGGGTGGCCATTATGTTGCTGAAATGTGAAGCCTATTTTGCTGTCCTTCATGGCAAGCCACCCTGGGCTTCATTTAAGCAAGATAATGCCCATCTGCAAATGACGAGAGTTTTTACAGCTTGTCTTCATGCTCATCAAGACCTACCTTGGCCAGCAAGGTCACCGGGTATCTCCCCAATTGAGGAAGTTTGGACCATACTGGGAGAGCCCTCCATCCATCTCAGGATTGTGATGATCTAACACTCCAATCGGACAGAATTTGGCAGGATATCTCACTGGAGGACATACAATCAGTGGCAAGCTGAATAACTGCTTGCATAAGCAGAGACTTTTACTGTAGAAGACTGGAGTTTGATGTCTTGAAGATCGTGTTGTTATTCTCAAAATACCAGGTGGTTATAATTAAACTGATGGTATTTGGAGTGCTGCAATGCAGGCTGCATACATTGAAGAATACTAAATGTCATCAGAATGTTTGTTGATTGGTGTGCTCACAGAGTATGTGGAAAAAATAATAGTTCCACTTTCTGTCACCATGTGAAAATATGGTGCAGTACACAGCCAGAATGTAGTGTCAGTTAAGCAAAATAGGAGCAATGATCAAATACTTGATACTCATTGTTCTGGTACATTTATTAGTATATGGTCACAAGTCACAACATATGTTCAATTTGGTCTCCCTACTCATCAACAAGCTGCATCTGTAACATGGCATAACTGACAATTGCTTGCAATATATCTGGTGTAATCCATAAGTTTCCAGTGCACTGCTTTGCTCCTTTGTCTTGGGGTCATAGTGACAAATGCAGCACCTATCCACGGTGATTAGGCAGCTAAGGAAGTCATCTCAATTTGCCTGACACAGCTGCAACATTTCCACTAGTGCCTCAATCTTGTGGGCTTTTTCACAGAGCATGAGCAGTCATCAGGCCCACAGGATGGCAACCTTTTACATGTTCAAAATGTCAGGCAAGATATTTTTAATTTTTCACTGTCGCCATAATTTTGACGTGCCGATCTTGGAGCAACAGACCTCCCACTTCTCTTATGGTATGTAGCTCTTCACTGAGAGATAGCCAGCCACTTCATTCTTTGTCATTCACACGTGTCTGACTATACTGGAAGCATCTGGACCCCCTAATCACTGTGTCGTAGAATGGTGAACTGTTGCCATACACTTCCACCAACTCAACACGTATTGTTGTAGTGTTGTCTCCTTTTAGTCCAATAGATTATGTCAGTATTGCTCAAACAGATTATAACTGGAAGAGGTACTTGCTATTTTGCAAACTTTTAAGGCTGTAAGGATGTTAAACTTAAGCAGAACAGAACAACAATAAGGTGCTTATGTTTATCACCAGTGCATCAATGAATGAGCCAAAATGACTAATATGAACATACTTGCAAAAGAAGCATCATACACAGTGGTCAAATCTTAATCAATCCTAATACCAAGATCCTCTCAAAATCAGAGCATAAATTGTATGGAAATCAGCTGACATCCTTTATAAGATTATTACTTCCTGGTTATAAATACAGGTTGTTCCAAGAGGACTGGTGAACATTCATAGATATTGAGAGAACAATCATCTGAAGCAATTATCTCTAAACGTGGACTCTAAAATGCATACCTTATGAGCTATCAGCAGAACTTCATGTTCACCACTGTGAGATATAACTCTTCTACTGACCAAGTGCTCATAGCTCTTAAGGTACGCATTTTAGAGCCCATGTTTACTAGACAATTTATTCTTGTTTTGGTCTTTACTACCTCCTGCTAGAATATTGAAAGCTAAGAGTTGCAGTACGAGAGATTTGTTTCACAGTATCAAAAATGAAGAAGTGCTCACTGCCCTTAAACTATGCATTTTTGAGGCAATATTTATTAGACTTTTTGCTTCGAATGACCACTCCTGTCATATCCCTGAATATTGACCATACTTCCCACGAAACCATGTTACAACACAAGTCAAGACTGTGTGTCCCACCTGGATTCAAAATAAGATATCTACCTACTACAGACAGTGCACTACAAATTACCACAAATAGGAGCATACTGCTCACAAAAGGCAGACACTTGGATTTGAGTCATGGCTTATGATATATTATGCCTCCCAAAGAAGTTGAAGCGTGCAGAGCTGGGGTAAAAGAAATGAAACTAAAGAGGTTGAGATGGTATGAGTATCGAGCTAACATCCCATAGATGTTCGGGCTCACACGCAGTTCCTCTTCACCAAAAAGTCTTGGCTCAAACTCATCTAGGGGTTGAACCACATGTGTCACATTACACGCCCTAAATTAGATACTTGTGACCCTTTGGTTAAGTTTTGGATAAGTTGTATGGCTGATGCAAAGTTTGTGAAATACAACATTAATATAACATATAATAACAGTAATAATAATAATATCAAGAACTAAATTAATGACCTATAAATGATGTAGGCCACACAGTTGGCATTTGGTTAGAATAATGTTTATTCAGGAAACAAACTAATAGTGAAAGTGGTCGTATTTAAAGTTACTGTTACACTCGAGTGCATATCCATTTGACACAGTTCGATCATTCACAATCTCATCGTGAAACAAAAGTCCAATACTCCACCTTGTTATTTACAGGAAAAGGTAGAGTTCACGCCAGGCGTGTGGATGCTCTCCACTCAGAGACTAAGTCTCGCAATACAACACAATGCAAAATTTTCTAAGTCTTTTCACTTCCTAGCTACCTAAAGACCGACTGTCCACTTTCATGTCTCAATCCGAACAGTACCCTTTGGAGTCTCCAGCCTAACTGTCTGCTTTCACATCTGCACCAGCACTGTTCCTCTGCCAATACCCAGGCACATTTTCCCTGTGCTGAATATCTCTCAACTGACTAGGGCAGTTCCCTTTCCTGAAGCTGTCCATCTGATTGGATACAGCTTATTCTACATTATTTTACATTTTAACATATTTAAATAATCAAAGCTTGCTCACTTTCATATTCTAAATAAAGTAACAATAATATCTATTGTTAAATTCTTTTACATAAAACCAATACATCTTCCTTCTTAACTTCGAATGTCATGGCCAGTAGCCTTGCACCAATCTGCTGTCTGACAAATAAATAAAGAACAAAAGTAACTTTTATGCACTAAACTTTACAACAAATATTCTATTGCCTAATGATTCAATAAGGTGCCATGCTGTCATTGTCCAATGTGTTTTGTGTGGAGGAAATGAACTGATACTTAACTGAAAATACTGATAACTTAAATTTACTATGTCTTTTAAACAAATTAAGTTACAGAGTTGATATTTACAACATTTGTCATTTTAATGATGTGCTTCTATATGAAATGTGGATTGTCAAATCGAGCAAGGGGTTCAGGTTTTAGCATTCAGGTCTTTGTTACAAAACCTGTTAATTTCACTTTAACAGTAAATCGTTAACTATTATACATATGATCAATATTCAAGTTTTATTGGGATTACCATGAAAGTTATGGAGGATGTCAGATTAAAATTACTGTGGCTTCATTCTCTGCATTACTACAGAATTAAATAGTTTTCATAAATGTTTTCCTTTATGGCCGATCATAGGTCCACCATATTTAACACTGCCACATCTCCTTGCCCGCGAACAGCTTCTACTGGGTTTCCCTATGACGTAGGTTCTCGTCTGTCTCACTCGCACACTACAGCGTTTAGGCCTCAATAGACAATAGATGTCTGTGAGTTTCCCCATTCTGTGGTGAATCTGCACTCTTTGTGGCACCCGCTCCTGGACTATAGGGTTCATTTCACAATTCCTGAAGGCTGACTCTTTTGGCCATATACTGAAATGAGAGCAAAATGCTCGTTAGCTCACACACCTCCACTTCATAGCATGTTGGCCTGCTGCATATGTAATGAAGTAGCACCCAAATTTATAAGACACAAATTTATAATACAATAACATAAATAACCTAAGCGCCAGATCAATAGTGTAATTATTTGTAGTGGTGTTAATGTAGCATACTTTAAATTTAAAGAAACTTATATCTAACATAAACTATGAAATGCGGCACATTAATTAAATGCCAAATAAAACTATACATTTATCAAAACTGACTTGTCTATTGAAATGCCGCAGAAACATCAGAGCCACTGCGCTCACTTTCACAGAACCTTTTTGTCACAGCAAAGCCTCCAACGGCACTCCACAGAATCAGAGCTGAGTACCCTGACGAAATTCTGTATGGCTCTGAATTCCATCGCCAACATTTTTCGAGTACAAATCTGTTGAAATTCGAATCGGGTGTAGATACCAGAAAACAAAAACTTCCTGAAACCACCCAGAAGCACCACTGAATGCTTCCACCAGTGGAATCAATACAAACAGAGCTAAACTACACAGCAAGCAATTGATTTACAGCATTTGCAAGATGCTCGTAAATTCTTCAAAGATTCTGACACGTTATACAAGTCCCACTACAGACATGCATCTCGTGACAGTTTCCCAATCAACTTCATCGGCAAATTAATATTTTATTTTAATTTAAATAACTCCCTTAGACTCAAAACTAACAATAATTGTAAACACATCTCACCCCTCGTTTAATTCTGTGCAGTGAAGCTGCATACACAAATTGTTGCTCCAAACAACAATAAATTATTCCTCCAAAACATTCTCAGATAAGTAGATAAACACATATCTCTCTTCCTAGATATGCATTATTAATTTTCATTTTCCAAATTTCTCTTACCTCCATGCACCCAAATTGGCACTACAATAACTTATAATTTGGAAAGTACAACAAACATAAAACCATCCAAAAACAATCCAAAAACTTAAGCATAACACATACATACACATAAATAAATCCCTTATATACCCCCAAACATCTAATTTATATGCATACTGTGCACTGATTTTTGACTTGGTACCGTTCACCAAACAATTGAGTTTTCCAACCTCCTAGCACCCAAATGTGCATCTAAACTATCTCTTTATAACTGCACATACCTTATGCCAAAAAAACACTCATGCAACAAACAACAGACAAGCTACAAAAAATCTTGAAATGAAACATTGCAACTTAACCCTCCAAACTTGACACACATATTTTCTGTTCATCCTAATCGCGTGTAATTATGGTGTGTGCAATCTGGTTGTCCCCCATCAAAAGATTCTTAAATTTTACTTTCCTTTTGTCACCCTCAATTTCAAAATCCAAGCACTTTCCCATGTAGTGAAATGAAGTTTTATATTTACATAAGAAATCTGTTCCCAGCACTACATCTTTTACAAGTCCATTCACTACAAAGCTTCCTATACTAAAATGATTCTCTTCACACTTGAATTCCAAGAGCAGTTCTTGCCTGATTGGCTTATTTAAACTGCCAACTGCCATTTTAATTTTTACACTATTTACTTGTAGTAATACTAATTTCTTATTCTTTACCCTATGTACAAAATCTTCTGACACTACCAACACGTTACTTCCAGAATCAAGCAGTGTGTCTTCTTTCTCGTCATTTACTTTAATTTCAATGATAGGTTGTATATTAACCATTTCTTTTCCCTCTAAACACTGTTCCCTCAATAAATCATTCTCTACATCTCGTCCCTTTTCTTCCATCTCTAGAGTACACATATCCTGTTTGATACACCCCTCAATTTCGTACTCTTCCCAGAATAATTCATTAAATGATTTTTTCACCCCAATTTCATTTTTTCTCCCTTCTGGACCACTCACTACCTTAAACGTCTCTCGAGTCCATAATGATCATAATGGTCTACCGTACCATTGCCAATCAGTTACAGTAAAATCACATTCCTCCTTAAGATACCATTCTGCCCAAATATCACTTTCTATATTAGAATCAAACTCACTGTGTTGTCCCTTAAAATTATTGACATTAGTAGCTACAACATCATTATCATGAAATAAAGCATTACTTTTTACTTCCACATCATTACAAACACCTTCACAAACAGCCCTTTCAACAGCCGCTGATACATCATGCAACTCACTAAATAAAATGTCATTTACCTCCGTCGACAAATCACCAATCTAAGAACCATTCATAGTTTCACCACCCTCTGCTGTTACATCACTTAAATTATAGCTACAGCATCATATAATTTCAGAATCAATAACAGTACCATTAAATTCCACTGCATTTTGATTTAAACCTGAGCATAATACCTTTTTCTCTCCTACATGTTCTTGTGCCACATTAATTTCAGATCGCTTATCAAAGTCAGGTCCACATTCATTCTCAAAAAAACATTCAAGATGCACAGATCCAGCCAAACTCTTGGGTTCATCTCCATTAGTAGAAAGATGTGCACAGATCCCTTCCTCTCAAGTATCAATAGCAGCAGCTTCATCTTTCGTAACTTCAGCACATAAAACATCATTACTACCTTCCTTCAAAAATAGTTCACCAATATCCGCCGATAAACACACAAAATCATCAACAGCTGATGAGACTAATGCCACACTGCCCTTATTAACCTCCTTTACAACTTTCTCCATCACAATATCACCTGAAACATCATCACCTTCATCACTATAATCGTTACTGCTCGTTAGTACCTCTGTAGAATTTTCTATACCATCTAACTCCACCAAATTCAGCTCCACCACAGCATTCTTTTTGCATGTACAATCTTCCATTGCATTAACATTCACACACTCTTTTGTCTCACATTCATAAAACAAATCATTTAGCCGTAAATCGTCATCATCGCCTTTATCATTATCTTTCATTAGCTTAGGATTACGCCTTTTACGTATGATCTGATTTGAAAATTCACGTATTTGATTCTCATCTCTTACTAATTTTATTTCAATATGATGCCTTTCTGCCGATTTATTGACATCTATCACATTCCGTTTACTCGTGTCCTATTCATCGCCAGTTTATTTTGCCATCTCCAGACCTGAGATGCGATGAAACTTAGTTTCCCGATCTCCCATTACGCTGGTTCATTTCGCCATGTGCCAGTCCTTCAAATCTACGTTCTTGGTGTCAGTCCCTGTTACGAAAGTATGTGTTCCCATTACCTCATTGAAATTTATCATTGGATGTGTTCCTGTTACCATTTCCTTTGCCAGAACTGCCGTTTGCGTTCCATTGATAACTTCCCGAATGTGTTTCATAGTAATCACTTCGAGTGCAGTTATGATTTACACTTTGAAAACTATTTGTCTGCTTACTTGGCAGTTTAAATTTCAAGGCCTGTTCTAATTTTTCTACAAAGTCCAAAAATTCATCTATTGATTTGCTAGGACTGTGTGCTAGATCCCACTGCAAATTTTCCAGTAACCACCTTTTCAACATCGTAATTTCTGTAAGCACTCCCAATGAACGTTTCACATGCATTAATCTTGCAAGTTCACATTTAGAAAACTCTCGCATTGACCCATTCCTGTATTTAAATGTTGGCCCATTCAGAAACTCATTTTGGAGTCATGTTTGCTTCACTTCACTCCAGAACTTATTCAGGAAACTGCTTTCAAATATTTCATAGGTAGTGAACGTATCACTGTGTATATTTGCCCACGATTGTGGCTTACCTTCAAAATGTCTTTTCACAAATTTTATCTTTACCTTGTTGGACATTCCCCTTATAGAACCATCCCTGCATGCTGCTAGAAAATTTACTGGGTGATATTTCCCATCATCTCCAAAACATTTGACCGTTCCCGAATTCATCCATAGAATACTGATCACGGTAGGGGTTTGATGTGCAGCTAAAGAATTCAATTTGCTTTTTATTTCATTGATTTGGTTTTTCACTTCACCATTTTCAATTTTAATGCCAGATTCTTCTTGTTCCTTTATTTTATCTACTTCTTTCTCCGCTATACCTATTCGAATGGATAAGTTGCTAATAGCCTCTGTTGTCTCAGCCATTAGAGCATCTTGGTTACTCATACAATTTCTTACATTGCCTCCCTGATCTGCCTGCGACTTCTCCACTTTATCACTGAAATTTTTCTCTGCTCGATCTACCTTAGAGTCAAGTCTCCCAACTTCATCAGAAATTTTACCCCCCTAATGGTTTTTAATTTTCCATCTTATCTATTCCTCAATTCAACTAGCCATTTTACCTACTTCATCTTTCAAAACCGAAGCTATTTCAGCTTGAACTTAATCAATTTCTAAATTTACATCAACCATGTCAGTTTTAACAGAATCAATTTTGGATCCCAATCTTCTTATCATTTGCATTAACTGCAACATCATGTCTCCTCCAAATTCATCTCCCTTGCCTGATTTTGGACTATTTGCTCTAATAAATTCACGTCGATCATGCTCTCCTGCTCTGACTTTGGGCTAAGCAGCTTGCTAGTGTTTTCAGACCCACACAAACTGGCCGACTGCTTAATATTTGCGACGTCTATTATTGGCGATTGAACTACAGAATCGTACATAATCTCACTATCAGCGCAGGTACTTAGCTTTGTCATGGTGGATCCTTCTGCCATGGTATTGCTGCCAATGCTGCAGTTGAAGCCATCACTACATCTTGTAGGATCTACTGTGGTATCGCCGCCACTGCTGCATGATGAATCGCCATTGAAGATGCCACTGCTGGCTGGAACGACATGCTTTCGAAGTGACCTCTTCTTCTGCGTTACTTTTTTATCATTCCTAACCACTACTAAAACTCGGTGCACACAACTGCTGCAAATTTTGTAGCTCAAAGCCTCCCACACAAAATGCCTAAACTGCCACCGACTTGGGACCTATGTCACAGAATGTTGTTAACTGTGAGAATTGCAATTGTAATTTCACAACTATTAAAGAAACCTAATTTTCAGTCCCAAAGCAATCTCACATTTAACTTTTGCAATAGGTTCTGCCTATCGAAGTTCAGATAATACTGTTGGAAACACTTTGCAGAATTCAAATCCTATTCTAAACTTTGCAGAGTTCATATTCTGCAACTAGCACTTTCCAAAATCCAATCCTGTTCCAACACTTTGCAAGATTATTATCCCTCAACTAACACTTTCGAAGTTCCTATCCCAGATGAGCCCCCAATTGCGAGCTAACATCCCACAGATGTTCAGGCTCACATGCAGTTCCTCTCCATCGAAATGTCTTGGCTCAAACTCATCTAGGGGTTGAAGAACTGCACGTGTCTCGTTACACACCCTAAATTAGACACTTGTGACACTTTGGTTAAATTGTCTGGCTGATGGAAAGTTTGCAAAACACAAAGTTAATTTAACATATAATAACAGTAATAATAATATTAGGAACTAAATTAATGATCCATAAATGATGTAGACCACACAGTTGGGATTTGGTTAGAATAATGTTTATTCAGGAAGCAAACTAACAGTGAAAGTGGTCATATTTAAACTTACTGTTACACTCGAGCCCATATCCATTTGACACAGCTCGATCATTCGCAATCTTATAGCGAAATACAAGTCCAACACTCCACCTCATTATTTACAGGAAAAGTTAGAGTTCACACCAGACACGCGGCTGTTGACCGCACAGAGACAAGTCCCGCAATGCCACACAATGCGAAATTTTCTAAGTCATTTCACTTCCTAGCTGCCTGAAGACTGACTGTCTGCTTACGCATCTCAATCCGAACTGTATGTCTCAGCCGAACTGTTCACTTTCGCATCTGCACCAGCACTGTCCCACTGCCCGTCCCCGTGCAAGTTTCCCGTGCGCCGAATATCGCTCAACTGACTAGAGCAGTTCCCCTTCCTGAAGCTGTCCGTCTGATTGGCTACAGCCTATTCTACATTATTTTACATTTTAACATATTTAAATAATCAAAGCTTGACTACTTTCATGTTCTAAATAAAGTACCAATAATATCTATTGTTAAATTCTTTTACATAAAACCAATACAACTTCCTTCTTAACTTCAAATGTCACGGCCAGTAGCCTTGCACCAATGTGCCTTCTGATAAATAAAGAACAAAAGTAACTGTTATGCACTAAACTTTACAACAAATATTCTATTACCTAATGATTCAATAAGGTGTCATGCCATCATCAATCAATGTGTTTTGTGTAGAGGAAATGATGACCCGATGTTTAACCGAAAATACTAATAATTTAAATTTACTATGTCTTTTAAGCAAATTAAGTTACAGAGTCAGTATTTACATTTCTCATTTTAATGATGCGCTTCTATGTGAAATGTGGATTGTTAAGATCGATCAAGGCATTCAGATTTTAACATTCACGTCTTTGTTACAAAGCCTGTTAATTTCACTTTAACAGTAAATCCTAAACTATTATACATATGATCAATATTCAAGTTTTATTGGGACCACCATGAAAATTTATGGAGGATGTCAGATTAAAATTACTGTGGCTCCATTCTTTGCATTATTACAGAATTAAATAGTTTTCATAAATGTTTCCCTTTATATCCGATCATAGGTCCACCATATTTAACACTGCTACGTCTCCTTGGCCACAAACAGCTTCTACTGGGTTTCCCTATGACATAGGGTCTCATCTGTCTCACTTGCACAATACAGTGCTTAGGCCTCAATTGACAATAGACATCTGTGAGTTTCCCCATCTCATGGTGAATCTGCACTCTTTGTGGCATCCAGTCCTGGACAATAGGGTTCATTTCACAATTCCTGAAGGCTGACTCTTTCAGCCATATACTGAAATGAGAGTGAAATGCTCATTAACTCACAAGTATTGAGTCAAATTTAACAAGAACTTGGTACTATGAACCCACTTTCCAGCATGGTTTTGCACCCATTCTGGCCTGGATGGATACACTGAGTTGGTTAGGAAGTGTGTTGTAAAAACATTGGGTCCTCTCTTCAGGCAAGCTGGTCCACAATCGTTGTAACTGGCCCTTGATATCTCAGATACTGTCACTGGAGTTTACGGCTATTGAGGACAGATCTGGCAATCTTGCTGGCCACAGGAGCACCTCGACATCACGCAGACAGTTCATAGAGCACTATCCAGTTGAAAAATGGTACCATAAAATCAAATGGCTCTGAGCACTATGGGACTTAACAGTTGAGGTCATCAGTCGCCTAGAACTTAGAACTACTTAAACCTAACTAACCTAAGAACATCACAAACATCCATGCACGAGGCAGGATTCAAACCTGCGACCGTAGTAGTTGTGCGGTTCCGGACTGAAGCGGTACTATAATATCACATCATGAGAGTTAACACATGTGGATGCAGAATGTATCTGATGTACTGTTGTGCCATCAGAGTTCCCTCAGTCATTTCATTCGTGACCAGAAGTTATACCAGATGACTCCCCATACCATGATGCCAGGAGTAACACCACTGTGCCTCTCGAAAACATTCGAAGAATGGGCCCTTTTCCCAAGTCGCTGTCATACTCACCAGCAAGGGTCATCCAGGATAGTGCAGAACCATGGCACCACACCAAATGCACCTTTTTTTTTTTTTTTTTTTTTCATGGTGGTAATAGCAGACGATGCTTGGGACTTTAATTCCCCAGCCTGGCTAACAGTTTGGGGTGACACAGAATGTTCCACGGAGTCCACTACCTGTTCTCGGATGGCAGATGCACACGAGAAAAGGCTGCAGTATACCCTGGTGTAGAATATGGCTATACTTCCTTGCGGTGATCAGATGTGGTCGATGGAAACTTGACGATGGGGATGCCTGCCCTCACCTTCTCATGCAATACCACTTTTAAACACCCCACTAATATGGATCTTGAACATTTCAACCACCTGGCCAAATGGAGGTCCACAGTGAAACCCCTTTCAAACTCACTCTGGTGTCAATAACGATGTCCCACACGAATATGCAGCATCTCCATGTTCTTCATGGTGATCACTGTACATCTGACTCTGTTCACACCCTTCATATGCCTTACCACCCCTGGTACCAACACGAAACATGAACGATACTATGCAATTATGTTACATTGACATCCAACCATGTCATCCTCGTGCTTCAAATTTTTTGTCAGACAGTGTAGATCTAATGTGTCGCATGTGTTCATTGGAGCATATAGTCTGCACACAACAAAATATTTATTTCTTTCCCCTGCTATCACCATCAGGAAAGCAACAGGCAAATTCCAAGCTGTTTATGCAAGACAGTATCATATAATTTTCTTTTATACTCACTACCTCAACCAACAAATCAGTTTTTGTAAGAAATTAAGCATGATAATGCACCGATTTCCCACCAATAATAATGTACTTTTCAGTGATTGTGAACCTGGCTGATTAACACATTGTCAATTTCGTTGCTAGAAGATTTACATTCCTACACAATGTTGCAATAATAGATAATGGCACCATATCTATGTCATGTTTGACATAATGCATCATGGAGGCAATAGTGAACCTATAAGCTTAATGTATCAGTTACATATCAGATTGAATATGCATACTGATATCTTCTTTTACATGCCAGTATTTATTACCTTGGACATCAGACAAGTCACATATTTCCAGGCAATGATTTTATGTTACAGAACAAAAACAAGAAATGGATAGCTTGAGCTTAAGACATGGTGAGAATGAATGAAGTGTAATAACACAATTCTTGGTCATAGGAGTATAGGGTTACCAATCCTAAATCGAATGGTGGTCATGCAAGAGCAGGTCTAATAATGAGAAAAAAGAAATGCAGGTGAATTATGAACAACATAATGAACAGATTATAAGAGCCAAGATACAAGATATACGAAAACACAGGACTTAACAATTGTAGTAAAAATGCACATACCTAATAGTTCCAGAGAAAATTAAAAGATTTTTAAAAAAGTATGATGAGAGAAAATATATTATTCAATACCTTATGGAAATTTAAAATTTATTTGCAAAGGACACTGACATAAGTCAGCACGTGCTACCTTAATAATTCCAGCAGAGTTATTAAGATCCTTGGGAGAATAAACCATGACAAAATTATTCCATGCAGTCTTCAAGATACTTAAGGTGGGGAATTATGCTCAGGCTTCAAGAAAGATGTTATGATCCCAATACAGTCAGGTACGAGCATTACAAAATGACTACTTTGAGTCATGGTCACAAAACATGAATTATCTACAGAAGAATACAGAAACTGCTAGAAGGTAGCCTGTAGGAATATCAGTTTGGGTTCAGCAGAAATGTAAGAACATATGAGGCAATGAATACCCAAATTGTCTTACAACAAAGATGGAAGAAATGTAATGGCCTGTTTACAGCATTTGTATCAAGGCGAGATGAAGAGTAATGCTTCTGAATATTTTATTCTGGTTTTCAATATCATTTGAGGCATTACATGTCATTCATATTACTCAGTCAACTTTTCTACTTTGCCAAGACAAGTTACAAACTCTATGCCACTTCAGGACTATGGATTGTGACATATAACATGGTGGTGTGTAATGTAACTAAGTTTGTGTGTGAGAGCCCATTGGAAAACTGAAGGCATGACTTCAAAGAGTTTGTCCACACATGGAGAAACATGTCATTCAGCATGACATTGCCAGACCTCATGCAAGTGCTATGACATCTGCAACATTCCAGCACCTTGGGTTCACTGTCATCGATCATCCTCCATAGAGTCCTGACTTGACCCCATTCAATTTTCTTCCATTTCTAAAATTTAAAGAACATTTTTGATGACTTCATTTTGATAGTGGTGAAGTGTTGCAAGCAGAGGTGAGGTCATGGCTCCAACAACAAAGTCAAGAATTCTACTATGACAGTATGAACAGACTAGTCTGTAATTGAGAGAAGTTTGTTTGTCACCATGGTGACTATGTTGAGAAATAAATATGTAGAAATGAAGAATAAAAATGTAGAATGTTAATTACATTTGTTTTATTTAAAAAAAAGCCTTAAGAGTTTTCACATACAAATTTCAGAGGCATTACTTTTCAACTCACCCTTGTAGATTTAGAAAAGGTTTTTGACAGTGTTGACTGAAACATACTCCTTGATATTCTGATGTTATCAGGGATAGAATATTGAGAGTGAAAGGTTATCTACAAGTTGTATGGAAACAAGACTGCAGTTGTAAGAGTCAAAGGATATGAAAGGTAGGCAGAATTTGAGAAAGAAGGAATGTTCATATTTATTACTCAATTTCTCTATACAAGAAGCAGTAAATGAAGCTTAGGAGAAATTTGGAACCAAAATCAATGTTCGGTGTGGAGTAATAAAAGCTCTAAAGATCAACAGTGATACTGCAATTCTTTCAGGAATACTAAGGGACTTGGAAGATAAGTTAAATGGAACTGATCATGTGTTTAAAACAGTTTATAATATGAACACCAATAAAAATAAAAGGTAGGTAACTGGGTGTAGTTACATTAAGATAAAATATTTGATCATGTGGACATCCGCAACTGAGGAACATATTTATAGAATAAAAAATCCATTTCAGATGCCAGTAATTTCTTAATTTATTGCAGGATTAGTTTCAAAACATAAAGCTTCATCTTCAGGTGCCAGCAAATAATTACATGAAGATACATTTTTGCCCTGATTGCCACACATTTATGCATCCACAATTATTTGGTAGCACCTGAAAATGAAGCTTTACGCATTGAATCTGGTCATTCAATAAATTAAGAAATTAGTATTGTGGAACATTTATATGTTACATTCAAGTTATTAATATGTCTATGTTCGTCCAAGAACCGATGGAATATTCCATAAATAGAATTAAGAAATTATTGGCACCTGAAATAATTTTTTTGTTTTGTAAATACATTAAGACAATTGATGCTGAAGAAAACAGATTGGGAAATCAGAAGTTAAAAAGAAATTAAGAAATTAGAAGTTAAATTTTATTATTTGGGTAGCAATTTAACTGATACTGAAAAGTGGGGGTAGAAAGAAAAGCTTCTCTGGGAGGAAAAAGATCTTAATGCCAAATACGAATTTAAGTGGCAGAACATCTTTTATGAACAAGTGAAAGGTGATATGGAATGAAACATGGGTGATAAATAGTGCAGACAAGAAAAGAATTGAAGCTTTGAAACATGATGATACAGAAGAATGTTCAAGGTGGATCAGGTAACTAATGAAGAGGTACTAAGGCGCGTCAAGGAACAGCCAATAGTTGTACCTCATTTTTTCATATTTATATGCACAGAACTGACACTTTCAGTGCAGCATTTGCCAGTGCAACAGCATGTGTGGGCTGTGCAAATAAAGACAGAAAAAAGGAACTTCACACTACAGACTCACAGTAAGTGCACAAAACTATTAATTAAATAAAAATTTAGAGTTGGTGAGACACAGTAAGTACACAAATTGTTATTTTGCGCAGGCCAGCTGCAACATTCGAGAAGCAGTCAATAAAAAACGTAATATTGATGAAGACGTAAATGTAATACATCAATTGAAACTCAATGAAAACCCACAACATGCCTTGGCATAAATACAGCTATGTATAAAGTGGCTGGTTACTGTATTTCTTCAAGTAAAAAAATTTGTACACAATCAAGTTATGTGGATTTGAAAAATACTGTTCTTCATAATTTGTTCATCATATTTATAGGCACTTTTTAAAAAATGAAAATAAGTATGTTGTCATTTAAAGAAGAGATTTCATTCCTTTACTCATGTAACAACAGGTAATTGGCCAACAAAAGGTAACCACTAGTGGTAATGCTTAGAGCAGGTACTTATATTTCTGCAAAAGAAAGTGTTACATTAGTATTGCACAATAATCAGTGATATTTGATATATGTTTTGTTGCAGTACGACTAGGAGGTAGAAGTAGTGCAGTCACACCATCGATAACACCCTTCCTTACACAACTTTATACAATTTGTGTGAGATGTTACTCCACGAAAAGGTTCAGCATGATCACATTACTGATGATTAACTTAGGCAACTGGACTTAAATTAATTGTGTTTCTCCAAAACATGCCTTTAATCAGTGTAGAAAAAACAATGCAGATTGTAAATGCAGACTGCCAATTTGATTCAGACCTATTTTTAATCAGGAAAGAAGTTGCAGTAATTGAACTTGAAATTTCAGTTAATAATTAACTGGATTCACTACATTTTTACACCCAAGAGGTGACATTAACACATAATAACTGTCAAAAATAGTAGCATATTAGTAAATTAAATCTTGCTGTTGACAGCTATTTAACACAAGCTCTCCTTCTTATTGTATGTAAAATTTAGTGATTACCACTTCATAGAGATTTATGATCTCTGACTGCAGAAGATGATCTTTGTCTAGGGAGTTACACACCAAGCCTCACATTCTTGTCTCGGAATAGTACTATCTTTTTGAAGGCAGGTAATGGCCTAAGAAAATGATGTACATGTGGAACTATAGTTAGCAGTGGAAGCTTAAATACTTGTCGGAAAGCTGTAATTTCACTTCTTAATGAAGGCACCATCCAAAAAGGCAGTCCATCAATGTGATCTTAAAATCAGTAAAGTGAACCCATACTTCAGCTGGACTAAATTGTGATGCTTTTGTGTATTTCTGACAGATTTTCCAATACTGGGTTACTTCATCTTTGGAGGGGTTAAAGAGCAGTGAAAAACTACTGCAAGTGACTGAAGAAGCCAAATCTTACCTTTATTGACATAGGATATCTCATGGCAAGGAGTTATCCTTAGAAATGCAGATTCATCTCCACATCTTTGTTGGGAAAATAACTGTCTCTCATCTGGTATGCTGTCTTGGATAATATAGCTGTACTGTTTCCTGAAATTTCTGTGTATACTATCTTAACTCTTGGGCTGAAGTACATTGTGCTATTCAATTTTTTTAATTTCATTGTTATACAAAAATAGAAATTCTTGCTTTTAGTTACCTGATTTGAATGACACTGTAACACAACATCTGGATGTGAAGCACGTGCCAGAGAGTGGTCCACCAATCATTGCCTATCTCACATGTTATCCACACTGCCTCTGCACATGTACAAATGGTTACACAGGATGATAGAAAACTGTTTAGCTAGCTCTAATTGTTTTAGGTGTCTCACTGCTTATGCAGTTCTTGCAAATCCCTGAGTCTTCTGCTGTGTCATGCGGGTACACATAGTAGGTAAGTAAATTGTATTTTGCACAAAGCAACTGCAACAGTTAAGGAGCAGTCAACAAAAACTTAAGAATTGATGAGGACATAAATGTAATACATCAATTGAAACTGGATGAAAACAAATTAATTCTACAAACAAAGCAGTAAAACACTCGTATCTATAACTGCTGGTGTGGGGATCATAAGAAAAATCACACCAACATCAGAAATACTATTTTTCTGTGATTATATAAATGATTTGTCACTAATTGACCACTGTAGCAACCTACCTAAATGTTCACAATAAATGAGCAAAACAGGCCAACTAAAGTTGCAAACTGCCCTTTTGATAAAATTTATATTTTGGAATACTTAACAGTACAGTGCAACACAAAGTACCAAAGTCCAGAAAGGTATTACATATAGCTGCCTCTATTGACAAATTGTATGCAGTCCTGTTTTTCATGTGATTACAAAAGGAACTATTTTGAAATATCTACTCTCATTTAACAGTATGCTTTTGCAAATACAGCAGAGTTGTTTATTCCATTTCATGCTCAATATTTTAATGATCAATCCAGTTGTCTCCTTCAGGTGCTGACAGCTGTGTTGTTAATCACATTCACTGCCTGGATTCCCAACGAGAAATATTGTGCATAAAATGGAATCAAAAGCTTGGCTGTTTACCCACAAGGTCGTGGAGGAAACCTGAGACATCACATAGCTATACTTGTTCAACAATGACACTCATCATGAAGGGCAGCCTTCAGGGGTGATGAAGAATACTAACAAATTATGACTTGCACTCTATTCATAATGTTAACTATGGGAACAACTTTTAAATTACTTTTCACATGTTTAAGGATGTTAGGAGAAAACAGGTACTTTGGAACAATCCATCATTCCTCTTCTACTATACAGCTGTTGATTTTACCTGATGTGGTTAAACAAAATATTTATGTATACTTACACAGACCATTATCAGCAGTCTGTATAATCATTAAACCAAAATCTGGTTAACATAAACATTTAAGTTAAGCAGAATCTCCATCCCTGGATCCAGATGTTCTTATTAACTATAAAAGTGGCTAAGGATGTATTCTTTTACTTTATCTGTGAATGCCTGGGAGACTACTGCACCAGAATATAAGACTCCATCATGAATCCATCCAGTACTGTAATTGGGAATTTCACAGTTCATTCCCAAACTATGTTCCGTGAAACCCTGGAGTTCTGTGGAGATAACTCAAGGGTTCTTTGAAATTTACCTACTTCGTTCAAGACATTCACCACTTTAAGAGAATTATATAAAAGGAAATGTTTGTATTAACAGTCTGATTTATATTCCTTTGTTAACAATGTTATCAACAAGTGTCTATTTAAAATTTATACAGTGTTAAAGTATTTTTTGTCTTAAAATCATATTTGATACTGAGTTGCTGGGTGAAAACATTGTTATAAATAGCTGCACCAAACCCTTGAATATTTATTGTTAATGCACAACATAGTCTTAAGTCTGCCAAATAATACAAAACTTTTAGCATACTGACATCCAGTTCATTGCTGGAAGAAAAACTTAAATTAGTGGAATCCTAGTGCATTTGGAAAGATGAATGTCCCCAATTTTCACAAAAGACCATCTTGGTACTTTCATTATTTGCAACTACATGTATGTGTGAAACAGGGTTCCTAGCTTATGTTTTGAGAAAAAGAAAAAAAAATACTGCAACAGACTTTATGTCAAGCCTCTCTGAGAATTCAATTTGTATCTGTAACACCAAATTAAATGGTCTGCACTGTTAAGATCCAGTATCCCTCATCTAATTAGAATTCAAGATTTCTGTTTAAGTTGTTTTAATAAATTTTGTATTAATTTAAAAATTACTTTTTGAAGTACATAAACATTATTTCATACAATTGTCATGTTTGGTGTAAATAATCTACTTGCTGAAGATTCCATTAAAAACATACCATGGAAACAAACCAGTGATTTCACAATAAAGTGGAGTTCTACTTATGGAAAGGGTTCAGAAACACTTAAACAAACCCATTTAATTTTTCAATGAAGTTTACAACGTTTTCTGTCAGGGACATGGTCACTATAGGTGGGCAACCAGTGACCGATGGACCAAATACAGGCCACAGTTATTTCAATCCACCCCACAGAAGAAACTCTGGGTGAACATATAATAAGTATACTCTCAAAGGCATGTATTTTAAGGCATAATTTCTTGGCATGGTGTGTCAGGAAAGGGGTGCCATTCATATGAGTGTGTTACCCCATGAACGTTAACACTATAGAAGCTATAGTTTTGACTTTATGCACTAGAAGCACTGCTGTCATGTCACACGGCAAGGTGAGCCGCAAGCTTAAGCAGTCATGTGACTCAGATGGATCACCAGAGTTTGTCTATGCCTGATGTAGACTGTTAGAACTAATTTGAACGTTTCAGCCTTTTTCTGAAGCACAGCACTGAAATATCAGTCCAATGCAGTACTTGTTGTGGTCTTTGACCTGTGAATTTTTTCCACCTTTATGTTTACATCTACTCTTCCATTCCACAAATTCCAAATGTTTTGTTGTGCAAAGCACATCTGTAGAAATCCTCTTCCATTTTACAGTTTTCTGTAGTGATCTGAGCAGCTTGTCTTTCTTACTTAACAAGCTGTCTCTGTTCTAAGAAATGCCCAAATATTTTACAATTGTTGCTTTTGTGCTGCTGTTTGCTTTCTTCATTTACTGGCACAACTGTATCTACAATTACTTAGGAAAAATGTTATGCAAGACAGTGCTGCTAAGTTATGCAAATAAAGTCTTGTAAGAAACATTCGCATACAGACTATGTGACATGTGGGAGAGTCCTGAAGCTCTGGACTACACATTCAACAGTACTTTGTCCAGAGCTGCTGGTATCACTCAAAGGGTGACACTTCAGATTTTTAGGAGGAGGATTCTTGGTGATATCCTCAATTGTAAAGTTCAGATTCCAACTGGAGACAAAGAAAATGTTATGAATTAGGACAGCATTACTTAATTTTGGAACTTGTGTTTGAGGAACAACTCAGTTCCTTTTTTGGGGGTAGAGAATGAGCTGTGAACTATTTTCACAGTTAACTGACACTTCTTTCTTAATTTCACTGTGTGTCCACAGAAACAGATGAAAGAATAGTCAGTTTAAACTAGAGTTACATTCTCTCTTCACTTGCATTTAAACTGATGAGCAAGCAACAAACCAGAATATTACTTACACCGTTCAAAAATTCATAGGTGCCCAACTAGAAACATGTTAAAGGGTGTCACATATTGCAGTTAATTGCTCTTATTTTTTTCCTATCTACAATAACAAGAGCACACATTCTTGAGTGTCCTCTGTTACCAACATGAGATAAAAATAACTTTTCTGGCACTACACTAGAAAAGCAGAGGATTGGGAGAGAGAATTGTATCAGTTCAACTTTGTATGCACCTTGAGGACTATTGAGTAATGGACTCTCACAGAAAGCTTGAAACAGGATTGTTTACTGTTTTATGTTTAGCTAATTAAAGACTGTGATTCTGAGTGAAGTAACATATTAAGCTATCTGTGTAACCAGTCATTTATCAGTGGAATATTTCCTGAATGGTTAAAATATGCTGAAGTTAAGCCACTGTTTAAGAAGGGAGATAAAGGAATAGCATCAAATTTCCGTCCAATTTCACTTATGCCAGCATTCTCAAAAATTTTATAAAAAGTAATGTACAATCAGCTTTATAACCATCTTATCTCAAATAACATACTAACCAAGTCACAGTTTGGATTTCTAAAGGGTTCTAATATTGAGAAGGCTATCTACACTTACAGTGAAAATGTGCTTAATTCATTAGATAAAAAATTGCAGGCAACTGGTATATTTTGTGATCTGTCAAAGGCATTTGACTGTGTAAATCACAATATCCTTTCAAGTAAATTAGAATATTATAGTGCAACAGGAAATGCTGCAAAATGGTTCAAATCTTACATCTCTGGCAGGAAACAAAGGGTGTTATTAGGAACGAGACATGTATCAAGCTATCAGGCATCATCCAACTGGGAACTAATTACATGTGGGGTCCCACAGGGTTCCATTTTACAGCCCTTACTTTTTCTTGTGTATATCAATGACCTTTCATCAATAACATTACTAGATGCCAGGTTCGTTTTGTTTGCCGATGATACAAACATTGCAATAAATAGCAAATCAAGTGTAGTCTTAGAAAGATCAGCTAATAAAATATTTTTGGACATTAATTACTGGTTCCTAGCCAATTCCTTGTCACTAAACTTTGAAAAAACACACTACATGCTGTTCAGAACTTGTAACAGGTGTCCCACGAGTATATGCCTAACATATGATGACATGCAGATAGAAGAAGTGGACAGTGTTAAATTCTTGGGATTACAGCTTGATAATAAATTCAACTGGGAAAAGCACACCACAGAACTGCTGAAGCGTCTTAAATCTCTATTTGTAATGCGAATTGTGTCAGACATAGGGGATATAAAAATGAAAAAAAAACTGGCATACTATTCTTACTTTCATTCCATAATGTCATAAGGGATTTTTTGGGGTAATTCATCAAGCAAAGCTACAGTTTTCCGGGCACAAAAACGTGCAATAAGAGATATGTGGTGTGAACTCAAGAACATCCTGCAGAAGACTTTAGGAAACTAGGGATACTAACTACTGCTTCCCAATATATTTATTCTTTAATTAAATTTGTCATTAAAAATATATCACTTTTTCAAACCAACAGCTTAATTCATGGAATCAATACTAGAAATAAGAATAATTTTCACAAGGATTTAAAGTCACTTAGTCTTGTACAAAAAGGTGTGCATTATTCAGGAACACACATTTTCATTTTCAATAACTTGCCAGCAGCCATAAAAAGCTTAACAACCAATGAAATTCAGTTTAAGAGAAGCCTAAATGATTTATTGGTGGCCAACTCTTACTCCATTGATGAATTTCTCAGTAGAACCAACTGATTTTTGTGTATATATAAACTTCTGCGCAATTTCAGTGCAGTAATGTGTTCATTGTAAATAAGTAGTTGTATTACACGTTTATTACCTTATAAATAAATAAAAATCTTTTTTATTTTAAATTCAGTGCATTAGTATTTGTAAAATGATTCTTTCATATAGTGTTCATTAAAAAATGACGATCATTCCACTTGGGACCTGTGGAATGGTACATTAGCTTATTTGTTTGAGCTGTAAATATTTGTCATGTATTGTTGCTTTTCTGACATGTTCCACATCCTGAAGGACCTCACCACGGCTCAATTGGAATGAAAGTAAATCTAATCTAGCCTTAAACTTTGTTCTTGAGAAAAATTGAATCCAGCTGAAACTACCAGCTGTCATTGATGCAGGCTGATTTTGTCTAAGCTATAAGAACTAAATATCTGCTGACCAACTGAACAGCAACACAGGCCTGAACTTTTCTGTTGTATCATGTTTTTCAAGCTTTGATGATGGATTCCTGTGTGTATGCACTGAACCCAAAAATGAGCTTAGTGTTTTCCATCATTTTTGCAAATCAATTACTCAATGTATTTTATACTGAAAAGAATCACAGATATAAAGCTAACTGACAGACTTAAATACACATGAAATGCTGTAATTTGTCAGTTTGTGGTAAAAACTGACAAACCAGCAGATGGCAGCACTTCCACCATAACATCTGTTGTATGTCTGAACTGTTAGAGTTGACACTTTTTGTACATATTCTCTGTGATGAAAAGAGTGTGTCAGCAGATCTATGTTAAAAGCAAACATACAGTGTTTGAAATGGCATCAAGAGGCTGTAAAAAAATTACATATTCCTTTTGAGGTGTAAAGGACATCACATTGTGTGGCATTTCGGTGTAAAAGTAGATCAAAACAAAATTTTGGCACCCCGCTACATCTGCTGTGTGTGTTGAACTGTAGAGGTGGTCAATGGGTGAACAACATGCTTCCAGATTTGACATTCCAATGGTCTGGTGAGAGCCACAAAATCACAGTGATGATTGTTACTTTTGTTCAACCAGTTTTTAAGGTATCAACAAAGAATAAAATTAACATTATCCATCCAAATCTGCCATCAGCTTAACATCCTGTCCCTCATGGTCAAGAGAGAACACTGTCTATGCAACCAGAACAGTTACCTTAAGTAAATGACTTGGAAATTTAATAAAGCGAAGAAACCAATCATAATGAGGAGGAAAAAAGGAGCGAAAAATCATTAGAAGAGTACTTGGGCCGAGGTTTGAGAATGGGACTTGGAAGCTTAGAAGTAATAGAGAAGTGTATGACAAAATTGAGAAAGTGGGAGATACTATGAGGAAGAGAAGAGTAAGCTTTTACACCCATTTGAAAAGAATGAATGATGAAAGGCTGACAAAGAAAATATTTGTGTTTTTTGACAAGAACCCCAGAACCCAAATTACCTGGTTCAAAGAAGTCAAAGCAGACTTAGAGGAGATGGGTATAGGAGAAGATGATATAACCAACAGAGACTTAATGAGAGACAAAATTCAACATTTTGAAGGATTTGAAGTGAAGAAGAGAAGAACTGGAGGAACAGTGTGGACAGAAGACTGAAGGGAGCAGCACAGAGAGAGGATGAAGACATATTGGCAGAAGAGAAAAGAGGAGGAGCGCAATAGGAGAAATGTACATTGAAAAATAGTTGTTTAACGCGGTCCCTAAACGGCCAAAATCGGAATTAAAAAAAAAAAAATGAGGAGGAATATGAAACCTAGCAATTACACACCACAACCATTTACACAAACTTAATTATTTGGTTTGCTACTCGCATCTGACCAAAGAGGCTTCAAAATTACTTGGTTCAAGGCCTAAAAATAAGAATATGCTCACAGCAGACACCGTTTCCTTGGTTCAGGTACAGGAAAAAGATATTCCATACTTTTTCGAAGAAGCATACTTAGTATTCTGCAAAGATGTGTATGGACTGTTCAACACATTCTGCACAAGCACACTGATTGGAGAGTGTTCCTTGATTTGTGAAAATGGAGCCTTGAAGTTGTCCTGCTTCACAACAGAACCAGGTAAGCATTAACACTCGTAAGGCATTCTGTACATTTAAAATAATATTACGACAATTTACAATTTGTTTTCCAGAAAACTAAGTACGACAATCATAAGTATTATACGTGGCAAGTAATATTTAAGAGCCTTAGAGAGCAAGGCAGACACACAAAGTTTCCTTGTTTATGTAAGTTGGGCAGCAGAGAGAGAGAGAGAGAGAGAGAGAGAGAGAGAGAGAGAGAGAGAGAGAGAGAGAGAGAGATCTGGAACAGAAATATTGGTCACAACGAGCTTCTTCAGAATTTGGAGAAAAAATGTTCTCCAAAAACCTCTCACCAAGCTGACAGAAGTTCTCTTTCCACCTCTACATATTAAATGAGGCTTTATGAAGTAAATTTGTGGAAGCCTTACCAAAAGATCATAAATATCTTGATTACATTTGTAACAAATTTCCAACCTTAATTGCGAAACAGAGGGTGTGTGTACAGATACAGACATAGAAAACAAAGATTGAAATTTTGAAAATGAAATTGAAGTCACCAGAAAGTGGCCTGGGACACCTTTAAAGACTTAGTGCCACATGTTCTGAACAACAAAAAAGATATGAATTTCAAGTCTATCATTGAGGCTATATTGCAAAGGTACCAAAATTTAGGCTGTCCCAAGAGTTGGAAAGTTCATTTCTTACATTCACTTCCTGAATACTTTCCTGAAAAAATCTGTGCTTTTATGAAGAGATGGGCTAGAGATTCCACTAAGATGTCAGAGAAATGGGAGAGTATTACAAAGCAAGATGAAATACCACAATGATGGTGGACTGTTGCTGGATATTGCACTGGGACAATCCCAGAACACTACATGCTTGGAAAGGCCTGAAACAGGGCATGGCTGGTCCAACGATATGTCAACATGGCTAAAATCATGAGACTTATTTTCTATATTTTGTTTTTACAGTCACAAAAAATGCATTTTATACAAAACGAACTTATTTCACTGTCACTAATCTCATATGGAATTTTTTGACATATACTGCATTTGGAAAATTGTGAAGAATTCTGCCCAGAACTAAGGTCATTATCAGGTTCAGTGCACCAAGATACAGATGAATATATCACCAAAAGTTACGAAACAGAACCATCACAGGCTAGTGTAATTTCTTGTTTTTGGAATAATCACTAATCATCAGCTGCATTACTTACACAGTCATGAGCTATCTAGACACGAGCTTTTGTGCAAACTTTTAAAATTCCTCACATTTCAAATGCAAATTAAAATAACCATCCTTCCAACAACAAAAAACAATATCCAATTAATATTTTTGCTTTTAAGGACTCAAAATTCTCAATTTAGAACTGTAAATTTAAAGTCTTCCGCACTGATGTGCTCCTAAATTAAATCAAATACTTTTGCTTCCTGCTACTCTGTCCAATTGTTGCTAGTAAACTGCAAATGCAACCAACAACTTCAGATTCAGTCTGTCATACAACACGCCATTAAACAAATTCTCTCAAAGTGTTCTCATTTAGTGCAAACCTTTACAAATTAAGTTTAGTGAAAACACTACCAAAAAGCAAGGCAGAATCTCATTCTGCATTCTTTCACCAACTTTGATCCCGTAAGAAACTTGCACACAATGATCATGGGCTACAAGGAATGAGAGGCACACAACAATCAGTCACAATCCCATTAGTCTTTATTACTCTTGCATATCTAGATTTTGGCTATAAAAAGCAATCTTCGGTGCACACAAATGCACTGAAGATAGGTATTTATAGCTGAAGATCTAGACATGCAAGAGTAATAAAGACTAATGGGATTGTGACTGATTGTTGTGTGTCTGTTCTACGTACCTTCTAAAATCTGTGTGGTAATATCATCTGAACCACTATGCTTTAGAGGTGAAGAATTAGTCAATAATAATTTTACTGTACAGAATACAGAGGTTTAATGCTGGCAGTTCATTCACTTAATCCTCCAAGGTGTCACACGTAGCATATATCTCAGTTGAAGATATTTGTAAAATTAATCTGTCATATGAAGAATCGGTATCTTCAGAGTGTCAAATGAAATGAGAAATAACACTTTTTGATCAACTGTTTGCATTTTTTCTTACTTGTGTGCAATTCTGATTCCCATAAAAAGGGGACATCTAATGTACGTTAATCTGTACTTTCAATAGTATCACAGTGCTTATTGTAGTGTGGTAGATGTGGTTCAGAAAAAAAGGTAGACAGTCAGATTAAAAACACATTTTCTTTATATTCACTGTAATTGAAGTCTCGTGTTGCAGATGAATTACAATAATTATTACCATAATACTGTGATCATGCTATGAGTAGAGAGCCTGCAAGTACACAGAGATGTTAACTGACTGACCAGAATGCAGACAAGAAAGAACCTCTATCACAAATCTACAAATCAAATAGCCAGTTGTTGTAGACCTTGAGAACGTTTCAATTCAACAACACAATATCTGTTAAAAACCATTAACTTTAAAAACTATCATGGAATGTGCAAGGAAAAAACAAACTTCTTTTGGTTTTAGAGAGGAAAGCTAAGTTAGTGTCTTGTACAACATGTTCTGCTACTGGGAGTAATACAATAGTTACTGAAAGGTAGGTGTGTGTGTGTGTGTGTGTGTGTGTGTGTGTGTGTGTGTGTGTGTGAGTGAGAGAGAGAGAGAGAGAGAGAGAGAGAGAGAGAGAGAGAGAGAGAATATTTGGTTTCCCTTGCACAGTCCGTAAAGTCAGGTAACAAAATACCAGTTAAGAGATCCAAGGTGCATAATGCATCAGGTGGGCTGTTATTCAAAACAATTTCTTTAGGATTGAGCGCAACTGTGACCATTACAGCAAATGAGAATGGACATCTCAACATTAACAATCACATTAAAATGCTGTTATATTCTCAGTGCACAATGGGCATAAAAAGCACATTAAATCATTCAAAATCTTCACATATCAACAATAACATAAAACTAGTCTAACTTGTGACTATTCACACATAAAGCTTCACTGAAGCAAATATAATTATTTGTTTTACAATTTTTAAAATCTGTTCTTCTGGTGTGTAAATATGCCAATTTAACAATATTCAATAAATGAGCTCCTTTGAGCTTGGGCTTACAAATTCGAAATATATTCTCACAATTAAAATGAGTCCAACCTGCTCGGTACTTTTTTTGCTAAATGCAGCTTCTAAGTACAATAAGATACTTTGATCTGAGTATTTTAGCCATGTTAGAGTCAAGCAACTGATTTTAATTGTTACATCATGAGGTCAGAAAGCTAATGTTCATGATTAAGCACTTAAAACTACAGAGATCTAATGGCTAAAACACTAATAATATTTTCACATTGCAAAAAATTTATTATATTCGTACTATTAATCAAATGGTACTTTCCACCTCAAAAGCTGCTGTTGAGTAAATGTGAGAAGATTGGACTCTTGTTACAAACCTACATGTAGAGCTAACATATTTCATCTAGAAACAGATCACAGTCATTCATTTATATGTTTGTGCTGTGCAAAACTTGGTGTAGTAAGGAAGGGTTGTGCTGCAGGATGGGATACAATACTCCATCAGTGTGATACATCAGTTGTTTCATATTTGAAATACAGAAAGACATATGTAGAAACCACTGTGGCCAGCATAGGTATCTGAATGGTTATCTCAAATGCAAATTCAAAGGTATTTTCGAATGTACAGTAACAGATACTGAACAAAATTTAATTCGGTCCTGCACAAGTCACACGCATTTTTATCACACACCTGTCTTTGGTCACTGCAGACTTTAAGAGAGCCTACGTCATATACTGCATCACAGCACGAAGTGCATATAAGAGCTCCGCCTGCATGCGAGCTTCCAGTACCATCAAATTCACATGCACCTGTAATTTGAAATTCAAACATCATTCTATGCCCAAGTCATTTAAACTATAGAGTAATTAAGACTGGCACTTAACATCTCATGCAAACAAAATATACAGGGTGTATTAACTGACCTTTTCACTGTGCTTGAATTCCCTCAGTACTTTATCATAGTCTTTCTTTGTTACTCTCTCCGGGAAACAACATGCCAGCTTAATGAAAGCCTTGAGATTTCGCTCTAAGAGCTGATTTACTTCACCATAATCGTAATCATCATGCCTACAACAAAATAGTTGAAAGTAAGGTACCATGTCACTAATAGATAGAGCAGGGATCATACTGCAGCAAAATTCTATAATAATTGAGACTGATAATGAAAGGTATTTACCTTATGCCAAACATACACTGAATGTAATTCCAAATGGCACGACGGAAGCGAGATGTATCCACATCTTGACGGCAACCCATAGTGTAATAAGTGAGATTATATGCAGTCTTAAATTTCTCATCCAAAAGGTTTCCTACATCATTGTACAAACGGTTGACTAGTGAATAACCGTGGTCATCCCACGAGTAATCCTGTAAGCAAAAATAAATTATTAGTATGCTGACTGAAATAACAACGGAGTGATAAATGATGACCACATAATATGCAGCATTTATTTTCCGACATGTTCTCACCTGTACCCTAAATGTAGGAATGGAAACTTCCCCTCGGCGGGCGAAGTCCTGGTACAGGTAAGTTGGATCCTCCACAAAATGACCAATGTCTGCTTTCAGTTGTGTCTGAGGCTCTGTAGCAGGAGAGAGTTCAGCACTTTGACTTTCAACATGCTCAAAGCGCTTAGTCTTCTCTTCCTGAGAAAATTCCTCAGCACGCTCAGACAGACTTTTCATACGCTGCATTAGCGTGTCCACGCCCACCTCTTGGTCGACTGGCGAAGCAACAGGGACAGGCCTGTGCCACTGATCTGTGAATGTCAAAGGCACAGTAAGTCAGTGTACACAAGGATGCCTATAGCTTCGGTACATAAAAGCTATTTCTAGCTACGTTTCTTACAATTAGGAACTGTCAAAATATATGAAACTGTCAACACTCACCATCCCTGTCTGATGCAGCTGCTGGTCCTGATGTATTGGTTGCAGTGCGAGGTGAGGAACTGAGAGGAATGTCATCCTCACCAGCACTGTTGGCTGTCTGATGACTACCCTCATGATCCAGCTCTTCATTCACACCACAGCCAAACACAAAGCTAGAGAGTGAGTGGAAGTGTGCCAGAAGAACAATGGCATGAACCACCTCTGCCAAGGACCAGCTGTCTTTGCCCTTTGTCAGTCTCTGGAAAAGGAAAAGTCAAATCAAATTGTGCAATGATAGTGGAAAAGTTAAATAATAGTGAACAGTACACACACACACACACACACACACACACACACACACACATTTTTCAGCAATGTGTACCAATTTCTCTAGAGTATAATGTCGAGTATCACCGTGTGCAATACATAGAAGTCATGCATTTAAAAGTCTTTCATGTTTCAACAACAGAAAATCATCTTATTTCTTCTTAATGATATATAATGCTATTCTCGTAATACAAATTAGAGTGGCTGAAAATCCCTTAGAGTAAAAATTTCATTACTCATTACAATTCTAAACTTTCTGCTGTGATCATAAACTGGTACTTTAGGTAATTTAAATTGTATCCCTGAGAAACACTGAAGAAACCTTCAGAAGTGTCAAAACTACATGAAATTGTGCAAACCCAAAGGAAGTATTTAAGGGCAATTTGTTTCATTAATGAAACCTTCAATTCCAAACTCTACACTTTTCACACACATGTAATGACCAACACTTTAAACAAGAAATAGTAACAATTATTAATATGATAAATACATTTCTCATTTTACATTTTTGGCATACCTCAATATGATGTTTGTTGAGCAGCCATGGCCTGTGGGCCAGGATTTTATTGATATCATACAGGTCACGCAGTTTCTGAGGGATTTTTGATAATCCCTTCAGCCAATTCTGATCACCACCCTGCAGCAGAAACTCCTGCTTCTGCAGATTGATGAGGTAGCTGCACTGGTGGCGACCAGCAGCCTGCAGAAAAAACAATTACAGCCCATGACCACAAGTTCACAATTTCCATTGCAGCATATGATACTAATCAACTGATAAGCCTCATTTACCAAGACTAATTAAACCAATGGCAGTATGGCTATGTCAAGGACGTACTTTCACATTTTAGTATTATCTTTAAGTGGGCAATACTTTCAAAACAGCTTACCATAATGGCTATGAAATGCCTATAGTCATATGGCAGTGGCCCATCCCCACGAAGGATGAAGTTCTGCGTCCGCAGGAAGATGTCCAGGTAAGTCGGGTGGTAGCCCATCACCTGTGTCACGTGATCTAGCCGATTGTTCTGCAGAAAGGCATCAATGAATAGTGCATGCGTCTGTAACAGAATGAAAAAGCAAATAAGTGTTTATGCAAAGTTTAAGAAAGTAATTTTATATGCAAGGCTATTTTAACTGCATTTTAAACTGTGGCTCCAGTGGCAAAATGTCGTTAAACAATGTTTATGACAGCAGTACCAGGAATGCAGAGTAAACAGAAAATGATTGAAGTAAACATTCTTCGAAATACAACTTTTAGTTGAAGATAATTCACAGGAAAAATGCAGCAATCTCATGAAAGTTTGGTATTTTCTTTATAAATGAGTCAACATTCTGGATATTGGCTGTCGAAGATTTAAGCAGGGGAGTCTTGTCATGTTAAGTATACACTATCAGTTCTAATACTGTGCACAGAAAGTGCTATATTATAGTGGGGTATCACTCTGCTGTTTTATCACAAAATTACAAGTATCTATGGCTGCTTTTTAAGTTCAATGCAAGACGAATTAAGGATTCACTGTAACTGCTCATCGTTAATTAGTGCAGGAACTGCAGAAACTAATGAAATTTACAAACAGAAAATGTTGTTCAGTATTGAATGTAATAATTTATTATTGCCTTGTACCTATCAAATAACTACGTAGTTTTCCATTACTTTCTGCTCTTTGATGGTCACATTCTGTGGACAATTATCACAATGAACAATCTCAACTGCTTTACTTGTTTTCGTTATTCTTGGATTTTTATATGTCACTGCTGCAACAAGGAATAGGATCCTACTGTAGAAATTTCCACAGGATTTGCTCTTTTAATAATTACTGGCTGCAGCTATGTCACATTAAATTTCTCAGTTTTGTCAGTTATCAGTTCACTTCCACTACTACGGTCCTGTCACATTCAAGTGTTTCCTCCAGTTCCAGCCTCAGGCATTAATACGATAATGTGGTATTTCAATGTTACGGCAATAACAGGCGAATAATTGGATAACGAGATGTACATACCTGCGTCAGATTTCAATTGTACAGGGCGCTACTCATGTTTAGTATACTGGACCTCAGTCTCACTAAGAAACCGGTTTTCCAGTTTTTGCGGCAGATTTTCCAGATAACTAGTGATAAGACTAGTAACTAACCTAACGGCATTCTAGTAATGCCTGCTAGGTCTAAGCACTATTTCCGAATAGGTACCTCAGCCTCTAGGCAAGGAGTTAAAATCATGATAAAACTGATACGGCAAAGCACGGAAGATATAGCTTCCCGCAAGCGTATGACAAGGTCCTATCATCCGCGAAAAACGGAAATTTTCCCACATTCCCGGTATCGTCGAATGCTCGCGGCCGGAGGAGAGCAGTGCATTTCGCCATAAGCTCCACTTCCGCGCTTGCCGGCCGGTGCTTCAGCTGACGAGCGGTCAGCTGCGAGGCCGTCCACGGGCCGTGCTGTCCTAATTGGCAGGCCGCTGGCACTGGCGGAGCTGCCGCTGATAAGATGCGAGCCCATTGTCGTGGGAGACGGCAGTAGTCCATCTATTCAGATTAGGTGCAGGTTATCACTCGCGACCTCTGCCCAGACTGACAACGTGTCACAGTTTAACATTACGAACAACCTCACATATTCAGTAACAGTAATTCTGAATATATATATATTGTGACTTAATTGGAATCATGCAAATACGTGCTTTTACAATGATACGCTGAATCACCATTCGTTGCATAATGTTTGAAAATAAGGTTCACAGAATGTTCCGGCAAAGAGCGAAGGCTTCAAATCATCCGGCGTACCGTAATAAAGCTTGGGCCCTAGCTAAAATATCCGCTGAAGAAAGCATCGGGCTGGCTGGATTACAACGTTATTCAAACCAGGTAGGCATACTGAAACAACCTAGAACTTTGTCAGTTATAAAATTTACTTTTTCACGAATCAGCTAATAGAAAGTGGATTCTGACCGGTAACATGAAAATTACCGGACATCTCCCGTCTGTGTGCAACACTTAACATCTAAAACAATCATTCTGCTGCAAACAGGTCTAATTCTACAGACTAGCGTTTCAGAATAAACAAAGCATATTATTTCTGTTCCAATACATAATATTTCCTGCAGTTACAGACTTTCAAACATTTATCCCAGAGCTGGAAATGGAATTAAAGGATAGACTTGAGCTTCTACGCTAGCTTTAAGTTAAGCCCTATCAAGAAAGTATACACATCTCACCAAATATTCGTTACATCATAACTTACAATGAACAACTGAGTATCATTCATTTATTTGGAACATACGACGATCGACTGAAGTCAACAAAACGATGGAAACTGGCTACAATGAAGGCTCTCTTTAGAATTCCGTAAAGACGTACTATTGAAAGGATGGCCAGACAATCTGGCGTTTCTTAACTTGACTAATCGGCTTTAGGAATACTAAATAGAGGCTGTTAGAGTGCCCCGTTATTTAACAGAATGTAGTTTCGTGGACGTAATGTGAAATTTGTAGAGCACATATGATCAGAGTTAAGCGTCTCATTTTTCTGAACTAACAAAATTACGAAATACCGGCCGCACTATTGTGTCCATAAAAGAAGCAGTCTTGGAAGCAAATGAAGTTTCGCGGGAAGAGAGAGCATCAAACAGTTTAGCTGTTGAGGGGAACTTAAAATTGCGTCAAGAAATTTTTCAGTTTTGCCGCACACGGTAGGTTTCAGCACAACTCGTCACACAATGGCCGTTGCGAAGCTCTTCGAAACGAGGATTGTTTTAGACGGGATAGTAAGATTTCGTTACTTACATCGTGGCCTATCTGTCCCATGTCGGCCGCAGGTGGGAGGGCCGAAGCCTCTGCGGTATCGCTGACGACGGGAATGGTGGTGGCCGAGCGCCTGTTTTTGAGAAAGCTAACACTGCACCTCACTCCACTCACTCATGTCACCGCAGCCAGCTCCCGACCCCGACTGACCGAACGCGTCCGCAGCAGCTTACAACTGAGGCTCTGCTGGCTCACGCGAGGTGGGGGGGACGGCTCGGGTGGGGGAAGCCGGTCTCCCATTGGTTCGTGAAGCAACCAAACAGCTGGTTACATCAGCCCACATAGCAACAAACCTCCGGCACATACCGTGATCAGCTGCAGGCTGTGACAGGTCGCCGAGCGCAGCGGTTGCGGACAGCGCTTGTCTTCTAGCAACGGGTGGTTAGCGGATTCGATCAATATTCATAATACTGGGGTAGGAAAAAAAAGGAGGAAGTTCGAACGCCCCCTACAAACGGTGCGCATTCTACGTGAGGAAGGAGCAGCAAACTCTCTCTCCCCCGGCAGGGTGGAGCGCTTCCCTGAGCCTACGTCCGGGCTAGAACAAAGAACTGGCGGTTGGGGGCAGGCGTGGCGCTTCAAACATGGCACGTTTTTGTACCACAGGGAGGCAGCGTCGTCTTCGATGGACAACAGAAGCACTCCAGCCGGAACTTCACACCGGTAGATAGCGTCAACGCACTTGCGCCTCTAAGTGTAAGGCAATAATGTAAAAAAACAAAAACACGCGACGTTAAACAATAGTACCACATCCAGTGGAAGAATTATGTCTTCGCCGATGATTTGGTAGTTCGGAAAATTAACAACGGTTTTTTTTTCCCTGTTACTAATATGAATTCTGTTCTGTGTTATTTTTAAAGATAGTGACCACTGCCAAAGGTGTTATTGCTTCGGGTTTTTTTTATTGTACTAACTGACCATAAAAATCTGCCAACGCTTTTCCCAGCCAGTGTCTTAAGGCCATCGAATTAAATTAATATCTTGAAATAAATCGTCAGCAAATAGTGGCCTGAACTTTTCGGTTCCCTGTAAATGACTTTCGGTCGCGTAATAAAATGTTACTGGACCAGCTGTAGACATGTTTCGAACTGGAAAGAATTGTTGTTAATGTCCTTGAGCTTGCTAGCAACAGTTACCTCTTGCGAATCTAATCCAGCGGTTTTTCCAAGTTTAACCCACGCAGAGAGAAATCTTACGGCAGTCTTCTTCCACAGACGATGCAATGCACACTGTCAAGATGCGGAAGCGACACTGTCTCTAGTACTCGGAACAGATTTGTACATCTATGTATAAATTTTGCAAATATATTGGACCTGTCATGGTGCTACAATTCTATAGGAAAAACAATTCATATGCAGACTTGGCTTAGTTTGACAAGGATATGAAAATTGTCAACAGCGGCCTTATCAGTAAGAACCATCCCTGCCTTGCCTGACGTAATTTAGCGAAAGCCTACATAAAGAAGAATGAGTATTAATGATGCCCTGCGACGGGACGTTGAACCCTTACAATCGCACCTTATTTTCTTTTTCAGGCTGTCGGAGCAAGATAATTAAAATTTCTTAAACGTCTCAGCTGTTACCCGAATGATAGCAACGCCAGTGCCCTTGTATCAACGCATTTTATGGCTAACATCCCAATTCCATCACCACATAAAAGTTTATGGCTGTATTCGCATACACGAAACAATTATATGCCGTAATAAATTCATAAAGCAGTACATTTACTTTTCTCACAATCATTTTACGTCATTCGCGCGTGTTGAGGGGGGGGGGGGGGGGGTCATACCATTTTCATAAGAAGCTAAAATGTCCACAGAAGGCGGCAAAACTAATAATGTTGGATAATTTATATTAAAAAAAGTCTTCAATAATTTAATAACAATTGGTTTGTTACGATAAACTAGTGAGCAGTTAGTAGCTACATCACAACCAATTTCCGCAATGAGTACAGATTCTTCATGTACGGAACGGCTCTCATAGATGCGTTTCGTTGTTCACGAAATGAGTCGATCTGCAGGTCTGGACGTGTCATGCCTCGTTCGCTCGCCAGAGGCGCTGCTGTCGCCCGCGTTGCCAGTTTGGGAACCCGCCTCTCTCAATACGTTTCCGTCAGTGTTCTTGCCTCTTGGTTTCAAACGTCGGTTCCATAGCGGAGCAGCTACATTAGTGTTATATACGACGTGGAACCTCTTACACTGTTGCTGCGGATGTATTCCGTCCTGCTGACTGTCAAATTAGAGAGATTCCTGTGTGTTTCGTGAACCAGTTGTATTGGTTTTACGTGTTTGTCGACCTTATAGTGTAAAAATATATGTCTTTTGTATGCGGCTAGTACTTAAATGTCAAACAACAAATTCATTGGTTCGTATTTCATTTCACGGATTGTTCTTGGATTCAGTTTGCGACTTGATGGATTTTGTACTACTATAGAAAACAGTTTTCAAATATTAGGTAACAAGAGCAACCATTTAACGTTTGTCTGTTAAAAACTGTTGACACTGAAAATGCGTACTAGAATTACTTCACGCGTCAGAGGCCAAAATCACCCAAGACTTTAAATCCAGGCACCAGTAAAGTATTTGTGTAGTACGCTAGGAAAAGTGGCAATCGACGAGTAGATTGGCTTGAATATTACAGTACTTCGGAGGTAGATCCCGTGCCTTTTTCAGAGAACCAACTCGCCCACGTTACAGAGGGACCAATAGCTTCATGTTGTGAAACAACCCGGCTGTCTTCGCATGCACGAAACGTTACTAATGGTGACAAACGACTACTAGAAAAAGTAGTAAGACAAATCAGACATAGAAGACGAAATACTAAGTTTGTTGCCTAGCACCTAGCAATCTTTTAACCTTGAATATTCATCACTTATCTTTGTAGAAGATTAGGACAGGAATGCACAAATTTCCAGAAATAACACATCACGAAACATGACGTAAGTGGAATAGAAAGTGGAACGAAATGTGACATAGGTATTACGATACAAATAGAAATTCAGCAATGACACAGAGCGAAGATCATAATACAGCGTACTAATCCAGCACGCAGTTTCCGCAAATCCAGCCAAACTAACAACAGACATCATTTATATTGTAGCCAAATCATTTGTGGTCGCTGTAATAACTGTCTGCTGACAAGACAGATAATAGAAACCAAAAACAGTAACGGGTAATTTAATATCATTTCTAGTATTTTTAGCTGTCACTTCCACACGCCGACTGAGAAGTAATTATATTCGCGAGGAGCAAGGTCATATTGCCGTTTGGCCATTCATATTCTAATTTTCCGTTTTTTAATCTAAATCGCGTTCACCAAATGTCTGCATAGTGCCGTAAACAGATCATTGTATATTTCGCGATATACATCGATTTCAATCGATTTAGCATCTTCTTTCATATCTTTATTTCACGAGTCACGGCGTGACGTTTGTGACTGAGGGGTACTAGAGACTGGTTTGATGCAGCTCTCCATGCTACGCAATGCTGTGCAAGCTTCTTCATCTCCAAGTAACTACTGCACCCTACATCCTTCTAAATCTGCTACATACTGGAACACACTATACCAGTAATACCCTCCCCCGCCCACCACAAACCCCTAATTTGTTGTTATACTTTGTGATTCCGGAACAGCAATATTGAAGGGTGTCAACAATCGAGATCTAAAAATCAAGTCATATTTTGCGATGAAACGCACTAGATTATGTAAGCGGCGTTTAATGATAAAATCAACATTATACATTCCTCGCTAGTTTACCCTTTCCTATCCAGATACCGTTCCTATTCCATGACATATGGAAACATTTCTACATTATTTTCTCCCATTCACAGCGCCAGATTTGCACCTGGTGGTCAAAATTGGAAAGTACTTTTTCCCAGCATACCAAGTTTCACTGCCACACCATAATTACAGCCCACAGTTTTCTTCTGTAAGTAGATGCACTTTAATTATAACAACCCAGTACAATAAAAGTGACAACAACGTCAGTAAAATTAGAAAGAATCAGATCTATGCAAATGGCTGTAGCCACTCGTTTCGCCCCATCACATCATTAGTGAACAGAATAAGAAATAGGAGAGAGAGAGAGAGAGAAGGGGGCGGGGATGGGGGGGGGCAATAATTTGGTATACTATCTCGTTTCTACATTTGATAAGTCTTGTCGAAGATTTTGTGTCAAAAAGCATCAACGAGACTGAATTTATGGCGACAGGCTCATCTCACAGGAAACAGCCTCTTAAAGTACATCTTGATGGAAACTGAAGCAGACTGCTAAGTTTAAATATGTAGCGAGCATCTGAACACTGAAAAGTGATCTCGATGTTGCATTCAGTTATGGATTGGCGCTACTTCATCTGCTTTAGAGAAATTAATACCCAAAATATTTCGCCCCCACTATACCGAACTGGCGCCAGCCTTCTACCGCAGGCACATACACACACTAGATAAATTCTACCTCAAATGTCTACCTTATACGTTATACGCCAACAAGAGATGTACAAGGGCGAGTTTTGTGTCTTTGACGACGCATGTTTGCTGCTTGTTTCTGACTTTGACGGCGCCTGAAGGTGTTGTTGTTGTTGTTGTTGTTGTTGTTGTGGTCTTCAGTCCTGAGACTCGTTTGATGCAGCTGTCCATGCTACTATATCCTCTGCAAGCTTCTTCATCTGCCAGTACCTACCGCAACCTACATCCTTCTGAATCTGCTTAGTGTATTCATCTCTTGGTCTCCCTCTACGATTTTTACCCTCCCTTCTTCTAGTCAGGTTGTGCCACAAACTCCTCTTCTCCCCAATTCTATTCAATACCTCCTCATTAGTTATGTGATCTACCCATCTAATCTTCAGCATTTTTCTGTAGCACCACATTTCGAAAGCTTCTATTCTCTTCTTGTCCAAATTATTTATCGTCCATGTTTCACTTCCATACATGGCTACATTCCATACAAATACTTACAGAAACGACTTCCTGACATTTAAATCTATACTCAATGTTAACAAATTTC
This sequence comes from Schistocerca serialis cubense, assembly GCF_023864345.2. NCBI lineage: Eukaryota > Metazoa > Arthropoda > Insecta > Orthoptera > Acrididae > Schistocerca > Schistocerca serialis. The sequence continues at coordinate 381,178,580 of NC_064638.1, read as the reverse complement.
TCTTCTTCAGAAACGCTTTCCTTGCCATTGCCAGTCTACATTTTATATCCTCTCTACTTCGACCATCATCAGATGTTTTGCTCCCCAAATAGTGAAACTCATTTACTACTTTAAGTGTCTCATTTCCTAATCTAATTCCCTCAGCATCGCCCGATTTAATTCGACTACATTCCATTATCCTCGTTTTGCTTTTGTTGATGTTCATCTTATATCGTCCTTTCAAGACACTGTCCATTCCGTGCAACTGCTCTTCCAAGTCCTTTGCTATCTCTGACAGAATTACAATGTCATCGGCGAATCTCAAAGTTTTTGTTTCTTCTCCACGGATTTTAATACCTACACCGAATTTTACTTTTGTTTCCTTTACTGCTTGTTCAATATACAGATTGAATAACATCGGGGAGAGGCTACAACCCTGTTTCACTCCCTTCCCAACCACTGCTTCACTTTCATGCCCCTCGACTCTTATAACTGCCGTCTGGTTTCTGTACAAATTGTAAATAGCATTTCGCTCCCTGTATTTTACTCCGGCCGGCCCAAAACTTGGTACTGCAGCCATATTAGAGCACTTGAGCGGGGAACCAGCCAAGTCTCATCAAACTAACGACTACAGTCGCTATACGGGAAATCAGCTAGGACGGAATGATGACTTTGCATCTCCCTGTTACACAGCTTACACCGTAAATTACGGAGTACAAAAGTGAAGGAAGATTCTAGTCCACCGTATGTGGCAAGCCACGTCGGTGAAAAGTCAGACTGAGGAAACGCTACAAGAGTGACTACGCAGTGTCTCCTGCCATAACTGGTCACGGCATGATATCATTCACATCATTGTTTCCCGACAGCACTAATTAGTGTTTACGCGCCTGTTGCCGTTACGCTGTTATCTGTTAGCGTAATGGAGCCGTTAGGGGATCACAGCAGCTCTTCTGGCGAGGAGAAAAAATTAACGCCGACCCTGGCAAGTTCTTGCCGCGTTTTACTGCTGCACTCGGACAAAGCGCAGCTGCGTCTTCCACGCCCTCCGCTGTTTATAACTGCTTGTTACTCTGTTCTGACGCAGCTAGTGCCTCCTGTGGAATTACACTACTGGCCATTAAAATTGCTACACCACGAAGATGACGTGCTACAGGCGCGAAATTTAACCGACAGGAAGAAGATGCTCTGATATGCAAATGATGAGCTTTTCAGAGCATTCACACAAGGTTGGCGCCGGTGGCGACACCTCATCGTGCCGACATGAGGAAAGTTTTCAACCGATGTCTCATACACAAACAGCAGTTGACCGGCGTTGCCTGGTGAAACGTTGTTGTGATGCCTCGTGTAAGGATGAGAAATGCGTACCATCACGTTTCCGACTTTGACAAAGGTCGGATTGTAGCCTATCGCGATTGCGGTTTATCATATTGCGGCTCGCGTTGGTCGAGATCCAGAATATGGAATCGGTGGGTTCAGGATTGTAATACGGAACGCCGCGCTGGATTCCAACGGCCTCGTATCACTAGCAGTCGAGATAACAGGCATCTTATCCTCATGGCTGTAACGGATCGTGCAGCCACGTCTCGAACCCTGAGTCAACAGATGGGGACGTTTGCAAGACAACAACCGTCTGCACGAACAGTTGGACGACGTTTGCAGCAGCATGGACTACCAGCTAGGAGACCGTGGCTGCGGTTACCCTTCACGCTGCATCACAGAAACGTCACTTCATCATGATGGTCGCATCCGTGTTTGGCGACATCACGGTGAACGCACATTGGAAGCGTGTATTCGCTATCGCCATACTGGCGTATCACCCGGCGTGATGGTAGGGGGTGCCATTGGTTACACGTCTCGGCCACCTCTTGTTCGCACTGACGGCACTTTCAACAGTGGACGTTACATTTCAGATGTGATACGACCCGTGGCTCTACCCTTCATTCGATCACTGCGAAACCCTACATTTCAGCAGGATAATGCACGACCTCTTGTTGCAGGTCCTGTACGGGCCTTTCTAGATACAGAAAATATTCGACTGCTGCCCTGGCCAGCACATTCTCCGGATCTCTCACGAATTGGAAACGTCTGGTCAATGGCGGCCGAGCAACTGGCTCGTCACAATACGCCAGTCACCACTCTTGACGAACTGTGGTATCGTGTTGAAGTTGCATGGGCAGCTGTACCTGTACACGCCATCCAAGCTCTGACTCAATGCCCAGGCGTATCAAGGCCGTTATTACAGCAAGCGGTGGTTGGTATGGGTACTGATTTCTCAGGATCTATGCACCCAAATTGCGTGAAAATGTAATCACATGTCAGTTCTAGTACAATATATTTGTCCAATAAATACCCGTTTATCATCTGCACTTCTTCTTGGAGTAGCAATTTTAATGGCCAGTAGTGTACAACCACGGATTAAAACCTCAAGAAAGTGCACAGTATGGTGGTAGAGTTAACTGTAAGGACGCTTCGTGTGAGATGAGTGCCATATTGATCAGATGTTGGTCCAAACCAACCCTGGCTTGTAGTTATGTGATCTACCCACCTAATCTTCGGCATTCTTCTGTAGCACCACATTTCGAAAGCTTCTATTCTCTTCTTGTCCAAACTATTTATCGTCCATGTTTCACTTCCATACATGACTCCACTCCATACAAATACTTTCAGAATCGACTTCTTGACAGTTAAACCTATACTGGATGTTAACAAATTTCTCTTCTTCAGAAACGCTTTCCTTGCCATTGCCAGTCTACATTTTATATCCTCTCTGCTTCGACCATCATCAGTTATTTTGCTCCCCAAATAGCAAACTCCTTTACTACTTTAAGTGTCTCACTTCCTAATTTAATTTCCTCAGTATCACCCGACTTAATTCGTCTACATTCCAATATCCTCGTTTTGCTTTTGTTGATGTTCAACTTATATCGTCCTTTGAAGACATTGTCCATTCCGTTCAACTGCTCTTCCAAGTCCTTTGCTGTTTCTGACAGAATTACAATGTCATCGGCGAACCTCAACGTTTTTATTTCTTCTCCACGGATTTTAATACCTACTCTGAACTTTTCTTTTGTTTCCTTTATTGCTTGCTCAATATACAGATTGAATAACATCGGGGAGAGGCTACAACCCTGTTTCACTCCCTTCCCAACCACTGCTTCACTTTCATGCCCCTCGACTATTATAACTGCCGTCTGGTTTCTGTACAAAGTGTAAATAGCCTTTCGCTCCCTGTGTTTTACCCCTGCCACCTTCAGAATTTGAAAGAGAGTATTCGAGTCAACATTGTCAAACGCTTTCTCTAAGTCTACAAATGCTAGGAACGTATGTTTGCCTTTCCTTAATCGTTCTTCTAAGATAAGTCGTAGGGTCAGTATTGCCTCACGTGTTCCAATATTTCTACGGAATCCAAACTGATCTTCCCCTAGGTCGGTTTCTACTAGTTTTTCCGTTCGTCTGTAAAGAATTCGTGTTAGTATTTTGCAGCCGTGACTTATTAAACTGAGAGTTCGGTAATTTTCACATCTGTCAACACCTGCTTTCTTTGGGATTGGAAGTATTATATTCTTCTTGAAGTCTGAGGGTATTTCGCCTGTCTCATACATCTTGCTCACCAGATGGTAGAGTTTTGTCAGGACTGGCTCTCCCAAGGCTGTCAGTAGTTCTAATTAAATGTTGTCTACACCCGGAGCTTTGTTGCGACTCAAGTATTTCAGAGCTCTGTCAAACTCTTCAGGCAGTATCATATCTCTCATTTCATCTTCTTCTGCATCCTCTTCCATTTCCATAATATTGTCCTCAAGAACATCACCCTTGTATAGACCCTCATATACTCCTTCCACCTTTCTACTTTCCCTTCTTTGCTTAGAACTGGGTTCCCATCTGAGCTCTTGATATTCATACATGTGGCTCTCTTTTCTCCAAAGGTCTCTTTAATTTTCCTATAGGCAGTATCTACATTACCCCTAGTGAGGTAAGCCTCTACATCCTTACATTTGTCCTCTAGCCATCCCTGCTTAGCCATTTTGCACTTCCTGTCGATCTCATTTTTGAGACGTTTGTATTCCTTTTTGCCTGCTTCATTTACTGCATTTTTATATTTTCTCCTTTCATCAATTAAATTCAATATTTCTTCTGTTACCCAAGGATTTCTACTAGCCCTCGTCTTTTTACCTACTTGATCCTCTGCTGCCTTCACCACTTCATCGCTCAAAGCTACCCATTCTTCTTCTACTGTATTTCTTTCCCCCATTCCTGTCAATTGTTCCCCGATGCCCTCCTTGAAACTCTGTACAACCTCTGGTTTAGTCAGTTTATCCAGGTCCCATCTCCTTAAACTCCCACCTTTTTGCCGTTTCTTCAGTTTTAATCTACAGTTCATAACCAATAGATTGCAGTCAGAGTCCACATCTGCCCCTGGAAATGTCTTACAATTTAAAACCTGGTTCCTAAATCTCTGTCTTACCATTACATAATCTATCTGAAAGCTGTAAGTATCTCCCGGCTTCTTCCATGTATACAATCTTCTTTTATGATTCTTGAACCAAGTGTTAGCTATGATTAAGTTGTGCTCTGTGCAAAATTCTACCAGGCGGCTTCCTCTTTCGTTTCTTACCCCCAATCCATATTCACCTACTACGTTTCCTTCTCTCCCTTTTCCTACTGACGAATTCCAGTCACCCATGACTATTAAAATTTCATCTCCATTCACTATCTGAATAATTTATTTTATTTCATCATACATTTCTTCAATTTCTTCGTCATCTGCAGAGCTAGTTGGCATATAAACTTGTACTACTGTAGTAGGCGTGGGCTTCGTATCTATCTTGGCCACAATAATGAGTTCACTATGCTGTTTGTAGTAGCTTACCCGCATTCCTATTTTCCTATTCATTATTAAACCTACTCCTGCATTACCCCTATTTGATTTTGTGTTTATAACCCTGTAATCAACTGACCAGAAGTCTTGTTCCTCCTGCCACCGAACTTCACTAATTCCCACTATATCTAACTTTAACCTATCCATTTCCCTTTTTAAATTTTCTAACCTACCTGCCCGATTAAGGGATCTGACATTCCACGCTCCGATCCGTAGAACGCCAGTTTTCTTTCTCCTGATAACGACATCCTCTCGAGTAGTCCCCGCCCGGAGATCCGAATGGGGGACTATTTTACCTCGGGAATGTTTTACCCAAGACGACGCCATCATCATTTAACCAAACAGTAAAGCTGCATGCCCTCGGGAAAAATTACGGCCGTAGTTTCCACTTGCTTTCAGCCGTTCGCAGTACCAGCACAGCAAGGCCGTTTTGGTTAGTGTTACAAGGCCAGATCAGTCAATCATCCAGACTGTTGCCCCTGCAACTACTGAAAAAGCTGCTGCCCCTCTTCGGGAACCACACGTTTGTCTGGCCTCTCAACAGATACCCCTCCGTTGTGGTTGCACCTACTGTATCGCTGTATCTGTATCGCTGAGGCACGCAAGCCTCCCCACCAACGGCAAGGTCAATGGTTCATGGGGGTAGTGGATAGAAAACGTTTTAAGCCCCGTGTATAGGCTTCGGCAGCCATAGGTGGATGTTTTGTACACATTGCACAGTGGCTTTTCAGGAATGGTATCTATTCACTAGAATGACGTCAGACGAATTAAATACACATTAAAGCCTAAGTCCAAATATTAGTGCCTTTTTTACCTAAAAATAGAACATACTTCCAGGCCAAGAAATTGTCTGGGTTGGGTTGGGTTGTTTTTGGGAAGGAGACCAGACAGCGAGGTCATCGGTCTCAACGGATTAGGGAAGGACGAGGAAGGAAGTCGGCCGTGCCCTTTGAAAGGAACCATCCCGGCATTTGCCTGGAGCGATTTAGGGAAATCACGGAAAACCTAAATCAGGATGGCCGGACGCGGGATTGAACCGTCGTCCTCCCGAATGCGAGTCCAGTGTCTAACCACTGCGCCACCTCGCTCGGTGAGAAATTGTCTACTGCTTTGCACGTCTCATCGAGGGAAAACGAGTAATCGAAATTAGACTCTTTGACATATTTACTTCAGGAACGTGGCTCGATCATGAAAGTGTACCTGCAAAGAGGATTGTCGATAATCTTTTTAGGTAAACGGAGACGATTGTCTTATGAGACGAAAACTCCTACCATATTCCTGTGTCGATGATAGCTGATGCTGAGACTCAAAATCGAACAGTTGAATCAGCTATAACAGTAAGAATCCACGAATAATGTTTTCCAGGAACGTACTACTGTTTCTATTGCACCATTAGGCCAGCAAGACGATTTCCTTTTTCGTCTAGCGATATGTCGACATCTATGTCACTGAGACGTGAGAGCTACTTCAAATAGAGACAGCTTAGGGAACTAATGTGTCCATGGTCTTGCTGAAGAAACAAACCCTCTCCTCGCTAAATTAACCGAGGAGAAACTCTGTGGAAGCCAGATGAAGCTCTACGTGAATTCAAACTATGCTCTTCCCGAGTAGAATAAGAATTGAGATCCTCTCCTCCCTCCCCACCTCAATTAACCTCATCACCCTCTCCTAAAACACCTATTAGTGTGCGAGCATTTTTTGACTTTTACTTTCTTTTTTCAAACTCAGTTCACATGGAGGGTATTATAACTGGAGTCGACTTCTCAGTTAGCAAGTCATAAAGGGGCCATTACACGTTCAATAATATTGTCAAACCGTCAATATATTGACCGTCTGAGGACGCATATTAATGTATTGCCAATACTAGAAATATGGAAAAGCAGTATTGATGACCTTCAAGATATTCTCAGTATTGTCAATACATCCTGAACTGCATGTGTGAGGTCAACTATTGACGGTTTGACAATATTCTCCATTCAGATGTTGACAGCTTCACATATCAGCCACATGGCATTATGTGCACTGCTTGTTTTCAATTCTTCTTCTTTCATATCGCACCTCAGATTCAAATTTTTAAGTAGTCTTTTAACATAAAACAATGGTAATAGACCTATGCGAGGGTATTCACTCCGTTTACCGCTTTAGGATGATCAACGGAGAATTCTCTATGAGACTGCTTGCTTTAGGATATGCTTACTGTAGGATAGTGTAGGTTGAGGAATTACATAGCATGAATCAACGACAGACCGATTCGTCACTCAGTGCTATTCAAAGACGTACAGTACAATACGATGGGGCAGAACCGGTACAATATTTCCTGGTCTCTGAATTGGAAGGGGAGGTCCTATTCCATGACCTGCGAGGTCACCTGACCTGAATCCTCTCGATTATTTCCTTTGGGGATGATCAAAGTCACTTGTGCATGGGACCCCAGTGGATACGGAGATAGAATTAGTTGCCAGAATTGTAGCTGTCTGTGATGTGATTCGAAACACACCAAGGATATGTCATGGTGCGTCAGGACTTTGTTTGCCCATGTCACGCGTGCAGTGAGGTTGATGGCCGTCAGTTTCAGCAAGTTTTGTAAGATACAGTACAAATGGTACGTTCATTGTGTCAACGATGGTATTTGCAGTTGACTGTTACTAATGTAAATAAAGAAGTACACAATAACATGATTTTATTCCTATCATCTCCTTGAGCTGGCTTTTCCCACCCCAGGTTCCATACATCAAATTGTTTAGTGGAGCATTCTTTATGTTCTGCCGCGCGTGATTAGCCGAGCGGTCTAGGGGCGCTGCAGTCATGGACTGTGCGGCTGGTTCCGGCGGAGGTTCGAGTCCTCCCTCGGGCATGGGTGTGTGTGTTTGTCCTTAGGATAATTTAGGTTAAGTAGTGTGCAAGCTTAGGGACTGATAACCTTAGCAGTTCAGTCACATAAGATTTCACACACATTGGAACATTCGAATTCTTTATGTCACGTTAAATTTTTGCACGCTCTTACGGAAACACCTTGTGTATTCCTGAAAACAACGGTCGCTTGAAATCTTCACACCAATTTTAGTCAGATATATAATGGAGTTTTCAATCATCACCCAATCTGAGATTTCAGATAATGTCATCCAATCAAATACTTGATATTTATTAAATGAAATAGCTCATTTCTCAACTAATCGAATGCTGTGGTATAGAAAGACATTGCCTCTTCCTCAAATGTCGAAGTCAAATCAATTATTTCTTGGTTAGGATTCTCTCTGTTCAAATTCATCTTGGTTTGCAGGACATTAAAACTGGCAGTCTTCCTTTCATTCAGACATCTTTGAGTGTCGATTAATATATTTCTTATTTCAATTAGCGAGACTTTTATTCTTCTCCAAGCTTTTTATTTTTATTTTTGCAAACAGAGCCAAGTTTGACTGCAGAAACATGGAGTAAATTTCACTGATCGGACTACTGAAAAAAATCTGAAATTATTTTAGGTGGCCTGCCTTCGCCGTCAAAAAGTTGTTTTAATGGAATCCAAAGCTTAAGAATTCTCTCAAATGCGAGCATTAACGATAGCTATCTTCTTTTTGATTAAGATAGAAGAGTCTGATGATCGACATCAAAGTATAAGCAGAACGCTTTCAGTTTCTCTGTCCTTACCGTGCATATTGATAAATAATGAAATATTTTCATGACGATTGTTTCAATGTCACAGTTAAGACAGCAGCGCTTGATATATAGTATTGTGGAGAGTACGGGCAGGGCATTAAATTCCTACTACATTTTTTCCTAGTTGTTCTTTAATTTGGTGAAACACATACTGCAGGCCGCGTCGATGAAGCCCTCCGAAGTTGGTACAGCTGTATCCATAAAAAGCGATTAATAATTCGAATGGAATTTGCGGTTGTCTTAAAGTGTCTGGACAAAACATTGCAATAGTCTCCGATGTTTCGTTATTTAGTCAATCAAACGTCAACAGCTTTTGCTGGATACCATCAGTTTCAGTAGAGTATTGAACAACTAAAGGAAATATCTTTACGGCCTTGTGGTTCAATGCATCGGTGCCTGTGCCGTGAAATGAAACTTCCTGCGGTTGTTTTATGCATTCCGACACGGAGTGTAGTGCGAGAATATTTTGAACACTCGCTGTAGATTTGGTCCTGGCTGTAGACAGCTTTGCGGCGACTTAGGACTCAGCATACATAACGGCATTCACTTTTACGATACAGTCAAGAGAACTGAAGGATTGACGATGCTTGGCAAATTCATAAGCTGTTGTTAGTTCTGCAGCAGCAATGAGTAATTCTTCCTGGGTATATTCTTTAATCGTGAATGTAGAAATAAGCTTTGATGTCGATGCTACCGCGAATCTATTTGTACAATTCTTCGCAGAAACGTGATGCCCCAATTTGCCTCACCTCCCTGAGTTACTGAGATGAAACAGCTACAAATTTCTCGTAGCCCTTCCTGATCCGTATGTCCTTTCTCGAGAAAAGTCATCCTAAAAGTGACGCTTTCCATCTTTAGGCATTTTCATAACCTATGGTAGGATAAGTTTATTAGACGGTAAACAGTCGACAATAACGCTTCAGTCATCAAAAAATGGTTCAAATGGCTCTGAGCATTATGGGACTTTAACTTCTAAGATCATCAGTCCCCTAGAACTTAGAACTACTTAAACCTAACTAACCTAAGGACATCACACACATCCATGCCCAAGACAGGATTCGAACCTGCGACCGTAGCGGTCGCGCGGTTCCAGACTGTAGCGCCTAGAACCGCTCGGCCATTCCGGCCGGCGCTTCAGTCATCGAAGAACACGCCCTATATATCCGCAGTAAACATTACTAATTTATACTCGTTGTTCGTATTACGTTACGAAAGAACCGTCTTTTCACATCGCTATTCAAATGGGAACTGCCTGATTCCTTAGTGGGGCGCTGCTTAAAAAGTTCCAGCCCCACCCTACTGGAAAGTATTTTTATCGAATAATGGCGCGAGATCTAGGAAGTGTTTGCATTGTCTATACTGTACAAGATATGAAACATGCAACGCCATCTGTGAGGCAACCTTGTGAACATAAACTTGCTGCATAAATAAAACTGACTGAGGTTGCGTTTTACATTTGTGCGTTAACAGATGGCGTTACTTCAGTACTTCCACCAAGCTCGTAAGAGTATTTTGCAAAACTGGGACAAAATTGGGTCTTGTCGCGATACCGGGACAAGAAGCTCCATAACGGTGACAGTCCCGACATATCGGGACGGATGCCAACCCTACCAATAGATTTACATATTTTATGCAGGGATGTTATCGCCTTGCTATAGACGTCTGGCAGAGTGGCGGAGTGGGGGGGGGGGGGGGGGGGGGGGGAGGGGCGGGAGGGGCCACTTTCACCTCCTGGAGTTTGTGCACAAGATTTTTTATTCATTACAGAATTCTCGCTGTTGTCTAGCAACGATCGTCTTTGATTCTACTAAACTGCATACCGGACACTCCCGAGTGCGATTTGAAACACTTTCGACTTTTGCAGCCGCTACGTATCTTGGATATTTTGGGTCGTGAAGCTGTTTACGGGTAATTGTACAGACGCCTTGCAGCAGCGGCTGGTTTGGCGCTGCCCTGCATTCAACGTGGATGCGTACCGTTGCATAACTGTCCCGAAATAACGCAGTCAACCTTTTCTCAGGCACTTCCTTATAATGCCCTTGTCGAACTGCAAAAAGTGACGGACGCAATTCACGATTGTGCGGTTTCCCAGTACAGTTTAAACAAGGCAGTCGTATTCGTGCCTGTCATCCATTCCCATTACCCTTAAAATATAATATAATATAAATATAATATAAAATATAATATATCCAATAACTTTATATGTAGCCAAACAAAGTGTTGTAGATGACATTTAAGCTGGATAAGTCTTTTTTAAAAAATGATTCTCTGTTTCTCCACTACGAGGAGAATCTTCTGTTGGCTTCTTTTGTTGACATCCAACAGGATTTTCTCATTCGTTCAGACACGTTTATCTAGTTCATATATTTAATGTTTAGTTTCAGTCAAACGTTACGGTAATAAGAGTTAATATATATTTTTGGTAACTTATTTCGTGCCTGGTTGGTGATCGTGGTTTAATGTTATGAGCATGGAATTTCAGGCCGTTGGCTCAAAAAGGTGACAATCATATTCACGTTAATAGCATAAAGACGTGCACTTTGAGTATATACTGTCGAAGTATGGTTATTATGTAGGTGTGAAAGTAATTTACTTTAAAAATATTAGTTGGATATAATTCATCTTAAATACAAGAAGTTTTGGGTACATTTGATCATTTTTATTTCTTGTCGCGCGACATGTTTGCAAACTTACCGAATCACTGACGTCAAAAGCGACATTTTTGGAATCTTTTCCTCTCTTCTGCGGACGCCTATGCGTATAGCTACAAAATCAAGCTAAAATCAGTCTTTATTTCTGTAGAGCCAGATGGGAGGCAGTGCTTACATTTCCAAAAAACTTTTCTCCGTACGTCACCGCATCCCATTGGTTTTACTGACAGCATGATGTCACTGACCGCGGAATCCTGAGCTCGCACAGAGCTCCAATTCTACGGAGTAATAGCGTCGACAACATTTCTCTGTGGATCGCAACAGGGGGCGCTAATGAAACAACGGGCCAGAAGAATTAGAAAGCGCAGAAATGAGTTTCATAGAAGGGCAGGATAGTACAAATTACCATAGGTGCGCAGGCGAATGAAGACTCACAGATGTAAATAAAGATATTTGGCATGATTTAAGAAATATTAAAATGTAGGAAAAATGGGAAGCGCGAATGACAGAAATATGGATAAAGAATTCAAAAGACGCTGTTGAACTGCAAGGAAAAAATGCATGTGGATGAATGAAGACGTGTGAGGGCGGGACAGACTGGAAATGATTAATGCTTCATTACTGCTGCTGAGGAATCGATCCTCTCCTTGTGACTAATGTTGGTCGCAAAGCTAGGTCGGAACTGAAAATCCCCTGTAAAATATTCTCAACGGCGAAGCTCCCATTACGGAAAAGAACTCTGGGCTGTAAAATAGTCCTTCATATCAATTAGCGCACGTCATGAAAGATTATGAAAAGAAAATATTATTACCTATATTGGGTGTGCCATATGGATATTTAATGAACGACAAACTAGAAGCTTCTTTTTTTTAGCGACAGCTAATGGTGGCGAACAAATGGAGACGGATAGTACAAAGGACAGTCAAATGAAAACGAGACAGATTGGAAATGATAAGTAAACTGTTTATTAATATAATTTCTTAGACTTTCCCGGCGATTTGTCTTCATCTTGTAGAATCGTGTGTATTGCCGGTGGTCTGCGTCCTCTCAACCCGATATTTCAACATCGTACGCGGATCACCGACAGTGCACTCGATTATACACGATGACAAACTGTTTTTTATTTCGTAAGTGATCACCGTAACTGTAAATATATTTATCCCACGGTGAGACAAGACAGAGTCTCCATTGAAAAATTTTTGTTGTTGCTCATGGAACCATGACTGTGCCCAGGCGTCCGCCTCTTCGTCCGAAGCTAACCAACGGCCACAAATGTCTTTCTTCAGGGCTCCAAGAACATGGAAATCGCAGCGGGAGAGATCGAGACTGTATGGAAGATATTTGCAGTGTACGAGAAACAACCTTGGCAACAAAATGCCCGCCCACATGTCGCAGTTGGGAAGCCGCTACCCATCCCTCACATGGTCCCGATCTCTCCCCGTACGATTTCCGTATTTTCGGAACTCTGGAGACACATTCGTGATCGTCGATCTGATTCGGACAAAGGGATGCACTCCTGGGTACAATCACGGTTCCACAGGCAACAGCAAACATTTCTCCATGCAGACACTGCCCGTCTTGTCTCACAGTGGGATAAATGTATTGATAGTTATAGCGATTACTTTTGAAGTAATATACAGTTAACTTACTGTTTTTCCATCTGTCTCATTTTCATATAACTGCCGCTTATACAGGATGACAGTTATTGAACTATATATAAAGTAAATTTGTTAAAAACTACGGCGTGCACACACTTTATTCAACATGTAAATGTTGCTACAGATATTGGGATTTAGGTTATGACATGTTCGACATGCCTGCCATCATTGGCAATTGTGTGGCGCAGACGAATAGCGAAATTCTGCATGACCCGCTGATGTGTCGGAACATCGATACTGTATATGACCTCCTGAATGGTTGTTTTCAGCTCAGCAGCGGTTTTGTGGTTATTGCTGTACACCTTGTATTTAATATAGCCTCACAGAAAAGAGGTCGCATGTATTCAGATTCGGGTAATACGGCGACCAATCGAGATCCCTGCCAGTGGCCTCTGGGTATCCCAGAGCTTGAATGGGGTCCCCAAAGAGCTCCTCCAGGATCTCAAACACTCTCCTGCTTCGATGGGGTCGAATTCCGTCTTGCATTAACCACATGTTGTCGAAATCAAGGTCACTTTGGGTGTTGTTGTTGTGTGGTCTTCAGTCCTGAGACTGGTTTGATGCAGCTCTCCATGCTACTCTATCCTGTGCAAGCTTCTTCATCTCCCAGTACCTACTGCAACCTACATCCTTCTGAATCTGTTTAGTGCATTCATCTCTTGACCTCCCTCTACGATTTTTACCCTCCACTCTGCCCTCCAATGCTAAATTTGTGATCCATTGATGCCTCAGAACATGTCCTACCAACCGGTCCCTTCTACTTGTCAAGTTGTGACACAATCTCCTCTTCTCCCCAATTCTGTTCAACACCTCCTCGTTAGTTATGTGATCTACCCATTTAATCTTCAGCATTCTTCTGTAACACCACATTTCTAAAGCTTCTATTCTCTTCTTGTCCGAACTATTTATCGTCCATGTTTCACTTCCATACATGGCTACACTCCATACAAATACTTTCAGAAACGACTTCCTGACAGTTAAATATATACTCAATGTTAACAAATTTCTCTTCTTCAGAAACGCTTTCCTTGCCATTTCCAGTCTACATTTTATATCCTCTCTACTTCGACCATCATCAGTTATTTTGCTCCCCAAATAGCAAACTCCTTTACTACTTTAAGTGTCTCACTTCCTAATTTAATTCCCTCAGCATCACCCGACTTAATTCGTCTACATTCCATTATCCTCGTTTTGCTTTTGATGATGTTCAACTTATATCGTCCTTTCAAGACACTGTCCATTCCGTTCAACTGCTCTTCCAAGTCCTTTGCTGTCTCTGACAGAATTACAATGTCATTGGCGAACCTTAAAGTTTTTATTGCTTCTCCATGGATTTTAATACCTACTCCGAATTTGGATAATGTGTATGAAACCATCTTCCAAAACCTTCACGTACCGTTCTGTCACGTGTGTGTGCGTGTATTTCTAAGGGACCAAACTGTTGAGGCCATCGGTCCCTAGACTTACACACCACTTAAAACTAACTTATGCTAAGAACAAGGCACACACCCGTGCCCGAGGGAGGACTCGAAACTCCCGTGGGAGGGGCCGCGCAATCCGTGACATTGCGCATCGAACCGCGCGCAGTTACCCTTCGGTAGTCACCGTGCCATCAAGGAATATCTCACCGATTATTCCGTGACTGGGCATTGTACACCTTACAATCGCCCGATGAGGGTGAAGAGACTTCTCGAGCGCGAAATGCGTGTTATCAGTCTCCCGAATGCGCCAATTTTACTAATTGGCGAACATTTCGAAATGAAAGTGGTCTTCGTCGCTAAACCAAACCATACAGCGCTTACCAATTCCCATCATGCCCCGTGGCCACCATCCTACCGCAAACTGTTCAGAAGCTATGACGATTTTATTTCATACAGTTCAATAATTGTCACCCTGCATGACACCACTAGCGAGAACACAGCAGTTTATTCTAGTACAGTTTTTGGTAGCACTGACATATCGCTCTATGGAAATATAGCATTGACGTCACAAGCACCAAAGGGGCTGCTTAAACCAGGCTCTTTCTGCGCTGACAGACAGTTACCGGTTTTTCTTTGAGGGTTCTGCTTCAAGTCGCGCGCGTGTCACATGCGCGGAAAGAAATTTCCTGGAAAAGTTTCAGCAGTATCAGAGGTGTCCCCTCGGTGCACGGCAGTCTGGCAGACCTGGATACGTCGAGTCACAGAAAGCGACAGCCGATTCCGGGAATACCAGTCAGTGCTCCGAGCAGCTGAATCGAAAGAGCCTCGTGCTGTCCCTATCTCTCACCTTATCTTATCGCGCTCGGGGTGTTAACTCCTGTGTGATTCACCACTTCTGAAGTGAGGCGGATTTCACTAAATCCTGCTGCTTGCCCTCGCTGTTGGAAAAGGTTATTTCAAATTTAGATCCAGTTTACGCTTTCAACAAGATTTTACTAATTGGATGCATTAAGTGACTCTCTGAAAAATTACATTTTTCATTTACAATGAAGTATGGCAAACTTGGCGAAGTGACACGTTTACATGATATATCCAGAGAACTGTTAGAATATAGCAAAGAAGACGCGTACAGAATGAGATTTTTACTCTGCAGCGGAATGTGCGCTGATATGAAACTTCCTGGCAGATTAAAACTGTGTGCTGGACCGAGACTCGAACTCGGGACCTTTGCCTTCCGCGGGCAAGTGCTCTACCAACTGAGCTACCCAACAACGACTCACGCCCCGTCCTCACAGCTTTACTTCTGCCAGTACCTCGTCTCCTACCTTCCAAACTTTACAGAAGCTCTCCTGCGAGCCTTGCAGAACTAGCACTCCTGAAAGAAAGGATATTGCGGAGACACGGCTTAGCCACAGCCTTAGGGATGTTTCCAGAATGAGGTTCGCAGGAGAGCTTCTGTAAAGTTTGGAAGGTAGGAGACGAGGTACTGGCAGAAGTACAGCTGTGAGGACGGGGCGTGAGTCGTGCTTGGGTAGCTCAGTTCGTAGAGCACTTGCCCGCGAAAGGCAAACGTCCCGAGTTCGAGTCTCGATCCGGCACACGGTTTTAATCTGCCATGAAGTTTCAAGACGCGTACAGTTTGCAAGTTTATATTTTATATTAGTGCGCCACGGCGATTAAATATTTGTTATAGGCGTATCGCTTCTTTTTATCATCCGTAGTAGTAGTTTTATTCACCCGCAGATCATTTTTACAAGTATACTGAACATGTCGTGGTGTTACAGTGCAAGTTGAAAAAGTATAGTTTAACAAGAATGAGTGTGTTAGTCGGCCGCATCCTTTATTGTAGCAATCATCGCAGCATTTGTCTTAAGTAATTTAGGGAAAGCACCCTAAACCTAAATCAGGCGGTCGGATACAGGCAGTCCGTTTGAAACAGGCCGTCATTCGGCTTTATGGCGCGAGTGTGATACACATACAGAGTGTTCGGAAATTCCCGTTACAAACTTCTAGGACTTGTAGGGGGGAGTGAGTACACAATATTTTGAACAGGAACCCCTGTCCGGGAAAGTATCGTTTCAGTTAAGATGTGTAACGCGTCCAAGTTTGCCGAGAGAAAGAAAAAAGTTTCAGAGTTGCTGGTCCTAGTATACAATAGAGTAGACAGGACTACTACTTGTGGGGTCGTAGACAAAGTTTAGATTAGGAGAGTACTGTAGAGGCAGAGGAATATATGCTGACAGTAATTCTTCCCGCTGCACTAGATATTGAAGAGCCACCAAGTGGGATGGAGAGTGTGTACCAGAAAGCGTTTCGTATGCACCGTCTCTGTAACAACGTTGATGGTCGCCACATGGAACAGCTGTTGTAATGCACCACTACTGCTCTGTACGCACAATATGCTGTGTTCTTTTTTGTTTTGGAATAACTCAAACACACAATGTTAAAGCGTTAATACAAACAAATGTGCTTAAGTGATAAATGGATGATTGTGCATGTTTCCTACCTAACAACTGTACCGCATCACGCCTAACTCAGTTTCTCAAGCAGAAGTGGATGAGTTAAGCATCTGAATTGAAACCGTCGTAGAACGAAAACGATACGTTTCCGGACATCGGTTCCTGTTCAAAGTATTATGTACTCACTCTCCTCCACAACTCCTAGCCGTTTGTAACTCGAATTTCCGAACACTCCGTATGAAATTATTTTATTTGGTTACAGAAACTCACAAACACAAAAGAAAAGAAAATCGTAATTTATATCAGATACTAAGAGACCGGCAGTACACGTACAAAATGGTGATTACCATAACTGATATTTTACGAAGAAAGATTCGAGCACATTCTATTGCGTGTCGTTCTTTGAGCGTCGCGTCTTGAGGGATCTATGTGCGTAGGAGAAACAGGATACCCTTTTCAATAACTTTAATACTAGTGAACTAATATTAGAATCAGTGAACTAATGTTACGCACAGGGAAGGCCTTACACAGTTATCACTAGAAACATCCAATCGGTGCAGGTTCGAATCCTACCTCGGGCATGGATGTGTGTGATGTCCTTAGGTTAGTTAGGTTTAAGTAGTTCTAGGGGACCGATGACCTCAGATGTTAAGTCCCTTAGTGCTCAGAGCCATTTGAACCATCCAATCGTTGGAAGTAAACATCTGGCTATATTTGAAAGGGAATACTAAAAGTAGTCTATCGTCATTGACTCTTTGTTGGAATGTTATTTTTGCACAGGAGCCACACACACTAGCTGCATTCGTCAAACCCAGCTGCCTTTTGTTTCTTCAATACGCTTCGCGACCGTTTCGTCAAAGCTTGTGCACTATTCGTTTAAGTGATAATTCACTTACGTCTCGTGCAAGGCAACGTTGGGAAATTTCGGAAATACGGCTTCCGCAAAGCAATTAAATGGGAAAATTAACGACAGCCGATACGCAATACGATGAAAATAAAACACAATTCCAGCTGATACATTAAGTTCGCACTTAGAGCATGAGTGAAATGTACGAAATGGATGTGTCAACAAGGTCTCTGATTACTTCGAGCAATAAAATAATAATTTAAAGGATGTATGATTCCATTAATGGCGGTGTCTATGATTCACACAGAAAGTGCTTGCTATTTGTTTCGCAGAGCTGGTCTCGGCTCAGCAAGGGTGTGATGACGAAAGCCGCGAGCAGCGAAACATTCATGAGAGCGCCACAGACATTCTTTATCGGACTCAGAACAAAATATCACTTTATGCACTGAACAGTTTGTTGTTGAAAATATACCTCCATGACACAAATATTTTGTGATAAAGCGTTTTCGTGTATTACGGTGAAATCGCAGCATGTTATGCCGACATAAGAACGTACGAGAATAATATTCAAAACAATGGAAGAGAACATTGAAGTCTGTGACGATCGGTTAGACTTTAAAAAGGCAAAGACAACAGAGAGGTACTCCTGATGTTGCAGTTGAGAATGAATGCAAGATTTAAGAAAAATCAAAACCCGCTCATAGGATCTGTCGTCCTAGAAAAAGCGTTCGACAATATAAAATACTGTAAAAAGTTTTAAATCCTGAGAAGATATACATATGCGCCAAAGGACAAAAAAGATACTAAGTAATATGCACAGGAGTCAGGATGGGAAGATAAGAATGGATGACAATGAGAGAAATGCCCAGACTGAAAGGGTATTGAGGCACGGATGTTATATTTCGAAACTGAAAAGCATACCAACATTTATTCAGATATGAAATAATGCAGGGCAAAATTCTATGGGTATATTAAAAGAATGGAACCAACCAGATTAACTGGACAGGTTAAGGAATTGTACGAAAGTCGCAGTAAAGCTAAAATTGAAAAGATAAAATGGATCGGTGCAGTGAAAGAATATCTGAAAGAATCACGTATAACAGAGCTTGATATCCTAGAAAGAAAGAAAGAAAAATAGAAAATTCACAATTGGTCATTTGGCCAGGCAGAAAAACTATAGAGGACTTTGTCTGAAAAGTGGGGAAGAGCACATTCAGCGAGAATGTGCCATTTGTTGTGCATTTCATTCGCCGGAGTGCGTGGTACAGCGATTCGCAAGTGGAACAGTGGCATCATGCAGCGACTTATAGGATACGGCCTGCCTCCGAAACGGTGCGTTTGCACAGGTGCCGGTGGTTCCATCGTCAGGTTGGGTTGCACGTGAGCCGACCGCAGCCGGTTCTGGCAACGCCTGGCGATTAGATAACGCAACGTGGCTGCAGCCGCTATCTCCCAGATACCGCCCGCTGCTTCGTGCACATCTTTAGGAAGCGTGCTCGCCGACTCAGCACTGGGCGGCTGGTACAGGCTCCAACAATGACTTTTTTTGCCAAATAATAAAACAAATTACACTCTCTGTTACGCTATTTATATTTTATTTATTCGTGTCAGAAGCATCTACATCTACATATCTACATCTACGTACATACTCCGCAATCCACCATACGGTGGGTAGCGGAGGGTACCTCGTATCACAACTAGCTTCTTCTCTCCCTGTTCCACTCCGAAACAGAACGAGGGAAAACTGATTGCCTATATGCCTCTGTACGAGCCCTAATCTCTCTTATCTTACCTTTGTGGTCTTTCCGCGAAATGTAAGTTGGCGGCAGTAAAATTGTACTGCAGTCAGCCTCAAATGCTGGTTCTCTAAATTTCCTCAGTAGCGATTCACGAAAAGAACGCCTCCTTTCCTCTAGAGACTCCCACCCGAGTTCCTGAAGCATTTCCGTAACACTCGCGTGATGATCAAACCTACCAGTAACAAACCTAGCGCCCGCATCTCGTGGTCGTGCGGTAGCGTTCTCGCTTCCCACGCCCGGGTTCCCGGGTTCGATTCCCGGCGGGGTCAGGGATTTTCTCTGCCTCGTGATGGCTGGGTGTTGTGTGCTGTCCTTAGGTTAGTTAGGTTTAAGTAGTTCTAAGTTCTAGGGGACTGATGACCATAGATGTTAAGTCCCATAGTGCTCAGAGCCATTTGAACCATTTGAACAAATCTAGCAGCCCGCCTCTAAATTGCTTCTATGTCCTCCCTCAATCCGACCTGATAGGGATCCCTAACGCTCGAGCAGTACTCAAGCATAGGTCGTATTAGTGTTTTATAAGCGGTCTCCTTTACAGATGAACCACATCTTCCCAAAATTCTACCAATGAACCGAAGACGACTATCCGCCTTCCCCACAACTACCATTACATGCTTGTCCCACTTCATATCGCTCTGCAATGTTACGCCCAAATATTTAATCGACGTGACTGTGTCAAGCGCTACACTACTAATGGAGTATTCAAACATTAAAGGATTCTTTTTTTCTATTCATCTGCATTAATTTACATTTATCTATATTTAGAGTTAGCTGCCATTCTTTACACCAATCACAAATCCTGTCCAAGCATTTACGATGTGTAAAATAATGTACAATATTTAAATGTCGTGCGTATATATATTTACAATACAATTATTTACACTTTTGCAGCCTAGAAGTTAGCGACCTCTGTTGCATTTGGCGTTGCATGTAGCAGGTCTTCTGCTGTGCATGTTGCTGGACATTGGGTACACTGGAGCAGGTGGAAGGTCGTCTGCCTTGCTCCACACTCACAGAGTGGCGGCTCCTCTAGGAAACCTGATGTAACTAAGAGTCTCTTATCTAGGCTCACTTAATGACTGTTCGTCAGCGGTAAAGTGACTGAAGTTATGCTCTAAATATACCTTAAATCAGTATGAAAATAACAATGCATGAGAAACACATCACAGTCAGTCACATTGCAGGTGCGCAGAAACAATGGACTGAACGAACCTAAACCTACAGGAAGAATAGAACAGGTTTTAGATTAAGAAGGGATCGAGATTGCAATGGTAAGAGCGGTTACCGTCAGATCTATGAAGTAAAGTGCTGTCGGGCAAGGCTAATTTGGATGAGAGACTGTCCGGGTATGCCGAGTACTGATGGCAAGCGGAGTGCACTGAGCCCTTGTAAGGCCAATTGTGGAGCTACATGATTAAGACGTAGCCGATCTGATCACGAAAACTGATACGGCCAGAAGAGCAGGGTGCTGACCACATGCACCTCCCTACCCGCGTCCAGTGACGCCTATCGCCTGAGGATGGCCCGGCGGTCGGTCGGTGCCACTGCGGCTTCCGACGCCTGTTTGGATGGAGTAAAAACATAGGGTCCTATTTAGGTTCTGAAAACCTCTAGACTGAATCTGCAGTAGAGACACTACCAGGGAAAGGTATTCCAATTTTAAAGATAACGTATTGTACCTATAAGCAAACAAGGAAATACCGGATAAGAAATGTAATGTAACAAGACGGGCGTTTTTTTAAAAATAAGATTCCTTTGTGAATGAGAGTAAGAATGAAGCGCGATCGGCGCAGTAAGCATGCATCTGCTCCAAGCGCGCGTTTAGACACCATTTGCAGTCTGTGTCATGAGCTGCAGAAGTTTATATATCGTTTAAGAACATTGAGTCACCCGCCGACTGTGGTATATGATCTGTAATTCGATTCTAGAGCGGAAGAAATTTGACAGTAGCTGAAATTCACCGTCAGATTTGGGAAATTTACGGTGATAATGATGTTGCAGACTGTAAAGTTCCAAAGTGGGTGAGAATGTGTAATGACGGGCAAGTTGTGCTTTACGAGTCACGCCCTGTGTGACTTTCTTTGATTTCTGAAGATCTGGTTGGTGATGTGAAGAACAAAATTCGAGAGAACCGACAATTAACGATGTATATGTTATCAAATGAATTTCCACAGGTGCCAAAGTCAGTTTTGTACACGATTATTGCGGCGGAGAAACTACATTATAGAAAATTGTGTTGTCCGGGAGTTCCAAGACTGCTTTCTGACGATCGCAATACAGCAATTTGGGCAGTGCGTTATCATTTGTTACTCTTTACAACCAGGAAGGAGTTAAAGTTTCGGAGCACATCGTTACAGGAGATAAGACTTGGGTGTCTCACATGACTCCTAAATCAAAGCAACAGTCATTAGAAAAGCGACACACACCGTTCACCTTACAGTCCAGATCTTGCATCCAGCAGTTTTTACTTACCGTTATTTAGTGGTGGTCAACGGTTCAATGACGATGGACAAATGAAAACTGAAGTCGTAAACAGGATTTTCTTTGACGTCGAAACCCTAAATCTGTTGAGCGGTATGACAAATGTTTGAACAACAATGGAATAATAATTATAGGAAAATAGTTCCCCAGAATATCTCGTTAACTAATAAAACTGTACGAAAATAATTTTCCTCAGCTTCAGGAGCTCAGGAATTGGCGTCTGGGGCAATAGGAAGTAAAATTATTTGCCAGCCATTGTTTGAATGAAATGAGGCATAGCAGAAATCCCGCTATTCCCCGATATTAAACTTCCGTTCTCCCTTCTTTTAAAAGTCTTGGCGGTTTTCCCAATTGAAGTGTCATGCGTTTGACTAGTCGCCGCTGGGAATTCGATGCGAGGGAGAAAGGGGTTTGAGAGGTGAACGCTGACTCACATCAGCTGTCTATTGTAAAAAATCTGCTGAATAAGCCCACATACGATACGCATATCCACATCTTTTACGACTGCAAAACGATGCGGACCAAAGTACTGAAATAATTCATTTTTTACTTTAAATTTTTGTAGTTCGTGCCCCATCATGGTGTGGGCCACTCGGTTAAACCTAGATTGCCTGTGCGTAAATGCTTCCCTGACTTGAAAGATGAATATTATTTAGTTATTCATCCTCTCAAGTGTTTTAACTTTAAGGCATCATCAGTGGGCTCTGCAATGATACAGCTATAATACACTTTTGTTTTGATATGTATTATTCGTAGATTATAAAACGTTTCAGCCGCATAGTCTAGAGCGTCCTGTCACAGTTTGCGCCGCTCCTCCCGTCGGAGGTTCGAGTCCTCCCTTGGGCATGGGTGTGTGTGTGTTGTCCTTAGCGTAAGTTAGTTAAGTTAGATTAAGGAGAGGGAGACCAAGAGATGAACACACTAAGCAGATTCAGAAGGATGTAGGTTGCAGTAGGTACTGGGACATGAAGAAACTTGCACAGGATAGGGTAGCATGTAGAGCTGCATCAGACCAGTCTCAGGACTGAAGACCACAACAACAAGTAGTGTGTAAGTTTAGAGACCGATAACCTCAGCAGTTTGGTCCCTTAAGATCTTACCACAAATTTCCAAAAATTGTTCACTTCTCACTTTTTGTGCAAAGAAGTGGTTGCTTAAAGTTCTTCATGCTTTTAGTCGGTATCGGTGTTTCCTCTCATCTGGTCACATGGAGGTCGCCTCCATGTAAAGAACTGTAAGTAATCACTTATTTACATAAAATGCGAGAAGTCAACTCTTTTATAATAAACGAAAAATCAAAACAAAAGTGTATCATAACTGTGTCATTGTAGATTCCACTGATGATAGCTTAAAGTGAAAAAAAGGCAAAACACTTCTGGGAGAGTATAATACAGTGCAGCAGGAGAAGCCGTTTGTTATTTACAAAACAAATATTTCTGTGCTTACGAGGGGCGTTTGAAAAGTCCGTGCAAAGGTGGAGACATGGCACCACCGGCGAGTATCGAGGTCATGTTTAGTTAGTAGCATCTTTGGAATGAACGCACACCAAGTTTCAGCCATATTGGTCTACTTCTTTGTGTTTGGCATTCGTGTGAATCAAGGAAGTCGAGTGATTGTCAAAAAAGGAACGAAAAAGAATTTCGTGTGGTGATTAAACATTACTTTATGTAAGGCAAAACTCCTCAGGAGACCAAACAGAAGCTTAATAACCATTACGGTGACTCTGCACCTTCGATTAGAACAGTTTATAAGTGGTTTCAAAATTTTCGGAGTGGCCATATGGGCACAAGTGATGCTGAACGTTCTGGACGCCCTGTGGAGGTTACCACTCTAGAAATCATTGATAAAATCCATGATATGGTGATGTATGACAGAAGGGTTAAGGTGCGTGAGATTGCTAGTGCTGTGGGCATCTCGAATGAATGGGTACATAATATTTTTCATAAACATTTGGCCATAAGAAAGCTATCCGCAAGACGGGATCGTGTGGAGTGTTGTAAGGATGGTTTGCAGCTGTTTAGGAAGAATCCACAGGACTTCAAGCGTAGTTTCGTCACTGTGGATGAAACATGGATACATTACTATACTCCTGAGACCAAACAACAATCTAAACAATGGGTTACCAAGGGAGAATCTGCACCAAAAAAGGCGAAGACCATTCCCTCGGCCGGAAAGGTTGTGGCGACTGTCTTTTGGGATTCGCAAGGGATAATCCTCATCGACTATCTGGAAAAGGGTACATCTATTACAGGTGCATATTATTCGTCGTTATTAGACCGTTTGAAAACCGAGCTGCAAGGAAAACGCCGGCGATTGGACCGCAAAAAAGTCATTTTCCTTCACGACAATGCACCAGCACATACCTCAGTAGTTGTGGTCCCAAAATTACTGGAAATAGGATTCCAACTCGTTTCACATCCCCCCCATTCTCCAGACTTGGCTCCCTCGGACTACTATTTGTTCCGCAATTTGAAGACTTGGACAATTCCTATTATCCGGAAGGGATCAAAAATTAGAACAACGTTGGACGAAGTGTATAAGTCTAAAAGAATACTATGTCGAAAAATAAAAAAGATTTACCCCAAAACGTAAGTAGTTTTTATTTTTGCACGGACTTTTCAAATTCCCCTCGTACTGCGGAGAATGGCCACGCAAACAAACTCGCTACCAGCATCTTCTTCACCAAGACTCCATCACCAAACAGCTCACCATAGAAGCCAACTTCATCGAATCTGCATCACCCCGTATTTAATTACATCACATTTATCATGTGTGAATGATTTTTAATGTGACTTTTTACGTTAAAACACCTGTAGGCAGGAGAGAGATTACATCGCTGCTGCCAGTAGCCCTCGCAGGGGGGATTAAATTACAATAAACAAAAAAATCATTTTTTATTTTTGTTTGAAAATCGAGAATGCTGCAAATTCCACTCGCAATAAATAAAATGTTTTATAGTCGTAAGCGGCGATTACGTGTTTAATTCTTGGTGACTGTTCCCCATCTGATGCCCAATCTTGAAACTATGTGCAATGGCGTACAGATATCATGGATGGAAATCCCCTAGGACTATATCTGTGCCGTACATAATTCCATGTCACGCTTTTAGGTGCTCTTATTGCAACACTTCGGGGCTTCACACTACACTGCATTCCAGAAGTCAGGGATTACGTACAGCCCAGATATTTGAAATTATTTGTTCGTTGTCATGACCGAAATCTACGATGTAAAGTTCATCTCAGTCTCAAGTATCCTACTTGGAATCGCAACGTGTTTCCAACTTTAGTTTATTATTTGTGTTCCCGGTCATGATTTCCCCTACACCGCTAACCCTTGAGCTATCAAATATAAAGGCTTTGGAGGGTCTCTTAAGGTATTCCTTTTCTGGCTATTTACCTCTTTTCGTCAGGCTCCCGTCTGATCTTTTGATACTTCTATAGCATCTCTTTTACACGTATTATCTCTATTTTTCATTATAATAGCAACCAAATCCAGGACGAGGAAGGAAGAGGACTGTCATACACAGATAAATGACTGTATCATGTCCCGTACGTTTTGCCAAAGATAGTTATCCAGCTGTGAAAAGAAGGTCAGTTTGTGACAAGTGATATCAAGCACAATCAAATGATAGCGGATAAGACCCCAAAAAATATGATACAACCTCATTATCTGAAAATAGTCTTCAAAACTGTTAAGGGTTTTATCCCACGGACAGACAAGGCCGTCAGTGTCCTCATTATGCACGTATTTAAGCAGATGACGGAAACGCAAAAAGCAGAGAAAAAAATAATAACTATACAGTGCGCAAAAAACGCTAAATTAATAAGCAATAATAAAATTAATAGAATCTAATTTGTTTTCTCTATAGATTATTAAACTAGTGAGGAACGAGGTACAGAGCTGCGGATAACTCGAAATAATTTTATACATCTTTTAAGCATTTTGAATGCTTCACAGTAACCCTATATACTGCAATGCGGCTAATTTGTAAACTTATTTTGTGAACAGGAATATGCAAGTGTCTTCACTCTATTGGAAGTTTTCGACCCATGCCAAGTCTCCAAAGTACTGGAGTATAATAACCATCCACCATTGAGCCCTTTGTACTTTTTTTCCGCAATGTGTATGATCTAGCTGGGTAGAATGAAACATTTTAAATGCATTAATAGAATGAAAAAGATTTTAAAACAAGTCTACTTCTACTATCACCTTCCCCCTCTCCCTCCGTCCCAGACTGTCCACTCTTACTCCCCGATTTCACTGTCATGCAAAAGGCGGTTACTTCGTTAAAAATACTGATGAGCTCATTTCAGTGTGATGACGAAAGTGGAACGCGCCATTTATGTAAATAATCTGACACCTATATTTCATCAGGATAGTAAAATCGATTCAGGCTAACACGTAAACGCAGTTTATCGTAAAAGAAAGACGAACATTAAACAGTCGATGCCCGTGGCGTCACCTTTGAACCCACGGAATCGACTTCAAATGAAGTGATATCGACACGTGAATCACGCCCGCTTTTTGGACACAATTTAAAATGCACTGTGCCCGGGCGAGATGGATAAATTAACATAGTGTGTTTATAACTCGGTGGGAATGAATGAAAGTGCGGGAGCCGGCCGGGGTGGCCGAGCGGTTCTAGGAGCTACAGTCTGGAACCGCGCGACCGCTACGGTCGCAGGTTCGAATCCTGCCTCTGGCATGGATGTGTGTGATGTCCTTATTAGTTAGGTTTAAGTAGTTCTAAGTTCTAAGTGACTGATGACCTCAGAAGTTAAGTCCCATAGTGCTCAGAGCAATTTGAAGCATTTTTTTTTTTTTTTTTTAAAGTGCGGGAGCATGTTGACAGACGTCTCCCAGTCGTGCACCGAAAACCGGACGTCACATGGCTTGAGGTCAACGCGATTATAGCGCCAAACCGGACTGACCCCGCAGCACAGGGCAGTTGAAGGAAAGCGAAAAGACAGTGCGTGTCAGTCGGCCGAGCAGTTATGGTGCACTGGTGGTAGCGTTCTTCATTAAAACACGGCCAAGAGACAACGTATGGATGACTCCAGGAGGAAAAGGATCATCGGGAAACTGGGAGAAGGACGAAGTCACAAGAGTGTACCCTGGGGGTTTTATATTGCTCACAACATTGATTCGTATGCATGGAAAGGGCATCGAACCACAGGCACTGCTGACCAGAGAGGAGATGGTCGACCAGGTCAACTACAGCAGCAGATGACCGCTGCACTGTGCAATAGGCAAGATGGGATTCAAGTCACACGGTGGGTGCGATTCCAACCACATTTGACAGGACTGCAAGGCACACAGTCGCACGCTCCGCAGTGCCACGTCAACTACACGGGGGAGGTCTCTTCGCCTGACGACCAGAGCGTTGTTTCCGTTGACAGCCGCACATCGGCGCCACCGTTTGCTATGGTGACAGGAGCGTAGAAACTGGACCAATGAGGAATGGGGTCGCGTGTTGTTCTCGGATGAGAGTAGTTTCAGTACGAGCAGTGATTCTGGACGTACCCTCATATGCCGAAAGGTGGGAACACGTAATCCACCCAGGAACATCGTCGAACTTGAATCGTTTTGGTGGTGTAGGTGTTTCAGTGTGGGCAGGCATAATGTTGCATTGGCGTACTGACCTCCAAATCGTTGAACAAAGTAACTCACTGGTCTATGGTATTGCGACACTATACTCGTTCTTCATGCGCGTCTTTTCAAAGGTGGATTCGGCTCTGATTTACTTTTAAGGGGGACAATGCGCGACCGCTTCGGATTACGCGCTTGGAAGAGCTCAGGTCTTGAAAGAACGTTCGTATATTCGAGTGCCTTATTTAGAACATGAATTCGTTTTATGGGGATTCCAGGTTCTAACCCTTGTTCGGATACCTGGGTTTAAATTCTCAGTGTTTTCTATAAAACACATCATATGAATGATGGGAAGGTTCCAAGCCGTAACACCATCGTTTTCATTCTCTTCCAATTCCGGTAATGGTATCTCTCTCTCTCTCTCTCTCTCTCTCTCTCTCTCTCTCTCTCTCTCTCTCTCTCCCTGCCTCTCTCTCCCAGTCGTTTCAAGCAAATTGATTTCTTTTAATCTGGCAAGAACAGTTCACGTTTGCTAGTCTTTTCTCAGTGTTTTCAATGCTTCAGTGATCTCGTGCAATTTTGCTCCCACTGTAAATGTCGTGCGACTAGGGCCTCCCGTCGGGTAGACCGTTCACCGCGTGCCAAGTGTTTCGATTTGACGCCACTTCGGCGACTTGCGCGTCGATGGGGATGAAAAAACGATGATGATTAGGACAACACAACACCCAGTCCCTGAGCGGAGAAAATCTCCGACCCAGCCGGGAATCGAACCCGGGCCCCTGAGGATTGACATTCTGTCGCGCTGACCACTCAGCAACCGGGGGCGGACTTTGCTCCCATTGTAGCAGAGTCACTGTCTTCTTCCTCTGTAATTTTCTTAGGTTTGAAATTCCACAGCTGTTTTCACATCCTCGCTACTCTTAATTCCTGTTGTTTTTGCTTTGTGTACTATTGGTCCGAGATCTACCTGATCATTTCATTAAAAATTTCAATCTTTTTATACTTAGCCTCGACTAGATGTACATGCCTCTTTGCGCAATAAATATTCTGCTTCCTCCTTTATTCCCCCTTCTCTCACCCCTGGCCCTCCATATTAAAGATGAGTAACATGAAGTGGTAGTCTTTTGATTGCAGTAACAGAACACTGTTGCCTCAGGCGATTAAACAACCACAAGCACTGACCACAATAACTGAAATACAGGGTAATTTCTTTCACCGTGCACCTACTCTAGCGACTGATCGATGAGAGGATATGGAACAAAAAAGGTGTAATGAACTTATGTCAGAAATGCATGGTTTCCGTGCTAGAAACCATTTATTAAATCATACATTGTTACGGAGACTGCAGTCTAATACGAGCTGCCATGCAGCCACAGTCACAGTATGCGTGGTATCCTCCTAGAGGGTGGTACTGTTCCTCATACATCGTGCCCTAGTGTCCTCTCCTGCCATAGTAATTGGTAATGTTGTGTCCGATCCATTTCTCTTGCTGACTCTCTTCGTAGTGGATGTGATGCAGCGTTGTACACAATGGTTCCGTATTCGGATCTACAGCTTGTCGACATAGTTTTACTTACGGAAAGGCAAATGGCAACGTTCGGCGGGCAACAAAGCTGTATCAGCAGACCTATCCCCTCCAACAGCAACCATAGCATTCAATGTTTGCAACAGTGTTTTGCCGTGTGTCTTGAGACACGGGCGTTTTAGAAAACAGGAAATCATGAAGGACGTACCCGAAATGTAAGGACACCAGCCTTGGAGGAAAATGTGATTAACGCTGTGAAACGCGACCACTGTGTCAGTACCAGACAGTTGGCACGCCAGTACGGGGTAAGCCAGACAATCGTGCGGAACATTATCCATCACAAATGATACTACCATTATCACTTACAGCGTGTGTTGGGCTTATAAGCGACAGGCTTCCCACATCGGGAGCAGTTTTCTCGCTGGTTTCTTCACCAGGCAACCACAACTCCGGGATCTGTGTCACCCTTCCTATTCACAGATGAGGCCACCTTTACGAGGAGTGCTGTCTTCAACTTTCATAACAGTCATCTGTGGGATAGTATGCAGAACCCTCATGGTATGGTGACAGCGAATCATCAGCATCTGTGCAGCCGGGAAGTGTGGGCCGGGATAATTGGCGACCGTATTTTGGGACCAGTCTTCCTTCCACGTCGCCTAACACGCCGCAACTATCGGCGTTTCTTGCCAGTGACTTTGCCTCCCTGCTGGAAGAAGTGCCACTGATAATTCGAAGGGTTATGTGGCTGCTACATGATGGTGCTCCAGCCCTCTTAGTGATTAACGTCCGGACGCGTCTCAATCGTGTCTTCCCTGGTCAATGGATCGTTGTTGCATGGCCTGCTCGTCCACCGGATCTTAATCTGTGCGATTTCTGGGTATGGAGGCATCTCAGAAGTATCGTGTATGCAGCGTCCATTCCAGATGTAACAGTGTATTCATGCTGCCTTTGACCCTACTCGGATGCAGCTTGGCCGATGTGAACGTGTGAGACAGAACAAACGCGTACGTACATGCGTTGAGGCACATGGAAACCATTTTCAGCACATACTGTAACTGTGGTTCCATGTTAGAGCGCGTAATAGATCACAGACTCTGTAACAATGTATGATTGGGTACACGGTGTCTGGCATGGAAACCATCATTTCCGGACATAAGTTCATTAGACCTATTTTGTTCCGTTTCCTCTCATCGATCAATCCCTCGAGTTTGTACACGGTGTAAAAATTCACGATGCACAATTGTTAAATTTGTGCAATTTGGAAATCATTCCATAAATTCAAATTATTTCTAATTGTTAACAAGTTCATTATAATGTTTGGCGGATTTCGCAGAGTAATGTACACACATTACAAAAGCTTGTTACAGTTTCAAAAACCACACGAGGCAAGAAGTTTTCAGGTGGCAGTTCAACAGCGGAGTCACGAGAGAAAATTGACACCACAATTATGTTTGACAAGTAAGTATGTGAGAGTATACACTTTCCTTGTTAGGTTGTATGAACGCATTAATCATTTTCAGATTCTCCTCCAAGCAAATGATGATCTAATCTGTACCATTTCAGTGACGCCTCACAGCCCAAAATAGGAGCCATGAAATAATTCAAACCGTGTTCGCCTGGGCCACAGTTTTGAACAGTGTGAGGGGACGAAGTTTATAGAGCCCACTGACAAAAACCAACACTCAACTATAGGGTCAGTTGCTCTGCTGTCTGATCCTGCATAAAGATATTCATTAATAGAACTACGGAATGTCGTGTACAACTGGATACCGTTGTAATTTCGAAGGAAAGACTTTTGTAAAACGGGGATCGACAGTCTATTACGACAGGGGAATAAATATCTTAACAGTTGGGAAGATAGTAAATCAGATAAGAAAGCTTTCTTTCATAACACCTTTTGGCATCTGACCCGATTTCTTTCCACTGTCCCTGATACATTTGCGGTAAGAGAAAAATTAGAAGATAACGCGATATCAACTAACAGCGTGCAAAATCTTTAAGGTCAAAATGATACAGACGGTAGAGAACCCTAAACTGAGAATTTTGATTAACCTCTTGAAGAACGGCTCCAGAGCCTGTGTAATTTGTTTAAAAGACGTTGTTTCCATTTACTGCAGTTTATTTTTATTATGTGCTGTTGTAATTTCGGCAATGTGCCGTTTTAAGTATAATTTTCCTACAGACGACCAACAGCGTCGTTCCGGGTGGATATAATTAAAGTGCAGCTACTCACAGAGGTCTAGTGTGGTCTCTAATTATCGTATGGCAGCGAAACCTGGTAAGGCCAAACAAATGAAAAGGCATAATGTTGATTTTTATTACTAACAGGCGCCTACACAATTTGTCCAAGATGAGGACCGGAGATGTCGACGAGATACTGCACTGCGCCAGATTTGCACCTGGTGGCCAAAATTGGAACTATTTTTTCCACAGCGAATCGGTTCTGCGTTAACGCATTTTGTATAGCTATCGAGTTTCGTTGCCATACGCTGCCACAATGGACCTCCTTAAGTTTCGCTGCCACAATGGAACTCCTGAGTAGCTACACTTAAATTACAACGACCTAATATTTATACTTTGTATGTTCGTGGTCTCGCCTGTTTCTTCTTCTGCCTCCGTAAAGTGGGAGTAATAGACCACTGTTATTTTATTTTATAATGTGAAATGCCACAAACCGATTGCGCTCGAAAATGGCTTAATGGTACAGTTACTCCCTTGCGAATCCGGTTGCCAACAATCAACCGCTATTCGAAAAAGACAATAAAATTCATAAACATACGTAGTAGTAGTTGAAGGGGAAATGACTTGGCACTTGAAGAAGAAATTGCTTGCACAACCAATCACTCAATCTGATTGTGGCATAGAAAGCAGTGAAGTGTTCAGCCAAGAACAGTCTTTTATTACTTACCCAGTGACGTTAAGAACTCTTCATAAGAAAATTAAATTCAAACACAAAAGAAAATCCAATCTGCTTGACAACTGCATCTCACTCGTAGAAGATTATCGGAATGTGTAATAATATAAAGTTTGCGTGCGTTTGGGGGAAGAATTTAATGGCAGCTTGACATTAATGTAAAATACAGGGTGATTCAAAAAGAACACCACAACTTTAGGAATATAAAACTCTGCAACGACAAAAGGCAGAGCTAAGCACTATCTGATGGCGAATTAAGGGAGCTATAAAGTTTCATTTAGTTGTACATCTGTTCGCTTGAGGCGCTGTTGACTAGGCGAAACAGATGAATCTTTCGTTTCAAAGATTGTGTTTAGTGATGAAGCAACTTTCCACACTAACGGGAAAG
This sequence comes from Schistocerca serialis cubense, assembly GCF_023864345.2. Lineage (NCBI taxonomy): Eukaryota > Metazoa > Arthropoda > Insecta > Orthoptera > Acrididae > Schistocerca > Schistocerca serialis. The sequence continues at coordinate 381,146,339 of NC_064638.1, read as the reverse complement.
TCAACCGTCACAATGTCTGTATATGGGGCACTGAGAATCCGCGGGAAACAACTCAGTATGAACGTGACTCGCCTGAGGTGAACGTTTTCTGTGCCATTTCAGCCAATAAAGTTTTTGGTCCCTTTTTCTTCGAAGGTGCTACTGTAACTGGACTACAGTATCTGGAGATGTTAAGAGAATTGGCTGTTCCCTCAGCTCGAAAAAGAAGCACAACAATTCATATTTCAGCAGGATGGAGCGCCACCACATTGGCACTTATCTGTCCGTAACCACCTGAACGTCAACTACCCGAGGCGATGGATCGGCCGCCAGGCAGCCCGTGACAGAGCACTTCATCACTGGCCTCCAAGAAGCCCTGATCTTACCCCAGCGATTTTTTCTTATGGGGGTATGTTAAGGATATGGTGTTTCGGCCACCTCTCCCAGCCACCATTGACGATTTGAAACGAGAAATAACAGGAGCTATCCAAACTGTTACGCCTGATATGCTACAGAGAGTGTGGAACGAGTTGGAGTATCGGGTTGATATTGCTCGAGTGTCTGGAGGGGGCCATATTGAACATCTCTGAACTTGTTTTTGAGTGAAAAAAAACCTTTTTAAATACTCTTTGTAATGATGTAGAACAGAAGGTTATATTACGTTTCTTTCATTAAATACGCATTTTTAAAGTTGTGGTATTCTTTTTGAATCACCCTGTACTATAATATGAATGGCCTCTCTAGCGACAATATTTTTCACTGAACAAAGAGTATTGCAATTTTATATTTACTCGTTCCACATCACAGCGGGAGATAGTAATCATGATCCATATACCACACAAATAACTAACTATAGATAGTCGTAAGCTGAAAAGACGTCTTTTAAATAGTGAGTCTTTTGAGATGTTGTTGTTGTGGTCTTCATTCCGAAGATTGGTTTGACGCAACTCTGCATGCCAGTCTACCCTGTAGTTGTTCCTACATCTCTGCATAACTATTGCAACCTACGTCTGTGACTCTGCTTCCTGCAGTCAAGCTTTGGTCTCCATCAACGTTTTTACCGCTCACACTGCATTCCTAAACCAAAGTGACGATTCATTTATGCTTCAAGATATGTGTAATCAACCGATCCTTTCTTTTTTACTCAAGTTTCGCCATAAATTTCCTTTTTTTTCGTTTTTTTGCCAGTTCAACTGAAAACCACCTAATTAGTTAACGATGTTTAGTCTACACATTCTTCAACATTTTTCTATTGCACCACATTTCAAAATGATCTTTTCTGAACTGCTTTGAAAGACTTCGTAACATTTAAACTATACTTGAGATAAAATAGTCTCTATTTTATATTATTTCTACTTCGGACAGCATAAGTTATTTTGCTGCCCAAGTAGCTAAACTCATTTTCTCATCTGTTTCCCTCAGTTTCGCCTGATTCAGTTCGACTACATTCTATTACCCTTGCATTACGCCGGCCGTTGTAGCCGCGCGGTTCTAGGCGCTTCAGTCTGGAACCGCGAGACCACTACGGTCGCAGGTTCGAATTCCGCCTCGGGCATGGATGTGTGTGATGTTCTTAGGTTAGTTAGCTTTAAGTAGTTCTAAGTTCTAGGGGACTGATGACCTCAGACGTTAAGTCCCATAGTGCTCAGGGCCATTTCGAACCTTGTATTACTTTCGTTGACGCGTACGTATGATGTCTTTTCAAGACCATTCAGTTCAGTTGGTCTTGGAAATCCTTAGCCATCTCTGACAGCATCGCAATGTCGTCAGCAAACATAATTGATTTCGTATCTTCTCCATGAATTTTAATTTCCTTTTCAAATTTCTCCTTGGTGTCCTTCACAGCTTGCTCGCTGTACAGACTGGACAACATCACGGATAAGCTGTCTCAATCACTTCTCAGCTATTGCTTTTTTGTCATGTTCCTCGACTTTTAAAACTGGGGCCTGCTTTCTGTACTAGTTGCGAATAACCTTTCACCCCCTCGTGATTGACCCCTACTGCTTTCAGAGAGATAAGGAACCAATAGAAGGAAACGAATGTGTCAGGTAGTCGAGTCTTGATTGAAGAACGAAGTGTATACTTGTAAACTGCTTATATTTCTGCATCGAACTTCCAGAACAATTTGTAATCGTCTGTGATGTGTCAGCTAAGGTTTTTACGTATGGGGTTACGTTAAGTCGCTGTTGTACGAAACCCCAGTACAAACTGAAGAAGAAGTGCTTCATACAGCCGTAACTGTCTGTCCACTGTACATCGGACATCACAGACAACTGAGAGAATGTGGCAAAACTACGTGCGCTTTTGCGGTGCACACATTCAGGCTAGTGGTCGTAGATCTGAATAATTGCTACGAAATTCAGTTGTCGCTATGAGATGCAAATTGTCTTACAGTCCTTTTCGACTACACTCCTGGAAATTGAAATAAGAACACCGTGAATTCATTGTCCCAGGAAGGGGAAACTTTATTGACACATTCCTGGGGTCAGATACATCACATGATCACACTGACAGAACCACAGGCACATAGACACAGGCAACAGAGCATGCACAATGTCGGCACTAGTACAGTGTATATCCACCTTTTGCAGCAATGCAGGCTGCTATTCTCCCATGGAGACGATCGTAGAGATGCTGGATGTAGTCCTGTGGAACGGCATGCCATGCCAGTTCCACCTGGCGCCTCAGTTGGACCAGCGTTAGTGCTGGACGTGCAGACCGCGTGAGACGACGCTTCATCCAATCCCAAACATGCTCAATGGGGGACAGATCCGGAGATCTTGCTGGCCAGGGTAGTTGACTTACGCCTTCTAGAGCACGTTGGGTGGCATGGGATACATGCGGACGTGCATTGTCCTGTTGGAACAGCAAGTTCCCTTGCCGGTCTAGGAATGGTAGAACGATGGGTTCGATGACGGTTTGGATGTACCGTGCACTATTCAGTGTCCCCTCGACGATCACCAGTGGTGTACGGCCAGTGTAGGAGATCGCTTCCCACACCACGATGCCGGGTGTTGGCCCTGTGTGCCTCGGTCGTATGCAGTCCTGATTGTGGCGCTCACCTGCACGGCGCCAAACACGCATACGACCATCATTGGCACCAAGGCAGAAGCGACTCTCATCGCTGAAGACGACACGTCTCCATTCGTCCCTCCATTCACGCCTGTCGCGACACCACTGGAGGCGGGCTGCACGATGTTGGGGCGTGAGCGGAAGACGGCCTAACGGTGTGCGGGACCGTAGCCCAGCTTCATGGAGACGGTTGCGAATGGTCCTCGCCGATACCCCAGGAGCAACAGTGTCCCTAATTTGCTGGGAAATGGCGGTGCGGTCCCCTACGGCACTGCGTAGGATCCTACGGTCTTGGTGTGCATCCGTGCGTCGCTGCGGTCCGGTCCCAGGTCGACGGGCACGTGCACCTTCCGCCGACCACTGGCGACAACATCGATGTACTGTGGAGACCTCACGCCCCACGTGTTGAGCAATTCGGCGGTACGTCCACCCGGCCTCCCGCATGCCCACTATACGCCCTCGCTCAAAGTCCGTCAACTGCACATACGGTTCACGTCCACGCTGTCGCGGCATGCTACCAGTGTTAAAGACTGCGATGGAGCTCCGTATGCCACGGCAAACTGGCTGACACTGACGGCGGCGGTGCACAAATGCTGCGCAGCTAGCGCCATTCGACGGCCAACACCGCGGTTCCTGGTGTGTCCGCTGTGCCGTGCGTGTGAGCATTGCTTGTACAGCCCTCTCGCAGTGTCCTGAGCAAGTATGGTGGGTCTGACACACCGGTGTCAATGTGTTCTTTTTTCCATTTCCAGGAGTGTATTTGATCGTTATCTAAAAGTTACAAAATACTGACAACAATTATTTTTTTAAAAGAACTGGTAGAAGCTGACCTCAAAGAGGTTCAGTTTGGTTTCTGTAGAAATGTAGGAACGCTACGACTTACCTGAAAAGATAGGGTGAAGAACAGCATACCTATGTTTGTAGCATTTGTAGATTTAGAGAAATCTTTTGGCAATGTTGACTGGAATACACTCTTTGAAATTCTGATAGCGGAAGCCAGGTAAAGTCTAGACGATAAAAATTTATCTACTACTGGCACAGACTACAGTGCTAAGAGTTGAAAGACATGAATAGCAAGCACTAGTTCAGAATGGAGTGAGCAAGCAGTAAACGAAACAAGGAGAAATCTGGAGGGAGAGTTTAAGTTCAGGAAGAGAGAATAAAAGCTTTGAGGTTTGCTGACGACATAGTAATTCTATCAGAAACGGAAAAAGACTTGAAAGAGCAGTTGAACACAACATATAGTACATTGAAAAAAAAGGGTTACGCGATGAACATCAACAAAAGTAAAACAAGGGTATCTAAATGTGTTCGAATGAAATCTGGCGATGCCGAGGGAATTAGATTTGGAAATGAAACACTAAAAGAAGTAGGTGGATTTTGCTATTTGGGCAGCAAAATAACTGAGGAGGACCAAACTAGGGGGGTTATAAAATTACAGACTGGCAACAAGCACAAAACATTTCGGAAAAAGAGAAATTTGTCTTCAGTTAATATAAATTTCAATGTTGTAAAGCCTTTTCAGAAGTGTAGTCTTGTACATACGTGAAACATGGACAATAGGGAGTTCAGAACAGAAGAGAAAAGAAGTTTTTGAAACGTGATGCTGCAGAAAAATGTTGAACATTAGTTGCGTATATCGAATAACCGATGTAAGAGCACTGTTTGGAACTGGGGGAAAAAGAAAGCTATAGCACAGTTTGAGTAGAGGAAGGGATCGATTGATAGTGTACGTCCAGAGGAATCATGGAATCTTGAATTTAGAAAGGTAGTTTGGGGGATAAAAATAGTAGCGGATGATCTAGGCGTGAATATAGTACCAGTACTCACATATCCCCTAAAGTCTGTTTAATTTTGACTCCAAATGTTTGAACAACCTCCAAACACAGGAGAATATTGTCACTGGCTGACGGTGAAACTATACCTCAGAGACGTATATATTTGCTCACAACTTTTCCTTTGTGTTTATGTAAGATTTATTACGGATTTAGAATGGTCTGCAAGTTACAGACGTCTTTACATACAACGTTCTGCACCATTTTTGGTGAGTTTTAGGCGACTGCGTCCAGGAGGTAACGATAACTAGTTGAGCACAAAGATAAACAACCTTTATAGGCCTGTACATTCACTAACTGTGATAACCAGTAATGTATTGCGTCACGGAAACTTTGTCACAGAGCCTATCTCGAAGATCTGAAACGAAAAAATTAATCTATCCTAATCAGTTTAGCATTTACATTACCCACGCACTTAAACTTACGTGCTTTTGAGGCTCTGACTGATGAGATAAGCACACGGACAGGAAGTGGTAGTGACAAGCAGACATGAAGCATGCACAGCTGATCTCTTTGTACCTTGGTTCTTTGATGGAACTCTTTTATTTTTTTCGATGGAAACTGGAAACACTGTTGTTTTAGTTATACTGCGGACCATTTTTCTACCGTCAGGTGACAACTGACTGTCGTCTTCGAAGCATGTTACGCGGGAACAGCAGATACTGCAATACAACTGGTCCGTCTGTTGATATCTGATTTTTTTGTGGGACTCGACAATACAGTTTCCGTGTCTTTACTAATACACTAAATATTCCTGAGGGGGGATAATCGGAACTATAGTGTCACACCACCACATAAAATAAAAGCAATCTCTGGCAATGCAACAGAACGCTCAGCATACGTATGTGATGGATGCGAAATGTCAGAGTAAACGAGAAGAGAAAGCAGGAGGCGAGAGAGAGAGAGAGAGAGAGAGAGAGAGAGAGAGAGAGAGAGACGCAACAACCCAATTGGAAAAGAATGTCATCGATGCTGTCATCACCTGGAACCATCCCCTCATCCATTGTTGTTGTTGCGGTCTTCAGTCCAGAGACTGGTTTAATGCAGCTCTCCATACCACTCTATCCTGTGCAAGCTTCTTCATCTCCCAGTACCTACTGCAACCTACATCCTTCTGAATCTATTTAGTGTATTCATCTCTTGGTCTCCCTCTACGATTTTTACCCTCCACGCTGCCCTCCAAAACAAAACTGGTGATCCCTTGATGCCTCAGAACATGCCGGCCGCGGTGGTTTAGCGGTTCAGGCGCTCAGTCCGGAACCGCGGGACTGCTACGGTCGCAGGTTCGAATCCTGCCTCGGGCATGGATGTGTGTGATGTCCTTAGGTTAGTTAGGTTTAAGTAGTTCTAAGTTCTAGGGGACTGATGACCACAGATGTTAAGTCCCATAGTGCTCAGAGCCATTTTAACCAGCCCTCAGAATATGCCCTACCAACCTATCCTTTCTTCTAGTCAAGTTATGCCACAAATTTCTCTTCTCTCCAATTCTATTCAATACCTCCTCATTAGTTATGTGATCCATAAGAAGTGTCCCCCCCCCCCCCCCGCCCCCCCTCATGAACCATGGACCTTGCCGTTGGTTGGGAGGTTTGCGTGCCTCAGCGATACAGATGGCCGTACCGTAGGTACAACCACAACGGAGGGGTATCTGTTGAGAGGCCAGACAAACGTGTGGTTCCTGAAGAAGGGCAGCAGCCTTTTCAGTAGTTGCAGGGGCAACAGTCTGGATGATTGACTGATCTGGCCTTGTAACACTAACCAAAACAGCCTTGCTGTGCTGGTACTGGGAACGGCTGAAAGCAAGGGGAAACTACAGCCGTAATTTTTCCCGAGGGCATGCAGCGTTACTGTATAGTTAAATGATGATGGCGTCGTCTTGGGTGAAACATTCCATTAGAACTACTGACGGCCTTGGGAGAGCCAGTCCTGACAAAACTCTACCATCTGGTGAGCAAGATGTATGAGACAGGCGAAATACCCTCAGACTTCAAGAAGAATATAATAATTCCAATCCCAAAGAAAGCAGGTGTTGACAGATGTGAAAATTACCGAACTATCAGTTTAATAAGTCACAGCTGCAAAATACTAACGCGAATTCTTTACAGACGAATGGAAAAACTAGTAGAAGCCGACCTCGGGGAAGATCAGTTTGGATTCCGTAGAAATGTTGGAACACGTGAGGCAATACTGACCCTACGACTTATTTTAGAAGAACGATTAAGGAAAGGCAAACCTACGTTTCTAGCATTTGTAGACTTAGAGAAAGCGTTTGACAATGTTGATTGGAATACTCTATACTCAAATTCTAAAGGTGGCTGGGGTAAAATACAGGGAGCGAAAGGCTATTTACAATTTTTTACAGAAACCAGATGGCAGATATAAGAGTTGAGGGGCATGAAAGGGAAGCAGTGGTTGGGAAGGGAGTGAGACAGGTTCGTAGCCTATCCCCGATGTTATTCAATCTGTATATTGAGCAAGCAGCAAAGGAAACAAAAGAAAAATTTGGAGTAGGAATTAAAATTCATGGAGAAGAAATAAAAACTTTGAAGTTCGCCGATGACATTGTAATTCTGTCAGAGATAGCAAAGGACTTGGAAGAGCAGTTGAACGGAATGGACAATGTCTTCAAAGGACGATATAAGTTGAACATCAACAAAAGCAAAACGAGGATAATGGAATGTAGTCGAATTAAGTCGGGTGATGCTGAGGGAATTAGATTAGGAAATGAGACACTTAAAGTAGTAAAGGAGTTTTGCTATTTGGGGAGCAAAATAACTGATGATGGTCGAAGTAGAGAGGATATAAAATGTAGACTGGCAATGGCAAGGAAAGCGTTTCTGAAGAAGAGAAATTTGTTAACATCGAGTGTAGATTTAAGTGTCAGGAAGGCGTTTCTGAAAGTATTTGTATGGAGTGTAGCCATGTATGGAAGTGAAACATGGACGATAAATAGTTTGGAAAAGAAGAGAATAGAAGCTTTTGAAATGTGGTGCTACAGAAGAATGCTGAAGATTAGATGGGTAGATCACATAACTAATGAGGAGGTATTGAATAGAATTGGGGAGGAGTTTGTGACACAAATTGACAAGAAGAAGGGATCGGTTGGTAGGACATGTTCTGAGGCATCAAGGGATCACAAATTTAGCACTGGAGGGCAGCGTGGAGGGTAAAAATCGTAGAGGGAGACCAAGAGATGAATACACTAAGCAGATTCAGAAGGATGTAGGTTGCAGTAAGTACTGGGAGATGAAGAAGCTTGCACAGGATAGAGTAGCATGGGGAGCTGCATCAAACAGTCTCAGGACTGCAACCACAACAACAACAACAACAACAACAACAACAATGAAGTGTTTTATGGGAAACAGAGAAAATTTAATTCAGGACATCCGAGCAGAATTTGAACCTATATTCTTCAGAAAACGAATCTGATTTCTTAAGCACGGCGTTTGGATGTATGACCGATTGCTGATACTGAAGAAGTCTCTTCGAGCCAGGATAAAACTTGCTATTAGTACAGTTCCATTTATTATTATGTTTTCGACTAATGTATTCATAATTTAATGTTATACATCTGAAAAACTGAAGTTCCGTTGATGTCAAGGTCACTAGTGACGGAAGAATCATTTGAGATGAGGTGATAAATGCTTCTACTTGTTGTGCGTTAATTACATTTAAATAAGAGGGTGGTTTGATAAGTCTGGTAAGAAAACAAGAAAAAGTGTTTGTTTCGTAAAAAACTCACCTTACTTCTAGACATAGTCGCATTTGAGGGATATACACTTGGTCCAACAATCCTCGAGCTTTTTCATCCGATCGGAAAAATAGGTTTTGTCATACTCTGCAAAATACTCGTCAATTGCAGCTGTCACATCCTCATTTGATGAAAACTTTTTCCCAGTAAACCAAACTTTCGAGTCAGGAGTAATGAAGAAGTCACTTGGGGCTAAGTCTGGTGCTGAGGTGGACAACTAACCAATTGTATGCCCAATTCATGCACTTTCGCCATTGTTATCGCTGGTGTGTGGAATGGTACATTATCCTGGTGAAAGAGCACATTTTTGCGTGATTGCTTTGGTCTTTTTTCAGTCAACGCAAGTCTCAAACGATCCAACAACGAAGCTTAGGAGAGTCTATTTCTGGTTACGCCTTTTTCCAGGTAATCTACGAGGCCATCACCTTACCAGCTGACAAAATGTTCTTTGCGTTCTTCGGTGCACTTTCACTAGCCTTTGCCCATTGTTTTGACTGTCATTTTGACTCTTGTGTGCAATGATAGATCCAAGTTTCGAAACTTCGTGGAAGATTGAAACTGTGTGCCGGACCGAGACTCGAACTCGGGACCTTTGCCTTTCACGGGCAAGTGCTCTACCGACTGAGCTACCCAAGCGCAACTTAGGACCCGTCCTAACACCCTCAATTCTGCCAGTACCTCGTCTCCTACCTTCCAAACTTCCCAGAAGCTCTTCGTTAACAGTCACAAATCGGCACAAAAAACTGTAGGATTACGATTAAACATCATCAGGCATTGTGTTGAAATGTTATACCGGGTGCGCTTTTGGTAGACTGCGAGCAATCGCGGCACCCATCTCGCACAATCTTCTAGCGAATACTCCGCGCAGGACATCATGCCTGCAGTCTCAGCAGTCTCATGAATTTTTATTCGGCGATCCCGCACTACCTTATCATGGGTTTTGTCAATGGCTTCCTTTGTGGTAACAACTGGACGGCCGAAGCGCGCTTCGTCTTCGGTGCTTGTCCGACGGGCTACATTTAAATTCATTAATCCAAAAGTATATAGTCTTCAACGATAACGTTACGTCCGCGTGAACTTCATCCAGTTCTATTTTGATTCGTGTGGAAGTCCGCCCCTTCAAATGAAAATGTTTAATAGCAGTTTAACCGTTTTCTCCATTTTCAACCGCAGTTGACACACTGATCGATTCAGAGGGCTGTCAACAATAAACTCCACGCTGTACATTGTAGAAATTCTTTATACGGTCCTTGGAATACCCATGCTTACCAACCGTAAAGGTGCAACAAGAATGTTCCATTCTCGCAAGGAAATTAATCAAGACTTGTCAAACATTCCTCGTAATTATGAGCCTGTAAATTCCTTTAAATAAAAAGAAAATCTCTATCATATAGTAAACAGTCAACATCAATTTCATTACGTTTGACTCACGTTGGATGGAATCATCTTTATATAAGGATGTTACAAGGCGCCGCGTCCTATTTTCCTTTCATTTTTCTGCTTCTTTTTCGGTCATTCTCGTTCTTTAAAACAGGAGGTCGATGTTCAAAATCCTGTCGGCGTCGGGGTTGCTTCAGAGAAACATAATTATGAAAAGAGTAAGATTGCTATTCACGATATAGAGGAGATTCTGAATCGCAGACAGCACAATTAAGAGACTGCTATAAAAGTGAGCTTTCCGCCAAACGACTTCTTATATTCACGAAGCACAACTTAAACGCACATGACCACTGTATCCGGCCACCGATTCCATTTGGCCGAAAGCTCACTTTTACAGCAGACTTCCTTTTGTGTCTGTGGGCGACTCAGCATCTCCTCTATAGGGTGAGTAGTAAGTTTCCCTTTTCATAATACTGTCGTTATTCGATCCCGGATTTTCCATTGTTTGAAGAGGAACGTAAGGATGCTGGTAGGGTTGCCAATTGTCCGGTTTTAGACCGGACAGTCCGGTTTTTAAATAAAAACTGTGGTGTATGGTCGAGCGTCTCGGTTTGCGGGCCCTCTTAAATTAGGTTACACTGATATTTACTACTTCCATTTTTAAAAATTTGTTACAGAAGCCAAATAATGAAAATGAAGTCAGTTAAGCTTTCCAATTTGATTATGCTTTGGTTTCAATATTTTTTATCGGGTCGTGTCGGAGCATTGTGGATTTGCCGTAACGAATTCCAATGTATTTTAATATAAGTCGGCGCGTTCATTTGTTTGACAACCCCTGTCAAAGGGGCTTTGTATTTTTTGTTACACCACAGTGTGCATTGTCGTCAAGTCATTTGAAGACCGCTTATAAGAACTAACTAGAATAGACAGCCCAATAATAGCATGCATTTTCTTATCACAGCTGCGTGTCACTTCCATGTGAACAATAAATCAGAGTTACAATATCAGATCATGTTTATTTGTCTTTCTGCACAGTTACATTACATGGCGGCAAAAAACAACTAACAAAACAAGCCGTGAAAATGTCGCATTTTCGGTGCTTGCAATAAAGATGTACTAATTTTGAAAGGAATACCGCTGTCGAACAAATATACCCACTGTTGCGCGCGGCTGATTGATGTAGTGAAGTTCAAAATGGTTCAAATGGCTCTGAGCACTATGGGACTTAACGTCTAAGGTCATCAGTCCCCTAGAACTTGGAACTAGTTAAACCTAACTAACCTAAGGACATCACACACATCCATGCCCGAGGCAGGATTCGAACCTGCGACCGTAGCGGTCGCGCGGTTCCAGACTGTAGCGCCTAGAACCGCTCGGCCACTGCGACGATGTAGTGAAGTATTTTGTCGTGGCTATATTAGGTAAACCACACACAGCCTGAATTTGGTTTAAAATTGAAGGTTTAAGAACGGCGTTGTAGTGACTGAGCAGTACCTGTACATACAGTGTATAACATCGTATTATAGTGAACTTCTCAAATGCAGCAGGCTAAGAAACAGCGCCGAGAATGTCATTTCATCGACAAAAGGTTACAAGAATCAGACTTCTCGGGGTGGCTATCGAAACAATATGAATGTACAGGATACTGTGAAACATGCTGTGTAAGTTTTACAGTGAAATACGACTCATATTGATAAGGTCATCATCATCAGTTATCTGCTATATTAGCAGGTCCTTTGCCTCTCCGTTTTCTGCGATCCATTGCTTCCTTCTTAAGGCTGCTGTATGTTGTACCGTCCATCATGTCATCCAGTATCTGATTGATAAGGTACTCCACTGTTGAACGATATTTCGTGCCAGTGGGATCTAGTCAGGAAGATATCAGTAACAGAACTAATATTAACATATGGAGTGAAATATCATCACGGTTACCTTTCACAATATTGTGCAAATGCACCCCTTCCTCACTTTTCGTTTCAAGATTCGAAACTATCATCCAAAATTCACAGTGGTCGGACTAAAGCTGAAGCTATACATAGTAGAGAATGTATTGGCTCCACATTCTCTGCAACAAATTCTAGAAAAAGTTGTTACAACTCCATTCTTGACTGCGTGTGAGGCTGCAAATAAAGAAAATATGAAATTATTTGCAGTTGCTGCTCCGGTCTCGTAAACTGACATACGGACGGTAGAGCGGTGTGCTGATCACATCCCCCTTCATATCCGCATCCAGTGATGTCTGTCGATGAGGATTACATGGCGGCCAGTCGGTGCCGTTGTGCCTTCGTGGCCTGTTCGGGCGGAGTTTAGTTTTTTAAATCCGGTACGTCGACCAAGAAATGGGACCGACTTCATCTGTTACATATTTTGACGAAGACGCTGACGAAACGTCAACTTCTATAGCCAATAAGCTTAAAAAGAGCATCATTAAGACCGGTCTTTCAGGATCGCAACTAGTTGCTTATGGTGCGGGCAACTATTCCAATTACTAGAAAAACCAATTTTCGTGGAGTTGAAAGAAACGCTTGAAGCACCACATCTTACTACAGGAAACTGTCACAATACTGCACAATACTGCGAAACATGGACTAAAACTACCGTCATACGATGCTGAACCGTTAGTGGTTAAGGTATTTAGTGAGTTTTCTTCAATCGCGAGGAAGACGAGTGAACCGAAGAACTTTTATGAGTTCCTGCAGTCAGAGAACTCCTCACTATTCTGGTATGTTTCTACCCGTTTTTGACACTCTTTTTTCTGCTGAGATTACTCCAGAACTGGTTATTGTTGAAGTCCTATTTTCCAAGCCGCTATGAAGACAATACGGTCAAAGTTATTTGGACCTTCGTATCCCATGAAACCGACAGTGAAGTGGACGATGAAGTAACACTCCCAGATTTTACATTTATTTTGTCCACAATGTTATGCATTTATTGAATACAACCATAAAACATCTGGAAAGTGATTACATGCAGATAACTGATATATATTGTGTATTCATGAAGTTGCGTACGTAAATTATTAATAGGCAAAGAAATAATTCTTCGGATTCAAGGTATTGCAAGAGCTGCAAAAGTGTCCACAATATGAAGAAGCAAAATTTGTCGGAGCAGCTCAGCAAGCCTATAATAGGACTCTGGAATATCAAGTAAAATGTTTTGACTTCGTGAAGATTCCATTTTCAAGCTTGATTCTCAGTTAAATCTTGAAGAGTCTGGACTGAATAACGTCTTGCCATTCATTAAGGACCTACCTGACTCAAACATTTCAAACAAATGGGTGACATCTTTTAAGCACATAATTTGCTGAAAGAAGTTCGACGTGTGCTACCAGGGCCACCGTTCAGTACGTTTATAGAGCGGGTTTTCAGTGTGATACTAAATATCTGGAGCAAAGAAAGAAACAGACAAAGTGGAAATGGTGAGGGCCGAACTATTTGTGAATTTTAACTACCGTATGAAATGTGCTGAATTTATTAACTTGTCTAATCCGATAACGGGAAAGAAATTGTTAAAGCTGTGAAGTCAGAAAAGAAGTGTAACTTCAAAATATAACTAGCAAAGAAACTAGAGGTTCGCAGAAATGGCTGGATTCGCAGTATTAACAGTGGGTATCGTGTTAAATAAATGCATGTATTGTTCAAATGGCTCTCAGCACTATGCGACTTAACTTCTGAGGTCATCAGTCGCCTAGAACTTAAAACTAATTAAACCTAACTAACCTAAGGACATCACACACATCCATGCCCGAGACAGGATTCGAACCTGCGACCGTAGCGGTCACGCGGTTCCAGACTGAAGCGCCTTTAACCGCACGGCCACACCGGCCGGCTGCATGTATTGTATAAAGTATTGTGAATAATAATAATAATAATAATAATAATAATAATACATTTGTCGCCTGTCCGGTTTTGGCCCCAGTGAAAGTTGGCAGCCCTAGTGCTGGGGCATGTGTCGAGAAAACAGCTAGGTCCGTTATAAGGGAACACTTGTAGCAATTGCCTGAAGGCATTGAACCTGCGGCATGTCTAAACGTGGATGTGAACTCCGTGACTCTCGGATAGGGGTTCAGTCGTCATCGTTGCCTTTTGCAGAGAAGACTTTTGTTTACTGCATCTAGCCGGTCTTACAGGTAGCTTTGGTGCGTGTTGCTGTCCTAAGTCTCTTACTTCATAAGAGTTCTCTTTGAAGGTGTTTATGACTTAAGTATTTATCGACGTGTTTTGTTGTGCTTCTAACCCTAGAATTTCGAAGTGCTCTGTTGATCAGAGTAGTATTTAAGGCGTCATACCACACTAATACAAACGAGTACGCGCATTTGGGATAAGCAGTTGTCTATTTGCACTTATTTTCCGGGAGAATAAGGAGAGAGGGAATATTTTAAAGTGATTTCACCCTCAGGAATACGTCTTGAAGCCTGTGACTATACGACTGTAGTCTGGAACATCTGAAAGAGTGAGTCAATCCACGACGCGATGGTTGAATTGATAAATTGCACCTCATTGTGGTATTTCTAAAATATTTTGCAATACTGCAGACATTAATAACATGTAACATACAATGAACCACTAGTCACTGATTTATTGCGGACTCAGCGACCGCCGGCCGGTGTGGCAGAGCGGTTCTAGGCGCTTCAGACTGGAACCGCGCGACCGCTACGGTCGCAGGTTCGAATCCTGCCTCGGGCATGGATGTGTGTGAAGTCCTTAGGTTAGTTAGGTTTACGTAGTTCTAAGTTCTAGGGGACTGATGACCTCAGATGTTAAGTCCCATAGTGCTCAGAGCCATTTGAACCATTTGAACTCAGCGACCAGTTGCGGATATTTGTTGATATGAGCTTTTTATGCCAGGAATCACCTCCTGTAGCTTACCCCTATTCTTACTGGCAACTTGATAGGGGCCCCTGCATGCAACCTGTCTGTGTACAAGACACACTGGGCCTGCACCTGGAGTTATGGTCTGTGGTGTGATTTCGTATGACAGCAGGAGCGTTTCGTGGTTATCCCACGTCAGTTAAATGTACTCTCAAAACTTTCATTACGTGGCATTAATTATTTTTGTACACTACTGGCAATTGAAATTGTTACACCAAGAAGAAATGCAGATGATAAACAGGTATTCATTTGGACAAATATATTATACTAGAATTGACATGTGGTTACATTTTCATGCAATTTTGGTGCATAGATCCTGAGAAATCAGTACTCAGAACAACCACCTCTGGCCGTAATAACGGCCTTCATACGCCTGGGCATTGAGTCAAACAGAGCTTGGATGGCGTGTACAGGTACAACTGCCCATGCAGCTTCAACACGATACCACAGTTCATCAAGAGTAGTGACTGCTGTATTGTGACGAGCCAGTTGCTCGGCCACCATTGACCAGACGTTTTCAATTGGTGAGAGATCTGGGGAATGTGCTGGCCACGGAGGCAGTCGAACATTTTCTGTATCCAGAAAGGCCCGCACAGGACCTGCAACATGCGGTCGTGCATTATCCTAGTGAAATGTGGGGTTTCACAGGGATCGAATGAAGGGTAGAGCGACGGGTCGTAACACATCTGAAATGTAACGTCCAATGTTCAAAGTGCCATCAATACGAACAAGAGGTGACCGAGACGTGTAACCAATGGCACCCCATACCATCACGCCGGGTGATACGCCAGTATGGCGATGACGAATACACGCTTGCAATGTGCGTTCACCGCGATGTCGCCAACCACAGATGCGACCATCATGATGCTGTAAACAGAACCTGGATTCACACGAAAAAATGACGTTATGCCATTCGTGCACCCAGGTTCGTCGTTGAGTACACCATCGCGGGCACTCTCGTCTGTGATGTAGCGTCAAGGGTAACCGCAGCCATGGTCTCCGAGCCGATAGTCCATGCTGCTGCAAACGTCGTCGAACTGTTCGTGCAGATGGTTGTTGTCTTGCAAACGTCCCCATCTGTTTACTCAAGGATCGAGACGTGGCTGCACGATCCGTTACAGCCATGCGGATAAGATGCCTGTCATCTCGACTGCTAGTGATACTAGGCCTTTGGGACCCAGCACGGCGTTCCGTATAACCCTCCCGAACCCACCGATTCCATATTCTGCTAACAGTCATTGGATCTCGACCAACGCGAGCAGCAATGTCGCGATACGATAAACCACAATCGCGATTGGCTACAATCCGACCTTTATCAAATTCGGAAACGTGATGGTACGCATTTCTCCTCCTTACACGAGGCATCACAACAACGTTTCACCAGGCAACGCCGGTCAACTGCTGTTTGTGTATGAGAAATCGGTTGGAAACTTTCCTCTGTGAGCACGTTGTAGGTGTCGCCAGCTTCGCCAACCTTGTGTGAATGTTCTGAAAAAAAATGGTTCAAATGGCTCTGAGCACTATGGGACTTAACATCTATGGTCATCAGTCCCATAGAACTCAGAACTACTTAAACCTTACTAACCTAAGGACATCACACAACACCCAGGCATCACGAGGCAGAGAAAATCCCTGACCCCGCCGGGAATCGAACCCGGGAACCCGGGCGCGGGAAGCGAGAACGCTACCGCACGACCACGAGCTGCGGCCGAATGTTCTGAAAAGCTAATCATTTGCATATCACAGCATCCTCTTCCTGTCGGTTAAATTTCGCGTCTGTAGCACGTCATCTTCGTGGTCTAGCAATTTTAATGGCCAGTAGTGTAGTTTCAATTTGTTCTGTCAGTGTATATATGCTATGTTTACTGTTGACACGTTCCTCGCTGAAAGGTTTTATGTGAGTATGGTCTATGGAACAAGTAACAAACCTAACTGACTAAAAATCTTCCTGAGTCATACTTCCGAGTGAAAGCGAATACAACCGCGGAGAGTTCTAGGGGGACACGTAGTGCTCTAGAAACGCTGCCAGTGCGCCGGGAAGTCCGTGATGAAGCGGCAGTCCACAATAAGCGGCACACCTTGCGTCCCAAAAATAAGGCGCCTCCCGGTCAGTGGTGCGGTCCGGATATAGTGTCACCTCGGCTCGGCTCAGCGGGCGCCCTGTACAGAAGGTCGACGGGCCGCCCACAGGCGCTGATTCAGGGCCGAGGACGGCCACCGGCCAATGGCAGAGCCGGCTCTTCCCGCCAAACCGTCTCCGTCCGGGCCGCCTTCCAACAGTCCGGGTTCCGCATTAACCGCCAAATGCAACTGTCCAGCTGTTGCCGTACTAGACACTGGCTGTGGCAATGGAGGAGAACAAGAGCACCATGACGCTAGAGCGATAGACGGTTATCACCCACCTATATGATGATGGGATATTTATTTGGTCAATCATAGTCGGGATTTCAAAAGGGCTGCTCTAATACAGGCAGCTGTTTGTGCCTGATAAAATTTTTACATCGTAATATATCACCAGTTGGGGTTTTCGATGACTTAACAAATGTATTTGATAATGATAATAATAATATACTTTTAGAAAACTTTAGTTTTTACATGGATCACCACCTGCCTGGTTCCCTCCCATTTAAGAAACAGGATGCAGAAAGCTACACTAGGATGCCTAAATAAATCAAGCAAGGAACCAATATCGTCTTCATAAAGAGTAATCAGAATTGAAGACCAAGTGAGGTGGCGCAGTGGTTAGACACTGGACTCGCACTCGGGAGGACGACGGTTCAATCCCGCGGCCGGCCATCCTGATTTAGGTTTCCCGTGATTTCCCTAAATCACTCCAGGCAAATGCCGGGATGGTTCCTCTGAAAGGGCACGGCCGACTTCCTTCCCCATCCGTCCCTAATCCGATGAGACCGATGACCACGCTGTCTGGTCTCCTTCCCCAAAACAACCAACCAACCAGAATTGAAGTACCGGGGTTACAGCACGGTTCCAATATTGTTCTTGCTCTACGTTAATAACCTACCATTTTATTTGAATCGGGAAATAAAATTATTCCTTTTTGCAAAGGATACAATCTCAATTTGCTAATCGGTCCAAGAAGCACGCAGAAGATAAATGGTTCAAATGGCTCTCAGCACTATGGGACTTAACATCTGAGGTCATCAGTCCCCTAGAACTTAGAACTACGTAAAACTAACTAACCTAAGGACATCACACACATCCATGCCCGAGGCAGGCTGCTAAACTTTTCAGTTCAGCTGTTTTTCCCATACGAATATTTGCCAACTTTGGGACTTACAAATCAGTAAGCTAACGTACGATAATTTTGCTTATTTTCACTGTCTAATATCCCACAGGACAATATTCTAAGGTTAACACCTCTCTTAGGCAAAAAGTATTCACTGCACAAACAAAAGAAACTAGAATTTTGTGTCGAATTCATATACGTACATCTTGCAGGCATCTCTTTAAACAATAAGGAGTATTAGCCAAAGTCTCGGGAAATTTCTTGTCAACAGTCCACTGCAGCCTGAGAGTAGCAGAGATATTCACCAACACAATTCTAGAAGCAAAAACGATCTGCACTTCAGTCTAGCTAATATACCTTTCGCACAGGAAGAAATGCCATACTCACCTACAAAAATGCTTGATAAACTGTCCATTGAAATAAAATGTCTAACACGGCCTAAGACTTTTCAAATGTCGAATAAAGTTGTTTCTACGTAAAAACTCATTCTGTATCACAAAGAATGTCTTGAACTTATTGGTTAATTAAAAACCTGTAAATGGCCTTTCCACACCAGAACCTTTATTCTGATTATGATCTAAAGAACATGGAACAAACTAACATGGAAGAGGAATGGCAAATAAAAATTTCAAGCGAGAGCTACTACACAAGGATGGTCTGAAAAATTCTCTGCGTGACAGTGAGAATGGGAGTTTGTGTTTTGAAAATCTTCTATTTTCCAACATAGTCTCCTTTATCATCGATGTTCCAGTGTCATACATCCCAGGCGACGATGTCAATCAACATCTGCTGCATTGTCAAATCGGGCATGTGCTCCGTGTTATACAGTGTACAAGAAAGAGACAACCTGAACACTACATCTCCATTCCACTACCACAATTTCCAATTTGTTACCTCGCCTAATGCAGTGAACATCTTCGACACGAAAACTGGATGATTTTCGTCCGCTGAATTTTATATCATGTGTGGTAAATCGGCATGATGAGTGTAATTTCCCAAGTCCCGTTAATGTTAGTGTGCGTAGGTCGCATGTCGCGTTACAATGAGGCATATCGTAGCAGTGATGGCTCAAATGGCTCTGAGCACTATGGGACTTAACATCTGAGGTCATCAGTCCCTTAGAACTTAGAACTACTTAAACCTAACTAACCTAAGGACATCACACACATCCATGCCCGAGGCAGGATTCGAACCTGCGACCGTAGCGGTCGCGCGGTTCCAGACTGAAGCGCCTAGAACCGCTCGGCCACACCGGCCGGCCGTAGCAGTGATGGAACAGGGAGCTAAAACACTTGGATTTAAAAGGAACTTGTATTTATAACAGACAACTTAAACGTATGTTACGCCTCTCTTTGTCTCCAATAGTGCTTCCAGGTTAAAAATAGCTCTACAACTACTTAAAATATACATATTTAACCACACACGCAGCTCAGCAACACTCGTACACTCATTAATGTAGTCCAACACCTACATACCATCATCATCCATCCATCCATCCATCCATCATTACAGCCTCTTCCCACGTCATGTGGGACGTCTTAGCCCTATTAAAATATCTTATCACTGTCAGCGCTTAAACACAGCATATTCCAAAATTGTTTAACAGTATTTCAGCGTCCGTGAAGACCGTGATCAGTTGGTTTAATTCGAAAGCTTTTTATCAAGGAGAAATAAATATTTGAGAAAATTTACAGATCACGTGTTTCATCCACAAACTAACGGAAATGTTTCATGACGGCTGCATCGATAAATTAATACGTATAATTCTGATTACATAAAATTCAATGGTGCTCCATCGAGCTTGCTTGCTTTTTGCCGTCCTCTTTACAGGTGGAACACATTGCTGTACAATGAGGTTAATAGCGTCAATAATGGTTACAAAATGGACAGGAGCAGTTACGCATCCGGCTTTTGTGTAGAAAACGGCATTCCATAAAATGCCGCCACACTCGCTACTGAAGGTAATGGTGCGGTTTAAGATAGTCTAGATCTTTGCACCCTCAGCTTTGCGGAATGAGGTTTTAAACGAGCAAATGAAAAGTAACGTACCTTGTAGTTGCAGGTGAGGTACGAGGCTAATGGTGCGCCTCTTGTAGATGAGGTCGTACTGTCTTTCCGAGATAAGAGTCGCTAATTTTCTACGAGTAACCAACCGAATTAGGAGACTAGGGAACACAGAATAAAGTGTTTTGAACGCAAAATTAAGATTTCGGTCAGATATGGACGTGTCGACACCTTTCACAAAGTGGGTATGAGGAGCTTATTTCCTGTTGTACGAGAGAGGGGAACGCAGTAATGCGTTGTATAGCACACTCACCTAATAAAATTTCCTCTTCTCTTTCTTTCTCCCATCTTCATCTCTTTCTCATCCTCTCCCTCCCCCCCCCCCCCCCCAACTCACTCCCCCTACTTCTGTTTCTGTCTCCTTGTCTATCTCCTCGACACCTTTTTCGCACCTCCTGTTGACACTATTGCGTTTTTCATACTCCCCGCTCTCTTCCAGGCCAATGTGAGATAACTTGCCAGAGAAAGAAATAAAACGTTTTTCGCATAAATAGGCGGAATAACCCGTTATTAAACTTGCTCCTTTCCTAGCAGCAGTATACCGTAGATTGCTGGAGGACAGAGACGCAGGTCATTCGAAAAGATGCGCAATAATACAGTTCTATATCACTGACGTCAGGATGTTGAGGATTTTTGGAACGTATTTTATACTCGCGTGTTATGGGATTTCTAGAGACCGAAAGGTCTCCGCCGTAAGAATCAACTTGGATTCCGCTAACAATGACCTAGCACGCTTTGTTCGTCCACAGGACCCATGAAACAGTAGATACCATCGTGCAGATTGACGCTGCGTTTCTGTACTTTCAGAAGGCGTTCGGTACACCCACGCGCTGCCGTCTAATGATCCAAATACACAACATCAGACCAGATTTGTGATTGGACTGAAGAGTCCTTAGCAAAAATAGTACAGTGTGTAAGTCTCAACGGTAAGAAATCCCTAGACGCACATGTACTCCGAGGGCGTGCCGCAGTGCATAACATCGGAAGTCCCAAGAAGCTTTTCGTGGACGGTGCTTTTGTATAGAGAGAAGTCTCAATACTAGCAAACTGTAGTGAAATGCAGAAAGACCTGCAGATATAGGAACTGGTGGTTGATCCACAATACAAATAAGTGGAGCGTTATGCACGTACGTGGACAGAAGAACCTATTACTGTATGATCATACAGTTGCTGAACAATCACTGCAAGCAGTTATTTCCGTTAAATGTCTGGAAGTAAGACTACCGAGTTAAACTGGACGACCACATAAATCTAATCGCAGGTAATCTGTTGCCAGACTGAGATTCATTGAAAGAACCGTCAGGAAGTGTAATATACCCACGAACGAGGTAGCTTACGAAACACTCTTCAGACCAATATTTGAATATTGCTCGCCAGACTGGGATCCGTTTCAGACAGGATTAATAGAGGAATTAGAGAAGATCCAAAATGGAGCAGCGTGTTTCTTTGTAAGTTCATTCAGTAAACGTGAAAGTATCAGGGAGATGCTCATCCAACAGTGTAGTCGCTATAAGAGAGGCCAGTGTGCATCATAGTGCTTTATTGTCATAATTCTGAAAAGGTACGATCCTAGAACAGTCAATGAGTATACTGCTTACTCCTACGTTCGTCTCGCGAAAGGACGTGAAGGTAAAATTTCGAGATTCGATCTCAGACGGAGGCTTAACAATAAATATAATCGCTCTTTTCGCGAACCATTGGCGAGTGAGGTACAAAGCACTCTCCGCCACACAGCACAACGAGATTACGCGAGTGTCGATCAGTCACTGGAATCAGTCATATATACGTACAGAGCGATTTAATGTGGAACGACCCCAAAAACCAATTGCAGGCGCACCATTCCTGACTGCAACGGGAAAGAGACCGTCACACACCGCGATAGCATACTGGGTGCAGATGTAGTGTAACCAAAGAGCCCATAGAACCTTGTGTAACAAATAACAACGCTTACAAAATTCACACTTACCTCTTTTTTCCTGTCAATCTGAAGGCTGTCAGATTTTTACCAGTCGTCTTATTTGTGACTGACCCTACTTTCCTTCGAACATCTGTAAGACGGAAGATAATCACACAGTAATCACTGTCATAATCGATGTCATGTGTTATTTTAATCGCAATCTACTAGCTAGATTTACGATCCGTGCATGACAGGAATTTCTTTCTTCCTAGCGTTGTGAGTGCACTTTCATATTGTGCGATGTCTGCCAGCGTGCGCATCTGTCTGTAAATCGTGGAAACTTTGTTCTGTTGTGTTACCTGTTCGTGTATAGAATTTTGTGGGGAGGAGATTTGAGATTAGCCAAGCATTTCCCTAACAGTACGTGGAAAACCACCTAAAACTCATGATGGCCGGTGTACCAACCAACAAATCGTTAATCGTCTGTGCGGATTCCAGAGATTCCAGACGCTCTGGCCCACTTCACAGTCTCGCAAGCAAGCACAGTGCACGTTAAGGTATGTCAGCGAATGTTTTCCTTCTCCTTCCAGTGAATGTACGAAATCTGCTTCTCAGTGTGCATTGTTCCCACATGTCATTTGTTATCACATTTTCTTCCGCTGAATATGCCACGAAACGTCTCTCTCTCTCTCTCTCTCTCTCTCTCTCTCCACCCCCCCCCCCCCCCTCCCTCTAGTACTGCTCGCTTTCTAATGATCTCATCTTCCGCTTCCTTCCTTCCTACTCGACTCTACAAAATTTCACCCCAACAGTTGCACAGTCTGTGTGCTACTTTTTCAAATTTCTCTTCACTTTTACCGATAGCATTGTTGTCGCAAGAGGCACCGTCATTAAATTACCAATCTCATTCGTTTAGCTTACGATTTACGACAAATCTCGTTCACCGTAAAAGACCAGAGGAAGCGCAAATACTCTCCTTTCTTTCCTTTACCTCTTAAGCTTTGTGGATGACAGCTACAAGTTCGTTTGAGTCAAAATGAAACTATTTATTAACGTTCTCAGCCCGGCTAAAGTTTATATATTCTTTTATGAAAAGTCGGAAATAATGATTTAGTATTTTTTTTACGAAAATAAGAGGTATAAGCTCTTTCATATAACAGAAAATGTTAATTTCAGCGTATTTACAGAAAGAAGTGGAAATGACGATAGAAAGGCGCAGAAAAGAAAGCTGCGAATTACGTGCCGCGCGTGGAAATGTTGAAGCAACCTAATGACAAAAGAATCACAAAAGTGGTCGGCAGGGATTAACGTGAAACTACGTTTCGCCCTGTTCCCTCGAGGACCGTGTTATTATGTGATGGGCTTAAGCGCTACACTTATGGCCGAAGCCCACAGATCGTTAACAACCTGGTTATTTCCTCCCGACCAGAAAATCAGGCTCGAGCGGTTGAAATGAGCGAAGGCTTTTATTAGAAAACAAGAACGATACTTGTCTCTAATTATAAAGAAAAATACGGCATGTATAAATCAGTATGGCCGAGAGAGAATGCAGGTGGCCCTAATGGATAATCGTGACAACCATACCACGACTCCTCCCCCCCCCCTCCTCCTCCGCCTCCTCCTCCTCCTCCTCCTCATCCCCCTCTGAAAACAGCTCTCTTCTGTGGTAGACAGTAAATTACAAATGGACTTTTAACAACCACCTACTACACGTAGATGTAGATGTAGATGTATGTACAGCCTCAGCGGAGTCCTAACAACAGTACCTGTGGCAAGAACCAGGGCCTCATCTGTCGCCGCGCGGGGTAGCCGTTCGGTCTCGGGCGCCTTGCCAGGGTTCGCGCAGCTCCCCCCGTCGGAGGTTCGAGTCCTCCCTTGCGCATGTGTGTGTGTGTTGTCCTTAGCGTAAGTTAGATTAAGTAGTGTGTAAGCCTAGGGACCGATGACCTCACCAGTTTGGTCCCAGGGAACTTACCGCAAATTTCCAAATTTTTCCTCATCTGACAAACGTTTTTGACGGTTTATCTCCCAAGAAAATTCATCCAAACTTGGAAAACAAATATGAAAATGGGAGGCTGAATACAAATTTAAATATATGAGCAACATTCCAAAGCTGTTTCTATAGATCCAAACATCGAGGGAGTGGACAATTTGGTATTGGATGTTTGGTGGTTAAAGGTTTGTGAAATAGTTGACGCCAGAAAGGGTAAACTGACCTTCACACGCTCAATTTTATTGCGCAATGCTAATTGTAATTATTGCCCAACAATATCGACCGTCTGAAAGTGGTATGGACGATTTGAGCAATATACTGAAAGAAACTACAGAGCTTTAAAAATACTGACGCTAGCTGTCCGCAGCTCGTGGTCGTGCGCTAGCGTTCTCGCTTCCCACGCCCGGGTTCCCGGGTTCGATTCCCGGCGGGGTCAGGGATTTTCTCTGCCTCGTGATGACTGGGTGTTGTGTGCTGTCCGTAGGTTAGTTAGGTTTAAGTAGTTCTAAGTTCTAGGGGACTGATGACCATAGATGTTAAGTCCCATAGTTCTCAGAGCCATTTGAACCATTTGAACTGACGCTAGCTCAATATACTGGGCAACATATTGTATAGCGTAAGGGTGGTGTTGTGGAACACAAGGCACTTCCTTCCAGGAATTCGTGATCTGCAGACATACAAAGAACTGATACAGCGACGCCATATGAATATGAATACATCAGAAAAGACGAAAGGAATTACCTTTTGAACTGTATTTAGGGGAGTAGTTTAATTACATATTTAATACTTATTCAATAATTAGCCTCCCGCGCGGGATTAGCCGAGCGGTCTTAGGCGCTGCAGTCATGGACTGTGCGGCTGGGCCCGGCGGAGGTTCGAGTCCTCCCTCGGGCATGGGTGGGTGTGTTTTTCCTTAGGATAATTTAGGTTAAGTAGTGTGTAAGCTTAGGGACTGATGACCTTAGCAGTTAAATCCCATAAGATTTCACACACATCTGAACATTTTTGAACAATAATTAGCTGCAGTAACATTCGACAGATGACTTATTCGTTCGTTTCAGAAAGTTGAATTATTTATTGCACAAATAGCTACCGAACAGCACTACTACCGATCCCATACAGTTATGTGCCTTATTCTTTTCAGGTTTATAGACAGCTCCCAGCATTGAGGAAAGTGAAATCTGACGAGTATATGAAAAGCAAATTTTCTGTGTACATAAGGCGTAACGAAATTCACCAGTTCGTTGAAAGATCCCACGTTCATCCCTATAAGAATTCCGTCACTCATCTGGCATTGCTTGAAGTTCTTTTAGCACGTTAGTATGGCCGTGTGTAGAACGCCTTCAAAGCCACCTTTTTGTCCCCGCATCGCCACTTCCTCCTGCTTTTCCTTTTCCAGCACTGGGGCGCCTGCAATCGCAATACACGGGAGTTCTAAATCATCGAGAGCAGACATGTTCGCTACGAAGGCAGACTTGTAGCTCACATGTTCCGTGTATAAATATTGCGCAGTAATATTGTGCCGTTCTTAGCCTCATAATTTCGCGCAATGCATTGACACAATATTATTTTGTGCAATAAATACTGACCGTATGAGAGCCCTTTAACATACATTCCGCACGAAGAATGAAGTACAAGAATCCTTTCGTCCGATAAATGCCGCATTTGTAGGATGTTGTCCACATGCAAATATGAAAACTAATGTTTCAATCGTTAAAGGAATCCTCATGATTTTGAATGCCGATTTGTCACTGCGGTTAAATTATGATTACTCTGTACGCGAACCTTAACGAGAAGCCGGCCGGTGTGGCCAAGCGGTTAAAGGCGCTCCAGTCTGGAACCGCGTGACCGCTACGGTCGCAGGTTCGAATCCTGCCTCGGGTATGGATGTGTGTGATGTCCTTGGGTTAGTTAGGTTTAAGTAGTTCTAAGTTCTAGGGGACTGATGACCTTAGAAGATAAGTCCCATAGCGCTCAGAGCCATTTGAACCATTTGAACCTTAACGAAAATTGCAGGCTTTAAAATTAAGTGGCACGCAGGGTATGACTACTGACTAACTATTTTCTTCTCCGGTTAATATTTCTGCTTCTGTGATGTTATTTTGAAGCCGTTTTTGCGAGAGCATATTGGTATCATTGAGAGAATTGTGGAATTCTGTAGCTAAGTTGACGTTTTTGTCTCGGTTGGTCAGTGTATCAATGGATTTAAATATTTTGCTTCCTGTGGTACCGTATTTCGTATTTGCTGCTTTATTTGTTATCTGTGTCATTTTTTGTTGCTGAAATGGTCCGCTCACGCAGGAGTTCTTTGTTTACGCAGTTTCTCCCTAGGAGAATACTCGTTTTCGACGAGCTGCTCCTTTGGCTTTACTACGTTACACAACTCATCATTACGACGATTTTGCTGCAGTCTGGAACATTGGCACATGTGTCGTTTCCAATTTGTTTTACAGAACATTCGAGAATATTCTAGAGCTTTCGAGAACATTCGTTAGCATTGGATAATATTCGTAGAGGCGCCAGAATATAACAGAAAATCTTATACTTTTCGATTGAAAAATACATTGATGCAAAAGAGGTAGAAAATGTTCCAGTGAGCACGACGATATGATGGAGGTTACTTCCAACACTCATATCTCCACAATCACAGCAGCTACCACCGCACAACCATTACAGTGCACAACGAGGGAGCCAAGGATACCATCAAATACAAAAGTCAGTGATTGGCGATGGGTCGTTTTGGAAATATCGTCAACTTCACCCACAAACACTTTAATGTTGTTTTTCCCATTTGTCATCTAAAGTGCCCTAGATACAATCTATCACTGGTAATGTGAGTTCAATGCAATTTGTACAATTAGCTTCTCTCTGTTTTGATTACGGAGCATTTTTGCCTTCTTATAAGGGGGTAATCCCATAAGTGAGGTCTCCTATTTTTTTATAAGTATATATACTTGTTTATTTCTACAATGGTTTACATCAGTTTACAGTTCGAACATTTAGCTATTTTTCGACATAATCACCATTTCTGTCGATGTATTTTTGTAGACTCTGTGGCAGTTTTTGTATGCCAATGTCATACCAGCTCGCCGCCATGCTGTTCAGAAAGTTATGAACCTCTTCTTTCCCCTCGTCGTCGGAGCTGAATCGCTTTCCGACCATATGTTCTTTTAACCTAGGGAAAAGGTGATATTCACTGGGCGCCAAGTCAGAACTATAGGTTGGATGGGTGATTACGTTCCACTGAAACTGTTGCAGGAGAGCAACGGTTTGCCTAGCGATGTGTGGACGAGCGTTGTCATGGAGAATGTGTACGCTCTTGCTCAACATTCCTCTTCTCCGCTTCTGAATGGTCCGTTTGAGTTTTTTCAGAGTCTCACAGTAACTGTCAGCGTTAATTGTGGTCCCCGCGATTCAGCTCCGACGACGAGGTGAAAGAAGAGGTTCATGACTTTCTGAACAGCATGGCGGTGAGCTGGTATGACATGACCATACAAAAACTGCCACAGCATCTACACAAATGCACCAACAGAAATGGTGATTATGTCGAAAAATAGCTGAATGTCCAACCTGTAAACTGATGTAAACCATTGCAGAAATAAGCGGGTCTAAGTACTTATAAAAAAATAGGAGACTTTACTTTTGGGATTACCCTCGCGCTAGATTTTGATGCCTACTTTCAAAACCGTTCAGTTCCTTCCATTATATAGAGTTTATCTGCTCTAAAGGCATACAGTACCACGTCATCAGAAAAAGTAAGATGATTCTGGTGTGTTCCGTTAACACTTATTCCTTCTTCTTTTCCCCACCTAGAGCTGTCGATTTCCTGCAGGTCGTAGCACTACCGAGAAGGCTTCGGAAATCTGGCTGCGGAAGTCTTCAACCAGTTCTAAATTTCCCAATATCCTGATGTGGTCTACACAAGCAGTTTCAGAATTATAAGGTTGGTTTAATCAATGCTATGTTTCTCAAACCTCGTTAGTATACATCAAAAAAATTCTTTAAAAAATTAAGCATGCTTTGAGAAAAATAAATGTGTTTAAAGTATCGCACCAATTCTCAGAGCATTTTTAGTTGAGACAGATCCTAGATTCTCGCACTAAATAAGTATTTCCACTACTCTAATGAGAAGATGCAACGCTAATTCACATTCCAACTTGTATCTTACAGCTGTACATTTAACTTTTCCTTAAGTACAGAATTTCACTTGTTCATCTAAACTGCTTTACTTCTTATCACAAACGCTCGTTGTCCTCATAATGCACCGTGAACGCCTACCCGTGCCACTGAGTTCGTCGTACAAAGTGACAAATACTGAAATCGGACACTCAACAAACAGATACCGACTACCGACGAGTAAACAAGTCGCTTATCAAAACAATGCACGATAAATATGATGACGCATGAGAACAGCACAGTCAGCGTTTTCTACTGTCTCGCATATCGTCATAGGTCACTCAATCCACTAACGAAGTCCCCAATCTGAGGGAGTCATTGGTGCATGACGCTTGCTCACATTTTTATCATTCAGCGAACTAAACCACTTTTCAGTTTTTTCCATCCTCGGGTGGAGAATGAGACTCGGTGGCATACAGCAGACATTACACCCATTTTTCCGTACAGAGGGAAAGCCGCTCTTTTTCTTTGTTTCGTACGAGAATGTTGAAACGATATTTTGCCGTCCCGTCATCGACGAGATTATCAGCGGATATGAAATTTGTAAGATTATTTCACATGTAGAAAACGAGTTTTTGCTATCAGTCACATTATGACAGTTGTTTTATTTTGATTTTGAACGTAAAACGATATTCATTAAGTTACTGATCCAGAAAAATCATTTTTTTTATCGAAACAAACCTTATATTGATGAAGTCACAGGCTTTCTCGCAACCTTTGTACAATTTACAAAGAGAGGGCATGGTATCTGCTTACATTTCTCACGTTTACGGGAACAAACAATCTCTGTGTTATTTAATGAGCTGCGTTGTTGACGCCTGGAATGACGGGACGAGGACGGAATTTAACATACCGCCGACGTGGACAACATTACTCTTCGAGCACGAACTCAGTCAAGGCTGAGAGGAATATCGCCCATCGTATTGTTGAGGGAACCATCCCAGCATTCGCAGGGAACGGGAAGGACCTGTCAGTCTTGTCGGATGAGGACCTAAAATCGGCTGCTTCCACTTGTGGATCCAGTGTTATAACCTCTGTGTCTTTTCGTTCGGCAGCAACCGCGAGGCGACTGCGAAGTAAAATACAAGTGTACAAGAAGCTGGAACACTATTTCATAGTTGACGATTTTATTCCTCCGGGGTAGCAGCATGATAATTATACACCGTGTTCGAGAGCACTCACTTTAAACTTCCGGTCTAGGATCCCCAACTAGTTTTCTCTTGTTTCCAACAAAGCTGGTGCTATTGATCAGAGACTATACACTCAGCACTTTCTTTACTCTGTATCTGATGAAAGCTATGTACTGGAAACTTTGTAGTGTGACACTTCAGAATGGTTCAAATGGCTCTGAGCACTATGGGACTTAACTTCTGAGGTCATCAGTCCCCTAGAACTTAGAACTACTTAAACCTAACTAACCTAAGGACATCACACACATCCATACCCGAGGCAGGATTCGAACCTGCGACCGTAGCGGTCACGCGGTTCCAGACTGTAGCGCCTAGAGCCGCTCGGCCACTCCGGCCGGCAGTGTGACACTTAGAGAGAGGCAGAGATTTAATATGATTGCATGAAAAAACACAGGGACGCTGTAATTAACTGAAATGTAGTATTTTAGTTAGCAACTAAGTTATTAAATAATAAGTCTAAACGTTTGAATGACTATTTACTGTGTATTTCCAATAATGGAAAGGGACGGAAATTAGATCACGTTATTCCTTAAACGTGTAAGTAATTTCAGGTTATTTTAATCATATTGTAACAACCTTGTATTCATAATTATTAATTTTCACAAAGATGGTGGTGACCGGTAGATAGGTTCCTTTGTACGAAACAAGACGTCATGAGCGAGGGGGTACCAACGCTGAGAGGTGGCTAGCGGTTGGGACAGGCATGGCAAGGCAGACAAATAGATCTGTAGGCTTCCAGAAAGACTCGCTTGAAACAGTAAACTAGTTCTTTCAGAAACTTCCATTTAGAGTGGCAACTGAAAATAATATCAACGACGGTAATATGCTGTTTTCCTGTTGGAACAGAGGCTTTAAGTAGGCCCCAGTAGGATCAGTCAACTTCACTGCTGCCAGTTTCCCAATGCAGCCAACGTTACCGTGGCCGTGTAAGAGTGGTTGTGTGCAGGATTATCATCAGGTTTTAAATATTCACGTTGTTTCCATGTTTTCTGGATTACGTAATTCATGATCATCATAAAGATTTTATACGTGACAGGCGCCGGCCGTTGTGGCAGAGCGGTTCTAGGCGCTTCAGTCTGGAACCGCGCTGCTGCTACGGTCGCAGGTTCGAATCCTGTCGCGGGCATGGATGTGCGTGATGTCCTTAGGTTGCTTAGGTTTCAGTAGTTCTCAGTCTAGGGGACTGATGATCTCAGATGTTAGGTCCCATATTGCTTAGAGCCATTTGAACCATTTGAACCTGACAGGCACGTCATTTGATTAGACGAGCACAATATGTAAGTAATTTCAGTGTGTTCTTGTGTTACCGACATAGGTGTGTATACACTTGTTGTTTATCCTCTGTACAGATTTCTCTGTTCATCACATAGTTGTGATTAACGTCAATTCATTAATGTAACAATTCACTGATTGTTTCACACCTATAATTCGAATCTAGAACCCGTTAAAACATGTATCCCACTGTGACGCAATATGGTAAGTGCCTTGATGGAAAAAATGTTTGCGGTTGCCTACGAAACCATGACTGTACCCAGACTAGTACCTCTTCGTCCGAAGCAAATCGACGGCCACGAATGTCTATCGTCAGCGATCCAAAAATATGGAAACCGTCCGGGGAGGAACCGGGACTGTATGGAGTATCTACAAGGGCTTCCCAGCAAAACGTTTGCAGCGTACTGGGAACAACTTTGGCAAAGTGTGGGCGGACCGACGTTCTCCATACAGTGTCAGTCTCTCGCCATGCGATTTCCATATTTTTGGAGCCCTGAAGAAAGACATTCGTGGTCGCTTCAGACAGAGTGGTGCATGCCTTGGTACAATCATGGTTCCTCAGGCAACTGCGAACATTTTTCCTTGAAAGCAGGTACGGTCTTGTCTCACACTGGGGCAAATACATTACGGCGATAACTTATGAAATAATAATTTACTTTTTTCCCGTCTATCTCGTTTCATTTGCCGCTTATACATTCTACCCTTATATACCGTATGTCCCTACGCATTATTCAATGCACATAGTGACTGCATGCCATTGATCTATTTAAGTATGGCCTCAACAGATAACAAAAGACTTCTTTTACGAGACGCTTTGCCCTGACCAGCAGTTCCATGTTTTCTTACCGTAACAGCAGTTCCTGCTACAAGCCTGATGTGTGGCTTAGCAAACCGACATTGTACTTCACACACAAGTGATAGAAGAACTTGTGATCGTGTTTACTTGTATTTCAAGAGATTGTCATTCTCATTCCGTTCAGCGTTTTACAGTTGTATAACACATACAAGTGACGATCTGTGTACCGCAGAGGTAAGACAGTTTTTATCACCAGATAATGGACCCTATCGTGGCCATGTAGATGTTGTATCATCATCATCAGTTATCTGCTATATTAGCAGGTCCTTTGCCTCTCCATTTTCTGCGATCCATTGCTTCCTTCTTAAGGCTGCTGTATGTTGTACCGTCCATCATGTCATCCAGTATCTGGAATCTCTTCCTTCCTCGCTTCCTTTTCCCTTCTACATAACCTTCTAAAACTGTTTTTATCAGTCCGTCATTCTTTCTTAATATATGCCCAATCCAATTTCTTTTTCTTCTCTTTATTACATCTAGTAACTCTCTTTTCTCTCCCACTCTTCTCAGTACCACTTCATTTTTTACTCTGTACATCCAACTTATTCTTTCCATCTTCCGCCATGTCCAGATCTCAAAAGCCTCCAGCCTTTCTCTGTCGTTTTTCCTCATAGTCCATGTTCCAGCGCCATATAGAAGAACACTCCATAGAAGACATTTTATGAGTCTCTTTCTGAGTTCTCTGTCCAGACCGCTGCAGAAGATTCTCCTTTTCTTACAAAACGCCTCTTTTGCCATTGCTATCCTTGTTTTAATTTCTGTGGTGCACTTCCAGTCGGTGTCTATCCTGCTTCCAACGTTGTTGTGTATAGAGCCATAATTAGATTTTAAATATTCACTGGTTTCTACGAGACGTATTCTAAAACTAAGGTCCGATGACCAAAATATTGCTGATCGTAGGCCTGAATGAAGTTTCACGCATGCAGCACTGTCTACCGACTCTTCAGGAAACTACTGCAGTGTTGGTTTGATTCAGTAGACATTTGCCAGTCGGTGGGAACAGACTGCAATGGCCGAAACAATCGTAGATACCCGCCAGTTTTGAAGTGTGCAGTGTGATTACATTTTTACTGGCAGAACGATCTTCAGCTGTTGAAATCCATGCATCTAATGTATGGACCTGAAATAAGCCGGCCGCGATGGCCGAGCGGTTCTAGGCGCTTCAGTCTGGAACCGCGCGACTGTTACTGCCGCAGGTTCGAATCCTGCCTCGGGCATGGATGTGTGTGATGTCCTTACGTTACTTAGGTTTTAGTAATTCTAAGTTCTAAGGAACTGATGACCTCCGATGTTAAGTCCCATAGTGCTCAGAGCCATTTGAACCATTTTGAACCTGAAATAATGAGTGACAAAGAAGTTCGAAAATGGCGTCGAGAATTTCGAAATGGGCGCACAAACGTTCGCGATGAACAGCGCAGTGGCAAGCCCAGTATTCGGACCGACGTTAATCAGGCAAACAAAACTCCAAAGTGAAAGGGCGATTGACGATTAATGGTCTGCCTAATGAATGCCAGAATGTTGCTCGAAACTCGATTTATAGGATTGTCTTTGTACAGCTATACGAGATGGGTTTCTAAAAATGCTCACTGATCTGCACAAAGAGCAAAGAATGAGTAGTGCACGACAGTTTTTGGAGCACTAATAGACAAGATGGAGAGGATTTGTTTTCCCACACTGTTACGCGCTACGAGAAGTGGATATCGTACGCCAACGCAGAATCGAAACAACAGTCAATGCAGTGGTGCCATTAGAGTTCGCCCAAACCGAAAAAGTTTAGGTATTCTCCATTCTCGAACCGAAAAATGACGCCTATCTTTTTTGGGACGAAAAGGGCGCTTTTCTGATTGATTTTGTGGACAACTACAGCTGACGTACAGTGAAACGGTAACTAAACTGTGACGTGAGATCCAAAATCGACGCCACAGGGAACTGTCGTCTAGCATAATCTTCCTTCACGACAACGGACGCCCTCACACCGCTGCCAAAACCAACGAGAAGGTTCAAGATTTTCGTTGGGAATATTTTGAGCACCCTCCCTACAGCCCTGACCTGGCACCAAGCGACTACTTCCTCCTCTTGCATTTGAAAAAGTGGCTGGGTGGACAAAGATTTCAAAACGACGGTGTACTCGACACTGACGTTACCAACTGGTTCAATTCCCAGGAGGCAGACTTCTATGCAAAGGGATTAAAGAAGCTGGTACAGCATTACAGAAAGTGTATAGATGTGAACGGCGATTATGTGGAAAAGTAGAGTTGATATGTAGCAAAATATTACTGTCAATAAAAATCTTTCCTCATGAGTTTATTTATTTTTTAATGACAAACCAGACCTTAGTTTTGAAATACGTCTTGTATGTTTTCTAGATGACAGAGTTTACTGACGGGTCAAAAAAAATGTATCCACTGTTTAAAAGTCCATAACTTGCAAACTACACTCCTGGAAATTGAAATAAGAACACCGTGAATTCATTGTCCCAGGAAGGGGAAACTTTATTGACACATTCCTGGGGTCAGATACATCACATGATCACACTGACAGAACCACAGGCACATAGACACAGGCAACAGAGCATGCACAATGTCGGCACTAGTACAGTGTATATCCACCTTTCGCAGCAATGCAGGCTGCTATTCTCCCATGGAGACGATCGTAGAGATGCTGGATGTAGTCCTGTGGAACGGCTTGCCATGCCATTTCCACCTGGCGCCTCAGTTGGACCAGCGTTCGTGCTGGACGTGCAGACCGCGTGAGACGACGCTTCATCCAGTCCCAAACATGCTCAATGGGGGACAGATCCGGAGATCTTGCTGGCCAGGGTAGTTGACTTACACCTTCTAGAGCACGTTGGGTGGCACGGGATACATGCGGACGTGCATTGTCCTGTTGGAACAGCAAGTTCCCTTGCTGGTCTAGGAATGGTAGAACGATGGGTTCGATGACGGTTTGGATGTACCGTGCACTATTCAGTGTCCCCTCGACGATCACCAGTGGTGTACGGCCAGTGTAGGAGATCGCTCCCCACACCATGATGCCGGGTGTTGGCCCTGTGTGCCTCGGTCGTATGCAGTCCTGATTGTGGCGCTCACCTGCACGGCGCCAAACACGCATACGACCATCATTGGCACCAAGGCAGAAGCGACTCTCATCGCTGAAGACGACACGTCTTCATTCGTCCCTCCATTCACGCCTGTCGCGACACCACTGGAGGCGGGCTGCACGATGTTGGGGCGTGAGCGGAAGACGGCCTAACGGTGTGCAGGACCGTAGCCCAGCTTCATGGAGACGGTTGCGAATGGTCCTCGCCGATACCCCAGGAGCAACAGTGTCCCTAATTTGCTGGGAAGTGGCGGTGCGGTCCCCTACGGGACTGCGTAGGATCCTACGGTCTTGGCGTGCATCCGTGCGTCGCTGCGGTCCGGTCCCAGGTCGACGGGCACGTGCACCTTCCGCTGACCAATGGCGACAACATCGATGTACTGTGGAGACCTCACGCCCCACGTGTTGAGCAATTCGGCGGTACGTCCACCCGGCCTCCCGCATGCCCACTATACGCCCTCGCTCAAAGTCCGTCAACTGCACATACGGTTCACGTCCACGCTGTCGCGGCATGCTACCAGTGTTAAAGACTGCGATGGAGCTCCGTATGCCACGGCAAACTGGCTGACACTGACGGCGGCGGTGCACAAATGCTGCGCAGCTAGCGCCATTCGACGGCCAACACCGCGGTTCCTGGTGTGTCTGCTGTGCCGTGCGTGTGATCATTGCTTGTACAGCCCTCTCGCAGTGTCCGGAGCGAGTATGGTGGGTCTGACACACCGGTGTCAATGTGTTCTTTTTTCCAGTTCCAGGAGTGTAATTGACGGAGTTGTCTCATTTTTGGTGAAAGTGTAGCTTAAAGTCCAACTGAAAGATATCACTATAGGTGTTCGAAATGGTCACCATTAACATCCACACACAAACGATGCCGCCGAACTGCAGCACCAAGTACTGATTGCAACGTGTTTAGTTGAATAATTGCACATGAATGTACGATGGATTCTCGAAGTTCATCCAATGTGCGTGGATATTATAGATAAACGACGTCTTTTAGTGTTCCCCACAGGTAAAAGTCCAGAGAAGTTAGGTCTGGGGAACGTAGTGGATACTCCACAGCACCTCTACGGCCTATCCATCTTCCTGGTAGATTTTAGTCGAGATACACCCTAACACGATTTTGGTAGTGGGCTGGGGCACCATCTTGTTGAAAGTAAACTCTTCCTTCTCCATACAAGTCTCGGACGCAGGTAAAATGGATGTCTGAAGCTTCTGAAGGTACACCTCAGCGGTAACTGTGCCATCAAAGAAGAATGGCCCAATCATGCCCCGGTAAGACAACCCACACCACAAATTTACTCCTGGCAAATTCATAGCTTTGTCTACATGCACGTTCGGATTTTCGGTGGCCCAGTAGATGCAATTGTGGCGATTTGCTCTACCACTGAGTTTGAACTGTGCCTCATCAGACCACACAATCATGTCTGCAAACTCTTCGTCGTTGCGCACCATGTTAGTAAACCACTCGCAGTACTCCATTCTACGATCTGGGTCGTCCTCGTTCATTGCGTGTAACAATCGTGGGATGTAGCACTTCCGCTTTGCTGTCTTCAAAATTCGCCGAACACTTGAGCGACTCACTCCAGTTTCACGGGCACACTGTCTCACAGACTTCTGTGGTGAGCGAGTGAGTTGTAACACACGACGGGAGTTAGCCGGACTTGTTACTGTTCGTCCAGATCGTTGTTTGTGTACATCTTTAACACAGCCTTGGGCTTCAATATTGTCTCGAATGCGACGAATCGTTCAACGTGTCGATGGCTCTGTTTGATACTCATTTCGCCAATGCCGTTGAACCTCATTAATGTTTTCGTACTTAAAATACCACTTCAAAACTGACTTCCTTTCATCGAATGTAAGCCTCGCGGCAGCCATGTTAACTCGAGTAACTAGGTGCAACTAAGAACAAAACACTATCTGGCGACTGTCATCTGACAAAACAAAACAACGCAATACAACGCATGTGTGGCGATTGCCATAACTACAAACTATTACACTACCAACTCCGTCAATTAGTTTGCCAGTTATGGACCTTTAAACTGTGGATACATGTTTTTGGACCCCTCTGTATAATCACCATGAACATTTTAACTTGACAAGCAAGTCGTTTGATGGGGACGTGCACAACATGGAAGTAATATTGTGCTTCTGCTTTAATGTGTTCTTGTGTTATTGACACAGGTGTACATAGATTTGTTGTTTATCCTCTGTATCAGATACCAATTGTAACCTCCCCACAAAATTTTTAATATTATTTGGTTAATTATTCCAATTTAAGTGTAAATTCCCCACAAAATTCATTCCTTTCACATTTGTAACCTCCCTACAGAAATTCATTCCCATTTAACCTCCACACAAAATTTGTTTACCATTTAATGAAAGCTCGAAACAGAAAAATTCCTAAACCTCGTAATGAAAAATAAATTCAGTAACCTGGTAGAATTTGGACGACAGTAGCGCTGCGTCATGGCCCTGCAAGATCATTCTGAATGAAAAAAGGAAAAATTCTTACCTCAATAAAAACGGCGAATATATCTGCTCTTATATAAAATTTTTCCGGGACAGCTCTGTGCAATGCTGGCCTATACATTTGTTATTTATAAAAGGAAGCAAATGATTTTTCTTTTACAACATTCGGAACGATCATGCATTAAAAAAATATTAAATTCTTTAAATTGAAATGAATGCTTGTTATTATTAGGACATTTATTTAAAAGATATACATGGGAGTTTACATAATATTACTAGATATGCGCGAGGCTACTTTTTTTACCTTATACAATAATACTCAGGCTCCGGCATCGCTGCACCGCGACCGGCCCAGCCAACATGATACACCAGACAGGACTGACAAGCGCAGACAGGCGACTGC
Organism: Schistocerca serialis cubense; assembly: GCF_023864345.2. Classification (NCBI taxonomy): domain Eukaryota; kingdom Metazoa; phylum Arthropoda; class Insecta; order Orthoptera; family Acrididae; genus Schistocerca; species Schistocerca serialis. Next base: position 381,108,791 of record NC_064638.1, on the reverse strand, counting down.
TGGCTCGCAACAACTTACTGCTACTGCTACACAGTTCGTACTGCAGTCAACACTGCTCTTTGGTCTCAGATTCTCTTATAGCTTACATATCGCAGGCAGCACATACCTCTTACATAACCCTCCACTGGGGGGGCAAAAATTTGGCAGCGATGGTGAGTCAATTGGACTTGGTATCAGCAACAAATATTTCTAAAATCTACTTAATTAACTAAGTTGACAGTCACAGAGTATATACATATATATAAGTACAGAACATAAAATGAAACAGAGTGCACATGCACTGATTACAGAACATATCAAGAAATCACAAAATATATACGCAATTTTTCTTAATTAACTAAGTTTACAGTTACAGAGTATATACATATATGTAAGTGCGTAACATGAAATGAAATATAGTGCACATGCACTGAGTACAGAACATATCAAGCAATGACAAAATGTATACGCAATGAGTACAAATCAAATTAACAAATGACATAAAGGGCATACACACTGTAGTACAGAACATATCAAGCAATGACAAAATGTATACGCAATGACTACAAAACATATTAACAAATGACAAAGTGCATACGCACTGTAGTTTTTTTTTGTTACCATTTTACTAGAACTAGGATAGGAAAGGAAAGGATTGCATCATGGTTGTAGCACATTAGGTTGCACGTAGCTGCACTGAAAGTCCATATCTTTCTACAGAAGCACAACACCAAGTGAGACAATCTGAAGTTCTCCTCCCTGAAGTATTAATCAGTGTAGCCAAGACACTGAAATGTCGTATTAATATTCCATGTTATCATTTTGGTAGTACATTAGGTACACCAAACAATGGAACCATAGTAACATCTCCATTGTTCAAGGTGGTGGACACCATGATGTGTCAACACCACACTCATTCACCAATGTAGAATTAGTGCAGAAACCAAATATAGTGCTCCATGATCATAAGGATAGGCAGGACAAACGTATATTGCAGTAATTTCTGGTAATTAGGTCAGAAGGTGTAGGACATTAAGTCTCATGCTAGTCATCATTGAGAATTACAGTAGTCTATCAACCGATTTGACTAATTGTTGGGACTCATTGCCTAGTTACTGAACACTTCTGTACTATGTGTGAAGTATTACAGAATAATGTTCATAAATCATCTGATTACAGTGAACATTGGCACTCATTGGCCGGTTACAAACCATTATTTAAAAGTGATCATTCAAAGCAAGAGTTAATTAATGGCATACCATTTACATAATTGATCTAGTTACAGTAATCATTGGCACTCATTGGCCAGTTACAAACCATCAGAAGTCATCATTCAAAACAGGAGCTAATGAATGGCATAGTATTAACATAATTCACCTAGTTATTGTAATCATTGGCACTCATTGGCCAGTTACAAACCATCAGAAGTCATCATTCAAAACAGGAGTTAATGAATGTAGCATCAAGTTATTGGTATTCCTATATAATAGCATGTAGGTGACATAATACAAAATTAAAATAAGAAACAGGGCATTCATTGGGCAGTTACTAAACATATAGCAAGTATTGAATAGTACAAAACATTTTTCATCATTCAAGTGACATACGACATTTTTAAAATAATTATTGGCACTCATTGGCCAGTTACAAAGTATTCTTATATTTTTATTAAACCATATTCAGTATTATTCAGAAGTTATCATTCAAAATGAGAGTTAATTATTGGCATAGCATTTATAGAGTATAACAAAAATATTATTTACAGAAATTATTGGCATAGTATTTATGCATTATTACAAAGCATCATTCAGTATTACTTAGAACTCATCATTCAAGTGACATTGGACATATTGAAAATGTAACATCCTGTAACTATTATTCAAGGTCTGTGACTTGAAAACATCATTCAGTATTACTCAGAACTGTCTTAAACTGGTAGCATTATTTGGGACTGGACATACTTTTTTTTTTTTTTTTGCTAGCAATGTATTGCGTTGGGATCGATAATTAATCGCTGGGGCATGAAAATATTTGCTTTTGACTTATTGCTACAAATGAGGATAGGTAACGTCATGACTCAGCTGTAGCAAGGTTATGAAACAAGTAGAGTATATGTCATCACATTCATGAATGACACACACAAATGGGTAAAAAAAAAATGCAAGTACTAGAACAGGTTTAATGATTAACTGCTTATAGCATATTAATTTCGTGAATAGCTTCTCCTAGAAAAAATACAAAATGGATTATTAAGCTGAAAGAAGAAACGCATATTATGCTGAAAAGTAGCGAACTTCGAATTAACAGGTAATGAAATGTGTACTCAGTATGTATGTACTCTAGCTGTCCTTTCCAAAACCTTCAGTCATTATACCATGCGACATAAGACATACTGTCAAAACGAACTGCAACAAATACTTAAATAACTACATAGCATTTCTTAACTAACAGTAAATATATAAACTTCATCATTATTCTCATCTGCAAAGAAAAACTTTAAAGTGGTGCGTTTAGTGGCCATATAAAATTTATCACTATCATCACCTGTAAACAAAAACTTCATTATTCATATCACCATATTCTTCATCACTATTCATTATCATCTGCAAAAGACACTTCATTATTCATATTACCATTTACTTCATATAACTATTCATAGTATAGAGTTTCTTATTTCTAGCGTATTTCATCACTAAAACTAAGATGTGTAGTTCTGTCTGACAGCCTGCATCAATCGCCTCGTATTCTGAAAGAAAAAATTAGTTAAGACTGCTATCATATGATGTGTATAGTATATTCATGTTAATGTTTGTTAATTCTGATCCATTTACTCTTCGTGACGAGGTATTGCATCTTCTTTCGTTCATTCCGAAGGTGAAATTCCCATTTCATAGTAATCCACTGTGGTTTGTTTCATTATATCTTTTACACATTATTGCTTTCTGAAAATGATGAACAATGATTAATGTCTTGCATTTAAATCATATACCCATTAAATAAAAACTGTTTTCTAGTGATATAATTAAGGATATAGCATAGCATGACGGAAAACGTAATATGTCAAAAACACAGACAGTGTGCAGGTGCAAAAATGTACACAGAGTATCATAATGTAGTAGCAAAAAAATGTAAAATAGTCACGATGTTGTGATATCATAAGGCAAAAATGTCAAAGTCAACTGGTGTTTGTTATATCTTAAAGATTTCATAGTACATACAAAGAAACAGGAAAACAATCATACATACATAAAAAATGGAAAATGTGCACGGTCTGATATATAACGACAAGAAATGACTTTCTTTGTGTTCAGCTTGTATGTTGTGTAGTTGATAGAGGCGAGAGTTGAAGACTTTAATGGAGAGAGGATTTGATAAAATTAATATGTCACTAGATAGAATTGCATAATTGTTCATAAAATATGTAAGTTTAACTGGAAAAATGTGCACGGTCTTATGTGTAACGACAAGAAAAGCGACCTGCTAACCTTACCTTGCCGGGTACTTGCCAAGAAAAAAATATAATAATCATCGGTAAGTGTTCATACAAATATAATTGTATAAGTGGTTATATAAAAATCAGGAAATGGCATTACAGTGTGATAAATCATAAAGTATGTTCATTCAATAAAGGGTTTAATATTGGAGACATGGTGATTGCCTTTACTTTTTCTGGTTCTCAGAGTTTCGACGTGTACTACATTGGGGTGAGGAATGCTGCGAATTCTATATGGACCTGCGTATAGAAGCTCAAATCTACTACATCTACTCTTTCCTCTGTTAGATAAATAGTGTGTACGCACTAATATCTTCTGTCCAATGTCAAAGTCACGGCGTGTACAAACCTGTTTTTGCTGTCTTCTCCGGCGCTCTGCGGCACGTTTGACGTTGTTCAGCGCAATGTCAATTATTTCATGGTGTCGTAGTCGACGAGATGTAGGAAAGGATACTAATTCTTTAATTTTGTTAGGTGGTTCAACATTTTTCAGTATAACAGTCGGAGATAGCATAGTAGATTCATTTGGTATGGAATTAATTACATCCTGGAATGAGAGTATTTGTGTGTCCCAATCAATAAGTCTTTTATGGCAGTATATTCTACACAGTTTACCAATTTCTTTCATTAATCGTTCACAAGGGTTCGAAGAAGCATGATACTTAGATCTATAGATCGGAGAAATGTTTCGTATTCGTAACATACGTGCCCATATAGCAGATCCAAATTGTGGTCCATTGTCGGAAATTACTTTCAATACATGCCCTATATGAAATTAAAAAATGTTTTACAAATGCTTTCGAAACAGATTTAGCAGTAGCTTTGCGTAACGGAGTGAAGGTAACAAATTTTGAAGTGAGTTCAACAGCGACAAAGATGTAGCAAAAACCTCTATTAGTTCTGGGAATCGGACCATGTGTCTCAATTTAACAGGTACAATGGGATGTAACGGAGGAATATGTGAAGTCGTGTCTGACTTAGCTTTCTGACAGATTTTACATGACGCTAAAACTCGTCGAATACGTTTCTCCATGTTGGCAAAATAACAGTTCTGTCTCAGTATAAGAAAACATTTTCTGGCTCCGTAATGTGCGTAACTTAAATGAGTATATCAAATTAATTTGTTAACAAGCTCGTCAGGAATACATAGTAACCAACTGTTGCTGTCAGGGTGAGAGCGGCGAAACAGAATATTATTGCGTACAGTGTAATGGTTTCTAATGGTAACATTATTCCTATCTTGCCAAAGGTGTTTAATTTCTTTACATACGTTGTCTTTACTCTGCTCTTGTGCTATGTCTCGTAATGATGACGAAATGAAATCTTTAAATGCAACTTGTTGAATATACATGACGCTGAAATTTGCTTTGCAGAAGTTGGTTGCGATGTCTTGCTGATTGTTGCTGAGAGAACGGGATAGTGCGTCTGCTACAATATTTTGTGTACCGAGAATGTGAACAATTGTAAAATTAAATTCCTGTAAATAAAGTTTCCATCTGCTTAACCTGTCGTGTGTAAATTTTGCAGAAAGTAAAAACTGTATCGCTCTATGATCTGTGTAAACGGTCGTATGTCTTCCATAAAGAAAATGGCGAAATCTCGTGAACGCCCATACAACACACAACGTTTCAAGTTCTGTGACAGAATAATTGCGTTCAGCAGGTGACAGAATGCGACTCGCAAAGGCGATGTTTTTAATTACTGTAGTACCGTCTTCAATTTCCTGAAAAATGTGTACGCCTAAAGCAGTGTTAGAACTGTCGGTGGCAATGGAAAAATTTCTAGTAAGATCTGGATGTGATAAAAGTGGTGCATTCAACACAGCTTGCTTCAGATTAGCAAATTCAGACTATTGGTTTTTCATGTAAAAGTGTGTCTCGGATGTCGTCAAAAGTAATAACATTTTCGTGAATAAGTTTCTCTGTGTCAAAAGTATTGCTTGCGTTGCTGGAAGATGCAACCTGTACTGTATCTAGTCAAATTCTATCTGACGTGCTATTATTTTCGGGAGGATGCTGTAGCATTTCCACTATTTGTACTGTTCTGTTATTTCTTCCTGACGTATTACGTTCGGGATGATATCTACTGTCTGGTTCATTCATGATAATATGTTGTTGCGGATGATTTTGCTGCTGATAAGACCGACTGTTATTAAACGTACGCTGAAAATTGTGCTCATTATTTTTACGTCTGTCATGATAGTCATTGCTATATGGCGCGTTGCGATAGGAATTGAAATGATGTGTCATCTGTACGTAGTGATTTCCTTGTTGCTGTGCGTTGCTATTTGGTGGAGCCGACGCTATACGTGTAGGCGGCGAAACTTTAAAGCTCGTTGACCTTGCACATTACATTGTAGGTTAGGTATGCTAACCGGTTGGTTTTGTTGCTGTCGTTGGGAAAAATCTCTATTGTTACCAAAATTTGTTTGCTGTTGCTGATAATTTTACACATACTGATGATTAAATTTATGTCTGGTATTATTGCTCCGGTGGTTTTCATTTCTGGAGCGTCTAATGAAAACTGTCACTTTCGGTAAAATTCGTCATATCAGGTTTTCTTTATACATCCTTAATCCTAGATAGATCGATAGTTGAAGAGCTGTTTTGATAGATATAAAGGATAGTAGAAGAGAAGGCAGCAGTGCAGAAAACTAAAGATGAAACAGCACTACTACGGCTCGGGGCCCTGTGCACGCTATGGCACATATTCATCGAAGTGTAATGAATCCCCTGAGGTCAATTACGCGCTGCAATTAAATTTTAGTTTCTGCGTTACAGGCAATGGCGGTGAAAATTCAAAAACAAATTGTCGTATCCAGTCCAATGCTAGTTTCTGCATTACAGGCCAAGCTGATGAAAATACAAAAGCAAATTGTCGTATCCAGTCTAAAGCGTGAATCTGTGTTCTGTCATTATTAAGTACCTTAAATTTTTTCACGGATAAAAATTGCTTATAATCAACGTTATCGTCTCTGAACGTGTGAACAGGTTCAGGATTGCATGAGAATCTATTTGTCCGTGTCTGTTCGGATTCTAAGTCACGTACTCTCTGTAAATTACCTAAATTATGCTGGCTGTGTGAGTCTGACAAATGTTCGGAGAGTGGCGTATGCTGTGATGTATTAAAGGCTGAAATATTTTTCATCTCCGTCACTTCGTGCTGTAAAGATGACAATTTTCTACGTAATGTATTATTGGACGAACCTATCTCACTGATCGTCTGCTGTAAATTTTGGAATTCGGGTGTTTGATTAAACGAAACAGGTGACGTATCGTCTGATTTGCTGTCATTATTACTTTCGATAACGTCAATACGACTGGCCAATTCATCATATTTTTCAGTCAGTGTTTTTGCCTGATCATCGTTTTTATTATCACAAGCATTAATTTGTTTTTGTATTTTACGTGTGGTTTCGTTCAATTTTTTAACGTCTGCTTTGATGGCATCGGGATCCTGTATTAGTTCCAACTTTTCAAGTCTGTTGGTCATTGTCTGAAAGTCTAATGTGTGTGTGTCTGTTTTTGATTTAAGATCGGAAATTTCATAACGCAATTCGGTGTTCAACTGTTTGATAGTATTAATTTCGTCTGATACTGTAGCAATATTGTTGTCTACGTATGTTTTTGCTTTCGTAAACAATTTACGCTTATCTTCCTGTCTCTGTGCAGTAATGGTTTCCATGACTTGTCGCTTTACTTTATTCTGTTCCTGTATAAATTTACGGTAACGCGTTTCACTGTTTTGTAGGTGGTGATTAAAACGTTCGTCAATTTGGCTGTTCTGATGGTCAAATTTCGCATCTACTTTCGCGTCCAGTGTGTGTGAAAGTTCTGCTGACATTAATTTAAACTCGTCGCGTAACTGTGTTGCGTTTTCAGCGACTGCACTAATTTCGTCTCTAATATTTTAGTTGTGGCTGCATGTGTATTACTTAATTCTTGTGCCACGGATCTAATTTCTTCACTACTGCTCCTAGCACAAGCCTTAATTTCCTCACATAATTATTCCTTAGTATCATGACACTGCACGGCGACGGCTGTAATCTGTTCACTAAGCTGTTTGGAATTGTTGTCTAGTTTTTCATTAAGTTGTTTGTAATTGTTGTCTTGTTTTTCATTCAACTGTTTGAAATTTTCACTAAGGTTGTCTTGTTTTTCATTAAGTTGTTTGTTCGATTGATTAATTCGTAGCAATAATGCCATAATTTGATCCATGCCAAAAGTAGCGACTCCATTTTCTATGATGTGTGATGGTGTATCTGCATGTGACACGTTTTGAGTAACCATTTGGTTATTCTGTGATTCTTGAAAATGTTTGCTAATCGGATGTGCACTGTGGGTCACTACCTCGGAATCAAATAATTCTGACGTATTTTGATTACACTGTTCATCTTCGTTAGAAACATTTGTTTGTTCACTGTGTAAATTTTGCAAATTAGGCGTGTCAAACTGGGCAGCGTTCATTGTAACGGAACGTGCCGCATCATCAATTGTCGTTGAATTAACAGAGGATAGAACTGAATTTGTTTCCACATCATTAGCATTAAAATCATTACTAGTGATCGGTACGCACTGATTGTCTGTAAATGGAGGACTATCGCTATTACACTGAGTGTTGCAAGTATTATCGGTCAAATTAATCAAGTCAGCTTTTTCACTCATTACACAACGCGATGTACTGTTAACAGTTTTTCGCAGCATTTTTCAAAAAAAAAAAAAAAAAAAAAAAAAAAAAAAAAAAAAAAAAAAAAAAAAAAAGCACAAAAATGAAACAAAGACAAAGCAAAAATGGAACAAACACAAGTACAACAAAGAGCAATAAATTGCCGATGATCTGTGAAAGAAAAAGTTACAAGTTAGTAAATGCGTTGCGCCAGATGCAAACTACATTTAAGTAAATAAGAGCAGATATATGACTACTTCTCAGAGATTCACAAAGAAATACGATCCTGGCCGGATGTCGCCAAGTGTAACCTCCCCACAAAATTTTTAATATTATTTGGTTAATTATTCCAATTTAAGTGTAACGTCCCCACAAAATTCATTCCTTTCACATTTGTAACCTCCCTACAGAAATTCATTCCCATTTAGCCTCCACACAAAATTTGTTTACCATTTAATGAAAGCTCGAAACAGAAAAATTCCTAAACCTCGTAATAAAAAATAAATTCAGTAACCTGGTAGAATTTGGACGACAGCAGCGCTACGTCATGGCCCTGTAAGATCATTCTGAATAAAAAAAGGAAAAATTCTTACCTCAATAAAAACGGCGAATATATCTGCTCTTATATAAAAATTTTCCGGGACAGCTCTGTGCAATGCTGGCCTATACATCTGTTATTTATGAAAGGAAGCAAATGATTTATCTTTTGCAACAATCGGAATGATCATGCATTAAAAAAAATTATTAAATTCTTTAAATTGAAATGAATGCTTGTTATTATTAGGACATTTTTTTAAAAGATATACATGAGAGTTTACATAATATTACTAGATAAGCGCGAGGCTGCTTTTTTTACCTTATACAATAATACTCAGGCTCCGGCATCGCTGCACCGCGACCGGCCCAGCCAACATGATACACCAGACAGGACTGACAAGCGCAGACAGGCGACTGCTGGCTCGCAACAACTTACTGCTACTGCTACACAGCTCGTACTGCAGTCAACACTGCTCTTTGGTCTCAGATTCTCTTATAGCTTACATATCGCAGGCAGCACATACCTCTTACACAATGATGATGCACTGTACACCCGAATGCCAGTTTGGCAAACAAATACGTTTCTGAAGTTTGTTTGCGTGGCCATCATCCGCAGCAAGCACAGAAAAACTCGTTTTTTTAAATAAAAACCACGTTTTTCTTGTTTCAATATATTTTATTTGTCCCAGACGTGTTTCGTCTTTTAGTTTAAGGCGTATCAGTGGAACAGTTGTTCAGATTTTTGGCTGGCATTTGAAGTGCGGCTGACGGTACACAACAAGATTCCCTTTCTCAAAGAGGAATCACTTTGTTGGAGAACGGAAGTGCTAGCAGTAGGAAGCGGGCCACTTCCACGAAACCCAAGCGGCGTGTCGGCGGTACGCGTGAGAACAGCGCGGCCACGCTCCAGACGGCTGCACTGGGCGACTGGGACAGGGGCAGGTATCACGAGACCCCCTGCCGGCCTTGGTACGGGACCGCAGGCACCGGTGTCTGCTTACCTACCGCCACCCTCCACACCTTAAGCGTGCTACACCCGTAACCGACCTTTCTTTTATATACACACGGCATTTTCCCGTCGTCTCGAGTACCATTTCCTGTTATTCCGAGCCGCTCTCCTCCTAGAGTCTGCCCCACTGGGCCCCGAGTCCCCTCGTGCTCTGCCGGCCGCAGTGACCGAGCGATTCTAGACGCTTCAGTCTGGAACCGCGCGACCGCTACGGTCGCAGGTTCGAATCCTGCCTTGGGCATGGATGTGTGTGATGTCCTTAGGTTAGTTAGGTTTAAGTAGTTCTATGTTCTAGGGGACTGATGACCTTCGATGTTAAGTCCCATAGTGCTCAGAGCCATTTTTTGAGCCCTCGTGCTCTCGACGGGCAGCCGATCCCTCTTCCCCACCAGTTATACCCAACCTGCATACACTGTCGCTTGTGGACAAGCAAACACCTCAGCATATGCCTTATGAAGCTGTGAGGGGTGTTCATAAGAAAAGGCACGAAACAGCACCGTGGGAATAATTTAAGTTTTTATTGAAAAGGAACTACCTGAGGCGTGAGTACAACTATCCCACTGCTTCACGAGCCGAATTCCTGTGGGTGTGGCAGAAGCCAGTTCTCCACTGCGACCTTCAGTTCATGTTACGAGTTGAAGCGCTTCCTTTCCAGATGTTTTTTAGCAGACCAGACACCTGAAAGTCACAGGGCTACACGTGCGGGCTGTAGGGTGGATGTTCAAGCTGCTCCCACTTGAACTTGGCCATTACACTTTCTACATCTACATCTACATCTACATTTATACTCCGCAAGCCAGCCAACGGTGTGTGGCGGAGGGCCCTTTACATGCCACTGTCATTACCTCCCTTTTCTGTTCCAGTTGCGTATGGTTCGCTGGAAGAACGACTGCCGGAAAGCCTCCGTGCGCGCTCGAATCTCACTAATTTTACATTCGTAATATCCTTGGGAGGTATAAGTAGGGGGAAGCAATATATTCGATACTTCATCCAGAAACGCACCCTCTCGAAACCTGGACAGTAAGCTACACCGCGATGCAGAGCGCCTCTCTTGCAGAGTCTGCCACTTGAGTTTGTTGCTAAACATCTCCGTAACGCTATCACGCTTACCAAATAACCCTGTGAAGAAACGCGCCGCTCTTCTTTGGATCTTCTCTATCTCCTCCGTCAACCCGACCTGGTACGGATCCCACACTGATGAGAAATACTCAAGTATAGGTCGAACGAGTGTTTTGTAAGCCACCTCGTTTCTTGATAGACTACATTTTCTAAGGACTCTCCCAATAAATGTCAACCTGGTACCCGTCTTACCAACAATTAATTTTATATGATCATTCCACTTCAAATTGTTCCGCACGCATACTCCAAGATATTTTACAGAAGTAACTGCTACCAGTGTTTGTTCCGCTATCATATAATCATACAACAATGGATCCTTCTTTCTATGTATTCGCAATACATTACATTTGTCTATGTTAAGGGTCAGTTGCCACTCCCTGCACCAAGTGCCTATCCGCTGCAGATCTTCCTGCATTTCGCTACAGCTTTCTAATGCTGCAACTTCTCTGTATACTACAGCATCATCCGCAAAAAGCCGCATGGAACTTCAGACACTATCTACTGTCATTTATATATATAGTGAAATGCAATCGTCCCATAACACTCCCCTGTGGCAGGCCAGAGGTTACTTTAACGTCAGTAGACGTTTCTCCATTGACAACAACATGCTTTGTTCTATTTGCTAAACACTCTTCAATCCAGCCACACAGCTGGTCTGATATTCCGTAGGCTCTTACTTTGTTTATCAGGCGACAGTGCGGAACTGTATCGAACGCCTTCCGGAAGTCAAGGAAAATAGCATCTACCTGGGAGCCTGTATCTAATAATTTCTGAGTCACACGAACAAATAAAGCGAGCTGGGTCTCATACGATCGCTGTTTCCGGAATCCATGTTGATTCCTACAGAGTAGATTCTGGGTTTCCAGAAACGACATGATAAGCGAGGAAAAAACATGTTCTAAAATTCTACAACAGATCGACGTCAGAGATATAGGTCTATAGTTCTGCGCATCTGCTCGACGACCCTTCTTGAAAACGGAGACTACCTGTGCTCTTTTCCAATCATTTGGAACCTTCCGTTCCTCTAGAGACTTGCGGTACACGGCTGTTAGAAGGGGAGCACTTTGTGTGACCTTGGAGACGTGTGGATGTCACTTATCGTTGGGCATAATCACTCCCTCCGTGAGCATTGAAGGCCGTTGGCTATTGATGGACTTGCGTAGGCTACGGAGTGTCTCACAGTACACGTCGGTGTTAACGTTTTTTTCGTATCTGAGAAGTACTTGAAAAATTTGAAGAGTATCGGACCTCGGACGTCGAAAAAGAGGGCGAACATCAACTTGCCTGCTGAGGGCACAGCTTTTAACTTTTTATGAGGGGGTGACAATGCATGCCGGTCTCGTACATACGGCCAGGAGAGCGGTGTGCTGACCACATGCCCCTCCATAACCGCATCCAGTGACGCCTGTGGGCTGAGGATGACACGGCGGCCGGTCGGTACCGTTGGGCCTTCCAAGGCCTGTTCGGACGAAGTTTAGTTTAGACAAGGCAAGCCTAGATGTCTCAGAATGTCATCCCAAAGCGGCATATGCAGAATTCAACCAGTTTGGTTGTTACGAGGTTTCGTACATTTTTATTTGAACTTCTTATATCTTTTGAATGCGGAACCATCATCTTAATGGTCTGCATCTCGTGGTCTAGTGCTTGGCGTCGCTGCGGTAGCCAACTCTGGGCAGGGCCGGAGATTTTCTTCGCTCGGGGACTGGGTGTTTTGTGTTGTCCTCCTCATTTCGTCTCATCTTCATTGACGCGCAAGTCGCCGATGTGGAGACAAATAGAAAGACTTCCACCACCACCGGGCGGCCCAGCAACTCCAGACGGGGACTCCCGGTCAGTAACGTCATCTAATAATTTTATTTTCATCGTTTTCATCTTCATCACATATTTAACACCCAGATTTTTCCGTAAGAGGGATAGTTCTACAGTTTTAATTACCACTTCAAAAATTTAAGTTATACAATTGAAATATTGTTTATTAAAACTTTCCTCCGTTGACGGAACTGCGGAAACGCAGTCTTATGGCAATTTGGGAGCAAGGATGAATTTTTCTCTGACTGCAATTGAATGATCCTCAGTTTCACTGTAAGATGATTGGTTTGGAGGCTTTCAGCCTCATCTTTACATGGACCTGTTCATATCTAAGAATTGCAGGAAGCCAGTGCATACGTAATGCAAAAGCATTACTTACTGATTACGAATTAACAACATCCTTGACCTCTTCGGGCATTGAGAAAAATTAATGCAGTTATATTCAACTAAAATGTGCAAACAAAAATACAGTTTCATGGATGATAAGCTAGAAAAAATTATACGACGATACTGTCCAATATACGTATGTTGAGCATGTTGTAAGGGTGCCGGTAATTATTTTATATTAGCGCATTCAAACTGATAAATAGACACGACGGTTTTACAGTTTATTATTCGTACAGATTAAATGATTAAATATATACAACGAGTGCATGTGTATATGTGTTTGTGTGTGTCACACTGCAATGTCCTCAAACGTATTTGCGCCACAAATGAAGTCAAAACCTTATGATGAGACCTCTATTCTAAACGGCATAGTCATGTAAAAGTCATACCAATTCAATTTCTAAAATACTACCGAGGAGTACTACTACTATTTACATCTACATCCACATGGATATTCTGAAAATCACATTTAAGTGCCTAGCAGAGGGTTCATCGAACCACCTTCATAATTCCCTATTATTCCAATCTCGTATAGCGCGAGGAAAGAACGAACACCTAAATCTTTCCGTACGAGCTCTGATTTCCCTTATTTTATCGTGCTGATTTTTTCTCCCTATGTATGTCGGCGTCAACAAAATATTTTCGCATTCACAGGAGAAAATTGCTCATCGAATTTCGTGAGAAGATTCCGTCGCAACGAAAAACGCCTTTGTTTTAATTATGTCCATCCCAAATCCTGTGTCATTTCAGTGACATTCTTTCCCCTATTTCGCAATAATACAAAGCGTGCTGCCATTCTCTGAACTTTTTCGATGTACGCAGGTCTTGGACCTCCTCTTCCCATGCGATTCCCGGCTCTTGACAGAGATAGTCTGTCATCTTGAAAACAAATTTCGTTTAATAACTCAAAAAATAAGGATGTATAGACGTATTTTCTTTCGTATGAGGAATCTGTCCGCGAATTTTTGCCTTCATTACGATAAATAAACTGTAGAAGATATGAGAAATGAAAACTTCCTTGATACAAAGTAATCGCTGCACAGAAAATGCTGTTACGATAACATCTGGTGCCCATCCTCAAACTTAATGTACACAACTGCTTTAAAAAATAGGCATAATAAAACTAGCCTCACAACACACTTACTCTTTTACGTCATTTGCTGTGAAGAACCGGGAAAATTTAAAAATAAATAGCCTCCACAATCCACGACTTAACGTTACTGCTTCACAGAAGGAAGCAAAGTACGCAGGTACAAAAACTTTTACCACCTCCCACGTGATCAAAAAGGTGCTGGCAGGTAATGGAAGTTTTAAGTACAAATTGAAATCATTTCTATTCGACGACACCTTCTACTCATCAGTTGAATTCCTGAGTGGTTGTTATGTTTATTAAATTTTGTAGGAAATTAAGTTTTAAAAAATTCAGTTATATAAACGTCTTTTAAGAAAGAGAATGTGTCTTATGTGTAAACCTGCTGACACACTGCGAGTTATCACTAATATGATCCATGGAACACGAAAAAAAACTCTATTAGTACACAACTAAATGCTATATCAGAAGGTCACCGCCCAATCATAACAATTTATATACACTTTAAATGCTTGAACTGTCTCCACAAAATAGCCTCTTGGCGTTGTTCTGAATCGGTGCACAGTGAAAGCCGCCTTTTACCAGCGGAGTACTTCACGCTTATTCGCAACCTCATATCGAACAATTACGTCGCCGAATGTCTGTTGATGTCGTAAGCCCCAACTGATTGCGTTTCGTGTAATCTCCTCTGCTTTTGAAGAAAGGTAAGAACCAGAAATTAACATCGGCCCTCAAGTGGTAGCCGGCGCCGGGCAGCACGGGACACACGCACGTTCGCCGTGTGTGCCTCTCCTCTCGGAATCTTATCCGCTGCCAAGGATCCACTACCGGGAGAGCGCGTTGCACAATGCCCCGCCAGTTTTGCGGCAGATGAAGGTCGATACAGGCAAGCCACACCTCTTCACCTTTATTTACACGCGCCGAACTGCGTCCCAATGGTCCTTCAGACAAGGACACAACAACTTATTGGCACAGCCTTGATAAATCCGCCAACATTCATTTTTCCTTATCGGTGTCATTCATTGTCGAGGGCGACAGAGGCAAATTTTGGTCCTCGTCAGCAGTAAGGCACTCGCTTATCTCTGGGTACAAGGTCGGATTTGACGCTGCTTTAGCGCTAAAACTGAGTGTTAAATGAGAGTTTGCTTTGACCGAGGTTAGTAAACGCGACTTTGCAAACTTTCCTGTTGTCTTTTCTACATCTACATCTACATCTACATTTATACTCCGCAAGCCACCCAACGGTGTGTGGCGGAGGGCACTTTACGTGCCACTGTCATTACCTCCCTTTCCTGTTCCAGTCGCGTATGGTTCGCGGGAAGAACGACTGTCTGAAAGCCTCCGTGCGTGCTCTAATCTCTCTAATTTTACATTCGTTATCTCCTCGGGTGGTATAAGTAGGGGGAAGCAATATATTCGATACCTCATCCAGAAACGCACCGTCTCGAAACCTGGCGAGCAAGCTACACCGCGATGCAGAGCGCCTCTCTTGCAGAGTCTGCCACTTGAGTTTATTAAACATCTCCGTAACGCTATCACGCTTACCAAATAACCCTGTGACGAAACGCGCCGCTCTTCTTTGGATCTTCTCTATCTCCTCCGTCAGACCGATCTGGTACGGATCCCACACTGATGAGTAATACTCAAGTATAGGTCGAACGAGTGTTTTGTAAGCCACCTCCTTTGTTGATGGACTGCATTTTCTAAGCACTCTCCCAATGAATCTCAACCTGGTACCCGCCTTACCAACAATTAATTTTATATGATCATTCCACTTCAAATCGTTCCGCACGCATACTCCCAGATATTTTACAGAAGTAACTGCTACCAGTGTTTGTTCCGCTATCATATTATCATACAATAAAGGATCCTTCTTTCTATGTATTCGCAATACATTACATTTGTCTATGTTAAGGGTCAGTTGTCACTCCCTGCACCAAGTGCCTATCCGCTGCAGATCTTCCTGCATTTCGCTACAATTTTCTAATGCTGCAACTTCTCTGTATACTACAGCATCATCCGCGAAAAGCCGCATGGAACTTCCGACACTATCTACTAGGTATTTATATATATTGTGAAAAGCAATGGTCCCATAACACTCCCCTGTGGCACGCCAGAGGTTACTTTAACGTCTGTAGACGTATCTCCATTGATAAGAACATGCTGTGTGCTGTTTGCTAAAAACTCTTCAATCCAGCCACACAGCTGGTCTGATATTCTGCAAGCGAACGAGGTATGACGCGCAAGGAAGTGCCCTAGATTTCCTTAGGATTCTCGAATACCTGCCGCAAGGTAGTCCTTTACCAACTTGTACCTGCATACCGCAACTGAAGGGCATGACCTTACGGCTTAACCGCTGGTGGCCTCATGTCTGCTGATTGTGTGGACAGTTTAACACTATGAAGTAATGCGTGTTTTGTGTGTGCAGTGACTGATAATGAGAAGTGAATGAAAAGTGTACCACTAGGCTTTTACATTATTAAATAACTTGTTTGCAAAACAGTGTTACACACTACAGATAAACCGAATGAAGTAGCACTGTTTTAAACAGCGTACCTTTGTACTCAGAAGGATAGAGGTTCCATTCTTCATCCAACTATCCTGATTTACCGTTTTCGTTGTTTCCCTAAATCACTTTGCTGCCATACCACCGCGGTCGACTACTTGTCCCATCCTTCTCAAACCAGCTGGCGAAACGTCACAAATATCGTCACAATAACATATCTTTTAGATATGTTATTCTTGTTGTTCTTAAAGTGTAACCCAGTAATACGTCCAATAACATGGCAAAAGTCATCCATGAATTACTGTAAAAACTTCTACTACTACCACCATTACTCCTGCTCCTAGGAACGGAGTGTTTCACTTATACTCCACCATCATTATTGAAGCCTTTTTCCGGGTAAAATGAAACTATATCACTGTTAAGTTCTTTAACAAGCATACGTTTCCTCTATGGTGTTATTTTGTAGGGCAGCATGACCATATCTCACGAATCAGAGGGCGAGGGGGAGGGAGAAGTACATCTGATGAACCAAAACGTTCTACAGCGCACCTATAATGGAAACTCCATACAAGACGCTAATGCAACCAATTCCAGAGCGCCGACGGGGCGTTTGGAGTTCTTACCTTACCAGGTAAGCATGACTTTGTAGATGAAAGGTTTTCAGAAACGCGCTGCTGCATCCACCACAGAGTACAGCCCTTATGGAAGTGTAACAGAGAGGCTCAGACAACTTAAGTGTAGAACTTTCAAAGGAAGTCGATGTCGTTCTTGCGATACGCTGTCGGGTTCATTTAAAAAACCGGTACTCGAATTAGACTGAGAAATTCCGCCTCAGTGCTGCAACAAGTGACGGGTCATGAGAATAGTATGAGAGAGATTAGGGCCCGTGACAATGCTTACATAGTCATTTTATTATGGATCTATTCGCAAATCAAAAAGAATGGTAGGTTTCTAACACTTGTAGAAAGTAGCCTCCACCGATCACCATACAGTGGATTGTAAAATATGCATGTAGATGTGAACGAGGATGATGACGACTGTGCATAACAGACGATACCTGCAAGGTCATGAATAGTGTTGCATTATTCCTCATTAAAGAAAAGCAGGACAGTTGGTGGCCCATCTGTATATAGCTCCTGAGCTTTTATAATACAACATTGCAAACACAGCGTAACTCCGTCTGTTATTCAAAATATACTGAGATGAAATTTCTTGACAAATCAAAATTGCATGGTGTTTCAGGTTCCAAACCCGGGTATTTGCCTCTACGGGAAACTCTCATACTGATTGAGCCGTTCCGATTAGGTCCAGTCAGTTACAAGGATTCAGTCTGCCAGCATCTGTCTCCAAATATTACGAACTCCACAGAGTGATTTAGCTATAGCTGCACGCATGGAATATGTCTTCAATCGTATAAGATACCGTAATTTTGTTTTCTCCCAGATGAATTGTGACAAAGTTCTCATTAAACGACGTATGGTCTCTCTTCATAGCTTTATTACTTGCAGAGATATTGGTATCAACTTCACTTTTCAGACAGAACTGTAATAATTTTTGTTGCTAGTTCTAAAAAGAGCCTATGACCACATTCGTTCGTGGTTTCCTTTTAGTTGTTGTTATTGATATGATTTTACGGTGTAAGCGTGTGCCTTGACATTAAACTCATAACGCGAAATTGTTTAACACTCTTCATATCTCAGTTTCCTGTTTATTTTCCAGCCGTCCACTGTGGCTGAGAGGTTCTAGGCGCTTCAGTCCGGAAGCGCGCTGCTGCTACGGTCGCAGGTTCGAATCCTGCCTCGGGCATGAATGTGTGTAATGTCATTAGGTTAAGTTAGGTTTAAGAAGTTCTAAATCCAGGGGACTGATGACCTCAGATGTTAAGTCCCATAGTGCATAGAGCCATTTGAACCTTTTTTTCAGTTTTCCAACGTGTGCCTTTCCTTCAATGATCTGGCAGAAACAAGAACAGAACTGTTACCGTAGTTAACTGGTGAATCCTCGGTATATGTCGCAAAATTATGTTGTCCTCCAGTTGGTATGTCGGTCCAGCTATACGTTATAACCAAGTGTGATTAGTATCAGTTTTAGGCTGAATAATTCTCCAGTATTCCGCTATAGTAACTAGACTCTGCCGGCCGCGGTGGTCGTGCGGTTCTAGGCGCTCCAGTCCGGAGCCGCGCTGCTGCTACGGCCGGAGGTTGGAATCCTGCCTCGGGCATGGATGTGTGTCATGTCCTTACGTTAGTTAGGTTTAATTAGTTCTAAGTTCTAGGAGACTGATGACCACAGCAGTTGAGTCCCATAGTGCTCAGAGCCATTTGAACTATTTTTTAACTAGACTCTCTTAGCCGAGTCAAATTGGAGCGCCCCATCAACGTGACTCGACAGTTCTGTACGAAAACACGATCTTCCGCGTAAGACAGCAATAGATTTCGTGTTTTGTGTGTGTGTGTGTGTGTGTGTGTGTGTGTGTGTGAAATCTTATGTGACTTAACAGCTAAGGTCATCAGTCCCTAAGCTTACACACTACTTAACCTAAATTATCCTAAGGATAAACACATGCCCGAGGGAGGACTCGAACCTCCGCCGCGTCCAGCCGCACAGTCCATGACTGCAGCGCCAGAGACCGCTCGGCTAATCTCGCGCGGCGATTTCGTGTTCAAAAGACATAAATCCTAAGTTCAGAATACTGTTATTTGCTGGCAACACCGTTTGTCTCTCTCAGAAATACGATATTAGCTGCAGAAATAGAAACAGAAACATTTGAAAAATTCATGCCGGTAATCCCTTTAATTAATGTAGTTATAAAAAGATCTTATACCTCATTTACTGTGGACAGTTCATTTGGGTGAAAACAGAACTGGGGTATCTCAAACGGTTCAGAAAGTATCCGAGGCGAAAAGCTAAACTGACTCAACCTTCGTAAAAGGCCTCCTGCTCGTCTTGCTGGGCTAGAAACTTGGGAGAAGGGACAGAATGTGAGGCGTCCTGGTTGCAGTCCTGATCGGAAAAAGAAAAGAACTCGCTTGCAGACTGAAAAAATAGTTCTTGCGTATAGAGTTTAATTACCTGGATAAACAGCAGGCAAAGAGGCTCACCCTGTGCTCCTTTCCCGGAGTCAGACATTGGATTCGCTATTGCTCTGTCACTGTCGCCAAGTGTGCGGGAAGCTAGGCTGGCGCGGCATGGTGTGAGCATGTGACACGAGTCACAGACCGAACACACGTCACCGTGCCTGGCCGCGCACTCGCCACACTCACCTCACGTGAAGGATGCGCGTTTAACGTACCCTCCGTAATAAACGACTTAATACAATGAACACCCTACCCATAATGCACAACTAATGAAGCATCTGGCGGTGAAGGTCAAAGGATTCGACCTCTCGTGCTACGAACAGCTGTTCGAGAATATGAAGCCTCCATGCTACCGCAGATGGAGACCGTGTTATATGTGGATCTGAGTGGGGCACCGTGGGACATATTTACGTATAGGCTGATCCAGAAGAATTCTAGGAGTTGATAGTACAGAATAATTCGAATAAAACATGCCATATAGTATGTGTTTACAGGGATACAGCTGGTTACAGAGATAATTTTTCATTTCACGTGTTGGTACAACAGCTACTATGGGTTTATTTCTCGATTATCATTTTGGTTTTGAAGTTCAAGTTGTGAAGTTGTATCTGGGTTCACAGAACTGAATTTTTCAAAAAAATGGCTCTGAGCACTATGGGACTCAACTGCTGAGGTCATTAGTCCACTAGAACTTAGAACTAGTTAAACCTAACTAACCTAAGGACATCACAAACATCCATGCCCGAGGCAGGATTCGAACCTGCGACCGTAGCGGTCTCGCGGTTCCAGACTGCAGCGCCTTTAACAGCACGGCCACTTCGGCCGGCTGAATTTTTCAACTAGGACTATGGTTAGCTGGCTAATTCTGCTGTAGTTATGAAAAGAGCTTATTTACAAATCCTGAGGATGCCGATATGGTATTTGTGCACTGGTTTTGCAAGGGAAACGCTGCTACTGCGAGAACAGAATACGCTAGATGATTTCCTAGCTGCAAGTACCAGATTCAAGAGTATTTATTCCTGCTCTAAGGAAACTACGCGAGTGTGGTGTAGTGACCAGAAGACGTATTCCATCCGAACGTGCAAATGAAGAGTTCGTGTATTAAGAGGAAGATATTACTCAGTTTGTAGAACGCAATCCTTGAACAAGCACACGCAGAATTTCTGCGACGCATCGTTATTCCACATACAACAATGTAAGCACGGCCTCTGCCTCTGTCATTTGCAGCAGATTCAACACCTTCGAGGAGGAAATGAAAGTATGAAAGTTTGCCATTTACCAATTGCAGGACACCAAGTAATCACATTAAAAGAGCGCACCGATGAAGCCACTTTCCCTCGTGACGGTATCAACAATAGACGTCCGACGGAAATCCACATGCTTTTGTGGAGATACGTTCTCAAGTAAGCTTTTCTGTAAATGTGTGATGTACGACAGACGTTCAGTTCATTGGGCCTGTTGAGTTACCGCATCGTCTTACGGAGCCCCCATATCGAGACATTTTCGAAAGCGAGCTTCCGGCATTACTGGAACAGCTGCCTTCGGCTACTGGGGTTCTTCCAGCATGACCGGAAAATGGATCGGCAGTAGTGGTCACGTTCCTTGTCCACCAAGGTCCCCGGATCCTATCCCTTTAGTTTTTTTCCTGTAAGGACGGTTGTAAGTCTACGAAGACAGAGTACAACACAACAGACGAACTTATCATCCGGATTATGAATAGTGTTGCTCATAGAAAAGAACGAAAAGACGACAGAAGTGCTACATGTGGTGTTTTCAATAGCTGGAGCCCACCGAAGATCACCTTGCAGACATTTATTTAAGCAACTCGGGATCTTCACAGTACCTTCGCAATACAAATATTCACGAATGAAATTTGTCATTAATAACCCATCCCAATTCAAAAATAAAAGCGAGAAGCATAGCTACAACACTAGAAGAAAGGATGATCTTCACTATTCTGGATTAAATCTCACTTTGCCACAGAAAGAGATGAATTATGCTGCCACAAAAATCTTTGGTCATTTATTAAAAGTCTGGCAGATAGGCAACCAACATTTAAAAGCAAATTAAAAGAATTTCTGAATGACAACTCCTTCCACTCAATACATGAATTCTTAGATATGAAGTAAAAAAAATTATTTTGTGTAAAGAAAACTTATGTTAAAGTGACACGTTCCACATCATTACGAAATGTCGTATTCATGATCTATGGAACAAGGATTAATGTATGTATGTATTCAACTGTGCATGAAAGTCTGAGGTGGGACTTATGAAGGTCGACTTTGAACTTAATCATTTGCCCCCGCTTAACATCAAATGGTTCAAATGGCTCTGAGCACTATGGGACTTAACTTCTGAGGTCATCAGTCCCCTAGAACTCAGAACTACTTAAACCTAACTAACCTAAGGACATCACACACACCCATGCCCGAGGCAGGATTCGAACCTGCGACCGTAGCGGTCGCGCGGTTCCAGACTGTAGCGCCTAGAACCGCTCGGCCAACCAGCCGACTGCTTAACATCTCCGAATATTTATTTGCATCCAGCCTCGCAGTTGTATCTGTATGATCAAGAAAAAACGGACACGCATTATATGGAATCCTTTTATTCGAACTCCTTGAACACCCTGTATGCTTCCACATTCCGCTAGCCGCTGTACAGAGTACGGCGCTGAGTACTTCCGACTAATATTGCGGATTTTCTGTAGTATTCCATTCGCGAGGGAAAATGAGACTCTGTAAGTCTCGGTATGCGCCTTAATCACTCTCATCTTATCCTCTTGATCCCTGGGTGAGGTATACGATGCAAGCAGTAGAACTAGGACACAGGTTTCCTTGAATACCAGGCCTCTATATTTATATATCAGTGTTTCGCAGAAAAACATGTCGGCTTTCTTCCACAGATTACCATTTCGGATCCCTGAACGTCTGCATTACACTTTCATTTGGGCTATCCCAGCCTGTTACGGTCCTTCAGCCACGACGCTGAATTCGGTCGGAGTCTGCTTTCACGCCTACTTGGAAAGAACTTCAAACGCCGGAGCAGTGCTCTAGATTTCGTCACACTAACGTCTTTTTTATGACCTAGATGCGCTGCACTTCCCATGAACCCTTTGTACTTGTCTTCCCTACTATTGATTTTAATATTTCTGTATAATATAACCGCGAAATGTTTAACTTTGTCACGGCCTCGCAAGTTTATACCACTAAACTTGTAGTCGAATAGGTCGGGTTATTTCTCTTCGTTGTGGACGTTATGCTGATCGTATCTACATTTAAAGCGACCTGGCACATACGTTGTGTACCAGATGGAATGGTCAATGTTCAGGAATACGGCAGGAACGATCATTCGAAGCAAAATAGTAAACATGGGCTCTAAAATGCATGCCTTAAGCATTATGAGCACTATTTCATCTTCTATGCAGTGAAACAAATCTCTTTTACTTCAAGATCTTTGCTTTCTTCATTTGGAGAAGTGGGAGTATGAACTAAAACACGAAAAAAATCTAGCAAAGATCGTTTCTAACACATCCCTGAATATTGAGCACTTCTTCTGTGGTATTTGTACACTGGTGCGTGTTGTGGTTTACCATTTTTGGTTCGAATGGGATAGGATGCTCTTAAGAACTATCAATCATCATAGCAAAAATCGCGAAAATACAGAAAATATTAAGAAGAGATTCTTTACAACTTACATATTCTGTAACAGTCTAATGTTAGTTAGTGCATCAATCAGTGTAATCATGACTAATGGATAGATATTATAAGCATCTTGAACTACAAGCGTAAAATGCGGATCTTCACATTTATAGAACAATTAAACTACGAAGAGATATTAGTACGTGAAGATAAAATGTTTTCTTCTCTAGCCGGCTCGTGTGGCCGAGCGGTTCTAGGCGCTTCAGTCTGGAACCGCGCGGCCGCTACGGTCGCAGGTTCGAATCCTTCCTCGGGCATGGATGTGTGTGATGTCCTTAGGTTAGTTAAGTTTAAGTAGCTCTACGTTCTAGGGGACTGATGACCTCAGATGTTAAAGTCCCATAGTGCTCAGAGCTATTTGAACCATTTTTTTCTGCTCCATCTGTTCTCTTCCTTGCAGACACATTTCTACTGATATAGACACCGACACAGCGGGTTTTCTAACAAAACCTGGAGTTTAGAATCAGTTGCTCAGAAATGAAATTATGTATTGCTTTCCACAGACAAGAAAAGATCAGAAGTGGCGTGATAACCTCGCAGAACAGATATTTCACTAGAAAACATCTTTAAAAAAGGGTACCTCAAATACTTAAAAAGGTAGCAGCTGACAGGAGAAGGGTGTGATAGAAAGTTGTGTGTGTGTGTGTGTGTGTGTGTGTGTGTGTGTGTGTGTGTGTGCGCGCGCACGCTCATGCATGTGCGCAAGCTGTGGGGAAGGGAGGTATTGGGGGGAGGGGGGGGGGGGAAATCCACTGTTGTTATCGTCACATGCAGATTCACTCTTGACGGGCACTTCATCATGTTAGCTAATTTAGAACATTTGAATCCTATTTCAAGCGCGTTAGTAAACAGCGCCAGCAGTACATCACCAAACAGTATGAATAGTCTGTTGTAACATGTATTTTCACATTAGCATCTAGCACTTGGCTGTAAGAGAAAAACAGTCGTAAAAAATATATTTTTCAGTCCTTCTGAACAACAAATTTATCTTTTCCGGGAGAGAATGGCTCTGAGCACTATGGGACTTAACATCTATGGTCATCAGGCCCCTACAACTTAGAACTACTTGAACCTAACTAACCTAAGGACATCACACAACACCCAGTCATCACGAGGCAGAGAAAATCCCTGACCCGCCGGGAATCGAACCCGGGAACCCGGGCGCGGGAAGCGAGAACGCTACCGCACGACCACGAGCTGCGGACTTTCCGGGAGAGAACAGAAAGGCACTCCCAGGAGCACGTCACTGCGTATTACAGTGAACTGATATGGGACGCCTTTGGCAACAAGATTTTTCTAAGTTAGACTAGTCATGGAAGCTCATCTTTGTCGAAAGCTATTGACAGATTTGTGGTAGTCACTTTCCGTCTTTCTGTTAGAAGATGCGTCCTTTTCTTTCTGATAATTTCAAGAATGACTAAGCACAATCCGCTGTTATAACTACCAAGAAAGACACGTGATAGCAGCATCACTTCCAATCTGTTGGTGGAGGCTACCAAGATGTGAGGCTATCCACTGAATTTTGTCGCCCTCAACAGAGGTGAAACGTGAATACGTCTTTGCGATTATTTTTTACAGTTTCAAAATGGCTTTGTCTGTGACTCAGTGTTTCAAGCGACTGTTTTGGGGGATCTCTTTCATTCGATGGTCATGATCATTCGTTAATTTGATGAAATAAGCCACGAAATAACATCTCTCGAGAAGCTAAATCGGCCCAAACACACAGCACAAACATTTTAAAACGTAAAAGCGATGAAACGGTATTTTGTGTTCGGAGAATTATGGAAGAAGATACCCTCTGTACTTAACACCACTTTTATTGTGCGTTTAGAATTAAATCCGCGAATGTCTCTCAGATATTTCATGAGAGCCGTTTTGATGAGAAAATTTGTATGACGCAAAACCGTTAAGACAGGAACGGAAAGGTCAGCCCTTGGAGTTCTGTCAACAGTCACAGCTTTCCGGAAAATCACAACTAAGATTCAACATCGGAATAAGCATTGAGACAAAAGAGAATAGAAGCTTTTGCGATGTAGTGCTACAGAAGAACGTCGACAATTAGGTGGATGGATCGAATAACAAATGAGAAGGTACTAAAACGAACTGGAGAGAAAAGAAATTTTTGCCAAAATGTGACTAAAAGGAAGTATCGGTTGATAGGACACATCCCGAGGAATCAAGTGATCGTCAGTTTAGTAACGGGAGGAAGACTGAGGTGTAAGGGTACCATTGTCGAAACCTTCCCTTAGACAGAACAGCTCAATTCCGCAATTGTGACATCGATGGTCTTCGAATGTTCAGGGCGTTACAGGCTCCCGTACACGATCAAACAACTTGTCAAAGCGTCACGTGTCTGTTAAATTATTTGGCACTGTGCTGTTTTGTCTGACGTGTTTGCAAAACTTAGACCGTCTGTGAGAGAAATTTTGACTGGCTTCCGATTTGAAAAACAGGTTTGGTTGTTTACGCATGAGTTTTTCAAACAGAAGCGATTTGCTTACCGGTCTTCGAAGATGTCGGACCTGACGATGTTCATGTTTCGCCTCTCATTTTCAATTAAAAAGTTTTTTATTACGCCTAATCTCTTACCATAGTGGGTTTTATAACTGGCGTACGAGGCCAAAAGATTTTATGAACAATAACAAAATATCATAGTATGTTACCAAACATTACACAGGCAGACGTAAAGAAAATAAAATCAATATTTTATGCACGATGTCGAGGGGGAGTGTAATAAAATAATATTGTCTACCAACATTCCATTTATTGCTTCGCACATTTTCACAATAACGGCAATCAATTTACGAGGTGCAATGTAAGATACAAATTTTAAATCCTCGGTATATTACAGATAATCGTTGAGAAACTGGAATAGATTTTCGCATAATAGTCTTTTTCAATATGGGGGCGATGTACCTATAACAGGTTATTAAATGTTTGACTCACCATTCGGAGAAGATGATGTTATCATCAGGTTCTGAATGTAATATTTTCTTTAGCATTTTTTCATGGGCATGTTTATTATCTTCCAATTTCAGCCATAACCTGGACTAGTGTCTTGTTTTCCTTTTCTTCTTTATTCACAGCTGATTGGTTGGTTGAGTTGGGGCAGGGGACCAAACAGCGAGGTCGTCGGTCTCATGGGATTAGGGAAGGATGGGGAAGGAAGACAGCCGTGCCCTTTCAAAGGAACTATTCTGACATTTTCCCCGAAACAATCTCGGTTTGTGCATCTGCACGCTTGTTTGACAAACATGTGGATAATTTGCTCGTGTACAGGTGTGTTAACCGTAAGACTGCCGGGTACCGATGACGGTGGACTGGTAGAGACACACACACACACACACACACACACACACACACACACACACACAGAGAGAGAGAGAGAGAGAGAGAGAGAGAGAGAGAGAGACTGTCCCGAGCGTGAAAGTTGGACTGCGGTCGTGTATGAGAAGAAAAGTGATTTGCGGAGGGAACATACTGTGTATAATTGTGAAGAATCATTAGAGGCGAAGATGTATTTAAATATATACAGGAAGCACTATTGTGGATTTATTTGTGAGGAACTTTAAATATAAGGTGTCGTATAGAGGTGGCATGGATTTGTTGGATGAAGCTACTTTATTCGAAAACGATTCACCGTTATCACTGACCTTACTCGACGGCACGATTTTCACAATTAGTTCTGAAAATTCGGTGAAAAAATGAACTGTGCCTATATTTTTGAGTTTCTTACATAAAGTTGTGCGAATTGTCAATATCGTATAATGTATGTCCGTATTTATAATACCGTTGCGTCTACTGCCATCATCAGATCAATCTTAGATCCTGTAAAACAAGGTTAAATGTTAGTATCAATCTTTTGTGCTTATTTTAGAAGTTGTGTGTTTTGATCTAATGATGGCAGCAGCTGAAACGACGTTACAGATAGACATTAAGAGTCCTGCAAAGTTTTATTCGGAAAACATCGATATTCTTGAGCCAGTTAATAACTAAAACGCATTTTTACATCAGAGGAAGAACCTGCAACTAACGCAGCACTCTCTTCCCCAAGCTGTAAAAACAAATGGTTCACCTGCATTACTACACATTCTGGAGCTACTTCTACAACAAACTTCTACATCCAGCAGCAAAAGAAACGTCGAAAAAATCGCGCGACGAGTCTGAAAATGAAACTGTCACAAAAGCAGAAAATGAATTTTTCGATTCTGAATCAGATTCTGGAGATCCCGACATGGAACCACAACGAAGTGGTTTTTCATAATCATCAAAGTCAATTCTTCCAAAACAGAAAAGAAGCCTTCTGAAGCGAGGTTTTAAAAAGCATTGCGGTAGAAACCAGTGTAAAAACAGCAAATGGTACATTTCTTTTACACATGACAAAGAACTGCAGCAATAATTGTTTTTGAATTTCAGATTTATCTTCTATTTGTAAAGCATTTTAATCTCAAATGACGAATAATGCTTTCATTCGTGTAAATATATAGCAGTTCGAATGAATGTTTTTATTTGTCACCTACGAATAAAGACTAACAACTTTTAATCGGGTTCGTTACTCGTCATTTGAGTACTTTTTCGCCCAATTATGCTCGTAATTCGTTGGCAACTGTATATAGAAGTTCATAAATCCTGGTCTGAAGCAAAATGACATATTCCATGGTAACCAGCGTGGATTGCGAAACCATCGATCATGTGAAACCAAACAAACACTTTTTACACATAACACCCTGAAAGCCATATATCAAAATATGTCGATGCTTTATTTCTTGACTTCGTGTATTACGTGAAATTTGCGACGGGAATAAGGACTTTTTAGTAGGGAGGAAGCAGCATGTTATCATAGAGGGAGTCATCAATACATGTAGACGAAAACTCGGAAGTGCCCAGACCGTGGAGACAATTTCAGTAGCAACTTCAGACTTTCTGTTGGCGCAGCCATTATCTACACTGAAATACGGTATGACAAAATCTGCACAAATACTCAGTTGCATCTTCATAAGATATCAAAGTGTTAAAAAAGATTGACAACTTGCTTTAAACGTTCAGTAATGTAAAATTATACACTTAACAAAACGAAAAAACACAGTATTGTATGACTACGAGTCACTGTCAGAATCGGTCATCTCATACAAATACCTGCATGTAGCAAGGATCGAAATAAAACTGTCACATAAAGTCAATCACAGATAAAGCTTGTGGCAGACTTCCGTTTACAAATAGAATACTCGTGAGTTGCAGTCAATCCACAAAGCAGATTGCTTACAGATCACTCGTATGACCGATTCTAGAATATTGCTCAAATCTGGGGGACCCATACAATACAAGATTAACAGGGAATATTGAATGCACCCAAATAAGGGCAGCATGATCGGGCACACGACTGTTCGCCTAATTGGAAAGTGAAACAAAAATGATGAAAAACCTGAACCAGCACACGCTTGACAATAGGCCCAAACTACCCGAGAAAGCCTTCTTACAAAATCTTCTAGAACCAATTTCAATGACTCTAAGACCACGCTACAAGCTGCTACTTATTGCTCTCGTAGTAACTGCGAGGACATGATGAGACTAATTAAAACGCACATTGGTGTTTAAACAACCATTCTTCCCGTGCTCCATATGGGGAAGGGAACGTGAAGAAGCCGTAATAACTCTGCCGTGTTCTTCGCAGTGGTTTGAAGAGTAAGGATGTAGATGTAAACGTCTGTCGCCCCCAACAGAGTGGTAACGCAGTAGGGGGTTTTCGTACCCCTTAACTCTGAACTGTTTTTGTGTTCGATCTGTCGCGATTTTCTTTTCAGAACATCCTATGTGATGTGGCTCAAATTTTTTTGTCTCAACACGAATAAAGAAGGTGCTGATGAGTCCCAGTCGATGTAGATGATACCAGGTGGCTTAATTAAAGAGCAACTACTTACGGAGGCCCATTGTCAGTTGCAATTGTAGTATGCCAGCAAAATTTCGTACTTCCGCTAATGCGTTAATACGGAACCAATTTACGCTAGAAAAAAATTAGTTCCCTTTTTGCCCACCAGGTGTAAATTTGGCGATGTATAGCATCTCGTCGACGTCTCCAGTGCTTATATATATATATATATATATATATATATATATATATATATATATATATATATATATATATATATATAGTGTAAGCGGCGGTTAATAATAAAACCAAAATTATGCCTTTCTCATTCGTTTAACCTTTTCTGCCCACGTCCCGTTCCTAATCCATTACATATGGAAACATTGCAGAGCGGGGTAGCCGCAGCGTCTCAGGCACCTTGCCACGGTTCGCGTGGCTACGCCCGTCGTAGATTCGAGTCCTCCCTCGGGCATGGGTGTGTGTGTTGTCCTTAGCGTCAGTTAGTTTAAGTTAGATAAAGTAGTGCGTAAACCTAGGAACCGATGACCTCAGCAGTTTGGTCCCATAAGAACTTACCACCACCATCACCACCACGATGTGTCTTTCTAGCATTCACAGCGTCAGATTTGCACCTGGTGGCCAAAATTGGACCTAATTTTTTCCTCATGGTAAATCGGTTCTGCATTAACGGATTTAGAATATCTACCAAGTTTCGGTGCCATACGATAGTTGCAGCTCACATTGGACCTCTGTGAGTAGCAGAACTGTAGTTATAAACATCCGGTACTACGACGTGTTGTTTGTGCCAGCGCATTACTTGCACCTGTATCTTCAGGTACGTCACCCGACTTGCGAGTTCCCATCATCAGATAAAGAAGCTCTCAGTGATTACAGCCCTCTATGACACGTGTCCAGCTGGAGTGGACGTGTCGGGCAATGCACTCCCGGTTTCCGCGAGCGGAGCACAGCTTTTAGCGCTCCCAACAACGGCTGCGCATTACCACAAAGAAAGCAAAGAGCGGGCGGTACGCGCTTTCTGCTGGAGCCGTGGCATGACGAACGATGCGTCTGTCAGAATAGCTCGGGCGCCGGTGTTTGTTCGGCCGCCAAAGCGGCGAACACGTGGAGCAGCGGCCGGCCAGCCTTAATTACCAAACCGCGAGCCGGCAGCTGGCCTTGAGGCCCACCGAACAGAGCGCGCGGCCTCGACATTCGCGTCGCAGGCTTCACGCTTGATGGCCGATTCTGCACGCCGCGTCGCTTTGTGGCCGAACCTATCGGAACACAGCAGAAATAAATCGAAGGAAAGAACTGCTGTGACATAACACACAACCGCCACGGAGGGGGGGGGAGGGGGGGGGAGGGGGGGGGGAGGGGGAGGGTACTCTCCACCTATCACGTAATAGATGCACAGGAGAAGCCCTCCGGCCTGCGCTTGCCAACATCGAAGAATAAAATTCGTCTACAGTTTCTCTGAAACTGAGGAAATTTTAATTTGCTATAAAGAATGGGAGCTCTCTCTGTATGCGAATAAAGGCAAGACAATGTCCACAACAAATCGGTCTGCAAATTTAAATACCTGGGAACTACTACAAAATCTTTGGGAAACAACTACAACAATATGAGGCCCCTACACTAATACTGTAAGATGAAGATGGAAGAATGACACACAGTAACAAGGAAAATGCAGAAATCATGGCAAAAACATTTAACAAACTTCTGAATTGCGAGGAACCCAAAGAACCCTTACAAATCAACATAAATACCCCAATAAAAACCAAACCAAACAAATTAGACCCTCCAACTTTCCAAGAAGTAGAAACAATTCTTAAAGAACAAAAAAATTATAAGGCATGTGGAGAAGATCAGGTTTTTGTTGAAATGTGGAAATGTGCAAGTGACACAGTCAAGACCTCCTTACACATGGTTCTAACAAAAATTTGGGTAACAGAACGATTTCCCGAACATTGGACCATAGCTATCATCCACCCACTACACAAAAAGGGAGATAAGAGCAACCCAGACAACTACAGAGGAATCTCTCTCCTAGATTGCACATACAAAATTCTATCCAAGATCCTATATGAAAGAATCAAGGAGCAATTAGAACAGGAGTTAGGGGAATATCAGGGAGGCATCAGAACATGGAGAAGCTGTACAGAGCAGATAATTAGTTTAAAATTGATTATGGCATACTACAAGAAACGGAACAAACCTTTGGCAATAACATTTGTAGATTTTAAGAAGGCATATGACTGTCTCCACAGACCTTCAGTATTAAAAATTTTAAGAAATCTAGGACTCCATCCAAAACTAATTAAAATAATACAACTCACTCTAACCAACACCAAATCAAAAGTGAAGTTTAGAGGAGAAATTTCGGAACCATTCCTCATAAAAACAGGCTTAAGACAAGGTGACTGCCTATCACCATTACTGTTCAACTGTGCACTGGAATAGATAATAAGAGAATGGTACAAGGACAATCCAAAGAGGATAAGAATTGGTAGTGGAAAAGATGATATTAGCTTAAACTGCTTGGGATTCGCTGATGATCTTGCTCTCCTAGCCAACACCGTTCAAGAAGCCAGGCAACAAGTGAAACCACTACAAGAAATAGCAGAGAAAGTAGGCCTTAGAATGTCATTTGAAAAAATGGAGATTATGCTAACTGATCCACCACTTGCAAACAAAATTACAATAGGAGAACGGGAAATCAAAATTGTTGATAAATTTAAATATTTAGGCGAAACAATAACATACAATCTAAATGAGAAGCCATCATGGAAGAATAGAATAAAAAAACTGAACTATGCAAATTACATTACCAAAACTACATACAACAAAAAAGCCTATCTATAGATGCAAAATTAAAACAATATAAAACAGTTACACAACCAGAAATAACGTAAGCAGCTGAAACTATCTTCAAAACAACTAACACAGCAGAAATTGACAGAAAACTAAAAATAGAAAGAAGAATAATTGGGACATGTATAAATAAACAGTATGAAATAAATGGACATTGGAGAATAACATCAAATGAAACAGTATATAAGAAAATAGAACCAGTCATGAGCACAATCAGGAAGAAACGCATCTCATTCTTTGGACATCTGATGAGAACTCCAGAAAACAGAATTAGTAAAAAAAAAAAATTGTGGAATAGCAAGAGCGACATTAAATGGATCACAGAAATTAAGGAAGATAAGAACTTCAAATTACAATAGATGACCTAAAAAACAAGACAGAGAAAACCAGAATACTGCAAGACCCACAAACCAGACTACAAATGAAAACCAGTACAGGAAGAGTTGTCTCAGATGAAGAAAGAAAGAAAATATCTGAAAGAATGAAGAAATATTGGGCAGACAGAAGAGCAAAACACCTTTAATATAAGAATAGACTCTAATAATTATATTACCTAACATCATATTAAGTTATTGTTGAACCAAATTGTATCCCTGTGTAACAACTTGTTTAGAACTTTGCATTTTTGACTAGAGTGGCCCAATGAAGGCCATAAAATAAATAATAATAATAAAAAATAATAATAAACCTGGGGTCGTACATACAGAGGGACGGAGGACTGGAAAGCGAGATACAACACCGAGTAAATTGCGGTTACAACAACTGTAGGAAAATGAGTGGAGTGTTGTGTTACAAGAAGGTGAGCATTGGGTTGAAAGGGAAAGTGTACAAGTCGGTAGTAAGGCCTGCTATGATATACGGGGCAGAGACACGGCAAGTCACAGTAGCCCAGGAAAGGAAGATGGAAGTGGATGCTGAGGTGGATGTGTGGGGTAACAAGGAAGGACAGGATTAGGAATGAATTTGTTAGAGGAGCTGTGAAAGAGGGACCCATGGGGAAAAAGATATAAGAGAGCAGACTAAGGTGATATGGACACTTACAGAGAAAAGGGGACGAGTATATCGGAAACAGAGTTGAAGATATAAAGATTGAAGGAGCGAGAAGAGGACCGAAGATGAGGTGGAAGGATAAGATATCCGGGGACCTAAGGGAGAAAGGATGGAAGAAGGAAGAGGCAATGGATAGAGTACTATGGAGGAGAAGGATCCAGAAGAGCAACGGCGATCCTACGTGACGTGGAACAAGGCGATGATAAAGAAGAAAGAAGAAGAATGTCCACAACAAATATTAGTACGACAATAGTATCGGAGAATAGAGGTAAAGCAGTGTAAGTATTCAGGGGTAATACTAAGAAGCGATCATAGACATTCAAAAAGAAAAAGGAAGGCTACTCGGATACTTTTAGGATGAATTCCTTTTACTCACCACAGGCGCAAAGAGATAAACAATGCGAGTACTTTGTTGAACACGTTGTTGCAAGTAACACATTACATACTTTTTATATTTAAATGATTAGATTACATTAGATGTGGAATAACAGCCGATGCCTATCACAATAGAAAGCGATTTTATTTAACACAAGATCAGTTTCGGGCTTTTGCCCATCTTCAGGTGGTCTGCATTTATGCATATGTTTCCGCACTCAGTGCTGGAGATCCCCGTTTAAATCAAAAACTAATAATATGATGGTCGCTAAATAGGCAGTAATGAAATATTTGGAAATGATTCATTTCTGTCTATTTACTCATCGCATCTTTGTTTTTTATTTAAACAGTGATCTCCAACACTGAGTGTGGAAATACGTATTGTTGTTGTGGCCTTCAGTCCAAAGACTGGTTTGATGCAGCTCTCCATGCTGCTCTATCCTGTGCAAGCCTCTTCATCTTCGAGTAACTACAGCAACCTACAGCCTTCTAAATCTGCTGACTACGTTCGTCGCCGGCCGGTGTGGCCGTGCGGTTCTAGGCGCTACAGTCTGGAACCGCGTGACCGCTGCGGTCGCAGGTTCGAATCCTGCCTCGGGCATGGATGTGTGTGATGTCCTTAGGTTAGTTAGGTTTAAGTAGTTCTAAGTTCTAGGGGACTGACGACCACAGATGTAAAGTCCCATAGTGCTCAGAGCCATTTGAACCATTTGACTACGTTCATCTCTTGGTCTCTCTCTACGATTTTAATTTCCCTCCAGTCCTAAACTGGTGAGTCCTTGATGCCCCAGAATGTGTCCTACCAACCGTTCGCTTCTTCTAGTCGGGTCGCTCCAATTCTATTCATTACGTATCTATCCATCTAATCTTGAGCATTCTTCTGTAGCACCACTTCTTGTCTAAACTGTTTGTCGTCCATCTTTCACTTCCACACATGGCTACACTCCATACAAATACTTTCGGATACTCTTCCTGGCACTTAAATCTATACTCGACGTCAACAAATATCTCTTCTTCAGGAAAGCTTTTCTTGCCATTGCCAGTCTACGTTTTATATCCTTCCTTCTTGGACCATCGTAAGTTATTTTGCTTCCCAAATAGCAAAACGCATCTACTATTTTGTCTCGTTTCCTAATCTAATTCCTTCAGCATCACCTAATTTAATTTGATTATACTCCATTATCCTCGTTTTGCTTTTGTTGGTGGTCATCTTATATCTTCCTTTAGCACACTGTCCATTCCGTTCAACTGCTCTTCCAAGTCCTTTGCTCTGTCTGACAGAACTACGATGTCATCGGCAAACCTCAATTATAGTCCAAAGTTTACTTTTGTTTCCTTTACTGCTTGCTCAATATACATATTGAATAAGATCGAGAACAGGCTACAATCCTTTCTCAGTACCTTCCCAACCAATGCTTCTCTTTGGTGCCCCTCGGCTCCTATAACTGCGATCTGGTTTCTGCACAAATTGTAAATAGCCTTTTGCGCCCTGTATTTTACCCCTGCTACCTTTAGGATTTGAGAGAGAGTATTCCGGTCAACATTGTCAAAAGCTTTCTCTAAGTATACAAATGCTGTAAATGTAGGCTTCCCTTTCCTTAACCTATCTTTTATGAGAAGTCGTAAGGTCAGTGTTGCCTCCCGTGTTCCTACATTTCTCCTGAATACAAACTGATCTTCCCCGAGGTCGGCGTCTACCAGTTTTTCATATGTATATGAATGTAAACCTCCCGGAGACTGGCAAAAGCCCGAAACCGGTCGTGTGTTAAATAAAATAACCTACTGTGACTGGTAGCGGTTATTAATCTACACCCTATAAAGGAACAGTCACTGAGTTCACGTGCATCCGTTATGCATAAAATACATAAACGTTAGATGTATTTTTGTTCCACTGATCCATTGTGAGGAAATACTTAAGTATATAGAACACGTCATAGAACAAGACTATCTAAAATATATTTGCAAAAAAAGTGGGGGGGGGGGGGGGCACTCTAATGTGTTTTCCACAGATCTCAAGTGAGACGGTGCTCATGGTTGTGCAAGACGTCACAAAAATCTTAAACATATTTTCTCTCGATAGATAAAATCCAACTTGTCACAAAACATGTAAATGTACAATGTACTGAACTGGATATGATAATTCTTAGGTTTAGACTTAGGTACGCATCATCAAAGAGAAAATCAGTTTACAATACTTACTTCCATTGACCACATTACTCCACTGGAATATGGGTAGAAGTAAGATTTTATGTAAACTAGTGTTATTTGATATTAGTAATAACATACACACATGAATCGGAGCGTCTAATAAATTTGTCAGTGGAATAAATGAACTTTATTGGCTCTTAAATTCTTTATGACTGCTGGAAACTTATTGCCAATATGTGTTCATCAACAATGGACGTCCTTCTGGATCAAAGAAGATTAATCTTGTTTTTAAAATTGTCGCAGAAGAGGCCGAGTGGCGTGGTCACCGTAGTGTGGTGATTGTGATGCTGGACTGTTGCATGGAGGGTCGTGAGTTCAACACTCACCTTGACGGTAAAATTTTACTTTCTATATTCGATTCGAGTACATTCTAGAAGTATCCACAAATGACAAGAAGCATTGTACTGGAATGTTCTGTAACTGTATATATACTGTATGTGTTCTAGCCGGAGGTAGTTCGCTCCTCGCTCTTGTATGTGCAAGTGCTGAATAAACCTACGTTAAGTGAAGTGAATATTGTACGTGACAATATTGTTACCATTAATCGAGATGTTGGTCTGAAACATATATTATATGACAAATTTGATTAAAGTAAAACTGTATTGGGGGTCAGTACTTATAAGGGCTGTTAAATGAAAACGAGACAGATGTGGAAAACTAAGTAAACTGTTGGACGAGAAGGTCAATGTCTCCATGGAAAAATGTTTTCTGGTGCCTACGAAATCATGATTGTACACAGGCGTGCGACTCTCCATCCACAGCAAATCGACGGTCAGGAATGGGTGAATCTACAAGTTTCCAAGGTTGTTTCGACTACGCTGCAGTTCGGGGTAAGCCCTTACACAGCATCCATACAGTCCCGATTTCTCCCCACGCAGTTTCCTTATCTTCGGAGCCTTGAAGAAAGGCATTCTTTGGCATCAGTTTGCTGCGGACGAAGAGACATCGTTCGTAGGCAATCGCAAACATTTTTCCATGAAGGCATTGACCGTCTTGTCTCACACTGGGATAAATGTATTAACAGTTACAGCGATTACTTCTGAAATAATAAACAGTTTTCTTACTTTTTTCCATCTGTCTCACTTCCATTTGACTGTCCCTTATAGTATATCTAGTTCTTTGAAAAGCCCTCTGCAGGAGTTCTGTAGTTAACACCGTAACTAATTCCTACTAAAGTGTTTTGTACTTGAATGATTTAAGCTTGATATGATGAGTTACACCAAAAAATGATCCCGTACGACATTATGGAAAGAAAAAATGTTTTCGCAAAGGTGCCATCAGTTTTTTGTGTCACCTTGGCATAACAGTGCATCTCGTCGTCATCATCAATTACGGTACATTAGGGAGCACTGAATAATGACGACGCGTTATGTCGTCGAAACGTGTCAATATGACATGGACAGCCCGAGACGTGCGGCACCCCGGAGAGGAGATTGTGATTCATCAAACCACTGCAAAACATGAGACTTCAATTCTTCGTTTCTTTCTTATTTGGGAATGTTTGCATATGTTGTGCATCTGTTTCTCAGAGCGATGTGTAATGTCTCATTCCATTGTCAAGGGCGCACACCTTTTTGCTCCCGGATGTGGTTGCATCCTGTTTTCGTCTTCCACCGGAGTCGCAGGAGGCATACAATGCAAATGTAAAATGGCTGAAAGAAGGTGATAAGCAATCTGAAAGAGGGCGCATATAAACACGCGCGTACGTGACTCATGAATAAATAATCCTGAAAACAGTCTCGTCCCACATTTGAAAATCATATGTTGCAGTGAAAGGCGCTTTTTTGGTGTCGGATTCTCTGTTAGTGTTTGGAAGAACATAATGACATTATTGCACAAGCAACACATTTCATGATATTCTGTAACTTTTAGTTACAGCGTTTTAGTGTATCTTCACGAGAAATAATTTCTCCGACTATCCTACGGTTATTTAACTGTAGTTGCGATCTACCAGTTGCCATTTGAAGCCTGTCTCAGTAGTCGAAAACTGTTCCGTAAATGAATAAAAACTGTTGAGGAACATCGAGATAGGTATAAATAAGCATCGATTTTGTAATCAGCTTCTAAATTGTGAAACTTATTTATCAAGTAACGCCGAAATAGTTCACGAGCGTACGGCGAATGGCTGGCGTGTAATACATATGAGTGGATGGGCATAATTTAATAGATTAAAAACGAAAATTTTCCTTAAAATGTCATCTTTAATTATATCTGTTTATTTTCAACGTAGTTTCCTGAAAAGTAGATACTCAGCTTGTGATGTTTATCCACTTTAGTGAAGAAATCACGGAAGAAAAAAATGGCTCTGAGCACTATGGGACTCAACATCTTAGGTCATAAGTCCCCTAGAACTTAGAACTAGTTAAACCTAACTAACCTAAGGACGTCACACACACCCATGCCCGAGGCAGGATTCGAACCTGCGACCGTAGCAGTCCCGCGGTTCCGGACTGCAGCGCCAGAACCGCTAGACCACCGCGGCCGGCAATCACGGAAGAACTCATCGCTCTGTTTCGACAAACAGTCCCTGACAACTATTCGAATTTCATCGCTGTTGTAATAGGATGTCCTCCTTAATTACGTATACTCTTTTTCAATGTAGTTACTTGAAAGAGAAAACAATTCTCACCGTGTGTAACCAATTTAGCGAAGCAGTTACAGAAGAACTCAATGTTCTGTTTCCGAGAAAATTTCTTGAATCCTTTTAGCCGCACTGGCTGTTATTGTTAGGATTAAATCATCCTATTGTTTTATAACGTTCACTATTATGTAGTTTCAGCTGTGTAGCCATTCTTAAGAGCAACGTAGTTAAACGCACATAACTGGTTCACAGTCTAATTGTCTATGTCACACGATTTTAAAAGCAGCTGTGAACACCATTGAAACTGAAATATGCGACATCTTCTGACGGCTGTATGTCATCGTTAATGGAATAGTACGTCCGCGAAGGCCATCCTTCAATTCAGGACGTGCATTTGTTCAGTTAACGTTTCTTCAGAACGTCCTTGGTGAAACGCTGTGTGTAGGACCCAGCGCTATATTTCAACAAACCATCTTGTTTCTCAATTCATTTTTCTTTAAACGTCACTTCAAATTTCGAAGATCTGTCGTTTAGTGACAAAATTGGATCGAGATTAGGTATTTCGCAATAGCGTGTGGATCAGTTAACGTTTTGCTTGACTGGCGAAGGGTTTGTTCTCGCTTGATTTCCCGGTAGCTCACGTTTAAAATGAACACTTGCAGCTTCTGTTCCATTTCGAGGCGGGAGTGAAGCTTTTCTACGAATTATTTCCAGGACGATAGGCATTTAGGCATCTAACGACAACAAGCTGCGACATGGTCGGGAGTGGAACAGTGATCCAGAAAATGGACACTAAATTTCTTTATTTCACGTCTAAGATCACAAACTTGTTAGGTTCTCAGACTACCAGCTTCGGTCAGCAGTGACAATCTTCAGATCTGCAGCAAAAAACGGGAAAAGCACAAATACAACTAGCAGATTGTCTATAGCTTAAAACAATACAACAGGTCAAGATCAAAAGTATTACTGACATAGTGTGAAAATTACGCACCTTACATATTACAAGGCATACCTGTTTTAAAAACGTGACCTCCTATAATGGAGCCATAGTGGCACTGTCAAATGATAAACACAAAATCAGCGCCACCATCATATAGAATATGGTATATACTGGATTCATCTCGTTAACAGCGCTACTGTTCAAAACAAACTGCCGTACAATAACGAGAAAATGTATGTGCCTCAAGCTCGCCACATGTCGCTACTATAGGCATACATATATTCTTCAGTGATGTAATTGTACGATATAAAATAAATAAAAGAATACAATCACTTAAGTCTGTAGCGGGATTACCAGGCGTATAAGTCATTCACCGGCTCCTTAGTCTACCTTTGGCGGAAAGCGAATACGTAAAGAACTCATCATTTTAAAGCTGATATTTATAGCAATTATTACAATCAATCCTGTTCACTCCAGAGCCATCAAATTTGCTATACGCCCTTTTCAATTTGTGTTTTACTAGCACTTTCAGGGCGTTGTTATCTTGAAAGGCACATCTTTAACATTAGATTTTCTGAAAAAATTTTCTAATTGCTGGGACATTTTGGCGTGAAATTTCATGAGTATGGTTTTCGTTTCTTCTTCATTGGTTCTATTTTCTGGGTGAGTGTAGGTCTGCCTGCTGTTTATTACACGTTTCAAAAAATGGTTCAAATGGCTCTCTAAGCACTATGGGACTTAACATCTGAGGTCATCAGTCCCCTAAGAACTTAGAACTATTTAAACCTAACCAACCTAAGGACATCACACACATCCATGCACGAGGCAGCATTCGAACCTGCGACCGTAGCAGTCGCGGGGTTCCAGACTGAAGCGCCCAGAACCGCTCGGCCACAATGGCTGGCTTATACGTTTCTTTAGCCTACTATAAGGGCGCGTGACCATGATTTACGGAAAAGCCATTAGCTATTGTACTTTGCTGTAAACTACTGAGTTACTTACGTATTTCGCTTTCGGCCAAAGGTGGATAAAGGAGCCGATGAACCATTAAGGTGAATGACCTCTTTGCTGTAGCGCCACTACGACGTTGAAAGGCGCTTGATCACCCGCATGGGGTTTTATTTCCAACTGAATCGCTAAAGTCAGGGTTCATATACAGTTCCCTTGGTTCTTACAATCTTTATAATGTCACGTACACAATATTTTTTACAGTTGCACACGTCGTTCTTAGTGATGCAATTTTCGTAAAGCTTAGTTCATAAAGCACCGCAACCCGCTGTAACAGTGCATGGAGACTGGACTTGTTTTCGGGAAGTGAGAAGTTCAATTCACAGGCCGCCGTTACAGATTTAGATTTTCTGTGGTTTCTGAAAATCTGTTAAAGCAAATGCCGAGACATTTCTTTGGGAAGAACACGGACAGCTTCCATTTCAACCTTATCCTACCCGTGCTTGTGATCAGACACTAATGATCTCGCTGTCGACAGCACGTTAACGGTTTTTTTTTCAAAAAAATCACGTTGGGTAACAACGTCCGTACTTCTAAAAAATGTCCAGCCTGTTCCAGACGAACTTTCTAGATTCTTTGTATGATCTTTGTGCCAGTATTCCACGGACTGACATTCCTGTCTGACAGTAGACAAATTTCTTTATTTCATTTCTATGGTCACAAAACGGTAGGTTCTCAGACTATCGATTTCGGTCAGCAATGACGATCTTCAGATCTGCAGCAAAACATGGGAAAAAACACAGATACAGTCAGTTGATTGTCTACAGCTTAAAAAAATACAGTAAATAGACTTTGATGAACAGTATTACTGACGTACATATGAAAATTATGCGCTTTACATATGATGAGTCATACCCGTTTTAAAAACATATCCTAATACAAGGGAGCCATAGTGGCATCGTCAAGTGATAAACACAAAATGGAAGCCTACATCAAACACATACATGAAGTATGGTATGTACTACAGTCATCCTGTTAACAGCTCTACTGTTCAAAACAAATTGCCGTACAGTAGCCACAGCACAAGACGTTTGTGTCTCAAGCTCGCCAGATGTCGCTACCGTAGGCGTATATATGTTCTTCAGTTATATAATTATACGATAAAAAATAATAGGAAGACTTCAATCAGCAAAGTGTGTAGCGGGATTATCAGGTGTATAAGTGTATTCCTTCCCCATGTGCGTCTTTTCATGGGTGCATTCGGCCCTGACTTCATTTTTATGGATGACAATGCGCGACTGCATCGAGCAGCACACATGGAGAAGCTCTTGGAACGGGAGGATATTCAGCGAATGGACTGGTCTGTCCGTATCGCCGACATAAATCCCACATAACATGTATAGGACACCTTGGGATACGTACTGCACCACACCCACATTTACCAGCGACTGTCCAGCAAGCCGCGCGGTCTGGGACTCCTTGCCACGGTTCGCGAGGCTCCTCCCGTCGGAAGTTCGAGTACTCCCTCGGGCGTGGATGTGTGTGCTGTCCTTAGCGTAAGTTAGATTAAGTAAAGTAGGGTGTAAGCGTAGGGACCGATGACTCCAACAGTTTGGTAGCATATGAAGTTACCATCCCTGCCCCCCCCCCCCTCCCGTGTACTACCGCAACTGTCAATCACGCTGGTGGTGGAACGCCCTACCACAAAAATTCCTTGCAACCTTGTATACAACATGGGCGCACGTTGCAGGGCATGCGTTGCCCTCGATGGTGACCATACACCCTATTGAAAACAATATCTTGCGTTCTGTAATGTCCATCTCTCGCCATATGAGGGTAAGTCCGGCATTGTCGAACATGGTCATTTTGGTAGTCCAGGTATTACGATGTGGGAAGGAACAATGTGCTGACCTCCAAATCTTTGAATAACGTACACTAACAGCTCAACATTATCAATCAATAACGGTGATTTGAGTGTAATTATTGCCTTTGAATAAAAACGTCATGTCTGTTCGTCTCATTGCGTGCTTCTTTCAATTATACGGCCGTGGTTCTTTCTATGCATGGTTCAAGTTTCATCGAGATTGGCAGTGTCACATCATGCGAAAGTTACTTTTGTTCTTAATTCTTACTCACCAGTGTATTTTGTCACTGGCCATGTTTTGTTTCCAGAATGGAGTTTGTGTCCGGTGTGGGCTGAGTCGGTAGTACTTGTAACCTTCTATTTTTTTTCCCACTGGGGTACATCTCGCGTATGAAATACGTGATCTGAGTGACTTGTATTCCTCCGACATCAATAAGTTCACTTTATCCCCCTTTTTTACAACGTGTTCATTTCGACTGTAAAATTAAATTGTGATCTGAGCTGACTGGGGAGATTAGCTGTATATTACATTTACGTTCTTCTATCCAGATAAATTTAAATTAACGGTAACTAAGCATATGTTCTCACTATGTAGTGGAATCATCATGTAGCAATAAGGAAGTGCACTTTTTTTTTGTTAGAGACCACAAATAAAGCAAACTGCGATTTGTGTTTACATACGTAGAGGAGGGTCCACAGCAAATTTCAGAAACATCCATTTGCACATAATGACACTGAGTACGGAAGTAAATAGTGACGAGTATTTTGTAACGGGTGTGTGTCTCGACAGAACCGAAATTAACGGTGCAAAATTTAATCGTTTCACTGGCCTCTGATACCATCACACAAACCGATCGAGGTGGAGCAGTGGTTAGGACACATTCAGGAGGACGCCGGTTCAAACCTGCGTCCGGCCATCCTGATTTAGGTACTCCATGACTTCCCTAAATCTATTCTATTGCTTGCGCCTTTGTCCCACATTGTGCACGGGGTTGGCGTGGTTAATTCGGATTTGGCATGTTAATGTGAAGGGGTGGCCGGATGCCCTTCCTGCCGCCACCCCGTACCCCCCGGGACGGAATTAGAGTACTCCATCTGTCTGTCTGTGTCTAGTGTAAATCATGGAAAAGTGCAGATGTGTTTCAAGTGTCTGTGAGTCGTGTAACTGAGGCAGGGCGTGGGGACCAGCCCGGTATTCACCTAGAGGTATGTGGAAAACCGCCTAAAAACCACATCCAGGCTGGCCAGCACACCGGCCCTCGTCGTTAACCCGGCGGGCGGATTCGACCCGGGGCCGGCGCGCCTACCCGAATCCAGGAAGCTAACCTGGCGGGTCCATGAGTTCCCTAAATCGTTTCTGGCAAATACCGGGGTGGTTCCTTTGAAAACACACAGCCGACTTTCTTCCCCATCCTTCCATAAACC
The DNA here is from genome assembly GCF_023864345.2 of Schistocerca serialis cubense. Lineage (NCBI taxonomy): Eukaryota > Metazoa > Arthropoda > Insecta > Orthoptera > Acrididae > Schistocerca > Schistocerca serialis. The sequence continues at coordinate 381,065,294 of NC_064638.1, read as the reverse complement.
TATGGGACCGATGACCTTGCTAATTGGTCCCATCCCCCGAATCAACCAACCAACCACCACACAAGCGAGGGCGCTGGTTCCCTGACATGTTAGTAACATATCTGGAAATAATAACCCTGGTGCACAGATCCTCCGAGATGGCACTGATCAGGGCCACTGTTTTCGTGTGTTTCAATTTTGACAAGCGTCCAGTGTACTGTTTAGGTGTGTACGGCGCTACGCACAGTAGAGGAAGCGCCGCGCGGGACGACCTTGTTGTGAGTTGGCCTTGGCAGCTCCGTTCCGCCATACTGCACTCGCTAGTGACGCGGCTACTGTATAGGCGCGGGGCGGCGCCCAATGCTCTGCGGTCACCTCTGCACCGATACAATGACGACCCGCCGCAGAGGCCTTGGTGCTCCAGTCTGCGAGTAAAAGGCCGTCAGGCGACAGCGGCCGCACACAACTCTCCCATCTATCTCTGTTCCTCACAAATTCGCGAAACGTCATTCGGAAGTCTCTGTTTCTACGAGGGGCGTTCAATAAGGAATGTAACACATTTTTTCCTGAAGCATATTGGTTTTACTCAGGATTCCAGTACACCATATTATATCTGCTCTTTTGGCTACAAAACCCTATTTTTTCAAAATAATTCTCCGTTCAATGCTACAGCTTTACGCCACCTTACTGGGAAGGCCTGTATGCCCGAATGGTATCACTCTACTGGTCGACGTAGGGGCCAACGTCTTGGTGCATCAACAACCTCACTATCATCCACGTACTGCATCCCATGGAGTACACCCTTACTTGGGCCAAACATATGGAAATCGGGAGGTGCGAGATCTGGGCTGTAGGGTGGATGACGAAGTACAGCCCAATGAAGCTTCGTGAGCTCCTCTCCGGTGTGCAGACATGGGCATGGCCTTGTGTGCATTTTCGTGGGCTGACGCTGAAGCCGTTTCTTCAGTTTCCTGAGGGTAGCACAATACACTTTGTAATGTGTCGTTGGATTTGCTAATTTTGAATGCGGCAAAGCATAACGTTCTGACTGTCTTCTCAAGCCCAGGATGGTAAACAGACATTTTTCATAGCTATTAATTCTGGCCCTATCTCAAAGTAATGAAAAATGCTACTGTGACGTTCCAAGAATACATAAATTGATATTAATGGCAAGTTTGGGATTTAACCTAAAATGATAACACAATATCTCCCTTTTCCATATTACATTTAACTTACCAAAGCTCTCATGAATCAAGTTACGATCAATAAGCAAGTTTAATTACTTCTTCTCTCAATAAATCAATTAATATTCAAACACTGAATATGTAACTACTGAAACCATATCTCTATATGTGAAAATGTTATCAACTGAAACAAGTAAATATTTAGCAGTGAAAATTACACCTACGTCGTAGCTGTACAATGAACTAAGGGGGGGAAGAATCACTTTATGTAATCTCTTCTCATGTACTCATTGGAGGGTAGCTTAATAATTAGCTCTTGAATTCCTCTATTCAAAGCGTACGCATGTTGGAGTATGCAACTCTCGCAAAATTGGACTCAACATTTAATTTCGCCAAAAGCGCTTCGTACATTATCAAACGGCAACTGCGGCGGCGTTGTCTCCGTACTGTATCTGAAATAGCTAATTCCCTACTCTAGCGCTATGCGTTCCGTGGAACGTTCAAATTGCACACTCGCTCTGGGTTGAGACGACGTGCGCAAAATTCAGCCAGAAAAGATTCCTGCAGGAATATTTAACTGTTGCTGATACGTGAAGCGTATCGCCCTCACTTCGCAAACGTAGAGGAGAGTCAGAGTCGCGCCTTTACCACAGGCAGGTGTGTGGCCCGCCGCTAGATGTGAGACCCGCTCTCTCAGTCTGTGTGTCTTCAGTGAGTTCTCGAAGTGCTTTTATATGACGTCATCATCCCCACCTTGATTCTACTACGACACACGTCTGGCTTCAGCCGACCGCTCCTACGTTAAAGGTAAATTCCTATTTTTCTTGCCCGGGTCTCCACTGGTTAATGTAATCTGGCCACTTACTTGCGTCTCCGCAGTGTTTATTCTGATAGGTATTATACTGAGTTTCCCTTATTTCTGTCTGCAGTGCACCTGGGCTTTCTTTTGTTAAAGCTAATTGAGTCGTTCCAATGTCATTAGCCACCTGCCCTGTCCGTCTCCAAGCTGCGTTCACTTCGTTATATTCCTCATGCCCCTGTCATTAAAAGGGTAAATCGTTTGTTATTCCGTACATGAGATGGTTCTAATTATTTAGTGTTGTCAATAATATTGTTATTTGCTGGGGATTTTATTCGGTATCGTTGTTATGCAGCTTATGTAAGGCCCGAAAATGTGGACACCTTACAACTTCAGAGTTGATCATAGTGCCATGAGGAAGGGCACCAAACAGTATAACCCTTTCAGTGTCCCAAAAGACGATCGCCGTGACTTTAGCGGCTGAGGGTGCGGCTTCGCACTTTTTCTTCCGAGGAGACATGGTGTGCCGCCACTTTATCATTGCCATTTCCGGTTCGAAGTAATGAAACTGTGTTTCATCACCTGTGACGATGTTCGACAAAAAAATTGTTTTGTTCAGTCTCGCAACACGCGAACAGTTCCACATAGATGGTCTTTCATTTCTCATTATGGTCTTCTGTTAGGCCGCGAGGAAGTCAGCGAGCACTCACTTGTGAGTACCCCAACTGGTGGAGCGTATCAACAACAGAGACGTCCAGTCGGGCAATGAGGTGTTTGTTTGTGATTCATCAATCACCTCGAATGAGAGTGTCCGCACGTTCCAACACAGCAGGAGTCACGCCTGTGGGCTGGCACGTGGGAGATCGGACACGTTTGTATGATATTGTTGCGATCATGACAGAGGTGTCGCCCAACGACTCACCGTGCTTTTGTTCACCATTAGGTCTCCACAGACATACTACAAGCGCCTATGAATATCTGCGATGCTCTGTTTTTCCGACAAAAGAAACTCAATGACAGCTCTGTACTTGGATCGCACCTCCGTTACGGTCGCTATTTTGAAGGTTACATACAGCACCGCCACCAATCGGAAGTTCGTGAAATTCAAGGGTCAAATGGTTCAAATGGCTCTGAGCACTATGGGAGTTAACTACTGAGGTCATCAGTCCCCTAGAACTTAGAACTACTTAAACCCAACTAACCTAAGGACATCACACACATCCATGCCCGAGGCAGGATTCGAACCTGCGACCGTAGCGGTCACGCGGTTCCAAACTGACGCCCTTAGAACCGCACGGCCACACCGGCCGGCCTTCAAGGGTCTGAAGTGGGTATGTCCTAAGATGTCCTACAACAAATTCCGCACGCTTTCAACGGATGTAAGGCGTTTCGAATCCTGGTGGTGGAAAATTTTCACCGCCTATATTTGGCCGGCATGCGGAGGAGAGATGGTGACTCGAAGTTCCTGATCACCAGTCTTTCCTCCACTGTCCTGGATTAAATTGCATACATTCCCGCAGTGTCTCATAAAGTGATCGCATGTGACACTCCAGATGATGTTCCGTCCGTCGGGTGGGGACGTTAAACTCGGTGGCCCCCATGATGCTATTCGAAAGGCTCCGGCACCGAGTTTCACCTTCTCCGTTTCCTTCATCCTCATACAACACAAAGCAAACATTAAACCGCACAAGCACTCAGCACAATGGTCCACGCTCCACAGATACGCATTTCATAAGAGGTCGAAGAAAGGCAACGCCAAACCACCTGCACTAGTGCTTCGCCTACAACGGCGCTGAGGTATTCCTGCATCTGCTGCTCTACGTCCATTTCCTGAGTATGGGACTACTTCAATACTGGCGATAACTTAACCTGTATTATTGTTGAATCTCCGATTTTCCCTAGCAATCAGTTAGCAAGTACAGGAAACTAGAGTTTCGCACAGATAGGCGGTAATCATCGGTATTTTGTTATTACAGCATTAACGACGGTGGCTGGTGCAGCAGTCAGGCAAGTGTATTTTTTTAGTCTGTTTCTCACGCTCGCTTAGGCAACTGCTGGGCTGGGTCCCACTTTCCACCTCAGACAACACAATTCGCAAACAGTTAAAACACGATCAGAACAAAATAAAGTTTACAGATTCACAGGGAGGTGGCGCTCAAGACTTCTCTCCCTCAGGTAAGTGACGACTGCTGAGACAGAATGAGCATCCGGCCAAAACTTGAGTATAGCGGAGCCCGAAACTAGAAGGCGCAAGCGATGACGAAAAGTAAAACACGAGAAAGAGCAAGAAGCAGTCACATCCCTTGAATATCAGGCAGCATGTGTACAGAGCGATTTAAAGCAGGACGACCATCTAAAATTAATCGTAACAAAGGCAGCTGTCAGACGGAAATTCACTGAAGTACGTTCGATACAGTCCCATATTGCCACTTAATGAACAAAACGCGAAAATGCGATGTCAGACCAGATGTGTGATTGGATTATAGAGTTCACGGCAAACGGAACATACCATCTCATTGTTAAAGGAGATAAATCTTCGGACATAAAAGTAACTTCGTCCGTTCCCCAGAGGAGTGATATACATACGAGGGTGAGTCAAATGAAAACCTTAAATATTTTTAAAAGTATTATTTATTGTGCAGAAGTTGTACAAAGCTGTATCACTTTTCAACATAATCTCCCCCACGCTCAATGAAAGTCCTCCAGCGCTTACAAAGTGCATAAATTCCTTTAGAAAAAAAATTCTTTTGGTAGTCTGCGCAACCACTCATGCACCACGAGGCGTACCTCTTCATCAGAACGGAACTTCTTTCCTCCAATTGCGTCTTTGAGGGGTCCAAACATATGGAAATCACTTGAGGCAAGGCCTGGTGAGTATGGTTGATGAGGAAGACACCCAAAATGCAGGTCTGTGATTGTTGCAAATGTTGTACGGGCAGTGTGCGGCCTTGCATTGTCATGTTGCAAAAGGACACCTACTGACAGGAATCCACGTCGCTTTGATTTGATTGCTGGCCGCCGATGATTTTTTAGGAGATCTGTGTATGATGTACTGGTGACAGTGGCAGCTCTAGGCATGTAATGCTCCAAAATGACGCCTTTTTCGTCCTAAAAGAGAGCCAGCATAACCTTCCCTGCTGATGGTTCTGTTCGAAACTTCTTTGGTTTTGGTGATGAGGAATAGCGCCATTCCTTCCCCGCTCTCTTCGTTTCCGGTTGGTGGAAGTGAACCCACGTTTCGTCCCCAGTAACGATTCTTGTAAGGAAGCCATCACCTTCTCGTTCAAAGCGCCAAAAAAGTTCTTCACAAGCATCAACACGTCGTTCTCTCATTTCAGGAGTCAGCTGCCGTGGCACCCATATGCAGACACTTTGTGAAACTGGAGCACATCATGCACAATGTGGTGTGCTGACCCATGACTAATCTGTAAACATGATGCAATGTCATTCAGTGTCACTCGGCGGTTTTCCTTCACTATGGATTCAACTGCTGCAATGTTCTGTGGAGTCACAACTCGTTGTGCCTGACCTGGACGAGAGGTATCTTCCACTGAAGTCACACCATTTGCGAACTTCCTACTCCATTCGTAGACTTGCTTCTGTGCCAAACATGCATCACCGTACTGAACCTTCATTCGTCGATGAATTTCAATAGGTTTCCCACCTTCACTACGCAAAAAGCGACTAACAGAACGCTGTTCTTCCCTGGTGCAAGTCGCAAGGGGGGTGGCCATCTTTATACTGATACTGCGACAGTATGTGTGCATCTGCACTATGCTGCCACCTACAGGCCATCCTGCACGCTGTTTGTAGCACGCTTACCAACTCACAGAATAACGGCGCGAAATTTCGATTTGTTATTACAAATTTAAGGTTTTCATTTGACTCACCCTCGTACACATGACCTCGTGGGTAATGTTGGAAGTTACATGAGTTTTTTCGAGGATGACACTGGTGTATACGGAGAAGTCGCAACGCCAGAAAATTTTAGCGAACTGTAGGAAGACCTGCAGAGGATCCACGCCTGCTGCACATACTAGCAGCTGATCTTCAATATACACAAATGTAACGCACTGTGCATAAATAGGCAGAAAGACCCATTATTGCGTGACTACACGATCGCAGAACAACCACTGGAAGCAATCGCATCCGTTAAATATCTAGACTACGTGCATCGAGCGACTTAAAGAGCGACGATCACATAAAAAAAAACTAATCGCAGGTAAGGCAGACTTCCAGACTGAGATTCATTGGAAGAATCCTCAGGAAGTGTCGTCCACTCACGAACGAGTTAGCTTACAAAAATTTCTTTCCTCCTATACTCGAATATCGTTCGTCAGTCTGGGATCCTTGGCATATAAGACTTATGGAGGAAATAGAAATGATCCAAAGAAGAGCAGCGCGTTTCGTCACAGGTTAGTTAGTCACTGTGAAAGCAGCATGCGGACGCTCACCCAACTCTAGTGCCAGACGTAACAAGAGTGGAGTTGTGCATCACAGTGTGGTTTACTGTTAAAATTCCGTGTGCATACTTGCCTGGAAGAGTCAGTCAATATATTCCTTTCCCCTAGAAATCTCACGAAAAGGCCACGAAAAGAAAATTAGATTCTAGCTCACAAGGAGGCTCCCTGCGGACCTTGCGCAACTTTAACAGGAAACGGGTACAGTGAAAGTAGTACCCTCCGTCATGCACCGTAAGGTGGCTCACAGAGAATAGAAGTATATGCAGGCAGGTCCAGATCTAGAAGAGACAAACCGGGGTATCTGTCCCGGGCGGCGAATTCATGGGGGCGCCAAATACATATGCTTGAAGAAAAAAACCTTGTTTCACAAAGCGCCTAGCATTCAATGCATGTTCATCTATCGATTATTCATATGATTTTGAAACGTATTCCAGTTAGTTTGTGAACATTTTTAACACATTCCAAGCTGATTTCTGAATGAATCATAAGTTGATTTTTTCATGCGTGCATACTGTGCATCATGACTCTGCCAGGGGAATCCCCGTCGTATCAAGAAATGAAAAACTTTCCCGCAGACAAAAGGGGCGGCGCTATAAGAGCTGAGCCGATTAAACCCGAACGGGTGAATGCCAATCGCTGTTTGTTTATGTAGCTGATTGGGTGTGCGAAAGATTAATGTTGTTATAATTAATAGCGAAATCCATACATTCAGACTACCAGAGTGGAAATAAACGACTAATAGGAATAACAGGTACGAAAGATTACATATTATCTTCTCGGTGTATCCAAGAAAATGAAATTTTGACAGAAAATTTTTGCCAGAGGTTCTATTCCCGGAATAGCGCGGAAAAGGCGTTGTATGAACACGTAACAACTCCTAACCGGACAATAAGCGCGGGATAACTCAGCCGGTGATTCTGGCTGGGTTAGTGAAGTTAACTGGAGAATAGGTTTTTTCAATGGCAGCAATAGTTACAGAAGTAGTGATGACAAGATCGTTTGTTAGAACGAGGACGGAGAAGAAAAGGGGGGCATCACACAAATTACGTGGAAGAATACAACGATTCCTAATTTATATAAACATTTCGTACACGTGAGGCAATACTGACCTTACGACTTATCTTAGAAGAAAGATTAAGGAAAGGCAAACCTACGTTTCTAGCATTTGTAGACTTGGAGAAAGCTTTTGACAATGTTGACTCGAATACTCTCTTTCAAATTCTAAAGGTGGCAGGGGTAAAATACAGGGAGCGAAAGGCTATTTACAATTTGTACAGAAACCAGATGGCAGTTATAAGAGTCGAGGGACATGCAAGGGAAGCAGTGGTTGGGAAGGGAGTGCGACAGGGTTGTAGCCTCTCCCCGATGTTATTCAATCTGCATATTGAGCAAGCAGTAAAGGAAACAAAAGAAAAATTCGGAGTAGGTATTAAAATCCATGGAGAAGAAATAAAAACTTTGAGGTTCGCCGATGACATTGTAATTCTGTCAGAGAAAGCAAAGGACTTGGAAGAGCAGTTGAACGGAATGGACAGTGTCTTGAAAGGAGGATATAAGATGAACATCAACAAAAGCAAAACGAGGATAATGGAATGTAGTCGAATTAAATCGGGTGATGCTGAGGGAATTAGATTAGGAAATGAGACACTTAAAGTAGTAAAGGAGTTTTGCTATTTGGGGAGCAAAATAACTGATGATGGTCGAAGTAGAGAGGATATAAAATGTAGACTAGCAATGGCAAGGAAAGCGTTTCTGAAGAAAAGAAATTTGTTAACATCGAGTATAGATTTAAGTGTCAGGAAGTCGTTTCTGAAAGTATTTGTATGGAGTGTAGCCATGTATGGAAGTGAAACATGGACAATAAATAGTTTGGACAAGAAGAGAATAGAAGCTTTCGAAATTAGGTGCTACAGAAGAATGTTGAAGATTAGGTGGGTAGATCACGTAACTAATGAGGAGGTCTTGAATAGGATTGAGGAGACGAGAAGTTTGTGGTACAACTTGACTAGAAGAAGGGATCGGTTGGTAGGACATGTCACATGCTTGAGGAACTGGAGCGTAAGAATGAAATGTGAAACTATTTCCAAACTTAAATCTTTTTGCTTTCAGTAGACCTACTAGGCATTGGTTTTGGTACTTCTTGAATTATGTTCTGTCGTGTTCTTTATGTAAAAGAGGAACATTAAAATGACCGTTTGTGCTGAATCAGTCTCACTCATTTGGCATGTGTTACAATTGCTGCAATATTAGAAATGCCTATTTCGTTTTATCTAGCGGACAGTGACAAAATAGACTTAATCAAACCGAGAAATCACACCAGTCTTCGGTATTATTCACATTAACAGCTTTTTCTGTATTAGACAGCGATATTTTGATTTTTCATGTAGCAAAACGTTTGGCGATCTTTGATGAGGTGACAGATTCTTTCGCGGAAAGCAAAGCATGCCGTGTAAGGCTGTAGCAAGATTAGAGAGAAAAGAAAAGCTGGAACCTAAGGATTGAAGAAATGTGTACTGCCTTCCTTGTCTCTTGTCTTTACTGATTTTATGTTTCCTATATTTAATTTTATGCCACACAAAACAGAAAGTTACTAGCTAATAGGCGATAGAGAGTGAAGTTTTTTAAGAGGGGTTAGAATGTCAGACCGGCCGATTGGAAGCAGGAGAGGCATCACATGCCATTTTAATTTCCACTGAGCTGACTACAGGATTGATGGCTTCCATTACAAAATACACACATTTGAATTCCACAGAGCGAAATATAGTGACGTGCAATAGAAGATACACCTGCTATCCCCATTCGCTCTCATGACGCCAGCAACACATTTCAGCGTTGTCTACAATACAGATAATTTGAGGTGCTGTGTTCACAAGAGCTGCGGCAAGTTCCATCACAGCTGATCAGCTCAGCGGCAGTGTATGAGTCGTTTACTACAGGATTTTTCTTGTATGCTACCGGCAAAAAGAAAAACGTGAACGAAGTAGAACGAACGTGACCGATGCTCCAATGTTGTGTGCTTACTAAATGTCTCCGTCTACTTATGTATACTCTGCAGGCCACTGTACTGTGCGCGGTGGAATCAGTGATAGTCGGCTTCAAAGAAGGACCACTCGAAGTTCACGGTATACGTTCCTTCTATAGATCAAAAAACTTCTGCACGTCATTTTCCACGAGGCTCCTCAGAAGCTGTGCTGTTTTTGGTTCCGGGCGGAGCGCTAGAACGCTTCCACACTAAACTGAATTGGTCAGTTTTGATTAAACCTTTCACAGGTCAAGGACACGGTTCAAAATCGAAAACGGTCATGTACTAGTGCATCACGGCACAGAGTTATTTAGTAATACGAGGAGCGTCGTTTCTTTATTGTCATAGTATGTATGTACTGTGTCGAATGCACGAAAGAGGAATGTATCGGCTTGTAAATAACGAGCGTTCATGATTCATTTGAATCAGCGGAGGTGACCAAGAGATTCTTGTGTTCTCCATTAATGCGTGTTCTGAACGGATTCAGTGGAAAATGCTAGGGCGTACAATACATTGCTGTTGTCACGTTTGAGAGCAGAAGTCCCGTTTACAAATGTTAGATCTGTTGAGACAGGTCGTACAACTGTGATAGATCTGTGTTGTGGCATGATGTAGAAAACATATGACATCAGTACAGATTGTATTTTATTATTTTATGTAAATGTATCGTGTCTCTGTGAACAGATAAAGTTTTTTTGTGTGTGTGTCATTCCATATTGTAACATTATGGATTATACGGCGCTAACCGAGTGATTTAATGTGGGTTTCCACGTAGGTGTGGTGCAGTGCGTACACATGTCCAGCCCCGAACGCTGCTTTCTTTCTGGTACTGATGTAAGTTTTCTTCACCGAGACGGCTGTTAAGTTGGACAAGACTTTTTACGTGCTGCCATATCCCACCAAGTTCTTTTATTGTAATGAATTTTTACAGTACTACGTATACATTACTGTTGTGATTGCCATTTATGTAAAAATAATGGTACACTTCCATCATTTCTTGTGGTATTCTTTGTCTTATGTACGTCGCCTCGAAAATCGTACTCCCCACCGAGACTAGTCTTCAATAATAGGTTATTCACTAAAAGCAGCTCATGGCGGTAACATGAATTTCTTCAAATACTGGGAGAATCACTTAACACGTACACCACAAATATTACGAGAATGGAAAGTGCCGTTGATCTGCGGCATTGGTAGTCAGGGGCTGAGCTGTTAGCAAATAAACAGATTGTAATAAAACTAATAATACTTATAAATTGTATTTTTACCGAGCGACGTGGCGCAGTGGTTAGCACACTGGACTGGCATTCGGGAGGACGACGGTTCAATCCCGCGTCCGGCCATCCTGATTTAGGTTCTCGTGATTTCCCTAAATCGCTTCAGGCAAATGCCGGGATGGTTCCTTTGAAAGGGCACGGCCGACTTCCTTCCCCATCCTTCCCTAATCCGATGGGACTGATAACCTCGCTCTTTGGTTCCAAATCAACCAACCAATCAACAGATTGCAATAATACTTAGAGGTGTATTTTTTGTAAAAAAAATACACTTTTTTAAATGACACAATGGCTGCTGATATCAAAAAACTAAAAGTATGGTACATTAGAATGTCAGTGACGTTTCCTGCAGGATTATAGTGCGTTTATGAGACACCGTATTTTGAAAAGTTCCCACACCACCACTTACTTGTTTGTGCCATTCAACCAGCTTAGTTGCTAGGTACGATGTTGTTACGTTTGCTTACAGTGTTCTAGTGTGTTCCTTGAGTGAACTGCGACTTGCTAGTCACCTATGCATTAGCTGTGCCATAGTCCTACAGTACTCGTGCCAACGAAATACACATGAAACCATTATGGTTACCGCTAAGCAAATATACCTCAGTAATACCAACTTCACAAGTAGTACTGAATATCTCGAACTAAACGCACCATCAAGGAGGCCATTTGAACGTATTTCATAATACGGAGCGTCATAGTATGTTAGATTAGGCTACGATATTGAAATAAAGCACAGATAGGAATATAAAAAAGTTATGTGTTGAAACCTTGTATGACTGAGAATTTGATTAGATTTCTAAAAACTGGAACATTTAGGCATCCCGGCAGAACCCGAGGGGTACAAAGGGATTGGGCCCAAAAATCGGAAAAGTCTTGGCCAAACCGGGACGTCTGGTCACTTTGCTGAGTCATACTGAAGCACTGCATAATAACAGCCCACTTACCATTGAAGACGGAGGGTCGCAGTTGGTCTGGTCGTTAAAGGCAAACTAGTGTGGGTGGCTGTAGCAAAAACTGAATGAGAGGAAAAGCACCAGCTGCTGTTCGAAAACGTGAGCAATTTCCAGCGAGACTATGCGAGCAATTAGACCGGAAGGGGGTACTCTCCGAAAGAGTGTTTCGTCAGGCGAGGCGGCGTTCGTTGCCAACATATTAGCGATGCCCGCACCAAGGTCGTGCGGCCAAGCAAGGTCATGGGCTCCGCCGGGGAGCTCAAGCGCTGACGCAACACTCGATCCATGAATTGCCCTCCAGTTTCACACCACGCTGCCGCGCTGACCGCCGTACAGGTGATAAAAGTGAGTGGCAGTAAAATCCAAAGAAAGTGAGGAATAACTGCAGGACCTCTTGAATGGAATGGTCTAATGAGCACACGGCGTTGACTGAGAGTAGACCGAATAAAGACGAAAGTAACGAGTTGTACTAGAAATGAGACTAGCGATAAACTTTAACATCAAAATTGGTGAAACGAAGTGGACTAAGTTGAGGATTCTGCCACCCTGCAAGCAAAATAACACAAAACGGATGAATCAAGGAGGGCATAAATAACAGACTAGCTTAGGCAATAAGGCCATTGCTGGCCAAAAGAAGTCCAGTAGCATCAAACATCGGCCCTAATGTGAGGAAAAAATTTCTGAGTATGTACGTTTGGAACACAGCACGGTATGGGAGTTATAATGGAACATATCAGTGTCACACTTTTATGTTTGAGTAAACAACGCGATATACACAATATAGGTGACATCCGTACAGTAACATTTTCGTACACCTTTAATTTCAGACTTGCATTTGCGTTCAAACAGATAATAAACTAACTTCTTTATATTCGAATGTAAAAATTTGTAATGAATAGTCATTTCGGAAGAAATATTATAATACTTAAAAACTGTCAATCGTGTCCTGAAATCATGGAAAAACTGATAACGTTAACTGTGACTATAATTTTTGCTGTTATTTTTAAATTAGGCATTCAACATTAGTGTTGCGAATTATATCCACAAACTCAGAAAAATGGATTATACTCTAGAGATGGTTTTATCGTATTGTAATACGACATCTCTGCACAGTTGTTGCATGTTTTTACTTGTGCTTTTGGTGGGTTTCAGTAGTTGTGAGTTGGATGTCGTGTACGTTACGTTGTAGATGCGCGTATAAGTCGAACATGTTGTATTTGGTCAGGTGAAGCTATGAAGCATGAATTGAAATGTGTGAGGAATCAAATTTAACTCCCGTGTCATTTTATTACAGCAATTAATCATCTAAGATAAAATGAAATCTACAACCTTTTTCATCAAGCAGAAAAAATGGTGCTTAGAGATTAACTGTGCGAAGAGTACCAGGATTGGACATCATTAGAAAACGTACAGTAATAATATACAGAATCAAATGAAAATAGACATCCTAATCATAATCTCTTATGTTCTACTTTTTAAGGAATTGAAATCCATTTGTACAAACCAGTACATCGTGGAAGAGGTGAAGTTTGTCAAACAATATTTTAATACTTAACACTGTAATTATTTAAAAGACTTAAGATTAGAAAGTGAATTGTGGACTGTAGGAAAATATGAGAGGAAGAGAATGGAAGTGTTTGAAATGTTGTGCTGAGAAAGAGGTTGGAAATTAATTAGACTGATAAGGTAAGGGATGAGGAGGTCCTCCGAGAATCGGCGAGGAGAAGAACATTTGGGAATTACTGACAAGAGGAAGGGACAGGATGGACTTCTTTTAAGATATCGGGGAATAACTTTCATGGTACTGTAGAGGATAAAAACTGGAGGGGAAGACAAACACAGATATACCAGTATATCCCAGAAATTAACTAAAAACACTTGCTGTAAGTGTTACTGTGCTACTGTGGCGTGAAGAGGTTGGAAGAGGAGAGGAATTATTGGCCGCCCGCGTCAGACTAGCCCGAAAACTGTTCAAATCAGTCACTTTAATCAGTCGTAGAGGACTTGTCGAACGATAAACTGTCAATTAGGAAAAAGCAATTGCATTTGGGAAGAGCAAAGTCGCGAGAGCTAAAATGGTCACTGAATGTCAATACTTAGTACTACTCGAGAAGTGTAACTGAAACGGTTAGAGAGATTATGTACGTAAGAATATGGTAAATTTTCAACCTTTATGTAGCATCACGGGTACAGGTTTGTTCGATTAAGAAAATGTTATACACATTTGTAGTGCTTTCGCAAGTCCCTTATCGGCATCCGGAAGATTTTTATCTGCATCCGCGGATATTAAACTTTTGTAAACCACCTTAACCCGTTCGTTACGCTGGAGTTCTGACCTTTCGAGTTCCGATCCAGCACATAGCTTTAATCTGCGACGAAGCTGTAGAATAGAGCACAATCCATTACCGAATGAAAGATTCACGTGGAAACAATCGTTGGACTGTGCAAACATATCGGACGTCTCTCTGATTTGTTACCCTGGTGTAAAAAAAAAAAGGAATCTTACTGTAGTTCGCAGCGGTGTCGTTGAATTCCGTTTTGATTTCGACAGAGTGGTTGCGCTAGCCTGAAACTGTAGACATTGAGGACACTCAAGTCCAAATGCTTGCACCCAAAGAAATAGAATTCACTAAAGTTTGTTAACTGAAGTGGTTTTTAGATCGCCCCAATAAGTGCATTCATCTGCGACGTAATTTCCACGTATTGATGCTTGTCCGTATTCATGCGAGAGCATGCGTACCTAAGACGTTCCAAAACGCCTCGCAAACATCGGGTTCTATTGGCGATGAAAAGGCAGGATCAAGTGTTTTGGATAGCCCTTGAGCTAGGGACCACTTGTATACCCAACAGAAGGATCATACTAGTCGCTATCCTACGGTACAGGGTCAAAGTATGAACGTTACACGCTGCTTCTTGCTTAGACAAACGCAGCAAATCGATTGGTTCTTTTTGCATTTGATGCGGTCTACGGCCAGTTTTGTGGGACATACGGATGCACCATTAGTTCATGGGCGGTTCCTCGGAAAATCTCACAAATAGGTTTTTTAATTATTTTACTGTATTTTTGCTGACACCAGCGGATCAAACCCCAGTCGGGGAGTTCAAGACAGCTACGTACAGCAAACAGTTGAATTTTTTACGGTATATTCCTAAGATCCCCATCTCGAACAGTCTTGCAAATTTTCTTGATACCTTTATCCGTTTCCAAGATACAGAGTTTCAAAGTTATCCTATTTCTACACACAAAATCGGGTTTGGGGCGCAATCTAAACAATAAACAAAAGCAGAAAATTGCTCAAATTCTAACGGTATATTTTCTAAGCATCTGCCTAGAAGGGACATCGCCCCGTTATCAAGAATCTTTATCTCTTATCGAGAAAGACGAAAAGAACTTTTTTTTTTTGGGACCAAAATCAAGACACATATTTCGAGACGACTGTGCACAGAATATGGTTGTAACTTTTACGATGTGTTCATAAGATCCCGATCTCTAACAACCTTGAAAATTTTCTTCATACACACATCAAAAAAAGTTCTGCATCACCTCGATTCCGAGAGTTCCGGAACCCGTGCAGAAAATTAGAATAGTGATCAACACAAACATCGTTTCCGCCCTTTTTATTGCTTATGAAAACCACACATTGCATGTTGTACCACCGTAAAGCGTGACCTCCAGAGGTGGTCGCCCAGAAAAAAAAAATGGCTCTGAGCACTATGGGACGTAACATCTGAGGGCATCAGTCCCCTAGAACTTAGAACTAGTTAAACCTAACTAACCTAAAGACATCACACACATCCACGCCCGAGGCAGGATTCGAAACTGCGACCGTAGCAGTCGCGCGGTTCCGGACTGAAGCGCCTAGAACCGCTAGGCCACCGCGACCGGCTTGTGGTCGCCCAGATTGCTGTAAACACCGTTACCTGTAATACCCTGTAGCACGTCCTCTGCCTGTATTCGTCGTGGCATACTATCCACAAGCATCAAGGCATTGTTGGTCCAGATTGTCCCACTCCTCAACGACGATTTGGCGTAGACCCCTGAGAGTGGTTGGTGGGTCACATCGTTCATAAACAGCCCTTTTCAATCTATCCCAGCCATATTCGATAGCGTTCATGTCTGGAGAACATGATGGCCACTCTAGTCGAGAGATGTCGTTATCCTTAAGGAAGTCATTCGAAAGATGACGGGGGCGCGAATTGTCGTCCATGAAGACGAATGCCTCGCCAATATGCTGCCGATATTTTTGCACTATCGGTCGGAGGATGGCATTCACGTATCGTGCAGCCGTTATGGCGCCTTCCATGACCAGCAGCGACGTACATCGGCCCCACATAATGCCACTCCAAAACAGCAGGGAACCTCTACCTTGCTGCACTCACTGGACGTGTGTCTAAGGCGTTCAGCTTGACCGGGTTGCCTCTAAACACGTCTTCGACGATTGTCTGGTTGAAGGCACACGCGACACTCATCGGTGAAGAGAACTTGATGCCAATCCTGAGCGGTCCATTCGGCATGTTGTCGGGCCCATCTGTACTGCACTGCGCAGTGTCGTGGTTGCAAAGATGGACCTCGCCACGGACGTCGGGAGTGAAGCTGCGCATCACGCAGCCTACTGTGCACAGTTTGAGTCGTAACACGATGTCCTTTGGCTGCACGAAAAGCATTATTCAACATGGTGGCGTTGCTGTCAGGGTTCCTCCGAGCCATAATCCGTTGGTAGCGGTCATCCAATGCAGTAGTAGCCCTTGGGCGGCCTGAGCGAGGCATGTCATCGACAACAGTTTCTGTCTCTCTGTATCTCTTCCATGTCCGAACACATCGCTTTGGTTCACTCCGAGACGCCTGGACACTTTCCTTGTTGATCTACATCTACGTGATTACTCTGCTATTCACAATAATGTGCCTGGCAGAGGGTTCAATGAACCACCTTCATGTTGTCTCTCTACCGTTCCACTCTCGAACGGAACGCGGGAAAAACGAGCACTTCTGTGCGAGCCCTGATTTCTCTTGTTTTATCGTGATAATCATTTCTCCCAATGTAGGTCAGTGCTAACAAAATGTTTTCGCAATCGGAGGAAAAACTACAGGAAGGCGAGCCCCGAAGTTTACGTTTCGAGGCTTCCCTGCAGCCTATGACACTGATAAAGGAAAACAGCACCAAACACACAAAAGCGCAACGTAACAGCACACATACCACATGCAGAACTACGTCTAGATACGATAACACAAATAGTGCCATGGGTATGTCCTAGAGAAGCACTTAAAAGATGTAACAAGTAGTACTAGTTTCTTAGACAGTAGAAAGAAATACGCATACAGTCACTTATGATGTATTTCATTTAGCAGTGTAAGACGACATAATTTTGTACGCTACTTCAGTGGTGGCAGGCTCGATGTTTCTGCCGAGGTCCTCTCACTGGGAATAGCAACAACGTGTTTGTTTTACCAGTAACAGAAAATTTACGGATCGTCCCTATTCCACCTTCCCATTTTTTCTTTTAAATTACTAGTATCTATTATTTTAATACCCCGCTTCCTGCAACTAATTTAATTGTCTTTGTAACGTATTGTTATCATCCTTGTTTTTTTGCTCAAAACAAATTTTGCTAGTAATGTGGAACCATGTACAATACGTAAAATTGTATAACGTACGACCTGTTTTTTTTTTAAATATCAGGCAGTAGGTCTTTAAATATACAATAAATGAGATGAAATGTTATTATAACTAAACTACGTTTTCTAGTATATTACAATTTAACTACTGGAAATTAGCCTTCAGGTCTCACCAAAGTCGAAAACAGTACTAGCATCGAATTTCACGTTCACTCCAGACTCATACAACTATGATTTAAGATACCTGCCAAGGAAATAGCCGAGAGGATTGGGGGTATGCAGTCTGTCAGTTAAGGGAACTGATGCAAATTTTCCAATATAGCGTTCACGAAGTATAGTACGTACGGTTGTTGATAACCAAAGATGCGTGGCGGTGCTTTGTTAAAGTGAAACCATATTAGAAATGGACGGTGGTCAATGATTCATAGCACGCCGTGACAGACCGGTCACACTTTCAGACAACACACAACTGGATTACTTAAGTGTGGTTAACAGTCCACAGTGCCAGCTGATATATGATACGTGACGCCACAGCCTTTTAGCTGACATTGCATGCTGCGCCGCGTCGCCCAGTGATAGGCTGGTCAAACTTTGAGACATCGTCTAACTGGATTACTTAAATGCGGGCACCAGTCCATAGTGCCGGTAGACAAATGACGCCACAGCTTCATAAGCACCACTTCCCGTATCTCAAAATCCTCAGTAGAGCAGCGTGTATTTCCTGTTAACTTTTCGATCTCTTTGGAAGTAGCAGCCAGTATAAGAACTTTCTTAGACTAGTCACTGGTCTGAATGTGACGCTTTTAGTCATTTTCAAGATGTCGACAAGGACGCAGCACCAAAGAATTTTATACACGTCTTATTTATTTTATTTGTGACATGTGCACTGTTCGCACAGCTATTCTCTTATTGTATGGCGAGAGATAGTACTATGGGATATCGTAGTGTAAGGTATGTTTGCTTTTAGTTTTTACCCATTTTATGTAAGTTTGACATTAGAATATTCTATAATTGTTCCTTTATGTAAATTACAATTGTGTACAATTAATGGGAAAAGTCGAAGAAATGGACTGGCCCTGTAAATTTTTTTTTCTTTACAAATGATCTGAAAGTGGCGATGTAATTTCGCTGAACTAGTAATCATTGCGTATTTTTATGCGATCTGGACGAATGAACTTCTATAATAAGAAGACAACCGTGTTTAGATTCCGAGATCGCCTCCAGTAAAGTTGAAAATGTCAGGTAATCGTCGTAACACATTAAAACACTTAGGTAGGTTTCTTTATACTTCCTCTATGTACATGTCAAGTGCATATTACTGTGTTACGTACATCTTAGTACCGTCTAGTGTTGCCACGGCTGATTATAGAAACGAAAGATAGAGGAAATTTGTGGTAAAATCTTATAGGACCAAACTGCGGAGGTCATCGGTCCCTAAGCTTACACACTACATAATCTAACTTAAACTAACTTATGCTAAGGACGACACACATGCCCATGCCCGAGGGAGGACTCGAACCTCCGACGAGGGCGAGCCGCGCGGACCGTGACAAGGCGCGGCTACCTCGCACGGCGAAAGATAAGGGGCGGGTGAAACTCGTTGCAAGCGCTTGGTCGACTGGTCTCGAATCAGCTCTACCGCAACCGTAACGTACTCCACCAACGCACGGACCACTATCAGTGTTGTCAAGTTCTCTGTTCACATGACACACTGTACAGAGTTCCGCGAGTTCGTCTATGACCACGGCGCAAGGGTTTTTGATCAGGAACCTTAGGCCGTCAAAGCTCCTCCCCCTTCTGGACCAAACAGAGGTAATGAAAATGTCCTGCACCTACGGTATTCGATCCGGCTGCCGTAGGATGAGGTGCCACCGCACTAGAATATGTCGGCAACCTTGGCCAGTGCGCTTAGTGTACTATGATTGAAAAAAAGCGTGAAGGAATTGCCTAATACGCCTGCGGTAGCCTTAACGCCCCGCCTTTACACGTAGTGATAACGATGACATCAGAGCAGTAATTTAATGGCAGCGCCATGCAAACATTCTACGGAAGATCGACAGTATGTTCCTAGTCTTCGAGTTGATCAGACCGTAGTGTAATGGTGATTGCTCTGTAAGTAATTCTGTAAATAAATCAGTGTAATTTTCCTGACGTTGTCGTATTTGTTCCCCATACACGTAACGACCTTTGGTGCTAGGATGTTGATTCAGCCCATGTCTCTTAAACTAGCACAGCACATCCTAACTTTCCAATCTTAAAAATTTAAGCAGACGAATTCCTAGTCACTGTTTACTTCTCGTTCGTTTTTACATAATTGCCCTGCAGAAGGACACGAGGAATGTAATTCTGCCCGGTGATGAAAAATGCAGCGACTGTTGTCAACATATTGTCTAGGCGTCAACACTTCACTTGCCATCAGGACAGAAAGAATTGAAAACGAAGGAATACGTATGTCATGGAAATGTTATCTTGATCAGGTATAACATATTTATTCAATATATGAAAAAAACATGTTTGTCAAACCCTTCATAATGCATATGCACTTTTGATTCTTGGAGACCACCTGCAAGTTAAGCTACGGTTCTCTCTTGAGAACTAATGTTCAACAAAAAGACGTAATTTGCAACAGTCCCTTCATTCGAAGCAAAGCGAACCCTCGGTTCTTCTCTTTGACGTCATGAAGCAAGAATAGGTCGTAGGTTGCCGGATAACGTGTACTAATATGGAACAGTTGGTTCGTCAGTTTAGGGAAGCTTATAGAGAATATGTATTTATGCTAAACCGTATAAGGTGTGCATACAGGTACTTTGATTTTAGGCAAGGCCGTTATAGGCCATTATGGTATAATTATTAGAACCTCAATAGAAACAACCTCAAAGGCCATCCTAGGAAATGGCCTCACGGGTAGTGAGATCTCCTTGTCAGGATAAAGGAGACCGCTTATAAAACACTAATACGACCTATTCTTGAGTACTGCTCGAGCGTTTGGGATCCCTATCAGGTCGGATTGAGGGAGGACATAGAAGCAATTCAGAGGCGGGCTGCTAGATTTATTACTGGTAGGTTTGATCATGCTTCAGGAACTCGGGTGGGAGTCTCTAGAGGAAAGGAGGCCTTCTTTTCGTGAATCGCTACTGAGGAAATTTAGAGAACCAGCATTTGAGGCTGACTGCAGTACAATTTTACTGCCGCCAACTTACATTTCGCGGAAAGACCACAAAGGTAAGATAAGAGAGATTAGGGCTCGAACGGAGGCATATAGGCAACCATTTTTCCCTCGTTCTGTTTGGGAGTGGAACAGGGAGAGAAGATTCTAGTTGTGGTACGAGGTACCCTCCGCCACGCACCGTACTGTGGATTGCCGAGTTTGTATGTAGATGTAAACATTTACAACAGATTTAATTCAAGAAAACAACGCCAGACGCTGACAGAAATGGAATGAAAGCCCCTTAAGCAAGGTGAAAGCTTATATCAGGCGACGACAGTACGTAATACATTCTTGCATTCGATCAAATGAAATGAGAGTAAATAGTTTCAATCACACGGCAGTCTTTTAGTTTGATATTAGTTGAAGATGAAAATTAGTAAAGGATCATAATGCAGCACTCGCTCCCAAATGAACTAACGAGGTGAGAATCATGTACACGGTCCAACTTGCAATAACCACTCATAGCCAATAGATGGCAGCACTAGCAGTGGAGGGTATATTAAGTGTATTGGGGGTACGTGGCAAACAGGACAGTCGTAATGCAGAAACGGAGCGACTCATCTGACGTCTGAAAGGGTATGATCACTGGTTTTCGAGCCTGGGTCGGCAGCAATTACGAAACGGCTAAGTATGTAAACTATTCGCGTGCTAGAAGTATACCGTGCACGGCAAAATCGCGCTATCCAAAACCGGCGCCAAGGCATCTGAGGTGCACCATGAGCCACAGATCACAGGAGTGAATGACAGTTATGGAGATGTATAAAGATGAACGGACGTACAACTGTTCAGCAACTCTATCAAAACTAGACATGATTGTCTTATTGGGATTGCCGCGATAGTTCTTTGAATAAAAATATGGCATTTCAGTCTTTGATCGCTATTCTTTTTTTCCAGTGACCGGTTTCAAGCTAGCTGCCCATCTTCAGGTCATATATTGCAGTTACAGAGTAACCTGTCAGTACAGAACTATTGGTTATGACAGCGAACCAATAGTTCTGTACTGGCAGGTTACTCTGTAACTGCAATATATGATCTGGAGATGGGCAGCTAGCCTGAAACCAGTCATTGAAAATAAGAAATAGCGATCAAAGACTGAAATGCAATATTTTTATTGTCGAGCAACTGACGGCCATATGAACAAAGGGGCTACCAACAAACTCCCATCAACGATCGTTCAGCAAACGTTGCAGCCTCTCTGCAGCAGATGCCTGATCAATGCACCCATGCTGAATACTGTTCGTTGGCGACGAGGCTGGAATCTGCACGCCAGTACTGCAAGTGGATGCCCACCAAATGGCAACAGGGGGCCTTTTCAGATGAAGCACCTGTTATGCTCTATCGGACTGAAAGCAATCACCTTGCAACAATCGTCTGAATGCTCCATGTTGGAGGAGGGAGCATTATAGTCTGGGGAACGTTTTCGTAAAATTCCCTGGGTGATCTCGTCATTCTGGATGGCACAGTGAATAAACACAAGTACGCAACTACCCTTGGGAACCACGTCCACCCCTAAATGCAGTTTGTTTTTCCTCGGCATCCTGACGCCTACCAGTAGGACAAAGCAACATGTCACACAGTTCGCAGCGTACACACGCGGTTCTTAGAGCATCAGGATAAGTGGCCACCAAACTCTTCGGATTAAAACCCAATAGCGAATCTGTGGAGTCGGTATGTCTCCGCATTCCTGTCGGTACCTTCCAGAGCTTCAATGTCTCTCCCTGCGCTGCAAAAAGTGGTTATTCGGGCTTTTAAAAGGTGGTCATATCAATGTGACTGGAGAGGTTACCGTGATTTAGCACTCGGTATCACTCGTTTCCAGTCATCCACTGTCCAATGGCGTCGCTCTTTACACCAACTCAAGTTTCGCCTGGCAGTGAGTACAGAAATGAGTGGCTTATGAGGAACTCTTCCACCATTTAGCCCCATTGTTTTTAACTCTCAACGGGCAGCCATTGTACTGGTTGCACTGCTATTAGCACTTTGGCAATGACGAGTGATTCCTTCCAATGATATCACGTGATGTTTCTACAACCAAACGCTATGATCCATGGTCCTGTCAGTGCATGTGGTCTGTCTTCGTTCAGATGTGAGTGCTCCTTCACTTTTCCACTTCACAATCACACTATCAACAATCGACTTGGGCAGCTACAGAAGGCTTGAAAAGTCCCTGATGGCAGTGTTACTCGTGTGACGTCTAATGTCTAATCCACGTTCGAGGTCACTGAGCTGTCCTGACCGATCTCTTTTGCTGTTACAGTTTGTCTACTGACAACACAATACTGCTCGGCTTCTCTTACACTGACGGGTGCCGCGAACGTGACATCTACTGGTCAATTTCGCATTACATACGAGTCTCCGGATACTTTAAATAATACCTGATCAAAAGTATTGTTCGTAGGTACCCCAAGGACAATGTAAGATGATCACGTACTTCCTTTTGAAGATAATTTGGAGAGTTATGCTGGACCAGACAGTAGGCAATGGACGGTCTCCTCACGATGAATTTGGACTCTTGGCGTCCTTCGTGATCAACACTGCAGATACCCCAGAACCGTGGTTCGCAAGGGAACACCTGGAACGGAACCTGGATCGATAGTGTTACGTTATCTTCACTGGCGAGTGAAGCATTTGCATGGCGGCTAATTATCGTCGTAGAGGAGTATCAAGCAGGTCAGTCAGCAATGCAGTGTCAAGAATGCGTTCGACAGGTGCAGCGGGTAGGCGAGACTGCCATGTTTTGAAATGGAATCATCTACAGATGTCGGACATCTCGCACTGCTTTGGAGGGTAGCTTAAGGGATGTGCAGGATCCGGTCAATGTGTTTCAACCTACTGTCTTACCCCGGAGTCCACATTCAGGCTATAGATTGGTTTTCACGTCTACAATGCAGAAGCATACTACGTCACCCAGGTGTCAAGTGAATGGAATGACGAACGGTATCTGCTCACATCAATCCAACCGAGAGTGCTTGAGACCAGCCGAAACTTGCCGTGCGATGCCGTAGCAACTTCCCCCCCCCCCCCCCCCCGCCCCCCTCCCCCCAAACGGCGATGATTTTACGCACGCCCTTCTCAAACTTGTTACAGCGCTTATCCGAATAAATAGGTTCTGGCTTCAAATAAGTTCTTGCTTCTTGGGCGCAGTGGTTAGCACACTGGACTCGCATGCGGGAGGACGACGGTTCAATCCCGTCTCCGACCATCCTGATTTAGGTTTTCCGTGATTTCCCTAAATCGCTTCAGGCAAATGCCGGGATGGTTCCTTTGAAAGGGCACGGCCGATTTCCTTCCCCATCCTTCCCTCACCCGAGCTTGTGCTCCATCTCTAATGACCTCGTTGTCGACGGGACGTTAAACACTAATCTCCTTCTCCTCCTCTTGTTTCTTGCCTCCACCGCCATCCCCCGCGTCATGTACAGACCACAAGGATGCCGCTGTCGAAGAGGACAGCAATGTCCGCATCACCTTGCTAACAGCATTCCACAGAGGATCAAATTGTGTTATAACGCACAGGGTGCAGCAATGCGACACTGAATGTTACCTAGTAACAATTTTTTTTTTTACTTCGCAGATGTAGGCATTCGATCAGTCTCCCTCGCTTTGAATACATTTTTTGAGTTCGTGAGGCTTAATTTTTTTCCTCTTTATTCGAATTTCAGCAAACACAACGTTACAGATATGTCGCTGCTGCAAAACCTTATTTGAATAGATTATTAAAAGCGATACGCAACAACTTCAGCTCACTCATTCTTCCCAAAGTCAGTAGAACGTTCCCAAGTCGTTGGCGGTGCGATATACAGGTTATCAAAGAAATCCTATATTTCAACTACACTGACGGAAAGAAATCGCAACACCAAGAAGAGTTGCGCGACATAAACGAAAGTTACTAGGTCCACTATGGCTCTGTAAACCATATTTGCTTTAAACACGCACTGTAACGGTCTTGAGCGTTAGTCACCTTTGAGATTTGACGTAGTGAGTTGATGTTAGTGAAGAATGCCTGTAAGGCGACAAAGACGCTATCATCAGCACCTCACTGAGTTTGAATGAGGTCGTGCAATAGGGCTACAAGGAAATGAATGTACCTTCTGCGATACTGCAGAAAGACTTGGCGGGAATGATTGCTGGCAGCGGTGGTCAAGGGAAGATGCACGTAAGAAGACCAAGCTCCGGACGGCCACTTTGCACTACCGAGAGGGTAGAGCATCGTGTTCAGCATGTGGCTCTGCCGCGTCGTACTGCGTCTGCAGCAGCAATTTGGGCAGCAATTGACACCACAGCGACAAAGCGAACTGTTACAAATCGGTTACTTCAAGGACACTGCAGTTCCTTCTCTAAATCCTCGCACAAACGAAAAAATGGCTAACATCGAAATAAGTGTCCAAGGAATACAAAAGCAACTGGAATCACTCAATAGAGGAAAGTCCACTGGACCTGACAGGATACCAATTCGATTCTACACAGAGTACGCGAAAGAACTTGCCCCCCTTCTAACAGCCGTGTACCGCAAGTCTCTAGAGGAACGGAGGGTTCCAAATGATTGGAAAAGAGCACAGATAGTCCCAGTCTTCAAGAAGGGTCGTCGAGCAGATGCGCAAAACTATAGACCTATATCTCTTACGTCGATCTCTTGTAGAATTTTAGAACATGTTTTTTGCTCGCGTATCATGTCGTTTCTGGAAACCCAGAATCTACTATGTAGGAATCAACATGGATTCCGGAAACAGCGATCGTGTGAGACCCAACTCGCCTTATTTGTTCATGAGACCCAGAAAATATTAGATACAGGCTCGCAGGTAGATGCTATTTTTCTTGACTTCCGGAAGGCGTTCGATACAGTTCCGCACTGTCGCCTGATAAACAAAGTAAGAGCCTACGGAATATCAGACCAGCTGTGTGGCTGGATTGAAGAGTTTTTAGCAAACAGAACACAGCATGTTGTTATCAATGGAGAGACGTCTACAGACGTTAAAGTAACCTCTGGCGTGCCACAGGGGAGTGTTATGGGACCATTGCTTTTCACAATATATATAAATGACATAGTAGATAGTGTCGGAAGTTCCATGCGGCTTTTCGCGGATGATGCTGTAGTATACAGAGAAGTTGCTGCATTAGAAAATTGTAGCGAAATACAGGAAGATCTGCAGCGGATAGGCACTTGGTGCAGGGAGTGGCAACTGACCCTTAACATAGACAAATGTAATGTATTGCGAATACATAGAAAGAAGGATCCTTTATTGTATGATTATATGATAGAGGGACAAACACTGGTAGCAGTTACTTCTGTAAAATATCTGGGAGTGTGCGTACGGAACGATTTGAAGTGGAATGATCATATAAAATTAATTGTTGGTAAGGCGGGTACCAGGTTGAGATTCATTGGGAGAGTGCTTAGAAAATGTAGTCCATCAACAAAGCAGGTGGCTTACAAAACACTCGTTCGACCTATACTTGAGTATTGCTCATCAGTGTGGGATCCGTACCAGGTCGGGTTGACGGAGGAGATAGAGAAGATCCAAAGAAGAGCGGCGCGTTTCGTCACCGGGTTATTTGGTAACCGTGATAGCGTTACGGAGATGTTTAATAAACTCAAGTGGCAGACTCTGCAAGAGAGGCGCTCTGCATCGCGGTGTAGCTTGCTCGCCAGGTTTCGAGAGGGTGCGTTTCTGGATGAGGTATCGAATATATTGCTTCCCCCTACTTATACCTCCCGAGGAGATCACGAATGTAAAATTAGAGAGATTAGAGCGCGCACGGGGGCTTTCAGACAGTCGTTCTTCCCGCGAACCATACGCGACTGGAACAGGAAAGGGAGGTAATGACAGTGGCACGTAAAGTGCCCTCCGCCACACACCGTTGGGTGGCTTGCGGAGTATCAATGTAGATGTAGATGTAGATGTAGACAGCTCCGAGCCTGGCGCCCTGTAGCGGGCATTGCAGTGACTCCAAACCAACGCTATTTACGGCTTCAGTGATGTCAAGCCAGAGCTCACTGGAGGGCAGGGTGGAGATCTGTTGTGTTATCGGACGAAAGCTGGTTCTGCCTCGATGCCACTGATGGAATTGTGTTAGTTAAGAGGAGGCCAGATGAGGGCCTCCAAACAGTCTATCTGCATATTAGACACACTGGACCTACACCTATAGTTACGGTCTGACAAGGGGAGGCCGCCAATTGTGAAATTCAGATTCGATTCATACTGCGCATAATAAAAGCTCATGGCCAGAGGTGTAATGTGGCAAAGCACCAAGATGCACTTCTCAGCCGTTGTCGAGAAAATCGACAGTTAAAAGAAATCGTTGCGGTGAAATACTCTCTACGATTAATAATTTTCTACAGCGTCGTGGCGCAGCGGTAAGCGCTCGGGTTCGTAATGCGAAGGTCGCCGGGTCGAATCTCGCGCCATGCAACATTTTTTTATTATTAGTTTTTTGTAATTCAAATATATAAACTATTAATGAATTGCTTATGCATGTTGGTGAAGGCGGATCGCTCTCCAATTGCACCGCCTCCATTTTTCCGTTTGTTTAACAGGGTGTACCAAAGCTCTCACGTCCGCACTGATTTTCGACAATGTTATAAGTTGCGCTAGGGACCGCATCTGCCTTCTTTCGAAGTTAGCTGGCAACTGCGATGTTATGCGGCGGCTCGTTTCGGCCCATTCAACATCTATCCTTCAAGTGTAACGAGCGAGTAACGGAGTTTATATTTCATACCTGCCACAGCAAATTTGTGTTCGTGGGGTTTCTATTCTAATTCGAACGTTTGACTTACGCTATACGTATTCGTTTCGGAATATCGTTTCTACGTCTTCCGTTAACTATACGTGGTTAACATAATGAAGACAATTAATAACATTTGTGAAATACAACATTGTTTGCGGAAAACATAATGATGTTCGAAGTCGCCAGTTTTTCCACGACAAACGACTTTCAACAACTTATTATATGCATAATTGTTGCAATTGATTGCCGGGAATTATATATATATATATATATATATATATATATATATATATATATATATATATATATATATGTGTGTGTGTGTGTGTGTGTGTGTGTGTGTGTGTGTGTGTGTGTACACACATTTGAATTACAAAAAACAAATACTAAAAAGAAGAAAAGAGGGTGCATGGCGCGAGATTCGATCCGGCGACCTTCGGATTACGAACCCGAGCGCTTACCGCTGCGACACGACGCTGTAGAAAATTATTAATCGTAGAGAGTATTTCACCGCAACGGTTTCTTTTAACTGTCGATTTTCTCGACAACGGCTGAGAAGTGCATCTTGGTGCTTTGCCACATTACACCTCTGGCCATGAGCTTTTATTATGCACAGTATGAATCGAATCTGAATTTCACAATTGGCGGCCTCGCCTTGTGAGATGTGATTTCGTATACAGCAGGAACACTCTCGTGGTTATCCCTCCCACCACGACTGCAAATCTGCAGGTACGTTTGGTGATTCGACCTGTTGTGCTGCCATTCATGAACTGCATTCCACGGACTGTTTTCCAACAGGATAATACTCGCCCACATAGCGCTATTGTAACCCAGCACGCTCTACAGGGTGTCGCCATGGTCGATCACCAGACCTGCCTCCAACCGAGCACATGTGGGGCGTCGTTGGACGACAACTTCAGCGTCATCCACAAATGGCACTATACACCGCTGTAGTGACCGACCAAGTGCAACACGCATGGAACTCCATCCAACAAATTGACACCCGGCACCTGTACAACAGGCCAGCCGGTGTGACCGAGCGGTTCTAGGCGCTTCAATCCGGAACCGCGGTGCTGCTACGGTCGCAGGTTCGAATCATGCCTCGGGCATCGATGTGTGTGATGTCCAGAGGTTAGTTAGGTTTAAGTATTTCTAAGTCCAGGAGACTGATGACCTCAGATGTTGAGTCCCATAGTGCTTAGAGCCATTTTTGAACCTGAACAGCACAATTCATGCACGTTTACATGCCTTGCACTTATCATTCGGGCGGTTATGCCTTGCACTTATCATTCTGGCGGTTACACCGGTTATTTATGTCCCCCACGTCGGAGGTTCGAGTCCTCCGTCGGGCATGAGTGTGTGTGTGTTGTCTATAGCGTAAGTTATTTCAAGTTAGATTAAGTATTGTGTAGGCTTCGGTTATTTATCTCACTTAGATGGGTTGATGGGTAGATCACATAACTAATGAGGAGGTACTGAATAGAATTGGAGAGAAATTTGTGGCACAACTTGACTAGAAGAAGGGATCGGTTGGTAGGGCATATTCTGAGGCATCAAGGTGTCACCAATTTAGTATTGGAGGGCAGCGTGCAGGGTAAAAATCGTAGAGGGAGACAAAGAGATGAATACACTAAACAGATTCGATGTAGGGTGCAGTAGGTACTGGGAGATGAAGAAACTTGCACAGGCGAGACTTGCATGGAGAACTGCATCAAACCAGTCTCTGGAGTGAAGACCACAACAACAAAAAATGGTTCAAATGGCTCTGAGCACTATGCGACTAAACATCTATGGTCATCAGTCCCCTAGAACTTAGAACTACTTAAACCTAACTAACCTAAGGACATCACACAACACCCAGTCATCACGAGGCAGAGAAAATCCCTGACCCCGCCGGGAATCGAACCCGGGAACCCAGGCGCGGGAAGCGAGAACGCTACCGCACGACCACGAGCTGCGGACCCACAACAACAACAACAACAACAACAACAACAACAACGTCACTTAAATGGTTGTCAAATAAATGTATTCCCAAAATTACATTATTCTACTTCGATTATTTTTTGGTGTTGCGATTTTTTTCGTCAGTGTATGTTATTGCTACTTTGACGCTGCTGAAAACTTGTGATATGACCTCCGTATGTTCAGGTATTTCTGTACAGCGAACTACTGAGACATTCGCTGTAGAGAAAGGCGACAGGTCCTGACAAGTGGACTGGTGGGTGTCCTTGAGGACCTGACCGTGAAATGGGACTCGCACTTTTCGTGACGAGGGGGCCATGACGTAGCCGATGCACGTATCAGATAAAGCCGCGGCGACGGCTGGCCAGCTCGGCGTCTATCGCGGCACCTGGTGTGCTCGTAATTTTCCGCTCGCGACTCTACTTGACAAGCGCTATCAGTGTGTTAACGCAGCGGAGCCGATAAACCTGCAACCAGTGCTCACTCCGCGGAGCAGCACAGTGTTTCCACAGCAATTTGGCGCAAATTACTGGGCCGCAACTCCGCGAAAAATATATTGCTGTGATGATGGGCACTCCGGGGCAACTGTTATGGCTCGATCGTACAACCCGTACGAGCTGCTGCCACGACTCCTGTGAAACAAACAGAAATGAAGGAACGTTAGGGTTTCGTGCCCCGTCGGCGACGAGATCATTCGAGATGGATCGCTAACTCGGACTGGGACCGGATGAGAAAGTTCCTGTGGGCTTATGGCGATAAATGGTTCGAGAAAATTTTCTCTTCTTTTACTTCGGTCGCTATGGAAGACTGGACTGAACATGTCTTATGATGGTTTAGGTGTGGTTCTTCATCTTTGTATGCACTTGGCTCTTAGTTTCTGAGTAGTTACTAAGTTCCACGCCCTCAGTAACCTGACTACGTATTCTAACCTTTGTCTCCCATTCTAAAATACCCCTGTATTCAGTATACCAACTGTTGTTGTTGTTGTTGTTGTTGTGATAGATGCAGCTGTTCATACCGTCTGTTCTGTGCAAGCGTCTTCATCTCTGCAAAACTTACGCAGCCTGCAAGACAGATGGAAAAAAGTAAGTAAACTGCTTGTTATTTCAAAAGTAATCGCCTTAACTGTTAATACGTTTATCCCACTGTGAGACAAGACTTGACACGGTGTCTCAAGTCAATAATACAATAAGAAACGGACGGTTCTGGTGGGCATCGATATCTCCAGTTGGATACAAATAACTTTGTGTATACGAGTATACGAGGTGTGATCGAAAAGAAACGGGAATTTTTGTTTTCTTAAAGAATCTTTATTTACTCATCAACATAAACTTTGTCCCCTTCAAAGTAAATACCCTCAGATATAATACACTTGTGCACGACCTTTTTCCAATCTTGGAAGCACTTCTGGAACTCTTTTTTTTTTTCTCATTATGATGTTCAGGAGTTCAGCTCTTTCAGCGATTCTGTTTTTATCTTACCAATGGTGCCAAAACGAGGTCCTTTCATGACTGTCTTCAGCGTCGTGAATAAAAAGAAGCTGCAGGGGGCCATGTCCGGCTAATACGGGGGCTGAGGCAACATAACGGTCTTACTTTTTTGCCAAAAAATCACGAACAAACATTGAAGTGTGAACGGGATCATTTTCATTATGCAGTTTCTACTAGTGGTTTTGCCACAATTCTGCTGTTTTTCTTCGGATTCCTTGCCTGGCGCTCCAAACAAACATTATTATGTTACCTCCGCATGTGTCGAAAGTAATCAAATCGAGCGTCAGCTAATCCATAATAACTATCGTCAGTGTGTGCAGATGACTAAACGGTGTAATTTCCTCATCAAAAATCATACTGTTAATTATGGCATTTATACCTACGTTATTTTACCGATGTTGGATCTTGCTGAACCCCGTAGTCCTTAAGAACTGTTGATGAAGAACGCAACCAGCATCAATAATTTTAGAAAGACTTTATTTTAATGCCGTTGCCAGTTTCTACCTATAACGCCCATCTTCAGATGGCTAACTCTGCCACTACAACAATGTATTCGTCAGCAGTGTGCTGTCAGCTCCTGCTGAATTTTACAGTGGACGGCGTTTCATTCGGTTCATACGCCTTCAGTTGTGCACCTTTTCATCTGAAGCAGATCTATGGCCACAAGCGTTTTTTTTCTCTAGGCAGGGCTAAGGATGTCGCCAAGGTTGTTGTTAGTACGCTGCAGAAGTTTCGCTAGGAAGCCCTTACACATAGACTTCCTACCTGCCCCCAAGTGATTTCCGTATTTTTGGAGACCTGAACAAAGACATTCGTTGCTCCGGACGAAGAAATGCACTCCTGGGTACAATGATGGTTCCATGGCCAACCGCAAACATTTTTCCGTGAAGTCACTGACCATATTGTCTCGCAGTCAGATATACGTATTAATAGTTATGGCGATTAGTTTTGAAATTACAAACAGTTTACTTAGCTTTTTTTCATCTGTCTCGCTTTCATTTGACTGCCCCCTTACAGAGTGTTTGCAAATGCTTCAATGAATTCTTACGAGTCGAAATTGGCACCAGTTTCTTATTTTATTGTACAAACTGTGTCAGTGATTCGCATTTGGCTGGTCATTGTGCATCTAACTTTTTGTCCTTAGACAGTACAACCCTCTTTCCCTTTGACGTCATTTTACAGTCCAACAAATGGGAGCAAGACACTGCTGCAGAAGTCAGTGTCAACTTTTTAACTAGTACCGTGCCAGGATCCGTGTATGACGGTTAGATGAATTTACAGTCGACCGTCACCGTCGTTTGTTGCTGCTATTGCTACTGAGTTTTCAAATTCTGTACAGCTATTGAAAAAAAAAAAAAAAGATACGGATAAATCGGATAAAGAGGGCAGGATAAACAACGACGTTCCACTGTAGCTAATGTCATTGATTACGACACTGTTGCAGAAAATCTCAAACCGTAAGGAGGATTTCAAACGCAGGATGCGTCGCTGATCGCAAGATTAACACGACTATTGTAAGCCATCTAGGAGGTGGAATCGGGAGATGATGGAATCGGAGACTCCCAATACGCGCTTTTTCATCTCCGTCCCGCGCCGCTTTCCTTGTTCCAGAGCAATAAAATGACGGCTCGGAAGTGCAATAACGCGAGACCGGAGGAAGACTTACTGGCGCTCAAAGGAGGCGAGGAAGAGGGGAAGGGTGAGAGGAAGGGGGGGGGGGGGGGCGACGGAGGCGCCGACTGTGGCGAAAAGCTCGTTAACACGTAGCGATCTGCAGAGAATAGCGGCAACCGATCACGGGGAAGAATGGCCTACACTAAATCGCCGAATGCGGAAATTGGCGCCTCCAGTCGCGCACAAAGGGGAGCACAATGCGAAAAATGTCGTCCAGCGAACAGCAGCGAGAGAAAGCAGCCGCCCGAAGACATATTTAGGACTGGTGGTGGAGGGGGGTGGGATGGATTTGTGAGCACGGCGAACAGATGGCGCGTAGCTAGCAGCAGGGAATTCGGCAAGTCCGCCGTCCTACCACCACAGGAGCCTTTGGTCCGGTTATTCTCGACTGGCAGTATAGTTTGTCAGCACGACTTAACAGTCAGTTTCGTTCTCCAAGTAATTTAATGACATTCTTTTTGACTTGAAGGTGTCACTCCCTCATCTTCAGGAGAACAGACGTAAGCTCACAGTACTTACAAGGGACCTCCCCATCGCACCCCCTTCAGATTTAGTTATAAGTTGCACAGTAAATAGGCCTTGAAAAACTGAACACAGATCAATCGAGAAAACAGGAAGAAGTTGTGTGGAACTATGAAAAAATAAGCAAAATATACAAACTGAGTAGTCCATGCGCAAGATAGGCAAGATTAAGAATAAAATGAGCTCAGGACCGCCGTGGTCCCGTGGTTAGCGAGAGCAGCTGCAGAACGAGAGGTCCTTCGTTCAAGCCCTCCCTCGAGTGGTGGTTACCATTCCTCCAGGTTGTACACCTCTTGTGCAACCGTTACATGTGTTTGGTTATGGGCAAGTGAAATACTTTGTGAAAAAATTCTATGATTTTGCGAAGGTGCACAGAGCAGTATTGTTTACGTGATCGTGTGCCAATTATCAAAGTTCAGGCACTCACACATAATCAACTTCGCTGTCCAAAATTCCAGGCCATGTTCAGATTTGCTTGGACATATGCAAAATTTGACGGTCTACACACGGAAAAAATTGAAAACGTTAAAAACGTATGTTTTGACAGAGCACAGGGAAAACTGTGCGACTGTGGAGCTGTTGCATTCATTTGTTGCAGTTTATGTGACAAACTCTTATATTTTCATCACTTTTTTGGGAGTGATTATTACATCCACAAGAAAACGTAAATCGGGCAAGGTAGAAGAATCTTTTTTACCCATTCGCCAAGTGTACAAGTTAGGTGGGTCGACAACACATTCCTGTCATGTGACGCACATGCCGTCAACAGTGTCGTATAGAATATATCAGACGTGTTTTCCTGAGGAAGAATCGGTTGACCTATGAACTTGCGATTAAATGTTTTCGGTTCCCATTGGAGAGGCACGTCCTTTCGTCTACTAATCGCACGGTTTTGCGGTGCGGTCGCATAACACAGACACTAAACTTATTACAATGAACAGACACGTCAGTGAACGAACGGACAGATCGTAACTTTGCGAAAATAAAGAAACTACTCACTCGAGGGAAGGTTTGAACCAAGGACCTGGCGTTCCGCACGTGCTCACGCTAACCACGGGACCACGGCGCTCCTTACCTCACACCCTCCCTGATGTTGCTTATGTTGCCCATGGACTACTCAGTTTGTATATTTTGCATATTTTTTTCATAGTTCCACACAACGTCTTCCTGTTTTCTCGATTGATCTGTGTTCAGTTTTTCAAGGCCTATCTACTGTGCAACTTATAACTAAATCTGAGGGGGTTGTGATGGGGAGGTTCCGTTGTTAGTATAAGTCAACCCGTCAAAAAAGGACATTGGTGGCTTGGATCGCTGTGGATGGTACCAGGCGATTGTGTGACACTCTACCGCTGACGTATGTAATTACTGTCATATATCCCACTCGGTTTCTAGGAGGAACTGTCAATATTCGGGGATTTGACAGGGACGCTCATATGAAGCAAAAGCTTTATACTAACATGTATTTTATTCCGAATTGTTTTCCTAGATATAACACATTTAATGTGCATTGTTATTTATAGATCTGACGACTTTACACACAGCTGGTTTGAATCATACTTAACAAACAGAATGCAAAAGGTTGTGCTGAATATTTCAAACAACGTTGGAAATGTAGAACATTTTAGCGACTGGGGAGAAAACACAAAGGAAATCTCACAGGATTCAATTTTTGGGTTCACTGCTATTGCTAAGGCAGGAATACACCCCGAGCAAGAGGTTGAAACTAACGAGATCTTTTGAGCTAGCATACGACGTGGATGAGGGTGGGTGCATGTCACTAGCCCAAAAACAAATGTTCATTAAATGTGTTCTATCTCCGAAACCATTCAGAATGCGGTATATGTCCATACAAGTTGGTTTGCTTCAAATGAGCGTTGTTGTCATATCCCTGAATACTGACCATTCCTGCTGAGACACACATTATTAGGGACGGCAAAAACCGGCCGGACAAAACAGAGACCAATATTTTAGTTCTGAACGACTGGTATCTGTTTGGTGTCGGCTACAACAGGAATTTTTTATATTTTACTAATAACCGGGTAAAAAACAGCATTCAATTTGTCACAACAGCGGTACAAATTTTTTAATTTTAAAATAAAACTTTTTTTTTTTTTTTTAAACGCGTAATACTGATTCGTCAAACTTCCACTGCTGTGAAATGTTGTGGTAAAAGTGACCAGTCCTAGTTTAATAACAACGCCGACAGTTAGGGACGAGCAACACGCACATGACAGTAAAACAGTGCTGACACAATAATGTAACTGTTGTACTTTACCAGCCAGAAACAGTGTCCTTTCGTTATTTGAAAGCTGAGTAAAATGTGTATGTCAGGCATTTTATATGCAGCCCAACGTTATTTGTCGCTAATAGGAACTTCTGTGGCTTCTGAAAGAGTGGTAGCGTCTATGAATAAAATTGTTTGTGATGAAAGCAGTCGACTTACAAAATGGTTCAAATGGCTCTGAGCACTATGGGACTTAACAGCTGTGGTCATCAGTCCCCTAGAACTTAGAACTACTTAAACCTAACTAACCTAAGGACATCACACACATCCATGCCCGAGGCAGGATTCGAACCTGCGACCGTAGCAGTCGCGCGGTTCCGGACTGCGCGCCTAGAACCGCGAGACCACCGCGGCCGGCGCAGTCGACTTACAGATCACCACATTATAGAACGAGTATTTATGAAAACTATTTTAACTACTGTCAAGTAATTGTTCCTGGTAAGTGGTCTATTTTATCTACTATCTAAATAAATTGTTCATTTGAATTTTTTGAACAAGCATTTTCAGTTTTTGTGAGCATCAAATTCGTTGTATTCAAATTATTATTAAAAAGAAGTTAAATATGTTTGAGTACAAGACGGGTTTCTTCATTCTAAATGAGCGCAACAAATTTTACACAAAAGCTTATCATGTCGTTTCTACGAAACAATAGAAATAATAGCGAGAAAGGAAATTACAATAACAGTAATACATTAAAAGCTTAATAAACGATTCATAGTTTTTAATAAAAATAGAAAATAGCTAATCTGCTGCCTGTGTCTACATAATACGCTTTTATCTGTTTACAGCTGTTGGAATCGGATAACTTAACACAAAAAATAGAGTTCTTCAACCTCAGTTTTCACCCACTGGCACTGACTGGTCGTAATACCTGAATAGTGGTATGATCCTCGTTTATCACATTATTTTTGAGTTTAAAAAAATTAGAATTAATAGGAGGATACCGGCTATTTTTGTAGTATTTAATCCCTCATTAAATTTTGAGAAAATCAGCGAATGGTAGAGAGACGAAGTTTTGTTATGTATTTTATGTGGTATTTTGATTCTATGTATCTTGAAACGTATAACGCAGAAGTCGCATGGAGTCTTAGAACTTTTCAAAATTTCTTCCATGATTACATTTATTACTAGAAATAACAGCAATAAAAAATCGAAAATCGGTTATTTCAGAAACCGGTGGTTTTGAGCTATCTTAACAGTCACGTCAGTACAATAACTTGTGTCAAAATGGCTCTGAGCACTATGGGACTTAACATCTATGGTCATCAGTCCCCTAGAACTTAGAACTACTTGAACCTAACTAACTTGAGGACACCACACAACACCCAGTCATCACGAGGTAGAGAAAAATAACTTGTGTCGACCTGGGGTTGTGAAACTATGGCAGAATAAAGCTATCGTTTTCGGACATTTCCGTGACCACATCGTGAATGAAGTTGCAGATTTCTTGATGTGCCAACGTGTCTACAAGCAGTTGTGTACCGTTCACAGCGACGTAACACGGCGTAATATCAGTGGTCGTAAAAGCTACTAACCAACAGACGAGCGCCGACGACAACCTCAACCGCTCTCCTAGTGAACACTGCGAAGGGAAGTTGATGCAGTGGACATATTTGGAATCGGGTACCTCGCAAAGGCCACTTATCACAGCGGTGTATAAAGCTGCACTGACACAAACAGCACAGAAACCGGACACTATCTGACTGGAGTGCGGTGCACGAGAAGCGATTCTGCCTCTTTTCAAATGATGCGAGGCATCGAGTGCGTCGACCACCCGATGACGCGTGATGTTTTGGGCGTGGTTTCGTGCCAAGGCTTGGAGCCACTCATTTAAGTGGCCGTGAACGAGGAACAGGATGATTACTTAACCATTATCGGCGACCAAGTGTTCACCTTTTCCCTATATCCCCATGATGCAATGCTGTGGAGACCAGCGTTTTCTGAGATGACAACAACCGTGTCCAAAGAGCTGCGCCCCAAAGATCCCTGGTATGGCCAACACTTAAACACCCC
Source organism: Schistocerca serialis cubense (assembly GCF_023864345.2). Lineage (NCBI taxonomy): Eukaryota > Metazoa > Arthropoda > Insecta > Orthoptera > Acrididae > Schistocerca > Schistocerca serialis. The sequence goes on along the minus strand of NC_064638.1, from coordinate 381,028,133 downwards.
GTGGTAACTCGACCGACCGAGTGAATCAGCTGGTCTTAATACCACCAACGACTTGGCCGCAGTGTTAACACCGGTTTCCGTCAGATCACCGAAGTTACGCGCTGTCGGGCTTGGCTAGCACTTGAATGGGTCACTGTCTGGGTCTATCGGGAGCTGTTGGCAATCGGGATGCACTCAGCCCTTGTGAGGCCAATTCAGGAGCTACTTGTCTGAGAAGAAGCGGCTCCGGTCACGAAAACTGACAACGGCCGGGAGAGCGGTGTGCTGACAACATGCCCCTCCATACCCGCATCAAGTGATGCCTATCTGTGAGGATGACACGGCGGTCGGTCGTCCCGTTGGGTCTGTTCGGGCGGCGTTTAGAGTTTCTAACACCATATATAATATTCTGGAACTATTGGAAACAGCGGGTGGTACGTCACGATCAACAACCCTGCAATTACGGGATGTAGTCATCAATCAGTGTCTTCGTATGGATATGGCATTGCTGATGAAACTTATGGACACGCTTCGTTGCCGAAATGAGGCCATTCTGAAGGCTAGAAGCGGTGTTAGAGTGATGTCTCCTGGGGACGGCTAATTTTTTGTACGGTATGGTTAAATTTTTTGTCGCATCCCAGTGGAGGCCCACCAGGGATCCTTATTCAGTCCCTTGGTGTACACCCTGAACACAGCGGGTCTCCCAACATGTCCACATAATCAGTATGAATGTCCAGCTTAGGCAGCGGAGACTCTATACCACTTGCGGCAAGTTGGAACTAGTTCTTCAACCCCGGGAACGGTCGAGCATTCGTCGTCACGAGACACCCAGTCCATGTGAACTTGCAGCAGTAGACATCCTGGGTGGAGCTCTGCAACAAGGAAACACGGCCAAAAAGAGTTCGCAGTATGGCATTCCTGCAACGTGTTGCATGACGTCAAGAGGGGTGGGTAAGCAGGTGTTCAAGGGATCATTAATTTTGACCTTTCCCTTGTCCTCAAGTGCAGCCTGTTGCATTACATATTTGCTGCTGTTGTCAGGAACAAAAACATCTTCTGATATAAGTTCCTGTTCACAACGTAACCAACTCGCCGCCCTTGTAAGTCCTAACAGTTTGTAAACGTTATGTACGAATACCTTGTTTATTTGTAATTCATTCCCCCTATCAAATAGATTGATGAGGCGCAGCGACTGAGACGTCGCAGTCTTGACGAAGAGGAGTGGGATTCAAGCACTCGGGCGGTCACCCGAATTTAGGTTTCCCGCGGACACCTGTACCAACCTAGGCGAATGCTGTGTTGGTTCCCGTGGCAAAGCCCAGAATATTTTTGTCGTGTCTCTAATGACCTCGATGTATGACAGGCATGAGGCAACATGTAATCCTGGATGGAGGTTGATCTGCAGACAATAAGTAAAAGTCTTGCGTGTTTCAATATAAAGGGAGACACAGACCAACAACGGAATGGTTCGGCCAGGAGAACTCTGTGATTTGGAACGTGTGCTAGCCATTAGATGTCAACTCAGTAATAAATCCGTCGGGGATAATTCAACACTTCTAAAGCTGCCGAAGTCTACTGTTGGTTATACGACGAAGGAACAACCACAACTAAAACCAAGATCAACAAGACCTCATGGACCGTCGAAGTTGAGGGGGGGGGGGGAGGAGGGCAGGAGGGGGAGGGCTATAAAAAATCGCATAAAACCAAGGAAAGGAATCATTCGTGAGTTCCAAAGGGCTACTAGCAGCTCCGCTAGCACACTGTGCGTAGGGAGTTAACAAAATTAGGTGCAATGGTCGAGCAACTCCTCAGATGCCACACATTTCTGCAGTCAATGCTAAGCAACGCTTTAGGCTGCTTAGACAGCGACGCCAATGGGCAGTTCATAACTTGAAACGACGATTTGGAGAAGGAAATTACGCTGTACACTGGCGCAACACGACAGAATGTGGTATCATGTGTAGTGCCATCAAAGAAGTACAGAAGAGGTGGTATTGCGATATGGGGGATGTTTTTCGTGATTAAGATGCGGTTCCCTTATTGCGCTTGAGAAAATACTAAATGCTCAAGGATATGAACACATTTTACGGGACTCTTTACTGTGTACAGCAGGCGAACAATATCGGGAAGGTTATTGTTTGTATCTGATCCATAATGCACTCTGTCATAAGGCAAAATTTCTTAGACAATGGTTTATGGACAACAGCAGTCCCTAAGAGGACGGGTCCATCAGAGTCGAGGTCTGAGCCCAGTGCAACATCTCTCGGATGAGTTACAACGAGGACATCACTCCAGAACCAATGGTCCAACATAATTACCTTCTCTGGTTTTGGATCTTGAGGAAGAATGGGCACCCATTCGTCCACAGACAATAAGATACCTCGCTGAAAGTGTCCCTAGCAAAGTGCAAGTCGTCATAAAGGCGAAGGGAGGACACACGGCATACTAATGTACACTAATAGGTGCCCAGAAACCGGTACTTTTGATGAGATGGTGTATACAGTTAGATCTGAGTACAGAGAAATGATGTGCACTTTCACGCAACGAAACTACATGCTATCCTTAGAGTACGATTAACGATCTGCAACTAGTCAGTCATACCATAAAACAGAACGAAGTAATAATGCGCAGAGTTACGGAGTTTAAAGACTGAATCGTCTCAGTTGGCGATAAAGTAACTGAAGGCTACGATTCAGCTAGTGACAGCTTAATAGGAAATTGCTGTTTGTCTGTAAAAGAGATTACGTACAAAATACTTGGTCGGTACATAGTCAAATATCACTCACATATATGCAACCCATGTCACGTCGGACTAATAACGGACACCACGCTTATGCAAAGAAAAAAAAAGGGGGGTCAATGAAAATGTTCGCGGGCTCCTTTGACTGGCGATATACTGTACGTAAAAGAAATGTTAATAAATGGTGACTGGCATATAATGGAAGGAAGATGATGCCGTAAATCTCGCGAGAACGCGCCTGGAAAATTTCAAGTACCGTCTTCGAGGACAGAAACTGTGATATTCTCCACACCCTACGCATATATTCTGCCAAGATCGTGCAGATAAAATCGGGCAAATAACATCTTTGCACGCGCGTAACTTCTTTTTTATTCTTTTTTAACGCTCGAGCCTTGAATGCAATGGGAGAAACCTTAATATCTGTGAGGGAAATAAAAAGTACCCTTTGTCACGCACCTGAGAGTTATTCACAGAGAACAGCTGGCATACCTGTACTCCAGTCACAAAATTTCAGAGGTTGTTCAAGATTATTTTCTGAGTATTTTGGGTCTATGGGACTTGTGGTCTCTTGTGACTCGTTACGAAGCCGTTACATTTTGTTTGATTTCTTACATCCATTTATCCTTGTATCTGTACTGTACTGAAAATATATGGACAAAAGTGCTAGTGTCGTCGGTGAATTCTGCATGTCTTGTTTGGAAACAATATTGGTGTATTTTCTCGTAGTATTTGCTGCTCAGATGAGTAACGTCACTTTACTCTTCGCCATGAATCATGCATTCGGTACTGCTTCATTCTCTTTCGGGTTTCTTTTCCCAGCAGCGTTAGTTGTACGTCAACAGTGATATACAGCAGTATGGATAAATTAACTGAGAAATAGTTGGTCGACACGCACCCCTTCCGAGTATACAATGGAAGTGCGGCAGAACGGTTGTATGCTGAGCTGGTCTACCGGCGATGTCAAGCAAGTCGCAGTACTTTCACCTCTGTGCAGAGGCGCCAGTAAGAAACTCGATACTTCCGTGTTATAATGGAAGATACTGGCTATGCTAGAGGCATCTCAAAATACCCCGTCTCGAAAAGAATCTGTTACAGGCTATTGGTGATTTGGCTTACAAACAGATCAAATCATAACCTCATTATGCAGGTCTACAAACTTATACTGTGCAGTTTGTTTTATCACTTTACGTGATCCTAACGTTTTTTCCACGTGCCAAGCTCAGAAATGCCAAGAATTTCTCTCTATCACGTAAGATTTTTTCGCAAAGTAACGGTGAAGATTCAGAAATGTCATACTAATCACATAAATTCAAAAAAACTCTATTCGAAAAATATGATAAAATAAGGCGCTCCCCACACTATAATGAAGTATATATCTTCAGTATTACACACATCAAAAAAGCTTTGCATCACCCCAGTTCCCAGAACTCCTGAAGATAGACGTTGACTGTGGATATTATGTCACAGACAAAGTCCCTTTGACTGTTAGGAGACGTCACTAAATCCGCCCAAGGATGTAAACAACCATGCATGAGCAGCGCCTATTAGGCGGAGGAAGTCCGACAGCCGATCAGTTCCAGTCATTCCACCAGGAAGGAGGTCCACGCCTCGTCTGTAGTTCAACTAAGCCTAGACGGTCAATACCGCGGTTCGATAGCGTCCGCATTGTTACTCTGTGTCAGGAAGGCCTCTCAACAAGGGAAGTTTCCAGGCGTCTTGGAGTGAACCAAAGCGATGTTGTTCGGACATGCAGGAGATACGGAGAGACAAGAGATGTCCATGACATGCCTCGCTCAGGCCGCCCAAGGGGTACTACCGCAGTGGATGACGCTACCTACGAATTATGGCTCGGAGGAACCCTGACAACAACGCCACCATGTTGAATAATGCTTTTCGTGCAGCCACAGGACGTCGTGTTACGACTCAAACAGTGCGCAATAGGCTGCATGATGCGCAACTTCACTCCCGACTTCCATGGCGAGGCCCATCTTTGCAACCACTACACTGTGCAGCGCAGTACAGATGGGCCCAACAACATGCCGCATGGACCGCTCAGGATTTGCATCACGTTCTCTTCACCGATGAGTGTCGCGTATGCTTTCAACCAGACAATCGTCGGAGACGTGTCTGGAGGCAACCCGTCCAGGCTGAATGCCTTAGCCAGCGAGTACAGCAAGGTGGAGGTTCCCTGCTGTTTTGGAGTGGCATTATGTGGGGCCGACGTACGCCTCTGGTGGTCATGGAAGGCGCCGTAACGGCTGTACGATACGTGGATGCCTTCCTCCGACCGACAACGCAGCCATATCGGCAGCATATTGGCGAAGCATTCGTCTTCATGGACAACAATTCGCGCCCCCATCGTGCACATCTTTTGAATGACTTCCTTCAGGATAACGACACCGCTCGACTAGAGTAGGCAGCATGTTCTCCAGACATGAACCCGGTCGAACATGCCTGGGATAGACTGAAAAGGCTGTTTATGGACGACGTGATCCACCAACCACTCTGTGGGATCTACGCCGAATCGTCGTTGGGGAGTGGGACAATTTGGATCAACAGTGCCTTGATGAACTTGTGGATAGTATGCCACGACGAATACAGGCATGCATCAATGCAAGAGGACGTGATCCTGGGTATTAGAGGTACCGGTATGTTCAGAAATCTGGACCACCACCTCTGAAGGTCTTGCTGTATGGTGGTACAATATGCAATGTTTGGTTTTCATGAGCAATAAAAAGGGCGGAAATGATGTTTATGCTGTTCTCTATTCCAATTTTCTGTACAGGTTCCGGAGCTCTCGGAGCCGTGGTGATGCAAAACTTTTTTGGATGTGTGTAATACAAAGGCACAATCCTTATGGTCGATGCCTATCAGCCTCTAAACTCCCAATTCGAAATTTTCCTTTCGTGCACTGCCTGGGGACAATCCCTGTGCATCATGCAGCAATATTTAGCTATCATGCTGATATTTCACTTGCCCTGGTACCTTTGTTCCATTGCTTTACTCTTTTGATGGATCCCCTCTCTCTGGAGAGTAGCTTATGTGTGAGTTGTAATGTGCCTCTTCAATGCTGCATATTCGGTGACTTGTCCTGAGACCGGACATTAGTCATTTTCGAGTGAGCTCCATCGAACGACACATCCACATATGAAAATAGCTAACTATCTTGACGTCGGCTTTGTTGTCTTCTTTGTACGCATGACAACGTTAATAGTTTTCCAGAATGAGATGTTCCTCTGCAGCGGAGGGTGCGCTGATATGAAACTTCCTGGCAGATTTCGTCCACAGGTTTTTTTTTCCAATACAGAGAAAATTAATCAACGAAATGATTGTCAAAATCGGGTAATTCTCTAGTGAACAAAACAAAACAAAAAATACATCTGCTTGCTGCAACCTCATAAAACGACTCGATTTCCATTTACAGCCACTTCCCGCCAAGCCTCTACACAATGAAGAAGGACAGAAGTACTGTCCCAAGCAAAAAGGTTACATCTTTGTTAGAGAGAATTGCTGGTACATATTTAGTAGAATTAATAGAACTAAATTAACAACCTTTTATGTTAAAACTTAAACATTACGGAAAACAGATATGAATGGAACAGAAATATTTAGGCGGGAAATAATTTATTCATAAGGACACTATTTGTATGTAAACTTTTTTTCATATAAAGGAGGATACAGATACCCGCAGGTATCGTAGGAATTCTGATGTGTCATTACCTCGATTACATTACAGTGTTCAGAAAGTGCAGCTTCAAGCTCACTGAGGCACGCAATACTTTGAAGTGATACAGCATGTTTCTCACTATAGTAATCAATGTCTTTGTAGTTGCTGAGAAACTTGATGAACACTTCTTTAAAGGATATCCATGGCGATATTTTAATGGCTTTCATTTTTAGTTAGTTTCCTAATGTCGGGGCCGACGGAAACACTTTCTCCCAGATTGGCTTCTGACAGTCTCGGAAACCTAACTGTCACGTACTTGAAAGTGTCACATCTTTTGGGAGGACTTTATGAAATTTTCATAATTTCAAGTTTTACGTAAAGTGAAAGCAGGAATTTCTTTCTCTGTGCCACGAAAGAACCGAGTGGTTTATTATCCACTTCAGCTTTAGGCGTTCTACTTAGCCATATTTTCTAAGCCCAGAGCTCGACTTCTACGTAACTGTCCCACAGGGAGGTAGCTGTGTAAGAGAATATGAGAGAAAAGAATTTTTTTGTAGCATGTAACAATGCAAAACATCACAAAAGAATACTGGTGCTATTGTAACATAGCTAAATTTTGAATACCTCTCGGAAAGCCTCAATTTGTGTCAATACTGCATGTGATTGAAAATTTTACGTACCTGAAATCAGCACCCAAAAATACGCTTAAAACAGCTTTTAGCAATAAGGGAAAAATATCATTATTAACTAGTGTTATTACTCTGGTACGAGCTATCGGAGACCACGGGTCCCTTATTCCAAAATACTCAGAAAAGATCTCCGAATAACCTGAGAAATTATTCTCGGTAGAGTTCTGGTTCATTCTGTAGAATTTGGCATTAGAGCCTTAGATCCTTATCTGTTACTTTAACAGAAAACAGTGAAATACAGTTCCATCTCTACTTGTGATGAAATGAGGAGCGTATGTACTAGAAGAAAGGTATTGCCACAGTTTCAGCTGGAGCACAAAGAAAGCGTATATGTTTCACGTTGGCTGCGGAACATTATTCGTAGAAAAGTGGGAAAGCAGAATGTACCATTACTGCTGAGAAATCGGAAAGCGTGATACGTGTCTGCTCGTCTCGAACGGTTATGTTCTAAGAAGTAGGAGACGGACGAGGCAGAAACAGCAACGAGTTCACAGAAAAGTATCGACGTCAGTGGATAGAAGTGTAAACACGCCGCAAGAGCTGTCTTCGGACCCAACAACAGGGCGGACGTGACTGGCGGCAGGTTGTCATTCTCGATCTGCAGTTCTGTCGCAAGAGCGCGAGTGGACAACAGGTAGGGGGCTGCACAGGTTGTTGGGTACGATGAGCCTCTGACGTCACACGTCACACTGCAGAGAGGTTAAGGGGCTCCGGAAAGGCTCAAAATCATGAAAAGTTCAATTTTTACTGTTATGCGTTTTCTGAATCTGCAGACTATTACCTTTTAATAGATATATAATTTATTCAATTCCGAAGACTACAACTATTTTTAAATTTTTTTTGAAATGTGTTCTACATGGGCGTGACCCACTGTGGCGCTGTTAAACTGCTGTCAAATGGTGTTATTATTAACGTCCGTGTTCATCAGGTATATTTTAGTGATGTGAGATAAAGCATGTGTTGTGGCTAACCTGTGATGGTTCAATATATATCGCTGGTGTGATTGTCGATTGTTTTATGTTTATTTACTCTGTCGTTATCTCGAAAATATTCGTAATTAATTCTGTTTCTTGAGTCTCTGTTTTGTTGAAGTATAATAATGAGTAAAAGTAAAGTTATTAGAAATCCTCTGAAGGCTTTTAAGAAAAGGAGAAATGTTGGAAAGCCAAAGGTATGTGTTATTACTGTAAACAATAAAGACGATAACCAAGTGAGTGAACCTAACCTCTCAAGTACACCTGCCCATAGCAGTCAAAGTGGGAAAGAAAATACTTCACAGAAGAAGCTTGGTTCAATGAGTGAAAACTATGAATGTTTTATGGGCGAATCGGATGTGAATGAAATATTTGATATGTCGGTTCTCAAAGGAATTTTTTCAAACTGTGTAAGATGTATTCATTGTAGTGAAGTTGGTCTGGAACTCTCCATAATAAAGCACGTAGGACTTGCTAGTGAAATACAACTGAAATGTGATAAATGTTCATACATGACCACCTTTTGTAACAGTGTTGCAGTAACTGCAACTGAAGAAAATGGTAGCAAAATCTACGAACACAACAACGAGCGATGCTTGCTTTAGACAAGGAACGCCTTCGGGCTGCAGACAGGGCTGTAAAGAGTCTAGAAATACAAGCAAGAGTAAAGGAGGAGGAACAAGAGGAAGCTGGAGGAGGAGTTTGCAGAGGATGAAGATAATCCATCCTATGGACCTGGAATGCACTAAAAAGTTAACCCAATCTTTGTCGCTCGATTCCCAAAACTTTTATTTTCTCATACTAATTACATGTTTTCTAAGGATCTTCCAAACATATTTGTTTCAAACTTTCAGTAAATGTTACACAGTACCTTCTGCATAATTTAACACAGCCTTTTTCCAAAAAACTGTATATTTTTGAATATATAAACAAAAAATTGCGAAAAAATGTTGTGAATTTTCATTACAATTGAAAAAAAATCATCTTTAATAACTGAACTAAAATTTTGTAAAATCCCTGTGTTAAGTTGTAGCCCATATTCCAATAAATAATCTGTAAAAAGTTCAACTTCCTACCTCAAATACTTTGTGAGGAAAGATGTAATTTATAAGCGTTATTTTAACATTGCAAGTATAGGGTGTTCCGGAGCCCCTTAATGGATTCGGTTTTAGCAGTCCTAATCTATTGTACTGAGTCATCCAGCGGCACCGTGGCCTTGAACTTCGTATTCGTTCAGATAAATAAAGTGAAACAACCTACATAACAGCGTAACTAGTAACACTGTCGGTCCTATACACAAGTATCTCGGAGAACAGCCTGGAATTTCTGTACTGATGCTCTGGGCAAAGTCGTAAAACAGGCAAGTTTAATATCCTGTCGCCAAAAAAGCTCTCATTAGAGATGGAATAGTGACTAAGCTGCCCCCAGAAATTCACACACAGATGAATTCAGTGATATCAATACATTGATCGTGCCCCCACCATATATCTATGAAACAATTAAGCACGGCTTTAGTGGAGATATACACACAGTGACAGTAGACGAATTAAGGGAGATTTCTGTCTTGAAATGAAACCGTTTATATGAACTGAAAAGCATGCATCCTGTATATCAAACTACCAAACAGAATAAAAAGCACAGAATATACAACATTTCGAACTGAATTAAAAGATTACTAAATCCCAGGTGTTTCTATAGCGCAAAAGAAGGTTTAGAGTGGAACAATTTTCCCAGCAAGTAGTCCTTATGCAGTCAGACGGTATAAGATTATATATAATGTGTTCTTGTATAGGAGTATTTCTGCAGTTTTTTTTAATTTGTCGTACTTACATTCAAGTAAGCTGCGAACTGCTGAAGTAAGAATTGAAAAGAAAAAGAGGAGGAAGACTGGTGTTTATCGTCCCGTCGATGACGAGGTCATCAGAGATGGAAGTCAGATTCGGACTGGGGAAAGAAAGTAGTCATGCCCTTTCAAAAACCAGCCCGGCGTTTGCCTTATTCAACTAGCGAAACCACGGAAAATCTAAACGTGGATGGCCAGATGGTGGTCTGAACCAGTGACCTCCTGAATCCGAACCCCGTGTCATACCACTTGGCCACCTGACTCGGTGCACATGTTAAGAAAGAACTGGCCTGAGTGAATTGGACTAATTTAAGGATTCTTTTTTGATAGTAAATTACGGTAAGATTGCAACAAAACTGTAGTGCACCTATGGTTCAAAAGTGCTATACGACTATGTTACTATTTTCTTGTAGAGGTGTTTCTCCACCGCAGCTTCATACATTATGAAACCAGTAGCAACAACCCTAGTTCACGTAAGATAAATTCACAGAATTTTCTAAAATTGCATTTTTCGAAGAAATAAAGAAACGCCTACTGAAGACGCCTCAATTGTGTTGAAACATGTTTCGGTAAAGACAAATATACATGTGTGTTGTGTTTCACGACGAACCTTGATATATTGTGTAAAGGGGCTAGTCATGATGTGTCCAGGCATAACGTTAGATGTGCGTACAAAGCTTCAAAACTTTGTTAATGGTCGGAGGAATGCTGTTAATGACCAGAGGCACACTGACGAGAAACTGCTGTTGCTCCAGACTTTCTTTTCATAGGGTACAACTCGTCTGCATCTAGTGTATGGTTTTTCACAGATCATGACGTCCGCTACATGATCCGACCAACTATGCCAAGAGATATGAATCTTACGCGGTATGCCTCAAATGCGGTGGAGAGATGAATTTCAACACATCAGCTGACAGTTTGGTGGATACGTAGCACAACATCATTAATTCAACGATAAAGAGCGATCGTGCTAGAAGCAATCATTGACCTGAAGAATTCAAAGAAACATTTCCGCAACAGAGCAAATAAAGGATACGACAATACATCTGTCAGTTTCTGAAAGGCACTTGACCGCGTACACAAACAACCTCTCTTCAGAACATCGACCCCTAGAGACAAAATCAAAAAGTAAAATTTCTGGGACAACAAGGAGTTTAAAACAGACACAGGAGTATGACAAGGGGATGACTTGCCGCAGTTACTGCTCAATCGTGCCCTTGAAAAAATTCTAAGAGCAGGGCCTAGAGGAGGTACACTAATGCACCGACTAGAGCCTAAACCCAAAGGTTTGTAATTAAACTGCTTAGCCTTCGTAAATGACATAGCACTAACTACCAAGTACATTACTGATACACAAAACCAGCTTCAAATATCATAGGAACAAGATGGGAAATTCGACTAATAATTTCATCTGAAAAACAAAATTCATAACAGATATTTAAACAGCTGTGAGTGAGCTAAAACTCGAAAATAAAAGAGTATGCTGAATTAAAATGTTAAATACTCTGGTGAATGAATTACTGAAAATCTTAAAGGAAAGAAGGCCATGGAATTCATACTTCATAAAACAGAAACCTCATTCCAGTTAACAAAAATGCCTTCCTGGAACTGCACAATCCGACACTGTACAACAGTGACCAAAAAAGAAGCTCTCTATGTGTCAAGTACACTTGTCTCCAGCAAAAAACATTAAAAGAGCAGTCAAAGCGCGTGAAATTATTAGCAAAAGCCGAAGACTGAGAATAAAAGATGTAATACATCGCCAAAAATCCAATGCAGGAAACTTCAGGCAAATTTCTGAAATAGCGGCTACAGAGTGTATGCAAAGAACCCAACTCACGGCACAGGCCCGAACTGACAAGGCAGTCAGGTTCTTACATTCTTCAAAAATAAGCTGACAAAACCCAACTGGTACAAAAAGAAAACGACGTTAAGGAATCAAGGTTTGTCAAATTTACAGTACCGAGATGCAAACAGGGAAGTCAGACAAACAGGGGTTTCGAGGAGGAAGAGAGAAGTACCGAAAAATAGACATGGACGGAGAAAACAAAACACACTCAAGCGTTGTGGATGAAAGAATAGTGGGCCAAAGGGAAGGCTAAAAAGCGTTGGCTACGCGTGGTCCTAAGCAACCCATTTGCAACAAATGGTTCAAATGGCTCTGAGCACTACGGGACTTAACATATGAGGTCATCAGTCCCCTAGAACTTAGAACTACTTAAACCTAACTAACCTAAGGACATCACACACATCCATGCCCAAGGCATGATTCGAACCTGCGACCGTAGCGGTCTCGCGGTTCCAGACTGAAGCACCTAGAACCGCTCGGTCACAGCGGCCGGCCATTTGCAACAGAAAAAGTAGTGCTTTCAATAGACTTTTGGTGGTGCACCTTACTGTGTCAACATGAAGTGAACACTTACGTTGTATAATATACGATGATTCACTTACATTAATGGCCCACCTTGATACAAACAGTGGAAAAGAATATGGAAACATTGGAGATTCAACACATTACCATGTCTAAATTGGTGTATGGTACAAAACCTGTCGGCATTCAAAAAAGCTTCCAGTCGTCTCGGGATGGATAAATACAGGCCCGGTATGGTTTTCAAGGAAATCTCATACCATTATTGCTGTAAAATAGTGCCAAGCTCAGGTAATAATCACAGGGGTGAATAGCAATCACACATCCTTCTCTCCAAAGAAGACCACAAAGGCTCAATACTTGATTTTGGGGGTAAGGGGAGATGCGACAGTTCATCCTCGAACTCTCAAAACCATTCTCGGGCGACGCCAGCTGCGTGAACTTGCCCCTGTCGTCCTGGAACACATCATCCCCGATGGGGAACAAATATTGTAGCATCGGATGGACTTGGTCAGAAGGATGGTCACATAATCCTTGACAGTAATGCACCATTGCAGAGAAACCTAGGGGCCTATGAAAAAGCACGATATTGTTGCCCGAACATCACCGAACGACTGCCATGTTTTAGTCTTGGGACTTACACTTGGCCAGAAGTTGCGGAAAAGTGTGTAACAAGACTCATCCGACCATCGGCTCCATAATGTAGGTTTTATGGCTTCGGCACCACGTTCTACTGTTATGGGCATTTGCATTACTGATGAGTGGTTTTTGAATTTCAACTCGCACTGCAATTCCCTCCACATACAGGGTGAAGAGTATTTAAACCGACAAAGTCTGGGAGGTTGTAGGGGACATCAAAACAAGTATTTTTCCCTAATGTCATTTTTTCCTATGAGGAGTATTTAAACCGGTAGAGGAAGATTTCTCTGGCGGCAAATTAATTAAACCAACAAACACTTTTCCATTTTTTTATGACCAAGAGACAACACATTAACACAACCCAATTTCAATTACAGTAGATTTTCAAAAATGCCTCCATTGACACGTAAACAAAGGTTACACCGTCGGATCATGTTCTGTCTGACACGGGCAAAAACCGCAGGAGCTTCCTGAATTGTTCCTGCTGCTACTACTAACCAGGCAACCAGATCCTCTTCTGATGCAACAGGAGTTGCGTAAACAAGGTTGCACATCTCTCCCCACACAAAAAAAGTCCAGAGGGGAGATATCTGTGGATCGAGCAGGCCATGGTACAGGACCACCTCTGCCAGTCCACGTTTCTGGGAACAGTCGGTCCAGGAATCGACGCACACGACGACTGAAATGTTCCGGCGCCACGTCATGTTGGAACCACATGCCTTGTCTTGTAGGGAGCGGGACGTCTTCCAGCAATTCTGGCAATGCTCTGGCAAGAAAACTGTAATAGTGCCTGCCATTTAATGGCCTAGGTAGCAGATACGGCCCAATTCAACAGTCCCACACGTTAACGGAGAACCGCACTTGATGAGCGCTAGTAACTGTGGCATGTGGGTTATCCTCACTCCAAACATGCGAATTGTGCATGTTGAAGACTATCACGCACGAACGGTTCTTCATCGGTAAACAACACAGAGTATGAAAATGTAGGATGCATTTACACTGTTCCAGATACCACTGCGAAAACTGTGCTCTGGGTTGGATAATCAACTGGTTCCAGGTTGTGGACACGATGTAAGTGAAATGGACGTAACTGCTTTCGAAGGACTGTTCTTACATTTGTCTGATTCGTCCCCATGTTACATGCAATTGCACGAGTGCTGATTGAAGGACCCCGCTCCGCATGCTGCAAGCCAGCTTGCGCAAATTGTAGCGTTCCTACCGTGTGACTGCGTCCGTGTCTAGGTAATCTGCTAAATGACGACCCGGTCTCACGCAGACGTTGGTACACAGCAGCAAAGGTCGTATGATGCGGGATACGGCGATTAGGATATTGTTATTGATAAACCCGCTGTGCAGCTCGTCCGTTGTGGTGCGTTACGTAGTACGCACCAACCATATCAGTGTACTCACTCTAGATGTATCGCTCCATTAGTAATCAGAGACAATGCACTACTACACTGGTGGACAGCAGTTGCCTACAACTGAAGAGCGTAACACGCCCTCTAACAACTGAAGATTGTAATACGGCCTCTAACAACTGAAGAGGGTAATATGGCCTCCACCGGTTTAAATAATGCTCATAGGAAAAAGTGCCATTAGGGGAAAATATTTGTTTTAATGTCCCCTACAACCTCCCAGAGTTTGTCGGTTTAAATACTTCTCACCCTGTAGAACTCCCTTCCCGTTGTTTTGGTGCTGACTGTTCGCGAGTGCCCCATTCAGTTCTGCAGTGGGTTTTGCAGCTGTTGTCCCCTTATTTTTCGTCACAATCCTCTTCAATGTCCGTTCATCATTGTCACTCAGTGCACACTTTCGTCCGCGTTATGAATTAGCGGATGATTTTTTTTCACGTTTCTTCGATATGGCGCCCCTTGAAACAACAAACATTTCGGCTATCATGCGTACGGAAACACCAACAATTTGGCCACGTTCGAAATCACTTAGCTCCGACATTAAGCACTCTCAATACACAGAACACTGTCTTGACCACGACTGACACTTGTAACATATTGAGGACACTGAACAGCCGGCCGCGGTGGTCTCGCGGTTCTAGGCGCGCAGTCCGGAACCGCGCGACTGCTACGGTCGCAGGTTCGAATCCTGCCTCGGGCATGGATGTGTGTGCTGTCCTTTAGTTAGTTAAGGTTTAAGTAGTTCTAAGTTCTAGGGGACTGATGACCACAGCTGTTAAGTGCCATAGTGCTCAGAGCCATTTGACACTGAACAAATGACGTTCGTGCTCAAACTCCATAGCGTGACCTGCGGACTTGGCTGCATTTATGTTCAAGCATGCACTTCTCGCAGTGTTTCCGTATTTTTGCCCAACCACCGTATCTACTGTATAGCAGGCTTTAGTTCACGAAATCGTATATCTAAGCGGTCAGAGAAGAGTGCTTTGTGATGTGGTTTCAAAAACCGTAACGTTCCTTCCAGTAGAATTTTATTACCCAAGTTCTGCGATATCTGTTTGCGCTTACAGCACGCCCGCAGCTGGAGGACATCCACTCGTGATTTAGTAGCGCTGGAATCTACTTTGCTGAGACGCATGTTAGCTGTCTCGTGTGTTTATAGGCTTCAGTGGCGGACGAACTTTGTACACGCCGTTAAGGAGACGTAAAAACAGTCCGACACAGCGCCTATGAACGACGCCACTACACAACAACGACGCTATTGCCCTCCGACGGTTGGAGGCCACACTCCCGTGTTATCTCGTTGAGTACAGTTCCTTGTCAGGGTTGCCGATAACGCATTGTATATGCACCATTCGTTGTACACAGTCGGGCCATGACGCACATAAAGGCAAACGTAATATTCTGGATAAAGCAATATCAGTTACAGGATATCCATTATGTATTTAGACATAGTCTAAATAGTAATGCAATATGTTTGAACGCCCAGAGTAATGTAACGTAATAAAGCTTATGGCCATCAAGATCAGCCTTATTGAATTGTACTAGTTTTATATGAATCTGCACAACCAGTGTGCAGAGGAAAACATTTGAGAGGGAAAGAGAAAAAGAAGACAATAACAATGGCAACTTAGTCATACTTTGATACTGAAGGGTTTATCGTGCACTGAGGTGCGTACCTACTGACTGATATATCTAAGAAGCAGAAGATACTCTGCCACTCATCCGAGTAGTTTTACAAATGAAAATTTCTCGTCGAACAACGTACTTGTTTATTATGTGAGATAAACTGAAGATCGTAATGCACGAGGAACCGATTACGTGCCATTCTCTGGCAGTGCGGCATCAATGGAACTATCCAATTACACCTAACGACCGACTCAGTGTTTCAGCCTGTCATATATTTTCTTCCAGTTTGATCGACATCGACATCTATATCTACATACACAACCATATACACATCCATATTCTACAAATCACTGGAAAGTGCACGGCGATAGTACGCCTCATTCTACCAGGAGCAGGAAGAATGTTTCAATTGCCTTTGTGCATTCATGCTGCATCGACTTCGACATTCCGATGGTATGTGAGCATTTCTTAGGCATACCAGTCTCACGCAATGCACAGCAAACTCTGGCAAACATTCACTGATTAAGAATTCTGCACATAAATAGTATCAGCGGTACTACTGTTTAGCAGTTGACGAACTACCAATGCAGTGACCTTAAACAAAAGGCAAAACGGAGGGAAGTGATGTGTCAAGGCGGGTGAGACATGGAGAAGACGCTATGGCGTTAACAAACACAGACTTTGGATTTTTCGGCTGCTGTCTTTGCCGTACGATCTGCAAACGAACAAGCGTTCCGCAAAGACATTTAAGTCGGGAACCCGAATACGAGCTCAGATATTATCGGTTAACGAGAAGAGTTTCAATGCAAGATAACATTATGCAGCAAATTTTCTTTGAAGACCTGTAAATTACTTGTATTTTGTAATTCCGTATTTATTTAGATATGGTATGATGCAAATACTCAGCTCGAGCTTCGTAAATACGGACTCTGGCCGGCCGGGTGGCCGTGCTGTTCTAGGCGCTACAGTTTGGAACCGCATGTCCGCTACGGTCGCAGGTTTGAATCCTGCCTCGGGCATGGATGTGTGTGATGTCCTTAGGCTAGTTAGGTTTAAGTAGTTCTAAGTTCTAGAGGACCGATGACCTCAGAAATTAAGTCCCATAGTGCTCAGAGCCATTTGAACCATTTGAACGGACTCTGTTTTATATCGTGAGAATATTTATTTACGTAGCCTTATGTACTCTCTTGCAAATTCTGAAGGTGGTAGGGGTAAAATACAGGGAGCGAAAGGCTATTTACAATTTGTACAGAAACCAGATGGCAGTTATAAGAGTCGAGGAGCATGAAAGGGAAGCAGTGGTTGGGAAAGGAGTGAGACAGGGTTGTAGCCTCTCCCCGATGTTATTCAATCTGTATATTGAGCAAGCAGTAAAGGAAGCAAAAGAAAAATTCGGAGCAGGTATTAAAATTCATGGAGAAGCAGTAAAAACTTTGAGGTTCGCCGATGACATTGTAATTCTGTCAGAGACAGCAAAGGACTTGGAAGAGCAGTTGAACGGAATGGACAGTGTCTTGAAAGGAGGATATAAGATGAACATCAACAAAAGCAAAACGAGGATAATGGAATGTAGTCGAATTAAGTCGGGTGATGCTGAGGGAATTAGATTAGAAAATGAGACACTTAAAGTAGTAAAGGAGTTTTGCTATTTAGAGAGTAAAATAACTGATGATGGTCGAAGTAGAGAGGATATAAAATGTAGACTGGCAATAGCAAGGAAATCGTTTCTGAAGAAGAGAAATTTGTTAACGTCGAGTATAGACTTAAGTGTCAGGAAGTCGTTTCTGAAAGTATTTGTATGGAGTGTAGCCATGTATGGAAGTGAAACATGGCCGATAACTAGTTTGGACAAGAAGAGAATAGAAGCTTTCGAAATGTGGTGCTACAGAAGAATGCTGAAGATTAGATGGGTAGATCACATAACTAATGAGGAGGTGTTGAATAGGATTGGGGAGAAGAGAAGTTTGTGGCACAACTTGACTAGAAGAAGGGATCGGTTGGTAGGACATGTTTTGAGGCATCAAGGGATCACAAATTTAGCATTGGAGGGCAGCGTGGAGGGTAAAAATCGTAGAGGGAGACCAAGAAATGAATACACTAAGCAGATTCAGAAGGATGTAGGTTGCAGTAGGTACTGGGAGATGAAGAAGCTTGCACAGGACAGAGTAGCATGGAGAGCTGCATCAAACCACTCTCAGGACTGAAGACCACAACAACAACAACAACATGTCCCATAATGTTCAGTTAAATTTTTCTTAATAATTGTAAATCTCTGAGGTGAAGAAGTAGTGGAATAACATAAAACATTTTTTTTCTTTAACAATTCTTTATTGAACATAATGAGAATTACACACACGAACGAATGGTGTTTTATCTACACACCCTATTTTTCCGCGTAATTTTATCCCGGTTTATGGCGTTCCTCCAGTGTGGAACAAGAGCGTGTAAGCAGTGTCGGTACCAATCTTTGTCCTGGTGGCGGGGCCAGTGCTTCACTGGCTGAATCACCTCCGCATAGTCCTCAAAATCTCTTCCACGAATAGCATCCTTTAAAGGCCCAAACAAGTGAAAGTCAAAGGGGGCTGTGGCAGGGCTGTAGGGTGGATAGGGTAACACTGTCCAACCCTGTTTTGCGATGTGGTCAGCAGTCCGCAGACTTGTGTGGGTTCAACTGTTCTCGTGTTGCAGCAAAAAATCCCCTGGGTTACTGTGGCGCCGAAGTCGCCGGAAGCGTGTCTTGAATTTTGTTAGTGTGTTGACGTATGCTTCTGAATTAATGGTACCGCTTCTTGACATCACATCAATGAGAATCACACCTTCACAGCTCCAGAACATGGTGACCATGACCTTACTGGTGGAAGCAGTTGCTTTGAATTTTTTTCTTCTGTGGGGTGTGAGAATTGCACCATTTAATCGACTGTCGTTTGGTTTCGGGCTCAAAATGGTGAACCTAGGTTTCATTACCTGTCTCAGTATGGGACGAGAAGGCCTACCCCCTCAGCGTCAAAACGTTGTAACAGATCAAGACAAATGTTTTTTCTGTACCATTTGTGATCCACCATTAGACACCGAGGGACCCATCTTGCACACGCTTCCGAATATCCAGACTGTAACTAACTGTGTGTGCTGCCTTGCGGCAGGTCTCGTCATGGGGGAAGCCTCGTCAGAGAGGTCCACCGCATGAGCGTCTAGGGAAGTGATTCCAGTGGTGGGTTCCCGTTGCCTTCCACTGATGATGATGAAATGATAATGAGGACAACAGCACCCAGTCCCTGAGCCGAGAAAATCTCTGACCCAGCCGGAAATCGAACCTGGGCCCCTTGGCGTGACAGACCGCCGCGCTGACCACTCACCTATCGGGGCGGACGAATATCCATGAGTGCAGATAGTTGCATCCACACTTTCTTTGCTGATTGGCAGATGCAGCGCCAACTGCCGAGCCGTAACGCGTCAGTCCTCGCGAATGGCAACTTCAGCTCGCTGCAACATGTCAGGTGTGACAGTCGTGGATGGTCTCTCCGATCGCTGCAAATCGTCGAGCGCCGCCAAACCGCCTTTTGACGATCTCAGCCTCCGTACGCAGCAGATGCTCCATAGGCTTTGCTCAAGCGTTTGTGAATATTCCCCACAGTTTCTTTCTCTGCAGTGAGAATTTCAATGTCGGAATGTTGCTATCTGTCGGAAGTGACGGAAACTTGGCGCGTTCACTCAGGAGACCTCAGATAATACGTACGTAAAGTTTCGCATTCGTAGCATTGTTTTCGGCTGAGAAGAAAAAGGCGGTACATTACTTTCTGGACAATCCTCGTAAACTGAAGAATTTTCTGCGTTTTTTATAGTTTCTTACGCAAAAAAGCATTAACGTATAATGAGTAAAGAAAATAATAGTAGGTACCGCTAGAGTACATACTATTCAAGACTGTAGATACTTTCACCATCATCATAGTGTTCTGTCCTGGCAGTTTGGAAAAAATTTTGATGAAAGTATAAGCCGGCTGCGTGTTTCCGATTGGCTTTTCACGTGTCAGTTTCACCTGGAGCGTCCGTAGCAACAAAAATGGTTCAAATGGCTCTGAGCACTATGCGACTTAACTTCCGAGGACATCAGTCGCCTAGAACTCAGAACTAATTAAACCTAACTAACCTAAGGACATCACACACATCCATGCCCGAGGTAGGACTCGAACCGTAGCAACAGTTTAACGGTAATTATTCTCGGCCATAATGGCTATCTTTGTGAACCGTGACTGTCTAGGATAACTATTTATTTCTAATTTCAGCTACCAGTCATTGTATTTATTTTATGTTTAATCTAACATAATACAACCCGTTTCAAACATGTTCTGTTCATCGTCAGGCGTTTATACATGTATACAGAGAAATGTTACTTAAAAAATGACAGTCTTAAACTAGATTAATCTAGAACTCTTTGCCCATTGTTTGTTACTGGAGCGGCTAGTGTAGCATTTGGGGGAGGGGGAGGAGGGGGGCAGTAGATGGCTAGAAATGGAAATCAGTGATGTCTTCTGCTGGTGTTCTTCCTTATGGTTGTCTGTGTATGATATCACAGCCTGTATAGGATGCAGATAGATTTGCATCAGTTATGTGTTACGAAAATAGTGTGAAAGGCTTTTATATGGCAGTTGTATTTTATCACTTAACTACGTTGGCAGTCAGTGATTAAATACGATGTGCAATAGCGTAAAGTTAATCAACAGCTCCGCCATTACACCACTGATGCAGGTGAAGCAGCAAGATGATGAAATCGTAAGTGATCACCTGTCATATAAAAGCCTTTCACACTATTTTCGCAACACATAACTGATGGAAATCTATCTGCATACTATACAAGCTATGATATCACACATATACAACCACAAGGAAGAACACCAGCAGAAGACATCACTGATTTCGATTTCTAGCCATCCACTGCCCCCCCCCCCCTAAACGCCACACCAGCCGCTACAGTAACAAGCAATGGACAAAGAGTTCTAGATTAATCTAGTTTAAGACTGTTAATTTTTAAATAACATTTCTCTGTATGTATGTATTTATGTATAAACGCCTGAAGATGAACAGAACATGATTGAAACGCGTTGTATTATGTTAGATTACACATAAAATAAAAAAAGTGACTGGTAGCAGAAATTACAAATAAATAAGTTTAACGGTAGTCTGACAAAATGGCAAGAGGTCACTTCTCTGCACACCTCTTCTCCATTACTGCAACATCCTCATGTAATCGCTCGCCATACACATCAGAAACTACTCTGCAATTTTCATAGAAAAAGTCGAGCTTGACGTGAAGGATGTGTATTTCAGACATGCTACTTACAGGCAGAGTTTTCATAACATGAGAAAACTCACGTGCAGCCTCTTTTTAATTTTGTGCTCTCTTGTTTCGTAAGAAAATGAAATTTAAAACTTTCCCGTGGAGGCTTTTCATCGCCACTTAACATTTCCTGAAACTGCTTGTCTCTGAAAAGCTCTCGAAGCTGCGGGCCCTCTTTATCTTTTGATTCACCCAATCGTGGTAGTTTTTCCCTCAAAGTGCTTATAGGCCTCATTTCCTTTACAAAACTTTTCATGAGTTACATAAAAAATTCTTTGGGAAGAAACGTAAGAACAAATCACAATCACACCTGCCTACCGTACTAACTGAAGAAAGATACTGAATTAATGCGACACGATTTCTGTTGTATTGCTTCATTCTTGTCATACACTCCGTCCAGGTTCTGAGGCAGGTTTTTTCCCTGCCGTACAAGCATCAGCGCGGTAACTACAGTAACAGCTTGAACTAACAACTGTAAACAGCAGATATGTGTTCGACCAGTCAATTGTGAGCAGGCAGTGTTAAGTAATGGACGTGCGGCCGTAGTGTGTGAACGTCGCGTCACACACTGCAGTGGAACAATATCACTAGATCAAGTGTTCAAGACATCCTCCAGAATATTTTGAAGAAGAGAAAGGTGTGTGCAATGTTTATACCACACGCCAGGACTTCTGAATAAAAATGACGACCCCTGGATGCCTGCCGTGACTTGGTTGAAATGCGCAACGCGGAAAGTTCTTTTCCGGAAAAAATCATCACACGTGACGAGACTTGGTGTCACCAATACGAACCTCCCACAAAACTACGAAGTGCAGGAAGTCACACGAAGGGTCAACGCTTCAGCGACATCACCGACTTTCACACACAATGGTATGCGCGACTTGGACAACATTACACTCAAGTGGGTGTAGAACACATGAAGGACTATAACCAACATTTTAACGTCTTTCAGTATTTTGTCAATCCAGTTGAAACTTCCACTTTGTATGTAAAGAAAGACTGTGCTCGTAAATTTCTACGTTATTTCACTCAGAAACGGCTGAGTAAAACTGAATGTATTCAGACAGTTTTCTCTTTACTTATTCTGATAATTTCTAAACTGACACACAATATTTTAGCGCAACGCAATCTGACTTTTAATAATCCCTAGCGCTTACTAACAATAACCTATACCTTTGATGAATCACTTACCTCACAAAAATCTTCGCTACTCGAATTACTGCAATACAGCGAGTGCCAGTACTGCCAGCTAAATAAAAGATTCTAACTACTGAAGGCACTAACTACTGATAGGCATATAGTTATCAAATGAAAGATGTTGATAGAGAACAAACAATGTACTTATCTTAATAGTGTTCAAAAGTCATTATATATAAATTCTTGACATCTAATTTGACAAATTTCCTTTTTCTGACGGACACACATCCCGATCGTCAGCTCATATTAACATCTCAAAAGCCTGGCATCTCTCTCCCCACATCCACCTCTGCTGGTGGCTCACCACCAACTGCCCAACGCTACTCGCTGTTCACATCCAACTGCCCAACCATACACTAGCGAATAATCCAACAATGCGGCCAAACAGCGACAGACTGCACACAGCGCAGTCAGCGATTTTCAAACAGAGCGCTACATAGCGTCACCAACATAAAAACCTAAACAGCCTACTTACAGTCTCGAAACTTTTGGGACTTAGGTGGTACGTAATAATTGCACATACGTTGCCACCGAATACCTGTTTTTGCTGATGGATGAAAACCTATGTAAAACAAAACCCAGAACTAAGTTTCTATTTTGTTTTTGATGTTTATTATTGGCATAATGGAACTGACATGAATTAGCTAATTTCACGCAATTTACATTTTCACTGTTGCGTGATGCAACGATAAGGAACAATTGTAGGTTCCCTGGCTAATCGGGACCGTGCGAATACTGTCGCAACCGTTAGTGAACGCGCTACGTCAGTAGTACTGAGCAGTCAGCGAGTGGCTCAGACGGGGACGCGAGGTACGCGCCCATCTAGAGCTTGGTACTCGCTGATCCTCGCTGACGTTCCCTCTGGGAGCCTCTCCGGCAGTGTTCTCGTTCTGATGATTCTTGTCGTCGATCCCACCTGGGAAAGACGCAAGTCTCTCTGGTTCAGGCTGCTGCTGTTTACGGACGATTCGTTCTGAGAACGCCCTTTCTCGTCATTCCTGCTGCCTAGCGGTGACCACACTCGGAATCGTCTACTTCGTCTATCAGAATTTCTCCGAACCGCTTCTTATATAGCTCTGAGCTTTGGTAAGTAGCCAGTCGTAAGGCTGTTTTGATCGAAAGCGAGGAGTCAGCAGCTGCTATCAGGCGTGCGCTGCCTGGCTTCCGTTGATACGCAACTGAAAACTGGAAACGTGCGACGCTGCAATTCAGTGTTGTTATGTCTTCAAGTCCGCACAGAAGCGCTGACTCGGCTTGAGGATTACGCTACAAAAGCGTCTGGTGGGGCCGTTAGAGGTATGGTGGTACTCGGACTGCGTGAAGGGGAGGATCGGGGCCGGCCATGACCTCCCTGAAGGTATCATCCCAGTATTCGTTTCAGTTGATTTGGGGAAAGTACGACATATCTAAAAGTGGATGAGCGGACGGAGGCATGAAGTTTATTCCTCCGAAACACGACTCTGTCGTCGTGGCTCCGCAGTGCCTCTCTCAGGAGACGTAAACAGGTGGCATGACTACTTGCTCCACAACTCTGTCGTTCACAGTGTTGTTAAACACCACCAGTCCAGTAGGTTACTACATACTCTAATCGCAACAGATACTACCGAACTGTACAGCAAAAGTGAACAAGTCTCATGTGCCAACACATTTTATGGCACAGCGGGACAAGTCTTACCTGAAAGGAAGCAGAAGAGTCGACCGCTGTGGCCGAGCGGTTCTAGGCACCAGTCCGGAGCCGCGCTGCTGCTGCGGTCGCAGGTTCGAATCCTGCCTCGGGCATGGATGTGTGTGATGTCCTTAGGTTGGTTAGGTTTAAGTAGTTCTAAGTCTAGGGGACTGATGACCTCAGATATTAAGTCCCATAGAGCTTAGAGCCATTTGAACCAGAAGAATATTGTTTGTCTGCGTGTAGAGTCGCAAAGTAACGCACATTACACTGTGGCTAGACAGTGAAATTTAGGCAATGTAAGCATTGGTGTTTTATCATCTGACAGACGCCTAATTTTTATTTCCTTTTGTTTCAGGTTAATCAACACTAACGACCAGTCTTTTATGCGAGCCAAACGAGGTGGTACAGTCGTAAAGACGCTTGGTAGGAGTTGTCTTCAAATCTATGTAAGGCCGTCTACATTTAGACTTGCTACTGTTACTCTAAATCACTTAACACGAATGCCACAATGATTTCCTTGTAAAAGACAAGACCGGTTTTCTTACTATCCTTCTCCAATCCGACCTTGTGCTCCACCCATAATGACTTGGTCATCGACGTGACGATGAATTCTACTATTCCTCCCTCCTGGCCCATTGGGATGCTGACGTTAGTTTATGAGATCATACAATAAATCATAAAGCGTTTCTCGCATCAAAAAACTTTCGGAGTAATTGGAGTGTTCGATAGTGTCTCGCCAACTCACATCCAAATTGTCACCTTTAAACCTAACCTAGATCGCGGACTACGCTACCAATCAGTCTGTCACCACAAACGACATTCACAACTAATAAAGACTCAAAATAGATACTGTCAGTGACCTCTTCTTTTTTTGCGTTCGTATGACGTCACACGCCACATCATCGTTACGTTACGGTACGAGGCCAACATCTGGTGTCGGTAAGATCAAGTGACGCAAAGGTTCAGTATGACGACTGCAGCATCCAGAAAGGAAGGAAGGCAGGGTTTAACAGCTCGTTGACATCGAGTTCATTAGAGACGGAGCACCAGCTCTGATTGTGTCGAGGATGGGAAAGGAAATCGGCCGTGCCCTTTCAAACGATCCATCCCCGTATTTTCCAGGGGAAATTTAGCGAAATCGCGGAAAACCTAAATCACGATGGACGGACGCGGGTTTCAACCGTCGTCCTTCCGAATGCGAGACCATTGTGCTAATCCCTGCAACACCTCGCTCGGTGCTACATCCGGGATAAACTGCACTCTGGTATATCGTCAAACCGTTGTAATCGATGAAAACACGTCATTGAAGAACTCATCCAAAAGTGTATCACTGTCAGATTGATGAACTCATCCAAATGTCTATCACTGTCAGATAGATCATGTAAAAGCCAAGATGTTTGTGAACACTTTTCGAACGTTTGGGATATACAAACGCATGTTCTCGCGAGTTCTACGTCTCGAAGTAGGGAGACGATGTAAACCAAGAACAACGTACGTGACGATCTTCTAAGTAGTTTCTCGGGTAATTGTCCACATTCAGTCATCACGTATGACGAAACCTCGCCTTTTCCATTTCGACACTGAGGATAAGAGGTAGTCGATGGAACACAGCCATTCTGGAAATGTGCTGTGACTTACAAGTTTTCGGAAATAACTGTGGTCATTTTCTTAGAATCTCCGAGAGATGATTTTATGGATATTATCGAACGTGGTTCGACCGTTATCACACAACGATTTTTTCATCCGTAAACAAAATTCAGTGTATCTTGTGAACAAGGAGACCAAGGTCATACGCAAAGATCATCAAGCTGCAACTCAAAAACCACATCTTAGACAGCTCAAAAACTGCTCATATGAAACGGAGAGCTTCAATTTGGCACCTTCGTATTTCAGTCTATTTATACGGACTGCTCATATGAAATGGAGAGTTTCAATTTGGCACCTTCGTATTTCTATTTGTACGGCTGAGGTTTCGCATCGACTGAAACAAGAGTGGTGTCAAGGACAATATCAAGAGTTGTACGAACGTGACAGGGAAATAAAGGCGGCTGCGGAGAAGTGAATTAAACGAGTCGCAATTATACTGAGGATCCTTAGCATATGGGAAAGAAAGGTGCTACGTAAAATATATGGCCCAGTTTATGAGCAAGAATGTTGGTGCATTCGTACGAATGCAGAATTACGACACCTTTTTGAAGAACCTGACATTGTTACTACCATTAAAATAAGAAGACTGCGGTGGGCAGGGCACGTGGTCAGAATGGAAGACGACAGAGCATGTAAGATGATTTTTGATGGGAAGGCTGGAGGCAGACGGCAGAGGGGACGCCCCAGAAAGAGATGGGTGGATGGAGTTGAAGAAGACATGAAAAAGCTGGGTGTCAGAGGATGGAGACGGAAAGCCATGGATCGGATAGAATGGCAGGATATTGTGATGCAGGCCAAGGCCCTCCAAGGGCTGTAGAGCCGAGGAGTAGTAGTGATTATACTGAGAGACAGTTCTAGAGGGCTAACGCTTATTCTTACAGAAATTAATTCACTTTTGTATTTCTAGTTGATAAATGCGGTTTATACGTATTTTCAACCCACATCGTACACTGGTGTCCAAAGCAACAAACCGCTATTTCCCCTTCCTGTGTCTAATTCACGATATAATCACACAAAATGTCAGTAGATGTCCGTACGATCGTATTCTGCGCGGACGATGGCATTCCGAGCAATGGACAACCACGCCAGCGATGACGTCAGGGCACCCATCAAATGGGGTAGTATTTGCCGGGTAGTCCCACATCCACGGTCGTCGTGTACACAGTAGAGATGGGTCGAACTCGTTCATTCCCGTGAAGTACTTCATTCATTTCACTCTTTGCCGTGAAGTGTTCAAATGAAGTAGTTCATTCATGAAGTACGGAAGCCTGGCGAAGTTGTCCAGTTCGCCGCTCAGCCGCGGCTACGCTCGCTTCGCCTCGCTCGTACAATAAAGCTTCGTAATACTTCATAATTTTACCAACAGATGGCCGAACTATGAAGTAACGTCCACGCAACGTTTTGCGTCTTACAGCGTCTGAGTTATCCGCCGGGCGGATTCGATCCGGGGCCGGCGCGCCTACCCGAGTCCAGGAAGCAGCGCGTTAGCGCACACGGCTATCCTGGCGGGTCACTTTACTACCATCTGTTTATTCTGTTTTATGGCAAAAATAAACCCCACTTTGCAAAAATTCCGTTTGTTGCTTTTATTTTGATACTAGTGTACTTAATGGATGTTTATGGACGCAAGCTTCGAACTGTTATTTCTGACACCGTCTACAATACCTCAACCATTGTCGGTAACATGGTGAAATGGCATAGACATACCCCTCTACAATAGGTCACAGACATTATCCAAGTTCATTTTGTCTCAGTCAATAGCTCCACTTCCCAAATTATAATTTCGTATCACAGTTACATTATAAACTACTAGCTGAAAGAAATATAGCAACAAGGAAGTGGATGATTGTTATATTCAGTTAACCGAATGTCCAGTCCATCTTTCTACAACTTTCATCATGGATAAAATAAAATACAATACAATATATATTGTTGTGGTCTTCAGTCCTGAGACTGGTTTGATGCAGCTCTCCATGCTACTCTATCCTGTGCAAGCTTCTTCATCTCCCAGTACCTACTGCAACATACATCCTTCTGAATCTGCTTAGTGTATTCATCTCTTGGTCTCCCTCTACGATTTTTACCCTCCACGCTGCCCTCCAATACTAAATTTGTGATCCCTTGATGCCTCAGAACATGTCCTACCAACCGATCCCTTCTTCTGGTCAAGTTGTGCCACAAACTTCTCTTCTCCTCAATCCTATTCAATACTTCCTCATTAGTTATGTGATCTACCCATCTAATCTTCAGCATTCTTCTGTAGCACCACATTTCGAAAGCTTCTATTCTCTTCTTGTCCAAACTATTTATCGTCCATGTTTCACTTCCATACATGGCCACACTCCATACAAATACTTTCAGAAATGACTTCCTGACACTTAAATCTATACTCGATGTAAAGCTGCATGCCCTCGGGAAAAATTACGGCCGTAGTTTCCCCTTGCTTTCAGCCGTTCGCAGTACCAGCACAGCAAGGCCGTTTTGGTTATTGTTACAAGGCCAGATCAGTCAATCATCCAGACGGTTGCATATATACTGACTGAACTCCATACCGGACGCATAAATTGTTGCGGCCGGATTTGAATTTAATTTTTCACTTGAATAATGGCAATTCTTCTACTGGTCTGCAGCTGTATTTCAGAATAATTGATTATTAATATATTTGGGTACAGAGGCCGCAACGGTACGAATCATTAGAGAGAGACATTCTGTCTTACTTGGAACGGGAAGCATTTAGTGCAGTAAGATGACGTATAGTTCACATTCCCTCCAGTCTCTCAAGAGGAACATGCACTCCAGAGAACAGAGATAAAGTTTTCCTATCGGGAAGAAACACTTGAAATTTTAATATACTGATAATACATGACATGTGACAGCACGGCACGTGTTTATTTTTCCGTGGGCTTTCCGTGCTGCGTCATGACAAGCTTTACTGAATGCGCGGGCTGACCACCAACTCCCGCTAGCATTTCAAAGAAGCATAACTTGGAAACTATTGGACAGAGAGAGAGAGAGTGAGAGAGAGAGAGAGAGAGAGAGAGAGAGAGAGAGAGAGAGAGAGAGATAGTCGATGTTTGTTGCAAAACGTGTAGCACCTCTCAAAATTTTTTGGCTTGTCATTTGTTGCAGATTTGACTTGAAGAGCGTTGGAATGACGATAGACAAGTAGACGGCGCAGTGTGTCATCTGGTATGCAGAATCCAGTTCCGTGGCAACGGTTCTGCGAATTTACAGACGCCAGTATGGGAGGTCACGCCTGGAAAATAACAAGCATAATCAGGTGGTAAAAAACTTTAACGAGACTGGCAGTCTTGAAGACCTTCCATCAAGCGGACGTCCCCTGAGTCTCAAATACGCAGCAGCCAGAGGTCTACCGCTCGTGTACCATGCGAATTACATAAAGTGTTTGCGTACAAAGTGCAGATGGTCCAAGCATGCAGACAGACGATCGTCCTTTGTCGTATGCATTCGTGGGTTCCATGCTGCCCTCTATAGATGGTTACAAAGACTACTTAAAAAGTACCTATTTTTAGATGAAGCAACGTTCCATGTTTATGGACATGCGAATCACCACAATATTATGATTTGGGGCTCCGAAAAACCCACACAACACACGTCAACTCGTCCGCGATAACCCGAAGTTTATAGCTCGGTGTGGCCTAGAGCACGATATGGTGATACTCCCATTTTTCTTCGCAGAGAAAACGGTAAGGAGAAATGTTCACCTGGACATGCTCGAACAGTTCCTACTGCTACAGATGGAAAAATGGAAAAGCTGTAGGCGTCCATCCATCTTCCAAACTTCCAGCATCACGGTGCCGCCCCCTCCCCCCCCCCCTCCCACACACACACACACATTGCGTATTGCAGTGTAATATATATAATTAACCATTATCTATTTAAAAGACAATTTCTTACATCACTTAACAATTACACTACACATAGACAATATATATCTATTTAAAAGACAGTATCCTACAACACATTACAATTACAGTACACACAGATATACAGGGTGTTACAAAAAGGTACGGCCAAACTTTCAGGAAACATTCCTCACACACAAATAAAGAAAAGATGTTATGTGGACATGTGTCCGGAAACGCTTAATTTCCATGTTAGAGCTCATTTTAGTTTCGTCAGTATGTACTGTACTTCCTCGATTCACCGCCAGTTGGCCCTATTGAAGGAAGGTAATGTACTAGCATCAAGCACATCAGTACGTAGCATCAACAGGTTAGTGTTCATCACGAACGTGGTTTTGCAGCCAGTGCAATGTTTACAAATGCGGAGTTGGCAGATGCCCATTTGATGTATGGATTAGCACGGGGCAATAGTTGTGGCGCGGTACCTTTGTATCGAGACAGATTTCCAGAACGAAGGTGTCCCGACAGGAAGACGTTCGAAGCAGTTGATCGGCGTCTTAGGAAGCACGGAACATTCCAGCCTATGACTCGCGACTGGGGAAGACCTAGAACGACGAGGACACCTGCGATGGACGAGGAAATTCTTCGTGCAGTTGACGATAACCCTAATGTCAGCGTCAGAGAAGTTGCTGCTGTACAAGGTAACGTTGACCACGCCACTGAATGGAGAGTGCTACGTGAGAACCAGTTGTTTCCGTACCATGTACAGCGTGTGCAGGCACTATCAGCAGGTGATTGGCCTCCACGGGTACACTTCTGCGAATGGTTCATCCAACAATGTGTCAATCCTCATTTCAGTGCAAATGTTCTCTTTACGGATGAGGTTTCATTCCAACGTGATCAAATTGTAAATTTTCACAATCAACATGTGTGGGCTGACGAGAATCCGCACGCAATTGTGCAATCACGTCATCAAAACAGATTTTCTGTGAACGTTTGGGCAGGCACTGTTGGTAATGTCTTGATTGGGCCCCATGTTCTTCCACCTACGCTCAGTGGAGTACGTTATCATGATTTCATACCGGATACTCTACCTGTGCTGCTAGAACATGTGCCTTTACAAGTACGACACAACATGTGGTTCATGCACGATGGAGCTCCTGCACATTTCAGTCGAAGTGTTCGAACGCTTCTCAACAACAGATTCGGTGACCGATGGATTGGTAGAGGCGGACCAATTCCATGGCCTCCACGCTCTCCTGACCTCAACCCTCTTGACTTTCATTTATGGGGGCATTTGAAAGCTCTTGTCTACGGAACCCCGGTACCAAATGTAGAGACTCTTCGTGCTCGTATTGTGGACGGCTGTGATGCGATACGCCATTCTCCAGGGCTGCATCAGCGCATCAAGGATTCCATGCGACGGACGGTGGATGCATGTATCCTCGCCAACGGAGGAGATTTTGAACATTTCCTGTAACAAAGTGTTTCAAGACACGCTGGTACGTTCTGTTGCTGTGTGTTTCCATTCCATAATTAGTGTGCTTTGAAGAGAAGTAATAAAATGAGCTCTAATGTGGAAAGTAAGCGTTTCCGGACGCGTGTCGACATAACATATTTTCTTTCTTTGTGTGTGAGGAATGTTTCCTGGAAGTTTGGCCGTACCTTTTTGTAACACCCTGTATATGTATACTGGGGTTGGAACTTAAATAGTGGCAACTGTTTACTCACAACCGATACAAAAGAGTTACATGTTTGCACCTGTTACTGTCCTTCAAAGTAGTCACCAGCGTTGTGTAGAACCCGTTGCCTGCGATGTGGGAGGCATAGTATACCGTTAGCAGAGCCTGTTCTGTTGATGGTGCAAATGGAGCTGTCTACTGCCTGTCGAATCTCTGGAACAGTTCTTAAGCGAGTGCCACGAAGTGGTTCCTTTATCTTCGGAATCAGATCAAAGTCACAACGACTTAAGACCGGGGAGTGTGGTGGATGGTACAGTACTTCCCAGTCCCATCGACCGAACAGTGCAGCCACAGCTTGCGCTGTATGCGCCCGCGCATTGTCGTACAAAATGATGGGTTGGTTGCACAGAAAGTGTCGCCACTTCTTTCGCAAAGCTGGTCGCAGGTGATGCTCCAGAAACGAACAGAAGTACTGTGCATTAACGGTCTGCCGTGGAGCAACGTAATGCGTTAGGATAAAACCACCACAGTCGTACACGAGAATGGCCATAAAATTAGACCGCTCCATTCGCACCATCAACAGAACACGCTCTGCTAATGGTATACTACTCTTCCCACATCGCTATCAACGGGTTCTACACAACGCTGGTGTACTTTGAAGGACAGTAACAGGTGCAAACATGTAACTCTTTGTATCGGTTGTGGATAAATACCTGCCACTATTTAAGTTCCAACCCTATATATATATTGTCTGTGTGTAGTGTAACTGTAATGTGTTGCATGAAATTGTCTTCTAAATAGATAATGGTGAGTTATTTTTATCTCCGATGTTCTTACAATCTTTTAAATTGTAAAAATGTT
The DNA here is from genome assembly GCF_023864345.2 of Schistocerca serialis cubense. Lineage (NCBI taxonomy): Eukaryota > Metazoa > Arthropoda > Insecta > Orthoptera > Acrididae > Schistocerca > Schistocerca serialis. The sequence goes on along the minus strand of NC_064638.1, from coordinate 380,995,942 downwards.
AACACAGACTTCTTACACCCAACATTTCGGTGTGATAAATAATTGGCTAATGGCTCTGAGCACTACGGAACTCAACTTCTGAGGTCATTAGTCCCCTAGAACTTAGAACTACTTAAACCTAACTAACCTAAGGACAGCACACACATCCATGCCCGAGGCAGGATTCGAACCTGCGACCGTAGCGGTCTCGCGGTTCCAGACTGCAGCGCCTAGAACCGCACGGCCACTTCGGCGGGCGATAAATAATTGATTATAATTATTTCCTTTTATTTAAGTATGTTATCATGCAGATACTTTATTGTACACCAAAGCAAAAACAATATATGAACATGATCTCTTTTTGTATCAGGAATTTGAAACCGTAGGGTTCAAATGTTTGTATAGTTATTAACAGCATGCTGGTTTGTTGATTCTAATTGCATGAAGCGTATTTAGTTATAGCTTTCTCTGTAATGGTGCCTACGTGAGAAATAACGTACTCGGTATTTGTGGCGCATGTACGGCAAAATTTGCATCACAAAATAAAAATAATGGCGGTGATGCTTTAATACGTTCATAAATGCATAAACTGAGTAAGTTACCTTAGTAATATGTGGGCTGGAAGAGCCGTGATAACCAAAAACAGTTGTACCGACAGCAATGGCGGACAGCAACAGGGTAAGATCGTAACTAATAAAACTTTTAATAACTACAGGAAAGGACACAATTCTTCTATAAATAAAAGATGGTTTCAACAGTAACAAACAACATTCTGTATCCTGGAAACGATTTAGGTAAATTAACAATTGTTACACTTATCACAGACCTCTTAATACGGGACATGGGAAGAGCGAGTCATGCCAGGCCAGCGGTACTACTAGAAAAAGGTACAATCTCTACTCTTATCAGACAAATGAAAATTAACAGAGTATATATTGCCTTCTTTAATCATTGTCTACACAGATAACAAATTGTGCGTATGGTCTTTGTCCTTTTCACTGGATGCTATTCACATGAAAAAATGTTAATGTTTTTCACATAGTACAGAAAAGTATTAAGTCCTCTTTTCAAATATATTCACAGGGAAAAATACGCCAGGGAAACGGCACACTATGGGACGCACTAAATGACGCATTTCCTAAAAGGTGAATGTATTGTTGTGATCCCATCGCACGGTTCCCGCGCTCTCCCAACGTCACGCCATTAGACTTCTTTCTGTGGGCTTACGTCAGGTATCACGTGTACACAGCAACAATCAAGAACATTGCTACCCTTCGTGTACAGGTCAATGAGGCAATCAGAACTCTTGATGCTCCAACGCTGACGTGCACATGGGAATGTCGTCTCAGTGTTCTCCAAGCGAGGAGCGAGCTACACACAATGGAATTCTGGCATAACAGGAGAAACTCTGTGAGACCTACCACATGATTTACAAGAGACGACGATGCTCTAACAGTTTCCGTTTTACGATTTTTTTGAAATGCTAGCGGGACTTTACGGACAGCCTGTATATTAAACTCCACTCTCGTACTGGAAGAATAACAAGTCACGATATTGCACCGCTCAGTACATACAACAATGTTCGACTTCCAGCCTGGGCCTCAAGGTTTTGACCTCCATGGAAGAGTCCTCAAGAGAAGGGGTTAGATGTGACTAGGGAGACGTGTAACGACTCTCCCATTCCAAGACACGTCCACGGTGGCGTTGGGCAGAATTGCGGTGAAATTTGGTGTCAATGTGACATTGTTATTTATTTATTTGCTGCCATTTACAAACGACCTGCCACCTTGTTATTAAGGCAGGTTGTACTTTCAAAGTATGCAATTGTACATGTACATAATGTGAAACTTATTTGTTATTTATTATTTTTAATCATCATTAATAATACTGCCGCTTTAAATTCTCATAGACTTAAAAGTAATTAAGAAAGGAAAATCTTAAAATTACCGATTTATGAATAGAAAATTGCTATTTTATCCCCAGAATATCTTACCCGAGAGAGTGACACGATCACTAATTTATATAAATAAAATTTTCTCGGGCTTCCAGCCGCGTCAGGCGGTTAAAATCCCACGAGCTTTCGATCGAGCTCTCCTCTGTCATTGTCAAGTGGTAAGAATGACTGCTGTACCGCCGTGGCCGCGTCGTTATATAGCCGCACTGCTGGCTGTGACGTCACTAGTGCTCTCTACCTCGCCATATATTGTAATGTTTTCATTCCGCGTCCGTCGCGCCCGTTTTAGCTTCGCGATGGCCGGGTCCCAGGCTGTGCTGAGCTGCAAACCGCCGTCCTTGTTGATGGTGCTTTCAGAGGTTTTTCTTTCAATAGCTTCTGTCATGACGCTATCCCAGAATCCCTTCGTCCTCATAACGACAGATGTTTCGTCGAACATAATTCGGTATCCATTTTCTTAGGCGTGTTCTGTCACGGCTGATTTTTCTGGATAGCGTAGGCCTAAGCACCTCTCGTGTTCCGTCCGGCATTGCTCTACGTAATGTTTGGCCCACGTAGTAACAGCCACACTGACATGGTATCTTGTACACTCGGGCGCGACGGATGCGGGATGAAAACATTATCATATATGGCGAGGTAGGGAGCACTAGTGACGTCACAGTTAGCAGTGCGGCTATATAACGACGCGGCCACGGCGACACAGCAGTCAGTCTTACCACTTGACAATGACTGAGGAGAGTTCGGTGGAAAGCTCGTGGGGTTTTAACCACCTGATGCGGCTGGAAGCCCGATAAAATTTTATTAATTCGTATCATCGCGAAACCATGCATTCATACACTAAATTATATATTTGAACTGCATGCCCTCGAGGAAAAAAGAAATCGCTATGGTTCTCTTTGCTTTCAGCCGTTAAAACATCAAATTTCCTACATCGCTGCGGCTGGAAAAATATCGTCCAAGAACGGAACCAGTGACAACTGAAGAGAATCGTTCAACGTGACAGAAATGCAACCCTTCCGCAAATTTCTGCAGATTTCAAGTGTCAACGTGCGAACCATTCAACGAAACATAATCGATATGGGCTTTCGGAGAGGCCCACTCGTACACCCTTGATGACTGCACGACACAAAACTTTATGCCTCGCCTGGGCCAATCAACAACATTGGACTGTTGATGACTGGAAACATGTTGCCTGGTCGGACAACCTCATGAATCCATGGACTCTGCATGCCAAAAAATGGTTCAAATGGCTCTGGGCACTATGGGACGTAACATCTGAGGTCAGCAGTCCCCTAGAACTTAGAACTACTTAAACCTAACTAACCTAAGGACATCACACACATCCATGCCCGAGGCAGGATTCGAACATGCGACCGTAGCGGTCGCGCGGTTCCAGACTGAAGCGCCTAGAACCGCTCGGCCACATCGGCCGGCTTCTGCATACCAGCAGAGGATTGTTCGAGCTGGTGGAGGCTCTGTAATGGTGTGGGGCGTGTGCAGTAGAAGTGATATGGGACCCCTGATAAGATTCTGACAGATGACACGTATGTAAGCATACTGTCTGATCGCCTGCATCTATTCATGTCCACCGTGCATTCCGACCAACGTGGGCAATTCCAGCAGGACAATGCGACACCCCACACGTCCATAATTGCTACAGAGTGGCTCCAGGAACACTCTTCTGCGTTTAAACACTTCCGCTAGCCACCAAACTCCCAAGACATGAATATTACTGAGCATATCTGGGATGCCTTGCAACGTGCTGTTCAGAACAGATTTCCACCCCCTCGTACTCTCACGGATTTATGGACAGCCGTGCAGGATCCATGGTATCAGTTCCATCCATCACTGCTTCAAACATTAGCCGAGTCCATGCCACGTTGTGTTGCCGCACTTCTGCGTGCTCGCTGTTGCCCTACACGATATTAGGCAGGTTTCTTTGATTCTTCAATGTATAACTTTAAGATACATTATGAATTAGGAAAAATTTTTGTAGAATAAACAAGAATCTTGCATTTTAAAGAGTCGTAAAAGACGATAAATATTTGTGAAATTAAAAAAGTTTTGGAAAGTCGAAATATTAGCCCCCTGTAGAATAGGGAAAGTAAAAGTGCACAGGTGTGGTGGGGTACGTGCGTGATCGCGGTCAGCTACCGTGGTACATTGACGCCCGAGGCCTACTGGTCTTGCGCTCGCTCGCTCAGCTCAGCAGACAAAATGCGTTTCTGGACCTGTTAACTCCCAGCTAGGCGTGTAAGTGCTAACGAGAATCGCATCTTCCACTGGAATCTGCTATTATGAAGTCTTACTGATTAACAGTACTACAGCAAAATTTAATTTAAGATCAATACTCGATATAAATGGTATAAGGGCTTGTTTATAGCACTTAGTCTCTTCTGCTTAACAGTACTCATTACATTCTGGAAGTGGAGCCTTATGCAACTGATAATCATTTTAGCATGATTTTATTTTATTGTACGCCAGTGCAACCGTAACAAATTATGTAACGTTGTAGCTTTAATTTGATATGAAATCGGTGCTGATTGACAATAAAAGCGGGTTAAAAGCTGTGAGCTGTCTGGGGAAGTTAACCTTGCATTACTGAGCAACTGTTTCACCAGTCTAGCTTACCAAATTCCCAACCAGACTAACGTTAATTATAATCTTGTAATAGTCATACGACAACCGGTGATTAATATATATATATATATATATATAATTTAAATAAAAAGAAATAAATCAGTTTATATTTGGAAATTTATTTTAACATTGATCATTGAAATTTCAGCATATTAAACGTGAGCCATAACTAAGCTGGTGCCTTATTTAGGACTGTGAGAATGAGAGTTTGTAATCTTACGGAACACATCAAATATGGAGCCAAGATTGGGAGACTGCATTCATAAAATAACACACGAAGAACGTTGAAACATATACAAGAGGAAATTAACCACAACCAATCGATTCAATTTTCCCCAAAGAAGTTACGTTCGTAGCGCAATCCTGTCCGTCATGTAATTACCACACACTGGTATACTAAATTCATACTAACTCTCTGTGAAATCTTCCCGAAAAGAATAGCTGAGGGCTACTCTCATGATTACACCACATGCTTCACGTGGTCAACTTGGTTTACACAAAGAGTGTAACTCCACAATAAGTTTGATAATTAAAATAAATTAGATCGAAAAGCAATTTACAAAATAAAATGGCTCTGAGCACTATGGGACTAAACATCTATGGTCAATAGTCCCCTAGAACTTAGAACTACTTAAACCTAACTAACCTAAGGACAGCACACAACACCCAGCCATCACGAGGTAGAGAAAATCCCTGACCCCGCCGGGAATCGAACCCGGGAACCCAGGTGTGGGAAGCGAGAATGCTACCGCACGACCACGAGATGCGGGCGCAATTTACAAAATAAAAACCTCGAACTGGGTACTATCGTCTTACTATTAACCTGATGGGTCAAACAATTGTATAAGCACGTGGTACTGATCTCACAAAGTACACCCCACGTGGGTTGAACATAAAGAAAAGTTGCTGTATTGAAAAATATTGTCAAGACGAGACGTTATAATCTCACGCACATTCGCATTGAAGATTGATGATGCTAGTTAGAGTTACTGATCAACACGTGGTTCCACTTTACTCACAAAGTAGTGACAAAGCAACTACCGGAATATATTCTGAACTGTACACTCGAATCACACTGCGTTGCAATTTAAGATAACATTAGATATTTTAGAGCTAAACCTGAAATAAAGGTGATTAAATTTTCAGTTACGCTGAACTTAAGAAATCCATTGTCCTACGGACTTAGCAGACACGCGCTTAGCCGGAGATCTTACCACTTCAGACGCTCGCCACGGACACACTGCCCTGGTCCCTTCCTGGGGGTGGCTCACAAATACAAAAGGAAGTGGCCAGAGAGGCCGCTTCCTATACCAACATGACAAGGGGCGGACAGGACCATACTAAGAATAGAAACCTCTCTGCTTTTAGAAAGCGTAGCTACCTGTTCCGACGTTGGTCCTACTGTTCTCTAGCAGACAGGCTTGTCTGCTACCCTCAATCATGCAACTAGAAATACATTTGCTCATTCATCCTCTCACACAGAAGGGAAGGGGGATGACAGTATCTTATCATATACAGTATAAAAAAGAAAGTGGATGTAGGTTCCGTATGAGACTGTGTGACATGAATTACCTATAAACTGTGTTTTAAAGTGTAGTAGTGTGACAGATCGTTCTTGTTTATGTGTAAAAGTAACACGTTCCACTACTCAGTCTCCACCCAGATAGTCAGAAACGCCACAGTAAATTTAGAAGAGGAATTTATGCCGTAAATGACAACAGATTTAAGAAATTAACATGAAAGGAATCTAACAGAGAGCTTTCAATTATAGGTAGGCCTATGGACTTCCCATCATTATATGACTAATAAGAGTAAGATTCCATAATAGCGGATTCCAGTAGAAGATTCAGTTTTAGTTTGTACGGACACACCTAGTTACGAGTTAACAGGCGTAGAAACGTAGTTTGTCTGCTGATTTGAGCTAAAGAGCGAGCGCAGGACTACCTTCGTGACGTATGCGCCGCGGCCTGTCTTTCTCGTAGGCCTCGATTTACGTCAATGTGACGTCATTAACACACCTCGCACTTCACACGAACCTCTGAGCGCTGGCCTTTATGTTGCACGCGTGGACACCTTGCTGTCTGAAGCGCCGCCGAGCCCGACGGCGACGCCGCAGGGCGTTACGCTTTTGCACCATTGCCGACGAAGGTTGTAGACACATTTGAGCCAAGTTTCAGACTTCTGCTTCGCAATGGGAGGCGATACTGGGGTTTGGAAAAGGTGACCCTTTGACTGTGCTGCGCAGTATAGTTGGCAGAACAAGCGAGTGGAGCAGGCGCCCCCTGCAGAATCGGGAAAGCAGGGCCGCACAGGTGTGGTGGGGTACGTGCGTGACGCGGTGGGCAGCCGCGGTATATTTACGCCCGAGCCGGCGCCCGCCTGCCAGCGCCCTGTGCTAGGCGGCGGCGAGGCCGCTGTCACGTAGGCCCTGGCCCTGCAGCCATTAGCAGGCTATGTCGAGCCGAATCTGGGCCCTCTCCTGTCGCCAGAACACCATTTGCCCGCCATTTGGCTCACCAGACTGCCGGCCTAAGCGAGGTCCATTAGTTCTGACACGAGCTTCCTTTCACGTCCTTCCGATGTCCAACTGCACGCGACTATGTTGGCTGTTTACTGCACCAATCTCCACACCTACACACAGTAAATTGCTGAGAGGGACTTGGGCGAGGTCAATTTTAATGTTAACAGAATATTAAGGACGAAACATTATGCGTCTGAACCCTACATAGTTGGACGTTCGCTTTCCATTCAGTTGAATTTAATCAAGTGGCGCTGAGGGAATTAGAGATATGGGGCACTAACAGTAGGAGATAAATTTTGCTATTTGGTGAACAAAACTATCGGTGCCTGAAGTAGAGAGGGTATAAAACGTAGCTTCGCAACATCAGTAAAGGCATTTCTGAAAAAGAGGTACATGTTATCGTCTAACATAAGAGTAAGTTTTAGCAAAAAATGGAAGGAAGGAGAGCAGCCGCGCGGGATTAGCCGAGCGGTCTTAGGCGCTGCAGTCATGGACTGTGCGGCTGGTCCCGGCGGAGGTTCAAGTCCTCCCTCGGGCATGTGTGTCTGTGTTTGTCCTTAGGATAATTTAGGTTAAGTAGTGTGTAAGCGTAGGGACTGATGACCTTAACAGCTAAGTCCCATAAGATTTCACACACATTTGAACATTTTTTTGAAGGAGAGCAGGAATGTTGGATTTAAAATTTTGCTAATTTGGTCTCCTCCCCCTACTCAACCAACCAGCCTAGACAGGCCGTCAGACGTATATCGGAAGCAGAACTCCGTCTACAGGCCATAAGTGGCCCATCGGGACCATCCGACCGCCGTGTCATCCTTAGTTGAGGATGCAGATAGGAGGGGCGTGGGGTCAGCATACCGCTCTCCCGGTCGTTATGGCGGTTTTCTTTGACCGGAGCCGCTACTATTCGGTCGAGTAGCTCCTCAATTGGCATCACGAGGCTGAGTGCACCCCGAAAAAATGGCAAAAGCGCATGGCGGCCCCGATGGTCACCTATCTAAGTGCCGGCCACGCCTGACAGCGCTTAACTTCGGTGATCTGACGGGAACCGGTGTATCCACTGCGGCAAGGCCGTTGCCGTATTTCGGAAGAGTTCCCTAGAAATTCGTACGCTAGAAATCCCTCGGGCTTCTTGGGCATTACAGCAGATGTGTTCAACTATGTAAATAATACGTCTGTAAATTTATAAATTATGTGCATTTTTATTTGTATTTCTGAAGTGACAGGTAAATGCCATACGAATAATAATAATAATAATAATAATAATAATAATAATAATAATGTACTCCCTGAGATATTGAAGAAGATGTGACAATACCGTCAAGAGGTCTTCCCATTTTGCAGTTAATCAACAAGTCTCCTCTTTTGAATAAACTGACGTTTTTACATTCCTCTGTTTCAGAGTAAGAGTTTTTAATAGCTATTTGGTCATACTGTATATACTGTATTCAGAGATTTTACACGCCTGCATTGGCAATGATGTTTCGGCAGTATCTTTAAAATCAAATAAGTCAGTTGTATGCACTGGAATTACATGGAACGGTTTCATACTTACAGCTTCCACAATATTTTCGAAAAACAATTTGTTTTGTCTGTTCTATTCTCTGACTTTTTTACTGTTTTTGAAGCCCAAATTATCCCCTTCCATACGAAAGATATTTCACTGATGCAAGCAAAAAGTTACACGGACTCTGCTTGCCACACGAACTGTGCATCCATTAAACGGAGGAGACCTTAACGCATGGCACTTAGAACTACGTATGGGGAGCACTGTTTGGCGCAAAGACCATGCGCCGTCTAATAATGAATGTCTGAAACATTTTCTTCATGATTTGGCACTTGGAACAAATATGGGGACATGAAACAGATTACCAGGAACACAACGCCACTGAGAACGCATTTTGTGAAAAAATGGCACGTAGGACGTTAGTCAACATCCATTCTTCAAACATTTGCTGAGAAATCCGATAAGACAAACATGATGAAACGGATAAAAAATTGCAAGGGCGATACGTATGTGACAAATTATTACAGATTATCGAGGATGGAGTGTAGAAAGTATGGAGTGATGAGCAGACAAGTAAAGGCTCCAAAAAAAAAAAAAAAACGGAGTACCGTTTCAAACTAATCGAAATATCAATTATTAAAAAGACGAGTGGAGAACAGGCGACAACTATGCAGGAAGAATGGTCCTGGGACTAGGTTGAAGCGATTTCAGGACAGTGGAAAACTGTATTCAGGAAAATTTGAACCTCTCACCTTCTGCGGAATTGACTGTTTCATTACGGCTCCCGGTCTTAGCGTAATTCTCCGACAGGTAGATGTATTGCTTCAGGTTCACAGACTGACGTCAAGTAATTCCGGCAAATTTCTGCGAGCACCCTACTGTCCGACCTAGCGTACCGTTGTGAAAGTTTCCACAGGAACGAGCTCTCTGTAATTGCACAATTCCTGCTTTGCGCTGTGCCCTCCTTCGCGGAACATCGGGATCTCCTAATGGCCTCTGTCATCAAAACAATATACAGCATATTCCACGTATCTCTGTCGAGCCTGAGGCTGTATCGCGTAGTACCTCGTACTGTTACAGAGAGAAAACCCATTCTCTAAAACAAATAACTGTAAGGTGTCTGATCGTTTTGACTACACTCAGAAAAATGAATAGTTGTTCGATATTAGGCCGTTTATCATTGTAACAGAGAAGTACGAACTTTGGTTACAATGAGGGACTGTGGAATCTCTGTGTATTGTAAAGAATAAGACTGGCTGAGCAGTAACAGTAATCAACAACAAGGGAGCAGAATGTTTTTTTTTATCTCATCACGTTTTATAAACTGATTCTGTCGCGTTAAATACGAGTAGAAATGCCTAGTTTGGCACGGGTAGTTTCGGCAGCAGACGGCCATCATCAGGTGCTCATTTATTGGTTATACAATTTTTGTATACGCCACAGGTACAATGTTTTTGTTGCTCTGTCTGACATTGAGATTAGGTGGCGAGGCCTTACCGAAAAAAAAAAATCATCTTCCACACGGAGCATTGCAGCGATTCTCCCTGACAAAAGTCCTTGTTAGGTTTCCAGAGATATATGGCACCGGATGTCTACGCACCCGGAATTCCCGTGAATTAATGCGGTTTGTGGATGTAGAGCTGTCGCCCAATAGGGTCGCAGGTGTGTCCCATCGGATTCAGATCAGACGAATTTGATGACCAAGACATCAATGTGGCTCTACTGTCAAGCTCCTTTAACCTCTGTAGTTCCATTATGGCCTTCTTACACAGTTATCCTGCTAAAAGATGCCGTCGCCGTTGGGGATGAAATCAAGCATGAATCGGTACAGATTAGTCGCAATAATATTAACGTAGTCCGCATCTGTCGAAACCTCATGGAAATCCAGGTCAGTGTTCCCCGCAGCATAGTACTGCTCCAACCGACCTGCGTCAGCGGCGCTGTGCAGCCCATCGTCTCGATGACGGCGTGTCAGGGCACGACCATCGACTTGGTGCAGCAATAAACGTGATTCAGCAGACCACGCGACACGTTTCCATTGATTCACAGTGGTCACATTCCAGGCTTGATACACAATACAAACCTGGAGGACAGCCATCATGCAATCACTGAATACACAGACGACCTAACACTCACAGGACAAATGTCACCAGAAGCCGCCAAACTAATCAAAAGACAAATAATGAATGTACTGGATGACATTCCAGACGACCCTTATGAACAGGATAGACGAACTCGAAGACGAACTACTGAGAATAGACATGATAACCCCAAATCCTGATACCGACAGACCAGAAAACCATACCACACATGACCAGCCAAAGCAACTGCACAAAACAGCGTTGCTAACGACTCAAGATCACCCATCCACTCCAGCACAACGACGCACATACGACACTACAAAATGCGAAGGACACGTCAAACCAATCAAATTCGTACAAGGTGAGACCTTGAACCCAACGGTGCTAAACACAACCGTAACGCAAGCCAGCACAACTGGAGCCGAAACGGAAAACATGGACAAATCAGACACCTCACACTGTAATCAAATCAAACGCAAAATGACTCTCTCTGACTCACTGACAGAAGAAGAAGACGACGTCTATTATTGCCCTTACGCCAGAGATTGTAGTGTTCATAACAATGATATTCGACACCGTAATACCGACCTTGAACAGGCCACAGCGCCGGCCGGCAGACACCACGAATGCCACACAGAAAGCCGCAGCAACAACCGCAACAGAAGTCTGAGGAGGGTCTGGCAAAAGAGGCGACAGTGCGCTTAACATGCCAAAAGCTGTTATGTCTGTCACAGATAGCGTAGATGTGGGAACCAAATCACGTCAAATCAATGTAGGATGGAGGCACAAACAACCAACACATCTGATACACATCAAGACAGCACAAACGAAACGCACACAAAAAACAAACGAATCATCACAGCCTTTAGGAAACTAAAACCGCATAGAAAACCCAAACAGCCTAAGAGAGTCAAGAAAGTGAAAGCGTGTGACGACCAATCGCGGCAGTCGCAGGCTGCCTCAAAACCTAGTGATACGAAAGTGCATACCCCTGATGATACCAACACCTTCGCAGCCCCCCAACCAACAACCTCAATGCCGACGCCCAAGGAAACCCCCACAACAACCAACGAGGAAGCCAATCCAGTACTACACCATCACGTCACGTCACGGCTGCAGAGACGCCAACACACGTCATCGACACCGATAGTTTTAGTTACGACAAGCTAGACATAAATGTAAAATTAAGTAGGCTAGAAAAAAGAGACATCTTAGAGACGGCACAGCGGATGCTCATCCGCACCCTACACCCGTACGGCCAATCTGTTTGTTTCCGTACATCAGAGCAAACCAATAGACTGATTCTCAAAACGGAGAATATTCCAACAGATCCAGACAGCCTACTATATCTGCTCATGCAGGTGTGCGCCCTAAGGGAGGAACCATTCGATATGGACAAGCTTTACAAGGATCACGTAAGGGCTCATGGGAGAACATACTTCGATTACAGTCAAACTGGCAGCAAGTGCTACGCCACCGTTGAACACCCAAACTGCTAATAGCACAGCTTAATGCTATGCGGAGTATACTTGTAAATTCGGAGCTCCCACGGGTCCTACGTGAACTAAAAAGTGACATTCTGTGCACACAGGGGCCCTACACTAGACAAGGGCATATCCCAAACTTTCCTCCAAGTGCGGTGACAGTTGTGGAGGGGACGGGCTGCATGGCATCTGTCATAATCCTAAACAAAGAAATACATCCAGTCAAAATTACAGAACTCTGTTCCGAGCACCTAGTTACAGTTGAAGTCACACACAAGGGGGATACTTGGATCATCGCGTCGCTGTACGCCCAATTCTGTCATTGCATCAAACCATACGCAGACCTCATCAGAGATGTTGCGCAATACGCTGGCAACAAAAAACTTCTCATCTGTGCAGACATAAATGCCAGATCAACCCTGTTGCATTCAGACAGAACTGACGACAGAGGTAGAATAATAAATGACATCATCCAAGAAAACAGACTTCACGTACTCAACAAGGAAGGACATCACCCGACTCACATCGGACGCAACGGTCATTCATCAAACATAGACATCAGCCTCGTTAATAACGCCGCCATCAACCACGTACGAGACTGGACCGTACATGACCAGATCACTGCTAGCGACCGCAACATCATCACGCTAACCTTAAGTGGTACACCAAATGTCAACACAGAAACACTACCAAAAAGACTATTATTTGACAAAACAGCCTGGGACAGGGTCAGACAAAAAATACATGAGCACATACCGCAAGACATCACCGGCAGTGTTGATTACAGAGCACACATGCTGACAGATACCATCACACACACACAGAACACCTGCACACCCACACAAAGAATGACAAAACACCAAAATATTCCCTGGACTACACAATTAACACGACTCAAACAAGACTCAAAACGTAAACGTAAGCTTTACCAACGAGCAATTTCAGATAGAGAAAGACAATTACGACTACACGACTACCGGCTTGCCAAGGACAAATATAAACTTGAGCTAAATAAGACCAGGAAAGACCATTAGAACAGCCATGTAGCAGCACAAACACAACTAAACATTTGGAGGGAACCATACAAAATCGTGACAGAGAAAATTAAGAGCCCACTGGTTCTGGGGACGCTGTGACAGGAGGATGGTGAGATGACTAAGGGCTGGAGACGCACAGCGGAGTTCCTGCTGAGCAAACTCCTGCCCGACGACATCGCAGACACAGACACACCACAACATGCAACACTGAGACGCGAAGTAGACACAGTATACACCACACCAACCGTCACCTGTCCATTTGCGCAGGAAGAAGTGGCGACAGCGATCTCAGAACTCAAAAACAAAAAGGCGCCTGGACCGGATTGTATCCACTCTGAGGTACTGAAACAAATTGCACCGCAGATCACCCCGTTTCTCACAACGTTGTTAGACGATGCATTAAGGCTGGGCCGTGTGCCTGCAATGTGGAAGACCTCGAAGGCGGTTATCATCAAAAAGGCTCCAGACAAAGACCCATCAGACCCCAAGTCATACAGACCAATTTGCCTTATCAATACACTAGGTAAAGTACAAGAAAAACTACTCTGCAAAAGACTACAAGCACACCGAACACTACGGGGACTGACACCACACCAATACGGCTTCAGGGAAGGGAAATCTGTAGATGACGCAATTAAGAGAGCACTCCAAATAGTACACGACACACCCTACAAATACACACTTGCAATTATGACAGACATCTCAGGTGCCTTCGACAACCTCTGGTTGCCGACCTTGTTCAAGAGGCTCAGACCTGCAGGTACCGGAGTCTCTGTATAATAGTTTCATGGACTACTGCAGGGACAGAACGGTCGTTTGGCAAATGGATAACCAAAAAGTGATTAAACGAATTACAAAAGGCTGTCCACAAGGGTCGATCTGCGGCCCCATCTTCTGGGACATAGTTATAGAACCGCTCCTACAGTTACTAGAGGAGCACATCCTGACAGATGGAGTTGTCGCTTATGCTGATGATCTACTCGTCGTAGTTTCAGCAAACAACCGTGCCCAGCTAGAAGAAAGAGCCAATGGAACACTTAGGACAATAACCCAATGGTGCACAGATAATAAATTAAAGATAGCAGGAAACAAAACAACTTATACATTGCTAAAGGGTATCCTGCCCAGGAACCCAATAGTCAAAATCAGGGACACAAACACAAAAAAACTAGCAGTCACACGCTATCTAGGAGTGTACATTGATGAACGATTGAACTTCCACGAACACATGCGAATATGCACAAACAAAGCAGAAAAGATACTACACAAACTGGTTAGGCTAAATTCGGAACAATTCAGACTACCCCTGTCAGTGACACGAACATACCATTGCGCTCTCTTCGAGTCAGTACTATGCTTTGCTGCCAGTACGTGGGCCCACAGGTTAAATCTCTCAACCAACAGAACCATTGTACGTCGAGGCCAAAGAAGTGTTCTACTTCGACTAACAGGGGCGTTCAACACAATATCAAATTACGCACTATGTGTCGTCATGGGAATTTTCCCTATAGATATCACCATCAGGTACCGCGCAGCAATGTACTGGCTTAGGATGGGGAGAATAGACCAGGTTCGGCAGATCACTGGTGTACCGATTGAGACAACACGCCAACTCAGAGCATGGCGAGTGGATACCTGGCAGAGCGAGTGGGCCAACAGCGATAAGGGCCGCCGTGTATACAACTTCTTCCCTGACATCCAGGAAAGAATAAAACCTGAAACATATCGATCCCAGCCGCGGTATGGTACATTTCATCACAGGACATGGCCCTTATCCCACGCACCTGTACCGCGTGAGTCTGCAGCAGACTAATAGTTGCACATGCGGGGAAGAAGGTTCCCCTGAACATACTGTCTTCTTCTGCGGACAATGCACGAACATAAGACACACAGTACACATAAATCGCCTGAACACACAGAACGAACTATATGCCACAATACGCGACCCGGAAAGGTCGACTGAACTCAACAAACTAACGGACGAAATCTCGAAGATCCAACAAACAGAATACTTGCGCAACAGACCCTACCGAAGGCAAGTCGGTCCAAACAGACATCACGATGCCCAGGGGGACACAGATATGATTAGCACCACGAGTGATGAAGAAGAAACGGATACAGGCCAGGGCACCAACACAGATATTGAAGCGTCCAGCGCGGATGATCCATAATGTCAACCAAGAAAACTTCAAAGAACAGAATGGAACAACCGACAAGAGGTGCACAAGTCACACACAATCCTAAAAACAGATTGCACCTTATATGTAAATAGTTAACAGCATCTCCATGTCTAATAAGAGCTTAAAGCTGGGTACCTCTTCAAGGGACCTACGCCTTCCGTTAAGAGGCAGCGCACAGTCTGGATGGAAGGATCTTAATTGTGGTCCCTCTCTTTTGAGCCCAACCCGACGGATACCTATGGTAGATCGGGGAAAACCACCGTTCAGGCCGTGTTGCTGGCGGGGCCGGGAGGTGCTAACTGCCACACCACGTATCATTGCACGTCTCATTGGCTCAGTGTGAACTGTTTGTACAACCAACCTACACAGCCTATACCTCAACCTCCACTACACTAATAACTTCTGATCTGAAGCTTAAAGTTAGGCACCTCTGCAAGGGACCTACGCCCCCTGGTAAGAGGCGGCGCACGTCCTGGATGGAAGGATCTTAATTGTGGTTCCTCTCTTTTGAGCCCAACCCGATGGATACCTATGGTAGATCGGGGAAAACCAGCGTTCAGGTCGTGTTGTCGGCGGGTCCGGGAGGTGCTTGCGCCTGATGTACTCTACTAGGAGCCTCGTAGGCTCAACACACACCGTTAGCGTCATTACCTTATTACTTTTACCACAAGTACCCTTTCATTAGCAACTTTGAGCCAAGCACAAAATCAGTTACCTCTCTATTGTACATCGTAAACAGTTTAGCAGGCTGGAAATGGAGGTCTTAGTCTTAGTTTCTAGCTTTAACGTACCCTAATATCTTCTAGTTAAGTTAGTTTTTAGGATGGTAGATGTTACAGGCATGGTGAGCGACGGCCAGCGTCTTGAGGGTCATTCCAAGACCCGGGCCGCCGCCCACAACCAGGTGACGGGCAATATTATACCTATCCCTTCTCTAGTCAGTTCTCTTCCTTCCTTCTTTCTAAATATTTAATTTCGTTTTGTTTACTAATATCTTACTTGATTTTGTATTAGTTATAAGTTTTTCTAAAGCTGCACACAAAAAAAAGATTTCAAATGGATCTAAACAAACAGAGCCCGCCTCCACGTGGCGGGACACGGGCAACGGTGTGAGTGGGGACGGGAGCCGGTGTGGTGTTACTTCCAGTCACTCCGGACCCCGGACCCAGTCACAGCGGCTAAGTGGCAGCATACGACCCGTCATAAGAAATTAGACGGTGGGTCATAAAATATAAGCAGCTAGTGAAAAAAAAAAGTCCCGACGACCCCGTGCCCACTACAACAGAAAATGAGATGTCGTCGGGTTAGCACAGGGGAGCCCCGTGCTCAACGATGTGCGCTTAAAGCCGTCGGTACACGGAGCGTGCATCCGAACGTTGAGCGTTGAGCGTGCCGAGTTTCCGACGTCATAGCGTGGAATGTAGTCGAATTAAGTCGGCTGATGCTGAGGCAAAGAGATTAGGAAATTAGACGCTTAAAGCAGTAAAGGAGTTTTGCTATTTGGGGAGCAAAATAACTTGTTGGTAGTCGAAGTAGAGAGGATATAAAATGTAGACTGGCAATGGCAAGGAAAGCGTTTCTGAAGAAGAGAAATTTGTTAACATCGAGTATAGATTTAAGTGTCAGGAAGTCGTTTCTGAAAGTATATGTATGGAGTGTAGCCATGTATGGAAGTGAAACATGGACAATAAATAGTTTGGACAAGAAGAGAATAGAAGCTTTCGAAATGTGGTGCTACAGAAGAATGCTGAAGATTAGATGGGTAGATCATATAACTAATGAGGAGGTACAGAATAGAACTCTGGAGGAGTTTGTGACACAACTTGAAGAAGGGATAGGTTGGTAGGACATGTTCTTAGGCATTAAGGGATCACAAATTTAGTATTGGAGGGCAGCGTGGAGGGTAAAAATAGTAGAGGGAGACCAAGAGATAAATACACTAAGCAGATTCAGAAGGATGTAGGCTGCAGTAGGTACTGGGAGATGAAGAAGCTTGCACAGGATAGAGTAGCATGGAGAGCTGCATCAAACCAGTCTCAGGACTGAAGGCAACAACAACAACAACAGCGTCGAATAGCACTTTCTGGAGTCTTTCCGAATGTGCAGAGCAATATCTAGCATGTGAGATATTCTGAGCGTGCGTCTGAGCGTTGACCAATCAGATGGCACAACGCCACCTAAGTCACATGCACGCCATCTGCCTTCAGCATTGAGCTGTTAGGCGCCATATTGGCATTCAGTTCAAGCCTAAAGGTATATATGTCGTTTCTGAGCACCAGCAAATTGAGAATCACACGAAAACCCGTTGTTAACTGCATGATTCGTTGCAATAAAATAATGAGAGATATATTTGTGGCAAAAGAATTATTGTAACTTGCGTATTATGAGTGTATGTCATTTGAAGGTAGTGACTCTCCGAGGATCCACCAAAACACACTGTTCTTGGTACAATTTGTTATAATTACATTTCAGTTAGTAACTTAGCTACGATTAAAGCATTTAGCAAGTGACAACATCTTGGAATTGGTCATAAATTAATTGTTGTCACTTTAGCGTAGTGAGTAGCGATAATGGCTCTGAGCAGCATAGGACTTGACTTCTGAGGTCATCAGTCCCCTAGAACTACTTAAACCTAACTAACCTAAGGACATCACACACATCCATGCCCGAGGCAGGATTCGAACCTGCGACCGTAGCGATCGTGCGGTTCCAGACTGTAGCGCCTAGAACCGCTCGGCCACTCCGGCCGGCTTACGAGATTCACGGATATCATGTAAAACCTACAGCACGATGAGCAGTACCTTAGAAGTAAATGCAAATACAAAATTTTATTCTCAGTGAAAAGTAATCTTGTATTATCACAGTAGGAGACTTTCCCACTGTTATTGGTTAATGGATAGAGTGAAGAACATGAGAAGAGTGGAAAGAAGCGACAAAGTTTCGAATACGTAGCAATGTTACTCAGGCTTTGGGCATAGCAAGTGTGCAGAAATGAAGAGATTAGGAAAATGCAGACAAAGATGGAGCATGAAACTTAACCTGTCGTAAGACTGACGTTCCGTTCGGTCTTCCAGAACAGCCGAAATAACAGGAGAGAGAAGTATCTGGAACCACCTGTTGCCAAATGGCCGGGAAGCGAAGTAAACATGGCGACAAACAAAACCGTAACCTCCACCGAAGCTGGCCTGCTTAATGGATCGGAGCAGTTCTGGGCGCGTTTCGGATTGCGACAACGTCGCGATTGGGACAGAGGCGGCGAAAACATTCGAACAGGGGTCGTGTGCACAGCGATTAAGCCCGAAATGAGGAAAAATCCGGAAACGGGCGGGCCGAGAGTGGAAACTAATGGACGGGGGGCAGTCACGACGGTCGAAATAACGATCACTGAAAGGGGCAGTGGGGGAGACCGTATCTACCGGGCGCGGCGCGGGGGCGCAGCTGTTGACCAACAACCAACCGGTGCCCGGCTACCGAGAAATACGCCGCTCTGTAAGAAAGCGGAACGAAAGCCATAAATCACGGCCAGAAAGCACACACGCGACTGGCGTGTATTGCTCAACAGCCGGCGCCGGTCCACTTGGACGGGATGCTGACCCTTTCGCCGGTTGGTTGTCCGGGGCAATGCACCGGATCGCTTAACGCAACAGCAATATACCATTACGACGGGCTGTCTTGTACGTTTTTGCAAAAACAATGTAAGAAAAACAGCTTTTCGTACAATTTTTATTTATTGAGAACCATGCCTTTTGCACCGTTCCATAAAACATTTTCCGACTTCTCTTCGCATCAATCGAGCTTAAAATTTAAGGATTTCTTACGTCTCCTGAAATAAGTGCTCTCCAATAAAAGGAAACGTGAAAACGTTGAACATTCACGTGATGAGTCATCGACCGCATTCCTTCCTTTCTGCGGCGCTACATCCAACAAAATATGCAGAGTCATGAGACGAAGAGGTACACTATGTGATCCGTCGGTAATGCTGGAATTCATTATGGTGTTGGCCCACCCATACTCTTGATGACAGCTTTCACTCTCGCAGGCATACGTTCAATCAGTTGCTGGAAGGTTTCTTGGGGAATGGAAGCCCTTTCTTCACGGAGTGCTGCACTAAGGAGAGGAATCGGTGTTGGTCGGTGAGGCATGGCACGAAGTCGGCGTTCCAAAATATCCCAAAGGTGTTAGGATTCAGGTCAGAACTCTGTGCAGGCCAGTCCATTACAGCGATGTTATTGTCGGGTAACCACTCCGCCACAGGCCGTGCATTATGAACAGGTGCTTGATCGTGTTGAGAGATGCAATAGCCATCCCCGAGTTGCTCTTCAACAATGGGAAGCACGAAGGTGCTAGAAACATAAATGTAGGTCTGTGCTGTGATAGTGCCACGCAAAACAACAACGGGTGCAAGCCCCCTTCCACGAAAAACACGACCACACCATAACAGCACTGCCTCCGAGTTCTACTGTTGGCACTTCAAACGTTGGCATGCATTCATAACCACATCCTGCCATCGGATCGCCATATTGTATACCGTGATTCGTCACTCGACACAACGTTTTTCCACTGTTCAATCGTCCAATTTTTACGCTACTTACACCAAGCGAGGCGTCGTTTGGCATTTACCGGCGTGATGTGTGGCTTATGAGCAGCCGCTCGACCATGAAATCCAGGTCTTCTAACCTCTCGCCGAACTGTCATAGTACTTGCAGTGGATTCGGATGCAGTTTGGAATTCGTGTGTGTTGGTATGGATAGATGTCTGCCTATTACACATTACGACCCTCTTCAAATGTCGGCTTCTCTGTCAGTCAACAGACGAGGTCGGCCTGTACGCTTTTGTGCTGTACGTGTCCCTTCAAGTTTCCACTTCACTGTCATATGGGAAACAGTGTACCTAGGGATGTACAAGAGTGTGGAAATCTCGCTTACAGACGTATAACACAAGTGTCACCCAATCACCTGACCACGTTCGAAGTCCGTGAGTTCCGCGGAGCGCCCCATTCTGCTCTCTCACGATGTCTATTAACTACTGAGGTCGCTGATATGGAGTAGAAATCTGAGGTTTGGAAGTTGAAGTGCGATGTAACAGATCTTATTTCACCCGATGACAAACGATACGGGGCGTTGTCTTCTTCTTTTTATATTTCTTGGAATCCGGCAAAGATATTCCTCGGTCAGTTTACCGTCCATTCGTCGACTGCCCACTTCCAATTTACTTTCAATACAGCCATAATTCCCTGTGTCATTCCATTTTACATTTACTGACCCATTCGTTTTCTCAATTAATAGCTTGCTCATCAGTCCTATTTACGAAAATCTGCGGCTCACTAACTTAACTTAGTTCTGGTTACAAACTGATTGTAAGTTTTTCGTTCCACACTCGTCGGGAGCTCTCGGAAACTTCTACAACAACATTCCGTAACGTTCGTCCCTTCTTTTTTTTCGTTTCCCTGTTTATCCAATATTAGTACTCAGTTGCCCCAAAAACGAAAAATTCGCAACTCATTCACACCTGTTTTAGTCTATTTTCAAACTCCTATAATTAGTTCTATTGGTCGTTGAAGTTTGTGTGTTTCTTTGGAGGTAAAAACTAAGTCAGCAGATCTATCGAGGTCTACAGACTTTTGTGCCTGGTCAGATATCTGACAGCATCCTCTTCGCCCGCTGGGAATAACCGAATAATTTCCACATTACAGATGACGACCTGGAACAAAGGTACAGCCTACATTATATGAGGTGACAAATGTCATAGAATAGAGATATGCACACATACAGGTGACGTAAGCATCGCGCACACAAGGCATAAAAGGGCAGTGAATTGGCGAAACTCTCATCTGCACTCCAGTGATCCATGTGAAAAGATTTCCGACGCGATTACGGCCGCGCGACAGGGATTAACATGCTCCGAGCGCGGAATGTTAGTTGGAGCTACACGCATGGAACATTCCATTTCGGGAATCGCTAGGGAATTCAGCATTCCGCCATCCACGCTATCAAGAGTGTGCGGACAATACCAAAATTCGGACATTATCTCTCTCCACAGAAAACGCAGTGGCCGAAATTTGGAAATTTGTAGTAAAGACTATGGGACCAAACTGCTGAGGTCATCCGTCCCAAGACTTACACACTAATTACACTAACTTAACCTAACTTACGCCAAGGACAACACACATACCCACGCCCGAAGGAGGACTCGAACTTCCGACGGCGGGAGCCGCGCAAACCGTGACAAGACTCCTAAGACCACGCGGCTACTCCGCGCGCAGTGACAGACGGCGTTCACTTAACGACCGGGAGAAGCGGCGTTTGCGTACAGTTGTTAGTGCTAACAGACAAGCAACACTGCGTGAAATAACTAAAGAAATCAATGCGGAACGCACGACGAATGTATCCATCAGGACGATGAGACGAAATTTGGCGTTAATGGGCTATGGCAGCAGACGACCGACGAGAATGCCTTTGCTAACAGCACGACATCGCTTGCAGCGTCTCTCTTGGGCTCGTGACCCATATCGGGTCGAGCATAGGTGAATAGAAGACTGTGTCCTGGCTAGATGTGTCCCAATTTCAGTTGGTAAGATCTGATGGTAGGGTTCGCGCGTGGCGCAGACCTGACGAGGCCATGAACCCAAGCTGTCAAGGCACTGTGCAAGCTGATGGTAGCCCATTAATGATTCGAAATGGTTCAAGTGGCTCTGAGCACTATGGGACTTAACATCTGAGGTCATCAGTCCCCTAGAACTCAGAACTACTTAAACCTAACCAACCTAAGGACATCACACACATCCATGCCCGAAGCAGGATTCGAACCTGCGACCGCAGCGGTCGCACGGTTCCTGACTGTAGCGCCTAGAACCGCCCAATAATGGTCTGGGCTTTGTTTACATGAGTGTACTAGGTCCTCTGGATGTTCAGCTACTTGAAAACTATTCGTAGCCATTTATAGATGTCATGTTCGCAAACATCGATGGGATTATTATGGATGGCAATGCGTTATGTCACTGGACCACAACTATTCGCGACTGTTTTGAAGAACATTCTGGATAGTTCGAGCGAATGCTTTGGCCACCCAGAACGCCCGACATGAATCCCATCGAACATTTAGGCGGCGTTATTGGGAGGTCGCTTCGAAAGCAAAAGTCTGCACCGGCAACACCTTCGCAATTATGGACGGCTATGGAGGCAGCTTGACCCAATATTTCTGCAGGGTGCTTCCAACGATTTGTAGAGTCCATGCCACGTCGAGTTGCTGCACTACACCGACAAAGGAAGGGACGACCCGATATTAGGAGATATACCACGACTTTTGTCACCTCAACGCGTATACGGGATTCAACTGTGTTTGCTATTTACTACGCTCGTAAACGACGTCTGTAAGAGATACGAGAACGTGCCCACAACACGGAGGGTAAAGGTTCACTCACAGAGGACTGCTTTACCGAAAGATAGCACAAGTAAATTTACATTTAGATGAACAGCGTCATTTTGCACTTTCTCGGGTCCAGTGACCTCCTACCCCTCGTAGCGGAGGTACTGTTTCTTGCCTGGAATGATCTTCACCGGCGCAAGCGCGGAACTGTGTAAACAAAACCGTACTGTTATACGGATAACGATTCTGTTCAGCGCTAATTTGCTTACACGATTCACCGCCCGCTCTAATGCCTCTAATTTGACACCTGTTTTCATACCAATGCTAAGTGAGAGTACAGAATGGCGTGATATAGCTGCCCTTTCAGAAGGTCGGCTTCGTGATATGAACTCATCTACATCGATACTGTGAAAACTAATGTGAAGTGCATGGCAGAGGGAACTTCCTGTTGCGCCAGTTATTATGGCTTCTTCCCGTTCCCGGCACATAAGGAGTGCAGGAAGGAAAATAGTCTGAATACCTCTGTGCGAACTTTAATTAGTGTAATCTTATCCTCACGATGTTACTATTTCTCCTCCCCCCTCGCACCAAGTATTATTTGCCGTTACCCAAACCTTTAATATGCCACAGGTGATATCATTATAATAATTTGTTTAATAACAATAAAATATATAAAATGTTTTATTAGAATAATTTGTTACACCGGTGTTGAGTACACAACTTCAGTACAACTCCAAGAAATCGCACGTCAGAGATATAAACTATTCGTATCACTAATTTAGGAGAATCTTGAAATCTGCGATAATACCAATCTCTGCATTAGCTATCGTAAGAATCCAGTATTTAGTACAGATTACGAAACAACAGTCTATTGATCTGATGTCTTTTGTCTACCAGTCAGAATGGGTCAAAGGTTTCGAACTATAGCTATGTAATTAATTACCTGGAAAGTGAATGCCTAGATCTTTTGCACATAGATACTGGCGAATCCGAAGCGTACGAGGGAGTGGGCTGCGTATGTTATTGCCCTATGTTGCAGATAGTTAAAAAGTTTCGATTTCCACAATTAAGTAGTATTTACACCGCAGAAGTAACCGCAATTAAAGAAGCAATTATGTTTGAAACTGATTAAGGGAACAAAACATTAATTATAACCTACTCTAGAAGTGCTTTGGAGCAATCATAGTCACGATAGTGGAAATCTAGTAACATAATGATATGACAGAATTAGTTATGAAAGCCAACAAAGAAATCAAATCCGTCCACCAAATGTGGTTAAAGGGGTACTCAGGTATTCGGTATAATGTAATATCGTAGATGATCTTTTAAGAGACGGCATCGAAGAAAAAAATGGTTCAAAATGGCTCTGAGCACTATGGGGCTTAACATCTGTGGTCATCAGTCCCCTAGAACTTAGAACTACTTAAACCTAACTAACCAGCACACACCATGCCCGGGGCAGGATTCGAACCGGGTTGTGACCGTAGCGGTCGCGCGGTTCCAGACTGAAGCGCCTAAAACGGCTCGGCCACAGCGGCCGGCCGGCATCGAAGAAGTGGACTCAGTATTTACATAGCTTCCATATTCCGACTTTCTCCATGTTTCAAGAAACAATGACAAATATCGCAGCAGAAAAAGAGCTTTTCGTTCGCTTAGGTCCAGCGCACTTTACGAGTTATACTGTGGTTCCGCCAGAAAAATTTCCCGATGAGTTATGCGACATCAGTTATTATAAATGGGAAATGCATATTTTCCTGTACGCCTCTATGGGATTGGAGTGATGGACTCTCCCAAATGTAGCAAACAGCCAGAAGGTGAAGGAAATCTTAACCATATGATTTTGGGACGTTCCAAATGTACTCCACATCAAAATAAACTGTGGGAAAACCTCGCAAAAATGAGGATTTTTTTGTAAATAAATGTTAAAACACTAATGAGTGAGAGCAACTTAAAAATTGACGGTTTAATAGCATGTTACCTGCAGGAAGCGCATAAAGAATCTGTGATTTTATCTATGTATCAAACTGCAGTGTTCTTAAATTTTAATTGTTTTCGCTAAGCTCAGTAAGCATTTGTAACGGCTGTAGTGTTTTCAACATAAAAGCTTCTATTACTATTACAGCGCCAACTATCACAAAGCGAAAAAAGTGGTCCAACTAAAACATTCCTATTTCTTTACATACTACACGAATATGTAATAAAAATGGGGTTCCTACTTTAAAAAACGCAGTTGATATCCGTTTGACCCATGGCAGCGCCATCTAGTGGGCCAACCATAGCGCCACCTTCTTTCCCCCTTCAAGCCAGACGAGTTTCGTTCTTTGTAGTTTTTTCGTTGGATGCTTATTTCGTGAGATATTTGGCCCTGTCACTATCAATGGACCACCCTGTATATCCTACTATTTTATCTAATGCTTA
Organism: Schistocerca serialis cubense; assembly: GCF_023864345.2. Classification (NCBI taxonomy): domain Eukaryota; kingdom Metazoa; phylum Arthropoda; class Insecta; order Orthoptera; family Acrididae; genus Schistocerca; species Schistocerca serialis. Next base: position 380,970,779 of record NC_064638.1, on the reverse strand, counting down.
TGATCATTCCGCTAGGTATGCTAAAGAACAGCTTTAGAACTTGTCTCGAAACCCGGGTCTTTCAAATTACCAAAGAGCAATTCACTGAAAGATCACCGTTTTTGAACTCAAATATTCGTGTGTGAGATCGCAGAGCATGCCCGTAACAGGTGAGTGCTGATGAGCCTACTAGCTACAAGTCTACCCGTCTGGCTGTGGATTCCTTTGCTCTCCTCCTTCAATTCCAAAGATAACAGCAATATTCGGGAATGGTTCGCACATATTCTTGTGCGCTGTCATTTTTACAACTCCGTTAAACTTTCCTACGATTTTCTCACAGAATATAAATCGTGCATTTGCGCCCTAAACTGATTATTTTAATAATACACTTTACGATGGGACAGTGAAACGTTATCGCCCTGGCATGCTGTAACTGGTCCATTTTTTTATGACCATAATCGTTCAAATAGCGCCTAAAAGATCTCTAAACTACAGGACATTGTTGTTGTGGTCTTCAGTCCTGAGACTGGTTTGATGCAGCTCTCCATGCTACCCTATCCTGTGCGAGCCTCTTCATCTCCCAGTACCTACTGCAACCCACATCGTTCTGAATCTGCTTAGTGTATTCATCTCTTGGTCTCCCTCTACGATTTTTACCCTCCACGCTGCCCTCCAATGCTAAACTGGTGATCCTTTGATGCCTCAGAACATGTCCTACTAACCGGTCCCTTCTTTTTGTCAAGCTGTGCCACATACTACTCTTCTCCCCAATTCTATTTAATACTTCATCATTAGTTATGTGATCTACCCATCTAATCTTCAGCATTCTTCTGTAGCACCACATTTTGAAAGCTTCTATTCTCTTCTTGTCCAAACTAGTTATTGTCCACGTTTCACTTCCATACATGGCTACACTCCATACAAATACTTTCAGAAACGACTTCCTGACACTTAACTCTATACTCAATGTTAACAAATTTCTCTTCTTCAGAAACGCTTTTCTTACCATTGCGTCTACATTTTATATCTTCTCTACTTCGACCATCATCAGTTATTTTGCTCCCCAAATAGCAAAACTCCTTTACTACTTTAAGTGTCTCATTTCCTAATCTAATTCCCTCAGCATCACCCGACTTAATTCGACTACATTCCATTATCCTCGTTTTGCTTTTGTTGGTGTTCATCTTATATCCTCCTTTCAAGATCCTGATTTAAAGTGACCGCCAAACTAAAGCCGACACAGACACATCGTTTGACACATGCATAAACGCAATCATAAAGGTTTCAATCACATCTAATTTCATTTAACGCACTGAATGTGGGCACCGCTCGTGACACGTATAATATCGAAACGGTACTCGGTCTCACGTCACACATTTTGCTAAATGGCTCTGAGCACTATGGCACTTAACATCTATGGTCATCAGTCCCCTAGAACTTAGAACTACTTAAACCTAACTAACCTAAGGACATCACACAACACCCAGTCATCACGAGGCAGAGAAAATCTCTGACCCCGCCGGGAATCGAACCCGGGCGTGGGAAGCGAGAACGCTACCGCACGACCACGTGCTGCGGACACACTTTTTGCAGCTTTTGAAGGATGACACTTCCGACTTTATGAATGATGTGCTCACGCAGTTTGCACTTACAAGATACAGGTGTGGCATACATCCTGGTCTTAACATATGTTAAGGGAAAACACCCATTGGGGTAATGTCTGGCGATGCTGGTGGCCGTGGAACTGTGTCATGTCTTCCAGTCCCACGATACGGAAACTGTTCATACAAAGATTTCTGCATGCACGTTGTCTACTGAGCGTGCTATTCATCTAGTTGAAACATTACATGAGACTAGTATACCTGCTGAAAAGCAGTGGGCCCATGACCTTGTCAGGCATCACTATACATAACACATTGGTCTTTAGACTATCTACTTCTTCACAGGCCTTGGATTTACGTTACGTCTATTTACCGTGCCGCTTAAATGAAACTTTGCTTCATCTAAAAAAGGTATGGGATACAAGAAATTTTCTTTCTCCTGACTGTGGGATAAAATATTATTGGCTAATTCTACTCGTTGTTCACAATTTCATACTTTTAGTTCTTGCGAAATCCGATTTTTGTTAAGTCTACAATTGCAACAGCTTGCATAGCACTCTGTGTACGAATTCGGCACCAGGAGATGATGTTTTGCCTGTCTTGCTGATTTGTATGGCAATGTTTTAAACATTGCCCGGATGTTTTCCACAGTCTCTGCAGGCGTTGAAGGTCGTTGGCTGTTTTTCTTCTTTTCATCTGCATTAATGAAACTGACGTGTGGTGGCTGTTCGTAAGTTGTTTTGAACCTTCGTTGCACATTTACTGCTAAACAAAATACTGTACTTCTCCTGCAGTGATGCCATAGTTTTACACTTTAATATAGGAGTGCTCACAGCGGCTGGTTAAGGACCTGAGACTTTTGTCACAGAAACTTGATAAGTTCATTCTTTTTCATTGTGCATGTGTGAGGCCTGTTACGTCCTCTTGTTTGAAATTATTGATCTTTCCACCTTTTCCTCGGTCTTCCTAAATACCTTCTACTCACAGAGTAATATCATTAATTCTGTTATTCTGTCGTCTTCCATTCTTTTGACGTGGGCCTTCCAGTTATTCCTATAGTCGACAGTCTGCTCGTTTAAGCTTTTCACTTCCAGTTTTTTCTAATGTCTGCCTTCATCCTCCTGTTGAATAGCGTGTGCCCACATAGTTTTCTTATGAATCGCATCTCCAATGTTTGTACTGTTTGTTCATTTTTTTTTGTTAACACACTAAAAACAGGATATCATAGACATATGGCATGAGTAATTAATAGCCGATGGTTAGAATCAGGGTAAACATTCTGTGACACCCCATATAATTGTAGAAATGAAATATAGAAAGGATGACATGGCAAATGGAAGTTACACCTGAGTTACTTAATCGAAGGAAGGTTTTTTCCAGACTGCATTGTCCGTGCCCTCACGAAAAGCACGTGGTTTAATAACTTCCCATGCCAGAGCAGCCAGCGTAATAGAAAGAGGGAGGAAAAAAGACCAGCGAATTCTCCTCTGTTTTGAGTGCTGAAACGTCATTATCATTCGGAATCTTAATTACGAACAAATTAGGCAGCTTGGGCGGAAAAAAAATTACCCGCTCATGTTACAACATTCTGTATAAAGAGGGGCAAAATGTTCCATGAAGAGTAATGAACCAACTTAGAAAGCGATTCGAGCTCTCGGCCTGATTACTTTCTCCTCCAGCAGGTATTAAGAGATTGCGATCGATTCGCTGATGTGCCTTTAATTAAAATGGGGAACGCGTCGGTAGAAGAGTAAAAATTCTCTCTCCGCCTCTGCTACAACTGACTTTCCTCAGCCCACTCATCTTCGGCGAGACGCTCCAAAAAATGGTGAAGTCGATGGAACAAATTATGAACATTACGAAGATATCAAACGGACACTGACAGGCTGCAGTAGTAGTATCCTTTCTCCTTCATACTACTGTGGTATCCTCGGATAAGCTACTGAATATTCCCGGACATCTACAGGAGTGTGGCCAGGACGTGGGCTACGGTAAGAGGGTGGCCGGGAGGGTGGGGGAGGGGGGATGTTTAATCATATTATTACAGTAGAAAGGGTAGTGGTGGCGAAAGCGAAGCCCAATTTCTTGCAAAGCTGTATCTATTAACGATCAAACATATTAATTCTACCATTGTAAAATAGGTACACGCCAGCTACAATATGCTTAGCTCAGAAAGTGTAGTTTGTATCAGATTTATGAATGTTATCTTACTTCGAATCAGGCAATATTCAGCTAAACGCCAATACTTTCTATATTCACATTTTCAGCAATTTTTGTCATCGAATACTAACACGGGAAAATACATTGCCCGCTCAAGCCACCTGTCATTTTCAGTGTCAAGGATAATAGCGACGAACGACAAAATACTGCAGAGATTTCACGGAGAACGGCTCTGGGTACACGTGCTGCTAGTCAGTTTTATCTTTGGGTGTTCTGACTTTCTTCAAACGTCAGAAAGTTGGAGGGGGGAGGGGCGGGGAAAGAGGAGGAGGGCGTGACAGGATGATGGGAGTACAGTTTTGCGAATAATCATTCTTTGCATTGAAACCCTGTAGGATGACGCAAAGTATTCTGCTTCATTTGAGGATTCTTTCTTATCTTCCACGTTTCTTTCATTTTTTTCGCCATGGAGTGAGTCTCCTTCTGTGCTCAGTCTACTTTGTTCCTGGTTTCTTTGCGACTTTATTCTCTGACCTAACATTCCACTCGTATATCTTCTCTCTGTATATGTTTTTGTCTTGAACTTCTATTTGTGCTTTTTCTAGGTAAAGTTTGACTTGTGTGATCCATGGTATTGTTGACCTGACCCTTTATATGTATGTCTGAATTCTGTTGGTGAGTCTTGCTGGTGAACTATAGCCTTCTTATTCTGACATCTGCTGCTCTGCTTGACACATTCTCTGTGGTTTTTCTAGAGTGTAATCTGCACCTCAATTCTGTTAGCTTTGGGCCGCGAATTTTTCTCGTTCTTTTGCATTCTTCACTCAGCATGCTTCCCATGTCGCTTTTCGTATGAAGTGTTAGTGTCTCATATGCATACAGTATTTAAGGCTTGATTACTGCGTTGTAGTGTCAGATCTTTGGTTGAATGGACATGCATTTATTACTATCCACTGAAGAGCCAAAGAAACTGGTACAGCTGCCCAATATCGTGTAGGGCCCCCGCGAGCACGCAAAAGTGCCGCAACACGACGTGGCATAGAGTCGACTGATGTCTGAAGTAGTGCTGGAGGGAACTGACACCATGAGTCCTGCAGGGCTGTCCATAAATCCATACGAGTACGAGGGGTGGAGATCTATTCCGATCAGCAAGTTGCAAGGCATCCCAGATACTCTCAATAATATTCTTGTCTGGGGAGTGTGGTGGGCTGGCCGGAGTGACCGAGCGGTTCTAGGCGCTTCAGTGTGGAACCGTGCGACCGCAACGGTCGCAGGTTCGAATCCTGCCTCGGGCATGGATGTGTGTGATGTCCTTAGGTTAGTTAGGTTTAAGTAGTTCTAAGTTCTAGGGGACTGATGACCTCAGAAGTTAAGTCCCATAGTGCTCAGAGCCATTTGAACCATTGGAGTTTGGTGGCCAGCGGAAGTGTTTAAACTCAGTAGGGCGTTCCTGGAGCCACTCTGTAGCAATTCTGGAAGAGTGGGGTGTCGCATTGTCCTGCTGGAATTGCCCATGTCCACCAAATGCACAATGGACATGAATAAATGCAGGTGATCAAACAGGATGTTTACGTACGTGTCACCTGTTAGAGTCGTATCTAGACGTATCAGGGGTCCCACATCACTCCAACTGCACACACCCCACACCATTACAGAGCCTCCACCAGCTTGAACAGTTACTTGCTGCCTCCAACAGCTTGAACAGTCCCTTGCTGACATACAGGGTCCATGGATTCATGAGGTAGTCTCCGTACCCGTACACCTCCATCCTTCCGACACAATCTGAAAAGGGAGTCGTCCACACAGACAACATGTTTCCACGCATCAACAGTCCAATGTGGGTGTTGACGGTCCCAGGTGAGGCGTAAAGCTTTGTGTCGTGTATTCGCGAAGGGTACACGAGTGGGGTTTCGGCTCCGAAAGCCCATATCGATGATGTTTCGTTGAGTGGTTCGCACGCTGACACTTGTTGATGGCCCAGCACTGAAATCTGCAGCAATTTGCGGAAGGATTGCACTTCTGTCACGTTGAACAATTCTCTTCAGTCGTCGTTGATCGCGTTCTTGCACGATCTTGTACCGGCCGCAGCGTTACCGGATTCCTGATATTCACGGTACTCGTGAAATGGTCGTACGGGAAAATACCCACTTCATCGCTACCTCGGAGATTCTGTGTCCCATCGCTCATGCGCCGACTATAATACCACGTCCAAACTCACTTAAGTCTTGATAACCTGCCATTGTAGCAGCAGTAACCAATCTAACAACTGCGCCAGACATTTATTGTCTTATGCAGGTGTTGTCGACAGCTGCGCCATATTCTACCTGTTTACATATGTCTGTATTTGAATAGGCATGCCTTGACCGGTTTCTTTGGCGCTTTAGGGTATCTTTCAAAGAGAACCGCAGATCTACTCATTTATATAAGCACCGATGGCATGTACGTGCGCGAAATTACACTGACATCCGCTAACATCGTCTAGCTGCTTCACTTATTTCGTTAGGCAGTATATAGGGTGAACCAGGACTCTGTTGACATGCAGGGTCCATGGATTCATGAGGTTGTCTCCATACCCGTACACCTCCATCCTCCCGACACAATCTGAAAATCACTCCACCCATGACTAATGCGGTGGCACTACTTATTGAATATTTTATTTCAGCCTTAGCAATCAGTTAAGTTCTTTTCGCTAAGGCTCCACAGGGCCTTGACACTTGGTTGGCAGTCTAGTTGCCGGCATGACAGCGCCTGTTGACAGTGTCGTAAACAGACCGCATTTGTGTTCGTTGGACGGTTTCATCATTGGTGAGTTATCATTGTTACAGTCAGTTCTCCGATTTGGTTCTACTTATGGTTTCGTTGCTTCATATTTTTACTAAAAATTTTAGCTGTTTCTTTATTCTTTTTATTGCTCATTCGTTTGCCAAAGGTGTATTAGCCTAGCCATTATTTTGCACTCGTGAGTTTTTTCTGCTCACTGAATTTGCCTCTTTGCCTAACTTAGGTACTCAATGCACGCTTTAGCAGCTCTCATTTTCCTACTGCCATTGCCTTTTTTTCGTGTTGCTTTTAGGTGACGTAATGAAGCATTGACAGTGGCTATCTGGCTGTTAGTTCTCAGCCCAGCTGTTAGCTCGAAGCCTCGGTCACGATTAGCAAGAATTTTTATCGGTAAGCTCAGTTATGGTGCAGTATTTTATGACATGAAAGTTATACCCCTCAACACCCTTGAAACACAAATGTGGCCCTGTGCTCCACAGTCCAATTGATGTATCTATTCCTTTTGTTATTTTTAATTTATTCATTTATAACTGCCTTTAACAGCAATTTATACTTATACCAGTTTATAGTTTCGCCAGATTGTCTGATGACGCCTACAACATATGAAGGTCAAATAAACCTATCTTGTGCAACCAAGACTGTTTTTTTCTGTTCTCTTTTAGATATGGTAGAATTGGAGCAAAACAAGAAATCTAGTGAACATAGGCTCCGAAACATAGGAATACTTGTTCGAAAGACGAGCTCTTCTACAGAACACGTGCTCATAGCTCTTAGGATATGCATTTACGATATATCTACTGAACTTTCTTCCTTGTTTTGATCCATACTACCACCTACCAAAATATGGAAGCAAAGATACTGACGTAGAAGGGATGTGTTCAGTGGTATCGGAGATGAACAAGTGCTCATAGCTATTAAAGGCACGCATTTTAAAGCCCGTGTTTATTACTCATTTTTATGTTGTTTCTGTCGAAGATCAGATCACTTGCAAAGCTCACTCTTCACTGAGCGCGCACAAAATGAGGAGGGGGCGCCTTCTTCAGTCTTTCAGTCTCTGTTGTAATTGTGACGTCACATACCATTCGGATGCGACAACAACAACGACGACTGCTGGAAACTGGTGCGTTCGCAGCAAGGGGTGACGGGCGGGGGGGGGGGGGGGGGGGGAGGCGTCTGTGGTACTTTACGGACAAGCACACACTCTGCTTTTGAAGCTTCGTACGCAGAAGAGAACCCAACGACGAGTTGTCGAAACACTGCCCATGTCATGGGCTCCTATAGAGTGCACAGGATGAAGCTCTTTGTCTCTTCTGTGTGTCTTTCGTGGTGCGGGAGATTTGAAAGTGATCTGATCTTCAAATTTATTTCACACCCAAATGGTTCGTTTTCGGATATGGCTTCCTTATCAAAACTTTGCCTACTTAATCCTTATGTGATGAAAAGTATCCGGACATCTCTAAAAACATACGTTTCCCATATTATGTGCGTTGTGCTGCCAGGTACTGCGTATCAGCGACCTCATTAGTCATTAGACATTGTGAGAGAGCAAAATGGGGCACCCCGCGGAACTCACGGACTTTGAACCTGGTCAGGTGACTGGATGTCACTTGCGTCATACGTCTGTACGTGAGATTTCCACATTCCATACATTCCTAGGTCCACTGTTTCCGATGTGATAGTGAAGTGGAAACGTGAAGGGACACGTACTGCACAAAAGCGTACAGGCCGACCTCGTCTGTTAACTGACAGAGACCGCCGACATTTGAAGAAGATCGTAAGGTGTAATAAGCAGACATCTATCCATACCATCACACAGAAATTCCGAACTGCATCAGGATCCACTGCAAATACTATGACAGTTACGCGGGAGGTGAGAAAACAAGGATTTCATGGTCGAGCGGCTGCTTGGTTTTCATGGTCGAGCGGCTGCTCATAAGCCACACATCACGCCTGTAAAAGCCATACCACGCCTCGCTTGGTGTAAGGAGCGTAAACATTGGACGTTTGAACAGTGGAAAAACTTTGTGTGGAGTGACGAATCACGGTACACAATGTGGCGATCCGATGGCAGGGTGTGGGTATGGCGAATGCCCGGTGAACGTCATCTGCCAGTGTGTGTAGTGCCAACAGTAAAATTCGGAGGCGGTGGTGTTATGGTGTGGTCGTGTTTTTCATGGAGGCACTATCACAGCACATGCCTACATTGATTTTTTAAGCACCTTCTTGCTCCCCACTGTTGAAGAGCAATTCGGGAATGGCGACTGTTCATAATGCACGGCCTGTGGCGGAGTGGTTACACGACAATAACATCCCTGTAATGTACTGGCCTGCACAGAGTCCTGACCTGAATCCTGAAGAACACATTTGGGATGTTTTGGAACGCCGACTTCGCGCCAGGCCTCACCGACCAACATCGATTCCTCTCCTCAGTGCAGCACGCCGTGAAGAATGGGCTGCCATTCCCCAAGAAACCTTCCAGCACCTGGTTGAACATATGCCTGTGGGTGTGGAAGCTGTCATCAAGGCTAAGGGTGGGTGAACACCATACTGAATTCCAGTATTACCGATGGAGGGGGCCACGAACTTGTACGTCATTTTCAGCCAGGTGTCCGGATACTTCTGATCACATAGTGTACCATAGAAGCGTGTAACAAGATTTGTGAAACACCCTGTATAATCTGTCATTCGTGCGTTGTTTCACAGTACATTAGTGCAGAATAGTGCAAGATATGGCAATGTCACTGTTACTAAAAACAGTGTGTTCATGAATGACAGATAAATTAAAATACTATCGCTATTTGATGTATTTGACCTACGACGTGTTTTCCATTGCTTTATTACCTGAACTTAAGGAGAACAGTCGTTTTACACTGCTAAGTCTTGTGACGTGGATTTTAGATGCCTTGAAAAATGTGGCGTTCGAGGCTTGTAAGAAATGATTCAAATGGCTCTGAGCACTATGGAGGTTAACTTCTAAGGTCATCAGTCCCCTACAACTTAGAACTACTTAAACCTAACTAACGTAAGGACATCACACACATCCATGCCCGAGGCAGGATTCGAACCTCCGACCGTAGCGGTCGCGCGGTTCCTAACTGTAGCGCCTAGAACTGCTCGGCCACCCCGGCCGGCGGCTTGTAAGATCACCACGGAGTACTAGTCTGTGGTTACTATGCAATAGGAAACTGATAAACTACATTGCAGTGATATTATTGTTTACAACTCCTTGAGGAAAACAATGGTCAGGTATAGGTATATATGAGGAGTGTCTGAAAAGTAGCGCCGCAAATTTTTTTATTGTCGATATCGAATGAGATAATACATGTGGTGCACATTACTTGGTCGACTTTCCCGCTTCGATTACGCTAGTTGCAATCTTTTACCGTTAGAGGGCTCCGAGTTGTATAACATGAAGGCGTGTAACGTAACTATGTCTGTGCGTGATAAACAGCGTGCTGTAATCGAGAAAACTGAAAGCGCAAATTCGAGGAGCGCGTCCTCATACGGAGCACCTGCTCCCTCAGGATAACACTGCCAGACAACCCACAAGCGCTGCGACATCTGCAACAATCCGACACCTTGGGTTCATTGTCATTGATCATCCTCCACATAATCCCAGCTTGGCCGATTTTAATCTGTGTTCAAACCTTAAAGAACATCTGCGAGGACTTCACTTTGATGGTGAAGGGGTGCAAGCAGAAGTGAGGTTGTGGCTCCGTCAAAATTGTCATACGTTTTACAATGACGATATGAAGTAACTAGTCCCTTCTTGGAAGAAATGTGTTCGTCGCCAGTGGGACTATGTTGAGAAATAAATATGTAGACGTGATGAATAAAAATGTAGAATATTAATGCAGTTTTATTAAAAAAGCTTTAACAGTTCTCACATAAAAAATTCGGAGGTGTTACTTTTCAGCCTGCCCTCATACGTACAGAAATAAACATCTTTGGACATACAGTACCTTATTTGTTAACTTCAATGCCGAAATCAACAATACTCAGAACACTGATGGGGCCAAATAAGTTGCACTATTGATGGATAGAGCTAAGAGTGTTTCCACACATTGGTCCAATGTGTGTTTTATTGCAATAATGGTATCATCTTTTAAATGGAGCTGTTTATTATTATTATATTATTATTCGTTACAGTCAACTTTGGACTACGCTAAGCATCAGTCATTTCTTGTGCTTTTTCTTGCGTTCTTCCCAGTACTTCTTCATTTTTTCTGAGTGGGCTTCTTTACGTTCTTGCGACCAGGTTGTTCCCGTCTTCTTTGATTGCGTTCGGTCTTTGAATCCCTGTATTTTGTTGATGGCATTCCTATATTCCATTCTGTTGTAAACTGTCTCTGGTATAATGTTCATTTCTGCAATGTCTTCTTTTACTTCTTTCAGCCAGTTAATTTGTGTCTTTCTGCTTTCCATGTATTCCAGGATTTTCTTTGCCGTTCTTTCTGGTGCCATTCTTTTGACATGCCCATAGAAACTCAGTCTTCTCTTTTTAAAGGATGTTGTCAGTTTTTCAATTTTCTCGTATAACTCTTTCTTGGATCGCAATTTATAATCCTGTCCATCCTTTTTAGGTCCTAAGATCTTTCTCAGTATTTTTCTCTCTTTTATTTCCAATTTCTCCAACAGACGTTTTCTGTTCAGTGGGATGCATTCAATCGCATACAAACTTTCTGGTTTTATTACCGCATTGTAGTGCCTGAGCTTGGCATTGATGGAGATCGACTTTTTATTGTATACATTTCGGCATAGCTGGTATGCCGTTTCCATCTTTATTGCTCTTTCCTGTAGTGAAACATTTGGTAACCCTGTCGGTGTAATCCATTCCCCTAGATACTTAAATTTATGAACTCTCTTAATTATTCCATATTTAGTTTGCAATGTCTGTGTTGGGTCTGTTTTGTCCTGTATCATCAGTTCTGTCTTTTCATACGATATTTGTAGACCTGTCTTCTCAGCGATCTCATGCAGCATTTCTATCTGAATCTTTGCTGTTTCGATGTCATCTGCCAATATTGCCATGTCATCAGCAAATGCCAGACATTCAATTTTTGTTTTATTTCTTCCTAACGTTATCCCATTTTTCACTCCAGCTTCTGCCATCTTCTTTCTCCATTCCCCGACCACTTTTTCAAGGACAATGTTAAACAACAGCGGGGAGAGCCCATCCCCTTGTCTAACACCTGTTCCAATTACAAACGGTTGTGACAATCTACCCAAAAACTTCACTTGCGATTTTGTTCCCGTAAGGGTTTCCTGGATTAGACTTTTGCTTTTATCATCAATCCCAAATTCTTCTAATGTGTTAATCAGAGTTGGTCTATCAATAGAATCATATGCTTTTTTGAAGTCTATGAATGTAATTACTAGATTTTTCGATGTGCGTGCGCGAAGTTGTATTATGGAGAGTAGACTGAATATCTGTTCACTGCATGATCTTCCTTTTCTAAACCCAGCCTGATATTCACCCAGTTCTTTCTCTACCTGATTTTCAATCCTGTTTTGTAGTGCCTTGGATAGGATCTTATAGGCCACTGATAACAATGAGATACCTCTGTAGTTATTTGCATTTGTCTTGGCACCCTTCTTATGTAACGGATGAATCAATGCTGTCTTCCATTCCTCCGGAATCTTCTCTGTATTCCAAATCTCTTCAAACAGCGCCTCGAAATTATTTATTAAGTTTTCTCCTGCGTATTTCAGTAGTTCCGCGACTAACGAATCTTTACCAGATGCTTTATTGTTTTTCAATCCTTTCAAGATCTCTTTAATTTCTTCTTTATTAGGTGGTTCAGAGTCTGGTAGCTTATTCTTAGGCTTCTCAAATGTCAAGGTTTCATCAGGTCTTTTGCAGCTTAGCAGCGTTTCAAAGTAGTTCGCTAGGTGTTGGCAATTTTGTTCCACGCTGGTGATCAGATTTCCTTTTTCATCTTTGAAGCAGAGTGTCGGTGGTTTATATCTTGTTATTGTAGTTCTGAATGTTTGAAAGAAATTGCGTGTATTATTCTTAGAAAATTCATCTTGTATTTTCTGTATTTGTTGTGTGTCATATTTCCTTCGTTCACTTTTAATGATTTTCGTCGTTTCACGTCTTTGCGTTTTGAACTGCTCCCAGTCAGTTGGCCTTTTGGTTGAGTTGTATTTCTCCCAAGTTCTGGCTCTTTTCTGTAGTGCTTTCTCACAGACCTCATTCCACCAGGGATGCTTTTTCTTTTTGGTTAGTAAAATTGTTTGTTCTGCTGCGTCTCGTATTGAGGTTGCAATTTCTTCCCATTTGTGACTTTTGATTTTATCTGTCTTTTCCTTGTAGTCGTCTAAGACTTGCTGATTGAGCATTAAGTCCTGTACTCTGTATTTGGCTATTTTTGTTTCGTCACTCTTGTGACTTCTTTCTGGTGTTAATTTCATCTTAATTTTGGTCAGATAATGGTCAGAATCAAAGTTGGCCCCTTTCACCACCTGTACATCTTGAATGTCCCTTGAATTATCATAACTTATTGCCACGTGATCAATCTGGAACTCGCCAAGTAATTTGTTCGGTGATTTCCATGTTGTTTGTTTTTTGGGATTCTTCTGGAATTTAGTTGTCATAATGTTCAATTTGAATTTCTCACAAAACTCTACTGATCTCTGGCCATTCATGTTAGTTTTAGTGTGTGCTGTAAACCTCCCTGTGCTTTTTGATAATTCGTTTATATGATATACAATTTATATACATAAAGTCTAGTATAGCACTTTGAAACATGAATATTCTCTTAAGTCTAGTGTTAGATGACTCAACTAATTCAGATTATATTACTCATCTTACTCACAACACTTCAGCGATTTTTTTAAAGTGTAGTGAGTCGGAGAGCATTTTACTATTTAATAAATTTGTCGACTATATTACGGCGCATGTGTGTCTACAATTCGTCGCACAGACTCTTTAAATGGTTCAGCAAAGAACTTGAGACGATATTCGCAGCGTTCGTTACAAACTGCAGTACTGCTCTTCCCCACAGGTTAAAATAACATTCGAAATTAGCAAGAAGTATAGAACATTGTCTGTGCGAGACAGTTTGCAGCACCTGAAAAAGCTGTCATAGAATCAGATTATATTTCATTATTTGCTTTGCCTTACTCATGACGTATTTCAAAACACCTAACAAAGTTTTGTTTGAGATGAAGGTCGCGAAGGGTGCCCTTGAAAGTCTGATTTCTGAGAAGACCTGGTGAGTGGCGTTTTCCAGCATCGGAGAGTACGGTTAACAGTCGAGTCACCACATTACAGTGCAGTTTCTCAAAGTCGCGGAATTCTGAGCAGAGCATGACTCGTGGAAAAGCCATTAGCAACATAATCTGTATTTCATCAAAAATGAACTCATTGTGGCCATGACGGATGTGACCCCACGTCGCTTAACTTGCCAGCAGCGGACGATGTCCAGATGTTAACAGTGAGAAATGGTCTCCATTCGCCGGTGCCCTGAACATCTCGATGCAAAAGTCTGTCCTTAGATTTCTCTTGATGGTAATATCTTCAGCTGTTACTGAGGATCCGGCATGGCAGCCTCAATTCGAATCGGGTGGACGACGGTAGAAATCCTCGTTCGGCCATCCAAGTTTATGTCTGTCGTGATTTCCCTAGATGTGTTAAGGCAAAGGCCGAGATGGTTCCTCTGAAAGGTCACGACCGATTCCCTTCCCCATCCTTCCACAAACCGAGCTTGTGCTCAGTCTCAAATGACTTCAATGTCGCCGGGAAGTTAAACGCTAATCTTTCTTCCTTTTTCAATTTCAGTTGTTATATTACTATCCTGTCAAGCTCTTCTTACGGATGGAATTGAACAACAGCATCAAGATTCATACTTCTCTTCAATTCCTTACGAATACAAAGTAGGAGTCTAAGAGTCATATAACCTTATAGTGCAACAGTCGTCATCCCCTACTAGAACTATGATAAAACAGGATGCTTATAAATTAGTTATGCAAAATAATATGGAGTGTAGCCGTGTATGGAAGTGAAACGTGGACGATAAATAGTTTCGACAAGAAGAGAACAGAAGCTTTCGAAGTGTGGTGCTACAGAAGAATGCTGAAGATTAGATGGGTAGATCACATAACTAATGAGGAGGTATTGAACAGAATTGGGGAGAAGAGGAGTTTGTGGCACAACTTGACGAGAAGAAGGGATCGGTTGGTAGGACATGTTCTAAGGCATCAAGGGGTCACCAATTTAGTACTGGAGGGCAGCATGGAGGGTAAAAATCGTAGAGAGAGACCAAGAGATAAATACACTAAGCAGATTCAGAAGGATGTAGGCTGCAGCAGGAACTGGGAGATGATGAGGCTTGCACAGGATAGAGTAGTATGTACCGCTGCATCAAACCAGTCTCAGGACTGAAGACCACAACAACAACAACCTTCACGTACTTTTCCCGCCTAATACTGTTAGTTCCCAACGTTAGTACAAGGTGGCATGCGCGACTGATTTATTTTCGAGTCATCATTGAGTCGTATAACGGTGCGCAGAGTGCGTAGTGCTATTTATGCTTTCATGAATCCAAATGCGCTGCTACAGTTAAGAGATAATTCAGGTCTAAATATTGCAGGTCAGCACTTCAAACCGAGCGAGGTGGCGCAGTGGTTAGCACACTGGACTCGCATTCGGGAGGACGACGGTTCAATCCCGTCTCCAGCCATCCTAATTTAGGTTTTCCGTGATTTCCCTAAATCGTTTCAGGCAAATGCCGGGATGGTTCCTTTGAAAGGGCACGGCCGATTTCCTTCCCAAACCTTCCGTAACCCGAGCTTGCGCTCCGTCTCTAATGACCTCGTTGTCGACGGAACGTTAAACACTAACCACCACCACCACCACCACCACCACCACCACCACCAGCACTTCAAAGAGAAGTAGTTGTTGTTATTTCACTGGCAGTGCATCGTATAGAGTGCCGGGTCAGGATCGACCAGTAGTATCTGAAGCAACAGCTGAACAAGTTCGTCAGTATAACATTCGTATTCTAAGAAAATAAATGAGACACGCTAGCTTAGAATTGAACATGCGTAGTGTTACAGTGTGGTAGGTATTACGTGAACGCCTGTCATTCAAACACTACAAACTGCAACAATAGCAACCTTTAACAGAAAGTGAAAAAAAAATAGCGAGCTGAGTTTCGTGTAGAAATGTTTAACAAATTTCAGACTGAAGACGATTTTCTTAATTAAACTGTCTTCAGTGAGGAAGCGCCGGCCGCGGTGGCCAAGCAGTTCTAGGAGCTACAGTCTGGAACCGCGCGACCGCTACGGTCGCAGGTTCGAATCCTGCCTCGGGCATGGATGTGTGTGATGTCCTTAGGTTAGTTAGGTTTAAGTAGTTCTAAGTTCTAGGGGACCGATGACCTCAGATGTTAAGTCCCATAGTGCTCAGAGCCATTTTTGAGGAAGCCATCTTTTACAACTACGACAAAGTGAAGTGACATAATGTTTGGATATGGGGTGAGCAGAAACCACGTCACGTAATCGGACGTATACGGGACTCGCCTAAGGTAAATGTTTTTAACGAGGTAAGCTGTAACAAGACTTAGGGTCCTTTCTTTTTTTGTCGAGTTATCTGTATCTGGCACATCGTTCCTGGGCGTGCCTGAACATTATCTATTGCCTCAATTACATCAGGATATGGGCTCAGAATTTATTTTTCAGCAAGAAGGCGTGCCACGACATCATCATTGTAAAGCTGTCGCGTATATCAGTAAGAATGTGCCGACTTGGACTAGACGTGGTGGAACAATATTCTGGCCACGACCATTACCCGATTTAACTCCAATGGACTTCTGTGTATAGGGTTACATTAAAGAGAGAGTGCTTGTTGCTCCACTTCGACGACGAGCTGCGAGAACGGATAACACAAGCAGTTGCCACCATAAATCAAGACTTGCTTCACAGGATTTGGCAGGAAATTTTTTTACACACTCTGCATTTGTAGGGTTCCAAAAGGCTGTTAAACTGAGCATTTGTAAATAAATCATGAAGATATACTGCATTCAGAGCTGTGTCAGACATTTCTGTAAGTTATTTACCTTTTCCACTATTAAAGGTTACTTTTGGGTAACTAATTTATAAACACCCCGTATAAGCAAAGTGCGTCAGAAAATTGGTTCTTCGGAAACACTTAAAACAGCCGTAAGCGGAACATGTCGAACAATAACAACACTACTAGACAATTATAATGGCGTCAGAGTATCTCGTATGTAAGTCACTATTTTCCCTCCTATTAAAGCAGTGTGTGTGTGTGTGTGTGTGTGTGTGTGTGTGTGTGTGTGTGTGTGGATATAATGATTTTCTTATTTGTTTCAAAGATTTTGCAATGAGAGATTGATGTGAGAAACAGCAAAATGGTTGGTGCTCAAAATGGTTCAAATGGCTCTGGGCATTATGAGACTTAACATCTGAGGTCATCAGTCCCCTAGACTTAGAACTACTTAAACTTAACTAACTTAAGGACATCACACACAGCCATGCCCGAGGCAGGATTCGAATCTGCGACCGTAGCAGCAGCACGGATCCGGACTGAAGCGCCTAGAGCCTCTCGGTCGTAGAGGCCGGCTAATGGTTGGTGGCTGAAACGAATACGGAAGAGGGCGGGGGGGGGGGGGGGGGGGTGCGGATAGGGAGGCAGGCAATGACGAATATTCTGCCTGTGTGTGGAGGGGATGAGGTATCAGTTGAAATACACAAATAATTGTGACAAGTCATTTATTTTACTCTACACAGTATACATTTCGGACGATTGCATCTCTATCATTAGGAGGGTTTATGTAAATTAATAACACACTGACAGGCATAGACACAGACGATTTGCATATATGATCTCTCTGGGGAATTTATGGCACTATCTGGTAGCGGAGAAGCAAAACAAACTATTTTTAGTACCTGGCTCGATAGTTATGTGGCTGCCTTGATTATACTGCTAAGTATTAACATAGAGTTAAATACTTTTCAGCGCTCAGAGCATTTATATTGATATTACGGCTTACCTATGCAATCATAACATATTTGAAGCCATATACTAAAATAGTTTGTTTTATGAATTATATGACTGCGTGGTGTCTGCTCTTTCTGCACGTCCGAAAGAACGGACATCACGGATTTATATTACTGATTCGCCTAGATGCGCAATGTATCCACCTTCCTCAGTGCGGATGCACAAGTGCGTCAGACCTCCTGCGGGAATCTCACAGTAGCGAACATGCAGGAAATGGACAGGGACTGCTCTGTGGGGATGTGGGTCGGCCGATGGCGCAGTGGTTAACGCACCTGCCTCATAGGCAGGATATCCTAAGTTCGAATGCCGGTCCACCACAAATTTTCATTCGTCTCCGCCCGCTGATTCCGCGTAATGTCCCGATGCAGCTGGCATCATTAATCTCTTTCCTTTCCTTTCTCCCCCCCCCCCCCCACTTGAATTTGCCCCTATTTCGTTTTTGTCCTCCGCTGTCAAATATCGCAACAGGTTGTAAAGGTACTTGAATTACGTAACCATTACGGCACCTCACCTCAACTTCTCGATACCAGCAATATTCTACTGTGTTTCTGTAAAGTAGTTAACATATTTCTGAGACAACATTCAGATTTGATTTCATTAATGTAGAGGTACTTCGATACATCGATATGTATATATTGCAATGATATTATTCTTATGTGTATTCTTTCTTTTGTCACAATGATCTTTGTCGTACTTGTAACTCTGATTTTTGGGCGCGTAAGCGGTTATTAGAAAGTCAAGTCTTGGTCGTCAAGTTGAAAAGACGCAAATTGTAGCCAGTTTACAAAATGCGAACTTTAACAGTGAGGAAGATTTTTTCAAGTATGTTTTATATTGTGAGGTGATGTTTTGTGTTACGTGATATTGCAATAAACGTAATAAAAAAGAAGTGTAACTTAAATTCGGAGTGCTGGTTACTGTTTTACATCACCATTGTGCTAACTTGCAAAAGTTTAATCTTCAAGAATGGTTTATGAAACAGATCTATAAAACTTTTGAATATCGCAGAATAACACCTAGGCCTCTTTGCATCCGAGCTTGGAATCATCACTACCAAGATTTTTCGATGATTGAGCCATGAGTTCACAACGAGACCAGCGTGGGAAACACGAAAAGATGAGTGCCTAGTTTATCCATTATTTCATGAAATGACTTTATTAACTGTGCTCTAATGACACCTGCCACATAATGTAACTTTGTTGTTGCCCGAAAATGCAATATTTAGCAGCGTGAGCAACACTACAATCGTAGTTAACTTTTGACCTTTGTTGTGGTAGGGTTGTTAGAAGGTGCCCCAAAAAGATCGATTTCACTCCTACTTGTACGACTCTACTGTTTTATAACAAATGAACAAACACTGTCTGGACCACAGTTTATTATCAGCGACTACTGTTTTCCACCTGCCCTGCAAATCACCTTCAAATCTGGTCCATTGAATGCAGTTTGTCAACAATGTTATAAATGACATAAAACTAAGGTAGTCTGGGGGCATATCGGAACGAAATTGTGATCTAGATGATGCTTGTTCATTTGTTATAACAACTGAAGTCACAGTTCCTGGGACGTAGCGTTAATTGTGATGCACTGTTTCACCTCACGGGATTCACGCGTTACAGCGAAAATGGCTGTCGTGGGTTTCAACCCTTTCATTTCAGATGGTAAATGCAGTAACAATACGAAAACGAAACGGGGCTCACGCGCGTTACCTAGCAAAACAAAGGCTGCGGACTGTTTGTCCTTCGACATCCGCTCAGCGCGCAGCAAACATCCGCAGAACTGGCGTCCGCAAGATTACTGCGCTTATCAACTGGGCTGCGTGTGTTCGCTTGTGGAGCTCTGCGCCCCATCTCCAACGTCTTTACTCAACTAGCTGCTCGAAAATCTGAGCTGCCCAGAAAGAAGTACGTCAAATATTTGTAATCATCAGTCTCCTACGTGTGATTTCCATAAATCACATCTACATCTACATCTACATCTACATGGTTACTCTGCAATTCACACTTGAGTGCCTGGCAGAGGGTTCATCGAACCATTTTCATACTACTTCTCTACCATTCCACTCTCGAATGGCGCGTGGGAAAAAGGAACACCTAAATCTTTCCGTTAGAGCTCTGATTTCTTTTATTTTATTATGATGATCATTTCTCCCTACGTAGGTGGGTGTCAACAAAATATTTACGCATTCTGAAGAGAAAGTTGGTAATTGAAATTTCGTAAATAGGTCTCGCCGCAAAGAAAACCACCTTTGTTTCTGTGACTGCCACCCCTACTCGCGTATCATATCAGTGACATTTTCACCCCTATTGCGCGATAACACGAAATGAGCTGCCCTTCTTTGCGCTTTTTCGATGTCCTCCGTCAATCCTACCTGGTAAGGATCCCATACCGCACAGCAATATTCCAGCAGGGGACGGACAAGTGTAGTGTAGGCTGTCTCTTTGGTGGATTTGTCGCATCTTCTAAGTGTCCAGCCAACAACGCTCCGTATGAGATGAATGAGCGGTCTTTGGCCCTGGCGAACACTTCATTCAATCCACAGCGATGGGTCGGACCATTGTATGATGTACCCGGATAAAGTTGTGCATTAATTTTTGACTCGGATATAACGCCTGAGACCTAGTACCGATGAATCTACACTATCCTATCAAAAGTATGCGAACACCCCTATGTGAAGCAGAAACAAATACTAGATAATACGAGAGGCGGTGTCGCCACTACAAAAGGAGTCGGGGAGTATTGTGTCGGCAGTTGGGAAACAGTGACAGCAGAATGGGTCGGTCAGGAGGGGTTAATGGCTTCGAACGCGAGTGTCACTTGAGTAACAAATTCATCACGACTATTGTCCGCCTCCGGTACCTGAATGGTCAGCGTGACGGATTGTCAAACCTCTGGGCCCGGATTCGATTCCCGGCTGGGTCAGGGAATTTTCTCTGCCCAGGGACTGGGTGTTGGGCTGTCCTCATCATCATCCTATCATCCTCATCGACTGCAGGTCGCCGAAGTGATGTCAAACTGAAAGACCGGCACCCGGCGAACGGTCCTAGCCATACGATTAAATTAAATTAAAAATCAGGACTATTCCCACCCTTCCAGAGTTCCCAAGTCGACTCTTGGTGATGTGAATGCAGAAATGGAAACGCGAAGGAACAACCACCACAGCTAAACCAAGATGAAGGGCACCTCATGTACTAACGGTCAGGGATCGCCGAGTACTGCGGAGGGTGGTTGTAAAAAATTGCGAAAAATTAGTGCAGAGAATCTCTCATGAATTCGAATGTGCTGTCAGTAGTCCAGCTAGCACAATGTGCGTAGAAAGTTAAAAAGAATGAGGTATAACGGCCGAGCAGCTCGTCATGTGCAACACACTTCTTGTAGTCGGTGCTGAGCCACGCCTGATGTGATGTAAAGAGCGGCGCCAGTGGACAATGGATGTCTGAAAACGAGTGGTATGGAGTGATGAATCACGCTATACGCTATGGTAGTCAGACGGAAGGCGAATGGACTTGCCGCAGTTGTAACACTGGTTCCCGTCGGATCACGAGGCTAGGCACTGTCGGAATGGGCTGGCACTAGGATGGGTGACCATCCGGTCTGCCGAGCGCTGTTGTCAGGCGGGGTGTACTCGGCCCTTCTGAGGCAAACTGAGGAGCTACTTGAGTGAGAAGTAGCCGCTCCGGTCTCGTAAACTGACATACGACCGGGAGAGCGCTGTGCTGGCCACATGCCGCTCTGCATCCACATCCAGTGACGCCTGTGGCCTGAGGATGACACGGCGGCCGGTCGGTACCGTTGGGCCTTCATGACCTGTTCGGCGGAGTTTAGTTTTAGTTTTTAGGCAGATGGAAGGGCTTGAATTCGGCAAATACCTGGAGAACTCGGGCTGCCATTGCTCCACAAGCAATTGGAAAGTGTCTGCAACACAGTTTAAGCGGTCATAAAGGTGATAGGTAGACACGCCCCATTTTAATGCCAACTAACAGGTGTCCGCATACTTTTGCTTCTATAGCGTATGACGCGTCGACTCTCGCTCGTTCAACATCATCTGCGCCACAGACTGACATTATTTAAAACAAATATTTCATACTAGCAGACTGATCTTGAGCAGCTAAATCGACAGCCAACGCGTAATCGAAATATTTTAGATCTGGCAGCCACGAACAGACCAGACCTCATCAACGGTGTCAGTGTTGAGACAGGGATTAGTGATCATGATGTTGTCATTACGACTATGGTTACGAAAGTTAAAAAGTCGCTCAAGAAGGCTAGGAGAGTATTCTTACTAGAAAGAGCAGTTGTTAGCATCCCACTTAGTAAATGAATCGACTCCATTTACTTCCGTTACGATGGACGTGGAAGAATTATGGGCAAATTTTAAACACATTCTAAATCATGCATTGGACAAGTATGTGCCGAGAAAGTGGGTTACGGACGGAAAAGACCCAACGTGGTTTAACAGCGCAATTCGGAGAATGCTCAGGAAGCAAAGGCACTTGCACTCGCGGTACAAGAAAGATCGGGAGAATTAGGACAGGCAAAAGTTAGAAGACATTCCTGCTGTAAAAACAGCGATGCGCGAAGCATTCAACCACTACCACCGTCATAACTTAGCAAAAGATCTTGCTGAAAACCCAAGGAAATTCTAGTCTTACGTAAAATCGGTAAGCGGGTCGAAGGCTTCCATCCATTTACTCACTGATCAGTCTCGCCTGGCAACGGAAGACAGCAAAACGAAAGCTGAAATTTCAAATTTAGCATTTGGGAAATCTTTCACGCAGGAGGATCGTACAAACATACCGTCGTTTGAGTCTCGTACAGATTCCCGTGTGGAGGACATAGTGATCGACATCCCTGGGGTTGTGAAGCAGCTGAATGGGTTGAAAATAAATAAATCGCCAGGTCCTGATGGGATTCCAATTCGGTTTTACAGAGAGTACTCTACTGCATTGGCTCCTTACTTAGCTTGCATTTATCGCGAATCTCTTGCCCAACGTAAAGTGCCGAGCGACTGAAAAAAAGCGCAGGTGACGCCTGTATATAAGAAGGGTAGAAGGACGGATCCTCAAAATTACAGACCAATATCTTTAACATCGGTTTGTTGCAGGATTCTCTAACATATTCTCAGTTCGAATATAATGAATTTCCTTAAGACAGAGAAGTTGTTGTCCATGCATCAGCACGGCTTTAGAATGCATCGCTCCTCGCGAAACGCAACTCGCCCTTTTTTCACATGATATCTTGCGAACCATGGATGAAGGGTATCAGACGGATGCCATATTCCTTGACTTCCGGAAAGCGTTTGACTCGGTGCCCCACTGCAAACTTCTAACTAAGGTACGAGCATATGGGATTGGTTCCCAGGTATGTGAGTGGCTCGAAGACTTCTTAAGTAATAGAACCCAGTACGTTGTCCTCGATGGTGAGCGTTCATCGGAGGTGAGGGTATCATCTGGGGTACCCTAGGGAAGTGTGGTAGGTCCGCTGTTGTTTTCTATCTACATAAATGATCTTTTGGATAGGGTAAATAGCAATGTGCGGCTGGTTGCTGATGATGCTGTGGTGTACGGGAAGGTGTCGTCGTTGAGTGACTGTAGGAGGATACAAGATGACTTGGACAGGATTTGTGATTGGTGTAAAGAATGGCAGCTAAATCTAAATATAGATGAATGTAAATTAATGCAGATGAATAGGAAAAAGAATCCTGTAATGTTTGAATACTCCATTAGTACTGTAGCGCTTGACACAGTCACGTCGATTAAATATTTGGGCGTAACATTGAAGGGCGATATGAAGTGGGACAAGCACGTAATGGCAATTGTGGGGAAGGCGGATAGTCGTCTTCGGTTCATTGGCAGAATTTTGGGAAGATGCGGTTCATCTGCAAAGGAGACCGCTTATAAAACGCTAATACGACATATTCTTGAGTACTGCTCGAGCGTTTGGGATCCATATCTGGTCGGATTGAGGGAGGACATAGAAGCAATTCAGAGGCGGGCTGCTAGATTTGTTACTGGTAGGTTTGATCATCACGCGAGTGTTACGAGAATGCTTCAGGAACTCGGGTGGGAGTCTCTAAAGGAAAGGAGGCGTTCTTTTCGTGAATCGCTACTGAGGAAATTTAGAGAACCAGCATTTGAGGCTGACTGCAGTACAATTTTACTGCCGCCAACTTATATTTCGCGGAAAGACCACAAAGATAAGACAAGAGAGATTAGGGCTCGTACAGAGGCATATAAGCAGTGATTTTTCTCTCGTTCTGTTTGGGAGTGGAACAGGGAGAGAAGAAGCTAGTTGTGGTTCGAGGTACCCTCCGCCACGCACCGTATGGTGGATTGGGGAGTATGTATGTAGATGTAGATGTAGATGTAACAAACGACGGTGACAAATTGACTAGAGCAGGTTTGAGAAGAAACTTGTTCCCTCGCACGTTACACTGCTGTGATACAGCTATCACCGCGGGCTGACAATTTCCTCTCCACGGCAACAGCGCTGTTTAGGGTCTAAATAGGATGATGGCTGCCACTTGCGTCCCTCCACAGGCACAAGGCCCCTCTGCGACACGGGGCTTGCACGTGCTGGGTGTTCGCGTGGGCGGCGCGTGGGATTACATCAGCAGATAAGTAATTCCAGCGTCCGTCTGCGACAACTACACCGCCTCTGCACGCACATGACCTACCTGCGAGGTGCACTTTCCGAATCCGGCACACAGTGCTTGCGCAGATATGGGGAGTTTTATCTACACAGAGACTGTAGCTCATCTCTAATCTGGAAAGAGGGTGTAACTGTTGACGAGAATTCGCCTTCAAGTCTAAATCTGTCAACTCCGATTTCAGTTTCCCGCAGTTCTAACTTTGATTTCAATAATATTGAAAGAAGCATCTTCAACGAACACAAACGGCTGATTCTTTTGGGAATCGTTTACCAGCTGAAGTAGTGTTATATGAAAGATAGCCCGGAAGTGAATAAATGGTAAACTTTTGTTTTTAATGGTGGACACTGAAAGTAAAACAAAAAGAGGTGAAATGATTGTGATAAGTACGGCCACAATGAAACTGTGTCAGAGCTATTACTACTGTTCAGTCGTGTGGGAGCACTGCGGCGAGGTGATAAGCACGTCTTGTTAAGAAGTACCGTTGGAGCGCCACTGTAAGAGGTACCTTAGAGGGCCGTTGATTGCACACACCATCTTGGAATGTAGGAGGTGTGATATGAGACTGTAAGATCGGGAAGGAGGATTGAATTTGACACAGCTTCCATCTCTCCTGCAGTGCTAACACCACTATTATTGGGATAATTTTCCGTCGTTGCTTGTATTTACTGACTCACTCTTTTTGTAACTACACGACAAGAACGCTCTTTTGTTATTTATTTCGAAACCGTTCAAGCAGGATATAGAAATAGATGGTGCAGGTTCAACACTTTCTCTTTCTTTGTCTCTCTCTCTCTCTCTCTCTCTCTCTCTCTCTCTCTCTCTCTCTCTCTCCTGTTAGAACACTAGCTTCTAACGACAGTGCGCGTAGGGAATTTTGATGTTTACAACACGTATTTTGTTTATTTCAAATAAAACTACAGTCTGATATTTTTTTACAACTGACAAATAGGTTTATCAGCACTCGCTGCTAGTCAAATTTTTTGACACTTTACTTAACTTTTACTACGCGACACACTTCGGGGTGTAAATCAGATCAACAGGCAATACAATGAGGTGACGTAACTCATGGGATAGCGATAGGCACATATGCAAATGGCAGTAGTACCGTGTACACAAAGTATAAATGGGCAGTGCATCAGCGCAGCTGTCATTTGTGCTTAGGTGACACATGTGGAAAGGTTTCCGATATGAATATGGCCGCACCACGGGAATAAGCAGACTCTGAAGGCGGAATAGTAGTTGCAGCTAGACGCAAGGAACATTCCATTTCGGAAATTGTTAGGGAATTCAGTATTCCGAGATCCACAGTGTCAAAAGCGTGCCGAGAATACCAAATTTCAGCCACTACCTCCCAGCATCGACAACGCAGTGGCCTACGGCATTCACTTAACGACCGAGAACAGCGGCGTTCGCGTAGCCGTAGAGTTTGTAATGTTGATGCATTAAGTTGTTCTCAAAACGGTGCTCATATTCGAGACAATGAAATCGGGTTAAAAGCTGTGAGCTATCTGGGGAAGTTAACCTTGCATTACTGAGCAGTTGTTTCACCAGGTATCCAGACTAGCTTACCAAATTCCCAACCAGACTAACATTAATTATAATCTTTTAATAGTCATCTTACGACAACCGGTGATATATATATAAAAAGAGAATTTAAATAAAAAGAAATAAATCAGTTTGTATTTGGACATTTATTTTAACATTGATCATAGTTCCGTTAAAATTTCGGCATATTAAACTTGATTCATAACTAAACTGGTGCCTTATTTAGGATTATGAAAATGTGAGTTTGTAATCTTACGGAACACATCATCAAATATGGAGCCAAGAGTGGGAGACTGCATACAACACTGCATTCATAAAATAACACACGAAGAACGTTGAAACATATGCAAGAGGAAATTAACCACAACCAACAGATTCAATTTTCACACAAAGAAGTTACGTTCGTAGCGCAATCCTGTCCGTCATGAAATTACCACACACTGGTATACTAAATTCATACTAACTCTCTGTGAAATCTTCCCGAAAAGAATAGCTGAGGGCTACTTTGATGATTACGCCACATGCTTCACGTGGTCAACTTGGTTTACACAAAGAGTGTAACTCCACAATAATTTTGATAATTAAATAAGTTACATCGAAACGCAATTTACAAAAGAAAAACCTCGAACTGGTCACTATCGTCTTACTACTAACCTGATGGGTCAAACAATTGTATAAGCACGTGGTACTGGTCTCACAAGTACACCCCACATGGGTTGAACATAAAGAAAAGTTGCTATGTTGAAAACTATTGTCAAGACGAGACGTTATAATCTCACACACATCCGCATTTAAGGTTGCTGATCTTAGTTAGAGTTACGGATCTTCAACGTGTGGTTCCACTTCACTCACAAAGTAGTGACAAAGCAACTACTGGAAGATATTCTGAACTTCACTCTCAAATTACACTGCGTTGCACTTTAAGATAACATGAGATATTTTAGATCTAAACCTGAAATAAAGGTGATTAAATTTTCATTTAGGCTGAACTTAAGAAATTCATTGTCCTACGGACTTAGCAGAGACGCGCTTAGCCGGAGATCTTAGCACTTCAGACGCTCGCCGCCGACAGACTGGCCTGGGCCCCTACCACGGTTGCTTCACAGATACAAACGGAAGTGACCAGAGAGGCAGCTTCCTATACCAACATGACAAGGGACGGACATGACCATACCAAGAATAGAAATCTCTTTGCTTTTAGAAAGCGTAGCTACCTGTTCCGACGTTGGTCCTACTGTTCTCTAGCAGACAAGCTTGTCTGCTACCATCAAGCATGCAACTAGAAATACATTTGCTCATTCATTCTTTCACACAGGAGGGAAGGGGGATGACAGTATCCTATCATATACAGTATATAAAAGAAAGCGGATGTAGGTTCTGTATGAGACTGTGTGACATGAATTACATATAAACTGTGTTTTAAAGTGTAGTAGTGTGACATATCGTTCTTGTTTATGTGTAAAAGTAACACGTTCCACTGCTCAGTCTCCTCCCAGATAGTCACAAACACCACAGTAAATTTAGAAGAGGAATTTATGCCGTAAATGACAACAGATTTAAGAAATAACATGAAAGGAATCCAACAGATACCTTTCATGTTGCAGTGCTGAAAGGCAAGAAACACTGTGTGAAATTACCGCAGAAACCAATGTGCGACCTACGACGAACGTATCCGTTAGGACAGTGCGGCGAAATTTGTTGTTAATGGGGCGGCAGCAAACAACCGACGCGTGTTCCTTTCCTGACAGCACCACTTCGCCTGCAGCGGGGGTCCCCTTGGCTCGTGACCATATCGATTGGAGCCTAGACCACTGGAATACCGTGACCTGGTCACATGAGTCCCCATTTCAGTTGGTGAGCTTGGGCCCAAGTTGTCAATGAGGCGCTGTGCAAGCTGGTAGTTGCTACAAAAGGTGTGAACTGTGTTTACATGGAACGGACTGCGTCCTCTGGTCCATCTGAACTGGTTATTGACTGGAGACGGATATGTTAGGCTACTTGGAGACTATTGTCAGTCATTCGTGGATTTGATGTTCCCAAACAACGATGTCATGTCATGGAGCGACAACTATTCGCGACTGGAAGAAGAACATTATGGTCAATTCGAGCGAACGATTTGGCCTTCCAGTTCGCCCGACATGAACCCCTTCGATCGTTTATGGGACATACAAGTATGGACGGCTATAGAGGCAGCACGGCTCAATATTTCTGCAGGCGACTTCCGACGACTTGTTGCGCCTATGCCACGTTGAGCTCCTGCACTACCTTGGCCAAAAGGAGGTTCAACACGACATTACTAGCTATAGGATGACTTTTGTCACCTAAGTATCAATGAAAATACAAAAAACACCGCCGCAAGCCGGTCCCAAGCCCGGGCCCATCTAAAAACAAGAGGATGGGGAAGTGTGGAGGGGGAGGAGTAACAACCTCGTAAAAAAACCAGGGTCCGTCCGGCTCCAGATGGTAGCACCCTGTCATAGGGCCCCTGCCTAGGGTTACTAGGTGAAACCCAGCCAACGGTCTCAATGGCGGAAGAGGAACAATTTCCCAACGGCAGAGAGAGCGGAAGAGCTAACTCCAGGGCTTACTACCTTGGTTTTAATTTCGGATTCGGGGCAACCCGATCCCCCAATTTATTATCCAACAATTACTGCAAAGCATGATGGGAACGTCGTCAAAGATAGACACTACTCCAAGAGGTAGACCGAATGGCAAATCCTCCGTTGTTCGTAGAAACAATGCAAAGGGGTCAAAGGATTTTGGAGGACCCCAACCAACATGTATGCAGCCCTCAACACTGAAATTTAAGAAAGCAACTATGTTTGCAACCCTAAATGTAAACTCTCTAATTAAAGTAGGAAAATTGAAATTATTGATTGAAAAGCTGAACCAGAAAGAAATTTTAATATGTGCATTACAAGAAACAAGGTTTTTAGATGAAACTGCTTTAGATTTTGAAAACTATCGTTTATTTAAAGGAAAACCAGGTAAAATCTTAATGAAACAAATGCCATACCTGGGAACAGCATTTCTGGTACATCACTCAATTTTAGATTCAGTTACTAACTTCTACTCGAGTTCTGAGAGACTATCCATTCTTGAGATTAAATGTAAAAACAAAGGATACTCTATAATCAACTGCCATGCACCCATAAACCAGGACAACAAAAATAACCCGGAGAAAGTTGAAGAATTTTGGGAGATACTTGAAATGGAACTGGATAGATGCTCAAAGAAGAACATAAAAATGTTAGTAGGCGATTTTAACGCACAAATAGGAAGGGAGAAAAAATACCATGGAACAGTAGGCCTCTTCCCAGGTCACAAAAGAACTTCAAAAAATGGAGAAAGGCTTATAGAGGTATGTAGGCATTTCAACTTGAAAATAATGACAACACATTTCAAAAAGCTGAGCCGAAAAACTAAACCATGGAGATCACCAAATCCACTTCTCGGAGAATTCCAAATTGACCATGTGGCTATCTCACTTCATTGTCAAGAAGAAATTCAAAACACTAAAGTGCTGAAAAGCCTTGATGTTGATTCAGACCACTATTTGACTACGATTAAATTCAGACCACTCCCATTTCGAAAAGAGAAGAAAACCTTTTACAAAATTCCAAAATATAACACAGAAACGTTAAAAAATGAAGAAATTAAACAACGGTTTCAAAGAGCATTGCACAAAGATAGCGATGGCATATCCACAATAAATAAGGAAGCGGGATGGGAGGAGATCAAAAACGAAATAGTTGAAATAGCAAAAGAAAATTGTCTCGTGAAAAGAGTAAGAAGACATCCATGGTGGGACAATGAATGTGATGAGAACCTGGAGAAGAGACAGAAATTGTGGCAGAAATGGAACTCCATAAAAGATCCTCAAGATCTTGACAATTTTAAAATCCAGAGAAGAGAAACAGCTAAGCTTTTCCGTAATAAAAAAAGAAGACAATTTCAGGATAACCTAGAACAGATTGAGGAAGACTTTAAAAGAAATAATTCTAGAGATTTCTACAAAACTTTTAGAAAACAGCTAACCAAATACCAATCCCCAAATTTATGTTTTAAAGATGAAGAGAACAAGCTAGGTTTGACAAACAAGACTAATTGTGAAATATTAGCAAAATATTTCGAGAATCTACTAAATTGTGAACCACCCAAAGATAAAATGAGTTTTGAAAACCACCGAAATACTAATACCGAGTCAAAACCTCCAGACGCTGAAGAAATAAAACACATAATACACAGTCTAAAAAACAATAAAGCCCCAGGTGAAGACTCCATAGTACCAGAAATCCTAAAAATAATGGATACCAACCTCCCACAAGTTTTGGAACATATGTTTAAGAAGATCTGGGACGAAGAAAGAATTCCTGAAGACTGGCAGTGTGCCCTGATACACCCACTACACAAAAAGGGGGATAAGATGAATGTTAATAATTATAGAGGGATCTCGCTACTACCAGTAGGATACAAAATTTTGTCAAGGAAATTACTTCAAATCGTGGAGCCAGTTCTGGATAAAAAAAATAGGTGAATATCAAGCAGGTTTTAGACAAGGTAGATCCTGTGTTGAACAAATATTTAACCTGAAAACACTAATTCGTTACAGAATCTCAAGAGGCCAGAGATTTGCAATAGTATTTGTAGATTTCAAAAAAGCATACGACTCGGTAGATAGAGAAACATTACTGAAAGTATTGGAAGAATTTGGGGTCGATACGAAAACAATTCAAATTATCAAACAGACGCTAACAAACAGTAAGGCCAAAGTTAAATTTATGGGTGAAATTTCAAGGAAGTTCGAAATTAAAACAGGTGTTACACAAGGTGATGATTTATCCCCAACCCTCTTCAACTGCTTACTGGAAAAGATATTGAGAATATGGAAAGAAGAACTCAAAGGCACCAAGAATGACATCAGAATTGGAACAAAAAAAGAAAAAATAGAAGTGGACTGTTTAGCTTTTGCAGACGATCTGGCAATAATTACAGAAAACGAAGAAATAGCTCAGAACTACCTGGAGAAACTACAAGAAGTTTCGGCCAGAGCTGGACTGCAGATTTCATTTGAAAAAACCGTGTATATGTCTAATCATAGAAATAACAAGAAAAATCTTATTACTAAATACGGCAATATTAAGAGAGTAGAAAAATTTAAGTATTTAGGTGAAATAATTCAAGTGAATGGTTTAGACAAGAGTGCAAACCAGGCGAGAGCAAGGAAAATGGAATTTGCTTTTCAAAAAACCAAAGACATATATAACAAAAAAAACATTTCGATTCAAGCTAAATTAAGACATTATAAAACTGTCATTAGACCAGAATGCCTGTATGCATCGGAATGCCTAACTCTTAACAAAAAGGGGGAAATAGAAAACATGGAAAAGAAAGAAAGGAAAATTTTGAGAAAAATATTAGGACCGAGAAAGATTGGAGAAGAGTACAAGCTAAAGAGTAATAAGGAAATATACAAAACTATTGAGAAAGTGAGTGAGGCAATGCGTAAACGCAGACTAACGTTTTATGGTCACCTGTCGAGGATGGATGGAAACAGACTAACAAGAAAAGTGTTTGAACATAGTAACAGGAACGAAAAAACCAACAATAAATGGATACAGATGGTGAAAAAGGATTTGGCCTATTTTAATGTCACCCGTGAGTCAATCAGGGACAGGGAAAAGTTTAGACAAATAGTGAACGAAATTAAGTGTTTTCCAGAAGAAACGAAACTAAAGAATAATAACGGAAATGGTCGGAAGAGCGGAGGAGGAACCACTCGAAAATGATGAGGAAATATTGGGAAGAGAGAAAAAAAGATCAAAAAGCCGGGCAAGTGAATTGTTGAACGTGGTCCAAAGATGGCCGAAATCGAAAGAAGAAGAAGAAGAAAATACAAAATCATTTTGCGTATTCGCATCAGTAAGTGTAGCGCCCTGGTGTGGTTCATTTGGCATATACTGCGAAAACTCTGGAGGGGAAATAGAAGCACATATTTGAGACAATGGCACTTCATATCAGCACTAGGGACGACACACTCCGTTTGTATCAATCTTGGATCTAACCTTGGGCAGCACTGCTCCTCTCCGGTCACTATAGCAGATTTTGTTACTGTTATCACTGCCTGGAGAGACGTTTAATTTCACCAGGAACCTATCAGTCACTATACAGGACGTCAGGGTGTACTTATGCAATGATGGCCCTCGCGCACTGACCACGAGGGGTGGTGAGCCAGCCAGCCAGCCTGGATGTGGTTTTTATGCGGTTTCCCTCATCCCGTTAGCGGAATACTGGGATGGTACCCACGTCCAGCATCAGGTACGCGCTACGCAAACATTTGGAAAGCATCTTCATGCTTGCACATCAGATTTACTGTAGACGCAGATAAATATGGTTCACAGATTCCGATGAAGAAGAGACTGACGACCACAGATGCTTAGTCTCTTCAAATCCAAATGGTTCAAATGGCTCTGAGCACTATGGGACTTAACTTCTGAGGTGATCAGTCCCCTAGAACTTAGAACTACTTAAACCTAACTAACCTAAGGACATCACACACATCCATGCCCAAGGCAGGATTCGAACCTGCGACCGTAGTGGTCGCGCGGTTCCAGACTGTAGCGCTTAGAACCGCTCGGCCACCCCGGCCGGCCTCTTCAAATCCACAATCACGATCATATCATCATCGTCACTATGATGGAAGATCAAAACAGAACTTTATTTGACTTCATCTTTGACGCTCACAGGTGGTAATACGTAATGCCTTCGTCGGTCGGGATACCTTTGGTGTTAGCAGTTAAGGCTGCGAGACAATTTTAAAAATCTTGCCAGTTGACACTTACTCTGTGTTTGGGTTTTATGTGAAACAGTCATTGAAATTACCATGACCGTAATTACGCTAAAGTAGTAGGAATACCGTTTTTAATATATGACCTTTTCTGTAACATAATTGACTAGAAATTAGCGATGGACTGTGCCCTTGAAACCCATCACTACTACGTTATTTAAAATTCCAGTCTGAAATTTATGTTAACGTACAGTAGGCGACATTTGCAGAAATCTTGCTGTTAAAAATACCAGACAGCAGTTCGCTCTCGAGTGAAGGCCACCTTTGTTCCGCTGCCTGTTTTATTTGCTCCTTGCCTGTTCCGTTCACAGTTATGATACTTCATAAATACTCTAGCTCATATGTCTCTGTCGTCTATGAATGCACGCTTTGTTGGAAGTGCAGAGAGGGACATTCTCACAGGGATATTTTTAAATTTGATCCTAGTGGCTATTCTGTGCACGCTTTGAGCTTCCCTGAAAACATTGCCCAGTGCGAAATGAAGACGTGCTCGTAGGGAATTAGTAGAAAAGACACCAAATGATATCAGTGACTTAGGGAGCATCTTTGAAAAAAATATGTCCAAAATTGTACGAATGAGAAAACAGTAGAGTAATTAGCAACATGACGATGAAATTGAAATTGATTTGAAATGTACGGCAAAAAATTTAACAACTTAATCAATGATGCTTTCAGATGAACCTTACAAAGTAAGAAAACAGACGCTTCTGAAACTTTATAAACTTTATAAGACACTGTACCATAATGTATGGAAGCGAAACCTGCATAACAATAAAAGAAGGATAGAGTACGAATGCGGAGGGTGGAAATGAGATTCCTCAGATATGTAACAGGATACATAGGACGAGATCGAAAGACAAATACAAAATCCACAGGTCGCCCCCGTGTACTCGTTCCACACGCGGATCACATTTAATTCGTGTAACACTCCTCGCCGCGCCAACTGAGAGTTAGCCATTCCTCATGTCTCTGTTTGGTATGTTTTTAGGCACCGCTTGAGTATCAAATCAACAGGATCAATTTCTACAACCCGCTTCATGATCCTGATAAACAGTAACCTAAATATTTTTGTGATTCGCTCGGGACGAGGACATGGCAGATGATTTCCTTTCATGTTTACTGTTCAGTGATGAGGCTGCGTTCTGTTTCAGAGGAAAAGCAAGCCACCAGAACAGAAAACAGGGAAGACAGAGAAATCACATAACATAGTGGAACATGGGAGACACTCTCCCAAGCCTCATGCATTTCAGGCCTTCTTCTTTCTTTCTTCTTTCACTAGTGCCTTGTCTCGCGGTTTTGCATGGTCGGCATGGTTAGGACGGATTGGGCAAGGTTAATGTTGACGGGTGGCAGGATGCCCGTTGTGCCGCCACCCCATACCCCCTGGGACAGAATTAGTGTACCCTAGCTGTCTGCATCTAGTGTAATCTATGGAATTGTGCGAACCTGTTCAGATGTCTGCGAGTCGTGTAACTGAGGCGGATCGTGGGGATCAGCCTGGTATTCACCTAGCGGGATGTGGAAAACCGCCTAAAAACCACATGCAGGCTGGCTGGCACACCGGCCGACGTCGGTAATCCGCCGGACGGATTCCATCAGGGGCCGGCGCGCCTACCTGGGTCCAGGAAGCACCGCATTAGCGCTCTCTGCTAACCTGGCGTGTTCATGCGTTTCGGGCTGCTTCCTGATAAAACATGTATAGCCAGGTCTTTCTCTGTGGAGAAGACAGTTACAGGAAGCATGTACCTGGATGTGTCAGAGATATAACTTTTACCGCAGGTACGAGAACATGCCGAAGATTTCATTTTTCAACAGGACGGAGCACCACCACCACCACCACCGCACTGTCATCAGCATATTATAAGAGCATTCCTTAATAATGAGCTGCCTCAACCACGGATCGGCCGTATGCGGCGTACGAATATCGCACTGCTTCACAGGCCTCCAAGGTCGCCTCATCTCGCGGTATGTGGTACGCTTTTGTGAGCTTTTATGAAAGACTTGTATGTGCCTACTTAAACAACTACTCTAGGTCACTGTAACGCCGCTTAGCAACAGGTGTGTATTCAGTAACTACAGAAAAGCTTGCAAAAGTATGGGGCGAGTTCAACTATCAATCAGGATAATTATCGTGCGTCCGGTGAAGGACCGTTGAACGTTTGTGAAAGGTAAATGAAAACTTTGACCCTGAACGCAATGGTAAAACTACTGCAATGTTTTATGCGCAGATATCTAATTGCAGTCCTAAGATACACCCAAGTTTCTACGTTGATTCGTGTAGAAAATAAAAGTTTTATTTTATTCATTAGCAATAGCTGGTGAAAGCCTGAGACTGGAAATGCAAATCAAAATGTGGATGTAATGTACCGACGAAATAAAAACTATGAAATGGATCTGTTAGAAAAATGGGATACATATTCCTACTACAAAAAATATGAAGTTAAAATGTTGAATGAAAAACTTCAGCCGCGCGGGATTAGCCGAACGGTCTGGGGAGCAGCAGTCACGGACTGTGAGGCTGGTCCCGGCGGAGGTTCGAGTCCTCCCTCGGGCATGGGTGTGTGTATTTGTCCTTAGGATAATTTAGGTTAAGTAGCGTGCAAGCTTAGGGACTGATGACTTTAGCAGCTAAGTCCCATAAGATTTCACAAACGTTTGAACATTTAAAAAAACTTCAGATGCTTCGACAATATCCGTAAATAAGCAAACGACATAGTGATACATTGTATCAAGTACCCGTGTAACAAATAAGTAAAAAATGGATTAGATTACGTACAGAAAGTGCGATCTGCAGACAAGCATACTGTACATATCTACTCTGTGGCAGTGTGTCTCTGTTGACAATAGTCAACACATCTTTGTGACTGTTTGTTGTTGCATGTTTTTTTAGCGTTTACTGTGAACCGTCAAGTGCGTGGGATGTATATCATGTGTGTGTTTAAGAATAAGAGGGCAACAAATTGGTTCAAATGGCTCTAAGCACTATGGGATTTAACATCTGAGGTCATCAGTCCCCTAGACTTAGAAACTACTTAAACCTAACTAACCTAAGGTCATCACACACATCCATGCCGGAGGCAGGATTCGAACCTGCGACTTAAGTGCCTAGAACAGCTCGGTCACAGCGGCCGGCTGACAGGGCAACAACAAAACCCAAGTAAATGTTATTTCCAAATTAGTCATTACCTCTAGAGTCAGATACATTAGTAAATACAAACCTGCGCCTCTCTATATTACAGTAACGGCAGCAGAATACTGCAGCAACGAACACACCGAAAACATCACGCCTGAAAATGGCATCGTTGTCGACAAAAGCACATGATGATGGGAATTATTTCGCGAAACGCAAAAAGCCTGATTGGTTGTAACACATGTCGCTTTGTAATGAACAGAACTGCAGAAGACATAGTCACTGAAATCGGATGAATCTTCCTGGAATACCATGTACGGAGCATCCGCTCGTTCTTTCGTAAATGCGGTATTGCAACAGCCATGGAAGTAGCGCCCCGTTCTCATTTGTGGAGCTGGTGAAATTGTCGCCGCCGCGGTGAAAGCAGGGCGTGAGGGTAGCGTCGGCTCTGGTGATGATAGTAGGCAGCGGCTCTGTGGCGACAGGCGACTTTCTGATGCAACCCCTGCGGACACTTGCGGCGCGGCGCTGGCAAACCTGCCCACCACCTGTTCGCGCGCTGACCGTGACAATAGCGCAAACAACGCGCCGGTGCGCCCGTCCGCTATCGCCACTGCCATTCCGCAAAGAGTTCGTTGATATTGAAACTATGTCACTCCTCACGCATTTACGTTTACATCTATAGTCCGCAACCCTCCTGACGGTGTGTGGCGGAGGGCTCCTCTGGCGACACTACCATTGCCCCCCCCCCCCTCCCCACTCTAGTCCTACTCTCTAATGGTGCGCGGGAAGAACTACTATCGACAAACTTCCGTATGAGCTCTCATTACTCTGATTTTCTTGTCATGGTCATTTCGCAAGACATAGGTGGGAGGGGGTAATACATTACGCGACTCATCTTCGAACGTACGCTCTCGGAATTTCATCAGCAAGTACATCGCCTGTCTTGCAGCGTTTACCAGTGGACTCTGATGAATTTCTCCGAAATTCTCTCGTGTTTACTAAACGATGGCAACGGCCTTGCCGCAGTGGATACACCGGTTCCCCTGAGATCACCGAAGTTAAGCGCTGTCGGGCGTCGTCGGCAAGTGGATGGGTGACCATGTGCTGTTGCCATTTTTCGGGATGCACTCAGCCTCGTGATGCCAATTGAGGAGCTACTCGACCGAATAGCAGCGGCTTCGGTCAAGAATACCATCATAGCGACCGGGAGTGCGATGTGCTGACCCCATACTCCTCCTATCTGCATCCTCCACTGAGGATGACACGGCGGTCGGATGGTCCCGGAAGGCCACTCGTGGCCTGAAGGCGGGGTGTTTACCAAACGATATCGTGACGAAACGTACCGTTCTTCGTCGGATCTTCTCTACCTTTTCTGTAATCCTACTTGGTAAGGGTATCAGACTAATAAACAAAACTCAAGTATCGATCGAACAAGTGTTCTACATACCACTTCTTTCGTGGCTGAATTTACATTTACTCCAGAGTTTGCCAATTAATCTCTGCGAGCCTGCTGCTTTTTCTACAGTTGGTTTTATGTGGTCATCCCACTTCAGGTGCTCTTGTATTTTAACTCTCTGACAATCTGAGCTTCCAGCAATATTCACAATCGTAATCGGTAGGAAAGTAACAGACTGTCGAGAAAGTATCGGAATCATACAAGTGTACTTGATTTAGTACTGCTTCCTGCGATCGGAGATTACATCGCACCAAAAATGTGACGTCACTCGCAGTGTATTTATTTCTATTGCGGCCATACGTCGTGATGACAATGACGAGGCTTGACGCGGCAAGTGCACCGATAACATTTAATACAGTGTAGCAAATACGATAGGGAAGTATGTGTTATTCTTGTTATGGTCTTCAGTCCGAAGAAAGCTTTGACGCAAATCTCCACGCTCTTCTATACGGCGCAAGTCTTTCTCTCTGCATAAACACCCAAAGTCGAACCTGCTTAATTTGTCCAGGCTCTGGTTTCCCTCTACGACTTTTACCTCTTGCACTTGCTTCCAGCCGGCCGGAGTGACCGAGCGGTTCTAGGCGCTACAGTCTGGAACCGCGCGACCGCTACGGTCACAGGTTCGAATCCTGCCTAGGGCATGGATGTGTGTGATGTCCTTAGTTCAGTTACGTTTAAGTAGTTCTAAGTTCTAGGGGACTGATGACCTCAGAAGTTAAGTCCCATAGTGCTCAGAGTCATTTGAACCATTTGAACTTGCTTCCAATACCAAACTGACGATTCCGTGATGCTTCAGGATATATCTTATAATCTGGTCCTTTCTTTTAGAAAATAGTGCCACAAATTTCTTTTCTCCCTAATTCGATTCAGTACATCCTCATTAGTTATTCGACGCATTTATCTTCAAAAAATGGCTCTGAGCACTATGGGACTTGAATTCTAAGTTCATCAGTCCCCTAGAACTTAGAACTACTTAAACCTAACTAAACTAAAGACATCACACACATCCATGCCCGAGGCAGGATTCGATCCTGCGAGCGTAGCTGTCGCGCGGTTCCAGACTATAGCGCCTAGAACTGCTCGGCCACTCCGGCCGGCCATTTATCTTCACTGAGGTGACAAAAGTCATGGGATTGCGAATGCACATATACAGATGGCGATAATATCGCGTACACATAACACAAAAGACCAGTGCATTGGCGGCGCTGTCATTTGTACTCAGCTGATACATGTGAAAAAGTGCCCGACGTCATTACGGCCGCACGATGGAAATTAACAGGCTTTGAACGCGGAATGGTATTTGGAAATCCACAGTGTCAAGAGTGTGCCAAGAGTAGCAAATTTCGGGCATTCCCTCCCACCACGGACAACGCAGTGGCCGACGGCTTTCACTTAACGACCAAGAGCAGCGACATTTGGGTATGGCCTCTGTCAATCCATTGTGGACCTGGGACACAGACTGGTGGAATACTTAACAACGAAATTCGCCAATCAGCCGTGCAATTGAGAAATTATTTTATTTTCTCTATCAGTTTCGGCAATTCATTATGCCATCTTCAGGCCCCATAAGCGGCTCCTAAAAATAATCGATATTGGCATACTGGGGCCATATGTTTCTGGATGTTGTGAGTTCGTACTTTTAAGTGCTTCCTTCGAACACTTGAATGCAACTGTCAAGCAGTCTTCGAATGAAGCACCTGAACGAATTCACGACGTCCAGATATGGGCCCAATATGCCAATGTTGGTTATTTTTTAGAGCTGTATATGGGGCCTGAAGATGGCATAATGAATTGCCGAAACTGGCAGAGAACATAAAATAACTTCTCAGTTGCACGGCTGTTTGGCGAATTTCACTGTTAAATATTTGCGTAGAGTTGTCAGTGCTAACAGACAAGCAACACTGCTTGAAATAACTGCAGACATCAAAGTGGGACGTACGACGAACGTATTCGTTAGGACAGTGCGACTACATTTGGGGTCAATAGGCTATGGCAGCAGACGACCGACGTGAGTGCTTTAGCCAAGAGCACAACATCGCTTGCAGCGCCTCTTCTGGGCTCGTGCCCACGTCAGTTGGACCCTAACTACAGGAAAACCGTGACCTTGTCAGCTGAGGTCCGATTTCAGTTGGTAAGAAGTAATGGTAGGGTTCGAGTGTGGCGCAGATTCCACGAAGCCATGGACCCTGTCAAGAAAGCACTGTGCAAGCTGGTGGTCGGTCTTTAATAGTGTAGGCTGTGTTTATATGGGATGGACAGGGTTCTTTGGTACAACTACACCGATCATTTACTGAAAATTGTTGTTTTCGGCTGCTGGGAGACCATTTGCGGCCGTTCGTGTACTTCACGGTGCCAAATAACGATGGGATTTTGATGGATGACAATGCGCCTTGTCACCACCTCACAGTCGTTAGCGACTGATATGAAGAACATTCTGGACAGTTCGTGCGAATGATTTGGCCACCTAGATCGCCCGACACAAATCCCATCGAATATTTATGGGACATAATGAGGAGGACAGTTCGTACAGCGAAATCCTGCACTGGTAACACTTCCACAATTATGTACGGCTATTGAGACAGCATTGCTCAATACTGCTGCAAAGGACTTGCAGTGACTTGAGTCTATGCCACGTGGAGCTGCTGCACTACACGATATTAGGAGCTGTTCCATTATTGTTGTCACATCAGTGTAATCTCCAGCGTTCTTCTGCAGCACGCCATTTCGAAAGCTTCTATTCTCTTTTTGTCTACGCTGTTTATTGACCACGTTTTGCCATCCGGAGTGACCGAGCGGTTCTAGGCGCTACAGTCTGGAACTGCGAGACCGCTACAGTCGCAGGTTCGAATCCCGCCTCGGACATGGATGTGTGTGATGTCCTTAGGTTAGTTAGGTTTAAGTAGTTCTAAGTTCTAGAGGACTGATGACCTCAGAAGTTAAGTCCCATAGTGCTCAGAGCCATTTGATCACGTTTTACATCCCCACGAGGCTACACTGCAGATAATTATCTTCGGAAAATACTTCGTAGCAGTTACATTTATGTTCGATTTAACAGAAATCCATCTTCTTGCTACTGCCAGTCTGCATTTTAAATGTTCTCTACTTTGGGCATTATCAGTTATATTGCTCGTTCAAATGGCTCTGAGCACTATGGGACTTAACATCTGAGGTCATCAGTCCCCTAGAACTTAGAACTACTTAAACCTAAATAACCTAAGGACATCACAGACATCCATGCCCGAGGCAGCATTCGAACCTGCGACGGTAGCGGTCGCGCGGTTCCAGACTGAAGCGCCTAGAACCGCTCGGCCACACCGGCCGGCAGTTATATTGCTGCCCAAAGAGCAAAACACATCTACTACTTTTAGTGCTCATTTCTTAATCTGCGCTTGCTTTGTTTTAGTCTAGTTCTTGTTCATCTATATCGTCTTTCTAAGGCATTCTCCATTCCGTTTACCTGGTCTTCCAAGTCCTTCGCTGTCGCTGATAGAATTACAATGGCATCGGCAAACCTCAAAGCTTTTATTTGTTGTCCCTGTACTTTAATTCCTTTCCAAAATGTTTCCTTGTTTTCCTCCACAGCTTGTTCGAAGTACATATTGAAAACATCAGGCAATAAGCTACTGCTGTGTCTCATTCCCACATCAGCTATCGCTTCGTTGTCGTGTCCTGCGACTGTTGAAGCTGCAGTCTGGGTTTTTTGTATGAGTTGTAGATTATTTTTTGCTCCCTGATTATAAATGCTACTTTCAAAAATGTATTTCTCATCACTGTAAGCCATTGCAAGTCTTTCACTTTCTCTTGGTTACCCGCCTTCTTGCCTCTCTATCAGATTTTTTTTCCATCTCTTCTTTTCCATATCTCCCTTCCCAAGTCCATCTCTTTTACTCTCTGCCTCTGTTTCTCTCTCCTCCTCCT
This sequence comes from Schistocerca serialis cubense, assembly GCF_023864345.2. Taxonomy (NCBI): domain Eukaryota; kingdom Metazoa; phylum Arthropoda; class Insecta; order Orthoptera; family Acrididae; genus Schistocerca; species Schistocerca serialis. The sequence goes on along the minus strand of NC_064638.1, from coordinate 380,929,681 downwards.
CCTCCTCCTCCTCCTCCTCCCTCCCTCTCTCTCTCTCTCTCTCTCTCTCTCTCTCTCTCTCTCTCTGTCCTTCTCCCTCTCTCTCTCTCTCTCTCTCTCTCTCTCTCTCTCTCTCCCCCCCCCCCCCCCTGCCCTCTCTCTCTACCTACTTTTTTCACTCATCTGTCACAAATCCTTTACTTTCACCTCTTATTTGTTGTTACTCTCACTTAAGCATTTCTCCAGTTAACTTTTAGAGTTAAATATCTTATTCCTTTGCAACTTTACACAACTCCTAACATTTAACACACCTGTTTTGTCACCTTACATCAGCGAACCCCGCAGGCTCCGACGTCGTTATTTTCCGTGTGGTGGGCACCGCTACTGTTCCTGGAGAATGCCAGTAACGGATGCTCTGGAGCTGGAACAAAGGCAACCACGCGGTGGCCGTTTCCTGCTGCACGAAACCAGGAGTTGTCCAAGCGGAGCGTGTCGGGCCGTCGCCCGTGTGGTGTATATATCACCGGCGGGTTTTTATCTTGGCCGACCACAGGCCACTGGGCACTCAGTGCGTGACCGAGATCCGATGCTGTCACTTTAATAACACGCCGCCGCGGAGGCCCGCAGTGCTACCGGTCCGATATCATCTGATCTGCCGCTGTCCCAATGTGAGCGGCGCGCTCTCCACCCCCTCTGCATCCCGCGCCATCCATAATTCACAACCCGAAACAAATGTTCGGCCAGTGGGAAGCGTTCCTCCAAATTATGGGAAATTTACGCACACACGAGCACTGCCACAACAGTGGAACCTGGAGAAATGAAATACTTATCGCTACCGGAGACCAGAAAATTAATTGAAATAGGGTTTCACCGTAGAATGTCGCACATGATTAACGAATTATTCATATATGATTCTATACAAAGGGTTTAAGAACGAATAATAAATATTTTATTTGGTAGTACTATAGATTCATTCGAATAAATCATTCCGTTCAATTTTTATTGGTCGCAGAGACACAGATGGCTGCAAAGGTAAGTCTTCATTTCGCGTACGTTGTTACTCCAGTTATGGGTTTTCGTTTTTTTTTTTTTTTTTTTTCTTTCGTTTCCTGTCGTTTCTTCGTTGCTCCAAAATTCATTGGCCTATGTTCCGCCTTTGCAACTAAATGAAAGGCAGTTTGTTTTTTGCCATACGCGTTTCGCTTCTTTTATTTATGAAGAATCTTCAGTGGCCTGTATTACATGTTTGTTCTTATATACAGGGTGAGTCACCTAACGTTACCGCTGGATATATTTCGTAAACCACATCAAATACTGACGAATCGATTCCACAGACCGAACGTGAGGAGAGGGGCTAGTGTAATTGGTGAATACAAACCATAAAAAATGCACAGAAGTATGTTTTTTAACACAAACCCACGTTTTTTTAAATGTAACCCCGTTAGTTTTGTTAGCACATCTGAACATATAAACGTAATCAGTGCCGTTTGTTGCATTGTAAAATGTTAATTACATCTGGAGATATTGTAACCTAAAGTTGACGCTTGAGTACCACTCCTCCGCTGTTCGATCGTGTGTGTCGGAGAGCACCGAATTACGTAGGGATCCAAAGGGAACGGTGATGGGCCTTAGGTACAGAAGAGACTGGAACAGCACATTACGTCCACATGCTAACACCTTTTTTTGGTCTTTTTCACTAGACGCACATGTACATTACCATGGGGGTGAGGTAAACGTACATACATGATTTCCGTTTTCAATTACGAAGTGAAATAGAGTGTGTCCCACTGGAAACGCGTCGACGTATGTGGTTATCAGCATGATGGTGCACCTGCACATTCCACAATTAACACTAGGCTGACCCTAGACAGGATGTTCGATGGGCGTTTCATAGGACGTGGAGGACGCATAAATTGGCCAGCCCGTTCTCCTGATCTTACACCTCTGGACTTCTTTCTGTGGGGTACGTTAAAGGAGAATGTGTACCGTGATGTGCCTACAACCCCACAGGATATGAAACAACGTATTGTGGCAGCCTGCGGCGACATTACACCAGATGTACTGCGGCGTGTACGACATTCATTACGCCAGAGATAGCAATTGTGTGCAGCAAATGATGGCCACCACATTGAACATCTATTGGCCTGACATGTCGGGACACACTCTATTCCACTCCGTATTTGAAAACGGAAACCACGTGTGTACGTTTACCTCAGCCCTCATGGTAATGTACATGTACGTCAGTGAAAAAGACAAATAAAAAGGTGTTAGCATGTGGACGTAATGTGCTGTTCCAGTCTCTTCTGTACCTAAGGTCCATCACCGTTCCCTTTGGATCCCTACGTAATTCGGTGCTCTCCGATACACACGATCGAACAGCGGAGGAGTGGTACTCAAGCGTCAACTTTAGGTTACAATATCTCCGGATGTAATTAACATTTTACAATGCAACAAACGGCACTGATTACGTATTTGTTTATATGTTCAGATGTGCTAACAAAACTAGCGGGGTTCCATTAAAAAAACGTAGGTTTGTGTTAAAAAACATACTTCCGTGCATTTTTTTATGGTTTGTATTAACCAATTACACTAGCCCCTCTCCTCACGTTCGATCGGTGGAATCGATTCGTCAGTATTTGATGTAGTTTACGAAATATATCCAGCGGTAATGTTAGGTGACTCACCCTGTATATAATAAATGTATTATGTAGTAGTTATAGATATGTTACTTCGTTGCATTTTCTCTATTTTTTTCTCTTCAGATTAGAAACAACTTTTGCAACACAAGTTTCGTGAGGTTGAACTATGGTTTGCTGTTATTTACGATTACAAACGTTGCTGGTCTATGTGTGCAATCGTGGAGATGTGTTCATTCGGTTCCCACACTCCAGCTGGCGTTTTTTCACCAACATTTATTACAACACATCACTTTCAATTTTCACTGTGTGATCAACATGTATGTGTTTACAGTGTGTAGTGTTTCTAGCAAACAAAAGACGAAACATAAGCACACTGCGACAGTTGGCAACACTAAACACTGTAAACACACACATGTTGATCACACAATGAAAATTGTAAGTGATGTATTGTAATAAATGTGGGTGAAAAAAAGTCAGCTGCAGTATGGGAACCGAATGAACACAACTCTAGGACCACACTCATGGATAACGATAATTTAACTTCACGAAACTTGTGCTGCAAAAGTCGTTTCTAATCTAAAAAACATGAGAAAACGTAACATATTTTTAACTACTTGTAGGGTTTTTCAGAGGTGATGGACAATATTCAGAGATGTAACAGGAATGATCATTCGATACAAAAAAGTGAAGTAAACATGCGATCTAAAACGCATATCTTAAGAACTATGAGCAATTCTTGATCTTCGGTACTATGAAACAAATCTCTTCCACTGCAGGCTCTTTGCTTTCCATATTTTGGAAAGTGGTATTATGGACCAAAACAAGGAAAAAATTCCAGTAAACAAGTGCTCTAAAATGCATATCTTGAATGTTGTGAGCTCTTGTTCATTAGAAGAGTTGTGTTTCAAAGTAGCAAAGATGAACAAGTGCTCATAGCTCTTTAGGTATGCATTTTAGAGCACATGTTTACCGGACTTTTTTTTCTTGTTTTGGTCGTCACTACCCCTTCCCAAAATATGGAAAGCAAAGAGCTTGCAGTAGAAGAGATTAGTTTCACAGTATCAAAGATCAAGAATTATTCATAATTCTTAAGGCATGCGTTTTAGAGTCAAGGTTTACTTGACTTTTTTTGTCCCGAATGATCATTCCTGTCATATCACTGAATATTGACCATCACTTCTGAATAGCGAGGTGGCGCAGTGGTTAGCGGACTGGACTCGCATTCGGGAGGACGGCGGTTCAAACCCACGTCCAGCCATCCTGATTTAGGTTTATCGTGAGTTCCCTAAACCGTTTCAGGCAAATGCCGGAATGGTTCCTTTGAAAGGGCACGGCCGACCTCCTTCCCCATCCTTCCCTAAGCCGATGTGACCGATGACCTCGCTGTTTGGTCACTTCCTTCCGAATCAAGTAACCAACCAGATATATGACAGGTCACTGACGATGCTTCTTAAATAAAAGAGCGAAATGCGCAAGGCAAAAAACAAAGCGCTTTGATTTAGTTGAAAAGAGAAACATACCTCCATGAATGTTATGGGTTTATTTATCGACTGTCATTTTCTATTTGAAGTTCAAACTGCTTGAGTTTACATAACGTAAGTTTTCAACTGTGATTGTGATTTGTTCTAATTCTACTGTATCGTTTAAGCTGACCGCACGCATTTACAAATTCTGAGTACGTCGATAAGGTATCTGTCCGCTCCTAACTGCAGAGTTCCAGATTCAAGAGCGCTTATTCGTGCTTTCATTAAACCGAGTGAACCTGGTACCAGGCCCAACTGTCATACCTCGTCTGAACGTGCAAATGAACAGGGAATTGATAAAGTAGAAGAGATTATTCAGTTGATCGAATGTAGTCCTTCGGCAAGAAGCATATGGATAATTTCTACACGTATCGCTGGTCCACATACAAGAATACGCCGGTCATTAGTATGCGCAGCCTCTAACCTTATCATTTACAGCTGGCTCAGCACCTTTCAGAAGGAGATGAAGGTACAAGATGGATTTCTCTCATTGACTAATTGCTAAACGCGAGGTAATCCCATTAATACTGTCGTGGCGGTATCAGTAACACCTGTAACTCACATCGGTGGTACGGCGATAATCTACATGCCTTTGTAGAGGCACGTTTTCAAGCACGCTTTGCTGCAAATTTGTGGCGTGGTCTGATAGATAATCAGTTGATTGGGCCTGTTGAGTTACAGCACCATTTTACAGGTCCCTCTTGAAAAAAAAAAAAAAAAAAAAAAAAAAAGCCTCCAGTATTATTGGAAGAAGGTCTTTAGGCTAGAAGATCGGATATGTTCTTCCAGCATGATTGGGCGCCCGCACTTCCTAGACACCATCTAAACCTAACATTCCCCATGTGGTATCGTTAGCTACGATGCCACAGTGTAGGTAAAAGTCCTTAGGTTGGCACTACGACACCGACACCGACGACAGCGCCCTGTAGCCGGCGCTGTGCAGCTCTACGAGCGCCGCTCCAGATTCTGCCCATTTGTTCGCGATTTGGCGACCAATCAACATTATCTCATTTTCATAGTGGGCGATCCACTACAGATTTTGCCTGTGTTAGCTTTGATACATCCGGCTTCGCACCTACGTGGTCATCACAGCCAAAGTTATGTAGCCCTGTATTTATTGTATTACGTACAGTAAAACCAATTTTACTTTAAAAGCAGTGCCGAGATTTTTACCTCACCTGCTCCTACTCCTACTCGCTTCCTACATTCAGCCTACCCTCCAGTTTAGAGGAGCAAACCCACGCGCCGCCTTCCAGGCGGGATACAAAACCCCAAAAGATGGATCGGGAGAACGTTTCTTGGCCACGATGGACCCTGCAGCTTACCCGTCTACATTTTTGCCTGTGGGGATGATTGGAAGCTGAAGTCTACAAAGAAAAGGTAAACATATTAGACAAATTGGTATTTCGGATTATGAATAGTGGTGCACTGATAAAAGAACCCCAACATGTCCTCAAAAGAGCTATACGTGATGTTGTCAGGATTCGAAAGTGCTTGATATTGAGATTTTCACTCTGCAACAGAGTGTGCGCTGATATGAAACTTCCTGGCAGATTAAAGCTGTGTGCCGGACCGAGACTCGAACCTGGGACCTTTGCCTTTCGCGGGCAAGTGCTCTACCATCTCAGCTACCCAAGCACAACTCACGCCCCGTCCTCACAGCTTTACTTCTGCCAGTACCTCATCTCCTACCTCCAAACAGTTTCATATTTGCTTGATATTGAATTTAATCACTTGCATTCTAACAGCTGTATCTTCGTAAACAATTAAAACTGACCAAAACAGGCAGTTCGAAGTCATACGCCTTGCGTGACGTGTCCGCTTCACGCCTTTGTTGCCACATACACACTGCAGCAACGATCTCAGGTCAGTGCCAGCTCTATGTTCATTATTCCCATGTGATAACGTGTGTTCACGTGTGGTTTCAATCTTCTGCAGAAGGGTTCATCGACTTATTTTTTGTAGCGAGAGTAATACAGGAGCGAGGACCCACACCAGTCTGTGTGCGTAAAGGGCAAGAAGACATTCGAAAATAAACTAAAACTGTCGATCGAACGTACTGAAGTTTTTTTACTGGTCTGACTAACAGTGAAGAAGCCAGGAATAATATAAATTCCGCACAAACTAATGAATTGGCAGCAAATGTTTGTGGTATTTCCGAATCGACAGTATTCCGTGTTAACAGTGCAGTAACATCGGCTGCATCACCAAATATCAGCACGTCTTTTGAGTCTCCAACAAGAAGCAGAATCGAAAACAAAAATCTTCGGAATTTGACGATTTTAACAAAACAGTAGTGCGTAGAAATGTACTTGGTACGACTTCTGATATTTTTAAAAATATCGGGAATCCGATACATCGACACATAGAATGATCGTTGTTCGGCATCGATATTTCGAGAAAATTATCGATATAGTGGCAGAGACGATATAGACATACGGAGCTATAAAAATATCGCCTTCACATTGTAAATATACTTCCGGTTTTAGAGCTGATTAAATACTGATTTATTATTAGATATTCTGTACATCAACAACCTAGCAGCTTGCTTATCCTTCTTAGACCAAAAAATGGAAGGAAAGCTATGCACGTCCACGCTTGACGATAACCACTTCGCTAACAATTATAATTGCATGTAAATTGCACAATAGAAGATGTCTGATGGGTCACTCGTTAGGATTCATCTACATCAACATCTACATGGATACTCTGCAACTCACATTCAAGTGCCTGGCAGAGGCTTCATCGAACCACCTTCACAATTCTATATTATTCCAATCTCGTACAGCGCGCGGAAAGAATGAACACCTATATCTTTCCGTACGAGCTCTGATTTCCCTTATTTTATCGTGGTGATCGTTCCTCCCTATGTAGGTCGGTGTCAACAAAATATTTTCGCATTCGGAGGAGAAAGTTGGTGATTGGAATTTCGTGAGAAGATTCCGTCGCAACGAAAAACGCCTTTCTTTTAATGATTTCCAGCCCAAAGCCTGTGATTTCTGTGACACTCTCTCCCATATTTCGCGATAATACAAAACGTGCTGCCTTTCTTTGAACTTTTTCGATGTACTCCATTAGTCCTATCTGGTAAGGATCCCACACCGCGCAGCAGTATTTTAAAAGAGGACGGACAAGCGTAGTGTAGGCAGTCTCCTTAGTAGGTCTGTTACTTTTTCTAAGTGTCCTGCCAATAAAACGCAGTCTTTGGTTAGCCTTCCTCACATCATTTAAGGATTCGTCAGATATCGGATTTGTCCGGAACACTTCATGTCCACTTCCCTGTTTCTTTTTATTATTATTTTCATTTCTGCCAATGCCAGCGATCCAACAGTTGGAGCGTGAAAAATGCGTGGTGATGCTAAACATTGCATTTTCTGTTGGTAGCGCCGAGCGTCAATTAAGCCAGCATGCCGTCATCTCGCCACTTCACCGGACAAAGTATCAGTGACCTTCTTGAAAAATCACACTGGTCGGTTTGGAACACTGTATGGAAGGTGTGTAAGGGCTTCCCAGCGAAACTTCTGCAGCGTACTCGAACTCGGCAACATCTGTCCCCGTGCGATTTTCATATTTTTGGAGCCCCGTAGAAAGACGTTCGTGACCGTCTATCTGGTCCCGAGGAAGAGCTGCACGCCTGGGTACAAACATGGTTCCGTAGGCAACTGCTTAACATTTTTTTTCCGTGAAGAGACTGACCGTCTTGTCTCACAGCGATGTAAATGTATCAACAGTTATAGCGATTACTTTTGAAATAATGAACTGTTAACTTACTTTTCTTCGTGTGTCGCGTTTTCATTTGACCGCGTCTCATATACAGGGTGGTCAGATCCAGTTTGAAAAGCTTGTAAGGGTGTTGCATGAGAGGCTGTGCTGAGAAATAATTGTTGAGAAAAAATTCGATACTTTACGCCGTTTCAGAGTTAACTAGTACTGAAGTTAGCTAACCAGGCCGTTGCACGAGCAAATTCATGCGGCCCGCCAGAGTGTCCTTTGTTTGCTTTCCTAAAAACTAAACAAGAAAGCGATGCTAAAGTTGTACTAAATTTGGAAATGGGACAGTAGTAAGAATAGACCCGGAGCCAAAGGCTGAGTAGTCTCGTGCGCTATCTTCTACACTAGAAGAACTGACACTAATTGTATATGGAGGGTCTTTTGGATCGGCGCGCGCAACGGTCTGATTGGCTAACTTCAATGCTAATAAATTCCGAAACCCTGCAACATCCTTACAATCTTTTCAGACTGTTCCTGACCACTCTGTATATCTGTGTATGTATGCACTTAGGAACAGGTGGATGGTATGTATACCTGCCTTAAAAGTCGCTGGAGAATGTAGGTAGCTTTCCAAGACACTGTTCAAGAGTGGGGTTGGTATCATTACATTTGACGTAAGATATCCCATATTTAATGTAGGCAACAAAGGTCAAGTGTCCCGAAAATGAATGAATACTCTGTTTAGTTTTCGTTGAGGCTCGTTCTGGACACAGTACGAAAATAAGTGCTCCACAAGGTGGGTACAAAAGTGGAGCGCCAATACACCTGCAGTAGTTCTCGCTCGAAAGCATAGGCTTCTGCGTCCTGCCCGCGATGAGAAGACGACGATATCCGCAGTGATGCCTAATCAGCAAAGCACGAGCGGTACGGAATGTCAGACCAGCTACGTACTCGTAATTAATTTGATATAGAGTTCTTAGCAAACATCTTAATGGAGATAAATCTTCAGATGAAAAAGCAACTTCGGGTATACCCCAGAAGAGTGGCATAGGGCCATTATTTTTTGCAATACGCATAAATTACCTGATGTACAGCGTCTAAAGTTAGATGAATATTTTCGTGAATGATGCTATTGTATACAGAGGAGTCGCAACGCTAGAAAATTGTAACAAGGAATGACGCATAATGCAAGGAGTGGCAATTGACGCCCTACATAAAAAACTGTAACGTATTGTTTACAAAAAAGTGACACGGGGGCCTATCAACAATCGTTCTTCCCACTAACTGTTCGCAACTGGAACAGGAAAAGGGGCCAAGTGTTAGTGGTACATAAAATGCCCTCCGCCACACGCCATCAGGTGGCTTCCGTAGTGTAGATACAGATACAGAAATTCGGGAAGAAAACACGAAGAAGACAGGCGCACTTACAGTTCCATAAGCATGTTAGAAGAAATACCGTTAATGAGATTCTCGATTAGAAATGAGCGGTAATGCATACCATTGGGCTTCTCACACAGCGAACGGAACGGTTACGTGACATGACTATTACAAGGAACATGGCTTCATTCACCATTTGGCTACCGAATTTCAGGTATCTGACGATTTCCTTGAATTGCTCTGGGCGGGTCCGGGGTTATTCCTGTAACTGGCTCAAAAGCCATTTCTTTCTCCACACTCCTCTAGTACATCTGAGCTTGTACTTCACTTACAATGACTTGGATGTTGACGAGAAGCTCAACTCTCTCTTACCCGCAGCCGCTGGAAGCAAGCAGTGTGCACTGCCTAGTGCCTAGGTGACAGCGCGCCTCTTATCAGCTAGCCTGCGGTGACTCTCTCCAGACGTGCGACGGCCGCTCTGAAGCAGATAGTGGTCCATATTTAGCTGCGAAGTGCCCCCTGGGGGCCAGAATATTTTCTGCCCCGAAAATGACCTCCGTGGAAATCAGGACGGATTACTTAGACAACGACCACGAGAAACCTAACAATGCGAAACCCATTTGGCATTCTTTCCGCACGCTGTACTAAGTACCACGAATAGAAAACGCTTTTGTGGGTGATATCTTTTCATCTTTGAGAATGGTTTGCGAATTTATTAACAGGAACATTGGAGCACTTTATCCTGGATGGAACCATTACCTACAGACACGTAAGTAATACCTAGTAAGTTTCCTTTACTTTACGTCTATGGTCACAAACTTTTTGTTAACAGATTACCGGTTTCGGTCTTTAATGACCATCATCAGATCTGCAGCAAAAATGGGAAAAACATAAATACTCTCGCAAACTGTATACAGCTTAAGAACAATACATAGACCATAATGAAAAGGAGTACTGACAAAATTTACATATGTACGGTTCAAATATGAAGAGGCATACCTGTTTCATAAAAACAAAGTCCTAATGTACTGCAGCCATAGTGGCACCGTCAAGTGTTAAATGCGCAATCAGCACCAGCATCGTCATATACGTATAAATAACATCACACGCACGAGTCATGTTGTCAGTAGTACTACTGTTTGAAACAAGCTGCCGTACAGTAGCTACAAGATATTTGTGTTGTAAGTTCACCAGATGTCGCTAATGTCAGCATACACTAGTTTTCAATAATTAATTGAAACAGCGAAAATAAACGAGGATACAATAGTTAAAGTCTGTAATAAGCTTATAACGCATAAAAGGCATTACAGTAATAAAAAGAACAACACGACAAAAGTAATATTGTTAAAAAGAGTAAGAGTTAAGAAACAGTGGTTGACATGTGCTCTAGTGCCAATATTCTAGATAATGACATAAATATTAAACACCGTTGATAGTGCACCGGGTAATATTAAACAACTATAAAACAAATCGCTAAAGGAGCCACAAATGAAAGAAAGCATTGTGCTGCACATAATCAGCGCCCTCTGTTTAGCGTTAACGCCAGAATTCCGCACAGGCGGGAAGTGGCTGGAGGAACGAGACCGGCAGACGGCCCCTCGTACCCTGCGGCACTCTGTTGCAAGAAGAGAATGATAAAATTCCGTAACAGTGGATGATCCACATTATCTGATTAATGCAGTCTATGAAATGAATAGAGAAGTAACAAGAACATACTAAAGTCATGCGTAAAACGTATGAAAACGAAGTAATTATGTGATGCACTCAGTACAAGGTGAACTTATCAACACACTTTTAACAGAGGTGTGCAGTCATCAGAGTAACCAAAACCCAGGCGATCATTGTAGGCAAAACCACCCCTTCCTTCCGCCTCCTTGATTTCTACATCACCATCTATGGCCGTCCTATCGCCCTCACTCCCACCCTTAAGTACCTTGGCGTCACCCTCGACCGTCGCCTCTCCTGGACTCCCCACCTCCGGACAATCCAAGCCAAGGCACGCTCCCGACCCAGTCTCCTCAAGCTCCTCTCCGGCCGTACGTGGGGTCTGGACCCCTCCACCATCCTCCACACCTATAAATCCCTCATCCGCCCTATCCTTTGTTGTGCCCATCCGGCTTGGATCTCCGCCCCCCCTCCCTTTTATAAATCCCTCCAAATCCTTGAACGCCATGCTCTCCGCCTCGCCTATCGCATCCGTCTCCCCTCCCCCACGCGGATCCTGTATGATCTCATCCCCTTCCCCCACCTCCTCCTTTTCCTTGAAAGGATACGGATCCTGTACACCTCCCATAAACTCGACCCTCCTCACCCGCTCGTCTCCCCAATCCTCTCCCATCCCCGCCCGCTGCCGCGCCTGTATTCCCACGTCCCGCCCGGTCTCCATCTCTCCACCCTCCTTACTCTCTCCCAAGGTGGCTTCCGCCAGCTCCCCCTCCCTGATGATGTCCTCCTCCCCTCCATCTACCCCTCCTATCAACTTTGACCCTGCCCCGCCACCCACTTCCGTTGTCCTCTCCTTTAGGCACCCTCCCTCCCTCCCTTCCCTTCCCTCCTCTTTCCTTTCCCCCCTCCCTCCTCCCCTCTCCACCGGGCTTCCCCTCCCCCTTCCTCCCTCCCCCTCTCTCCTTTGCCCATGGCATCTCTGCTCCCGCCTCTCCCATTCCCCTTCCCATTCCTCCTCCTCCACCTCCTCTCTTGGCAGGCCCCGGACTCGTACACGCTCAGTGAACATTCGCGCGCTGGAGATCATCGCCATCAGTGTTTAGTGTGTGGGCATCGTTTTGTGTTTCGTGCAGTTACAACTCAACTGTTCACATGTGCCGTCACCGCCGTGTTTTGTGCGCCGTGTCTCCAAGTGTTAGTGTTTTTTTCGTCCAACGTGAACCGCTTCTTGTTTATTGTTTTTTTGTATCTCCATTTTTTGCCCGCCGTTTTTTGTATTGTATATATCACCTCTCTGTCATGTTTATTGTTCCACTTAAGGCTGAAGAGCAGCGTACTATGCTGTTGACAGCCCGCCTGTATAGGTGTTTAAAATTACAATAAAGGAAAAAAAAATCATCAGAGTAAAACATTGTCAAATAAAGTAATACCTAGTGTGTCACACAGAAATGTAGTGCGATAGTTAGCAATGAGTTTCATAGATAAAATTGACGGTAAAGATTGCGATGACGAACGAATATATGCAAGATAAAAAATAATTTATGTGGCAACAAGCTGTAAATTTACAGGTTTTTTTCTGTATAATTGGCTAATCATTTCCACTATGGTTCAGAAGGAGCTGCTAACGAGAAACATATTTAGTCTGCAATTGAAAACGCTTCATCAATCTGTCAGATGTTTTATTTCCCCAGGCAGATGGTCGAAAGCTGTACAGTTGTAACTTTCACACACTTATAGGCCAAAGTTTGAATCAATAAGGCATTAAAGCAGATCATTTTTCATTGTAACGTTGTACTTGTGAATATATCTGTTACTCTTAAACTCAAAAGGATAGTTGACAACAAATTTCAGAAGTGAATAAATGTACTTAACGAGATGCCTCCAAGATTTACGTGTCTCAACTCCACACATAAGTGTTGTTACTTTTTGTGCAATTAATACTTTTGACTTAAGTGAGGAATTCCTTCAGACTATTACTCCACATGACATCAGCGAACGAAAATATGCAATACGTATTAGCTTACGAATCTCTAAATCCCCAAAGTTGGCAATTATTCATATGACAGAAGTAGTCGAACCTAAACGTTTTAGCAGGTCTACTATTTTGTTTTTTCCAGATTACATTTTCATCAGTTTGTACATCTAAGGACTTGGAATTTTCTCTCTATTCATTATTTCTTGTTAGTGTACTAGCTTAATATGATGAGGGATATGATATCGAACGAGCTGTGTTTTCAAAGTTTAAAGCTGGCCCATTTACGCAAAACCAGTCAGTAAGCTTCCCAAAAACATCATATACTATTTTCTCTGTATATGCTTCTTGCTCGATTTCACAAAAATGCTTGTATCACCTGAAAACATGACTAATTCTGCCTCCAGATTCACGTAAAATGGTGGCTGGAAGAAAATACTGCTGGTTTCTTACTGAAGGTGAAAACAGCAACCAATTAGTTTTTGTTGCTCGGTGTGAAAAAGACGGATCCGTTACCATTCTGACGTGGTAGATTCATCTTCAAATCGCTATTCACATTTATTTTGTAACTTCAACGTATGACTAGCGCTTGCAGACAACAAGATGCCGGCGGTTTCAAGCTGTGATCAAAGCGTATGGGGACGGTGTTGCGATAGGGCACGTTACGTACAGTGGAGCACTATTCTACAATTACATAACCAGCTTCGTAAGTGGACAAGTTAGTTCTTTAATGTCGAACGTTCTGCGCGGTTTATGCATGGCTGGCATCTCCTTAGGCTTTAATCAGGAATCAGATATATAGTGAATAGATAAGAGGTGGTTTTAAATCAGTACCGATTACCACTAAGTTGACGAAATCGATGTGGATGTGGTTCAGATACAGACTAGTCCAGAAAATTATGTCACGAAGCAGAACCTCTGCATTACTTCGAGTAAATGGCGCGAATGTTGACCTCTGACGGTTACGCAACCGACAGATGTCCGGATGGAGGTGAAAAAGATGAGACTGAGTCAATAAGATGCAGATTAGCGAAGGGAATGTGACCTCAAACTATACAATGTTTACGTCTATACTCCGTAAGTCACCTTACGGGGTGTTGCGGAGGGTACCTACAATTGCACCGTCATTTTCACCCTTTTCTGTTTAATTTGCGAATGGTGCGTGGAAGGAATGACTGTTCATAAACATCCTCTGATTTTCTGGTCGTAACCATTTCGCGAGACATACATGGGTTGGGCAAAAATATGGAGTCAACACGAGAAATACGAGGGATGGAACTTTAATAGTGGCAACTATTTATTTACAGCTCGTACAAAATAGATACGTGTTTCAAAGTTTAACTGACCTTCAAAGTAGTCACCAGCATTGTGTATAACCCTTTGCCAGTGATGTGGAAGTCGTAGGATACTCTTAGCAGTGCCAGTTGTGTTGACAGTTCGAGCGGCGCGGTCTATTGCCCGACGAATCTGTAGCAGTTCTGAAGCGCATGCCGTGAAGTGTTTCCTTCACTTTAGAAATCGAGTTGAACTTACGCGTAAGTCAGGAGCGTGCAGCAGGTGGTATAGCACTTAGCAGCCCCATCAGTCAAACAAATCAGTAACAGCTTGCACTGTACGTGCTTGAGCATTGTCCTGTAAAATTATGGTCAGGTCCTGCAGCAAGTGTGATCACTTCTGTCTCTATGCGGTTCATTTTTCAAACACAGCCTACGACTAGCTTAGAGACAGAAGTGATGACTACCGCACTCGCCTGACTGATTTCGAGCAAATCGGTAATGCTCTCGCGCTCACTAAACAAACCCGAGACCAAACGCGCCACTCATCGTTGAAACTTTGCTATCTGTTTTGTTGCTCCTACTTGATAAGGGTCCCAAACTGAGGGACAATACTCAATAACCGGACAACAAGTACCTTGTAAGGCGCTTGTTAAGTGGATTCATTACATTTACTTAAGATTCTTCCAGTGACTCGAATGGTTCAAACGGCTCTGAGCACTATGGGACTTAACTTCTGAGGTCATCAGTCCCCTAGAACTTAGACCTACTTAAACCTAACTAACCTAAGAACATTACACACATCCATGCCTGGGGCAGGATTCGCACCTGCGACCGTAGCGGTCGCGCGGTTCCAGACTGAAGCGCCTAGAACCGCTTGGTCATAGCGGCCGGCTAATGACTCGAATGTTGGAAGCTGGTTTATGCTGTGTGTTCATTCCACATTAGGCCGCTCCAGGTGGTTACTCCGAGGTATTTTACGGTTGTTACGGTTTTCGCTACGGTCGCAGGTTCGAATCCTGCCTCGGACATGGATGTGTGTGATGTCCTTAGGTTAGTTAGGTTTAATTAGTTCTAAGTTCTAGGCGACTGCTGACGTCAGAAGTTAAGTCGCATAGTGCTCAGAGCCATATTTGATACGGTTTCCAGTGACTTTTCCCCAACAGCGTAATGGAACAGTTAAATATCTCTTCGCCTATTTACTCGCAGCACTTCACATTAATTTTCGTTCAGAGGCAACTGATCCTCCACAGGTCTACCTGCCTTCCGCTACAGTCTTCTGATATTACCACGTTCTTATAAATAACAGCGTCGTCTTGTCTGCAAAAAGGCTCATGGAGCTTCCGACGCTATCCACTACATCACTTATATACAGGGCTACTATAAATAATTCATTCATTTCCGAAGTTCTATAGTTCCTGAAGTAGTACACGTACAACTGTGACTGATGTATAAATACAATCGTAAACTCACCGAGCTTGTTCTGTGTCCACGAGTGTGCGTTATAAGAACAGTGCCTTGACAAAGTGGCGACAAAGCAAGAAAAGGGTCTTTTTTTTTTTTTTTTGAGGTGAAATACGCGACATGTTTGTCTGTTACAACATTCCAGCGTGCATGCAGAAGAATATGGAGAAGAATCGCCACGTGAACAAGGTTACTGTGCGTTGTATCGACAGTTTAGGAACACTGGCTGTCTTTGTAAACAGAAAAATACGGTAGACTAGCTAGGCCAGATGCAACCATGGACGGGAGGAGGAGTCAAAGTTCCGTGCGCAGTCCGGAAAATAAAAATATCAACAGTCCGTGCAAGCCACGAATTCCCAAAAGTACGACAAACTGTGTGGGTGATTTTGCGACGACGTTACATTTCATACCATACCATCTACGGCGTGCGCAACCATTAAAACCAAAAGACTATGGCCAGGGTCTTCGATTTTGCTTCACATTACAGGAAACAATTGAGAATGAACATTTCGCCTCCAAGCTGACATTCACCGACGGAGCAACCTTCCAGCGATCTAGAAAGGTTCATCATTTCAATGTGAGAGTTTGGGGCAGTGAACAGTCTCATGAAATTGCGGCGCGCGAACAAGATTCGCCTAAAGATAATGTTTACCGTGCAATGTCATAGATGAAGCTGTACGGACCGTTTTTGTTCTGTGAAACGACAGCGACGGGTATATCTTAGCTTGATATGTTATAGTTGTGAATGTTTCGGCAACTGGCTACTGATTCAGAGAAGTTCATCTTCCAATAAGACGGCGCCCCACCTCATTGGATCATCGCTTTCGTCACTATCTAAACGAGGGAACTACCTCATCGCGGAATTGGGTGTAGTGGTGAAGATGATGTGGGCTTGTCCCTTGATCCCCCACATCACCTGACCTAACGTCTTGTGTCTTTTTCCTTTGCGTGGTGCACAACGGACCGTGTTCACGTACTCCAACCGCCAAGAAACCTGGACAGCCTCAGAGATCGCATCAATGGTGCTGTGACGATCGCTAAGAGGATGTTGGTATATAGGTTATGGAACGAACTTGATTTCCTCTTAGACATGTGTCTTGTGACCGGAGTGGCACTAACAGCACATATGTAGAGTGGCAAAATGCGAACTTGGTGAGTTCAAAGTGCTAATCATGCCTTAATCTTATGTGTACATGTAATACATTACTGGCCATTAAAATTTCTACACCAAGAAGAAATGCAGATGATAAACGGGTACTCATTGGAGAAATATATTACACTACAACTGACATGTGATTACATTTTCACGCAACTTGGGTGCATAGATCCTGAGAAATCGGTACCCAGAACAACCGCCTCTGGCCGTACTAACGGCCTTGATACGCCTGGGATTTGAGTCAAACAGAGCTTGGATGGCGTGTACAGGTACAGCTGCCCATGCAGCTTCAACACGATACCACAGTTCATCAAGAGTAGTGACTGGCGTATTGTGACGAGCCAGTTGCTCGGCCACCACTGACCACACGTTTTCAATTGGTGAGAGATCTGGAGAATGTGCTGGCCAGGGCAGAAGTGGAACATTTTCTGTAGGCCCGTACAGTACCTGCAACATGCGGTCGTGCATTATCCTGCTGAAATGTAGGTTTTCGCAGGGATCGAATGAAGGGTACAGCCACAGGTCGTAACACATCTGAAATGTAACGTCCACTGTTCAAAGTGCCGTCAATGCAACAAGAGATGAGCGAGACGTGTAACCATCACGCCAGGTGATACGCCAGTATGGCGGTGACGAATACACGCTTCCAATGTGCGTTCACCGCGATGTCGCCAAACACGGATGCGACCATCATGATGCTGTAAACAGAACCTGGATTCATCTGAAAAATTGACGTTTTGCCATTCGTGCATCCAGCTTCGCCGTTGAGTACACCATCGCAGGCGATCCTGTCTGTGATGCAGCGTCAAGGGTGACCGCAGCCATGGTCTCCGAGCTGATAGTCCATGCTGCTGCAAACGTCGTGGAACTGTTCGTGCAGATGGTTGTTGTCTTGCAAACTTTCCCATCTGCTGACTCAGGGATCGAGACGTGGCTGCACGATCCGTTAGAGCCATGCGGATAAGATGCGTGTCATCTTGACTGCTAGTGACACGAGGCCGTTGGGATCGAGCACGGTGTTCCGTATTACCCTCCTGAACCTAACGACTCCATATTCTGCTAAGAGTCATTGGATCTCAACCAATGCGAGGACCAATGTCGCGATACGATAAACCGCAATTGTGATAGGCAACAATCCGACCTTCATCAAAGTCGGAGACGTGATGGTACGCATTTCTCCTCCTTACACGAGGCATTACAACACCGTTTCAGCAGGCAACGCCGGTTTGTGTATGAGAAATGGGTTGGAAACATTCCTCATGTCAGCACGTTGTAGGTATCGCCACCGGCACCAACCTTGTGTGAATGCTCTGAAAAGCATATCAAAACATCTTCTCCCTGTCGGTTAAATTTCGCGTCTGTAGCACGTCATCTTCGTGATGTAGCAATTTTAATGGCCAGTAGTGTACTTTGTAAAATATAGAGTTCTGAATAAGAATGAATCAATTTCTTGGGACGCTGTACAAAGCAAAACCTGATCTGCATCCTCACTGTGGCGCTACTAGCGCCACTATTACGCGACTGGCGGAAATTTGAATAGACATCATCTTTCAGATGTAGAAACACGCCTACCAACTCTCGTTTTTATGTCGCACAGCTCCTTCTTGGTGCTGCGATGTTTTTTTTTTTTTCGTTAGTGTATACGGTCCGGTGCTCGGTAAATAAGTATTTTTCTCACTGTCGACCTCTTGCAACAAATTGAGCTATGGAAAAGAAGGAGTAGAGCTGGACTTTCGTTATTTGCAAATTTTCCTTTTTCGCAGTCAACGCACTGCCGCTGGAATTCACCAGGCAGTGCCCGAGTTCCTCGTGCTCAGATACCGGCCTGAGTAGATCCTGCGAGCGAGGGAGGCGAACCCGCGTCCCGCGCCACGAGACAAATATTTATGCGGGGAGGGGCCTGGAAACCGCCCAGCGCCAGCGCGTGTCTCAGCCGTCTTCGGCGCCGCCACAGCCGCTGACGAAACCGCACTGGAGGGTTGCGCGCGGGCAGGATGGCCGGCCGGCAGCCCTCCGACTTTTCCACTCGGCCGATACCTCGCAAACACCGCCGGTGATAGGCACAAACAACAACGCATCCGCGTTATTTTCCACCGGCGATTTGCTTTTTCGTGCTGTTTTTCCTTTCCTACTGAACAGCCAGTGGATGGCCAACGCCGAGGGAGTTGGAGTATTCCAGTTGTTAAAAGGCGATTTCCGGTAACGGCCACAAAACATTTGTCTGTGCAGAGAATGTTTGTTGTGAGGTGCGTTCAGAAAATATCACTAATGTTCTTTATTTTTGCGAGGCAACGAAGCGTCCGTACTATTGACCTGTCGTTGGCGGATCTTTATGCGTCACAATTTCTCGAGTAACTACAGTATTTCACATTGTTTGCTGCTATCTCCTATAGTTTACGAGCTTTTCTATTTTGAGTGTTCATTGTGATGTTTACAATGGCTCATTGACAAGACCAACAATCCAACATGAAATTTTGTGCGATATTGGGGGAACACATAAACAGAATACAAAGTCGTAAATAGCCACCTCACAACTACTCTCTACAGCGCTTTATTGTACTTAGGTATCACTTGTTCAGTTCTGGATTTTTTGTTAAATCTAATCTACTCAATAGCTTTCAATAATTTTATCTTCAGCCATTATGACTGTGGCCTCGCATTGTGAAAAAATTATTAAATGTCTGCCTAGCCAAGCATTTGAGGATGTACTTCGCTTCCAACAGCTAAAGATAAAATTATTGAAAGCTATTGAGTGCTTTAGACTTAACAAAAAATGCAGACTTGAACAAGTTATACCAAATTACATTAACATTAAGACCAAAACTACTTCTAGACCAGCTAATAGTGCATTGGAGAAGATACCTGATAATAGCACTTTGAAGCCGAAATCATGATTGTGTAAGTGTAAATGTAACAATGGAAATAAATAACAGTCTAATGGCGGTACTAACTTTAAAGAAATATCCGTGTTTACCGCAGCAGACAGTTGGAAGTATAGGACCCGTGATCTCTATGCCACCTGCAGTGCCAACGTAACAACACTATATATACCATACCGTATTAACTCTATAACATTCATTTTCGCGTTAAAAAAGGAAATGTAAACAAAAAATTAATACGGATAAAATGGAAATCTGGATTAATGAGGGCCGGATAAAAGACTTTTTTCTGCCCAACGCGCTTGTAGAATCATTCTGTTTCTCTGAGCCTACCGTAACGGCAACGGTTTACCCGGACATGTTGGGACGTCAAGTTGCACCTCAGTTACAGGGTAGTGTTTCAGCAAGACGATGCACCACCACACGGGGGGTATTTGTTCGCCAGCCCTTGGATGAAACCTTTCCGGAGAGAGACGATCCAACATCATGGCAACCAATTTCACCAGACATAAACCCTATCCACTTTCCGGGAGTTACGTTAAAAGTAAAGTGTTCAGTTGCTCAGCTACTGATGTGTCAGCTCTTACGAGGGCAATAGGAGATGCTGGAAAAGACATGGAGAGAAAATGATTACGCCTAGATATTCTGCGCGCAAGAAGCGGAGCGCATGAGTTTAGCTACCATCTGCAACAAACCGCACAGCTGTATCTGTAAATTTTTGTAATTAGGGAAAGGTTTTATGATCGCCCTGTACTGTGTGAACAGCGAGAGTTCCAATACGCTTTCCCGGAGCACGCTTAAAGTTACTTCTACTTCTGTCGATGACTCCCTCTCCAAGATGACATGCTCCGTCCTCCCTAACAAGAAATGCTCAAGACAGTCACAAATTTTGTTTGGTAAGTCATAAAGTCGCATTTTTGTTAATAATATTGGTGTGGTGCTGACTCAAACACTTTTGAGAAGTCAAGAAATAGTTCAACCACCTGACTTAATGTATCACAAGAGTAACTGCAGTAGTCGCATACTAATGGCTTAGTGAAATGTTTTGCCATGTTTCCGTTTCGCAACGTTGTACTTTTCTTTTCTGGTGCGCTCTTTGCACCCTTACTGAATTTCAGTCTAACGTTGGCGTCCTGAAATACAGTAGAAAGAGCGCTGGAGTATATTGCAGCGTGACGTGTTACACACTTGCGCATGAGATACACGTAATTTGTGGAAGCTTGTTATCCACTTGAAACAGTCGCATAACGTGAGAATTTCGAGAATATTTACTTCAGCTCAAAGAGAGTCGTCGGGAGATAGTGAGAGCCCATCCTAGACAGATAACTAAGCGCAAACTAGCAGCGGTTCGTTGACACAGGCGTCCGCTGTCAGAACGGAAGCCGACGCACAAACCGACAAGACAAGAGCGCCTAAGGAACAGCGGTAGCGGCTCGTCTAGCTCAGACTCCACTGTCGTTCATCACCCTGTCCGCCCCTCTAACTAGCTGAACATGTCCCCGAGATTTCGCTCCGCGGCATTTAGGACGACTGAACAAGCTCAAGAAATCGAATGCGCTTAAACCTTACAAGTTACTTGAGGAAATATGCCACGTTTCTCTACAGAACAAAAATGATGACAGCCATTTCGAATAATAGCTGGACTTTTTAAATGCTGGAATGTAAAAGTGCGATCCAAATAACCTGAACCACTTTTAATGAGTCACAACATTTGTATCAATAATGGGACACATTTGCAAACTTGGGAGATGATAATACAAAATTGAAAGATTAAATACATACGAGGTGCGACATTAAAGTAATGAGACTGATGCGAAAAAAATGTTGCTTACCGTTTCAGTCAAGTTTAGTGTTGTCTCCCTCACAGTAGTTCCCTTCTGGTTGCACACACATTTTCCACCGCTTCTGCCATTGATGGTAACATTTCTGGAACTCACCTTCTGTAATATCCTCCAAGACCCTCGTCGCAGCTTTTTGGATATCTTGTGTTGTTTGAAAATGGTGTCCCGTGACCGCCGTTTTGACTCTTGCAAATAGAAAAAAGTCGCTCGGAGCGATATCTGGTGAATAAGGTGGCTGAAATTTGTTTTCAGGTTAAAAATTGCTGTACTGACAGAGCAGTATTGGATGGCGCATTATCGTGATGCAGAATCCAATTATCAGCAATGTTGGCACGGCCATGAACTCTTTTACGAAGTCTTTCTAAAAAATTTTTGTAGTAATATTGGTTAACTATTTGTCCAGGAGGCACCTACTCTTTATGAACAATTCGCTTGGAATCAAAGAAGCAACAAGCATGCATTTCACTTTTGACTTTGACATGAGAGCTTTTTTTGGTCTGGGTGATCCCTTTCAGCACCATTGCGAACTTTGGCATTTTGTCTCTGGATCGTACTGAAACAAAAACTTTCATCACCAGTGACAACACGGCTCAACAATTTTGGATTGATTTCCGTTTGCGATATATTATGCGGTTCCATTTCCGTGACACAAACATGTGTTAACTTATTACAGCACAACTCACGACTGAGCAGTTGCATCGATGTGCCACTTGGACTAGAAGCAGCTTATAGACCAAGGTCAAAGATATTGTGCCTACACAAGCCTGCAGGATTGCCACATCTTGCAAAGAAAATCAGTCTCATTACTTTATTGTCACACCTCGTACACGTACATACATGCAAAGTCCTCACCCCAAATATTGGAAGTGCCCTCCATCGCCATCGACGCACAACTAAACTCGTTCTACCATAATCCGTGACATTCTGTGCAGTGTTTAATGGCCTCACCGAGTTCTGCAGTGGTACATTCTTGTACACTCGGCTTTTAAAATACCCCTGTGAGAAAAAAATCTGGGGTGTTAGGTCAGGTGATCGAGAGGGGGGGGGGGGCACAAATTTTTAATATTACTCGGTCACGAAAGAAACTGGCTACAAGTTGCATAGAAGTGTTAGACATGCGACACGTGGCTCCGTCTCGATGGAAATAACCTGCTGTAAGTTCGACGCCATCCAGCTACTCCATAGATGTATTGAAGCTGCCCGTATAAACTACGGGGTGTTTCAAAAAGGACTTTACATGTTTAAAAATTCATATAAATTTATAGAAAGAAAATACAGAGCTGGGTTTAGTGTTATTTTGTACGAAAGCACATCACTAAAGATGTTGTATGTGGCTTCCGTTGGTTATCCTGCACACATCCCATCGGAAGTCTGTCTCTTCCCGAACTCGCTGTAGCATTGCGGGTGTAACTTGCACTGTTGTTCCAAGTTCAGGTAGAGAAACCGGCACAGGAGGTACAAACACGATATTCGTGATGGATCCCCATAGAGAAAAAACCAGTCGTGTCAGGTCTGGGGAACTTGGGGGCCGTGCAATTACCGCATCACGGCCAGTCCATTGACATGGACAGCCGTCACTGAGAAAATCCCGGACGTCACGCATGTAAGGGGTTGGTGCAACATCTTGCATCTATATCTATACTCCGCAAGCCACCTGACGGTGTGTGGCGGAGGGTACCTTGAGTACCTCTATCGGTTCTCCCTTCTATTCCAGTCTCGAATTGTTCGTGGAAAGAAAGATTGTCGGTATGCCTCTGTGTGGGCTCTCATCTCTCTGATATTATCCTCATTGTCTCTTCGCAAGATATACGTAGGAGGGAGCAATATACTGTTGACTCCTAGGTGAAGTGTCTATACCAGAGCATAAATTCCTTGCAAATTTCATTCCGTGTACTCAGTCAGACAGTGACGATGCCTCGCAGACAAGCACGTGAGCAGTATACGCCGGTATCAGCATTTGAGAAACGACGTGTTGTTGGGCTCAAAGATACCGGTTGGAGTGATCGGCGAATCATTCGAAATCTGAATATGAGAGACGCCACTATCCGATCACATTGGCAGGAACGATTGAACCACAGCCGAACACAGCGGCAAGAAGGAAGCGGTCGGCCTAGAGCGGCGACAAAATGTGAGAACCGAGTAATCGTCAGAGAGGTACTCAGAGGCCGATCGTTATCATCGATCCAAAGTGCAGCTGGTGCTTCAGTGACCACAAGGATCATTAACAGGCGGCCCACAGTGAGGGGTTAAGCTCACGACGCCCCTTGCGCCAACAAGCCTGCTCGTGGTGTTGTCGGGCACATTCGGCCTGGAATCTCAATTGCTGGAGTCGAATTGTTTTCAGTGATGAGTCCCGCTTCGAATTTAGCCCCGATGACCAGCGAAGACGTGCCTGGAGACGTCCCAGACAGCGGTGGGGTACCAACACGACTGACGCCCGCCGTACGACCCGACGAGTTGTCGGCCCAGAGTTGTGTTGTGTTGGGTTGATTTTGGGGGATGGGGGGGGGGGGGGGGTGGAAGAGACCAAACAGCGAGGTCATCGGTCTCTTCGGATTAGGGAAGGAAGTCGGCCGTGGCCGGCCGAAGTGGCCGTGCGGTTAAAGGCGCTGCAGTCTGGAACCGCAAGACCGCTACGGTCGCAGGTTCGAATCCTGCCTCGGGCATGGATGTTTGTGATGTCCTTAGCTTAGTTAGGTTTAACTAGTTCTAAGTTCTAGGGGACTAATGACCTCAGCAGTTGAGTCCCATAGTGCTCAGAGCCATTTGAACCAAGTCGGCCGTGCCCTGTCAAAGTAACCATCCCGGCATTTTCCTGAAGCGATTTAGCGAGATCACTGAAAACCTAAACCAGGATGGTCGGACTCGGGATTGAACCGTCGTCCTCCCGAATGCGAGTCCAGTGTGCTAACCACTGCGCCACCTCGCTCCCCGGAGTTGGACCAACCCTCTGGGATGCCATTTCATTTCATAGTACGACCGCTGTGGTTGCCATCTGCAGCACCCTCACAAGAAATTGGTACGACGACGATATCCTACATACCGTTTTGTTCCCCTTCATGGCAAGCCATCCAGGGCTTACATTTTGGCAACATAATGCGTGCCCCCATACGGCAAGAGTTTCTACTGCTTGCCTTCGTGCTTGCCAAAGCCTACCTCGCCCAGCTGAGAACGTGTGGAGCATTATTCGCAGGGTTCCCCAAGCAGGTCAGGATTTTGACAATGTACTGGATAGAATGTGACATGATATACCTCAGGAGGACATCCAACAACCCTATCAATCAATGCCAAGCCGAATAACTGCTTGCACAGGCCCCAGAGTTCGGTGGGGTTGGGTTGGGTTGATTTGGGGGGAAGATACCAAACAGCGAGATCATCGGTCTCATCGGATTAGGGAAGGAAGTCGGCCGTGCCCTGTCAAAGTAACAATCCCGGCATTTGCCTGAAGCGATATAGGGAAATCACGGAAAACCTAAACCAGGATGGTCGGACTCGGGATTGAACCGTCGTCCTCCCGAATGCGAGTCCAGTGTGCTAACCACTGCGCCACCTCGCTCCCCAGAGTTGGACGAACGCTTCACTGACTTGCTCAATGCGTGTAGCTCTTTCTCTTGAATAAATCATCCACTTGTCTTGGAACTGTAATCATTCGTTCGTCTGAACATGAGCATCCCATCTACGATGTCCGTCTCATTCGGATAAGTTCTTCGTGGTGCGTGGATTTCTGTCTTAAGAGTGTACCACTGAAAGTGGGACATTTTTTTTAGGGATACCTTGTACTGTTCATCCGTTGTTGCTTTAAGGTGCAGTTTTCAGTCGCGCCCGCCGCCGTTCCGAAAGACAGCCGCTGCTTCTTCGGCAGGATTGCCGGAAAAGCGGCAGGTCATGTCGCGCTGGAGCTGTAGCGCTCTCTCTTCTGGTTATCTGCCGCCAAGCGGGCTGACAAGGGAGATAACCCCGCCCCACTCCCCCCCCCCTCTCTCTGTCTCTCTCTCTCTTCCCAGGTTTCACCGCGGCAACCCTTCATCACAGCGGCTCTCTTTGAACTCTCACGGTCCCTGGCGCACAACCGTCCATCCCTGGGATCTCAGCGTCGGAGAGATTTGCATCGTTTTTCTCCTTCGTTTCCTTCAAGTCTCTTCCGTTAGCCGGTTTGTATCTACTGGAACAAAAAATTATACCGTGCACAAACTGTAGTTTCCACTGAAAGATTTCACCCCAAGTCTGGCAGAATATCAGCTCTTGTATAACGCTACTCAGTGGCAGAAAACGAGTGTCTTCTTCTACAAAATTCCCAGAAATTTGTCTACTTCGGATGTAGATTTAACGTTAGGACGTCTTTCCGGAAGGTTTTTATCCGAACTGCAGCACTGCATGGAAATTAAATGTGGAGACGATAAACAGTTCAGATAAGAACAGACTGCAAGGTTTTGAAACATAGTACTACAAAGAATGCAGAAGATCAGATGGGTATTCCGCGTAACTACTAAATTAGACTAAAAGAAAAAAATCGACAGAGATGGCACACCAGCCACCATGGATGGAACTATTTGGTAATGAAGTGTGTGTGTGTGTGTGTGTGTGTGTGTGTGTGTGTGTGTGAGAGAGAGAGAGAGAGAGAGAGAGAGAGAGAGAGAGAGAGAGAAAGAGAGAGAGAGAGAGAGGGGGGGGGTGAGGAGAGGGAAGGCATTGTGCAATGACCAGACTTAAGTGAATATAGATCCCAGTGGTTATGGTTGAAATTGAAGAAGCTTGCACGGGAGAGCTGCTTCGAGCCAGACTTCCGACTGAAGACCACAACATACAGATTCCTGAGATTAGATCTCGAAAGATAATAAAATTCTGGGACGTGCACATTCTTCCCTCTGTTCTAAAATCTACACGCAAACGAATATGAAATCGAATTGTCGCCGATCGTGAAGCTGATGTAAGAATCGGTGAAACTGTAATAAATTAGTACCGGTATGCAAATGATTCCGGCATAATTGCAGTTCTCAGTATTAGTATTCAGTCCTTACTGCGAAAAGAACTGACATCACAGAAATCAGGTGGGACGTTAATACCAGTGTTCCAAAGAAAAAAATTAAACAGCAGTTATTAGTAGGAGGAGCTATTATCACACACATCCATGCCTGAGGCAGGATTCGAACCTGCGACGTAGCAGTCGCGCGGTTCCGGACTGAAGCACCTAGAACCTCTCGGTTACCGCGGCCGGCTATCACAGTCAGCTGCCAGATAATCGAGACAGGGAATTCCTTGCAGCATCCAGACTGTAGTATAAGTCAGAAATACCCCGGATAAAATGTATTTAAAAGAGCTATCTTCTGGATTAATTGATTAGACTGCGGGATAATCGAGATGCGGAATTCTTTAAAGCACTACTTAAGAACATCGACGTCTTGTGGCCAGAGCACAAACTTATCGTCAACATAACGATAAAATGAAGATGGGTGAAATGGAGCCAAATTTACCTCACAATCCTCAAAACGATCCCTGTAGAAATATTCCACTGATGGGAACTATGGGAACCCCTTAGCCATTTTGTAAGTTTTTTTTAAAATGTATTTATTTATTTATTTATTTAGTGCTTATTTTGCCTTAAGCCTAACGGTCCTCTCTTACATCTGACCAGAAACAACACATACCAAAGATATTACAAAAACATTCACAATAATAATAATAATAATTGACACTAATAATAACAACAATAATAATTGTAACAGTGAAGTGCATTAAGAATGATACAGATTAGTTTAGCACATCTGAAGCGACGCTTAGTATCATCAGAAGCAGAAGCAATAAAGAAAGAGGAGAAGATTGAAATGACAGCGACAGTGCCTGTTAGGAAAGAGAAGAATTTAAATATATTATTCTCTTGATAATGGGCAGAGAAAAGTTTCTGGGTGGGGGGGATAGACGAGAGTGAGTTGCAGACTAGTATATGGAAGAGACGGCTATTGTGACGCAAGTTCGGCCGTTACCTGCCTTCTGAAGTCTAGAAAGAACACAATGTCTCTGGTGTTTTGAGGAAGATGGTGCCAATGTCGGGTACTTGATACAGAAAATGATTTATAGAACGTGTCAGTGTGAAATGATGGTACAGCGAAGATTTTACTTTGTGAGAACGAGTATTTCTGCTATGCTGTTCAGATAGTAGTGTAAGATTTGACGATAAATAAGTCGGAGTGCATTGATTGGCAAGACGATATGGCAAACATTGAACATGATAGTCTCTAAGTTTTTCGGCACGCAGCAGTGACAATTGATCGTAGGCAGGGGTGATATGGTTGAAATAGCGTACGTCACAAATGTATGGTACACAAGCATTCATCGCCAGTTCTAGCTCGTGTGAACTTGCGTATGAAAGTCCAGGGAGAATAGCGTCACTGTAGTCAGTTATGGAGAATATTAGTAACTCTACGAGGTTCTTTTAAAGCTCGAAAGAAAATCCTTCTTTATACACTTGCTTAATATCGTGTAGGGCCCCAGCGAACACGCAGAAATGCCGCAACACCACTCCGCACGAACACGACTCACGTCTGAAGTAGTGCTGGAGATAACTGACACCATGAATCCTGCAGGGCTATCTATAAATCCGTAAGAGTACGAGGGGGTGGAGATCTCTTCTGAACAGCACGTTGCAAAGCACCCCAGATATGCACAATAATGTTCATGCCTGCGAAATCTGGTGGCCAGCGGAAGTGCTTAAACTCAGAAAAGTGTTCCTGGAGCCACTCTGTAACAATTTTCCCTTCTGGAACTGCCCAAGTCCGTCGGAATCCACAATGGACATGAATGGATGCAGGTGATCAGACAGGATGATTACGTGTGTGTCACCTGTCAGAGTCGTAAGTAGGCTTGTCAGAGGTCCCATATCACTCCAACTACACACGCCATTAGAGAGCCTCCATCAACTTGAACAGTCCACTGCTGACATGCAGGATCCATGTATGCTTGAGGGGTCTCCGTACACGTTAACGTTCATCCGCTCGATACAATCTGAAGTGAGACTCGTCCGACCAGGCAACATGTTTCCAATCATCAACAGTCCAATGTCGGTGTTGACGAGCCCAGGCGAGGTGTAAAGCTTTGTGTTGTGCAGTCATCAATGGTACACGAGTTAGCCTTCGGCTCGGAAAGGTCTTTTCGGTGATGTTTCGTTGAATGGTTCGCACGCTGACACTCGTTGATGCCCCAGCATTGACATACGCAGCAATTTGCTGAAGGGTTGAACTTCTGTCACGTTGAACGATTCTCTTCAGTCGTCGTCGGTCCTGTTCTTGCAGGATCTTTTACCGGCCGCAGCGATGTCGGAGATTTGATGTTTCACCGGATTCCTGATATTTTCGTTACACACGTGGAATGGTGGTACGGGAAATTCCCCACTTCATCGCTACCTCGGAGATGCTGTGTCCCATCACTCGTGCGCCAATTATAACACCATGTTAAAACTCACTTATCTCTTGATAACCTGCCATTGTAGCAGCAGTAGCCGATCTAATAACTGCACCAGATACTTCTTGCCTTTTATGGGCACTGCCGACCACAGCGCCGTGTTCTGCCTGTTCTCGTGTCTCTGTATTTGAATACGCGTGCCTATACCAGTTTCTGCAGTGAGTGAAGTAAAGCTGACACTTTCGTACAAACTGCAGTTACGTGTTCAGTCCAGAATAACTGATGGTCCAGAAGTATCCACAAGTTCTTTGCTGAAGAAAGAAGGTTATTTCTGTGCCGTTTGGCATTAAAGGTGGAAAGACACACTGAACATTTTTTGTGAACGACCAGTATTGCTTGGTTTTAGATGGGTTAGCTTTCAAACCTGTATTCTGATTCCATTAGGATAAGACAAGTAAATTGCATTTACATGGTGGATGGCTGTGCACAAGTGTGTCGGACTTCCACTTCGACATAACCGAAAGACGCCAGCGTACGGGTGATAAAATGCAGAGGGAGAGAATATTTGACACATCATTAACATATAATGAGGACAGTAATGGGCCCAATACTGCACCTTGTGGGATCCCTAATACTACATTCTAGAGATCGGTCGTTCCCAAAAAAACGGGTCCAAAGAAACGGCTCATCAAGATGAACAGAACGAGCGAGGAACGAATTCTAAGGAACGGTCTTTCATAGTTCACTTCGGTCGCGGCTTTCTACTTATAGTTCCCGGGAACGGGAAAATGGTCGGTCTCGTTCCCGCAACGGCACGTCGGCCGGTCTCGCTCCAGCCATTGTCGCGTTCTCGTCTGTCTCGGTGTCGGTCTCGCTCGACCTTCTTCGCATGGCCTATCGTCGCAGTTCCACTGCCGACTGCTCGTAGTTAGTTCAGCATCGAGTTGTTGTTCGTTTCGCTCGCTCCGCACGCCAATGCTAGATCTGTTTCATATCTTTTTTGAACTCTGAACTTCTCGTTCTTTTCGTATTCTATTCAGCGTCCACGACCGGTAATTAAAATGTTTTTTATAATTACGTAAATTACATAAAAATACGTGGTATGTAATACATACATCTTTTCAGGTAACAAAACAGCATACCAGCTTACTTCACTATTTCGATAAAGAACAGAGGAAATACCTGTAAAAAGGAAGATTTTTTTGTTGTTACACATGCAAAGGAAGACGGCACGGCACACAAGAGTGGCCATTTTCCGTCTTTTTTTGATGCAAGGTAAAAGAGCATGTTCATTGTTATGGAAGGCAGATCGACTTACAACCAAATGAAGTCCGCGCTCCACAATCGAGTGTCTGGTGTCACATTTTGTAAAGAAAATATGGTAACTTCTACAATATTTTTTCATTGGTACAGGGTGGCGCAGGAAAAATCGTCCCCGAGTACTAGACTGCTCATTGTCGCCCACCAATCATCATCTATTGTTTCGAAGTTGTTGTTTGCATTAGCTTATTTGTTATTTCTTCACTGCCTAATTATTACATGTTCATCCATTCTGCTCGCAGCGGTCAACAAATCGTGCGTAATTGGCGAGCAGTCTATACTCGGGGCCGGTTATTCGTGCACCACCTTATATTACACTCCTGGAAATTGAAATAAGAACACCGTGAATTCATTGTCCCAGGAAGGGGAAACTTTATTGACACATTCCTGGGGTCAGATACATCACATGATCACACTGACAGAACCACAGGCACATAGACACAGGCAACAGAGCATGCACAATGTCGGCACTAGTACAGCGTATATCCACCTTTCGCAGCAATGCAGGCTGCTATTCTCCCATGGAGACGATCGTAGAGATGCTGGATGTAGTCCTGTGGAACGGCTTGCCATGCCATTTCCACCTGGCGCCTCAGTTGGACCAGCGTTCGTGCTGGACGTGCAGACCGCGTTAGACGACGCTTCATCCAGTCCCAAACATGCTCAATGGGGGACAGATCCGGAGATCTTGCTGGCCAGGGTAGTTGACTTACACCTTCTAGAGCACGTTGGGTGGCACGGGATACATGCGGACGTGCATTGTCCTGTTGGAACAGCAAGTTCCCTTGCCGGTCTAGGAATGGTAGAACGATGGGTTCGATGACGGTTTGGATGTACCGTGCACTATTCAGTGTCCCCTCGACGATCACCAGTGGTGTACGGCCAGTGTAGGAGATCGCTCCCCACACCATGATGCCGGGTGTTGGCCCTGTGTGCCTCGGTCGTATGCAGTCCTGATTGTGGCGCTCACCTGCACGGCGCCAAACACGCATACGACCATCATTGGCACCAAGGCAGAAGCGACTCTCATCGCTGAAGACGACACGTCTCCATTCGTCCCTCCATTCACGCCTGTCGCGACACCACTGGAGGCGGGCTGCACGATGTTGGGTCGTGAGCGGAAGACGGCCTAACGGTGTGCGGGACCGTGGCCCAGCTTCATGGAGACGGTTGCGAATGGTCCTCGCCGATACCCCAGGAGCAACAGTGTCCCTAATTTGCTGGGAAGTGGCGGTGCGGTCCCCTACGGCACTGCGTAGGATCCTACGGTCTTGGCGTGCATCCGTGCGTCGCTGCGGTCCGGTCCCAGGTCGACGGGCACGTGCACCTTCCGCCGACCACTGGCGACAACATCGATGTACTGTGGAGACCTCACGCCCCACGTGTTGAGCAATTCGGCGGTACGTCCACCCGGCCTCCCGCATGCCCACTATACGCCCTCGCTCAAAGTCCGTCAACT
Source organism: Schistocerca serialis cubense (assembly GCF_023864345.2). NCBI lineage: Eukaryota > Metazoa > Arthropoda > Insecta > Orthoptera > Acrididae > Schistocerca > Schistocerca serialis. The sequence continues at coordinate 380,898,027 of NC_064638.1, read as the reverse complement.
GCACATACGGTTCACGTCCACGCTGTCGCGGCATGCTACCAGTGTTAAAGACTGCGATGGAGCTCCGTATGCCACGGCAAACTGGCTGACACTGACGGCGGCGGTGCACAAATGCTGCGCAGCTAGCGCCATTCGACGGCCAACACCGCGGTTCCTGGTGTGTCCGCTGTGCCGTGCGTGTGATGATTGCTTGTACAGCCCTCTCGCAATGTCCGGAGCAAGTATGGTGGGTCTGACACACTGGTGTCAATGTGTTCTTTTTTCCATTTCCAGGAGTGTATTTCACTGCAACCAGCCACATAACGCCACAGTTGGCTAAACGAGAGGTTTTGCAGAATCACGAAAATTACAAGTATGTGAGAACTCTGTTATGAATAAAAACTCTGTACTCCAGGAGGGAGGTAGGTGCCCCTCTTGGCGCCTTCCATCTTCAGTCACCTATGCTACTAATTTTCAATTTTTGATAAGAACCATATACCAAGCACAAATGAACGGTGAACGAGTAAAAACGAACTGTTCCCAAAAAAGAGCAATCACCAGTGAACTAGTTCCGAAGGGTGAACGAGTTTGCCCATCTCTACTACATTCCTCCAGCGTGGCCGTATTGTTCGAGTCATTGCACACAGTTGGCGGAATGTATGGTATGAGTGAATATTTTTAAAACACTCGGAGAAATTTTTTGCAAGAAGTAGATTGTCGTGTCATGGAACGTTTTGAGGGCGTTAATTAAATAAATGAGGAAGAACTCGAACGAAGTGCAATTATTCTGTAATGAGCCACCGGGGACAACGAGTCCCCAACAACAAAACGGTCAGAAAATGTCCCTGAACAATCTTAGAAATATCCTGCATAAATGTTCGTGCTGCGAGACGACACTTGGGTGTATACGTGATGCCTCTTCGATAGTTTGCGAGGAACGGGTTGGGCCGCTACTGTATACAACGGACGTGCGCAGGGATAATGAATCTCGCAGCAGATGACGACCCAGGAACTGCTAGAACGCCATCTGTCAGATGAAAGCTCTATCGGTACGGTAAGACTCTGAGCTCGTGCTGAAACGCGCAAAAGCAGTGGCGCGTTACTGAATGCTGTTTTGAGTGCGGCAATCGCCAATCCCGGCTGCCGGCAGGGAACGGTCGGAACTAATCAACGTTACTCTTTTGTTCGAGGGCGCCAGGTGTAGTCCGCTAAGCACTCGGCCTGCACGTGCGAGGCTCTCTGTTCGCAAGAAACGCGGCGCGAGAAAGCCGCACCCGCGGGCATCGGCGTACAAAGAGCGCACGCGGTAACGGCGAATTACTGCCCGCCACGGTCCGAAAGCACGGTGTGACGACAGTTCCCGCAGTTATTACCCGCGACGTCCGCGGGCGAGCGCTGCCGCACTAGGGCGCCTTGTGACTGTAAACGGGGCTACTACATTGTAAAAGTAAAATGGCGATCACCGCGAGGCTTTCTCTGTGGAGCACTTGTTCCAGAAGTCATTTGGCGGCTACTTATACGGCGGTACTTTGCTCTGGATTCGTGAAGACAACACCTTGTCAGCACCTGAAGGTTCACGTGCAGACCAAGGTGTGTGAGACGTTTTGACGCCTATGAATCTGCACAAGTGTTCCAAAATAAAAATCCTCACCCGACATCTGAAGACATTGTGACACTACTGTCAAAATTTTTTCGCCCACTATTTTACAGTCACGTTTTTTGGCACTAGAAACGTATATTTCGAGAGGAATACGCACGCCCTCTTAGCAGTTCAGGTGGGCCCTGCTACGGTCTGGGGCATCAGCCGGGCGGGGTGGTCGAGCGGTTCTAAGCGCTACAGTCTGCAACCGCGTGACCGCTACGGTCGCAGGTTCGAATCCTGCCTCGGGGATGGATGTGTGTGATGTCCTTAGCTATATATACGAAGATAGTAACTTGTTCTCGAAAGAACAGCTACTGTTGATGGCCGTGCAGCTTTTCCCTGGAATAAATGATGACTAACTGAAAAACTCAGATGCTGACAGGGGTTGTTGATATACCTCGATGTGGACAGCTTACATGGCAGACGCTCTATCCATCTGAGCCACCGAGGACACAGATGAATAGCACGACTGCAGGGACTTATCCCTTGCACGCTTCCCGCGAGTCTCACATTCCCAACTGTCCACAATTCTACATATGTAGTGTACCTTATAGACATTTGCCCAACCACTCATTACTCGCGCACGCTTTGGCGATTCCCGTAAGAGTTTGGGCAACCTGTGCGCATTCGCACAGACGAAGGTCAATGGCTGGGTAGCCTTTTAACTATATATACGAAGGTAGTAACTTGTTCTCGAAAGAACAGCTACTGTTGATGACCGTGCAGCTTTTCCCTGGAATAAATGATGACTAACTGTAAACCTCAGCTGCTGACAGGTACAATACATATACAGAACTGTGGACAGTTGGGAATGTGAGTCTCGCGGGAAGCGTGCAAGGGATAAGTCCCTGCAGTCGCGCTATTCATCTGTGTCGTCGGTGGCTCAGATGGATAGAGCGTCTGCCATGTAAGCAGGAGATCCCGGGTTCGAGTCCCGGTCGGAGCACACATTTTCAGCTGTCCACATCGAGGTATATCAACAACACCTGTCAGCAGTTGGGGTTTTCAGTTAGTCATGATGTCCTTAGGTTAGTTAGGTTTAAGTAGTTCTAAGTCTAGGGGACTGATGACCTTAGATGTTAAGTCCCATAGTGCTTAGAGCTATCTGAACCATTTTAGAGCCCGCCTGCTGGACAGTGAACGCCGCACCCGCCATGCCATCACTTTGGCATAATCTGAGCACGACATATTTGCATTTCTGAACTAATTTCAAAGGCGGTGCTGCTCGGCTATAATGGGAACGTCGGTTCCATTTTGCTCCAAATATTTGATTTATCCAACGAGGTAGTGTCGTGGTACCGACCGCATGGCGGCTACGGGATGACCAATCAAAGTAACACTGCTTCCGCCCAGTGCCAACATCGCGATGGTAAAATGGGTCTTTTAAAGTGGGAAGTTAATTGTCCTTTCTCCCATTTCTAGTAAATTTTGTTACATTTGTTGTCCGCCACGTTGGGGACAGCCTGGAGTCGTCACCTTAACGTTGACTTTTTGAAAGGCTGCAAGTTGAGTAGGAGGAATTAATTTTTTGTCCATTCGGGGACGGACCATCTGAGGAATCACGACCTGATAGCTCTTTGTCGCTTTTGGCACATTTTGCTTATCTTGAGAAGGTGTGAGTTTTTGTAAGCCACAGTAGGACGGTCTGTAATCTGAGCAACTCACTTCTCATATGCTTCGGGTACACAACCAGAGTTTCTTCACCGTGTATCCGCGAGCGGCACAGATCGGGATATCTTCGTGCTTCCATTCTCCATGCAGTCTTCCTTTCATTTGGTAACTCCCACAGTGTTGGCATCAGTTTTGTTAACATGATTTCTTTACTAATTTATTCTTTGCTGAGTGTGACTTGGTACACTTTGCTAAGGATAGGTAGGCTACAGAATAGTTTTGCAACTGTTGTCATAGGAAAGCTGAACAGGAGCAGAGATGATTAGGGAACAAGTTAACACAACAAACAGAAGATTTACATGATTTCTATTTCTCCAAGTGTACGAAGACTCTTTACAAATAACGCAACAAGAAACAGATTCCAGCTATCGCAAAGTCGCCAAGGATTAGGGTGCCTGAACAAAGGACGAACCATGGTGTCGGTACCGAAGTGGCTCCGAGAGCGAGTGGGGTGAGTCGTTTCTGTCGGCCGTCCTACAGCAGGGGGCGCTTGCAGTTCCGAGCCGCTGGAAGTGTGGCTCAGGGGGCACGCACCATTGGGTCCGACAGATCCCGTGCGACCGCTATCGGCGTGAGACAGAGACTTGCTGTACTACTGTGATACACCGATAGAGTGGTATGGATACGTGATACCACATTCTTGTTTCTAGATAACAACTGATTAACCTTTGTGAAACTTACGGATAAATAAAGTTCTGTTAAAGGTAGACATCATGACCTTTCATCTACATCTACATGGATACTTTGCAAATCACATTTAAGTGCCTGGCAGAGGGTTCATCGAACCACCTTCACAATTCTCTATTATTCCAATGTCCTACAGCGCGCGGGAAGAATGAACACCTATATCTTTCCGTACGAGCTCTGATTTCCCTTATTTTATCTTGGTGATCGTTCCTCCCTATGTAGGTCGGTGTCAACAAAATATTTTCACATTCGGTGGAGAAAGTTGGTGATTGGAATTTCGTGAGAAGATTCCGTCGCAACGCCTTTCTTTTAACGATGTCCATCCCAAATCCAGTATCATTTCTGTGACACTCTCTCCCATATTTCGCGCTAATACAAAACGTGCTGCCTTTCTTTGAACTTTTTCGATGTACTCAGTCAGTCCTATCTGGTAAGGATCCCACACCGCGCAACAGTATTCTACAAGAGGGCGGACAAGCGTAGTGTAGGCAGTCTCCTTAGTAAGTCTGTTACATTTTCTAAGTGTCCTGCCAATAAAACGCAGTCTTTGGTTAGCCTGCCCCACAACATTTTCTATGTGTTCCTTCCAATTTAAATTGCTCGTAAATGTAATACCTAGGTATTTAGTTGAATTTACGACTTTCAGATTAGACTGATTTATCGTGTAACCGAAGTTTAACGCTTTCCTTTTAGCATTAAAAAATAAATATAACTTTGTGTACTAACAAGTTGTACTTTGCTGCATTGGCAGTGTCCTTTGCATACAGCGGCCAGATTAGATGATATGTTATTGATTATTCCTTTTTGTAATAGCAGTGAGCATAGCACTCTGCTCGACATCACTAGGACACTTAACTTTTCGACGTAATTCGCCTTACGGCAACAGTTCTTCAAAACTGTTTATGCGCTCTTGTACTCTACGTTAAGTCATCCTAATGAGAGACCTGAACGTTAAAAGTACGTAGGCCTATTCGTAAAATTATGTTCACTTTCGTTCAAGATAATTTTACAATGATGAACCGAAATACTTTGGCCATTTACTGTCGTGTTGGTCCAATTTTCGAACGAAATACTGTACCGATTCTGAGAGGCAAGGATTGGCTAGTCCCTACCAGGTTTCTGGAGGTGTATGGCACCAGATGCCTACGAACATGTCAAACAATTCCCGTAAATTACGGGTCAGTGGTTTGTGAGCGGAGAGCTAGCGCCAGATAACGGCCCAGATATACTCATCGGTTTGTATCAGATGAATCTGGTGGCAAGCCATCAACGTTAGTTCACTATCATGCCCCTGAAACCACTATAGCATGATTCTAGCTGTGTAACACGGACAATTATGGTGTTAGAAGGTACCATTGTTGTCGGGTCAGACATCCATCCTGAAGGGATGCACACCATCCGCAATAATGTTAACGTAGTGCACAGTTATCATGGCGCTTTTGATTACCATCACAGTTCCTACTGTCGCCCAGATGTATGTCTCCCATAGTGAAGTACCAACCCCAAGGGCCTGCGTTCTACGGCCGGTGCTTGTTTTGAGCAACCAGTCGCCTGGATGACGGCGTGTCGATAGGCGATAATCGACCTGTTTTAACAAGAAACGTGAATGAGTCGAATCTCGGTGGTCCCATACCCTTTGCAGTCGTAATTGGCGATGACGTCGGCTCCACATGAGAACATGTAGGAATCGTCTGTTGCGCAGCCCCATTTCAAGCAAGCTGCACTGTGTGCTCCGAAACGATTATGGCAGCAACAGCATAAGGCCGGGAACACACTTGGCGTTTTTGTCCGATCGGAATTTTTACCGTCGCCGCTCTAACATTAATGTAGCCCTTACACACTGAGTGGTAAAAATATCGACGCTACATCAGTCGATCACTGACCACCGTGCAACAAGTGTCTATTTAATTGTCGTTTTATCATATTATAAATAGTGCTGTGTACAACATGACTAGAGAACAACTTCTGGCATTATTGTTATATCGTCGATTGACGAGGAAGCGAAAAAATAGACTTATTTGCGTTCATCCGATTAATGAAAGGAGAGAGGATGTTGGAGCCTACTACACTTTGTTTCCTGATTTAAGAAACGACGAAGAAAAGTTTTTCAATAATTTTAGGATACCAGTTGTCGAGACATTGCGCTCGTACTCACTTGACTGTTGAAAAGAGGATATTTAACTACAGACTGTGTAGAGCAAGAAGGACGTAGAGTGCGCTTTCGGAATACTCGGTAACAAATGGCGAATTTTTCATCGTCCCTTGAATGTACAACTTGATTTTGCTACTGATATTGTCAAGGCCTGTATTATCCTTCACAATTATGTTAGAGACAGAGATGGGTACGTAGCTAAGGATGCTACGTCAATTACAGGACTTAGAAAACATCCGAATAGCGTGCAGTTCAAGAGTAGGTTTGAAAGCCAACAACGTGAGAAACTTTCTGTGCAAGTACTTCGTGTCAAGTGTTGAAGCATTCCCTGGCAGGTGTCAAAGATCTGAGGACCAGATACGTGAAACCAGGAAACATAAGCATAGCCACATACATTGTGGACAGATTTGATATCGTTTGGCATAAAAAATAACTCCAGTCTCACTTATTAGTACAATTCGACATATAACAGGTAATATGTAAACTGGAACTATAAAAATGTAAAATAAATGCAAAGATATGAAAATTAATTGAAAGACTATTAATTATTAGTTGAAATGCTATTTAATTGACGTTAATAGTCTTACATCTATTTAATATAATAGAAATTATTTGTTAATTACTTTTATTACTTTTGCTTCGGCGACATTTCGAAATTGAGAATGTCTTTATCAAGTCTTGTCTTAAACAATGATGATAATGTAATTTATTCATTACTGCTATGACAGTCCCCTTATCTGCTGGTGTTATTATAAGATCTTTGTTGTTTTGTAATTATGCTTTAGTGTCTTGTTTTCCCTTCTGTATAATGTACAGCGTTTTTTATTTATTTTTACGATTTTGATTCTTTGCATTTGTTAGTAATTTTAAAATTGCAAATAAAAAATAAATTTAAGACTGTTAAGGACAATTCAATAACATTATAAAATAAATAGATAAAATTATTTGTACTTACCAAAGTCATTCCTTTCGCTGTCTTCCAGCTTATCAAAATCATTCCTAAGTTGAAGACAAACTTCGTGCCACGCACTCCATGTGGCGTTCCTATCTTTAAAAATGTCCAAGGTTTTGTCCCAGAGCACAGGCCATTCTTGTACAAAATGAATTAATAACTTATTGTCGATTACAACCACTTCGCCCATGATTCACACCACTACGCCAGGTTTTAAATTGTAGGACATTTCCAGGGGCAGATGTGGACTCCGACCACAATCTATTGGTTATGAACTGTAGATTAAAACTGAAGAAACTGCAAAAAGGTGGGAATTTAAGGAGATGGGACCTGGATAAACTGACTAAACCAGGGGTTGTACAGAGTTTCAGGGACAGCATCAGGGAACAATTGACAGGAATGGGGGAAAGAAATACAGTAGAAGACGAATGGGTAGCTCTGAGGGATGAAGTAGTGAAGGCAGCTGAGGATCAAGTAGGTAGAAAGACGAGGGCTAGTAGAAATCCTTGGGTAACAGAAGAAATATTGAATTTAATTGATGAAAGGAGAAAATATAAAAATGCAGTAAATGAATCAGGCAAAAAGGAATACAAATGTCTCAAAAATGAAGTGCAAAATGGCTAAGCAGGCATGGCTAGAGGACAAATGTAAGGATGTAGAGGCTTATCTCACTAGGGGTAAGACAGATACTGCCTACAGGAAAATTAAAGAGACCTTTGGAGAGAAGAGAACCACTTGTATGAGTATCAAGAGCTCAGATGGCAACCCAGTTCTAAGCAAAGAAGGGAAGGCAGAAAGGTGGAAGGAGTATATAGAGGGTCTATACAAGGGCAATGTACTTGAGGACAATGTTATGGAAATGGAAGAGGATGTAGATGGAGATGAAATGGGAGATACGATACTGCGTGAAGAGTTTGACAGAGCACTGAAAGACCTGAGTCGAAACAAGGCCCCGGTAGTAGACAACATTCCATTAGAACTACTGACGGCCTTGGGAGAGCCAGTCCTGACAAAACTCTACCATCTGGTGAGCAAGATGTACGAGACAGGCGAAATACCCTCAGACTTCAAGACGAATATAATAATTCCAATCCCAAAGAAAGCAGGTGTTGACAGATGTGAAAATTACCGAACTATCAGTTTAATAAGTCACAGCTGCAAAATACTAACACGAATTCCTTACAGACGAATGGAGAAACTGGTAGAAGCCGACCTCGGGGAAGATCAGTTTGGATTCCGTAGAAATGTTGGAATACGTGAGACAATACTGACCTTACGACTTATCTTAGAAGAAAGATTAAGGAAAGGCAAACCTACGTTTCTAGCATTTGTAGACTTAGAGAAAGCTTTTGACAATGTTGAATGGAATACTCTCTTTCAAATTCTAAAGGTGGCAGGGGTAAAATACAGGGAGCGAAAGGCTATTTACAATTTGTACAGAAACCAGATGGCAGTTAGAAGAGTCGAGGGACATGAAAGGGAAGCAGTGGTTGGGAAGGGAGTGAGACAGGGTTGTAGCCTCTCCCCAATGTTATTCAATCTGTATATTGAGCAAGCAGTAAAGGAAACAAAAGAAAAGTTCGGAATAGGTATTGAAGTCCAGGGAGGAGAAATAAAAACTTTGAGTTTCGCCGATGACATTGCAATTCTGTCAGAGACAGCACAGGACTTGGAAGAGCAGTTGAACGGAATGGACAGTGTCTTGAAAAGAGGGTATAAGATAAACATCAACAAAAGCAAAACTAGGATAATGGAATGTAGTCGAATTAAGTCGGTTGATGCTGAGGGAGTTCGATTAGGAAATGAGACACTTAAAGTAGTAAAGGATTTTTGCTATTTGGGGAGCAAAATAACTGATGATGGTCGAAGTAGAGAGGATATAAAATGTAGACTGGTAATGGCAAGGAAAGCGTTTCTGAAGAAGAGAAATTTGTTAACATCGAGTATAGATTTAAGTGTCAGGAAGTCGTTTCTGAAAGTATTTGTACGGAGTGTAACCATGTATGGAAGTGAAACATGGACAATAAATAGTTTGGACAAGAAGAGAATAGAAGCTTTCGAAATGTGGTGTTACAGAAGAATGTTGAAGATTAGGTGGGTAGATCACGTAACTAATGAGGAGGTATTGAATAGGATTGGGGAGAAGAGAAGTTTGTGGCACAACTTGACTAGAAGAAGGGATCGGTTGGTAGGGCATATTCTGAGGCATCAAGGGATCACAAATTTAGCATTGGAGGGCAGCGTGGAGGGTAAAAATCATAGAGGGAGACCAATAGAAGAATACACTAAGCAGATTCAGAAGGATGTAGGTTGCAGTAAGTACTGGGAGATGAAGAAGCTTGCACAGAATAGAGTAGCATGGAGAGCTGCATCAAACCAGTCTCAGGACCGAAGACCACAACAACAACAACAACAACGCCACTCCCAACGCGTACACAACAGCGGTCGGCGGCAGACTGGACGATGAGTGTGTAACCGCGCATTTAGTCACGTAGGCCACCATTTCGGCGGAGACGGTAAAAAACCCGTCGATTCTAGTGGCAATGGGCGGCGGCATTGCTGCCGTCGGCGTTAAATAATCCGATCGTCCAGTTTTCCACACAATGTGTACGTCGCAATACTATCCTACGCGCCACTGCAGGTACGGCGGCGAAGGTAAAAATTTCGATCGGACAAAAACGCCAAGTGTGTTCCCGGCCGTCTGACGTGCCACATAACGTTGCCTATACTGCTTTATATTCTGTGATGAAGTATGGACGTCGAACACCTTGACGCCTACCAGTGTTTTCACTGTCCTCGAAGCATTTTCCACAGATGCTTAAAAAAAAAAAAAAAAAAAAAAAAAAGTTCAAATGGCTCTAAGCACTATGGGACTTAACATCGGAGGTCATAAGTTCCCTAGACTTAGAACTACTTAAACCTAACTAACTTAAGGGCATCACACACATCCATGCCCGAGGCAGGATTCGAACCTGCGACCGTAGCAGCAGCGCGGTTTCCGGTCTGAAGCGCCTAGAACCGCTCGGCTACAACGAGCCGGCTCATTTATTGCGCCAAGAGTGAAGTGTGAAGCAATTGGTGTTACGGTATGGGGTGTTTTTCGTGGTTAGGGCGTGGTTCCTTTATTGCGCTTAAGACCGCGCTAAATGGGAAAGGATATGAATACATTTTACAGCATTTCGTACTGCGCACAGTAAAGGAACAGTTCAGAGGCGATGACTGTTTTTATCAGCATGACAACGCACCCGTTATAAAGAAGCATCTGTGATGTTTGTAGGCAGCAACATTCCTGAAATGGGCTGGCCTGCCCAGCGTCCCAACCTGAGCCCAATGCAACACCTTTGTGTTGAGTTAGAACGTCAACTTCGCTCCAGACCCCAGCACACAACAGCACTAACATCTCTGGTTTCGCCTCTTGAGGAAGAATGGGCTTTCATTCCTCCACAAAGATTCAGCACGTCTCTGAAAATATCCCCAGCAAAGTTCAAGCTCTTATAAAGGCGAAGGGTCAAGACATCCCATATTAACGTCCACTAATTTGTGTCCGGTTGGTTTTGACTAGAAAGTTCATAAGACTGGTTTGCTGTGGAGCTGGACTGGAGAAGCGCTGCAGAGCGCGCTACCAATGAAGTAGTACTATTCAAAGAGAACTGCAAAAGAGAGCTGCTACCTTCCGTCAAATTGCAGGGACACGTGTCTCTGAGCGAGAACTAAGAAACTAAACACATTAGTTTGAAATCCGAGACGGCCGTTGTGGCCGAGCGGTTCTAGGCGCTTCAGTCCGGAACCGTGCTGCTGCTACGGTCGCAGGTTCGAATCCTGCCTCGGGCATGGATGTGTGTGATGTCCTTAAGTTAGTTAGGTTTAAGTAATTCTAAGTTTAGGGGACTGATGACCTCAGATGTTAAGTCCCATAGTGCTCAGAGCCATTTGAAATGTGAAATTGAGTCGTCGAGAGTACGCAGATGGAATACTTGGCTTTGGAATTAATTAAACTATACTGGCTCCAGAAATGTCAGACGACACTACTGTATTGCTGAAGATCGGCAGGTGTTGTACATATGACGGTGCAATGTGTGTATTAGTAGTAGTAGTAGTAGTAGTAGTAGTAGTGGAAAACGAAGGAGGAGGAGGAGGAGGAGGAGGAGGAGGAAGAGGAAAAGAAGAGCTTTGCTTGTACATCGAGGGACGGCCGCCAGCTACGCAAGTATACCGCGTGACACCGCAACCAATGACGTCGTAGTCCCAATTCAGTTCTTTCTGTGACGTTAAGGAAGAAGTTAAGTTTGGGGTTTAAAGTTCCGGCGACGATGGGGTCTTAGAGACGGAGCAAGGGCTCTGACTTGAGAAAGATATGGAAACCAAGAAAGACAAAAATAAAGATACGTGCGACATTATTGGCTGGGAGACACCAAGGAGTAGGTTCAGCTGGCTCATCGGAAAGAGTTTTCTCCACCCGACCTCAGCGGCCTTTTTTCTGGCGATCTGTCCGAGATGTGTCGTGACAACAGTGAAGTACGGAGGAGGTGGTGTTACCATACAGGGCAGTTTTCCGGGTCCCGTTATTGCACTTCAGGAAATGCCGAATGTGTGAGGATATGAAGACATTTTACACCATTGTGTACTAGAACTGTTGATATTTTAAAAAAATATCGGGAGTCAGATATCTCGATATTTTAAAATGTATCACTGTCGGTTCTCAATACATCGAAAAATGTACCAATACATCGATACAACGACGGAAGAAATATCGACGTACCGGCCTGTAAAAATATCGGCTGTACATTGTAAATATACTGCCGGTTTTAGAGCTGTATATTTAAATAATGATTTATTATTAGATATTCTGAACTTCAAAAAGCCTGCCTGTGCCCTTTGGAGCAAGAAATGATAGGAAAAGATGTACGTTCATGCTTGGCAATAACTACTGTACTAGCTTTAGTAACTGAATGTAAGTGGCACAATAAAAGGTGTCCGATGGGTCCGTCGTTCGGTTTCCTCACATAACGGATTTGTCCTGAACACTTCGTGTCGTTTTCGCTGTTCTTCCGTTTCTGCCAAAGCCAGCGACCTAGCAACTGTAGTGTCATAATTGAGTGGTGAAGCTAAACGTTGTAGTTTCTGTTGGTAGCGCGAGTGCCAATTACGTCAGCATTTTGCCTCACACGTCTCCACCCACCACAAAGACCTACCATCTCATTTAGATTTATGTTCATCATTTTCAGCAACTGTTTTTAAAGAATGCCGATGTGAAGTAATAGCACACTAGTTCCGTTATAAATTGTTTTTTAACACAGGTGTGTGCTGTTTCTTCACATTGGAATTCTTGTTGTTTCATTCACAACGCCAACCCCCAGTGCAATCGGACTAGTACTTTTGTACCATCTATACTTGCTTCGCACAGTCAAAAAGAAAGACTGGACGTGATGAAAGGTCGAAAAGTAGTAAGACTCCTCCACACATAGAAAGTAAAAGTAAATTCTACAACAATTTGAAAAGAACATCTTCAAATTTTTTTGCGAAAAAAATAATAAAAAATAAAAATATAGGCACTCGATATTGCCATTCTGATATCGATACGTCGGTGACATAATACTGCCGATATGTACCGATGCCTTTGGGATATATCGATCTTTTACTGGCAACCTTATGTTTATAGTGCGTACAGTACAAGAAAAGTTCGGAGATGATGGCTGCAGCAGTGTAACTATTCACCCCGCCATATAGCAGTATCTGTGAGGCAGCCGTTTGTAGACAATTCCTGGAATGGACTGGTCTGCCGAGAGTCCTGGTCTGAACCTTTGGGCTGAGTTACAAAGTCAACTTCGCTCCAGACGCTAGCGCCCGACATTACTATCTTCTCTGGTTTCGGCTCTTGAGGAAGAACAGACTGCCATGTCATACCGACTCCTCATGGGAAGTGTCCCCAGCAGAGTTGAAGCCGTCATGAAGGCGAACGGTGAACTCAACCCGTACTAATGCCCACTAATGGGTGTCCAGATACTTCGAATCAAATGCGGTTAACTGTAGCTCTGTTATCTGTTAGATATCGTCTTAAGGAACACGTCGATGGGACAGGAAATGGTCATGAGTTTTCGAAAGAATCGCCCTGATATTTGTGTCAAGAGATTTAGGGAAACCACAAGAAACAGAGACGCGAGGTCTGCTCCCGGTAACGCTCTTATGGGAGAATGTTCATGAAAAGCACAAATTATTTAGAAGACGAACCAAATCCATAAATTTCAAGATAGGCGATGAAATTTCGTACTATGCTGTACATCAAATTAACATGTTTTCTGTTAAGTTCATTGGAGTATATATATTTAAGCTTTCCATTAACTCATTTACTGTTAAGTTCATTGGATTATGAATATTTAAGCTTTTTATGGAATTTAAAAATTTAATTTTCAAAAAATAATGTCGGCGTATGTGCCTCTTTCACAGAAACTATTCAAGAGATTTCTGCAAAATATTCTCTGTTTAATGTCTTTAATCCCTCTCCAAGGTTTTTGAATATACCGGTTAGGAGAATATTAAGGATTTTTCAAATACAATTCTGTAAGCATAATATAAAATCCATGCAAACTTCCGAGCTCTTTGCTCCGTTCTAAGCTTACACTCAGAATTTCGAAATCTACTGTTAATACAGTATTTATTGAGTTCGTGGAAGCAAGTGTGTACAGGTTCATGACTCTAGCCTTCATAGTTGATGAGAAAGAGGAATATAAGGTTCAAAAGATATAATTTTCAGGAAACGCAATTTAAAGTTCACCATAATGCTTTTTTCTTATGTCACCTCTTTAGAAGGCCGCAGATTTGTACTCAGTGTCCTCTTTCCCTCCAAGGCTTCTTGTTTCTTGTCTTCTGCCATCCTTCCTTTACCAGGTCTTCAACTGATTTTTGCGCTGCAGAGAGTGAGAGACTATTTCTCTCAACACGTCTTGAGCAAAATTTCCTATTTAAAAAGCCCGTTCTCTCTAATACCTTCATCTTCCCTACGTTCGCATAATTTAAATACAAGGACTGCACAATAAGTTGCAATTATGACAATTGTAGCAGATGAAAATGCGGTTTTAGGGTGTCGTTACCATATGAGAGAATTTAGACACTTATGTGGATTCAGGGTTTTGCAGTGAAGACATTTTTTTGGAAGTTCAGGATCGGCTAGAAACCTGTGAGTGAGTTTGACAGCATCCAGGGTACAATTTTGAAGCCTCTCCCTGTGAGTACAACCCACGCAATCGTTGTTCACCGAGCTAGTATTGAAATGTTGCTTCAAAAAGTGGGCGTGGCAGGAAGGTCGCGTCACACATTTAATATTTTATTCCTTTTTTTTCAGGCACTTCGAATGCGATTTCAGCAGGGAAAGTTTGGGAACTTATTGTCTATGATTTCTATTAATAAATGAAAAATTACAGTGAAAATTTACATCTTCCGTCAGTTCCATGAACGTTCCACCTAGCTACAAGTACACTACTGGCCATTAAAATTGCTACACCAAGAAGAAATGTAGGTGATAAACGAGTATTCATTGGACAGATATATTATACTAGAGCTAACATCTGATTACATTTTCACGAGATTTGGGTGCATAGATCCTGAGAAATCAGTACCCAGAACAACCAGCTCTGGCCGTAATAACGGTCTTGATGCACCTGGGCATTGAATCAAACAGAGCTTGGATGGCGTGTACAAGTACAGCTGCCCATGCAGCATCAACACGATGCCACAGTTCATCGAGAGTAATGACGCGTATTGTGAGGAGACAATTGCTCGGCCACCATTGGCCAGACGTTTTCAATTGGTGAGAGATCTGGAGAATGTGCTGGCCAGAGCAGCAGTCAAACATTTTCTGTATCCAGAAAGGCCCGTACAGTACGTGCAACAAGCGGTCGTGCGTTATCCTGCTGAAATGTAGGGTTTCGCAGGGATCTAATGAAGGGTAGAGCCACGGGTCGTAGCACATCTGAAATGTAGCGTCCACTGTTAAAAGTTCCGTCAGTGCGAAAAAGAGGTGAACGAGACGTGTAAGCAATGGCACCCCATACCATCCAGCCGGGTGATACGCTACTTTGGCGATGACGAATACACGCTTCCAATGTGCGTTCACCGCGATGTCGACAAACACGGATGCGACCGTCACGATGCTGTAAACAGCACTTGGATTCATCGGAAAAAAATGACGTTTTGCCATTCGTGCACCCAGGTTCGTCGTTGAGTACACCATCGCAGGCGCTCCTGTCTGTGATGCAGTGTCAAGGGTGACCGCAGTCATGGTCTGCGAGCTGATAGTCCATGCTGCTACAAAAGTCGTCGAACTGTTCGTGCAGATGGTTGTTGTCTTGCAAACGTTCCCATCTGTTGACTCAGGGATCGAAACGTGGCTGCGCGATTTGTTACAGATGCCTGTCATCTCGGGTGCTAGTGATGCGAGGCCATTGGGATCCAGCACGGCGTTCCGTTTTACCCTCCTGAACCCACCGATTCCATATTCTGCTAACAGCCATTGGATCTCGACCAACGCGAGCAGCAATGTCGCGATACAATAAACCGCAGTCGCGACAGGCTACAATCCGACCTTTATCAAAGTCGGAAACGTGATGGTACGCATTTCTCCTCCTTACACGAGGCATCACAACAACGTTTCACCAGGCAACGTCGGTCAACTGCTGTTTGTGTATGAGAAATCGGTTGGAAACTTTCCTCATGTCAGCACGTTGTAGGTGTCGCCACCGGCGCCAACCTTGTGTGAATGGCCTGGAAAGCTAATCTTTGCATACCACAGTATCTTCTTCCCGTTGGTCACATTTCGCGTCTGTAGCACGTCATCTTCGTGGTGTAGACATTTTAACGGCCAGTACTGTAGTTGGGCGCAGAGCTCTTTCCGCTACAGAGGCACCGTTCGCCTCCGCCGCGCTGTTCCTCGCAGCAGTGAAACTGGCGCTTCGCGGCCGCTGCCCTGGTGCGGCGCGGTGAGGTGAGGTGAGGGAGATGCGGCCGCCGGTAGCAGCGCCTGCGCCTCCGCCCTACGCGTGTTTTTGCCTGCGCGGCTCGGCGCTCAGCTGAGGCGGCTGACTCATAATTTCGGTCACGCTTTCGCAGGCTCCGGGTTCCGCGCGGCGAGCACAGGCGCCGCTCGCCGGCTCCCACGGGCCCAGCCACTTCAGCCGGCCTCCCCCGGCCAGGCCGCAACAGCTGTTGTCCCAGCACCAGCGCCTCCCAAGTGTTTCCGTCCCCACGGCGGTTCTCGCCGAAATACTGCCGCGCCGCACGGCCCGGCTCAATAGCGGAGATTCTCGCGGGCGTGGAAGTAGCACGCGCGGAAACCTAAATGTGACTGATGTAGACCATGTCGTTTCATCATTTACACCTGCAGCTACAAAAAAACGGTTCAAATGGCTCTGAGCACTATGGGACTTAACAGCTATGGTCATCAGTCCCCTAGAATTTAGAACTTAGACCTAACTAACCTAAGGACAGCACACAACACCCAGTCATCACGAGGCAGGATTCACGAAAAGAACGCCTCCTTTCCTCTAGAGACTCCCACCCGAGTTCCTGAAGCATTTCCGTAACACTCGCGTGATGATCAAACCTACCAATCTAGCAGCCCGCCTCTGAATTGCTTCTATGTCCTCCCTCAATCCGACCTGATAGGGATCCCAAACGCTCGAGCAGTACTCAAGAATATGTCGTATTAGCGTTTTATAAGCGGTCTCCTTTGCAGATGAACCGCATCTTCCCAAAATTCTGCCAATGAACCGAAGACGACTATCCGCCTTCCCCACAATTGCCATTACGTGCTTGTCCCATTTCATATCGCCCTGCAATGTTACGCCCAAATATTTAATCGACGTGACTGTGTCAAGCGCTACAGTACTAATGGAGTATTCAAACATTACAGGATTCTTTTTCCTATTCATCTGCATTAATTTACATTTATCTATATTTAGAGTTAGCTGCCATTCTTTACACCAATCACAAATCCTGTCCAATTCATCTTGTATCCTCCTACAGTCACTCAACGACGACACCTTCCCGTACACCACAGCATCAGCAGCAAACAGCCGCATATTGCTATCCACCCTATCCAGAAGATCATTTATGTAGATAGAAAACAACAGCGGACCTACCACACTTCCCTGGGGCACTCCAGATGATACCCTCACCTCCGATGAACACTCACCATCGAGGACAACGTAGTGGGTTCTATTACTTAAGAAAAGTGTCTCATTTATCGTCACCTATCCAGATAGGGTTGGCCAGGAGCAATAGAAGAAAATGGGCAGGTGCGAGTACCACTCGCGCTCTGACGGTTCAGGAACCTCGACGATTTTTGCATGTTATCGACACTGATACTGGCAAGATATCGGTTCCGCGAAATCCAAGACTTCCGAGAATCTTTTAATTGTAGTTTTGAAGTCGGATAAAAAATGACAAAAGAAATACTTCTTTCATGTGATATAGTAACAGATTAACAACTTTCTGATTTTTCCTTTACTGCCGGCCGCTGTGGCCGAGCGGTTCTAGCCGCTTCAGCCCGGAACCGCGCTGCTGCTACGGTCGCAGGTTCAAATCCTGCCTCGGGGATGGATGTGTGTGACGTCCTTAGGTTAGTTAGGTTTACGTAGTTCTAAGTCTAGGGGATTGATGACCTCAGATATAAAGTCCCAGACGGTTGCAGGTTCGTTTCCTGCCTCGGGCGTGGATGTGTGTGATGTACTTAGGTTAGTTAGGCTCAAGTAGTTCGAAGTTCTAGGGGACTGATGACCACCCATAGTGCTCAGAGCCATTTGAACCATTTGTTAAGTCCCATAGTGCTTAGAGCCTTTTTTCCTTTACTTGTGCTGCGAAATCTTGCTTCTTGCCAAACCGCATGACTCTAGGTCAACGGGCAGTACCCAATAGGTTATAATCAGTGAGTTTGCGAGTACCATAACAGGTAACATAAATGGCCGTATCTTTTGATCGCACTGACTTAGAAGCTTAATTTTGTTTCCACCGCCGGGCAACCGCAGACCTTAGTACGCAACATAAATATTTAACTTGGTGCGTCTGCCCGTTTCTGAGAAAAAGGGGTCTTGAATAGACGGACCGACAGACTGTCTGATTAGAAATGATAAAAAAAGAAACTTTTTGCATGTGAAGTAATAGAAGTTCACAGTTTTCGGACTTTTTCCATTAGTTGTACCGTGAAGCCTTGTTTCTTGCCAAATTTCGTGATTCTAGGCCAATGGGATGTATCCTGTAAGTTCTGATGAGTGAATTTAGGAGTATCAAAATATGTGACATAAATAGCCGTATCTTTTGATTGAACTGTTAGAAGTTTCAAATTTATACACCGCCAAAGGACAGTGGATCTAAGTACTCGTATGTGATATATATTTCAAATTGATGCATCTACCCGTTCATGGGAAAGTGAGGTTTCAACAGTCAGACAAACAGAAAACAAAATGATACTATAAAGTTTCAGTTTTTACCGAATGAGATACGTAACCCAAAAAATATATCAGGCAAATTTTGTTTAGTTACCATAGGTCCATTAACCAGCACGATCATCGCTATAGTACCTTTGTTTTTTTTTTTTTTTTTTGTAGATATGAATAGCAATATATATTTTTGAACTGCACTCCATATTTTTTACCTATGAATCCGCTTCCTCTTCTCAGTACCTGTTTACCAACGTAAAACAGTGGACTCGTAAGTTGGCTATAATTTCGCATCTTACAAGTACTCATATACATACTTCGCCGTGATTTACAACCGGAATTAGGAACCATTTGATAGGTTCTACATCGCATATATGAATATTTAAAGAAGAGTGGCATTGTCACGTACGCTTTGTAAATAGATGTCAACGCTTATTGCATGAAAGGTCATGGAGTGTCTTTATTATCAAAATGGCGTAATGAATGATTGTCTGTACTAGTAGAGGTTGGAACGCAAGTGTAAATGAAACGGCAGGCGTAACTCAGACTCTGGGTGGAAAAGCCCGCACAGGTGTGTTGGTCCTGTGTAACAGGGGAAGTACCCCTAGCCGGACGGTCGGGGCACCTGAGCGCTGAAGCACAATAGTGTGGCGGCTGGTCGGTCTTGTAGCTGGGCCGGAAGGATAACCGGAAAATCTGAAAAAAATTAGACGCAGCAGAGAGGAACAAGGAAGCGTTACTACGGAAATCACGCAGGCTGGGTTATTTACGAGGATTTTTACTCTGAGAAGCGCGCCATTGTATGAATTCCTAATTAATGGGGATAGGTATTTCCTCGTAAACTTTCCGCACTGGACGACAAAAGACTAAAATATGGTTGGTCGGCTTTCGGAAGAATCTGTAGAGAGGGAGAATATTCTGTGGTTTCCAGAAAATGAGCCGAGCTTTGCCCGCATCTCGTGGTCGTGCGGTAGCGTTCTCGCTTCCCACGTCCGGGTTCCCGGGTTCGATTCCCGGCGGGGTCAGGGATTTTCTCTGCCTCGTGATGGCTGGGTGTTGTGTGCTGTCCTTAGGATAGTTAGGTTTAAGTAGTTCTAAGTTCTAGGGGACTGATGACCATAGATGTTAAGTCCCATAGTGCTCAGAGCCATTTGAACCATTTTTTCTTGAGCCGAGCTTTGCTGGGAAGCCAGCGGTGGAGAGAAAGAGGTCTTCCATTTTGAGCGCCCGTGTTTGACAGTCGCTCAGTATCAGCTTTGTTGCTACAGACGGACTTGCTGTCTTAGCTCTCAGGAGATTTTATAGTTAGAACGTTTAGGCACCGTACTGTTGCGAACTTATACGGTTCTGGACTTCTCCCAGGTAGGGAGTCGTCGTTGAGTACGCAGCGCTCAGTGATTGAGAGCACTTCTTCTGCCTATACTCACGTGAGACGTTATCTAAACTCTGTCCTTGTGGCTCGGAGTTCGCGTTTCTCGTCTGTAGAACACAGAGAGGAGAAGACAGTGTAGATTATACTAGTCAGAGGACCGTCTTCTGCTATCCTAGTGTTTGAATGAGGTTTTTTTTAATATATTTTGTGGATAGAGTTCTTCCGTCGTCGCACACATGTACGAGAACCATCACTCCGACGCATCGGACGCAATTCATACGGTGATATTGCTAATTGATTTGGTTTATTAGGGCTATAAATCTAAACAGCTGTGATCACGTAAGTTGTATTTCCACTGAGGTTGCACACCACTGTATATCATCCTTGAAAGTAGTGTCTTCTAGTGTTTGGCACGTAGATGATGTCAGTCATCTCGCGTTATTTATATCAGATCGCGTAGCCATAAAAAGGGGCAGATTTGGGCAACTGATCAACCGTATTAGTTAGGAAATTCATTTGTATTTCTTTATGTCCATTGGGCATTAATATATAAACATTTGTAATATGTAAAAGGGTTTTAATCTACAATAAATGTATAAGCAGAAACAGCATTTATCATTTTGTAGTTACTAGTTTCCTTAATCATTCATTTATGTTTATGTTGTAATTTATATGTTTAAAGAGCAAGAAGGAGGAGATAATATCACCATTAAGAGATCCTAAGATCTGCTTCAGGGGGTAGTCAAACAGGGCCAAATCTTCATTTTCGCGTTCAGTATTTTCCGTTGCGTACATTCATTTTACACCCACCTGAAGTAGCATCTTGGAGACTATTCGCGTAAAGATGACGTTATTAAGAACGCAAAACAAAAGTGACTCACTCATTCGCAGTAGTACACAGCGCAGGTACCGAGCGACGTGTAACTGCTCCACTTGTTGAAGATGACATAAACAAATGGAAACACAAGGAAAATGCACATCGGTCATTCAGTTAACAGCCTTTCACTGATGGTTTGTTTGTCTGCAATATACAATTTGTTTACTGTCAGCTCCACCGAGTGTAGGAGTTGCATTACCCCGAGCGCCCGCACTGTGTGCTAGCACAGGAGAGTCAAAGTCAATTTTGTTTTACTTTTTTAATGACGTCTCGTCAACATGAATATTATCCTGCGATCCGTTTTTCGACACGCCAGGAGGAGAAGCATTAGATTACCGAGTAAAAAATATAGGGTGCTATTTAAAAAAAGACGTACTACTGTTCATGCCCTTGTAACGAACAGAGATGCAGTAAACATAATCATGAGGGGTAATATACCGCCAGCAGCTAAACAAAATGTGCTTGTTTCAGGTATAGGTTTTTTGCTGCACTGTTTATTTATTTGCCCGCAGTGATACAGGTTATACGACGAGCTTGTTTCAGCGTTTCGCCATTTATCAGATGTACCTGTGAAGATGGTATAATACATACAATATTGTTCCTTACGTCTATGTTACTCTGAGTCTACATATGGCACCTTATACTTACATCTTAGCTGGTATGACGTGCTCCATATGCCATCTTGGAGCGTATGCAGACATAGACTAACACATACATAATCATCAATATTTTATCTGTTATACCAACTTCACAGGTACGCCTGTTAATGGTCAAAAGCCGAATTGACCTCTGTGTACAATTTTTATCATTGCGAATAAATAAATAAATAGCGCACCAAAAAACTTGTAAACAAAATAAAATACATTGAAACGCCAAAGAAACTGGTACAGGCACGCGTATTCAAATACAGAGGTATATAAAGAGGCAGAATACGGCGCTACGGTCGGCAACGCCTATATAAGACAACAAGTGTCTGGCGCAGTTGTTGGATCGGTTACTATTGCTACAATGGCAGGTTATCAGGATTTAAGTGAGTTTGAAAGTGGTGTTACAGTCGGTGCACGAGCGGTGGCACACAGCATCTCCGAGGTATCGATGAAGTGGGGAATTTCCCGTACGACCATTTCACGAGTGTGCCGTGAATGTCAGGAATCCTGTAAAACATCGTATCTTCGCCATCGATGCGGCCGGAAAAAGATCCTGCAAGAATGGTGTGGGGCGTGTGCAGCTGGAGTGATAGGGGACCCGTGATACGTCTAGATACGACTCTGACAGGTGATACGTACGTAATCATCCTGTCTGATCACCTGGAACCATTCATGTTCATTGGGCACTCCGACGGACTTGCGCAATTCCAGCAGGACAATGCGAAACCCCACATGTTCAGAAGTGCTAAAGAGTGGCTCCAGGAACACTCTACTGAGTTTAAACACTTTCGCTGGCCACCTAACTCCCCAGGCTTGAACATTATCGGGCATATCTAGGATGCCTTGCTACGAGCTGTTCAGAAGAGATCTCCACCCCGTCGCACTCTTAGGGATTTATTTACAGCCCTACAGGGTTCATGGGGACAGTTCCCTCCATCACTACTTCAGGCATTAGTCTGAGTCCATGCCACGTCCTGTTGCGGCGCTTCTCCGTGCTCCTGGGGGCCCTACACGATATTAGGCTGGTGTACCAGTTTCTTTGGCTCTTCAGCGTATGTCATTCTTCGATCTCACGGAATCTGCGGGCGCACTAGAAAGAAAATTTGCTTGATATGTATTTTATTTTGCTTATGGACAAAAAGCTACATATCTGGGGTGCTCAAGATCAACGGGATATCATGAATACTCCTCAGGCCAGCTTTTGCTGTGTGTGGTGGAATACACTTAGTGTGACACAGTCGTTACCCTCTTTCCTATTCCGGTCTGCAATGGTGAGTTAAAAGAACGATTGTTAGTAAGCCTCCCTGTGAGGTTGACTAGCTCCAATTTTATATTCGTGGTCTTTTCATGAGATACACATTTAGGTTGAAGCTCTTTATTGACTGGCTCTTCTAGGAACGTACGCTCTCGGAACAGTAACTGTAATCTCTCCCGTGATGCAAGTCGCCTCTCTTTTAGTGCCTGTCACTGAAGTTGGAATAGCTAGTCCGTGACGCTATCGTTTTTACTAAAAGAACCAGTGACGAGTGCTGCTCTTCTTTGAACGTTCTCTATTGCCGCTCTCAATTCTGTCACGTAAGGGCTCCAAGCTAGAGAGCAATACTTAAGTATCAACGATCGAGAGTTTTGCAAGCTACCTCCTTCGTGTGGTAGACTACACTTCCTGATGATTCTCTCACTCAAATCTCAGTCTTGCATCTAGCTTTATGTGGTCGTTCCGCTTCCGTAGGCACGCTTCTCGATATTTAATGGATGTGAATGGTTTTAGCGGCTGTTTTGCAATCGTCCAATCATACTATTATGGCTTTTACTAGCCGGCCGCTGTGGCCGAGCGGTTCTAGGCGCTTCAGTCCGGCACCACGCTGCTGCTACGGTCGCAGATTCGAATCCTGCCTCGGGTATGAAAGTGTGTGATGTCGTTAGGTGTAAGTAGTTCTAAGTCTAGGGGACTGATGACCTCAGATATTAAGTCCCATACTGCTTAGAGCCATTTTTTTTATTTTACTGAATATTCACGCGCAATACATTGCTTTCGTTTATTTTCAGGGTCAACTGCCAATCCCTGCATCAAACATCGATTCTCGGTAGGTCTTTCTGCATGTCCCTACAATTTTCTAGCGTTGCGACTTCTCTATATACAAAAGCATCAACTGGTAACAGCTTCATGGGCCTTCCGACGTTATCCACTGGACGTTTACATAAGTAGTGTCAACATTAATGATCCTATAGAACTCGCCTGCGGCAGATCCGAAGCTAATTTCACGCAGGTGTCTATAAAGTTTCTCCCGTTAAGAATGACACACTGTGTTCCACTTGCTAGAAACTCTTCAATCCAGTCGCACGGCTGGTGATATTCCGCTCATATCTTATTTATTAGGCGACAGTGCGGAATTGTATTGAACGCTTTCTGGAAGTCAAGCAACACGGTATGAATATTGGCGTCGGCAACTATTGCCTTGTAAGCACGAACTTGTAAACAAATTCCAATACCCTTCCCCACAGAAAATCGAAGTCATCCGGTTGGCAACAACCTTAGATCTTCCACAAACTGTGTTTGCGGGAAAAAAAATTCTATTAGAAGTAAGAGTTATCCATTTACTCTTGGCAGTTCTCTTTTCTTACGAACTGAGTGTCCAAAAAGGCGCCACAACACCATACTGTAGTCCCATTCGAAAGGAGCAGGGTTGAAATCACCTCTTGCTATTCAGATATAGATTGTCCCAGGGACGTCAGTAATAATTATTTGCATTCAACTAATTTAATGGTAATTGAAAAAAATCAACTACACGTTTCAAGGAACATTGCTCCCATTATCAGTTTGTTGACACTCAGTCTGTCGCGTTCATTAAATTAAATAATACAAATAACTTTAGCGATTGCCACAGAAAAACTGGGTTCCCCGCGGCATAACACTGGTGATACTTCACTTAAAAATTAAAAGGCAGGGTTATAAGCATGCGTTTAGCGTTTCTAAGAAACCGACAACAACTGATGCTGTAATTCTTAACCATTCACCGCTGTGTCCAACTGTTCCGGTTCATCCTGGAGACTTGCCGCAACAATTTATCATCTGTGAAATCACCTAAAAATATTGGTTTAAGTAGCATACATTCTTCATCCAAAGGCGCTTCATCAACGTCTCATGGAACCCTGCAAAATTCCTCGACGCATCCTTAGGGTGGCAGGGTGTGATATTCCTTGATCCGATGAGTTCAAGCCTTGAACATTTTTTAAACAGTATGTGACTAGATAAAGATATAAAGTTTTGTTTCATTAATAACAGAAACACTAAGGATCCTCGATCATAAGTCTCTATCGACTCGTATTAGCACACTATGTGATCCAAAATATCTTCCCACATACTGTTGTTGTTGTGGTCTTCAGTCCTGAGACTGGTTTGATGCAGCTCTCCATGCTACTCTATCCTGTGCAAGCTTTTTCATCTCCCAGTACCTACTGCAACCTACATCCTTCTGAATCTGCTTAGTGTATTCATCTCTTGGTCTCCCTCTACGATTTTTACCCTCCACGCTGCCCTCCAATACTAAATTGGTGATCCCTTGATGCCTCAGAACATGTCCTACCAACCGATCCCTTCTTCTGGTCAAGTTGTGCCACAAACTTCTCTTCTCCCCAATCCTATTCAATACTTCCTCATTAGTTATGTGATCTACCCATCTAATCTTCAGCATTCTTCTGTAGCACCACATTTCGAAAGCTTCTATTCTCTTCTTGTCCAAACTATTTATCGTCCATGTTTCACTTCCATACATGGCTACACTCCATACGAATACTTTCAGAAATGACTTCCTGACACTTAAATCAATACTGGATGTTAACAAATTTCTCTTCTTCAGAAACGCTTTCCTTGCCATTGCCAGTCTACATTTTATATCCCCTCTACTTCGACCATCATCAGTTATTTTGCTCCCCAAATAGCAAAACTCCTTTACTACTTTAAGTGCCTCATTTCCTAATCTAATTCCCTCAGCATCACCCGACTTAATTAGACTACATTCCATTATCCTCGTTTTGCTTTTGTTGATGTTCATCTTATATCCTCCTTTCAAGACACTGTCCATTCCATTCAACTGCTCTTCCAAGTCCTTTGCTGTCTCTGACAGAATTACAATGTCATCGGCGAACCTCAAAGTTTTTATTTTTTCTCCAAAGTTTTTATTTTTTCTCCATGAATTTTAATACCTACTCTGAATTTTTCTTTTGTTTCCTTTACTGCTTGCTCAATATACAGATTGAACAACATCGGGGAGAGGCTACAACCCTGTCTTACTCCCTTCCCAACCACTGCTTCCCTTTCATGTCCCTCGACTCTTATAACTGCCATCTGGTTTCTGTACAAATTGTAAATAGCCTTTCGCTCCCTGTATTTTACCCCTGCCACCTTTAGAATTTGAAAGAGAGTATTCCAGTCAACATTGTCAAAAGCTTTCTCTAAGTCTACAAATGCTAGAAACGTAGGTTTGCCTTTCCTTAATCTTTCTTCTAAGATAAGTCGTAAGGTCAGTATTGCCTCACGTGTTCCAGTATTTCTACGGAATCCAAACTGATCTTCCCCGAGGTCGGCTTCTACTAGTTTTTCCATTCGTCTGTAAAGAATTCGTGTTAGTACTTTGCAGCTGTGGCTTATTAAACTGATTGTTTGGTAATTTTCACATCTGTCAACACCTGCTTTCTTTGGGATTGGAATTATTATATTCTTCTTGAAGTCTGAGGGTATTTCGCCTGTTTCATACATCTTGCTCACCAGATGGTAGAGTTTTGTCAGGACTGGCTCTCCCAAGGCCGTCAGTAGTTCTAATGGAATATTGTCTACTCCGGGGGCCTTGTTTCGACTCAGGTCTTTCAGTGCTCTGTCAAACTCTTCACGCAGTATCATATCTCCCATTTCATCTTCATCTACATCCTCTTCCATTTCCATAATATTGTCCTCAAGTACATCGCCCCTGTATAGACCCTCTATATACTCCTTCCACCTTTCTGCTTTCCCTTCTTTGCTTATAACTGGGTTTCCATCTGAGCTCTTGATATTCATACAAGTCGTTCTCTTACTTCCAAAGGTCTCTTTAATTTTCCTGTAGGCGGTATCTATCTTACCCCTAGTGAGATAGGCCTCTACATCCTTACATTTGTCCTCTAGCCATCCCTGCTTAGCCATTTTGCACTTCCTGTCGATTTCATTTTTGAGACGTTTGTATTCCTTTTTGCCTGTTTCACTTACTGCATTTTTATATTTTCTCCTTTCATCAATTAAATTCAATATTTCTTCTGTTACCCAAGGATTTCTACTAGCCCTCGTCTTTTTACCTACTTGATCCTCTGCTGCCTTCACTACTTCATCCCTCAAAGCTACCCATTGTTCTTCTACTGTATTTATTTCCCCCATTCCTGTCAATTGCTCCCTTATGCTCTCCCTGAATCTCTGTACAACCTCTGGTTCTTTTAGTTTATCCAGGTCCCATCTCCTTAAATTCCCACCTTTTTGCAGTTTCTTCAGTTTTAATCTACAGGTCATAACCAATAGATTGTGGTCAGAGTCCACATCTGCCCCTGGAAATGTCTTACAATTTAAAACCTGGTTCCTAAATCTCTGTCTTACCATTATATAATCTATCTGATACCTTTTAGTATCTCCAGGATTCTTCCAGGTATACAACCTTCTTTTGTGATTCTTGAACCAAGTGTTAGCTATGATTAAGTTATATTCTGTGCAAAATTCTACAAGGCGGCTTCCTCTTTCATTTCTTCCCCCCAATCCATATTCACCTACTATGTTTCCTTCTCTCCCTTTTCCTACTGACGAATTCCAGTCACCCATGACTATTAAATTTTCGTCTCCCTTCACAATCTGAATAATTTCTTTTATTTCATCATACATTTCTTCAATTTCTTCGTCATCTGCAGAGCTAGTTGGCATATAAACTTGTACTACTGTAGTAGGCGTGGGCTTCGTATCTATCTTGGCCACAATAATGCGTTCACTATGCTGTGTGTAGTAGCTTACCCGCATTCCTATTTTCCTATTCATTATTAAACCTACTCCTGCATTACCCCTATTTGATTTTGTGTTTATAACCCTGTAGTCACCTGACCAGAAGTCTTGTTCCTCCTGCCACCGAACTTCACTAATTCCCACTATATCTAACTTCAACCTATCCATTTCCCTTTTTAAATTTTCTAACCTACCTGCCCGATTAAGGGATCTGACATTCCACGCTCCGATCCGTAGAACGCCAGTTTTCTTTCTCCTGATAACGACATCCTCTTAAGTAGTCCCCGCCCGGAGATCCGAATGGGGGACTATTTTACCTCCGGAATATTTTACCCAAGAGGACGCCATCATCATGTAATCATACAGTAAAGCTGCATGCCCTCGGGAAAAATTACGGCTGTAGTTTCCCCTTGCTTTCAGCCGTTCGCAGTACCAGCACAGCAAGGCCGTTTTGGTTATTGTTACAAGGCCAGATCAGTCAATCATCCAGACTGTTGCCCTTGCAACTACTGAAAAGGCTGCTGCCCCTCTTCAGGAACCACACGTTTGTCTGGCCTCTCAACAGATACCCCTCCGTTGTGGTTGCACCTACGGTACGGCTATCTGTATCGCTGAGGCACGCAAGCCTCCCCACCAGAAAGGCCCGGACAGGACCTGCAACATGCGGTCCTGCATTATTCTGCTGAAATGAAGGGTTTCGCAGGGATCGAATGAAGGGTAGAGCCACGGGTGGTAACACATCTGAAATGTAACGTCCACAGTTCAAAGTGCCGTCAACGCGAACAAGAGGTGACACGTGTAACCTATGACACCCCATAGCATGACGCCGGGAGATGCGCCGGTATGGCTATGACGAATACACGCCTCCAACGTGCATTCACCGCGATGTCGACAAACACGGATGCAACCATCATGAAGCTGTGACTTTTGCCATTCGTGCACCCAGGTTCGTCGCTCCTGTCTGTGATGCAGCGTCAAGGGTCACACGAGCCGTGGCCTCCGAGCTAATAGTCCATGCTGCTGCAAACGTCGTCGGAGTGTTCGTGCAGATGGTTGTCTTGCAAACGTCCGCAACTGTTGGCTCAGCGACCGAGACGTGACTGCACGATTTGTTACAGATGCCTGTCATCTCGACTACTAGTGATACGAGGCCGTTGGGATCCAGCACGGCGTTCCGTATTACTCTCCCGAACCCACCGATTCCATATTCTGCTAACAGTCATTGGATCTCGACAAACGTGAGCAGCAATGTCGCGATACGATAAAGCGCAATCGCGGTAGGCTACAATCAGACCTTTATCAAAGTCGGAAACGTGATGGTACGCATTTCTCCTCCTTACACGAGGCATCACAAAAACGTTTCACCTGGCAACGCCGGTCAACTGCTGTTTGTGTATGAGAAATCGGTTGGAAACTTCCTCGTGTCAGCACGTTGTAGGTGTCGCCACCAGCGCCAACCTTATGTGAATGGTCTGGAAAGCTAATCATTAACAAATCACAGCATCTTCTCCCTGTCGGTTAAATTTCGCGTCTGTAGCACGTCATCTTCGTGGTGTAGCAATTTTAATGGCCAGTAGTGTAGTAAACGTGTGGACAATGCACACTGTCTGCCTCTGAATGAATCCAGGTTCCCCGAAGAGAGAGCGTAGTTACAGGAGATCTGCGCGGTGAGGGACGCTAAAAACCTAGCACAGGCAGGACACGCCTGGCGGCAGGCGACCTGTGCCGTGCTGGACCTTTTCTCCTGGCGGGTGAACGACCCCGCGGAGGGCGGCCACGTGCTTCCTCGCGATAAGGACCAGCTGGCCGGCCTACCGGGACGGGCGCTCGCTTTGTCCCGCGCAGTCGCCTTCGCACGCGCAGCGTCCACCGCCGGCCAGAACGCCGCCGGATGTCGCAGAAGGGTGGAAGAAGTCTGCTCACCTATCGCGAGGCACCATGCAAGATGCAAATGACCCCGCGCGCAATGCAACAGGACACATTTCTATAAGCGATAAGCAATTGAAGACGTATAATTTCAGAAAATGGTTCATGGCTCTAAACACTATGGGACTTAACATCTGAGGTCATCTGTCCCCTAGACTTAGAACTACATAAACCTAACTAACCTAAGGACAGCACACACATCCACGCCCGAGGCAGAATTCGAACCTGCGACCGTAGTAGTAGCGCGGTTCCGGGCTGAAGCGCCTAGAACCGCTCGGCCACAGCGGTCTGCCATATAGTTTACTGTCGTCCCCAAGTTTTGCACACCAGAGCAGTTTTAACGTATCGGGAAATTATACGGCAGGCCGTTGTGGCCGAGCGGATCTAGGCGCTTCAGTCCAGAACCACGCTGCTGCTACGGTCGCAGCTTCGAATCCTGCCTCGGGCATGGATGTGTGTGATGTTCTTGGATTAGTTAGGTTTAAGTAGTTCTAAGTCTAGGGGACTTATGACCTCAGATGTTAAGTCCCATTGTACTTAGAGCCATGAACCATTTTTTGATCAAGGTACTGGAACATCGTTGGAACAAGTGCAAGGAGACTACATTGAAAAACAAAAAAAGTTTCAGTGACGTACGGATTTTTTTTCTATTCCGTTCCGAGATATTTTCAAACCACCCTCGTAGTACCGAAGATAAAGGAAAAAATACACAATGGGACGAATGGAAATTGCTCCGTTCAAAGACAATAATTTCGCTAAAGTCAGCGCGACTGTCAATAGTCTCCTGGACACTATGCTGTGTTCCCATACTGGCCACAAGTTTGGTAAGGAGTTTTTGTGTTAGGACGTTCAATTCCTTCACCGGCACTGCTGACCACTGCTGGATTGTCACTGGTGCATAGGACATGCTGCAATACGTCTACCCAGCATGTGCTAATCGCTCTCTATGAGTTAAGTCAGGGGAATGGGCAGGCCTGTCCGTTAGCTTCCTAGAGGTAATCCAGCTGAGCAGTTCGAAACGATCGCGGATCGTCATTATAGAAATGAATTCAGGGCAGAATGCATTCCTGAAAAGAGGAAGATGGGGAAGGAATAAAGTGTGACAATAACGTTACTTATAATCCGTCTTGATTGCATAAAATGTGACGCAGCATGTGAAGGTTACTGTGTGTAGAAGGTTTACTCCTGTAACCGAAATTGTCGATCTGAAGATGGTTCTAGAGGAAGCGAAACCGGTCATGTGAATAAACATTTTATGCAATCAAGACAGATTATAAGTAACATTATAAAACCACTGATTGCGGTTATCCCATCAGACATTATGTCTGTTTTTGCAAATTGTGACAGTAACGTTGACTGGTGAGTGTGCTGTGCTCAAAGATTTGGAGGTCAGTACACCCATGCAACATTTTGCTTCCCCAGACCATAATAACTGGACCACGAAAACGATCATGTTCTACAATGTTACTGGGTGCGTCACGTATTACCTGTCGCCATATTGGGGGTACCTCTAGCGATGGTCAGACTTACTGTGGCGCTGTACTTCTTCCCTTCTTCTCAACGATGCATTTGGATCTGATTTCATCTTTGCCGATGACAATGCGGGACCACGTGGAACTGTGAAGGTGAAGGAGCTCTTGGAACGAGAGGATATCACTGACGAATGGACTTGTCTGCCCATTGCTCCGACTCAAATACCACCGAGCACTTGAGGGATGCGTTAAGAAGGCTTATTGTACCATGTCCACATGCAACAACGATCATCTAGCAGTTCTCGATCGCGCTATTAGAGGAATGGAGCGCCCTACCAGACTTCTTATCAACATTGTGCCCAGCACTTAGCAGAGCATGCACGGCAGTCTGAGGTGGTCACACATCCTATTAAGAACAACATCCCGTAGTTTGTAACATACACATACGTATTTAATCTGTAAAACACCAGGTGTGTGTATCTAAGGTATCACATACAATATACCGCAACTACCAACAACAGGACAAACAAACAGCTGCTGAATATCATGTAGTGTCCTAACTCGCAACACTCCCAGTAATATGCCATTACACACAAACTCAGTGAACATACATAGGCACAAACCATTTCAGATGAGAATAGCTCGAGGTTCTATCGAGACCTCACCTGAAACAGGTAGAAATAGGCCATTACCAACCAACATGCTACATTGGCTATATTACACATCCAGGTGCAGTATATCACTTCCCTCTACATATTTCAAATTGTTTCCACCACACTCACTGTATTACATTTTTCTTTTTCTTGGGCATTTGCATGTATAAATTACATTCTCACCAGATAGGCAGAAACAAATTGTATGGAACCATTTTAACAACTGTTAAGCACGCAATTCGCTGTAACCTTAGAGAAATTTTTATATTATGTTCTTTATATTATTTTAAAAAAAAGCATTAACAACGGTATACCAATAACATTGTAATACTGAGAAGTCTTTGCTGTTGGATTCAGAAGCATCAGCCCCACCTTGCATTTCAAGCCGGTGGGCTACTCTGTATTGTTAATGAAATAAACCTTTAGCTTGTGTACTATACTGTAGCAGTTCTTTCTATGTAGTGTCCAAGTTTCATAGAGCTATGTTACTTGGCAATGACACATCATGCGAACGTTACTTTCGTCCTTACGTTTAGCACACCATGCCATGTGTCGGAGTGGTGGCGTCGTCTTGTCGTAATGTTTCGACTTCGCCAGAAGATGATGGGTGCGAAACTCGTCGAAACGTTGTGACAAGACGACGCCACGACTCGGCTGATAACCCGAGAAGAATTCAACATTGGTTTAGATTTGTAGTTTTCTATACTCCACAGTACCCCTTAATTCTGATGTAAACAAAATGGGTGCCGGATGCGGAAGTCGTTGCGGAAGTCGTTCATTCCCCGACTACTTGTGCCTCACGATCCTTGAAGAGAGACCGTCCCACGTTACTAAAGAATGATGGACTTTGTACAATAGTGATGCAGCTCAACTTGTTAAGAACAGGCCTAGGAGTGTACAAGAAGTAGAACATCCTGGAAGAGATGGAGAACATGCTGAATCGTCCTGCAACCCCAGATACATGCTCAAAGCTTGACTTACTCCTAACTAGAGGACGAATTAATACGCGTTAAAATAGCCAAACATATATGCATTTACGCCCTAAGAAATGCCAAAAATATACATTACAAGGTGGGTAATAGGCACTCAAAATACAGCAGCCACACGTTAAAAGTGAATCAACGAATACAAAATAGGATCTCATTACAGACTCATACATTAAATTAACAATCTCTGACATTTACTCCAATAAGGTCAGCTTGCTGAAAGCTATTAGTGTTTTTTGTTATTACAATACATTACAAGTATTCTTCCAAACTCTGGAGTAAATATCTTCTTTTGTTAGTCAAAGTACTTTTCAAATTTGAAACGATTCCCTCCACTACACACGACGTTGGAGGACAGAACTCCAATGGATCCATATCGCTAGAAGAATAGTTCTTCACGTGTTTCGCTTCGATTTCATCACCAACACCGATGTGACATCATGAATAAAATGTAACCACACTTTCGTTTCCTCTACCTGATCATTTGAGCAGAACTGAGTCTCTATTGTCACCTCGTCGCTACTTCTTGGCAAAGGAATCATATATTTCCAAAGAAGAGCCAAAGGAACTCCTGTTCCCTCCAGTCGTTTGACTGCTAATCCCACGTTACTGTATTGTGAATGGTGTATACATGCTAGCTATGAATTTTTTTTCCCCACATGCTTCGCGGTAAACCTATATGCTGTAAGATTCCACCGGTTTCAGGGCAAGCATTGACTGTGTAAAAAAGTTTAAGGTCAACTGCTGCAGACAACTGACTATATATCCAGCCTGCAATTACGCAATATGGAAACGCAACACGCCGTACGTGTGAGGAAGATTAAAGTTGGAAAGGCGTTGACTGTGGTGGGAGAAGGGATCGATCGTAACCATGGAAAATAATGATTACTGCATTAAATTACGTAGAGAACAGAAAACCAGTATTATAATGGTGAGGCTGCGAACTGCATTCCTACAGAGTACCCGTCCGTTGTTTTATCCAGTGAGCTACGGTATACTGCTTTGTTGGGAACAAGAAAGAAAAGAGGTTTATATCTCGTCGACCTGAAGGTTTCTGAACATTAAGCATTAGCTCCGGTTGGACAGTAATGGTATGTGGGGGAGGGGGGGGGGGGGGTAGAATTGGTTCTTCGTTTAAGGAAGCATTATAGTATTCAACTACTTTAGTTATTTAGAGAATTATACAAGTTAACCTACTACCTAAGTACATTAGTAGGTCCTATTTCTAATTGTTAACAATTGACAATCTGCAGCTTTTACTTTCTAACACTGCAGGTTAATACTACAACGCCTTCACCACTATGGGGACTATTCTACTGTTATTTACTACACTCCTGGAAATTGAAATAAGAACACCGTGAATTCATTGTCCCAGGAAGGGGAAACTTTATTGACACATTCCTGGGGTCAGATACATCACATGATCACACTGACAGAACCACAGGCACATAGACACAGCCAACAGAGCATGCACAATGTCGGCACTAGTACAGTGTATATCCACCTTTCGCAGCAATGCAGGCTGCTATTCTCCCATGGAGACGATCGTAGAGATGCTGGATGTAGTCCTGTGGAACGGCTTGCCATGCCATTTCCACCTGGCGCCTCAGTTGGACCAGCGTTCGTGCTGGACGTGCAGACCGCGTGAGACGACGCTTCATCCAGTCCCAAACATGCTCAATGGGGGACAGATCCGGAGATCTTGCTGGCCAGGGTAGTTGACTTACACCTTCTAGAGCACGTTGGGTGGCACGGGATACATGCGGACGTGCATTGTCCTGTTGGAACAGCAAGTTCCCTTGCCGGTCTAGGAATGGTAGAACGATGGGTTCGATGACGGTTTGGATGTACCGTGCACTATTCAGTGTCCCCTCGACGATCACCAGTGGTGTACGGCCAGTGTAGGAGATCGCTCCCCACACCATGATGCCGGGTGTTGGCCCTGTGTGCCTCGGTCGTATGCAGTCCTGATTGTGGCGCTCACCTGCACGGCGCCAAACACGCATACGACCATCATTGGCACCAAGGCAGAAGCGACTCTCATCGCTGAAGACGACACGTCTCCATTCGTCCCTCCATTCACGCCTGTCGCGACACCACTGGAGGCGGGCTGCACGATGTTGGGGCGTGAGCGGAAGACGGCCTAACGGTGTGCGGGACCGTAGCCCAGCTTCATGGAGACGGTTGCGAATGGTCCTCGCCGATACCCCAGGAGCAACAGTGTCCCTAATTTGCTGGGAAGTGGCGGTGCGGTTCCCTACGGCACTTCGTAGGATCCTACGGTCTTGGCGTGCATCCATGCGTCGCTGCGGTCCGGTGCCAGGTCGACGGGCACGTGCACCTTCTGCCGACCACTGGCGACAACATCGATGTACTGTGGAGACCTCAGGCCCCACGTGTTGAGCAATTCAGCGGTACGTCCACCCGGCCTCCCGCATGCCCACTATACGCCCTCGCTCAAAGTCCGTCAACTGCACATACGGTTCACGTCCACGCTGTCGCGGCATGCTACCAGTGTTAAAGACTGCGATGGAGCTCCGTATGCCACGGCAAACTGGCTGACACTGACGGCGGCGGTGCACAAATGCTGCGCAGCTAGCGCCATTCGACGGCCAACACCGCGGTTCCTGGTGTGTCCGCTGTGCCGTGCGTGTGATCATTGCTTGTACAGCCCTCTCGCAGTGTCCGGAGCAAGTATGGTGGGTCTGACACACCGATTTCAATGTGTTCTTTTTTCCATTTCCAGGAGTGTATGCATGTTGTTATGATGATTAGATTGCATTTTCTTCTACTGTTACACCTGGATACTACTTTTAATATGTTACTATGACTACTCTACCTGCAGCGTTAGAGGTGTGCCAGTAGAAACAAACCTAATTTTACTGGCCTTTCCCACTGAGCTAATCCCAGTGGGAGTGCCCCAGGCACTGGGCTGGCCGATGACTTTGTCGCTGCAGTTCTATATTGATCTAATTACCGTATTTCTGATCCTACAACTAATCTATCTACTGTCATGATCGGTGCGTTGTCAAGTCGTGTGATGATGTACTACCCCCCCCCCCCCCCTCCTACCTAGTCCTAAAACATGGCGGATTCTAGCCGGCCAAGTCCATGTCCTGGCGGAACAGGGAAGGTGTACGAAGTCTAAGTCTGGTGTTTATTCTTTAATTGTTTCTTAGA
Source organism: Schistocerca serialis cubense (assembly GCF_023864345.2). NCBI lineage: Eukaryota > Metazoa > Arthropoda > Insecta > Orthoptera > Acrididae > Schistocerca > Schistocerca serialis. The sequence continues at coordinate 380,862,392 of NC_064638.1, read as the reverse complement.
TATTCTTTGAGGCCTTTGCTTGAGATCGCATCTGCTAGTTTATTAAGGGCATTAAATGTGTCCTCTTGTCTGAGCAAGTTGTGCGTGTCGTTGTTGGGTAGTTGTTCCCTAAGTTGTGCAACGTCGTCGAAGAGGGGACACTCGTACACCACATGGTCTGGAGTGCCCTGCACTGCTCCACAGTCACACGCTGGTGTAGCCCTCTTCCCAAACCGACACAGACATGTCGGATAGGGTCCATGTCCAGCGAGGAAGTGCAGCAAGCCTCTAGTTGGTTTGATGTATGTAAGTTTTAAGCGTTCCTCTGTGTTTGGAAGCAGCTCATGTGTTCTGCCCCCTGTCTCATCGTTAGCCCAAAGATCCTGCCATAATTCAGTCCCCCTCCGTTTAATATTTGGTCTATCTCCTACGTATACCCGAAGATCTAAGTGAGGAAGGGCAGAACGGAGATTTGAACACCGTCATCGTAACTGTTTCACTAGTTGAGGCAGTGGCCTCGACTTCAAAGAATCGCGGTTCAGACCCCTGATCAATAATTCATATTTAAATTTTTTATGGTTTCCCCTGAATGAATTTAGGTGGATAGCTGGATGGTCCATTTGAAACAAAAAGAGCCGATTCCATTCTTTATTCTTGTCCTATCCGAGCTTGCGCTAAATCTATCTTGTAAATCTGTCGTTCACCCCATTTCGAGTCAGTCTCTTAACCAACGATCCACCACGATAGGTTGGAACACGGAATATCTGAGAAAATAAATAATAAATTCCGCTACTCTTGTTGACAACGTCATTCTAACATTGTCGGTAGTGTTGATCAGAAACTTTTCTGCACTAGAGGTAATTTTATTTTTGTTTTGTAGGTAAGTAAAAAATTGAGTCATCTAAATATGAAAAGACAACACTACGACGTGCTGCAGAATTATTTCACTTCGCGAAAGTCATTCATTTCGCTGGTTATTCTTAAATATAACCACGTGTACGGAATTTGTTGGGGGTCTGTAACTATATTTAAAAGTTTAGAAACTGTTTTGCAGTTTCAATCACTGTAATTTTCCAATCTTTATTGACACGACGTGTTTCGGTAGCATGCTGCCATCTTCAGGTGCTCTACAGTTACGCGTGATATTATCCTTTATCGAGCCGTCTCATTGTATCATTATCCACAGAAATTAAATGCTAGTTATTTTAATTTAAATAATGATACAATTACTAAGTACCAAAGGAAGGACTGCAAGGGCATTAAGTGTCTACTGTAGGGTGATCATTTTCACAATGACAATTTTTTTTTACTGTCGGATTAAACGTGGTACTTTTATATCATCATTCAAAAAAGAAGATAAACCCACTTATAAAACATAATTGGGGGGGGGGGAGGGGGGGGGGAGGATGGAAGAAAAGCGAACCCCATGTGGATGTAATAGTACGTTAGTGTCAGATGACTGTTTCGCTGTGTAGTGGTGAGTAACGGTATACATTCGACCGATTGCTGATGCTCATATACTTGCTGCTAAACAACCAACGTTCTTTAATGAGTCATTGAGAATTTAACACGAGTCCCGCTAATATTACTAATTTTTAAATACTTTCTGTTCTGCAATGAGACATTGCTAGAAATTCTTTTGGTTTGTGTCTGCTTTTTGTCATGTGTGTGGGAGGGTGCGAGAGGTGGCTGGAGGGGGGGGGGATTAGGGGCTCTTGACGACGATGTTATCACCGTGCATACGAAATCAGTACCATCGAATGTCGAATGTGCTTAAAACGGATAAAAAGTGCGACAAAAGAGTTAAAAAGCAATCTCAGATAAAATCCCATTCACTCTTCTCTAATCTCACCAACGATCATCCGCACAATCACACTATCTCGCATCATGGAAGGTAGCGTTTCAATCTGTTGAAAAAATGTAACTAAGATGTAACACAGTACGCATGATTGGCCAGTAATACGTAGCGTGAAGTGCGTCCAGAAATGAACACCACTATGTTATCCTAGTGTGCTCTGTTTTCCGTAAATGGTTTATTTGACAACGTCCTCGTTGCAATTACTACCTTTTTCGTCTTCGGTTGCTAAGTGCTCCTTGTTTCACAGCACAACAGCACATGTCGTCCTGAGTTGTGCAGTATGGACAAATGTCACGCAATCAAGAGACACTTCTATGTCGAATAATTTATTACCTAGCACAATGTTTTTATGAATTGTTCTCTTCTATGCGGATCGCGTATTACAGCTAATCACTGGGTTATGTGCGTGCCTCTGATTTCCTTCTTTTCACACACAAAAAAGTTAAGTGGTCATGAACCCGAAGGCAGGTTGGAACATAAAAAGATTTGATGGTACTGGAGGAGATGTACTCCAATTTTCCACAACCTTATTACCGGACTTGAGCAGCCATTAATCGCCAACATATACTGTGAACCGAGACGTCATCTGGAATTTGTCTTACACCTTCATGTATTGGCGACGCTAACCACACATTGTTGAACGACATTTTGCCGGCTGTGTCGTGGCACGGGTTGAGAAAGTAGCTACAAAGTTATTTCTACAATTTTTTTTTATCTGATATACTTGCCACTGGAACGAAGTAAATTTAACGAGTATGGCCAACTGGAAGTTCCGATGCTCACCTGCAACAGAAAAAGAAATAATTAAAATTAGACTGTACTAGAAATTCCCATTTGTGCATAGCTGAAGACAATAATAATTACAAAATCAACATTAAGAAAATCATTTTTTCCTTTAATTGGGAAAGATACTTTTACTTTTAAATGCGAACATTTTAAGTTGCTTTAAAGTGACTGCTATTGACATTAAATGAAACAACAAGTTTACTGTTCCCAGTCACTGTTTACTTATCTCCAAGACGTGTTCAAATGTTTAAACCTCCATCAACAGGTGGATTTACATTTGTGTGTGTATGTGTGTGTGTGTGTGTGTGTGTGTGTGTGTGTGTGTTACGATTTTTTGGAGGAACTTCTGGCATTCCCTAGTGGAGAAACAAAACACTACTTCAGAACATAGTTTTGGGCTTTTTTGACAAAAAACTAAACGTATGTCTAACGGTAAAAATAAATAAAATGGAGCACCTGGCATGTAGTCAACACCTCAAAACGAGAATCTCCAAAATCCTTTAGAACTTACTCTGTAATAATGTTGTTATGATGTATATTCTTTGTACTTAGTGATAATGTTTCTCTTCTGCTATATGATCCCTGCACCTAATAGTTTCCAGACGCTATACATGTTTACAAAATATGGCAGTATACATGTGATGTGTTACAACAGTGACAGGAATCTGTGACCACCAGAGATACTCCATTTTACTTACTTCATTTTTACCATTGGACATACGTTTAGCTTTTTGTGAAAAAAAGGCCCAAAAATATGTTCTGAAATAGCATTTTGCTTCTCCACTAGAGAGTTTGAAACGCGTCGTGGAGATAAATAAACAGCGACTGGTAACAGTAAGTTTGTTGTTTCATTTAAAATACTTGTAATTCACCATTTTATATGTATCATTAGTTGCAGATATACCATAATATACTAGAACATACGGAAAAGTGTAAATTCGAGACAAATTTTGGCAACAGTTGAATGGCTCGGATACAACTAGGACAGCAACAAATTTCCAACCCCTATTACGGATGAGCTATATGCCTCGACCATCGGTTGATGAGCGTTAGCTTCTACATGAAGAAGAGACTAGAATCTACAGCTTTTCACAACGACACCACTAACCTCTGTACTAACGCGGTTTGATACATTTCATGAGTGAATTCGAGGCCCACGGCGTGTAGAAACGGAAATAAATCTGAATATTTCGACTGAACTGAAGTGTTTAATTTCGTGCGACTGTTTTGTTTCCGATACTACTGAATTATCGAACTGGGACTTCTGTTTTACGACAATCTGAGGACGTTGCACGAAACCATTTTGCAGTTTAAGCGGGCGTTGTTCGTGCTGTGTTGTTTCTAGCCTTCTGGTCAGGTCAGAAATCTGTCAAGAGTTCAATCAAACTGTCACGGGAGTCGTATCAACGGTATAAAAAATTACACCAATTTTACCCAGTCTCGCCGCTGGAAGCAAATCTGCGGACTTTTAGCAAGCCGGCCACTGTGACCGAGCGGTTCTAGGCGCTTCAGTCCGGAACCGCGCGACCGCTACGGTCGCAGGTTCGAATCCTTCCTTGGGCATGGATGTGTGTGATGTCCTTAGGTTAGTTAGGTTTAAGTAGCTCTAAGTTCTAGGGGACTGATGACCTCAGATGTTGAGTCCCATAGTGCTGCCGGCCGCGGTGGTCTAGCGGTTCTAGGCGCTCAGTCCGGAACCGCGCGACTGCTACGGTCGCAGGTTCGAATCCTGCCTCGGGCATGGATGTGTGTGATGTCCTTAGGTTAGTTAGGTTTAAGTAGTTCTAAGTTCTAGGGGACTGATGACCACAGATGTTAAGTGCCATAGTGCTCAGAGCCCCATAGTGCTCAGATCCATTTTTGAACTTTCAGCAACATCATCTCACAGGGGTAGGAAAGCATCGATTGATCAGGTAATCTGAGTGATGTATCTGTATTGGAGGAGATTAGTGATTAACGTCCCGTCGACAACGAGGTCATTAGGGACGGAGCATAAACTCGGATTAGGGGGGGATGAAAACAAAATCGGCCGTCCCCATTCAAGGGAACCTCTCCGGCATTTACCTGAAGCGATTTAGGGAAATCACGGAAAACCTGAATCAATCTCTTATTGGAGGCGTAAAGAAGTCGCGTAGAGTTTAAAGCGCGCTTCGCAAGTCGCTTGAAGCACGTGGCCAGCGGCGGTAGGTGGATTCTTACGCGACCTCGCGACGGGAAGCGGAAAAGAACATCTCAGCATGGGATCGCTGGTCGTCCAATGTCATACTGTGCACTTTCTCAAAGCTTTCATTTGTGACTGCAGTTTTGAGACGCCGTTTACTTGGATCATCTTCAGCTTAAGTACGGTTCGTTTGATTTCAGCTCCCTATTTCTTATTTTTTTCTGAAGGACTCCTTATGAAGCCCCTCTGTCTTTGGGTGCATTTTCCGTTGATGATAAATCACCAAAAACAAAGCTCTTTGCCACGTCAACAATTTCGTCCTATTTCGGTTATGCCAGATATGGACCACGGTATTTCTATCGTATCTTTCTTTGAGCTTTAACTTCCACCACACATTCTCACGTTAGTTTTCTGTGACTCTGCTTTCTTTTTCAGTCGAAACCTTAGTAAACCATAGGTTTGATTCAGTCCAGGAACTGGGAAAAAAGAAAAAAAAAAGCAATTCGTTGTTATATCCGTTTTCTTTCGGGTTATGCGTACATAGATAACAATCTTCTTTTATGCATGGTGCGTCATCTTTTCTACGTGCTAGTATACTACTTATGTCTTCTTTTAAATTTGACATTCTCTTTTATTGCGCTTTTTGTGTTTCTCGGTGACTCATTGCTAAATAGCCAATCTAAAGGTCTCGGTTTCAATACCCGGTCGGGTCCAGAATTTTTATCTGTCGCTTATCACCTGTTTCATCTGTGACAATGATTTGCTAATGTGAAAAATATCGAGTCGCACTGAGGTTCGGGGACCACGTTAAACTGTCGCATAAATCCTGATTTTGATAACATCCGCAACTGAGGATCATCTTGACTGAATTAAAAATTGGCTGCTGTTGTAACAAAATGCAGAGAATTTTTTAATTCAGTCGTCTTGAAACTGTAGATCCTCCTGTAACTGGCTGCGTAGACCAGTTCGAAGGTCAGAGAAGGGAACGGCATACCATCTCCAACTGAACTACGCATTGTAAAGCACTGTGGTGTTTGAACCAATCTAGGACTGATAACAGCTGTACCCATTTTTACGATATTCTTTAAGATCCTTCTGTCCTTCACTTGTAAATTCTCGTTGAGGATTTCACTATTTACGATGCGACATTCTGCTGAACACTTTCGCCTCCGTAGGTGAGTGATCAGCGCGTATCACAGTCATGCGAAAGACACTCGTTCAACTCCCGGCACTGCCAGATTACGGCATAAGACAGCGGACGACTCGGCCGTCGGTCGACATGTCACGGCGCATACAGGCTCACTGCTCGAAGGACTGCACAACAGCGTCTCAGCTTGACTTTAAGCGAAAAAATACCTTAAGTTAGCTGGTATACCACTTCCCTTGCTGATCTTAACTTTGAAGGCTTCGAGGCTTCTTTCTCAGCGGTGTTGGGTTTTATCCGTTCTCGTAGGTGTCAGATTTTTCCTGACGTATGTCTAGCTCTCTGGACGTTGGCTTGGAGTTAATTACAAACACGGCTTTGGCTTTGAGTTCATTGCTTTGCCTTATTCTGTGCCTATGAGATCGGAAATGATCGCAAGGTCGTCTGCGATAGCTAACCGTTCGACTGTCTGGTCTGCGATCTTGGAGCCCACTGTTACACAGTGCTTTACGCCACACCTAGATAACGATCTTCATAAGACAGCGGAAAAGAAAATGCGAGAGCTGGTCTCTAGTTCCGATATCGGCCGCGTCAGAACTCCCTCCTCGGAATTCCAGTTTTGAGTTGGAGTCAGTCGAGGTCCGTTGGACAATACCTCTTATTTTGTTATCTAATCCCGTTTCTATCCGGATTTGGAACAGCGTGTTTTGATAAACAGAGTCGTATCCCTGTTGGGAAGCAACGAAGGTCGTCACGAACTTGTTCCAGAAATCGAGATACGAAGTAACAGTTTAAGATTGATAAAACCTCCTCGGCGCCGCGCGGGCTTAGCCGAGCGGTCTGGGACGCTGCAGTCATGGACTGTGCGGCTGGACCCAGCGGAGGTTGGAGTCCACCCTCGGGCATGTGTGTGTTTGTGTGTGTGTGTGTGTGTGTGTGTGTGTGTGTGTGTGTGTGTGTGTGTTTGTCCTTAGGATAATTCAAGCCAAGTAGTGTGTAAGCTTAGGGACTGATGACCTTAGCAGTTAAGTCCCATAAGATTTCACACACATTTGAACAACAACCTCCTCGGCACAAGAGTGACCCTTAGTAAATCATTCTCGATATTCTCCCAGTTATAAGACAAGTTGTGTCTCTGGTTGGGTCTGAAAGACTTTCGAGAGAATCTTGGATGTACTCAGATGAGTAAGAGGCCACTGTAGTTTTTCGCCATAGATATGTCTCTTTCTGCGTAGATGTGAATAAGGGCTGATGTCCATCCATCTGGCACGTCCACAGCTACTACTGAAAGTCGTGTTAACGGGATGTTTTCACAGATTATATTGACACTTTCTTGATTTACTACGCAGAATTTACCACCAAAACAGTTACTACGACATCTATGCGTCAGGCAAAAAACTTCTTACCTTGCTGGAGGACACATGCTTGCTTACCAGTTGCGCAGTGATACAAATCAATGACACAAATTCATAAACAGTGGAAATACAACGACCATTCGAGAGAAGATGAGGTTGAAGACACTGAGCGAGGAGCAGGTTCTGGGGAAGTACCGCCGTTTAGCGACGTCTGTTAGCACAGTACGAGTAGTAGCTCACCAACTGTACGTATGGACAAATATTCGGGAAGCGCACTGACCCAGTTTAGGGAAACCACCGGCTTCCGTCTTGCACCGACTTGTTGGTGGAAAATTACAGAACAAGTGAGAACTTTCATCACCAGACGTCCGTTTCTCTGTGCCGATCGTCGCTTCCGATAACGCAGTGAGTCAGCCTAGCTGTTGGCCAAACAACTGGACAGTACGAGACGCGCTGAACGTATGGCACGGCCGACAAGCTATGCGTGCTGTGTCATCGTTCAAGGTTTGCCTCCACTCTCCAGCTGTTTGAAACTTGGCACACATTTATGCGATTTTTCTCCACCAAACTGGGCGTTCTAGTATTGCCTCTAATATTTATCGTCTGTCCTCAAACATCATATATATTTTCAGACTTCCAGTTTCCAGTGAAATACAAGCAGATCCAAGGTGGATTGGGTGGGGGGTGGGGTGGAGGTATTATGTGAGTCATGACTCCCCCTGCAAAAAACACATTTCACTACAAGCCTTTGTACACTGATGTGGAAAACTTAAGGGCGAGATAGATACAGTAACAAAACATATTAACTACTAGGTGGAAATGAATGAAATTGTGGAAGCATGTTGCCAGAGGCTTCCCAATCGTGCAGAGGAAGCAGGAAGTCACGTGACATGATGTCAGCGTGACTATAGCGCCAAATTGGACGGGACCCACAACAAGATGCAGTTGAAGGAATGGGGAAAAGAGAAAGAAAGACAGAGAGGGGGAAAGCGTGTCAATCAACGAACAGTAACGGTCCAGTTTGGTGGTGTTCTTCATTACAAAGTTGCCCGGATACAACATTTGGATGACTTCACATGGAGAAGAATCTTCGGCAAACTGGAACAAGAACACAGTGTGACGAGTGTAACGCAGGGACTAACCATTGTTAACAGCACATTTTTACGTGTGCATGGGGACCGTTCCGAACCACACGCACAGCTGCCCTGACGGGTGGAGGGGGTCGACCACGGTCAACTACTACAGTTGCAGATGACTGCTACATCCTGGAACAGCCAAAAAGGGACCCACGACGAACAACAGGTGCAATTGCAACCACATGTGACTGCAAGGCAAGTACTCCCGCGCTCCACAGTGGCACGACGATTGAATTGGGGTAGTCTGTTTGACCAACTACCAGTTTTATATTTTCTCCTTTCATCAATTAAATTCAATATCTCTTCTGTTACCCAAGGATTTCTACCAGCTCTCGTCTTTTCACCTACATAATCCTCTGCTGCCTTCAGTATTTCATCTCTCAAAGCTACCCATTCTTCTTCTACTTTATTTATATCCCCTGTTCTTGTCAACCGTTCCCTAATGCTCTCTCTGAAGCTCTCTACAACCTCTGGTTCTTTAAATTTATCTAGGCCCCACCTCCTTACATTCCTACCTTTTTTCAGTTTTAGTCTACAGTTCATAAGCAATAAATTGTGGTCAGAGTCCACATCTGCCCCTGGAAATGTCTTACAATTTAAAACCTGGTTCCTAAATATGTTTCTTACCATTATATGATCTACCTGAAATCTTCCAGTGTCTCCAGGCCTCTTCTACGTATACAACCTACTTTCATGATTCTTGAACCAAGTGTTAACTATGATTAAGCTATGCTCTGCGCAAAATTCTACCAAGCGGCTTCCTCTTTCATTACTTACCCCCGGTCCATATTCACCTACTACTTTTCAATCTCTTCCTTTCCCTAATATCGTATTCCAGGCGCTCATGACTATTATATTTCCGTCTCCCTTAACTATCTGAATAATTTCTTTTATCGCATCATACATTTTTTTCATATAGTTCAATAATTCGCACCCTGTACTAGCGTGTGGCAAGCACTCCATTGACAACAATTACATCCATATCACCCACGAGTCCATGCAATGCTTGTGAATGTTGCAGTTAACTGTAGATAATGTAAATAAACACGTACATATTAATGTAATTTTATTCCTATTATCTCCTTACGCTGGCTTCTCTGACCTCAGTTCCCCTACCTCAAATTGTTCAGTGGGACATCATCCATGCCCTGTTAAATTTTTGCACGCTCTTAGGAAACACCCTGTGTAGTGGTTGGTTACAGTTTTCTTATAAAGAAACAATCACGCAATTCAGCTGCACCCATTATGGATAAAATACATCTTCAGTACGTAAATTTCCTCGACAAAAATAGACAACAGCGCAGAATCGCTGCTGGCGCCAGCAAAAAGGAAGGGAGGCAGACCGGGAGACGTCATGTGGAGCGGCTGGCGCCGGGTGTCGGGAGGCGAGAAGGAAACTGAGCGACCGCCTCCCGAGTCGTGTGGCGTGACCGCCAGGGGGCTGTTTTCAGCGACAGGTCTAATAAATCTCAGCCTAGAAAGCAGGTCCTGTCCAGGCACGCAGAAGGCCGGTCGTCAAAACAACCCCCCGGCCGCTGGTGGCTTTTACCACCCCCGCTACATCGCACCACTCAGCCGCCATTAGGTGTTCTGCCTGTGCTCACGTACACAGCCGGTAGTGAAATAACATTCTACATAATGCCCGCATTGCTTTGCAGTGACTGTTAATACGAAAAGTCCAAATAGTACTGAGTTGTGGTGCATACACACGTCAAAAAAAGTTTTGCACCACCCCGGATCCCAGAACTCCTTAAGTTGGACATTGACGTTGGTTATTGTATCACAGACACAGTCCCTTTGACTCTTCAGAGATGTCACTAAACCCCCCCCCCCCCCAGAGACGTAAACAACCATGCATGAGCAGCGCCTATTAGACGGAGGGGGTCCGACAGCCGATCAGTTCCAGTCATTCCACCAGGAAGGAGGTACACGGCTCGTGTTGTCTGTACTTCAACCATGCCTAGACGGTCAATACCGCGGTTCGATCGCGTCCGCATTGTTGCTTTGTGCCAGGTAGGGCTCTCAACAAGGGAAGTGTCCAGGCGTCTCATCAGAATGAACCAAAGCGATATTGTTCGGCCATGTAGGAGATACAGAGAGACAGGAACTGTCGATGACATGCCTCGCTCAGGCGCCCAATGGCTACTACTGCAATGGATGACCGCTGCCTATGGACTATGGCTCGGAGGAACCCTGACAGCAACGTCACCATGTTGAATAATACTTTTCGAGCAGCCACAAGACGTCGTGTTACGACTCAAACTGTGCGCAATACGCTGCACGATACGCAACTTCACTCCCGACGCCCATGGTGAGGTCCGTCTTTGCAACCACGACCCCATATAGCGCGGTACAGATGGGTCCAACAACATGCCGAATGGACCGCTCAGGACTGGCATCACGTTCTCTTCGCCGATGAGTGTCCCGTATGCCTTCAACCAGACAAACGTCGAACTACAGACCTATATCATCGACGTCGGTTTGCAGTAGGGTTTAGGAGCATATACTGTATTCAAACATAATGAATCACCTCGAGGGGAACGATCTATTGATACGTAATCAGCATGGTTTCAGGAAACATCGTTCTTGTGCAACGCAGCTAGCTCTTTATTCGCATGAAGTAATGGCCGCTATCGATAGGGGATCTCAAGTTGATACCGTATTTCTAGATTTCCGGAAAGCTTCTGACACCTTTCCTCACAAGCGACTTCTAATCAAGCTGCGGGCCTATGGGGTATCGTCTCAGTTGTGCGACTGGATTCGTGATTTCCTGTCAGGAAGGTCGCAGTTCGTAGTAATAGACGGTAAATCATCGAGTAAAACTGAAGTGATATCAGGTGTTCCCCAGGGAAGCGTCCTGTGACCTCTGCTGTTCCTGATCTATATAAATGACCTGGGTGACAATCTGAGCAGTTCTCTTAGGTTGTTCGCAGATGATGCTGTAATTTACCGTCTAGTAAGGTCATCTGAAGACCAGTATCATTTGCAAAGCGATTTAGAAAAGATTGCTGTATGGTGTGGCAGGTGGCTGTTGACGCTAAATAACGGAAAGTGTGAGGTGATCCACATGCGTTCCAAAAGAAATCCGTTGGAATTCGATTACTCGATAAATAGTACAATTCTCAAAGCTGTCAATTCAACTAAGTACTTGGGTGTAAAAATTACGAACAGCTTCAGTTGGGAAGACCACATAGATAATATTGTGGGGAAGGCGAGCCAAAGGTTGCGTTTCATTGGCAGGACACTTGAAAGATGCAACAAGCCCACTAAAGAGACGGCTTACACTACACTCGTTCGTCCTCTGTTAGAATATTGCTGCGCGGTGTGGGATCCTTACCAGGTGGGATTGACCGAGGACATCGAAAGGGTGCAAAAAAGGGCAGCTCGTTTTGTATTATCGCGTAATAGGGGAGAGAGTGTGGCAGATATGATACGCGAGTTGGGATGGAAGTCATTAAAGCAAAGACGTTTTTCGTCGCGGCGAGATCTATATACGAAATTTCAGTCACCAACTTTCTCTTCCGAATGCAAAAATATTTTGTTGAGCCCAACCTACATAGGTAGGAATGATCATCAAAATAAAATAAGAGAAATCAGAGCTCGAACAGAAAGGTTTAGGTGTTCGTTTTTCCCACGCGCTGTTCGGGAGTGGAATGGTAGAGAGATAGTATGATTGTGGTTCGATGAACCCTCTGCCAAGCACTTAAATGTGAATTGCAGATTAATCATGTAGATGTAGATGTAGAAGCAACTCGGTCAGGCTGAACGCCTTAAACACACTGTCCAGCGAGTGCAGCAAAGTGGAGGTTCCCTGTTGTTTTGGGGTGGCATTATGTGGGGCTGACGTACGCCGCTGGTGGTCATGGAAGGCGCCGTAATGGCTGTTCGAACGTGAATACCATCCTCCGACCGATAGTGCAACCATATCGGCAGCATATTGGCGAGGCATTCGTCTTCATTGAACACAATTCGCGCCCCCATAGTGCACATCTTGTGACTAACTTTGTTCAGGGTTACGACATTGCTCGACCATAGTGGCCAGCATGTTCTCCAGACATGAACGCTATCGAACATGCCTGGGATAGATTGAAAAGGGCTGTTTATGGACGACGTGACCTACCAACCACTCTGAGGGATCTACCCCGAATCGTCGTTGAGAGGTGGGACAATCTGGACCAATAGTGCCTTGACGAACTTGTGGGTAGTATGCCACGACGAATACAGGCATGCATCAATACAAGAGGACGTGCTACTGGGTATTAGAGGTACCGGTGTGTACACCAATGTGGACCACCACCTCTGAAGGTCTCGCTGTATGATGGTAAAACATGCAATGTGTGGTTTTCATGAGCAATAAAAAGGGCGAAAATGATGTTTATGTTGATCTGTATTCTAATTTTCTGTACACTTTCCGGAAATCTCGGAACCGACGTGATGCAACACTTTTTTTGATGTGTCTATTTATTTACAAAGCGAGGCTCAGGACCAAAATCAAAACAAGTGACCATGTTATTGAATTGTTCCACACTTAGCGAATGTCAGAATTTATGTCTTACATTAATTTTGTTCATCATTATCAATGTTTTCGGAAAGACTACAACTGTGTTATTGCTGATTTAAATAATGAAAAACTGCGTCACTTACTTATTTTTTGGATGCTTAGCAGGACGCATTTCGACAGTTTATTTTCATTTCCAAGTACATTTTGTTTACAGAATTATTTTTTGTGACACATTGGCATGAGTGATACTCTGCCTCTCTTGCGCTGTGGTTCTCTTTTTGTGGTTATATTGCTATCGGAAAATACGACAAAATGAATCTTGGAAAGTTCTTATATCCTAATGTTAGAAATGGTACTTTGGTTTGTCTGCATAAAGTGTTGTGCTTCCTCCATTACAAAGAATATCATAGAAAGGCAAATCACCAGTTACGGTGATTGATTGTGTAACCAAAAAAATGCTACGGAGATATTACGACACTACGTGTTCACATACAATTTGTACAGAGCCAGAAGAGCAAAGTGCTGAACTGCAATGGAACTCCATCATTTGTTTGCGGGCAGGGTTATGTTAATTTTTGCGTCGATAAAAGAAGGAACTGTTCTGTGGACTTTCACAAAGATTAAGAACTCTACTGGTCAAAATTATCAAATTCCTACGTGTTTTCATGTGTCAGAAAAGTATTTCTGTAATTATTTAGAATTTAAGTTTAACTCATCTACATCCTTAAATTCCTAATGTAACAAATATGTAACACTTCTAACATATTATACAAACAAGACAAATATATTTAGCATCAGAAATGTGGCACATAATTTTTTTCTTTGCTTAACAATTCTGTCTCTTGAAGCTCAAATAAACATTCACTTGACTTAACGTAGTCACAATTGCTGCAGACATGCCTAATAACAATAAATCGTTGTATGTATATTTCATGGCGGCCACTGCGAGAGAGCGACAGAAAAAATGTTAAATGCTCAATCGTGCCCACTGTTTTGAAATAGCTCAATTTATCAGTCGTTTTCTTTTGAAGCTCTAACTGCAACCGTATCTGCAGATTAATTTAAGGGAACTTCGGCCCACCTATTATGCAATAACTGTTCTCTTTTTTGCCGAGAACAATTTCATCTCGTTTGTGCCATCAGCAGAGGGTACTTTCAATCAGGTCTTATTCTCTAGAATGTTATTTTCTGTAGGACCTTATTTGTATTATTATACTGTATAGCTTGCCATAGTTATTTTAATGCTAGCTGTCCTCATCTCCATCGTCATCTATTGCAGTAATGTGCTCACTGTTCTTCGATCTTCTGAGCTTAACTTGCGAATGTGGTTCAGCAAAATCATGTACCGTGATTCTATCCACATTCCTACCACAGACGTGCTTGCAAATGAGGGCAGGTACCACAAAAATAATTATTGCAAGGTGTAAAACAACACAAGAAAGATGTATACAACCTAACTCTCTAGAGAATAAGACCTGAATATAAGTATCCACTGACAGTGGTACAAACTTGTTTAAGCTGTTACAGCGTTAAAAAAAAAATAATTTTTTGCGTACTAGGCGACCCTAATTTCTGTCGCGTAATTTATTACAAATGTGTGCAGAAGACAGGTTCGCCATAACACTGCTATTTCTTGCTACAGAAGAGAACTGCTCTAACTTACTACACAGCATTCGAATACGACAGTGCACATTAACCAAAATAATTCCAGAAACGTGTGAACTGATTTATAGAGCACTGAAAGAGGAATATCTGAAGATAAATCGTTGTTTAGTGCGCTATATGGGCATTAAGAACTGTTTTTATTTTTGAATAATCTAATTAATAGAATTAGTGTTCCAACAACTGCAAAATTAATAATAAGTACGGAAAACCTGAAGCAATTTTTAATCCATGGCATCCAGAGTTTAAAAATAGACAAACTAGAATGGAGAGCTAAGAAATTTTTATTTTTATTTTTAAGTGTGTCGTCCTCTATTCCGACTTACTGGAAAACTGCCTTGGTGTTTCCCGATGTAGAGGACGATAGCTGTAGCTGTGATTGTGGATCTGAAGTCGCCTGCAGCTTATCTAACCTGGCCACCAGCACACGATTAATAGCATGCATTGTGCCCCCCGCTCATTCCCTCACCTCCGTGGAAGGTAGTTTATTATAAACAGTAGAAGGAACACACCCACTAAACTCTGCACCCGTCTTTACAAAGGCCGGTATTACACTATCAAATTTCTTTGTCAGAGATATTTGATGGTGTAATGGGGAACTTTGTCAAATGTCGTCCAATATTTGATCAAATCTAGGGCCTCGCTGTAGATTTGATCAAAGAAGTCGCTTGTCTTCTGTTCACTGCAATGTGACATGTTACCACATGGAGCGCTAGCATCGCTGCATTCTGTCGTCTGTAGTGTTTTTATAAACAATGCCGGTAAACACAATTGGTGTGTGCCGACAACTACAAAATAAATAGAGATGTATGAAGCTGATGAGGTGCTTTACAACGTGAGGCACGCTGAATGCTAAAAGAGATTACGAAGATTGGAGACCTGACCCGACCTGACCTGACATAACCTAACCTAATCCAACCCTCTCCTGTAGCAAGGAATCAGAGTGTTACAGTGATCCTGTCTTCTGCAGATGTAGCAGTTCTTAAGTGAATATTGTGCTTTGTGATATGAGGATACACTTCTTTGAGCACATACAGAAATGTATGCTCATCCATTCTTAAGTAACTGATGTACGACTTGACGTCCTCCACTACATGCTCACGTAACAAGTTTTGTTGAATGCTTTTATCGTGTCGTCGTAAAACCCACGGCTTCACCCAGGTGTGTTTCCTCCCCCCCCCCCCCTTTCTCTTCCGCATGTGCACACAGTGCAATTGTGGTACATGCAACTGCTGCGGTTAATAATCAGTTGTTGTTGTCAGCCATCTTGAACTTTGACGAAAAATGTGATGATAGTGTGATACCCCTTCTAGCGCTACGTCAAAGATCTTTGTCAAATATATTTGACGGAATATTTGATCTTTTATCAAATCTTTGACAAAGAAATTTGATAGTGTAATACCGGCCAAACACACTATATACCTCAAATAGCTGTAGCGATGCCCGCGCTCCATGTGGTTACTTTTCGCACTGCAGTGAACAGAAGACGAACGACTTTTATGACCAAATCTTCGGCGAGGCCCTAGGTTTGGTCGTATTTCTTTGACGAGTGGCGATATTTGACAAAGTTCCCTATTACGCTATCAAATTTCTTTGACATAAATATTTGACGTATCAACTTTGACTAAGAAATATGATAGTGTAATACCGCCCAAAACAGGAAAGTCACTGCACATTGCAATGCTCTATGATTTCATTATGTCGTTTTCGCAAACCTTACATACAAAGCAGGAAGTGCTAAGTTCATGAAAATGAAATGGCGTGAGGAAGGAAACACGCCACGAT
This sequence comes from Schistocerca serialis cubense, assembly GCF_023864345.2. Lineage (NCBI taxonomy): Eukaryota > Metazoa > Arthropoda > Insecta > Orthoptera > Acrididae > Schistocerca > Schistocerca serialis. The sequence goes on along the minus strand of NC_064638.1, from coordinate 380,846,025 downwards.
CTCAGAGACAAAGAGACAGGGCGCCATTTGTAAGGTAACGACTTTGGTCGTTACAGGAAACGTGCGACTGGCGGCGTTCCGGAGAGGAACAAAGCAGAGCGGTAAGTCAAAGCGACACGAAGGCCTGGCTGCGGCTGCCTATGAAAAGGGCTGGGAAGACCGGTCGATGAACTACGGTTGCGAGTAAATATTCTGCTTACCTAGGGCAGACGCTATCGCAGCATTTTCTAAGACGAGCGCCAAAATCGTAATATTTCCCCTTTCGTAAACAAAGAGAAATGTTTAAACTGCTACACTTACACTGGCGTTTCCCAAGGTAGTGTCATAGGCCCCTTGCTGTTCCTTATCTATATAAACTATTTGCGAGACAATCTGAGCAGCCGCCTTAGGTTGTTTGCAGATGACGTTATTGTTTATCGACTAATAAAGTCTTCAGAAGATCAAAAGAAATTGCAAAACGATTTACAAAAGATATCTGAATGGTGCGAAAACTGGCAGTTGAGCCTAAATAACAAAAAGTGTGAGGTCATCCAGATGAGTGCTAAAAGTAATCCGTTAAACTTCGGTTACACGATAAATCAGTCAAATATAAAAGCCGTAAATTCAAGTAAATACCTTAGAATTACAATCACGGACAACTTAAATTGGAAGGAACACATTGAAAATGCTGTAGGGAATGCTGCGTTTTATTGGCGAGACACTTACAAAATATAACAGATCTACTAAGGAGACTGCCTACACTACGCTTGTCCGTCCTCTTTTAGAATACTGCTCCGCGGTGTGGGATCCTTACCAGATAAGACCGACAGAGTACATCGAAAAATTTCAAAGAAGGGCAGCATGTTTTGTATTATCGCGAAACATGCGAGAGAGTGTCACTGAAGTATTACAGGATTTGGGCTGGACATCATTAAAAGAAAGGCGTTTTTCGTTGCGACGGAATCTCCTCACGAATTTCCAATCACCAACTTTCTCCTCTGAATGCGAAAATATTTTGTTGACACCGACCTACATATGGAGAAACGATCACCACGATAAAATAAGGTAAATCAGAGCTCGTACGGAAAGGTATAGGTGTTCGTTCTTTCCGCGCGCTATACGAGATTGGAATAATAGAGAATAGTGAAGGTGGTTCGATGAACCCTCTGCCACGCACTTAATTGTGATTTGCAGAGTATCCATGTAGATGTAGAACCCTATGTGCCTCTAATCTGGAGATGGCTAACTGTGAGGGCAACGTCATTCAGTTACAGGAATATGACAAGTTAACATAGTCATTATACGCTAACTGATCAAATGTATTCGGACACTTATTAGTGGACATTAATGTGGATCGTGTCCACCCTTCAACTTTATGAAAGTGCAAGAAACGTGCTGGGAACACTGTTAATGAGACGTGTGAATGCCTATTGGGGAGAGGCAGCCAATAAATTCTCAAGAGCGAAAAACAGAGAAAATAGTGATGTTGGACGCTGGGGTCTGGACCCAACTCTACGATCTAACTCCTCCCAAAGAGGTTTCAGTGCGTTCAGGGGAGGACTCTGAGCAGGGTAGTCCATTTCTGGGATACATACAGAAAACGTTATCTCGCACACGCTGCTTTATGACATGGTGCACTGTCATACTGACAGAAACACCTATAATCTCCAAACTATTCCTCTGGAAATGGAAATGAGCGTTTGGTGTCATTGGCCGGGAGGCCCCTTACGGGGGCGGCCGCCTTGGTGCAGGTCTTATTAAATTCGACGACACAATGGGCGACCTGCACGTCGGGTGGGGATGAAATGATGATGAAGACAACACAACACAGTCCCTGAGCGGAGAAAATCCCCGACCCACCCAGGAATCGAAACCGGGCCTCTTAGGACGGCAGTCCGTCACGCTGACCATTCGGCTATCTTTTTTTTATTTCATTTTGTTCTATATTGTTCGTTGAATTTTTTCGGGGCGGACGTCCGATGACACCCATTTAGATTGTCCGTTGATCTCTTCACTCAGTTTTTGTTACAGAGGGTAGCTAACCCTCTGACCGAACACGTTGAGCTACCATGTCGTCATTGTCGGGGCAGACACTATTCCTCTACTGCAAAAACATTAGACAATGCTGTAAAATTTGTTCATATCCTTCCACATTTAGCGTTCTCTTGAACGGAATGAGGGCACCACAACCAAACCACGAGAAACGCCCTCATGCAGTAACGCCGCCTTCTCCGTACTTCGCTACAGACACTACACATGACTAGAGATAGTTTTCTCATGGCATTCACAAAACCCAAACCGTTCCGTCGGATTGCCGCAGGGGACAGCGCGTCACTCATCATTCTAAATTACTCGTTTCCAGTAATCCACTGCCCGCTGGCGTCGCTCTTCAGCCCACCTCGTGCGTCGCATAGCAGTGACTGCAGACATGTATAACTTATTAGACGCTGCTTGGCAGTTGTAAGCTACTATTTTTTTTAAACTCCTGAGTCAAAAAATGGTTCAAATGGCTCCGAGCACTATGGAACTTAACATCTGAGGTCGTCAGTCCCCTAGACTTAGAACTACTTAAACTTAACTAACCTAAGGGCATCACACACATCCATGCCCGATGCAGGATTCGAACCTGCGACCGTTGCAGTCGCGCGGTTCCGGACTGAAGCGTCTCGAACCGCTCGGCTTCCTGAGACAAAGCCACTGTGCTAGTTCGACTGCTGGTAGCACTTTTTGGAAACCACGAGTGGTTCCTTTCGCTAATTTCATGCGATTTTTTATAACCACATTCTGCAGTCCCCGAGGTCTGCCCGGGCTTGGTTTACCTGTGCTAGTTCCTTCATCCACTTCACTGACAACTGAAGAAATCCCAACTTCTGACCTAGACATCTTAAGCCAATATTTCCGTAAATGGAGGCTCCAACAACCTCATATTAAAGGGAAGTTGCATGTTTCCCACCTGTCCAATAGATTGCCTCTAATTTGAGGAAAACAAACTTCATCATAATATTGTGTCCAAAATACCTTGGAATCACGTCAGATACGACACTTCCTTTTAAGTAAAACTTGACCTGAACATCTGCAAAGCAGAACCAACGCTCTCCATAAACTCTATGGCAGTTGCTGGCGATCGTCAGCAGACGCTGTTGGAGTATCGCGTTCCACCTCCTGATATCAGACGGAGATAAAGCTACTCTATGTGAGCAAATGTATCTGGACATCTGGCTGAAAATAACTTCGGTAACGCTGGAATTCAGTATGGTGCCTTGATGACAGCTTCCACTCTCGCAGGCATACGGTTAATCAGGTGCTGGAAGGCTTCTTGGGGAATGGCAGCCCATTCTGCACGGAATGCTGCACGGAGCGGAGGTATCCATGTCGGTCGGTGAGATCTGGCACGATGTCGGCGTTCCAAAACATCCCAAAGGTGTTCTATAGGATTCTGGTCAGGAGTCTGTGCAGCCACCCCATTACACGGATGTTATTGTCGTGTAACCACTCCGCCACAGGCCGTGCTTTATGAACAGGTGCTCGACCGCGTAGAAAGACGCAATCGCCATCCCCGAATTGCTCTTCAACAGTGGGAGGCGAGAAGGTGCTTAAAACATCAATGTAGGCCTGTGCTGCGACAGTGCCAGGCAAAACAACAAGGGGTGCAAGGCCCCTCCATGAAAAAAACGAACACACCATAACACCACACCTCCGAATTTTACTGTTGGCACTACATACGCTGGCATTCGCCATACCCACACCCTGCCATCGGTGCACACATTACACACACTTCCTTTCGGGTGACCCCACACCCTGCCATCAATGCACACGTTACACACACATTCTTTCGGATGACATCAGGAACTTAATATTATCTCTAAGTGTCCATTATGTCCATTACATACTTTGAACGTCCCCATTTATCCGTCTTGGTAATGTTACGGCGTTCTTCAACACATCGACTGTCAGAGACGGATCTCGAAATAAATGTGGAATCGAGAATGAGCGAATGCGCGACACGAGTGATTCATCGCAACTGGGAACAATGCAAGGAAAAAGACAATCCAAGAATACGAAGACAGGAGCACAAGGCAGAATCCGCCGCATATCCTCCACTCTGTATACAATAAACACGTCTTTGTTTTTGATCTGCCACATAGCATTTAATATTTGCCACTACTCTGACTTCAGTGTTAAATACCATTTCACTACGGTCTTTTAATTAAGTTCATTATTACTACTCCAAGACGACACGTAAATTGTTCGAGTTTACTATCTACCAGAACACAAAGTAAGAAACCAATTTTTACATCTCGTTACGTCGACATGACAGTCGAAACGCATGGTGATCGAGATACAACTGTCAGTTGTGGCTAACACGCAGTGCTCATTTACCGCGTCCACCCATTACTTCTGATAAAAACAGCCAGTGTTTCCATTGCTTTGTGGTAGCGTGTTGACGAGTCCTATCTTTCGCGGAAACTCGGAGCGATCAGCGGTATGGGCAGTCATCTCCCGCCGAGCAAACAAAGAGGGATGGCTGATGCAACAGAACTATCTGTTAGCCCAGTGTTTCCGGAACCGGACGACACTCAAAGCGTCTAGACGGCTGACGAAAGGACTTAACGGACTACCGTTGGACGGTCAGATAAAGGCAAAATCAGCAAACACTCGCTCGTGTGTATTTGCCTACTTTCTGAAACAGTCGAACGCAAACGGTTATCTCCGACATTACTCGGGAAAGTTACTGAGACTCTTGTTGCTCATTTTGCACATCAGTGAATTGACAGACAGTATTAATAGTAAACTCAGACCTTCTGCAAGGGATGCTATTATCTAGAATGGAATACTACCTGAAATATCTGCGCAATATATAGGAACATACTAGTAAGATCTCAAAATGGTGCGGAGATCCGGAACTAGCTAAATTTGTGTACTTCACAAAACGTAGAAAAGTTGTATCCTATGAGTACGGTATCAGTGAATCGCGGTTGGAGTCAGTCATCAGATACAAATAACTGGATGATAAAATATGAAGGGATATGAAATGGAACGATCACGTAAGCTCTCTCACAGCTGAAGTAAGTAGCAGCGCCAGTTCCTTGGAAGAAAGCTGTGAAAATTCAGTTAGTCTACGAAGAGGATTGCTTACAAAATACACGTGTGATCCATCCTGGAATACTGCTGAAGTGTGTGGGACCCGCACCAATTAGGACTAACGGGGGATGTTGACCTTATATAAAGAACGGCAGCAAAACAGGCCAGAGGTTTGTTTCATCGATGGGAGAGCGTTACAAAGATGCTGAAAGAATTCAACTAACAGACGCTTGAAGATAGACGCAAACTATCACGTGAAAGGCTACGCATAGTATTTGAAGCACTTAAGAAAGGAAAAACTGATAGAAGCCGACCTAGAGGGCAGATGAGTTTGGATTCCGGAAAATGTAGGAACACTCGAGTCAATATTGCCCCTACGGCTTACATTAGAAGATAGGTTAAGAAACGACAAACCTATGTTTATAGCATTTGTAGATTTAGAGTAAGCTTTTGACTAATTTGACCGGAATACTCTCTTTGATGTTCTAAAGATAGCAAAGTTAAAATACAGGGAGCGAAATGCTATTTACATCTTGTACAGAAACAGTTACAAGAGTCGAGGGGTACGAAAGGGAAGCAGTGGAAGGGAAGGGAGTCCGATAGGGCTGTAGCCTGTCCCCGATGTTATTTAAACTGCACACTGAGCATGCAGTGAAGGAAGCCATGGAAGAATTTGGAATAGGAATTAAAGTTCAGGGAGAAGAAAGAAACACAGTGAGGATTGCTGATGACACTGTAATTCTGTCAGAGACAGCAAAGGACTTGGAAGAGCAGTTGAACGGAATGGACAGTGTCTTGAAAGGTGGGTGTAAGATGAACATCAACAAAGCAAAACGAGGATAATGGAATGTAGTCGAATTAAATCAGATGATGCTGACAGACTTAGGATGGGAAACGCAGCTCTGAAAGTAGTAGATGAGATTTGCTATTTGGGCAGTAAAATAACTGATGATGGAAATCAGGCACATTATAAAATATAGACTAGCAATGACAACAAGAGCGTTTCTGAATAAGTGAAATATGTTAACAACGAATATTGATTCGAGTGTTAGGAAGCCTTTTCGGAAACTATTTGTACGGAGCGTAGCCATGTATGGAAGTGAAACATGGACGATTAACAATTTACAAAAGAAGAGAATAGAAGCTTTTGAAATATGCTGCTACAGAAGAATGCTGAAGATTACATGAGTGGTTCACGTAATTGATGAGGAGGTACTGAGTGGAATTGGGGAGAAAACAAATTTGTGGCACAAGCTGACTAGAAGAAGGAATCGGTTGACTGGACACACTCTGAGACATCAAGGGCGCACCAATTTAGTACTGGAGGAAATTGGAGGGGGGGGGGGGGGGGAGGATAAAAACCGTAGAGGGCCGAGAGATGAATACAGTAAGCAGATTCAGAAGTATGTAAGTTGCAGTAATTATTCGGAGCTGAAGAGGCACAGGACTGTGTAGCATGTGGAGCTGCATCAAACCAATCTTCGGACTGAAGACCTCAACAACACAGCTTTAAATGTATCTTACTTTTATGGGTGCCGAAGACGTAATTAGACTAACTGCAGCGCACATAGAGGCATTTAACCAGTTGTTTTTCCGCGCTTGATATGCGGTTGGAAAGGGAAGAATCCCTCCCATGCGGTTAAGCGCCAAGCACTATCTTATGTGCGCTTGGCAGTAGTTTGCACAATATGTGAAAGGATGTAGAAACATTTGTTGCAGAACACGTCAGAAAGTAAGTCCTTCCAATTTATCTTTCTTCTAACATCTCACAGCTCGGCTTCATTTGTATTCAACTTTCCCACAATGATGGAATGATTAGTGAAGCAGAAGATACCAGATTTCTGGGACAGAGAGCTTTCGTGGACACACGACTTTCCGTAGAATAGAATGCAGTTGCTTGTACGAATAGAATACTGTCTTCATCAGCACGAGTAATATACCAGGGGCATTCGATAAGCAGTGCAACACATTTTTTGTAGGCCAATTTCGGTTGAAAAAGTGTTGAATTTGTTGCGGAATATAGTGGAGTATTCCAAGGTTCAGCCCTTCTGGGTTCATGGAGATGCGTTCCAAGCAGAGAGCTGTTATTGAGTTTCTTTTGGCGTAAAAACAGAGCATCATAGACATTGATAGATGCTTGCAGAATGTGAACAAAAGCACGGTGAGTCGGAGGGCGAGACGTCTACCGTCGCAACAAGACAGAGCAAACCCGTCGGACCTCCGGCGTGCTGGTCAGCCGCACACAGCTGTGACATCTGCAGTGTTGGAACGTCATCTCACCCACAACTCGACGCCTTTGTTGGTAGCGCTGACACTCGCTCGCCAGTTTGAGTACTCAAATGCGTGTGCCCGGTGGGTTCCTCGACGCCTAACAGAAGGCGATAAAGAGCAACGTAGGACCACTTGTCCGGAATTTCATGGTACCACACTATTGGTGGTCGTCGGAGCCAACGTCTTGTTGCGTCAATGTCCTCTCCTCCATAGACGTATTGTGCCTAACAGATGGAAGTCAAGCGGTGCGAGATCCGGGCTGGAGGTAATGCGTATCACTGATAAGTGGTTTTGAAATTCCAGCTCGGCCTGTAATTCACAGTTTACGTAACTCCCTTTGTGTTATTTTGGTGCCGACAGGGTTCGCGAGTGTGGCTTCAGATCTACAATGACCTTTGCATCTGTCGTCTGCTTATTTTTAATCATATTCCTTTTCAATAACAGTCCGTCACGATCATTCAACACCCATTTTTATCCGCGTTGTGACTCAGCGTATGATGTTTTTCCCACTTTTCCTTTATGCGGCGTAAATCTTCGACATAATGCCTTTTTAAATACCAAACACTATGGCCCCCTTGGTTACGGAAGCATCCAGCATACGAGCATCAAGAATTTACTTGCATTCGGATTCAATATTTTTCGACATAATGCCCTCACAACAAAACTCTGTTGTCGCCACGACTGACACTTGCAACGTGTTGACGATATTGCGTAGGTGTCGTTCGTGGTCAGATACAACAGCGCAACCTGAAGGCTTGGTTAGCACCTGCATATACGCTGAAGAGCCAAAGAAACTGGTACAGCTGCCTAATATCGTGTAGGGCCCTCGCGAGCACGCAAAAGTGCCGCAACACTACGTGGCATAGACTCGACTAATGTCTGAAGTAATGCTGGAGGGAACCGATACCATGAATCCTGCGGAGCTGTCCATAAACCCTTAAGAGGTCGAGGGGTTGGAGATCTCTTCTGAACAGCGCGTTGCAAGGCATCCCAGATATGTTCAATAATGTTCATGTCCGGGGAGTCTGGTAGCCAGCGGAAGTGTTTAAACTCAGAAGAGTGTTCCTGGAGACACTCTATAGAAATTCTGGTATTGTGGGGTATCACATTGTCCTGTTGGAATTGCCTAAGTCTGTCGGAACGCACAATGGACACGCATGGATGCAGGTGATCAGACAGGATGCTTTCGTACGTGTCACCTGTCGAGTCGTATCTAGACATATCAGGGACCCCATATCACTCCAACTGCACACGCCTCACACCATTACAGAGCCTCCACCAACTTGAACAGTCCCCTGCTGACATGAGGTTGTCTCCATACCCGTACGTATCCATCCGCTTGATACAATCAGAAACGAGACTCGTCCGGCCAGGCAAAATGTTTCCAATCTTCAACAGTCTATTGTTGGTGTTGACGGGCCCAGGCGAGGCGTAAAGCTTTGTGTCGTGCTGTCATCAAGGGTACGCGAGTGGGCCTTCGACTCCGAAAGCCCATATCGATGATGTTTCGTTGAATGGTTCACACGCTGGCACTTGTTGATGGGCCATCATGTGCAGAAATTTGCGAAAGGGTTGCTCTTGTGTCACCCTGAACGATTCTCTTCAGTCGTCATTGGTCGCGTTCTTGCTGGGTCTTTTTCCGGCCGCAGTGATGTCGGAGATTTGATGTTTTACCGGATTCCTTATATTCACAGTGTACTCGTGAAATGGTCGTAGGGAAAATCCCCACTCCATCGCTACCTCGGAGATGCTGTGTCACATCGCTCGTGCGCCGACTAAACACCACGGTCAGACTCACATAAATCTCGATAACGTGCCATTGTAGCAGCAGTAACCGATCTAACAACTGCGCCAGAAACTTGTTGTCTCATAAAGGCGTTGCCGACCGCTACGCCGTATTCTGCCTGTTTACATATATCTGTATTTGAATACGCATGCATGTAATAGTTTCTTTGGCGCTTCAGTGTATATTGAAGCATGCATTTCTCGCGGTGTCTCCATATTTTTGTCCAACCCTTGAACTATGATCTCTTGTTCCGTTACTATTACTACTGTCATGTGTTCCTACAGGAATGAAAGACCTAAGCACACCTCAATTAAGCCTCATGTATAAGGAACAAGTGCGTCAGCAGCAATCTGCATGTCGCCCATTGTGTGGGCGATATTAACATCAACCGTTACTTGGCGCATTCACGGTGGATTTTACACGCCCTGCTGCGGCTGCTGAATAGGGGCGCCTTTGTTGTCCGCCGCGAGTAGGAGGGTAGCTGCAGAGCTGTCGGCTGCCGAATCAGTGTGAAAGCCGGCGCGGGAATCGAATGGGGCCGGGCGAGCGCGCGGGCGCATATTTTTACAGCGACAAAGGGAAGGAGGCTGCGAGCGGCCACCTGCTATTCCGTTCCTCAGACTCGGCACTCGACACTGGGCTCCGCTCCCACAGTGGAGGAGGGTGATGGGGTGCAACCACCTGTTCCTGATCTCGCGGCCGTTGCCGCCCTCGAGACGCAACTTGCAGGTCACCTGCTCCGTTCACCTGCAAGCGCCGACCTGCACCTTCTCCCATGAAGCGCACCTGGTCGCCGCCGCTCCTGGGCGGGATTTTCGCACGCTGCTGCTCAGCAAACACACCCCGAACACCTGCATGGGCGTTTGAATTAGCAGTCTCCACCCACTTGAGTACAACGTACAGAACGGTCATAAAACCACGCGAAATCGTTAGAAGAACCTCCTTTGGCATGTAATTCAAATCGCGCGGCACATTGGCTGCAGAGTGAGCTTTGTCATCAAAGCCTTGATCCTTCATGTGAACATCCGCAATTTGTAACTTTGTAGTAGATTCGTATTGCTAACAACTCTCGTCACCCGTGACTATTCTTTTTATTTTCTGGTAAGAATTGTCCGCATTTTGCATTTCAGTCACGTCGCGGCAGCCGTCCACGCGTCTTCGTTTTTCTTCTGGAGTCAACGTGTACGGGACAAACTGCACATTCATTTCTTCTAAACCTTCTGCAGAGTGTCTTCAGCATTTCATTTAGAGATGCACCATTGCGATTTGTGATACTAAAAAGTTAACGCACTATTGTCTCACGTCCACTGCTTAACATTGCCTACTCATCACTTACTGGTCGAACGCACGTCTGTTGGCTACAGTTGTTAGTGCGACCTGCCACCGCAGTTACTGCTCTGAAGTCATTTATAAACTATCAGCCTGAGAACTTTTTGGACGCATGGTGACTTATACCCCATCATTATCTTATAGTTTTATTTTACTTCTGCAATTGGATTAAAGCACCGTTAGTTAACAGAATGCAGTACATGGTAGGGAACAGAAACTCATCAAGCGGTCGGCTCTCTCAAAGAACTTACAAAAACAACAGCGCGATCCATCCCACAATACTGTTCAATGTGGGACCCGTATCAAATAGGACTAACAGAGGTTACTGTATATGTGCAAAGATGGGCAGCATGGATAGTAAACGGTCTGCCTGACACGTTGGAGACCGTTACGAACATAACAACAAGGTTGAATTACGAAGTATCAAGAATAAGCTCGTAGGTGAGGAACCTAGGAATGAATATACATCCTACGAATGATTACAGTTTCAGAAAAACTGGATTATTTATTCAAGAGAAAGAGCTACAAAGACTGAGAAAGTCGATAAAGCGTTGGTAAAACTTGCCCTTATGCTAGCAGTTATTCGATGTGGCACTGATGGAGAGAGTTGGTTGATCTCATGAGGGATATCGTGCCAAATTCGTTTTAATCGTAACGCTACAAACGTTATCAACTGGGAAGAAATTCGGCGACCTTGCTGGCCAAGCTAGGGTTTGGCAAGAACGAAGACAAACAGTAGAAACTCTCGCCGTCTGCAGACGGGAATTATCTTGCTGCAGTGTAAGTCCAGCATGGATTGCCACGAAGAGAGACAGCTGGCCGCTGTGCCCGAGAGGTTCTAGGCACTTCAGTCCAGAACCGCGCTGCTGCTACGGTCGCAGGTTCGAATCCTACCTCGGACATGGATGTGTGTGATGTCCTTAGGTTAATTACGTTTAAGTAGTACTAAGTCTAGTGGACTGATGACCTCAGATGTTAAGTCCCATAGTGCTTAGAGCCATTTGAACCATTTGAAGAGCATCAAAACGGGGCGCAGAACGTCGTTGACGTACCGCTGCGCTGTAAGGGTGCTGCGGACAACCTAATGGGTTCAATAACATTTCAGGTCGACAAAGACATGTCTGCAGATGCTACGGACAGCTCAGGGGTACCAACCTTATTGTCGCCAGCCATACGGCCCGACAACCATTCCCTTTCCTTTTACAGCAGTACCCCTTTGGTTTTTACCTGCTGCACTCTCCTAGGTTAGTGGTAAGTCGATGATATTCTACGCTCCGTTTTGTTGCCCTTCATGGCAAGCCATACTGGACATAAATTTCAGCAAGATAATGCCCGCTCGCACACGGCGAGAGTTTCTACTGCTTGTCTTCGTGCTAGCCGAACCCTAGTGTGTCCAATAAGGTGGCTGCATCTCTCCCCCATTGAGAACATCTGGAACATTATTTTAGCGATTTTGACGATCTAACGCTCAGTTTGGTCAGAATTTGGCCTGATCCAACAACTTTACCAAGCGGTGCCAGGCTGAACGTCTGCTTGCATAAGGGCCAGGGATGGACAAACACGTTATTGATTCGCTCTATTTTCTGAAAGTATTTGTATGGAGTGTAGCCATGCATGGAAGTGAAACATGGACGATAAATAGTTTAGACAAGAAGAGAATAGAAGCTTTCGAAATGTGGTGCTACAGAAGAATGCTGAAGATTAGATGGGTAGATCACATAACTAATGAGGAGGTACTGAATATAACTGGGGAGAAGAGGAGTTTGTCGCAAAACTTGACAAGAAGAAGGGAACGGTTGGTAGGACATGTTCTGAGGCATCAAGGGACCACAATTTTAGCATTGGAGGGCAGCGTGGAGGGTAAAAACCGTAGAGGGAGACCAAGAGATGAATACACTAAGCAGATTCAGAAGGATGTAGGTTGCAGTAAGTACTGGGAGATGAAGAAGCTCGCACAGGATAGGGTAGCATGGAGAGCTGCATCAAACCAGTCTCAGGACTGAAGACAACAACAACTACTTGTGAACCTCTTTCTCTTGAATAAATAATCCAGTTTCTTTGAAATTGTAATCATTTGTTCGTCTGCACCTACGGATTTCCATCCCATTCGGGGTGCGTCCTTTTCTTGTGTGTTAAGAGTGTACTGCAGCCCATTGCTTTCTGCTCCCGCAGGGATAATGAAGGTGAGGTCAGACTAATCACAACGCGCAGAGTGGTATTTAAACAGTCATTATCCTCGCGCTCCATTCGCGAATGGAACGGGAGGAACCCTAATTACTGGTACAGTCACAATTGCTCTCTGTCCGCAATCTTGTGCGATTGGCGTAGTATAATACAACTAACCATATTCTTAATACACCACTGGTCATTAAAATTGCTATACCACGAAGATGACGTGCTACAGACGCGAAATTTAACCGACAGGAAGAAGATGATGTGATATGCAAATGATTACTTTTTAAGAGCATTAACACAAGGTTGGCGCCGGTGGCGACACCTACAACGGGCTGACATGAGGAAAGTTTCCAACCAATTTCTCATACACAACCAGCAGCTGACCGGCGTTGTCTGGTAGAACGTTGTTGTGATGCCTCGTGTAAGGAGGAGAAATGCGTACCATCACGTTTCCGACTTTGATAAACGTCGGATTGTAGCCTATCGCGATTGCTGCTCGCGTTGGTCGAGATCCAATGACTGTTGGGTAATTCGGAACGCCGTGCTGGATACCAACGACCTCGCATCACTAGCAGACGAGATGACAGGCATCTTATACGCATGGCTGTAACGGGTCGTGCAGCCACGTGTCGATGCCTGAGTCAACAGATGGGGACGTTTGCAAGACAACAACCATCTGCACGAACAGTTCGAAGACGTTTGCAGCAGCATGGACTATCAGCTCGGAGACCGTGGCTGCGGTTACCCTTGACGCTGCATCACAGACAGGAGCGCATGCGATGGTATACTCAACGACGACCCTGGGTGCACGAATGACAAAACGCCATTTTTTCGGATGAATCCAGGTTCCGTTTATAGCATCATGATGGTCACATCCGTGTTCGGCGACATCGCTGTGAACGCACATTGGAAGCGTGTATTTGTCATCGCCATACTGGCGTATCACCCGGCGTGATGATACGGGGTGCTCGGTCAGCTATTACTCGCATTGACGGCACTTTGAACAGTGGACGTTACATATCAGATGTGTTACCACCCGTTGCTCTACCCTTCATTCGATCCCTGCGAAATCCTACATTTCAGCAGGATAATGCACGACCGCATGTTGCAGGTCCTGTACGGGCCTTTCTCGATACAGAAAATGTTCGACTGCTGCCCTGGCCAGCACATTCTCCAGCTCTCTCACCAACTGAAAACTTCTGGTCAATGGTGCCCGAGCAACTGGCTCGTCACAATACGCCAGTCAGACTCTTCATGAACTGTGGTATCGTGTTGAAACCGCATGGGCAGCTGTACTTGTACACGCCATCCAAGCTCTGTCTGACTCAAAGCCCATGCGTATCAATGCCGTTATTACGGCCAGAGGTGATAGTTCTGGGTACTGATTTCTCAGGATCTATGCACCCAAACTGCGTGAAAATGTAACCGCACGTCAGCTCTAGTGTATTTGTCCAATGAACACCAGTTTATCATCTGCATTTTGGTCCTGGTGTAGCAATTTTAATGGCCAGTAGTGTAGTAAGGTGTAACGTCGACAGAGGAATTGCACATAGCTTAGTTTCTTTTCTGCAGTAAGGGAATACTCTAAGGATGAATTTGGTAAGCAGCATCCTTAAGTTATCTCCATAGAAAAATAAAAGCAGATGAGGATAAACCAGACGTCCGAGGCCGCCCATCACACGACCATGAAAACGCTGACCGATGGAAGTGAGCCGGCCCCGTGGCCGTGCGGTTCTAGGCGCTCCAGTCCGGAGCCGCGCTGCTGCTACGGTCGCAGGTTCGAATCCTGCCTCGGACATGGGTGTGTGTGATGTCCTTAGGTTAGTTAGGTTTAAGTAGTTCTAAGTTCTAGGGGACTGATGACTACAGCAGTTGAGTCCCAAGGTGTTCAGAGCCACTTGAATCATTTTTCGATGGAAGTGATAATTATCCTGTCTGTATGAGCCATAACACTGTCCTGCTGCAAACCCGCGATCTATAGCTGATCTTCATTGTTTACAAACTGTCCCTATGTATGGGTCACTGTTAAGTGTGCCACAGAAGTGTGTGATGAAGATTAACGTACGTGACACATCCCATCAGACACCCATGCAGCTGCTGCATGTTTTCTAGGCATTCACACATTCATCGGGGTGCCTCGTCAGACCAAAATCAACCGTCGAGTTCTTCCCCATCTGACATTATAAGTAACGTGTACCACTGACTGAAAGCTACACAGTTTCCATCGTCTCATGAATACCACGAATTACTTGAGCTACCAAAGGACATATCACAACAGCTGATCGGGTGTCACACTCAATTCGTGTGCATCAAGGAGTAAGCAACTTCTACACTGATCCCTCTTTCTGGTGCTTGCATTTTCTGTAGACCTCTTTTGGCTTCGAGTGCCACATTTCCTGTCTTGTGGAACTTACCGTACAACCGCGTGATAGTGGACTCGAATTGTGCATCTTTATCAAACTTCGCTGCGAACGCATTTTGGTACTCGGTATAACTTGCACAACTAACGTACTCGGAGATAATGGACATTCTCTGCTGTAAAGTGTAATCAGTGTCTTCATTAATTAAGAAAGGATTACATCCATTGTTGTTGTTGTGGTCTTCAGTCCTGAGACTGGTTTGATGCAGCTCTCGATGCTACTCTATCCTCTGCAAGCTTCTTCATCTCCCAATACGTACTGCAGCCTACATCCTTCTGAATCTGTTTAGTGTGATCATCTCTTGGTCTCCCTCTACGATTTTTACCCTCCACACTGCCCTCCAATGCTAAATTTGTGATCCCTTGATGCCTCAGAACATGTCCTACCAACCGATCCCTCCTTCTAGTCAAGTTGTGCCACAAACTTCTCTTCTCCCCAATCCTATTCAATACCTCCTCATTAGTTATGTGATCTACCCATCTAATCTTCAGCATTCTTCTGTAGCACCACATTTCGAAAGATTCTATTCTCTTCTTGTCTAAACTATTTATCGTCCATGTTTCACTTCCATACATGGCTACACTCCATACAAATACTTTCAGAAACGACTTCCTAACATTTAAATCTATACTCGATGTTAACAAATTTCTCTTCTTCAGAAACGCTTTCCTTGCCATTGCCAGTCTACATTTTATATCCTCTCTGCTTCGACCATCATCAGTTACTTTTCTACCCAAATAGCAAAACTCCTTTACTACTTTAAGTGTCTCATTTCCTAATCTAATCCCCTCAGCATCATCCGACTTAATTAGACTACATTCCATTATCCTCGTTTTGCTTTTGCTGATGTTCATCTTATATCCTCCCTTCAAGACACTGTCCATTCCGTTCAACTGCTCTTCCAAGTCCTTTGCTGTCTCTGACAGAATTACAATGTCATCGGCAAACTTCAAAGTTTTTACTTCTTCTCCATGAATTTTAATACCTACTCCGAATTTTTCTTTTGTTTCCTTTACTGCTTCCTCAATATACAGATTGAATAATATTGGGGAGAGGCTACAACCCTGTCTCACTCCTTTCCCAACCACTGCTTCCCTTTCATGCCCCTCGACTCTTATAACTGCCATCTGGTTTCTGTACAAATTGTAAATAGCCTTTCGCTCCCTGTATTTTACCCCTGCCACCTTCAGAATTTGAAAGAGATTATACCAGTCAACATTGTCAAAAGCTTTCTCCACGTCTACAAATGCTAGAAACGTAGGTTTGCCTTTTCTTAATCTAGCTTCTAAGATAAGTCGTAGGGTCAGTATTGCCTCACGTGTTCCCATATTTCTACGGAATCCAAACTGATGTTCCCCGAGGTCGGCTTCGACCCGTTTTTCCATTCGTCTGTACAGAATTCGCGTTAGTATTTTGCAGCCGTGACTTATTAAACTGACAGTTCGGTAATTTTCACATCTGTCAACGCCTGCTTTCTTTGGGATTGGAATTATTATATTCTTCTTGAAGTCTGAGGGTATTTCGCCTGTCTCATACATTTTGCTCACCAGATGGTAGAGTTTTGTCAGGACAGCTCTCCCAAGGCTGTCAGTAGTTCTAATGGAATGTTGTCTACTCCCGGGGCCTTGTTTCGACTTAGGTCTTTCAGTGCTCTATCAAATTCTTCACGCAGTATCGTATCTCCCATTTCATGTTCATCTACATCCTCTTCCATTTCCATAATATTGTCCTCCAGAACATCGTCCTTGTATAGTCCCTCTATATACTCCTTCCACCTTTCTGCTTTCCCTTCTTTGCTTAGAACTGGGTTTCCATCTGAGCCCTTGATATTCATACAAGTGGTTCTCTTTTCTCCAAAGGTCTCTTTAATTTTCCTGTAGGCAGTATCTATCTTACCCCTAGTGAGGTAAGCCTCTACATCCTTACATTTGTCCTCTAGCCATGCCTGCTTAGTCATTTTGCACTTCCTGTCGATCTCATTTTTGATATGTTTGTATTACAACCATAACAAAAATAAAGTGGCGGCCGCTGTGACCAAGCGATTCTAGGAGCTTCAGTCCGGAACCGTGCTGCTGCTACGGTCGCAGGTTCGAATCCTGCCTCGGGCATGGAAGTGTGTGATGTCCTTAGGTTAGTTAGGCTTAAGTCTACGGGACTGATGACCTCAGATGTTATGTCCCACAGTGCTTAGAGCAATTTGAAGAAAAATAAACGTTTTTCCGTAAGGTTGTGTCCACTTCTGAACACCCACAACGTCGCATGACAGCGCATCACTAGTCACTGCCTGAAGATGTCCAACCAGCAGAGAGGCTGCCCTGATTAGAAACCTCTCAGCAGCCTATGGCCCCCAACGTCTTCTTTTAGACCGCGCATCGTTCTTTCCGACAAGCAATTCGGTGGTCCGCCAGGTGCATAACCACACACACAAAACTACTGCGTGGTTCGACGAACCTCACGTGCTGCCCACCGATAGTGAAACCGGCACTAGGGTTTAAAAATTAACAACTAAATTTTGTATGGCATGTATTCGGTATTATCGAGAAACATATCCGTTACAAAATATTCGTTACTCGTTATTTTCGTTACTGAAGGTCATTACTCATGTAGCCACCATAAAAAATAATGTTGTTCTGGACTAGCAAGTTGTGGCGATTACCCTGTTCGTGAGTTTGCTATCTAAGTGATCTTTCTTTCCTGAAGAGACTTTTCACTCTTCGTACTTACGCACAAGTGACATGGCTGTACTGGCATTAATGGTAACAGCTGAAGTTGCAAGAGTTGCCCAAGGGAAGTGCGATAGCACCGCTCTTGTTCTGTGAGCGCAAACAAGATCTGACGGATAGGATGAGTAGCAATCTGCAACTGTTTTTTGATGACGCCGTACGGGAAAACGTCATCGCTGACTTGTTGTAGGAGGGTACAGAATGACTTAAACAGAACTTATGTTTGGTACGGTGAATGACAGCCTGCTGTAAATGTGGCTAGATGTAAATTAATGTAGATGAGTAGGAAAAACAATCCTGTAATGTTACAATAGGTTATTAATGGTTTGCTGCTTGATACATTCGCGCCGATTAAATATGTGGGTGTAACAGTCATAAGCAACATTAAATGTAACTAGCACGTAACATCGGCTGTAGGAAAGGTGAATGGTAGACCTTAGTTTAACGGAAGAATATAAGAAAAATG
Organism: Schistocerca serialis cubense; assembly: GCF_023864345.2. Classification (NCBI taxonomy): domain Eukaryota; kingdom Metazoa; phylum Arthropoda; class Insecta; order Orthoptera; family Acrididae; genus Schistocerca; species Schistocerca serialis. Next base: position 380,827,794 of record NC_064638.1, on the reverse strand, counting down.
TATCTCATCTATAAAGGAGACCGCATACACAGCACATCTGTTGACGATGATGTTCGGTTTGTGGGACACTCAACTGCACCGTAATCAACGCCTGCACAAAGTCCCAATTTTTACAAAGTCCAGTTTTAACACAGTCCAATCTTGCCACTGTCACGAATGATGATGATGAAATGATGAGGGTCCGCAGCTCGTGGTCGTGCGGTAGCGTTCTCGCTTCCCACGCCCGGGTTCCCGGGTTCGATTCCCGGCGGGATCAGGGATTTTCTCTGCCTCGTGATGACTGGGTGTTTTGTGATGTCCTTAGGTTAGTTAGGTTTAAGTAGTTCTAAGTTCTAGGGGACTGATGACCATAGATGTTAAGTCCCATAGTGCTCAGAGCCATTTGAACCATTTTGAAATGATGAGGACAACACAAACACCGCCGGCCGCTGTGACCGAGCGGTTCTAGGCGCTTCAGTCTGGAACCGCACTACTGCTCCGGTCGCAGGTTCGAATCCTGCCTCGGGCATGGATGTGTGTGATGTCCTTAGGTTAGTTAGGTTTAAGTAGTTCTAAGTCTAGGGGACTGAGAGCATCAGATTTTAAGTCCCATATTGCCTAGAGCCATTTGAACCGTTTGAACAAACACCCAGTCCCCGGGCAGAGAAAATCCACAACCCGGCCGGGAATCAAACAAGAGACCCTGTGATCCAGAGCCAACAACGCTACCCACAAGACCACGACCTGCGGGTTAAGACTTGTGTGAAACATTCTCGAGTAGTGATTGGGTGTTTGGCGTCCCCGCAACATTTGTTACCAATAGATTAGATCAACAACCGAGTATTACGGAAATGTTCCACGAACTCAAATGGGAATTTCTGGCGGTAAGAAGAGGTTATTTTCGCGAATCACTGTTGGGAAAGTTAGGGACCAATATTTGCGGCAACTGCAGAACAATTCTACTGCCACCAACGTTAATCCCGCGGAAGGACCGTGAAAACAAGGTAAATTAGGACTCGTGCGGAAACACAGACATAATTATTTTTCACACATTCCATTCACGAGTAGAACAAGAAAGACAATGACTAGACGGCGGACTTTTAGATAAAACCCTATCCTTTCCCTGAGTTGCTAGTTGCAAATAACTGGTACTTACGGGTTTCATGGCTAACTAAACTTGAAACCGTTAATTTTATAGCACCTGAAATATCCTATTTCGAAGTTAACGCCTGTCTTGGCCTATTTCAGCTTTAAAATCCTAAAAGGTACTTTGAAGTTCACATAAAAGTGTTATATTTTCAAAACATTAGAATCGCTTACACGACTGTTAAGAAGCAACAAAGAGGTTAGTAGTTACGTTTGTTTGCTTCTTAGGTTTTCCTGCCATTGTGGTATTGCGATACTTGGGAAGGAAAAAATGTCTGTAGCTCATATAATCCTAGCTAACTGCCTGTTACGACAAAAAATAAATAAAACAAAATATTTAAAAAATCGTAGGCCCTGTACTGGCCTCAATGAAAGAACACATACATGAGGGAAGACTTAAAGCTGCCCAGCCATTGTAGTAAAAAAAGTAAAAAAAAAAAAAGCGCTATCGGACTCCTTGGTTACACACGGACTCTCATTGTAGGAAAGCGAGGTCACTGTCGAATTTTTGTTATCCACCCGTCAAAGTGAACCAATATGGAATGTATTGATGAATGCATAAAGTGCTAAGATGCTCATCATTCAAAACCTACCCTTGTTTCAGTGAGCGAATAGTTCTGTAAAAGAAAATGCCGAAAGCTGCTAGTTGAAAGTCTAGTCGTATAAGACTGTGGCTACCATAGTTTCTGCACTACATGAAATATGGAACATTATGTGCTGACAAGCATGCAACTAAGCATTTAGTTCTTATGTTTTTAAGCTTGTTAGGCTTTCTGCCATTTCAGAATTGCGAATTTCTTTTCACATGTTTCGAGATCAGAGCACTTCTGATGCAGATTATTTTATAAATACAGTTTCAAATTATACTAAGAGACACCGGGACTCAATTGTTCACTCTGATTACCATTTTTAAGTAGCAGAATTCAATTTTGATATAAAGAAAAAGTAAACAATGTGAAAATGTCGTACGTATACGAAAAAGCATAAATGTTTTTAAAATGATGCACTAAGATTTGATTTTTTTAATGTCTTGAGTCGTGACAAAAATATATTCGGTGACAGGATAGATGGAAAACTAAAACTGCTAAACTGTGAGTTTTTTAAATTTTATTTTGAAGGAATTAAGCGCCGGTGTCCCTTGACAATACTAAATGTTTTTATACGCACTGCTGTACAGCATCTCGTTTCTTTCTTGTATCAGTTTATAATGATAAAATAAAGTCCCAGTTATCTCAGATGGAGCGTTACATAACGCAAATGCTGAACTAAAATGGAAATTGAAGCAAATTCTTTTAACAAAAACATGTGATGAATACCGCAAAAATAATCAACTCTTCAGTTGACTTGTGTCATGCTATTATGGCAGCACACATCCCCTTCCGAAAAATAGAAAATTCTGTTTACAAGGCTTTTCTTGAGAAATACTACCGTCAGTCTATTTTCCATTTCTCCTATTTTTAATATGCTTATACGTCAACTCTGAGTACTTTTTATTACGTTTAGTTTTTCTGCGGAATACTTTTTAGGGCCTGTTTCAGATTTGATATAGCCTAAACGAAAAATTGAAAGAGCCTATTTTAGGCGCCTAAACTGCATTCTTAACGACAAAAAAATCCGCGGTCTACTAATGACTAGCAGTGGTAACAGGTACCCTCCGCCCTGCACCTTACGACGTCTGTTCAAAAAATTACAGAACTCTGTCCACAAAAGTTTTCTACGCTTACCTTTTACTAATTGTGCATGGTCTCCTTCGAAATACTCTTCTTCACAATTGATGCACCGCTCCCAACTCCGTTTCCACTTCCGGAAGCATCCTTGGTACGCCTCCTGCAGGATCGCTCGAAGCAACGCCTGCAACTTTTCTTTCATCTCATCTATCGTTGCAAATCTTCGTCCTTTCAACGGGGTTTTCGACTTTGGGAATTAAAAAAGTTCGCATGGGCCAGGTCTGAGGAGCACGGAGGGTGAGGCAGCACAGTGATTTCGTTTCTTGTGCAACAGCCACGCACCAACAGGGATGAATGTGCGGGTACTTTATCGTGATACAAGAGTCATGAATTGCCTCGCCACATTTCAGGCCCTTTCCACTAACATTGCTTGCAGACGTTGCAAAACGTCCCAGTAGCAAGAATTCATGATGAACGAACCCATCGGTAGTCGTCGAAGGGCATCCTGAACGAGGGTCACCTTCAACTTTCGTCCAACCAATTTTAAACCGTGTGAACCATTTATAACACCGATTATGGGTTAAGCGCTCATCACCGTAGGTTTCCTGCATCACTGTAAAGGTTTTCTTGAGTTTCACGCAAAATTTAATGTAGACACGTTGCTCCTCTAACTCTGTCATCTTGAAATTCGCCAACTGTGCGACACAACGTTCTACTCAATACAACACCGAACAATAACTAACAGACATACAACAATGAACCTACCGGCAGCTACACATTAAACACATACGTGTGCAGGGATGCCAACCCCATTTCGCTCCAATACAGCATTGGTACGAAATTACGAATGTCCCGGAATTTTTTGAACAGACCTCGTATGCTTGCATGTGGATTCTGTGTGTAAATGGAGAAGAGAGAGAGAGAGAGAGAGAGAGAGAGTTGTACCATTGCCTCAAACTGACTCCACAGACTAAACAAAGGGCATGAAATGATTTTGTTAGAAGAACTTGATATATATATATATATATATATATATATATATATATATATATATATATATATATATATATATATATACTACAGAAAATACGAAGACAAAATGCTAAACGATAAACTTGAAAGTAGTAGAAACAAACACCATTGTAAAATAGCAAATCCATATTTTTACGATAAATAACTTCTGCGCAAAAGTGTATCTGTGGAAGACCTGTAACATTATCTCTGTCAACTACATCTAAAAACATCTTTGTAACTGTTTATGTGAATTATCTCGATGTGTACAGTGCATTGAAAGTTGTGAGTGATGTTTAACATTTGTGAGACTCTGCTCAACTGGACCACCAGAAAAGTGTAACTACAAGTTCTTCCAAATTTCGCCACTAACTACATATAAAATCGATAACTAACTAAAAAACTGCACGTCATTTATATATTGCTATAAAGTCAACAAAACAAAGCAGAACCTCACACATTGAAAACATTACGAAAAAAATGCCGTAGCACAAAGAAACACTTGAAAACGGGAATCACTTCCCGAAACGCGTCGTGTAAAACATAAAGAAAGTCGTGACTGGTAGCAGAAAGTTACTTATAAACAAACCCATTGTTTTCAGAGTCGCAGGCTTTAAAGGAAACCGTTTATAATGGACAAAATCAAAAGGGGAATTATTTCGCGGAAAATTCCACAGTGCGTGCGCACTGCATCCATTGTTATTGACGATGCAGTGGCGCTTGCGAGATTGTGTAGGTCTTGGCAAGGACATCGAGTTATCAGCTTTGGCATGCCGACATTGTGAGTCACACGGGGAAACGTTCTAGTTATCAGAAGTGTAAAATTTTAAGCGGCGGCAACCGCATTCTTTTCCTTACGGATGCATACCACGTCTCCGGCGACGTGGCTTCGGTACGTTTCCGAGGCGCTAGGGGACATGAATATTCTCGAAACGTGGAAGCAAACAGATTGTACACTTAAGGCATTATTTTAAATTTGACTTCGGTAACAAGTTTCGTTTGATTCACATTATAACACACAGAGAATGTAGAATCGTCTTTAAGAGGTCAAGCAAATTAACAACACATTTCCCAATATTTCTACTCATTCATGGTGCCTGCAGTAATCAGCGTATCTCAATTGAAAGGGTAGTATAATGCCGAGGCATGTGAAAACAAATAAAGCAACGAGCTTGACTGCACAGTAGGTCTCTATTTACTGGTAGCAGAGGGACTAATTACGTGGAGTAGCCATCAGCTGGACTTTTGGCTTGTACACCAGGCGTGGTCCTATTTGACATGGATCGTCTTGCCTTTCTTCTCCCTACTATCCGTGGACCTGCAGTTTAACAGACAATCCAATCGACGGTGCACCTTTTGCTAATCATTGCAAATGAACGAGTATGATGGACGTTGCATTAACCGTCCATTCTTCTCAGTCAGCCCATAAAATAAATGATTTTACAATTTTGCTAATGAAGCAGTATACGTAAATCTTTTTGATTCTTGGACAACATTATCTTATCTTTTTTAAAGAAATTCAGTCATTATTACGCGGCCTAACCGAGGAGTTAAAGCTGTTGGTCCAAAATGAGGTGTCCATGGCGGAAGTCCTACGGTCTACAAATGTTATCGGAAATCAAAAAAGAAATGAGTTTGTTAAACTGCAAGACACTACGCACGGACAAATAGCACAGTGTACTGAAACTTGAGAAAAAGATAAGACGATGGGGTACGTTTGAAACAAAGATGTAGTTTTGTCGTGCGATTTTGGTCACGTTTTTTGCAGTAACTAATGAATAAATTACAATTAAAAATTAGCTTATTACTCCCTGTGGACATGTTCTAGGAGTAATTCAGCCAAATTTCAGAAAGATGTCTGTATTAGTGTGCCTGCAATCCATTCCGTCAGCGTGAAATACACTGATACTGTGAAATACACTGGATCTTTTCATGACCACTGTTCTTACGCCCTGTTACAATGCTTTCTGGTAGATACATTAGGTGTCAATCCGCGTTGATAAACGAGCAAATCGGACAACTTCATTCACGGGCGCGTCCGAAAACGATAGCATCTTCCTGCCATTACGATACTACAGTGCGTTTGTTCTGAATCACGATGCAAAGTTCCTTTGGACACGCATGCATGTACAAAGGAACAGGCACTGCTGCGACTACAGCCGTTATGAAATACACTAAATATGTTCTCAATTGCGAATATGTACAACCATCAGCTGTTGAATGGAATGATGAGAATCAAAATTTGTGCCGCACCGAGACACGAACCCGGATTTCCCGCTTATCACGAGCGGTCGCTTTACCGCTTTCTTTTTTTTTCTGCATCTTTTTTTTTTGTTTTTTGAACAGCGAAAAAATGTCAGGAGTGAGGTTTTTTTATCTATTTTTAAGGAAGCTAGGAGAAACAGAAACCTTTATTATTCACAAAATAATCATAGTACGTCCTTACACATTATAACCGTCCTGAAAGGAACCTCGCTGCCGTCCAACCATGCAGCACGAAATAACAACAAAGTCAAAGTGGGGCCATCTCCGGCACCCTAAAGAAAAGTATTTATAGAAATGAAAACAAAATTCGAAGTACATCCCACTGCTAACTGTGCAAGTGTTAGTTCATCCTAGGTCATATACTCGCATAGTTATCCTTAGCTGATCACTTTACCTGGTCGGTTTCACAACGCCGTTTGGCTACACATGCACGATTCACGGCCAGACCAAAGCTTCGATACATCGTCAGCATATGTTAACAACCTGTACTCGTGCATCAAAAATGGCTCTGAGCACTATGCGAGTTTACTTCTGAGGTCATCAGTCGCCTAGAACTTAGAAATAATTAAACCGAACTAACCTAAGGACATCACGCACATCCAAGCCCGAGGCCGGATTCGAATCTGCGACCGTAGCGGTCGCTGGGTTCCAGACTGTAGCGGCTAGAACCGCACGGCCACTCCGGTCGGCACTCGTACATCCACTATGTATATTCCCGTACAGGCGATATATTTTACTTGGAAGTTGCTTGCCCAATGTCGACGAAAAATACAATATTGCAGTGCCCGCGTTATTCCGGGCAAGCTATTTTCAAGTAAAATGTCTCCAGGTTGACGACATATTGAAGTCTGGATCTGGCCGTAAGTCGTGTACGGATAGCCAAATGGTAAGCCGGCACGGTAGCTCAGCGTGTTCGGTGAGAGGGCTGCGTGCTCTCTGTAATAAAATAAACCGAGTCAAGGAACCAACGATCAATTTGAATGGATGTCTTGTGACGTCCGCCCCGACCAAACGCAACGAACTATATCGATAAAAAAAAATGGTAAGGCGACCGCTCGCGATAAGCCGGGAAATCCGAGTTCGAGGCCTGGTCTGGCAAAAATTTTCGTTGTTGACATTCTATTCAACAATTGATGGTTGTACATAATCGCAATTGCGAATACATTTAACGCATTCCTGCCACTTTGTCACGTTTCCGCATTAAACCATGTTATTCCAGTAGTTCCATACAACCGACTGGCATATACAGGGTGTTCGAAAATTCAAGTTACAAACTTCCAAAACTTGTAGAGGGGAGTGAGTAGATAACACTCTGAATGGAACCTGTGTCCGAAAATGTACCGTTCCCGTGATACAACCATTTGAAAACTTGTTTGTAACGTGACCACTTTTACAAGTAGTTGATTAGGCATGAGGCAGTACATCACTTGTATTACACTTCCACTCATTAATAACCGAAGGAATTACTCCCGTTGGCGGTATTTCTTCAACGTGATGCTGTGCGTCATCTTCCAGCTTGGATGTGCGACGTCTGCTTGGAGCACCAAAGTCAAGCCTGCTGTCGGTGAAGGTAACCCTTTCTCGTGGCTGTTGCGTAATTTTGGCGGAAAGGGTATGTGATGGAGACGGACGTTGTGGAGAACGATCTTGATAAGAGCTACTAGCAGCTTTTCCATTACCGTGAGCTTCTCCATTCAGAAGGACGATGCCTGTCTATCCTGCAAACGAGTATTCAACCATGTTTCTCTAACATTCAGCGACTCGTGAATGACGCTTGAACCAGGTCAGAGAGGTAGGACAGACAGATTCAAGTGACAAATGACATCAGCCGATCCGACGTAATCACTCCCCCCCAAAGATGATTGCCCTGTTGCATACCTACCAAATATGCTGTCAAATTGCTATAGAAAGGGATCGATATGTTTCTGGACATTGGTTCCTCTTGAAAATATTGTGTACTCACTCTCCTCTACAAGAACTAGAAGTTCGTAACAGGCATTTCCGAACGCACTGTCCATTCTTTGTCATGGTCTACATCTGGTACCAGTTCTAGATCATCTACGACGACCATCGAGCCTTTTTAAGGGTGTTACAAATATTTCGTTTGGTGAACTGCCATAGACGCTTACATTATACCCCACTGGCCATTAAAATTGCTACACCAAGAAGAAATGCAGATGATAAACGGGTATTCAATGGACAAATATATTATACTAGAACTGAAATGTGATTACATTTTCACGCAATTTCGGTGCATGGATCCTGAGAAATCAGTACCCAGAACAACCACCTCTGGCCGTAATAACGACCTTGATACACCTGGGCATTGAGTAAAACAGAGCTTGGATGGCGTGTATAGGTACAGCTGGCCATGCAGCTTCAACACGATACCACAGTTCGTCACGAGTAGTGACTGGCGCATTGTGACGAGCCAGTTGCTCGACCACCATGGCCAGACGTTTTCAATTGGTCAGAGATCTGGAGAATGTGCTGGCCAGGGCAGCAGTCAAACATTTACTGTATCCAGAAAGGCCCGCACAGGACCGGCAACATGCGGTCGTGCATTATCCTGCTGAAATGTAGGGTTTCGCAGGGATCGAATGAAGGGTAGAGCCACGGGTCGTAACACATCTGAAATGTAACGTCCACTGTTCAAAGTGCCTGCATTGCGAACAAGAAGTGACCGAGACGTGTAACCAGTGGCACCCCATACCATCACGCCAGGTGATACGCCAGTGTGGCGATGACGAATACACGCTTCCAATGTGCGTTCACCGCGATGTCGCCAAACACCGATGCGACCGTCATGATGCTGTAAACAGAACAGATCCATCCGAAAAAATGACATTTTCCCATTCGTGCATCCAGGTTCATCGTTGAGTACAACATCGCAAGCGCTCCTGTCTGTGATGCAGCGTCAAGGGTAACCGCAGATATGGTCTCCGAGCTGATAGTCCATGCTGCTGCAAACGTCGTCGAGGTGTTCGTGCAGATTGTTGTTGTCTTGCAAACGTCCCCATCTGTTGACTTGGGGATCGAGGCGTGGCTACACTATCCGTTACAGCCATGCGGATAAGATGCCTGTCATCTCGACTGCTAGTGATACGAGGCCGTTGGGATCCAGCATGGCGTTCCGTATTACCCTCCTGAACCCACCGATTCCATATTCTGCTAACAGTTATCGGATCTCAACCAACGCCAGCAGCAATGTCGCTATACGATAAACCGTAATCGCGATAGGCTACAATTCGACCTTTATCAAAGTCGGAAACGTGATGGTACGCATTTCTCCTCGTTACACGAGGCATCACAACAACGTTTCACTAGTCAATGCCGGTCAACTGCTGTTTGTGTATGAGAAATCGGTTGGAAAGTTTCCTCATGTCAGCAAGTTGTAGGTGTCGCCACCGGCGCCAACCTTGTGTGAATGCTCTGAAAAGCTAATCATTTGCATATCACAGCACCTTCTTTCTTTCGGTTAAATTTCGCGTCTGTAGCACGTCATCTTCGTGGTGTAGAAATTTTAATGGCTAGTAGTGTAGATTAGGTAAGCCCGACAAGTATGTGGGCGTACATCAACGAGGTGTAGGGCCCCGCGATCCACTAATGGCTCCTCCATCATCCGTGAAAGTTTTCGTGGTCGTCACGGAAGCACCCTGGTGTGTTGGCTAGCCACAGACTTTCAGAGAGAAACCCACCTGCGCTCTGTGGGCTGAAGAGGCCGCAGTGGAGTGTCCCCTGTCGCCTCTCTGGACCGGCCCGTTAACGAAGCGCGGGTGGACGTGCAAAGGGCGGGCCGGTCATTAGCGAACCCGCGTTGTTTACGCAAAAAGTTGTCTACGCGCCCCGAGTCACGGTCCCCGTGAACAAAGTGGACAGACAGCGCGCGCGAGCTTGCGTCGCCGCGTAACTTTCCGTCCGTGTGTGCGGAGCAAATTATATGTTTCGCCCCTTCCTCCCACTCGTCAGTCGCCACTCCAGAATGCTGCCACAGACAACAGCGTAAGACACGCCATTGTTAAAGAGAAAAAGTCTAGTAAATGTACCAGGCAGACTGTAGAACACATTTCAGTCAGAGGCTCCGGCTCGACATGTGCCGTAAAAGCATAGTCACAACAAAGTGTGGTCGTGCGGTAGCGTTCTCGCTTCCCACGCCCGGGTTCCCGGGTTCGATTCCCGGCGGGGTCAGGGATTTTCTCTGCCTCGTGATGGCTGGGTGTTGTGTGCTGTCCTTAGGTTAGTTAGGTTTAAGTAGTTCTAAGTTCTAGGGGACTTATGACCACAGCAGTTGAGTCCCATAGTGCTCAGAGCCATTTTGAACAACAAAGTGTGCGAAACGTTACTTTGTGCTGAAGTCCATCCGAGCTGTCAGAGAGAACATAAGGAAATCTCTCGCCTGAAGACATCTTACGCTGCTGACAATAGAGGACAGAGTGTAATGGCCATGCTGGCCGGTGTGGCCGACCGGTTCTAGGTGCTTCAGTCTGGAACCGCGCGACCGCTACGGTCGCAGGTTCGAATTCTGCCTCGGGCATGGATGTGTGTGATGTCCTTAGGTTAGTTAGGTTTAAGTAGTTCTAAGTTCTAGGAGACTGATGACTTCAGATGTCAAGTCCCATAGTGCTCAGAGAGGTTGTATCATAATCAAGTGATATCAGTTTAATAAGCCACGGCTGCCAAATACTAACACGAATTCTTTACAGACGAATGGAAAAACTAGTAGAAGCCGACCTCGGGGAAGATCAGTTTCGATTCCGTAGAAATGTTGCAAAGCGTGAGGCAATACTGACCCTACGACTTATCTTAGAAAATAGATTTAGGAAAGAAAAACTTACGTCTCTAGCATTTGCAGACTTAGCGAAAACCTTTGACAACGTTGACTGGAATACTTTCTTTCAAATTCTGAAGGTGGCAGGGGTAAAATACAGGGAGCGAAAGGCTGTTTCCAATTTGTACAGAAACCAGATGGCAGTTATAAAAGTCGAGGGGCACGAAAGGGAAGCAGTGGTTGGGAAGGGAGTGAGACAGGGTTGTAGCCTATCCCCGATGTTACTCAATCTGTATACTGAGCAAGCAGTGAAGGAAACAAAAGAAAAATTCGGAGTAGGAATTCAAATCCATGGAGAAGAAATAAAAACTTTGAGGTTCGCCGATGAAATTGTAATTCTGTCAGAGACAGCCAAGGACTTGGAAGAGCAGTTGAACGGAATGGATAGTGTCTTAACAGGAGGATATAAGATGAAAATCAACAAAAGCAAAACGAGGATAATGGAATGTAGTCGAATTAAATCGGGTGATGCTGCGGGAATTAGATTAGGAAATGAGACGCTAAAAGTAGTAAAGGAGTTCTGCTATTTGGGGAGCAAAATAGCTGATGATGGTCGAAGTAGAGAGGATATAAAATGTAGACTGGCAATGGCAAGGAAAGCGTTTCTGAAGAAGAGAAATTTGTTAACATTGAGTATAGATTTGTAACTTGTTGGACGAAGATGTCTGACATAGAGCAGTTTGGGAAGTAATGTACTGAGACAGCGAGGTCAGATTCCACGCACAATATTCGATTATCGATAAGTCACAAAGGTCAATCACTTGTAAACCGTAATAATAAACAAAGAATGTACGTGCGAGTAAATCCGGGTAACATTAAAAGAGATCAATGAAATAATAGCAAAAGTTTTCCTGAAACCTCCTGGCAGATTAAAACTGTGTGCCCGACCGAGACTCGAACTCAGGTCCCGAGTTCGAGTCTCGGTCGGGCACACAGTTTTAATCTGCCAGGAGGTTTCATATCAGCGCACACTCCGCTGCAGAGTGAAAATCTCATTCTGAAAAGTTTTCCTCTTCTCATCCCAACCGAAACATCAAGTGGTAAATGCCAATGCACATTTATAATTATGAGCAAAATTTAGTAAGATCCTGCTACTACGTGGAGGAAAGAGAAAGAAATTAACCAGCGACCTGGTTCGCGCGCTTCATGCGCGGTCTCCGAGACTGACGGTCTTACGATAATTGCGCGTTGAAAAAGATACGAATGCATTCGACCGACCGACTGATTCTACTGATTGTAAGACGCCGAGCCGAAAGATCATGTGCACTGCTCCTCGAGACCCAAATATAGAACGTCTGTGTGTTTCTATAACCGAGTTGGAACGTTGCAGCTTGCTGGACCAGACCAGTCAAATTCGGGTCCGTGTTAATGCCTCCTAGACGATCAAACGAGCCGGCCGCGGTGGTCTCGCGGTTCTAGGCGCGCAGTCCGGAACCGTGCGACTGCTACGGTCGCAGGTTCGAATCCTGCCTCGGGCATGGATGTGTGTGATGTCCTTAGGTTAGTTAGGTTTAAGTAGTTCTAAGTTCTAGGGGACTTATGACCACAGCAGTTGAGTCCCATAGTGCTCAGAGCCATTTTGAACGATCAAACGATCTGTCAAACTTAGCGTATCTATCACATTACTTGAGAGTGTGTTGCTATGTCTGACGTGTTTGTCAAATAAATAACCGTGTTTGAGAAAAATTTTGATTGACAGCCTATTTAGAGAACACAGAGGAACAAAAAAAGTAATTTTGGCCTTGCGAGGGCTATTGGAGAGAATGATGGGTATGAACAGAAGAACTTCTGTTACCTTCACTCACTCAGAAAAAACTTTTGACAAAGTGACTAGTGCCTCTACTTCTCAAACAAGCAGCTTATCAATTTGCCTCACAAGGGCTGAGTGCACATCACTGACCAACAGCACTCGGCACATCCAGACGGTGACCAACTCAAGTGCTAACCAAGCTCGACAGCGCTTAACTTCGGTATCTGGCGGGAACCGGTGTTACCACTGCGGCAAAGCCATTGACTGACAGGAAGGATAGAAGAATGATTAATGAACTGTATCAGAAACAAAGCACAAAATAAACATCAACAAGGTTGAGGAAAGAGCCATGATTAGAAAAGGAGTTGGACGAGGATTCCCATAGTTAATGTGTTCGCTGAGGAAGCTATTCGAACGATGAAGGAGACGACGAAAATAAAAACCTATGGGGAAAGGATACATGATGTCTGATTGCTGATAACACAGACCGATAAAAATGAATAGAATGTTCCAAGTCCTATCAGACACTTTTAAAATACGGAAATTAAATGTGAACAAATGAAAACAAGAGTAATGGTAGTACGGAAAAATAAGGGAGGAAAAAAAAAATCATAAAATTTTACAAACTTCCAGCGTGCTGGAGTAGCTGTGGATCAGCAACTTGTGTTAATCAGTCCCACGAAAAACCAGTCCAAAGTTGTAAATTTTACATACAGATAACTGCGCTGTAACCGTTCGTTGCACATTTTTGACATGGTTTTCACATTTTCGGAAATACCATTTTTGACTATGTTACAACGATTTGAAAATGGCTCTCGGCCCGAAACCGGCTGATGACCGCGCAGGTGAGCGCCCCACAAACCAAAGATCATCATCTTCCACCTGCCGGGCAAGTTCCGGAGTGCGGACCGGAGGATTGGTGAACCTTTCCTCGACCTTTTCTGGACGCAGATTTCACTGGGCGCAGTTTACAGGACATCGTATACCCTCTGCAATGCTCTTCACAGGGGTTAACAGGGTACGTACTTGAATGTAGATGCAGAAAGACAAGGCAAGTCGCCTCTAGTAGGAGCACGAGCGCAATGCGAGGTAGCCGCGTTGGCGGCAAAGCTCTGAAGTGGGTGAGGGGCGCCCGTTTCACTTCTCTTTGGAGTGACAGTGAACAGTAAAGTACGAAAACAGAGTCGGGTGGACGTGGCCCACCTGCCGACAAGGTCAGCTGCGGAGGCCGCGCTCTCTTCCGGCGCCAGACTGTTGGTCGGGAATGCAGCTGGCCGACCAGAACGCTGCCAGCTGCGCGCCGTGCTGCTAATTCTGACGCTGTGCTGCCGACTTTAAAATACTCCGCCTCTGGACAAAGAGCCGCGGACGCTCCCCCCACCCACCGCCCCGCCATACAGGAGCCACCGCGACATGCAGTAGGACTAGGGTTGCCATCTGTCCCGATACATCGGGACTGTCGCCGTTATAGACCTTGCCCCGACATCCAGACAAGACCCAATTTTGTCCCGATTTTGCAAAACACTGGTACGAGCTTGGCTCAATTACTGGAGTAACGCCACCTGTTAGCGCAACTTGTAAGTGCAACATTAGTTAGTTTTATTTATGTCAATGTCCACCTGCTTAGCCGGGTGGTAACGTGCTTGCCTCCCATGCACTGGGCCCGGGTTCGATTCCCGACCGGGTTGTAGATTTTCTCCGCTCCGGGACTGGGTGATGTGTTGTCCTCATCATCGGCCGCAGGCCGCCCAATGTGGCGCCGACTGAAATAAGACTAGCACTTGGAGGCCGAACACGACTGGGATATCCCGGCCAACAATGCCATACGATAATTTCAGTCATTTCATTTATGTCAACAAGTTAATGTTGACAAGGTCGTCACACAGATGGCACTGAATGTTGCGTATCCTGTATAGGCGATGCAAGCACATTCTAGATCTAGCGCCATCATTCGAGAAAATACCAGACTTCTCCCGTAGCACGGGCTGGAAGTATTTAAGCAGCGCGGAAGAATCGGTGAGTGTGATCTCATAAGGCAATTATTTCTGAACGTCGTACGAAAAACTAGCGCAGGTTAGTACTGTTTAAACTGTTTACTGCGGGTCCCATGGGGCGTGAAGTGTACAGCGACCTGTACTTCGATGATTGTCGATTATTTACTGTCTAATAAACTTATCTTACTATAGCTTACGAAAATGATTAAGGGGCTCTGGAAAGGCTCAAAATCATGAAAAGTTCAATTTTTACTTTTTGTGTTTTCTGAATCTGCAGACTATTACCTTTTAATAGATGTATAATTTATTCAATTCCGAAGACTACAACTATTTTTAAATTTTTTTTTAAATGTGTTCTACATGGGCGTGACCCACTGTGGCGCTGTTAAACTGCTGTCAAATGGTGTTATTATTAACGTCCGTGTTCATCAGGTACATTTTAGTGATGTGAGATAGAGTATGTGTTGTGGCTAACCTGTGATGGTTCAATATATATCGTTGATGTGATTGTCGATTGTTTCATGTTTATTTACTCTGTCGTTATCTCGAAAATATTCGCAATTAATTCTGTTTCTTGAGTCTCTGTTTTGTTGAAGTATAATAATGAGTAAAAGTAAAGTTATTAGAAATCCTCTGAAGGCTTTTAAGAAAAGGAGAAATGTTGGAAAGCCAAAGGTATGTGTTATTACTGTAAACAATAAAGACGATAACCAAGTGAGTGAACCTAACCTCTCAAGTACACCTGCCCATAGCAGTCAAAGTGGGAAAGAAAATACTTCACAGAAGAAGCTTGGTTCAATGAGTGAAAACTATGAATGTTTTATGGGCGAATCGGATGCGAATGAAATATTTGATATGTCGGTTCTCAAAGGAAATTTTTCAAGCTGTGTAAGATGTATTCATTGTAGTGAAGTTGGTCTGGAACTCTCCATAATAAAGCACGTAGGACTTGCTAGCGAAATACAACTGAAATGTGATAAGTGTTCATACATGACCACCTTTTGGAGCAGTGTTGCAGTAACTGCAACTGAAGAAAATGGTAGCAAAATCTACGAACACAACAACGAGCGATGCTTGCTTTAGACAAGGAACGCCTTCGGGCTGCAGACAGGGCTGTAAAGAGTCTAGAAATACAAGCAAGAGTAAACAGGAGGAGGAACAAGAGGAAGCTGGAAGAGGAGTTTGCAGAGGATGAAGATAATCCATCCTATGGACCTGGAATGCACTAAAAAGTTAATCCAATCTTTGTCGCTCGATTCCCAAAACTTTTATTTTCTCATACTAATTACACGTTTTCTAAGGATCTTCCAAACATATTTGTTTCAAACTTTCAATAAATGTTACACAGTACCTTCTGCATAATTTAACACAGCCTTTTTCCAAAAAACTGTATATTTTTGAATATATAAATAAAAAATTGCAAAAAAATGTTGTGAATTTTCATTACAATTGAAAAAAAAATCATCTTTAATAACTGAACTAAAATTTTGTAAAATCCCTGTGTAAGTTGTAGCCCATATTCCAATAAATAATCTGTAAAAAGTTCAACTTCCTACCTCAAATACTTTGTGAGGAAAGATGTAATTTATAAGCGTTATTTTAACATTGCAAGTATAGGGCGTTCCGGAGCCCCTTAAGGATGGACAGAGAAAGTGCAAATTTTCGGATGATTACCAAAAGAGTGTTCTTTTGTCAAGAAAGGGCGTACGGGTCATCAGCAAGCGTTGAGGTGTTTCATCTCAGTAAGGCCCTTATTACACTAGGCCGCCAGGCGGTGCAATCAGTCACGACACCGGGGGCGCTGCTCGTCATTGGGAATAGATTGTTATGGAGCTTATTAGACTAGGGCAGCCAGTGGCGCCGCCAGTTGCCGGCTGCCGACTGGCTACCTTGACCCGCCACCACGTCGACCGCCACTGGTGGCGGAGAGCTTTGGCGGGGCATCGTGTCAAACGGAGCCTGTTACACTGGGTCGCCCGTCCTGCCACCACCAGTCCAGTCCGTCTGGCCATCACGTCGTCAGTTCGCCGCTTTGCGCTAGTGACCATTGATCATTTCGGACAACAACTATACATACATGCTCCTCCTAGCACTTATAATGAAGAGGAGAAGGCGAAGGGAGAGGAAGATACATGTACTCCCTGTGCTATCGTTAAGAGAATCTAAAGGGTTGCATTATACTCTTTTTGATGAGCTGTGTTTAGACGACAACAAGTTTTTTAATTACGTACGAATGTCTAAATAGTCTTTCTTTGAGTTATTGTCGTTAATAAAGGCTGATATTACCGTGAAAGAAACGAAAATGAGAAAGTGTACCTCACAAGAAGAAAAACTCGTAGGCACTTTGGGGTCAGTAAATCGATAAATTGTATTGAAAGCTATTAAATTTTTTGCTTTAAATACTTACACAGGTTATTCCTCTCGACCAAGCACCGCTGCTCAAAATCCGATGGGAGTGAACAAATAATTTCATTCCACGCATTTAGTTTTAACTGCTTATTACTGTAAGCTTCAGAACTTGTGTCCCAAATTGCCGGATGCTGTTCAACTGCACAAACGAAATCTTGGGTATTGGCTTGTGTGCCCAATAGCTTCTGACATTCTTTCAGTGCTTCTTCCAGCTTCATGTTTTTTTCCCTTTTGTCGTGTCTACACTTTCACTCCTTTCCACAGTGCCACTCGTTCACTAGACATACTGAAACAAATGAAATCGTGAGCTGCCTAGCGGCCTAGTGTAGTAAGGCCCTATCTCATGGAGGTAAGACAGACATGAGCCATCATATTTCCACAAAGAATCTTGACAGCATCGACGTCAAAGCCTATTTCTGCATTCATGATTAAGGAAGATACCCAGCAAGAATTGCTCGTTGCTGCAGCAGAACTTTAACAACAGTTTATGATGTCGTCAAGCATCATTTTTAGTCCTCCTGACTGCACCGTAAAACTGAATGCCGCAATGTATCCTGACTCCAAAGTCACCGCGTTTGCAGGCAACCCGGTCAGGCTCAACGCCTTAGACACACTGTTCAGCGAGTGCAGCATGGTGGTGGTGGTGGTGGTGGTAGTGGTGGTGGTGGTGGTTAGTGTTTAACGTCCCGTCGAAAAAGTGGTGAATAGAGACGGAGCGGAAGCTCGGATTAGGCAAGGAAATCGGCCGTGCCCTTTCAAAGGAACCATCCCGGCATTTGCCTGAAACGATTTAGGTAAATCACGGAAAACCTAAATCAGGATGGCTGAAGACGGGATTGAACCGTCGTCCTCCCGAATGCGAGTCCAGTGTGTGCAGCAAGGTGGACGTTCACTGCTGTTTTGGGGTGGCATTAATGTGGGGCCGACGTACGGCGTTGGTGGTCATGGAAGGCGCCGTAACGGCTGTACGATACGTGAATGGCATCCTCCGACCGATAGTGCAACCATATCGGCAGCATATTGGCGAAGCATTCGTCTTCATGGACGACAATTCGCGCCCCCATCGTGCACATCTTGTGAATGACTTCCTTCCGGATAATGATATCGCTCGACTAGAGTGGCCAGTATGTTCTCCAGACAGGAACCCTATCGCACATGCCTGGGATAGATTGGAAACGGCTGTTTATGGGCGACGTGATCCACCAACCACTCTGAGGGATCTACGCCGAATCGTCGCTGAGGAGTGGGACAATCTGGACCAACAGTGCCTTGATGAACTTGAGCATAGTATGCCACGACGAATACAGGCATGCATCTATGCAAGAGGACGTGCTACTGGGTATTAGAGGTACTGGTGTGTACAGCAATCTGGACCACCATCCCTGAAAGTCTCGCTGGATGGTGGTACAACATGCAGTGTGTGGTTTTCATGAGTAATAGAAAGGGCGGAAACGATGTTTATGTTGATCTCTATTCCAATTTTCTGTACAGGTTTCGGAAACGAGGTGATGCAAAACTTTTTTGATGTGTGTATAAGTATCTAGGGGTAATATATGAACTATGTTATGGAATAGTCGGGCAATTGGAATACAGTGATTTCCCATCCTTGGAATGGTGCTCTTACGCGGCAGAAGAATGAAGTACAGCAAAATGCTCCCGTGACGCTCGGTAGCGAGTCCAGTTCGTCTCGAGATGTCGTGTGACGTACGCCGCTGAAAAACTGTTTTCGTTGTTTGATAAAATTTTTGCACGTACGTTTCAGAAAGATGCAGTAATTACTAAAATTTAAGCTGACGATTAAAATTACGAAAATGATAAAAGAATAGTAGATCGATATGTAGTGCTCGATATTTGATATCGATACAGTTGGTTGTGCTGTTATATTTGCGAAGCCCGAGATGGCGTGTCGGACAATATAGAAGACAATAAAAAGTGGGTCCACCTCGACTGTGCAAATGCCGAGAACGAAGATTACAATTGTGTCTTCTGCAGATACTTGAATGTAAAGCGAGTCAACCGCATTAAACAAACAGGTACAAAGAGAAATACCATGTGAAATTTTTGTAGGCTCAAGGATTTTAAAACAGTGCAGCTACAGAGTATTTTAGTTAGTTCCAGATACGGCAGTTGTTAATGTTGACTACAACGAGAGGGATTATTTAAGTAAAATGCCATGAGAAATATAATATTTAGACTGAAACTTTTTGATAGATTAAAACTGTGTGCCGAACCGAGACTCGAACTCGGAATCTTTGCCTTTCGCGGGCCAGTGCTCTATCAACTGAGCTACCTAAGCACGACTCACAACCCCTCCATACAGCTTCAGTTCTGGCAGTACCTCGTCTTCTACTGCCAGAATCGAAGCTGTGAGGAAGATTCGTGCGACGAGCTTGGGTAGCTGAGTCGATAGAGCACATGCCAACGAGAGGCAAAGGTCCCGAGTTCGAGTCTCGGTCCGGCTCACAGTTTTTATTTGCCAAGAAGTTTCATATCAGCGCACACTCCACTGCAGTGTGAAAATTTCATTTTGGGTTGTTTGGGTTGTTTTTGGGGGAAGAGACCAAACTGCGAGGACATCGGTCTCATCGGTTTAGGGATGGACGGGAAAGGAGGTCGGGCGTGCCCTTTCAAAGGAACCATCCTGGCATTTACCTGGAGCGATTAGGGAAATCACGGAAAACCTAAATCAGGATGGCCGGACGCGGGATTGAACCGTCGTCCTCCCGAATGCAAGTCCAGTGTCTAACCACTGCGCCACCTCGCTCGGTTTTCATTTTGGAATATTTAGGTGACATAAATTATGTGACAGATTTGATAGTGAACTACATGACACATTACAACAAATGTTCTAAGAGGAAAAATAAGTGAAAAACTTGTAGTAAATATGGTGACATACTCCAAGGGGATGATTATACAGCATGGCAGCTTCTTTTTCAGATTGCGATCTTTGTGTACACCACTTTCGACGCCTCACTGCTCTTGTTGTAGACCTGCAGTCATCAAACTTTTTTCACAGTGGGCCGCATAAATGAAAAAATGACGAGCGCGGTCCGCACCATGATTCGTACTGAATGCAATAATTTAAAACTGAAAATGGCAAGTTTAAGAGACGTAGCAGCCAGAAGGTCTCCTACTTTCTAAAAAATAATATTCAAGATAAACTTTTGTTCTAAAAACAATATTTAAATTTAATTGCAACACAACGTCTCGTGCTGCATACGTTTTACGAAGCACATTTGAGTACCGTTGGCGGTCCGGACGAACTGAGGTCGCGAGCCTGATCCGGCCCGTTAGCCGTTGTTTGGCGACCCCTGTCTAGACCAATCGCATTTACGAAATTCATAATTCCCTCGTTTGTGCCTCTCTCCACTGTTGTACACAAACAAACAGACAAACAACTAACAAAACAGGTGGCTAAATGTCAGCTCACGAACTTCTGAACAAAAGCGAAACGATACTGCTTTCGCTGTCACATGACTACAGCGCTGTCGGTGAGAGATGAAGGAAACAAAAATGAGAGCGAGAGCGAAGCATTTACAAACAAGCAGAGAGATAGCTATCTCCCTGCAATACGAAATATTCTCCACACTTTGATAACGCCGGCAGCCCTCCAGTAGTACATCGGCAACGACCTGCAAGCTCAGCAACACTACGCAGTCATAACGCAAAACTGCCGTCTATTACAGCCACATTGTAACTGCGTCGACGGCAACACCATCGCGGCTAAATATTGCCGTAAATACGGCCCGCGTAATACAGTCAGGTGACGAAAGTTGTGGTTTAGCAACATGAATGTATAAAGATGGTGGTAGTATCGCGTACATTGCATATAAAAGGACAGTACACTGATGGAGATGGATGTTATTTGTACTCAGGTGATACGAGGTGCATTCAAGTTCTAAGGCCTCCGATTTTTTTTTCTCCGGACTGGAAAGAGATAGAAACATGTGCATTGTTTTAAAATGAGGCCGCGTTCATTGTCAACACGTCCCAGAGATGGCAGCACCGTACGGCAGATGGAATTTTACCGCCAGCGGCGAGAATGAGAACTGTTTTAAATACTTAAAATGGCGACGTTTTCCTTAAAAATGGTTCAAATGGCTCTGAGCACTATGGGACTCAACTGCTGTGGTCATAAGTCCCCTAGAACTTAGAACTACTTAAACCTAACTAACCTAAGGACAGCACACAACACCCAGCCATCACGAGGCAGAGAAAATCCCTGACCCCGCCGGGAATCGAACCCGGGAACCCGGGCGTGGGAAGCGAGAACGCTACCACACGACCACGAGATGCGGGCACGTTTTCCTTACTTGAACAGCGTGCAATCATTCGTTTTCTGAATTTGCGTGGTGTGAAACCAACTGAAATTCATCGACAGTTGAAGGAGACATGTGGTGATGGAGTTATGGATGTGTCGAAAGTGCGTTCGTGGGTGCGACACTTTAATGAAGGCAGAACATCGTGTGACAACAAACCGAAACAACCTCGGGCTCGCACAAGCCGGTCTGACGACATGATCGAGAAAGTGGAGAGAATTGTTTTGGGGGATCGCCGAATGACTGTTGAACTGATCGCCTCCAGAGTTGGCATTTCTGTGGGTTCTGTGCACACAATCCTGTATGACGACCTGAAAATGCGAAAAGTGTCATCCAGGTGGGTGCCACGAATGCTGACGGACGACCACATGGCTGCCCGTGTGGCATGTTGCCAAGCAATGTTGACGCGCAACGACAGCATGAATGGGACTTTCTTTTCGTCGGTTGTGACAATGGATGAGACGTAGATGCCATTTTTCAATCCAGAAACAAAGCGCCAGTCAGCTCAATGGAAGCACACAGATTCACCGCCACCAAACAAATTTCGGGTAACCGCCAGTGCTGAAAAAATGATGGTGTCCATGTTCTGGGACACCATTACGTTCCATAGGGCACTACGGTAACAGGTGCATCCTACGAAAATGTTTTGAAGAACAAATTCCTTCCTGCACTGCAACAAAAACGTCCGGGAAGTGTTGCGCGTGTGCTGTTTCACCAAGACAATGCACCCGCACATCGAGCTAACGTTCCGCAACAGTTTCTTCGTGATAACGACTTTGAAGTGATTCCTCATGCTCCCTACTCACCTGACCTGGCTCCTAGTGACTTTTGACTTTTTCCAACAATGAAAGACACTCTCCGTGGCCGCACATTCACCAGCCGTGCTGCTATTGCCTCAGCGATTTTCCAGTGGTCAAAACAGACTCCTAAAGAAGCCTTCGCCGCTGCCATGGAATCATGGCGTCAGCGTTGTGAAAAATGTGTACGTCTGCAGGGCGATTACGTTGAGAAGTAACGCCAGTTTCATCGATTTCGGGTGAGTAGTTAATTAGAAAAAAAATCGGAGGCCTTAGAACTTGAGAACTTGAATGCACCTCGTACATGTGAAAAAGTTTCCGACGTTGTTATGGCTGCACGATGCGAATTAATAGACTTAGAACGTGAAATGGTAGTTAGAGCTAGACGCAAGGGAGATTCCATTTTGAAATCGTTAGAGAATTAAATATTACGACATCCACAGTGTAAAGAGTGTGGCGAGAATACCAAATTTCAGGCATTACCTCCCACAACGGACATAGCAGTGGCCGAGGGCTTTAACGTAACGACCGAGAGCAGCGCCGTATGCATAGAGTTGTCAATGGTAACAAACAAGCAACGCTGCGTGGAATGAGAGCATAAATCGACGTGGGACGTACGACGAAGGTATCCGCAAGGACAGTGCGGCGAAATTTGGCTTTAACGGGCTATGACGACAGACGACCGCCGCGAGTGCTTTTGCTAACAGCGTGACATTGCCTGCTGCGCATCTCCTGGGCGCGTGACCGTATTTATTTTATTTTATTTACACGTAAAGTTCCGTAGGACAAAACTGAGGAGCAAATCTCCAAGGTCATGGAACGTGTCAGTACATGAAATTACAACATAAAAGTAATTACAGACAAAAATAAATGTTCATGAACCAGAAAAAAGTCAGTCCATAAGTTTATGTAAACGCAATCAACAGTACAATAAGAATCAGCTTAATTTTTCAAGGAACTCCTAGACAGAATAGAAGGACTAACCTATGAGGAAACTCTTCAGTTTCGATTTGAAAGTGCGTGGATTACTGCTAAGATTTTTGAATTCGAGTTGTAGCTTATTGAAAATGGATGCAGCAGTATACCGCACACCTTTTTGCACAAGAGTTAAGGAAGTCCGATGCAAATGCAGGTTTGATTTCTGCGAGTATTAACTGAGTGAAAGCTGCTTATTCTTGAGAATAAGCTAATATTGTTAACAAGAAATGACAGCAAGATATATATATATATATATTGAGAGGCCAATGTCAAAATACCCAGACTCGTGAACAGGGGTCGACAAGAGGTTGGTGAACTTACACCACTTATTGCCCGAACCGCCCGTTTCTGAGTCAAAAATATCCGTGTAGAATGGGAAGAGTTACCCCAAAATATAATACCATATGACATAAGTGAATGAAAATAAACAAAGTACACTAGTTTTCGTGTCGAACGATCACTCACTTCTGATACCGTTCTAATAGTAAAAATGGCAGTATTAAGTCTTTGAACAAAATCCTGACTCCTATCCCTGGCGTTTCGTCCAAAGCTACGTTGGACGTCTTCGGAGGTGCTCCTGGTTGTGCTGAGTCTTGCCGACTAACGAGTCGGACGTCCAAGAACGGCCTAAATACTGTGGAAAGTGGGCGTTGTCTGGATTTCACGTGATAGCGGAGATAAACATTGCAAGGATAAAATATAACTATCGATCATAGTACGTCAAAGATAAAAACTCGTCAGTCGGCAAAACTCAGCACAACCAGAAGCACCTCCGAAGATCTCCAACGTAGCTTCGGACAAAGCGTCAGAGATAGAAGTATTCCATGGAACACGGCCATACAACCCGGAAGAATTCTCGGCAGCTGAAACAACCGGTCGTGAAAGCCTTCATTGTATGATTGTCAACAAGGGACTGTGCAAGCTGATGGTGTCTTCCAAATGATGTGGGCTGCGTTTACATGGATCATTGACTGTAAATGGTTATACTCGGCTACTTGGAGAGCATTTGCAACCATTCATGGACATGTCACCGGGCTACAATAATTGTTCGCAACTGATTTGAAGAACATTCTGGACAGTTCGAGCGAATGATTGGGCCACCTATATAGCCCCATATGAATCCCATCGGACATTTACGGCACGCAATCGAGAGGACAGTTCGTGCCCAAAATCCTGCACCGGCAACAGTTTCGCAATTATGGATGCCTTTAGAGGCAGCATGGCTCATTATCTCTGCAGGGGTGTTCCAATGGTAGTGGAGTCCATGTCACGTCGAATTGCTGCACTATGCAGGGCAAAAGCAGGTTGGTTGGTTGGTTGTTTTGGGGAAAGAGACCAGACAGCGAGGTCATTGGTCTCATCGGATTAGGGAAGGACGGGGAAGGAAGTCGGCCGTGCCCTTTGAGAGGAACCATCCCAGCATTTGCCTGGAGCGATTTAGGGAAATCACGGAAAACCTAAATCAGGATGGCCGGACGCGGGATTGAACCGTCGCCCTTCCGAATGCGAGTCCAGTGTCTAACCACTGCGCCACCTCGCTCGGTGGCAAAAGCAGGCCCGACACGATGTTAGGAGGGAGCCCACGATTTCTGTTACCTCAGTGTAGATGAAGTACACTACTAGCAATTAAAATTGCTACACCACGAAAATGACGTGCTACAGACGCGAAATTTAACCGAAAGGAATAAGATGCTGTGATATGCAAATGATTAGCTTTTCAGAGCATTCACACAAGGTTGGCGCCGGTGGCGACACCTATGACGTGTTGACATGAGGAAAGTTTCCAACCGATTTCTCATACACAAACAGCAGTCGACCGGCGTTTCCTGGTGAAACGTTGTTGTGATGCCTCGTATAAGGAGGAGAAATGCGTACCATCACGTTTCCGCCCTTGATAAACGTCAGATTGTAGCCTATCGCGATTGCCGTTTGTTGTTTTTGTTGAAAGGAACCATCCCGGCATTTGCCTGGAGCGATTTAGGGAAATCACGGAAAACCTAAATCAGGATGGCCGGACGCTGGATTGAACCGTCGTCCTTCCGAATGCGAGTTCAGTGTGCTAACCACTGCGCCACCTCGCTCGGTGCGATTGCCGTTTATCGTATCGCGACATTGCTGCTCGCATCCAATGACTGTTAGCAGAATATGGAATCGGTGGGTTCAGGAGGGTACTGCAGAGCGCCGTGCTGGATCCCAACGGCCTCGTATCACTAGCAGTCGAGATGACAGGCAGCTTATCCGCATGGCTGTAACGGATCGTGTAGCCACGTCTCGATCCCCGAGTCAACAGATGGGGACGTTTGCAAGACAACAACCATCTGCACGAACAGTTCAACGACGTTTGCAGCAGCATGGACTATCAGCTCGGAGACCATGGCTGCGGTTACCCTTGACGCTGCATCATAGGCAGGAGCGCCTGGGATGGTGTACTCGACGACGAACCTGGGTGCACCAACGGCAAAACGCCATTTTTTCGGATGAATCCAGGTTCTGTTTACAGCATCATGACGGTCGCATCGGTGTTTGGCGACATCGCGGTGAACGCTCATTGGAAGCGTGTATTCGTCATCGCCACACTGGCGTACCACCTGGCGTGATGGTATGGGGGTGCCATTGGTTACACGTCTCGGTCACTTCTTGTTCGCAATGCAGGCACTTTGAACAGTGGACGTTACATTTCAGATGTGCTACGACCCGTGGCTCTACCCTTCATTCGATCCCTGCGAAACCCTACATTTCAGCAGGATAATGCACGACCGCATGTTGCAGGTCCTGTACGGGCCTTTCTGGATACAGGAAATGTTTGACTGCTGCCCTGGCCAGCTCATTCTCCAGATCTCTCACCAATTGAAAACGTCTGGTCAATGGTGGTCGAGCAACTAGCTCGTCACAATAAGCCAGTCACTACTCTTGATGAACTGTGGTATCATGTTGAAGCTGCACGGGCAGCTGTACCTGTAGACGCCATCCACGCTCTGTTTGACTCAATGCCCAGGCGTATCAAGGCCATTATTACGGCCAGAGGTGGTTGTTCTGAGCTCTGATTTCTCAAGATCTATGCACTCAAATTGCATGAAAATGTAATCAGATGTCAGTTCCAGTATAATATATTTGTCCAATAAATACCCGTTTATAATCTGCAATTTTAATGGCCAGATGTGTAGTTAGGTATGGCCGACAGCAATGGCGAAATTTGCCGTTTAGAGTTCCTCTACTTCGAACTGGTGCAGCGGTCCAGGAGCAAGGTGCGAAGACAGCTGGCGGGCTCCCCGTGCAGCCTCTTGTAGCCTAGCCTGCGGTCAGCCGGCACTCGCTTCCGCCAGTGCTTGGGTCCCACGGCCCCGCCCGACGCAGCGAAACGCAGAGCGACGGAACGCAACGCCCACCCTGCGGTTATCGCCCGGCACCTCTTTAAATTTCCCCGCAGATTGTCACAGGAAGTTGCCGCCTTTCCCTTTTGCTGCTGGCCGGCAAGACACACTGTAAATCCTTTATGGCCGTGTTCGCCAGCTTGCTTTCTCCACGTCTCTTACCACGGAGGAAAGTTAGGGAAGGAGTGCTCCTAAACGACTGCAGATAAACGCTTGTACGGAAATCGCAGGAAGTCACGCTGCTTTACCGCTCCGGACACATAAAACTCACAACCGCACGTCGTACGTCAGGCATCAGGAACGACTGACCCCCAGCTCGGGGTCTGGTCAGTAGTTTTCTCGATCCTAACTCGGATGTTATATTTCCAAAACGAGAGAGCTCACGCAACTGTGTTTAAATCCACTCCAGCAACATTGATTTACGTTCCGTATGTGTCTCTAAGCTCGTGGCCCGCCGGTGTGGCCGTGCGGTTCTAGGCGCTTCAGTCTGGAACCGCGAGACCGCTACGGCCGCAGGTTCGAATCCTGCCTCGGACATGGATGTGTGTGATGTCCTTAAGTTAGTTAGGTTTAAGCAGTTCTAAGTTCTAGGGGACTGATGACCTCAGATGTTAAGTACCACAGTGCTCAGATCCATTTGAACCATTTCTAAGCTAGTATCAGACGAAAATCCGAATGGTTTTTATGCCGGATGCGGCCGTTCTTTTGGGAGGACGACGGTTCATACCCGCGTCCGGCCATCCAGATTCAGTTTTTCCGTGATTTCCCTATATCACTCTATGCAAATGCTGGGACGGTTCTTTTCAGAGGACATGGCCAGTTTGATTCCCATCCTTGAAACAATCCGAGCTTGTGCTCCGTCTCTAATGACCCAGATGTCGGCGGGACGTTAAACCCAATCTTGCTTCCGTCCTTTTACGGCCGTCCTTTCTTTGACAGATGTGACTTTCCGATAGTTTATGGGATGGGGAGAAGAAACATGAGAAATGGTTCAAATGGCTATACGCACTATGGGACTTAACATCTGAGGTCATCAGTCCCCTATAACTTAGAACTACTTAAACCTAACTAATCTAAGGACATCACACACATCCATGCCCGGGGCAGGATTCGAACCTGCGACCGTAGAAGCAGCGCGGTTGCGATCTGAACAGCCTAAAACCGCCCGGCCACAGCGGTCGGCAACATGTGTAACAGATAGTCTGCAGAATGCATCGTTCCCTCTCCAGTGGTGTGCATGGCGTTTTCAAGCTGTCTGATTGACATTGTGTGCTGGACCGGTTTATGTTCCGACCTCGGGGAAGATCAGTTTGGATTCCGTAGAAATGTTGGAACACGTGAGGCAATACTGACCCCACGACTTATCTTAGAAGAAAGATTAAGGAAAGGCAAACCTACGTTTCTAGCATTTGTAGACTTAGAGAAAGCTTTTGACAGTGTTGACTGGAATACTCTCTTTCAAATTCTAAAGGTGGCTGGGGTAAAATACAGGGAGCGAAAGGCTATTTACAATTTGTACAGAAAGCAGATGGCAGTTATAAGAGTCGAGGGGTATGAAAGGGAAGCAGTGGTTGGGAAGGGAGTGAGACAGGGTTGTAGCCTGTCATTCAATCTGTATATTGAGCAAGCAATAAAGGAAACAAAAGAAAAGTTCAGAGTAGGAATTAAAATGCATGGAGAAGAAATAAAAACTTTGAGGTTCGTCGAAGACATTGTAATTCTGTCAGAGACAGCAAAGGACTTGGAAGAGTAGTTGAACGGAATGGACAGTGTCTTGAAAGGAGGGAATAAGATGAACATCAACAAAAGCAAAACTAAATAATGGAATGTAGTCGAATTAAGTCGGGTGATGCTGAGGGAATTAGATTAGGAAATGAGACACTTAAAGTAGTAAAGGAGTTTTGCTATTGGGGAGCAAAATAACTGATGATGGTCGAAGTAGAGAGGATATAAAATGTAGACTGGCAATGGCAAGGAAAGCGTTTCTGAAGAAGAAAAATTTGTTAACATCGGGTGTAGATTTAAGTGTCAGGAAGTCGTTTCTGAAAGTATTTGTATGCAGAGTAGCCATGTATGGAAGTGAAACGTGGACGATAAATAGTTTAGACAAGAAGAGAATAGAAGCTTTCGAAATGTGGTGCTACAGAAGCAAGCTGAAGATTAGATGAGTAGATCACATAACTAATGAGGAGGTATTGAATAGAATTGGGGAGAAGAGGAGTTTGTGGCAAAACTTGACAAGAAGAAGGGATCGGTTGGTAGGACATGTTTTGAAACATCGAGGGATCACCAATTTAGTATTGGAGGGCAGCGTGGAGGGTAAAAACCGTAGAGGGAGACCAAGAGATGAGTACACTAAATAGATTCAGAAGGATGTAGGTTGCAGTAGGTACTGGGAGATGAAGGAGCTTGTGCAGGATAGAGTAGCATGGAGAGCTGCATCAAACCAGTCTCAGGACTGAAGACCACAACAACAATATGTTCCGTATTCTAAATTGCCTGACAAAGTGAGACGCCAAGAATTTCAGGGGTGAAACGAAATCAAATTTCAGCGGTTGAGAGGGCTGTGATGTTATTTCAGTGGTTACTGTCGTTGTCATCATCATCATCTTCTACTTCTTCAAAAATGGTTCTAACGGCCCTGAGCACTATGGGACTTAACTTCTGAGGTCATCAGTCCCCTAGAGCTTAGAACTACTTAACTTAACTAACGTAAGGATATCACACACATCCATGCCCGAGGCAGAATTCGAACTTGCGACCGAAGCGGTCGCGCGATTCCGGACTGTAGCGCCTAGAACCGCTTGGCCACCACGGCCGGCTCCACTTCTTCTTCTTCTTCTTCTTGTTCTTGCTTTCAAGGATTACGCTGTTGCCTGTTCCGAACTCACAAACAAAATCCTTCCCATCCTTTTCGAGGTCTTCCAATATCTCTTTCTCCCATTCGGCTTGTAGTTGAGGATCATCAGAGGAATTCTGTAAATTGGTATTCTCATTAGCTGTTGTCTCTAATCTTCACGATATTTTTGGATTTTTTCGTTCATGTTCAAAAATATTTAATTATGTTATAATATCTTCGTTTTTAATCATATCACTTATTGTGTAGCCCTTCGCCTTTCTAACGAACCTAATTTCTGCTGTTTGAATTTTATTTTATTTTTATTTTTTATCTTTTTGTGGTAACTCAGCTTTCGCTTCCACCGGATAACACAGGAACCGCCATTACTTTATAGAATTTCACGGGGTTTGTTTTTGTTCTCTATTGCCCAATGGTCTGCTGATGGTACCTCTGACAGCTTGCAATCAGTGTGTATTTTATTTTCAATATCAGAGTCAAAATCAAAATGTGATTACTATATCAAGGCAAATTTTCAAATACCTTGGCAGTACGTATCCATTTATCAGTATGACGTTACACCGCTAAGGACCACAATGTGTCCAATTTCGGAATAATAACAAAGTGTGACCACCCCTAGAACCTCAACCTGGCTCGTCGCTTTTCATCCGCAAGGCATACTGTGTTATCGAGATGCCGCTCCTAGCGGTATTTTTCTTTTTTTGTAAGTAAAAAGAGAGACGTAGAAGCTGACTAATTCGTGCGCTGTATAAGCTGAAGATCACGTGCAGCGTGGGGAGCCTCGGGCCACGGAGGCAGGTCACCCGGCCCACTGGGAAGGAGGGCGGGCCGTAGCCGTTGTACCTGTAGCAGCAGCTGTAGGCGCCCCGGCGTGACCATGCGCCAGCTAATGACGGCCGCGGGCAGCAGGCGAAGAGGTATGTTCAACGCTCCTGGTCGCTTCCTCGCCCTGGTTTTGTACACTGGCTGTGCGGGTCACCCAGTATCCGCTTCCCTGCCGCTGATGCCAGCTCTCGGGTCATTCGGTACTTTGTCACTTTTGTCACTTCACAGTGATGTCCGCAGCTTCCTGTCTTGGCAAAACCTTCATCGTCAGTTGGATACTTCACAGCTTTTCCAGTAAAGCAAACGATTTTCATAGAACAGCTGCAAATGGTTTTATAACGGAAGCCAATGTTACGATGTACAGTTGGCCGACAATAATATGAAAATATCAGAAACACAATACATAAGCTTGCCTAACACGGCTTAGGAAAACCATTGGCATTCAATACAGCTTCCACTTGTTTTGGAATACATATATTGTATGGTTTTCAGGGAATATTATACCATTCTTCTTGGAAAACAGTGCCAAGTTTAGGTAACGATAATGGAAGTGGACAGCTGTCATGCACACTTCTCTCCAAAGCAGACCACAAATGCTCAATTATTTTTTGAGATATGGTGACTGCAGTGGCCAGTGGAGATACAGGTGCGACAGTTCAGAAAACCAGCCCTGGACCACGCCAGTCATGTTGTAACACCAACCGTCACTTACCTGGTTTTGGCGTGTGTTCACCCCAGCTAATTGACTAACAGATCAACAGAGAGTGCAAAACTGCCGCAATATCGGATGACACAAAGAAAGTAATAAGTCCCTGTGACTCCTGATTGAACTGCGGTGGCAGTGTTGACATTAATTGATTCAGAATTGATCCCTTTTAATTAAAAAAGGGTGCACATTGATGTTATATTCAGATATTGAACACCAGATGCAAATGTTGAATATAAAATTAATTAAGAAAGTGACTTGGGATTTCAGCTACTTGATTGAAAACAGATGCAGTCGATTAGCACAAATTTATTTTAACTCACGACCTTCAGTAATCACATTACATGACTCTCCTAACAGGCAGTGGCAATAAATTGCGTTTAAGTGGAGTAAAGCGCGAAAAATCAAAATTAATTCCTATCGACTGACCCAGGCGTAATGCGAAGTGCGAGAAGAATTCTACAATACACGGCCCATGAAACCCTCGTGGAAACTTTGCCGACGTGATCGAACAAATTAATCAGTGGCCGGAGCGGGCGCAATATCACCGAATTCAGCGTGGCGGAGCGGTGTCGTCGTGCGCACGTCGGCCGCCCTCGTGGTGCTGCAAGGCTGCGCTCGTCTATTCACTCCTAGCTATCTTGCTCAGTACATAGCTGAACCAAAACTTCCTATCTCCAAGCTCAATCGTTCCGTTTGCTAAGTCCTAAACTGCAGAGATGCTCACTCTCTCTCAGGCAAGCTGAGTAAAAAACGCCACGTCCGCACTCTAGGCAAGCTCGGAACGGAAGACCTCTAGGGAGACTTCTCCCAGTCTGCTCTTCACCTTGGTTTCCCCTGCAGCAAAATCACTTACGCCACTTGCAGCGCAAGTCGCGTTAATTATACGCCGCTTCCCAGCGCCGACCAATGCCTGCTCTGGGAAGTGAACAAATTCCCACGAAATTTCCCCTCCTCTCAACTTCTGCTATTTAGCTCCTCCCACGACACCCATCAAGGTTAGGATCTGCATAAAACACCAATTTTTCCGAAATTCTGACTCCCAGGAGAGTACTTCAGATTCCTTAGTCCTATGTTCCCATCGGAGGCCGGCATATTTCATTCTGTCGCTCTTCACCTGATTTACTTCAGACTCTGCAGACCGTGAATTCAGCGTGGTGTTGCTATAGTCACGAACACGCATATTTCAGCCTCTGTTGACCGCTCCACCGTAGCTTTGCGCGGCTTTCTCGCATGTTTCACTGAAAACAGGATGACGGACATTTATCAACAGGCGTACAAATTCTCCGTCTGCTTCCCAGTACACCAGCATGGGGTCAACCACCCCCTCATTGTCACTCATCTTAAGGCAGCTGGAAGCCGCGCCCCCATTACCACTTTCTCAGAGTTTGAGCCGCCCTAAGCTGCCTATTGTCGCTTCCCTTCGCCGCTCTCCAGCTGCACGCCGCCACCCGGCCATGGTCAACTCTGAATACTTCCCTGGGATAAACTAGCCTCCAGTAAATCGACATGTTTCCACAAAGTTTTTATGTCGTGTGAATTACTTTAAAACCATCACCCAACATTAATTATTCCAATACGTCCATACTATACCCTCTACAAGATGCATTGTGCTCAGTCATTTTGTTCAACCCTACTGTTCGCTCAACGTGAGTTCGGTGATCTTTAATGTCTTCATGTAAGGGGCATAGTTGTTGCCATCTTGCAATGTGAACATGGGCCCTATAGTCTTAGAAATTTCGTCACCACTGGGAGAGGAACCGTGTACAGTGGGACCAACCTGATCAGCGAAAATGTTAACATAACCCTTGGCAGTAATACGGCATTGCAGACTGGTCGTGAGGCCTACGGAATATCACGATATGGATAGTTCGCCCTTGGTTTGTAAACTCGGCCAGAAGTTGGAATGAAGTGTGAAACAGTTATATGAGTGCGTGCTGTCCATTCTTTCGAACATGTCTGAAAGAATAGACACAACACATTCACATAACTAATTCGTAGATAGGCAATGAATCCACAGCCTACAGCTGGATGAACATTTACATTCGACCTCCACCGAGACTCTGAAATTAGTCAGCATGGAGGACATGGACGGGGAACTGCAGATAGGTTGCCACCTATGAATGTGGGAATGTTAAGTCGACCAAGGATCGAGCCGAGACAGTCCGCGCAATTGCGATAAACACTGTGTACGGATGGCGCAGTGGTTAAAGCAACTGTTTAGTAAGCAGAAAATCCCATATTCGAGCCACTGTCTGGCAAACATTTTCACTCGTCGTCGCTGATTCCGCATGATGTCCCGATGCAGCTGATATCATTAGTTCCTTATCTTTCCTTTTTTTCTTTCTCGCCCCTTCACCTTCAATTTACATAGTGTGAAACAAGATTCATCCGACCAAATGACATTCTGTCATTGCTTCATAGTCTAGGTTATAAAGCTTCGACACCACATTTTGCTGTTAAGGGCATCTGAATCAGTGACGAGTGGTTTCGGAATTCCAATTCGTCCTGCAATTCCTTGCTTATCGAGCTTCCTTCTTGTTATTTTGATGCCGGCCGCGGTGGTCTAGCGGTTCTAGGCGCTCAGTCCGGAACCGCGTGACTGCTACGGTCGCAGGTTCGAATCCTGCCTCGGGCATGGATGTGTGTGATGTCCTTAGGTTAGTTAGGTTTAAGTAGTTCTAAGTTCTAGGGGACTGATGACCACAGATGTTAAGTCCCATAGTGCTCAGAGCCATTTGAACCATTTGTTATTTTGATGCTGACAGGGTTCGCGAGTGCGACATTCTGTTCTGCAGTGACTTTTGCAGCTATCGTCGCCTTATTTTTTTATCACAATCCTCTTAGATTATCGTCTGTCACGATCAATCAACACACACTTTCGTCTACACTTTTAGTTAGCGGATCATGGTTTTCCGCTTTCCCTGTATACCACATAGAGTTTAATATCCCGCCGAAAGCGAGGTTATTAGCGACCGAGGTCAAGTTCAGATTCCGAAAGGATGGGAAAGGAAAGGAACCATCCCGTCATTTGCCTGGCACGATGTAGGAAATCACGAAAAATCTAAATCTGAATAAGGATTTGAGCGAATACATCCTCGATACGGCACCTGACGAAATACCAAAGACCTCGGCTGCCATGCTTGCGGAAGCACGCACAATGCCCAAACAAACAGCTTGCCCACGTTCAAACGTACTGAGCTCCGACATGATGCACTCAACTCTACGAGCACTGTTCTGACCAGGACTGACTAGTGCAACGTTCGAATGTGTGCGTGAATTCCTAAGGGACCAAACTGCTGAGGTCATCGGTCCCTAGACTTACACACTACTTAAACTAACTTAAGCTAAGAAGAATACACACACCCATGCCCGAGGGAGGAGTCGAACCTCCGGCGGGAAGGGCCGCGCAATCCGTGACATGGCGCCTCAAACCGCGCGGCCACAATGCACGGTAAGTGCAACGTATTGAGGACATTACAGAGGCGACGTTCGTGGTCAAATACAACAGCGCAACTTGCAGTCTTGGGTAGCATCTGCTTTTACGTTCAAGCGTGCATTTCTCGCGGTGTTTCCATATTTTTTGTCCAACCCTTGTAACACATCATTTCCAGGCCGCACACGTCGACTAATGCTGGTCGCTATTGTGAATGCCAGCGGTGGTTTTTTGGTTTCCAGGGACGTGGGCTGTTCTGCTGTCTGGAGATAGTGGGCCGGCCTTCCCTTAATCTGGCTAAATGATGGTAGTCTACACTAAACCTGCTGTTTTCATAAGCGAGTGATTTTCACGGGATGGCAATTGTTGGTAATACTCTGAGAGAAAAGAAAGTTCTCAGAAGGTAACAGGAAGCACCACATTACGACAAGTACTATGAATGTTAGCAGGAAGTGGCCAATGGAAGTGCCTAATTCCACTTTGGGGGCTGACAGGTCGAAAGGTCCCTATGTCAAAATAATGTCATGGAACGGTTTTGCAACTGGCGAAACAAGAGCAACCCAGCAGCCCCCGTAGGGCAAAGAGGCAAGGCAAGATCTGTGCCCTCTGGGGGCAGACACAGTGGTGTGCAGCCAGTTGTCAGTAATATTCAATGATCAGTGAAGTTTATCCCCACGTGCGGAATGTTTGGAAAGAGTTCGCAGTTGCGTTTCCGAGCGCTTAGTCGTTGGCCTGTTTTCAAGACGGATGTTGTAGTTTTGTGGGCACGCATGTGCTCTGTAGAGAAAGACCAACTAGCAGGGCTATGAGTCATTAGCAGCTGATTTTGTGTAACGGAGGAGGAGAATGTGGCGAAGTTTATTAGAATAGAATAAGTTTTGTTTCAACGGAAATTTGAAGTGTCGAGCCCTTCCTCTTTTTGGCTTTGGACTACTGTCATATTTTGTTTACGGAAGATATTATCGGCGGGACAGACTAATAACTGCTTGGTGACGGGGTATCCATTATAGTGCTCGTGCTCCAATCAAATGATCGTATGTGAGACCCTTTTGAAAAGGAGTTGTATGCTACAGCGCATTGATTACTGATTTATGAGTAGTGACAATTTTAACCCCGTCTCGTGGGCCAATGGCAAACTGGCGACCCTTATTTAGACACACACTGTGTGTGACAGTCCAGAGGGCTAATCCTAGTCCGACAATAAGCGGTTCCGAGAATATCTGCGGAGCAGTACGTAGCGTAAATTTATCCCGCGCGCCACGCAAGGTGTGTGTACTGTGGCCGGGCCATGAGTGGGCCGTCTCCCGATGCTACGGAAGCTGTGAGGTAACAGACGGATAGGAAGGTTCCAGTGAAACGTGGCCAAACCGAATCACACATGACATGCCACTGGTTAACATTTGTAGAGGAAAAAATCCACCAAACAGCTAAAACTATATTTGCAGACCAGTATCAGAAGGTTTGTTTAAATTCTCAATTACGTATGATTCGCCAGTATGACCCCAAACAACACACAAGGGAGCCACCGACAAAAGCTCTCTCAATCTATCTTATGGCGCCTACCCACGATGTGGAGGCTATGTAGAGTATCGCAAACATGAGGATTAACTATTCCAACATTCGTGTTAAATGATGTGGGGAAACTACGGAAAATCTAAACCAGCTGGCCGATACGGGGACTCGATCCCGTAGCCTCCTGAACACAATTCCATTGTCTTACTCAACACACCACCTCGGGAAGTTACGTCTCTAACTCCCAGAGAATTCGTGAGACAATATACGTACTGCAAATTAGCGATGTACGATGTCGACAAGTCATCGACGCTGATGAAACTAAACATCGATGGAGATATTAGTCGATTCCAAATAACGATGCTTTTAACTCTCTGCGCCGACTGTTACTTTGAACGCTATAAGCAACTGCTGCATTGCACTACATTTGAAGAAGTATCTCAGAGGACCACTTGGACCGCTTGCAACAGCATCGGTGGTTTCACGCGAAAGGCACTGGTACCTGGTACCTCAAAACTAAAATTAATAAAGTGGTGGTGTGCGGCAGAAACCACTGGGGAGAGTGCCTACAAAGATGATGTAACAAATATAGTAGTTTAGGAATATTTTAGTGACAGACATAAAAACGGGCACAAGCCGAGTCTCTTACAACTGTAAGCAGCACTTGAAGACGTGGGCATGAAGTTAACAACAATGCTTTTAGCATTATTGTTAAATTATGAATTCACAGAACAGCGTAAAAAGCAATATACAGATTCATCTAATATCATATTTATTAATAAAAACAGCAATACTTAACATAACATATTCCACAACTTTCTGTCTACAGACTGTAAAAATAACTTTGAGAAATGTTTTCCCACTCGTTCTATTCCGCTGTTCACAAAGAGCATAACATGCTTTTGAGAACAAACTTCCAGAGGCTAATGATGTCGCTACACAGCTCAGATACTTCAGACCGCTTTTTGCAGCTTTGGGTAGGAAGTAGTGATGACGATATTCCACACTTCTAACAGACCTTGTTTGGCAGTCGGCATCAAACATCTTTCATAAACGCGACACGTCACTTGCACGCTTCTCTCTTTTGTGTACCTCAGTCAAGAATTGAAAGTCAACTAATGCTTTCTGCACATTGCATGAAGATCAAAGGTTTCCTCTGTTGGATTGTAAAAGAATTACGGCGTTCCACCACCTGCGTCTAATACCGACCACGTTCATATTAAATGGACTGTACACCATACTCAGTATTGGCGCTGCTCTACTATTTGAAACGTACTTTTGTACGTAGTTTTCACGAGCAGCCACTTCGATAGGCCGCAGAATATCCTAATCCCGTTAGCATATGTGATGCTCTAGCATGGCAGTTAATTATATTATTAGTTAGTGGTGGTAGCGGCAAAAAATCTTTCAGTCATATACTACTGGCAATTTAAATTGCTACACCAAGAAGAAATGCAGACGATAAACGGGTATTCATTGGACAAATGTATTATACTAGAACTGACATGTGATTACATTTTCACGCAATTCGGGTGCATAGATACTGAGCAATCAGTACCTCTGGCCGCAATAACGGCCTTGATGCGCCTGGGCATTGAGTCAGACAGAGCTTGGATGGCGAGTACAGGTACAGCTGCCCATGGAGCCTCAACACGATACCACAGTACAAGAGTAGTGACTGGCATATTGTGACGAGCCAGTTGCTCGGCCACCATTGACCAGACATTTTCAATTGGTCAGAGATCTGGAGAATATGCTGGCCAGGGCAGCAGTCGAACATTTTCTGTATCCAGAAAGGCCCGTACAGGACCTGCAACATGCGGTCGTGCATTATCCTGCTGAAATGTAGGGTTTCGCAGGGATCGATGAAAGGTAGAGCCACGGGTCGTAACACATCTGAAATGTAACGTCCACTGTTCAAAGTGCCGTCAATGCGAACAAGAGGTGACCGAGACGTATAACCAGTGGCAACCCATACCATCACGCCGGGTGATACGCCAGTATGGCGATGACGAATACACGCTTCCAATGCGCGTTCACCGCGATGTCGCCAAACACGGATGCGACGATCATGATGCTGTAAACAGAACCTGGATTCATCCGAAAAAATTGCGTTTTGCCATTCGTGCACCCAGGTTCGTCGTTGAGTACACCATCGGAAGCGCTCCTGTCTGTGATGCAGCGTCAAAGGTAACCGGAGCCATGGTCTCCGAGCTGATAGTCCACGCTGCTGCAAACGTCGGGGAACTGTTCATGCATGAATGTTGTCTTGCAAACGTCCCCATCTCTTGACTCAGGGATCGGGACGTGGCTGCACGATCCTTTACAGCGATGCGGATCAGATGCCTGTCATCTCGACTGCTAGTGATACGACGCCGTTGGGATCCAGTACGGCGTTCCGTATTACCCTCCTGAACCCACTGTTTCCATATTCTGCTAATCATTTGGCCTCGACCAACGCGAGCAGCAATGTCGCGATACGATAAACAGCAATCGCGATAGGCTACAATCCGACCTTTGTCAAATTCGGAAACGTGGTGGTACGCATTTCTCCTCCTTACACGAGGCATCACAACAACGTTTCACCAGGCAACGCCGGTCAACTGCTGTTTGTGAATGAGAAATCGGTTGGAATCTTTCCTCATGTCAGCACGTTGTAGGTGTCGCCACCGGCGCCAACCTTGTGTGAATGCTCTGAAAAGGTACTCATTTGCATATCACAGCATCTTCTTCCTGTCGGTTAAATTTCGCGTCTGTAGCACCTCAGCTTCGTGGTGTAGCAATTCTAATGGCCAGTAGTGTATATAACGTTGAATCACGTGTAGCGGATACTTCTTGAAGTAGTTACAGATCTGACTCTTTTCTTAGCTCATCACTTGCTTTTACAATTAGCTTAAACGACATTACAATCCTTTTCATTGCAGTAATTTATTCAAGGTAGTCTGTCAGTCTTTTCAAAGGATTTGTGTCTGCTAGCAAATTGAAACTGTGGGCAGAACTCATTGTATTACTTTTACTGCGAAATGCTGTTCCTATCCTGTAATCACTGTAAAAATATCGTTATTAGACAAACTCAGAGAAAGACTCGTTCATCAGCATCTGCATCTACATCTACATCCATACTCCGCAAGCGACCTGACGGTGTGTGGCGGAGGATACCTTGAGTACCTCTATCGGTTGTCTCTTCTGTTCCAGTCTCGTATTGTTTGTGTAAAGAAGGATTGTCGGTTTGCCTCTGTGCGGGCTCTAATCTCTCTGATTTTATCCTCATGGTCTCTTCGCGAGATATACGTACGAGGGAGCAATATACTGCTTGACTCCTCGGTGAAAGTATGTTCTCGAAATTTCAACAAAAGCCCGTACCGAGCTACTGAGCGTCTCTATTGCTGAGTCTTCCACTGGAGTTAATCATCTCCGTAACACTTTCGTGATTGCTAAATGATCCTGTAACGAAGCGCGATGCTCTCCATTGGATCTTCTCTATCTCTTGTATCAACCCTATCTGGTACGGATCCCACATCGGTGAGCAGTATTCAAGCACTAGGAGAACAAGTGTACTGTAACGTACTTCCTTTGTTTTCGGACTGCATTTCCTTAGGATTCTTGCAATGAATCTCAGTCTGGCATCTGCTTTACCGACGATTAATTTTATATGGTCATTCCATTTTAAATCACTGTTAATGCCTACTCCCAGATAATTTATGGAATTAACTGCTTCCAGTTGCTGACCTGCTATATTGCAGCTAAATGATAAAGGATCTTTCTTTCTATGTATTCGCAGCACATTACACTTGTCTACATTGAGATTCAATTGCCATTCTCTGCACCATGCTTCAATTCGTTGCAGATCCTCCTGCATTTCAGTACAATTTTCCATTGTTACAACCTCTCGATATACCAAAGCATCATCCGCAAAAAGCCTCAGTGAACTTCCGATGTCATCCACAAGGTCATTTATGTATATTGTGAACGGCAACGGTCCTACGACACTCCCCTGCGGCACACCTGAAATCACTCTTACTTCGGAAGACTTCTCTCCATTGAGAAAGACATGCTGCGTTCTGTTATCTAGGAACTCTTCAATCCAATCACACAATTGGTCTGATAGTCCATATGCTCTTACTTTGTTCATTAAACGAATGTAGGGAACTGTATCGAACGCCTTGCTTCCGTCAAGAAACACGGCATCTACCTGGGAACCCGTGTCTATGGCCCTCTGAGTCTCGTGGACTAATAGCGCGAGCTGGGTTCCACACGATCGTCTTTTTCGAAACCCGTGCTGATTCTTGCAGAGTAGATTTCTTCTCTCCAGAAAAGTCTTTATACTCGAACATAACACGTGTTCCAAAATTCTACAACTGATCGACGTTAGAGAGATAGGTCTATAGTTCTGCACATCTGTTCGACGTCCCTTCTTGAAAACGGGTATGACCTGTGCCCTTTTCCAATCTTTTGGAACTCTACGCTCTTCTAGAGACCTAGGGTACACCGCTGCAAGAAGGGGGCAAGTTCCTTTGGGTACTGTGTGTAAAATCGAACTGGTATCCCACCAGGTCCAGCGACCTTTCCTCTTTTGAGCGATTTTAACGTTTTTCCTATCCCTCTGTCATCTATTTCAATATCTACCATTTTGTCATCTGTGCGAGAATCTAGAGAGGGAACTACAGTGCAGTCTTCCTCTGTGAAAGAGCTTTCGAAAAAGACATTTAGTATTTCGGCCGTAAGTCTGTCATCGTTTAGATGACAAAAAAAATTACTGACAGTCTAGACTTTTAGCCGCCGGCGTAGATCGATATGTCTGTCGTCTTTAACCGATTCAATAAGAAGAACGTGCTGGCGCGCGCATCGTATTGAGTGGGTCAGTATCTATTTTACGATATTTCAAGGAGTTTAGTAACGATATTTAAATATCGATATTAGAGCTCCCAACCTCGACATATTGTATCCTACTCCGAATACGGACGAACGCCTCGGGTACATCAATTCAGCGCTCTCGTACTGGTGCTGTGTGGACCGGTGCCAGGCGCGGGACTGGAGGATTGTGGGCGTCGTGCCAGGAGGAAGACCCGCGAGGCCGCACCGACCGCCAGATTCCAGCCGTGGCCACCCGGAACACCTCGCTGTCCACTGGGGCCGTCCTCGCTCAGCTACAAGGCAGCGCCGTCCTTGTGGGAGTCGACACAAAGCTGCCAATACGGTCTTTTGTTTTGTCCACGACGGAAATGTTTACAACCGTGAGTGTGTCACGTAATTCAGTGGCGAATAAAAGTCGCCTGCTTAGGGTTTTGTTAACTTTACAGCCACATATCTAGGTGACGCTTATAGTCGTAACAGACTCGGCTCGTGACCGTTTTTATGCCTGTCACGAAAAGATATCTAACTAGTATATTTATTATATCACCTATGAAGACACTTTATTTAGCTCCGAAAAGAAACTAATGTTGCCAAATATATTTGCACTTACCTTTCCAGACTTTTTCATTAATGTCACATCTAATCTATAACGTATGAACAACCACAGGCCAACAAGATTCCGAACTAGCCATATGTCAGGCTGGCTTTCGAGCTATTACATCTTGTACAGAGAAAATACAAAACTTCAAAACCATCCTTCTGTACAGGAGTCGTGGCGGACATCCGTGGGGAGCCATCCTAGTGGGACTTTCAAAAGCCGTGCGATTCCATAGACAGGTAGACCCAGACTTCCACGGGCCACTCTGAGGAACACCACCTCCAGCGTCTAATTTCGAGGTGAGCTCTCTGAGAGTTTCACCATTCAAACGGTTGTTAAGACAAGTGATGGCCTCTCGTTCGTCCTCTTCAGTTGTGTAATGGAGAAGATTATCATGGAATGGACTTGCATATTAGCATCCAAAAATTTAGTAAAGGCTAGATAAACGAAAGATAATCTCAGTGTACCAAGTCCAGCCTTTGCAGATGACCTTGTTAGCGCCGGCCGGGCTGGCCGAGCGGTTCTAGGCGCTACAGTCTGGAACCGCGCTACCGCTACGGTCGCAGGTTCGAATCCTGCCTCGGGCATGGATGTGTGCTAATGCTTGGCTCTACCACTGGCAAAACGCAATCCACGAACTAATTCTTTCATATTCTGCCGTCTGTCACTCCCCACAGGTAATGACTCCTCGTAGAGTCCGACAGGCGACAACTCTTCATCGTTGCAGAGCACTTAAAACTTGAGTCTCCATAGAACGCTTGTCCGCTGGTCAATGCTTCTCTATAATGTGGCTTCCAGTGGGACGTGCGCATCATAACTTATCGCTGGACCTTAACTGAGGGGCCCGCAGCTCGTGGTACTTCGTACCCGTGGGGAAGGAGACCAGACAGCGAGGTCCTCGGTCTCATCGGATTAGGGAAGGAAGTCTGCCGTGCCCTTTCAGAGGAACCATCCCGGCATTTGCCTGGAGTGATTTAGGGAAATCACGGAAAACCTAAATCAGGATGGCCGGACGCGGGATTGAACCGTCGTCCTCCCGAATGCGAGTCCAGTGTCTAACCACTGCACCACCTCGCTCGGTCGTGGTCTAGGGGTAGCGTCTTTGATTCATAATCAAAACGTCTTCGGTCCTGGGTTCGAATCCCGCCATTCGCCGGCACGGTACCTCAGCGCGTTCGGTCATAGGGCTACGTGCTCTCTGGAATAAAAAAACTGGGTTAAGGAATCAACGATCAGCGTGAATGGATGTCATGTGACGTCCGCCCAGACCAAACGCAACGAACTATATCGACCAAACCCGAAGAAAAAAAGAGAAAAAAGTGGCTAGAGTTGATACCTCTTGATCAGAAGGTCCCGGGTTCGATTCCCGGCCGGGCCGGGGATTTTCTCCGCCCGAGGACTGGATGCCCGTGTTATCCTCATCATCATTTGGGAAATGGCGAAACTGGAATTGGAAAGATTGGGAACATGTATGGGCGCTGATGACCTCGATGTTGAGCGCCTCACAAACCAACATTATCATCATCATCATCATCATCGACATCTCATCATAACTAAGGAGGAGGAGGAGGAGGAGGAGGAGGAGGAGGCTTTCAAATGCAGGAGAACGGAATATTAATTTTAACATCCAATTGGCACCAAGGTAGTTGGAGATAGGGCACGAGTTCTCCTGTATCGAGTAATGGTAGGGACATTCGTTGTGACAGTCACTGCACACTTAAACTTTCCTCTTGGTTGACCTACCGATGTGACGCACCGATTGTTACAGTACAGAGGAAGGCAGTTCAAACATCTGGCTGGAAATCCATATTTATACAATATTTTCCATGTTTTTCCACTATCGCTTAAGGCAAATGTCGGGATAGTTCCTTTGAAAGAACACAGCCGATTGCGGTCCTCCTCCTTTCCCCATCCCCACCCCTCACCCAAATAAAGCTTTTGTGCCGCCTCTAAACTTCGACGCCGGTGGGACGCTGAACTGCAGTCTTCTTTCCTCGCTTCCTTCCTTTACCTGACTGATCCGTAATCCTATACAGCTATGGCCGTTCTACAGGAACCATCGCAGCAGAAATAGTTTAGGAAAGCTGTTGTTTTTGTACTTAGTACATCCCAGTTTATTCATACTTTCATACGTCAGTCTGCCTTGTTCCCGATCTTCTGTTGCCATTCCGCTATTATTAATTGTAGTTCTATTACAGTTACGAAAATTCCTGTTTGGTCGTCGATTTCGTGCGGAGGTTTTGGCGTGCAAACCTCGGCTGCCATTCCTTTCAAGAAACGGTTACAATGCTTGCTCCGGCTCTGACAGCTCAAGCACTTTTGTGTCCTAGGAGCATGTCCTCCCGTGGCAAATTCTCAGAACACTGGCGAGAGCGGCTGTCTCTCGTCCTCCAACCGTCA
Organism: Schistocerca serialis cubense; assembly: GCF_023864345.2. Lineage (NCBI taxonomy): Eukaryota > Metazoa > Arthropoda > Insecta > Orthoptera > Acrididae > Schistocerca > Schistocerca serialis. The sequence continues at coordinate 380,784,092 of NC_064638.1, read as the reverse complement.
GCGCCTGCATTGCCTCCCAAGAAGGTTACATGACATATTCACACGGATGTTTCAGCTTGGGTCGATACCTGTTACCTCAGAACCGCTTGAGCTATCGGTCTGTGAACGTAATCATTTTATGTAGTCCATATACACTGTTGCAACAATAAATATTGAGTGAATTGGGAACCGCTAAAAGGCGTACTAATTTTTTCCGACATTGCTTTTTTTCCTTTTAGCGTATGAGGGAGTTGTATTTTTGCACTGTGGAGACCCTACATCAGGCAGATACAACGAAGATGTGAACCACACTCCCGCCCTCGACTGAACAGACTGGCGGCAGCAGCCGGTAAGTGGAAACTCGCTGCTACAGAAGCGTATTGCTCCAGTGCTGTGCCTGCTCTGGTAAGCGTAAGCTATGACCGCCTGCGGTTGCTCCAGTGCCCCTTAACGACCGCTCGGAGCGGCCGGGGCGTGTCGAACCCGTCATTTGGCCGGCGAGTGTATGAGAATCACGCGCTCTGCCTCCTCCTCTTCTGCGGACAGATACTGCGCTGACCGCAGCCGAGTGAGTCATCATCGCGCCACCGCGATTACCGACCACACAGAAATTTACACACGGCGTCTCGATTAGTTCCCAATCAAAGATACTATCTGAAATTAGTTCGTGCTGCCGTACCCCCAATGACGACGGTTACTAAAGGCTGTCTTGAAAATAACGCTTTGGAAGGAACATTACCGGTATACATGTAGCACGAGTCGCTGTTTTACATGCGACTATGAGGTGGGCGGAAATACGAGTTCAGACGAGAAACGACTATAGTTTCTGGGCGAGTTTATTAGCGTGATCGTGGCTTACAAAGTGTTCTCTGTCAGTCATCCTTCATTACACCCACTACGGATTGCGATGCTAATGACATCATCATTATCTGCATTTCGCTTTGGACATGCTATGGGTTCTACAGACTGATTAAGGCAATTCAAAATCAGTACAGCGGCTACAAAGAATTTTTTACACGATACCGCAGTGTCTATGTCGTTGAGAAGTACAATGCGAGCCGGTCGGTGTGGTCGTGCGGTTCTAGGCGCTTCAGTCTGGAACCGCGTGACCGCTACGGTCGCAGGTTCGTATCCTGCCTCGGGCATGGATGTGTGTGATGTCCTTAGGTTAGTTAGGTTTAAGTAGTTCTACGTTCTAGGAGACTGATGACCACAGATGTTAAGTCCCATAGTGCTCAGAGCCATTGTACTGGTTTTTGAACCAGTACAATGCGATGTTCCTTCCGACATGCGTGCATGTGGCGACAGCTCGCGATAAGCGAGAAATCCGGGTTCGAGTCCCGATACGGCACAACTTTTGTTTGTCGTGATTCACTTACGCAGCTGATGGTTGTCCAAATTCGCAACTCCGAATACACTTACCGAGCGAGGTGGCGCAGTGGTTAGACCCTGGACCCGCATTCGGAAGGACGACGGTTCAATCCCGCGTCCGGCCATCCTGATTTAGGTTTTCCGTGATTTCCCTAAATCACCCCAGGCAAATGCCGGGATGGTTCCTCTGAAAGGGCACGGCCGACTTCCTTCCCCATCCTTCCCTATTCCGATGAGACCGATGACCACGCTGTCTGGTCTCCTTCCCCAAACCAACCAACCAACCGAATACACTTCATCTAAGCCTTTTTTTCTTGTGGTCTCCATTCCGAAGGCTGGTTTGATGCAGCTCTCCTAGCTAGTCTATCCTTTGCAAGTCTCTTCATCACTCAACTGCTGTTACGACGTACATCCACTTGAATCTGCTTACAGGAATCATCCCTTCGGTTGCGACTACAACTTTTACCTCCCATAGTTCCAGCCATTATCAAATTGATCAGCGTTTCGTGTCTCAGGATCACCTAGTCCCTTCTTTTAGTCTAGTTGTAACATACATTTCTTTTGTCCTCATTGCGATTCATTAGTTACCCGGTCTACCCTTCTAATCTCCAGCAACTGAGTGCTTGACCGAAACTTATCATCCGTAGATAAATGCAAATCACAGCAGCTTTTGTTACTTTCGTGATGGCGTTCTTTAAAAACATTGAAGCTGCTTAGCACTGTTTACACAATATTTTTAGAGGAGTGTGTCGTCTTCGTCTCTTTCAGTTTCCGTGAGCGTTTCCAGAGTAAGGTTTTTATACGGTACACAGTTTAAATAAGTCAGCATGTTACGTTAGAGTCAAAGATGTATATGGAATTCACTGTTAGTTTTCTTTTGAAAGCCTAACATACAAGCGTTGGATAAAAAGTAGTGAAATGGCTCTGAACACTATGGGACTTAACTGCTGAGGTCATCAGTTCCCTAGAACTTAGAACTACTTAAACCTAACTAACCTAAGGACATCACAAACATCCATGCCCGAGGCAGGATTCGAACCTGCGACCGTAGCGGTCGCGCGGTTCCAGACTGAAGCGATTAGAACCACTCCGTCACTCCGGCCGTCTAAAAAGTAGTGACAACACAGCTATAATTCATATCAGACTCTACTGACAGACGTTCGCCGTATCACATGTCCTTAATATAATCTCCTCGCATCTCGATCATCTTCCCTCACAGAGATAAAAGATGTCGCCCACTATTAGCGCATGCATCTCTGTCGATGTCTCGCAAGGGCCACCCTATGTCACGGACGATGCCTTTTCTTGTGTTGTAGCGCTTGCCACGAAGAGGTTCCTTCATTTTGGCAAACAGGTCTTGATTACACTGGCTCGTATCAGGTGAATCCAGCATCTCCTACCCCAATGCACGCAGGAGCTCGTGCACGGGGTTCGCAGTGTGGCATCGTGCGTTGTCATGAAGGATGATGGGATGCTGTGCTAGAAGGAAACATTGTTGTGCCCTTCGACCACTTGCATACTTCCTTGATGCAATAATTTACCAACAGCCGTCAGTATTGTAGAAATTTATTTTATGAACTTGTTATGTGCTACCAGTTTTGGCATTACATTGATGCCATCTTCAGGCCCCACACGTCATAGTCGTAAAGTCGCTATACACGGAAGGAGCCATATAACTGGATCCGTGAATCAAATCGTTATGCAACAGCTTTTGGTGGCCAGATGTTTGCAAACCGCCTCAGTCTGTGTCGCCTGGCCACCAAGAGCCGTTGCATAACGGTTTGATTCACGGATCCAGTTATATGGCTCCTTCCGTGTATAACGATTTTACGACTGTGACGTGTGGGGCCTGAAGATGTCATCAATGTAATGCCGAAACTGGTAGCACATAACAAGTTCATAAAATAAATTTCTACAATACATACGGCTGTTGGTAGATTATTGTATCAAGAAACGCATGGCAGCCGTTGTCCCACGGTCCATAATGGACCAACGAAGACTTGCAGACTTGATCCACGCACACTGATTATGTTTCCTAAACACATTGTTAGGACATTTGAACTGGCCTCCCACACTTTCAGACAGTATACACAGAAACTGACTCAAACACAGTCGTTGCCGCTCACTGCACTACTTCGGACTACCCTCTGCTATCAGCTACAGGCAGTGGGCATGCCATGTGACATGCATCTTTCATGTTGCAGCAGTATTGCCACTACTTTTTATCCAAGCCAAGTACATCGGGATATGTATCGCCGATTTTGTGTTTTCTCCATAGTTCTTAACCCCTGTGTGGCAGCGACGTACACTAAAAAGATGATGCAGAAACCGTGGGGCGGGGGAGAGGGACGCGACGTGACAGCGCGTGAACCTGTTACTGATGCCAGAAATTCAGTAACACGAGCAAATTTTTACATCCAACTGGCTCCGTACGTAAATACACTTCCTAAGCGGTCCGGCCACAGCAGAACCAGGTAGAGCTGGCAGGTAGGTTCCGCGCTGTGACGGAAGACGGCTAAGCGGACCGGCTGCGGCGTGCTAACGCCACGCAGCACATGTGCCACCGGTCTTTCCCTTGCACGTGCGGGACCCGCATCTGCCTTCACTCAGCCGCGCCCAGCTGATAGAGACGGCGCTGTCAATGTTACTCGATGCACGTGTCACGTCTCTTCCAAACCAACAGCTGCACACCCATTGCACTGCCCTGTGCGCGCACTCGTTGCTGTGATGGAATCGCTAACAATATCAAAGGAATGGCGACGGTCCGCACATGTCATTTTAGATTGTAGAGGTGGGCGTTCCTGCTGAGAGGCAGACATAATAAATAGTCACCTAATCGCATCTACCATGACAGCGTCTCACATAGCTCTCTCTCTCTCTCTCTCTCTCTCTCTCCCTCTCTCTCTCTCTCTCTCTCTCCCTCTCTCTCTCTCTCTCTCTCTCTTTCTCCCTCCCTTTTCTTCACACATGTAATTATTTACCTTATCGGAGAGGTTGCCTGTTGTAGAAGTCGTGATTCTCTTCAGTCAGATCCCAGAGAGCAGCAGCAGGTGATCGTCCAGCACTCTTGCAAGGCTTAACCACAGGGAAGTATATAATTACTTGCTCGCTGTGATTTCACTCGAGTCCCCTCCTCACTATTCTATAGAGTACTGTGCGTATCCCTATTGTATACCGAAAGACAGGTCGGTATAAGGGATGCTGTAGCGCTGTAGTCAAGAGGCTAGAATCGTACTCAGCACGAATTTCTATCCAGATATATGATTCAGGTTTGTCCATGACTGTCTCCATCATCAGTAATGAAATGACCGTATGACATTGTTGGCCGGAATGTCTCAGTCGGGTTCGCCCGCCAAGTGCAAGTCTTATTTTAGGTCGCTGCCACATTGGGCGACTTGCGGCTGATGATGATGATGACAACACAACATCCAGTCTCCGAGAGGAGAAAATCTCCGACCCGGCCGGGAATCGAACCGGGGCCCAGTGCATGGGAGGCAAGCACGTTACCAACCAGCTAAGCAGGCGGACTTCACCATCAGTTACGGTCAATGAAAGACTATGACATTACATCCTGCTACAACCTTTTCCTTCACCCACTGTTCCGTCTCTGGAAGACCTTAACTTCAACGGTACGTTACACTCTAATGTTCTCACCTTCAGGAACATGACACTACTAGAAACTGAAATGTCAACACCCTGAAGCGATAATAAAATGTGGCAAACGTTCTGTTTACATGACAGGCAAATGTAGCTTACATGAAAGCCAATCGCGGACAAGATGAGTACAGAAACATTTGAAATGTGGTGTTATAGAAGAATGGTCAACATTAAGCAGTAGGACGGATAAATACAGAAGAAGTACTAGATCAAATAGAGAATAAAAGAGTTTTATGCCATACTTTTTAAGCACACAAAGTAGAGAAAAATGTAATGACTTGGGAGAAATCACGAATGGTGTACCAAAGAGGCCAATTTTGGTACTCCTGTTCCTTACGAATGTGAATGACCCTCCATTTAAAATTCATCAGGCAGAATTGGTAATTTTTGCAGATTATGCTAGTGTTATAATAAATTCTATTGGAGAGAAATCCGCAGAAGAAATTGCTAATGATGTATTTCAGAGAATTAGTAAATGGTTGTTCCAAAATGGACTCTCCCTAAATTCTGACAAAACCCACTATATTTAGTTTTGTACAACAAATAGTATCGTATCAGCAATTTCCGTAGCATATGAAGAGGAGTCTAAATATGGCAGAATGCTCCAAATTTTTTGGTGTAGATACTGATGGAAGCTTGAATTGAAAGAAGCATATTACTGAGCTGCTTCAAGAATTAAATTCAGATGCTTTTATTCCTTGTATAACTGCCAGTCTTTGAAACAACGGTATCAGCCTCTTAATATAGTTTGCATTTTTGCATTCAGTAACGTCATCTGGAATAATTTTCGGAGCTAACTCATCGCTCAGAACGTAAGAATTATTGGCACAATAGCTAGCAGAGCTGGCGACCACCAGCGGTCATGTGGTACTTGAGACAAAACATGCACTCGGTCATGAAATTGGTCAAAAATAATCCATCACGATTTCAGAAGAATAGTAATGTCCATACCTACAACACTAGAAGAAAACAATGACCTTTATTACCCATTATTAAGGGTGTTAGTGGCTCAGAAAGGAATTCAGTACGATCAACAAAAATCTTTGATCAGTTACTCAATAACATAAAAGTCTGACATGTAGCAAAGCAAGTTTAAAATCTAAACTAAACTCATTTCTTTTGTACAACTCCATAGTCGAATTTTTATTTGAAGACTTTAGCTTGTATTCTTATCGATATAAAGTGGACACTGCTATTGGCGCTATTTTTAATCCCTCGTTTTATGTAAATAGCTGATTTGAAGGATATGCTGATTATAGATAAGCTTTCTATGAACATCTGTACAACATAGTTCATCGTATTTCAGCAAATTAAAAAAAAATAGTAAAATAAAGGCTCAGTGACTGAAAGCGAGACTACAGATCCAGAAGTGTCGTGTTTTCCGCGCGAGCTCTGATTCCTATTATTTTATCACGATGGTCTTTTCTCCCTATGTTGGTGGCAGTCAGCAAAATACGAGGGCTATTTGGAAAGTAAGTTAATTACTTCCAGCCACTTCTCTATATAGTAATCGCTCCGATTTAGACATCTGCCGTAGCGCTGCACCGAACTTTCCAATACCCTCGTCATAGAAGGCAGCCGCCTGCGCTTTTCGCCAATTGTCTGCGTGGTCACTGAAGTTGCCTTGCAAAGAACAACGGCGAAATGCGTTTGACGCAAAAATTGTGTTTGATTCAGTTGTGATTAGACGATGCCAAAGTAAAAATTCTTAACATACGGTAATGTTTGATACTTTACTTTACTTTTTCGTGTCCGGAGATTTGTTTCAAAGCCTTTCAGCCCAATGTCGGGCCAAGTCCAATGTTTCTCTCTTCTCAAGCCATAGTTCGTCAAGGGTACACCTAGTGGGGCAGATGGAACACTGTAGAAGGTGTTCCATATCCTGAACTTCACCAACTTCACCACAGTCGCATTTGTTGTCTCCTTCGTCCTTGAAACCTCAATTGACTGGGTTTGCTTTAACTGGTGCTACGCCTGTCCTGATGCGGTTCAGTGTTCTCCAGATCTTCCAGCTTGATGTACTGCCGCTGGGTATTTCTCGTGAGGCAGGGTAGTCCTTCGGAGGCTCGTTCAATTCGCTAGTGAGAAATCTCTTGCGGGATTTAAGTCTGCTACGTGCACATGAAGAACCATGCAGCGGGTGGCGCTCGTCGAAAATCTGTTTAAATTTTTCTGTATGTTCGTGAGCAATTCTACGGGATTCAGGAGATGAGAATCCAGCTGCTTTGTATATTTTCCCAAGTGGGGTGGGTTTCATGCACCCTGTTATTAGTCTTCATGTTTCATTAAGGACTGTAGTGACTTTTTTGGCATGTGTGGATCGGGACCATACAGGGCATGCATATTCCGCCGTGGAGAAGCAAAGTGCTTGAGCAGTTGTTCGTAATACAGTCGGACTAGCTCCCCATTTACTATTCGTCAGTTTTCTTAAAATATTGTTCCTGGCAGCAACTTTTTGGCAGGTTTTTGATATTATGTGGCACTAAACAAAAAAACAAGATACGAAGGGTACAGCAGAAAGGCGCTGTTTACTGTGTTCCAGGTAATGTTCCATGTGATTGTAAAATGTAAACTGTCACGGCCGGAATTGCCACAGTTCATAAAATATTCCGGGCTAGTATGGCGTGGTCGACGGGATTTCACTTTAAAACCCGAAGTTTCGTCCCCGTCTGCAAAGGAACGGAAAATTAGGTAAAATAAAGTGAATACATTTCGGGTTACGGAATATAAAGGGCGCGCCTAGGGATGAAGTTACCAGATTTAGGCCAGTCTAGGAGGTCAAACAACTAATTGAAATGGGCAACGGAAGGAGAGGCGATGCTTGTTAACTTATGTTGGTGGCCGGTCATGGAACGAAGAGCCAGAGGCTTCGTCTCCCACGAAAGAGGCCTGTTCTCCTCGAGGTCTGGATCACAAGAGAGAGAGGCAGCTGCGTTCTGCTTTGCAGAATCCTCCAGCATCCGCACACGTCAACTGTATCCTACGCACACTGTTGGCTGAAACCGATGGCGTGAATTCGCTAGCAATTTCAGCAGAGCGCTCAAGGCGTCTCTTGTCAGCAGCTTTAACTGGACAGGACTGCCTCGGTCCTGAGAGGCAGGCAACTCGTGTCACATAGGGTCAGCGGAAGTTAATCTCGGAGAAAACTTGTTAAGATTTGACTGGGGCCTTTGAAATAAAATTTTTAAACCATTTCCGTAAAATACTTTTTGACTGGCTGCCAGCCTGTATATTCCTTCTCCGTTCCAGACGAATGGTGACTTACATTGTTTACAAAAGGTTGTCAGTCTCTCCCCGGAAAGACGGTTTGCCCTAGTAGGGGCTTTAAATTTATGGGACTGATTGACCTCCGTCAGTAAGAACAGTTTAAGCGACTGAGGTCAACTGACTGTTTCTCGTATCGTCAACATCAGCTAATGGTGCTGTCTGAAGATGGCCCAAAGCTAGGCCGAAACCGGGTGTTTCAACAAAACAACCATTGTGATCAAGACTGTTTTTCACTAATTTTACATAGATTACAACGTCACTGTTCTCCCAGAAATGTTACCGCAAATAAGAATATTCTGGGTTCATTCGTACATCCGAAGAAGAATGAACTGCAGGCCGTATGTAGCAGCCAGAGAGCTGTAATAGTCAAACTCAAATTTCACAGTTTTTTTTTTTTATAGAAAGACTAAACAGTTCCACAATGCTTTGGCGCAGTTGACTTCTTCCGCCATAACACATCGTTACTTTTATCTTTCTGTACAAGGAAGAGTAGTGGTGGTGGTTTATGCTCCTTAAATCATTTGTATGTGAACACCGTTGCATTTTAATGCATCAGAGATTCGTTGCTTTTCACTGTTTGTTTCCACTTGACAACGTGATTTTACAGAATGACGAAGGATGCTCTCCGTCTTCAGGCCACGAGTGGCCTACCGGGACCATCCGACCGCCGTGTCATCCTCAGAGGAGGATGCGGATTGGAGGGGCGTGGGCTCAGCACACCGCTCTCCCGGTCGTTATGATGGTATTCTTGACCGAAGCCGCTACTATTCGGTCAAGTAGCTCCTCAATTGGCATCACGAGGCTGAGTGCACCCCGAAAAATGGTAACAGCGCATGACGGTTGGATGGTCACCCATCCAAGAGCCGGCCACGCCTAACAACGCTTAACTTCGGTGATCTCACGGGAACCGGTGTATCCAGGATGCTAGTCCCGCAAAAGAATACTATCGATGTGATTAACAAATTTTTGCACATTTGCTTCCATCGACGTACTGATAATTTTATTTTAAACAACAGGCGTAGAGTACACTACACATGAAACATGAATTTTTTCTTCTCACTTCACACCCCGCTTTGTCCATCAAATCTCTACTACGGTAGCCAGGGAGCTTAACTGTTTTATAAAATAAGTGCTTTTCGACTTGCCGTACAAAGCTAATGCTCACAACCTACAACTTCGTCTACAATGTTTGACCAATACGGAGTTGTGTTTGAGGATGCGACGCAACTCAGATCGCTTGGCAACGCGGGCGCCGAGTCGCTGGCAACTGGTCGGCAACGCGACGCAAACAATCAATTTGACAGTTACCCTGCAGTAGCGCCGTCTGCGGAGCCCTATTTAACTACACAGGAAATGATACGCTGCCGACCCGTTACCATCTCCCGTCGACAACGAATTGCCGTTCAGTCGCTCGGGGTGCGGAGGTCCTAAGTCCCGCTATAAATGGTTGCTTAAATCAGTTCGAGATCGCAAGCAGGCACTGGCAAACCACCTCTATTAGCAGTAAAACACTGCTCTACAAAGTAACTTGCGGGTAGACGCCAGTTTTATCTTTTTACGTCTCTTACGGGTGGTCAAGGCCGTCCAATAAAGAGCGGAAGGAGGTGCGCTTGATGTGATCCCCTTTTCGGAAACCCTGTTGGGCGTAGCGGCAGGAGGAAACCGAAGGAGCGGGCGGCTGGCCCTGGAGGAATTCCGGCCGGTGCACCGGCCTTTGTTCTGGCGTGGGCGCCGGGCGGCGCGGCGCGACGCACTCACGCACCCGGAACTGACCTACCCCAGCAGCCGGCTGAGGGCAGGCCGGAACCACACCAGGGGACTCTCTGCCTGGCACAGCCGGGTCCCTGGCGCCGGGACCCTGCCGGCCGCCCCAGGTGTCTGCGCTTGCGCAGGAACACACACACACACACACACACACACACACACACACACACACACGCAGGCTGTATCCCTGTGGAGCATAGCGTCCACTACAGTGGACAGCTGTTACTGGTCGCTTTCTTTGTCATTTTCAGTCAGTCCTGAGGCTGCAAATGCACACAGTTCACTACAGTTGGCACTCCCTACTGGTGTTGTGTCCTGCATGCATTTGCAGCCTCATGACTGATTGAAAACGCCAGAAAACTTACCATTATAAGTTGTCCACTACAGTGAGATTCATGCAAAAATGGTTCAAATGGCTCTGAGCACTATGGGACTTAACTTCTGAGGTCATCAGTCCCCTAGAACTTAGAATTACTTAAACCTACCTAACCTAAGCGCATCACACACATCCATGCCCGAGGCAAGATTCGAACCTGCGACCGTAGCGGTCGCGCGGTTCCAGACTGTAGCTCCTAGAACCGCTCGGTAACCCTGGCCGGCGAAATTCATGCACCACAGGGGTATACACCGTTAGCACAGACGAGCTAATAAACAATTTATTAAAAAAAAAGATAAAAAAGAAAATGAATAATACAACCGTAGTGAACCACAGTGGTAAGACCAGAATGTTTACATGGATGTGAGTGCCTAGCAATGAACTATAAGCTGGATAGAATATAGGTACTCGAAAGACGGATAGTTAGAAAAATAAAGGGCGAAACACAAACTGCAGACGGCTGGAAAGTGAGAATTAATGAGGAGATCTACAAAAATGTAGAGAAAACATCAGAAGTAGCGGCTAAAAGGAGATTAATCTTCCCTGGAGATCTTTACCGAATGAATGACAACGGTATCACGAAACAAAAATCCTGTTTTTCTAGGAGAAAAAAATCGACAGTAAGACGGATTACAGAAATAAGGATAAATCTATAAAGAAACAACATCAAATAATGGGAAATAACAGCCAGAAATCGCTAATTTGGTGCTGCAACGTTGTAACTAAAAAAATCGTGAAGATTTTCATACAGGTACCAAACAAGGGCTGCCGTGCTTTCAACTACCTAGTTTCAATTACTTTTCTAAGTCATTCAACTGCACACTTTCGTAGGTGTTCCGTTACTTTTCGAAGTAGTTAAAACTAGGCAGCTGAATGCAAGGCAACCTTAATTTCGTACCTGCAAACTTCGTTTCGTACCTATATGAAAAATCATGATTTTCGAGTTATTACGTTGCTGGAACAAATGAACGAAATATTTTCGAGGATAAAATATTAAATTTGGAAGGCTTTCAATGCAGAAGGAATAAGAAATAAGGGACAACACGGACAGAAGAAAGGAAAAGACAACATGGGGAGAAGATGAAAGAGTACTGGAAAGACATAAAACAACAAGGAAAAATGGGAAATTGAATTTGTTAGAGGATCCTAGTCAGACAAAACGAATTTAAAAAATTAAGAACAAGGAAACCAGGCGTAAAAACATTATCAATATGCATCACCTTCCTCGGTATTCTCCTCCCCACCCCACCCCCAAAAAGGAGCAATATCTTCAAATGATACAAAATAAGAATTGTATTCCAAACAAACAATAACTTTTGCCACAGACTACCTCATAACTAAAAAGCAGTCAAGATAAGTTTTCATCCTCTGGCATATATAAAATCATGTGCGGTAAATACCCGATTCAGTAATAGGTCAAACAGACCTCAGCTTCTACACCACATTCAAGGAACACGTCAGTGCCTTCTGCAAATCTGCAATAGCTCCCATATAACAGATACGGGACATTCATTTGATGGTATACAAAGCAACCAACAGATACTACTCACGCAGAACAAAGGACACAGAACGTCTCTGAATTAAGAAGCAGAAATATATATCCACAGAAAGAAAGTTGGGAGAAATATGCTCGACGACAATAAAGAAACAGTCTTAGCCACCTTTTTCAAAAGCTTTGACAAAGTACTTAAACCATTCCCATAATTTACAATTTCAAATATATATAAGCAGTTGTAATATTTATACGTAAATATTTAATATAATAAATAATAGCACACATGTCCATATTCTGTCGCAGCCCACTGAAATTTTTAAAATACAGTAAAAACATATTTACTTATTTCTAACCGTTTAATATAATAATTGTATTGTCTGCATGTCCATATTCTGCTGCAGTCCATTCATACTTTTTTACATCTACATTATGCTCCGCAAGCCACCTAATGGCATGTGGAGGAGGGTCTTGTAATATCACTAACTGATCCCGCCTATCGTGTTCCAGTCGCGAATGGTGGAAAGTTGGAAATTTGTGGTAAGATCTTATGGGACCAAACTGATGAGGTCATCGCTCCCTAAGCTTACACACTACTTAATCTAACTTAGATTAACTTACGCTAAGGGCAACGTCCACACCCTTGCCCGAGGGGCGACTCGAACTTCCGACGGGGGCAGCCACGCGAACCGTGACAGTACACCTGAGACCACGCGGCTACCCCGCGCGGCCGCGAATGGCGCGTGGGAAGCTGAATTGTCGGTAAGCCTCTGTATTGGATCTAATTTTTCGAAATTTCTCGTCGTGGTCTTTACACAAGATGCATGTGGGCTGAAGCAATATGATGCTCGAATGTTGCTGCAAAGTGCACTCTCTAAGTGTCAACAGTAAACCTCTGCCTGATACACAACGCCTCGCTTGTAATGTCTGCCACTGGAGATTGACGAGCATCTCTGTAACGCTCTCGCGCCAACTAAACGACACTGTGACGAAACGCACCGGTCTTCGTCGGACCTTCTCTGACTCTTCTATGAGTCCAACCCGGTATGTCAAGAAACACGGCATCATCCTGAGAAAACATACACTGATGAGCCAAAACATTACCACCACTGCCACTTGTGACGTCAAATGCCACCTGCTGCTGTTGCGGGCACGTGACACGCTGACAAAAACTATGTTAGCGAAGCAGACACGGAAGGGGAATCACTCTCGCTGCAAATGGGGAATTCCATTGAGATAAGCGACTTTGACAAAGGGCAGATTATTCTTCTTCTTCTTCTTCTTTCGAATAACCAATTTGGAGGGTACGATGAATCAACTTTGGCTACTCATCATTGTATTAGATTTCCTTAGTTTCCAAATTTCCTTCATCCTTTTAGAGTGTTGTTCCCTTTCCTCTTGAGTCCACTTTCGTCTAGTTGTTTTCTTTCTCTCCTGAAATTCTGCCTTTTGAAAAAATGGCTCTGAGCACTATGGGACTCAACTACTGAGGTCATTAGTCCCCTAGAACTTAGAACTAGTTAAACGTAACTAACCTAAGGACATCACAAACATCCATGCCCGAGGCAGGATTCGAACCTGCGACCGTAGCGGTCTTGCGGTTCCAGACTGTAGCGCCTTTAACCGCACGGCCACTTCGGCCGGCTCTGCCTTTTGAACTGCCTTTCTGAAATGTGTTCTGCTGTGTATTTAGTCAATTGTAATTCCAGCGTTTTCCATGTTCTTTTCAGCCTCTATGAACCATTCTGGAATGCATTTGTAGCTATTGAGTAATGTGAATATCCGCTTGGTTATTCTCTTGTTATCCATTCTGAAAATATGTCCAAAAAACTGTATAGTCTTCTCTCCCTCATTACGCCGGCCGGTTTGGCCGAGCGGTTCTAGGCGCTTCAGTCCGGAACCGCGCGACCGCTACGGTCGCAAGTTCGAATCCTGCCTCAGGCATGGATGTGTGTGATGTCCTTAGGTTAGTTAGGTTTAAGTTGTTCTAAGTTCTAGGAGACTGATGACCTCAGATGTTAAGTCCCATAGTGCTCAGACCCATTCTTCCTCATTACATCAGTTAGTTTTTCAGTTTTCAAATACAGCTCTCTGTTTGGTCTTAACCTGTATTCAGCGTTATCGTTTCCTTTAGCTCCCAGTATTTTGCTTAAAATTCCTCTTTCGACCTTCTCTAGTTTCTCAAGATCTCCATCTCTTGTTAGTTTAAGTGTTTTTGCTGCATACAGAGCTTCAGGTCTGGCCACTGTTTAGTAGCGTCTTAATGTCGTGTTCCAGGACAAGGATTTTTTGTTATAAACGTTTTTGGGCATATGAAACACTCTTTCCATTTTGTGCACTCTACTTTCTATGGCTGTCTTTTCTTTTGCATTGTATGTAATTCCCTCTCCCAGGTATTAGGTATTTAAAGGAATATGTTTTATGTATTGTATTGTTGTCAACTACAATATTTTGAGGAGCATCACATATGTTTGTCATGTACTTTGTTTTTCAAAGGATATTTGTAGTCCTACTTTGGCTGCTTGTTTTTGCAGTTCTCTTATTTGTTCTTGGGCAGAGCCTGTGAACGAGTATCTCGAAGACGGCGAAGCTGGTCGAATGTTCCTGTGCTACTTTCGTGACCATCTACAAAGGACAGTGAAGCTACCACTAGGCGCTAGATGGCTGGACGTCCACGACACTTCACAGAACGCGGCGTTCGGAGGATTGGCTGCTCTGCAAAGTAGGATAGATGGTGATCTGTGGCATCTCTGCCGAAAGAGCGTAATGCTGGAGCACGCAGAAGTATTTTGGAGCACACCATTCTTCGTACATTGTGGAACATGGAGCTTCGCAGCAAACCACCCCTAAGAGTTCACGTGTTTACGGAACAACTTCGTAAGTTACGAGTGCAGTTGACACGGACCTGCGGGATTCGATCGGCTCTTTAGGTGGATCAAATTTTTGCTACACGAGGTGGATAGTCGTTTTGACAACCGCCGTCATCGAGATGAAAGGCGGCTCGAAACGTGCAGCGCGCCACGGATGCAGGCTTGTCGAGCAGTGCTATGCTATGGGAGACATTCTTCTGCGCTTACATGGGACCCGTGGTAGTAACTGAAGACATACTGACGCCTGCATCCCTTCCTGCTTGATGTCTCCCCTGGCTGCGATGTCACCTTTCAGCAGTACAATTGTCCGTGTCTCGGAGCCAGAACCGTGCTAAGTAGTTTGTCAAGCATTGTAGTGAACTCACGTTGATGTCTCGGCAACAGAATTCGCCTGATGTAAATCCTACACAACCCATATGGGTCGCTATCTGGCGCCATCACCGCGTACGCAAATAAGCGACCAGGTATTTACGCGAATTACGTGATCTCTGCGGACGTCTAATGTCACACACCTCCACAAACCTCCCAATAAACCGTCGGATCTCTGATGCGCATGTAACACTATTTGTTTATAGTTCATCTAAATTTTTGTAATATTTTGCTTTAAAATTTTCGCAATTATATGTAATGTAAAATGTGCTATACTAGAGTTTGAATTTCTTTGCATTGTATGTGAGTAATGTATGTAAAATACTTGTAAATTGTTTATTACGCCAAATAGTTTTCTGATGACATTTTGTATTTAAAATTATATGTGTGTATAAACTGTTCATGCTGATGTAAATTTGGCAATTGTAAGAAGTGGTCACGTTTAGGAACAATGTCAGTAATAGGTACTAGGTACAAGCCAGTGTGCTTTTGTTTGAAACGAAAGTGGCTCTGGGGAGTGGGAAAGGTGGCAAGGACGATTTGGCACGCTACCTATAATAAGCGCGGGACGTAAGACACAGTCTGCAGGCAGCAGTGATTAAGGCAACACTTTTGTGGAGCAGGAGAAGCTTTGCCTGCAAATTTGCACAAAAGTGCCTCGGATGAAGACTGCAAACGGCTTACGGAATATCTGCTAGTTGTTGGGCTACGCCAAGAAGAGAAATTGAGCCCATAGAGCAAGATACTTGCAGCCCGTTCTACGTGAGTGCAGCCGATATAACTGTTCGCCACACCCAAGCCTACAGTCACCATATAAGATTTATTTGTATTTTACTTTTGTACAGCGTGAACCATTAATTTAAGATGTGTTTTAGTAAACATTCTTGAAAATTAAACTGGTTCACCCTGTTATTTCATCCTAATCATACACCTACATAGGGTTCCTTCCTGGTGTTTGAGTAATTCAAGTATCCTGTTTTATAGACTTGTGTAGTGCCAAGTTAATATAAAGAGGCACCATTTAAATTGTTTTGTGTAAATAATGAGAAAGTTTTCTTAACTTCTGCAAAGTGTTATATTGAAAATTTGCTTACGTGAACTTCAATCAGAGTGAAGCAAAGTTGCTAAAATCTGTTAAATGACTACACAGAGTTAGTTCAAAGAATAATAGCTTTTGAAGGTAAATTCCAGTAAGAAAGAGGTTTTCTTGAAGTGAAATGTTCGGTATAAAAAGTGCGTGCTTAGGTGTCTAAGTATTTTAGTGTAAGTTTGTTGATTATGGAAAGTGGTTTTCTAAGATCCCCCTCCCCCCCCCCCCCCCCCCCCCCCCCGCGGCCAAATTTTTTTATCTTCCTTGAAGTTATCTGTTGGGCTTTTTGTCTTTTAAAAACGCAATGTATAAAGTTGTAGTCCTACATTGTTTACGTGGAGTAATATTTATTTAAAGAAGCAACTTAAACAGTAGCAAGAAAGAAGGCAAAATTCATACTTCTGCTTTTCCAAATATTTCAGCTAATTTTCGGAGAATAGCTACATTATCGCGAGAGCTGAAAGTCTATTGCCTGGATAAACTGACGACCGTTAGTACATATTTTAAGCCACTAAATGAAGTTGGAACTGAGTTGTCCTAGCTTCAATATACTACTATTCATACTGCGTTTCTTTCTAACCGCTGGGAAAGATCTTAGGAAAAGTATTACATAGTCTGATTTAATTAACCATTAGACACAACACACGGTCAAATTCTGTAAAAAGGGTAACTCTATTGATTAGCTTTTCCTACTAACAGGGCTATCCTCCCATAGTGTACTTTATTTGGAAACTAAAGTTTAGTAGGAGGGTTTTACGTGGCAACATAGAGACAGGGTTTTCTGTTATTTAGGTAAAAGCATACTAACTTACAATAGTGGTGGTAGAGTTATACGCAGTATCAGTGATTTATTTCGTTCCAGAGATGGGCAAATAAGCTATTAAGCAGATGGTCGTAATATTTTCGCTCATCAGTGCATTTATGTGTATTATCATACAATATAATAATTCAATTGTGATCTACTGTAATGAATAACCAAGCTCCAGTTGTTGTACCTTTCAATTATCTTTGTGTCCAATGTATGAAAGCGTATCTGTAACATGTGCATCATATTTGAAGTGAGGGTGTGCAGTGGAGAGGGCACGCAACAAGTAGCAGTATGCGGACTTCTCACGATTCTACTGCCCCCGTAAGTACAATTTATTGTCGCGGATTCCTGTTGTTAGCTTTAAAATTGTCTTTTATAAAACGCAATTTTTATCATCAGCAAAAGACGCAATATAACCTACAACGCTTTTTCTCTGCTACGGTGAAGCGGCCTCTTCGTTCTTCACTAACATCAGCTATGTAACTAAACAATTCTCCACCTGAAGATGATGGTGTGAACCATCGAAACGCGTAGCGGCAAAATAAATAAGTGACTGACACAGAAAACAGTTTTATTTGTAATTAATGTTAAGTTGCTATCAACGCGAAGATTTATTTGAACACCTAGGCGTAGATCCGAAAGGGGGAGGGGTCATGACCCTCCCAAACAAAAAGAATATTTTACTTAAAGAACATGCTGCGACATAGTCGTGAATAAAAGCAGTGATCCAGAAAGTATAAAACGTGTTTCTTCTCTTTCAGTTTATCATCACAAACGTTTTTGTCCTCTGACAGTTGGTATCGGTCAGTGTTAACCATCATCAGATCATTTTAAAACATGTACTACTCAAATTAGGCCAGAGTGGCAGCGTAAAAAAAAAAAAAAAAATCAGATCGATTCTTGTAGAGAAAAAAACAACAACCAGCCACTTACAGTAACGCTGTTTATTCCCACAGACAGCGCCGTCACTGATTTCGAACCGACAGGTTGACCATCAGACGGATGTTCACGTTAAGATAAACATTTGTTGTTGTTGCAATTAGTTTTCACTTTTTTTTGTGACAATTCCTTGCGATGGTGGTGGCCTATAGCCAAAACATGATGTGAGAAACTGCCTGTTTAGCTGTAATTGTACATAATAGTGGTTGAAAACATTGTAAACAAATCGTTAAAGTGAAACTGTTGTTGACATTCTTTTAAATCAATATTAGGTACAATAACAAATAATCAGGCCGTTTCTAGCATCAGCTGGAGTTGTAGGGCACCCCATGGAATTTTAACCACATGCGTGAATAAAAAGTGAAAACCAATGAAACCAACAACGAATGTGTATCTTAACGTGTACAGTGATATGACGATGAAACTGTTGGTTCGAAACTGGCAACGCCGTTGTTGATGTGAATAAATAGCGCCACTGAAAGTGATTGGTCGCTGTTTCCTTCTTTTCAAGAATCAACCTGCATTCTGTATACAGCCACGATATAAAAATGTCAGTGTTCGCCGAAATAGCACAAAAAACAGCATGACACTGATTTTTGTTTTTGTTTTTTGACGATGCGGCTCTGACTGTGTGATAATAGGACATGTTTTAAACTCATGTGATGATGGTCACCATCGACCGAATTCGATTGTCAGAGGAGAAAAAATTTGTGGTCATAGCTAGAAAAAAAGAAACACACACATATATTTTACTAAAAGCATTTCCATTTTTACATATATTAAATTCCAAAAATTTCAGCTAATTTTCGGAGAATGGCTACATTATCGCGAGAGCTGAAAGTCTAAAAAAGTAGTAGGTAATTCTAAAAAAATTACAAGCTTCGTTTAACACTGGGTACTTTTTAGTTGCGTTCCTGACGATATGCGCCAAGTGAATTGGTTTGCTGCCTTAAAGGCTGTAGAAAACACAGCTAGGAAATAGGTGCCCATTCAAGAGGCTGACCGTACTCGTCGCCAACAAGAAATGCGACGTTCTTCGTGAGTCAACACGTGGAACCGGCAGATCACAGGAAGTAGAGGGAAGGAAAGACAGAAGGGGACATATGCTCAACTAAGAACAACGTAGATGGAAATAACAGGAGGCCGCACTGCATCGCCTCCCATTATATGTTATCACGTAGCTGTAGATTACAGATCTGCGTTTACAGTCTTAGACCTAAGTGAACTTACTTCGAATTTACACCGTACAAATTAGGGAGGTGTCGAAGTTAAAAATGTCTGCTGCTACTATAGCTCTTTAAAGAATTGCATTTCAAAAGTTCTTGTCAAATTGTGGATAAATGATTTTCCGGTGGTGTACTTATCTGAACAGCAATTTGTTGAGAGTCACAGTAACCAGGTTGGCTCTGAGCACTATGGGACTCAACTTCTGAGGTCATCAGTCGCCTAGAACTTAGAACTACTTAAGCCTAACTAACCTAAGGACATCACACACATCCATGCCCGAGGCAGGCTTCGAACCTGCGACCGTAGCGGTAGCGCGGTTCCAGACTGTAGCGCCTATAACCGCTCGGCCACACTTGCCGGCAGTAACCAGGTTCAAAAGGACGTTGGGTGCAGTAATTATAAAGAGATGATGACGCTTACGAAACATAGATTAGCAAGGGGAGCTGCATACGACCAGTGTTTGGACTGAAGAGGACGACGACGACGACAACAGCAGCAATGTGATTATCTTGTCGATATAATGGATTGATGTAGTCTGTGCTGACGATCTCGATAAAGAATTAACTTCAAAACAGAAGAGATCACATCTAAACCATCTTCCACTCTTTATATCAGAGCTGTAATAATCTCAGTTATATATAATGCTCGACAGCTGCTAAGGAACGGAGACGTCGTGGGACAGGAATAATGACAGGGAATGATGGACAACATGAAACACGGTACATAGTGATAGAGGTGGACAACGAAAAATGGTACAGATTTCACGACATGGAAAAGCAGCATAACAGACATAAACAATGTTCGTGTTTGACACAGGTCAAACTCCCAATATGAATGTCGATATCGGACTCTCAGCTAGGAATATGTCATCCTTGGGCACTGATGCACATTTTGCACCTGTTATTCATGCTTGCCACTAAACCGCTGGCGGATGTTGTCCAGCTCCTCTCTCAAGCCGATTTTCAGTTCTTGCCCGGTTCAGGGAGGAAGTGATCATGGAGAAACACATCTGTCAAGAGCATCGCAGACATGCTCTATAGCGCTTAGGTCCTGGGAGTATGCAGGCCATTCCAAACGTTCAGCGTCTTCACTTTCCAGTGTGACAGATGTATCAGCGCTTCTGTGTGGACGTACTGCACCCCTAACCAGACGTACAGGATCCAGAATAATATCCCTGCATTACCAGTGTGCTAGTATGGTACTTCGCGCACGGATATGTGGCGGCGTTCGTCGAGTGTGCAAAATGCCTGTCCACACCATTACGCCTAGGCCATACCTTTGACGTTCATGAACATTGTGTGGTACTTAACTTGTTCCCCTCTCTGCCCACACTTACAGGTGGGCAGAATCACATGCCACAGGAAAATGGGATTCGCTGGAGATCATCACTGTTGACCACCGTTGGTAACCCCCACCAATGTGCTCCCTGCACCAACGAACTCTTTCTCGACGATAGCGTGGTTGAAGTGGGATGTATTTAAGAGGCTTCCGAGCATACGAACCAGCATGATTTAACCGCCGTGAAATGGTTCTGGAAGAGACATGTGTACCGGTAGCAGTTGCAAAGGCTGCAGCTATCTGCCTGGGAGTGAAATGTCTGTTTCTTTTCACCACCAGGGCTACGTACAGATTCTCTTGCGCTGTGGTGCTCTGTCCGTGACCGCCGGTATGCTTTTGCACAGCATTTCCATCTTCAATGGCCTTTTAAAATCGCGAGATGATACTATTGGACACACCCATTACCGTCCAACTGGTCATCCACAATAGTAAGCTCTCAAATGCGGTCTCGCAGACATTTTGCCGCACGACATGGGATGTCGCATTAATCAGTTCCACAACAGCCTCCGTCAAACACGGTACTGCATGAACTGTCGAATGGGAGTTGTGCGCAGACTACGTTGCAGGTAACACGTCCCGTCATCTACATTTGCTGTTGCTGTCACTGGTTGAGTGTTCCGTAGCAATTGTCCGTTGTTCCATAGCAACTGGCAGTTGTGTTAGTTGTTCCTGAGCAATTGCCTAGTAGTTATCAGTCTTGAAACCAGACCTTAAACTTGGACGGACATGGAGCAATGTCGGCGAGGGCAGAACTTGAAGAGTCTGTACGTTCCCCGTGTCTCCGCAAGCCGTCATTGTCGACGGAGTTCGCCGAGAGTCCCGACTACAACACTTAAGAGGCGGATTCTTCGCGAATTCTCCGCTCGGGGAACCCGAGCACACTCCAGCACAATGGGACTTCAGGCAAGTCCGCCGAGTTCCTTTGTGGCAGCAACACGGTGCGTAACGGATAAACGCCGATCGCACAGAGTCCCGCTTTTGTTTGACAAGTACCAGCATGCGCAGACTCCTGGCGTGCGACAACTACGCCCTGCCTAATGAGCAGCAATCTGCATACTAACCTCACGACCGGGAGGTGCGCTGACGACACTGAGTGAACCCGCGAAGGAAAACTCGAGTGAAATGCTTATGAACGCGAAACTTCGCGCAAATGTTCTGACAGGAACAAAAATTCCATTTTTTTTAGCAACGGAAACGTAGCTGGGTTGCCGAAGCTAATGTATTCGGTTCCCATGGAAATGGCAGACTTATTCTGAAACTCAATCCTTTCCAGTTAGAGCACTAAGTCGTCTTAAATAACGGTAAAGCTATTTAGTAAAAAAACTGTCGTAATGGCCGTGGCGCTGTGAAAAAAGAAATGATTTCTTGCCGAAAGTAAAGACAGCAACGCGCCACTATTAAGTGGTCTACTCATTAAAGAATATAGCGCTATTATTGGTTTCGAACAGACAGATCAATGTTCTTATTTATATTACATCTCTTACTGACTACATCGCGTCGCCTGTTGCCCGCTGTGGTGAAAATCTCGCGCAGTGGTTGCGCCCTACAGCAATAATCGATATTGAAAAAGGATGATTTCGTATTTTAGTAGTTCTAAAGACGAGCTGTAACAATTTCACTAATTTTATAAGTCGATTAACGAGTCCTTTTGAGGTTCTGGCTAGATATTGAGCGGAGCAACAAGTTTGGACACTTACGTGATTTGGAAGACACACTCAATATACAGCGCGCGCACATCACACACACACACACACACACACACACACACACACAAGGATGTATTAATATATTTTAACGTTGTAGCTCTTGTTACGTTCTGTGCTTGCGTAGAAAAACTGGCGAGAAATTCCGCCGTAGGTAAGACACTTTTTGTACCCACACATTTTTACAGCACTTGGTATGCTATCTTCAGTTGGTTTTATATTATTCTCCCACAACTCTGTCAGTTATTTTCCACTGTTTGTACAGCTTGTCATGGTTTCTTATTCTGTGGATGTGTTTTCTTAGACATGTTACAACACTAGTTCCCTTTACTGTCGCTATTGTTAACCGTTACACACGCATTTTACTTGTTCTACCAGAACAACACGAGGCTTCTGCCGTTAGCTCACGAATTATTGTAGCTACAACAACAATAAATAAGGGAAATAAAAATGAATCAATTGGTTTTTGCATAAGGCGGAATTCCTCTCCAAGAGTTCGCAGCTCGTGGTCTTGCGGTAGCGTTCTCGCTTCCCGCGCACGGGGTCCCGGGTTCGATTCCCCGCGGGGCCAGGGATTTTCTCTGCCTCGTGATGACTGGATGTTGTGTGTCTTTCATCATCATTTCATCCTCGTCGACACGCAAGTCGCCGAAGTAGCGTCAACTCGAAAGACTTGCACCAGACGAACGGTCTACCCGACGGGAGGCTCTAGCCACACGGCATTTTTCCTCTCCAAGAATGCCTTCTTTGCCACTTTCTGTCCATCGAGCGTTCATATGCTCCTTATATGAATACGGAAGCGCGTGTTATGAAGCGCTAAATCGCCGATTAAAAGTAACCGATAACTAACTTTCTGTAGCTAAGTACAACTTACATATCTTTTTCATCCAGAACTATACAACAGATAGTCACGGCTTTTACAGTAATTTTCACGGCATTTATGGTTGGAGTTTTCAGTAGAAGGGATGTAACCAAACAGAACAAGACGAGTGGGGGAGAGGAAGAACCAACTAGTTTTCGTTAGAAGCGATGACGAAGCAAACACCTTTTGGCTGTCCAGTAACAGTTCTGCGTGGTTCTTTCGAACTTTTGTGCCGTGAAATGTTAAGTCCAACGTTTGTAATCGAGATCTGATAGTATCTTTTTCTCCTCCGTTAGGTATGATGATTTTTCCTAGATATTTAAAAAAGAAAGAAGGAAGATTGGGGGTTAACGTGTCGACAATGAGGTCATTAGAGACGGAGTACAAAACCGGGTCGTTTGTTAAGGATGGAGAAGGAAATCGACCACGATCTTTCAGACGAGCCAAACAGGCATTTGCGTGGAGCGATTTAGGAAAATCACAGGAAAGCTAAATCAGGACTGTCGGACGCGAACTTGAGCAGTCGTCCTCCCGAATACGAGTCCTCTGTCCCTATCACTGTGGCACCTAGCTCGGTTAGCTATCTGAATTTGTTTGTTCGTCTGCTGCTTCTGTACTTTGTACATATTTATTTTAATAGACCTGAGCACCTTCGTTCAATCGCTTTTTATTTCTTTGTCTAACGAGAACATTTTAGTCTCTTAATGTTCTTTCAGAGATGACCGATGATCCAATATGGCAGTCTCGACTGCAGGTTCTTTGAGAATATGACTCTCTTCAGTTTCTTGTGTCAGTCTGCTTTCCACACTCATACCTGGATTATTTGACGTCCGTCTAGAATTTGGTGGCAACTCGCACAACAGACAATCGTCTCGAGTGTTTTCCGTGTTGTGTTCTCTGCTGTCGTCTACTGCAGAGGCCCCTAGCAAGCAGCAAAATATTCACGGCATTCTTCCCCTACATTGCGAGACAGAATATACAGTACATATTTTTAGAAATTTGGAGGGAGCTGAAAAAAAACTTTACGGTAAATTCTCTTTTAATTTTATACAGCTTTGAAGCAATACTCTTCTTCAACAAATTCTGCGCCTATAGAGAGATTGCCACTGTCCTCTTTTCACGAATTCCAGTTTTATGAAAAAGGAAAAAAGGCTAGGTACATAGGAGGGTTGGAACTTAAATATTGGCAACTATTTGTTTACAGTTCGTACAAAATAGATACGTGTTTCAAAGTTGTACTGACCTTCAAAGTAGTCACCAGCATTGTGTATAACCCGTTGCCAGTGATGTGGAAGTCGTAGGATACTCTTAGCAGGGCCAGTTGTGTTGACAGTTCGAGCGCCGCGGTCTGTTGCCCGAAGAATTTGTAGCAGTTCTGAGGCGAATGCTGTGAAGTGTTTCCTTCAGTTTAGAAATCAATTTGAGGGCTTAAGTCAGAGGAGTGCAGTAGGTGGCATAGCACTTAGAAGCCCCATCAGTCAAACAAATCAGTAACAGCTTGCACTGTACGTGCTTGAGCATTGTCCTGCAAAATGATGGTCAGGTCCCGCAGAAAGTGTTAACACCTCTGTCTCTAAGCTGGTCGTAGGTTGTGTTCCAAAAATGAACAGCATAGAGACAGAAGTGATGACACTTTCTGCAGGACCTGACCATCATTTTGCAGGACAATGCTCAAGCACGTACAGTGCAAGCTGTTACTGATTTGTTTGACTGATGGACCTGCTAAGTGCTATACAACCTACTGCACTCCTCTGACTTAAGACCTCGTCAATTTAATTCGATTTCTAAACTTAAGGAAAAACTTCACGGCATTCGCTTCAGAACTGCTAGAAATTCGTCGGGCAATAGACCGCGCCGCTCGAACTGTCAAAACAACTGACACTGCTAAGAGTATCCTACGACTTCCACATCCCTGGCAACGGGTTATACACAATGCTGGTGACTACTTTGAAGGTCAGTAAGACTTTGAAACACGTATCTATTTTGTACGAACTGTAAATAAATAGTTGCCACTATTAAAGTTCCAACCCTCGTGTATCCTTTTTAGCACGCGCCACGCCAAGATACATAGGCTATCTCGATTTTACTGTGGCATCTTACAGTGTATATCAGCAGATGAACCTTGGGGCGCGGGTTTTACGTGATGTTAATGAGAATGACACAAAAACCAGGTCTCAACTCGGGGCGTCGAACCATTACCTTGTTAGCCCAGGTGTCGTGCCAGTCAACTAGGGCACGGCCAAACAGTTTTTCTTATCGGGTATTCTACATTGTCGGCTGAAGCTGGTAAAAAGACCAGAGCATCCACGACTTGGATCAGAAGGCGTTTGTTCGCAGCATGACGTCGCGCTTCCACACACCTCTGCAGTGGCTGTTCAAGGCACTGCCGACTTGCGAACAGAAGTCTTTGTCGCTGGACGTCACTGGTTTCTCGGTCCACAAAACAGCACCTTTTTTTATGAAAAAACAGTTCACTAGATTTTCAAAGGGGTAGAGGAAGATAGGCTCCTATCTGCAAAACTAACCGAAGTACAGGTGTCTCCATAAATTAATGCGACCAGTCGGCATTTGTTGTATTGCTCGATTTTTATTGTCCATTACCGGTTTCGAATCGCCTAGTGATATGTCATCAGATGGTACACATTCGTTGCATGTTTGCAGCATTGTGGGGGTCGTGTAGAATAAGTAGTATCTGTTGGTTTGTTCTTGGTGCACAAATTGTTTTGGAAAACGTAACGTGTGTTTTCCAGTGACGTTAATTTTACACCCCTTCACAAGTTAAGCCACAAGTAACAACTTCTACGAGCTTTACAAGACGTCATGTAAATCACGTGGACGCTGTTACCTGAGGCTAAATTTGTGAAGTGGTGTAAAATTAACGTCACTGGAAAAAACACGTTATGTCTTCCAAAACAATGTGTGCACCAAGAACAAACCGAGAGATACCACTTACTCTACACTATCACCACAATGCTGCAAACATGCAATAAATGTGTACCACCCGATGATGAAACGATAGGCGATTCGAAACCGGTAATGGTTAATAAAAACTGAACAATAAAACAAAAGGCGACTGTTGCACTAATTTGTAGAAAGCCTTTTTCATCACAGTCGCAGCGTTCCACATCCATACCGGATAAAAGTTTTAAAGTATTTTTGGTCTTATACGCAAAACACTAAAAAATACCGTGATTGTAGCATGTAGAACTGAGGAAAGAATTTGTCCGAACACTCTTAGTTAAAAATAAGTCTCCCCCTCCCCTCGCCCTACACACACACACACACACACACACACACACACACACACACACACGCTTTTCATCAGTTAGTCCAGTCTCCGTATTATATTCCACTAGTGACTGTCATTAATACGTCACTTCAGTGCCCAAATACATAGTTTGTAGTAGTGCATTAAGACAGCAGTTGAGACGAGTAAGAGCGAGAGCAGTAACTTTTGAGAAAGTACCTGCTTTTCTGCTTACATAAAATAAAAATGATTCCTATTGTTAATAATGTGGGGCGATTAGCACAATACGCAATTGGTCGTTGGTGTACACCTGAGTCACCTGCAATGACTGCTTCAGTCATTTAATGTATAAATTGGCGCGTTCTCGTCACTGAAGGCTCTCCATTATAGTGAAATTTACGAACCACGATGTGTGGCTGAATGAATAAATGAAAAATAAATACTGCAAAAAGTCGATAACTTAAAAATCGATTTGCTTTATGTTGTTGAGCTGTAGCGTAACGTGTTTTTGACGTGTAAGCGGCATTATGTTTGCAATGTATTCTGCTAGAATTTTCGTAGCCACAGAGATATAAAGAAAGAACTGTGAGAGAGCTAGAGTCATTAGCGTCCCTATGTGCGTTATGTAGTATAAAACTAAGTATGTTCGCTTCTTAGAAGGGTCTGAAAACACCTGAAACCAGTGAAACGTAATATAAGGAATATGTGAGCAGAAATAGTGAATGGTTGCTATCTTTCCTCAATAACAACTTGAACATTCTTTTTAATTCTCAGTTTTCTTCAACACATCGGACAGTACAGTACTTGCAGCAATTAAGTAACGAATAACAGAATGTGAGAGACACTGAATCACTACTAAGACACTAATTTCAAGATTACAACGGCGAGATTGATCAGTACAGCAAATACGTAAGTATTGAAGTACAAGTCTGCAAGAGTTCCAATGTACCCGCCCATCTTTCGTTAGTAGAGACACCTTTTTTGTGTTTCTCGGTCACCTTTTTTGTCTTCTCTAGAGTTCTTGTTTTTTACATTACTCAGGGAGTTGGAACTGTACGCAAGGATAGTCATACTGTGCGCAGTAATTGACATAATTAAGGCTCAAATGGGAACACACAAACACAATTAGCTCACTAAACTTAACAAGCGGAGAGAATAAACATCTGTAAAAGAGCGCAGTTTAAAAAAAGGTCAAATTCACTGCTTGTACTACACACGCCACCTCCCGAACCGGCAGTAGTGTTATATAACTTTAGTAACGGGTTTAGTTTAACTCTTGAAGGACGAAAGAAACGCTGGTGATCAGTCTGCAAGCAAGTCTGCTGAGCTACATATCCAAACTCACCACAGTGGTTTATAGAACGAGTTACCAATGCACTGGTGATATAAAAAAAGAATGGATATACCCTGCTTACTCACTTGTCTCGATTAACTAGGACACCGTGGTAGCGGTAAATTTCACAGCTGCTCACAACAACACCCACGTACACTACCTGGTCGAAAAAATCCAACACTACTACGTGATGCGAAATTGACCACTAAATGTACTGAGAGGCGGACTCGCGAGCATAAAAAGAGGCGGAGAGTATTGTGTCAGTGGAGACGCAGTTAGATCAGAATGGCTCGGTCAGAAGAGCTCACTCACTTCCAACGTGGTCTAGTGTTTGGATGTCTCCTGACTAATAAATCCTTCCGGAACGTTGCTACAATTCTGTAACTGTCGGTGTATATTTATGATGTGGAAACGTGAAGGAACAACCACAGCCAAGTCATGACCAGCCAGACCTCACTTTCTGACGGACAGGCACCGTCGATCACTTCTGAGAGTGGTTGTAAAAAGTCGCATGAGATCAGCGGAGAGAACCACTCGTCGGTTCCGAAGTGCTGCCATCAGTCCAGCTTGCACGATGACTGTGCATAGGGAGTTTTAAAAAAATGGTCGAGTAGTTCCTCATGAGACACACATTTCTGTAACTGGTGGCAAGTGACGCTAGAGGCGGTCTAAACAGAGACGCCAATGGACGCTGGATAAGTGGAAACTAGTGATCTGGAGTGACGAATCAGGCTATACTACGTGGCCGTCCAATGGAACAGTTTCGATTTGGCGAATGCCCAGATAACATTACTTGCCATCCTGTGTAGTGCCAACTGCGAAGTACAGACAACGTGTTGTTATGGTACGGGTGTGTTTTTCGTGGACGGGGTGTGGTCCCTTATTGTGCTTACTAAAACGCTAAGTGGAGAAGCATAGAAAAATATTTTACATCACTGTGAACCGTGTACAGCAGAGGAAAAGTTCGGAGACTATGATTCTATCAGCTTGACAATGCACCCTGTCATAAAGCACCATGTATGAGGCGATTGGTTGTGAACAATAACTCTTATCAGATGGACTGGCCAGCACTGAGTCCCGTCTTGGATTTGTCCCTAGAACCTGTCATAAAGGCAAAGAGTGGGCGCACTCCATACTGGTCTTTATTATTACACGGCTATACCGGGGAACGGTACACGATCACAGTTCCAAGTTGCCGATCAACCGGCTACCACGGGCAACAAAAATTTGGTTTTCAGGTTCAAATGGTTCAAATGGCTCTGAGCACTATGGGACTCAACTGCTGAGGTCATTAGTCCCCTAGAACTTAGAACTAGTTAAACCTAACTAACCTAAGGACATCACAAACATCCATCCCCGAGGCAGGATTCGAACCTGCGACCGTAGCGGTCTTGCGGTTCCAGACTGCAGCGCCTTTAACCGCACGGCCACTTCGGCCGGCTTGGTTTTCAGTATTTTATGCAGGGTGTCCCAGCTATCTTGTCCACCCAAAATATCTCTGGAACAATAACAGCTATTGGAAAACGACTTTCACCGGTATCAATGTAGGGCTGGGGCCCATGAATGTACATATTTGGAAACATTCTAAAACGAAAGCATATGTGTTTTTTAACACAAACTTATGTTTTTTTAAATGGACCTCCTATATTTTTTCTTCAGCAATCCATAGCCTGACAAAGCACATACACAATGGCGTTGATTGCATCGCAATATTCCCATTACATCCCGAGATATTGAGACGCGAAGTTGGCGCTTGAAACACCCGACATCAGCTGCTAGCGCACGTCCTGAGGCTCAGGCGTGAACCCCATGCTGCCCGTAATCGCGATGCGATTGACATGTGTAATCACACCTCCATACTTATCAAGAGGGACACTTACTTGTTAATCACATCGCGATTACGGGCAGCATGGGGTTCACGCCTGAGCCTCAGGACGTGCGCTAGCAGCTCATGTCGGGTGTTTCACGCGTCCGCGTCTCAATATCTCGGGATGTAATGGAAATATTGCAATGCAATCAACGCCATCGTGTATGTGCTTTGTCATGCTATGGATTGCTGAAGAAAAAATATAGGAGGCCCATTTCAAAAACCATAAGTTTGTGTTAAAAAACACATATGCTTTCGTTTTAGAAAGTTTCCAAAAATGTACATTCATGGGCCCCAGCCCTACATTGATACCGGTGAAAGTCGTTTTCCAATAGCTGTTATTGTTCCAGAGATAATTTGGGTGGACAAGATAGCTGGGACACCCTGTATAATTAGTGACAGAATTTAAAAATTTAAAATGCTGCCATAGTCCACCCAATAAGAGGTATATGTCATGGCCGATAATTTAGCGAATTCAAAAATGGTTCAAATGGCTCTAAGCACTATGGGACTTAACATATGAGGTCATCAGTCCCCTAGACTTAGAACTACTTAAACCTAACCAACCTAAGGACATCACACACATCCTTGCCCGAGGCAGGATTCGAACCTGCGACCGTAACAGCATCGCGGTTCCGGACTGAAGCGCCTAGAACCGCTCGGCCACAGCGGCCGGCTAGCGAATTCAAGAATGTGGACAGTGAACTGGGCAACATTTACAAATGTGATGCACTAAAGTACCGAGAGTACCTATCACACCCCGATGCTGCATTTCTGAGACAACTTTCGTGCCGCGCGGAGTGGCCGCGCGGTTTGAGGCGCCATATCAGGCATTGCGTAGCCCCTCCCACCGGAGTTTCGAGTCCTCCCTCGGGCATGCGTGTGTGTGTTGTTCTTAGCATAAGTTGTCCGCCCCCGGTAGCTGAGTGGTGAGGCCGGTCCCGTCCTTAACATGCAGTCTCTTAGATATCCTTCGACCAGCTTCTCTCGATCCACCGACCAATGTGGCATCTATTTCTCCATTATTGTACCACGTCGCCAATTGTTTTATAGAACTCAGCTACGTTCGGGCCGATCTTCCAGTCACCCGCCCTCCCCGTACAAAAGATTATTATCGTTTGTTTATGCTGTCCGACCCTTGCGACCCCCTGGTGCTACAGCACCCTAACATTAACTGGCGAACGGTTTGGGGGTGTGTGAATGCACCCTTTTTACCGTCGTCTGCGTCTGCACTCTGGTATATTCTAGTCTATGGCAAATTCCCGACTAATAGTCGACTTTATCGCATTGGACTGGCCACCTCCCCACTCTGCCCTGACTGTCAGCTCGAAGACACCGACGAGCACCGTCTTACGTTCCCCTGAAACGAAACGTATAGCTCCTCATCCAACGAATCGTGGGCTTTTACCTCCGTGCCCCGCCAACGACGGTAACCCCGGATTTCCTGTTGTTGCCCCAGACATTTCACTACCCTCTTGCTATGCATACCCTAATCTGGTTTCGAGGACAGGCTTTAGAATACCTCTTTCAGAGTGGTCCGTATACAGTCCTTGACTTCTGGTACAAAATGGTGACCGCGCATAGCACCCTCACCCGAAAACCATCTTACCGACAAACTTTTGCCGGTTATCTCCGCAGTGTCTTCCTTGACCCCCCTCAAAGTTGGGGTGCACCATGTCTGCCTGTCACATGATGCAACACCCTTATCCACGTTCTCGTGCATCGACCAAAAAATAAAAATAAAAAAAAGGAAGAAGACAGAATATGTTATATTTTGTTGTATTTAAGGTTTTTCTAATATTTTTTGTCTAACTAACAGTCATTTGTATATGTTTAAGTGGTACCTTGAAGATCTCTTGCATAGTGTGTATATATGTACTGTTAGTTTCTTAAATAAAGATTATTGAGAAAGAAAAAGGAAGAAGACAGAATATGTTATATTTTGTTGTATTTAATGTTATTCTAATATTTTGTTTAACTAACACTCATTTGTATATGTTTAAAAGGTACCTTGAAGAACTATTGCTTTGTGTATATGTATGTACTCTCAGTTTGTTAAAAAAAAAGAAGAGTGGTCAGCGCGACTGACCGACGGACTGTCAATCCTAAGGGCCCAGGTTCGATTCCCGGCTGGGTCAGAGATTTTTCTCCGCTCAGGGACTGGGTGTTGTGTTGTCCTAATCATCATCATTTCATCCCCATCGTCGCGCAAGTCGCCGAAGTGGCGTCAAATCGAAAGACTTGCACCAGGCGAGCGGTCTACCCGAAGGGAGGCTCTCGTCACACGCCATTATTATTATTATTATTATTATTATTATTATTATTATTATTAGCATAAGTTAGTTTAAGTAGTGTGTAAATCTGGGGACCGATGACCTCAGCAGTTTGGTCCCTTAGGAATTCACACTCATTTGATCATTTTTTGAACAACTTTCGACCAGGGTACGCACCTTCACCAGTAATACTTAGCATTTTTTCTTGAAAACTAATATTAAGTTACAAATACTTCATTACGTATGCACTCAAGCTGGTGGTTGTTCTCACGCCAAGGAGCTAATGGAGCCGGTGTTGGGTTCCACACAACTGGACCGGCTTACTGTAGTTTGTCTACCTTGGTAAGGTGAGGATGAGTCATTATGCTGTTTTTCCCAGGCATGGAAAAGAAACGGTTGCGCTCTCTGCTCCTCTCTCCATAAAGTTGGTCGTATTTCGTCGCCCCACAAAGCTGGAACCGTTACGCACACGTGTTCCTAATAATAGAATCTGACGGGAGATCTAAATGTTATGCCTGGAGATACGTGGAAAATCTCCCGGCAAAAAATAATTACGACGTCTGCAGTCGCTCGGGGCCGGGCACTTTAAATGTAAAATACATCTCCGCGGCCGTATTTCAGTTTAAGAGCCGGGCAGGGGGCAGCTCCTGGGCTTGATAAGTTACTGCCCAAGTGTGGGCCTCCGCCCAGGGGTGCACAAGGCGGCGACCGCCCGGAGCCGAGACAAAGGGTCACTCGGCGAATGGCTCTTCCTCAGAAGTGGACGCCGAGAGCCGTTTGTGTATAAACATACGGCTGTCTGTCTGCTACTGGAGACTGTTGTACGAAGAGTAATCGCCAAGCATGCGTCAGGGAAGCTAGCTTAAGGAGATAGTGGGAATAAAATCACTTTATTTGGCACTTTTCTATTTACGTTTATTACTGACAGGCAAAAAGGTGGGAATTTAAGGAGATGGGACCTGGATAAACTGACTAAATCAGAGGTTGTACAGAGTTTCAGAGATAGCATAAGGGAACAATTGACAGGAATGGGGGAAAGAAATACAGTAGAAGAAGAATGGATAGCTTTGAAAGATGAAGTAGTGAAGTCAGCAGAGGACCTAGTAGGTAAAAAGTTGAGGGCTAGTAGAAATTCTTGTGTAACAGAAGAAATATTGAATTTAATTGATGAAAGGAGAAAATATAAAAATGCAGTAAATGAAGCAGGGAAAAAGGAAGACAAACGTCTCAAAAATGAGATCGACAGCACGTGCAAAATGGCTAAGCAGGGATGGCTAGAGGACAAATGTACAAATGTAAGGATGTAGCGGCTTATCTCACTAGGGGTAAGATAGATACTGCCTACAGGAAAATTAAAGAGACCTTTGGAGAAAAGAGAACCACTTGCATGAATATCAAGAGCTTTGATGGAAACCCAGTTCTAAGCAAAGAAGGGAATGCAGAAAGGTGGAAGGAGTATGTAGAGGGTCTATACAAGGGTGATGTACTTGAGGACAATATTATGTAAATGAAAGAGGATGTAGATGAAGATGAAACGGGAGATATGATACTGCGTGAAGAGTTTGACAGGGCACTGAAAGACATGAGTCGAAACAAGGCCCCAGGAGTAGACAACATTCCATTAGAACTACTGACAGCCTTGGGAGAGCCAGTCCTGACAAAACTCTACCATCTGGTGAGCAAGATGTATGAGACAGGTGAAATACTCTCAGACTTCAAGAAGAATATAACAATTCCAACCCCAAAGAAAGCAGGTGTTGACAGATGTGAAAATTACCGATCTATCAGTTTAATAAGTCACAGCTGCAAAATACTAACGCGAATTCTTTACAGACGAATGGAAAAACTGATAGAAGCCGACCTCGGGGAAGATCAATTTGGATTCCGTAGAAATGTTGGAACACGTGAGGCAATACTGACACTACGACTTATCTTAGAATCTAGATTACGAAAAGGCAAACCTACGTTTCTAGCATTTGTAGACTTAGAGAAAGCTTTTGGCAATGTTGACTGGAATACTCTCTTTCAAATTCTAAAGGTAGCAGGGGTAAAATAGAGGGAGCGAAAGGCTATTTACAATTTGTACAGAAACCAGATGGCAGTTATAAAGAGTCGAGGGACATGAAAGGGAAGCAGTGGTTGGGAAGGGAGTGAGACAGAGTTGTAGCCTCTCCCCAATGTTTTTCAATCTGTATATCGAGCAAGCAATAAAGGAAACAAAAGAAAAGTTCGGAGTAGGTATCAAAATCCATAGTGAAGAAATATAAACTTTAAGGTTCGCCGTTGACATTGTAATTCTGCCAGAGACAGCAAAGGACTTGGAAGAGGAGTTGAACGGAATGGACAGTGTCTTGAAAGGAGGATATAAGATGAACATCAACAAAAGCAAAACAAGGATAATGGAATGTAGTCGAGTTAACTTGAGTGATACTGAGTGAATTAGGTTAGGGAATCAGACACTTAAAGTAGTAAAGGAGTTTTGCTATTTGGGGAGATGGTCGAAGTAGAGAGAATATAAAATGTAGACTGGCAATGGCAAGGAAAGCGTTTCTGAAGAAGAGAAATTTGTTAACATCGAGTATAGATTTAAGTGTCAGGAAGTCGTTTCTGAGAGTATTTGTATGGAGTGTAGCCATGTATGGAAGTGAAACATGGACGAAAATAGTTTGGACAAGAAGAGAGTAGAAGCTTTCGAAATGTGGTGCTACAGAAGAATGCTAAAGATTAGATGGGTAGATCACGTAACTAATGAGGAGGTATTAAATAGAATTGGGGAGGAGAGGAGTTTGTGGCACAACTTGACAAGAAGAAGGGACCGGTTGGTAGGACATGTTCTGAGGCATCAAGGGATCACCAATTTAGTATTGGAGGGCAGCGTGAAGGGTAAAAATCGTAAAGGGAGACCAAAAGATGAATACACTAAGCAGATTCAGAAGGATGTAGGTTGCAGTAGGTACTGGGAGACGAAGCAGCTTGCGCAGGATAGAGTAGCATGGAGAGCTGCATCAAACCAGTCTCAGGACTGAAGACCACAACAACAACAGTTAACTACAAATACTATCACTGACATAATAAACCTATTATTGTACTTTATCTCACCAAATATGCTGAAAATGGTGGCCATCAACCTCAATGCAAGCATGACATCGGCGAACAAGTTTCTAACACACCCTGACAAATATCAGTGGTGTGTTTCGAATCACATCACAGGCAGCTACAATTCTGGCAACTAATTCCACCTCCGTATCCACTGGCGTCTCATGCACATGTGACTTTAGATATCCCCATAGGAAATAATCATAGATATTCAGGTCAGGTGACATCGCAGGCCATGGAAAATGAACTCCTCTTTCAATCCAGCGACCAGGGAATACAGCATTGAGATGGTTTCGGACATCCACACTGAAGTGAGGCGCTGTTGTGTCCACTTCCTATCAAAAACAGCGACGAGTACGCTCTCCAACAACTCAGGTAAAAGTCTTTGCACGAACTTCAAGTACAAGTGGCTATGTAGACGGCCAGGTAGAAGATATGGCTCGTCGATCTTGTTTCCTTGCAGAAAATAAAGAATGTACACGTAAATAAAAACGGCGCACTATATGTAAACTTGTACGCATGTTCAAACAACTTACGGGTTTGCTGCCGGGTGACGTCGTCGACCACCGCCGATATTTCGACAGGAGCACACCCTGACATTCCCAAGGCACAAATACAAGGAGGAAGAAATGTGCAAGGAAATTTAATACCTCGGTTCACAGAGGAGAAACAAGGAAGATACCACACACAGAACAAGTGTCAACCCAAAAAAAGAAGACCAACACCAGAAATATCGATAGCGACTAATCAACAGGTGAGTTAGCACTAATTCTGTCCCTCTGTTTTTTGATTAGAGACATAGCCGGATTCCAAGCAGCATTTAAACAAAGTCCACCATCTCTGTTAATAAGGTTGCTTGATAGTTTGACTTCAACAACAACATTGGTCAGACAATCAGGACTGTGGAAGACCGGTGTATTGAACATAAGCGTCACACACGCTTGCAACAGCCGAGCAAATCTGCTATTGCAGAACACTGCCTTGGCACCGGTCAACCTATGGAATACAACACGGAGATTCTGCCTTGCACGTCCAGCTATTGGGATAGTGTTATTAAGGAAGCTGTTGAAATCAAACTACCAAGCAACCTTATTAACAGAGATGGTGGATTTTGTTTAAATGCTGCTTGGAATCCAGCTCTGTCTCTCATCAAAAAACAGAGGGACAGAATTAGTGCTACCTCACCCGTTGATTAGTCACTATCGATATATCTGGTGTTGGTCATCTTTTTTTGGGTTGACACTTGTACTGTGTGTGGTATCTTCCTTGTTTCTCCTCTGTGAACCGAGGTATTAAATTTCCTTGCACATTTCTTCCTCCTTGTATTTGTGCCTTGAGAATGGCAGGGTGTGCTCCTGTCGAAATATCGGCGGTGGTCGACGACGTCACCCGGCAGCAAACCCGTAAGTTGTTTGAACATTCAATTCGCCGGGAAAAGTTAAGGTCTCACATTGTACGCATGTTAGTTGTAAATAAGCTGCAAAACAGTAATTCTAGACGAAGCAGGAGACAAGTTTACTTTCATATCTCCTTAAGCTGGTTTCTCCGACCCCAGATTCCCTGCCTCAAATTGTTCAGTTGTCGTGTTAAATTTTTGCACGCTATTACTGAAACACCCTGTATAGGCAATCTCGAATTAGAACCGTGCACCGTGCACTGGGTTCGACGCTTACAAGGGAACCTCCCGATCGCACCCCCCTCAGATTTAGTTATAACTTGGCACAGTGGATAGGCCTTGAAAAACTGAACACAGATCAATTGAGAAAACAGGAAGAAGTTGTGTGGAACTGTGAAAAAAATAGGCAAAATAGACAAACTGAGTAGTTCATGGGTAGATAAGCAACATCAAGGACACAAGGACTCCAGGAGCGCCGTGGTCTCGTGGTAACGTGAGCAGCTGCGGAACGAAAGGTCGTTGGTTCAAATCTTCCCTCGAGTGAAAACTTTAATTTTTTATTTTCAGTTTATGTGACAAACTCTTATGTTTTCATCACTTTTTTGGGAGTGATTATCACATCCGCAAGAAAACCTAAATCGGGCAAGGTAGAAGAATCTTTTTACCCATTCGCCAAGTGTACAAGTTAGGTGGGAGGACAACATATTCCTGTCATGTGACGCACATGCCGTCACCAGTGTCGTATAGAACATATCAGATGTGTTTTCCTGTGGAGGAATCGGTTGACCTATGACCTTGCGATAAAATGTTTTCGGTTCCGATTGGAGAGGCACGTCCTTTCGTCTACTAATCGCACGGTTTTGCGATGCGGTCGCAAAACACAGACACTACACTTATTACAGTGAACAGAGACGTCAATGAACGAGCGGACAGATAATAACTATGCTAAAATAAAGAAAGTAAAATTTTCACTCATGGGAAGACTTGAACCAAGTACCTTTCCTCCTGCTGCTGCTCACGCTTCCACTTGACCACGGCACTTCTGAGCTCACGTTTTCCTTGATGTTGCCTATGTAGCCCATGGACTACTCAGTTTGTATATTTTGCTTATTTTTTCACAGTTCCACACAACTTCTTCCTGTTTTCTCAATTGATTTGTGTTCAGTTTATCAAGGCCTATCCACTGTGCCAAGTTATAACTAAATCTGAGGGGGGTGCGATGGGGAGGTTCCCTTGTTAGTAATATGAATACTTTTTTTTTCAAATATAGACTTTAAATGAACTTTCTAAAATCCTTCTCACGCGCATTTTTCCTGCAGCTGCTGATCACATGTGACTGAGTTTCGAGACGCAGTTTCTCTCGAGAGCGTTGGTTAGTTGTTCGAAAAATGTCTCCAGTGTTCGCGAAGAAAGTCGGTGATCCGGCGCCGAAGCAACTGCAAGCATTTGAAATGTGGTGCTGTCGAAGAATGGTGAAAGTGAAGTGGACACACAAATAAAGAAGCACACGAGAAGTAGGTGAGGAAAAGAGTCTGTGGATGATCAATACCAACAGCAGGGACAGGTTAGTGGGACATCAACTACGGTATCCACGAATAGCGAACTTGGCGTTGGAAGGAGTGGTACCGGGAAAAATACCGGCTGCTCCAGAAGTGGGTCCTCGGTTACAAACATTCATAAGGCATAACATATGAAACATTCATAAATACTTTTTATCTTAAATTGCATGGGACATATTAGGTTTTTGTGTACATCTTTACTTACTGTTACTTTGTTTGTTATGGGGCTTAACCACGTAACAACAGCAAGACGCCAGCCGCTAACAATGTGCACTTAAACGTGTTCTCTGGTACCACGAAACACAGTCACCAAAAGCAGTCCACGTGAAATGTGGCTTCATCTGAGAAAATGGCACGTTTAAGATAGTCATCATCTTCTTCAATCTCAGCCAACACGGCAATAAGAAAATCATAATGACCACTGTAATCCGTTGGTTGGAGGGGGATGCACGATCTGGACTTTGTACGCAAGGAAAAGAAGTTGTTTATGTAGGATGCGGTGCACTGAAGCGCGGACTAACGTCTTGAGACTTGTCACGTAGGTCTGCGCGTTAGATCCAGTTCTAAAACATCCCAGACGCTCCTTGTTTTCTGAAACTTCGCATACCACATTCTGATGCTTTTAACGTCTGGTGGCTGTCTATGGTATGCAGTCTGGAAGTTTCTCTGGACTGTTTGCGGTGACTGTGTCTCCTGACGACAGAGGACACATTGAGGTTTGTGCTGGTTTGAGAACATGTTGTTTGCAAATGGTATCCGATCCCGCTATTGCTAAGACGCTGAGCCCTGTAATAAATAATATACCAATAAGTATGTATATACACAAAAACATGAATACGTCACTTACAGTTCAAGATAAAGAGTATTTGCCTATGTGTCATATGTGATGCCTTAAGAAAGGGAAAGACTTCTGGCATACCCGGTATACAGCTAGGGCAGCCAAAGGCTAGAATATGCAGAACAGGTTACAGAGGATAGGCATAAAAAGATTAGTACAAGACAGGAAAAAATGAATGCGACATGAAAGCAGAAGAAAGACTGCGGATTGTACTACTCGGCAGAGGAGAAACTAGCTCATTACAACGAACGTGTGTAGCTTAACCACCAAATCTGTAGTACAGCACAGGAGAGCACATTCAGTTGTATCAACAATGTATGAAGCAATATGCTGTTTCAACAATGCAGGAGTATACAGGTGGCAACTAGCGTTGCGCGCCAGAGTCACTTCTGGTATCTGAGCTCTCTTGTATGACCATTCTCTGACTTGTCTTGGCCTAGCACGCTCTTGGTTTAATGCTAACAGCCACTGTTGCGGGCTATTCGTAAATATTCTAGGGAAAGTTGTTTTGCTCTGATGCAGTCGTTTAGTGGCAAATGTTATGGATTTGTGTGACGAAAAAATATTAATGAAAGTTACATGTCCAGTTGTATCACAGTGTTTCTGTCGTTAAGCAACTGATGAGTCCTCAAAGCTCAAGTGATAGTACAAACCAACCTCTGACGTGACCTACGTATTTGGAACGAAAAAGGAATATCATAATACGTACAAAAAAACTCGAAAATAACAGTTATCGCTTGTATAAAGCTGTTACATGCGATGAATCCTCTCTTTATTTAAATCCCTTCATAGGAGTCAATACCGCAGCAATTCAGATAACCTGGGCTATCATCAAGATATGGACGCTTGTTTTCTTCGCGGTGAGAGGGAGTTGGATGAACGTGGTACTCCAACTCTGAAGGAACAGAAATAAAGGCTCGCAAAATAGTGGGTGGCACTTAAATCCATTGGTCTATAGTCATTATCGATTGGTTGATTGCTCTAGCACAAAAACAGTTTAACATATCAGTCAACATTTTGTGCAGACATTAAGTTACAAGAGAGTAAAATTTCTAGAGATACTTTTCTTAAATTTTGACCCCATACCGTGACTTGGTCAAGTTGTCGCAAGCGTTGGTTTAGATAAAGCGACGGCGATGTTTTATGACTGAAGATGATGAATCTATGAGTAACTTGGTTGGCTCATGACGCTTTGAAAAATTGTGTTATGAGCACGGAGATAAGCATTGGATGCTGTAAATTTTTTCCCTGTAGTTCCTGACGTCACTATATTCCACTTGCAAAGAGACTTCGTTCAACAAGGTTGTTGTTGTTGTCCTCAGTCCGAAGACAGGTTTGACGCATCTCTCCATGCTACTCTATCCTGCGCGAGTTTCTTCGTCTCCGAATAACTATTGCAACCTATATCCTCTTGAATCTGCTTACTGTATTCATCTCCCATACACACGCACACGCACACTTCCCTGTAATACTAAGTTCTTCGTGATCCCTTGATGTCTCAGAATGTGTCCTACCAACCGATCTCTTGTTCCTTTTGTAGCTCTGCATTACGAATGTTAAATAGTACAATTACTTCTCTGCTTTATAA
Source organism: Schistocerca serialis cubense (assembly GCF_023864345.2). NCBI lineage: Eukaryota > Metazoa > Arthropoda > Insecta > Orthoptera > Acrididae > Schistocerca > Schistocerca serialis. The sequence goes on along the minus strand of NC_064638.1, from coordinate 380,743,783 downwards.
ATCACCATTGCTGTGGAAGCGGTAGGCGGTTAGAAAATTTTACTACTAACAGCTTTACAAAGATGGGCAGCAGATTAAAAAAAGTTGACTTCCCCTGGTCTAGATGAAGATGTGGAAAAGCGCCTGAAACCCCAGAGAGGCTAGCCAGTCTACCAGATCAACGGAATACATCTTCAGTCTCAATCGTGATTAGTTTATTCCTCCGTCATAAGATATAAGACATGAGGGGAAAAAAAAACAAACACGGAAGTGTGGTTAGCATTTTCAGTGCTGGAGGGACTCAAAGGCATCGCATGTCTTGCTATGTACGGTCGGAGGACGACAAACGTTACGATGATATTTGCTGGAGTGATGTAACCAACTACGAAAGGGACGCCTGTTACCGCGAGAAGGAACACGCTCAGGACAGGCTGACCGCCTCATTAGGCTCCGTATCATAACACGAGCAAAAACTACTGATGGAAAGGTTTTTGTTTTCTTTTTCCTTCGGTATAAATCACGGTGACACAAACATCATTAGCAAACACCAGCTGCAATGCCAAAACTTCCTGCGTAGCGCGTTTAACAGCGTAACACCCACAGGAACTCGTAGAAAAACAGTCCATGCTATGATGGTTTACACCAGGGGTGGCCACCTCGCGGTCCCCGGGGCTCTAATTTTTGGCCTGCAGAGTTGTTTCATATGAAACAAAAATTTAACTTTTATTTCACGTAAAACTCTCGAAAGAGCATCCGTCAAGTATCTTTCATATCCAATTACAACACGAATATCTCAGTTCACTGATTCACGTATCGTTAGATTTTCGTCTATATATCTCTTTGAAAAAAATTACTATGTTGGATTTATTTTGAAAAGCCCGCGCGCCATCTTGAAGAAGTTTAGTTCGCCTTGGTGATATGTGACCAACAATCAGAAGCAGTACGGATTGCGCAGCCGGATACGTTTGTTGAGCTGCGCGAGCGAGTACCAGATATAGCCAATACATTCCAAATTTAATTCTACTGCAAACTCGCAACACTTATCGGCCGTAAAGTTACAGCCCTTCACGTGTATACGTGGTGCGCATTCGATCGCGATAGACGTATCATCAGTTCAGCTAAGTAAAGCAGTTTTTATCTTCTCACAATTAATTGTTTTTAATTTTAGTAGACTTGCATTTATTTCATGTCTTCAGTTATGGTTAGCAAGTACACCAATGGCATTAGCAATTGTTTCTGTCTCAGTACTTTCTTTGAATTTTAGTACTACAAAATAAATAATACTTCATTGTAATAATGTGTTTATACTGATGACGTTTAAGGATTCCGCATTACAAAGGTAGAAATGGCATCTTCAAAGTGCAACTTTGTCCGCCTGTCATTCTCTCTTACTTACATCAGCTAATAATGTTATCGACTTGAAATGTACAATAGTTTTAAGAAACAATCATAACAAAAGAAATCGAAATGGGGGTCGAAATTTTAAAATAAGTCTACTAGGTTAAATGAAGCATACGTAATTTTTTTTATTTATGATACATGACGTTCAGAACTAAAATATCAATTTCCTAAAACAGTTGAATACTGTTCTGAAAAATTCTCTCGAGGACAGACTATGAAGTTTCCCAAGTGCGTATACTACTGAAATGAAAGAGCGATAACTCAACTAGCAGTGTAGCTCTGTAGTACGATGCTAGCCTTCCGTGTGGAGAGCAGGGTTCGATTCCTAGGTGGGTTGTATTTTTAAACATAGATGGATAGTTGCTACATATTTTGAAACATATCCACATGTTCTACAAGCACTGGTAATTGCTGGATAGCTGGTTCGAACGTAGTTTCGAGCATTATTTTTTAATTTTTTTCATTCAGTTCGAATACCTACGTCACATAAATATATGCTAATTAGCACATGTTTAACCGCCATTTTTATGAAAAAGGCACTTCTTATTTCAAATTACACGTCCCACACAAAAATCCAGTTTTCAATGCACATCTAAATCCCTAATCACCGATCCTTTATTATATAAGGTTGTTTTAAAAAAAGAAAAACATTTCAAATTAATTTTTTTTCCATTTTCATATAACCTATGCTTCACGGAAACACCCGGGGCAACATGAACCTTTATTTAAAAATTTACAACTGGGAATCGAAAGCCATCCTACAGCACAGCCCACAGTACATCAAAATAAACAACTTGCTTTACGGTGTTAAACGACTTGGAAACTTTAAAGTAGATTTTGTAGGACAGTTTTAGGAGTTGCATCGAACTACTTTAGGTAACTGATATTTGATTCTTAACTTCACGTCCCATACATGTAAAAAAAATTACAAAATTCCAATTACCGTTTGGTCTCTCTGTCAGTTTGCGACTTATGGTGAAAAAATATCTCTTTCTGTTCAAGACTTAAAGTTGGTATGGCGTCAACTAGTAAACAGGTAGGACCTAAGAAGAGGAGAGTTATAGAGGAGCTGAGAAATTTTCGAGACAAGTAGACTGTAAACCATTTTCTTGCAGAATGTAACAAAAAAACATGTATCTGATATGCAATGAATCAGTCTCAACAGCAATATGGGCCTAAACATGTAGTTATGTTTGATAAGTGCAAGGGACACTTTCGACCAGATCAGGTAAACGACTTAAAAAGGTTACTTTCTGCTCAACGGCAGACATTTACAAAGGCGAATTCAGAGTCAACATGCTATGTGAAAGTGAGTTATGCAGTAGTTCTGATATTGGCAAAAAAAATCAAAGCCGTATTCAGGTGGCGAAATGGTTAAGGAATGCTTAGAAACCGCCGTTGTAATTTCATGTCCAGAAAAGAAAAAGGATTTCTCAAAAATCCGTATTACCCTCCTGAACACACCGATTCCATATTCTGCTAACAGTCATTGGATCTCGACCAACGTGAGCAGCAATGTCGCGATACGATAAACCGCTATAGTCTACAATCTGACCTTTATCAAAGTCGGAAACGTGATGGTACGCATTTCTCCTCCTTACACGAGGCATCACAACAACGTTTCACCAGGCAACGCCGGTCAACTGCTGTTTGTGTATGAGAAATCGGTTAGAAACTTTCCTCATGTCAGCACGTTGTAGGTGTCGCCACCGGCGCCAGTCTTGTGCGAATGCTCTGAAAAGCTAATCATTTGCATATCACGGCATCTTCTTCCTGTCGGTTAAATTTCGCGTCTGTAGCACGTCATCTTCGTGGTGTAGCAATTTTAATGGCCAGTAGTACATCTGGTGGTTCTCTGTCAATTACTTGAACGGCCTAGAATAAATTTATTCATCCTTTTCCTCTAGTAAAAATTAAATCCCGCATAAGCTAGAAAAATGTACTTTGTAAAACAGTAAATGTAGAATGATATCATTCGTACTGACATCCATTAATGTTACATATTTTTCGTATTGAGGTGGTTTTTTAGAGAAAGCTTACATTCCGCATCCGTGTCTGTTGCAACAATATATATATATATATATATATATATATATATATATATATATATATAATCCGCGTCGAAAAAATACCATTTCTTGTCGTTCAATATTTTCTATACATGTTTCACTGAAGTTACAGCGTTACTGGTGGTCTTCTTTTTATTTTATTTAACAATATATATATATATATATATATATATATATATATATATATACCGCCTGCCAAGCGCAACATCATTACAGATGACGAACTGTATAAATTCGAAACGAGGACGATAAACAGTTCATACAAGAGGGGAACAGAAGTAATGCAGTGCTGTAGCACAGTGCTGAAGATTAGATGGGTGGATAGAATAATTAATGAATTGAACTGGGGAGCAAATACATTTATCGCATAGTGTGACTAAGAGAAGGGGTCGTTTGACAGGACAGATCTTGAGGGATCAAGAAATCGTCTATCTGGTAAGGGAAGGAAGTACGAGAAGAAAAACTGAGAGGGGACCACGGCTTCACATCCGTGAGCACGTTCGAATGGATGTTGGTTGCAGTAGTTAATACGAGAAGAAGAGGCTTGCAAAGGACAGAGTAGCATGGAGAGCTGCACCAAACCAGTGCTCAGAATGAAGAGCATGACAACATAGATATATCGCGTATACTGCACATAGGCATAAAATGAGCTTTCAAATGTGCTGGTAAGTAAAATAATGAGAAACTACTTATACTGGTTTAATATCAGGGAAACATTTATGGGAAGAAGTGAACTCTAAGAAATCGTGTTTTGCTCAACGCGGAACCCCAGGAAAATATTTACTGTTATGTACTGCTTTTAATTGTTTCAATCGATTTTTGTTAGTACTTTATTTGCAGTCATCGCGTCTATGTCGCGTCCTTCGTGCTCCAAGTACGGCCGTAGTAATTGTACATACCCGACACAGCTTCGAACTAGTGACCTGCGCTTTGAGATGCGGCGAGGTTTACCCAATGACGCCAGGAGACGACGAGGTGATGTACTTGCAAGGTCATCCCCTCTCCCCCCCCCCCCCCCCCTGTTATTTCCCCCAAAACTGATTTAAATGCAACGTCTAGTGAGGTGGTGCAGTGGTTACCTCACTGGACTCGCCAGCGGGAAGACCTGGGATCAAATCCCACGTCCAGTCGTCCACATTTAGAATGTCCGTTGTTTCTCTAAGTCGCTGTATGTAAATGGGGGTATTTTTCCTTTGGAAAAGACACAGCCTACTTCCTCCACCATCCCTGTCAAATCTAAACTTGTGCTCAGACTTTAGTGATCTCGTCGCTGTCGGAGCGGCAACCCATATCTTCATTTCTTTTTTCGAAATGAAAAAAAAAATTATTTAAACATATGGGGCAGAAACAGATTACGAAAACAAACCAGTGATACCAGTAATGTGATTCACTTCATTAATAGTCTGAATGACCGTACTGAAAATACCTGTTCGCTCCCTCAGAAATTAATTGTGTAAGCTCGTCCCCTATTACCCACCCGCTGGATAAAATTTTGATGCTCCTCCTAACGTGAGGCCTACATTTGTAGTGAGTTAACAAATTACAAACGATGGAAGAATTCTATTCTGCCAGTTTCGAGAAAGTTCTCTGACGTTCGCAGATTAACAAAGAGGCCGTCAAACACTGCAGGAAGCCTAAGATGATTGCAACTGTCCCGGCTCATCTGCGCAAAACGTCCACAGTGACAGTTATTCATTATTTTAAAGACCATGCGCTACTATTACACCCTAAGGATAATACGTATTATTCGTCTCGATAAACGCGCCCGAACCGTGCGGCTTACTACCAAGCGCGAAGCTCCCAGACATGCGTCCCAGCAGTGGCTCTCTCCCAGGCATACTCCGTCACAACATACGCTGCATACTGGCGATCACCAAACCAAGCCAGAAACAAACAGTGATGTACTCTTCACGTTACACAGCAGTATATAATTCACAGTACTTACCTGAATCCCACATACACTCTAACACAAAAAAGACGCATCACGAAGGAATGATCCGAATGGGACGTAAATGTGATGCACGAGGGTCATTCAATAATTAAAGAGACAAATTAGTCTGGGGAAAAAAATGTTAGTAGGGCAAGTTTGGTACTTTTAAGGCTTAAGTTGGCATCACTGGGATGAGCCCTGATGAGCTGATGTATCAACATTGTTTTGTTTATAACCTCAAAAATAGGTGGTTCGGATGGTAGAGCACTGGCCCGCGAAAGGCAAAGGTTCCGAGTTCGAGTCTCGGTTCGCACACAGTTTTAATCTGCCAGGAAGTTTTACCTCAAAAATACAAGATGGTGAGTCCGCTTGAAACGTCCACATTAGTTGAACAACGTTCTGTTATTCGTTTTTTGCTTGCTGAAGGCGAGAAACCAGTGAATATACACTGTAGAGTGTCTAAAGTTTACGGTGAAGATTGTATGAATCGTGCAAATTTTTACAAGTGCGTAGAGCAGTTCAGAAATGGTCACGACTCAGTGACTGACTAAACCATTCCGGCCGACCAGTTGCAGTTTCAACTCCCTCACCTGAAAGTCAAATTGATGACATTATTCATGCAGACCGCCTTGTGACTGCGGGAATAATAGTTGATAAGCTTCCAGTTAGTAGTGGTACAGTTCATAACATTATCTGCAACAAGGTGAAGTACCGAAAACATGTGCGAGATGGGCCCCAAAGGAGTTGACATGGCTACACAAGGAAACAAGGTTGAGAGCGTGCACAGAGCTAAAGGAACGTTATGAAAGAGAAGGTGAGCACTTCCTCGACAAAATTTTAACTTGGGATGAAACTTGGGTTCACTATTATCAGCCAGAACCAAAAAGACAACGCATGGTGTGGTTGTACACCAACTCACCTGTCAAGGAAAAATTGAAAACCCAAGCAACAGCACGAAAAGTCATGTTGACGGTGTTTTGGGGTACTGAAGGCCCAGTTTTCTGTGATAGTCTCGAAGAGCAGCGTAGAATGAACAGCCAATAATACTTTTAAACAAGATGAAGCCAGCCATGAGAGAGAGACGTCCTGGATCTCAGAGGAGAGGTGTGATTCTCCAGCAAGACAACGCAAGTCCTGATATTACTCAACTAACCCGTGAAAACATCGATAAAATAGGCTGGGAAGTATTGCCTCACCCCCTCACAGTCCTGATTTAGCACCTAGTGATATCCATTTGTTTGGTGCACTGAAGGAGGCATTACATGGGAAGAGGTTCCAGGACAATGAGGACGTCAACAGATAAAGAGTTCTTCGCAGCCGTAATAATACTACCCCGTTGGAACAAGTGCATAAATGTTCAAGGTTATTATGTTGAAAAGTAGAAAAAGTATTGTTTTGTAAAAATATACGATTTTGTCTCCAGACCAGTTTGTCTCTTTAATTATTGAATAGAAATTCTTTGAATCCATATGTGCCATACAGCAAACCAGTGCTTAATATTGGTTAAAAACAATCTTGGTTGCAATTTTAGTTTTGTTATTTTTCAACGACGCATTTCGCCTTATTTAGACATCTTCAGGTTATCTTTTCTAGATGGACGCGAGAGACATCAAGATCTGCATAACGCGTTCCCGTTCACAGGGGCATCTATCAAGTGAAACAGGCACTTTTCCACCGATGGCGACTCCCACATACTTTACAAAATATAAACAAACCAATGGGAGTGGCTGTTGTTGTCTCGAAAGTTTTGTGGAGGCAGAGATTTTCTTTGCTCATTTTTCGTTTTGTGTGGCATTCGTAAGAAAATATGTATTTATTACATCACTTTCTTTATAAAAACTACTATTATGTTTTTACATTGCAAAATCTTCTTATGCTATTTACAAAATCTACAACAAAGTGTTTATGACAATATTTCTGGTAGTGAAGTTATGTTTGGCATGTTTCTCATTCTCAATAAACAGAATAGTATACATTTGGGGAGGGGAGGGGGGAGGGGGGGAGGAGGGAGCGAGAGAGGGGAGGGTGGGTGGGAGAGAGGGGAGGGGGGGAGATTATATATATATGTGGGAGTCGCCATTGATGGAAAAGTGCCTGTTTCACTTGATATTTAACGACACTAGTAAGCACACATTATGTTTTCCAGAGCAGTGCTTGCCACAAGAATAAAAACCGTGAGTAATACCATCAAATTAATCTTAAAAGTGTAATATTCTTTCGGCATACAGTGCTCACTTTTTCGTCTCTGTATTTGCCACAGATGCAGGACCTCCACAATACTCCAAACTAAATTGTATCATCTGATGATGAATCACCAGGCGATTCGAAACCGGTCATGAATAAATAAAAATTGAAGAAGAAACGGCGGTTGGTTGCAGTAATTCCTGAAACCTTATAACAAGACAGTCGCAGTGTTCCAAATCCAGAATGAATTAAAGTTTTAAACAAATAATTGTCCATGGGGCGTTAGACTCTACCCTTCCTTCCTTCTTCTCTCCCTTCGTGTGGTTCTGAGAGATGTATCACTTTGAATTTTATTTCTGGATATGTTAAACGCTCCTCACAGACCCACCTTATTCTATTGTCTACAGAGACCAGAGTCGGGTCAAAATCTATGTCAATGTCCGCGAATGAACTGTGGCCCAACAGAGTACAGAGACTGCTGTTAAATAGTCTGACATAACGCGGGCCCGCACACAGCCTTAAGTTTAAACACTGATATACTGGGAAAAATGGTGTCCCGTCGGTAGCAGCACAATATCTGTGAGTAGTTTCCATACACAATGGGGCGCCGCAGACAATGCCCAGATAGCGCTGCCCATTGTTTACCTGAGTGGCAGTTCTCTGTTCACAGGGTACCAGGGCGAGAAAGAGTAGTCGAAGCGCGGATACATTGCATTGTTTACGTCGCAATGTAACAGTGCGCTGACGAAAGCTAATAAATATCTAGACAGTTTCCGGTGCGTCTTGTAGAATTCTTGGTAAGAGACGAAAAATAAACGCACATATCGGTCATGAATAGACTTTGTATTATGTATGAGACTTTGCTCTAAGTTTCCAGATGGATGTCTTGTAATATCTCACCTAGTTGCTGATTTTGTGTGCTTATCACTGAGAGTGTAATATTTAACTAATAAAGAGGGGCTCGTATAAATCCAAACAAAGAATGTATTTAACAATTTGCAGGTATTTAGGAAATCACGTATGTAGCTTACGGCTTGGAATCGATGATTTTGTAACGTAAAAGTAAAAAATTCAATTCTCTGCTCCTAATAAACAACATAAAGATGACACACAAAATTTAACCATGACCAATATTCGTATCTTGAGATATATAAAATAATATCCCAGGGATATTTCATATTCTATCTATGACAAACAGGCCGAGTTTCCCAGAGCACTTAAAAGCCTAGGTGCACATCAGCATTACTCATACACGTACACAACACAGGAAGTTAATTTGGAAATGTAGAGCAGAATGTCAAAGTACTCCACCGACGAAACATCGGTCATAAATTGGATTCACATGAAAAAAAGTATGAAGACAGAATATTGAATGAAAAACTGTAACGTGATTCAGCGAATTTCTTCAGATGTCCGTCCTCAGAGACCAAAAACAGGAAAAGTTAACGTAATATTGGTAAACTGCAGGAGTATCCAGGGCAAGGTTCCTGAATTAGTATCTCTTATTGAAGGAAATAGTGCGCATATAGTATTAGGAACGGAAAGTTGGTTAAAACCGGAAGTGAACAGTAACGAAATCCTAGACACAGAATGGAATATATACCGCAAGGATAGGATAAACGCCAATGGTGGAGGAGTATTTATAGCAGTAAAGAATTCAATAATATCCAGTGAAGTTATTAGCGAATGCGAATGTGAAATAATCTGGGTTAAGTTAAGTATCAAAGGTGGGTCAGATATGATAGTCGGATGCTTCTATAGACCACCTGCATCAGCAACCGTAGTAGTTGAGCGCCTCAGAGAGAACCTGCAGAACGTCGTGAAGAAGTTTCGTGATCATACTATTGTAATAGGGGGAGACTTCAATCTACCAGGTATAGAATGGGATAGTCACACAATCAGAACTGGAGCCAGGGACAGAGACTCTTGTGACATTATCCTGACTGCCTTGTCCGAGAATTACTTCGAGCAGATAGTTAGAGAACCAACTCGTGAAGCTAACGTTTTAGACCTCATAGCAACAAATAGACCGGAACTTTTCGACTCCGTGAATGTAGAAGAGGGTATCAGTGATCATAAGTCAGTGGTTGCATCAATGACTACAAGTGTAATAAGAAATGCCAAGAAAGGAAGGAAAATATATTTGCTTAACAAGAGTGATAGGGCACAAATCGCAGAATATCTGAGTGACCACCATCAAACGTTCATTTCTGAGGAAGAGGATGTGGAACAAAAATGGAAAAAATTCAGAAACATCGTCCAGTACGCCTTAGATAAGTTCGTACCGACTAAGGTCCAAAGCGAGGGGAAAGATCCACCGTGGTATAACAATCATGTACGAAAGGTACTACGGAAACAAAGAAAGCTTCATCATAGGTTTAAGAGTAGTCGAATCATAGCTGATAAGGAAAAGCTGAACGAAGCGAAAAAGAGCGTAAAGAGAGCAATGAGAGAAGCATTCAACGAATTCGAACGTAAAACATTGGCAAACAATCTAAACAAGAACCCTAAAAAGTTTTGGTCATATGTAAAATCGGTAAGCGGATCTAAATCCCCTATTCAGTCACTCGTTGACCACGATGGAACCGAAACAGAGGACGACCGAAGAAAGGCAGAAATACTGAATTCAGTGTTCCGAAACTGTTTCACTGCGGAAAATCGTAACACGGTCCCTGACTTCAGCCGTCGCACGGACGCCAAAATGGAAAATATTGAAATAAACGATATCGGAATTGAAAAACAACTGCTATCACTTAGTAGCGGAAAAGCATCCGGACCAGACGAGATACCCTTAAGATTCTACAGTGATTATGCTAAAGAACTTGCCCCCTTTCTATCAGCAATTTATCGTAGATCGCTGGAAGAACGTAAAGTACCTAGCGACTGGAAGAAAGCGCAGGTCGTTCCCATTTTCAAGAAGGGTCATAAATCAGATGCGAATAATTATAGGCCTATTTCGCTTACGTCAATCTGTTGTAGAATAATGGAACATGTTTTGTGTTCTCGTATTATGACGTTCTTAGATAATACAAATCTCCTTCATCATAACCAACATGGATTCCGCAAACAGAGATCATGTGAAACTCAGCTCGCCCTATTTGCCCAAGAAATTCACAGTGCCGTAGACACTGGCGAGCAGATTGATGCCGTATTCCTGGACTTCAGGAAGGCATTTGATACGGTTCCGCACTTACGTTTAGTGAAAAAAAATACGAGCTTACGGAATTTCGGACCAGGTTTGTGATTGGATTCAGGATTTCCTAGAAGAAAGAACACAACATGTCATTCTTAACGGTTCAAAATCTGCAGATGTAGAGGTAATTTCGGGAGTACCGCAGGGAAGCGTGATAGGACCTTTATTGTTTACAATATACATAAATGACTTAGTTGACAACATCGGTAGCTCCGTGAGGCTATTTGCAGATGACACGGTTGTCTACAAGAAAGTAGCAACATCAGAAGACTCGTACGTACTCCAGGAGGACCTGCAGAGGATTAATGCATGGTGCGACAGCTGGCAGCTTTCCCTAAACGTAGATAAATGTAATATAATGCGCATACATGGGGGCAGAAATCCATTCCAGTACGATTATGCCATAGGTGGTAAATCATTGGAAGCGGTAACGACCGTAAAATACTTAGGAGTTACTATCCGGAGCGATCTGAAGTGGAATGATCACATAAAACAAATAGTGGGAAAAGCAGGCGCCAGGTTGAGATTCATAGGAAGAATTCTAAGAAAATGTGACTCATCGACGAAAGAAGTAGCTTACAAAACGCTTGTTCGTCCGATTCTTGAGTATTGCTCATCAGTATGGGACCCTTACCAGGTTGGATTAATAGAAGAGATAGACATGATCCAGCGAAAAGCAGCGCGATTCGTCATGGGGACATTTAGTCAGCGCGAGAGCGTTACGGAGATGCTGAACAAGCTCCAGTGGCGGACACTTCAAGAAAGGCGTTACGCAATACGGAGAGGTTTATTATCGAAATTACGAGAGAGCACATTCCGGGAAGAGATGGGCAACATATTACTACCGCCCACATATATCTCGCGTAATGATCACAACGAAAAGATCCGAGAAATTAGAGCAAATACGGAGACTTACAAGCAGTCGTTCTTTCCACGCACAATTCGTGAATGGAACAGGGAAGGGGGGATCAGATAGTGGTACAATAAGTACCCTCCGCCACACACCGTAAGGTGGCTCGCGGAGTATAGATGTAGATGTAGATGTTTCAATAGTATCCATAAACAAGCAGATAAAATAGCAGTACATTAAAATAAGTATCATTGTAAATAATACATAATTACATAACTTTTCCGATCACATACGACAAATTCCCTCTGCATGAAAGAATAGTACACATAGTGTGTGGAGGATCTGTAGCATCATGTCTGTTGACTGTATGGGAAAATATCTTTGTAACTGCTACTGGACGTTCCCCGTTTCCAATGTTTAGTGTGTGAGTGATGTTTAACATGTGTGGGTTTCTACATGACAACAAAAGCGTAAGTGAAACGTGTATGTGTGTGTGTGTGTGTGTGTGTGTGTGTGTGTGTGTGTTTTCTTTTCAAATCTGCCATGAAAAAATCGATCACTAATTACAAAGTTGAACGTGTTTATACAGTGTCGAGAAAAGGCAACAACCTCAAGCGCTGTGTTCAGTGGCACCAGGGTGAATAATGTACTTATTGAGAGGTTTAGTGTTAGTGATTAATTTGTCACGGTCATCGGCGATCAAATGGCGCTTAGAAGGCCAGGCTGTGCACACTCTGTGTTGACTTTGCAGGCAGTAACTGCTGTGAGTTTAGGAGGAGAAAAGTATTAGTAGCATTCATTTCTAGGGTGTAACCATGCTCCACTTGCGAGGACGTACTCCTGTTCAGCCATTTGAAGGAGGTCGTATTGTGGGTCAACGGGAAGCTTAATGGACGAATCGAGAGACTGCTGCCGGCCGCTGTGGCCGAGCTGTTCTAGGCGCTTCAGTCCGGAACCGCGCTGCAGCTACGGTCGCAGGTTCGAATTCTGCCTCGTGCATGGATGTGTGTGATTTCCTTAGGTTAGTTAGGTTTAAGTAGCTCTAACTCTAGCGGACTGATGACCTCAGCAGTTAAGTCCCATAGTGCTCAGAGCCATTTTTTTGTTAATTGCGTTACTATTTTTTACTTTTCTTGTTCATCGCTCGGCCTGTTACAGTTTTTCCTTCACCTAGTTGAACTTAGTTGGTTACATCATTGTTTTTTTGGAGTAATACGTGATACGCACTGCGATGACTTACAATATATTTATTCACCATTCGATCATGGACCATTTTCACAGTGGAAGAATATCTATTGTAGCAACTTCACATGGCATACGCGCTTTTAACCAGAAAAGTATACGGCACTGCTGATGTGAAAACGTAAGAAAACCGATACTTATGTTTTCAAGTGAGCAGTATCGTATACTATAATGCTTAAATAACATATATGCCATGTGAAGCTACTACAATTGGTATTTTTCCATTGTGAAGATGGCCCATGATCGAGACCGATAATGAATAAATGTATTTATCGAATCAGTTACTGCAGAGGAAGGTATCAGTCATCATAAGGCTGTGACAGCATCAATGACGACGGGTCCTACAAGGAATGTAGTATGTTCCAAGTAGCGTTTTAAGGGATGGGAAAGATCCACCATGGTTTAATATCCGTGTTAGAAAATTGGTTTAATATCCGTGTTAGAAAAGAGCTACGTAAACAAAGATTTAACACAATTAAAAACCTAGCTGAGAAACAAAAGCTGAACGAAGCGAAAATGAGCGTAAGGAGAGTAATAAGGGAAGCGTTCAATGATTTTGAAAGTATGACGTTGTCAATCGACCCGAGTAAAAACACTAAGAGATTTAGATCGTATGTACAAGTGGGTCAAAATCATCTATTCATTCTCTCAGCGACCACACCGGCGCCGAAACGTAAGATAACAGAGCGAAGGGCGAAATACTGAAGTCGGTCCTCCGAAGTTGTTTCATCGCTGAAGATCTTAACACTGTCCCTCCTTTCAATCGTCGTCGTACGAACGTCGAAATGGCAGATATTGAGATAACCGATAGCGGAACTGAAAAGTAGCTACAATCGCTTAGTAGCGGAAAGGCTTCAGGACCAGATGAGATACCTATGAGATTCTATAAAGATTATGCGAAAGAACTTGCTCCCCTTCTAGCAGTAATTTATCGTAGATGGCTTGAGCTACGAAAGGTACCTAACGACTGGAAAAAAGCGCAGGTCATTCCCGTTTTAAAGAAAGGCCTTGAGACAAATCAACACAATTAAAGAACTATATCGTTGACGTCAATCTGTTGTAGAATTATGGAACATGTTTTATGTTCAAGAATTATGGCGTTTTTGGAAAATGAACAACTCCTCTATAAAAATCAACATGGATTCCGCAAACAGAGATCCTGCAAAACTCAGCTCGCTCTGTTCCTCCATGATATCCACAGCTAAGCGGACAACGGCGCTCAGTTTGATGCCATGTTCTTTGATGTCAGTAAGGCATTTGACACCGTCCCGCATTGCCGTTTAATGAAAAAAGTACGAGCTTAAGGAGCGTCGAAGCAGACTTGCGACTGGGTTCAAGACTTTCTTGGAGACAGAACTCAACACGTCGCTCTTGGAACAAAATCGACAGGTGTGAAGGTGATATCCGGAGTACCACAGGTAAGTGTGATAGGACCGTTTCACAATATATTTAAATGATCTAGTACCACAGGGAAGTGTGATAGGACCGTTGCTGTTTACAATATACACTCCTGGAAATGGAAAAAAGAACACATTGACACCGGTGTGTCAGACCCACCATACTTGCTCCGCACACTGCGAGAGGGCTGTACAAGCAATGATCACACGCACGGCACAGCGGACACACCAGGAACCGCGGTGTTGGCCGTCGAATGGCGCTATCTGCGCAGCATTTGTGCACCGCCGCCGTCAGTGTCAGCCAGTTTGCCGTGGCATACGGAGCTCCATCGCAGTCTTTAACACTGGTAGCATGCCGCGACAGCGTGGACGTGAACCGTATGTGCAGTTGACGGACTTTGAGCGAGGGCGTATAGTGGGCATGCGGGTGGACGTACCGCCGAATTACTCAACACGTGGGGCGTGAGGTCTCCACAGTACATCGATGTTGTCGCCAGTGGTCGGCGGAAGGTGCACGTGCCCGTCGACCTGGGACCGGACCGCAGCGACGCACGGATGCACGCCAAGACCGTAGGATCCTACGCAGTGCCGTAGGGGACCGCACCGCCACTTCCCAGCAAATTAGGGACACTGTTGCTCCTGGGGTATCGGCGAGGACCATTCGCAACCGTCTCCATGAAGCTGGACTACGGTCCCGCACACCGTTAGGCCGTCTTCCGCTCACGCCCCAACATCGTGCAGCCCGCCTCCAGTGGTGTCGCGACAGGCGTGAATGGAGGGACGAATGGAGACGTGTCGTCTTCAGCGATGAGAGTCGCTTCTGCCTTGGTGCCAATGATGGTCGTATGCGTGTTTGGCGCCGTGCAGGTGAGCGCCACAATCAGGACTGCATACGACCGAGGCACACAGGGTCAACACCCGGCATCATGGTGTGGGGAGCGATCTCCTACACTGGCCGTACACCACTGGTGATCGTCGAGGGGACACTGAATAGTGCACGGTACATCCAAACCGTCATCGAACCCATCGTTCTACCATTCCTAGACCGGCAAGGGAACTTGCTGTTCCAACAGGACAATGCACGTCCGCATGTATCCCGTGCCACCCAACGTGCTCTAGAAGGTGTAAGTCAACTACCCTGGCCAGCAAGATCTCCGGATCTGTCCCCCATTGAGCATGTTTGGGACTGGATGAAGCGTCGTCTCACGCGGTCTGCACGTCCAGCACGAACGCTGGTCCAACTGAGGCGCCAGGTGGAAATGGCATGGCAAGCCATTCCACAGGACTACATCCAGCATCTCTACGATCGTCTCCATGGGAGAATAGCAGCCTGCATTGCTGCGAAAGGTGGATATACACTGTACTAGTGCCGACATTGTGCATGCTCTGTTGCCTGTGTCTATGTGCCTGTGGTTCTGTCAGTGTGATGTATCTGACCCCAGGAATGTGTCAATAAAGTTTCCCCTTCCTGGGACAATGAATTCACGGTGTTCTTATTTCAATTTCCAGGAGTGTATATAAATGATCTAGTAGAAAGCGTCGGATGCTCTTTAAGGCTATTCGCAGATGATGCAGTTGTCTATACCAGAGTAGCAACTCCAGGAGATTGTAAGAATTTGCAGAACGACCTGCAGAGAATTAATGAATGGTGCAGACTCTGGCAGTTGACGCTGAATGTAAATAAATGTAACACACTGCGCATATATACGAAAAGAAATCCACTACTGTACAGCTGCTCTGTTGATGACAAACAGCTGGAGACAGCGTCTGCCGTAAAGTATCTAGGCGTAAGTATCCAGAGCGACCTTAAGTGTAATGACCACATAAAACAGATAGTGGGAAAAGTAAGACACCAGATTCAGGTTCATCGGAAGAGTCTTAAGGAAGTGTAGCTCATCCATGAAAGAAGTGACTTATAAGGCGCTTGTTCGCCCGAATCTTGAGTGCTGTAGCACTGATAGAGGAGACAGAGAAGGTGCAACGAAGAGGCACGTTTCGTCACGGGATCGTGTAGCTGGCGAGAGCGCGTTATGGAGATGCTAAACAAACTCCACTGACAGACGTTGCAAGAGAGGCGTTGTGCATCACGAAGAGATTTACTACTGAAATCTCGGGACAGCACTTTTCAGGAGGAGTCGGTCAACATATTACTTCCCCCTCCCCCCCCCCCCCCACACACACACCTACATACATACATATATCTCACGTGTTCACCACGAGGAGAAAATTCGAGAAATTACAGCTAATACAGAGGCTTACCGACAGTCATTCTTCCCACGCACTATTCGCGAGTGGAACAGGGTTGGAGGGATCAGATAGTGGTACCGAAAGTACCCTCCGCCACCCACCATTAAGTGGCTTGAGGAGTATGTGTAGATTTGGATGTACTGTAAGACAGCACAGTGTGTATCATGCATTTCTCCAAGTACATCGATGCTGTTGACAGTTGCCTAAAAAAAAATTTCCATTGTATTTCTATTCGCAACAGATCTGAAGATGGCAATAGCCGAAATCAGTAATCGTGAGTTGTACAATTTATGTGATCAAGACGGACCTTTACGAATAAAGTGCTGTAAAATGATCGCGGACTCATTTACAGACTTTATGACCACAATTCATACCTTCGCGTTCGTGTGCATACTTGAATAAACGCCTGCGTTGACGTCAGAGGAGAGGCTTTGGGGTGGGGCGGGGGGTGGGGATACACTGTGTATTGGTGCGACTGTTTGGGCACCCTTTACTACGACATTCTTGTGTATCACTTGGCCATTTTCAGGTACGTTCTTTGCGTATTAAGGAATTAATACTTTTTTTTTTACATGTAAGGTGCTTCATTATTCTTTTGCCTATACTGTAACATACACTGGCGGAAAAAAACAACGCAGCACCCTCACCCCAAGACAAGGTCTTTTTATTTACAAGTGAAATGATGAACTACCTGTCATTTCACTTATAAATAAAAAGACCTTGTCTTGGGGTGAGGGTGCTGCGTTGTTTCTTTTTCCGTCAGTGTATGTTACAGTATAGGCAAAAGAATAATGAAGCACCTTACATGTCAAATAAAAAAAAAATACGTATTAATTCCTTAATACGCAAAGAACGCACCTGAAAATGGTCATCATTTCCCGAAAAGCGTCGTGCAGGAGACAAATAAAACAGAATTGTGACTGGCACCAGAAAATGTTAATTAAGAAAAAGGTCAGCGTGTTTATAGTCCCAGACTTTCACCGACCGTTTCTAATGGCCAAAATAAATTGTAATCGGTGTTGGGTCCCACGGAGATTTCTGGCCTTCGGGGACCGTACACCTGTGGTGTCTGGCCGTCTTTTCTTTCTCCTGACAGCCAGCAGTGAGTCGGCTTTTAGGCGTGGCTCTGTGTGCATCCCTAGGTATCAGCTGAGGCAGCCAGCACAGGGGGAGCTGCAGCCGTCCGGTACTTTTCCACTGCGGCCTCCTTCCCTTCCCATCCCCACCCCTTCCGCTCCCCTCGAACCCTCCTCCCTTGCGCCGTGCCGCACCGCTCCAGGAACAGCAGGAGGAGGAGGAGGAGGAAAAAAAGACGAGCGCAACGCGCTCGCCGACGGACGGACGATTCCTTGAAGCAACATACTTTTTACCTCGGCGGACAGCGGGTTGAGAAGCGGTGGCGGTGCGAAGGCGGGGCGATCGACGAGAAGAAGACAGACGGTGATACAAAAAAGGCGGGGGGGGGGGGGGGGAGGGGAGGATAGAGGAGCGAGGCGGAACAGAGACGGAGAAAAGTAAGTTGACTGCGAATGAGGAGGACGACGAGACAGGGAGTAACTGCGAGTCTTTCATCCGGCGGACAAAGGAGTCCCCGAGAACGGGGAAGAGGCGGAAAAAGAGACAATATATTTGATTACGGACACAGTCGGGCGAGAAGAATATTCCCCCTGCGCCCTCCCGCAGCGCGCCGCGTTCTTGCAACAAGAGAAGTCGCCCGCGGAGACGAAATAAGCGCGACTCGCGAAATATATGACGGAAGCGACAGAGCGTAGTGTCGAAAGACAGCCGTAACGAGCAGCAATGGAAGAATGGGGGACTCCCTGGCAGTGAGCACTTATACATAATGTTAGCGCTACGAGGCCGGAGACGGAAGGGAGGGAGGAGAGTACGAAATTGCGTTTGGCAACGGCGGCAAAAGTTACCACCTCATCCACTTCACTTGCACATCGCCTGGCATAAAGAAAACGGAACTTGACGTAGTAAGGAGATAAAGAGTATATGCTGGCGACGTGTGTATTTCAAAGCTGTGCTGTTAGTGTACGGTAGCTGGGAGAATCAGTGTGGTTCTGAACATTTGTGATGATATAAAATCGTTTGCTGAGCTGGGAGTTGTACCAAGATCAGTGTGCTACCAGTCTACGGACCTACGGGAAACTTCAGCTTGTTACTCGTTTTCCTCCTTATCCTCCAATCAGCTACTAGACTGCTGGAGTAACGCTTCTGGTAGAAATGAGGCAGCGAACTAAGCTCGCTTCGCCTAATAGTCATGAATATCGATTCGTGTTCTTGTCTGGAATGCTTGTCATAGGGGTACTTCGCAGCCTATTTTCCGCTAAAGTGTAGAAAAATGCAGTGGGAAAAAAAAACTTAAGTTCGTTTTATTATTTATGCAGCCACATCTCCTTCTGCCCTCCTTTGTTGAGACGGCAAAACGCCTTTCAACTTCCGTAATAATAGACACATAGCAGTATATTCATGAAGCACGTATCACGGCCGCCTTCACCGAAAACAAGCGAAAACATATGATATAATAAAATTGCAGATTGAATGGGCAGCGACTTTACAATGCTGACAGAATGAGTACCCGAACAGTTTTCAGTTTTCAAAAAATGGTTCAAATGGCTCTAAGATCTATGGGACTTAACATCTGAGGTCATGAGTCCCCTAGACTTAGAACTACTTAAACCTAACTAACCTAAGGACAGCAGACACATCCATGCCCGAGGCAGGATTCGAACCTGCGACCGTAGCAGCAGCGCGGTTCCAGACTGAAGCGCCTAGAACCGCTCGACCACACCGGCCGGCTTTTCACTTTTATTTTGTCACATCACTAAAGAATCTTCGATAAATCTAATTCGAATCACATAGCAAACTTTTTGGAATGTGAGGCCAATAACATAAGTTGCACTATGTGTCAACACAGTGCATACCTCTAGTCGCTAGAAGAAACTTGAATAGAATATAAAGAGGCTCTCATTTGAAGCATTATTCAGGATGCGTACATGACCAAGAGCACCATAGAAGTGAAACAGTTGGTAAGAATCTGTACCGAAACGATGAGGAGGATAAACGGTGTAAGGGACAATCTGAGCAGTCCTCTTAGGTTGTTTGCAGATGATGCTGTCGTTTACCGTCATATAAAGCCATCAAATGATCAAAACGAATTGCAAAGTGATTTAGATAAGATGTCTGTATGGTGCAAAAAAATGCAATTGACTCCAAATCATGAAAAGTGTGAACTCACCTACACGAGCATAAAAAGAATCCGCTAAATTTCAGTTACGCGATAAATCACACAAATCTAAAGGCTGTAAATTCAGTTAAATACTTAGGGATTACAGTTATGAATAACTTAAATTTGAACGATCACGTAGATAATGTTCTGAGGAAAGCAAACCAAGGACTGAGATTTATTGGCAGAACACTTAAAAAATGTAACAGATCTACAAAAGATACTGGTTACACTACGCTTGGCAGGTAGGACTGACGGAGGATATAAAAAATTTCAAAGAAGGGCACCTCGTTTTGTATTATCACCAAATACGGAAGAGAGTGTCAAGGATATGATACATGAATTGGGGTGGCAGAGTAAAATAAAGGTGTTTTTCTCTGTGCCAGGACCTTTTCATGCATCCTTCTCCTCAGAGTATGAAAGTATTTTGTTGGCGCCCATCTACATTGGGAGAAATGATTATCATAATAAAATAAGAGGAATCAGAGCTCGCACGGAAAGGTTACGTGTTCGTTTTTCCCGCGCGCCGCTCGAAAGTGGAACGGTAGAGAAGTAACTTAAAGGTGGTTCGATGAACCCTCTGCCAGGCACTAATTGTGAATTGCAGAGTAATCATGTCTATGTGCATGTTGATCATGTTAGAAAAGGTAGGAGACTTGAAGAATTGAATTTCTGGAATCAAGGCTTAGTAAGGGAATTGGTTACGTCAGCAGAGACCCCCGTCCAATAGTCACATTAGCGATCCTTATAAATTGAAGCGACTTGGTAAGTAAGCTGCTGTTCGTCAGCTTCAAATGTTGGGATATTAATACACAGCGTGGTAAGGAAACGACTGCCACACATATATACGTATATCCAATGAATTACGCCCTCTTCTTTCTGAATCGCGAACAATAGACTGGAATTCACGAGCTGTTAGCGATGTGCGGTGCGCCAGACAATCCGCGCGACTTAAAGCACCACCGATTAGCGACGAAACGCTTATCGATGGATCTTGATAATTATCGGCACAATTAAACTTACAAAACAATTTCAATAAATTTCTCCTTCAATTTCACCCGGCGACAAGGTTAAAATTACCACTATGCAACCTATAGCAACCTATCTGCATTCAAAATAATCCGAACATAGAATTGGAGAATGTGCACCGTTAACTAGCTCTTTGTTGCAACTTCAGCAGGAATCTCCACAAAAGCAAAGCAGGGTAGCAATTCAAAGCTACCTAGGTTGAGTGTCGCAATAGAAATAAAAGACTCCAAGTTTCCATGTGAAACAAATGACATTCACTAGCTTTAACTCAACATCGAGAAGTCCGCCTGTTTCATCAAACTCCACCTCTAGCTGGCTAATAGCTTCACGACGACCTAATACAAGATCCGTACCTACCAACAACAAGCGCACTTACGAAGTAGCAATCAATTCATGTATGTCGAAACCAGGAAAACTGATAAGGTCCACCGCTGCGCAACAAAACTCTTCTGAGAACTCTTGTAAGCTTTTTTCAACCTGC
Source organism: Schistocerca serialis cubense (assembly GCF_023864345.2). Classification (NCBI taxonomy): domain Eukaryota; kingdom Metazoa; phylum Arthropoda; class Insecta; order Orthoptera; family Acrididae; genus Schistocerca; species Schistocerca serialis. The sequence continues at coordinate 380,722,549 of NC_064638.1, read as the reverse complement.
AGAATACTTTTGTTTCTCACTATAGATCACTAGGTTCCGGCATGAGAAACCAGTAACACTGTTGAACAAAATCTTCCCCCACACTCACCACGGAGGACCCACATTTCACCTCCTGCAGCCAGCGGAAATCTGCTGACCAGCTCCCAGATTCCTAGAGCTCCGAGGCACCCCAGAAAATATTTAACCGTTAAGGCCTTTCAAACAATCAAAGCTGAGGCGAAACATGATTGCTTTTTGACTCAAATGCAGGCACGTGATCAGTTACCAACTTTCCGTCCTAACAGCACTTCCCTGGAATTGCATCTCGTACCAGAAATTCTTGCAACATTATTCCCAACTTAAATGATGCTGGAAAATTACTTGACGTCATGGGTATGATTCCAATCCTTAAACTAGTCTACCAGACGTGAGTCATAATATTCACTAAGCACTGGCCGGCCAGTGTGGTCGAGCGGTTCTAGGCGTTTCAGTCTGGAACCGCGCGACCGCTACAGTCGCAGGTTCGAATCCTGCCTTGGGCATGGATGTGTATGATGTTCTTAGGTTAGTTAGGTTTAACTAGTTCTAAGTTCTAAGGGACTGATGACCTCAGATGTTAAGTCCCATACTGCTCACAGACATTTGAACTAAGCACTGTGAGACCATTTTAAGCGAATTAGCGGAAACCAAGGTATTAGGTCTAGCCTTGAAGCAAACACCTCCAGCCTAGACAACCCATGGAAACTCTGCATATATATAACATCTCCTCCGAACACTTGCCTCTGTCGGACCCGGAAACGATACATAGATGAGCCAAAAGATTATGTCCAATTATACTATTACATATAAGGGGTGTCTGTTCTGTCGGACATGTTTATAATTTTATGGATGCGACGGCTGTTTGATGAAAAGTTTGACTGCAGGTGCACAACCAAAGTCCGAATTCCTAACAGAATCTGAAATTTGCGAATAGGGGAGGGGGAGGGGGAGAGTTTAATGGGCGGGGGTCGTTGCGATGCAGCATGCGAGAAGCTGTGGAATTTGTGTCTGACGGGAAGCGTGTCCGGATGGCCTAGGCGGTTAAGGCAACAGTTCCAGAGAAGCTGAGCATTCGGGTTTGAGTCTCAGTACGGCACAAATTTTCAGCTCTCGGCGTTGCGTTGCCGCAATGTGCGGCTGGAAGTCGTTATTTCTTTCCGCTCTCTTTCAGATCCTGTTTCATTTCCATTCCTTTCATCCCAATTATTCCTGGGTTACGATCACTGTCCAACGCGAGACTAAATGCCGCCTGGTGGCGTTACAGGCACGTGAGGCAAGCATGTAAGAGGTCTAGAGACGAATTGGGAATGTTTCTATAGATAAGAAGGGCCACAAATGGGAAAATCCACGGACATAAACGACTTTGCTAAAGCACAGAGTCATATGACCCGGTGCCTGAAAACGAGAATCGCGGAAATGGCGAAGCTGGTCATCTGTTCGCGTCCTACTATCGTGAGAGTCTATGGAAAGTAGTTTAAGGAAGATGAAACCACGAGAAGACGACAACGTTTTGGACGTGCACGCCTCATCACAGAACATGGACGTCGAAGGCTCGACCGTTGTATGGAGCAGGGTAGGGAGCGACCTGCAGCAGATCTGACAACGTAGTACAATGCTATTGCAGGCACAAATGCTTCGAATCACACCGTTCAACACAAACCATTCAACACGGGGTTCCGCAGCAGACGATCCCTGCGTGTTCCTATGTTAAGCTAACACCATCGTCACTTTGGTCTGCACCCTCGATCAATGGAAACGTGCCACTTTGCTGAATGAACTACATTTTTTGTTACACCAGGTGGATGGTGCGCCACTGAGCCGTGGGGACGGTATTATGATATGGGGGTCTTTGATATGTGCTGCTGTGGGAAATGTGGTAGCAATAGAAGACATTATGACAACAGTGGTCTACGTTAACATTTCTGAAGACGACCTGCATCCCCTCAGACTGATTGTCTTCCTCGACGGAGATGGTTGTTTTGTTGGTTGGTTGATTTGGGGGAGGGGAACTAACAGCTGTTCCATCAGATTAGGGAGGGATGGGGAAGGAAGTCGACCGTGCCTTTTTAAAGGAGCCATCCCGGCATTCGCCTGAAGCGATTTAGGGAAATCATGGAAAACCTGAATCAGGATGGCCGGACGCGGGTTTGAACCGTCATCCTCCCGAAGGCGAGTCCAACATGCTAATCGTTGCGCCACCTCGCTCGCTCGCTAGCAGCAAGACAACTGTCCCTGTGACACAAGGTCAGAATCGTTCTACAGTGGACTGACGAGCATGGTAGCGAAAACACGTTGATGTCTTGGAGTCCAGATTTCTCTGATCTGAACCCAAAGAAAGACATCTGAGACGCTGTCAGACGCCAGCTCGGCGCACACTAAGCACCGACCCCTAATTTACGAACTGCATGACTTGTGCTTAGAACTCCACGTACTTCTAGTGATCTAGCAAGGTCTCATCAAATCCATGTCACCCAGAATCAACACCAAATTGCGTTCCAAAGATGGGGCAATAGTATATTAATCAAGGTGTCATTTTTTAGCTCATCAGCGTATGCTACAGCTCGTTAACACGAGGGAAGAAAAACAGTAAACATTAGTACTGAAGTCATAGTACCAATTGAAGATCTTTTTGTGGTTAGGGTAGTCGGAAACAGTTCCTGCTTGATCAGGAAAGGAAATAAACATAGGAGAAACCGTGTTTGCAGTGCCTTTAGTGAGCTAAATATAGTTTTCCAAACTACGCTTGTGGCCTCTCTCAAAAGGAAGCTTATAGTCAGTGTGTACGGCTTTTTTAACTCATGGCAGTGAGACAGGGATCTTTAAAGTGAAAATCGTTAAAAACTTGGTGTTGCTCAACGAGAAATGCAGAGACATATACTGGGATTTGAGCTATCTACTTGTATGGTAGATGGACCAACCAAGTTCCTTGCTGGAGTCCGTGCGGTAGGAAACGTCTGGAACGCCGAGTTAATAACAGGTAGATAGATGATACCAGGAAACACTCGGAAGTAACGTTGATGGGCACAGGTGAAAACCCAAATTGCTGGAAAAGTTTAGAGGTTGTCTTTATCTAGCTGTGGATGTTAGACGTCTCACTCCTTCATTAGGTTTTTTTGTGTCTCTTCTAGCAACTCGCAACATATACACTACGTGATCAAAAGTATCTGGACACCCCCCAAAACATAGGTTTTTGATATTAGGTGCATTGTGCTGCCACCTACTGCCAGGTACTCCATACTGCGACCTCAGTAGTCATTAGACATCGTGAGAGAGCAGAATGAGGCGCTCTGCGGAACTCGCTAACTTGGAACGTGCTCAGGTGATTGGGTCTCACTAGCGTGACACGCCTGTAAGCGAGATTTCCACACTCCTAAACATCCCTAGGTCCACTGTTTCTGATCTGATAGTGAAGTGGAAACGTGAAGGGACACGTACGGCACAAAAGCGTACAGGCCGACCTTGTCTGTTGACTGACAAGAGACCGCCGACAGTTGAAGAGGATCGTAATGCGTAATAGACAGACAGCTATCCAGACAATCACACAGGAATTCCATACTTCACCAGGATCCACTGCAAGTACTGTGACAGTTACGCGGGAGGTGAGAACTTGGATTTCATGGTCGAGCGGCTGCTCATAAGCCACACATCACGCCGGAAAATGCCAAACGACGCCTCGCTTGGTGTAAGAAGCGTGAACAATGGACGATTGAACAGTGGAAAAGACGTTGTGTGGAGTGACGAATCACGGTTCACAATGTGGCGATCCGATGGCAGCGTGTGGGTATGGCGAATGTCCGGTGAACGTCATTTGCCGGCGTGTGAGGTGCCAACAGTGAAATTCGGAGGCGATGGTGTTATGGTGTGGTCGTGTTTTTCATTGAGGGGGCTTGCACCCCTTATTGTTTTGTGTGGCACTACCACAGCACAGCCCTACATTGATGTTTTAAGCACCTTCTTGCTTCCCACTGTTGAAGAGCAGTTCAGGGATGGCGACAGCATCTTTCAACTCGATCGAGCACCTCTTCATAATGCACGGCCTGTGGCGGAGTGGTTACACGACAACAACATCCCTGTAACGGACTGGCTTGCGCAGAGTCCTGACCTGAATCCTATGGAACACGTTTGGGATGTTTTGGAACGGCGACTTCGTGCCAGGTTTCTCTGACCGACATCGATACCTCTCCTCAGTGCAGCACTCCCTGAAGAATGGGCTGCCATTCCCCAAGAAACCTTCCAGCACCTGACTGAATTTATGCCTGCGAGAGTGGAAGCTGTGACCAAGGCTAAGGGTGGGCCAACACCATAATGAATTCCAGAATTACCGATGGGTCCGGATACTTTTGATCACATAGTGTATCTCTCCATTTTTCGCTGAGCAACACAAAGTCTTTCACGATTTTTGTGTTGAAAGTCCACGTCTCACTACCGTAAGTTAAAACTGCCATTGCACACTAAGTTTCCTGTAGAGACAGGCCAGAACTTCGCTTTGGAAAACCCTGTTTAGCTTACTGAAGGCACTGCAAGACATGTTTTCCTGCAGTTACAGTTGTGCTACGGTATGGACAGCAAGTGCTCGATACTGTGAGAATGGAATTGCGCGGCAACTGAAAACGTACTCTACAACTGAAGTGTGCGTAACGGTACAGTTCTTGTAGGCAAAACGCCTAAATTCCACACAGATTCACCATGAAATTTTGGCAGTATACACATCAAACGTAATGTCGCGTCCAGCTTTAGTGAAATGGTATCAACGATTTGATCAAGGCCACACAGTCGGCGGTGATGCTGATCGGGAAGGAAGACCATCAATATCGATAGCAGACGATAGTGTCCACGATTGAGGAACCGATTCGCAGCTATTGCAAAGTGACTATCGCTTACACTGTTCAGCAGATGCGCACCTCAATTGGCGGTGCACAATTCCGCTGTCCGAGATGAAATCGTTCAAATGGCTCTGAGCACTATGGGTCTTAGCTGCTGAGGTCATCAGTCCCCTATAACTTAGAACTACTTAAACCTAACTCCATTCCCGAGGCAGGATTCGAACCTGCGACCGTAGCGGTCGCGAGGTTCCAGACTGTAGCGCCTAGAACCGCTCGGCCACCCCGGCCGGCCTGTCCGAGATCGTCTGCAGCACGTGAAATTGTGCTCACACTGCATTCCGGGATCACCATCACCTGGACGCGCAAGGTGTACGGCGTCTCTGCACTTCTTGAACATTCCTGCGCGGAACTCAATGATTTCCTAAGCCTCGTCATTACGGGCGATGAGACATGGGTCCATTATTTCACACCTTCAACAAAGGGAGCGTCTATGGAAAGGAGACACACACCCTCGCCTCCGCGGAAGAAGTGAGAAATTGCGACCTGTCGTGGCCACTGTTCCCTTCGATTGTGAAGAAGTTGTGTGCACAGAGTCTATAGCGAAGGGCGCAACCATCAATGCTAATTTGTACTGTGCAATACCCGGCAATACAACACCGGGCATCGCCACAAAGTACAAGATACGTGGAAGATTGTGCAAAGGCATCATTCACAATGCAAACTTAGCTTCACCGTTTTCTGTGTGATGTTTGGAAGCATCCACCAAGCAACCCAGATCTTGCACGAAGCGATTTCCATCTTTTCGGCGAGCTAAAAACATCTGGGAGGGAAGAGATTTTCCGACAGCGAGGAAGCTCGCAGAGCGGTTGTCGAACGGCTCCATCACCAAGGAGAGTATTTCTATTGTCAAGAAACTGAACGATTGGTCGAATGTTCCGATCGTTCCTTACAGACACTTGGTGACTCTGTTGAAAAATAACGTATATCTGTTGTCACCTTGAAGTGTAGTTCAGCAATCAATAAACATTACTTAGCCTGCAGTTGTAATGTGTAACTTAATTTTACATGCCTCTTGTAGGACAGAAAATTGATTTGTTTTATTTCCACTTTCCTTCACAGAAAGGAAACGAGAATTACTTTGATGCAGTTGCTGCATTGACTGAGAGTGCCGTGATAAGCGTATTGCTCTCGTTCAAGTACAGAGCTAAACTAAAGCGAAAACAAGAATCATTTGGGATTACAAAACACTCCTCGGACATCTCCCTCCCCCTGATTCTCTCTCTCTCTCTCTCTCTCTCTCTCTCTCTCTCTCATTCTCTCTTTCTCTCTCACTCTCAGTTTGCAGCGTCACCTGCGCCTGTACACAGAAAGGTTCCTGGGAGAACTATTTTCGACTTCCCGAAGAAAACGTCTAAGAACAACAAAGCCGAGATGCTAGGGCAAGGACAGTAGTTTACACTTTAGCCAGAAGCCGGTTCATACGCTGTCGGGACATATGAGATCGTTTCGCAGAAAGCTAAACGCAGCCACCTCTGGTGTCTTTCAGAAGAGCGCAATGTTTTGACGCGTATCGCAGTCGGGGGATCGCTTTCCTAGACAAAGGAGTCCGCGAACTCTGTCACATGATGTATAAACAACGAAGCACTGGTACCAAGCTTCGAGATTTCCACAGAGATCGACGAGCAGTAGTGGAGGGAAAATGAGCTAACGAGTTCACCAGCGCGCAGAGCAGTTTTCGCGGAGGGGCAAAGCAAATAAATTGTACGTGGCTACTACTGGAATTAACTGGCCACTTGGTTGATTTGGTTAAATATGTACCTTCCGCCGACGTTCGCAGTTCCCCGTACTTCCATAATCTCCTTCCCCTCCATACCCCACATAACTCTCTCTCTCTCTCTCTCTCTCTCTCTCTCTCTCTCTCTCTCTCTCCCTCCCGCACCTGCGCTAAAAAATGCTGCATCCGTCTTTTATCGAGCGCTCTGTTCTACGAATATGTGAAAGCGGCAACCAGAGAAATCTGCACTCATCACTCACACAAAAAGCTGTCAAATTTGTGCTCACTGTTCCTGGCAACTAGCTGTACACCACGTCAAGGCCTACCTCCAGCCCGAAAGACGTCGTCCACCAGAAACACTCTTTAGTTCTTGTGAGTCACACTCTGCCTGCACTGCGGAAGCTCTCCACCGACTCCAACAGTCAGTTTCAGTACGACCCTGTAGTTCGATACGGGGATGCACTGTTCCCGATTCCAAGCGTCAGCTGCTGTACGCGCATGCGCATGCTTCCGCTTGAAGAAAGCGTATGTCCTGCAAATTATGTCTCTCGCTTGCTTATGCGTAATTTATCATTTGCCACACCATCAGCGATGACAACTCGCAACAAATGAAATATAAATTCACTAAACAGCTTGCTACGATCCTGTGTAATGCTCGCATTAGCTACAGCACACACTTCTGAACGCGGATTGGCTGTTGGAGAATGCGTGACGTAGATGCGCAGAACAAGCTCAAACACGACCGCCATCGTCCATGACTCCAACTATAACTTTCGTAGAGCTCATGTCGTACGCACTGCGTGTTTGTGTCTGTTCCATTGTCTCATTTCTTAACGTAATTCTATCGGCATTGGCAGATTTCATTCCGTTCAGCTGATCTCCCAAGTACTTCGCCATCTATGACAGACAGGGGAGGAAGTTAAGTGTTTAACGTTTCTCTGACGGACTTAAAGTGTTACCGACAAATCAAAGAGCTTTTATGTCTTGTCCCTGAACTTTAATACCCTTTTGTCATAGTACCGTAACGTCTCAAAATAACCTGTACTTAAAGTTCTGTACAACACTGTCAATTCTTTTTCGCTGTAAACTTTGTCGTGTACACTTAAGCGGGGCTTCATAGTTCGCGTCGCATGTTCGACACATTGGCCCATAAGTGTAGGCATTGGTGCGTGTTACAAGTTGATTCTTGCAAATGAGAAAACAACATCCAGCCACTGTTCATAACGCTATTTATTCACACAAGTTTCTCCGTTACCGGTTTGAAACGGACAGATTAATCTTAAGACGGATGTTCACGTTTGGATTACATTTGTCGTTGTTCACATTAGTTCTCGGATCCTTTTTCCCCTCTTGTGACGAAAGCTCCTTGGGTCGTCGGAATCCCCGTGTCATTATGTTGGATTACTGGCCGCTTGTGTTCACGAAATAGTAAAAAAATACGAGAGACTTTCAATAGTGGACGAGACAAACTGGTATAGAACAAAACTGTGTATTTTTTTACGAAAGGAGACTTACTATATCTCGACACGATCCCCACCAATATTAATACACTTATCCCAACGATGAACTCGTTTTTGTAATTATGCAGAGGAGTCTCTGTCTTGTTGTTTGAGCCGATTTTGGTTGGTTGTTTTGGGGAAGGAGACCAGACAGCGAGGTCATCGGTCTCATCGGGTTGGAGGAGAATGGGGAAGGAAGTCGGCCGTGCCCGTAGAAAGAAACCATCCCGGCATTTGCCTGGAGCGATTTAGGGAAATCACGGAAAACCTAAATCAGGATGGCCGGACGCGGGATTGAACCGTCGTCCTCCCGAATGCGAGTCCAGTGTCTAACCACTGCGCCACCTCGCTCGGTGAGCCGCTTTTCCACGAATTCTTTGGCATTCTCGTTGTTGCTGAACTTTTTTTTCCACGTAATGCCTGCTTGAGTGGACCAAACAAATGAAAAGCCGCTGGAGCCAATTCGGGATGTAGGCGTGATGAGAAAATATCTCCCAGTCTATTTTTTCAGGGGTTTCTCGGGTCAGCTGGGCGTTGTGAGGAGCGAGCATTGTCGTGTAGCAATATGTCTTTTCTGTGAGATTAGCGACCATTTTCTCTCAGTGTTGGCTTTACTTTCATCATCATCTGAGTAATAGGCACTGTTTTCTGTACGCTGATCTTCAACGTAATCACAAAATACGATACAATGAGTATCCCAAAAGAGGTCATTTTTAAATTGCTCTATCAACTTTTAAAAATTTCTGCTGTCCAAATAACTTTCACCGCGCTGTCAAATCATTCGAGAAAGGATTTTAGCTGGTTTTTCACCTTAAGAGAGCAAAATCCGATTTCTGAACGTTGTTCAATTAATGTGGGAACTGCAAGCGGACACACCATCACTAAATACAATGTTGTGGTTACCACCAAAACAATTTTTTTACGTCAGCTGTTGTCACAGTCCTAATCTATAGATAAACATCTTAAAAGGGACCGTTAGCAAATCTTAAGTAAAAATGTCTGTTAGATTTCGGTTTTGACAGCACTTGGTCGCAACGGTCAAGATTAGGCATTTTGCGTATGATAAATGTATTAAAAGCGCATAACTATGGTTCATTCTGACCGTGTATTAATTCCGTAAATATTAGCAGTTGCATTTTACTGCAATGAATTCACCTATTTCGACAACCTTCTGACAAATGATCAGAGTATTGAGTATCGTATTCAGATGTTTAATGTTTTTTATGTTATGCTTTCTGACTTGTTCCACACGCACGAGAATCTTATCATTTTTGGGTCTATGAAACGAAAACTGAATCTAATCTAATCTAAGTTAATCTTTGACGCCAATCAGAACTCATGAAAGCACAAAACTCCTCCTACAAAATGTTTCACTTTTACATCAATTTGTCTCCCTAATTATTTAATGTCTTTCGTAAATAAAACACTTTACTGACATACAACCCCCCCCCCCTCCCCCCCCCCCCCCTGGACACTAGATTAGTTTTTACCATATGGTAGGCGTATGGTTGCTATACGCTAAGTGCATATTTGCATATCAATATCGCGCTCTACATATTTTTCGCTATTTAGTGAATACAAGCGGTCAGTAGCCTAACATGACGGCACCTATACTGCAACGAACTTTCGCCACAGTGCGTCTTGTGACGGTCCGCGCGGCTCTCCCCGTCGGGGATTCGAGTCCTCCCTCGGGCATGAGTGTGTGTGTCGTCCTTAGCGTAAGTTAGTTTAAATTAGATTAAGTACTGCGTAAGCTTAGGGACCGATGTAGGGACCGTGAGACCGCATGTGCAGCGCCATCTGCTTCCTGCAAAGGCTGACGACGAATGTCAGCACACAGTAACCCAAGTTCCATACTTCGATATCTGTTAACAAACCCGTAAACATATCGAGTTATGTGCCTACGAACTACGATATGCGGACAGCATTGGTTTTCTGCTGTCATTTGAAGAAAACTGCTACAGAATCGCATCGAATGATTGTCGAAGCTTTCTTTTGGGAGAACACAGCGGATCGAGTGGTTCAACAAATTCAAAAATGGTGATTTTGACGTGAGGAACGACGAGCGCGGGAAACCACCGAAAAAGTTCGAAGACAACGAATTGCAGGCCGCATTGGATGAAGATGATACTCAAACTCAACGGGAACAGTTGAAAGTAACGCAGGAAGCCGTTTCTCTTTGGTTGAAAGCTATGGGGAAAGTGGAGAATGTGGGAAAATGGGTTCCGCACAAACTGAATGCAGCAAATCGAAAGACCACTTGTGAAATGCTACTCACCAGGTACAAAAGAGAGTCGTTCCTCCATCGAATAGTGACAGGTGATGAAAAGTGGATACATTCTGCGAATCTTAAGTGCCGTAAATCACGGGTGTATCCAGGCAAACCATCGACATCCACTGCAAGACCAAATCGCTTTGGAAAGAAGACAATGCTCTGTGTTTGGTGGGATCAAAAGGGTGTCATCTGCTAAAACCTGCTGAAACCGTTAACATTGATCGCTACCAACAGCAAATGATCGATTTAAATCGAGCATTACGCGAAAACCGACCGGAAAACGGCAATACAAAGTCATATTGCTCCGTGATAACCCCCCACCACACACAGCAAAACTGGGCAGGAAAACGATCGAGGTGCTCAGTTGGGCAGAAGTGGGGCATACGGCTTATTCTCCAGGCTTGGCTCCACCCGAGTCTCATCCATTTGCATCACTTGGATACGCTCTCGCTGAACAACGCTTCAATTCGTGTAAAACTGTACGAAAATGGATCGCTGACTGCTTCAATTCATAAGGAGAACTGCTTTTTGTCGTGGCATTCATAGCCTGTCGCAGAGGCGGGAGAAATATACAGGGTGGTCCATTGATAGTGACCGGGTCAAATATCGCACGAAATAAGTGTCAAACGAAAAAACTACAAAGAACGAATCTCGTCTAGCTTGAAGGAGGAAACCAGATGGCGATATGTTTGGCCCACTAGATGGCGCTGCCATAGGTCAAACGGATATCAACTGCATTTTTAAAAATAGGAACCCCCATTTTTTATTACATATTCGTGTAGTACGTAAACAAATATGAATGTTTTAGTTGGACCACATTTTCGCTTTGTGATAGATGCGCTCTAATAGTCACAAACGTATAAGTACGTGGTATCGCGTAACATTCCGCCAGTACGGACGGTATTTGCTTCGTGATACGTTGCCCGTATTAAAATGGACCGTTTACCAATTGCGTAAAAGGTCGATATCGTGTTGATGTATTGCTATTGTGATCAAGTTGCCCAACGGACGTGTGATATGTATGTTGCTCGGTATCCTGGACGACATCATCCAAGTGTCCGGACCGTTCGCCGGATAGTTACGTTATTTAAGTGTTCAGCCACATGTGAAACGTCAACCACGACCTGCAACAAATGATGTTGCCCAAGTAGGTGTTTTAGCTGCTGTCGCGGCTAATCCGCACATCAGTAGCAGACAAAATGCGCGAGAATCGGGAATCTCAAAAACGTCGGTGTTGAGAATGCTACATCAACATCGATTGCGCCCGTACCATATTTCTATCCACCAGGAATTGCATGGCGACGACTTTGAACGTCGTGTACAGTTCTGCCACTGGGCACAAGAGAAATTACGGGACGATGATAGATTTTTTGCACGCGTTCTATTTAGCGACGAAACGTCATTCACCAACAGCGGTAATGTAAACCGGCATAATATGCACTATTGGGCAATGGAAAATCCACGATGGCTGCGACAAGTGGAACATCAGCGACCTTGCGGGTTAATGTATGGTGCGGCATTATGAGAGGAAGGATAATTGTCCCCCATTTTATCGATGGCAATCTAAATGGTGCAATGTATGCTGATTTCCTACGTAATGTTCTACCGATGTTACTACAAGATGTTTCACTGCATGGCAGAATGGCGATGTACTTCCAACATGATGGATGTCCGGAACATAGCTCGCGTGCGGTTGAAGCAGTACTGAATAGCATATTTCATGACCGGTGGATTGGTCGTCGAAGCACCATACCATGGCCCGCATGTTCACCGGATCTGACGTCCCCAGATTTCTTTCTGTGGGGAAAGTTGAAGGATATTTGCTATCGTGATCCACCGACAACGCCTGACAACATAGGTCAGCGCATTGTCAATGCCTGTGCGAACATTACGGAAGGCGATCTACTCGCTGTTGAGAGGAATGTCGTTACACGTATTGCCAAATGCACTGAGGCTGACGGTCATCATTTTGAGCATTTATTGCATTAATGTGGTATTTACAGGTAATCACGCTGTAACAGCATGCGTTCTCACAAATGATAAGTTCACAAAGGTATATGTATCACATTGGAACAACCGAAATAAAATGTTCAAACGTACCTACGTTCTGTTTTTTAATTTAAAAAACCTACCTGTTACCAACTGTTCGTCTGAAATTGTGAGCCATATGTTTGTGACTATTACAGCGTTATCTATCACAAAGCGAAAACATTCATATTTCTTTACGTACTAAACGAATATGTAATAAAAAATGGGGGTTCCTGTTTAAAAAAACGCAGTTGATATCCGTTTGACCTATGGCAGCGCCATCTAGCGGGCCAACCATAGCGTCATCTGGTTTCCTCCTTCAAGCTAGACAAGTTTCGCTCTTTGTAGTTTTTTCGTTTGACGCTTATTTCGTGAGATATTTGGCCCGATCACGATCAATGGGCCACTCTGTATAAATAGCAATGGAGATTATTTTGAATAAAATACTGTTTATCAGTTTCAAACAACAGAGTGCAATTATTGCAACCAAATTCCGGTTTCGTGCTCCTACAGCTGGTAGCAATGGTGCGTGCGTGCGTGCGTTTTAGCTGCGTGGAGCAGTCAGCTGAGCCGGCCGCACAGCAAGTGGCCAAGTGCACAAGCAGGCAGCAACCTGCCGCCTCCCGCAGGCCCCCACTTATCCCCCAAAGCCCTCCCTCCCACACACCCACAGGCAGGCCGAGGGTCCTAACCGCCAGACGCAATGGTCGTTGACGACCGCTTCCCCCGCCTGCCCAGCAGCTGTGAGAAAAAAAATCTCCAATCCAGGGAGCGCCGAAAACTGTATTCTGCAAGACGTCAACACGCAGCTCTCTTATATCGTCTGCAGGCGAGTTTTCAGCTCTACAAGCACAACAGAAGTTTCTCGCATCCCGAAGGCTACATGTTCCTATCTTGTCGGTCTTCTTTCTGTAAGCTTCTTCTTATCATAGCGTCCTTGATTTTTAGTGCTTTACCTTGTTTCCTTCCTCTTGCATAATTCCTGTACCACTATCTTCTAGAGTACCTTCTTACTCACATGACTGAGGAAAACATGTGGATGATCAATTTAGGAGGATCAGTTTGGGAAAAAGCATTTGACAATAGTTGAATCGGTATGCATGAGACACTATGCCTACTTAATATGTTCCAAAATGCTACCCACAAGAACAGGATTTTCCGCTGCTCATTCGACGGTTTCTAATGGTGATAGGAAAAGTGTTGTCGATAGCCCTTGGTCTACGTAGTTACTAAATTTTTTTCTCATTTTCTTTATCATAAAGAAATTTTATGCAAATTATTAGAGATTTACGAAACTGAATACGGGCGATGCAAAAACACGAACTCGAATTCTTCAGGCGACGATTAAGGATGTCTTATTAGAGGGAGTCAGAGTATGAAGCCACCTGTCGCTAAAGGGTTTTCACATGACGTGTCTTGAGGCGGCAGCTAAATTTGCTCCGCACGGTAACACAGCGTAGAATGTGGCAGCCGTCACCCCTCTGGAGAATAGGCCGCGGCGTCATGCGTATTAATAGGGGAGCGGTCATCTGGGCGCTGGGCGGTTCCCACACACTCGCCACCTCACATCATCGCCCTGGGCGAGGTCCTCCAAGTGCAAAGTTGTCGCAGGTGGCCGAGAAGCCAAGGAAAAGCACCAGTGGCCACCGGAATTAAGTTCTGTATAACGCTGTACTCCAAGTGTCTCTCTTCGTAAACGGTGGTGATGCCAAAGTACACGACTATCCATTAAAATAGCTACAACACGAAGATAAAGTGCTGCAGACGCGAAATTTAGCCGACAGGAAGAAGACGCTGTTATATTCAAATGATTAGCTTTTCAGAGTATTCACACAAGGTTGGCGCCGGTAGCGACACCTACAACGTGCTGACAAGAGGAAAGTTTCCAAGTGATTTCTCATACACAAACAGCAGTTGACCGGCGTTGCCTGGTGAAACGTTGTTGTGATTCCTCGTGTAAGGAGGAGAAATGCGTACCATCACGTTTCCGACTTTGATAAAGGTCCAATTGTAGCCTCTCGCGATTGCGGTTTATCGTATCGCGACATTGCTGCTCGCGTTTGTCGAGATCCAATGACTGTTAGTAGAATATGGAATCGGTGGGTTCAGGAGGGTAATACGGAACGCCGTGCTAGAACCCAACGGCCTCGTATCACTAGCAGTCGAGATGACAGGCATCTTATCCGCATGGCTGTAACGGCTCGTGCAGCCACGTCTCGATCCCTGAGTCAACAGATGGGGACGTTTGCAAGACAACAACCATCTGCACGAACAGTTCAACGACGTTTGCAGCAGCATTGACTATCAGCTCGGAGACCATGGCTGCGGTTACCCTTGACGCTGCATCACAGACAGGAGCCCCTGCGATGATGTAATCAAGGACGAACCTGAGTGCACGAATGGCAAAACGTCAGTTTTTCGGATGAATGCAGGTTCTGGCATCATGTTGGTCGCATCCGTGTTTGGCGACATCGCGGTGAACGCACATTGGAAGCGTGTATTCGTATCGCCGTACTGGCGTATCACCCGGCGTGATGGTATGGGATGCCACTGGTTACACGTCTCGGTCACCTCTTGTTCGCATTGACGGCATTTTGAACAGTGGACGTTACATTTCAGATGTGTTACGACCCGTGGCTCTACCCTTCATTCGATCCCTGCGAAACCCTACATTTCAGCAGGATAATGCACGACCGCTGTACGGGCCTTTCTGGATACAGAAAATGTTCGACTGCTGCCCTGGCCAGCACTTTCTCCAGATCTCTCACCAATTGAAAACGTCTGGTCAATGGTGGCCGAGCAACTGGCTCGTCACAATACGCCAGTCACTACTCTCGATGAACTGTGGTATCGTGTTGAAGCTGCATGGGCAGCTGTACCTGTACACGCCATCCAAGCTCTGTTTGACTCAATGCTCAGGCGTATCAAGGCCGTTATTACGGGCAGAGGTGGTTGTTCTGGGTACTGATTTCTCAGGATCTATGCAGCAAAATTGCGTGAAAATGTAATCACATGTCAATTCTAGTATAATATATTTGTCCAATGAATACTCGTTTATCATCTGCATTTCTTCTTGGTGTAGCAATCTTAATGGCTAGTAGTCTAGAAGCGTTCATAGTGTAACTAAGAGGTGCAGAAAATCTTTCAGGATATACGTAAATCAAGTACATAAATTTGGTAGGAAGTGTATTAAGAACACTTTATTTTCTTTGTGGAGCTCATTTTCCAGAAATTTTCGTAATACATTAATTATAGGAAACAAACAAGAACATAACAAATGACCATACTGCATGAAACTCTTTCTTACGTGAAATGTTTAAACAGCCTTCTTGTTCACGTCTAAGTTGATTTTTCTTTATGAAAGTGATTGCTTTATCAATAAATAAGCTTTTAAAGATTTAGCCTTGAGCGAAAGATAATTTCCTGTTTTTTTTCTTCACTTATACAGGGTGTTCGTAAATTTGTTGTACAGAAGTAGCCTTTAACTGTGAAAACGTTATATAACTCATAGAGATATTTGATCTGCACTGAGTGCAATATTCCTTCTAGTTTTATTCCCACCTAACACTGTTAGTCCCCGACGTTCCCACTAGGTGGTGGCTTGCGAAATTTAGTCCTGGATTGTCTCTGAACTGTAGTAGTGGATTTGGATTCATATAACAGTAAACAAACTGCGCACGCTCTGCACCGTGATACGAGTCCGTCATGACTTTTGGAATAACTCATTCGCATGTGCCACCTAGCGGAACTTCGGAAACTATCAGTGTTAGGCTATAATAAAACTTGTATACTGCATTCACAACTTTATCGAACACTTCTGTAGGTTATTTACCCTTTTCACAAGTGACGGTTTCTTTTGTATACCTAATTTCAACACCCTGTGTATGTTTGAAACATGACTCACCGGCTGAGCAAGTTTTCCTTTCTATGTCTTAACTTTGCACGTTTTCGTAGATATAGCTGTCTATATTCTGCAGTAAACCCGGTCATCTGCAATATTTCTCAGTTTCCTGTTGTAGAAAACCATGTCGCTGTATACGACACGTTCAAGACGGTGGAACAACTCAATGTTTCGTAGAGAGTGATACAGCACATCATGCGAATACAGTTATAAAGGTTTGAGAATTTGGAAACCACAAAAACTGCAGGTGACAAACTGTATGGAAACATCAGCTGTACTACGAGATGATGATCACGAAATGTTAAGCAAAATAATGGGAAACCCACTGAAGATGGCTTAACATCAGCGAAACATATAGGGCGAAGAGTAAGGCAAGAAATTGTGTATTGCCCAAGGTGGAATCTTTCAAACCATATTTATGACTGTGTCTGGTTAAACTGCAATAAATTATTGGAAGTGATAAGAAAAAGGAAAATATTCTTGGCTGGGGCATATACTATGTAGAAATTATCTGCAACAAAAAATTATAAAGCGAAAAGTGGGAGGAATGGTAGGAAGTGAACTGGAATGATGGATGACATTAGGAATGGACGCACGTACAAACAGATGAAGGAAGACGCTGAGTGTCCGCCCGGTTTGAGGCGCCATGTCACGGACTGCGTGGCCCCTCCCACCGGAGGTTGGAGTCCTCCCTGGCGCGCGTGTGTGTGTGTGTGTGTGTGTGTGTGTGTGTGTGTGTGTGTGTGGTTCTTAGCATAAGTTAGTTTAAGTCGTGTGTAGGTCTAGGGACCGATGACCTCAGCAGTTTGGTCCCTTAGGAATTCACACATTTTTGAAGATGCTGAGAACATGACACGGTGGACAGGCTCCAGTTAAAACCTGCCACGAGACCAACACACTAAAGGAGAAAAGAAGACTAGTGATAGTTTTATTCCTCTGTGGATCACTTTCACAAAAATAAAGCCGATGTCGTGATATAACGCCTTACGAACAAGACACAGAGTTCTTACATATAGGCATTTACGTGCATACAGGTCTAGTTTTACAAACGTTGGGACAGGTAGTTGGCAGTGGCCTTATAGCAGCTCGTTAGTACACACAAAAAAGACTTTAAAGTTGCGTGCACTCTTATGAGAACACAGAGATAGTGAGGTCTGAGAATGAAAAATATTATAAAAGAATTTCGGTTAAAAACTGTTGTTTGATTTGAGGGAGTATGTCGACGTTGTGACGTTAACAATACTTCCTCGTCCTACGTTGCTGATTTGCGTCAGAGATTAGGCTGTAAAGTATATGGCACGAGATAGGAATATTATTCATCACAAAATTATCTTAGTGCGTAAAAGAATTACCCTTGTGGGTCCGCTGCAACATCTGAGAGAGCAGTCGAGAAATCCGGACGCACCTTCATTAACTGTGAAAGGTCCTTAATTAAGCTATCGTTTCCCCGATCAAGAAAATATACTGCCTACATATAATCTGTTCTCAACGTTTATTACGACGCAGTAGCACGAGTCCTTATCAAACAGACTGCGTTAGCCACGGAACATATGCCAGACCTCCGATATAGGAGTTGTTAGGCCAAATATTCGCAAGAAAACGTAACTGTTACCGATGTGAGCATAATTTTCTCGCTTCAGGAAAATACTGCGAAAATAATGCAGCAATTAAATCCAGTTGTACCAGCAATTTCCGTAGTTACAAAACAGTGCTCGCGTGGGTGGTTAACTGTACCGACTTGCACTCTAGTTCTATGTTACACTATTGCTGGTGCTCTGTGAAAGATCGGTTTTAAAGAGGTAATGCAGTCTGGCTTTGCATGTCCCGGATTCACTGCTCAGTACGTCATTCCAAGTAGGACCGTCCACTTAGCGTCGGAGTTGTTGAAAAGAGTCTTTGTGCAAGTTTCGAACCCCGGTGACGGGCAGGAAACAGGTAAGCGGAACATTGTTCTATCTAATCAGCACTTAGACAACATTTCATCGACCGAAGTAAAGATTGAGTTGGCTCTGAGTACGTAGCACAACCCGCGAAAAATACAACCCAATTTCGAGTCCACTCCGGCATCCGATTTTAGCTGATCACGCTTGTTTAACATATTGAACATGTAGTTACTTTTCTCTTACTTACACTGTTTGTCTGGACAAATGGAATGTCATCTGAGGTGATGCATGTTCTTCATTTGGAAAAAATAGGTCAACAAAGTGCCCTATCTTACTTAAAAAATAGCGGGCAACGACAGGATACTGTAGAGCTTCAGAGGATGGTTATTATTCTGTTGCCGAGCGGAAGGATTCGTTCGGGTCGCATTTAAGCGACAGTCCACTACATTTTTTCTAGTATAGTATGAGCGTTTGCAGCTTCTCCAATAAACAGTCAACTTCGTCATCGTCTCTGTCAACAACAACAATATCCTTACCATCTTCGGCAGAAAGTTACCAGCTGCTCAGTGTCATAGCAAAGACTTCATTGTGTTTGAAACAGAAGGCAGGCAGGCGATAATAGTGAAATGTTTTCTGCAGATTTGTCAATTTGATTATGTAAGCTTAACTGGTAGAGCGAGGATTAGCGACCGTCCGTCATCTATCATGAAGTTTAATTTTTAAGAACATTTAACGATTTCCACGTAAACAGATTAGTACTGCTTTGTACTGTCAATATTATCTGAAAGATAGTAGACAGTGCGTCCTTAATCCTTCGTTCGTCCTGTGACAGACATATCTTCTAGTGCCGTTATTGGTTTTGGAAGACCAGTAATGAAAAGTGACTCGGGTATCTTATGGAAACCTTCGTCAGAGCATGGTAATAGTTTACCGTGATACTTTCAGGAACTGGGACACTTCTTATAGGTCATTGGTCGAATCGGACAATTTTCTTCGCCGCAAAATTTTTTTCTGTTTCTATGCGTCTCACCACTTCTTTTCAAATCATATCCATGGACGCATAACACAGTGTGTGTACCATATGTATGACTAACGATCACCATCTCTGAAGGCACAGGTGTGCTTTTCCTACTGATTTAGAACACACTCTGATCAAAAAGTGAGGGTAAAGCAAGGCCACAATCTAAAAATGAATCCAATAATACTCTCACCTTGACTTACCATCAGCTAGTGACAGACTTAACCTCCAACCCGCCTGTCCTGTATGATGCAGTTCATGAGGAATGCTTTTGATGTAGTATGCCTGTCTAAAAAAAGAGTTCGCATCGGGTATGATTGTTTGTTTTACGGCGCAAAAATAAAGAAGGTAATAAGCGCCCAATCGTGTATGATGGTTTGCTAGTAACAAGTTCCGCATTTACATCCAACCCAACTGTGAAAAAGGTGCCTCTTTAAGGGAGATGCATCGTATCTAAATGTCTCCTTTCATCTTCTAAGCCTCTCGAACAATGGAACACTGTACACAGCTGTAATCCTAAGTTTGATTACTTCTGGTGTACAACTACGCCCCTGTGATCACATACCGAAGTCGAAGCGCGTTTTTCAACCTCTAGCCACATAAAGGGAACCACAGAGTTTATAAGGACAGGCAATAAATAATTACGAAACTTCGGAGAAGGTGCCTTTCACAGAAACGGCGAAATGCCTCTGAAAAATTAAATAAATACAAGGTGTACAACTTTGGTTCCTCCGTTTGCCGAGAACGATAAGTAGCGGTCGAAAGAAACAGATCGCAGACGTCAGGCAGTTAGCTTGAACCTTGGTCAACATAACCTCATTCAAACAAAATGTCAGTTTACGAGCCTAATTCCCGTCATTTGCGGGAGGTGTTACTGTTTTCTTTCAATATGAAGAAAACAGCGGCTGAGTCTCATCGAATGCTCTCAAGTACGTATGGTAAGGACGCTATTAGTGAAAGAACGAGTCGTGAGTGGTTTCAACGCTTTAAGAACTGTGGTTTGAACGTCGTAGACCGGCATAGTGGTGGAAGAGAGAATGTTTTCGAAGATGCAGAATTTGAGACATTGCTGAGTGAAGACTCGCGACAAACTCAAGAAAAATTGGCACGATTAGTGGGAGTGACCCAGCAAGCCATTTCAAAACGTCTCAAGGTTATGGGCATGATTCAGAAAGAAGGAACTTGCGTCCCGTGTGTGCTGAAACCAAGAGACGTTGGACGGCGTTTGTGTGGAGTTGCTTCAGAGGCAAAAACGGAAGGGATTTCTGCATCGCATTGTGACCGAGGACGAAAAATGCGTTCATTATGATATCCATAGGGATATCCCGGCCATGCTTCCACGTCGACGGCCAAACCGAATATTCACGGCTCCAAGATCATGCTCTGCATTTGGTGGGACCAGCTCGGCGTCGTGTACTATGATGTGTTAAAACCGAGTGAAACAATCACAGGTGCTCGTTATCGAACGAAATTAATGCGTCTGAACACAGCATTAAAAGACAAACGGCCGCATTACAGCGAGAGAACGATAAAGTGATTTTGCAGCACGACAACGCTCGACCCCACGTTGCAAAAGAGATCAAAACGTACTTGGAAACGCTAAAAAATGGTTTAAATGGCTCTGAGCACTATGGGACTTAACTTCTGAGGTCATCAGTCCCCTGGAACTTAGAACTACTTAAACCTAACTAACCTAAGGACATCATACACATCCATGCCCGAGGCAGGATTCGAACCTGCGACCGTAGCGGTCGCGCGGTTCCAGACTGTAGCGCCTAGAACCGCTCGGCCACTCCGGCCGGGAAACGCTAAAATGGGAAGTCATTGCTCCCCCGGACTATCACCTGTTTACATCAATGGCGCATGGCCTGGCTGACCAACACTTCCGATCTCATGAAGAAGTCACAAATTGGATCGATTCGTAGATCGCTTCAAAAGATGAACAATTTTTTCGACGCGGGATTCGTACACTGCCCGAAAGATGGGAGAAAGTAGTGGCCAGCGATGGAAAATACTTTGAATGATACATGTGTAACCAATTCGTTTCATTAAAGCCTCAAATGTTGGGGAAAGAAACGGCGGAAGCAAAGTTGCACACCTTGTATTTTGCAGTAATAAAAAAGCCATGTTATGGGTCATAATGAGACAGGTTGTACATCTCCTGGAAGAAGCGGAAATGTTGGTGTGGAGAAGGATGCTAGAAATAAGCTGGAGAGAGAAAAGGCGAACGAGTGTGCCCTCAAGGAAGAAGAAGAAACAAGGGGTTTGATCACTACCACAGAAGAGAGGGAATCAAAATCCATTATCCACACAATAGGTCACAGTGGATTCTCGTCCACCATATTGGAAGGATAGGTTATAGGAAAGAAAGGTACATGATGACTGCAAAAGAATCATCTGAATTATGAGACGGATGGAATTAAATTCAAACAGTACCCTGACTTGAAAGTCTCAGTAGAGGAGAGAGAAATATGGTTGCAGCAACAAGGCTTAGCTTTTAGAAGCTGCGGAAAATGGCCTTATTGTTCTAATTTTACCATGGAAGAAAAAGTTGGAAAAATATTATGCACGTTTCACGAATTTCGTCATGGGATCACGAACCTTGCACACGAAATTATTCAATATCCCGCTAACAATAATGCGGTTTTCTTTTCTTTTGATTGACCGTTGCATTTCCGAGTACTGTCTGAAAGTGCAGGCGACGACGCTTCATTGCACTTCGGCGCCGGGGAAAAGAGACTTGTTCGCAGGCACTAGAGCATGCTAATCGTCGAGTCTTTTGTTCAGGCCAACTCAAGGCAGGCAGTTAACGTTGCACGTTTGACCTCGTTTCTGCGCTCGTAATTTAAAGATGGACAAAAGCAGCGGCCACGGCGACAGGGTAATTTGCATCGCAGTGCAGCGGCGCATTTGTCAAGCCGAAAGTCATTTCCGTAAGCCAGCGCACCGCTTTCGCGTCTAGTTCGATAGTCGCAACCACATCGCTAGCAGTTCCGTTCTTAGGTTCATTTCTCAAATGGTTCAAATGGCTCTGAGCACTATGGGACTTAACTTCTGAGATCATCAGTCCCCTAGAACTTAGAACTACTTAAACCTAACTAACCTAAGGACATCACACACATCCATGCCCGAAGCAGAATTCGAACCTGCGACCGTAGCGGTCGCGCGGTTCCAGTTACTTATCCTAATGTCGGAAGCGTACAAGTTTCATATTGATTAGCACCCCAGTAAATATATAGTAACGGGTGAAAATGCAACAAATGAGATATTGTAAATTTTCTCCTCATTTTAGACGTGCCCAGAACTTTGCAAAAACTGTCGCAGTAGCTTGGAGAAAATCATTCTCAATGAAACATGCTTTGTCAAACAAAGAACCCCGCTACAAACACTCCGTGTCATATCTCAATTACCTGTAAGTTCCAGCCTCTTACATAGCGTCCGTTATTAATCATTACATATACGGGGCGATTTTGCTACATGAGGACAAACTGAAGGAAACGACGCCTGAGAGAATAAGGAGTAAAATAGGCCAAACAGGCATATGAGCGGAAATGTGTTACAAGGTAGGTACAACCACTTGCTGGAATCGCGAACGATGGCGTTCGGGTTTAGGCTTGTTCTGCGCATGTACGTCACGTATTCGCTGACAGCCAATGGTGCGTTCAGTAGTATTCCGAACACACTGCTGTGAATGTCGTAGCTAATGCGAGCATTAAACGTTATCGTAGCGAGTTATTTAGTGAATTTCGATTTCATTTGTTGCGAGTTGCCATCGCTGATTGTGGTGGAAAGTGATAAATTCTGCAAGCGAGAGGCGTCATTTGCAGGATACGCGCTTTCTTCAGACAGAAACGATGCGCATGCGCCTACCGCAACTGTAGCTTGGAATCATCAACAATGCAATCCCGTCCGTGCCTCGACATGCGCGAACCGCCATCGTTCGTGGGTCGGACTAGAGGAGGTGTGGACCGTATACCAATCAGGAAGAAGAACACTTGGTTTTTACACTACTGGTCATTAAAATTGCTACACCGAGAAGAAATGCACATGATAAACGGATATTCATTGGACAAATACGGTATATTATACTAGAACTGAAATGTGATTATATTTTCACGCAATTTGGTTGCATAGACCCTGAGAAATAAGTATCCAGAACAACCACCTCTGGCCGTAGTAACGGCATTGAGTCGAACAGAGCTCTGATGGCGTGTACAGCTACAGCTGCCCATGCAGCTTCAACACGACACCACAGTTCATCAAGAGTAGTGACTGGGGTGTTGTGACGAGCCAGTTGCTCGGCCACCATTGACCAGACGTTTTCAAATGGTGAGAGATCTGGAGAATGTGCTGGCCAGGGCAGCAGTCGAACATTTTCTGTATCCAGAAAGGCCCGTACAGCGGTCGTGCATTATCGTGCTGAAATGTAGGGTTTCGCAGGGATCGAATGAAGGGTAGAGCCACGGGTCGTAACACATCTGAAATGTAACGTCCACTGTTCAAAGTGCCGTCAATGCGAACAAGAGGTGACCGAGACGTGTAACCAGTGGCATCCCATACCATCACGCCGGGTGATACGCCAGTATGGCGATGACGAATACACGCTTCCAATGTGCGTTCACCGCGATGTCGCCAAACACGGATGCGACCAACATGATACTGTATCCAGAACCTGCATTCATCCGAAAAACTGACGTTTTGCCATTCGTGCACTCAGGTTCGTCCTTGATTACATCATCGCAGGGGCTCCTGTCTGTGATGCAGCGTCAAGGGTAACCGCAGCCATGGTCTCCGAGCTGATAGTCAATGCTGCTGCAAACGTCGTTGAACTGTTCGTGCAGATGGTTGTTGTCTTGCAAACGTCCCCATCTGTTGACACAGGGATCGAGACGTGGCTGCACGATCCGTTACAGCCATGCGGATAAGATGCCTGTCATCTCGACTGCTAGTGATACGAGGCCGTTGGGATCCAGCACGGCGTTCCGTATTACCCTCCTGAGCCCACCGATTCCATATTCTGCTAACTGTCATTGGATCTCGACAAACGCGAGGAGCAATGTCGCAGTACGATAAACCGCAATCGGGATAGGCTACAATTGGACCTTTATCAAAGTCGGAAACGTGATGGTACGCATTTCTCCTCCTTACACGAGGCATCACAACAACGTTTCACCAGGCAACGCCGGTCAACTGCAGTTTGTGTATGAGAAATCGGTTGGAAACTTTCATGTCAGTGCGTTGTAGGTGTCGCCACCGGCGCCAACCTCATGTGAATGCTCCTAAAAGCTAATCATTTGCATATCACGGCATCTTCTTCCTGTCGGTTAAATTTCGCGTCTACAGCACGTCATCTTCGTTGTGTAGCAATTGTAATGGCCAGTAGTGTACATACGGACAGGCAGATGACAACGAAGGGGCGGCAACTTGACTGTACTGGGATAAGTAGGCCTGCCGACAGCAACCGCAGCAATAATCTGTTTGCAAAAATGGTTCGTCCTTTGTGTGCTGCAGGCTCTTTTACTGAACTGGGTAACCACGAAAGGTGTTGGAGCACCAAACGTCGGACACTTCTAGAGTATCACTCAGGGATCAGCGCCAGACAGGTGGCCCACCAGCATGGGGTAAGCTAGACGACCGTGTGGAACATTCTCCACTTACTCTACATCGAGTGCAGTCCTCATTGTCTGCGGTCTCGCCTCCGCGGCGACGCTTTTGTCTCTGTTTCGTGGTACGGACCACAACCGTGCTGAGATTTCTGTCATCCATCTTATTCACATACGGAGCTTCTCTTACGGAGGTTGTATAGTCAACCTCCACAACACACACACGTGGCCCATCGAGAACCCGCGTGGTATGGTGACAGCGAAACATCAGGACCAGCTCAGCCTTAATTTGTGATCAGCGACTAGTAGCGACCGACTCGTGGGACCAACCATCCTTCCACAATCGCCTTACAGGCCAGGCACATCTGCATTTCCTGCTAGAAGACGAGTCTTTGGTGGTACGAAGGGTAATGTGGCTACGACACTATGGTGCTTTAGCTGACTACAGTAGTTCCACGCGGAGGCATCTCGACAACATCTATCCTGGTCGACGGATCGGACAACGTCGCTGGACGTCAACCCTTTTGGTTTCTACTGTTGGGACACCTGATATTAGGAATGGCGGTTATCGCTGGAACAACCGGTTTCCATCTCCAGTTTAACATGACTGTTAAAAACAGTTTAAAATAACAGGGTTCTGATATAAATAATTTTCTGTTTTTTTATTGTTACTGTTTCCAGTAATAAACGTAGGCTTCGAACAAAGACCGAAAAATTATAGTGAGGGAGCAGGGGATCTGGATCGATAGGGGGTAGAGGCTGTAGCAGAAACTGGCCGCATTGCATCCAGCATAGATGACAAAGATGAAGGAGACGGGCGCGGCAATAGTATGAGCATGTCACAAGTTGATGACTTCCCTGCTTCATCATTTTTGGATGGTATCTGTTTTTCACTCTGAAGCAATCACAAAATTAAGAGGTCCATTATTACCCCAAGTTTACAACGTGGCAATAAAATTATAGGAGAAGCAATCAAAATGACCTCCTCTTCCACGGAATATTGTCGATGTTTCCTTCTTATATTATGCCGCAAGGTGGTTGTATCTACTTTTAATCTATTAAAGAGGATGGAAGACTGTACTTCACTGCTACCACACTTTGTACAATACTTCCAAAATAGGGAGGTGTCATTCTGCAATACAACCGATATCCGAGGATAACAGTGGAAAACTGAAGAATGGACCAGGAGGGGGCAAGTCTTGCACGCTCCACGCACACGCGTATCATCAAACAGGTTCCGCAACACGGCAAAGGACAATTATTGTATCAGCAATGTTATACCGATTCTTATGTATTCTTTGCTCGTTGCCAACATCGACACTATAATTAAAATGACACTGATAACTTTCCCCACTTTCTATAATAACCTCATATTTTAACGCAATGGAAATTTTGTGAATTAATGTTATTAGCTATTCAAATGTTTCATTTTAAAAACAAAAATGTTCATACTGCTGCTGTGGCAAATTGATGTGCCTGTTATTTACCCAGTTACTAGTAAAAATGAAAAAAAGTTATTATAACCGAAACCGAACAAAGACCAAAAAACACCAGTTATTCGGGAACAAAATACCGGTATACGTTTTAACCGGTCAGCTTTTACATCCCTACCTGAAGTACCGGGTGGTTATACTTCTCGTATTGAAGACGTTATAACACGGAAACTAACTACTATACGAATACCAATCGTGGTAACAATAAGATCCAGAGTGTGGGGGTGCACGGTGCACGAGTTCCATGTCTCACAGCATGACCGACCAGTTCCAACTATGGCCACCAGGTGTCGTGATCAGTCATAGTGATTCATGGTCTCACGCACCTGACGAGACGCAGCATTTTTAAATATAATTAGAAAATATAATCTATGCTTTCAGATTCAACATACAACAAAACAACAGAAACACATTCATTATGTACTCACATAACGGCACTCCAAACATTTATATACATAAATCTCTACACCACTGTATACACAGATATCTCGTAAAATTATTAGCTTACATCCTCACTATCACTCACCATAACAAAACTACTGATATGCGAACGAAGCAGCGGTTAAACATCTAGTAATTAAAAAATGTGATATGATCCGACTGTAACAGCAGTTTTCTTCTCTTACGAATGACTGTAGCTGTCGAAAGTAAAATTACTTTACCACGTTTCATTTTAGGATATTTAAAATCTGAGAATAATGGGTCCCGAGAATCTCAGCTGGAGAATGTGTATCTCTTTGTAGAGACTGACAGGTACAATATTCTTTTATACCTTTACATTCAGATTTTCCTTCGTAGTACTATTGAAGATACGTAGATAGAATTGCCTAATCGTACTGCATCACCTTCAACGCTCCTTCCTAAAGTATGGGCTGTGTTATAAAAAAACTTTTCCCGTTCTATTGTTTGCTGACTTAACCGAATTAGTACCACAAACTACACAGCTGATAAAAACTCACTGCATTTGCGCTCTAAATTGTCATTTCACAACTATTTGATTATTTTCGTATCATTAGACTCGTTTTGCCTATAATAATGTTGGGAAGAGAGAGAGAGAGAGAGAGAGAGAGAGACAGGAAACGGGAACGCTGGATTTGTAAGTAGCGAGGTTCATATTTCGTGATAAGGTGATCGAAGAAGAAATAACAGGGCGTGCTGAAATGCGATGCTTCCGACTTTTTAATGTGAAGCTGACGGAAGCCGCGATAGCGTATATAATTATAATCCCAGCGTCGTTTGTGCATATTTGTTTCATCATAAATTAGAGCTATGCATTAAAATCACCGTGTAGGAGACTTACTGCAAGCCTCTCCGATATCAATACTTGTGACTGACCTTTCACCTGAGTCACAGATAGCACATGACAGAACATACCGACGTCTTAGTAAACAGGCCACCAGACAAAACTGCGAAGGAGACTATTTTAATGCGTGGAACGACAAAAATCTAATTTGAATTCCTACAAAAGTACTGATGCTCTAAGTGCTTATTAACGATGAAGTATGGATGTTAATGAGATACCGAGAAGCTATAATACTAAATGGAAGACGGTGAGTAGTTTCTCAGCACACAAACACACACCGTTGCTACCCAACAGATATTCTGCCGTTCTGGAAATTCACGCAGCTTAAAGACCTTATGATGTCCCGAAAACAATAACAACAACAAAAGCGACAAACAATTTGTCAAGTGCTGATGTGCTCTATAATGATACTCATTCGGAGTCATTCGACGAAAATTTCCTTTACTACTGACGCACTACACTTCAAAGATCCGGCTTTTGAGGTTGCTATGCGGTCTCCGGGTAAGCCATTACTCACGCTGCCGATGAGACGCGTCCGACTCTAAAATATTTTTTCTGTTAGCACACAGGAGTAATACACATGGTGCAAAAAAAGAGATGCGGGCACAGATGATAAAACTCACTGCACCTGTGTTCTAAATTGTCATTTCACAACTACTTGATTATTTTCGTATCAATTTGACTCGTTTCGCCTATAATAATGTTGGGAGAAAAGAGAGAGAGAGAGAGAGAGAGAGAGAGAGAGAGAGAGAGAGAGAGGAAACGGGAACGCTGGATTTGTAAATAGCGAGGTTCATATTTCGTGATAAGGTGATCGAAAAAGACATACAAGGGCGTGCTGAAATGTGATGCTTCCGACTTTTTAATGAGAAAACTCTTAAAGCTTTTTGAATAAAACAAACGTTATTAACATTCTACATCCTTATTCTTCACATCTGCATATTGATTTCTCAACATAGTCACCCGGCGACGAACACATTTCTCCCATTGAGAGACCAGTTTGTTGATACCTTTCCTGCAGAATGTTTGACTTTGCTGACGGAGCCGCAAAGTCACCTCTTGTTGCATCGCTTCATCACTATAAAAGTGAAGTCCTCTAAAGTGCTCCTTAAGTTTTGCAAACAGATGAAAATCGGATGGGGCCAAGTCGGGACTGTATGGAGGAAAATCGCCGGCCGGGGTGGCCGAGCGGTTCTAGGCGCTACAGTCTGGAACCGCGCGACTGCTACGGTCGCAAGTTCGAATCCTGCCTCGGGCATGGATGTGTGTGATGTCCTTAGGTTAGTTAGGTTTAAGTAGTTCTAAGTTGTAGGGGACTGATGACCTCAGAAGTTAAGTCCCATAGTGCTCAGAGCCATTTGAACCATTTTTTTGAAGATAATCGATGACAGAGAACCCAAGGCATCGAAATGTTGCAGATGCAGCGCTCGTTTGTGGTTTGGTATTGTCATGCTTAAGGAGAGGGTGCTCCTTGTATGGACGAACTTTGCTAATTCGAATTTCAATTACAGCACGCTGTTTGTCACGCGCCTACTTAGTTAACGTTACACACCTGCATCTTACATTCTACGATTCGGAACCCTCCAGTGGCAGAGAGCTGCAAATATGTAGATGTGAAGAATAAAGCATAAAAGTGTAGCGTTTTTGTTTCGCATGGTCATATTCCGGTTCTTATGGGTTCATTTATCGACTGTCATTTCTTATTTGTAGTCCACTGTTGCTATCTGAGTTTCCTTATTGTCACTTGGAGACAGTAAATGGAGCTGTGGACGCTAGAGAACAGTGTGTCAAGTGTAGAAATCGGAACGTTTCTGACATGTTCTTGTGTTCGAGTTCAATAGAGAGGTGACAACGGCGCAGGCAGCGAGAAACATTTGCATTGTGTGTGGGGATAATGGCGCTGGATAGCCACGCCAAGAAAATGGTTTTCTCATTTTAAGTAGGATCATTTTGATATTAGTGAATCTCCACGTTCAGGAAGACCTTCGGAGTCTGATGAAGATCGTTTCAATGCGTTAATCCACAACGATCCACGTCAACGTGTACTCGAGAACTTGGAAGTGTGATTAGCCGGTCGGAGTGGCCGAGCGGTTCTAGGCGCTACAGTCTGGAACCGCGCGACCGCTACGGTCGCATGTTCGAATCCTGCCTCGGGCATGGATGTGCTTGATGTCCTTAAGGTTAGTTAGGTTTAAGTAGTTCTAAGTTCTAGGGGACTGATGGCCTCAGAAGTTAAGTCCCATAGTGCTCAGAGCCATTTGAACCATTTTTGAAGTGTGATGAACTGTGATCATTTCACCATCGTGCGACATTTGCACGTGTATGGGTACCGCATGCTCTAAGCCAAAACCACATAAATCAGCGGATGGTGATATGTGCATCTCTGCTTGCTCGTCATCCAACTGGCTCATGAACAACACGGACCATTCTTATCGTGTATCGTTACTGGTGACTAGAAATGGTGTCTATGCTATCGTAAGGAAAAGAAAGGAATGGCTGAGCTCGAACGAAGCAGCAACCCCCTGTACAAAGACCTGCGCGCATCCGCAAAAGATAATGTTACGCAACTGGTCGAATAGCGACGGTGTGGTTTACTACGAATTGCTTCCCCGAGGTTTAACCATCACTGCTGGCATTTACTGTCAACAACTGAGGCGTATTGAAGACGCAGTCCAAGAACAACGACCAGGAAGTCTGCGTGAACTGATGCTACTCCACGATAAAGCCCGCCCGCATTCTGCTAGACTGACAAAAAAGCACTTTGGGGCAGTTGGGTTCGAAAGTCATTCCGCACTCACCTTATTCACCCGATCTTGCGTTCTCAGATTTTCACCTTTTCTTCCCTCTGTCGCACAATCTTCAAGGAGCTTCCTTTCCGGAATGCGCTCCGAACATGCTTCGACGAGTTCTTCGACTCAAAACCACGTGATTTCTACAGTCGCGTTGGCAGACTTGTAAATAGTGAAGAAAAACATATTACTGGTGACTAAAGTCTCTGTTAACTGTGTCTGGGCCCGCATCTCGTGGTCGTGCGGTAGCGTTCTCGCTTCCCACGCCCGGGTTCCCGCGTTCGATTCCCGGCGGGGTCAGGGATTTTCTCTGCCTCGTGATGGCTGGGTGTTGTGTGCTGTCCTTAGGTTAGTTAGGTTTAAGTAGTTCTAAGTTCTAGGGGACTTATGACCACAGCAGTTGAGTCCCATAGTGCTCAGAGCCATTTGAACCATTTTTTTGAACTGTGTCTGTTGTGTTTATTAAGCTTATGGAAAAACTCTATGAATTTATGCAACAGCCTAATAGAATGTTAATAACGTGTACTTAATTTAAAGTTTAATTTAAAAAGCTTTAAGAATATTCACATAAAAAAATCAGAGGCATTACTTTTCAGCACGCCCTCGTAACAATGCACTTTCAAAATTAAAATTTTAGACCAACTCTTACGGTTGAATGCCATACGCAAGGTTGCATAGTATGCTCACATTGCTTGCATACATTAGCACAATAATGCGAAAACCGGTAAATAATTTAGAAACGACAGGGGAAAAATTATTTAACTTTGCCTAATTACCATAAATAAAAAAGCATTTGTATCTTGTTAACTTGTTCGTACTACTACGTCAGTTGCCAGTTTTAGTCGATAACCTAAATGGAAAGATATACAAAGTGTATATGAAGGCTGCCTACAAACATACATAGATTGTTGAATAGTTTGGCATGAAGAATCCATGTTTCACAGTGGGCCATTATTAGGGAATTGTGTTTCAAAAAAGGACTGAAACAAAAGTTTAAAAAACGTTCCTCGTAAATGGCACCCTACGATTCCTGGTACATGGTTTCAGCATCAACATGTAGCGAGAGTTCAGACTTTGAGACAGTTTAGATGAGTGACATGTTTGTGAAGATCGAATAAGGCGACATTTCTGCAGGGCCCAAGACTTTTCAGGTAGCTTCTTGCTTTCTAATTCCTTGGTACAACTCTCAACCAAAAGTGTCACATTCCAACGTAACCTAGCCCTCAGGATAAGCTACAGATCACTCTGTCACCACTGTTACGTTTTCTGATTTCACATTTGCTGGCTCACCAGCAAGTGTTCCGGGCTTCGCGGATATGTCTCTCCGCACAGGTGTTCCAACCCAGTTCACGCGAACTGAGTTTGAAAGACACCTTGACATGCAGTTTAGGCAACAATGGATTGTTTGAAGTGCTCCTCTTCCATGATCAACTTGCTAATCAGATAAGATAGAGATGGAAGTCTTCCGAGTTCGTGTGAGAAGCCCAGTTTACTGAATTACTGTCGACACTCAGGCGTACCAGGTTGTTAAGGAAGGACGCATCAGCGGAACTTGCACACCAGTCTCCAGAGATGTGTGCGCGCACATCCATGTTAAATGTGTCATGGTCATTATTTTGAACACATTGAACACTTTATTTAAGGGAAAGTTACGTACAGTAACTGAAAATACATTGAACTATGTTGCAACAAGCGTTAACTGGGTTGTCCATGGTGAGAGGTTGTGCCCGGAACTTGGTATTCTCGGCACACTCTTCACACTGTGCATATTGCTATCCCATGACTTCTGTAGCCTCATTGTACGTGTAGGAGGAAGCAATAAGCTGATCGAGTCTTCCAGGAACCTACGCACTCGCAACTTTTAACAGTAAACCACACAGTGTAGCAGAACGCCCCTCTTGCACCATCTGTCACTGGGGTTGGCTGAACATATCCGTGATGCTTTTGTTCTTACTAAATGAACCTGCAATGAACCTAAAACGAAACGCGCTGCTCTTCTTTGGATCTTTTCTATTTTCTCTGTCAGTCATACATGGTACGTAGACTGACGAGCAATATTCAAATATTGGCCGCGACGAGGGTTTCGTAACATATCTGCTTTGTTAATGGGCTATAATTCCTGAGGATTCTTCGAATGAATCTGAGTTTGGCACTGCCTAACCTGCGTCCAGTTTATATGGTCGTTCCACTTTAAACCACTCGGTACGTACACTCCTAGATATTTTATGGAAGTGACTGCTTCCAGCTTCCCATATAGTCTTCTCGTCTGTCACATAAATGACATAGTTATTGATACATGACATAAGCAATTCTAGTTCCACGTTTCCATATCTTTGACCTTATATCTGTGGACTATCCATGAAGCTGGAAATGTGGTAATTAGAAGCACACATTCCAGCCCTGTAAACGGTTCCTGTTAAGCGTACAACGCTAGTAAAGGACAGGAAGCGCCGCTAAGTACCCTTCCAGTTATGGCAGAACTGGGTCAACCATAGACTGTTTTCTCCAGAGCACTAGAGAAGCCTGAAGTGCCATAAAAGTTAACGGCAGTGGCTCAGACGTTCCAAATATGGATTCACAGCACGACAATTCGATTTCATACCGTGCTAATGTGTTGCACAAAAGAATTAGGTGCGC
Organism: Schistocerca serialis cubense; assembly: GCF_023864345.2. Classification (NCBI taxonomy): domain Eukaryota; kingdom Metazoa; phylum Arthropoda; class Insecta; order Orthoptera; family Acrididae; genus Schistocerca; species Schistocerca serialis. The sequence continues at coordinate 380,689,505 of NC_064638.1, read as the reverse complement.
AAAGAAGCTGGCCCACAAATAAATGATGGCTATATCCACCGTTCAAAAGCCAGGTTGAGCATTCAAATGTCCTGTATCACGATTCGCGGTACAAAAATCTGTTTAGTTTGTAATATTTCGGTGCTTTTCTGCTTTTCGGTGTCATAATGTGCTAATTTCAGTCCTATACTGTAACATCTGTTTCGCTGTTTCTTGATTGCTATACTGTCTTGTTGAAAAAGAAAACACAAGGTAGACTGGGGCAAATTGACGAAGTTAGCGGTTAAGCAACATTTTTTTTATAAATTCGTTTATGGAGAAATGGCTTTGGAACACTTAAGATCAAACAAGGCAGAAGGGATAGATAACGTCTCATCGGAATTTCTTAAACCATTCGGGAGAGTAGCAACAAAACGACTATTCAAGTTAGTGTGTAGAGTGTATGACACCATCAGACTTTCGGAAAAACATTACCCACACAATTATGAAGACAGAAAGAAACGATTAGTGTGAGAATTACCTCTTATTCAGCTAAACAACTCATGCATCCAAGCTGCCGACAAGAATAATATACAGAAGAATGGAAAAGAAAATTGAGGATGTGTTATATGGCGATCAGTTTGGTTTTAGGAAAGATAATGGCACCAGATAGGCAGCTCTGACGTTGCAGTTGATAATTGAAGCAAGATTGAAGAAAATCGAGAAATTTTCATAGGGTTTGTCGACCTGGAAGAAGCGTTGGAAAATGTAAAACGGTGCGAGATGTTTGAAATTCTGACAAGTCTAGAGATAAGGTAAAGGTAAAGACGGGTAATATACAACATGTGCAAGAATCAGGAGGGAATAGTAAGACAAGAAGACCAAGAACGAAGTGCTCGGATTAAAATGATTTAAGGTAGGCATGTGGTCTTTCATCCCTACTGTTTATCTGTGCATAGAAGGGGCAATGACGGAAATAAGAGAAAGGTTCAAGAGTGGGATTAAAATACAGGGTGATGGATACCAATGACAAGGTTCGGTGATGGCATGATTTTTTAACAGGATTACCTAGATCAGACATGAAAAGATAGTGACTTTAAAAGCATATTATCTATTTAGTCATCTATACTAAAGAATAACCAAGTATCTTACCAGTTATTACACAAGAGGTTATTTTAAACGTCTTCAAAATTATAACACGTTGATTAATGTAGCCTACACGATAGTTATCTTACGCACACTGAACTGGTGGCAGTAGGTTAACTGTGCATGTGCTACACCGTGTGAATTGTTAGTAGTGTCCGTACGATGATGATTCCTAGAAGTATAGAATTCGAGTGAGTCGTCTTATCCGGCTCGTCAACTTTACCTGGTATCGCTACCTATATTAATTACACACTATGTTTCATATTTATGTGTATTTCTAAGGGAAGTGCGTGACCTGGAACGCTCAGAAATGCACGAAAAATGTGCTCAGAATATAAATCGTTCATCGAGGAAACAGCGGTATGAGCCATTCGCATGAAAAAGTGCGGAATTTCAGACCGGCCCTGCTGTAGTGTGTTCCTCAAACAGTTCTGACAACTTGGAAGGATTATGTGGTGCATTATTCGTTGAAGCTATAGGTCTGCTGCGATGTTCTGTAAGTAAACAGCTGTAAGGTCGCGAACGAGCAGCAGATCGTTCGTTGGTGAGAGATGGTGATAGACGTAGTCCTCTTCCATTCCACGCAAATATCCACCACACGAGGAACTTTTCATCATTTGTTTTCGACATGCTGGTTCTTGGCTAACAGCTTATTGCTGCGGCTCATAAGCGCAGGCGGTCCTTTTTCCATGCTTCTAGCGTCCGCTGACGGTGTTCTGGTGCCCAAGCTAATCACTGTCCCTGTGACGTTGAGTGAGAAGAGGCACACGAGTAAACCAGAAACTGCGTTACCCGAAAGTGAGTAGGTGGTTCTCGTTGCTACAGCTTCTCATGCTGCCTCTGTGTTCTGACGACAGGAGAGACCAAGGATGATAAGGAGTACAATGGGCATTGGAGTAGACTATTTAGTCCAGATCTTGAGTAACGTCAATGCCACATAACAATGCCACGCTCTCATTGGGATCACAGGAAGCTATTGTAGATCGTAAAGTTATTGGATCGCCAATTACTGGCATCTGAATAGTAGACATTTAGCAGAACCTAGGCGTCGCTCTGTATAGACCGCCGAACTTCAAGAATCATCTGTCAAACACAGCAGCCACACTTAGAATTCGCAACAACGTTTAGCACAAACTTGCCGGCATCTCGTAGAGTCTTCAGGTGTCACGCTACGGACTTCAGCTTCAGATGTAATCTATCCGGGGGCGGAATATTGCGCACCGGTTTGGCTCAGTAGTACTCACACTAGTCGCATAAATGTCCCACTAAATCAAAATATCCGCCTAGTAAGAGGCATAACACTGTTCTATTAGCTACCCGCACTAAGCAATACAGCTCCTCCCCAGTCGCACTAGGAAAAATCACTAACTAGAAAACTGAGATAGATCGAGCACAACTCTTTTCTACAAATCCCATCAAGACATCTTCCACCGTCACTAGACTGCGCTCTAGATATCCATCATTAAACAGTGCAACTATTTTCGACCGAAAATGCATTCAGCCTAATTTATCGCTGGAAAGATGAAAGGACCAAACCGGAGCAACCTGCCTCCATAATACGCCGTGGTCACTATCACACTAACCGGTTTCGATTAGTTTCGCAATATCTGGTCTATCCTAAACAGAATTCTAACCATCTCTGGTATACGAGGGTCATTCTAAAAGAAGTGCACACTATTTTTTTTTAATCCATCTTTTATTCTACATGTTTGAAAGTTTTATAGTGTTAGATATATGCATTAGGAACAATATTTTCATTTCTCCACATAATTACCATTCCTCTCAACAGCCTTACGCCATCTTTGAACCAGCACCTGTATACCCGCACGGTAAAATTCTGGAACAACCTGTTGGAGCCACTGTTTGGCAGCGTGCACAAGGGGAGTCATCATCTTCAAACCTTGTTCCAGGAAGAGAGTCTTTCAGTTTCCCAAAGAGATGATAGTCACATGGAGCCAGGTCAGTACTGTAAGGCGGGTGTTTCGGTGTTGTCCATCCGAGTTTTGTGATCGCTTCCATGGTTTTTTAACTGACATGTGGCCGTGCATTGTCGTGCAACAGCAAAACATCCTGCTTTTGCCGATGTGGTCGAACACGACTCAGTCGAGCTTGAAGTTTCTTCAGTGTCGTCACATATGCTTCAGAATTTATGGTGGTTCCACTTGGCATGATGTCCACAAGCAAGAGTCCTTCGGAATCGAAAAACACCGTAGCAGAATGTATGGTTTTGAATTTTTTTTTCTTGGATGAATTTGCGTGATGCCACTCCATTGATTGCCTCTTCGTCTCTGGTGAAAAATGATGGAGCCATGTTTCATCACCTGTCACAATTCTTCCAAGAAATTCATCTCCACCATTCTCGTACTGTTCCAAAGGTTCGCTGCATACCGTTTTTCTTGTTTCTTTGTGAGTCACTGTCAACATCCTGGGAACCCACCTGGCACAAACCTTTTTTAACGCCAACACTTTCAGTATTCTGCAAACACTTCCTTCCCCTATCCCAGCGTAGCGTGACAACTCGTTTACTGTGATGCGTCTGTCAGCAGTCACCAATTCGGTTAACTCTCTGCACATTGTCTGGAGTGTGTGCAGTACGAGGCCTGCCGCTGCGAGGTCAATCCTCAATATTGCCGTGCCCGCTTTCATCGCGTAACCTGCTTGCCCACCGAATAACTGTACTGCGATCGACAGCAGCATCTCCGTACACCTTTTTCAACCTCTTGTGGATGTTTCCCACTGTCTCGTTTTCACAGCACAGGAATTCTATGACAGCACGTTGCTTCTGACGAACGTCAAGTGTAGCAGCCATCTCGAAGACATGCTGTGACGGCGCTACTCACGGTAACAGGTTGAACTAAGAGTGGTGTCACTGCCAGACACCACACTTGCTAGGTGGTAGCCTTTAAATCGGCCGCGGTCCGTTAGTATACGCCGGACCCGCGTGTCGCCACTATCAGCGATTGCAGACCGAGCGCCGCCACACGGCAGGTCTAGAGAGACTTCCTAGCACTCGCCCCAGTTGTACAGCCGACTTTGCTAGCGATGGTTCACTGACAGAATACGCTCTCATTTGCCGAGACAATAGTTAGCATAGCCTTCAGCTACGTCATTTGCTACGACCTAGCAAGGCGCCAGTACCAGTTACTATTGATATTGTGAAAATGTACAGTCAAGGGCGACGCTCATCCTCAATGGATTAAAGTTAAGTATTCCACCAGCTACGTCCGTTTTTCTAAATTCTAATTTCCTTGTCCTGTTCCAGACGTCACGCCAGCCTGCGTGAGTTAAAACGCGTGCCTTTCGGCTTCCTCTTGTAACCCGATGTTGGCTCTCCTGCCAACCCAAAACACTAAGTTTGAAAACAAGCGGGAAGGATGTATCTACGCACTGTAAAATTTTCACACAGGCAGAATGAAAACCGTATTTTTACAAAAATAGTGTGCATTTCTTTTGGAGTGACCCTCGTATGTGCTTAAATGTTGCATAGATAGTTAAAGATTGCCCACTGATAGCCTTGACCGCTCCGAATTCCTGCAATCCATCAACATGGCGGTAGAATATATCAGCAGTATAGATATCGGGCTGTAGTTGTGTTTCTCGTATATTTTGTGGTTTATGTGTTTATATGTATTTTTATGCGTATCCCTTTTTTAATGACCTGTATGTATTGTATGCAACTTAATGTTTGGATCGTAGACTATTAATGCTTACTTACTTCGTGCGATGTTCAACGCCATATGCCAAATAAATAAAATAGACACACTGGCGGAAAACAACGCCAAGAAAGAGTTGTTCGACATAGACGAGAGTTGGTTGGTAGGAGTGTTTCAACATCTGAAAGATGCCGTCTATTTGAATTTCGCGCCATGAGTTTAAGAGTGGCGCTAGTAGCGACAGTATGAAGATGCAAATCAGGTTTGCTTTAATGAACGGTCGTGAGCGTTAGTTACCTTTGGGATTGGACGTGGTGATATGATGATAGTCAAGAATGCTTTTAAGATGACGAAAACGCCATTATCAGCACCTCACTGAGTTTGAACGAGGTCGTGTAATAGAGTTACGAGAAGCTGGATGTTCCTTCCGCAGTATTGCAGGAAGAATTCGCAGGAATGTAGCCACTGTACATGATTGCTGCCAGCAGTGTTCGCAGGAAGATACGGCCGCAAGAAGTCCGAGGTCCGGTCGGCCACGTGACACTACCGAGGGGGAAGACCATTGTGTTCGATTTATGGCTCGGCGCGCCGTACTGCGTCTGCAGTAGCAGTTCGAGCAGGAGCTGACACCACAGTGAAACAACGAACTGTAACAAATCGGTTATTACTATTGATGTAGTCAGTTCTGTCTCGGCACCAGTGATAGCTGTGTGTTGGTTAGTAGGAGGCCAGGTGAGAGTCTGCAATGAACCTGTCTGCGGCCTGGCCACACTGGATGAACATCTGATGTTATCGTCTGGTGTGCGATTTCGTATTACAGTAGGAGCACTCTCGTGGCTATCCCTCGCATCCTAACTGCAAATTTGTACATCGGTCTGGTGATTCGACCTGTTGTCCTGCAATTCATGAACAGCATTCCAGGGTGTGGTTTTCAACAGGATAACGCTTGCCCAGACACCACTGTTGTAACCCAACATGCTCTACAGAGTCTCCACATGTTGGCTTGGCCTGCTCGATCACAAGGTCTCCAGCTGATTACGAATGGGACATCAGCGGACGAAACTCTAGCGTCATCGACAATCAGCATTAACCGTCCTTGCACCGACCGACCTAGTGCAATAGGTGTGGAACTCCATCCTACAAACTGATGTCCGGCACATATACGACACAGTGCATGCACGTTTGCGTGCTTGCTTCAACGTTCTGCATCTACATCTACATTTATACTCCACAAGCCACCCAACGGTGTGTGGCGGAGGGCACTTTACGTCATTAGCTCCCTTTCCTGTTCCACTCGCGTATGGTTAGCGGGAAGAACGACTGCTGGAAAGCCTCCGTGCGCGCTCGAATCTCTCTAATTTTACATTCGTGATCTCCTCTGCAGGTATAAATAGGGGGAAGCAATATATTCGATACCCCATCCAGAAACGCACCCTCTCGAAACCTGGCGAGCAAGCTACACCGCGATGCAGAGCGCCTCTCTTGCAGAGTCTGCCACTTCAGTTTGTTAAACATCTCCGTAACGCTATCGCGGTTACCAAATAACCCTGTGACGAAACGCGCCGCTCTTCTTTGGATCTTCTCTATCTCCTCCGTCAACCCGATCTGGTACGGATCCCACACTGATGAGCAATACTCAAGTATAGATCGAACGGGTGTTTTGTAAGCCACCTCCTTTGTTGATGGACTGCATTTTCTAAGGACTCTCCCAATGAATCTCAACCTGGTACCCGCATTACCAACGATTAATTTTATATGATCATTCCACTTCAAATCGTTCCGCACGCATACTCCCAGATATTTTACAGAGGTAACTGCTACCAGTGTTTGTTCCACTATCATATAATCACACAATAAAGGATCCTTCTTTCTATGTATTCGCAATACATTACATTTGTTTATGTTAAGGGTCAGTTGCCACTCCCTGCACCAAGTGAATATCCGTTGCAGATCTTCCTGCATTTCGCTACAATTTTCTAATGCAGCAACTTCTCTATATACTACAGCATCATCCGCGAAAAGCCGCATGGAACTTCCGACACTATCTACTAGGTCACTTGTATATATTGTGAAAAGCAATGGTGCCATAACATTCCCCTGTGGCACGCCAGAGGTTACTTTAACGTCTGTAGACGTCTCTCCATTGAGAACAACATGCTGTGTTCTGTTTGCTATAAACTCTTCAATCCAGCCACACAGCTGGTCTGATAGTCCAAGGCTCTTACTTTGTTTATCAGGCGACAGTGCGGAACTGTGACAAACGCCTTCCGGAAGTCAAGGAAAATGGCATCTGCCTGGGAGCCTGTATCTAATATTTTCTGGGTCTCATGGGTAAACAAAGCGAGTTGGGTCTCACACGATCGCTGTTTCCGGAATCCATGTTGATTCCTACAGAGTAGATTCTGGGTTTCCAGAAATGACATGATACGCGAGCAAAAAACATGTTCTAAAATTCTAGAACAGATCGATGTCAGAGATATAGGCCTATAGTTTTGCGCATCTGCTCGACGACCCTTCTTAAAAACTGGGACTACCTGTGTTCTTTTCCAATCATTTGTAACCTTCCGTTCCTCTAGAGACTTGGGGTACACGGCTGTTAGAAGGGGGGCAAGTTCTTTCGCGTACTCTGTGTAGCATCGAATTGGTATCCCGTCAGGTCCAGTGGACTTTCCTCTGTTGAGTGATTTCAGTTGCTTTTCTACTCCTTGGACACTTATTTCGATGTCAGCCATTTTTTCTGGAGGGTACACCAATTATTAATGACCCAGCATTTCACATTTGCAATGCCTTTTCTCGTGTTACGTTAACCTGTGAACTTGCAATGTAAATCACTTACCTAGACATTTGTGTTCCCGAAATTTCATTACTGCACATTAATTGTTTTTTGGTGTTGCGTTCTTTTTCGTCAGTGTATTTAGAAAACAAATCGAAAGTAACCTAGTTTGCCAGAATCTCGTTCTACTTGTGTCCCTGTAACTTCTTCAGCAAGCACCTGCCTGGACCAGATGTTTCAAACTCGCCGATTATTGGAGGAGCGGGGAAGACGCGTGACTAGGACAGGCGACTCAGCTCAGGGGCAGACAGGTATTCCTCTCGCAGATGGAGGGAGACAAAAGAAGTGGAGCGGCTGGGTGACGCAGGCGTGACTCACGGCCACAACAGGTGTCGCCGTGCAGGCTTTGTCCCTCCGTCGGCAAACAAACCGCCTACGCTCCACTGCAAGCCAGCCACGGGGACCGTCTTACACGGACGGGCTCCTCCGCACTTATCTTCTTCAGCGTCAGCAGGTGACCACTCTGCTGTAGCCGCCCACGGACTGCTTGTCTAACACTTCAAGCATAATGTTTCTGGTTACGTTTACTTTTCTTTTCCGCTGTTTCTTCATTTCCTCTGCTGCTCACTCCAAAGCCTCACATCTAGCACAGGCACTACATTGGGTTTCAGCAAGTCACGGAAAGCCGCCTCGAATGGGATGGAGAAGCAATAAAATGTATGTATTGTGACCAAGAGCAGCTGTGTCAGTTTCCTACAATATCTCTAAATAAGTTCAGACGAATGGCTGGCATGATCACTTTTGTAAAGCGTCACCTAACTTCTACTTTTCCTTCACTGCCGAGAAGGAAAGAGAGAAAGCAGTAAACAATAAATCCGAGAGAGTGCTTAGACACTATCTGAAACTCAACTTCAGTAAATCTATAAATCATTGTACGTATGCACGTCCCACGTTCCACATTTCTCTCCTAAACCAGTGTGTCGATTTCAAGCAAAACTGTTACACATCACTTAGTACTACACTCCTGGAAATGGAAAAAAGAACACATTGACACCGGTGTGTCAGACCCACCATACTTGCTCCGGACACTGCGAGAGGGCTGTACAAGCAATGATCACACGCACGGCACAGCGGACACACCAGGAACCGCGGTGTTGGCCGTCGAATGGCGCTAGCTGCGCAGCATTTGTGCACCGCCGCCGTCAGTGTCAGCCAGTTTGCCGTGGCATACGGAGCTCCATCGCAGTCTTTAACACTGGTAGCATGCCGCGACAGCGTGGACGTGAACCGTATGTGCAGTTGACGGACTTTGAGCGAGGGCGTATAGTGGGCATGCGGGAGGCCGGGTGGACGTACCGCCGAATTGCTCAACACGTGGGGCGTGAGGTCTCCACAGTACATCGATGTTGTCGCCAGTGGTCGGCGGAAGGTGCACGTGCCCGTCGACCTGGGACCGGACCGCAGCGACGCACGGATGCACGCCAAGACCGTAGGATCCTACGCAGTGCCGTAGGGGACCGCACCGCCACTTCCCAGCAAATTAGGGACACTGTTGCTCCTGGGGTATCGGCGAGGACCATTCGCAACCGTCTCCATGAAGCTGGGCTACGGTCCCGCACACCGTTAGGCCGTCTTCCGCTCACGTCCCAACATCGTGCAGCCCGCCTCCAGTGGTGTCGCGACAGGCGTGAATGGAGGGACGAATGGAGACGTGTCGTCTTCAGCGATGAGAGTCGCTTCTGCCTTGGTGCCAATGATGGTCGTATGCGTGTTTGGCGCCGTGCAGGTGAGCGCCACAATCAGGACTGCATACGACCGAGGCACATAGGGCCAACACCCGGCATCATGGTGTGGGGAGCGATCTCCTACACTGGCCGTACACCACTGGTGATCGTCGAGGGGACACTGAATAGTGCACGGTACATCCAAACCGTCATCGAACCCATCGTTCTACCATTCCTAGACCGGCAAGGGAACTTGCTGTTCCAACAGGACAATGCACGTCCGCATGTATCCCGTGCCACCCAACGTGCTCTAGAAGGTGTAAGTCAACTCCCTGGCCAGCAAGATCTCCGGATCTGTCCCCCATTGAGCATGTTTGGGACTGGATGAAGCGTCGTCTCACGCGGTCTGCACGTCCAGCACGAACGCTGGTCCAACTGAGGCGCCAGGTGGAAATGGCATGGCAAGCCGTTCCACGGGACTACATCCAGCATCTCTACGATCGTCACCATGGGAGAATAGCAGCCTGCATTGCTGCGAAAGGTGGATATACACTGTACTAGTGCCGACATTGTGCATGCTCTGTTGCCTGTGTCTATGTGCCTGTGGTTCTGTCAGTGTGATCATGTGATGTATCTGACCCCAGGAATGTGTCAATAAAGTTTCCCCTTCCTGGGACAATGAATTCTCGGTGTTCTTATTTCAATTTCCAGGAGTGTAGAAAAGAAGCACTCTGGAATAAGGACCACCTACCTACAACAGGGGTGGGGGTGATATGTGTGACATAAATAAGGAACGTCTAGGGCACTTTCAATCAATTTTTGCTTTTACGCGACTCATTATTTTTATTACTTGTATAATCATTTCTACACGAATCCTGTGACTGTAACATACATCTCCCACAGAAATAGTCGTCGGGGTGAGAAGCGGTGATATCTAAAACTATTCGAAACCGACCGACATTACTATCGTAGCAATAGTTTTCACGGTCGTTAGGCTCTTTGGTCGCAGTCCAGGTGATGTTTCACCCTTAGGGGCGCGGGGGAGGGGGTGCAAAGACAGTGACATTCAGGCATACGTCTGTAATGCCTGAAGCAATTTCTACCGTTCTCGCCACACGTATCACTTGCTATTTGGAGAAAATTACTGTGACAATAAGACACCCCTAGCACACTATGGCTTAGGGTGAGGGGGAAAAGGGATGACATAAAAACATAACTCAGGAACGCCTGGAGCAGTTTCAACCAAATTTGGTGCACATAGTAACGCTCAAAAGTATTTCTTAGAGGCAGTGTTACATCGTTGGTACCGTTTGAAAGGGGTCACAACGGAGCAACGCTTATAACAATGTCACTCCATCACGTAGCTGTGGTTACGTATCTAGGAAACAAGGAAGGTCATCAGTAACAATGTAAGTGTATATACCGTACCTTTAGCTCAAAAGTATTTTGTACTTTGGTTTGGTGGTACGGCATTGATAAAATATTGTTACTTAGGTGTTCAGACAGTGTTTTTTTATTTGTAGAGACAATTATAACTATAGAAACACGTGGAGTATTAGGTTGATGTGAGACAAGTTGTTTTTCGTGCGTTTAAGAAAGGAAAGTCACAGTCTAGAGTTACTAGAGACTCTAGCGTACCACAAGAGCTAGTAAGACTGTCGAGTCGATGACAAAAACTGGAAGGAACAGTAGCCAGTAAGCCAAGGTCAAATCGTCCTCGAAAAACAACAAGGAGGGAGGACAGAATGATCTGTAAGCAGTCGGTTGATGATCCAAGGAAACCGGCTCGATAAGATTGGTATGATCCAAAGTAGCACGAGATTAAAACTACACCTCTCCACTGTAAAACATCGTGTAGTAGCAGGTGATTTAAATGATAGACGATCATCAGGAGAGCCACTCATAACTTAAAAAAAAAAAAAAAAAAAGAAATAGGAAGGCCAGAATAGAGCTTGCAAAGAAATATCAAACTGGGAATGCTACAGATTAGTCTAAGGTCGTATGGAGTGATGAAAGTAAATTTAATGTTTCCAGAATGAAATTTTCACTCTACAGCGGACTGAGCGCTGATATGAAACTTTCTTGTAGATTAAAACTGTGTGCTGGACTGAGACTTGAACTCGGGACCTTTGCCTTTCGCGGGCAAGTGCACTACCAATTTTTAAATTGACCAAAAAGCCAAAGGGAACGACAAAAAGTGCCAGGTACCGATCATTAAGCACGGTGGTGGAGCGTCATGACGTGTGGATGTTTTTCTAGACGTGGGGTTGGTCCTGTAACCCAAATGGAAGGCAAAATGGACCGTCTCCAGTACAGTGACATTGTAGAAGAGAATATTGTTCCGCAAGGGGGAAACAATATCCCATATAATTGTATATTTCATTAGGATAATGATACAAGACATACCTCCGGCAGTTCAAAACAATTATCAGATAAATATATTAAACTTTTAGAGTGGTCAAGCCAGACCCTGTACCTAAATCCAACTGAACACCTCTGGAACGTATTGGATCGACGATTTCGTCGTAGAAGCTACTCATACAAGGATCAATTTGTGTGCCTTATTGGACGAATAGTCAAAATTCCCACTTGACCTATTACAAAAGCTTATGAGTTCAATACGAAATAGATGCGCAGCTGAGATCAAAGTCCTTTGGTACGCAACGAAATACTGATTTTAACTTCTGATTCCAAAACGTATTTTTTTATTCTTACATAATTAAGATCTACAAATTACTTTTGAGCCAGACAAACTGTTGTTTCTCTCTTGGTGTAAGATATATTTGTTTAAACTTAATTTAGTATTGTAGTGAGTGGATTATAATTAAATACTTTTCAATTATCCACAGGCATATTTTTCTATTACACACTTATGTTTTCATGCAATTGTAACTAATGCTTTCAACAAAATACTTACGTTCGCTAGTGTAAATGACGCATTATTTGTATATAAATGCTGTTGGAGTCAGACACCCCTATTAACCTCAGAGGTATGTGTGGAGGTGCGAATGAAAGGGGGTGACATATAAAAAAGTTCGGAAACGACCTGTTGGTATTTCTTTCCTGTATTTAGTTGACTTGGAATACCTCCAAATATTAAGTGCAGGGGGAAATTCGCTACAGATAATTCTTCATAAAACAAGATATCTGTCCCACAACAGACAACTTTAGTTGAGATTTACTCTTATAATCTTTGTTTATCAATATAGATTGCTACTGTAGTTGTGCTTATGACAAGGTTAAACCGTGTCGGGTATGTTTGGATGTCAACAGCACCGTTAAAGACTATTATGAAAGAAACTTGTGAGGTGTTGTCCTCTTATGTCTAGCAGGAGGTCTCATACTACTGACAGCGTGAGGTAACACTCTAACGGCTACAATAGTGAAATTTTTATCAAGGCTACTGTGGATATCTAAATATGACCATTATTGCTTGAATCTGATTAATAATAATTATAACAGTAAACTCAAATTCTTCGTTTATAGCGAGGAATTCCTGGTTATATATTGCTCTTTAAATAAATATGAGAATCGTTGGGTGCCGGCCGCTGTGGCCGAGCGGTTCTAGGCGCTTCAGTCTGGAACCGCGCTGCTGCTACGGTCGCAGGTTCGAATCCTGCCTCGGGCATGGATGTGTGTGGCGTCCTTAGTTAGGCTTAAGTAGTTCTAAGTCTAGGGGATTGATGATCTCAAATGTTAAGTCCGATAGTGCTTAGAGTCATTTGAACCATTTGAATCATTGGGTAAAGGCGCTAAAGATAAAGATTATCTGTACACATTGGTCTAAAATAAATTGTTCCACTGTAATGGGCCTAAATTTAAAAGAAGAAAGCTCCAGTAAAGTTAGCGGATCCCGTTCTAGAGCCCAGTTTGTTGAACGTGTTTCTGAATAAATGATAGTCGGAGTCCATCAGTAGACTTTAGCCGACTGTCACGTGATCCCTCATGTTCCTAGTTTTACAGTTAAGTCATACTAACTTAGTGAGTATCAAAAACATGCAAACAAAACTAGTTATCCAAGAGCAACAGAAAGGAAATGAATCCCGTGAAAGAGAGATAAACGCCGGACAAAAGAGATTGCGTTAGAGGGGGGCACTACTTGATGTCTATGGAAAGTGAGCAAAACGTTTAACAACGAAAAGTTTTACAGTAAAAAGTATTATCATAAAATTTAAAAGCAAATTCCGTATCGGGAGTTAATACTTCGTGTGTCTACATCAACGAATATTCGTATATACTACGTGCTTTATAGAAGAGCGATTCCATGCAAAAATCAATACTGGTTGTGGTTTACCTTTTCAGAATCCCAATTTTAACCGGACTGAAAGAAATCACATTATGTCTCGCCGATACCTATACTCACTGTAGTTACCCCCACAAGAAGATACTGTCGTTCACTGTAAAATATTTGCTCAACGCTCTGTGTACTTTACGGTTGTGCACCGATGACCAAACATCCCTTCCGAAATCGTTATTAGACACGCCATTGCAAGGCGCTCATACATTGGGAAACCGTTTCGCAAAACTGTTTATGAAGGAAATCTGAATCATCGGTGTGTGGCTGGCAACGAAATGAGACATGACACTGTATAATTTTTGAATAACTGGCTGTGAGCCAACGTTCCCTATTCAACTGTCGCGGTTTCGTTTTTACTTACGTTTTCGTGTGGCAAGCATTTTCATTCTCCGCATCATGGTGAGGTGTTGTGATGCACACGTAACCATAGCAAGTATTTTTCACAAACTAAATTACGTTGTAGAAGATAGGTTAACTCCCAGCAAAAAACTTTCTCATCAACATTATTTGGTTGCAGATGACAAGCTACCTCTAGTAATTAACACACAAGTGATCCGGAAAATTCATGCACACCAAATGTAAAGGTATTTACAAAAAGAAACGATCTTTTATTTGAACTAAATATCCAAGTAATTATATAATCATTTAACAAAAATATGTTCACATTACAGAATAAATAAAAACGAAAACCCACTGATGATTGCACAGTGGTGCCGAAAAATGTTTGGATACTGAGAGAAAACGGTGTTTTGCATAACAGACGGACCTCACATCCAACAATTTCAACTGCAAACACGGCCAACACAAGGAGCTGGAAATCAAAATGATGAATATTCCCTATTCAATCTGGAACCTCTCCACAGGGTCTGCACGAGTGAGGGAAAAAGAAGTTGGTGGTACGCTGCATGAGGACGTTAAGCTCGATGTGTACTGTGGTTCTATTCAAGAGGTGCGGACTGCTTGCTGGCACCGAGATTCGCCAGCTCCCTTCACCGTCGGTAACACAGACTCATGACACTCAAAACACACTGTCAACAGAACCGCGACCACGTAGAACACAATATTTACAATTCACGATAAAAGGAGCTAGTGTACGCGAAGGAAGTAAGCATTTCCACCTACGCTGAAGCACATCTCAGGTTTTCGACTCAACTGCGGCACACGCCCTTTCCTGTTGCGCGATCACGTGATCCGGCGTCACTGGCGTAACTGATTGACAGACAGAGTTTTGGCTGTCGTAACAGACTTCGACCATCGCCACCTCCATGTTGCTGTTGTTGTGGTCTTCAGTCTTGAGACTGGTTTGATGCAGCTCTCCATGCTACTCTATCCTGTGCAAGCTTCTTCATCTCCCAGTACCTACTGCAGCCTACATCCTTCTGAATCTGCTTAGTGTATTCATCTCTTGGTCTCCCTCTACGATTTTTACCCTCCACGCTGCCCTCCAATACTAAATTGGTGATCCCTCGATGTCTCAAAACATGTCCTACCAACCGATCCCTTCTTCTAGTCAAGTTGTGCCACAAGTTCCTCTTCTCCCCAATTCTATTCAATACCTCCTCATTAGTTATGTGATCTACCCATCTAATCTTCAGCATTCTTCTGTAGCACCACATTTCGAAAGCTTCTATTCTCTTCTTGTCTAAACTATTTATCGTCCACGTTTCACTTCCATACATGGCTACACTCCATACAAATACTTTCAGAAACAACTTCCTGACATTTAAATCTATACTCGATGTTAACAAATTTTTCTTCTTCAGAAACGCTTTTCTTCCCATTGCCAGTCTACATTTTATATCCTCTCTACTTCGACCATCATCAGTTATTTTGCTCCCCAAATAGCAAAACTCCTTTACTACTTTAAGTGTCTCATTTCCTAATCTAATTCCCTCAGCATCACCCGACTTAATTCGACTACATTCCATTATCCTTGGTTTGATTTTGTTGATGTTCATCTTATACCCTCCTTTCAAGACACTGTCCATTCCGTTCAACTGCTCTTCCAAGTCCTTTGCTGTCTCTGACAGAATTACAATGTCATCGGCGAACCTCAAAGTTTTTATTTCTTCTCCATGGATTTTAAAACGTACTCCGAATTTTTCTTTTGTTTCCTTTATTAGACCATGTTATTTATTTATTTGTTGTGTGGAAGGCCACATCGGGTTATTACGTAAAACGATGGTACTAATGAAAAACAGAGAGATAAAACAGAGTGAAAATGTTTTACATATGCCGAGCGGTTCTAGGCGCTACAGTCTGGAAGCGCGCGACCGCTACGGTCGCAGGTTCGAATCCTGCCTCGGGCACGGATGTGTGTGATGTCCTTAGGCTAGTTAGGTTTAAGTAGTTCTAAGTTCTAGGGGGCTAATGACCTCAGAAGTTGAGTCCCATAGTGCTCAGAGCCATTTTTGAACCATTTGTTTTGCATACACGGTACAGCAGTTTATAATGTCAAATTTAATTGCTTAGTTCATTTAACAGCATTAATGACCAGGCCCAGGAAGCTGTAAAACGACGTATCGGGACGAATGTGTTCCCGCTCTAGCCATCAGACAAAAAGAGAAAATAGTAATAATAAAAAATCATGAATTTATTACAGATTCAGGACCGTTCAACAGTGAACCGGTGTATTCATTTTATTGGTATCAGTTTTATTTCAAGTCTCTTTATCTTTCATTTGCGTAGTAACCTGTTAAAAAAAATTCCGAGAGATAAGAGGGATAATTGTAATTATTCCTCAAGTACTGAAGAATGGAAATCTGGAAACGATTTCCGCTGCGTTATTTATTTTACTCTAACTGACGGTAACCGCTAGAAACTCTTTAGATTTTAAACGATTCCTTCTTCTGCCAAGCCGAGGCGTAGGTGCGCTGTGAGGACCGCTTTTCCGGCGGTTGGGTCGGGGTCAGAAAGTGAAATTTCTTTCCGTAGAAGACGTGGTCACTTCCCTCTGTCAGATCAAGTAGGCTTTGGGTGTTGTCCCTTCACATAAATTGGTAACGGCCGGTTTTTTTTTTGCTCGGAAGCTCACTAGAGGGTGGCTCCTCCGGAGTCATAAAAGCGTTTGGCTGTACGCACCTACCGCCTTGGTTTCAGTAACAGCGGAACTTGAACAGAGCCAATGGCTTTGGCGCAGTGTTCACAGCGGTTCCCGTCAGATGACTGAAGTTAAGAGCCGTCGGGCTTGGCTATCACTCGGATAGGTCACTGTCCGGGTCTACCGAGCGCTGTTGGTGAGCGAGGTGCACTCAGCCATTGTGAGACCAACTGAGGAGCTACTTGACTGAAAAGTAGCGGCACCGGTCACGAGAACTGACAACGGCTGGGAAAGCGGGCTGCTGAACCACATGGCCCTCCGTATCCGCATCCGGCAACGCCGAAGTGTAATGTGTGTGAATTCCGAAGGGACCAAACTGCTGAGATCATCGGTCCCTAGACTTACACATTACTTAATCTAACTTAAACTACCTCACGCTAAGGACAACACACACACACACACACACACACACACACACATACATACATACATATCCATGCCCGAGAGAGGGCTCGAAACTCCGGCAGGAGGGGCCGCGCAATTCGTCACATGGCGCCTCAAACCACGCGGTGGTGACGCGTAAGGTTGAGGATGATACGGCGGCCGGTCGGTATCGCTGGCCCTTCAAGGGCTGTTCGCACGGTGATTGTTTTCGTTTTATTTGTAACTTGAATAGAAGTTTGAAATGTCGCTAGAGCAGGAAGGCTGCTTCCTTGCACGGAGAACGCAAACCAATAGCGATCAGAAACTGACGACACCAGCGTTGCGGTAAAGACACCGACGTGACCTCACCTCTGTTGCCTGATCGGTACTTCAGTACTGTCTACCTCTGGTTTAAGTGGATTCCCCATCTACACATTATCGCCCTTTGAATAGCTCAAGTAAATGTGCATTGAGTCGTGAAATTTGTGTGCCCTTTAGCTAAGCTTTCCATCCGTGTATTTCTCTTTAGTAATGTTTAATGTCAGTCAGTGCTGCCATCGACTGAATATTGCGAACCAATAATTTCTGAATAGATCATCCATTGTTTTCTGTTAAAACTACTATTAGTTTTTCTTCTGAACTGTGAGACTCCAAAAAATGGTTCAAATGGCTCTGAGCACTATGGGACTTAACATCTATGGTCATCAGTCCCCTAGAACTTAGAACTACTTAAACCTAACTAACCTAAGGACATCACACACATCCATGCCCGAGGCAGGATTCGAACCTGCGACCGTAGCAGTCGCGCGGTTCCGGACTGAGCGCCTAGAACCGCTAGACCACCGCAGCCGGCCTGTGAGACTCCCCCCCCCCTCCCTCCCCCCATCTTCTTCAGTCTTCGGGCAAAACATGACCCCGCAAGTAGGAATGTTTCCGACGCTTTACACTGTCGGGGAAAGAACAGACAATAATTATCAGAACCCCGAAGGCCTGTTAATGTTTACCGCCTGTACAAACAGGAGTGGGTTGCTTTCATATTACACTCTTGGTGTGGGGGCGCTGTTAGCAGACAGCGTGTACAGCACAAGGTCCTGCCTGGTTGTGAAGTACACCCCTACACGATGAGTCGGATGGTCTGAGGTATCTCGCTGCAATTGCAAAACGGGACGGGCACTGGAAAGGGTGTCCCTGCATACCTCATGGTTCGTGCAGTGTGCAGTTCTTCACGTACGTAGAGGCAAATCGAACCTAATGGTCTAAAGCGGGTATCTACATCAGTTCGCACTCGTGCTGGTACTTCCTGGATATATATTTGCTCCCCTTTATGGCGTGTATCAAATCCTTTCTCAATATGTTCTGCAACACATTTTATTGTTCGTTGTCCGTGTTTAGCTTTGTCAGTTGTAACACGTGGGATGTAGCAACGCATGGGAAGCGCGGGGTGTCTTGTATCTTCCTATATTCATGTATCAAATGCTCTCTGTCTTCTCATTTTAGAAGGAGAGATCGCCTGGGATCCAGTAAGGTGGTGTACTTTGTAGTCAGCCTGCGGTTGTACTCACTGTTGTATTGACCTGGGTGTCGTGCTTACTAGTGTGGTTGCTTTGTGGCTGCACCTGAGCACGAAGTTCCCTTGTGCTATACATTAATCGCAGAGCAGAGCAGTTGTGGGTTGCAACTGTTGATCCCCAACTCGTACCACACAGCTTTTGGAGGATATTGTTCATGGTGCGAACTTTGGCTGTAGTATTGATCAAGCGTGATTGAGAGATCAAGGCTGCGCGAGGTAGCCGCGCGGCCTGGGGCGCCTTGTCACGGTCCTCGCGGCTCCCCCCGTCGGAGGTTCGAGTCCTCCCTCGGGCATGGATGTGTGTGTCGTCCTTAGCGTAAGTTAGTTTAAGTGAGATTAAATAGTGCGTAAGCTTACCGAACGATGACCTCAGCAGTTTGGTCTCATAAGACCTTACCACAAATTTCCATTTTTTTTTTTTTTTTTTTTTTTTTTTTTTTGAGATCAAGGCTATGTGAAAAAATGCGACAACTGAATACATTGGTGCAGGGTATGGCCATTTACGAGAAGGAAAGTATGAATTTAGCCCCAGTAAATACTCTTCGCTATTACTGATCGGAATTAAGACATACCCCGACTGTGGAATACAAGCTATATTGTTCCAGAATCAAAAAAATTATATATTGAGATGTTATTTCACGATAACCGACGTTTCATACGAAACATATGTGATACAGTTTTAATCACACTAGACACGTACAGTGATGTCAGGTTACGACAGAGAGCTGGATGCCATTAATTTAACTGCGTCAAACACCTCTTTCTTGTAACGTTGGTCTTGGAGACTTGCCGCGTGTGTTACGTCACGAAAGTTGCAACACATGCTAGGAGCGCGTCTCTCGACAGCTCACGAGTACGCATGGCGCTCACAGGAACAAAGGGAGCAGTGCCGCCCATATTCGGCGGCTATCGCTGCGAGCACTCCTACACAAGACCCACTCGAGTGTACGTTATCTTCGTAAACAATTACATTGGTTTTCTCACGCTACTCACTACTGTACAACGTATGTGATTACATCTGACCCTATAAAGCGTTTCTCTTGTCTATTCCCCGTGGATTATTTCTGAAAGCACAGTGCTGCTTGGTCGCAGTTGTTGGTGAACATAAACATCTACATCTACATCTACATGATTACTCTGCAATTCACATTTAAGTGCTTGGCAGAGCGTTCATCGAATCACAATCATACTATCTCTCTACCATTCCACTCCCGAACAGCGCGCGGGAAAAACGAACACCTAAACCTTTCTGCTCGAGCTCTGATTTCTCTTATTTTATTTTGATGATCATTCCTACCTATGTAGGTTGGGCTCAACAAAATATTTTCGCATTCGGAAGAGAAAGTTGGTGACTGAAATTTCGTAAATAGATCTCGCCGCGACGAAAAACGTCTTTGCTTTAATGACTTCCATACCAACTCGTGTATCATATCTGCCACACTCTCTCCCCTATTACGTGATAATACAAAACGAGCCGCCCTTTTTTGCACCATTTCGATGTCCTCCGTCAATCCCACCTGGTAAGGATCCCACACCGCGCAGCAATATTCTAACAGAGGACGAACGAGTGTAGTGTAAGCTGTCTCTTTAGTGGACTTGTTGCATCTTCTAAGTGTCCTGCCAATGAAACGCAACCTTTGGCTCGCCTTCCCCACAATATTATTTATGTGGTCTTTCCAACTGAAATTGTTCGTAATTTTAACACCCAGGTATTTAGTTGAATTGACAGCCTTGAGAATTGTACTATTTATCGAGTAATCGAATTCCAACGGATTTCTTTTGGAACTCATGTGGATCACCTCACACTTTTCGTTATTTAGCGTCAACTGCCACCTGCCACACCATACAGCAATCTTTTCTAAATCGCTTTGCAACTGATACTGGTCTTCGTATGACTTACTAGACGGTAAATTACAGCATCATCTGCGAACAACCTAAGAGAACTGCTCAGATTGTCACCCAGGTCATTTATATAGATCAGGAACAGCAGAGGTCCCAGGACGCTTACCTGGGGAACACCTGATAACACTTCAGTTTTACTCAATGATTTGCCGTCTATTATTACGAACTGCGACCTTCCTGACAGGAAATCACGAATCCAGTCGCACAACTGAGTCTACATATATAGGGTGATTTTATTAAATAAAGATGAAGTGCAGGAAACGATCCGTAATAGGGTAAGGAGCAAAAAAGATCAGCTAGACATATGGGCGAAAATGCATGGTGTCTGCACTACAGGGTATTTATTAATTCATCATGCCTGTACAGCACGGTGCAGTGCACGACATACTGTGACGAGATTACGGCTAGGCAACGCGCTGAAGTGGCCACCGAGGACGTTTAAAGCATGCACGAACACGACGCAGCAGCGACTGATGCACATTTTCAAATGTGCTATCCTGCAATCGAATAGGGCCACAGCAACACCGACTCAAAGGAAGACCTCGGCGCTTGTTGGTGACGTCACGTCAGCTAGGCTCGGCGAACGCCAGGTCTGTTGCAGGCAGAAACGCCTGGGCGTGCTTATCACTAGAAAGCTCTTATTTTTGGACAAAATGTTTGGTATTGTTTTGGATTCTGCAGTTTCATTTAGATGAAAGATTTTCTTACTATCGTAAAGCTACAAATGAAAATCATAGTTCTGTATTATTGAATCCTGTCGAAACAGACGTAGATCAATATGAGAAGATGCTTTGCCCCATTGCAAGCTTCGGAAATTTTACATTCAAGTAACTATACTTGTTCCATTTTGCTATCGAATCTTACCCCAACCCCCTCACAATTAACTCGTTTCTTTTATTTATTTATTCATTTTCGTTTGACATCGTCACTGGAAATGTGAACTGAAATGAAATGTTGTGTGACGAGGGCCTCCCGTCGGGTAGACCGTTCGCCTGGTGCAAGTCTTTCGATTTGACGCCACTTCGGCGACTTGCGCGTCGATGGGTATGAAATGGTGATGATTAGGACAACACAACACCCAGTCCCTGAGCGGAGAAAATCTCCGACCCAGCCGGGAATCGAACCCGGGCCCTTTGGATTGACAGTCTGTCGCGCTGACCACTCAGCTACCGGGGGCGGACGGAAATGTGAACTAATTTACATGTGTAAATGTCCAACTGTTGCGAGTCATTAGATTACAGTCGTTTTCAACGAAAGGAATTCTAAACGGGAAACATACATCGAAAATACTGCTGAGCTTAAACTTTTTGAAACATGCACATTAGAAAACATAAATATTCCCCTCTTGCAACTGAAAGGAGAAACTTTATAAGATAAAAAAATTTTATTTGATAAAACAAGTATCTATCTTTTGTCTCTTCTTCTGTCCTCCACCCCCTCCCCCAACGTGTACAATCGCAAGATATTTCATTAACATTCAGTGCTCCTCACCCCATAGTCAACCGAGATACCTAAATAAGAGCACCAATACGTTCACAATTTCTTGT
This sequence comes from Schistocerca serialis cubense, assembly GCF_023864345.2. Lineage (NCBI taxonomy): Eukaryota > Metazoa > Arthropoda > Insecta > Orthoptera > Acrididae > Schistocerca > Schistocerca serialis. Next base: position 380,667,472 of record NC_064638.1, on the reverse strand, counting down.
AAAAGCAACCCAGTACAAACATAACTTCTTCAGATTTACAAATAAGGTAAAGAAGCACGAATTCTGTTGCTGCTGCAACATGAAGTTGTTTTTGTATATCAATCCTTAAAACAGGTGCAAATTTAAGTTCAGGAGTACACTATTTGTTAAGAAGTGTAATGAATTGCACAATTAATTGATTGCAGAAATCTCTCAGAACAATGTGTGTTGGTCAACTATCGCCAATAGTTTCACATTTTCCTGTGTCAGAGACGGAGACACCACCATTATGAGTATGCCTGCAACAGACCTGGCGTTCGCCGTGCCTAGCTGACGTGACGTCACGAACAAGCGCCGAGGCCTTCCTTTGAGTCGATGTTGGTCACAGGCGGCATTAATGCGTTGTTTCAGTGTCCGCACGTCCGGAATGGGCTCCGAATACAAGACCTTCCTGGTGCCTTAACAGGTAGAAATCTGAAGGGTGGAAATTCGGCGATGAGGCAGACCGCGAGACTGGACCACCTCGTCCGGTCCATCAGTCGGAGTAAATGCTGCCGTAATGCTTCTACACGGAAATGCAGAAGTGAGCTGGAGCACCATCATGTAGTGGCGAAATTACCCTTCGTACCACCAAGGGCACGTCATCATCAAGTTGCTGGGCGGGGGGGCAAGGAGGAACGGTTGCCTGTAGGAAGCGCAGATATGCCCCACGAATGAGGTGTTGTGGAAGGGTGACCAGTCCCACGAGGGGGGTCGGCGATAATCCCCGTCCACACAATGCGGCTGAAGCGGTACTGATGGTTCGCTACCGCCATGACATGAGTATTGTCTGCAGCTCACAGATGGGTGTTGTCAAGCTTGATTATACCATCCCTTGTAATTTAGCCTCGTCTGTGAATTGGTGACCGGCCGTTGTGGCCGAGCGGTTCTAGGCGCTTCAGTCTGCAACCGCGCGACCGCTACGGTCGCAGGTTCGAATCCTGCCTCGGGCATGGATGTCTGTGATGCCCTTAGGTTAGTTCGGATTAAGTAGTTCTAAGTTCTAGGGGACTGGTGACCTCAGATGTTCAGTCCCATAGTGCTCAGAGCCATTTGAACCATTTTTTTGTGAATTGGTTGGATAAAAGAAATCTCAGCAGTACGACGTCCTGTGCGACGAACCACGGACAAAACGTCGCCGCGGAGGCAAGATCATAGGTAATAATGCATGCACTCCTTGTAGGTGGTACGGATAGCGGCAGTTATGGTGAATGTTCCACACGATCGTCTGGCTTACTTCACGATGGCAGGCCACCAGCCTGGTGCTCATACCGGGGTGATATTCTACGAGGGTAATCTCAAAAGTAAGGTCTCCTATTTTTTTTATAAGTACATAGACCTGTTTATTTCTACAATGGTTTGCACCAGTTGACAGCTTGAACATTTAGGTATTTTTCGACATATCACCATTTCTGTCGATACATTTTTGTAGACGCTGTGGCAGTTTTCGCGTGCCCATGTCATACCAGCTCGCCGCCGTGCTGTTCAGAAAGTTATGAACCTCTTCTTTCACCTCGTCGTCGGAGCTGAATCGCTGGGACCACAATTAACGCTGACAGGTACTGTGAGACTCTGAAAAGACTCAAACGGGCAATTCAGAACCGGAGAAGAGGAATTTTGAGCAAGGGCGTACACATTCTCCATGAAACCTCTCGCCCACACATCGCTCGGCAAACTGTTGCTCTCCTGCAACAGTTTCAGTGGAACATAATCACCCGCCCACCCTGTAGTCCTGACTTGGCGCCCAGTGACTATCACCTTTTCCCTGGGTTAAAAGAACAATTGGCCGAAAAGCGATTCAGCTCCGACGACGAGGTGAAAGCGGAGGTTCATAACTTCCTGAACAGCATGGCGGCGAGCTGGTATGACATGGGCATACAAAAACTGCCACAGCGTCTACAAAAATGCATCGACAGTAATGGTGATTATGTCGAAAAATAGCTAAATGTTCAAGCTGCAAACTGATGTAAACCATCGTAGGAATACACAGGTCTATGTACTTATAAAAAAACAGGAGAGCTTACTTTTGGGATTACCCTCATATAGTGTTCAACATCTGGTCCTCCTAGGCCTGTGTACGTACCGGGCGCATCCGCTTTCTATGGTTATTCGCTCCTGTAAAAGAGTTTGCCTCAACCAAACGACGAAAGACTTTTGCAGACAGTTTATTGCGCGTTTGCTGTCGGTGGGGCTGCTTATCCCTGTACAGTTGTTTTGCCGCCTGCTAATTGCTATTTGCCTGTCTGTATGTAAAAACGATGCTGGCCTGTTCCTGATTAGTATGCAGGGCCGTCGTCTCTCAGCGCTGCACTACACAACACGCATCCACGTCCTTCAGTACCAGTGTGAGTGCTGTCCTCTTGAGTGTGGAATTAAAAGATTGGTATAGACAGAACGTTCTAAAACTGCGTAGTATATACTCGTGGGTGCTTTCAATCACTGAAAGCACACTGTCAAAGATCTTTTACCTCCGCCTTCATGTGGGTGTACCTTTTGAGGTAATAGGCGAGTTGTGGCGCCCTGGAAATTCTGAATTCAGAGTTGGCGTGAACGCTTTGGGGCCTCTCGGCAGGCCACAGCTCGTATGCGGCCGCACAACAGCCGGACCCTGGACCACGTGGTCCATAGGTCGCATGGCTGGGAATTCTATGGTGACACTGTGTCGACAGAGGAGGCACACCGGGAGTGCGACAGATGGCGAACTTTGTGAAAGCTTAATGGCAGACATTTCACAGTTCGTATAGAAATTATTAGTAGCCAGATGAATCATGGTACCTCAAAAAGAAACATGTACATTACCATTATTTGCACGATGATTCTGAAGTTTCAATATCTTCATTAGTTTAAAGTTTAGTATCTGACTGTAAATTATACAAGTAACACCCAGCAACGAATTTTCAAAATCTAAACCGTTCACCCTATTGCGTCGATCGACGTTGTCTTTAGAAAGCTATTAGTGTAAACCTAAATTGGTATAAATTACAGGCATGTAACTTGAATAGTACGTGAGTTATTGGTGGTCAAAGTGGACGATTGCTATCGATCGCGTCAGGCCATAAGAACTCCACAGTGACACGAAAAAAACGGTAACAGCATGCTTATAAATATATTTATTCGTCTATGTCTTTGTTTGCATCCGATAAATACTATTCATGAAGAACTTGGTCAAGTATTTACTGTGTTCTAGAAGGCACAGAGACATAAGGCTACTGGCCTACTGGCTTACTTTTGCTTGCTGTTCCTTTGATATATGTTTATTTAATTTGTTTATCTATTTAATAATGTATGTTAGAGCGTGTTAATGGTCCAGCCGTAGGAATATTTATTTAATTTCAAGTTACTTAAATGTAAATCCAGTATTTCGAATGTGTTTCATTAAGTTTGTGAATGTGCATTGGCTTGAAGACATAGTGGGAGTTCTTTAGCCAATCACAGCGCTCGTGAAAGGGGAGACTGGATGGAAGTGGGAGGACAGCACGGGAGAGCGGACACAGAGAGTGCTGGGTACTGGACATGACGGACGCATGGTCGCGGCAGAGACTTGGAGAGTGTGGAGCGCTTTGCGCGTGGTCGCGGCAGATGGAAATACTTCGTAGTGCCGACTTGTGCACTTGTGAGATTTCTGTGGCTTCCACAGTGAAGACGTAGTGTGCGTCCATAACTAATTACGTGCAGTAGGAATCTATTGTTTCCCTGTTATTCAACTTAGATTTTATTTAATTGCTGGACATCGACACCAATCGAGTGTTTTGCAGAAATATACCGCATTCTCAAAAGCACTTCTACTATCCTACTCATCATTAAAAATCATTAAGATAGTACCTCCAGATTTTATTTATTGCGGTTAAAGGCGCTGCAGTCTGGAACCGCAAGACCACTACGGTCGCAGGTTCGAATCCTGCCTCGGGCATGGATGTTTGTGATGTCCTTAGGTTAGTTAGGTTTAACTAGTTCTAAGTTCTAGGGGACTAATGACCTCAGCAGTTGAGTCCCATAGTGTTCAGAGCCATTTGAACCATTTTTTATTTATCGCAGTCTTTTATTTATAAATTTCTACGTTACATTTGCGACTGCCGAGTGATAGGAACCTTCGACCAGTCGATTCATGTGTATATTCATACTGTGTACTGTAGACTCAGCAGTATTTGGCTCGTAACTCGGCAACTACGTATCCCAGCCCGCAGACAACGAAACCAGCCAAAACTTTTAATTTTTCAGCTTCGAGTCTGAGGGTGCGTAGTTGAGGGTCACCACACCACACCATTTCATTTTATTTCAATGTTTTTCAAAGGCCGCAACTTCCCTTGGGACGCATATTCGACTGTATGTCCTTGTGCCATCTTTTGCTCCTTATACTCTGAGGAATCGTTTCCTGCAGTCTCTCCCCGTTCAGTAGTACCACCCTGTAGACACATCTAAAATGCTTGGTGGAGGGTACTTTGTATACTGCCATATACATTCTAAGACAAAAATTTTGGCCAGGTGCCAGTAGGACTCGCGCACTAAGTGTTCTGTCCAAACTTAATTCCAAGACCCAGTTCGAAATCTCCTACAGTAGTTCCTCCGACTAGCCCGGACGCACAAAAACAAGCCAGCAGGGGACTTCAGTTTACATACGTATATATAGAAGATTTAATAAAATGTTTATTTACTTACCAAAATATGACTACGGCTTACTGTGGTGTCACCGCCAGACACCACACTTGCTAGGTGGTAGCTTAAATCGGCCGCGGTCCATTTAGTACATGTCGGACCCGCGTGTCGCCACTGTGTGATCGCAGACCTAGCGCCACCACAAGGCAGGTCTCGAGATACGGACGAGCACTCGCAACAGTTGTACGGACGACATTGCTAGCGACAATACGGACGAAGCCTTCCTCTCATTTGCCGAGAGACGGTTAGAATAGCCTTCTGCTAAGTCCATGGCTACGACCTAGCAAGGCGCCAATTGTAACAGTGCATGTATCGTACGAGTCTCATTTGTATAGTCAAGAGAGATGTATCACAAGGAGTGAATAAAGTTAAGTATATTCCAGCTACGTACTTTTCTTGCTACCATTCAATAGTTATCCTGTTCCAGACTTCACGCCCGTCTGCGTTAGATAGCGTGCCTATCGGCCCCCTCAAAATAACACTGTGTCGGCACTTCTGTCGACACATCATTTACATTTTATGCTTTTGACGGATGATGAATGCAGTTTATGTTCTAATGCCAGAAAAATATTCTTTTATGTGATATAATTACTATTCAACAATGTTCAGATTTTTTACTTTACTTGTACTTCGAAATTTCGTTTCTTCTCAAATGTCACGATTCTAGGATGATAGGAAGTGTATGATAGGTTTTGGTGAGTGCGTTGTTGAGTAGCAAAATATGTGACATAAATGGCCGTATCTTTTGACTGCTTTAACGTAGAAGCTTAAAATTTTTACACCGCCAAGGCACACCTGAGTATGTGGCATAAATCTGAATTTGATACGCCAACATCTTCAAGAGACGAAGGGATATTACCGACGGATAAAAGACAGACGGATATAAAAACAACAAAAAGTGCTTTTTCATATAATATAATTACACATTAACAGTTTTCGTAGTTTTTTACTTTACTTTTACAGTGAAACCTTGTTTCTTACCAAATTTCGCGACTCTACGTCAACGGGAAGCACACTCCTATAGGTTGTGATGAGTGAGTATTCGAATATCAAAATATGTGACTCAAATTGCCGTATTTTTGGATCGAATTGATTTAGAAGTTTAAAATTTTTACACTGCCAAGCAATCATAGACGTTAATATGGGACATCGATTTGAAATTGATGTCTACCTTTTCCTGATAAAAAGAGGTCTTAACAGTCGGGCAGACAGAGAGACAGACGGACAACAAAGCTTTCATGCCAGGGTTCCGTTTTTACAGACTGAAGCTTGGAATCCTAAAAAACAACGCACCACAAAGGAGGTATGCAAATTGGTCACAAATCGATATTCATACAGGTATCATTGGAAAATGTGAAACTGTAGACTTTGACCGATGGATGGATGGATGGATATGCGGCGCTCCAGCGCAATTTCACAGCGTAGCTGGAGCTGGCGAGGATAGTGAACAGGGGACATGTCGATCCCAAGGCATAAAGTCTTTGCGAATTTCATTCCGTGTACTGGAATACTATGCTGGGTACTAACTACGCCTCAGACAAGCGCATGAAAAATACATGTAGATGTCAGGATTTGAGAGAAGACATGTAGTTGTGCTCAAAGAAGCCGGTTGGAGTAATCGGTGAATCGCTCGACATCTGAATAGGAGCGATGCCGCTATCTGAGGATGCCCCTACAACCAGCGAAGGCGTGTCTAGAGACGCCTCACACGGCTGTGGGGTACCAACCTGAAGTCATGCGCTGAACGGCCCGAGAACCGGGCTTATGTTTCAGCAATATAATCCCCACCTGCACAGGGAGAGAGCTTCTACTGCTTCTCTTCGTGCTTGCCAAATCCTACCTTGGCCAGTAACCTCACTGGGTCTCTCCCTAATTGGGAATGTTTGGAGCATTATAGGCAGGGTCGTCCAACCGGGATTTTGACGATCTAACGCGCCAGTTGGACAGAAGTTGGCACTAAACTCTCTCAGAAAGACATCCAACAACGTTATCAATCAGTGCCAAGCCGAATAACTCCTTGCTTAGGGATTGGATGTCCATCAACGCGATAATGGCTTCCTCAATTTGTGAAGCTCTTCCTCTTGAATAAATAACTCTATCTTTCTAAAATAGTAATCCTTTGTTTGTCTGTGGTTGTACATCACATCAACTGATTTGCATCCCACTCGGATAATTCCAGCAGTACATCGTTTTTTTTTGCGTTGCGTTCCATTAAAATTTCTTCCCCTTTCGATTAAGTGATGGCGCTTTGGAAGAACGACTGCTTGCACGCCTCTGTCAAAGCTGTTGTTTGCCTAACATTATCTCCACGATCTGTACGGGATACGAGGGTTGTCCAGAAAGTAAGTTCCGATCGGTCGAGAAATGGACACCACAGTGAAAACCTGATGAAGCTTTGCACAGATGTGTTGCGTAGTGTCTCTAGTATGACTGTCGATCGCATCAAGCCGCTCTTTTGAGTTGTGAGCGCACTGTGAGCGAGTAAAGGTGCCTAGAACAACGATGTCTCCCGCCAAGTAGGAGGGCCCGCTGAGAGGCTTCGCCTTAATGAATGCAGCCCACCTAACACAACTGCCACGCACTTCCTTCTTGATGGCAATTCTGAGCCGCACTCTGCAGTGAAGACGCTCCTGCAGCCTTTTCGATGGGAAGTGTTCGATCACCCACAACACAGCCGTAATTAGCTCGTCCTACGTATCATCTCTGTTCACTTGAAAGACTGGATACGAAGACAACACTTGGGCGCAGGCTACGTGCTATAGACCAGCATAGAGAATTATCGGAAAGCACAGGCGCATGGTGTTGGAAATTTGGTATAACGCCCTGACAAATGTCTAAGTCGGAGTGGCAACTAGGTAGAGAAGTACCTGGAGGGTGTGGCTAAATGTGCAAAGAAAAAAGTTTTGATTTTCACTGTGGTTTCCATTTAGCGACCGATCGGTACTTACTTTCTGGACAACCCTAGTATATACGCCACAGGCTGAAGAAGATCAGTACTTTCTGGCCTATAGGCGTCCCTTAAAACTCATAGTCATGTTTTCACGAGATGCACGTTTTTTTTAGAATGTTTGCCAGTTAAGATTTTTCGACATATCTGTTATTTTTTCTCGCTAGTAAAACAGCCCTGCGGCCATTCACACTGGCCTTCTTTGTATAACACAGTGTGCACCAGACTGTCGTGTTACACCTCGCCTGTCCACCGCTAACAAGTAGCACCGAGCGAACGTGGTGCAGTACTGTGTGGCGTTGGAAGCATCCGAGACGATCCTGTTTACAGATGTGGATCAACCAGTCAAGTTGAACAAGGATTAATCGAAGCTGATCATGAGGATGCAGGTGAACTGGAAAGGCAGCACTGCAATCATAACCATGTGATCACCCAAATTCGACACCTTGATTCCGATGTATCCTGCATTCAAGACTCATAAGACAACAGGAAACCAATAGTAAACATGAAAGTTTGCACTGCTGTTCAGTATGAATTTCACACGATACAGGAAATCAAATAAAATACACACATCAAAAAAAGTTTTGCATCACTCCGGTTCCCAGAACATCTGAAGATAGACGTTGACTATGGATGTTGTATCACAGACACAGTGCCTTTGACAGTTCAGAGATGTTACTGAACCCGCCCAAAGATGTAAACAACCACACATGGGCAGCGCCTATTAGACGGAGGGGGTCGGACAGCCGATTAGTTCCAGTCATTCCACCTGAAAGGAGGTACACGGCTCCTGTTCTCTGTGGTTCAACCATGCATATACGGTCAATATCGCGGTTCCATGCGTCCGCATTGTTACCTTATGCCAGCAAGGGCTCTCAACAAGGTAAGTGTCCAGGCGTCTCGGAGTGAATCAAAGCGACGTCGTTCGGACATGGAGGAGATACAGAGACACAGGAACTATCGATGACATGCCTCGCTTAGGCCGCCCAAGGGCTACTACTGCAGTGGATGACTGCTACCTATGGATAATGGCTCGGAGGAACCCTGACAGCAACGCCACCATGTTGAGTAATGCGTTACGTGCAGCCACAGGACGTCGTCTTACGGCTCAAACTGTGCGCAATAGGCTGCATGAGGCGTAACTTCACTCCCGACATCCATGGCGAGGTCCATCTATGCAGCCACGACACCATGCAGCGCGGTACAGATGGGCCCGACAACATGCCGAATGGACTGCTCAGGATGGGCATCACGTTCTCTTCACCGATGAGTGTCACATTTGCCTTCAACCAGACAATCGTCGGAGACGTGTTTGGAGGCAACCCGCTCAGGATGAACGCCTTAGACACACTGTCCAGCGAGTGCACCAAGGTGGAGGTTCCCTGCTGTTTTGGGGTGGCATTATGTGGGGCCGACGTACGCCGCTGATGGTCATGGAAGGCGCCGTAATGGCTGTATGATTCGTGAATGCCATCCTCCGACCGATAGTGCAGCCATATCCGCAGCATATTGGCGAGGCATTCGTCTTCATGGACGACAGTTCGCGCCCCCATCGTGCACATCTTGTGAATGACTTCCTTCAGGATAACGACATCGCTCGCCTAGAGCGGCCATCATGTTCTACAGACATGAACCCTATCGAATATGTCTGGGATAGATTTGAAGGGGCTGTTTATGGATGGCGTGACCCACCAACCACTCTGGGGGATAGCGTGTAGGCCGTAGCATCTGGATTTTGGCAGCTGGAGGTTCTCCACGAGGATCCCCTGTGATGACCAAAAATGGTTCACATGGCTCTGAGCACTATGGGACTCAACTGCTGTGGTCATCAGTCCCCTAGAACTTAGAACTACTTAAATCTAACTAACCTAAGGACATCACATTCACTCATGCCCGAGGCAGGATTCGAACCTGCGACCGTAGCAACAGCGCGGCTCCGGACTGGAGCGCCTAGAACCGCACGGCCACCGCGGCCGGCTGTGATGACCACGGACGGTACGCGTTGCACCGACAAAACTGAGGTTGAATATCTGTCTCTGTTGGAAATGGAAATGAGCGTATGGCGTCATTGGCCGGGAGGCCCCTCGCGGGGCAGGTCCGGCCGCCATATCGCAGGTCTTATTACATTCGGCGCCACATTAGGCGACCTGCACGCCGGATGGGGATGAAATGATGATGAACACAACACAACACCCAGTCCCTGAGCGGAGAAAATCTCCGACCCAGCCGGGAATCGAACCCGGGCCCAGAGGACGGCAATCCGTCACGCTGACCACTCAGCTACTGGGGCGGACTGTCTCTGTTGGGGCCTATCTAAAAACTCTGCCCCCGCAAGAAAACTGTATACTGTCAGGGTAGTCACAATTTTTTTTCTATTCCCACCCTAAAACTATATCTGTCTTACAAGCGGTTTGAAGGGCGTTGCCGCAGAATTAGCTTGGTCCAAAGTAACTCCTATTCAGAGGGAGTAATATTACGCAATTTCCGTCTCATTCTCCTCCCCGGGATACACAGAAAATCCGGAAGGAAGGCAGCGTTTCCTTTAATTTTAATTTACAGCTTAATTCTCTCATAAAGCACATGTTTTAGGAGGTTATAATTGAAGTATGGCTATCCATAAAGGTCCAGTGCGAGCTGTAATTATTGTATGGCTTCGAAGCTATTCTAATATGCTAACATGGAACCAATTGACACGAGAAAAAAGACTTAGTTCCAATTTTGGCCACCAGTTACAAAGCTGGCGCCGTGAATGCACCGAGCGAGGTGGCGCAGTGGTTAGACACTGGACTCGCATTCGGGAGGACGACGGTTCAATCCCGCGTCCGGCCATCCCGATTTAGGTTTTCCGTGATTTCCCTAAATCGCTCCAGGCAAATGCCGGGATGGTTCCTTTGAAAGGGCACGGCCGACTTCCTTCCCCATCCTCCCCTACTCCGATGAGACCGATGACCTCGCTGTCTGGTCTCCTTCCCCAAAACCAACCAACCAACCAACCGTGAATGCAAGAAAGACGTGTAGAAATGTTTACATAACTAATGGATTTAGAACGGGACGTGGACAGAAAAGGTCAAACAAGAGACGAAGGCATAATGTTGATTTTATTATTAACCCTTTCACACCATCTGTCTACAATTGTGTGCAGTAACTTTTACTGTCTCTCAGCTATAACATAAGTATTTTAGCCCAATGGAAACCTAAGGGACACACCTGTGAATTTTCACTCTTTTCATCATGCGCAACTGCTAACAACTTTTGGGCATCACTTTGAAAATATCAGCAAGTCAATGTAGCAGTGCGCAGCACCTTGTGAACACCAGAGTACACCGAAGTGATTGGTTCGCTGTATTCCACTGTGTAATTGAATACTGTTATTGTAATTTTGCATAGTAATTAATGATTGATCATTTTACAACTTTTTACAATAGAGAATATTTCGCAATTAGTTATTTCAGTCCAGAAAATGTAACCAAGTATACAAAGTATCTTTTAAAAACGGGTACGCATTTTTGTATAAATCTTGCATCTAAAATCACTACAAAATCGCAACTGTTAACTACCGCTTACACAATTTGTTCAGTATGAGCACCGGGCACGTCGACAAGATGCTGCATCCTTGAAATGAGCAATGTGTTCTTGTATACTGACCTTCGGATCGGGTATGGACCAAACGTGTCCCTGGTAGACGGGTTCCTTTAGATACTCCCAGAGCCAATAGTCTCATAGACTCTGATGAGATCTTGCAGACCACGCATCTGGAAATCATGGAGATAACACGTTCGTGGGAAGTTGTATCAAGCACATCTTTCACTGGGCGTGCGACATAAGGTGTTGCCCCGTCTTGCAAGAAAACTTTGGTTTCCACACCGCTGCGCTCTTCCAAAGCAGGAATCACATACTGTACGAGGAGGTCTCGGTAACGCACAGGCGTCATGGTCCACCTACCAGGTCCTCTGGGTGTATTCTCTTCAAAGTAGATGGGGCCGAGGATAAAGGTGCTTCTGAATCCACGCTGCACAGTCACATACGGCGAGTGCAATGACTCTTCGCGCACAACACACGGTTTAGCAGTACGCCAAATTCGTCAGTCCTGTGTATTCACTGCACCCAATAGTGTTAAATGTTCCTTCTCGCTCCATAAAATATTGTCCGGCCACGTGTCATCAACTTCCATCTGTGCCATAGACCGAAGAGCAAATTCAAAACACTGAGGTTTCAGTCGCTGCACCGTCTAAATCTTGTTCGGGTATCTGCGTAAAGTAGACTGCAGAACTTTGCGTATTGTTGACCATGGGATGGACAATCCTCGTGATACTGCACGGGTACCAGCACTATCCAGGGCAAGTGCTGCGTGGTCAGTTACAGCAACAGCAATATGATCAATAGCTTTAAGACGCCTTCCTCTTCCAGGTGACACACGAAGCTCGCCCGTGTCTTCGAATTTTATTATTATCTTCTTTAATCCATTTAATGACATCGGGCCTCTCCTCAGATTTTTCATTGGCAATACTCTCTCAATGCAGAACTGTAATTGCTGCCCTTCACATAAAAAAATTTCACAAACACTGCACGGTCTCTCTTCTTGATACCCATACTGTTCACTCACGCTTGTCAAATGACAGCGTGGCTGTCGTACACACAGTATACAGCGTCAGATTTGCTCCTGGTGGCCATAATTGGAACTAATTCTTTTCCAGTGTGAATTGGTTCCGCATTGACGCTTTAACATGTATACCATGTTTCGCTGTCTTATGCTAACTGCAGCCCATACTGGACCTCTGTGATAAGCTGCACTTTAATTATAACTATCCGATAGTGTCACAAGATGCGTGTTAGTCTGATTTAGGCCATACACGTGTTTTGTTTGCAATCTCTTGTTATAGGCAAACTGCAGTTTTCCAGCACCCAACCAATGACTCTTAGCCTGCCATTTGGTATAGATATAATGTAGATCTGTAAGATCTTTCTACTTTTATACCATTTCACCTTTTTACTCCTCAACATTTGTATGACCCGACTGACTCTAGTTGTTGGTGAAACAATGCAACAATTTTATTTTTCATAAAGCGTGGAGCTATGCGCTTTTCTTCAAAGAGTTAGTTGACACCCTTTGCAACAGGCCAATATTTTGCCGGTATCTAACTTGATATTAGTTCAATTTTCACCACATAGAATTCACTCATGGACATCTCCATTATATGTCGAAAGTCTGAGAATGCGTTCGCCATCTTATTAATGTACAGTACGAACACTCCCGTGTGACTCTCCGTCCAGGATAATGGGCGGTGTCGTATCACAAAATTTTCAAACCAGTCCCAAACATGGTCAGAAATCCCACAGACACTACGGGGCGTCCATGGGGAACTAATTCAAAAGGGTTCTGCAAGACAACAGCGAGATTGTGTACAGAGAAAAGCAGTGGGGAAAAGTTCGTAGGGTGTTGGAACGCATGTTACGTCCATATGTATGAGAAGATATGTGTGACATGGAGTTGAGAGCACAGCGAAAGAAAGTTTGTTACATCTGACAATGCATTAGGCTTTATTGACCGCAATATGCTGTCAAAACAAGCTAGTCATGGACATTTATCCTTTAATAGATAGCCTTAGGAAGGAGCTGTAACAAGCTATTGCTCGTATTTTAGCTACTGGAGAACATCTAAGATAACTGCAGAAATGAACACCTATAACGAGGAAGATTCAAGGTTGCCATGTAGACAGGGACACGGAGAAAGATTCGATTACTACTGGTATCGCGTTCTTTCATCTAGATATCGACACTTTTTCACTCGATACATTTTAGCTGATACTTTTACTGATATCAGTATTTTATAGCAGGCATCGTATCGAATGACTCTAGTAATCATTTACTTCATTTTTATTATGTACCCTAAATTTTGGTCGCATGACTCAGTTCTAGTATTTTCAGCAAAGAACGCTCGAGCATCAACAGGCCAACAATTGAACGAGCGAGGGACAGAAAGGGTGTCCAGAAACATTTTCAATGCTTTGCCAAACTCGACAGCGTCACATTCGCATTTCGTTCACTTGAAATCCCCTTGTTTTCACGATTCGACTTACTCAATAAAACTACTGTCATTTTGGAGATAACTACAGCTACATCTACATGGATACTCTGCAAATCACTTTTAAGTGCCTGGTCGAGGGTTCATCTAACCACCTTCACTATTCTGTATTATTCCAATCTCGTATAGCGCGCGGAAAGAATGAACACCTATATCTTTCCACACGAGCTCTGATTTCCCTTATTTAATCGTGGTGATCGTTCCGCCCTATGTAGGTCGGTGTCAACAAAATACTTTCGCATTTGGATGAGAAAGTTGGTGATTGGAATTTCGTGAGATGTTTCCGTCGCAACGAAAAACGCCTTTCTTTTAGTGATGTCCAGCCCAAATCCTGTGTCATTTGAGTGACACTTTCCCCAATATTTCGCGATAATACAAAACGTGCTGCCTTTCTTTGAACTTTTTCGATGTACTCCGTCAGTCCCATCTGGTAAGGATTCCACACCGCGCAGCAGTATTCTAAAAGAGGACGGACAAGCGTGTAGGCAGTCTCCTTAGCTTGTGTGTTGGCAGTGTGGTGCAAGATGGCACGTTACGAGTACCTGCATACTTTTTAACAAGTTATGATTTAAAGTAAAAACTGGCCGTGCAAAGTGGCACAAAACAGAACGCAAAACGCGCCCTTGAGACACAGTAACTAATATTTTACGAGAATGTTTTGGAGCCAGCAACGTCGGTTCGCGTTGTTCATGGTAAGCTTGATTGGTCGTGAGAATTCACTTCAACTCGAAGACTTCTCTCTATTGTAGATAGATTTTTAAAACAGAGGTGGAGGGATTTGAGCCTAAAAAGAGTATCAAATGCAAGAATCGACAGCTTAAGATATCTGTCTACATCTTCGTGATTACTCTGCTATTCACAATAAAGTGCCTGGTAGAGGGTTCAATGAACCACCTTCATGCTGTCTCTACCGTTCCACTCTCGAACGGCAAGCGGGAAAAACGAGCACTTAAAGTTTTCCGTGCGAGCCCTGAATGGTTCAAATGGCTCTGAGCACTATGGGACTTAACAGCTGTGGTCATCAGTCCCCTAGAATTTAGAACCACTTAAACCTAACTAACCTAAGGACATCACACACATCCATGCCCGAGGCAGGATTCGAACCTGCGACCGTAGCAGTCGCGCGGTTCCGGACTGCGCGCCTAGAACCACGAGACCACCGCGGCCGGCGCGAGCCCTGATTTCTCTTATTTTATCGTGATGATCATTTCTCCCTATGTAGGTGGGTGCCAACAGAATGTTTTCGCAATCGGAGGAGAAAACTGGTGATTGAAATTTCATGAGAAGATCCCGTCGCAACGAAAAACGCCTTTGTTTCAATGATTGCCACTCCAGTTCACGTATCATGTCTGCGATACTATCTCCCCTATTTCGCGATAATACAAAACGAGCTGCCCTTCTTTGTACTTTTTCGATGTCATCCGTCAGTCCCTCCTGATGCGGATCCCACACCGCACAGTAGTACTCAAGAATAGGGCGGACAAGCGTAGTGTAAGCAGTGTCTTTGGCAGACCTGTTGCACCTTCCACGTGTTCTGCCAATGAATCGCAGTCGTTGGTTTGCTCTACCCACAATATTATCTATGTGATCGTTCCAGTTTAGGTTATTTGTAATTGTAATGCCTAAGTATTTAGTTGAATTTAGAGCCCTCAGATTTGTGTGACATATCGCGTAATCGAAACTTAGCTGATTTCTTTTAGTACTCGTGTGAATAACTTCGCACTTTTCTTTATTCAGGGTCAATTGCCATTTTTCGCACCATACAGATATTTTATCTAAATCATTTTGCAAGTCGTTTTGATCATCTGCTTACTTTACAAAACGGTAAATGACAGCATCATCTGCAAACAATCTAAGACGGCTACTCAGATTGTTTCCTACGTCGTTAATATAGATCAGGAATAACTTTTCTTTCGACACTTTTATGGGTGCGATATTTTTCTTATGGATGAAGTGCCTGTAGTTTTCGTACGACGCCGTGTCTCTACGGGTAGGCCCTCCTGCAGCTATTATGGAACTGTGTGTCTTCTTCTACGGGGGACGTGGTTGGAAATTTGCCACGCACCCTCTAGACGGCTGGTACTCACTAGAGTCCTGGATGACCGAGTAAGGGAGCACAAAGTACGAGATGGGGCGAGCACACCCTGACTGGATAGGCTGCCCGCACTGGTTCTAGTGACCGAGTATAGATGCCGTGAACGAATACGTAACACGTAACTTCAAAAGCATTACACGTGTCATTATCCGTGTGAGACTGCAGCCAGTACGTGCTTCTCATTTGTGGTGTGTGTGTGTGTGTCTCTCTGTAATCATGCAGCGCGAGGAAGCCAGTGCAGTAACACGTAAGATTGAAACCAATGTTTACACATTGAAGAAAGGGATGGACTACATTTCTGTTAGTTGTAGACGAAAACAGTGCGTCTACTGGGTACGAATCGTGCATAAACTGACTGCTCCACACTAGTGTGTTTCCAGTCGGAAACCACTCATTTAAAGAAACATAGTTGCAAGAAACTTCACAAAGATGCAGCTCCTTCAGGGATACCGGCAGTAATAAAAAATAGTATTACAGCAAAGTGTGTTGCAATGTGTGCTAACGATATGAGACCTTTTAATGCTGATTCCGGTGAAGGTTTCAGAGAACTAGGCGAATAATTAATACATCTAGGGGCGCATTATGGAGAAGATAACGTGGCAGATGTCAGCCAGTTAAATCCGGAAAGCGTTAGTGATTTACTGATCAACAATAACTATAAACTTGTTTCTGTTGCAAACAAGTGAAAAGTGTGACGAGTTACGTCTGTAAATATTCAGTGTTCTTTGTATGCTTTCTTCGTGAAGATGGTTGTCTTCTAGATTGCAAGGACAGCACTTATTCAGTGTTTCCTGTTAATGAAAGGAAAAATATATCTTCTGTTTGGAAATGACACTCGTCTTCTATCCGCGATTGTACATCATTTTACTTTCCAAGTGCTTTATGAATTTAGCTGTGTCACGTACCCGTTCTAGTAGACGTTACTTTTGTGTTAAACGAGAGAGAGACAGAGAGAAATACATTGTGTGTGTGTGTGTGTGTGTGTGTGTGTGTGTGTGAGAGAGAGAGAGAGAGAGAGAGAGAGAGAGAGAGAGAGAGAGAGCGAGAGCGAGAGAGAGAGGCGTTGGATTTGCACAATACAGTGCAGGGAGCAAGGGCGAGGCGAGGTGAGACGTCAGCGGTGACCGGTTATGCTCGGTTAACCGCGTGTCCGGAATCCGGACATCAGAGTACGTGACCGAGCCGAGTCGTGTGGGGCCGGACACGAGCGGCTCGGTCCCCCCGTCAACAGGTGAGCAGTGACTGGTCAAACATTGGGCGTTGCAGCACTCTAGTACTCACCTCCATATCTCGCGTGCACGTCTCGCAGACCCTGCAGGGGTTGAGCAGCAGCAAGGACACGTAGCTCTTCATGGCGGCCATCCCTCGTTTTGGCTTCGCGTCGCTTCCTGATTCGACGGTTCCGTAAGTTCCGGAGTGAGTCATCGTGACTGACGCGACCGCTGGTTCCTCTACAGGGATCTGCCACCGACGAGGCTGTGTCCACTGGCCACCGACGGCTACTGGCGGCCGAGCCGGAGCCAGCCGCCGCTGTGCTCGAGATAAGCTGCGCTGTATTTGCTCTTCGCTGGACCACGGGGGCGCTCCGTTTCGGAGGTCACACCGACGATGGCCAAACAGTGGACTAGGTCAGCGGTGTCGACCATTGTCTCCAGTTTCGATTTCGGCAACCGCCTGTCGATTTGCGAAATCGGGACAGATAAGCAGTGCCAGTTTCTGGGTCGACTGATAGCGGAAACAAAGGAATAAGTCTTACCGTTCTCAAGGCTATGTCATGACGTGGTCCAACAAGATTGATGCAACAGCTACCGAAAAGCATACTAGTTCATTTCCACCTCTGATTGTTACTGTCAATGTTGTTTTAACGAACAGGCAGTAGTCCTCCATTCAGAATGAGATTTTCACTCTGCAGCGGAGTGTGCGCTGATATGAAACTCCTTGGCAGATAAAAACTGTGTGCCGGACGGAGACTCGAACTCGGGACCTTTGCCTTTCGCGGGCAAGTGCACTACCATCTGAGCTATCCAAGCACGACTCACGCCCCGTCCTCACAGCTTTACTTCTGCCAGCATCTCGTCTCTACCTTCTGTAAAGTTCGGAAGGTAGGAGACGAGGACGGAGCGAGTCGTGCTTGGGTAGCTCAGATGGTAGAGCACTTGCCCGCGAAAGGCAAAGGTCCCGAGTTCGAGTCTACATCTACATGACTACTTTGCAATTCACATTTAAGTGCTTGGCAGAGCGTTCATCGAACCACAATCATACTATCTCTCTACCATTCCACTCCCGAACAGCGCGCGGGAAAAACGAATACCCAAACCTTTCTGTTCGAGCTCTGATTTCTCTTATTTTATTTTGATGATCATTCCTACCTATGTAGGTTGGGCTCAACAAAATATTTTCGCATTCGGAGGAGAAAGTTGGTGACTGAAATTTCGTAAATAGATCTCGCCGCGACGAAAAACGTCTTTGCTTTAATGACTTCCATCCCAACTCGCGTATCATATCTGCCACACTCTCTCCCCTATTACGTGATAATACAAAACGAGCTGCCCTTTTTTGCACCATTTCGATGTCCTCCGTCAATCCCACATGGTAAGGATCCCACACAAAGTTTTAATCTGCCAGGGAGTTTCAGTCCTCCATTGTCGAGCATTCCGTGTCATGCTCTTCGCCACTGCGTGTCTATAGGCAGTGGTCCTCGAGAATATAGCCACATGGTCAAGTATAGGGTGTTTCAAAAAGATTCATTCGATTGCACAACAGTACATCTTCTACATGACTGATGTTACGAAACTTTGGGTGATTTTTAACTTCCACATAAGGCATCGGAGTTGTTATTGTCAAACGAATCATCCGGATTTAGAAGAGCATTGGTAGTTCCCAACTTGTGGGTAATTACGCCTGAGGGGTAAATTGTAATTTTTTGAGGGGTACAAACAGTAAAAATAGAGAGGATTCAGTTGTGCTTCGGTCACCAAACTAAATTATTTTTAAAAGCTCATTACTATTATCACCATTTCGTAAGTTACAAATAATCACTTTTTTTAACACTGGCTTTAACTCGTGACTCAATGACATGCATGTTACAGTGTGTGACGCGAAAGTATGAATAACATCTTCCTCGCATAGTCCGCTCGCTGCATAAATACTTTGTGCCGTGCATCTATGACAGTATAACCGAGACATATAGATGACATATGCTTGGATATCTAACGAAAGTGCATTGTTCGAGTTATAGGTAGTTCCTACAATAGACAAAAAAATGCTTCCTTATCGTCTTCGTAAACGAACCTGTTGACAGCGTAACACATCAGTCACTATGCAATGTCTACTACGCTGTTGTAGGACGTACACTGTATTATTATTACTATTATTATTATTATTACTATTATAGGCAGTAGTGAGACACAAAGGATTCCAGCAATAAAGTGATTGACAAACATCAGGTCTAAGTATAGTGTACACATTTTAATTTGGTTGATTTTAAATGACGGTGCAAAATGTAGGTCAATCAAGTGTCGCTAGGAACAGGAGAGGTGCAGGGGAAGCGTATTTCATAAAAAGCGTTTACCATCATTGTGGATCGTTAGCTTTCTTTTCTGAGACGGAGTTGTACGTAGCACTCGCGAAGCACTGAAAATTGCTTCATTCTTAAAAAAAAATAAATAAAAAGAAATAAAGTTATTAAGAATAAGTAGTAACAACTGTCTCACTGACTCGTTCTTGTTTTAATAATACACCTACAAAAACTAAATATCATCTATCCTCCATGATTATAAAAATTAAAATTATCGAAGAAATTTCTTTTTCATTTTAAAGTTAAATTAGGCGGTAAAGTTGACGATGGTGTAGGGAGGTGGAGTACTGGCTAATATCTAATCGCACGCAGTGATAACGGCCTTAGAAAGGTTCGGAACCACTGTCCTATAAGGGGCAATCAAATCAAAACTAGACAAGTACAAAAAGTAAACTGTTTGTTATTACAAAAGTAATCGCAAAAACTGTTATTACATTAATCCCATTGTAAGATTAGAGTTAAAAAAAAAGGCGAAATGAGTCTGGGAGAAATAAATTACAGTTGCAACAAGAAAAGGCGGATTTATTTACAAAATAAATATTTTGGGTTAGGCTTTACCGTGACTTACTGATATCGAGTGAAGGAACAAGTTAGAAACTTCCTGGAAGATTAAAACTGTGTACCGGACCGAGACTCGAACTCGGGACCTTTGCAAGTGAGCTACCAACTGAGCTACGCAAGCACGACTCACCACCCCCCCCCCCCCCCCCCCCACCTCATCACAGCTTTACTTCTGCCAGTATCTCGTCTCGTATCTTCCAAACTTCCATAAGTCGTGCGTGGATAGCTCAGTTGGTAGAGCACTTGCCCGCGAAAGGTAAAGGTCCCGAGTTCGAGTCTCGGTCCGGCACACAGTTTTAGTCTGCCAGGAAGTTTCATATCAGCGCACAGTCCGCTGCAGAGTGAAAATCTCATTGTGCAAAGCGACAAGTTTACTATTACCAAACACTGTTCATCTATATCCAAAACGCATTTCGAAGGTTTAAACCTCCATCATCACATGGATTTACATATGTTTTGACATACATGTGTGATGTCATATAACTTTCTGTTAACTTGTGTCACTGTCACCAGCAGTCGCAGACTCCTTTCTCTATTGTGCTCCATCATGTGTAAACTACCATATCTTGAATTTTACAAAATATGACAGTTTACGTGTGGTGTGTTACGATAGAGAAAGTAACCTGCGACCTCTGGAAACAGCGTCACAAGTTACACCAAAATCGTACCACAAAACAGACGTCATACTAACACATGTAAATCCACGTGATGATGGAGATTTAAGCCTTCAAAACGCGCTGTGGATACAAATAAGCAGATATAGTCTTGTGAAACCGGATCAGACTCTTCGAAACACCCTGTGCCACGAATCCGTCAGATTTATTACCTCTGTTGCACTCTCCATTATCAAAGTGACTAGCGCAGGATGACATATAATGTAGTCCTCCCAGCTCTCCACCATTTTGCACGAAAGAAGGGTAGAAGAATTAGTTGTTTATGGCTGTCCACCTATGTAGCTGAATGAAGCTCAGCGTTATCGATCTGAGGGCTGGCTCCCCTCTGTAATAAAACAAACTGAGCAAAGGGATCAACGATGAACAGGAACGTATGTCCTGTGACCGTAGGCCAACACCAAATATCACGAAAAATGTGGTACGCGCCACTGACTACTATGCAGAGGTCTGGGGTTCTGTACCAAGTGCTACCAGTGTTTTTTTTTTTTTTTTTCCCCCTTGGTGGGAAGACTGGTACGGGCCGCACTCACTGTCGTGTCGTGAGTGAGACTAACTGAGGACTCACTCGACCGACTAGTAGCGGTTGCAGACCACAAAAGATGACAACGGCCGGAGAGCGGTGTACTTACCCAACGCCCTCCGTACTGCATGCAATGAGCCCACATGCAGAGGACGACATGGCGACCGCCCTCGGTTCTGATGAGTCCGCCGGAGCCTACTGGACGGAGTTACTACACTATGTGATCAAAAGTATCCGGACACGTGGCTGAAAATGACTAACAAGTTCGTGGCGCCATCCATCGGTAATGCTGGAATTCAATATTGTGTTGGCCCACCCTTAGCCTTGATGACAGCTTCCACTCTCGTACACATACGTTCAATCAGGAGCTCGAAGGTTTCTTGGGGAATGGCATCCCATTCTTCACGGAGTGCTGCACTCAGGAGAGGTATAGATGTCGGTCGGTGAGGCCTGGCACGAAGTCGGCGTTCCAAAACATCCCAAAAGTGTTCTATAGGATTCAGGTCAGGACTCTGTGCAGGCCAGTCCATTACAGGGATGTTATCGTCGTGTAAGCTCTCCGGCATAGGCCGTGCATTATGAACAGGTGCTCGATCGTGTTGAAAGATGCAATCGCCATCCCCGAATTGCTCTTCAACAGTGGAAAGCCAGAAGGTGCTTAAAACATTAATGTAGGCCTGTGCTGTTATAGTGCCGCGCAAAACAACAAGCGCTGTAAGCCTCCTCCATGAAAAACACGACACATCATAACACCACCGCCTCCAAATTTTACTGTTGGCACTACACACGCTGGCAGATGACGTTCACCGGGCATTCGCCGTACTCTCAGCCTGCCATCGGATCGCCACATTGTGTAACGTGATTCGTCACTCCACACAACTGTTTTGCACTGTCCACTTGTTCAATGTTTACGCTACTTATACCAAGCGAGGCGTCGTTTGGCATTTACTGGCGTGATGTGTGGCTTATGAGCAACCGCTCGACCATGAAATTCAAGTTTTCTCAAATGGTTCAAATAGCTCTGAGCACTATGGGACTCAACTGCTGAGGTCATTAGTCCCCTAGAACTTAGAACTAGTTAAACCTAACTAACCTAAGGACATCACGAACATCCATGCCCGAGGCAGGATTCGAACCTGCGACCGTAGCGGTCTTGCGGTTCCAGACTGCAGCGCCTTTAACCGCACGGCCACTTCGGCCGGCCAAGTTTTCTCACCTCCCGCTTAACTGTAATAGTACTTGCAGTGGATCCTGAGGCAGTTTGGAATTCCTGTGTGATGGTCTGGGTAGATGTCTGCCTATTACACATTACGACCCTCTTCAACTGTCGGCGGTCCCTGTCAGTCAACAGATGACATCGGCCTTTTGTGCTGTACATGTCCCTCCACGTTTCCACTTCACTATCGCATCGGAAAACAGTGGACCTAGGGAAGTTTTGGAGTGTGGAAATCTCACGTACAGACGTATGACATAAGTGACACCCAATTACGTGACCACGTTCGAAGTCCGAGAGTTCCGCGGGGCTCACGATGCACATAATACGAAAAACGTATGTTTTTGGGGTGTCCGGATAATTTTGATCACATACTATATCTGCATATTGTTCCTCCGTACTTTGGTTGTCGTCGTACTAATCAACAAGTTCCCCACGCATTTTAAACAGTGGATTACATATGGGACATAGTGACTCGACTTACACATCAAGTTCAATCACAACCAAAATTCTAGGAAGTGGCGCAAGATGCTTGTGGGTCTGTATGCGGGAACGCATGTCTGTGATGCCACTCGAGACACACATTTGACTGTTACAACACGAGATACTGTCCCTCATTATTATATTAAATGGGAACTGTGTTTGACGAAACTGAAGTTTTTTTGTGTGCCTTTAAAGTATAATTATCTGTTTAGTGAAACTTCAACATCTCTCTTAAAAGGGACCGGACTGTATGGTTTCGTTTAATAAATTACGGGAATGTTACGTGGACGATGAACAGTTCAGAAGAGAAGAGGACAAAAGCATTTGAAGTGTGGTGCTACAGAAGAATCCTGAAGGTACTTGAGTAGCTCCAATAACTAATGAACAGGTACTTAATCCAGCTGGGGCAAAAAGTAATTTATGGCACAACATGACAAGATGAAAGAATCGGTTGATAAGAAACATCCTGATGCGTCAAGGGATCGTCATTTTGAAAGTGGAAGGAAGCGTGAGGGTAAAAACTGTGGGGAGAGAGAGAGAGACTAATGCTGGAATACAGTGAGCAAGTTCAAATGAATGTATATTGCAATGATTATGAAGTGAAGAGGTGTAGATGCTTGTACAGGACAGACTAACTCGGAGAGCTCCATCAAATCGGTCTTCGCACTGAGGATCACCAAAACACGCGTCTTATCTATGATAAACATCCACTTTGCGACACTCACTAGCACTTGTGTTTTTCCTTTGCTTATTTTCAGACTATGCTTGGCAAGAGCGGGGAGCTAAGAAAGCTAAGACCGTGTCTTCACTAAGCCTAGAAACAATCTAAGGTGGAGAGAAACATAGCCTCGACGTTAACATGGTACAAAGTCGAGAGAAACAAGAAAACAATGTGGGCGACCCAGCGAACACAATGATTTATCAAGCTATGTCAACGAAGAGCGTAAATACTCGTAATTTATGTCAGATGTCTCATACACTGCCAAGTCCTTTACACCTGCCGCCCTGCACCTACACACGACGACAATATATTTTTCTTGATCAGTGGAAGCTTCTCTTCAGCAGGTAGACGTGTTTTCGTTGCTTCTTAATCCCTGAATACAATTTCTCTGTCCTCCTACTTATTTGAGCGTTAATATCGTATGTTGGTACTGAATCTGAATGTTTCGGGTAATTAATGACGGTACTAGTGAGACGTCCACTATTTAAGGTGGTGAACATGCGTCCGATAGCAAGGAGGAGCTTTAAGTCAAGAACTGTGTAATAAAGTCTGAACAATGAATAGCTTGACAAGCAAGAAGTGCAACTCTCTCTGCCAGCAACTGACGACTCGAAACCAAATGACAACATGATTTAGGTGACTCGACGCAACTCTCAACAAAGTATTTCTTTCAGTTTCGGATTTTCACAATATGGTGTGAATCGCATCACAACCTATTTGATAGTCGAATGGTTTGCTCTCGCCGAGTTTCTCGCCACCTCAAGGCTTTCGTAAAAAGTTCAGAGACCTAAATTTATCACAGCTTCGCGCTTTAAAAATTTGTATTCTACACAGTTAGCCAGTTTCGGTAGAAATATCATTATCAAGAGGCAAATAGTATGCTTTAGCACGCATCTATCACACTGCTGCCCGTGCAAGCGTAATGTGGCGATATCACAGAATTGAGGGACTGACTACTCAGGTTAAACGGCAGATAACACCGACGTACACATGTTTTGTTACATTACACACGTGCTTATGCACACGATTTATCACTTGATAATGGTCTCGGGGAAGATCAGTTCGGATTCCGTAGAAATGTAGGAACACGCGAGGCAATACTGACCCTACGACTTACCTTAGAACATAGGTTAAGGAAAGGCAAACTTACGTTTATGGCATTTGTACACTTAGAGAAAGCTTTTGACAATGTTGACTGGAATACCCTTTTTCAAATTCTGAAGGTGACAGGGATAAAATACAGGGAGCGAAAGGCTATTTACAATTTGTACAGAAACCAGATGGCAGTTATAAGAGTCGAGGGGCATGAAAGGGAAGCAGTGGTTGGGAAGGGAGTGAGATAGGGTTGTAGCTATCCCTCATGTTATTCAATCTGTAT
This sequence comes from Schistocerca serialis cubense, assembly GCF_023864345.2. Classification (NCBI taxonomy): domain Eukaryota; kingdom Metazoa; phylum Arthropoda; class Insecta; order Orthoptera; family Acrididae; genus Schistocerca; species Schistocerca serialis. The sequence continues at coordinate 380,642,550 of NC_064638.1, read as the reverse complement.
ATTGAGCAAGCAGTAAAGGATACAAAAGAAAAATTTGGAGTAGGAATTCAAATCCAGAGAGAAGAAATAGAAACCGTGAGGTTTGGCGGTGACATTGTAATTCTGTCAGAGGCTGCAAAGGACGTGGAAGAACAGTTGAACGGAATGGACATTGTCTTAAAAGGAGGATGTAAGGTGAACTCCAACAAAATCAAAATGAGGATAGTGGAATGTACTCAGGAAATACTGAGGCAATTAGATAAGGAAGCGAGACACCTAAAGTAGTATATGAGTTTTGCAATTTGGGAAGCAAAATAACTGATGATGGTCGAAGTAGAGAGGATATAAAATGTAAACTGGCGATAGCAAGGAAAGCGTTTCTGAAGAAGAGAAATTTGTTAACATTGAGTATAGATTTAAGGGTCAGGAAGTCTTTTATAGAAGTATTTGTATGGAGTGTAGCCTTGTATGGATGTGGACATGGACGATAAATAGTTGGACAAGAAGAGAATAGAAGCTTTCGAAATGTGGTGCTACAGAAGAATGCTGAAGATTATATGGGTAGATTGCGTAACTAATGAGGAGGTACTGAATAGAATTGGGTAGAAGAGGAATTTGTGGCACAACTTGACTAGAAGAAGGGACCGGTTGGCAGGACATGGACTGAGGCATCAAAGGATCACCAATTTAGTATTCGAGGGCAGCGCGGAAGATAAAAATCGTAAAGGGCGACCAAGATATGAATATACTAAGCAGATTCAGAAGTGTGTAGGTTGCAATAGTTACTTGGAGATGAAGAAGCTTGCACAGGATAGGGTAGTATGAAGAGCTGCATCAAACCAGTCTCAGGACTGAAGACCACAAGAACAATGATACTTCTGCCTAAATTTTAACAAGCGTTGTGAAATGTATTCCTTCAAGAAATTTCTATTTTGCTTACCAGACATCAGGTGGATCTTTTCTCTACAACAATGACGCTTCCACACAAAGAAGGATACACTGTTACAAAACGTATACAAAGCTCCAGTCTGTGAACTATTTGCACAAAAAAATAGCGAAAAAATGGCCAAATACTGACATTGTTAGCCGGTACTAATGGATTTAAGCGTGCAGTATGTATTAAACTCAGACCTCAATAATGGTTCCTTAAGTGCCACCTACCAGAGGATCTGATATTGCGAGTGAAAGCGTACTAAATGCCGAAAATGAGACTACAGAGGCAGTTTGGGTATTAGGTAGGTTTTGTATGTCTTGACTTTCTAGAACACACACAGTTTACAAGCTTTGAAAAGGAACTTAAATAGAGTTCAGAGTGAAGAACAGACTCCGTTATTGCAGTGTGACAACGCTAGGCCACACATTTCCGTTGCCACAACTGCCAAGCTAAGGAAGGTTAAACCAAGCGTAGTTAGTTCACATCCACAATGCAGCCCAAACTTGCTGCTCTGTGATTTCTATCTTTTCCTTAAACTGAACGATGAACTTCGTAGAACTCATTATCGCAGCAAAGATAAACTTGAACCGCCATGGCTGCGGAAACAGGAGATGAAGTTCTTTCGCAACTGGTTCGTTAGCTACAGTAGATCTTTGTTGGTACAGGTGTTATATCTGCTATGTTAAGAAATTTAGTACTGTACTTAAAGACGACTTTATAAGGAAAATTACTGTGCTCTAGTTACTAAGCTATATCCATACGAAATTTACTAATCACGGCAGAGAAATAATCAGTTTGCCTTCGTTTGACTAAGATACAAAGATTGAGGTTTCTTTATACTCCAAGAATCGTGTTAAATAAACACTCCAGTTGACTGTTAGTGCTGATAAACAAACACAGGCGAACGGGTGTGTTAGGTAGTTCTTAACAGATTCTTGTCTTTCTCTACACGGTATTGTCCCTTCTGACCATCGTATTTTCATTCGTCTTTCAAAGCATTTTTAGAATCGACGAAGATGGTTCGCAGCACCAGTGGTAAAATGGCTCTGAGTACTATGGGACTTAACATCTATTGTCATCAGTCCCCTAGAACTTAGAACTAATTAAACCTAACTAACCTAAGAACATCACACAACACCCAGTCATCACGAGGCAGAGAAAATCCCTGACCCCGCCGGGCATCGAACCCGGGAACCCGGGCGCGGGAAGCGAGAACGCTACCGCACGACCGCACCAGTGGCAAGGCAGTTAACTGAGGTCTGCATGCGTGAATTTCAATCTGAGAAGTAGTACTAAACCAGAAGAATTATTTAGCCTTCTTTTTTAAATTGTTGAAACGATTCACCATGTGGCCCATTTCAATTCCAATTTATGCGCCCCATCTCACGAAAAATCGTGGCAACAGCATTTTGTAGCAGCTACTCAAGACATTAAGTTCACCACTAGGCATAAGGCTTTTGACGTGTTATTCGGAATAAGAGCCAACAGTTAGCTAGTCATGAAGCAATTAAAAGGACAGCAAGAACTTTAACGCGAGTAAAGCATTTCCACAGTTGAATGGTTAAGTCCCCACCATATTCCCAGTCAGCCCAAAAAGAAAGTAATACAGGGTGATTCAAAAAGAATACCACAACTTTAGGAATTTAAAACTCTGCAACGACAAAAGGCAGAGCTAAGCACTATCTGTCGGCGAATTAAGGGAGCTATAAAGTTTCATTTAGTTGTACATTTGTTCGCCATTTCAACCAATAAAGTTTTTGGTCCCTTTTTCTTCGAAGGTGCTACTGTACCTGGACTACAGTATCTGGAGATGTTAGAGAATTGGCTGTTCCCTCAGCTCGAACAAGAAGCACATCAATTCATATTTCAGCAGGATGGAGCGCCACCACATTGGCACTTATCTGTCCGTAGCTACCTGAACGTCAACTACCCGAGGCGATGGATCGGCCGCCAGGCAGCCCGTGACAGAGCACTTCATCACTGGCCTCCAAGAAGCCCTGATCTTACCCCCTGCGATTTTTTCTTATGGGGGTATGTTAAGGATATGGTGTTTCGGCCACCTCTCCCAGCCACCATTGATTATTTGAAACGAGAAATAACAGCAGCTATCCAAACTGTTACGCCTGATATGCTACAGAGAGTGTGGAACGAGTTGGAGTATCGGGTTGATATTGCTCGTGTGTCTGGAGGGGGCCATATTGAACATCTCTGAACTTGTTTTTGAGTGAAAAAAAAAACCTTTTTAAATACTCTTTGTAATGATGTATAACAGAAGGTTATATTATGTTTCTTTCATTAAATACACATTTTTAAAGTTGTGGTATTCTTTTTGAATCACCCTGTATAATCAACTAGGAATATAGAATGAACTTAGATTTACAGGCAATAGTGTCGGAGGAACATCCGCAACTGAGCATTCTACTGAGATTTAAAGTACCGCTACAATTGTAAGGTTCTTTTATTTAGAACACGGAGTGCTCTGCCCTCGATGGTAGCACACCGCGTCTTCTACTCGTCCACCGCGGCTTTCGGGATCACAGCAACGAATTACAGTACCTCAAGAAGAGCATATAAGAGCCCGAAACCGGTCGAGTTCTAAATAAAAGAACCTTACAGCTGTAGCGGTATTTTCAACCTCTGGAACTTGGATGTGTTGAAATGGTTTCTCCTTAATGACAGTTGTTGAGTAACAATGTTTCGGATTCAAGCAAAAGCACTCATTTGTTCGTACTTTTTTACCTCTCTCACTTGCTCCTTGCTTTGATTCCGAAAATAAGCTATCCTCCTCTCTTACCTATTTGTAGAAACGATTACTCGTCTTTATTACGAAAAATAACAACGGTTAATATAACCAAAAGCATGTCATCACATGCTACTATACTCCATACAGTAATCATGACATACTGTCAGATGGAAGTCGCAAGTTAGTCTCCAGCAGAGAGAAACAGACATTTCCATTTTGACACATCTGTTTTCACCCTGCATTCTATAAATGTCGCCTGCACCTCTTTACAACTACACTACTGGCCATTAAAATTGCTACACCACGAAGATGACGTGCTACAGACGCGAAATTTAACCGACAGGAAGAAGATGCTGTGATATGCAAATGATTAGCTTTTCGGAGCATTCACACAAGGTTGGCGCCGGTGGCGACACCTACAACGTGCTGGCATGAGGAAAGTTTCCAACCGATTTCTCATACACAAACAGCAGTTGACCGGCGTTGCATGGTGAAACGATGTTGTGATGCTTCGTGTAAGGAGGAGAAATGCGTACCATCACGTTTCCGACTTTGATAAAGGTCGGATTGTAGCCTATCGCGATTGCGGTTTATCGTATCGCGACATTGCCGCTCCGTCGGAACGAAAAACGCCTTTATTTTAATGATATCCATTCCAAATCCTGCATCAGGTCAGTGACCTCTCTTCACTATTTTGCGATAGTACAGAACGTGCTGCTCTTCTTTGAATTTTCTCGATTTACTCCGTTAATCCTATCTGGTAAGGATCCCAGACCGCGCAGCAGTACTATAAAAGAGGACGGACAAGCTACTGTAGGCAGTCTCTTTAGTAGATCTGTTAGATTTTCATAGTGTTCTGCCAGTAAAACGCAGTCTTTGATATGCATTCCCCACAACATTTTCTATATGTTCTTTCCAGTTTATTTTGTTCGTAATTGCAATTCCTAGGTATTTAGCTAACTTTACGGTCTTTAGATTCGACTGATTTATCGTTTAACTGAAGTTTAACAACATTTTAGCACTCGTATGCGTGACCTCACACTTTTCGTTATTTGGTGTCAATCGTCAATTTTCGCACCATATAGATACTTTTTCTAAATCGTCTTGCAGTTTGTTTTCATCTTTTGACCACTTTACTGAACGATGAATGAAAGCATCATCTGCAGACGACCTAAGACATCTGCTGAGATTGTCTCCTTTTTCTTTATCTATATAGACAAAGAAAAGCATAGGGCCTAGAACACCTGGGGGAACGCTAGAGATCACTTCTGTTTTACTTGATGACTTTCCGTATTTCCACAAATGTTTTGCCCCTTATTGTGCTTAATCGCAGATTTAGTGTTGCAGGAAGAAACACAGTGGTTTTAGTGAACGTTACGGTGTTCGATTGCCACGTAGTTCACAGGAAACCGCACCGTTTATAGTGTTGCGGCGACGTTTTCGGCGTTGTTATGCAGTCTTCGGGGGATGAACCTTTACAGAACATTGCTAAAATAGCGTACCCGATCTTTTCTCTGTCGCTTCCTTGTACATTCCTTAATGAGCTTCAGAAATAGACAATTCCAGTACTTATCACAGTATAAACATGTCTGAAGTATTCCTGCCCGACAGTTCGCCCTAGTTTCCATATGAACGGCCCCTTCTTCTGCTGCGCATCTTCATGTCAACAGGAAGTTTGTATTTGATCCATCAAAGCGTGCTGGTACGTAATCCAGTTTTATTCAGTTGAGTGACTTAGCAGAGTATGAAGAACCTTGTCATGCTAATTGTAGGTATGTACTGTAGGTGTGGATCCAAATACGGAAGAAATACCATAATAGTGGAAATATCATGGTCATAAAGGTGTTAACCCCCTTATGGGGTGCAACGTATCGCGGCATCTAGCCATAGATTTACACGTCCTGTAGTCTAGATACCCTGTCTACACAATAAAGTGCCAAACCGTGGAGACGACTACCATTTTGGTAAAATGGTAATTCTGGAATCTTGCTCCCTGTTGGATAAATCTCTACGGGCTTCCATGATCCCAGGTGTGTTCCGAATGCATTGACAACCATCCACAATGCTGTTTCGGTGTTCATCGATAATATCGATAAGGCTGGAGTTCACCAAAGCTTTTAAATATTCACACGTACAAAAAAAATCCAACGGGTTCATGTCGAACACTCGTGCTGTGTATTTCAAAATAGCTAAGTGAAAGTGTGTTGGTGTACTAACATGCATGCGCCACATACACATCCTTTCACTATAAGGGACTAGACAGTAACAGTGTCATAACACTGGCATTACTGCGCTTGTGTGCGTGTGGTTTCCAGAGATCAATGTTTATTTGGATTAATTGCCTCTTTCATTGTCAGCTACTCGCCATTTTCGTTTGTTTTTATAGAATTTAGGGATGCCGTATAGTTACATGTCTTTCACATGTCTTAACCACGATGGTTTCAATGAGTTTTTGTTCGTAGTTGTTACTTACCCATTGTGTAGCTTGGGCATTCCGGTGCTAAATGCCTTAGGGTCTCTCTGATAACTGTTAAAAATGGTTCAAATGGCTCTGAGCACTATGCCACTTAACTTCTGAGGTCATCAGTCGCCTAGAACTTAGAACTAATTAAACCTGACTAACCTAAGGACATCACACACATCCATGCCTGAGGCAGGATTCGGACCTGCGAGCGTAGCGGTCGCTCGGTTCCAGACTGTAGCGCCTAGAACCGCACGGCCACTCCGGCTGGCACTGATAACTGCCTTAAATTTCATTTATAGTAATGCTTTGCTTAAGTAAAAACTAGGCATCTGTTTTCGATACTACTTTAAACTGTAACTGTGTCTAGGCGAACCCATTCTCAGGTGGGAAGAAGGTAAGGGATTCAAACTATAATCCAGCCATGCTTCGTGAAGCACTGTGGGATTCATCAATTCATTGATGAATACTTTGCTTTACTCAGCCATTGAGCAACTAACTGATGACTTGCGGAGAAATGTCAGTTACATCACCGTTTCAGTGTTTGCGTCAATGACACTGAAGTGTTTGAGAATGTGCACAACAGAGGTAATCTGTTTGTAGATTTGGCGTCAGAAGAAAGCCCCCTTCAGTCGGGAGCAGCGACCTTGTGGAGGCTGGTACTAACGTCTCCAGGCTGGAGTTGCGAGCAGGGGTTGGGAGGGGGAGGGGATGTCGGGATCCTCAACAGTGGAGAATTCCGCGCCTTCCTCACGTGGGCTATAACATCTCATCTCAGGCAGCCACACCTTGACGCTTCTCGTCTGTAATAATCTATTGGCTGGCTGCCCTCGCTAGGTATCTCACCGCCCTGTACACAATAGATGACAAAGTGCAAAGGCCACTGACTGTGGTATCTCGACGAGCAGAGGCGTAGGATGGAGGATGGTTCATCTGCAAACAGAGAGAGAGAGAGAGAGAGAGAGAGAGAGAACATGTCGCTTGCTGTAAACAGAAGTGACTGGCGTCACAGCACAAAATACATAATACTGCAGTAAAAGCTCCTTCATGGTCTTGTTATACCGAGACTACTTTGTAAAGTGGCGTAGCGGGTTCCAGTCCGGTCCTGGACAACGTGTGTGAATTATAAATGAGCTAAATGAGAGATTTAGGTACAGGTATAACAACATTTACGCGGCCACAGCTACTTTTAGGGCGTTATAGTCAATCTACTACCACACAAAGCCTAAATGAAAAGTGTAGAAATATATTATTTATTTAGCGTATGGCTAATATAGACATATCATGAAATTACATATACATATGCACATATTGACACACAAGAAACTTAAGTTTGTCTTTACAACTAAATATCCGGTTCTTCAATGCAGCGCACTGCATCTGGAGTTGCTAGCAGGAAGTCCTCTTTGGCGCCGTGATAGGCTCGAATCCTGCATTCACTGACAATGTGGTGAACAGTCTGGTATGGAGCCCCGCAGTCACAAGCTGGATCAGGCAGCTTCTTCCACTTAAAGAGAGCATCCCTGCATCGCCCATGGCTGGTACGGATTTTGTTGAGAGTAGACCAGGTCTTGCGTGGTAAGTCGAATCCACTTGGAAGTTTAGCACCTGAGAAGATGTTATGCAGGTGCACATCTGTCACTGCTTCCCACCGACCTTTCCATTCTTCAAGAGGTTTGAAATTCTTAGCAACCATGTCAGCAGCATCGCACAGAGTTGGATGACGTGATTTCAGTCTCTTGCGATTTAAAAGTGGCAGGTCGCTACGCACGGTTAGGTTAGAATTCCTGGAGATCTTGTGGAATTCTCTCATAAGGGCAGTACATCTGCGTAGATCAGGAGGCATTATACCGGTTAACAGTGGAAGCCAATAAACTGGAGTAGATCTGATTTTGCCAGATATTATGCGCATTGTCGTATTCAGCTGGGTATCAACAAGCCTTGTATGATGACTATTCATCCAAACAGGTGCACAATACTCAGCACTTGAGTATACCAAGCCCAGAGCTGAAGTTCGCAGGGTGGTTGCTGAAGATCCCCAGGTAGTTCCGCATAGCTTATGGAGGATGTTGTTTCGAGTCCTCAGCTTTTGAGCTAAGTTAAGAAGGTGTTGTTTGAAGCATAGTGTACGATCCAGGATGACACCAAGATATTTTGGGTTCCAATTGTGACGAAGAATTCTGCCTCTGAAACTTACCTCCAGTTTTACGTTCGCCAGCTGGTTATTTAGATGGAAGCAACACACTTCTGTTTTACTCACACTGGGTTGGAGTCTCCAGATTTTGAAGTAATTTCCTAGTGCAGACAGGTCATTGGCTAAAATCTCTTCTGTTGTCTTCATTTCCTGGTGTTTGACGGCTAGAGCCAGGTCATCGGCATAGCAGTATTTTCTGGACGAAGTGTCAGGTAGATCGGATAGATATAGGTTGAACAGTAAGGGGGAGAGAACTGATCCTTGAGGCAATCCGTTGTTCAGCTTCCTCTCCTTACTTACGTTACTTCCAGTGATTACCTGGAACTTTCGATCACTTAGCATGCTGTTAATCAGTCGAGCCATTGTTCTGCAGGGTATGATGCGGAGAAATTTGTAGATAAGGCCTTCCCTCCACCCAGTGTCGAAGGCGACAGTTAGATCAACAAATGCCACAGATGTTTTCTGCTTCATTTGGTATCCTGACTGTATGAAGGATGTGAGAGACAATACTAGGTCGCAGCAGCTACGCCCTGGCCTGAAGCCTGCCTGATCAACTGGAACGTTCTCTAAGATAGCGCTACTTATTCTGTTATATATTAGCCTTTCAAAAAGCTTGTAGCAGCAACTGAGTAGGGAAATGGGACGATAGTTTTCTACCTTGTTGCTGGGTTTGCCAGGTTTCAGAACAGATATTATCTTCACCTTTTTAAACTCAGATGGAAGTTGACCAGTCAGCAGGATGTCAGTGAAGAATTCTGCCAGCAATTTCTTAGCTTTTCCTCCCATACGGATCAGGAATTCTGGATGGATACCATCGAATCCAGGTGCCTTAAGAGGTTTGAGGTCCTTCAGTCCAGAGTCAATGTCTGAAACTGTGAAGGGATGGGTATACTCAGATGAGGGAGATGCCTTCTTTTTCAGGTCACGAAGCTGTCGTCTGATATGTCTTGTATGTTTCTTGTCAGGAGGTACTCTTGAGGTAGTAATGATGTGGGAAGCAATTTGGTCTGGTGTTACTTCAGAATATTTTCTGCATGCTGGTGCACTTCCTCCCAGTTTTCTCAGAAGACTCCATGCTTTCCTGCTCGAGTGGGTAAAGTCCATAGTTTTGACTGTTTCCGCCCATTTCTGCCTCCGAGACATGTCCAAGCTGGACAATAGTTCCGTAGCTATCTCTGGGTCACCACTTTGCTGGAAGTATTGGTACAGTGTTTCACTTTCCTCATTCCATCCTGGAACATATTCTTTTCGGTATCCTCTTGGCATACACTTTTTAGCTGTTGCTGTTACAGCACCAATGAAGCGTTGATAGTTATTATGTGGTGGAGGTATCCATCGAATGGTCTTATCCAGTTCCGTTGAAAACTTCATCCAGTCGGCTTTCTGGAAATTTCATCGAGCATGCGGAGTTGATCGTATGACAGGAACAGTGCAGCCAATTTGTATTATTACAGTAGCGTTGCTCACGTCCGTAGGTTTAACCTTAAAATACCCTACACGTGCCTCCTGGGTGGTGCTAATTGAGCAACAGTGATTACAGGCAGCCAGACTATCCATAGGACCTACTGGCAATGACATATCAACTAAATAGCAGAAACAGTTCTTTTCAGAGCTCATTAACAAGAAACATTGGACCAACTATCAGACTCCTTCAACTGAATATACACTCCTGGAAATGGAAAAAAGAACACATTGACACCGGTGTGTCAGACCCACCATACTTGCTCCGGACACTGCGAGAGGGCTGTAAAAGCAATGATCACACGCACGGCACAGCGGACACACCAGGAACCGCGGTGTTGGCCGTCGAATGGCGCTAGCTGCGCAGCATTTGTGCACCGCCGCCGTCAGTGTCAGCCAGTTTGCCGTGGCATACGGAGCTCCATCGCAGTCTTTAACACTGGTAGCATGCCGCGACAGCGTGGACGTGAACCGTATGTGCAGTTGACGGACTTTGAGCGAGGGCGTATGGTGGGCATGCGGGAGGCCGGGTGGACGTACCGCCGAATTGCTCAACACGTGGGGCGTGAGGTCTCCACAGTACATCGATGTTGTCGCCAGTGGTCGGCGGAAGGTGCACGTGCCCGTCGACCTGGGACCGGACCGCAGCGACGCACGGATGCACGCCAAGACCGTAGGATCCTACGCAGTGCCGTAGGGGACCGCACCGCCACTTCCCAGCAAATTAGGGACACTGTTGCTCCTGGCGTATCGGCGAGGACCATTCGCAACCGTCTCCATGAAGGTGGGCTACGGTCCCGCACACCGTTAGGCCGTCTTCCGCTCACGCCCCAACATCGTGCAGCCCGCCTCCAGTGGTGTCGCGACAGGCGTGAATGGAGGGACGAATGGAGACGTGTCGTCTTCAGCGATGAGAGTCGCTTCTGCCTTGGTGCCAATGATGGTCGTATGCGTGTTTGGCGCCGTGCAGGTGAGCGCCACAATCAGGACTGCATACGACCGAGGCACACAGGGCCAACACCCGGCATCATGGTGTGGGGAGCGATCTCCTACACTGGCCGTACACCACTGGTGATCGTCGAGGGGACACTGAATAGTGCACGGTACATCCAAACCGTCATCGAACCCATCGTTCTACCATTCCTAGACCGGCAAGGGAACTTGCTGTTCCAACAGGACAATGCACGTCCGCATGTATACCGTGCCACCCAACGTGCTCTAGAAGGTGTAAGTCAACTACCCTGGCCAGCAAGATCTCCGGATCTGTACCCCATTGAGCATGTTTGGGACTGGATGAAGCGTCGTCTCACGAGGTCTGCACGTCCAGCACGAACGCTGGTCCAACTGAGGCGCCAGGTGGAAATGGCATGGCAAGCCGTTCCACAGGACTACATCCAGCATCTCTACGATCGTCTCCATGGGAGAATAGCAGCCTGCATTGCTGCAAAAGGTGGATATACACTGCACTAGTGCCGACATTGTGCATGCTCTGTTGCCTGTGTCTATGTGCCTGTGGTTCTGTCAGTGTGATCATGTGATGTATCTGACCCCAGGAATGTGTCAATAAAGTTTCCCCTTCCTGGGACAATGAATTCACGGTGTTCTTATTTCAATTTCCAGGAGTGTAGGAAGCATTAGCAGGGCAAAGTGTGACTACCTGTCAAAATTTTTGCTGGACAACAATATCGATGTCGTCGCCATTCAAGAAACTCGTAGAAATATAATCAAAATATGACTAACTGGTTTCCAAGTATGCGATGAACAAAGGAGATCTTTTGTATTCAGTCTTTCGTTTCACAACCTTCAACGAGGTAGACACTGCTCTTAGCACACGTTGGGCAGGTTGATTGCATATACTTTGTTGTTGACTTCCGTTGCAAGTATAATAAGCATATTCATAGAATGCGCATAGACTACTGCGCGTGCCGGCAATACCGAAGGGTAAATGTCAGGTGCATTCGTGATGTAACGCTGCTATTTACATTTTGCGCAAAGACCGGAAGTATTAACACTGAACGTAGTTGTCATGTCTTTCCAGATGTTATTGTTACTGTTAAAGATGCAAATCAAAATACATGGAAGGAGGAACAATCATTTTTCTTAGGGAAGTGCCACAAAGTAAAATGACTCTTGAGGCAATGTATGTTGGCATCAAAAATTCTTTTCTGAGAGTGTAAGATGATTTATTTTAAGGGTTTAGCATTAGAAAAAACGTCTGGGATAAAACGGCATTATATCTGCATAAATTAGTATCATTAAAGTATTTTATTTATCGCCCGCTACTTCGCTCGCGTAGACTACATGGTCTGACAGTTTTTTTCCATCGAATTTTTATGTTGTCTCTAACTGCAACACCTTCTAAGCTTTTCACGCTACTTAAGGCCATAGAAGCGTGGTCTTTTCTGAATGTATTTCTGGCCGAAAAGCAATTCTGGTAGCTGGAGTACAAGATTTTTGTTAATCAGGTCTTTTGCATTCCTGCGGTGATATTTTCATAGAAAAGTTCATCCCCTAACAGATATTCCTTTATAGGACCGTCAAGTGAAATATAATTTTTCACAGATATAGCTTCAAAGTTTTTTTAATAAAACGAAATCTTTTCTTAAAGATTTTCATTCCCTATTTTACCTTCTTAGGGGTTGAATTTCCAAAAACAGTGATACACTTTTTTTCTGACAAGAGTAGCAAAATACGAATCATTATAGACTTTGCTTTGAAATGATAAAATAATTAAATAATTTCATAAATGTTTTCACCCCCCATTTCATTCCCTTAGGGGGTTAAATTTCCGAAAACACTGAAACACGTGTTTCTTTATGTCTGACCCAGGAATCAAATATCAATTTTCGTAGGTCTAGCTTCAAAATTACCTTAATAGCGATATGTTTTCAAAAACACTTTTCATCCCCTATTTCACTCCCTTAGGAGAGGAATTTCGAAAAATCCCTCCGTAAATCACGCCTACAGTATAAGATGAACGCCCTTTGGAAATTTCAAATTTCTATCCTTGGTGGTTTGGGCTGGGCTATGATGAGTTAGTGAGTCAGTCTGTTTGGACATTGCCTCTTATATATAGAGTTATGCTGTTTATCAAGAATGGATCATTGTAACATGATGTACCAAATGTTGAATACAGAAACAGATAAAATAAGTTATAGTAATAGTAACAACATGGCAACTAGCACTCGAAAAATTAAGTAAGGGAAAATCGAGCAAGTTTCTCAACCAAATATTTGGGGGAAACCATTCAGGAGATTGGCCTGGAAAAAATTAATTACGAAATTTGTTGTCACGAAATGGAATCAGCCTTCAGACTTAGAAAAGATATCTGTAACAAAAAATGCATCTCAAAATGCACGAAACTGGGATAATACAACACAATCATCGAATCATCAAACCAGAGTATCTTTATGGGGTTGAAATACTCATTTTAAACAAAAAGTGCGACATTTAAGAAATCCAAAAGAGAGAAAGAAAAGTAAGCACGAAAATTTTAGGCCCACACTATCCTGAAGAAGAAACATACAAACTAGGTGCAAATAATGAAATAAAAAAGTATCAATATTTATTCGGATATGAAAAGGAATAGACCAAAATTTTACGGTATATTAAAAAACGGAAGAGTAATTGAGAAAGGTTGTAGAATTCTGCGAAAGTCGTAGTAAAGCCGAAATTCAAACAATAAAATGGATCGGTGCAGTGAAAGAAGACCTGAAGGAAAGGGGACCAACACAACTGGATATGCCGGGCAGAAAAAAATTGAGGTGGAAAATTCACGACTCTTGGCCTAGCAAAAAAAAGCAAGAACGCCGGAACATTGTGGACTCACGAACGGAAAACAACCCATAATGGGGGACTGAAAATAATGTGAACACAAAAAAGTTAAATGAAAACTGTGAAAATGCTCTTTGTTGTGCACTACGTGGTACTGCAGAGCCCAAACGTGAATCCACACACATTATAAAAATGTATGTGTGTCTGTAAGTTCCACGTCTCCTCCTAAACCATTGGAGCAATGTCAACCACACTTGGTACACATATTCCTTATTGTCAGTCAAAAATAGCGTAGCGATAAGAACCACCAGCCTATCATAGTTGAGGAGATATTACGTTATTAACAATGAGATGCGTGGAAATTTGCCACAAAGGTTCAAAAAATGGTGCAAATGGCTCTGAGCACTATGGGACTTAACATCTGAGGTCATCAGCCCCTAGACTTAGAACTGCTTAAACCTAACTAACCTAAGGACATCACACACATCCATGCCCGAGACAGGATTCGAACCTGCGACCGTAGCAATAGCGCGGTTCCGGACTGAAGCGCCTAGAACCGCTCGGTCAAAACTGCCGGTGCCTCATAAGGCATGACTTTTAAATTCATTGCGTCTTTGCTGCTAACTCTATTCGCAACATATTTTAAACAACATCCACATAGTCGCTCAATGTACCTACACAAATATATCAATGTTCGACACATATTTCAGGACGAGATATGACGTCATAAACACTGTGGTGCGTGAAAGAACGCCGCATCATACATGAAGTTTTAATTCATCTACTCTTTACTACTAAGACAGTCCTACAGTCGAGTCAACTTCAGTAAGTCCTTGACACCTGGCAGCGCTTTCGACAGCTTTCAATTACGATGTGCAAACGGCTGTACGGGGAAACGATAGCCGTCTATATAGAGCTATGAAGAGACGCTGCCATAGAGAAGTTTACAAAAAAAAATATTTATACGAGTGTTCCATAATTGCAATGGTGGTTTCGCAAATACATGGAAATGAAAATTTTCTATATTACTCTACAAACACAGTTCAGTTTTTGCTTTCCTTTGTAATAGAAAATTGGGAAAATGAATTCTCTGGCAGTGACTGGTTTGTCAGCTGGTAATAATAATACTCGTCTTGTAATATGTAACAGATGATGATGGACAGAAGCCTGAAACTACATGTTCAGTATGAAACTATGTATGATTAAGTAACTTGTAGCACGTTATTCTTAATAAACCTATACATTTGGATACAATTTGTTAAACACAGCAACATTACTCAATAACGATTGTCTCTTTTTTTCCAAATCATGGCTTTCTGAAAATCCATATTTTGTTACTAGCAATACTTTTGGCAAAACTGATTCTGCCTCTTTATATTACTTCGAAAAAAGGGAGAGCAGAATTTCGCGTCTGGGCACTAGTTCATTATGAAAATAATGGGCTTGGAATCGTCCTTACGTTATTTCGGAAACCGTGCTTCAGTCCTGTAAACTGTACTTGATTAGGACTCCTCACGAACACCAACCCAGTGCCTTAACCACTGCGACACTTTCTTTGTATTACATTTGGACAGGCTGGTGTACTGCACTTTCACTGCATTCAACCCTGTGAGGATGACTCAGTTGGGGAATAGAACTTTAAAATACTCCTGCAACATTTCTAATATTAACATCCTGGTACAAAGAGTCTTCTGGATCCGCGATCACGTTATGATCGACAGCGAGGGATGGGCGTTAAGCTGTCGGCACACGGACCTTGCATCCGAACGTTGAGCTTGCCGAGTTTCTGACGTCACAGCGTGGAATAGCACGTTCGGGGCTCTTGTCGAACGTGCAGGGCAATATCTAGGTGGTCAAATATTCTGAGCGTGCGTCTGAGCGTTGACCAATGAGATGGCACAACGCCACCTACGTCACTTGCACGAAATCTCCCTTTAGTACAGAGTTGTGAGGCGCCATATTGACGTTCATTTCAAGCCTATACGTATATATGCCGTTTCTGAGCACCAGCAAATTGAGAATCATTCGAAAACCCGTTGTTAGCTGTGTGATTCGTTGAAAAAAAAAAAAAAAAAAGAGAGACATCACATTCGTGGCAAAAGAATTAGTGTAACTTGCGTGTTACGAGAGTATGCCACCTGAAGGCAACGACACACTGAGGCTCCACCAAAAACGCATTTTTCTTGGTACATTTTGTTATAATTAAATTTCAATTAGTAACATAGCTACGATTAAAGCTTTTAGCAAGTGGGAATATATTAGAACTGGCTGTAGGTCGTTTGTTGTCAGTTAAGGCCGGCACGGTAACTCAGCGTGTTCGGTCAGAGGGTTAGCTGGCCACTGTAAAACCATTCGCGTAATATGGTTCAAATGGCTCTGAGCACTATGGGACTTAACTGCTACGGTCATCAGTCCCCTAGAACTTAGAACTACTTAAACCTAACTAACCTAAGGACAGCACACAACACCCAGCCATCACGAGGCAGAGAAAATCCCTGACCCCGCCGGGAATCGAACCCGGGAACCCGGGCGTGGGAAGCGAGAACGCTACCGCACGACCACGAGATGCGGGCCCATTCGCGTAATAGGTTCTGACGCATTGTGTATACTATAGTATTTGATGTTATGTAAGTATAAGTTTACCCTCTTTTGAGAAGTGAGTTTGTTCGATTGGCTTAATCTACAGGACAGCTTGCCCTGCTTCTATAACGATACTTTGCTCCTTTTTCTTTTACGTAGCGTAATTCACATGTTGCAAAAATTCTTCTACTGGGTAGAAACAGTGATCAAGTAAGAATGACCTTAGGGTTTTACTGATATGTGGGAATGGTTAAATAATGCTTATCTTATGTGGAGAACTATTGTAAATTTGTATCGTACTGTTTGCAATAGAACTTTTATAAGCCTGTGTCCTTACGTGTTGGACATGGTACTTTCTGTTTCGCTTTAAAACATGTACATGGATATTGAAGTTTTTATTTCTGTATGTTACTTACAGAACAACGTGACTAGCCTATGGGCAGTGGAGGAAATGTGCGTTTTGATAGAGTTAATGTGGGAATTTTACGCGCACCCGTTTAGTAAACAGTGTGATTTACGATCTAAAAACATCCCGCAATTGCCGCTGGAGTGCGTTGTGATCGCGTATAGCACGTTGGGGCCCACGTACTGTATGCACAAGTCGCATCGTTCCTGAGCGTTCAGCATCAAGTTGAACTCAGCACGCTCAACGCACGTTCGACAGCACGGTCCGTGTGTCGACGTCTTTAGGCAGCAATCGACCCACGTTAGCTATAGATATCCTCCACCCGTAGCTTCTGGGGAAACTCGGTACGGTACCCTACTCGGTTGGACACAGTGATTTGTGAATCATTGCCTCCAGACGTAGCGTTGTGCGGAGCGCGGAGGAAAGTGTGTGACTAGAGGGGGAGCTGGTAGTTTGGGAAGCGCAGCTGGGTGGTAGGGGAAGGGTGGGGTGGGGTGGAGGGCAGAGGACCGGGTGGGTGAGTCAGGCGCGGGGTTGCTGCAGGTCGCGGCCAGGGGAATGCGGTGGAAACTTCCACTGGGCAGGCCGGCTTTGTCCGCCGCCGCTGCTGCTGCTGCTCTTCCCCCACCCGCTGCTACTGTTGCTCGGTAGTCGTCGCTGCTGTCTCATGTCCACTGCACGTGCCCATCCCACTGGCCACGACTATTACCCCAATTTCCAGGAAGCCACGCGTCACGTTGCGCAAACGTCGATTTCGCATGCGAAGGACTCACGCCACCGCGCATTCTTTCTCCCTCCATTCAACATGGTCTTCGGTCTGATGGCTAGTTTAAAGCAGCTCTTTACGCTTCGCAAATTTCTTCATATCCGTATAACTACTACAACCATTAGGCATTCGCAGGAGCGATAGAGAGCCTCCCCCCCTCATTTTTTTTATTCATTTTGTCGGGTATTGTTCGTTGCGTTTGGTCTGGGCGGACGTCACAAGATATCCGGTCAAGTTGATCGTTGATTCCGTTGCTCAGTTTTTTATTACAGAGCGTGAGCAGCCCTCTGACCGAACACGGTGAGCTACCGTGCCGGCAACCCTCATGGAACTTGGAGTACAGGGTTTTTATTCACATATTTCCTCCACCCTCCCCCCCCCCCCCCAGCGGTAGCTGAATGGTCAGCGTGACGGATTGTCAATCCTCTGGGCCCGGGTTCGATTCCCGGCTGGGTCGGGGAATTTTCTCCGCCAGGGAGTGGGGGTTGTGCTGTCCTCATCATCCTCTTATCATCCTCATCGACTGCAGGTCGCCAAAGTGGCGTCAATTTGACATTCACATAGTGAGTGCATAACCATCAAATTTCTGGGATGAAATAAGTTTTTTTGTGTCACCTATAAAATTAGTGCATGTCCACAAATCTGTCGATTTTAAAATCCACAACAAAAACACAGGGTGATTTCGTCACACAGAATCATGCAGCACGTAAGTCTTCACCACGTTTCACGTTTTAATAACTTAATAAACTTTTCTTAAATGCGTTTACAGAGATCATAAGAACTACATCTCTCGTAAACTTTATCAAATAGTGATCAAAAAAACTCTCTGTCTCTCCCAGTGCAGCAAAACCAATAACGGATACCAATCGAAGTCCCAGCAAGAAAACAACGAAAATCGTAACAACCATCTGAGGATGGATTCGTACAAAATCCGAAACAGGTCATAGTTCGATCCAAATAAACCTTATTAAACCATACTTGTGGCTGGCTGCTGCATCACATTATAAAATTGTGGCATGACAAGTCTCGAAACTGACCAACTCATTTATATATTTAAAAAATGACAATTTTAGAGTCTTGCCTCATCCGTGGAAATTGTTTGCAGACGGCGATGACTGAAGCCTACATTTGCTTAAACATGCTTACAATTTCTACTCCCCCCCTCCATTTTCATTCATTGTCAAATCTGTCATTTCTTGATGCATTTAGTAGTGTTCTTCTCTGTCTAATTCTGCGCAGTACTTTTCAATTAGCTACTCGATTTACTAATGTAATCTTTAGCGGTATTCTTTAACACCGTATTTCAAAAAGTTTTATTCTTTCATTATTATTATTATTATTATTATTATTATCATTATTTATTTGGAAATAAGATCGGAGGAGTTCATTTGCCTTCCTTTGTGCCCATATTTTCTTCATTCTCTTCCCGTGGGTTTCTTTCTCTCTTCACACTGTGTTTTTCCAGCATTCTTCTACATCTTTTTCCTCTTGATCAACTTGCCACTGGTGAATTATGCACCTGAAGATTTCGCGGTTTTTGGCATCTGCTCGAGTGATTCATGATCGATTAAGAACAGTGTTGATCTCGCCAATGCATTTCATCTAGTACGTTTTGGCTTTATTACTGTTGTCAAAGAATTCTACTATTTGCTTTGAACGTCTGCCTCTGCTCAATCTTTTAATATGCCCACTTACCGTGCGTTTTCTGATGTGACTATGAATATGCCATTACAATTACCTAGGAGGTGCGGTCCTATACAGTTAAGTAAAAGGCTGTTTGCTTTATGCCTCTATGTGTTTCGCTTCCTTTTTTTTAATGAGTCACGTGGATAGTCTGTAACGCATGTTTGGTATGTACATATATTATATGTGTCATACAGAGTTTCCCTGGAGGGTATTCAGGGATATGACAAGAACGCTCATTTTAAGCAAGAAACCTCTGATGGACATATGCCCTATTCCAAATAGTTTCCCAGACAGAACACATTTAATGTACATCGTGTTTCCGGGCTAGTGGCGCGTACGTATGTGTTTTACCCACCCACCGTCTGTGACATTTCATTCTAGCCTAACCGATCTCCTTGAGCCCACCCTACTTTGTTGCTTTCAAACTCTGCGCGGGAGTCTAAAAACTAGCCCTTTGAACGCGCAGTTGTCCTTGGTGTGTTATGAGTGAAGTAGACCGAGGAACTGACTGTGAGAGTACATCAGAGAGAAGCATCGGTTACCTGTGTTTGCACACACGGTGGCTGAAATGCCACACATCTAATGAATAACATGAAGATACGGTGTATGTTTGGTGCATGTTTGCGGGTTATGCGATGGTTCTTCTCATGCTGCGTCGAGGAACACTTTCGGCGCTTTCCGACACGTCGAATTCCTGATAGTATAGTGCCTACCGCTGCGTGAAACGGGTACTCTTCCAAGTTGCCAATTTCTTCTGAACCTGCAATTCAACAACTTGTGCAGAAACAGCAACACATGGTTGAGATGGTGCAGTGCAGTCCTACTGCCAGCAAACGGCGACTTTCTGCACGTGTTAGTGACCCGCGAATAACCGAAAAATACATGCGGAAAATTACAAACCATTTCACACACGGCGTGTCCACAACCATCACATCGGCGACGGTGCCACACAACTTGACTTTGGCACTGGTTAAATAAAAATCGCTACCTGCTTGCACTAATGCATTTCACTGACGAAGCTGCATCTACGTGGAATGGTATCTACAACACACGTAATGATCACCAACGGTCGCAGTAAAATCCACCCGATAATGTGGAAATCTGTTTCAAAGTTCGTTTTTCAGTCAGTGTTTGGTGTGGCATTATCAGAAACATGTTGATACATCCCGATCATTTTTGAAGAGTGAATGACGAGGCAGAATTACTTGCAATCAATTCTATTTTATTTTTAATGCACACAGTGAACACCTTGAGGCCACGCAGACTGCATCTGTACTTCCAGCATGACAGAGGCCGCTGCCCCCCCCCCCCCCCCACCCCCACACACACACACCTTAGCAGACGTGTGACGGAACATCGCAAACGCACTTACCCTAATCGCTGTATTGGTCCTGGAAGTACAGTTAACTGGCCACCACGATCATCAGACCTTACACCACGAGATTTTTGTTTATTGATTGGGTATAGACTGAGGTACACTAACGAAAGCTGATCATGGCGAGACGAGCTGCTTATCAGTCATTAGGGAGCGTGTAGAGACGTTCGGACGAGGTACGCAACATGTTCTCCCAAGAGTGCACAAATGGATTGAAGCTGACGGTGGATATTCGAACATTTATTGTGAACTATACAACAGCTCTAATTTGACCTGTATAGTAATGCTTAGAGGTGAATCTGTTAAAATATGTATTGTTCAATTGATACTTTGTAAAACGAATGTTGTAATAAGATACTGCAGCCGATGGTAGTCGTTATTCGCAACTGTGAAGTCATTTGATGCGAATGTTGTAATGTTTTCTAACTATTGTACACATATTGAATAATACAGAAAACAAATAAGAATGTACATCAAATGTGTTCTACCTCAGAAACCATTCGAAATAGAGCATATGCCCGTACGAACTTTTTCGTTTCAAATGATCGTTCCTGTCGTATCTCTCAATATTAACAATTCCTCCTGGGGCATTCTGCGCAATAAATATAATAAGTAACATCGAAGGGACGGATGCAGGTATTCCAATTTATTACATGTACTCTGTTTAAAGTTTAAACATGTATTGCTGTACTACAGTGGTTTCATTATTCTCTTATTGTTAGGTAAGAAACAACTGTTTGGAGCGCAAATGTCGTAAGTTTAAATAAGTATTTGTGTATTCTTACGACTTTTTTATCTTGTTATCACATTAACTATGGGGATCCTTGTCCGCCGGCCGCTGTGACCGAGCGGTTCTAGGCGCTTCAGTCCGGAACCACGTGGCTGTTACGATCGCGGGTTCGAAGCCTGCCTTGGTCATGGATGTGTGTGATGGCCTTAGGTTAGTTAGGTTTAAGTAGTTCTAAGTCTAGATGACTGATGACCTCAGATGTTATGTCCCATAGCGCTTAGAGCCATATGAACCATTTGAAATACTTTGAGAACAGACTTTTCTAATGCTTAAATTTATATTTGATGATACCAGTTTATCTTTGTCAGTAATGTTTCTTTCTTTTCCAGTCTTCGTTTTACATTTTCCTTTCTGCGACACAAGTAACAAAACCCATGTACTTCTAGACCTATTAGTGTCTCATTCACTAATATAGTTCCTTCCAATTCTACTGCACTCCATTACTCTTGTTTCATTTTCATAAGACATCATCGTCAAATTGTGCCATTAAAAGAGCTTACCCATTATATCCCAGGTTGCCGTTTCGGCCATTTAGCCATTTGAAATGGCGTGCATGGAAAATTTTGTGCTTCAGCAGTAGACTGAATTGTAAAAGCATTTAACTAGCATGCAAAGTGTTTCAGGAGAATGGTAAATATTTAAGAAGATGATGGTATAGGCTAATTCCTATAACACAATCCGTATAACGCTCGTCAAATTTTTACTTGTTTGATACAGATGGTTACGGAGCTAAGCTTTCATTTCGTGCAGCTGCTATAGGTTTATTCATCGACTATGTTTTTGGTTTGTAGTTCAAGCTGTGAAATTATGACTGCGTTCACATTTTCAATTTCTCAACTAATTATGATTGTGGGCCACTTCTACGGAATCGTTTAAGCATGCCTCAAGTATTTACAAGTGATGAGTAAGCCGATAAGGTATTTGTGTATGGGTGTGGTAATGGATTTGTTATTGGTGCTATTATTAAATGAGAACAGAGAAGAATATCTAGAAGAAGAAACAGTGGAAGAAAAAGGACATGAAGATGATGAGATCCAGATTTTAGAAAGTGAAGAACTTCAGGCGTTGAGAACAGGAAATAATGGTAAATCACCGGGACCAGGCAATATCAGTAAGTGTTATGCGGTCTTTTCTGAAGGTATTTGTCTGGAGTGTAGCGTTGCATGGAAGTGAGACCTGGACGATAAACGGCTCAGATAAGAAGAGAATATAAGCTTTTGAAATGGTGTGCTACAGAAGAATGCTGAAGATTAGGTGGATATCTCAGGTAATCAAGGAGGAGGTACTGAACAGAGCTGGGGATAAAAGAAATTTGTGGCGTAACTTGATTAAAAGAAGGGCTCGATTGATAGGACACAGTATGAGACATCAAGGGATCACCAATTTAGTATGGGGGTGGGTAGGAGGAGGAGGGGGAGGTGAAGTGTGGGGGATAAAAACTGTAGAGGGAGACCAAGAAATGAATACAGTAAGCAGGTTCAATAGCATGTAGATTGCAGTAGTTATTCGGAAATGAAGAGGATAGAACAGCGTGTAAAGCTGCATCAAACCAGTCTTCGGAATGAAGACGAAGTATATATATATATATATATATATATATATATATATATATATATATATATATATATATATATATATATATATTTCTAACATTCTGCGTGGTGTCTGTCTGTTCTATATCGTGTCTCCCTACCACTTTCGCGCAACGATGCTCTGAGTGTGTTTTTTTAGGGAATTGACTAGTTTGAACCTGGGGCCTGTTGCTGGTAAGGAGACGCCAGACCACACATGACATGTAGAGTTCAGAAGAGTTCAGTGAGACTAGCGATGATATAACCAAATACTTAATGATTTCAGCGTCAGCTCCACTGCACTCCTTGGAAAAGAATCTTAATACTAACTAAATTTAGTGGAAGGGGTTCAAGGCTTCCCTATTTTTAGTTAGCTGGTAAAATAACGTCGAAAAAGCAGTTAAGTTTGCCATTGGAAATTTTATTCTACTCACAAAACATTGTTTATAAATTGCACTATTGACAAAAGGAAATGTTTTAATACAGGATGGTAAAAACCAACTGCGTTCAACAAAAATGTGAACGAATATTCCCTGAATGGGTTTCCAAGTTCTACAATGGATCGAAGGATGACCTATGCCATATCACATCTATAATCTAGGTTTAAATTAAGTTTCACAAAAGAGAAAACTATCAAAATGGTCTACAGTGACCCTCAATTATCTTTAATTACTTATCTAACTTGTCGTAAATTACAGTGGCTGATGTGGCTTCTCAATAACTATATAACAGAAAAATCATCACGTTTCAGATTTTTACTTCAAGTGGCAAATGTGAACACCATGAGCTTTAATTGACGATCGACACTAGTATTACGCAGAAAGGGGGTGTAACATTGTTCTTCTGCAGTTCTGAGTGAAGCTTTATGCGCTGTTACGCGGCATCGCGTGCATTCATTACCTTGTCGGTGTTCATCAGGGGGTGGCGGACAGCACAGCTCCGCTCACCTCGCCGTCTCGGAAGCAACTCTCCCTAACTTCTCCTTAGTACAATTTACTGAAGTTGGTTTAGAAAAAAACTATCTGGCTGTGTTGTCATCTGACCAATCAGGGTCTCAATGTTAACCTTAAGCTCCGCCTACAAAAATTCTGTCTATCCAATGAGAAACGTTATACTTTTCATGGTGGGGCAATGTTTTTAAAGTTTGCAACGTAACAGAGACGTGAAAAAGTCTCACGCTAAAACTTGCAGCTGGTGTGGTCCTTTTAGTGTTATCGTAAGATCTATACTGTTCTTCTGGAGGCCTCTATCTTTTACCATGGGCTGGGGGGTGGTCCTGACGTAGCAGAGACGCGAAAAAGTCTCACGCTAAAACTTGCAGCTGGTGTGGTCCTTTTAGTGTTATCGTAAGATCTATACTGTTCTTCTGGGCTGGGGGGTGGTCCTAGCGGTTAGCTGGCGACGTGGGTGTCCGTCCCTTATCGTAGGGCCTTCTCGCTTAACACGGTTCTGCTCTCGGCTCCTGTTCTCGTTACTCCCCTCGGAACTGCGTCTGTCTCACGGTGGGAAGATATGACATGCATTTAGGCATTCTTGTGTTAGTCTGTGGTATTCAATTTGCTCACTCGTTACTCGTATTACTTTGGTTAATTTAATGTCACGATTTATTCGGAGCTATATGACTTTACTCCTCTCAATTGAATTACCATTAGTAATTCTGGTTTTTTTACTGGTTACCAGCTCTGAAAATTTAAGGTCCATTCTCAGAGTGTGTCTGGCGAACTGTGCACGGCGAATAACAGAAGGCTGTCCCAGGAGTTTTATCTCCGCACACAATGATCGTACGACTGCAGGCGTTCCCCCTTATCTTTTCGAAGACCATGACTCACAAGCTAAATAGCCGGTTGTGACTATTGTCTGTAGCCTTGGCTAGAAATAAAACGCGAGTCCGTGACGGTCCAGAAGGAAAGAAAGCAATGTGCAGCTAAGTGGGGATGAGGCCAAACGTTGCTTGCTGTAGTGTCTGAAAACGGTAAGAACAATGCCACTACAGAAAGAGGTCAACAGCGTATGCTGATTACAGTTCGATAAAGTTCTGTCATTAGTGTTCCTTGTATCTCCTTGGATTAAAATAATCTTTTATGAAATAGCATGGTTCGGGAAAGAGATTATCCAGTCGTTACGCTGGACTCTTACATTTCAGCTTTGTTCTGTCTTGCATTCAAATGCGTATGACACTGAGAATCGTGCAGCATTAATTTACTTAGTTCCAACTAGTAACGCTGTTTTCCCCATCTCCAGTCAGTCAGTGACCGGTGACCGTTTTTGATATCAACTGAAACTTTCAGTGCGCTGTTCCAGTCACAATTTATTTTATTTCTAGTACGCGTTTCTAGAAAACCTCTATCATCAAGTAGATTTATGTGAATGACACGTATGTCTTGCGTATACGACTTTGAGGTAGCCTGCAGCACTGTCTAGTAGCAGAAGACAAAACAAAACCCTATTTTGGTATGTGGTCCAAAGTTTTGTGAAGGTCTTTCCAAAGACGATTATAAATATAAATGTCTAGTTATCAGTAGTCCCAGTGGCGTTTCCATCACCTACATTTTCTATACAGTGGATTCAGAAAAGATGGCGTATAGAATATAATAAGTGCAAACAACATATAAAATAATAATGCTGTCAACAGTCACAAAAACAAAACACTGCTTTATTTCAACTCGCAAAGTATTTTGGAGATCTTTGCAACCAAATATCTCCAAAGCACTCTCAGAGTTGTACTAAAATAGTGTTTTGGTTTTGTTTCTGTTTGCATTATTATTATTATTTTGAATGTTGTTTACACTTATTAGATTCTAGACGCCATCTTTGTTTACTTCAGTGTCTACAAAGTGTATCTGATGTAGACACAACAAGAAAAAAGGAGAGCTTGACCACTGGCGGCATTTTTACTTTGATTTTTTCGTTCATCTTTGCAAAGACCTTCAAACAAGCTTTGAGCCATGTAGCAAAACAGAGTTTTGTTTTTGTCTTCTGTTACTACACAGTGCAATAGCTTACCCTAAAGTCGTACTCATACACATTGTATTAACTCACGTAAATCCACCTGATGACTGAGGAAACGCATAACTGAAATAAAACAAAATGTGACTGGTAGCAGCGAACTTGAAGTTTCAATTGAAACCACTCTAGAAGTTGTTTTAGTCGCTGTCTGGTTGGCAAGAAATCGAGGCCACAAGTTTCTTTTGGCTATTCCATATGCAGATGAAGCCACACATTGATGATTAGATCCTCCATAGCAACGAAACTATGGGAATATTAATTGTTACGTTTCACCCGCTGTACCAAGTAGCGCCAGCCCTTTCGTATATGATTATTAAGACCGTGTGATTTAGCAGGCCTTTCGAAGTGCGACAACTGTGAACACAGTTGTTGTCATCTTGCTGAACAACATACTGTCCACACTTCAACACCCGATCTGTTGCCTAGGGGAAAATAAGCGTTAATGGATTGCTCTTGCCACGTGTACTTGGAAGTACTAACCAACCTAAAAATATACTACTCGTAATAGCTATAATTATCAGTCTGTAAATGAGGTAAATACGTTGTACATTACATTATCCTCCATCACCAACGAAAATTCCTAACACCACATAAGTTGCACGCGGCCACGTTTTATGTCTTAAATTCTACAAGTATTGTCATAGCTATTAAAAATTCACAAGCACAAATCGTCAGAACTACCGGAAATCTGATCGATTTCAAACTTTTTGATGACATTACAACAAAGACATATGGTTAATTTCAGGTTCAGTTCAGTTTCTTTTCACTTGAATCAACGAAAATAGTGCTTCGTGGCGAAAGGACCGCGAAGGTAAAAATTAGAGAGAATCGAGCTGACACGGATGATTACCTGCAGTCGTTCTTAGCACGAAACATTCACGACTGGGACAGGAAAAGGAGGAAATATTGGTACACGAGGTACCCTCCGCCACACACCAGACAAGACAGCGAGTTAATATAGCATCGTCATCCAGTTCTGAGCTATGTTGAAAGCTAAAATTAAATTACGAAATTTGTACCGAACAGACAAACCGACAAGAAAGCGACGTAACAAAAGCGTGTTAAAATCAAGTACAACCGACTTCCACCCACAGATCACGTCAGCAATGACTTGCGTCCGCGATAGTGTGTCATAAATGACCACATGATACTGGTTCTGCTTAATCTACACCACTGCAAAGCAACCACTAATCCCTTCTATGAGACTGATTGTGATTTTGTCTATTTATTTACACGTCTGGTTCGTAAGACCAAATTGAGGAGCAAATCTCCAAGGTCATGGTACGTGCCAGTACATGAAATTACAACAAAAAGTAATAGCAGATAAAAATAAAATGTTTATGGAGTCAAGAAACGACAAGCCATAAACTTAAGTAAACAAAATCAACAATATAACATAGAATCAGTTTAATTTTTCAAGGAACTCTTCGACCGAATAGAAGGAGTGGCCCATGAGGAAACTCCTCACTTTCGATTTGAAAGCGCGTTGATTACTGCTAAGATTGTTGAATTTTTTTAATAGCTTACTGAAAGTGGATGCAGCAGTATACTGCACACCTTTCTGCGCAAGATTTAAGGAACTGCGATCTAAGTGCAGACTGGATTTCTGCCGCGTATTTACTGAGTGAAAGCCGCTAATTCTTGGGAATAAGCTGCTATTGTTAACAAGAAACGACAGTAAAGAATGAGAGGGCAATGTCAAGATACCCAAACTAATGAACAGAGGTCGAAAAGAGGTTATTGCCCGAACCGTCCGTTTCCGAGCCAAAAATATCCTTTTAGAATCCGAGGAGTTACCAGAAATATAATACCATACGACATAAGCGAATGAAAATAAGCAAAGTAGATTAATTTTCGTGGCGAATGATCACTTATTTCAGATACCATTCGAATAGTAAAAATTGCAGCATTAAGTCCTTGAAGAAGATCCTGAACGTGAGCTTTACACCACAGTTTACTATCTATCTGAACACCTAGAAATTTGAACTGTTCAGTTTCACTAATCATATGCCAAATCTGTGAAATTAAAACGTCGGTTTTTGTTGACCTGTGTGATAGAAACTGTGAAAACTGAGTCTTACTGTGATTTAGCTTTAGTTTATTTTTCTACAAGCCATGAACTGTACTGTTTGAAACGGAGCCAATGTTACACACAACACCCTTTAGTACCAAGCTAGTATCATCAGCAAACAGAAATGTCTTAGAGTTACCTGTAATAGTAGAGGGCATATAATTTGTATAAACAAGGAACAGGAGCGCCCCCAACACTGGTCCTTGGGGCACCCCCACTTGACTGTAACCCACTCAGACCCCACATCACATCCATTCTCAACATTGTGAATAATGACCCTTTGCTGCCTGTTGCTAAAGTAAGAGGTGAACCAATTGTGAGCTAGTTCGCATATTCCGTAATGGTCCTACTTCTGGAGCAATATTTTATGATCAACTCAATCAAAAGCCTTAGTTAAACAAAAAATATGCCTAGCGTTCGAAACATTTTGTTTAATCCATCCAGTACCTCACAGAGAAAAGTGAATACAGCAGTTGTTAAACGACGTCTAAAGCCTAAATGTACATTTGATAGCAAATTATGTGATATAAAATAATCAATTATCCTTGCATACACAGCCTTTTCAATAACTTTAGAAAACACTGATGGCATAGAAATAAGTCTACAAGTGTCTACATTATCCCTTTTTTCCTTTTTATAAAGCGGCTTTACTACTGAGTACTTTAATCGTTCATAAACTGGCCATTCTTAAAGGAAAAATCACAAATATGGCTAAGTACAGACCTAACATGTGCAACACAGCACTTAAATGTATGTTGCTAGGCACTCCATCATATCTACGAGAGTTCTTGGTCTTCAGAGATGTAATTATTGACTCAATCTCCCCTTTGTCAGTACGACAGAGGAATATTTCAGACATCAGCCTCGTTTTCGAGGACAGCATTATTTCAGCCGAATCAAGGTCAGTGATTCACCACCGTGGGATTAAAAAATTGGTCCCGATAACGCGAGAGAGCTTTGTGTAGCTGGGTGACATCGAACGACAAGAGTAGCTAATAACGTTAAATTAATGATGATAGTGGTCATGATGATTACAACGGAACGACAGACGTCGAGCTGCAACACATCCAACAGAAGCCTACGGAAATATGAATGTGCGGCCATTCAGTTACGATGAAAAAGGGGAGTAATTGGTTTCAAAATAGACGGGAGGCCTGAAAAGAGGATCGCAGTGTAATTAGCGTCCGACGTTACTGTAACTGCGCGGAAGCGGACAGCGTATGATTGCAGTGGGGCCGCGGACGTGAACAAATGGACGCTAGTATACTGGCGGACAGAAAGACACAAAGGCAGGCGGGCAGGCACATGTGCAGAGTCACGGCGCAGACAAAGGCTCGCCTCTGCGCTGCGTGACGTGACGTGACGTGACGTGACCTGACGGGCCAGGACGTGCCAGCGCACGCATGCGGCGCGCATCGCCTCCCCGGCAGATAGCGGCTTCCCAGAAGCGCGAGCGGGCCAGACGC
This sequence comes from Schistocerca serialis cubense, assembly GCF_023864345.2. Taxonomy (NCBI): domain Eukaryota; kingdom Metazoa; phylum Arthropoda; class Insecta; order Orthoptera; family Acrididae; genus Schistocerca; species Schistocerca serialis. The sequence goes on along the minus strand of NC_064638.1, from coordinate 380,613,287 downwards.
GGCGGAGCCGGTGCCACGTGTGTCTGTCGCAACACCGCCCGGGCCTGCCCACGCGAGACAGTGGGACGCGCTTCTGATGCCAAACGATGTGCTCAAAAGCGCTGCTGTACCAGGGCGGGGCTAGACGTGGCAAGTGATCTGGTGCGCGGAGGCGATGAAATAGTGGACAAAAATACGCAACCACAGTGCCACCTTTAACCCTTCGTTGCTCGCGCGGATGACACTCGCCATCCACATGGTTTTCCCGCTCAACTTTTTCTGACAGGGCTGGATTCAGTATGCGCCATTTTCAGTACTTTTCTGTTAACTTGGTTCAAATGGCACTGAGCATTATGGGACTTAACTTCTGAGGTCATCCGTCCCCTAGAACTTTGAACTACTTAAACCTAACTAACCTAAGGACATCACACAAATCCATGCCCGAGGCAGGATTCGAACCTGCGACCGTAGCGGTCACGCGGTTCCAGACTGTAGCGCCTAGAACCGCTCGGCCACCCCGGCCGGCTTCTGTTAACTCTCCGGCAGTTAGTTCCAATTATTGTTGTGTTTCAGTTACGAATGATACACTGTTTATGAAACATTATTATAGTCTGGAGGACACTTGCCATCCGCGCGAGCTGTGCGGCCACAATCGGAAACAAAGTACACTACTGGCCATTAAAACTGGTACACCACGAAGATGACGTGCAACAGACGTGAAATTTAACCGACAGGAAGAAGATGCTGTGATGTGCAAATGATTAGCTTCACAGAGCATTCACACAAGGTTGGCCCCGGTGGCGACACCTACAACGTGCTGACATGAGGAAAGTTTCCAACCGATTTCTCATACACAAACTGCAGTTGACCGGCGTTGCCTGGTGAAACGTTGTTGTGACGCCTCATGTAACGAGGAGAAATGTGTACCATCACGTTTCCGACTTTGATAAAGGTCGGATTGTAGCCTATCGCGATATTGCTGCTCGCGTTGGTCGAGATCCAATGACTGTTAGCAGAATATGGAATTGGTGGGTTCAGGAGGGCAATACGGAACGCCGTGCTAGATCCCGACAGCCTCGTATTACGAGTAGTCGAGATGACAGGCATCTTATCTGCATGGCTGTAACGGATCGTGCAGCCACGTCTCGATCCCTGAGTCAAGAGATGGGGACGTTTGCAAGACAACAATCATATGCACGAACTGTTCAACGACGTTTGCAGCAGCATGGACTATCAGCTCGGAGACCGTGGCTGCTGTTACCCTTGACGCTGCATCACAGACAGGAGCGCCTGCGATGGTGTACTTAGCGACGAACCTGGGTGCACGAATGGCAAAACGTCATTTTTTCGGATGAATCCAGGTTCTGTTTACAGCATCATGATGGTCGCATCCGTGTTTGGCGACATCGCGGTTAACGCACATTGGAAGCGTGTATTCGTCATCACCATACTGGCGTATCACCCGGCGTGATGGTATGGGGTGCCATTGGTTACACGTCTCGGTCACCTCTTGTTCGCATTGACGGAACTTTGAACAGTAGACGTTACATTTCAGATGTGTTATGACCCGTGGCTCTACCCTTCATTCGATCCCTGCGAAACCCTACATTTCAGCAGGATAATGCACGACCGCATGTTGCAGGTCCTTTACGGGCCTTTCTGGATACAGAAAATGTTCGACTGCTGTCCTGGCCAGCACGTTCTCCAGATCACTCACCAATTGAAAACGTCTGGTCAATGGTAGCCGAGCAACTGGTTCCTCACAACACGCCAGTCACTACTCTCGATGAACTGTGGTATCGTGTTGAAGCTGCATGGGCAGCTGTACTTGTATACGCCATCCAAGCTCTGTTAGACTCAATGCCCAGGGGTTATTACGGCCAGAGGTGGTTGTTCTGGATACTGATTTCTCAGGATCTATGCACCCAAACTGCGTGAAAATGCAATCACATGTCAGTTCTAGTATAATATATTTGTCCAATGAATACCCGTTTATCATCTGCATTTGTTATTGGTGTAGCAATTTTAATGGCCAGTAGTGTAAGTTTGTATTACTTTATTGCTTTCCTAGATTCAATCGATCTTTCATGTGCGTAAATTTAGACATCTTGAAACTCATTGCAGTGTCCTTCCGTGTTACCTAGTATTCTCTTTATTTTTAAATTGTGGGAGAAACGTCAAAGGCAAAAAACCTCGGGCCGAGTTTAGTAGAGATCCTAATGTATGGCTGGAATGGTTCAATGAGCTGAGTGATGATGATGCTCACAGTGATAGCGCTGACTCAATGAGACTGAGGATTCTGTTCATGAAAGCACTCATGATTCAGGAAAAGAACAAGAAATGTCAGAAAATGATGAATATGAATCACAGGAAGAAGTAACTTAAGAGGATCCATTTTTTTAGGGAAAGATGGAGAAACTAAACAGAGGAAAAATAAATATCCTACCAGTGTTAGAAGCAGATCTTTTAATTTTATTACGCATTTGCTTAGATCAAAAAATCAAGCTCGTATAAAAGAGACAGAAAACGAAATTCTGAATTTGTTCTTGGATGAAAACATGATTAGCATTATCGAAACATGCACTAATATATACATCAATGAAGTTCGTGGTAATTTCTCTATGGAAAGGGACACTAAAGAGACATATGCGATAGAGATCAGAGCTTTCATTGGTTTGTTATATCTATGCGGATGTTTGAGAGTATATCGAAATTGTGGGATAACTCAAAGGGAAACGGACTAGAATCATGTTGTTTATGCATAAGTGAAAACCGATTCAGGTTTCTGTTGAGATGTCTGAGGTTTGATAATATCCGTGATAGAGGTGTTCGCAGAGAGACTGACAAGTTGGCTGCTATCAGAGCTCTCAGAAATGTACTTGAACTATTCACGAACAATTGCCAAAAATATTTTTCACCTAGTGAATATCTTACTGTTGACGAACAGCTTTAGGCATTTAGAGGAAACTATCCGTTCAGGCAATATATTCCTAGCAAACCAGCAAAGTATGGGTTAAAAGTGCTTGCTTCGGTTGATGTAAAAACAGCTTACACTTTGAATTTAGAACCGTACGTCGGTAAGCAACAAGAGGGACCATGTAATGCCAGTAATTCAGCTGAAGATATTGTTCTTCGAATGGTCAAACTGTTTCAAACGTTAGAACATATTATACTGTGTACAAATATTAAATGTATTACTGTACATTTAGATTTAATAAAAAATCATAAAACCAGCCATAAAGACCGTTCAAGGTGTACAAACAGACCGCTTCCTTTGTGGATCACACCAGTCGTCCCCGCGAGTGATCATGTCACGAATTTTCGAGCGAGTAACGGAGGGCGATGTTCTTGAGGACAATATTATAGAAATGGAAGAGAATTTAGATGAAGAAGAAATGGGAGATATGATACTGCGTGAAGAGTTTGACAGAGCACTGAAAGACCTAAGTCGAAACAAAGCCCCGGGAGCAGACAACATCCCATTAGAACTAATGACAGCCTTGGGAGAGCCAGGCCTAATAAAACTCTACCATCTAGTGAGCAAGATGTATGAGACAGGCGAAATACCCTCAGACTTCAAGAAGAATGTAGTAATTCCTATCGCAAATAAAGCAGGTGTTGACAGATGTGAAAATTACCGAACTATCAGTTTAATAAGCCACGGCAGCAAAATACTAACACGAATTCTTTACAGAAGAATGGAAGAACTGGTAGAAGCCGACGTCGGGGAAGATCAGTTTAGATTCCGTAGAAGTGTTGGAACACGTGAGGCTATACTGACTCTACGACTTATCTTAGAAAATAGATTAAGCAAAGACAAACCTACGTTTCTAGCATTTGTAGACTTAGAGAAAGCTTTTGACAACGTTGACTGGAATACTCTCTTTCAAATTCTGAAGGTGATAGGGGTAAAATACAGGGAGCGAAAGACTATTTACAATTTGTACAGAAACCAGATGGCAGTTATAAGAGTAGAGGGGCAAGAAAGGGAAGCAGTGGTTGGGAAGGGAGTGAGACAGGGCTGTAGCCTCTCCCCGATATTATTCAATCTGTATATTGAGCAAGCAGTAAAGGAAACAAAAGAAAAATTAGGAGTAGGTATTAAAATCCATGGAGAAGAAATAAAAACTTTGAGGTTCGCCGATGACATTGTAATTGTGTCAGAGACAGCAAAGGACTTGGAAGAGCAGTTGAACGGAATGGACAGTGTCTTGAAAGGAGGGTATAAGATTGACATCAACAAAAGCAAAACGTGGATAATGGAATGTAGTCGAATTAAGTCGGGTGATGCCGCGGGGCCGGCCATTGTGGCCGATTGGTTCTAGGCGCTTCAGTCTGGAACCGCGCTGCTGCTACGGTCGCAGGTTCGAATCCTGCCTCGGCCATGGATGTGTGTGCTGTCCTTAGGCTAATTAGGTTTAAGCAGTTCTAAGTCTAGGGGACTGATGACCTCAGATGTTAAGACCGATAGTACTTAGAGCCATTTGAACCATTTATTGATGCCGAGGGAATTAGATTTGGAAATGAGACGCTTAAAGTAGTAAAGGAGTTTTGCTATTTGGGGAGAAAAATAACCGATGATGGTCGAAGTAGAGAGGATATAAAATGTAGACTGGCAATGGCAAGGAAATCGTTTCTGAGGAAGAGAAATTTGTTAACATCGAGTACAGATTTAAGTGTCAGGAACTCGTTTCTGAAAGTATTTGTATGGAGTGTAACCTTGTATGGAAGTGAAAAGTGGACGATAAATAGTTTAGACAAGAAGAGAACAAAAGCTTTCGAAATGTGGTGCTACAGAAGAATGCTGAAGATTAGAAGGGAATGAGGAGGTATTGAATAGAATTGGAGAGAAGAGGAGTTTGTGGCACAACTTGACAAGAAGATGGGACCGGTTGGTAGGACATGTTCTGAGGCATCAAGGGATCACAAATTTAGCATTGGAGAGCAGCGTGGAGGGTAAGAATCGTAGAGGAAGACCAAGAGATGAATACACTAAACAGATTCAGAAGGATGTACGTTGCAGTATCTACTGGGAGATGAAGAAGCTTGCAGTGGAAAGAGTAGCATGGAGAGCTGCATCAAACCAGTCTCTGGACTGAAGACCACAACAACAACAAGAGAGGGTTAGTACGGCGTAAGAAAACAGCTGGCATTCACAACAGCTTCCAGTCGTTTCGCAGTGGTTAAATACAACAAGTCTTGTACGGTATTCAATGGAATCTCATACCATTCCTCCTTTAAAATAGTGACAGTTTAAGATAACGGTGATGGGGGTAGATAGCGATCATGCACCCTACTCTCCGCAGTAGACCACACAGGTTCTACAATGTTGAGATCTGTTGTCTGTGTTGGCTCTCCGAGATGTTATAATTCATCCTCGTCTTCCCAAAGGCAGCCTTTTACGATGCGAGCTGTATGTACAGCGGCCCTGTCGTCTGGATCATAGCATCACCTCTGTGCAACGAACACGGTACCATGCGATGTACCTGATCAGCCGAAACGTTCACATAATCCTTGGCAGTAATACGGCCTGGCATGGTAACCATACGCCCAATAAATACCGCGAGATAGCTGCACAAATTATCACCGTACACAGTCCGTGTTTCAGTTTTGGGACTTAAACTTGACCAGGAGTTGGAAACAAGACTCATCCGACCAAATGACATTCTTCCATTGCTCCAGAGCCCAGGTTTTATGGCTTCGGCACCGTTTTATCCTGTTACGGGCGTATGCATCACTGATGAGTGGTTTTAGACCTACAGCTCGCCCTACCATTCCCAGCTTATGGAGCTCGCTTCATGTTGTTTTGGTGGTGGCAGCATTTACGAGTTCGACAAGCAGTTCTGCAGTGACTTTTTTAGCTGTCGTCAACACACACTTCCGTCCGCGTTGTGACTCAACTGATGATGTCCTTCCGCTTTCCATGTGTGCAGTACAACTCTTCGATATCGTGCCTCTTGAAACATTCAAAACTTTGTCTATCTCGGCTACAGAAGTACCTACCAAAGGAGAACCAACAATTTTCCAGCTCCGTCATAATGCACTCACAACTACACAGAACCTCGCTTCCCACGCCCGGGTTCTCGGGTTCGATTCCCGGCGGGGTCAGGGATTTTCTCTGCCTCGTGATGACTAGGTGTTGTGTGCTGTCCTTAGGTTAGTTAGGTTTAAGTAGTTCTAAGTTCTAGGGGACAGATGACCATAGATGTTAAGTCCCGTAGTGCTCAGAGCCACTACACAGAACACTGGTCTGACCACGATTAACTTGTGTTTCCCGAGGTATGTCCGTGTTTTTGACCAAACCGTGTGGCTCCCTTACAAAACAAAGACAGTCTACTGGTCTGACGCGACTTAACTGACAAGCGAACCACACCACAATCGGATTTTTGTAACTTTTTATACTTATGACACATGAAGTTCAGAACCCGAACCGAGCGAGGTGGCGCACTGGACTCGCATTCGGAAGGACGATGGTTCAATCCCGCGTCCGGCCATCCTGATTTTAAAAAAAAATGTTCAAATGTATGTGAAATCTTATGGCACTTAACTGCTAGGGTTATCAAAAAATGGCTCTGAGCACTATGGGACTTAACCTCTGAGGTCATCAGTCCCCTAGAACTTCGAACTACTTAAACCTAACTAACCTAAGGACATCACACACATCCATGCCCGAGGCTGGATTCGAACCTGCGAGCGTAGCGGTCGCGCGGTTCCAGACTGTAGCGCCTAGAACCACTCGGCCACCCCGGCCGGCGCTAAGGTCATCAGTCCCTAAGCTTACACACTACTTAACCGAAAGTGTCCTGAGGACAAACACACACACCCATGCCCGAGGGAGGACTCGAACCTCCGCTAGGACCAGCTGCACAGCCCAGAACTGCAGCGCCTTAGACCATTCTGATTTAGACTTTCCGTGATGGTTCCTTTGAAAGGGCACGGCCGACTTCCCTCCCCGTCCTTCCCTAATCCGCTGAGACCGATGACCTCGCTGTCTGGTCTCCTCCCCCAAACAACCCAACCCAGAACCCAAATATCAAAGCCACAAAGCAATTAAATGTGACTCTAAAAATCCTCTAGAAAATCGTCTTTGAAGTTATCCAACCGACATCAATAAATTCACTAAAAGGTTGAATAAATTTCGACCAACCCGGTTCCTCATTAGAAAAAAAAATACAAATAAACAAAATTCGGTAGTGCCCGAGACGTAATCTAAAGACGCTTGTTCGAGTCTCGTTTCTTTCATGAAGTTGTTTTGTTCAGTTCGAATGCCTACGTCATTTAAATATAAAAATCTTCAAATGTATGCTAATTAACACACATTTAATTTTCACTTTTATAAAAAAAAATGCACGTCTTCTTATTTCTAATAACACACTGCTCGCGGATTTCGAGGTTTCATTGCAAAAATTTATTCTTAATAATCATTCTATAAAAGATTGTTATTAAAGATTGTTTAATTTAAAGAAAAACACCACAAATACAATTTTTTGGGTAGAATGAAAAAACGATGGGTTGCAAATAAAATACGCTTTATTTGCACAGTACCCATAGTTCTATACCACAGATGAGGTATCACACAAAGGTTTCCCTTGTACCAAAAAGTTTCATAACAAAGTTACATAATAACATATATAAACTAATTCTAAATTTCAAAAAATTTAAGACCATATGACGCCATACAGATTATAGTCTACATTTGAATACATTAAAAGAATTTCAAACAAAAGAAATAAAAAATATGAGAATTTAAGAAACTGTAGCCCTGTATTTGCCAATCGCAACGGGTTCAGAGCTTCCTGACATCTGGTTATCAGTTGTACTTCTTGCAGCAAATATTCTACATTGGTAAAAGTGCTCCATAATCTGCTGAACTCCACAGTCACAAAATGTCGATGATGTACAGCATTTCTGCAAATTGTCTTTTGACCTTACGACCCCAGTTCTGAGCCTGTTTGGAATTTTCCACGTGGGCCATTCTTCGACGAAATTACCAGCTAGATTTTATGATAGTGTTATCCACTGGTGTCCAGATCTCATCTTCCATATAGATAATCGGGAACACGTCTTGTTGGGCAGTGTTACCTGTTGTCCTCACGAAAATTTTCCTGGACGTCAGTCGTGGGGGGGTGGGGGGGTGGGGGGGGGGTGGAGGGATGCCGACCATGTATGACGTATGCATATCGGAGGTACATACCTTATGCCTTTCTCTGCGTGTACCTATTCACGCTCGGTGACTGTAGGGGCAATACCATCAGAATGGTATAGTTTATTCGGCGGCGTAGTTTTCAGATGTCCAGAAATTAATCCACACGACTCATTAACAACAATATCCGCTTGCATAGAGGTTTGAATGAAAAGTAATGCCCCCACCTTCGCTAATTGGGTTTGGATGGAAATACACTCCTGGAAATGGAAAAAAGAACACATTGACACCGGTGTGTCAGACCCACCATACCTGCTCCGGACACTGCGAGACGGCTGTACAAGCAATGATCACACGCACGGCACAGCGGACACACCAGGAACCGCGGTGTTGGCCGTCGAATGGCGCTAGCTGCGCAGCATTTGTGCACCGCCGCCGTCAGTGTCTGCCAGTTTGCCGTGGCATACGGAGCTCCATCGCAGTCTTTAACACTGGTAGCATGCCGCGACAGCGTGGACGTGAACCGTATGTGCAGTTGACGGACTTTGAGCGAGGGCGTATAGTGGGCATGCGGGAGGCCGGGTGGACGTACCGCCGAATTGCTCAACACGTGGGGCGTGAGGTCTCCACAGTACATCGATGTTGTCGCCAGTGGTCGGCGGAAGGTGCACGTGCCCGTCGACCTGGGACCGGACCGCAGCGACGCACGGATGCACGCCAAGACCGTAGGATCCTACGCAGTGCCGTAGGGGACCGCACCGCCACTTCCCAGCAAATTAGGGACACTGTTGCTCCTGTGGTATCGGCGAGGACCATTCGCAACCGTATCCATGAAGCTGAGCTACGGTCCCGCACACCGTTAGGCCGTCTTCCGCTCACGCCCCAACATCGTGCAGCCCGCCTCCAGTGGTGTCGCGACAGGCGTGAATGGAGGGACGAATGGAGACGTGTCGTCTTCAGCGATGAGAGTCGCTTCTGCCTTGGTGCCAATGATGGTCGTATGCGTGTTTGGCGCCGTGCAGGTGAGCGCCACAATCAGGACTGCATACAACCGAGGCACACAGGGCCAACACCCGGCATCATGGTGTGGGGAGCGATCTCCTACACTGGCCGTACACCACTGGTGATCGTCGAGGGGACACTGAATAGTGCACGGTACATCCAAACCGTCATCGAACCCATCGTTCTACTATTCCTAGACCGGCAAGGGAACTTGCTGTTCCAACAGGACAATGCACGTCCGCATGTATCCCGTGCCACCCAACGTGCTCTAGAAGGTGTAAGTCAACTACCCTGGCCAGCAAGATCTCCGGATCTGTCCCCCATTGAGCATGTTTGGGACTGGATGAAGCGTCGTCTCACGCGGTCTGCACGTCCAGCACGAACGCTGGTCCAACTGAGGCGCCAGGTGGAAATGGCATGGCAAGCCGTTCCACAGGACTACATCCAGCATCTCTACGATCGTGTCCATGGGAGAATAGCAGCCTGCATTGCTGCGAAAGGTGGATATACACTGTACTAGTGCCGACATTGTGCATGCTCTGTTGCCTGTGTCTATGTGCCTGTGGTTCTGTCAGTGTGATCATGTGATGTATCTGACCCCAGGAATGTGTCAATAAAGTTTCCCCTTCCTGGGACAATGAATTCACGGTGTTCTTATTTCAATTTCCAGGAGTGTATTTTAACGAATCAAACGCAGAAATAATCCTTAGAATTTGATCTTTAATTACCAATATTCACTGTTCCACATGATCACCAGCCAATGGGATACATTTCTGCCAACGATGAACAAGTTTTCTGAAGTCGTCAAGGAAGAAGTCGACACTCTGTTTCCGGAAACAGTCTCTCAGTTCTCTCAACGTCTTCATCAGAAGTGTAATGATGTCCCCGCAGACTGTCTTTCACTATCGGGAAAGATGGAAGTCAGACGGTGCTAAATTTGGACTGTATGGAGAATGCTGTACGGTGGTGAGATTCGGTCTCTGAAGTTCTGTTGTGGTGGCACGTGAACTGTTTGGTTTGGCATTGTCATGCTGCGGGAAATGTGACGTACGCGTTCTTGTGAGATGCCGATTGCGCTTGCAGTTTCTCTCTGAGTGATACGGCGATCGTCCTGAATCAATCTGTCAACATTTTGCTTGTGAAACTCGCTGGTTGCTGTCACAGCACGTCCAACTGTTTGTTTGTTACGCAGGCCTCAACGTCTTTAAACTTACTCGCAAACAACGTACAGTACTCACATCAACACAATCACCATAAACTGCTTTCATTCTCTGATGAATCTCCCTTTTGGGTGACGCCGTCTGCTGTCAAGAACTCAATGACTGCACGTTGCTTAAATCGCATTGACCAACCGTCTGCGTAGGGTTCCATACTTTACACTGTAACAACGCAATCGTTCAGTTCTAAGGCTTCCCGCTAACTGCTGCTGTAGAGAAGAGGCTACGGAAGAAGCCAATTCCTGTCGCAAACCAATGCTGCCAACTGTTGAGGAGTTACGAAGGTATAGGCATTACTTTTCAGTCAACCCTCGGATATCAAAGAAGGCTAGCATATTCATCTGCAGCGTACTGTCAAAGTTTCGACAAACATTGTTAAGCGAGGAATCAGGGAATATACTACAACGACCTATGTATCGCTCCCGTAATGAGCACGAATATAATCTTGAACTAATTAGGGCGTGCTCAGAGCATTTAAGGAATTATTCTTCTCGCGTTGCATGCGTGAATCGAACGGAAGAGCCCGCAATACGTGGTACAATGGGAAGTATTCATGCCGTTTATTACCCGACCACAATATTACTGCATTTGGCCTTCCGTGGCCGTTCCCGTAACATGCGATGACGTTGCAGCAAACAAACACAGCGGTGAACAAGGAATACACACCGCGTTGTGAATGATTTCGAGATAGTTGTGCACATATTATCAAGTGGTTCAGCGAGTGCTTGTGAAATATCACGATAACAGCTAACGTAAACCGATTGAGGCGGTCTACCCCCAGGTGCAATAACTCTGTGATCGACTAATACAGTTGTCTGCACAAAAAAACAATGTGGTAAGCTTCTGTGGACCGAACTGCTGAGGTCATCAGTCCCTAGACTTACACACCACTTAATCTTAACTTAAAGTAACTGACGCTAAGGATAAAACACACACACACACACACACACACACACACACACACACACACACACACACACACACACATGGCCGAGGGAGGACTCGACCGTCCGACGGAGGGTTGTTTGCACAATGACATTTCGTCTCCTTTGTGCGAACCGACCGACATGGGACCCGGAAACAAAGACGTGTGAAACGAGCTCGATCTGTCGATCCACGACAAACAAGAGCATTAGATACTGGCGCAGAGCCGGATGCCGTGAGCATTGCCTTCCGGAAGGCGTTCGATACCGTTCCGCACCGCCGCCTACTGAACAAAATACGAGATCAACTTGCGATTAGACTGCAGAGCTTCTAGCAAACAAAACACAGCATACAAAATTACTGACGTTTTCGTGTCCGCTTGTTGACATTTGGCTGTTGGTTTCTGTCTTCGGTTCTTCGACCGACACATCGGGAATGCACCGTGTACTCCGTGCATATGGAATGACTGGGGGATCAATCAACACCGAACATAAACGAAACTGCAGGCTGCTGCTGGGTGGGGAAATTGGCCGTGGCAGAGCACGCGCTGTGTGAGACTGACCACACAATAAAATTCGCTCACACGCTATGGAGGAAAGCTACCACGCCCGCTCGTTCAGGAAACCCACGAACACGACAACAGATTCCATAAAAAAGATTTGCATTTCCGTGCTGTAGCGAACGACCGCTGCAGATAACAAGGGGAGATTCACGGCGGAAATGAGCGGGGAATAGCTCAAATGCCTCTGACCACTATGGGACTTAGCATCTATGGTCATCAGTCCCCTAGAACTTAGAACTAATTACACCTAACTAACCTAAGGACAGCACACAACACCCAGCCATCACGACGCAGAGAAAATCCCTGACCCCGCCGGGAATCGAACCCGGGCGTGGGAAGCGAGAACGCTACCGCACGACCACGAGATGCGGGCGGGGAATAGCCCTCAAACGTTGGCGTGACAGTATATACAATCTGCGGCCGCCATCTCGAGTCCAGTCTTCGACGAGCAATGGGTGGTGCAGCTTTGACACCACCAAACACTCGCGTTTTCGAACCATCAGAAAAATTGGCTAACAAACGTCGGCCGAAGAACCCGAGACAGAAGCCAACAGGCAATATGTCGAAACACAAGATGTCGTTCTCAGCAGAGAGAGGTCTGTAAATGTAACTTCGAACGTACCTCAGAAGAGTGTTAGAGAAACGGCCATTATTTTTCGTAATACATACAAATAACGTAGAAGACAACACAGGAAGTTCCCTGAAGCCTTTGGCGGATGACGCTGTCGTACAGAGAGAAGTCGCAATGCTAGAAAATTGAGGCTAAAATACAGGAAGTCCTAGAGAGAATCGACGCTTAGTTCAACGACAGGCAAGTGACCCTCAACATAAACACATGTAAGGTATTGAGAATACATAGACAGGAAAACTCATTATTATACGATTACACGAATTTCAGAACAATCACTGTAAGCAATTAATTCCCTAAAATGTCTAGACGTATGTGCACAAAGCGATTGAAGTATAACAGTTACATCTGAGGTAAGGCCGATGCCAGACTGAGATTCACCAGAAGAACCGTAAAGAAACATAGTCCATCAACAAAGCAAGTAGCTCATAAAACAATACGACAAATACGTTAATATTGCACGTCACACAGAGATCTCTACCAGGTAACACTGACAGGGGAAATAGAAAAGATCAAAAGAAGAGCAGCAGTCCGTTCATTTAGTAAGTACGAAGTTCATCGAAGAGTCATCCAACATATTGCTTCCTCCTACGTTGTTGCTGCTGTTGTCTTTAGTTCGAAGACTGCTTTGATGCAGCTCTCCATCATGCTAGTCTATACTGTGCGAGCCACTTCATCTCCGAATAACTACTGCAACCTAATCCTTCTGGGCGTGCTTACTGTATTCATCTCATTGAATTCCCTAATTCCCTCCCCCCTCCCCCCCCCCCCCCGCTCCACCATACACACTTATCTCCAGTACTAAATTGGTGATCCCTTGTGTCATAAAAAACGCCCTGTCAATCGATCCCTTATTTTAGTCAAGTTATGCCACGAACTCTCCCCAAATTCTATTCAGTACCTCCTCATTGGATACGAGATTTAACCGCTTGTTCTGCAGAATTATTCTGTGGCACCACATTTGGAAAGGTTCTGCTCTCTTCTTGTCTGAACTCTTTATCGTCCACGTCTCACTTCTAGACAAGGCTACACGCCATACAAATACCTAAGAGACTTCCTAACACCATATTCTATATTCGATGGTAACAATTTTCTGTTCTTCAGAAACGCTTTTCTTGTCATTGCCAGTTTACATTTTTTTCCCTGCCTGCTGCGGCCTTCATCGGTTAGTTTTGCTGCCCAAAAAGCAACTCTCATTTACAACTTTTTGTGTCTAGTTTCTTGATCCACTTCCTTCGAAGTCGTTTGATTTAATTACATTAACCTTGTTTACCTTTTGTTTGTGGTCACCTTTTATCCTCTTTCCAAGTCACTGTCCATTCCGTTCGTTTTCACCCAAGTCCTATGCTCCTGTTACCTGTATCTTGCGAACAAATCATGAAGATAAAACTAGAGGTATTCCAGGACACAAGGAGGCTTATGTTATGTTAACCAGGGACCTAGAAATGACGGAGAGGCTCCGTCCCCGCCGCAGCCGCACTAGTTCGCAACCCCACGACGACTACCGCAGTCCACTTGACCCCTCCGCCGCTCCACACCGAATCCAGGGATATTGTGCGGTTCGGCCCCCGATACATATCGCCACAAGCTGGTAGTCTTCGTGACTGTGACGTCATGTTTTGAACTGCTGCCAGCCGTAACGTTGAAACAGTTGAATTTTAGCCATGCTACTAGATCGCTGAGGTTGCACACACACACACACACACACACACACACACAAACACACACACACACACACACACACAGAGTACCTCGTCCCATGCGCCTGGCTATCGCCTAGTGTTGGTCATTGTCACGTTCACTGGTGCCGACGCAGCGACAAATTATAGTTACTCTGCGATTTAATAACGTATACTGTCTTAAATCTCCGGTGAAGATTTGTTTCAGTGAGGAAAAAAAAAAGAAAAAAAAAGTCGCTGGGAGGCGCTTGAACGCCGTTTTGTCCGAAATGAAGCCCAGCTGGGTAGCGTACTTGTAGAAGCAGGAAGACAGGCCAGCAGAAGTTCGTCGTACAGCAGCGAGAACCTCCAGCTGCCAGGACGCAGAGCTGGTGCAAATTGTACGTGGACAGACGGACGGCCGGGCGGCGTGGTTGGGGTCGCGGCCGCCGCGGCGCTGCGAGCGCTCACCTTGACGTGAGTCAGGCGGCGGCGGCAGGTAGCGCTGCTGCATTAGCTGCAGCTGATCAGTCAGCTGTGCGTGTGACGCAACGGCCCGGGGCAGCGCGACTCTCTAGGGGTCGACGATCCGCCGGGGCTGGCCTCGGGACAGCGCCAGCTGCTGACTCGCGGTCAGCTGGTGCAGCAACCAGCAGCTCAGCTGGCGGCACGCGCGTGCGAACTAGAGCACGCCCCCCCCCCCCCCCTCCCCTGCCCCATCGGCTGCGTGACTATGCGCCATCACGCTGCCACTTTAACTACCCGCGCATTTTGCGTGTTCACACTTAACACGTCTACACCATTACGTCAACTTCTTACCTAAACGTTGCCGATTACCACTGAGCAATACAGTTAGTTTCCTTCAGGATATGTTGTACAATACTATATTTATTTATTACGTTGCGAGGAACACAATGAATTTGAATTTCATGGAGTGACTATACATGCGCAATGTTCGAAGCAAACTGAATTACCGTCTACCATTTTATCTCTAGTCAAGGGCGTCGTTTGCTGTCAGCCCTCTTGAAACTGACGCTGATTTTCTTAAAATAGCTCGTGCTAGCTTTCTTTTTTCTCAAAAATAGTAAAGAACGCTGATACTTGCGTACACCGGCAGTAACGAGGACTGTTCTAGGCGAAATACGGACAGTTCTCGATGTAGATAGAACTGCAAGACGACTCAAAAGATTTTTGTTCACTCACGATAACTTCTTGTTGCTCACAAACTGAACGACAAACAATGCAAAATGAGCACCTAACACGGAATTTTATGAAATAAACTTCGAAATGTGTTGTTGTTAGCTAACAGAAACGGTATTTTGTTTGTATGAAAATATGTACAAGCAGTATAATTATTAATTTGTTTTCCATCAGTCGTCTGACAGGTTTGATGCGGCCCGCCTGTGCTAACCTCTTTGTCTCAGTGTAGCACCTACGTTCTCTATTATTTGCTGGATGTATTCCAATCTCTGTCTTTCTCTACAGTTTTTGCCCTCTACAGCTCCCTATAGTACCATGGAAGTCATTCCCCCATGTCTTGACAGATGTCCCTTCTCCTTATCAGTGTTTTCCACTTATTCCTTTCCTCTCCGATTCTGCGTAGGACCTCCTCATTCCTTACCTTATAATTTTCAACATTCGTCTGTAGCACCACATCTCAAATGCTTCGATCCTCTTCTGTTCCGGTTTTCCCACAGTCCATGTTTCAGTACCATACAATGCTGTACTCCAGATGTACACTCTCAGAAATTTCTTCCTCAAATTAAGGCCGATATTTGATATTAGTAGACTTCTCTTGGCCAGGAATGCCCTTTTTGCCATGGCTAATTTGCTTTTGATGTCCTCCTTGCTCCAGCCATCAATGATTATTTTACTGCCTAGGTAGCAGAATACCTTCATCGACGCCGTGACCATGAATCCTGATGTTAAGTGTCCCACTGTTCTCATTTCTACTACTTCTCATTACCTTCGTCTTTCTTAGATTTTCTCTCAGTCCTACTGTGCTCTCATTAGAGTGTTCATTCCGTTCAGCAGATCATGTAATTCTTCTTCACTTTCACTCAGGACAGCAATGTCATCAGCGAATCGAATCACTGATAAGCTTTCACCTTGAATTTTAATTCCACTCCTGAACCTTTCTTTTATTTCCATCATTGCTTCCTTGATGTTCAGATTGAACAGTAGGGGTGAAAGGCTAGATCCTTGTCTTACCCCTTTTTAATTCGAGCACTTCGTTCTTGGTCGTCCACTCTTATTATTCCCTCTTGGTCGTTGTACATATTGTATATTACCCGTCTCTCCCTATAGCTTGCCCCTACTTTTTTCAGAATTTCGAACATTTTGCACCATTTCACACTGTCGAATGCTTTTTCCAGGTCGACAAATCCTATGAACGTGTCTTCATCTTCCTTTAGTCTTGCTTCCATTATTAACCGCAACGTCAGAATTTCCTCTCTCGTGCCTTTACTTTTCCTAAAGCCAAACTGATCGTCATCCACCGCATCCTCAATTTTCTTTTCCATTCTTCTGTATATTATTCTTGTAAGCAGCTTCGATGCATGAGCTGTTAAGCTGATGCTGCTTTTCCGTAAGTCAAATAGTATGTCGCCAGACTCATACATTCTACACACCAACGTGAATAGTCGTTTTGTTGCCACTTCCCCCAATGATTTTAGAAATTCTGATGGAATGTTATTTACTCCTTCTGCCCTATTCTCCAGAGCTATTTTAAGTTTTGATTCTAATACTGGCTCCCCTATCTTTTCTAAATCGACTCCTGTTTGAGTCGATTTGAATTACAAACTTACTATGTGCGACTGATGACTCATTAGGATTATTATCGACCAAATTGTAAAAAGTTCGCTTCTGGGTCCTGGTTGTAAGATTTCATCCTTTTTTCCGTAAATGTTGTGGGAAATTAGACAGTTCGGATTGCCTTGCACAAAGGCATATATTTCTGTCCAAAGTGATATGAGCAAATGTAGCTCACAGTAGTTCGAAACATCTTCTCCCGTTTCATATTTGCTGCCCATCTCTCCGTTAGCCTGGTCCACATCTGCGATATTTTCGAGCCGGGGCAAAAACTTGTTGTGGGGCTCCTCCCCCCATCCCTCCCTCGAGCGTTTAAGATTGGACGTCAAAATTTACAAGAATCGTTTTTCAAAAGTGTGTTCACGTTCAAGAGTTTCATGTATAAAACATATATGTTCGAGGAAATGTAAGACATGTTACTTGATTTTATGTGTACCAAAGTGCAGTGCCACGCCTCTTTACACAGTATTCTTCTATTGCATGTCACTGTATTTCGCTGTGTGGAATTCAAGCGCGTATATTTTGTAATGGAAGCCACCAAGCCTATATTCCGGTCAATGGAAATTGAAACGTCCTGTGGTGCCTCATCTGCTCCCAGTCGGCCGGTATGAAATCCTACCCCCCTTAAAGAAAACTCACAATTAATACTGGGTGGTATTGTTTGTGACCGGGAGAATAAGACCGCTTCAGAAAATTTGCACTCTTTATTGTCTTTTAGCAAATAACTTCCTCTTTTGTGTGATATAAAATTAAGTACAGGAAACATAAAACCAATAAAAACAAGAAACAAGCAAGACAGTACACATTTCTTCCATCGTTAGGTCCCAGCATTCTCTCTATCTTGCAACAACTTTACGCGGTTTGCTTTACTTTCTGCAAAAGAATCTATTACCTCATTAAAGTTCGTCAAATGCCTTGCTACATGAAAAAGCAAAATGTCGTTGTCTAATAAAACTGAAAGAGTTGTTAACACGAATAGTACTCAAGATAGGGGTCGTTTCTCGATTTTATTACGTCTATTTTGTCACTGTCTGCTAGATAAAACCAAAAAGCTCTTTCTAATACTGTAGCAATTGTAACAGACGCGAAAAAAGCGAGACTGATTTGGCACAAATGGTCATTTTTCTTTACCTCATTTACATAAATAACATGACGAATTATAATTCGTGAAGTACCAATATCAAATGCCTATTACGCCTACTACAAGCAAGTAGTTTTATGTTAGGAAATAGTTTCACATTTCATTCATACGCTCCAGTTCTTCAAGCATGAGACCGAAAAGTAGTAGTGTGAAATTTCTATATAAATTTGGATTCGTCATATTCTTTTCTCCTTCCTCGTTCTAACAAACAATCTTGTCAATACTAATTCTGCAACTACTCCTGCTGTTGTCAAAATTTATTCTCCTGTTAGCTTCCGTAACCCTACCAGAATCACCGGTTTAGTTATTCCGCGTTTATTCTCCGGTTAGGCGTTAGTACGTGTTCGTACAATGCGTTTTCCGCACTATTCCGAAAATAGAACTTGAGCGACTGTTAACCGAGGACTGTACAACTGGCCATTAGTAGTGTCAGTTCTGTCAAAAATTTGTCAAAATTTCATTTTCTTGGATACACTGAGAAGATAATATGTAATATTTCTTACCTGTTATTTCTGTTAGTCGTTTTTTTCCACTCGTCTGAATCTATGGATTTCACTAATAATTATAACGAAGCTGATCATTCGCGCACTCTATCAACCACATAAACCGCGATTTGCATTCTTTATTCGGCTCAGCTCGTATAGCCCTGTCCGGTTTTGTCTCCGGGAATGTTTTTAGTTTTTAGATGCGACAGGGATTCCCCTGGCAGAGATATCACGTACAATACGCACGCATTCAAAAACCAATTTATGATTCGTTCAGAAATCAGTATAGACTGTGTTCAAAAATGTTCAGAAACCAATTGAGATACGTTTCAGAATCACATAAATAATCGATAGATCGACGTGCGCAGGGTGCTAGGCGCTTTGTGAAATAAGTTCTTTTTTTTCCATCAAGAATATGAATTTGGCGCTCCGTGAAGTTGCCGTCTGAAGCAGACACCCCCCCCCCCCCCCTCTCATAGATCCGGGCGTGACGTTAGCTCCTGTCACTATGATTCGTGCAATTGAAAGCTAACTCTCTTTAGGACAGTTTAATTTATATTTCTCTAAAGAAATTGAAAAGAAAAATCAAACGATTTACCAAATAAAGCAGTTTACTTTCCGGACAGGCAGGAGACCGACCGGCTCCTCTCAATGATGTGACCACTGTCAATATGGCAGCCGAGTAACAGCAGGTTGCCACAAGGAGCCACTCTGTGAAGTTTTAACTCGTTGGTGGGACCATATGAGCCAAAGTTTGTAAGTAGGCTGTTTATGTTTTCTTGTTGGCGGCGTTACGTAGCGCTCTGTATGAGGATCACAGGCTGTGCTGTGTGCGGTCTGTGGCTGGTTTGCATTGTTGTCTGCCATTGTAGTGCTGGGCAGCGGCAGCTGGATGTGAACAGCGCGTAGCGTTGCGCAGTTGGAGGTGAGCCTCCAGCAGTGGTGGATGTGGGGAGAGAGATGGCGGAATTTTGTAATTTGTGATGAACTGCTATATATATTATGACTTTTGATGATATTAAGGTAAATACATTGTTTGTTCTCTATTAATACCTTTCATTTGCTAACTATCCCTATCAGTAGTTAGTGCCTTCCATAGTTTGAATCTTTTATTTAGCTGGCAGTAGTGGCGCTCGCTGTATTGCAGTAGTTCGAGTAACCAAGATTTTTGTGAGGTAAGCGATTTGTGAAATGCATAGGTTAATGTTAGTCAGGGCCATTCTTTTGTAGGGATTTCTGAAAGTTAGATTGCGTTGCGCTAAAAATATTGTGCGTCAGGTTAAGCACAGTCCTGTACAATTGTTCAAAGGGGACGTTTCAAGTTACTTGGTTAGGGAACGATTCAGCACATACCTTTCAGAATGCCAGTACTACAAAGTCGTTATGGAGATAGCAACAATAAAACTTGAAATTTGAATCAACCTTTGCAAGAAATACGACGTTTAAGTTTAAAGAAAACAAAATGAATTTTGTTCCACAAATATGTGTTTATTACGAACCGGCTCACGGAATATCTGGTTACCATCAATCGACTTGCGTCCACAACAGACACGCAAATCACAACTGACTGAGCGTGCAAGCCAATATCTCTGTATTACCTGGATGTAGAACTCTGTTGTACGAACACAGAACTCCATCGTGCCTGCTGGTTCTTGTCATCTGCGTCAGTTCGCCATGTTGTAGATAGACAAAACATTTCGACAATCTGTAAGTTTTGGAGTTTATTTACCCGTTTCAGATGATAAATCTTTATGGCATTACATAATAAGAATAATTGCTTCCATCACGTAACTGACATATTTTACAACCTCTTTCGTGGTTTTTTCCCCGATAATGGCATCAGAAAATTTAGTACTTCAGATATATTTCATGTGCTTTGTTTCTTTACTGTGCACATCCCGCAGAAAACTGACAAGCATTTGCAACACAGTTCACGATATACATCCTCTGTTGCCTTGCGCATTTGTCTGTGTTGTCAAAATGATCCATGTGTAGCACCTATTAAGTACAGATAATTTTCTTGTTAACTCAATGGGTAATGGCCTGTCGAAGGAAATATGATATCGCATCTCCAGTACATGTCTCTCTGTCAGTAAGTGGCAACATAAAAGCTGTTGCCAACGCATCAGTTCAGATACTAACTATGTAAAAATTTAAATTGTTTTACACTGAGAGGTAGTTGCCTTTGCACATTTTAGTATCAGTTTATACTTAACAAGTAATTGCTTTGTTCATATGTAATATTCATCGATAGTGGCATATGTGAGCAAGCGAAGCAAAGTTCATTCCAGATGTGTTTGCATTGTATACAGCTTGAATTTAAGAATTCCACGTATTTAAAGGTTTGCTTAATATAATACCTAATTCATAGGTTTCTACAAATAAAATAGTTTCTGCGCCACTCACTTGTTTATTTTGCCACTACAAGTTTCGATGGTTCACATGATCATACACTATGTGATCAAAAGAATCCAGACACCCCCAAAAACATACGTTTTTCATAGCAGATACGTTGTGCTGCCACCTACTGCTAGGTACTCCGTATCATCGACCTCAGTAGTCGTCGGACATCGTGGGAGAGCAGAACGGGGCTCTTCGCGGAACTCACGGACTTCGAACGTGGTCAGGTGATTGGTTGTCACTTGTGTCTGTAAGCGAGATTTCCACACTCCTAAACATCCCTAGGTCCACTGTTTCCGATGTGATGGTGAAGTGAAAACGTGAAGGGACACATGCAGCACAAAAATGTATAGGGCGACCTCAGCTGTTAACTGACAGTGACCGCAGACAGCTGAAGAGGGTCGTAATGTGTAATAGGCAGACATCTATCCAGGCTATCACACAGGAATTCCAAACTGCATCGGGATCCACTGCAAGTACTATGACAGTTAGGCGGGAGTTGAGAAAACTGGGGTTTCATGGTCGAGCGGCTGCTCATAAGCCACACGTCACACCAACTACGCCTTGCTTGGTGGTTACACGATAATAACATCGCCGTAATGGTCTGGCCTTCACTGAGTGCTGACCTGAATCCTATAGAACACGTTTGGGAAGTTCTGGAACGCCGACTTTGTGCCAGGCCCCACCGACCGACATTGATACCTCTCCTCAGTGCAGCACTCCGTGAAGAATGGGCTGCCATTCCCCAAGAAACCGTCCAGCACCTGACTGAACGTATGCCTGCGAGAGTGGAAGCTGTCATCAGGGCTAAGGGTGGGCCAACACCATACTGAATACCAGTATTACCGATGGAGGGCGCCACGAACTTTTGAGTCTTTTTCAGCCAGGTGTCCGGATGCCTTTGATCACACAGTGTATTCAGTTGGAGGATTGTGTACTTACATGGCTGGTGTTGGTGAAGAGTACAGACGTCATTTTACAATTGCAGACCAGGGGCAACATAGGTTATTGACGCTTATAATGAACCCCGTTCTACAAGTTCAAAATTTTGATCTGACGATGGCAGTAACCAAAACGACGTAATTAATAAAGAATTATGTTAAGCGGTCCGGGCAGTTTTATTCACAAGATTGCAGACTCATACAGGAAATTAATTTTCTTTGTGAAACGCCGGATCAGTTTTATCATAACTTTGTCAACACCTGGATGACAAGAGATTCTTGAAATGATGATACGGAAGTATCACCGTTCTTTGCACTAGTTCTGAAACAAGCCTTCTTGTTGTTCTCCAGAAACTTGTAACATGCGATGCAATATGTTCACGAAGTCGCGCAATCATAAAGCGATTTCTTGTATATTATAATGGCACGTAGTGGTCGCCATGTTGGAGATGGGCAAGAAATTAGGACGAGAATCTTTGGCCGGCACACGTAGACAGCCGAAGTTCGACATCTAGTTCAGGTAGTGATCACTCGTGCAGGCCGAAGATTGTCGTACTTCTTTTCTTCCCCATCTACAACATGGCGGCCACACAGTGTTATTAGAACGCAAAAGAAATTACTTTCCCGTTGTGCGATCAATAAACCTATTACATCGGATGTTCTCAATGCCTGGAGAGAGACAAAACCAACTGTTTCGCATCTGGTGTTGAAAACGATGACATTTCTGCTGTATCATTTCAAAGCTATAGAGTGAGCCAGACATTGAGAGGATGATGAGAAAACTTATTTTACTTTATTTCATGTAAGCCTTACGCATACCAAGTGTAGAAGTATGAAACCGGAATTTGGTTGCAGTAATTACACGTCTGTTGATTGAAACTGATAAACAATATTTTATTCAAAATAATCACCACTGCTATTTATACATTTCTCCCACCTCTCCGGCAGGCTATGAATGCCACGCCAAAAAAAAAAAAAAAAAAGGTTGTTCTTTTGAAGGGAACCACACAGCGAGCCATTTTCGGACATTTTCATACGGTTTGAAGCGTTGTTCAGCGAGAGTGTGTACCAGTGACGTAAATAGATGATAATCGAAAGGAGGCAAGTTTGGAGAATAAGCCGCATGCCCTAGCATTTCCCAACAGAACGCGTCGATCGTTTCCCTGACTCGTTTTGCTGTGTGTAATGGGACGTTATCACGGAGCAATATGACTTTGTGTTGCCATTTTCCGTTTTACGATCATGCTCGATTTAAATCGATCATCTGCAGTTGGTATCGATCAGTGCTAACGGTTTCACCAGGTTTTAGCAGCTCATAATAGATGACACCCTTCTGATCCCACCAAACACAGAACATTGTCTTCTTTTCAAAGCTAGTTGGTCTTGCAGTGGATGTCTATGGTTTACCTGGATTCATCCATGAGTTACGACGCTTAGACTTCTGAAAATATATCCATTTTTCGTCACCTTTCACTATTCGTTGGAGAAACGACTTTCTTTTGTATATGGCGAGAAGCATTTCACAAATGGCCTTTCGATTTGCTTGCTGTCTTTTCTTCAGTTCATGCAGAACCCATTTTTCCACATTCTGCATCTTTCCCATGGTTTTCAACCGAAGAGAAACGGCTTTCTGCGTCACCGCATTCAATTGTTTCGTTGAGTTTGAGTATCATCTTCATCCAATAAGGCCTGCAATTCGTTGTCTTCGAACTTTTTCGGCGGCTTCCCGCGCTCGTCGCTTCTCACGTCAAAATCACCACTTCTGAATTTTTTGAACCACTCGAAATGCTGTGTTTTCCCAAGAGCATGTCCACCGAAAGCTTCGACAAACATTCGATGCGATTCTGCTGTCCGCATATCGTAGTTCGTAGGCACAAAACTCGATACGTTTACGGGTTTGAAAGAGATACCGATGTATGGAACTTGTGTTACTGTGTGCTGACATTCGTCGTCAGCCGATGCAGGAAACAGATGGCGCTGCAGACGCGGTCTCACGGACACTACACTGACGGCTAGCACCATCTACTGGCAAATACCGGTTTCATACTTCTACACCTGGTACTTCCAAATGTCGTGCAAAACACCAGGAGAGGCAGCAGAGAGGTACTGTATTATCCAAACCTTTGAGTGATTGTAGTTCGCAAAATCTAGTGTTGTAATCTGTGCAGAGGCCTCTTGAACAAAGTTAATGTTAACTGGGTGCTTCCGGGAGTTTGGCCATTTTTTTTCTCTCTTCGTCAGGTGCTGCGAGTTTTGCTGTTATATGTACTCGCTGCCTAGACTCCAACCACCCTGTGAACTGCTGTAGTTCTTGAGCCGCTATTCATCGATGAATTTGATTCCCTTTTTATCGACTACGACCATTAATGCTGTTTTGCTTTTCAAAGTTGCCACTGTTGTTCCGTAAAACTCAGATTCTCCCAGCGTTTTGCAGACATTCCCTTCTGACAAATAAAATACTTCGTCTTAGCGGACGTCATATGACATTCGTTGAAGCTCGTTGTTGATCTTCTCACTCAGTTTTTTTTATTACAGAGGCCGGCCAGCTCTCTGACTAAACACGCTTTTCTTTAATCTCATTTTGTTCGTTTTTGTTCGTTGTATATGCGTGGGGCGGACGTCGCAAGACACCCGTTTCAGTTCGTCGTTGATCCATAACTAAGTTTTTTTTATTACAGAGGGCAGCGAACGCCCTGACCGAACACGCTGAGCTACAGTGCCGGCTTACCATTTGCGGGGACAGAGCCACATGAAAGATTTTAAAATTTGTAGTTTATACACGGATAGGAACTATTCTTCTAAAGGAGTACGTTATTACAGTATCGTGACCGTGTAAAGTTCCATGTTTCAGACGCTGTTGCAGTAAATAAGATGAGTTCCATAACTAGAAGTAAAGGCGCGTTTACGCGTGAACGCCTTGTGGCTAGACGCCGCGCAGCTCTGCATGGCCCACATGCAAGTAGAGGCACGCGTGTAGACACATGCCTCATTTGCGTTCACACTTAGATTCTTTGCCCGTGTCGGCGCGTTACTCTGGCAAAACGAAGGCGCGCGCACACTGGCTGCTCTACGATTCTTCTCAGACGATATTACACAAACTCTGGATGAATATTTAGATTATCCTGTTATTTATAGCCACATACATCAGCCTCAATATGAACTGCCTTTCTTTTGCTTTATCATAATAGTTCTTGTGATATTTAGGGGTTACGTACGTCACCACACGAAATTCGAGTCTTTTGCAATGAAAAATAGGGGTAATTCATAATGTTCCAAAATCCTGCTGTACATCGACGTTAGGGATATAGATCTGTAATAGAGTGGATTACTATTTCCTCCCTTGAGTATTGGTGTGACCTGTGCAGCTTTCCGTTACGGATATTTTGCGGAGCGAGCGGTCGTACATGATTGCCAAGCATGGGGTTTTTGTATCAGAATGCCCACAAAGAACTCTATTGGTATCCTCTCTCGACCAGAAGACTTGCCTTTATTAATTGCTTTAAGCTGATTTGTTACACCGAGGATACGCATTTCTAAGTTTCTCTTGCTGGCAATTATTCTCGATTCGAATTCTGGAATATTTACTTCGTGTTCTTTGATACAGTAATCGTGGAAATCTGTGTTTAGTAACTGCGCTTATTGGTTGTGTCAACGCAATATCGCCAATGGTTGATAAATACTACACTTACTTTCAAGCACTGTATTGCTTATGGCTGTTACACTAGTGTATGATGTCGTCCGATCGTTTGGAGCAACAATAATTTGTTATTACAAATACCGAGCACTGAGCAGTTACATGCGTTACTTTGGCATGTATGAGACGCCTAAGTTACATAGATGTAACGCATGTGTGACGTCTTCATATTGTTCGAGTACTTTATGCGCGCGCGGGTCGCGTAGAGCTAGGTTTACTTCATGTTAGACAGCATATGACAATGCACACACAAATTTAAACTTCATGCCGTTGGCCATGCATTAGAGTGGGTGTGCAGGCGTGCTGATATCATGAGCCCTGGAATATCGTGGTTAACATTAGAACTACAGTTGACTCTAGCCCACATAAAAGTGTGAATGCAGCAACTACAGTGGCTATGCGTTACAGCGGGGAAAGGGACCGGGGGGGGGGGGGGGGGCGGTGGAAGTGCTTCATGTAAAATTTGCTGACGCACAGGGGGGGTGGGAGGCCCCTCCTCTCCTTGACCACAGCACAAAGCTGGATATCATGATTCCTGGAATGGCCTTGGAGATAGGGAAGTGCTGATGCTACTGTGAGTGAAATATGACATGCGCAATTGTCTCAGCTGTCATAAGACACCAGGAAGCAAAGTGCTGACACATGATGAGTCAGCGTTTCCCACCAGAACGCGCAGTGCCCTACTACTTGTGCTCTCTCTCACGAGCAACGTTTAGTGCGAGATAACATACTTTTGTTCCAGGCGTCAGTGTTATGCCGGCTAAGCTACGAGGATGTTTTTCATGTCTTCTCGGTGTTGAAGGAAGTGCCAACCATATCTGGGAACTTTACGAGCGACATTTATTATTGTTCGCCCCTGTAACTTCGTATACCATATACTCCACGACAGTCTGTGTGCCTCTTCATCCCATAATCTGTATTCTCCGCAATAGGGACGCATTCCTTGGTGGGGTGTCCATATCACGTCTCGCTGAAAATTCGTTCAGGCCCAACGGCTTAGTGTTGCATAACGTGTGACACCACACTCTACACTGGTGTGCAGAACTTAAGGCAATGCGTCTGCCCAATACATCCTGCAAGCGCTTGATGGGTTTTGAGTTGGCGAAACGGGCAGGCCAGTCCATTCGCCGAATATCCGAGATCGGTAATGTTCCTGGGTGCGTTACGTACCCTCATACGGCGAGAGGTGGGAAAACACAATACACACTCAACATTATAGAAAACGATCGTTTTTATGGTCGAGGTGTTGTGATGTAGGGAGGCATAATTTTTGCACGAGAGTACTGTCATCCAAATCTTTGAGCACTGTATATTCACCAGTCAACGTTACTGTGACACTAATAGTTCCCTCAGTACGTCTTTTCAGGGGTGAATTCGGCCCTAACTTCATTTTTGTGGGTGACAAGGCATGGCCACATCGAACTACTGAGGTGGAGAAGCTCTTGGAGCGAGACGATATTCGGCGAATGGACTGCTCGTTTCGCCGACTTAAATCACATCGAGCACGTCTTGGATGCGACGGGGAGTCGGGATGCAAGACGTCGATATGCATTCCACGCTTGCATTGCCGTTGTGGTGGTCACACGACCTTTTTAGTACCATGCCCCTTCTTTTGCAGTGTCCAGCGGACCATCATGAATCGTGGTGTCAGTACAGTTATTGTCTTGGAACGAAAGTGTGATCTCTCTTGGTTTCATTTTATACTCCTTTCAGTTACCTTCTGTATTTTCCTATAGCCTTTGTTTTCATGTATGGTTCTAGTTTCGTAGAGCTTGGCAGCGACACATAATGCGAAAGTTACTTTCGTCCAATTTTTTGCACACCAGTGCATTATCGCCACGCCAGAATGAGGTTGATAAGAGATTCACAGGCCTTTGAGGCTAACAATGATGCGAGAAATACCAGTCCTATATACCATAAGTTATTAGTTTTAATTATAATTTGGCGTTGATTTTGAGAGTGTTACGACGGCAGTTGAGAGATGCCGAGTAGACAGTAACAATGCGCCAGTATAGAAGTATTCTCCATAATTTTTGCTGGTCGTATTGGGTTGTTTGGGGAAGGAGACCAGACAGCGAGGTCATCGGTCTCATCGGATTAGGGAAGGACGGGGAAGGAAGTCGGCCGTGCCCTTTGAAAGGAACCATCCCGGCATTTGCCTGGAGAGATTTAGGGAAATCACGGAAAACCTAAATCAGGATGGCCGGACGCGGGATTGAACCGTCGTCCTCCCGAATGCGAGTCCAGTGTCTAACCACTGCGCCACCTCGCTCGGTGCTGGTCGTAATTGAAATTATTGAGAAGTTAATAACTTTTAAGAAGATGACGTTTTCCTTTATAAGAATGCCGTTTGTGCATAACTTTTAGGAAGATGACGTTTTCCTTTATAAGAATGCCGTTTGTGCAAAGTCTGAACGGTCCTTCGCTCATGAATACACCAGGAAGACGCCAGAGAAGCGGTTCTGGGCGTTACAAGCAGTCAGTGAATTATGACCTAACTTAACTAAGCAGCCTGGCCAAAACTGTGACGAAGAGCACAGTTAGGTTGGCTGTGAAAAGTGGAGCCCTGTGCACGGTCAGCCGTTTTCTTCCAAAACCAGGGTTTTAAATAACACCCGCAACAAGAGCTCCGTCTGTCTGGAAACCGATTTCTTCTGCCGTCAGGACAAATTTCCGTGGTTGTTACAGTCAGTTTTCAGTACACATAGTCCTGTCGTTTAGGTACCATGTTGACAAAGTTTAACCGAATGCTACAGGCAATAGGATGTCGATAAAAGATTGCCAGCTAGTCACAGAAGTGGTTAGTGATCTTGTTCCTCGCTAGTTGCGACAACCAGGTCACCTCGAATTACGATGTCCTCCATGCTGTAGGGTGCCTCTTACGTGAGGAAGACATTTTTACCAGTTTTAATAAAGTATTGTCTCTCATTGATGTATTCACGATAGTTAGGAAGTGCTGTAGTCCGTAGCGGGCCATGAACCGGAGAGCATTTCCCACGCTGGCTGGCTAGGTCAGAGACATGCAATGCGCCAATGAAGAATCTGCACGGGACGACATTTACGAGAGCTGCACCGTGCACAGGTAGGAGGAAATCCGACGACACCACCCACCAAGGCGGATCAAGGAAGGTCCGACTTACACTCGCAAATTCCGGGTGGAAATGCTGGCCAGTTATACTGTACGTCACATATACCACCCTCTACGGACTCGCGGCTAAGCTGAGTAACAACAGAACCAGTTTAGAAGCGAGGAGATCTTGCAATGCCATGGATTAGGTATCTGCCATGTGCCGTCATTAGACAGCTCCTCTTGTACGTGTCGTCTCATTACTTTTTTTTTTTGTATGGTCGTTGTCGACAGTCCAGTAATAACCGTCTCGTATCTAGTCAATACACCCGTTTTTTTTATTTTATTTTTTTTTAAGTGGAACCGTGCGACTGCTACGGTCGCAGGTTCGAATCCTGCCTCGGGCATGGATGTGGGTGGTGTCCTTAGGTTAGTTAGGTTTAAGTAGTTCTAAGTTCTAGGGGACTGATGACCACAGATGTTAAGTCCCATAGTGCTCAGAGCCATTTGAACCATTTTTTTTAAGTGCCCGTTTAGCTTATTCAGTCGTGTGAGCATAATAATTTTTAATGTATCTATGGGTCTTTCACCAAAAAGTACATGTTCCACTGAGTCTGTAGTTGACTCTTATTTAAGTAGATTTGCGGTATCCCCTTCCATATTAATCTATAACCACGCCTGACCTATTGCACTGTGGTTACGAAGACAAGAGGTCTCTCCCCAGTAGTAAGAGATGAATTCTATGCTTCAAGCACGATCAGGGTAGTTAGTAGAATGATAGATTCTTGTTTCCAAGGCAAACGCGTTTTCACCTCTTCACAAACATCCATGATTTTAAATGAATAATTCGGAGGAATTCTCTCTCTCTCTCTCTCTCTCTCTCTCTCTCTCTCTCTCTCTCTCTCTCTCTCTCTCTCTCACTCACTCACTCGCTCTCTATTACACACACACAATCACCATATTCACTCACTCTCTTACTCTTGCTGCCACGTTGTAGAAACCGCACTATTGAGCGCCCATACCATAACCCGTAAGTGCACACTCCTTTAAAAAAAATTAAATCGTTATTAACTTTACTTGCCTTTGGATGACATCGGTTTAGGCTCAAAAGGTAACTGCGCTGCTCACCTGCAACAGAAAATCAAACAACAAATGTTAGTATTTTTTAACAAAGGTTTTAACAAAGGTATGTTTCTCGTATCCGCTATTATGAAAGATTTTCTATGCGCTCATGTATGTATAACACTACGCTCTCGGCAACCATCACTAGTGAAGGTTTAATTTCAACGAAGGGGGATCTGTGTGGTATGAAATAAAACAAAATGCTTTTGAAATTTTAAAGACACTGTGAGCAAAAAATTAATGAAAATCTTAGTATCTTCCACGATTTGGTAACCTATTGTGACTCAAATGAGTCAAGACAGCGCGATTAGCATGTTCATTAATCAAAAACATTTACTTTATTCGTGCACAATGAGATATATGTTGTGGATCAATCTTCGCATACTGCAATTGTTGCGAGTCCTAGTACACGAATGTCTCTTAGCACGAACCCTTACATGTTCTGTGTATGATTTAAATATACATATTGCTAATAATATTAGTTTTAAGCGTTATTATTAACGAATATGGGAGTTCATTAGAATGTCAGATGTAGTAAGAAATTTTATGTTGGTAAAGCGGAGTGCTGAAATCACCAAACAACGTAATCTAACTCAACGACGCAAAAGAAGCTAAGACATCACAAAATCTAGCAAACATGCTGAGAGACACAAAGATGATACAAAATTCTAGAGAGGAAGATGTTACATATTGAAGTAACTCGCACCTCTGGGTTGTTTACATGTTGTTTTCGTGTCGTATGGATCGTTGGGTAGTACGTAAGACACACAACTATTCCGTTTTATTGGGTGGAAATTGGTGTACAACTGAACATTCCTAGTACCCGAAATTTCACTGAGTGTGAATACAATAAAAACTTTTGCCGGAGAAACCGATACTCCTTGCAAATTCTTTAGTAGTATTCTTAAAATTGGGTCAAGAACCACCTGTCTGGAGATTTGACAGAGTAAAAGAAGAAACTAAATCCACACAACTAAATGCTAATATTGTGTACAGTTGTTCTGAACGCATTACCATTCCGATCAAATTACTCCTGTAGTCCACAGTAACTACTATTTTCACTCCTAATAACGAAGTTTGTTTTGGCGGGATGAGCAGTACAATATATTAACAGCCACAAAATGGGATATCGGTCTTTTGATGTTATGTAATACTTTATTTTCTCAAGTACCATTTTCCATTTCTAGTTCTCTCCTTGGTTGACACTTATTTATTTATTTATTTCGTTGATAACAAAAAAACTTCAGTATCGTTACCTGATCTTGACTGTATAACCGAATCTGTAATTGTACAAATGTTAAAGTATGTATTCTTGCATTAATTATTCGGTCTTGAACAAATCAGCTACATAAAGAATAATCTATACTTACAACACACGATCTAACTCCTTAAAACTAAATCTCACGATTACGTCACTTAGAGCGGCTGGGCGATTTTGTGTTGGAACAATGAAGTGGTACTGCTGTGGCATTTGGTGTTCCGGCTCTCTGAATACGCACTCAGCCATTCAACATACGGTACTCAACGCATAACTATTCTCTGTAATTGTATACTGCAATGAGGTGAAAAAAGTCGTGAGATAGCGATATGCACAAATACAGATAGAGGTAGTATCGCGTGTGCAAGGTGTAAACGGGCTGTTAATTGGCAGAGCTGTCATTTATACTCAGGTGATTAATGTCAGAAGGGAGACCCACCAGGGTAGCCGAGAGCGTCGCCGGCACGGTAGCTCAGCATGTTCGGTCAGAGGGTTAGCAGCCCTCTGTAATAAAAAAAACTGAGCTAATCGATCAACAACGAACTTCAACGGATGTCTTACGACGTCAGCCCCGAGCAGATGCAACGAACAAAAACGAAGAAAATGAGATTTAAAAAAATAAATAAATAAATAAATAAATAAATAAAAAAAAGAGCGCTAACGCGCTGCTTCCTGCAGTCGGGTAGGCGCGCCGGCTCCGGATCGAATCCGCCCGGCGGATTAACGACGAGGACCGGTGTGCCGGCCAGCCTGGATGTGGTTTTTAGGCGGTTTTCCACATCCCGCTAGGTGAATACCGGACTGGTCCCCACGTTCCGCCTCAGTTATACGTGTTGCAGACATTTGAAACGCGTCCGCCCTATTTCACGATTTCCACTAGACGCAGACAGTTGGGGTACCTTGATTCCATCCTGGTGGGTACGGGGTGGCGGCAGGAAGGGCATACGGCCATTCCTAACACTAACATTACCAAATCCGTTGTAACCACGCCGACCCTGCGATCGCTGCGGGACTATGGCGTAAGCGATAGAAAGAAAATTCACATTAAAAGGTGTCCTACGTGATTATAGCTGCACGACGGGAATTAACAGACATTGAGCGCGGAATAGTGATTAGATGGGACATTACCTTGGGGTTCGTTAGAGAATTCAATATTCCGAGGTCCACAGTGTCAAGGGTGTGCCGAGAATACCAAATTTCAGGCATTTCCTCTCACGGCCTTCACTTAACGACCGAGAGCAGCGGCGTTTGCGTAGAGTTGTCAGAGCTAACAGACAAGCAACACTGCGTGTAATAGCCGCAGAAAACAATGTGGGACATACGACGAACGTAGGACAGTGCGAAGAAATCTGGCGTTAAGTGGCTATGGCGGCAGACGACCGACGCGAGTGCCTTTGCTAACTGCTTGACATCGCCTGCAGCGCCTCTCTTGGGCTCGTGGCCATATCGGTTGGATCCTAGACGACTGCAAATCCGTGGCCTGGTCAGATGAGCCCCGATTTCAGTTAGGAAGAGCTGAGGGTAGGGTTCGAGTGTGGTGCAGACCCCACGAAACTATGTACCCAAGTTGTCAACAAGGAAATGTACCATCTGATGGTGGCTTCATAACGGTGTGGTGTGAACCGACCAGTTATTGCAAATGGTTGCTTGGAGACCATTTATAGCCATTCACAGGCTTCGCGTTTCCCAACAGCGATGATATTTTCAAAGAATGATAATGTGCCATGTCAACAGGGTTTGAAGAACATGCTGGACATTTCGAGCGAATGATTTAGCCACCCAGATCGATCCGCATAAGCCCCATCGAACATTTATCGGACATGATGGAGAGGTCATGTCGTGCCCAAAATCCTGCACCAGCAATACTTTCGCAGTTACGGACGGCTATAGAGGCCCCATAGTTCAATATTTCTGCATGAGACTTCCAACGACTTGTTGAGTCCATGACACATCGAGTTGCTGCACCACGCCCGAAAAACGAGCTCCAACACGATATTCAGAGTTATCCCATGACTTTTGTCACCTAAGTGTACGGCACTAAAGTCAATTTACTAATGTTTCACTCTGTCCAATGATACATTATCGAGTCCACTGGAAGTCTTTCTGACACAAAACTGTTTCCTTTCTCTGAGCTGCAGATGGCGGTCGTGTGATTAGTAAAGTTTTCCGCGGTCACATAGATGGCGGAACAACCTCAGAGTGCCGGCCGGGGTGGCCGAGCGGTTCTAGGCGCTACAGTCTGGAACCGCGCGACCGCTACGGTCGCAGGTTCGAATCCTGCCTCGGGCATGGATGTGTGTGCTGTCCTTAGGTTAGTTAGGTTTAAGTAGCTCTAAGTTCTAGGGGACTGATGACCTTAGAAGTTAAGTCCCATAGTGCTCAGAGCCATTTGAACCAACCTCAGAGTGGCGCTGTATTAGCACCCAACATTGCATTCCCACCTGACTCATCAGGAGCTATTTCTCCCGGGAGAACACAGTATTGGACGCCCTACCCTGCACTCTCAGTTGCACTAACAAAAGATGTCTTTTATTAGTAGGTCTTTTGTCACAGATCTTCCGTAGACTCCTGACTAGTGGCATCGCTGGAAACGCCATGTCTTGATCTTGATCTGGTCATAGCTCATAGTGATGTTTCTCCATCTGCAGCGGTCATCAGAACCTGCTGGTCTGTAATTCCTAATAAACTGTTCTGACTGCTACTGACTTCACTTTCTTGCTCGGGATCTCTTGTATTTCGATATTCGTCTAGTTTAGTCCGGGACATTTACTGAAGTATCAAGCAGCTCCCACTTTCGTGAAACTTGAAACTTTCCCAGCGTATAAATTGTTCCATGAATTTACTGCCGAATGTAAGCCAACTTGCTGCCACGGTATTTCAGAGCAGTCTTCTGGCCATCTTCACAGGGAGTTAACGTAAGATCTGACCAGGGGACCAGTGCGAAAGTTTCGGACTTTTATCGCTTCAAATAATTATAGTATTTGGAATAAATGTACCCGTTGCGATAAGGGGTAGTTATGGGAATGAAGAGAAAATTTCTTTAAAAATGAACGAACGACGTGAAGTAATAATCATGAATTTATGATACATCTTTGTATAGACATTATCATGCACATAATTTTAAACAAAATTCTTTACAGGGCATTGCAATATCACTGTGTAAAAGATATTAGAAATAAGAATGTAATCTTTGTGAACTTTTTGTTTTTCGTTTTATTTAAGGGATATAAAATTCTTAGTTGATTTAGTTACTCTTGAAAATGCTACATACAGTTGTACGTGAGTAAAGACGGGATTTGGTAGATACAGTCCTGCTCTTTGTCCGTTTGTCCCGGCGAAATGTATAGTTTCGCGTATTACCTGGTAATATAACTAAGGGTACGAAACCACTAGTTGTATTTTGAGATTTAAATTGCAATTCGTACTTTATACTGTAATAACAATAAGTAAGTGTATTATAGAAGCAGCAGTTACAAAAAAAAGTGTCCAGAAATGTGTTTTGCATTCGGAACGTTTGTCCCGACTTGTACGACAGGTAGAGATCAGGGGCTGTCAGTAGGGCCACGTAACGTGTAACGTTAAGTCGACAAACATTTTCAGTTACAGTACGCACGTTAGGCTGTAGTAGCGATACGTAAATCAGAATTCAAGGCAACAATGGCAAGTATGTTTGCCGTTTCGGAAATCATATTTGTTTAGAAAAGTCAACTAGTACGACGGGCAGAGATAATGGAATACCGCAATGATCACGATTATAACCTGCAAGTATACTGTGTAAAATTTATCCCGTTAATAAGTACTTTAAATCAGATAAAATGGTATTTATAACAACATAATATGAGTAGGCAGTCCATTATTCGTGATTAATAAGTTAGTTTTGTAAAATATAGGGATGAAGCTGGGCATCTATGATGTCCTTTTGTGTATGATAGTTAAAAGTTTCTTTTATGTTAAAATTTTTCACAAATAGGTTTAGCGCAAAAACGACATATAATGTCAGAAGCTTGTTAAAAAACCTTTCTAACGATACGTGATTCATCCCTGTACGATTAGTTTGTATTGAGAAAAGGGGATGTTGACTTCAGAAATAATGTATAGTATGATTGTAGGGTGTATGGTGTAGTCCGTAATGAGGAAAAGTGGCAACTCCATAAAATTACTGGCGATCTGGCGGACGTCTGTAACTTGCTGCGCAGAATCTTCTACTCATCATCAGTTATACATCTGAAAATGGTCAGAAGACTCCGCGCCGAAATGTGGCACCAAATTGCTGTTACGGCAGTTCGCCCGAAATTTCATGGAGCTGTCACTTTTCGTCATTACGGACTACGCCATATACACTACCAGGTCTTAATGTGAACTACCCGGTAAGTTCAATATACTGATCACACAAGACCTCAATAAAAGTACTCAATGATGGCTGCCCAATAGTGCCAAAACGTGTTGGGCATTAAATAGCACTGTCGTTTTCATAAAAGGCGGACCTGGATTCCTATGATGTAGACTGGAAACAAAAGCTGCTGCTCGCATTTCAAAAACCAAACGATGTTAGTATTCTTTTTTGTGCAGCTTTCTTGCATATCTATTGATTTCGCACCTAAGTGGCTTACTGCCGCATTTCTTCGTTTCTCTGAATTTGCTTTGTGTTTCCTCCTTTTGTCAATTAACTGAAGTACACTGACAGAAAAAAATCGCAACATCAGGAAGGAGTTGTGCGTCGTAAACGAAAATTGGTAGGCGTGTTTCTGCATATTAAAGATGGTGTCTTTTTAAATTTTGCGCCAGTCGCATAAGAGTGGCCCTAGTAGGGACACTATAAGAATGCAAATAAGGTTTGCTTTAAATACACGTTGTAAAGGCCGTGAGCGTTAGTTACTTTTTAGATTGGACGTGGTGCGTTGATGTTAGTCAAGAATGCCTTTAGGGTGACAAAGACGCTATTATCAACACCTCTCTGAGTTTGAACGAGGCCGTGTAATGTTGCTTGTGCGAAACTGCAGAAAGAACTGGCAAGAAAGAAACCATTGTACATGGCAGCGGTGGTCACGGTAAAACTTCCGCTTTGAATGTAAAGAATTACTGTGTTGGTAAAACTTCTATGTTACTTGGTTTTCAAACTCTAGAGTGAAACTGGACGTACTGAGACTGTTTTCTCTTTACTTATTCTCAAAATTTCTAAACTGACACACAATATTTTAGGGCAACGCAATCTGACTTTCAGTAATCCCTAGAAAAGAAAAGGCCTTGACTAATAATAACCTTTACCCTTCATGAATCACAAAAATCTTCGTTACTGGAACTACTGCAATACGGCGAGCGCCAATACTGCCAGCTAAATGCAAGATACTAACTACTGAAGGCACTAACTACTGATAGGCATATAGTTGGCAAATGAAAGATTTTGGTAGAGAACAAACAATGTATTTACCTTAATAGTGTTGAAAAATCATTATATATATATATATATATATATATATATATATATATATATAATCCAGTTTAACAGATTTCCTTTTTCTGACGGACACACGTCCATATCGTCCGCTCATATTAACATCTCAAATCTCTAGCATCTCTCTCCCCACATCAACCATTGCTGGCGGCTCACCTCCAACTGCCCAACGCTACGGGCTGTTCACATCCAACCGCCCAGCACTACACCGGCGAATAACTTCGAACAACGAGTCCAACCAGCCACAGACAGCACACGGCGCAGTCAGCCATTTTAATAGAGAGCGCTGCATCGCGCTACCAACATAAAAACCTAAACAGCCTACTTACACCGAGCGAGGTGGCGCAGTGGTTAGCACACTGGACTCGCATTCGGGAGGACGACGGTTCAATCCCGTCTCCGGCCATCCAGATTTAGGTTTTCCGTGATTTCCCTAAATCGCTTCAGGCAAATGCCGGGATGGTTCCTTTGAAAGGGCACGGCCGATTTCCTTCCCTCACCCGAGCTTGCGCTCCGTCTCTAATGACCTCGTTGTCGACGGGACGTTAAACACTAATCTCCTCCTCCAGCCTACTTACAACGAGAATGTACGGCTGCGAGAAGGCCGGCTCCGGACGGTCACGTGGCACTACCAACAGGGAAGACCATCGTGTCCGGTGTATGGCTCTGGCGCATCGTACTGCACCTGCGGCAGCAATGTGAGCATCTGCTGGCACCATAGGTACACAACGAACTGTTACAAGTCGCCAACTGCAAGGACAGCTCCGAGACGAACTCCATGTAACGTGCGTTCCACTGACCCAAAACCACCGCCACTTGAGACTTCAGGGGTGTCAAGCGACAGCTCATTGGAGGGCAGTGTGGGGGTCTGTTGTGTTTTCCGATGAAAGCTGGTTCTGGCTCGGTGTCAATAATGGCCACGTGTCGGTTAGAAGGAAGCAGCTGAGGGCCTGCAACCAACCTGTCTACGTGCTAGACATACTAGACCTACACCTGAAGGTATGGTCTAGGGCTCGATTTCGTACGGCAGTAAGAGCACTCTTGTAGTTATTCCGCGCAGCCGTTCTGCAAATTTGTACGTCAGTACGGTGATCCGATCTGTTGTGCTGCCATTCATTAACAGCGTTCCAGGTATGTTTTCTAACAAGATAACGCTCGCCTGTACACCACCGTTGTAACCCAACATGCTCTATGGACAGTCGGCGTGTTGCCTTGGCCAGCTCGATCACCGGATCTGTCACCAATCGCGCACGTATCGGCCATCATCGGACAACTCCAGCGTCATCCACAAATGGCATTAATCCTTCCTGTATTGACCGACCAACTGCTACAGACATGGAACTCCATCCCACAAACTGACATCCGGCACTCAACAACACAATACAGTAGAGTCTCGATAGTTCGAGGTGAACGGGACCGGAACCACCTCTCGAACTATCGAAAACTCGGACTATCGAAATTTAAATGGGAAAAAGAAATATTACGATATTGTAAGTAATACAGGTCAAAATATGAACTTTATTAAAATAAAAGTATTTACACATGCATTTGCATTGGCAGAATAACAATAATTATTTATTTAGACAAGTAATAGTGAAGTGTCTTTTGTTCGGCGAAGCTGCAACGTTTCCTCGCGGCAATGTCACGCCACCGTCTCAGGAGCAGTAGGTCAGTTTGGTGTCGCCTCCGGCTGTTGTTCCACGTGGCATATGGCGGCCTCGAGAGCAGCGTAACCATCGGTGTGACTCATCATCGGTGCAGCCTCTGCCTCGGCATCCTCGTGACTCTCTCACTGCGATGTAATGTTAACCATGTCAATTATAGAAGAGTCTGTCACTTCCAACTGTTCGTCCGAATTTAACCACTCGCCTAATTCCACCTCTTCACACCTCGGCAATCTTCTGATTATATTACACAATGGTTGATCGTCTTCATCTGCTACATCTTCAGTTTCTGTGTCTGGCATTCTTTCTTGTAGAATTTTCCTCCATGACTTAGAAATTGTGTCTGACTATTTCGCTCCAAGATTCGCTAATCCAGTACACGACGTCCTTCAAAGTCACTTTTTTCAAAGCTCCTACAATGCTTTCGTTGTCTTCGGAATGCAGGATTGACTGTAGCAATCACCGTCGATACTTTTTTTTTTTTTTTTTTTTTTTTTTTTTTTTTTTTTTTTTTTTTTTTAGACATTCCAGAAAGCCCTGATCCATGGGCTGAATGAGACAGGTAACGTTTGGTGGGAAAAACAAGGCGCGGATACCGTTGCACTGCGGTTCTCCTGCACTTGGATGTGAGGACGCTTTGTCCACGAGCAAAATTGCTTTGCATGGCAGTCCCCTTTCTTTTAAAAAATTCTTGCAGTCAGGTACAAATGAGTTAAAAAAACCAGTTCTTGATGATTTCCTGAGTCATCCAGGCATTATTCTGATGTGTGTAGACAACCGGAAGAGCTGAGATGGATACATTCTTGAATGCTCTTGGCTCAGCAGACTTCCCAATCACAACTAGTTTTAGTTTGTGGTTTCCAGTTTCGTTTGAAGCTGCCATAACTGTAAGCCGCTCTTTGCTTTTTCTGTGCCCAGGAGCACTTTTTTCTTCACAAGAAGCAAGTTTTCTCGCTAGTAACATTTTAAAATTTAGCCCAGTTTCGTCACATTTATATATTTGTTCATTATACAAATGTTCGTCAGTCATGATTTTTTTAAACTCGACGATAAATTTTGAAACGGCCTGAGCGTCACCAGAGAGTTTTTCTCCACATACGTCTAGTTGACGCACTCCATACCTCTTCTTCCACTTGTCGAGCCAGCCCATACTAGCGGCGAAATTGTCATCTCCTTCCTGCAGCTGGTTTCTGAAAACCAAAGCTTTTTCTTGCAAGATTGGGCCAGAAATCGGAGCACTCTTCTGTCTCTGTTGGGTAAACCACATGAACAATGCCTCACTTGTTTTTTCGAAGTCTGACTTCTTTACACTTCTTCGACTGAGAGATTCGTGTGAGCATTTCTGCGAAGAAAACTGTTCCAATTTAAGTCGGTTTCTTCGCCAGTCACCAGCAATAACTTCACTGACATCATGTTCGAGAGCAGGTTTTTTTATTGTTCCTCCTTTGTCAAGTCGTCTTAGTGCTTCTAATTTTACATGCAAAGGCACAAATTTCGTCTTTTTTGTTAACAGCCCTCATCTTTGTAAGGTGTACACCGGAGCACACAGTCAACATACAAAACGACACACAACACTGTACAGTATAGGTACTGGGAACTACAGCAGCGTATGAACTCCCCAGTTTTGATCGGTAGCAGCCGGCAGCAGTCGGGGTATTTCGTGCCATACTGACAACAGATGTTCGTGCCACAGGGCAGCGAGCTAATCGTCGGTGTTGATTGCATTGTTGTTTGCTTTGTCACTG
This sequence comes from Schistocerca serialis cubense, assembly GCF_023864345.2. NCBI lineage: Eukaryota > Metazoa > Arthropoda > Insecta > Orthoptera > Acrididae > Schistocerca > Schistocerca serialis. The sequence goes on along the minus strand of NC_064638.1, from coordinate 380,573,394 downwards.
AGCTGTACTCTCCCTTTTTTTTTTTTTTTTTTTTTTTTTTAAAAAAGAGGCTCGGATTATTGGAAACTCGAACTATCGAGATTCTACTGTACATGCTCGTTTACGTGGCTGCATTCAACATTCTGACGGCTACATCCTGATGTACCAGCATTTCACATTTGCAATGGCTTATCTCGCGCTTACATTAACCTGTGATCTTGCAGTTTTAATCCCTTAAATATGTTACCTGGACAAATGCATTCCCGAAATTTCGTGACTCTACATTAATTATTCTTTGGTGTTTCGGTTTTTTTTCCCCTTTGTAGATACCTTTCAGCTATCTACTGTCCCTTGCGCACAAATCGCTGTTAAGGTGTGAGCGTTTCGCTGCGCCTCTGTGCCACGGATAAGAGCACGGAGCTACGATATAGAGGTCGGGACTGATTAAGCCGGAGTCAGTTTCTGTAAATAGCGGCACGGCACCTTCATTGTATGCACGGCAGCGCACAAGGACGTTCCCACGCAATTGTTAATGGCCGGCGGCGATCATCCGACTCCACGCAGTCCGGCGAACGAGGCTGTGTGTGCTAGGGGTGAATCACACTCAGGCCACGGGGTTCTCACAGATTTCCACACAATGCCGTACTCACTTCGGTAGCGCGCGAGCCGCCGCCCGCCCACGCTACGTCGCGAAACTTCCGCCTTTTCCAGAAAAAGATGCCGACGCGACACCGCAGTTTCCTCCGAAAACCGCAGCGACCGGGTGAAGTACCAGCGCGATAAGAAGGCGACATGTCTGTCACCGCGCAGACGCGCTGTGTAGTGGAGGATTCGCGATATTACGTCAGTTCTACACCGAACGCATCTGGCTGCTAGGGTTGTTGCATATCGGGTGGATTCGTTAAGCTGTGTCACAGCGGACGAAAATGCGTTCCTGGGTGTGTAGATGGTCGAGTTTTGTGACGTCACGGCGTGGAATTTCACGACATACCGTAGCGTGAAAGACTATTAAGGCAAGTCAGATTTTTGCTTCACGGAGAGGTAGGTAGGCGATGACCTGCAAGGTCGTGTTCTACGTCACAAGGAGAACTTGGGAGACGCTATACTGGACTTCGCCGTTTTCTCTTGAAGCCCGTAATTGGTGGATTTTATGTTACAGCTTACGTCCTACGTATATACGTTGTTTCAAAGCATCGGCACAATGAAGTTCTCTCGGAAACACGTCATCATTGGTACGATTTGCTGTAACGAAATGACAGAAGACGTCATATCAGCTGTTAAAGAATTTCCTTACTCTGTTGCTTTCATATTGTAACTTGTGTGTTAGTAAGTACGCCATTTCGAGGCAATACCACACTGAAGATTTATCAAAAGCACTTTGTTTTTGGTATGATTGTTATAATTAAATGTCAGTTAATGACATGTCGATGATTAAAGCATTAACGAGGTAGTAAACATAAAAGAGGTGGTCACATGTCACAGAAGTTGCTCGTGGAGTAGTAGGTAGAAGCACAGAGGAACAAAATTAAGTGTAGTTAGTTTGCGCCCATCCATGACGAAATACATTTTTTGTTCAACTTCGCGCTTTCTAAATAATTCTGGAAGTTTATTATTATATGGGGCGATCAAAAAGAAACGAGCCGGAGGCATAATTACAGAAACCAGTTCCTGTATGAAGTACTGACCCTGGCTGCTGGTCTACTTCTCCCACTGTGACACAAGGAGGTGAATGGCTGTCTCATAACATTCCCGGGGCTGCGATGTTAACAAGTTCCGCACGTACAGCTGGACTTCATCGTCCGAGGAGAATCGTTTGAATCGTTTGCTCCTCAGAGCCTTTTTAACGGGACCAAAACTGGCGTAATCACAGGGAGAGAGGTCCGGACTGTATGGAGGGTGGCCGAGAACCTCCGATTTGCACTTCTGTAGGAGTGCCGCGACTGTGTTGGCCGTATGAGGCTTTGCATTGTCATGGAGCAGAATGACCCCACGAGTGAGGTTGCCTGGTCGTTTTGATTTGATCACTTGGCGAAGGACGGTAAAAGGTTTGTGAATAAAGTTGGGCATTCACTGTTGTCCCGTGCTGCAGGAAGTGAATCAGAAGGGGGTCATCTTGGTGAAAGAAGAACGTCAGCATAAAATTTCCTGCACTCGTTTGGACGATTGATGTATGCTGCTGCTAGCTCTGTAAAATCACCTGACGTGCACGCGTGCCATCTAGCGATGGGCTGTGAACTTCCACGCTCTGGTCAGAACCACACGTCGTTACACGCGCCACGATATTACCCTCCTGTCACCGGTTTGCGCATTCCAGACTCCGGTTCGTTTCATTCTGAACGCCCCTTACAATTTAACAAAAGTATGTTTTGTAATATTCGATGTTAAGTAAGTAAGTAAGAGCATTCTGTCTCAGGAATTTGTTCGATTTTGTGAACATGTCAGGAAACTCTTGACCATCGAATTGTAAGATTACCTTCTAAATCGCTGCCTCATTCTATTGTGGTTCGGAATTTGTTTATTCATTTAAAGAACTTTCTAGATTTTTGGATCCTTAAGTACTTCATAAATATGCGTTCTGTAAATACTGTATATAACATGTAAACGTGCACCATCACTACCTCTGCCTCTGTCTCTGTCTCTATCTCTTATCTCTCTCTCTCTCTCTCTCTCTCTCTCACACACACACACACACACACACACACACACAGACACACACATTTAGAAGAAATACAGAAAATATAACACCAGTACTGCAATAAATAAATGATTTTTTTGCTTTATATACAAGAGAGTTTGCACTACTTTCATTAGGATATTTAGTACTGTCTTGTCTCAAGTTTCATTTTTCACATGTTCTGAAAATTGTGCTGCCGAATAGAAGCAGTGATCCAGTACGTGGGGCGTTGAATAAGAAATTCAACAATTTTTATCTCCGCTAGTTTCGGTTGGAAAAATGCAAAATTTGTCGCGGAACATCGTGGAATATTCCTTCTTCAGGCTCTATAGTTTCATGAAATTCTAATACGTAGCCTTGAAAATGGCGTCTGTAACAGAGGTGCGTTCCAAGCAGAGAGCTGTCACAGACTTTCTTTTGCGAGAAACCAGAGCATTGCAGATATTCATAGACGCTTCCAGAATGTCAGCGGAGACCTGGCATTGAACAAAACCACGGTGTCATCATCGCGACAAGGTCGCGCAAACCTATACCATCTTGCGTGTGCCTGCTGGCCTCATACGGTTGTGACTCCTGCAATGTTGCAACGTGCGGACACTCTCATTCCAGGTGATCGATGGATGACAAACAACTCGCAACTCACCTGCATGTCTCTGTTGACCGTGCTGATACACTCGTCCATCGGATGGCGTACTGGAGGGTGTGTGCCCAGTGAGTTCCTTGCTGCCTAAAAGAACACTGCAAAGAGCAACGAACGACCATCTGTGCGGAACTGTTTGCACGTCAAGAGGCTGATCCTGACAATTGTTTGACGAACTTCGTCACTCGCGATGAAACAAGGCTTCATGACTTTGAAGCGGAAACAAAATGGCAAACCAATGCGTGGCGCCACACCACCTCTCCTCTGAAAAAAGAAAAAGTTGAAAGCCGTACCCCAAGCTGGTAAAGTCTTGACGACGGTCTTCTGAGACACTAAAGGTGTTATTCTGTTTGATGTCTCCCTCATGGTGCAACGATCAACTCTGAAGTACCGGGTCATCAAAAAGGCAGTACAAATTTGAAAACTGAATAAATCACGGAATAATGTAGATAGAGAGGTACAAATTGGCGCACATGCTTGGAATGACATGGGGTTTTATTAGAACAAAAAAAAAAAAATACAAAAGTTCAAAAAATGTCCGACAGATGGCGCTTCATCTGATCAGCATAGCAATAATTAGATAATTAGCATAACAAAGTAAGACAAAGCAAAGATGATGTTCTTTACAGGAAATGCTCAATATGTCCACCATCATTCCTCAACAATAGCTATAGTCGTGGAATAATGTAAAGCATGTCCGGAGTTATGGTGAGGCATTGGCGTCGGATGTTGTCTTTCAGCATCCCTAGAGATGTCGGTCGATCACGATACACTTGCGACTGCCGGCCGAAGTGGCCGTGCGGTTAAAGGCGCTGCAGTCTGGAACCGCAAGACCGCTACGGTCGCAGGTTCGAATCCTGCCTCGGGCATGGATGTTTGTGATGTCCTTAGGTTAGTTAGGTTTAACTAGTTCTAAGTTCTAGGGGACTGATGACCTCCGCAGTTGAGTCCCATAGTGCTCAGAGCCAACTTGCGACTTCAGCAGTTATAAAACCAGAATCACGCATTTCCTCGAAGAGAAAAGGCCCGATAACAGTAGATGTGGTAAATCCAACCCATACCGTGACTTTATCGTCGTGCAATGGAGTTTCCACGACAGTTCTAGGATTTTCGGTAGCCCAAATTCTGCAGTTGTGGGTGTTGACAGACCCTCGGAGCGTGAAATGAGCTTCGTCGGTCCACAACACGTTACTCAGCCAATTGTCATCTTCAACCATCTTTTGAAACGCCCACACCGGAAATGCACTCCGCTTCACTAAATCGCCAGGTAACAGTTCATGGTGCCGATGGATTTTGTACGGATAGCATCGGAGGGTACGCCTCAGTGCCAACCAAACAGTAGTGTATGGAATGCCGGTGCGACGTGCGACTCCACGAGCGCTGACTTCCCCGCTACAGTCTCCATTTCTTCCTGAACTGTCTCAGCAGCGTTACGCCTTGTGCTCGGTCGGCCATTACGGGGTCTATCGTCTAAACAACCCGCGGCTTCGAACTTCGAAATATTCTCGCCACAGCTGCATTTGTCAACGGATCTTTACCCGTTCGAATCCCTTCCTATGGCGATAGGATCGTAACGCTGAACTAGCACATTCCCCATGCTGATAATACAGCTTCACTAAAAGCGCATTTTCAGATAACGTCAACTTGCTGCGACTGCTGGCGCATCTGATTCTTTCTCTCATTACAGCTCCTTTTATACACGATTGTCATGCGCAGTCACTGACGTTTTGCTGTGCAGCGCCATCTGTCGGACATTTTGTGAACTTTGTTTTTTTTTTTTTTTGTTCTAATAAAACCCTATGTCATTCCAAGCATGTGTGTCAATTTTTACCTCTCTATCTGCATTATTCCGTGGTTTATTAAGTTTTCAAATTGATACTGACTTTTTGATCAACAGGTATATAGCGCTACCCTCAGAAAATTGAAGAAACGACTTTCGGTGTGTTCGGCGCCACAAAAATGCTAACTTATTTCTCCTTTTCCATGCGAACGGAAGGTCTCAGCCGAGAGGAACACACAAAACTTCATTCGACTGTTCTTCATTATCCACCCTACATCCCGGATCTCGCACCTTCCAACTTCCATCTGTTTAGCCCACTGAAGGACGCACTGTGCGGGAAGCAGTACGTGCGTAATGGGAAGGTTGTTGATGCAGCAACACGTTGCCAAGACGTCGACCAGTAAAGTGGTACAGGCAGTCCGAGTAAGGAAGCGCAAGGCCGTCGCAGTGAACGGAGATTATGTTGAACAATAAGGTTTGTAGCGAAAAGAGTGTGGAATAACGTTGTGTTTTGGTATCCTGAATGAAAACAAACTTGCTTTCAGAAAGAAATGTGTTGCATTACTTATTGAACGCCTCTCATAAAAAAGGCTTTGGGGGTTCACTGGATGAAATAATTTTTATCTTATTTGAAAGATTGTTATAAATTTGTGTCGCGCTTTTTGTAATGGAACCTTTATAGGTCGATGCCTTTACTGACAGGACATGGACCTTTCCTTTTTGCCTTATAATATGTTCATGGATGTTGAAGCTTTTATGTAAATATATTAGAAACAGAGCAGTACGATTAGCATATGGGCAAGAGGGGAAATGCGCGTCGAAACGGAGCTAGCATAGCAATTTTTCGCCTGTTAATTTTCGTAAACATATCAGGTAGAGCTAAGTAAATGTCGTGTGACTAGGGCCTCCCGTCGGGTAGACCGTTCGCCGGGTGTAAGTCTTTCTATTTGACGCCACTTCGGCGACTTACGCGTCGATGGGGATGAAATGATGATGATTAGGACAATACAACGCAACACCCAGTCCCTGAGCGGAGAAAAATCTTCGACCCAGTCGGCAATCAAACCCGGTCCCTTAGGAATGACAGTCTGTCGCGCTGACCACTTTTTTTTTTTTTTTTTGCATTTTGTTCGTTTTTGATCGTTGTGTTTGGTCGTTGCGGACGTCACATGACATCCGTTCAAGTTCGTTGTTGATCCTTTCACTCAGTTTCTTATTACAGAGGCCTACCAACTCTCTGACCCAACACGCTGAGCTACCGTGCCGGCCGAAGTGGCCGTGCGGTTAAAGGCTCTGCAGTCTGGAACCGCAAGACTGCTACGGTCGTAGGTTCGAATCCTGCCTCGGGCATGGATGTTTGTGATGTCCTTAGGTTAGTTAGGTTTAAGTAGTTCTAAGTTCTAGGGGATTGATGACCATAGATGTTAAGTCCCATAGTGCTCAGAGCCAACCATTTACTGGGAAGAAGGACTTAACACCAACGATTTGCATACTAAATTACTCAGAAAAGACAGAAGTTTATAAAAATCCACCACAAATGTTCACTATGTCCTCCATTGGCTGCACGGACGACATCTAGCCGATAGCCGAAGGTGTCCTCTGTCACTGAAGCTACAGCAGCTGATATTCTAGTTTTTAGTTCATCAATGTCACGAGGTAAGGGAGGAACGTAAACACATTGTTTAACATATCCCCACAGGAAGAAATCACATGGTGTTAAGTCAGAGGACCTAGGAGGCCAAAAGTGTAAAGCCTGGTCTCGCAGTCCTGTACGCCTTATCCAACGGTGAGGCACGTTGGCATTGAAGAAACTGCGCACGTTGTTGTGCCAGTGCGGTGGTGCTCCATCTTGCTGATAGACGAAATTGTCAGAGTCAGGTTGTGGCAATAACCAGTTCAGTAGCATTGCAGGATATGGTTGTCCTGTTACGGTTTCTTCCTCAAAGAAAGTTGGGTCCATAAGCCTTGCTTTGCGAAACAGCACAAAAAACATTCACTTTTGGTGACTCACGTTCGTGTTCAATTGTTTCATGAAGATTTTCGAGCCCCCATATAGGCACATTATGATGGTGAACCTTCCCGCTAATATGGAAAGTTGCCTCATCGCTGAATATCAACCGTGACATAAAAGTGTCATCTTCCATGTCCACGCTCCAGGTCAGCGCTCGAAGCGACACCTAGCGGTTTTTTTCTGAAACTCTAGACCATGCCGATTACATCTAGCGCTGTTTCAGTTACCTAGTGAGATTTATCTCAACATTATTACAAGCTAAAATCGGGTCGCCGGCCGCGGTGGCCCTGCGGTTCTAAGCGCTTCAGTCCGGAACCGCGCGACTGCTACGGTCGCAGGTTCGAATCCTGCCTCGGGCATGGATGTGTGTGATGTCCTTAGGTTAGTTAGGTTTAAGTAGTTCTAAGTTCTAGGGGACTGATGACCTCAGATGTTAAGTCCCATAGTGCTCAGAGCCATTTGAACCATTTGAGCCATAAAATCGGGTCAGTCCATTTGGGACAGCCTATATTATCATCATGTTACGTTAATGAAAGTTTATGATATTCAAATGTATTAACAAGTACCGACGTATTTCTTAATCAATCTTTAGATATGTAGCTTTTATTTCAAAAATCGTGCAGAGTCGCAGTCTATGCGCTGTTGTGCTTGGATTGTCGCGCTGTTAACACGCAGTATCAATATGGCTGGGGCTGCTCGTTGTTCAAATGGCTCTGAGCACCATGGGACTTAACATCTGAGGTCATCAGTCCCCCAGAACTCAGAACTACTTAATCCCAACTAACCTAAGGACATCACACACATCCATGCCCGAGGCAGGATTCGAACCTGCGACCGTAGCGGTCGCGCGGTTCCAGACTGTAGCGCCTAGAACCGCTCGGCCACTTCGGCCGGCTGCTCGTTGTTCCGTAGTGGAACACGATTAAAAAGTGCTGAGAAAAAGGTTGTTCTTAATGTTTTTCAAAAATTTAGGGAGATATTCGCCTTTTAAGTTTTCCTAGGGACTGTATTAGACACAATCAAGGCATTAACCTATAATATATGTACAGCGCAATCGGTAGCGGAGTAAATTTGTAATGTTCTGCAGATCATGGTTCGATGGTTGAAGTCTCCTCAGAGTTATTTTTTTATCTTTCAATTTGAAATACCTACATCTTGTAATTGTAAAATTCATCATCACTTTTTTTATGAATAATACACGTCTTCTTGTTTCTAATTACCTATTGCACGTGACACTCCTGTTTTCAATTCAAATATAAATGCATAACTATATAATTTTATGAAAGACTGTTAATAAAGGTTGCTCAAATTAAGAAAAAATAACTATTTAATTTAAGACAAAAGTGAAAAACCAAACAATCTTTATTTTGACTGTGTCCATTTTTTTATACCACAGCTGAAGATAAGTGTCGCGGAAATGTGAAAAACAATCATTTTCACAGCATCGAGCACACCATACAGATGCTGCATTTTTACATTTACCGCTGTACCATTACAATATGAACCCAACAGAACTGACCTGGAGCCAGGTTAAGGGATTTGCACTGAGAAATAACATGACTGTTAAGCTGCCAGACGTAATGGAACTAATGCACGCAGCTTTTTCACATGTTGCTCCCGAACGCTGGTGGGATGTAGAACGGCACGTCACAAAAGAAGAGGAGCAAATGCGGCGCCTGTGGCGGCTTCGTGGATTCTGTTGTTGATCGACTCGTTATAAACGTATCAGATGACAATTTCAGAACTGAAACGTATTTCTCGGATTCGGATGAGGAAGGAGCTAAGAGATTACCTAACGACTGACTGTAATTAACACCTTCATTGGCTTCAGTATTCAACAGTATGGTGAAATCACTGCAGTGCGCTTTTCCATCACACATAGCTCACTCAGAAAAATTACCCTGTGTTTAAGTTAGGAATTTTCATCACTCTTGTTTGTAATTAGAATACTATGCAAGGTGTGAAGGTGAGCATTTTATGCTTTCTGTCTGGTCACCTAAGAAGCGCGCGGTTGTGTTGGAATTTTGCCGAATATTATTTCATTCTTTTGTAAAATTAAGTGAGATTCGAAGCTGCAATGTTTCTTTGCTCGTCTCTTTTTACTTCTGTACTGCAAATGCTCACGCCATTGCAGCTTAGTTGGAACGGTGGCTGGCCAGCGCTGTCAAAGTTAAATGGGACTGTAAAGCTGTTGTCTCGCATTATCGCTCGGTCTACGTGCGTTTAACACAGCATAAAACGTATCCTTACGATCGTACTCGGCTGTACTGGTCACAGCTTGGCTTCCGCTCCACGTGAAACGAAATCCAATGAAATTCTAGCTAACGCGGTAGAATACGTGGCGTAATAACTTCTGAGGTCATCAGTCCCCTAGAACTTAGAAATACTTAAACCTAACTAACCTAAGGACATCACACACATCCATGCCCGAGGCAGGATCCGAACCTGCGACCGTAGCGGTCGCGCGCTTCCAGACTGTAGCGCCTAGAACCGCTCGGTCACCTCGGCCGGCAAGATCAGGTTTATTCTTATGATGAACAGAGTACAGAGAAGCGCTCTCCGTTTGTTCACACGCCCGAAATGCCTCAACAAATATCCATTTCTATTAATCATGAAAACTGTCTCGTAAATCTTCAGTTGTGTGCCTAACCACTTCCTATCGGTCCCCGTCGTCTTTCCTCTCGCTGCTCTCCCTGAGACGATCTCCGGATTCCACCTCTTAAATTAACATGTCTTTCCGACACATACATGTCTAACATGTATGAAGACGCCTTCTGAATTATCTTTTTCAATACATGGCACGAGACACAACCTTTGCACGGACAAATGTAAACCTAACATGAGCTACGCAAACCCGAACGAGTTGCGGAGAAAGTGGAATTCGGAAATGCTGTGCAATGATCCGCAGCTGTTTTTTTTTCAGTTTTGGGCTCGTTCTCTGACTTTTGATCGATGACAAAAATTGTTTTGGACTTTGTTATCTAACGGTTTTCTGTCGGTGTTTTGTGTTTCTTAGTGAAAATAAAGGCGCAGAAAGACGCACCATAACATCAAGAGAACTTGAAGGTGAGTGCAAAGAAATAAATAGACTCGTACAGAAAGTAGCAAAAATGTTAGGAGACCCAAAAAAGAAATGCTTTGTACTTTGTAGAAGGCTCAGTAGTCAAGGAAATCAAAAGCCATCAGTATTGGAAGAATACTAAATAATCGAACGTTCCATTATTTGCTATGCATTTCACTGATATAGCTTTTCTTGTACAGATTATGGTGTCTTACTGCTCAACCGCGATATTATTGCAATTGGTCATTATCGGAAACACACGGTAACGTTACAGTAAACAAGTACAGCGGCGGCTAAGGAAAGCACATCACACTGTCAGCTGTTTTCAGATCTATTGTGCTTAAACCGTCAACCTCGATTACGCGCTGACTCTCAATAAACCGAAAGAAGCGCCGTAACTCCCAGGTACAGTAATATTGTGGTCGACGAACACTTCTTATTTCCAGACGAGAGTGCGCAAAAACGACGGAAGAGGCACCTTCCTTTGTTGAAAGTCCTTTTACGGTTCACATGTACTTCTAGTGTTTGTTCGCTTGGCCGCAAGACAGCAGCACCTACTGGGTTTAAGAAGGGTGGCGTTGCGCAAAGCTACAGCACTCTGGGAAATGAAAAAACACGAGCAGCTTCGAAGTGAAAACAAACAGCGTAACGGGGCAGAAATACGCAGAAATGCTCTCTGACGCGCGATGGGTACGAATTCTGTCTTGTGGAGGTGTAGCAGTACTCTTCGTCGAATTATACTGCTCAGTATGCATTTATTCCACTTCTGCCGAATTATACGAGTGATTAGGTCACCGTGGCAAAAAATTAAAAATAAAATACTCTCACAGTATACTGCCACTTAGTTGCTGCAAATAAATTTAAATTGTGTCAGTGCCGCATTTTACAGTATCCAGATGGTGTAAGCAAGCTAAGTTTTTCTGTATTAACTCTTCAGTAGAAGCTCTCAGGGACTGGTGTGAACACGTCTACCTTCTCTTGCCGAGTGCTTTTTTCGGGGAAGTCAACATTCATTGCACCCACCGACGAGTCGGTTTTTCTAACACGAAGACTATTGTTGCGACACCCAATTGAAGTTCCTAGTTCATGAGCATCGAATTTACCGTAACAGTAATTCTGTATCCTAGCATGGCAGCTGACTTGTATTCGATAGGAGAGGATTCAGATCCTGTTTTACATTTTCTGTAGTTTACCTAAATCGATTAGGAAACGATGGCTCGTTAAAAAAGAGAACTATCCCTCTACGTCGATGGGATGCTAAACCACTTTCTTCATTTTCGTTTTATCATAGATTTTTGAAGACATGTGAGATTTCCTCTGAGATTGTATCATAAACTAAAGCACCACACCCACCACTTCTGTGTTCAGCAGTACTATAGCTTACTTACGAAGGATCTTTCTAAATGCGTCTGTTGCAAGCAAAGGTACGTGCCTAAGCAGGCGTGCATGTTAAGCAGTTCAGCTGTTTAAAATGTCAGTACAGTATATCATTTACTATAGCTCTTCCTACATTCTACAACAGTTCGCAAGTGACCGTAATTCAGTTGTAGATTTCTGACTGGTGTTTCGTTGTATCTGTTTCCAACGACCTTCGTCGTCTGGGACTTTTTTTTATCGCTGCAGCAGAGAAGAGGCGTTACTTCTGAGTATAAGGGAGGACATTCAGAATGTAGAGACCATTTTATGCTCCCCTACTGCTACAATTGTAGAGAGCACTGTATAGATAAAGGTTTGAGTAGATGGCTACGTCCAGAACCATATTGCTATGTGCTGCTGGAACATGTGAGCCGCTGAGACCCAAAGTGGTATAACTCAATTTTTCCCACTTCGGAGAAATGAAAGGTTTTGCGTTTCGTTTAATATAAATTCATAATTTACAGTAATTCGTGGTTCATTTGATGAAATGTACGAATGAAATATTATAAGCACATTTACTACAGACATTTTAGTTATTTGTATCTTAAATTCCTTTTTATAGTCCCTGGAAGTTGGAGTACCACTTTTTCTCACGGAGATTTTCTCATAATGAAATTTAACTGGTATAAATCAAGAGCTTTACCACTCTTCTTATAAAAGTTTTGGCGGAGTTGAATACCTGAGTAGGAATATGCTATCTTTTAATCTCCTTAACTGCAATTTATTTATAAAGCATATACAATGTGATACAGTAAATGTGAGTCTGCACTTACAGCTCCCATTATGCACTTTTATCTCACAAACTGAATTAAAAGAATTGCATTATTGTTGTTACCTGCTGGAATGTTATCTATTGATTAGTTCAACAGTGCATTCACCTACGTATTATAAATAAATTGTTGTTTCTAAATGTCGAAATTTTTTGAAGTGTAATTCTTGTCATGGTGATATTTCAAGAGGCTTTATAATGGCGCATGTCTGTTTACTCGATTTCACCGTCCACATCATCTTCCTCTGCCGAAGAGTCAGCATGTCGATGTCCAGATTCCTGACCCGAATTCGCAGTTGTGAGTTGATTGAAGAAACCGTGGTGCACCAGAGGGATGTACGGGAGAAGTGTCATCATGTCTTTTGTTTTTGTCTTGATGACAGACCACACAGCATTGTTAGAGAGATAAGTTTTGTGGTTTATGTATTTAATGTGAGACTTCATTGCGTGACTCGTGCAGCGTTAACCTATACTTCAACATGGAGTGCTAACTTCCCTTATAGAGACAATATCTGCTTTAAGAACATCTAGGTATTACAGATCTGAAGGAAGAGAACAATGCTCATACTTACTAGCACTGCTACAATGCTTTTTTGATTTTAGTAAATAAACACGCTAGACAGAACAGAAGAACAAAACCACGTGGCCTTGCCGCTTGACTTGTACCACTATTACCGCGAACGCAATTCAATCTGGCCTGTGAGCAAGAATGCACTTGGAGCTCTCAAGTGGCTCCATTGGGAGTTACCGTTATCCCACTTCTCTAGAACAAATTTCCGTGCATTGTGAGAAAACTGAGTGGTGTAGCTCAAAAAATAATATTTTTGAATTAGACCACTTTGGTTCTCAGCGGCTCATACACCTACAGCATTATGTTTACAGCAATGTGTTTTAGTCTGACTCGTCTATTGGGTGAAAGGACAACAGTAGTCTACTTTGAAAATGCAGGCAACAAAGTACGGATAGAAAGAAAAATAAAATTTTGTAACGTAATAGTCACAACTGTTTTGACAAACGACTCAGAATCGCAGACAATACGAAACCAAGACGAAATGCAAATACAGGCCAACGGAAAAGAAATTAAGGGGGGGGCGCGTAAAAAATTGCGATCGGAGGGAATAGATAAGTAATGAAAAAAATCAGAGCTGAACTGAGAATTTATTGTTAACTAATTAATAAACCAAATGTGAGAAGTGAACGAAAAGATGACTGCTGGTTATCAGATCTGTAACCAACTAAGCAATGTAGTAACAAAGAGTGGGCGGCCGGTGTGGCCTTGCGGTTCTAGGCGCTTCAGTCTGGAACCGTGTGACCGCTACGGTCGCAGGTTCGAATCCTGCCTCGGGCATGGATGTGTGTGATGTCCTTACGTTAGTTAGGTTTAAGTAGTTCTAAGTTCTAGGGGACTGATGACCTCAGAAGTTAAGTCCCATAGTACTCAGAGCCATTTGAACCATTTTTTTTGAACAAAGACTGCAGATAACCGCCAGCTGTATAGTGTAAAGAGAGATGCATCATCAACGCAAGAAGAAACACAATGTGTGAAATGTGAGACGTGAAAATGGTACGATTCACGTGTGCCTTACGTCGGGGAATTGTTGTGATATTAGTTTGTTAAATAGTCGTTATTCTGTAGATAAGAGTAATCGACATGACGAACAACAGCAAGTAGCAACTGACGAAGAATAGTGCAAATATTAAGAATAAAGTTATATACCTGTTTATTCTACTATGTTACATACATTACGTATGTATTAATTACGAAAGTTAATAACTGTCACTCTTTCAACCTATTGACTCACAGAATCATAATACGTTGTTTTACATCCCGTGGTGGATGAATAAGAACAGCACCAGTCACTTTCAGTATTATTTATTCATGACAGTATGTGTTTCGCGTGACAAAGCTTATTTTCAGGTCCCCGCTTCCATCACTCTAAAACTGAATTTAGAGGGTGTCAACATTGAATCTTGAACAAATATTTCAGTGCACATTCAAGCACTCTGCAGCACAGGTGTGGCCTAAAACGTCAAAACAGCACTGATCATACAAAAATGTGGCATTAAATAAATAATTAAATTAGTCAAACTTTCCTAGGTAGATGTCTGGCATATCATCTTAAGGTCCGGAACATGAATCATAGGTGCAATAAAAGGGTGTATTTTCGTGATTTCTGTTTGTTAATTCACTGCGCCAATAGCTTTTGCATAGGCAATGTGCCACTGTGCCCTGTCGTTCCTTGTCGACAGTATGCGATATTGTTGACCTAGCCGTAAGAGCTCAGTGAAAAGTTGCTGTAGAATTCTATAGTGACAGCAGTGTGCGCACTATTCCAGAAAATTTGAGACAACGAATCAATGTAAGAGCAAAAACTATATACCATTTTCTTAGTGAGAAATCTTACCAATTGTTCAAAAATGGTTCAAATGGCTCTGAGCACTATGGGACTCAACTGCTGAGGTCATTAGTCCCCTAGAACTTAGAACTAGTTAAACCTAACTAACCTAAGGACATCACAAACATCCATGCCCGAGGCAGGATTCGAACCTGCGACCGTAACGGTCTTGCGGTTCCAGACTGCAGCGCCTTTAACCGCACGGCCACTTCGGCCGGCCTTACCAATTGTACCTAGTTTACCTCTACAAATCTAAAGCTTAAGTTTAGGAGGCAAATTCTTAGCTCCTTACCGTTTGTGAAGGTGACGTTATGCGCGGTTCACTGTTTTCGATTAGACCTCCGTTTCTTTTCACATTATGAACATAGTATGCTAAGCAGAATTGACTGGTTGTGTATTTAGCTTCACGTTTATGTAAACGTTCATTCCTTTCGCCATATCACGAAATTACACACCTCAAAATACTTTCAGGTCAGTGTACGTCAAAAGGGAATATAAAACATAGAAGGTGTCAGAAGTAATAGAAGCAGCGAAACTTATACAGAACCAAAGACTATAAGAGGGTTGGAACTATGATAGTGGCAACTGTTTATTTACAGCTCGTACAAAATAGACACGTGTTACAAAGTTTTACTGACCTTCAAAGTAGTTACCAGCATTGTGTATAACCCGTTGCCAGCGATGTGGAAGTCTTAAGATACTCTTAGTAGCGCCAGCTGTGTTGACACTTCGAGCGGCACGGTCTATTGCCCGACGAATTTGTAGCAGTTCTGAAGCGAATGCCGTGAAGTGTTTCCTTCAGTTTAGAAATCGTGTTAAACTCACGAGGGCTTAAGTCAGTGGAGTGCAGTTGGTGGTACAGCACTTAGCAGCCCCATCAGTCAAACAAATCAGTAACAGCTTGCACTGTACGTGCTTGAGCACTGTCCTGCAAAATGATGGTCAGGTCCTGCAGAAAGTGTCATCACTTCTGTCTCTATGCTGTTCATTTTTGGAACACAACCTACGACCAGCTTAGAGACAGAAGTGACGACACTTTCTGCAGGACCTGACCATCATTTTGCAAGACAGTGCCCAAGCACGTACAGTGCAAGCTGTTACTGATTTGTTTGACTGATGGGGCTGCTAAGTGTTATGCCACCTACTGCACTCCCCTGACTTAAGCCCTCATGCGTTCAATTCGATTTCTAAGCTGAAGGAAACTCTTCACGGCATTCGCTTCAGAGCTGCTACAAATTCGTTGGGCAATAGACCGCGCCGCTCGAACTGTCAACGCAACTGGCATTGCTAAGAGTATCCTACGACTTCCACATCGCTGGCAACTGGTTATTCACAATGCTGGTAATTGCTTTGAAGGTCAGCGAAACTCTGAAACACGTATCTATTGTTTTCACCGACACAGAAACAACATGTGCAAGAAGTTCCTACTTGCGCTACATTTTTCATCAAACCGCTACCCTATGTTATCAAGTAAGCCCTCGATGTGTAGAACGTAGCGCTTAACAGGTACTTTTTAAACGCCTTTTAAATATGTTTTTTAATTACGTTGTTCAGTGATAGAACATGCTGTTTTGAGTTTTATCTGTATTACTCCTTATAAATGTTAGTTCAGTCTAGATCTAGTTTCATTTGCCATCCCTGCAATGTGTTTCCTTATTTCCTCATTAATTACACTGAAGAGCCAAAGAAACTGGTACATTTGCCTAATATCGCGTAGGGCCTGCCTGAGCACGCAGAAGTGCTGCAACACGACGTGGCATGAACTCGAGCAACGTCTGAAGTAATGCTGGAGGGAAGTGACACCACGAATCCTGGACGGCTGTCCATAAATCCGTAAGAGTACGAGGCGGCGGAGCACAGCGCGTTGCAAGGCATTCCAGATATGCTCAGTAATGTTCAAGTCTCGGGAGTATGGTGTCCATCGGAAGTGTTTAAACTCAGAAGAGAGTTCCTGGAGCCACTCTGCAGCAATTCTGGACGTGTGGGTATCGCATTGTCCTGCTGGAATTGCCCATGTCCGTCGGAATGCACAATAGACATTAATGGATGCACGCCGACTATAATTTCACCTTCAAATTCACTTAAATGTTGATAACCTGCCATTGTAGCAGCAATAACCGACCTAACAACTGCGCCAGACACTTGTCTTATGTAGGCATTGGCGACCGCAGCGCCGTATTCTGCCTGTTCACTCATCCCCGTATTTGAATACGCATGCCTATGCCACTTTCTTTGTCAATTCAGTGTATACATGGAATAATTCTGGTCCTAATACACTGAAACATCCCCTTAGAAAAATTAAGAATGACAGTGCTGGAAAACCTCTTACGTTATATGATTTTCAAACAGCTGAGCAAAACTGAACGTATTCAGACATTTCTCTCTTTACTTATTCTGTTCATCACTAAACTGACACACAATATATTTAGCGCAACGCAATCTGACTTTCAGTAATCCCTACAAAAGAATGGCCCTGATTAACAATAACCTATACCTTTCATGAATCACTTACCTCAGAAAAATCTTCGTTACTCGAACTACTGCAATACAGCGAGCGCCAATGCTGCTAGCTAAATAAAAGATTCTAACTACTGAAGTAGCCATCTGAACCACTTTGATAGAGAACAAACAACGTATTTACCTTAATAGTGTTCAGTTCATGACATCGAGTCTTACAAAATGGCTCTGAGCACTATGGGACTTAACATCTCAGGTCATCAGTCCCCTAGACTTAGAACTACTTAAACCTAACTAACCTAATGACATCACACATATCCATGCCCGAGGCAGGATTAGAACCTGCGACCGTAGCGGTCGCGCGGTTCCAGACTGAAGCGCCTAGAACCGCTCGGCCACCAGCTGCCGGCTCCAGTCTTACAAATTTCGTTTTTCTGACGGACACACGTCCAGATCGTCCGCTCTCAAAACAATGCCATCTCTCTATCCACATCCAACACTGCTGGCGGCTCACCTCCAACTGCGCAACGCTACGCGCTGTTCACATCCATCTGCCCAACACTACAGTACAACCAGCCACAGACTGCACACAGCACAGTCAGTGATTTTCATACAGAGCGCTACGTGGCGTTACCAACATAAAAACCTTTAGCCTACTTGCAACACGATCCTGAGGAACTCCTGTATTAATTTACTATTGGTTCTAGTAAATGGTTTAGTGAAAGTTCGGCTGTGTTTCCTCTAGTCTTTGTACTGTATCCGTTAGGTATGATAATGTGCTCCTGGTTGTTTTGCGGACCCACACGAGAAACTGGTATGGTCTGCTACTGGCGCTGTTTGCCACAGAGCTAAGGGTTATGACTGCGGCTGCACGTTTTGCTAGGTCAGCACGCGTGTGCGGGCACGAACAGCGAGGCGGCTTTAATTCAGCGGAAATATTGGGGACCCCGAAGGTAAAGGAAACGGCACGGCAGGAGAAACGCTAGCGACGTAACAGTCCAGTCCCTGCAGCCGCAGCCAGCAGAGTTCCGGGAAGAGGTCGGCGCTCTGGCCGTGGTAGAGGCAGCTAGCGGGTGCTCATCACGGCGGACTGGGCCGGTCGCTACTCGGCAATCACGACCAATTGGGACAACCGGGCCGCCCACCACCGCCCCACGGGTGAGCTCGCTTCGTGCACCTAGACCAGCGCTCCCTACATCACTCCCAGCTCTGTTTGGGCGCAGACGTTTTTAGGGTGAATTCATTCCGTGTAATGCTCAGAGTAAATGAAGCAGGCAAAAAGGAATACAAGCGTCTCAAAAATGAGATCGACAGGAAGCGCAAAATGGCTAAGCAGGGATGGCTAGAGGACAAATGTAAAGATGTAGAGGCTCATATCACTAGGGGTAAGATAGATACTGCCTACAGGAAAATTAGAGAGACCTTTGGAGAAAGGAGAACCACTTGTATGAATATCAAGAGCTCAGATGGAAACCCAGTTCTAAGCAAAGAAGGGAAAGCAGAAAGGTGGAAGGAGTATATAGAGGGTCTATGCAAGGGCGATGCACTTGAGGACAATATTATGGAAATGGAAGAGGATGTAGATGAAGATGAAATGGGAGATACGATACTGCGTGAAGAGTTTGATAGAGCACTGAAAGATGTGAGTCGAAACAAGGCCCCGGGAGTAGACAACATTCCATTGCAACTACTGACAGCCTTGGGAGAGCCAGCCCTGACGAAACTCTACCATCTGGTGAGCAAGATGTATGAGACAGGCGAAATACCCTCAGACTTCAAGAAGAATATAATAATTCCAATCCTAAAGAAAGCAGGTGTTGACAGATGTGAAAATTACCGAACTATCAGTTTAATAAGTCACAGCTGCAAAATACTAACGCGAATTCTTTACAGACGAATGGAAAAACTGGTAGAAGCCGACCTCGGGGAAGATCAGTTTGGATTCTGTAGAAATATTGGAACACGTGAGGCAATACTGACCCTACGACTTATCTTAGAAAATAGATTAACGAAACGCAAACCTACGTTTCTAACATTTGTAGACTTAGAGAAAGCTTTTGATAATGTTGACTCGAATACTCTCTTTCAAATTCTAAAGGTGGCAGGAGTAATATGCACGGAGCGAAAGGCTATTTACAATTTGTACAGAAACAAGATGGCAGTTTTTAGAGTCGAGGGGCATGAAAGGGAAGCAGTGATTCGGAAGGGAGTGAGACAGGGTTGTAGCCTATCCCCGATGTTATTCAATCTGTATATTGAGCAAGCAGTAAAAGAAACAAAAGAAAAATTAGGAGTAGGTATCAAAATCCATGGAGAAGAAATAAAAACTTCGAGGTTCGCCGATGACATTGTAATTCTGACAGAGACAGCAAAGGACTTGGAAGAGCAGTTGAACGGAATGGAGTGTGTCTTGAAAGGAGGATATAAGATGAACATCAACAAAAGCAAAACGAGGATAATGGAATGTAGTCGAATTAAGTCGGGTGATGCTGAGGGAATTAGATTAGGAAATGAGACACTTAAAGTAGTAAAGGAGTTTTGCTATTTGGGCAGCAAAATAACTGATGATGGTCGAAGCAGAGAGGATATAAAATGTAGAATGGCAATGGCAAGGAAAGCGTTTCTGAAGAAGAGAAAATTGTTAACATCGAGTATAGATGTAAGGGTCAGGAAGTCGATTCTGATGAAAGTATTTGTATGGACGATAAATAGTTTGGACAAGAGGAGAATAGAAGCTTTCGAAATGTGGTGCTATAGAACAATGCTGAAGATTAGATGGGTAGATCACATATCTAATGAGGAGGTACTGAATAGAATTGGGGAGAAGAGGAGTTTGTAGCACAACTTGACAAGAAGAAGGGGCCGGTTGTTAGGACATGTTCTGAGGCATCAAGGGATCACAAATTTAGCACTGGAGGGCAGCGTTGAGGGTAAAAATCGTAGAGGGAGACCAATAGAAGAATACACTAAGCAGATTAAGAAGGATGTAGATTGCAGTAAGTACTGGGAGATGAAGAAGCTTGCACAGAATAGAGTAGCATGGAGAGCTGCATCAAACCAGTCTCAGGACTGAAGACCACAACAACAACAACAATGCTCAGAGTGCGATGGTATCATGTTTCCAACTGATACCATCTCACGGTCAAGATAGCCACGCGAGTCTAACTTTTTATAGCCAATATAGTCCTGTAAACTTGAAGTGCTGTCAACACTATTGAGGGGTCATTCCTGTCTGACCTGAATCTACAAGCGAAGGACCAATCCTGAAGGGTGAGATGCAGGATCAACCTTGAAGAGTGAGGTAGGGATGAGACGTCTACTGTACCAGTGAATTTCACACCAATCAACGTGAGGAGAGTGAAGAAGACAAGGCTGTGTTTCAAGGGTGAGTCGACAAACGCAGCAGTGATCTACTACAGGCAAGACGATTATGAACGTCCAACCTCAGGACTAACACACCACACTGCTATATTAAAAATATGCAAAGTTTTCAAAAGGCACAGGCTGGCGCTCAGAGAAACCCCTTTCATGAACTGCCGAGACAGGGGTGCAGAATTATGTGGCCTCAGTATTGCTATTCGCTCGAATGATCCAAGCGCGCGAATTCAGTGTGAATCAGAGTCCGCCACTAACATAGTTTGAACATCTGCAACAGAACTAGGGCTGGGCATTGACTAGAACAACTTTACCTTGTACAAGAGGTAGGGAAGTGCATAGCGGCCCAAGCTCACTAACATTGTGATGGACAGCCCAAGGAAGAAGATGTTTACTTGTACTCATGGACAATATACTTCTAATCTTTCTATAAAAAACACTGTCTGTATGTGGAAAACTGAATAAACTGATTTCAAAATCTTTCTCCTCATGTAATGTGTACTTCAGGTATGGTATTCAACTGCTGAGGAAAACTGTTCGTAGTCCTATGTTGCGCACCTGAACAGTGACGTGGGATAAAGCTTTAAACTTTATGAAATGCAAAATTTGAAATGAAAAAAATGAATGTAATTAAATGCCAGAGGAAACTAATTGTGTGCTCAGTGAAAATTGTATAACTAAAACTTGGTACCTAAGTTCATTATGGACATTGCGTTATATGAAGTGTTGTGTTTTATTTTGAATGTCCACAAAAATAAATTACTGCTCTACTCGGAAGAAAATAAGTGTTTGAAATAACCAACACTGTTCACTGAAAATTAATCTACTGACAAGCACGACATCTGACCATCCTGGGTACCCACTGTTTGCTCAAGAATGCAAGGTGAGTCCTGCTCTGAAATAAAAGTGACTTACCCCTTGCTCAAGATACTGTTTTTGTGTCTGGAGTGCTGACGTTCTCGAAAGCATGTACAAATCAGCAGAAGCAGCAGCTAAAGATAAATAACCTACTATAAATATTTTTTGTTTGTGAGAAAAAGCCTGTTGCTGCATGTGGCGTAAGGTGCAACGCACGCATGACAGAATGTTTGAAACTTTACAGTGAATCATGGAGGTGGGTTTTACTTTAAAGAAAGTCGTTTTTGAGAAATCGAACTCTGATTACTGACAGAAAGGCTGCAAAGCATAAGAAGACTCTCAACAATTACAAAATTCTCTCATTACAAAGAAACAACAAACATGCCTTTAAAATTCCTCCAACATTTCCTTCACCAATATAAAGAACAACAAATTATTATAAATGAGTCTTCATCTCTATAATCATGTATTCCGAGTAGCTTCTCCCAGATTCACAGAAAACAGATCTCATTCTCCGAAAAACTCAACTGTTCGCTACTATGCCTCCGCAGCTAGTGTTGCAGCCCTTGGATCACAGGGTCCCGGACTCGATTCCCGACCGGGTCGGAAATTTTCTCTGCACGGGGACTGGGTGTTTGTATCGTCCTCATCATTTCATCATTCTTCCAGAAATGGCGAGACTGGAAAGTGAAAAGACTGGGTATTTGTAGCGGCGCTGATAACCATGCCATTGTGCGTCTCACAAGCCAAATCATCATCGTCAAATAAGAGTGCCTCAACGCTGCACGACTGACTGCCCAGCAAGTCAACCACAGACAAAACTAAAAACATGATTGAAGGGTCTTATTCACTACTCATGCAGTGCCCTCATCCATATTTATCCCAATACAGTAAAGATGAATTATTTACAGTAGCAGAAGACGTACGGAAACCTCACATAATATGTGATGGGAACATGTGAGGTACGATCGTTGCACAATATAACTGATCTATGACAACGATATTTCGGAATTAGCGACGCCAGTGTGGAAGGGCACCACTGGCCAAAAAAGAATAATGAGGTGGTTCAAGAACTTTAAAGAGACAGGCAGTATCAGATACCTTCTTTGAAGTGGAATCCCTCCGTGTCTAAACACATGTTGACGGAGTGCAAACTGCACTTCATCGCAGACTCCCGAAGTCAACTCGTCTTGCCCCACGCGAATTCCGAGAAGTGAGATCAACTGTCCATAAAGTGTCATGTGAGGGGTCACGCCTTTCGGACACAAAGTGCAAATGGGCACAAAGCACTACTGCCAAACGATCATCCCCTGCAGTATGCATTTGCGTGTTCCATACTGGTCTCCGTAGATGCCGACAATGACTACCTGAGAAGCGCCTGTTTTCAGATGTAGTAACGTTTCACATTTCTGGACATGTGGACCGCCACAACAATAAAGTTTTAGGGCTCCAACCACACACGCAATGCATTATGAACATATCTTTGATAGCCTGAAGCTTATTGTTTGCTGCAACCTAATGCACGATAGTTTAACAGAAATCGTAACGGGAAATGTTTAGCTGAACATACTCTAACAGTCCCTGCTTCTACAGATCGAAGGGCTGAAGCCGTCCATCACCATCCAGTACGGTGGCGCACTCTCACAGTAGAGTTTGCATATACGGGATGTGCTAAATGACACCTTTCGTGGGAGGTGGATGGGTCATGCTGTTCTTATCGCATGGCTTCCGCGCTCTCCCAGTGTCACGCCACCATACTTTTTTGTGTGATTACGTCAAGGATTTTGTGTACACAGCACTAGTCAATGACATTGCTACCCTTCATGCACGAATTAATGAAGCAGTCAGAACAGTTTATACTTACCCGTACATGGGCAGAACTCTAAAATCGCCTTGATGTGTCCTACAGGCAGGTGGAGCGCACGATGAAATTCTGGCACAGGAGAAAAAAAAACTTCGAGACCTGCTAAACGTAAGTTCGAGACGTGCTGAACGTTTGACAACAAACCACGCTGCTCTATCTCTAATAGATACGGAGAGCGAGCAAAACACGATATGCTGTGGCACAATATTATAACCGCTGAATGCCACCGAGTGACGTTGCGGGCACGTGTTGTGGCAAGGAAAGTATGAGGTGAGCAGAGAGGAATGGGAAATCATTCTAGCGACGATACGGCCCGGAAACACGCTCACATGAGTGACTGGCAAAGGACAGACGGATATGACACGGCGCCAGTGAAGGAGCTTATCGGAAACGTCGACGCTTCGCGTGTTGCTGTTGTAAGCATTTATAGAAAGAGGTTGAAGGATGATGAAAACCGTGAGTTGGTGACAAGATGATGGACGTCCACGCCCCATCACAAAACGTGGAGCCTTGGCTACTTTCTGAAGTACAGGCAGATGTGACGACAGAATAGAAAGTTGCTGCCTGCGCATGTGTTTCGGAGCACACGTTCCGCGCACATTGCTGAACATGGGCCTTTGCAGCAGGCCACCCATGCGCGTTCTCATAGTGACCCGACAACATCGTCAGTTACGATTGCAGTGGCCACTGTGTCATCCACACTGGACCGTGTATTACGTTATTGCTGACCCGTACATGGGCAGAATTGGAAAATCGCCGTATTGCCCTACAGGCGGGTGGAGCGCACAATGAAATTCTGGCATAGCAGAAAAAAAACTTCGAGACCTTGCATGGGGGCTTAATTAAAATGCAATAATATTAGTAGCTGTGTGTCCGGTTACGAAGTCTCGTAACCGGTTGGCCTTGACTAGTATTAGTACGCAATCTGACTGCATAGAATAACAATAAAGAATGAAAGGAAATATCCGTTAACACAATTGATTAATTAAGTCCCCTGCAGCTATAAAAGCTACGAAACAACAAAGCACAAGTGTAACTGTTCTGTGCGTGGAAGTGTGATTCAACGCACATGTATCTGGCACGGTTCTTCCTCAATATGATAAGGTATTTTAAACACCATTTACAATGAACTAATTGAAAAACCAGAAATACTATAATTGCACATAGAAATCAGAATTAAAGGTCTAATACATGAACACGAGCCAGATGCTTTGTTGACTGAACCTGTGACCAAGATACATTGTCATTAAGGAAATGTGAAATTTTTTTTTTTTTTTTTTTTTGTACCTCCATATATATTGACGAAAAATACACTGTGACCATTGCAACATCTTCCATCTATACATTACACCAACCGAACAGCATCTACTGTCTGGCCCAACAGAACAACAACTGCACACACATGCTCTCAACTAGTACTGTTCTCGGCATCCTCTCAACAAGTACTGCCCACGGCAACCTCTGAACTACTACTGCACCAGTGGGCGCGGCGGAATAATAATATTTGGCGCAATCTCTGGCGCTGTGATTCAGTGTAGCTGCCTTTCAACCTGCTAAACGTAAGCTGGCACCTGATAGCGTTCCAGGTGTGTTCGATCGGGTTCAGGTCAGACGAATTTGGTGGCCATGACATCAGCGCCAATTCAGTATTAGGCTCCTCAGACCATTGCAGAACGGTTCTGGCCTTGTGCCTTGTGGTTGTTGGATAAACGACGTTTCTTGTTGCACCGGTTCGTGCCAGGTTACTCCTTTTTCCAGGTGAACGACCGCTCCAAACGTGCACCACGCCATGAACACAGGCCCGTTAGTACAGTATTATGCTATGGCGGTTATTCAGCCCGACTTTCGTAGGAACTGCAGTAGTAATCCACGGCGTCGTAACAGCTGCGGCGTACGTGTACACGAGTGCAGAACATCTGCATCCCTCCACGCTTAATTTCTCTGCGACGAAATAGGCATCTTCCAACAGTGTAACTGTTCGTGGCACAAGGGCAGAACCGTTCTGCAATGGTCTGAGGAGCCTAATACTGAATTGCGGATAATTACCCCAAGACGTGGGGAATCGTGAGTAATCTCTTCTACGTGATAACTGCGGTTACACTTCATTGTATTGCTTTTTTACATTTAAACTGTTTTAGTATAATAAAGTAGAGAATTACAGTAATCTTAAACAGTTTTTATGTTACATAATATGGTTGTGTCAAAATAAAAATTTTTCTCCAACTTCTATCAATTCTCACTGTTGCAGTTTCTACAAAAGATAGTGTGGATAGTAAAAAAATCTGGTATATTTTTAAATAATTTGTCTAAAGAGCAGGTATATCGAGACGCTATCATCGAGGGCGTGCTCATTAGTTGGCACATGTTTCGTAATGCTTGTGGAATTATTAGGTTCCTGCACATTCATCGACAACTGTTGCAAATGTACTGTGCTGTTGTTTGTTACCTCCAGAAGTTCAACACAACCAAGAAGTCGCCTAAAAGCTGGTCGGCTCCAAATCGTGACGCCCATCTGCGTAAATCGACGGGTCACGACGCTGCCCTTCCGCCTAACGGGGTCACAGAGCGCACCCGGCAGCGAACAATCGGACGCAATAAATCCGACGGAAACATTGTGAACTTTCTGGATAAAAGGGGACGCTATAAGACCACTTGGAACGCGTTCCAGTAACGGCACGCGGAAGACCGCACCAACGCGATGACTGCGCAGACATCCTGCAGGAGGGAAAGGCATATTTCCCATTCAGAGATGGCTCTCGCAATGACTGTTTCGTAACATCCTCAATTACTTATAGCTTGTTAAATTACTATTTACACGGTCCAATCACATTAATGTGACCATCGCCTTTGTTCGACGTCAACGTGCAAAACTACTCACAGATGGCAGGTGGCAGCACTGACACTAGACAGTATACAGTATACAGGGTGTAAATTTTAAGTTGACAAACCAGAATAACTCAGGCTTTACATAAAAAAATGTGTAGAATCCACAGTTGGTTATTTTCGAGGGGGGCATCTGCTGGCGCTAAAATTAGCCCGCCAACCCAGCCCCCAGGGAGTTGGGCCGGAGGAAACTTTAAAATTTCAAATGGAAACCCCCATTTTTAATTGTAGAATCAGATTCTACATAAAAAATTATATACATTTTGTCTTAAACATATGTTTTGATTCTTGGTAGTTGGCGCTGTAATTCAAGAAAATCCATGTTCTCAATTTGAATGTAAAATGGTTACGGATAAATAAAAATACTAATTTACTTCATAAATTTTGATTCACTAGAACTAAAGTTCTCCCTCTCTCCCCATAGGGTGGGGTTTGAGAGAGAGGAATTAGAGTTTTATAAATATTGACCCAAATATTAATTTTTCCGCAGATTTGGATAAGTTTTGTTTATTTCCTGGTCATGAGGCCACACAACTTTTAATTATCAGACAAATAATCTGACTAGCTAACTAACTAACCAAACATCCTACTTACTGACGAGTGAACTCATTAACTAAAAAACTAACTGACTCACGAAACCTAATTTTTTATTAGATTCGGAGTAATCACTCTTGTTTGTCGAGAAGTCTCACAGCTGGGGTGCTTGCTTGATTTGAGTCTTTTAGTTTCGGGTGGTAAGACGTAGAAAACGACATTCATAAATTTATTCACTTAAATTACATTGTTCGGACATTTATTTTATTTTTTTTTCCCGAATATCGCGGCTGTTACGCTGTTTACATTTTCTTGAATTACAATTCCAACTACCAAGAATCAAAACAAATGTTTAAGACAAAATGTATGTAGTTTTTTATGTAGAATGATTCTGCAATAAGAAATGGGCGTTCCCATTTGAAATTTTAAAGTTTCCTCCCACCCGAACCCGACACCAAAGCCAGCGTGTTAGCAGACGCGTTGGCGGCAAAATTCAAGTCGGTGGAAGACATCATCGATGACGAACACGTCCGCCTGGTGGAAAAGCGGCTTCCTGCCTTCCTGGCTGCCAGAGCGGAAGCTGACGTGTTTGAAGAAATCACAGAGGAAGAGGTGCAACAACAGCTCGCTCTCCTGCCAACCAGGGAGGCAAGTGGCTGCGACCATCTAAATAACGCGCTGTTGACGCAGACCGCACCCTGACGACAATTTTCAGTGCCGTTCTGAAGAGCTGCAGCTACCCCTCCGCCTGGAAGCGTGCTGAGGTGGTGGCCATTCCAAAGGAAGGGAAGGACTACAGGCTGGCCCAAAATTACAGACCGACCAGCCTGCTGCGCGTCCACTTCAAAGGTCTTCGACCGTCTCTACGCGAGAAGGCTGCGCTGCGACGTCAAGGAAGATGGCCTGCTTCCTGACGAACAGTTCGGGTTCCCCTCTTGACAACAATGAACAAAGTCATTTGCAAACTGCTTGTGGAATTCGCATTAAAACTTGGAATTAAATTGTAAGTGTGTGGAAAGGAGGAGGGGGAGGGGGAGCAGGGAGGGTTGTAAATGTTTATTTCGCTTTGTCAGAAACCTGTCGGTTAATCTGAAATGCCACTGTATTTTATTACTTGTCAATGCAATTTATGTTTTCAATTACTCAGTATTAGTAGAAACGACAGACTGGAGTAGCCCTGTGTTGGAATGAATGAAATAGTCTTCCCAGTGGCCAATTACTTTAAAAAAAATAAAAAATATTATTTGAAGGAAATTTATCTTCATGTTACACTAAAGAACTAGGGAAGTAGACACGATTACATTACAATACACCTTCAGCTATTCTCCGCAAGCCACCTTACAGCGCGTGGCAGAGGGTGCTTGAGGTACCACCATTATTTTATCTCCTTTTCTGTTCCATTCGCAAACGATGCGCGGGAAGAATCACCAATTTCTCTCATTTTCTCGTCTTAGTCCCTTAGAGAGATATACAGGGTGAGTCACCTAACATTACCGCGGGATATATTGCGTAAACCACATCAAATACTGACGAATCGATTCCACAGACCGAACGTGAGGAGAGGGGCTAGTGTAATTGGTTAATACAAACCATACAAAAATGCACGGAAGTATGTTATTTAACACAAACCTACGCTTTTTTAAATGGAACCTCGTTAGTTTTGTTAGCACATCTGAACATATAAGCAAATACGTAATCAGTGCCGTTTGTTGCATTGTAAAATGTTAATTACATCCGGAGATATTGTAAACTAAAGTTGACGCTTGAGTACCACTCCTCCGCTGTTCGATCGTGTGTGTCGGAGAGCACCGAATTACGTAGGGATCCAAAGGGAACGGTGATGGACCTTAGGTACAGAAGAGACTGGAACAGCACATTACGTCCACATACTAAAACCTTTTTATTGGTCTTTTTCACTGACGCACATGTACATTACCATGAGGGGTGAGGTACAAGTACACACGTGGTTTCCGTTTTCAATTACGGAGTGGAATAGAGTGTGTCCCGACATGTCAGGCCAATAGATGTTCAATGTGGTGGCCACCATTTGCTGCACACAATTGCAATCTCTGGCGTAATGAATGTCGTACACGCCGCAGTACATCTGGTGTAATGTCGCCGCAGGCTGTCACAATACGTTGTTTCATATCCTCTGGGGTTGTAGGCACATCACGGCACACATTCTCCTTTAACGTACCCCACAGAAAGAAGTCCAGAGGTGTAAGATCAGAAGAACGGGCTGGCCAATTTATGCGTTCTCCACGTCCTATGAAACGCCCGTCGAACATCCTGTCAAGGGTCAGCCTAGTGTTAATTGTGGAATGTGCAGGTGCACCATTATGCTGATACCACATACGTCGACGCGTTTCCAGTGGGACATTTTCGAGCAACGTTGGCAGATCATTCTGTACAAACGCGATGTATGTTGCAGCTGTTTGGGCCCCTGCAATGAAGTGAGGACCAATGAGGTGGTCGCCAATGATTCCGCACCATACATTTACAGTCCACGGTCGCTGTCGCTCTACCTGTCTGAGCCAGCGAGGATTGTCCACGGACCAGTAATGCATGTTCCGTAGATTCACTGCCCCGTGGTTTGTGAAACCCGCTTCATCGGTAAACAGGTAGAACTGCAACGCATCCTCTGTTAATGCCCATTGACAGAATTGCACTCGATGATTAAAGTCATCACCATCTAAGTGCTGATGTAGCGACACATGAAACGGGTGAAAGCGGTGACGATGCAGTATGCGCATGACACTACTTTGGCTCAGTCCACCGGCTCTCGCAATGTCCCGTGCACTCATGTGTGGGTTCATGGCAACAGCAGCTAACACACCAACTGCATCCGCCTCTCCTGTGACGGGCCTGTTACGGACCCGTTTGCGTGCTACGACCATACCTGTTGCATACAGTTGGCGGTAGATGTTTTGCATTGTGCGGCACGTTGTATGCTCTCTGTCCGGGTACCGTTCAGCATACACCCTGCAGGCTTCAGCTGCATTTCGTCGACCCTCGCCATAGATGAGTATCATCTCCGCCTTTTCAGAGTTCGAATACACCATGGTCACAGTTCCTACAACACTACACTATCACAGACGTCTGGTAACACGGTGTACTACAGTTGGTCTGCGTGCAGAGACGAACGTAGAATAACAATAGCAGCAAGCGCTACATGCGGACACTGCGACAGCTAGACCAAACCACAACAGTGCACTACAGCCACACTCGTAAACACGGTCGTCATCGTAAACATGTCCCTGCAGATGCTGCTCGCCGACCGTGGCCCGTGTTTGTTAATACACGCAACTGAACGTCGGAGGTTTCAAGCGTCAACTTTAGGTTACAATACCTCCGGATGTAATTAACATCTTACAATGCAACAAACGGCACTGATTACGTATTTGTTTATATGTTCAGATGTGCTAACAAAACTAACGTGGTTACATTTAAAAAACGTAGGTTTGTGTTAAAAAACATACTTTCGTGCATTTTTGTATGGTTTGTATTAAAGAATTACACTAGCCCCTCTCCTCACGTTCGGTCTGTGGAATCGGTTCGTCAGTATTTGATGTGGTTTACGAAATATATCCAGCGGTGACGTTAGGTGACTCACCCTGTATGTGGGAGAAGCTAGTAGGTTGTGTGACGCTTAGTAAGACTAACCTTCTCGGACTCGTTAAACCTCTTTGTGATGGTACAAAGTCCCTCTTTAAAGCGTCTGCCACTGGTACTAGATGAGTATCTGGTGCCTACTTAAACGGACCTGTGACCAAAGGTGCTGCTCTTCTTTGAATATCTCCTGTCTCCTCTATCAACACTACCTGGAAAGCGTCCCAGATCGGTGCGTACAACTGAAGAATCAGTCGAATGAGATTTTTCTAGGCTATCATTTACGTAGGTTAATTACGCTTCCTTAGGATTCTTCCTCAGAATCTCAGTTTGGTATCTGCTTTTTCTATAACTAGGTTATGTTGTCGTTCCACATTAAATCGCTCTGGGCTCATAGTCCTACATATTCTACATTTACTGCCATGTCCAATGATTGATCGGTTACTATGTAATGGAACAAGAAACGGTCTATCCAGCTATTTATTTCCAATACTGAACATTTATTTGCGTCAACAGTAACTGAAGTCCCTGCAACAAACGTTGATCTTGTGCGAGTCTTTCTACAATTTGCAACAATTTTGAAACGTATACGTATTGTACTTCTCAAACCATAGTCCATAATCCTTAAATGTCAATTCCGAATTAATTCAACAATGTAAAAAAAAAAATTGAAATTTCAGTATGCAGGTGTATAACCGCCTTTCTACGAGGGCAGTTCAATAAGTAATGCAACACATTTTTTTTTCTCGGCCAATTTTGGTTGAAAAAACCGGAAATTTCTTGTGGAATATTTTCAAACATTCCCGCTTCGTCTCGTATAGTTTCATTGACTTCCGACAGGTGGCAGCGCTGTACGAAGCTGTTAAAATGGCGTCTGTAACGGATGTGCGTTGCAAACAACGGGCAGTGATCGAGTTTCTTTTGGCGGAAAACCAGGGCATCTCAGATATTCATAGGCGCTTGCAGAATGTCTACGGTGATCTGGCAGTGGACAAAAGCACGGTGAGTCGTTGGGCAAAGCGTGTGTCATCATCGCCGCAAGGTCAAGCAAGACTGTCTGATCTCCCGCGTGCGGGCCGGCCGTGCACAGCTGTGACTCCTGCAATGGCGGAGCGTGCGAACACACTCGTTCGAGATGATCGACGGATCACCATCAAACAACTCAGTGCTCAACTTGACATCTCTGGTGGTAGTGCTGTCACAATTGTTCACCAGTTGGAATATTCAAAGGTTTGTTCCCGCTGGGTCTCTCGTTGTCTAACCGAACACCATAAAGAGCAAAGGAGAACCATCTGTGCGGAATTGCTTGCTCGTCATGTGGCTGTGGGTGACAATTTCTTGTCAAAGATTGTTACAGGCGATGAAACATGGGTTCATCACTTCGAACCTGGAACAAAACGGCAATCAATGGAGTGGCGCCACACCCACTCCCCTACCAAGAAAAAGTTTAAAGCCATACCCTCAGCCGGTAAAGTCATGGTTACAGTCTTCTGGGACGCTGAAGGGGTTATTCTGTTCGATGTCCTTCCCCATGGTCAAACGATCAACTCTGAAGTGTATTGTGCTACTCTTCAGAAATTGAAGAAACGACTTCAGCGTGTTCGTAGGCACAAAAATCTGAACGAACTTCTCCTTCTTCATGACAACGCAAGACCTCACACAAGTCTTCGCACCCGAGAGGAGTTCACAAAACTTCAGTGGACTGTTCTTCCTCATGCACCCTACAGCCTCGATCTCGCACCGTCAGATTTCCATATGTTTGGCCCAATGAAGGACGCAATCCGTGGGAGGCACTACGCGGATGATGAAGAAGTTATTGATGCAGTACGACGTTGGCTCCGACATCGACCAGTGGAATGGTACCGTGCAGGCATACAGGCCCTCATTTCAAGGTGGCGTAAGGCCGTAGCATTGAATGGAGATTACGTTGAAAAATACTGTTGTGTAGCTAAAAGATTGGGGAATAACCTGGTGTATTTCAATGCTGAATAAAACAACCCCTGTTTCAGAAAAAAAAAAAAAAATGTGTTGCATTACTTACTGAACTGCCCTCGTAAAATAAGTGGATAAAGAGAAATTTAAAGTAAAGTAGTATGAGATGGATAGAGGAAAAAAAAAATAGAATCTGTGGGGCTCTGTCACCAACGTGGCGGTCATTTTGGGAGTCGCCTTACTGGATGCAACTCGCAACTTTCAAACGGAAGCCAGAGAATTATATGAGAAACACAATGGGGCCTCTTATTTGAGCACAGCTTCATTCATTTTCGAATTATTACTGATGTTTCTTCCTTACAGGTAATGTGAAAGTTGATGCCGTCAACATAAGCCTAACGCATTTAGATCGTCCCGATATCAGGGAAGAAGGTCACCCGTGTTACCGCGGATGATTCCAATCAACACCACCCAGACAAGGCAACCCATTACCTCTCGCTAAGTTCTGTGAAAGCTGTTGTGTCACAGATCCAGGGGTTTTCGTATTGGTGTTCCCTTCTTAGTTCAGGGTACACTAACAGCAGCCCGACACACGCATTTATTACACGAAGCTGTGCTGCTGTCACTTCTGTTTGAAGATGGGACATTTCTATCTTTCTTTCAGCACGATGGTGCCCCGCCTTACTAAGGGCTACCAGTCCGGAAATACCTGGGTATTGAGTTTTCACAGAGATTGATAGGTCCGGCAGATCGGGTGGAGTGAGTGCCACGTTTCAATAATTCTGTAGTCGGTGAAGATCAGTATGTGGATAAGAACAAGCTTACAATTCATGGGCAACACGTTGAGCACATGCTGTAGCATTTATATACTATTAGCGGAATTTGTCTCGTTCTGTATAAATGCGAATAACTCGAGAATGAATAAAGCTATGCTCAAAGGAAAGGGACCACAGTTTTTCTCGTGTAATTCTCTATCTGTACGATACGTCCACATGACCACCCCCCTCCCCCCCCCCCTTCCACATGAAATTTACGAGATGCATCCACGATGGCGGCTACCGGAATGGATCCCAGATTGGTAACATGGACTCAGTTTTCGCCCATTTCCCATCTCATACTACACAAATGTCACTTTTTGTTCCTACACCTACTTTTGTTTTAGAATGGTGGTTCCACACCCTTGGATCACCGTGAGATAAATACGATTCAAGTTTCCACGAAGGTAACTGCAGCGGTGTCCGACAATGTACTTGCACTCTTTTTCATTAAGAGATAGCCAGAAGTATTTGTACCAGATTTAAGTTTTGTCAAGATATGTCTTTGCGGGTGTATGAAGGTAGAAATTACGTGGGGTGTTCAATAAATAATGCAACACTTTTCCCTGACCAAATTCGGTTAAAAAAAGACGAATTTATTGCGGGATTTCTTGGGATATTCCCGATTCAGCCCCAGTAGTTTCATGAAGTTCCGCTAGGTGGCCACGCTATACGTAGTCCTCAAAACGGAGGTGCGTTCCGAGCAGAGAGCTGTCACTGAGATTTATTTGGCGGTTAACCAGAGCATCGTATATATTCGTAGACGCTTGCAGAGTGTTTATGGAGACCTGTCAGTGAACAAAAGCACGGTGAATCGTTGAGCGAGGCGTCTGTCATCACTGCAACAAGGTTGCCAAACCTATCCGATCTCCCGCTTGTGGCCGGCCGCACATAGCTGTGAAATTGAAGGAACGACTTCAGCGTGTTCGTCGCCACAAAAATGCAAACGAACTTCTTCTTCTTCTCCTTGACAACGCTAGGTGCCACACAAGTCTGCACACCCGAGTGTAGCCCACAAAAATTGATTGCACTGTTCTTTCTAGTCCACCCTACAGACTGGACCTCGCACCTTCTGACATCCATCTGTTTGGCCTAATGAAGGATACAATCCGCGGAATAAGTACGTGGATGATGGGGAGGTTTTTTTGTTGGAGCAAGACGTTGGATCCGACGTCGACCAGTAGAGTGGTCCTCCCGCTAAGGTGACGTAAGGCCGCTACACTGAACGGAGATGATTTTGAAAAATAGGATTTTGTAACCAAAAGAGTGGGGATTAATATGGTATATTGGAATTCTGAATAAAACCAACCTTTCCAGAATAATAACTCTGCAGCGGAGTGTGCGCTGATATAAAACTTCCTGGCAGATTAAAACTGCATGCCGGACCGCGACTCGAACTCGGAACCTTTGCCTTTCGCGGGCAAACGCGTAACCCTAGCACGACTCACGACCCGTCTTCACAGCTTCAATTCTGCCAGTACCTCGTCTCCTGCCTTCCAAACTTCACAGAAGCTCTCCTGCGAACCTTGCAGAACTAGCACACCTGGAAGAAACGATACTGCGGAGACATGGCTTAGCCACAGCCTAGGGGATGTTTCCAGAATGAGATTTTCACTCTTCAGAGGAGTGTGCGCTGATATGAAACCTCCTTGCAGATTAAAACTGCGTGCAAAGGTCCTGAGTTCGAGTCTCGGTCCGGTACGCAGTTTTAATCTGCCAGGAAGTTTCAAAACCAACCTGCTTTCAGGAAAAATAAGTTTTGCATTAGTAACTGAACGCCTCTCGTAGAATAAACAGTACAGAAAACTTAACAGCAGTTCATATAATAATAATTTAGCGCTCTAGGAAAGGCGTAGGAGGTATCTCACTGATTACAAATCGAACGCGAATATAAATATTATTTATAAAATTGTAAAAAATGAACGAAATAACAGGAAAGTTTACGCGAATAACTTCGAGGGAGGCCTCCGAACGATTTTCGGGTGCTGCCATACTAGTTAAGATAGCGCATGAAGATTTTTATTTGGTGTCTTGGAAAGAAACAGATGGTACAGAAAAAGAGAGAGGAGGGACTGGAAGATGAGAAGGCAAGAGAAAAGATAACATTGTGCCAGAGATGCGGACCAGTAGTGGGTACTTCAGATAGCGTTGACAAACGGGGAAATGCCGCTGGAAGTCGGAGAGGAAATGAGTGTGACGCTGTGAATCAGGGACTGTTGCACAACTGATGGAAATACCAGAACGGAACGGGAAAACTGAAGCACTGAACGTCGGACAGACGTTTCAAAATTTTATTTTTATTCATAAGCAGACTAAATGTGTACAGCAATGTCTGCTGTACCTTCCCTTTTTTTTTAAATTAGAGAATACGTGATCAGCTTGAATAGCCAGCTATGAATGATTGTGTCTGTAAGGGGAACTGAATGATATTGTGGTCACGTCTTAGGAAAGTCGTGGGAAAAGTGCACCGCAGAAATATTCTGCAACTCGGTTATTTTTGTGTTATAACTTGTGCCTTTTGTTGAGCGAAATGATAAGAGGATACCGGAGGTATAAACAGGATGAGTTTGAATTCTACAGGCGAGCTTTCGCAGGTTGATCAGTCTTTTTTCAGAGTGTTTGCTGCACAGAACACTTGGTCTTTGCAGGATCATTACAGTGTTGTTAGTTTGCCTTATTAATCTAGTTACCTTTAGCGGCCGACATTTTGAATAGCCTGCAGAAAAGTTATCTAGCGGTCAGGCGCATTCCTGGTAACCGGAAAGTCGTGTAATCAAATCCTGTTCGAGCCACCGATTTTTTCAGTCTACTTTTAACCTCTCCATCATCTGAAGATTCATCAGGAACGATACGAAGGTCGGATTCCACGTTAAACTGTAGGTCGCCTTTCCCTGCTAGTATTACTAGGGTAGGTTAGAGACACGATAGTCTTCGAAGCGGCGTCCAATTTAAAGGATAAAATGTAAAAACTATTTTAACTAAGAAAATCATGAATGTTCTGTTATAGGAAGAAACGCAAAATTTGTAGGGGAAATCATCATTGCCGTGTGGCAATGTGCCCTGGCCTGAAATTCATTCGGTTAAATGAATCATTCACTCAAACTGTGTGACTGATTGGAGTTTTTTCTTCAGTGATTTACGCAAACAGCCACAGTGTTCTCAAACCATCGTTGCTAAAGTAATATTCACATGTAGTTTAACATTACTTGTTTGACAGAAAAATAATGTGTACACACACCACACCTCTTCACGTTAAGTATGATGCAGGTAGAAGACACCTATAAAATGGTGGCATGAGTACATTTGATGGTTAATCAGTTTTTCATTCGTTTTGTGTTTTACTTTGCAAGAAACTGTGCTTCGTTTTCCCTCCCCCCTCCTCTTTCTCTTCCTCTCCTAATTGTTCCCTCCTCCCTATCCCTGGTGCAACACCCCGCCTCTCACCACCTCCAGCTCAGATCCTGTTTACTTTCTTCAATTAATGTCTGAAGGTCGTCTGATCGTAGAACTAGGAATAATCCTTTATTGTTCTCATATGATGGACTGAGATCGTACTATTTCTAGATAACGAGTTTGTCTGCGTGGCTGTCCTTCGCAGTAAGTACAGAAATATTTGTTTTATAAATAAAAAACGCCTTCTCTTGCTGCTCAATATTTTCTCTCTCCCTGACACGTTTCGCCTCTTTTCACTTTAAGGCATCTCAGTGGGATGTAGAATTGATATGTGATATTTATAGATTATAAAGCAGTTCACGTCTCATTTTTATGTAAATACGTGCTTGCTTACACTTCTTCGCGTTTTTGATTGGTATCTGCGTTTCCTCACGTCAGGTCACAAGCTGGAGGTCGCACTACCGCTCTATTTACGAAACATAAGCATGTTTTTATGTTTCAAACTTTTTTCTTCCCGCTTTTCATCTTGTTTGCACTTATAGTTGCGATGAACTATCAATCTTCTGTCAAAAAAAAATGGCTCTGAGCACTATGGGACTCAACTGCTGTGGTCATAAGTCCCCTAGAACTTAGAACTACTTAAACCTAACTAACCTAAGGACAGCACACACATCCATGCCCGAGGCAGGATTCGAACCTGCGACCGTAGCGGTCGTGCGGTTCCAGACTGTAGCGCCTTTAGCCGCTCGGCCACTTCGGCCGGCCAATCTTCTGTCACTAATTATATATACTTGATCTAAAACTGTGATTTTCTAGTTTACTATGTGACTCATCGTTTTTGGCTTGTTTACGTACATGTTGCCAGCCTTGCGTAGTACATGCTAGAAACTAACGTCTACTGAGTTCTGATATATAATGTGTGTGTGTCAGAGAGAGAGAGAGAGAGAGAGAGAGAGAGAGAGAGAGAGAGAGAGAGAGAGATAGAGATATGTTTTTTTTGTTTAGCTTTGTGACTTTGTGACTACGTTACTATCGTACTCATTGCTTTGGGGTATGTGCATTATTATATCCAGTTCCTTTTGGTAGTTTTTTTTGTTGAGTGGCACTATGTTGAGTCTATGGAGCATGTGTAAACGTGCTGCTTGCGTTTGTGAGTGTGGTGATTCGAGGATTGGGGAATGATAATGGCACTTGGCGTGGGTTTATGGCAAATTTCGAACATATGCTTATTGTTTTGCTTTTTGATTGTTGTATCCAGAAAGTCAGTTTGGTTATTCTGCTCTCTTTCCATTGTGAATTTTACATTTGTCATCCATATACCCAAACCAATATAGTATGTTGTATTCTTTTTCTACTGTTTTTGTGGAAATGACCTGTTGAATGTGGTTTACAAAAATATTTGCCAATGGTCCTAACTGAGGACCACACTGATAATCCATCTTCTTGCAAATAAATTCTTAATTCGTTATTGAAGTGGAAGTAATTTTGTTCTATTATGAGCTTTATTAATGTGAATATTTCATAAATCTGTTCATCAGGGAGTTACCTATGCCTTTTCAGGTCCTTATATATGATTTCTATTGTTTCTGGTACTGATATGTTGGGATACATGCTTTCTGTATCACATGAGCGTTGTTGTGTCTAGGATTTTTGTACCTTTTTATTTGTTGTATTAGCTGTGTAGTATTTTTAATCGTTCTGTCTTCTTGTACTTTGAAATTTTCAGACAGTGCTTTTACAAAGTATCGTGAAAGCTTGTACGTGGGGGATTTTCTGATATCCAGTATTGGTCTGACAGGAAGATTTGGTTTGTGGATCTACGCTTGGGTATGGTGGACACGTGGAGTGGGATTAATCTATGTCAGCTTCCTTTTATCTGTGTTACCCAGTGTGTTATCTATATTTTTCAGAGTATTCTTTACTTTTGTCTAGAACCTGTTTGTTGGGTCTGATTTTAATTTTTTAATGTTATTTTGTGAGATGAATTCGTGTGTTTTTCCAATTTATTGTTCGTTGTGTATCAGCACTGCTGTGTTCCCTTGTCTGCTTTTGAAATGATGACATTTTCATTTTGAAGTTTTTCCATAAGTTTTTTGTGTGTTTCGGATTCTGTGTTTGTGTTGTTATTGTATTGTTGCGTTATCGTATTAGCTATTATATTATGGATTTCTTTATTTACTGGATCACTGGTTAATCCAATATTGACACTGTTGTTTTCACTCCTCTCTTCCCCGGTCAATACACTTACTGCTGCTGTGACTAAATTTTCTATGTAATCTTCATCAATTTCTGAATTTACATTGCATTTTAATCCTTTCTCCAACAGTTGTCTTTCTTTACTGTTTATTTGTGTGTCTGTAAGGTTCGCTAATCTTGGGGAGAATTTGAGTGAGTTTCTGTTGATTGTGTGCCGGGTTATTGTGTTGCGATTGAAGTTTTTGTGTTGACTAATCTTTATTCTATGAACTGTTTCCATTCTTTTTACAGCAGTTTTGTGTGACTTCCATGTTATTGATGGCGTCTGCAAGTTGCAAACGTGTCTTATATATGTCCTAATTTAGCCCTTGTTTTGTAGAGTATAGGGAATTGATTTCAAATTTTAACTGCGTTTTCTGAGCAACATGCAGGGTGAACCGTTTTAAATCTTGACATGGATAAACTGATAGTGCATCAAACAACAAGGGCAAACAAGACGGAAATTGAGAATAAAAAAGTTCGGGATACAAAACCCTGCTGACATGTCGTAAACAGAGCTGTAGTGCGACCTCCAGCATGTGACCAGATGAAACACAAGTGCCAACTAAACACGTGAATAACTGTAACATAAAGAACGAGTAGTGAACTGTTTTATAATTGTCAAATAACACCCAAAAAACTTCATTTTAGATCCGACTGATGAAGCCTTACAGTGAAAAAAGGCGAAACGCGTCTGGGGGAAATAAAATACAGTGTAGCAAGAGCATGTGTTTTTTATTTACAAAAGAAATATTTCTAAATACGTGATAAATTTCCCATAGATATGAGACACATATTAGAATTTCTTGAGTTCAACAGTCACGATAAAATTGAAATCCAAAAAATATACCCCCGTATAGTTCTGAGATCACGAACAGACATCGAAATAAAGAAATATTAGAAATAAATAAGAATTATGTGTACCTCTACATTTCCTGTTTAATGAGCGGGCTGAGTTCAATTAGTCACCCCTCTTAGATAATGTTGCAACATCTACAAAGAAGGTAAACTTTTGTGCTTTCATTCATAAATAGGTAATGACACAAATTTTCGTTCCTGTGCAAATAGCTCTTTTGCAGTGTACTCAGAGTAAATGCTACCGTAATGAACATCATAATGTTGTGCAGTACAAATGTTATTGTGCCAAACCAGTGAACAGAGATGACTTTATGGTTGAAGTCGAGAACTGATAGACTGAGAAGTATATATTTGTTTATCTTCGCTTGGATGCCGTTTTTAGAATCAGTTGTGTGCAGGAAAATGAGCTTACATCCCGAAATTTATTGTCATCAAAAAAATAATAAAGGTATATGGAACAAGGCAAAGAAGTGTTTCATAAAGTCAAAACACAATGTTTCACGAAGAAACCACAGTTCTATCAATTAAAATGCTTAGCGATTTCCTGGATAAGCCATTTACGAGAAGACTGAAATTCTGAAAAACTAAAATATATCTACGAATCGTAAGTTGAAGCCAGAAAGTAATATCATGCACGGTTTGGGTCATATTCGGCAGGTAATAACGCATTTACCAGAATGAACTGAAGGTAATTGGAGCAGCTGGGAATGCGGTCTGGACATAATCCGGTTTGATTCCGTTGTTGTTCTCCTTTGTGGCACACAAAGGAGCTCCACAGTTTCACACAACTCAACTAAACCCACGCGACGGCAAAGGTACTTCATCAGCCTACGCCATTGGCATAGATACAACGAAACAATAACTCGGGATTGAACCGTTATCTCTATTGTTCAAATGCTTCTAATTACAGCTGCGTTTCACAATGGTTTTCTGATACACATACAGGTCAGCCATTTTCTTTCCGCCTCCACCCATGCCCCACTTCATTCCAACCAGAAATGAGATATCCGATTTTTCGCAAAGATAACAGCTTTACGATGTCACAACATCAGTCAATTTAGGTGATACGTGAGAAATACATTGCGTTAAGTCCCAGCAACGAGACAGGTGCAAGTGGCTCATATTTCGTGACACAGTGATACTGGTCCTAATTTCGTTATTGTATATTACCACCACACATGCTGTAATAGAGAGGTGGTGAAACAGTGTAGCAGCCACTTGCTCAACAAAGTAATCAATCACTACTACGATACGAGAGCGATTTGTGGAGCGAAAATGCAGCAGTTTACAAGTGAGAACATTTTCTTGGGCTTCCAGCCGTGGCAACTGGTTTAAAATCCTGAGCTTTCGTCCGAGTGCTTCTCAGACATTGTCAGTATTGGTGACTGTTTTGAAGTTGCTGCTGCCGTCCTTATGTAGCCGCAGTATCGCCTGCGAGGTCACAAGCGCCCTGTAGTATGTCACGTAGGCCTAATGTCCCCGCAAAGCGAAGTTGCATTTATCGTTAAACCAACGAAAAAAAAAAAAAAAAAAAAAAAAAAAAAAAAAAAAAAAAAAAGAGGCTCTGAACACTATGGGACTTGACTTCTGAGGTCATCAGTCTCCTAGAACTTAGAACTACTTAAGCCTAACTAACCTAAGGACATTACACATATCAATGCCGGAGGCAGCATTCGAACCTGCGACCGTAGCGGTCGCGCGGTTCCAGACTGTAGCGCCTAGAACCGCTCGGCCACCCTGGCCGGCAAACCGACGACAGATTCGTTGTGTAGTCTCATGCAAGTGAAGAGCTAGGAGAGTTCCTGGATCACATCAACAACATCAAATTCACGATGGAGGTAGAGACGGACGGTGCCTTGCCGCTCCTTGACACCCTTCTCCGCCGAAAAGCAAATGACTGTCACATACGTTTCAGAATCTGAAAACCTGCCGAAAGAACTGACTCACGGAAAGTGTTAAAAAAAAGGCTACAACAAGCGACAAATTTTGCAAAGCATTTCACCGAAGTCTTGTAAGCAGTAGACCCCATAGGAGGATACGAAGGAGCTTGCGTTTTTGCCTCTCTTAGCTTATTAACAGTAACAGCCGGTTCCAAAAGTGGCGTAAAATCGATTCGGTCTTCAGGCTGCCAGCAAAAATTTGACAACTCGTGATGCCAAAAGAAAGATGATGTAGGGCTCAGAACGCCAGGGATATACAAAATATCGTGTGAGTATTGACAGCTTTATATTTTACTGTGTGTATTACTGAAAGGCGCCGGATATAACGCGAAAAACGTTTCCGCCTACGGATTCGTGAGAAATCAGCGAAAGCAAAACATGCTCTAGAACAGGGTTCCCAATCTTTTCTTCCTGATATCCCTCTTTGCAATCCCAGAATCTCTCATGCCCCCTATATATATATTGCTTCTTTCGAAAAACTTTATTTGACAATAATCCGCAATCCACACTTTAGTAAGAGAGGGTTATAAAATGTAAAGTAATAGGAAGCTATAGCGTATCAAAAGACCTAATATTAGCCGAAACATAAATGTCTTTACGTCTCACCTAAATATTTAATGATTTTGTTTTCACATGAACTGCACTAACATTTCTCGTGTGATGAGAACATCAATGAGACGGTTGGAATTGTGTTTCTTTATGCCGTTCCCAAGTGTTTGGTACAAACTACACTCATGCTCATAAATTAAGGATAATGCTAATACATCGTGAAACAACGCTCTGGTGGGCGATTTGCCGGTGTTGGTG
This sequence comes from Schistocerca serialis cubense, assembly GCF_023864345.2. Taxonomy (NCBI): domain Eukaryota; kingdom Metazoa; phylum Arthropoda; class Insecta; order Orthoptera; family Acrididae; genus Schistocerca; species Schistocerca serialis. The sequence continues at coordinate 380,531,108 of NC_064638.1, read as the reverse complement.
CATGGCAGAATACGCTGCAGCGAGAAAGTGTGCAGACGTTTTCAGACGTGCTAGTGGTGACTGTGTGTTGAAAATGGCTCAAAGAACACATATTGATGACGTTATGAGGAGTAGAATACTAGGGCGACTGGCAGCTGGTCAAACACAGCAGGTCGTAGCACGGGCCCTCCGTATGCCACAAAGTGTGATCTCAAGATTATGGCAACGGTTCCAGCAGACAGGAAAAGTGACCAGGCGCTACAGTACGGGACGTCCACAGTGTACAACACCACAAGAAGACCGATATCTCACGGAATACTGCAGATAGCCTCGCTCGGGACCTTACTGCAGCCACTGGAACAATTGTCTCCAGACACACAGTCTACAGACGACTGAAGAAACATGGTTTATTCACCCAGAGACCTGCAAGGTGCATTCCACTGACTCCTGGTCAGAGGAGAGCCCATAAAGCCTGGTGTCAAGAACACAGTACATGGTCACTGGAACATTGGTCCCAGGTTATGTTCACGGACGAGCCCAGGTATAACCTGAACAGTGATTCTCGCCGGTTTTTAATCTGGCGTGAACCAGGAACCAGATACCAACCTATTAATGTCCTTGAAAGGGACCTATATGGAGGTCGTGGTTTGATGATGTGAGGTGGGATTATGATTGGTGCACGTACACCCCCGCATGTCTTTCACAGAGGAACTGTAACAGATCAGGTGTATCGGGACTTCATTTTGCACCAGTATGTCCGCCTTTTCAGGGATGCAGTGGGTCCCACCTTCCTCCTGATGGATGGTAACGCACGGCCCCACCGAGGTGCCATCGTGGAGGAGAACCTTGAAACAGAAGATATCAGGCGAATGGAGTGGCCTGCCTATTCTCCAGACCTAACCCCATCGAGCACGTCTGGGATGCTCTCGGTCGACGTATCGCTGCACGTCTTCACACCCCTAGGACACTTCAGGGGCTCCGACAGGCACTGATGCAAGAATGAGAGGCTGCGCGACCACCTGATCCAGAGTATGCCAACCCGTTGTGCGGCCTGTGTACGTGTGCATGGCGATCATATCCCATACTGATGTCGGGGTACATGCGCAGGAAACAGTTTTGTAGCACATGTGTTTCGGGACGGTTTTCTCAACTTATCACCAATACCGTGGACTTACAGAGCTGTGTCGTGTGTTTTCCCTATGTGCCTATGCTATTAGCGCCAGTTTTGTGTAGTGCCACATTGTGTGGCACCACATTCTGCAACTGTCCTTAATTTATGAGCATGAGTGTAGTTCAAGCCCATCCAAGGTCACTCTCCATGTTCAGGTTACTGCGGTGTTTTGTTTTCATGGTGGCTAGTATCGAGAATCCAGTCCCTGGTTTTCCCTGCCACTTCTGGATAAAAAGGAAAGAAAGTGGCCCAAAATTTTTCGAATCCCATTTGCTTCCTCTTGTATTTCATCATGAAATATATACACATCAATTGTGCTGACATTGGCAATTTACACTGCCAGTCATCTGAAGATAGAGGAGGAAAATAAAGTTTTCACTCTTCACTCTTCAGGTGTTCCCTGATGATAAGTCTCCACTTTTTGACATCACACTTTCACCTACCCAGAAGTTCACTGAATCGAGGAAATGCCGAAAAGTTAGTAACGGTAGCATCCAGGCGACGTTCCCGTAGTTGTATCTTTCACGGTTTCAAAGAAATGTGCAAGGTATGCTAGGGAAAATAATGAAGCTGTCACCAGTGGATGAATATGAAGCTCAGCTTTCTATTGAATCAAATGAAACAGATCTATCTCTGATTTCAAGTCATGCAACCTGCTAAATTTATTGCCCTTCGAAAGCCATTGGACTCATGTATGAAAGATTGAAGAGTGATGTTCAGCACTGAGATCATTACAAAAGACTCTGAATAAATGCAGTATTCACAGCATTTCACTTAATTTTATTAACTAGACCGACAGCCACTTTCAGAGCAGCGTTCAGTTTATCCGATGAAGTTTTAGAAGCTGAGTCTTGTCTGTGGATCAGACAGTGCGATCCAATAAGATCACGATTATTTTCTTAAGTAGTAGTTAGGAAGCCGGGACGTGCAAGTAACATGACTGGTGTTCCGTCAGTAGAAATCCCTATAGCTCTGTCCCAGGACAAACCATTTTCAACCAAAAATTCATTAACGATAGAAAATATGGCAGATCCTTTTGATGTTGTTTCCAAGCTTTAGAAAACAAAAGTTCTTCCATCATTTTCTTCTCTTCCACAAATCAGCAGTATAGTATTAAGTGACAGTGTTGAGCTTTATCAGTAGAATCGTCACAGTACAAGGCAATACTGGTGATATTTCCAGTCTTTCACTAGCACCGGCCGGAGTGGCCGAGCGGTTCTAGGCGCTTCAGTCTGGAACCGCGCGACCGCTACGATCGCAGGTTCGAATCCTGCCTCGGGCATGGATGTGTGTGATGTCCTTAGGTTTAAGTAGTTCTAAGTTCTAGGAGACTGATGACCTCAGATGTTAAGTCCCATAGTACTCAGAGCATTTTTTCAACTAGCTGTACATTCAGATTCACGGCCATTTCTTCGATTCTACGCTGCACGATGTTCTCTGAAAGAAGTATTTTCTGTATTTTTCGTTGACTATCTTCTCCAAAAAGGAATTCCGGTGGATTTGAGAATGGAATGTTTGATCGACCACCAATAGTCCGAACTTTTTTTTTTTTTTTTTTTTTTGGTACTAAGAGAGAAACTTCATATGACGCTTCAATGATCTTCTCATTTTCCTGCTGAACGATTCCAGCAGAGTCCAGTTTCACGCGATTTAAAGAATTTCTTTTTCCAACTAAAAACTCTTTTGGTTTAATTTTCAAAGCAGGGCGAGCTGCTATTAGAAGACGTTCCAGATCCAAAGGCCGCAGTGAGTCGTTACTGAGGACATTATGATCCGTACTTAATATATTCTTTATCATACAATCTTCGTTTAGCAGACTTTTCACTCAACGTACAAAACCAGTAAAATTACTATTTGCATCTACAGTGCGAAACAAGCGTAATACAGTGTTAAAAATGGTAAGTCCCTACTGTAGACTGTATTGTGTCAGCAATAACTAGGTGATGCATGTAGTAAAGTTGATGTTGCCAACTCTACAAAAAAAAGCACTAGCTAACTGTAACAAGAATATAAAATTTTTGACTTCTCTCACTGCATGTTTATGTTTTCTTCTGAGCTGTCTGCTTCCCTCCCCCTAAAAAATTTCTCATCTCCCCTCCCCCCCCCCCCCCCCCCAGGGGAGGGAAGGGTGTGCACTACCCAACTTAGGAACCTCTGTTCTAGATGATGGGCGCCGAATTGCATTCGACGAGACATCTATTATTGGTCGAACTAATAGTTTGTGGGATAGCGTTATCAAAGAAACGATCGAGATAAAGATTTCTGACAACACCCTTAACAAAGACGGAGGTCCGCAGCTAAGCACGGCTAGCGACCCGCCGTCGGAAGGTTGAAACCTGGCCGACGGTCTTGCAACCAGGACATTCCATTGTAAGACGCTGATATTGGCACCATTGACGTCACAGGCGGAAGCGCGGGTATGTAAGGACGGCAGCAGCAGCCGAAAGACAGTCATCAGGTGACAGACTTCGTACTGATGATCGACCTCACGGAGCACGAGTGGTTGATGTTTTCTTGGAATCGGAAGGCGTGCTCGTTCTTCCGATTTCAGTCCCATAGAGCATGTCTGGGATGCGCTGGGGATACGGGTTGCGTCACGTCGACATCCACCAAACAGTCTCCAAGACTGCGAGCAGTTCCGCAGGACGAATGGGCGTCACTGGCTCCACATCACACCGATGACATTATTCACAGAATGCTCTGTCGTCGTGAGGCTTCTATTGCTGCAACATCCGATAGTGAGCCGGGATGCTTCTGCAAATCTGTTACGTTGGAAAAAACCGAAGAACATTTTCGTCTACTGTTCTGTATGTAACAGTTGTTTACGTTCTGTGTTCTTTACATTGTTTCTACTTTGCTATCACCTGTCTATACTGGCCGGCTTCGGTGGACGAGTGGTTATAGGCGCTTCAGTCCGGAACCGCGCGACCGCTACGTTCGCAGGTTCGAATCCTGCCTCCGGCATGGATGTATGTGATGGCCTCAACTTAGTTAGGTTTAAGTAGTTCTAAGTTCTAGGCGACTTATGACCTCAGATGTTAAGTCCCATAGCGCTCAGAGCCATTTGAACCATTTTGTCTATACCGTTTTGTTTCAAAATAAACGCAACCTTACAAAAAATTCTGTTTGTTACTTTAATTTTGGTAAGCAGCGTAATACTCCACCGCGACCTATAACCACAAACAAAGGAATTAGACAAGAGAGGAGCATTTCAACCGCACTTTTTAACGTTTATTTAGGTGATGCAGTCCGGAAATGGAACAGGGTTTTTAAACGGCAAATTTCAGCTTGAATTGCCTTTTTATGCAGATGAGACCATATCGATAACGGAGAAAGAAGATGACCGACAAATGTGAATACATTTATTAGATAAGATTTGGGAAGAGTACCATTTGACGATATCAGAAAAGAAGACAAAAGCAGTGGTTTTTAAAGGAAAACTCTCTGTACAGAAAAACTGTGATTAATAACAGAATAGCCCGCATCTCGCGGTTGTGCGGTAGCGTTCTCGCTTCCCAGGTCCGGGTACCCGGGTTCGATTCCCGGCGGGGTCAGGGATTTTCTCTGCCTCGTGATGGCTGGGTGTTGTGTGATGTCCTTAGGTTAGTTAGGTTTAAGTAGTTCTAAGTTCTAGGGGACTGATGACCATAGATGTTAAGTCCCATAGTGCTCAGAGCCATTTAATAACAGAATAATAGAAAAGGCCAAAGGTTTTAATTATTTACGTTGCGATGTCACATAGGAGTATGACGACGACACAGAAAAGAAATCAGCAAAGTTTGGCAGTACATCTGGAACAACAAACCTATGTCTAAAACACAAAACTAGAAAAAGTAACAAGAGTGCTATTTTGCCATAGAATAGCAGTTCCAACTATTACAGAAATGAATCAAGCGTTATAAATAAATGCCGAAAAAGTCGCACACAGACAACAGAGATGAGAGTTCTAGGGGCAGTAAAGGGATACACAAGAGCCAACCGACAGATTTTGGAATTCGAAAATTAGGGAATAACCGAGAATTTTTAATGTCCTCAATAAATTGTAAGAAAATAGTGACAAGTAGAATGAACGTCTCGAAAGAATGATTGGAGAAAGGTTAAGATTAAGATTTGAATAATGAAACACTGCACCAGCTACGAATTTTATCACGCTTAGCACTACGCTTTCGAGAATTTGTTCTCTCAAGTGCATAAGTATTCTGTGTGACGTTTGCATGTGTTTTTCATCCTCTCCTGCACTGTACTGGTCTTTAGGAGGTTTTACGGTACTGCGCCTCCTCCGTCACGCAGAATACCACACACACACACACACACACACACACACACACACACACACACAAAACATCACTCACACTGCTGATTTTTTAAATCAGAATACGTTGCAGTACATTATAACCTCAAAAAGACGACTAAAGTGAAAAGAAGGCAGAAAAACACGCATGCAAACGTGACACAAATTATTTTAATTATTTGCACTTAGCAATGAGAATAAATAATCTAAATGCGTCGTGACAGACAAAAAATATAACTGGAGCAGTGTTTCATTATTTAAATCACGACGAGGTAGCTCCAGTCTTTCCAAAATATCGATTATGATGAATGAAATTAAGCAAGAGAATTTAAGGCACCTGGGAGTAGTAGTCAAAGAAGGTCGAGGAAGCGATGGGTGCCATAACAAACAAAACAAAAAGAGGCCTAATGACTGAAGTGAAGATGATGATAAGAATGAAAGTTACATTGCAGCGTCTTGTCGTTCGAGAACGAACTCTGATAACCATTCTGACATTCAGCTGTAATGATTCAATGTACCAATGTAAATCGGATCGGCCATACGGGGCTTTGAACCCCGCTCCTTTCTAATACGAACCCACTGTCTTCTTCGACCAGTGAACCAGCTGACGATAGAGGCCGACTACTGTTAATGTCAGTGGAGACGGAGAGCAGCAGTTGAGAAAACATTTGCTTTTGCAATCACTCTGATATCATCACTTTTCTTTCTGGCCATCAGCCAATGCCTCCTCAGCTCTTTGTTGCAGATAACTGCTTTCTCAGAGATCTGTTTACAAACAAGTGGCGTGTGTGCCGAAACGTGATACGCCTCCTCCCCACCTCTTTCCTCCCCCCCCCCCCTTCCCGCCGGCCGGTGTGGCCGAGTGGTTCTAGGCGCTTCAGTCTGGAACCGCGTGACCGCTCCTGTCGCAGGTTCGAATCCCGTCTCGCGCATGGATGTGTGTGATGTCCTTAGGTTAGTTAGGTTTAAGTAGTTCTAAGTTCTAGCGGACTGACGACCACAGGTGTTAAGTCCCATAGTGCTCAGAGCCATTTGAACCATTTTTGAACCTCTCTTCCCCAACATTAGTGACGGCAGCTCTATTGCCAGGCATGTAAGGCGAAAACGTTGAGATTGATGTTGGGAACTTCATTCTGTAACGCCAAACTAATGCGGCAGGTCATCCACAGGGTATATTTCATTCACAGATTCTGCGGAGCGACTGCATTTTATGCGAAGGCTATGCAGCGGTTGTTGTTTGACTGAAGATATGGAACATTTGCTGCACATGTGGGTTGTGTACGACCAGACAGAGGTACACTACAGGCCATTAAAATTGCTACACCACGAAGATGACGTGCTACAGACGCGAAATTTAACCGACAGGAAGAAGAAGCTTGATATGCAAATGATTAGCTTTTCAGAACATTCACCCAAGGTTGGCGCCGGTGGCCACACCTACAACGTGCTGACATGAGAAAGAAAAAAATGATTCAAATGGCTCTGAGCACTATGGGACTTAACATCTGAGGTCATCAGTCCCCTAGAACTTAGAACTACTTAAACCTAACTAACCTAAGGACAACACACACATCCATGCCCGAGGCAGGATTCAAACCTGCGGTCGCGCGGTGCCAGACTGAAGCGCCTAGAACCGCTCGGCCACATCGGCCGCCGACTTGAGGAAAGTTTCCAACTGATTTCTCTTACACAAACAGCAGTAGACCGGCGTTGCCTGGTGAAACGTTGTTGTGATGCCTCGCGTAACGAGGAGAAATGCGTACCATCACGTATCCGACTTTGATAAAGGTCGGATTGTAGCCAATCGCGATTGCGGTTTATCGTATCGCGACATTGCTGCTCGCGTTGGTCGAAATCCAAAGACTGTTAGCAGAATATGGAATCGGTGGGTTCATGAGGGTAATACGGAACGCCGTGCTGGATCCCAACGGCCTCGTATCACTAGCAGTCGAGATGACAGGCCTCTTATCCGCATGGCTGTAACGGATCGTGCAGCCACGTCTCGATCCATGAGCCAACAGCTGGGGACGTTTGCAAGACAACAACCATCTGCACGAACAGTTCGACGACGTTTGCAGCAGCATGGACTATCAGCTCGGAGACCATGGCTGCGGTTACCCTTGACGCTGCATCACAGACAGGAGCGCCTGCGATGGTGTACAGTACTCAGCGACGAACCTGGGTGCACGAATGGCAAAACGTCATTTTTTCGGATGAATCCATGTTCTGTTTGCAGCATCATGATGGTTGCATCGGTGTTTGGCGACATCGCGGTGAACGCACATTGGAAGCGTGTATTCGCCATCGCCATACTGGCGTGATGGCACGGGGTGCCATTGGTTACACGTCTCCGTCACGTCTTGTTCGCATTGACGGCACACGCCATCCAAGCTCAAATGTGTTACGACCCGTGGTTCTACCCTTCATTCGATCCCTGCGAAACCCTACATTTCAGCAGAATAATGCACGACCGCATGTTGCAGGTCCTGTACGGGCCTTTCTGGATACAGAAAATGTTCGACTGCTGCCCTGGCCAGCACATTCTCCAGACCTCTCGCCAATTTAGAACGTCTGGGCAATGGTGGCCGAGCAACTGGCTCGTCACAATACGCCAGTCACTACTCTTGATGAACTGTGATATCGTGTTGAAACTGCACGGGCAGCTGTACCTGTACACGCCATCCAAGCTCTGTTTGCCTCAATGCTCAGGCGTATCAAGGCCGTTATTACGGCCAGAGGTGGTTGTTCTGGGTACTGATTTCTCAGGATGTATGCACCCAAATTGCGTGAAAATGTAATCACATTTCAGTTCTACTATAATATATTTGTCCAATGAATACCCGTTTATCATCTGCATTTCTTCTTGGAGTAGCAATTTTAATGGCCAGTCGTGTATTTATTAATCCTGGTGGAATGGAAACGATTGCCGTATGTAACATTCGGACAACGATTCCCGTTTTGAATGCGCGAAATGTGACAGCAACAAAGATTCACCGTCAAATCTGTGAAGACTGCAGGGCGAGAAGATGAGTGATCCGTGGTCAGCAGTTGGGGATGAATGCTCAGATCTAGATATGGTATGTTCACGTCGAGCGGCGAAATATGTAACTGTCTAAAGACACTGGGGAATTTATGGAAGGGTCAATGGGCGTATCACTCTTGCGTGAATCGTTGGACACTGTGGATAGGGAATAAGAATACGCCGCAAATCATATGACAGAGTATTTGCATCGACGAAACGAGTACACCGCCATGTCTCACTACACCATCAGAAGTGAGAAGCATCCTCAAAAATTTTAACAATCGCGAGGCACTAGACCCTGACGATATTTCAAGCACCTGAAGAACTTCCAAAGGAACCCACTGGTACTACTAACTCGCATTTACAATGCACGTTTCTTAACTTAGTGCTTCCCAGACAAATGAAAAGAAACCACAGTAATTCCCATACTACAGAGAGCCAGAGCCTATGATATAAGGTTTGGAAGGGGAATCTACCCAAGAAAATTCGGGAGATCAGGGGTAACTTGCATGGAACTGTTCCACTCGGCTAACTACCTGATTCTTCCACTGTAGATGTTTTCGATGCACGTTGAAGGGCAACGTTCAGGAGACAAAACTGCAAATTCCGGCCGACTCCAAAAGTCAGTACTGTATATCAACGACATCCTAAGAGTTCTACGTGGTCAAACTGCCCAGTTCGCGGATGACACGGAATAGTCCACCGCCAGATGGAGACAAGAGACAGACATTCGTCGATTTTAAGGTCAATTACATCTTACTAGCGAATGGTGCCGAAAGAACAAAGTGAAAGTGAACGCACAGGAGATAACTGCTGTCTACTTCAGCTACAAAACGGCACTGTTACGAGACACGCTACGAACACAAAACAGGAACGTCTCGTGAAGCCCTTCTGTCCTGTACCTTGAGAGGAAAGCTAAACAAACCTTTGTTCTTCCACAAATACCTACAGACCCTATGAACAAAAACGCTAGTGATGGCAAAGAGAGTCATCCCTCTTCTCTTGAGTAAAGAGCTAAAAGTCTCTCCTGAACCTACATTATACAAGAGTATGGTACTATCAAAGACACTGCATGGAAGTACTGTCTGGATATTAACGAATAAAATCCGTCTCAACGAAATGAAAACAGCCCAAAAAATGCTATAGAAGGGTTTTGAGAGGGAACAGCTACTCGAGAATCACAGATCTCTACCACGACTTCGACAGGGATATATATATATATATATATATATATATATATATATATATATTCAGAAGTGACCAAAAAATCTACATAGTACTGTCGACCACGATTGCAGGGCTGTCCGACAACTGGAACATCAAGACACAAGAGTCAGCGTCCCTAATACCTATTTCCAGTTCCTAAGATGTTAGCCTACATGGCATAAAATAATTTTAGAACAAAACTGACAGTTTTTGGCTTACAGACGCCTGTGCTCTTAAAACCTCAAAGTGAAGTGAAGTAAAACAACCGTAGCTCTCAGCTCTTACACGCTATGATGAAGTGAAGGTCACCTGGAGGCGATTGGACATCAAACACACTTGGGATTTTTAAAAGACTGGGGGTCATTCTAGCGACGATAGAGGTTGCAAATCTACTGAAATCTACTGACCTGATCGACTCTTACACAGAGCAGATAACTCCTGCTTAGTGTCTTGGAACGAACAACTCAGAAAAGACGAAGCTGGACGAATGTCCGCATGCTGCTATAGTGAGCGTCTGTCGGAAGTGGTCAAAGGACAGAGAAACCACGAGTAGGAGACAATGAGGTGTTTGGACGTTCACGCCTCATCACAGAACTTGGGGTTTGGAGGCTTGCCCCTCTGTAAAGCACGAGAGGTGGCGACTTGTGCAGGTATGATGGCAGAGTGCAATGTTGGTGCAGGTGTGTTTCGGAGTACACCGTTTCACCATACTCGTACATTGTTGAACGTGGGACTCTACAGCAGACGACCACTACGTGTAACTGTTGACTCAACAGCATCCTCGAGTACAATTGCACTGAGCACGGGATAATCGAGATGATTTACATTTCTTCTTACGCTAGTGAATGGACGAGTCCAGATACGTCGTCATCCAAGCGTACGGCTGCTTGAAACATGTACCACGCCTTGGAGACAGGCTGTTGGTGGCTACAAGGGCCGTTCGGCTGAGATTATCAGTGGTGGTAATCGAAGGCACGATAGCGGACAACCTGATCCCGTTCTGCACATAATCCCTGACAATGATGGCGTCTTCCAACAGGGTAACTGTCAATGTGATAAGGTCAGAAATGTGCTACAGTCGTTTGAAGAACGTGGTAATGGACTCTCACCAAATTCGCCTGAGTGGAACATGGCACCGTATATCTTTGACATTATTGAACACCAGCTCAGCATCCACAAACTTCCTGTCCGTAATATAAACGGACTGCGTGGCCTGCGCGTAGACTTCCGGGGCCACATACCAACAGAAACCCACCAAGAAATTGTCGAAGAAATGCCACCAGAATCACTGCTGTATTGCCTTGCAAAGTTGGACCAACACGCTACTAAACAGGTTGTCATAACACGAGGTGTGTGAGAAAAGTAATGAGACCGACAACAGTGCGAACGATCTGGTAACGCTGTGTTGTTCTACTTGCGAAGACCGGTGTGTTCATCCCTTCCAGATGCTCAGTCCGAGTTCCAGCTCCGTATAGCCATCACGTGATTTTTGAGAGTGCCGTCTGTGAAGTTATGTTTTTGTTGTGTGTTACCAAACGGGAGCAGTGGCATTTAGAGCAACATTATGCCATAAAAAATGGTTCAAATGGCTCTGAGCACTATGGGACTTAACGTCTGAGGTCATCAGTCCCCTAGAACTTAGAACTACTTAAACCTAAGAACATTACACACATCTAAGCCCGAGGCAGGATTCGAACCTGCGGCCGTAGCGGTCGCCATTATGCCATAGAGTTTTGTGTTAGACTTGGGGAATCCGTGAGTGTGACCTTTAGAAAGTTGAAAAAGGCCTGTGGGGAATATTCCTTATCACGAGCACAAGTTTTTCGCTGGCATAAATCATTTTTGGAAGACCGAGAATACATTGAATATGAGCCCAGACGAAAGCGTCGAACGTGTGCGTGCTCTTGTAATATCAGACCAAAACTGGCCCTCCAGGACAAACTGTCAGCTAAGTGTTTTGCAAAGACGTTCTTCACAGGCTCAGTAAAAGGGTGAACCGAGTGAGACCATATATTGCAGACAAGAAGATGTTCCATCATGACAACGCCCCATGTACACGGTCACTTCCATGATGGTATTTATTACCTCAGAAGGCATTCCCGGTGCCGGCCGTGATGGCCGAGCGGTTCTAGGCGCTTCAGTCCGGAACTGCGGTACTGCAACGGTCGCAGGTTCGAATCCTGCCTCGGGCATAGATGTGTGTGAAGATGTCCTTAGGTTAGTAAGGTTTAAGTAGTTCTAAATCTAGGGGACTGATGACCTCAGATGTTAAGTCCCAAAGTGCTCAGAGCCATTTGAACCATTTCTGGCAATCCCGGTGTTCCATAGCCCCTCCCCCCTCCCTTCCCCTCTTCACCTGATCTCAGTGCTAGTGACCTTTTTCTTTTCCAGAAAGAGATAAATGCCTTAAAAGGATGTCACTTTGGTACTCTTGAGATCACGGAAAAGAATGTGACAGACATGTTGAGGGCCCTAACAGTTGAAGCCTTTTAGCGCTGCTACGAAGACTGGGTTCAACAACTCCGCCGGCGTGTAGCTGCCGAAGGGAATTACACTACTGGCCATTACAATTGGTACACCACTAAGATGACTTGCTACAGACGCGAAATTTAATCGACGGGAAGAATATGCTGCGATATGCAAATGATTAGCTTTTCAGAGCATTCACACAAGGTTGGCGTCGGTGGCGCCACCTACGACGTGCTGACATAAGGAAAGTTTCCAACCGATTTCTCATACACAAACAGCAGCTAACCGACGTTGCCTGGTGAAACGTTGTTGTGATGCCTCGTGTAAGGAGGAGAAATGCGTACCATCACGTTTCCGACTTTGATAAAGGTCGGATTGTAACCTATCACGATTGAGGTTTATCGTATCGCGACACTGCTGCTCGCGTTGGTCGAGATCCAATGACTGTTAGCAGAATATGGAATTGTTGGGTTCAGCAGGGTAATACGGAACGCCGTGCTGGATACCAAGAGCCTCGTATCACTAGCAGTCGAGATGACAGGCATCTTATCCGCATGGCTGTAACGGATCGTGCAGCCACGTCTCGATCCCTGAGTCAACAGGGCGTTTGCAAGACAACAACCATCTGCACGAACAGTTCGACGACGTTTGCAGCAGCATGGACTGTCAGCTCGGAGACCATGGCTGCGGTTACCCTTGACGCTGCATCACAGACAGAAGCGCCAGCGAGGGTGTACTCAACGACGAACCTGGGTGCACGAATGGCAAAACGTCATTTTTTCGGATGAATCCAGGTTCTGTTTACAGCATCATGATGGTCGCATCCGTGTTTGGCGACATCGTGGTGATCGGACATTGGAAGCGTGTATTCGTCATCGCCTTACTGGCCTATCACCCGGCGTGATGGTATGGGGTGCCATTGGTTACACGTCTCGGTCACCTCTTGGTCGCATGGACGGGACTTTGAACGGTGGACGTTACATTTCACATGTGTTACGAGCCGTGGCTCTACCCTTCATTCGATCCCTGTGAAAACCTACATTTCAGCAGGATAATGCACGTCCGCATGTTGCATGTCCTGTGCGGGCCTTTCCGTATACAGAAAATGTTCGACTGCTGCCCTGGCCAGCACATTCTCCAATTGAAACGTCTGGTCAATGGTGGCCGAGCAACTGTCTCGTCACAATACGCCAGTCACTACTCTTGATGAACTGTGGTATCGTGTTGAAGCTGCATGGGCAGCTGTACCTGTACACGTCATCCAAGCTCTGTTTGTTTGAATGCCTAGTCGTATCAAGGCCGTCATTACGGTCAGAGGTGGTTGTTCTGGGTACTGATTTTTCAGGATCTATGCACCCAAATTGCGTAAAAATGTAATCACATTTCAGTTCTAGTATAATATATTTGTCCAATGAATACCCGTTCATCATATGCATTTCTTCTTGGTGTAGCAATTTTAATGGCCAGTAGTGTACTTCAAAAGGGACAATATTGTTGTTTGAAAAAAGTAATAACTTAAGTACACAAATAACCAATCTCATTACTTTTCTCAGACAAGTCGTACTTCGGTCCAGAGATACCACCATTACAGTTTGTTAGGGTTCCTTTTAGTGGCGAGGTGCCTCACGCACAAGCCTTTGTTGTCGTACTGCTGGGTTCTGGACGCCGCAGCAGTCGGAGCCAGGGGGGCAGGGCTGGGCGTGGCGGGGCGGAGCCCTTGTTCCGGGCGGCGCTATTTCCGTGTGTTTGCTTCCCGTCCCGCAGCTACCCACATCGGGGCCAGAGCTGTTTGCTGCTCTGTTTCGGATCCGATTTAGGGGCTCTGGTTGTTATCCCTGTCAGCCTCCGCGGTCGAGCCAATTTATCCCAAGTGGCCTTTAATTCATCTGGCGGCCTAGCCGGCCCACACTACAGGGGCCTCCTGCTACTGGCAGTTACCAGCACTCGTGCCGGGAAGCCAAAGCAGCTCGCGGCACCAATCGAGGCTGCACGCCAGCGCGATAGGCAGTCAGAGGAGGCACCGGGGGTTACCTCAGTCCCAAAGGAGAGGAAATACAATCTTACCAACAGCACTCTCCACTGCTTCAGTCACGTTCTAACAACAGCGTTTTGTTTAATGCCACGAGTTTCAGTAGCACGGTTCCACTACCACGTGCCCATCTAGTAACTATACTTTATTTCAAATGGCTCTATGGCTCTAAGCACTATGGGACTTAACTTCTGAGGTCATCAGTCCCCTGGAAATTAGGACTACTTAAACCTAACCAACCTAAGGACATCACACACATCCATGCCCGAGGCAGGATTCGAACCTGCGACCGTAGTGGTCGCGCGGTTCCAGACTGTAGCGCCTAGAACCTATCGGCCACTCTGGTCGGCTGTACTTTATTTGACTGACTACCTTTTCAGTAAGTAGTTTTCTGTTTTGATGATTTTGTGTGGGAGATTGAAACTATGTGGCGAAGTTTCGTTGGTACCGCCGTGAAATATTCTCTGATTGACAGTCCAAGCCGGCCGTAGTAGCCGAGCGGTTCTAGGCGCTACAGTCTGGATCCGCACGATCGCTACGGTCGCAGGTTCGAATCATGCCTCGGGCATGGATGTGTGTGATGTCCTTAGGTTAGTTAGGTTTAAGTAGTTCTAAGTTCTAGGGGACTGATGACCTTAGAAGTTAAGTCCCATAGTGCTCAGAGCCATTTGAACCATTTTATTGACACTCCAACACTACGTACTTTTAAGTTGGATATATTCTTTGATATAACCTACGACTGTCTCCTGATAAGTTGTAGGTTAACTCATTGGGTGCATGCCATTTAAAAGTACGCTATGATTATTTAGCAACCTTAGCAAAAGACCTACAAGACGCGAAGAAACAGATTAACATATTCCAAGAGGTAGCAGAAAAAACTAAATTACAAATTTCGTTTGGAAAAAAAATGTATACATGACCAAAGTTAAAGGTGCACCCCCCCCTCCCCCCCCAAATGGCTCTGAGCACTATCGGACTTAACAGCTGAGGTCATCAGTCCCCCAGAACTTAGAACTACTTAAACCTAACTAACTTAAGGACATCACACACATCCATGCCCGAGGCAGGATTCGTAGCGATCGCGCGGTTCCACACTGCAGCGCCTGGAACCGCTCGGCCACTGCGGCCGCCCCCCTCCTCCCCCCCCCCCCCCTCCTTACCACTGTTCCACTCGCGGATCGCGCGAGGGAGAAACGACTGCCTGAACGCCTCAGTACGAGCTCTGATTTCCCTTACCTTTGAATGGTGATCATTGCGCGATTTGAAAGTTGGTGGTAATAATATATGCTCTTCATCCTCGGCAAAGATCTGATTTCGGAACTGAGTGAGCAGCTCCTTCCGCTTAGCGCGCCTCCTATCTGCAAGTGTGCCCCACTTCAAACTTTCTATGAGATTTGTAACATGCTCGCGATGTCTAAATGTACCAGTCACGAATCTTGCCGCTCTTCTTTGGACCTTCTCAATCTCTTGAATCAGACCCAACTGGTAAGGGTCCCGTACAGACGAACAGTAATCTAATACTGGACGAACTGACGTATTGTAAGCTATTTCCTTTGTTGAAGGACTGCATCGCTTCAGGATTCTACCAGTAAAACGCAATCTAGAGTTCTCGTTACTCGTGTAATCTGATAATTCCATTTGAGATCATTTCGAATAATCACACCCAGAATATATTCACTGAAAAAAGTGGAAAATCGAAGAAAGTTTCAGAATTTAAATACTTGGGAGGTTACTGAGCCAAACGCTCTGGACAAAGCACCTAACATAAAAATGGAAATGGCATTCCACACAACAAAGGACACGTACAATAAGAGCTCTTTGTCAATTAATATAAAACTGAAGCCTTACAGTGTGGTGGTTGAGTCTGGGTGTCGTTAAGCTTCACAATGCCTCGCTACAAACATAGCAAAAAGTTAAATAATTTGGCGATGAAATAAAGAAGAATGATTCGAAAAATTTCGGGTCCATATATGAAAATGGGATTCGGATATTGAGAAGCGCCGCATGAAAAAACTGAGAATATAATAGAGGTAGTCAGAAAGCCAAGGATTACATTTTATGGCCACTTAGAAAGAATGGATAACAAGAGGCTGCAAAAAATAAATATTCGACTTCTTTGACAGAAACCGAAAAACCCACGTTTCATGGTTTACAGAAGTTAAGAAAGCTCGACAGGATTTGAGAATTACAGAGAAGTACATAGAAAAAGAGACATAATTCAGGAAGAAGGTATAAAAATTGCTGGGTTTCTAGAAGTAAATATAAAAGAAGATATTAGGGACATGGTCAGAAGAAAGAAGACAACAGATAAAATGAACATTTATTGCGAATAAATGAAGGAAAAGAATATGATGCCATAATCAGCTGTTACACATGGTCCTAAGTTGGTCAAATCCGAACAATAATTATAACAATATAATAATAATAAAAATACATAATCTTGGACTATAACTCATAGTAAATCTCTTCGCAGAGCAAACGAAACTTTACCATGTAACCTCCCTGGCACAAGTAACAACAACAACAACAACAACAACAACAACAAAAACAAAAACAATAACAACAATATCGTGTCTGGTACAAGTAGTCATACAAAGATAAGTGCAATTGCTAACTGAGCACTTGATGACAGTATAATGCTGCCGAAACATGTCGCACCACGCTACCCGTTGTTATTCAAACGTGACTAGAGCAGAAAAATTCATCAATTTCTTCATTCACACATCGTGCTGTCTAACTCACACCATGAAAGGGAGCCTTCAGGCAGGTGGAAGGAGTGAAACGGAACCTATACTTTAACAGGTAGAAACAGCTGCTGCAGGCGACTTCCGTAACGTACAGACGAATAATAACGAAATTAAGACTAGACATAATGATCTCCTGCCGAAACACATGGGAATTATTTCTAAATGACTTCATTTATTGTTATGTATATTGTTATGTATATTCATCTGTCTACACACTGGTAAAGCCAAGAACTGTTTAATACAAACATTACAGTTATGTGGAATTTACTTCCCTGTGTCCAAATTTTCTGATAAATTGTTGAATGAATCGGTAAAGAGGTGTGCTTTTGGGCTGTTTTTGAGTGTCTATGGTATTTCAGTTTCCTCCCTGATGCCTGCCGGTACCTCTTCCACATTTTTGTACCAGAATATAAAACTCCATTCTGGACACTAGATGGGGTTGTACATAGGTCGCGATATCGAATCCGAGCCAGACCACAGAAGTTTTCAGTCTGCCTTTAGTCTAACCTTCACTCGTCACCAATGTACGGATTCGCCAGAAACGTCACTTGGTTAAAATTCCATGTTAAACTGTAGACTGACTTCCCCAATTGGGTAACTGGAGTATATTAGGGACACACAAGTCGCCGAAGTGGCGTCCAGCTGAAAGACGTGGACTCGGCAATTCAGCCAAAAAAATGGTTCAAATGGCTCTGAGCAATATGGGACTTAACTTCTAAGGTCATCAGTCCTCTAGAACTTAGAACTACTTAAACCTAACTAACCTAAGGACAGCACACACATCCATATCCGAGGCAGGATTCGAACCTGCGACCGTAGCGGTCACTCGGTTCCAGACTGTAGTGCCGAGAACCGCTCGGCCACCCCGTCCCGCTCCCATTTAGCCACAGAAAATTATTATTAGTAACCTGGTTAAGAAATAAAATCTGCTCTTGTGTTACAATGGAAACGAAGAAACCTTTTGCCGTGGAATTTTAATGGCGTCAATGTCTGTACAACGATTTACGCGTTACGTTGATACCTGTAATGCAGTAACGAAAGTCAGGTGACAACTTCATCTGTGGAATAGTTTGTTTTACGAGGGCTTTTTTTTTCGACCTCCGATCAACGGCAAAATATTAATAACAGTGATAATCGAAAGTGTTTCATTTGCAACGTTTAGCAACACCTTGCAGCTGTCTCTACATACTCGCCGCTCCGACTTCGGCATTTGTCGTGGCGTGGTACCAACTTTCCAGTATCCTCATCATAGACGACAAACGCCTGTCATTTTCTCCAGCTCCCTAGGCTGATCTCCAAATCGTTGATTGTGTCAAAATGCTGTCCCTTGGCAGCGGTTGATGTGAGCGAAGAGATGAAAATCTCCGGGCTGTATGCTGGGAGATCAAACACTTTCCACCGAAAACGCTGCAGGAGCGCCGTCGTTCCAACAGCAGTGTGTGGCCGCCAATTAGCATAAAGAGGGAAACGTGGCCTGCGTGAAATCAGGCGTAACACCGCACCAGGAGGCACTGTTTCCTAGGCGTCTTTCCGTGTTCAGTGTGCTCTGAGATCTGAAAAGTGCGAAGTGACGCGATAGACAGAAACACTACTGGCCATTAAAATTGCTAAACCAAGATGAAGTGCAGATGATAAAAGGGTATTCATTGGACGAATATATTATACTAGAACTGACATGTGATTACATTTTCACGCAATTTGGCTGCATAGATCCCGAGAAATCAGTACCCAGAACAACCACCTCTGGCCGTAATAACGGCCTTGATACTTCTGGGCATTGAGTCAAACAGAGCTTCGAAGGCGTGTACAGGTACAGCTGCCCATGCAGCTTCAACACGATACCACAGTTCATCAAGAGTAGTGACTGGCGTATTGTGACGAGCCACTTGCTTGGCCACCATTGACCAGACGTTTCCAATTGGTGAGAGATCTGGAGAATGTGCTGGCCAGGGCAGCAGTCGAACATTTTCTGTATACGGAAAGGCCCGTACAGGACCTGCAACATGCGGTCGTGCATTATCCTGCTGAAATGTAGGGTTTCACAGGGATCGAATGAAGGGTAGAGCCACGGGTCGTAACACATCTGAAATGTAAGGTCCACTGTTCAAAGTGCCGTCAATGCGAACAAGAGGTGACCGAGACGAGTAACCAATGGCACCCCATACCATCACGCCGGGTGATTCGGCAGTATGGCAATGACGAATACATGCTTCAAATGTGCGTTCACCGCGATGTCGCCAAACACGGATGCGACCATCACGGCGCTGTAATCAGAACCTGGATGACGTTTTGCCATTCGTGCACCCAGGTTTGTCGTTGAGTACATCGTCGCAGGCGCTCCTGTCTGTGATGCAGCGCCAAGGGTAACCGCAGCCATGGTTTCCGAGCTGATAGTCCATGCTGCTGCAAACGTCTTCGAACTGTTCTTCGTGCAGATGGTTGTTGTCTTGCAAACGTCCCCATCTGTTGACTCAGGGATCGAGACGTGGCTGCACGATCCGTTACAGCCATGCGGATAAGATGCCTCTCATCTCGACTGCTACTGATAGGAGGCCGTTGGGATCCAGCACGGCGTTCCGTATTACCCTCATGAACCCACCGATTCCATATTCTGCTTACAGTCATTGGATCTCGACCAACGCGTGCAGCACTGTCGCGATACGATAAACCTCAATCGCGATAGGTTACAATCCGACCTTTATCAAAGTCGGAAACGTGATGGTACGCATTTCTCCTCCTTACACGAGGCATCACAACAACGTTTCACCAGGCAACGCCGGTCAACTGTTGTTTGTGTATGAGAAATCGGTTGGAAACTTTCCTCATGTCAGCACATTGTAGGTCTCGCCACCGGCGCCAACGTTGTGTGAATGCTCTGAAAAGTTAATAATTTGTATATCACAGCACATTCTTCCTGTCCGTTAAATTTCGCGTCTGTGTCAAGTCATCTTCGTGGTGCAGCAATTTTAATGGTCAGTAGTGTAGATACATTTCACAACACATCCGGCCAAAGTATCACCGGATTTTCGTAGTTTTTTTAAATTTCGCAATCGATTGAAGGTTAAAGAAAAAAATTGCTCTCATACACTGATTTTGAAAGTAGACATACGGTGCATGCTTCATTTATATGATGAAGGGGTGGTATTTTACAGAGCGTTTGCTACTTCATTCTTTTTTTTAGGCATATTCCAGGGAGTTACCTCTGATGAAAGGGAATAATATGGAAGGGTATTCTAGTTTCAAAATTTCGTGTGTAACAGATTTTGGTTATGCATTTTATGTAATGTATCTAGTTCTTGCTACTACACAAACGCAGAATATGAAAAGGATTTGTGGCTTACCGTCTCATTCATAACAATGCCATCACACAGAGCACAGACTGAACTGGGGAACGGCAAGGAAGGAAGTCGGCCGTATTCATAGGGCAGGAAATATCTCGAGTTTTGCCTCAAATAATTTAGGGAAAGCACGAGTTACTGAATAAGGATGGCGGAATAAGGATTTGCGCCAGTTGACAAACACTACAGCAATGTTTTAAACACTACGTCATCTTCGTATGTACACAGGGACAAGATGAAAACGTTCGTGATATGAAATAAGCACTACGATAAACCTGAAACATGTCCTCCACAAGAAATACTGTAACTCGCACTATTACAGCTGTTAGCATGTGCAATACTGTCGAACGTCGGTTCTCAGAAACGGTCTCCAACCTATAAATTCGCGGCTATCAACAGGGAGACACTTACGAAAGGGTCGTCGGTAGCCAAGGGATCCAGACCTTACGGTGAAGCGCATTACGAAGTGAAGGTCTCTCAGTAGTTGTCAGCAGATCAAAGTCCAGCAGAGCTGCTTCATTAGTCGCACATCATATGTGCAGCTTAATTGCAACGAAGGTTGGTGGTGCAGCAGATTTCCGCATGCCAGTTACAAAAAAGTTGCGAGTTAATTTAGTTTAACTTTTCCTTCCCTAACTTCATTTTAACTATAGGGCTCAAGGACTTCAATTAACTTGAGAATCGATTGGTAACAGAAGACTGATACAGCATTATGATGGGCACTTGTAACACAGACACTCAGTCGTTCTAAAGAAAGCAACTGCATTACCGGATTGGTAACCATGCCCAGCCCTCTTTGTCTTACTATTCGAAATGCAATATGTTTCGTAATAAACTTATGTAAATCCTTGAAAGTAGTTCCACTAATATATTGTCCAGAACACCCATTAGAAATCAAGTCAACCATAGATAACAAATGGGATTGAAATCAATGTATACATTATAAAAATTAGTATACAATGTGTGTGCCGCTAAAACTCAGAAATGAGTGTCGGTACGATCAAGGGAGTTATTTGGTGTGGTAGCGCTCTATCCCCCATCCATGAAGACGGTTCCCGTTTTAACCGGAAGGACGTGCTTTTGAACATACAAGGGCTGGAAAGTTTCGCGCTCTAGAAAATTATACAATATTCCAGAAGATTCGACAGTAGTCAAGAAAATTCCAGAACTTTCGAGAGTATTCGAGAGCATTCACAACATTTCGGAATGTTCCACAATGATCCGGGATGTTCTAGAAAGTTCGGGAATAGTCTAGAACATTCGGAAAGATTCCAGAATGTTCGGGAACATCCCAGATCATTGTGGAACATTCCAGAACACACTCGAATGATGTGTAATGTTCTGGAACGCTGTGGACCATTCGAAGCATTTTTGGTATGCTCTGGAATTCGCCACTGGTAAGGCCACCTATTGGTCGGGGTATATAAACCAGGACCTGTCGTGGGTCCGAACGTCAGTTTCTTATTAGTGAAGAAGGGAGGAACCGAAAAAGTAGTGCAGTGAGCGAATAAAAACAAACAATGAAGTGTGAGTAGTTAAAGTGGTTCAGTGACTGAATATAAAAATGGAAAATAAAATTTGAAAAGTGTGTAAAGTGTACTTAGTGTATTTGTTAAAAAAAAGTTGATTTGGTTTATATTTTAGGCAATGCCCAAACATAAAATAGAGGAGGCGATCGTGCCAGTTCTGAAGCAAAATGGCGAAAATAAAAAGAACTGCAAAGAAACGAAACAGACAAAGAGCGCGGGTCACGTGTAAGTTACCAACGAAAGACAATGAGCAAGAACTCAAGAACAACCAAATTAACGGGTTGAAGAATCAAGAACTGCGACACAGACATATAATAAAAGACTGCGAACTCAAGTCAGTCATTAAAATATCATCCTACGAGAAGCGCGGACGAGGACAAGTAAACAGTACAACCTAACAAAAGAGGCATTCCACTACAACCAGACGAAAGAATATGACACACACACAGACACGTCGTATCGGAAAAATGGATAGCATCTGCCAATTTTGTAATGCAGAATATTCACTAAAGAAACACCTGGATTCTGTTGGATGAATGTAAAAATTCGAGTACCCCCACTGCAAGCACCTCCGCAGAAATGTTTACATTACATGACCGGAGAAACTCCAGAATCAGAACACCTTCTTCAAAATATAAAAGCATACAATGCCTGCTCCAAAACGACTTCTTTGGGTGTCACTTCGACCAACACTACCAGAGATGAAATCTATTATGTTTTTCCCATCCAAGGACAAGTGTATCACAACATTGGATCATTACTTCCACTACCCAACGAAGGCCATAAATTTCTCCTAGTATATTTCATCAGAAATGAAAAAACAGAAACTGATCAACGATGCACAGATGTCAGTGGATTGAGACAAGAAGTAGTCCACGATGTACAGAGGATCTTACACGAATGTCATCAACTGATTCACATGAATGTCATCAACTGATTGACATATTCAAAACAACCCTAGAACGAATGGTATCTGATGCCAAAGTTATAAATCGAGACGAGAAAAAGACTACTTGGAGAACACGAACAGCAACTCAATGCACATCAATAGACGAAGTCGCTATCGTAATTGTGGGCAATGAAAATACAAGCTGTGACATAACTGTGGCCGGCCGCTGTGGCCGTGCGGTTCTGGCGCTGCGGTCCGGAACCGCGGGACTGCTACGGTCGCAGGTTCGAATCCTGCCTCGGGCATGGGTGTGTGTGATGTCCTTAGGTTAGTTAGGTTTAAGTAGTTCTAAGTTATAGGGGACTTATGCCCTAAGATGTTGAGTCCCATAGTGCTCAGAGCCATTTGAACCATTTGAACATAACTGTGCAACGAATAAGAGATGAACTACAACGCATTGTAGAAACACACCGTTCATATGATGTCCTCCAACATCCATTAAAATTTCTGTACGGAGAGGACGGATATCATTTTAATGTGAAACAAATCCAATCTGAAATAGGCAGCAGAAACGAACGAATAGTTATGTTTTCAAAAATGGCTCTGAGCACTATGGGACTTAACATCTGAGGTCATCAGTCCCCTAGAACTAAGAACTACTTAAACCTAAGTAACCTAAGGACATCACGCACATCCATGCCCGAGGCAGGATTCGAACCTGCGACCGTAACGGTCGCGCGGTTCCAGACTGGAGCGCCTAGAACCGCTCGGCCACTCCGGCCGGCAGTTATGTTTTCAATCAAAGTTTTTTACCTCTGATACTTTAAAGTTTACCCTTTTACTCCAACTGCCACACAATCTCATATCAACTCCACGAGCGAAGCTGGGTACCCCAGTCAGTATCTTATAAAAGGTAAAAACGAAATTCACTTTATTTCCATAACAAGTGAATACCTTGTATTACTTGCATTGCTCAAAAATTGCTGCAGTATGTTAACAGAGTTTAATCTAGGAATACGCGCACATGACAGAAATTAATATTGCTGAAAGTAAAACAATGGCCGAGCGATTCTAGGCGCTTCAGTCCGGAACCGCGCTGCTGCTACGGTCGCAGGTTCGAATCCTGCCTCGGGCATGGATGTGTATGATATCCTTAGAATAGTTAGGTTTAAGTAGTTCTAAGTCTACGGGACTGATGACCTCAGATGTTAAGTCCCATAGTGCTAAGAGCCATTTGAACCATTCTGGTAGTAAAACAACTGTGAATCGATAGATAAGACTACCAGTCTGCACACAAAATAGTATTGCAACTAAACCAACTGGTTAAATTTTAGCAAACAGTTCACAGGTATTTGTTTCACATTTAAGAAGATAAACGAGTACGTGAAGAAGGAAGCCAGGAGCTTAAAAGCTGGATGAGTAGGAAATTGCCGTGCCATTTTCAAAGAAACCGTCGTGGCATTAGCCTAGACTTATTTTTAAAAAAATCACGGGAAACTATATCTGGAGGACGCGAACGTGGATTTTACATCCAAAATCATATAATCGACAGTTATGCCTCTGCCTTCTTAATTTCTGATGTAACCTCTTCAGACTTCTTTCCCTTTGAGGTATGGGGAACAGATTATAAACTGTCAGGCACAGCGATAGAGAACAGTGTACATAGTCTGTAGAGTGTGTCTGTGATGCCGTACCCTACATTTTTTTCCTAAGTGAATTTGCTACGTGGTATGCCTAACAGTAAGTAATAAGCGTGTTATTGACAGTTGAGCTGCGTCTGAGACATTAGTATTTAACTGTGTCTCGCACAACTTTTTATAGCGCTTGAATCTTTATCTACGCATTCTTATTACGTCTCTGAAAACTTTATCTAGTTTACACAAGAACCGAATGCTTCTCTGAGATCACTAATTACATAAGTTTAATTCTGCGGAGACATTTTGAAATAAGGATTCTGAGAGCTCCCCGCTTGCTATGTTTAGAAAGTATGATAAGCTTTCTAAAGGTTCGTTCGTCATGTGCGGTGGCCTTAGTTTTTGATTCTGTTTATCCTCGTGTTCTATCAGTTGCGTCACACAAACATAAGCGCAATGGAGGTCGCGACTTGATACGGTACCGCTGACGACGCGGAAGAGTCTCGAACTGTCGAAGTACATGGAATATCTCCAGGGACGCAGAGATCACAAACTGGTAATTCGCTTGCTCCTCCGTCAAGGCTGTACTAACTAGCTTCCGGGATATAATTTCAAAAGCTGAGCAAATATGTTCAAGGATCTGAACCCTCCGAACGAGAAGCAAAATGTTCAGATATGGAATTATTAACAAGGAACTACGTCTTCCAACGGCCAGCAAATAGAACTGAACAAGAAACTACCTCTTCCAGCGGCCAGCAAATACAATTGCAAGAAAAAATTTCTTCAAGGCAACTATTTGTTTGTTCATAGTATGAAGGCTTTCACGACCGGATGACATATATTCTGGTAAACCTTCCGGGATGTAAGGTCGTGGTCCATGAAACTCTTCAGCTCCTAACGTTTCGTCCAGAGCTGCGCTGGACATCTTCAGAGGGGTGTTTCTCCTCTGGTCGGCAAGACTCACCGGAGGAGAAACACCCCTCTGAAGATGTCCAGCGCAGCTCTGGACGAAACGTTAGGAGCTGAAGAGTTTCATGGACCACGACCTTACATCCCGGAAGGTTTACCAGAAGATATTTGTTTGTTATTCTGTCTTCGAGTCTGAGAGTGTCTTTAGACGGTCGCATACACTTTTCGTCGTCGTCGTCGTCGTTGTCGTTGCGGTGTTCAGTCCTAAGACTGGTTTGATGCAGGTCTCCATGCTACTCTATCCCGTGCAAGCCTCTTCATCTCCGAGAAACTACTGCACCTTACATCCCTTTGAATCAGCTTACTGTATTCATCTCTTGGTCTCCCTCTTCGGTTTTTACCGTCCACGCATCCCCCCAGCACTAAATTGTTGATCCCTTGATGTCTCTGAATGTGTCCCATCAAGGGATCGCTTCTTGTAGTCAGGTTGTGCCTTAAATTTCTTTTCTCCCCAGTTCTATTCAGTACCTCCTCATTAGTTACGTGATCTACCCATCTATATTCAGCATTATTCTGTAGCACCATATTTCAAAATCTTCTCTTCTTGTCTAAACTGTTTATCGTCCATGTTTCGGTTCCATACATGGCTACAATGCATACAAATAGTTTCAGAAAAGACTTCCTGACACTTAAATCTATACTCGGTCAACAAATTCCTCTTCTTCAGAAGCGCTCTTCTTGCCACTGCTATTCTACATTTTATATCCTCTCTATTTCGACGATCAGTAGTTATTTTGCTGCCTCATCTACTACTTTAAGTGTCTCACTACGTAATCTAATTCCCCCAACATCGCACTTTTCTTATAAATTAAATAATAAACAGTAGTTCTCCTGCTTTCTAGAAATAGAGGAAAAATTACCCATGTAGAGAAAACATGTTTTAGTTAACTGTCTGAATAGTCGACACAGACTGAACACTGTATGGTGCGGTTATTGTTGATATACGTTTAGGTTATTGTATTAAACAATATAGTTTTTATGTACTTTTTCTCTGTTTTTCCTTTTTGGCTGTTTCGGTTTCAACATCGACATCGCCTTCAGCCGTCCGCAAACTTTTTATAAGTAAAAAGAGCCGTATATCATCCCATTACTAACGTCGGACATAAACACATGAATTACGGATTCCCGCTTGGAGCGTTCCTCCAATTGCGGAAGACAAATAAGCCCATTCTCCAAAAAAAGATGATAATGGTACAGTGGAGCCATATAGATCGATATATCTTACCTAGCGAGATGGCTCAAAAAATGGTTCAAGTGGCTCTGAGCACTATGCGACTTAACTTCTGAGGTCATCAGTCGCCTGCAACTTAGAACTAATTAAACCTAACTAACATAAGGGCATCACACACATCCATGCCCGAGGCAGGATTCGAACCTGCGATCGTAACGGTCGCTCGGTTCCAGACTGTAGCGCCTAGAATCGCACGGCCACTCCGGCCGGCCGAGATGGCTCAGTGATTAACGCAATTGACTTTCACTCGGGGGGACAACGTTTCAAATTCACGTTCGCGTGATTTCTTTAAACTGGTCGAGGCTAAAGCCAGGATGTTCCTTTGAAAAGGGCATCCCTTCGTAATCACAGCTGGTGCTCCGACTCTAATGCCCTCGCTGTCGAAATTGTCCTTCCTTCGATGTATCTTACAAATTTGATGACTGAAGAAACGACCTGCTCGTAATTGTTTACAGGAACACAGAGCTCCACAGACATCGCTCGTGTCGATGTGGTAGACACACAGGAGGCCCTATTAACGAGTTAATTCAATTGGGAAACGCATTCGTCAAAATGAATCTCATCTTACACACCATAAGTAAAAAAAAAAAAAAAAAAAAATGACGCACCAGAAAGGAATTATCTGAATGGGAGGCAATCGGTTGATATGATGTACATGTACACACAAAGCATTTCAGCGAAGTTGGATGATTTATTCAGGACAAGAAGCTTCACAAACTGAGCAAGTTAATAACGCGATGGTCCACCTTTGGTGGGAACTTAAGGAGATGGTACCTGGATAAACTGAAAGAACCAGAGGTTGTACAGAGTTTCAGGGAGAGCATAAGGGAACAATTGACAGGAATGGGGGAAAGAAGTACAGTAGAAGAAGAATGGGTAGCTTTGAGGGATGAAGTAGTGAAGGCAGCAGAGGATCAAGTAGGTAAAAAGACGAGGGCTAGAAGAAATCCTTGGGTAACAGAAGAAATATTGAATTTAATTGATGAAAGGAGAAAATATAAAAATGCAGTAAAAAGGCAAAAAGGAATACAAACGTCTCAAAAATGAGATCGACAGGAAGTGTAAAATGACTAAGCAGGGATGACTAGAGGACAAATGTAAGGATGTAGAGGCTTTTCTCACTAGGGGTAAGATAGATACTGCCTACAGAAAAATTAAAGAGACCTTTGGAGATAAGAGAACCGCTTGTACGAACATCAAGAGCTCAGATGGAAACCCAGTTCTAAGCAAAGAAAGGAAAGCAGAAAGGTGGAAGGAGTATATAGAGGGTCTATACAAGGGCGATGTACTTGAGGACAATATTACGGAAATGGAAGAGGATGTAAATGAAGATGAAATGGGAGATACGATACTGCGTGAAGAGTTTGACAGAGCACTGAAAGACCTGAGTAGAAACAAGGCCCCCGGAGTAGACAACATTCCATTGGAACTACTGACGGCCTTGGGAGAGCCAGTCCTGACAAAACTCTACCATCTGGTGAGCAAGCTGTATGAAACAGGCGAAATACCCTCAGACTTCCAGAAGAATATAATAATTCCAATCCCAAAGAAAGCAGGTGCTGACAGATGTGAAAATTACCGAACAATCAGTTTAATAAGCCACAGCTGCAAAATACTAACACGAATTCTTTACAGACGAATGGAAAAACTAGTAGAAGCCGAACTCGGGGAAGATCAGTTTGGATTCCGTAGAAATACTGGAGCACGTGAGGCAATACTGACCTTGCGACTTATCTTAGAAGAAAGATTAAAGAAAGGCAAACCTACGTTTCTAGCATTTGTAGACTTAGAGAAAGCTATTGACAATGTTGACTGGAATACTCTCTTTCAAATTCTAAAGGTGGCAGGGGTAAAATACAGGGAGCGAAAGGCTATTTACAATTTGTACAGAAAGCATATGGCAGTTATAGGAGTAGAGGGGCATGAAAGGTAAGCAGTTGTTGGGAAGGGAGTAAGACAGGGTTGTAGCCTCTCCCCGATGTTATTCAATCTGTATATTGAGCAAGCAGTAAAGGAAACAAAAGAAAAATTCGGAGTAGGTATTAAAATCCATGGAGAAGAAATAAAAACTTTGAGGTTCGCCGATGACATTGTAATTCTGCCAGTGACAGCAAAGGATTTGGAAGAGCAGTTGAATGGAATGGATAGCGTCTTGAAAGGAGGAGATAAGATGAACATCAACAAAAGCAAAACGAGGATAATGGAATGTAGTCGAATTAAGCCTGGTGATGCTGAGGGAATTAGATTAGGAAATGAGACACTTAAAGTAGTAAAGGAGTTTTGCTATTTGGGAGCAAAATCACTGATGATGGTCGAAGTAGAGAGGATATAAAATGTAGACTGGCAATGGCAAGGTAAGCGTTTCTGAAGAAAAATTTGTTGACGTCGAGTATAGATTTAAGTGTCAGGAAGTCATTTCTGAAAGTATTTGTATGGAGGGTAGCCATGTATGGAAGTGAAACATGGACGATAAATAGTTTGGACAAGAAGAGAATAGAAGCTTTCGAAATGTGGTACTACAGAAGAATGCTGAAGATTAGATGGGTAGATCACATAAGTAATGAGGAAGTATTGAATAGGATTGGGAGAAAAGAAGTTTGTGGCACAACTTGACCAGAAGAAGGGATCGGTTGGTAGGACATGTTCTGAGGCATCAAGGGTTCACCGATTTTGTATTGGAGGGCAGCGTGGAGGGTAAAAATCGTAGAGGGAGACCAAGAGATGAATACACTAAGCAGATTCAGAAGGATGTAGGTTGCAGTAGGTACTGGGAGATGAAGAAGCTTGCACAGGATAGAGTAGCATGGAGAGCTGCATCAAACCAGTCTCAGGACTGAAGACCACAACAACAACAACAACAACAATCACCTCTGCAAGCGTCAGCCCCGATAGCTCAGTGGTCAGTGTGACGGATTGCCGTTCTACGGGTTCGGGTTCGATTCCCGGCTGGGTTGGGGATTTTCTCGGCTCAGGGACTGGGTGTTGTAATGTCTTCATCATCAATTCATCCCCATTCGGCGCGCAGGTCGCCCAATGTGGCGTCAAATGTAATAAGACCTGTACCAAGGCCGCTGGACCTGCCCCGTAAGGGGCCTCCCGGCCAATGACGGCAAACGCTCATTTCCATTTACCTCTGCAAGCAGTTAATCGGCTTGGCACTGATCGACTGAGTTGTTGTATGGCCTCCTCAGGGATATCGTGCCAAATTCTGTCCAACTGGCGCGTTAGATCGTCAGAATCTCGAGTTGATTGGAGGGCCCTATCAATAATGTTTGCGTCTGCTCTTCCTGTCATTCTCATTCGATTGTAAAAGTTTGTAAGTGTTGAAACGCTTTCGTCCTTTATTATCCTACAGGTGTCGAATGAAGTAAAAAATGTAAGCCATATGCCCTCTGTGCAGGTAACAAAGTTGAGAGCATTAACTATACAGAAAAATAGTCTTGACTTCGGCACTAATCAAGTGTCGCGAAGCCTGGTTCAATATTTCGAACCTATTCGTGAAACGCTGTGCGGCGGCGCGGTTCTTTCCGTCCCTTTACGACGGACCTGCACCTACCTGTGAACATTCTCGCAGCAGATCATCAGTCGGAAAACCGTACTTCGACGTGAACCAGGCTGCAATTTAAGTTACTAATCTCCGTTTCGGGAGAAAGTTTTCACACATATGAAAGATTGGAAATTTTGTCCTCAATTAATATATTCTGAAACTTAGGTGAACAAGTATCACTACCAAGCCCGTGCTAGTCTTTACACAGTCACTCATAATCCCTTTCACTCACGTTAGCAAGTTTATGGTGTTGCATTTCCCGAAAACGTAATAGCTACAAAAATATCGATTGATTTTGATTGATAATGCTCGCCAAATATTACGTCTGTCGATACCAAATGCAGTCACAGTTTTTAGCCACTGACCTGCTCAATACGCCACGCGGAAAATATGTCTTTTCTCGTCACAAAATTTACTTAAAAATTCCGGAATAATTATGCCGTCACTTTCCAACACTTTTGATGCATGAAACACTGCTAGATGCGGCAACTTATCGTTTCCATCAGAACGACAACCACACACGTCCGATCTGTTTCATGGCTAGGCTTCGACTCCTCTCTAGAATACTCTAAGTCTTCTCTATCAGCAGAGAAAGGCGCGCGAAGAATATTGCTCTACCATTGGTCAGTTTACTTAACAACCAATAGCACAACAACACTCTCCTGCGTCAATCCGCGCTTTTCATCCATAACCAATCGCAAAATAGTAAACCTAACGACTGCATTTTTTACCGACGCAATTATCTAATATGCTGAAGTTCTGCTTATGCATAAAGTTATTTACTATTGTTATTTATACCTGAATCAACTTTCCCTATACCGTAAACTTACTTTATAAATCTATTCTACAAAAATCCCCTTTGTCCACATCCATACTTCTTCGAAATGTTTCCTCACTAAATCCCACTTCATAATTCATTGAACAATTATCTTCATATTAACCTTAAATCACACTTGCGCCTCATTCATACCGCTAAAACACATTTATAACATTTTACATACACAAAAAGATATAATAACACTTTATGAAAATACTAGAACAGTTTACGAAAAACATTCTATTACTTTAGTGCACTCTAGTGGGCACAATCGAAACTAAAATCACAGTCCCCCTATCCAATATTGTCCTCTGTCTGCGGATATATAAAGTACATGCGCGTCCAGTCTCGCGTCACCATCTGTCACTATCCAGCTCTGAGACACATCTCCCACTTAAGCGCCTCCAATGCAGGATCGGTATATGGCGCTACGCCTCAGCTGGAGATGTCAACGTTACACAGGGCACCCGCAATTTTATAATAACATTGTCGGCTTGACTCTAGTCACTACCCTCATCAAACAGTTTCAACCATCAACACTGGTGGCGCCATTGTTTTGCACCCACTACGGTCAGACGACAACCTGAATATGCAGGCTGTACCACGAAATCTCCGTCAGTGCTGGGAGGAAATATGATGCTTTGTGCATCGCAAGGCAGTGGCATATTCTGAGCAGGGACTGGCGGAAGTTTGCTGCAGTGGCGGCGAGGAGGGCTCGGCGTCGGGCGGAAGCTGCAGTCCACGGCTCGGGGAGGGCGCAGGAACAAAGGCACGGGCTATTTATACGGCGCCGGGCCGGGCCGGGGGAGCAGATTATTTAGGAGGGCCGGCGAAGGCACAGCGCGCGGCGACGCCCGCTCCGCGGCTCTTTGTCGCTCCCGACTCCCAGATGGCGACCGCGACAGGACGCGTGGGTGCGGGGCGCAACAACGGCGCCGTAAACGTCTGCTGGCGCCCCGGCCGGCGGAACTGTAATTCGGCGAAACAATAATGGAGCGCAGCAAGTGAAACGAATGCATACGAGCTTCCGAATTGATTAATGTATTGTTAAGTTAACAATGAGGTAATCACACATGTGATAGACGCGTTTCCACCGCAAAATAAACAAAAAGAGAATAAAGGCAGTTGGTTGTTGTGGTCTTCAGTCCTGAGACTGGTTTGATGCAGCTCTCCATGCTACCCTATCCTGTGCAAGCGTCTTCATCTCCCAGTACTTAACTGCAACCTACATCCTTCTGAATCTGCTTAGTGTGTTCATCTCATGGTCTCCCTCTACGATTTTTGCCCTCCACGCTGCCCTCCAATGCTAAATTTGTGATCCCTTGATGCCTCAGAACATGTCCTACTAACCAATCCCTTCTTTTTGTCAAGTTGTCCCACAAACTCCTCTTCTCCCCAATTCTATTCAATACTTCATCATTAGTTATGTGATCTACCCATCTAATCTTCAGCATTCTTCTGTAGCACCACATTTCGAAAGCTTCAATTCTCTTTTTGTCCAAACTGTTTATCGTCCATGTTTCACTTCCGTACATGGCTACACTCCATACAAATACTTTCAGAAACGACCTCCTGGCACTTAAATCTGTACTCGATGTCAACAAATTTCTCTTCTTCAGAAACACTTTTCTTGCCATTGCCAGTCTACATTCTATATCCTCTCTACTTCGACCATCATGAATTATTTTGCTCCCCAAATAGCAAAACTCATTTACTACTTTAAGCGTCTCATTTCCTAATCTAATTCCCTCAGCATCACCCCACCTTAATTCGACTACATTCCATTATCCTCGTTTTGCTTTTGTTGATGTTCATCTTGTATCCTCCTTTCAAGACACTGTCCATTCCGTTCAACTGCTCTTCCAAGTCCTTTGCTGTCTCTGGCAGAATTTCCATGTCATCGGCGAACCTCAAAGTTTTTATTTCTTCTCCATGGATTTTAATACCTACTCCTAATTTTTCTTTTGTTTCCTTTACTGCTTGCTTAATATACAGATTGAATAACATCGGGGAGAGGCTACAACACTGTCTCACTCCCTTCCCAACCACTGCTTCCCTTTCATGTCCCTCGACTCTTATAACTGCCATCTGGTTTCTGTACAAATTGTAAATAGCCTTTCGCTCCCTGTATTTTACCCCTGCCACCTTTAGAATTTGAAAGAGAGTATTCCAGTCAACATTGTCAAAAGTTTTCTCTAAGTCTACAAGTGCTAGAAACGTAGGTTTGCTTTTCCTTAATCTTTCTTCTAAGATAAGTCGTAAGATCAGTATTGCCTCACGTGTTCCAATATTTCTACGGAATCCAAACTGATCGTCCCCGAGGTCGGCTTCTACCAGTTTTTCCATTCGTCTGTAAAGAATTCGTGTTAGTATTTTGCAGCTGTGAATTATTAAACTGATAGTTCGGTAAATTTCACATCTGTCAACACCTGCTTTCTTTGGGATTGAAATTATTATATTATTCTTGAAGTCTGAGGGTATTTCGCCTGTTTCATACATCTTACTCAGCAGATGGTAGAGTTTTGTCAGGACTGGCTGCCCCAAGGCCGTCAGCAGTTCTAATGGAATGTTGTCTACTCCCGGGGCCTTGTTTCGACTTAGGTCTTTCAGTGCTCTGTCAAACTCTTCACGCAGTATCGTATCTCCCATTTCATCTTCAACTACATCCTCTTCCATTATCATAATATGGTCCTCAGGCAGTTGGATGAAGCCATTTTATTTCGCTTTTCTTTCTTCAAATTATTATCTGTTGAAGGATTTTCCACCTGACAAGTATTGGGAGCGTTACACAGAATGACTGTAGCTAGATCCTCATTCGTGGTTACGACGCCATCTTGCAGTGCCTGTGGGATTCTGAATTACGATGCAATGTTCCTCTGTACATTCGTGTCCGAAGGAATATTGGATCGTAATTCGGAGTAACACAGGCATTGTAATATCGTATTTATCCGCCGATGCCGGGCAAGAAACTTTCCAGTAAAATGACTCCCCTGTACGGGAATACACACTATGTGATCAAAAGTATCCGGACACCTGCCTGAAAATGACTGAAACGTTCGTGGTGCCCTCC
Source organism: Schistocerca serialis cubense (assembly GCF_023864345.2). NCBI lineage: Eukaryota > Metazoa > Arthropoda > Insecta > Orthoptera > Acrididae > Schistocerca > Schistocerca serialis. Next base: position 380,497,170 of record NC_064638.1, on the reverse strand, counting down.
ATCGGTAATGCTGGAATTCAATATGGTGTTGGCCCACCCTTAGCCTTGATGATAGCTTCCGCTCTCGCAGGCATACGTTCAGTCAGGTGGTGGAAGGTTTCTTGGGAAATGGCAGCCCATTCTTCACGGAGCGCTGCGCTGAGAAGAGGTATCGATGTCGGTCGGCGAGTCCTGGCACTAAGTCGGCGTTCCAAAACATCCCGAAGGTGTACTGTAGGATTCAGGTCAGGACTCTGTGCAGGCCAGTCCATTATAGGGATGTTATTGTCGCGTAACCACTCGGCCACAGGCCGTGCATTGTGAACTGGTGCTCGATCGTCTTGAAAGATGCAGTCGCCATCCCCGAATCGTTCTTCTACACTGGGAAGCAAGAAGGTGCTTAAAACATCAATGTAGGCCTGCGCTGTGAGAGTGCCACGCAAAACAACAAAGGCTGCAAGGCCCCTCCCACACCATGACACCACCGCCACGCTAGAAGATGACGTGCACCGGGTATTCGCCATACCCACACCCTGCAATCGGATCGCCACATTGTGTACCCTGATTCGTCACTCCACACAACATGTTTCCAGTGTTCAATCGTCCGATGTTTACACCCCTTACACCAAGCGAGGCGTCGTTTGGCATTTACCGGCGTGATGTGTGGCTTACGAGCAAATTTTCTCACCTCATACCGAACTGTCATAGTACTCGCTGTGGATCCTGATACAGTTTGGATTTCCTGTGTGATTGTCTGGATAGATATCTACCTATTATACATTACGACCCTCTTCAACTGCCGGCTGTCTCTGTCAGTCAACAAAAAAATGGTTCAAATGGCTCTGAGCACTATGGGACTTAACATCTGAGGTCATCAGTCCCCTAGAACTTAGAGCTACTTAAACCTAACTAACCTAAGGACATCACACACATCCATGCCCGAGGCAGGATTCGAATCTGCGACCGCAGCGGTCGCGCGGTTCCGGACTGAAGCTCCTAGAACCGCTCGGCCACAGTGGCCGGCTGTCAGTCAACAGACGAGGTCGGCGGCCTGTACGCTTTTGTGCTGTACGTGTCCCTTCACGTTTCCACTGCACTATCACATCGGAAACAATGGACCTAGGGATGTTTAGGAGTGTGGAAATCTCGCATACAGACGTATGACACAAATGACACCCTATCACCTGACCACGTTCGAAGTGTCTAAGTTTCGCCGAGCACCCCATTCTACACTCTCACGATGTCTAATGTCTACTGAGGTCGCTGATGTGGAGTACCTGGCAGTAGATGGCAGCACAATGCACCTAATATGAAAAACGTATGTTTCTGGGGGTGTTTGAATGTTTTTGATCACATAGTGTTCATAGTGAATATAAGGTTGCAGATACATGGTTGACGAAGTTTGGGTTTGGCTCTGAGTCGACTCGGATAACCAAATGGTAAGGCGAGGGCTCGCGATAAGCGAGAAATCAGGGTTCGAGTCCCGGTCTGGACAACTTTTCACTGTTGTCATTCCATTATACAGCTGCCGGTTATTCATATTCGCAACTGCGAGTACATTTAATGTTTGTGTCCGAGCAGTTTTAAGCGCTTCAGTCCGGAACCGTGCGCCTGCTACGGTCTTAGGTTCGAATCCTGCCTCGGGCATGGATGTGTGTGATTTCCTTAGATTAGTTAGGTATAAGCAGTTCTAAGTTCTAGGGGACTGATGACCACAGATGTTAAGTCCCATAGTGCTCAGAGCCATTTTTTTGTTAACATTAATGTACACAATGTCATTTTATTCCTACTTGCGCAACTACACTTAAAGACAAATTTTAACTTTTTTTTTTTTTTTTTTTTTTTTTTTTTTTTTTTTTTTTTTTTTTTTTTTACACGCTACCAGTTTTTCAGTAGAAATTCGCACAATGGAATAGAAGGAGCTGTCCAGGAGACATGATTTCCCATTAGACTTAAAACTTGCTGCGCTAGGTGTAAGACATGTTATTGGGTAAATGATGAAAAATGTTTATTCCTGCACATTGACCTCCTGTCTGAGCCACGGACAGCTTTAACGATCGGTATCAGAGGTCATAGCCCCCTAGTGTTGTAATCACTGTTCTTCTCGAATTGTGATGGATTATTTATAACGAATATATGTATTGTTATGGTAATTTAAAATACCTAGCTCCTTGAAGAGGTACCTACATGAAGTCCGTAGCTGAACACCACATATTATTCTTACTACTCGGTTTTGTGCAATCAATACTTTCTTTCTGATGAGTTACCCCAGAGAAATATTCCGCACGATGTGGAAATATGCAAAATATGTCGGGAGGTTGATACTTTTGTTTCCAATATTAGCAATTATTCGAAGAGCAAAGATAGCGGAAGTTAGCTGTTTGAGAAGCTCAGCAGTATGCTTCTTACAGTTCAAGGTTTCATCAATATGTCCATCCAAAAATTTGGAGCATTCGACTCTACTTACTGACTTCTGCTATTGTGCTACATCAGTAGTTGGTGTGACTCTGTTTGTTATACAGAACTGAATGTAGTGTGTTTTTACAAAATTTAGGCTGAGTTCATTTTAAAGAACCACTTTTGGAAAATATCGTTTACTAACTCTTTTGTTGCTTTCTTTCTAATGGCACTGTACCAACTAAACCTAAAGGGGATGTCGTGTTCACGATATGCCTGTAAGGTGGCTATAATTTCGCACCTTACAAGCACTCGTCTACATACTTTGCCGTGGTTTACAACCGAAATTAGGTATCATTTGATAGATTGTACATCGTATATATGACTATTGGAAGAAGACTGACATTGTCACGTACACCTTGTAAATAATTGGTAACGATTATTCCATGAAATATGTCGGAGTGTCTTTATTATCAAAACGGCGTAATGAATGATTGCCTATACTAATAGAGGTTGGAACGCCAGTGGAAATGAAACGGCAGGAATAACTCAAGCCCTGGGTGGAAAAGACCGCATAGATGTGCTGGTCCTGCTTGACACAGGAAGTAGCAAAGACGGATGGCACGGTCGGGGCACCTGAGCGATGAAGCACAATAAAGCGGCCGCCGGCCATTATTGTAGCCGGCCGGAAGGATAACCGGATAGTACTTCGGAAACACTGAAAATCTTAGACGCAGCAGAGAGGAACAAGAAAGCGTTACCTCGGAAATCGCTGGCTGGGTAATTTCCGAGGATTGTTACTCTGAGAAGCGCGCTATTGTTTGAGTATAGGTATTTCCTTGCGAACTTTCCGCGCTGGTCGACGAAAGACTAAAAGATGATTGGTCGGCGTTCGGAAGAATCTGTAGGGAGGGAGAATATTCCGTGGTTTCGAGGATATGATTCGCCTTCTGAGTTACGACGGAGGGGAGCCGAGCTTTGCTACGAAGCCAGCTCCGTTTTGAGCGCCTGAGTTTGACGGTCGCTCAGTATCAGCTTTTGTTGCTACAGACGGACTTGCTGTCTTTGCTCTCAGGAGATTTTATAATTAGAACGGTTAGGCACTGTAATGCTGGGAAGTTATACGATTCTGGACTTGCCTCTGGGTAGGGAGTCGTCGTTGAGTACGCAGCATTCAGTGATTGAGAGCACTTCTGCCTATACACACGTGAGACGTTATCTGAACTCCGTCCTTGTGGCTGGGAGGTCGCGTTTCTTGTCTGTAGAGCACAGAGAGGAGAAGAGAGTATTAGAGTATACTAGTCAGAGGACCGCCTTCTGCGGTCCTAGTGTTTGAAAGAGTTTTATTTTGTGGCTGGGGTCCTTCCATCATCGCAGACGTGTACGAGAACCATCACTCCGACACACCGGACGCAGTACATACGGTGATATTGGTAATTGCTTCGGCTTATTAGGGCTATAAAGATAAACAGCTGTGATCACTTAAATTTTATTTCCACTGAGGTTGCACACCACTGTAGATGATCTTTGAAAGTAGTGTCTTCTAGTGTTTGGTACGCAGATGATGTCAGTCGTTTCGCGTTATTTATATTAGATCGTGTAGCCATAAAAGGGGCAGAGTTAGGCAACTTCATTCCCCAATCCGATGAGACCAATCACCTCGCTGTTTGGTCCCCTCCCCCGAAACCAAACAACCAAGCAAATCAAATTACACGCCAGTCGAATAAGACTGGTGCTAGTAGATGCAATCCGGGTTTGTTTTGAACACGCGCTGTAACGGTCGTGAGCATTAGTTACCTTTGAGATAGGACGTGGTAAGTTGACGTTAGTCAAGAATCCCTTTAAGACGACAAAGACGTCATCATTAGTACCTCACTGAGTTTGAACGAAGTCGTGTAATAAGCCTACGAGCAGCTGGATGTTCCTTCTGCGTAATTGCAGAAAGACTTGGCAAGAAGCAGTCACTGTACGTGGTAGCTGGACCAGTGGTCACCTGCCTGTACGGTCGCAATAAGACCATGCCCCGGACGGCCACGTGGCCCTACCGGCAGGGAAGACCATAGCGTTCGACGTATGGCTCTCGCGAATCTGCAACATTGGAGCAGCAGTTGGCACCACAGTAACGCAACGAACTGTTACAAATCGGTTACTTCAACGACATCTCCGAGCCAGAGGCCCTGTAACGTGCATTCCACTGACCCCAAAACATCACCATTTGCGCCGGCTGCGGTGGCCGAGCGGTTCTAGGCGCTTCAGTCTGGAACCGCGCAACCGCTACGGTCGCAGGTTCGAATCCTGCCTCGGGCGTGGATGTGTGTGATGTCTTTAGGTTAGTTAGGTTTAAGTAGTTCTAAGTTCTAGGGTACTGATAACCTCAGATGTTAAGTCCCATAGTTCTCAGACCCATTTGAACCACCATTTGCGACTTCAGTGGTGTCAATCGAGAACTCATTGGGGCGCAGTGTGGATATCTGCTGTCTTTCCTGATGAAAGCTGGTTCTGCCTCGGTGCCAGAGATGGCCATGTGTTGGTTAGAAGGAGACTAGTTGAGGGCCTGCAACAAGCCTGTCGGGATGCTAGACACACTGCACCCACACCTGGAGTTATGGTCTGGGGTACGGTTTCATATGACACCAGGAGCACTCTCATGGTCATCCCCCCACATACTGACTGTAAATTTGGACGTTAGTCTGGTGATTCGATTTATTGTGTTGCGATTGAGGAACAGCATTCTAGAGGGTGTTTTCCAACAAGATAGCGCTCGTCCACATACCGCTGTTGTAACCCAACATGCTCTACATAGTGTCGACATGCAGCCTTGGCTAGCTCGATTACCAGATCTGTCTACAGTCGAGTAGATATGCGACATCACCGGTCGACAACTCCAGCGTCATCCACAAACCTTGGGTCCTTTGCTGTTCCTTATCTATATAAACGATTTGGGAGACAATCTCCTATGAATGCTACAATATTTTTTGTTGACACCGACCTATACAGGGAGAAACGATCATTATGATAAAACAAGGGAAATCAGAGCTCGTACAGAAAGTTGTAGGCGTTCGTTTTCTCCCTCGCAATCCGGGATTGGAATAGTAGAGAATTGTGAAGGTGGTTCGATGAACTCCCTGCCAGGCACTGAAATGTGATTTGCAGAGTATCCATGTAGATGTAGATGTAGGAATCTCGTTAACCGTCCCTCTATTGACCAACCAGTGCAACAGGCATGGGATTGCATTCCACAAACTGAAATCCGGGTACAGTACAGCACAATACATGCACGTTTGGATCCTTGCATTCAACATTTTGGCGGTTACAACGGTTATTAATGTATGAGCATTTCACATTTGCAACGGCTTATCTCGCACTTAGATTAACCTGTGATCTTGCAATGTTAATAACTTAAATATGTTACCCAGCCAAATGTGTTCCAGAAATTTCATTACTGTACATTAATTACTCATTCATGCTGTGATCTTTTTTGTTTCAGTGTATGCTGTACACTGATAAGCCTAAACATTATGACCACTGCCCAGCGCGAGCCTGAAGGCCTGCTGGTGGTATTGTGGGCACGTGGCGCAGTAACGAAAGAATGTAAGCGGAAGAGAGACGAATGGGCAGTCGTTGTATCGAAGATACGGGCCGAAAATGTGGAAATCCACTGATATAAGCGGTTTTGGCAAAGGGTACAGTCATTAGTTAAAACTTCTGAGCTAAAAGCGAAACGCCAGGAGGAAGAATTTTTACTATTCGACCACGGCCTCTTAGCCCAGCAGTTTTAATTAATGAAGAAGCCCGTCGTGAAAGCCTACACGTTATGATCAAAGGGCACATTGTTGTGGCGCTGCGGCTGGAAACGAGAAACTCTGAAACGACTTAGGTGGTCGCCTCTTGGCGTATTACTGTCGTGAAGGATGATGAAGTAACGAGTAGGCATGATACTGCAGATCCACGTCTCATCATAAAACGCAGAGGTCGGAGGAATCACCAACGTGTAACCCAGGATAGGCAGCGATCTGTGGCAGATCTGACGACAGACTACAACGCTGGTGCAGGCAAAAGTGTTTCGGAGCACGATACCATAGTTCATCAAGAGTAGTGACTGGCGTATTGTGACGAGCCACTTGCTCGGCCACCATTGACTAGACGTTTTCAATTGGTGAGAGATCTGGAGAATGTGCTGGCCAGGGCAGCAGTCGAACATTTTCTGTATCCATAAAGGCCCGTAAAGGATCTGCAACATGCGATCGTGCATTATCGTGCTGAAATGTAGGGTTTCGCAGGGATCGAATGGAGGGTAGAGCCACGGGTCGTAACACATCTGAAATGTAACGTCCACTGTTCAAAGTGCTGTCAGTGCGAACAAGACGTGACCGAGACGTGTAACCAATGGCACCCCATACCACCACGCCGGGTGATACGCCAGTATGGCGATGACGGATACACGCTTCCAATGTGCGTTCACCGCGATGTCGACAAACACCGATGCGACCATCATGATGCTGTAAACCGAACCTGGATTCATCCGAAAAAATGACGTTTCGCCATTCGTGCACGTGATGCGGCGTCAAGGGTAACCGCAGCCATGGTCTCCGCGCCGATAGTCCATGCTGCTGCAAACGTCGTCGAACTGTTCGTGCAGATAGTTGTTGTCTTGCAAACGTCTCCATCTATTGACTCAGGGATCGAGACGTGGCTGCACCATCCGTTACAGCCATGCGGATAAGATGCCTGTCATCTCGACTGCTAGTGAAACGAGGCCGTTGGGATCCAGCACGGCGTTCCGTATTACCCTCCTGAACCCACCGATTCCATATTCTGCTAACAGTCATTGGATCTCTACCAACGCGAGCAGCAATGTTGCGATACGATAAACCGCAATCGCGATAAGCTACAATCCGACCTTTATCAAAGTTGGAAACGTGGTGGTAGGCATTTCTTCTCCTTACCCGAGGCATCACAACAACGTTTCACCAGGCAAAGCCGGTCAACTGCTGTTTGTGTTTGAGAAATCGGTTGGAAACTTTCCTCATGTCAGCACGTTGTAGGTGTCGCCACCGGCGCCAACCTTGTGTGAATGCTCTGAAAAGCTAATCATTTGCATATCACATCATCTTCTTCCTGTCGGTTAAATTTCGCGTCTGTAGCACGTCATCTTCGTGGTGTAGCAATTTTAATGGTCAGTAGTGTATGTTGACCCAGCGACATCGCCAGTTATGATTGCAATGGTCACAGCATCACCGAGTTTTCACTGTCAATCAATAGAAACGTGTCGCTTGTCGGATAAATCGCACTGTTTGTTGCATCAGTTCGATGGTTTGGTCCGTACACGCCGGCATCTAGTCGAATAGCTGCACGAAACATGCACTTCGCGCAGATGCAGGCCCGTGAGGGCAGATTCATACTATGGGGTACATTGAGTTGGGCTTGGTATCCGTAGTCGTAATCGAAGGCGTCATGATACCAGTGTACTATGTGAACACTATTGCGGACCACCTACATCGCCTTATGCTTGAAGTCTCCCTCTACGGCGGTGGTGCCTTGCAGTACGATACGTGTCCGTATCGCAAGGTGAGGATCGTGTCACAGTGGGTTGATGGGCATTATAGGGAACGCACACTGATGTCTTGGACAACAAATATGCCTCATCTGTACCAACTGGAACACGTGCCTGTGAACAACCATTCCGTAAAGTTTGGAAGGTAGGAGACGAGACACTGGCAGAAGTAAAGCTGTGAGGACGGGGCGTGAGCTGTGCTTGGTCAGCTCAGTTGGCAGCCGGCACGGTAACTCAACGTGTTCGGTCAGAGGGCTAGCTGCCCTCTGTAATAACAACAAAAAAACTGAGTTAATGGATTAACAACGAACTGAAACGGGTGTCTTTCGAAGTCCGCTCCGAGCAGATACAATGAACGCAAACGAACTAAATGAGATTAAAAAAAAAAATTGGTAGAGCACTTGCCCGCAAAGGTCCCGAGTTCGAGTCTCGTTCTGGCACACCGTTTTAATCTGCCATGAAGTTTCAACCATTCTGTAATTTGACCCGCGCTTAGACATCTAGTGGCACATACTTCTCGAATCCCAAGGACTTGCAGAATCCATGCCAAGCAGAATCTCTGCTGTACTGTGTTTGAAACGGGGAACAACACGTTATTCAACAGGTGCTCATAATGTTTTGGTTCATCGGTGTACATTCATTCACTGTGTACGCACGGAAATGTGACACGCAAGTCAAGCTGCAGTTAAATGCTTGTACTTTTGTTTCCGGGTGGTATTTAGGACTGCCCCACTTCAGCACCTCTGCACATCATAAAGTATCGCCTTGTTCTGGAGGTGGCAGAGCGAAAGTGTGGCCTCTGGTCGGTAGTTACTGAGGGTGACGCCCACCGGCACAATGGGAAGGCGTGTGCTGGGTGTTATGCGGCTTGCTGCTTTCGCAGACCACAAACAGTCCCGCAAGAACAAAACAACTCCTAAATAGCTGTTTCTTAAGTACTGCTGCCCACGGAATGTGCAAAAAAATAACGGGATTTTCGTTTTTTTTAAATTTTTTTTGGAAAGAATTTCATTTAATCATCTACATCAGAGTTATCAGCTTCTAAACTTTGCACGTTAGATATTATACACTTATACTTACGCTTCTTCCAATCCCCCAAACACATCTAGAATTCCATCCTTCGGGCAGCATTTACACTGAAGTGCCAAAGAAACTGGTATAGGCATGCTTATTCAAATACAGAGATATGTAAACAGGCAGAAGACGGCACTGCGGTCGGCGAAGCCTATATAAGACAAGTGTCTGGCGCAATTGTTAGATCGGTTACTGCTACTATAATGGCAGGTTATAAATATTTAAGTGAGTCTGTACGCGGTAATATAGTCGGCGCACGAGCGATGGGACACAGCATCTCTGAGGTAGCGATAAAGTGGGAATTTTCCCGTACGAATATTTCAAGAGTGTGTCGTGAATATCAGGAATCCGGTAAAACCATCAGATCTCCGACATCGCTGCGGCCGGAAAAAGATCCTGCAAGAACGGGACCAACGACGACTGAAGAGAATCGTTCAGTGTAACATAAGTACAATCCTTCCTTAAATTGCTGCAGATTTCAGTGCTGGGCCATCTACGAGTGTCAGCGTGCGAAATATTGAACGAAACATCGTCGATAAGGGCTTTCGAAGGCGAAGGACCACTCGTGTACCCTTGATGACTGCACGACACAAAGCTTTACGCCTCGCCTGGACCTGTCAACTTAGACATTGGACTGTTGATGGCTAGAAACATGTTGCCTGTTCGGACGAGTTTCGTTTAAAATTGTATCGAGCGGCTGGACGTGTACGAGTATGGAGACAACCTCATGAATCCATGGACCCTGCATGCCAAAGGTTCAAGCTAGTGGGGGCTCTGTAATGATGTGGGGCGTGTGCAGTTGGAGTTATATGAGACCCCTGATACATCTAGATACGACTCTGACTTGTGACACGTATGTAAGCATCATGTCTGATCACCTGCATGCATTCATGTCCATTGTGCATTTCGACGGACTTGGGCAATTCCATCAGGACAATGCGACACACCAGACGTCTATAATTGCTACAGAGTGGCTCTTTTGAGTTTAATCACTTAGGATGGCCACAAAACTCCACGAACATGAACATTGGTGAACATATGTGGGATGCCTTGCGACGTGCTGTTAAGAAGAAATCACCATCCCCTCGTACTCTTACGGATTTATGGACAGCTCTGCAGGATTCATAGTGTCAACTCCCTCCAGCACTACTTCAGACATTAATCAAGTTCATGCCACGTAGTGGTGTGGTACTTCCCGTTTTCGCGGGTACCCTACACGATGTTTGGCAGGTGTACCAGTTTCTTTGGCTCTTCAGTGTATAATAACTTAAAGCGGATCACATCCGAACGTAGTAGACCCAAGTGCGTACTACAAGTTAAGATTGCATCCGACTTCCGCGCAAATTTTTTCGAGCGATGTAATACCAAACAACGAGAGCGCGCAACAGTATATGGCTGGGGGGCGTGCCTCTCTTAGTTTTTACTGCTTCTGTGGTGCGTCTCCCCCGGTAAAAATGTGTACCTCTGTTCATCACCGTTAAATGCCACCGTGATAAGTACAGGGGTAGGAGTGCCACCATTGGATGGTCTATGCTAAGAAAAAAGATCACTTGGACTAATAACTCGGTATTTCTCGATGTAAGCGAGAAATCAGCCGAAAAATCACCCTGAGTACAAACCAACCTATTCTTAATTAACTGTTTTTCGATCTAATAAGCAAATCAAGATGTAAATAAACTTAATTACAGACTGCTGATGATTCTTTACCTCAATAAAGCGAAACGCGTCTGGAAAAATCACGCATTTTGTAGTTGCAACGAGGGATAAAAAATACCCTCATGAATTATTGAACATATCTGGAATGCCTTGCAACGTGCTGTTCAGAAGAGATGTACACCGCCTAGTACTATTACGGATTTATGGTCAGCCCTGCAGTATTCGTGGTATCAGTTCCCTCCAGCACTACTTGAGACATTAGTCGAGTCCCTGCCACGTCGTGTTGCGGCAATTCTGCGTGCTCGCGGGGGCTTACACGATATTAGGCAGGTGAATCAGTATTTTTGGCTCTTCAGTGTAGGTACCTCAGCGATGCCTTTTTAGTGTCATCTTATGCTTGTAAAATGAAGGTGCTTTAAACTTTTCTTCATTTTTGCGAAAGGAAAAACCTCGGGAGGGGGGGGGGGGGGGGGGGGGCAGTATGCTTAGCGAATATGGACGATGCGACATCGTTATAGAACGTTACTGATCTGCAAGGTGAATAGGTGCATTAGCGTCTTGTAAAAGCAATGAAATATTTCGCTACAAATCAGCTTGCTGTCCTTTCTCCGTTCTTGGCTAACCAAAATGCTTCCATTGCTGAGCCTTAGTTTCGACGTGCTATCCTTAAATCCATGTGTCATCACTCTTTATGAGACGTTTCAGTAATTCTGTCGTTGACTTCATCTAGCGATTCCTGGGCAACTTACATTGGTCGGAGCTTTTGTTAGAAATTCAACAATTTGAGAACAAATTTTGCTGTCACTCGTTTCATGACCAAATCTCCGAGAAAACTCGTAGCATGAGCCACATGGTATGACAATATCGTTAGCGATTTCCCTTATTGTTTTTAGACGATCGTTGATAATCAAATCTTTAACTTTTTCTACATTTTTAGTTTCATTGGTTGATGATATGCTGGGGCGTCCAGGAGGTCGCGATATTCAACGTCTTCGCGGCTTTTTTCGCACGATTTTTTTTACCAAAACAACGAGAAAACAGTACGAATCGGACTAACACAATACGCGCAATTAGAAAACTAGATTCCAAACATAATATGAGCTAACAATTATGCGCGAACTAGACAGTGTGAAATGTCATTATTACTTGTATTTAGCTGCCTTCCTGTTGCATTAATAGATTGAATGAGGAGAAAATGACGATCAGTAGCCTTTCACAAGTGTAATAGTTTCCTCACTTTTCAGCATTCTAAACGATCGCCATTATTCGAGCAGTCTAGCATGTACGGAGTTTTCTCTATTTGTTTTTGTTGTTGCGGTCTTCAGTCCACATACTGGTTTGATGCAGCTCTCCATACTACTCTATCCTGTGCAAGCTTCTGCATCTCCAAGTAACTATCGCACCAGACATCCTTCTGAATCTGCTTGGTTTATTCATCACTTGGTCGCCCTCTACGATTTTTATTCTCCGTGCTAATCACACACTAACATAGTGAGTGAGGTAAATATAGGAAAGGCTGGGAAAATGCCTGCCGACTATGTAATAACTCCCAACTGCTTCGATAAGCCTTACAACATAATAATTGGAAATAGGGAGCAGTGGTAAAAACCAGTTCGACACCGTAGGGGGGACATCGTTTGGTTCATCGATGGGTCGAAAACAGACCAAGGCGTTGGGGCAGGGGTGTACGGGGTTGAGCCAAGACTGGAGAGCATCATCTCTCTAGGAAAACTGGCCCCTGTATTACAAGCTGAAATTACTGCAATCAGGGTATATGTGGAGGAGAATATGCGTAGGTGCTACAATGACCATAGCATCTATATCTATTCAGCAATGGCGTAGCGTGGGTGTAAAGGTTGGGGAGACTCTACATTTATTATAGGGAGACAAAATAGTACAATAAACAATAATTTAAAGAAATGAAACAAAATGCATCAAATAAAACAACACCAATAACTACTACTACTACTACTACTACCACTACCACCGCCACTAATAATAATAATAATAATAATAATAATAATAATAATAATAGCTAACTTGTTCAAGAAAGGATGACAAATTTGTAGAACTCTAGCAGCAAGAGAAGAAGCACTTATATTTTCTTGTACACAAGTGCAATGCGCCTGTCTTTTCTTCCCACGAATGAGTCTATAACTCGGTCTACAAAGATCTGATCACTGGATAGCTCTCCAAGTAGCGTCTTTTCTGTTGCTAACGTGATCAAACACGACAGCCGGGTGTGGGACATTGAATTCCATAAATAATTCTTCACTCTTTTAAGAGTACTCATGCTTCGTTCACTGCTTGCTGTAGCTGCGGGTAGGGTCAAAACCAAACGCAGGAACTTCGTTGTTTCTTCATAAACAGAGTCTAAATCATTGTTGACAATGTACTTTAAGAGTATTCTTGGAGATAAGTGTTTTTTCACATCAGCGTATATGTTACACAGTGCATTTTCAAGTTGTTCTTGTTGGAATAAAGGGTACTGTTCTAATAACTGAAGCAGTTTCAACTTTGGGAATTCTTTTTGATAGTTCGGGAAACACTCTTCGTTCAAAAGTTCACAAACTGAATTTGGAGAAACTCTTGAAACCTTCTTTCCATCTGAACAATTTGCAAATCCAGTATCTCGTAAGTTAGTGCCCTGAGAGATGTCTTTTGACTGTCACGGAATGATAAGTTGCCATTCAAACACAAACTGCATTTAATGCATTCATCAACGAATGTTTCCGTTCTTAGTTATCGTAAGTTTCTAAAAACAGTTCTTATTTATCGTGGCAAGCAGTTATACTGACAGACTTTGACTGAAGAACATTAAAGAAATGAACAACATAAACAAAGCACCCTCTGTAGAAACAAATCAAGTAGACAAACGTAGGATCATACATCCTCGTTTCATTCTCACAGCACAGCTCAAAGATTCTGGGTCCCACTGAGAGTCTGTATCATCAATTATATAATTAAAAACACTATATAGCTCTGAAAAATTACTAGATATTGTTGAAACTGCCCTGGAATGAAAGTTCCAGCGAATGTTGCTTGCATGTGGCAGTTTAAATACTTTCTCAGTTCGCAATACAGTTCGTTTTGATGATTTGCTGAAAAACGAATGGAATGCAGTAAAATCACTTATAAACATGCGTACCTGTTGTATGATTTTGGAGGCATGTAACAGTACCAAATCCAGGTGGTGTGCGTAACAATGAATAAACAGCGCATAGGGACAGAACTGCTTCATCAATTATTGTTGTCCTCTTTCTCTGCCCACCATTACTGAAGCGCCATCATATGTTTGACTAACCACTTTTCTTTCCACATTCCATTCTTTCAAAACTGTATGAATAATGTTTGACAAACCTTCAGCAGTTTTATCTTCAGAAACATCGTAAAATCCAACGAATCTTTCCTCAATTTTGTCTGCAAGACAGTATCTGAATATTATACTCATTTGACTTTTGCATGACACGTCGAATACTTCATCAGCTTGAATCGAAATGAAACTGCAATTCTGAATTTCAGATATTATTTTCTCATTAACTGCCAGAGTTATCATTTCTATTACATCATTCTGTATAACTGGAGATGTTCCTTTAAAGGTTGAAGATGATGACAGATGGTCTTGGATTAACTGCTCTCCTTGAACTAGTAAATCCAACAATTCCAGATAGTTACCTTTGTACCTGGAGGATCCATCTTCTCGATGGCCGTGAAAGACTAGTTCTTGTCTACAAAGAAATACAATTGCCTGAATAATACAAGCCAATACTCTCCTATTGGATGCAACTTGTTCGTTGTATTTTATTGCTGTCAGACGAGATGCTTCAGAAAGGGCGTGCTCAATTCTACTTCTCCCCAATAACTGAAATGATTCTTTGTTCTGCAGGTGACGTTTTGATATCTGATGCTTTGTGGCTTTCCGGTCAAAGTTCTTTATTGTACAAATGCCCTCATTGCACCATTCCTTCTCACCACCAAACAGAAGACATGCTGTTGTTGTGGCCTTCAGTCCTGAGACTGGTTTGATGCAGCTCTCCATGCTACTCGATCCTGTGCAAGCTTCTTCATCTCCCAGTACCCACTGCAATCTACATCCCTCTGAATCTGCTTAGTGTATTCATCTCTTGGTCTCCCTCTACGGTTTTTATCCTCCACGCTGCCCTCCAATACTAAATTGGTGATCCCTTGATGCCTGAGAACATGTCCTACCAACCGATCCCTTCTTCTAGTCATGTTGTACCACAAACTCCTCTTCTCCCCAATTCTATTCAATACCTCCTCATTAGTAAAATCCATAACAAGACATATATAACAATATAATTTGTTAATAACTGCATTCGCAGTCAGCCAAGTATACTTTTCGTACCAGGCTGTCTGAAAAGTGAGTTTTTGTTTGGCTTCACTTAAAACTACACTGAGAATAGGAGTAGGTCATTTGTCCTTCAATTCGCACTTTTTTCGCAAGGTACGTTAATGTAGAAAAAGGCGTTTTTAATAAAAATTCTATAAGGTGTTCAGTTGCTCGCTCACTCATGTTGGCGACACAACGAAAATATACACTAAAATCACACAAGAATGACTATCAACACAAACCGCGCGACTGTTCACTTCCGTGTTAAAAGCCAGCATAGAAGCGGCAGAGACTAGTCTCGATACCTGCTAGCAAGTGCAGCGCACCGGCCTTCGTGATAGAGGGGAAATGGAGGGGGCGCAGGCGCACACAGCCAGGTAAGGGAAGGGATGCAGAGACTGAGAGCAGTCGAGTCTCAAGCAGGCAAATATACGAATACTCTGGGTGCGGCAAGGGCTACAAGACTGATGTCTTCGCAGATTTAGAATCTCTTAGCAGAAAGTTATTTATATTTTTGTTATGAATTACTATTGTATCTTTTTTAAGCACGAATACAAGGGAGACTAAGTCTCAAAGTCTCCCCTCACGCTACGCCACTGCAGTATTCAGACAGCCAGGCAGCCCTGAAATCCTTGGCAGCTCCTGCAACAAGATCTAAGATTGTTGCAGATTGCCATAGGGCTCTGGTGGAGCTAGGAGGAAGCAATAGTGTAAACGTAGTGTGGGTCCCTGGCCATTCAGGGATCTGTGGCAATGAGCAAGCCGATCCCTTCGTCTAGTCAAGTTCTGCCACAAATTCCTATTCTACCCAATTCTATTCAGTACCTCCTCATTAGTTACGTGATCTACCCATCTAATCTTCAGTATTCTTCTGTAGCACCACATTTCGAAAGCGTCTATTCTCTTCTTGTCTAAACTATTTATCGTCCATGTTCCACATCCATACAAGGTTACACTCCATACAAATACTTCTACAAAAGACTTCCTGACCCTTAAATCTATACTCAATGTTAACAAATTTCTCTTCTTCAGAAACGCTTTTCTTGCCATGGCCAGTCTACTTTTTATATCCTCTCTATTTATAAGCAGTAAATTCGAACACACAACAATATTTTCACCCTATTTAAACAGTTAACAGTAGAGATAGCATTCGCAGGAGGAAACGTGCTATTCTTCGTATGTGAGAGAAAATTTGCAGGGTAATTATCAACGAACGACAGTCTCGTCAGTGAAGTTATGAAGTGTTGATGCAGAGTATGACAACTAACTCAAATAAAAGTGATGCCGTCGTTATTTTCCTGCGGAATATTCGTTGTTACATATGTTTCGGGTGATGTTTCCGCCCTGTCCGCACAACATACTGCGTATCATCTCTCGAATAGTAACAAACAGAAACTGCTAATGTCTACCAGGAAGTCTGCACTGCGGGAACTCTATAATCAGCGAAAAAATATTTCGGAGACAATAAAACTGATCTAAAAGATGACTGCAAGATCACCAGTAAACATTGGCAGTTATCCTAAATTGAAATATGGATGTCTATAACATCATGATATCCAATAAAATGACACTTGATGTTCCTTTGGGTCGTAAATAACTCGGAGCGCAATGCGTTCTCAAAGACACCTTGCGATTAACATCGTCTCCGGCGTATGGCCAAAGCGAAAAATACCTACTAATATGCCACAACAAGATGAGAACAGAAGCTTCTGAAACGTGATGTTACAGAAGAAAGCTGAGGATATGACAAATAATGAAGAGGTACTGAATCTTCACAAAAGAAGACGAACTAAATATTCCAGAATTCGAATCGATAACAGCTGCCAACATGAGTAACGTGGAAGTAAATATCCTCGGAGTAGTGAAGCAACTTAAATCACTTGATAAAAGCAAGTCTTCTGGTCCAGACTGTATAACAATTACGTTCCTTTCACAGTATGCTGATGCATTAGCTCCATGCTTAACAATCATATACAACCGTTCGCTCGACTAAAGATCTGTACCAAAAGACTGGAAAGTTGCACAAGTCAAACCAATATTCAAGAAAGATAGTAGGAGCAATCCACAAAATTACTGGCCCATATCTTTAACGTCGATATGCAGCAGGATTTTAGAACATATATTGTGTTCCAACATAACGAATTACCTCGAAGAAAACGGTCTATTGGCACACAGATAACATGGGTTTAGAAAACATCGTTCCTATGAAACACAACTAGCTCCTTATTCGCATGAGGTGTTGAGTGCTATTGACAAGGGATTTCAGATCGATTCAGTATTTGACACTGTACCACACAAGCGGCTCCTAGTGAAATTGTGTGCTTATGGAATATCGTCTCAGTTATGTGACTGGATCTGTGATTTCCTGTCAGAGAGGTCACAGTTCGTAGTAACTGATGGAAAGTCATCGAGTAAAACAGAAGTGATTTCTGGCGTTCCCCAAGGTAGTGTTACAAGCCCTTTGCTGTTCAAAATGTTCAAATGTGTGTGAAATCTTATGGGACTTAACTGCTAAGGTCATCAGTCCCTAAGCTTACACACTACTTAACCTAAATTATCCTAAGGACAACCACACACACCCATGCCCGAGAGAGGACTCGAACCTCCGCCGGGACCAGCCGCACAGTCCATGATTGCAGCGCCCTAGACCGCTCGGCTAATCCTGCGTGGCGCCCTTTGCTGTTCCTTATCTATATAAACGATTTGGAAGACAATCTGAGCAATCGTCTTCGGTTGTTTGCAGATGACGCTGTCGTTTATCGACTAATAAAGTCATCAGAAGATCAAAACAAACTCGAAAACGATTTAGAAGAAATACCGGAATGGTGCGAAAAGTGGCAGCTGACCTTAAATAACGAAAAGTGTGAGGTCATCCAGATCAGTGCAAAAAGGAACTCGTTGAACTTCGGTTACACGATAAATCAGTCTAATCTAAAAGCCGTAATTTCAACTAAATATCTAGGTATTACAATTACGAACAACTTAAATTGGAAGGAACACATAGAAAATGTTGTGGGGAAGGCTAATCAAAGACTTCGTTTTATTGGCAGGACACTTAGAAAATGTAACAGATCTACTAAGGAGACTGCCTACACTACGCGTGTCCGTCCTCTTTTAGAATACTGCTGCGCGGTGTGAAATCCTTACCAGATAGGACTGACGGAGTACATCGAAAAAGTTCAAAGAAGGGCAGCACGTTTTGTATTATCGAGAAATATGGGACAGAGTATCACTGAAATGATGCAGGATTAGGGCTGGAAATCATTAAAAGAAAGGCTTCTTTCGTTGCGACGGAAGCTTCTCACGAAATTCCAATCATCACGAACTTTCTCCTCCGAATGCGAAAATATTTTGCTGACACCGACTTACATAGGGAGGAACCATCACCAACATAAAATAAGGGAAATCAGAGCTGGAACGGAAAGATATAGGTGTTCATTCTTTCCGCGCGCTATACGAGATTGGAATGATAGAGAATTGTGAAGGTGGTTCGATGAAACCCTCTGCCAGGCACTTAAATGTGATTTGCAGAGTATCCATGTAGATGTGGATGTAGATTAATCTAATAAAGATAAATTTATAGCACAATTGAGTAACTGAAGGGACAGTTGATGCGACACGACCTTACGTACTGAGGCGTAGTTAATCCGATAATGGACAGAATTGAAGGAGACTGAAGCTTGATCACAGGAAAGAGATTCAACAGTATGTAGCTTGCTGCATTTATACAGACAGGGAGGGGCTTGCGCATGACAGAGGAGCATTGAGAGCTCAACCAAACCAATCTTGGCGCTCAAGGCTACATCAATAACAACTATGGTATCTTGTAACAATACCAGCCCTCTGGCGTTCAACAGGTGGTGCTGGAATTTCAAGTTTCCATTCGACACAGATAGCTAGAGAACGCGCGGGATCTGGCGGACCCAATGGTGCGCGCCCACTGAGCCAAGACTCCAGCAGCTCTGGCCCACGAGCAACCTCGGCGCCACCATAGAGGACGGCTGGCGGCGGACACACGTCCACTTACACTTATCATTACGTTTGTGCTCAGTACAACGACCCTCATCCTAGCTGTTATCGTATGAGCTGTCCTCTCGTTCTTGCTGCATTATTTTTAGTGAATCTTTGCACCACTCCGTGTACAGGCCACAAGTGGCCCATCGGGACCATCCGACCGCCGTGTCATCCTTAGGAGAGGATGCGGATAGGAGGGGCGTGGGGTCAGCACTCCGCTCTCCCGGTCGTCATGATGGTATTCTTGACCGAAGCCGATACTATTCGGTCGAGTAGCTCCTCAATTGGCATCATGAGGCTCAGTGCACCCAGAAAAATGGCAACAGCGCATGGCGGCCCGGACGGTCACCCATCCAAGTGCCGACCACGCCCGACAGCACTTAACTTCGGTGATCTCGCGGGACCCGGTGTTACCACTGCGGCAAAGCCTTTGCACGCTTGGCAAAATACAAGTTACGTAAATCTTCTGTTTGCTGCGTTAACTTGTTCGCTAACCATTTCTTATCCTGTCCAGCTTCCCTACGACGACAGATTTCGCACCGCTCTGTAGCCCGCCTCTCCTTACCGTTGCGTACGAAGTCGTAAGCAGCAGCAACAACAACAACAACAACAACAGCGCTGTCTTTCGCGTCTTAAGTGACAAGCGTGCTGCGTCCTCAGTAGACTTTCCCAGTAGCCGTCATGCTAACAACAGCGGCAACACTGCTCGGATAAGTGCGTGTAGCAGGAATAACGCGGCAAGACGCGCGCGCACTATGGAGCTCCTACCCGGTCGGCGGCGTTGCAGATGGTTAAGCACAGACGAGCGGCGAGGGGAGGCGCCTATTTCCGCCCCTCACTACGGGGCAATCTGAGGAAATTGGCCGGCGCCGGGTTTTAATGCAAATCCTGGGGATCCCTGCGGGGAGAGCGCCGTCTGTGAATTTTCACTCGCCCCCCGCCGCGGAGGAGGGACTAGTCTCGCTCGACTAATCCGCGGTAGCGGCGGCGAAGCATGTTCCCGACACGCCGATGTGTCGTTGCCTGGTACGAAGGTATTCAAATTTTATTGTGGCTGGCTGCGTCATCTTACGTACACAACAGTGATGTGCTGGTAGGGTTGCTACCAAATACATTACTTTGCACTGACGTAACTAGGGTACGGCAGGCGGTGCGCGTGCTCCATTCGTAGTCTTGCCACAGTGATTCTCGCAAGATATCCCGATTTTTAGTAGTGTCATGACCCGTCCCAGTCAAGCCATACGCAGGACACCAATATCTCTACTTGTAGACAGTGCTAAAAATTCGAAATGTAATGCGGGTTCACTTGGAAACTAGTCGAGTGGATTTAAGCTCCGAGCTGAGTTTCTGAACGCGTCGTTGGCGGCAACCAAGATAGAATACGGCGTGTCCAGGAGGATGATGATGTTTGGTTTGTGGGGCGCTCAACTGCGCGGTTATCAGCGCCCGCACAAATTCCCAACCTTTGCTCAGCCCAGTCTCGCCACTTTCATGAATGAGGATGAAATGATGAGGACAACACAAACACTCAGTCATCTCGGGGCAGGTGAAAATCCCCGACCCCGCCGGGAACCGAACCCGATACTCCGTGCTCGGGAAGCGAGAACGCGACCGCGAGACCACGAGCTGCGGGCGGTCCAGGAGGAGATGGTGATCAACCGATGAACAGTAAGAAGTCCTCAGCCCATGCTCGTTTCGAAACTTTCAGTCGAGTGGCTTCCGTTGTCATGTTATTACCACTTCGCCGCTTCTTTTCTGAATTGCGTTCTCAAGAAAGATTCTCCACCCTGTAGTTTAATGTGCGCTGATTTGAAATTTCGTGGCAGCGAAATGCAGGTAGAAGATGAGACAGACCTGAGAGAGCAGGTCATGAGTTGTGCATGGATAGCTCAGTCTGTTGAGCACTTACCGGCGAAAGACAAAACTCCCAGGTTTGAGTTCCGGTGAGGCACACAGTTTTAATGTGCCAGGAATTCTCAAATCAGTGATTCTCAACTTTCTTCCCGGTTGACCCGCAGACTGGCCGCGGTTTCTGTTGTAGGGTCGTTCAGCATATTGGTAATTTGTGAGGAAGCGTGTCGTAAATTTTTTATTACAATCCTGAAGTTGTTACTTTTGATGAACAAAACACTGCTGTTGACTTCATTTGAACCAGAATGCCAGTTTTCTTCATAACATGTTGTAAAGAAATGCTTGCATGATGCCTTAATGTTCTTTTTACGTCCAGACTTTTAAATCCTTCTACCGCCGATGTTTTAAATCACCAGTCCCTAAGCCCCGAGTTCCTACGAACGAACTGTATTTGGCGCTCGTTCTGTGAGGCACCAGTTTTCAGATGGGTAAAAAAATAAATGAATTAAAAAATTAAAAAAATACCCGAATATGTGCTAAGGAAAAGGGGAAAAGGGAATGCGAAGGAAGATGGGGAAGAAGAGGGAGAGGAAATGCTGAAATTACTGGAAACGACTCTTCTGAATGAAACATAAGGGAAGTTGGGGTGTCTTTTGTACTCAAGAGTGTTGTGGTACGACGTTGGCAAGGAGGACTTACATAGAAAATGCAAAAGTTTTGGCAAAATTTACAGCGATGGTGTGGATTGTGAACAACGGTATGCAGGATGTTGCTCTCAAGCTTCGATTCCAATTAAACTGCCAAGGCCAGAAGAACCCTTGCAGTTCGTTGTTGATGAAAGTGTCTACCCAAAAATAAGTTAAAAGTAGCCATACAAATCATGCTGCCATCCGCTGTCTCCATCTCTTGCGCGAGAGATCCTGTAGCAAACTGAAGCGCATACTTTTGTATCTCAGAACATCATGGATAAACTCGACTCAGTGACCGTTTAGTATTGAAAGGAGCGGACACACAACAGTTTAATTTAAAGACGTGATATGCGCCATGGAAATCATGAAAAGTCTTTTATGTGTAAGACATCTGTGACCATAAAAATGGCCAAAATTTTAATAATCTTTATATTACTCTTGTTAAAATAAACATATATTCAACCATTCGCTGCAACGAAGAGTTTGCTATATATTATTTTACAGTTTCAATGTAGTTAAGATGCATCGAGAGCTCACAATCTCTTAAAAAAGACGTAGTTACCATGCAGGAGAAAGAATTTTGTGGAAAAAATTGAGTCTCAGTATATGTTATCTGGGTTAAAACATTATGCAGACTGATTTTAGAAACTTAATTTCACCATGTTCACTTCTTTTAATTTAATTTTTAGATTTCTTGCTATGATCAATGATTTGAGCAGCCAAATCATAAAAATAACTAATTACTCCTAATTATTTAAACTCTGGCTCTTTGCAGCTCCAGAGTAACTGACAAGTGCTGAAGTTTTGCTTGGTTTGAAGTTTATAACTGGAAGTTTTTAGGCTATTTATCGAAACAGCTGAAGAGAAGAGACGGCAGAGGGCGAAACACGTTGCCGACACTTAACTTACGCCTTTAGAATAACAAGGGGGACGAGGAGCTCAAAATTGGGCCCCGTGGCGTAGTTATTCTTCGTAAAGGCACAGCAGGCCAACATACGGAATGTGACCTTACTGCCAGACAAAACGTCTTATCTCTAGCCGAGATCGTACACTGAATGCTCTCGATCACGAGTGGGAGACTCAACGATGTGAACTGCCGAACCACTCGGTGCAGAACAGAGTCATAAAACAGAGTCTACTTTTTCTTGTGTTCCAGAAGTTTGTTTGCGCGTTTGTTTAAGATCAGGTCGTTCCGCAAGCCTGCTGCAAGGTATGTGATCTACGTGTCTGATTTTAGAAAGCTCGCCTTGGCTTTCTGATCCAACAGAGAAATTTCTGAGTTTGTCGCGCCGTCAAGAGTAATGTGTATGGTGGACGTGCTTCTGCGACACATCAGTTATTTTTAAGGTAAAATTTGAATGTAGATAAAGCTGGAACCACTGGAAATTATAAGAAATCATGGAAGGTGCACTCATGGTAGGAGAAATGTAATTAAAAAGTTAACGGGTGCATACACTACGTAAACTGTAAAACCGTGCCCGCATCTCGTGGTCGTGCGGTAGCGTTCTCGCTTCCCACGCCCGGGTTCCCGGGTTCGATTCCCGGCGGGGTCAGGGATTTTCTCTGCCTCGTGGTGGCTGGGTGTTGTGTGATGTCCTTAGGTTAGTTAGGTTTAAGTAGTTCTAAGTTCTAGGGGACTGATGACCATAGATGTTAAGTCCCATAGTGCTCAGAGCCATTTGAACCATTTGTAAAACCGTAACAAGTACAATGATGATACTTTCGATAGTCGCTAATTTCAGGTGGATAAGTTGTAAGATACTGAGCTCTACCTATGTTCATTTTCTGGAATTTAATCTGAGCGCCATTATTCGATATCAAAATGTAAGACTCCGTGGAGATATTTATCCTACAGGTACTCAACGTTTCCTAGACAACTCCATCCCGGTACAATCGACACCTTTTTTCCAGCCGCTGTGCATTTTCCTGCGCTGGAGTTTTATTCTAAGGCAAAATGCGATCTTATATGACCACTTATAAACAAAAATCCCTGACTAATCTTGTGTAAGGGTTCTTATAATCGCTCAAAACTCAAATGTACTAGGAGTGCTCAATATATAATGCGAGACATTCTTTTTGGTTTTATTCGGAATTCCAACACACCATATTATTCCCCACTCTTTTGTCTACAAAACATTTTTCATCATAATATCCGTTCAATGCGACGGCAGTACGCCACGTTACTGGGAGGCCCATATACCCAGATGGTACCACTCTACTAGTCTACGTCGGAGCCAACGTCTTACTTTGTCAATAATCTCGCCATCATCCGCGTGCTACTTCACTGAGCCAACAGATGAAGTCAGAAAATGTCAGATCCCTGCTGCAGGGTGCATGAGGAAGAACAGTCGAACGAGATTTTGTGAGCTTCTGTCGGGTGCGCAGAAGTGTGTAAGACCATGAATTGTCATGGAGAAGAAGCTCGTTTGCATCTTCGTCTCGATAGACATGCACAATTTCTTTCTTCAGTTTCCCGAGGGTAGCACAGTACAGTTCAGAGTTGCTCGTTGCACCGTGAGGGAGGGAGAGAGTGGTGGTGTGAATCCACTTGCCGTTTTGTTTCCGGTTCGAAGTGATGAACCCATGTTTCATCGCCTGTGACTTTACTCGACAAAACATTGTCACGGTGAGCCTCGTAACGCGCAAGCAACTCCGCACAGATGGTCCTTCGCTGCTCTTCATGGTCTTCTGTTAGGCGGCAAGGAACCTCTGAGTACTACTGGTGTATGAGTGTGTTATCACTACCAACAGAGACTTCCAGGTTAATACCGAGCCGTTTTGATTCCCATCTGTCGATCACCACGAATGAAAGTGCCTGCGCCGGCCGGAGTGGCCGTGCGGTTCTAGGCGCTACAGTCTGGAGCAGAGCGACCGCTGCGGTCGCAGGTTCGAATCCTGCCTCGGGCATGGATGTGTGTGATGTCCTTAGGTTAGTTAGGTTTAATTAGTTCGAAGTTCTAGGCGACTGATGACCTCAGAAGTTAAGTCGCATAGTGCTCAGAGCCATTTTTAGAGTGCCTGCGCGTTCCAACATTGCGGGAGACACAGCTGTGTACGGCCAGCCTGTTGAAACGTCCCCTTTGAACAATTATACATGACTGTGCTTAAACTGACACACAATATTTTTTTAGCGCAACGCAATCTGACTTTTAATAATCCCTACAAAAGAATGGCCCTGACTAACAATAACCTATACCTTTCACAAATCACTTACCTCACAAAAATCTTCGTTACTCGAACTGCTGCAATACAGCGAGCGCCACTACTGCTAGCTAAGTAAAAGATTCAAACTACTGAAGGCACTAACTACTGATAGGCATAGTTAGCAAATGAAAGATTTTGATAGAGAACGAACAATGTATTTACCTTAATATTGTTCAAAAGTCGTATTATATATATCAGTTCATGACATCCAGTCTTACAAATGTACTGTCTCTGATGGACACACGTCCAGATCATCCGCTCTCAAAAATCTGCCATCTCACTTGCCCACATCCACCACTGCTGGCGGCTCACCTCCAACTGCGCAACGCTACGCGCTGTTAACATCCAGCTGCCCAACACTACAATAGCCAACAACAATGCAAACCAGCCACAGACTGCACACAGCACAGCCACTGATTTTCATACAGACTGCTACGTGGTGTTACCAATAAGAAAACCTATACAGCCTACTTACATAGCCCCCATGCTCCCAACAAAAAATTTTACAAATTGTTTTGGGCAGTGGCCAATAATGATTTGATAAAATTTTTCATAATTACAATAACAAAGATATCAAATGCACACACTTATTGATACAATGTTGGTCAAAAGCTAAAATTTTCTCTCAATCCATAAAGACAGTCCTGATCGTTCATCACAGTAAAACTGCAGTGTTTTTCTCAAAGTCTGAGCAGCAAAAGAGAATGCACATGCAAGTAGTGGATTTCCATGCAGTCTTGAAGATGTAGTGTTGTCCTTCCAACGGAAAGGCAGTGCTGACTCTTGACATGCAGACAGGTAATGGGCCACAATAGAACAAACCCACAGCAGAGTCAATCGAAGTTTTGAAGAATATTGGTAGGTAGGTCATCACAGAGCAGACCCACTGTAGTCCTGGTAGAGAGTATGGTATTGGTGGGCCACCAGAGGTGCAGACCCACTGCAGTCCTTGTAGAAATAATGGTATTGGTGAGTCGTCAAAGGTGTAGACCCACTGTAGTCCTTGTAGACACGACCAGCAGCTATCTGTTGCGACTGTGCAGGTGCACAATCACCATCGAAGAGTCTTGCGGACAATATAGCAAGTCCATAAACTGTACGTGGAAGGTCGGAGTTTGCGCGACCTAGTTGCGATGACGACAGACGCCTCGCCCAACGGCTTATCGTGCTTTTGCTCAATTCGCGTCTCCATAGATATTCTAAAAATGGCTCTGAGCACTGTGGGACTTAATATCTGAGGTCATCAGTCCCCTAGATTTAGAACTACTTAAACCTAACTAACCCAAGGACATCACACACAACCATGTCCGAGGTAGGATTCGAACCTGCGACCGTAGCAGCAGCGCCGCTCCGGACTGAAGCGCCTAGAACCGCTCGGCCACAGCGGCCGGCTGTAGATATTCTGCAAGCAGCTATGAATATCTATGGTGCTCCGGTTTTCCGCCAAAAGAAACTCAATGACAGCTCTCTACTTCGAACGCAGCCCCGCTACAGACGCCATTTTCAAGGCTACGTATAGCCCCGTTACGTATCGGAACTTCATGAAACTCTAGGGAATGAAGCGGGTATATTCCACGATGTCCCATTACAAATTCTGCACTGTCTCAACCGAAATTGGCCGAGATTAAAAATGTGTTGCGTTAATGCAGGAGGACCTGAGGAGAATTGACTCATGGTGCAGGGAATGACAATTGAATCTCAATGTAGACAAGTGTAATGTGCTGCGAATACATAGAAAGAAAGATCATTTATCATTTAGCTACAATATAGCGGGTCAGCAACTGGAAGCAGTTAATTCCATAAATTATGTGGGAGTACGCATTAGGAGTGATTTAAAATGGTATGATCATATAAAGTTGATCGTCGGTAAAGCAGATGCCAGACTGAGATTCATTGGAAGAATCCTAAGGAAATGTAATTCGAAAACAAAGGAAGTAGGTTACAGTACGCTTGTTCGCCCACTGCTTGAATATTGCTCACCAGTGTGGGAGCCGGCCGCGGTGTCCGTGCGGTTCTGGGCGTTGCAGTCCGGAACCGCGGGACTGTTACGGTCGCAGGTTCGAATCCTGCCTTGGGCATGGATGTGTGTGGTGTCCTTAGGTTAGTTAGGACTAAGTAGTTCTAATTCTAGGGGACTGATGGCCTAAGTTGTTAAGTCCCATAGTGCTCAGAGCCATTTGAACCAACCAGTGTGGGATCCGTACCAGATAGGGTTGATAGAAGAGTTAGAGAAGATCCGGCTGAGAGGAGCGCGCTTCGTTACAGGATTATTTAGTAATCGCGAAAGCGTTACGGAGATTATACATAAACTCCAGTGGAAGACTGCAGGAGAGACGCTCAGTAGCTCGGTGCGGGCTTTTGTTGAAGTTTCGAGAACATACCTTCACCGAGAAGTCAAGCAGTATATTACTCCCTACTACGTATATCTCGCGAAGAAACCATGAGGATAAAATCAGAGATATTACAGCCCATACAGACAATCTTTCTTTCCACGAACATTACGAGACGGGAATAGAAGGGAGAACCGATAGAGGTACTCAAAGTACCCTCCGCCACACACCGTCAGGTGGCTTGCGGAGTATGGATGTAGATGTAGATGTAGAATTACTGAATGCTCCTCGTGAATGTCGAGACAGGGCAACGCATTGGCTAATCAGCAGCTAAGAGCTTTCATCGGTTGTGAAGCTTGTTAATAATAATCATTCTTCTTTTGCCTGAAGAACTGGGCTATAATTGGTGACAGGTCCACATAAACGAATTAACCGAAACTCACGTTATTGATCGTGAGCATGGACGTGGGTTTGAGTGGTCAGAGGAGGAGGAGGGGGACAAGGCGCTGTGAGGGAGGTCGTGACCGGGGTGTGCGCTCGCCGACCGCCGGCGCTCACTTCACTAGGCTCGACTTGACGCCCGCGTTGCCGCCCGTCCGCCTCGTCATCACCACACGACAAAAACGAGTCGCCTGGTCCGCTCCTGCGCGGTACAGTCAGGTCACACGCAAATGGCTCCCCACAGTCTCTAATGTCGACGGCCGTGCAGTGAATTATTCCCACTACTCCCTTACAGCCTCTGAGCCGATGTGCAGGTTGTGCCATAATTAAAACAGAGCGAGGTGTGCTAGCCACTGGACTCACATTCGGGAGGACGACGGTTCAATCCCGCGTCCGGCCATCCTGATTTAGGTTTTCCGTGATTTCCCTAAATCGCTTCAGGCAAATGCCGGGATGGTTCCTTTGAAAGGGCACGGCCGACTTCCTTCCCCGTCCTTCCCTAATCCGATGACATCGCTGTCTCGTCTCCTTCCACAAAACAACCCAACTCATAATTAAAAGCGAGAAAGTACGCGGAGCTGAAAAAAATCATGGAATACTTCCTAATATCTTGTCAGACCTGCTTTTGCTCGCCGTATTGCAGCGGCTCAACGTCAAATGGACTCAACCAAGTCGTTGGAAGTTCCCTGCAGAGATATCGAGCCGTGCCGCCTCTACACCCGTGCGTATTTGCGAAAGTGTTACCAGTGCAGGATTCTGTCCACGAACTGACCTCTCGATTACGTCTCATAAATGTTCTGTGGGATTCATATCGGCCGGTCAGTGAGGCCAAATCTTTCGCTCGAATTGTCCGGAATGTTCTTCGAACCAATCGCGAACAATTGTGGGCCATATGGCGCAGTGTCATCCATAAAAATTCCATCGTTGCATGGGTACATGAAGTCCATCAATGGCTGCAAATGGTCTGCACGTAGCCGAACATAATCATCTTCAGTCAATGATCGTTTCAGTTGGGCCAGAGGATCCAGCCTATACCATGTAAACACAGATCACACCATTATGGAGCCATCAAAGCCGGCCAGAGTAGCCGAGCAGTTCTAGGCGCTTCAGTCTGGAACCGCGCGACCGCTACGGTCGCAGGTTCGAATCCTGCCTCGGGCATGAATGTGTGTGATGTCCTTAGGTTAGTTAGGTTTAAGTAGTTCTAAGTTCTAGGGGACTGATGACCTCATATGTTAAGTTCCATAGTGCTCAGAACCATTTTTTTGCGGACTCGTAAACTGACATACCGCCGGGAGAGCGGTGTACTGACCACGTGCCCCTCCATACCCGCATCCAGCGACGCCTGTGGGCTGAGGATGACACGATGACACGGCGGCTGTCAGTGCCGTTGAACCTTCCAACCTTCCAAGGCCTATTCGGACGGAGTTGGTTTTTTTTTTTTTTTTGTACGTTATGGTTGCCGCCAGACAGGTTAGGTAACTACCATATGCAACACAAAACCTCACATCACAGTTCGAGTACATGTCTTCTCATCATGATAACAACACAGGATCTCCCTTGTCTATTTTCCTAGATGTTGATATGCATAAAACAAAAGCATGCGCCAAGTCGTTCTCTATTGATGCTGCCTGACTCTAGAACAAGTT
This sequence comes from Schistocerca serialis cubense, assembly GCF_023864345.2. Classification (NCBI taxonomy): domain Eukaryota; kingdom Metazoa; phylum Arthropoda; class Insecta; order Orthoptera; family Acrididae; genus Schistocerca; species Schistocerca serialis. The sequence continues at coordinate 380,467,981 of NC_064638.1, read as the reverse complement.
ATCCTGCACTCTGTGCACAATTCAATGGTCTGTTGCATTTAAGATAAAGATGAAGCATTTCCTTTCGCCACTCTCATAATTTTTGCCTAAAGAAATTGACAAATATGACCAGTATTTCTCTCTCTCAAAACTAAAGCAAATGGTTCTCTCTTCTTCCAATTACGTCTTTTCGTCTTTTCTATGTTCTATCACCTTTCTGCTTCTCTTCGTCTCCGAACCCCTTCCCTCACATACATAGGTGGCCGTGCCCTCAGTTTAAGTCTGCCTTACTGTCATCTTTCTAATTTGTTCCACTTTTCATCAGCTTATACAAACTGTGCTTTTTTCCGCTAGAGCTGCAACTGATTTCCACTATTTATCGTCAGTTATTTCTAGGTGTTGTGTCCCATACTAAAATGTAAGTCTTTTTTCTAACATGTGTAGTGTTACAAATCTAATGTAAAACACGTACAACGTCTGATTCAGTCTAAAAGAGAGCCTAATGACTAACTTGCGAGGTTAAAAAATCAATAAAGAAAATAAATAAAATTGCCTACACAGTTATCTGGAATGTTTGTAATAATGCATCCCTTCCACCAAAGGCAAACCACGCCAATACCAAACAGTCGTCCTCCTAGAAGCACTCTAAACAACTGAGGCATAATCATTACCCATAGATGTCAGTGTCAGCGCGATATTCAGAATCCACGATGGTATATGCGCGGATGTTCAGAACTATGTTCCTTGACAGCCCGATTTAGTTTCATTACGCGGAAATGACGTATCGAATTTTATGGAGCACGAAAGGACGACTCACTGCTAACCATGAAAATTGTCAACACTATAAAAGGCCTGAAAAAGCTGAGTACGATGGCTTGCGGACAACCAAAAGGAACTCAAGGAAGACTAACAGACGGAAGAGTGATTCTCAAAAGTTCACGTCGAAATAATTAGCAGAAAGAAGTCTCAAACTGAAGAAAGAGCATCCACACACACACAAGGCGAGAGGCCCACAATGAGCGGATGAAGAACCTTTGGGAAGATAAGAAGACTATAGCTAACAACTGGTTCCACATCCTTTTTGAAGGCTCGAACAAAATAGTGAGAGGAGTGTGATTCCGAAACTAAAGTCTCCGGCTTTTTAGCGTTGACTTGAGTGTCCGAGCCGGATTATGTTGGTGTCGTCCTAATTTTTTATGCTTCTCCTAATTTCCTGCTGGTTTCGTTGTCCTGTGACTGCAACAGCAGCAGGGAGACATTCTATAATGACATCTTACTGTGAGGTGTGTATAAAACAGAGATGTGAATAAAACCTTCTCGTTTTTCAAGCCGCGTCATTTCGAATAGCATTCTCGAGCTTTCGATGGCCATCCCCGCCATCGAAAGCTCGAGACTTTTATTCGAATCGACGCGGCTTGAAAATCGATAAGATTTTATTCAGTCATGCCGCCGCGAAAAACTCCGAGGACACAAAACAGTGGTGTTTCACTGAATTCCTTACTGATGAACAAATAATGCCAATTGAAATCCACTGATGCTTGCTAGTGGAGACGTTGTAGCAGTCGTGCATAACATCACGTGTAAGAAAACCCTGCGCTAATCAGTCTTGCTCAGGTGATATCCTTGATAATGAACAGCGTCTCGATCAGCTCATCCGTGACGATCGGGAGATTCCAACCAAGCAGTTGTGCGTATATACAGTTCAATATCTGCTGTAATGCCTTAGACAAGATGTTACACAATCTCAGTTATCGCGGAGATGAGTTGTGGTATCACCACTGCGAGGTGGAATCCAAAAGACACTCCATAGTGTGGCGGTATGCGAATTTTCCAACACAGAGAGTAAAGGCACAATCATGTGCCGGTAAAGATCATGTGACCAGACGAAACTACAATCGTCCGGTCACAACTGTGTGTTCTTTCAGTACTGTGAGAAATGGTTCATTTTTAACTGCAACAGGTGATGATGATGTTTGGTTTATGGGGCGCTCAACTGCGCGGTCATCAGCGGCCGTACGAAGTCCCAGTTTTTACACAGTCCAGTTTTTTTATACAGTCAAATCTAGCCACTGTCGCGAATGATCACGATGAAATGGTGAGGCCAACACTAACACCCAGTCCCCGGGCACAGAAAATCCCCAACCTGGCAGGGAATCGAACCTAGGACCCCGTGATCCAGAGGCAGCAACGCTAGCCACTAGACCACGAGCTGCGGACACTGCAAGAGGTGGAATATTAGTTCACTTTATAGCATTAATGAATAAAAGATTTGCTTTACTTTGACACAGTTTTTTGCCACAGGAGTACTGAAGAATTTACAACTGTCACGCGCCAGCAAAGCACCACTTGATTAACAAACTCTTCACATTAACAACAGTACAAGTTCATCTGAAACTTTAACTACTCGTTGGTCTTAGACGGCGATGTTGACTGCTGTAGCTGAGCTCTCGAACTTAGCCGAGCTCTTGCATGCTCGACAGTATGTTGACGTCAACGTGAGGGCAATGCTGTGCTGGGAGGGGAGGCATAGTCTACAGGAGCACCTCCCGTAAGTCGTTGCGGATTGTAGCGAGCTCTCGCTAATGTCTGTGGTATCCATGTGCATTCCCAACTTTGGTGTCGCACCAGGCTCTAAGGATGATACCCCAAAAGCGATATGCAGTGTCTTCGGGACGGGCAAGACGTGGTTATTTTGCACGTCTTGGAGCTTAATGCAACTGTAAGTTCGGAACACTGCGAGACAATCCGATGAAAGCCCGAATTTCCAGAATCGTGCCAGAGAAGAAGAGGACTTCCCCCTGTAACATAATAAAGCCAGGCCCCAGAATAGATCGGCGACCACAGAACTCACTGCCAAATTTAGCTGGACCACATCCACCATACAGTCCTTGTTTAGTACCTAAAGACTTTCATCTCTTCGGGACTTTGAAACACTTGCCACGCAGCCAGAATTTTCCAGTGTCAGGCGCTGTCGGCAAAGCTGTAGGTCGGTTGTTAGACTCGGCCAGTTCAGGATTTTACGAACGCCGCTCTTGTTCCTCGCCGACGAAAGTGAGAAAATAATGATGGTGACTGTGTGGAGAAATGGCAGTACGTAGACTAATTCTTGGTCTACTTAACTTTCTTATTGCGCTTCTGTACCAGTTCTTTCTTTCTTGTGCTACCGCCTGTATCCCGCATTGTGCGCAGGGTCGGCAGGGTTAAGTACAGATTTGGCATGGTTAATTGTAAGGGGTGGCCGGATGCCATTCCTGCCGCCACCCCATACCCCTCAGGACGGAATTAGTGTACCCCAGCTGTCTGCGTGTTGTGTAAATCGTGAAATAGTGTGAATGAGATGCAAATGTCTGCGCGTCGTGGAACTGAGGCGGGACGTGGGGACCAGCCCGGTATTCACCTAACAGGATGTGGAAAACCGCCTAAAAACCACATCCAGGCTGGCCGGCACACTGGCTGCCGTCGTTAATCCGCCGGGCGGATTCGAACCGCGGCCGGCGCGCCTACCCGAGTCCAGGAAGCAGCGCGTTAGCGCTCTCGGCTACCCTGGCAGGTGCTTGTGTATCAGTTGTAACTGGCATGAAAATAAATGAAATGACCGTCGTAATTATAAAATAAATATTACCCTAGGACGAGCAGGCCGTGGTGGCCGTGCGGTTCTAGGCGCTGCAGTCCGGAACCGCGGGACTGCTACGGTCGCAGGTTCGAATCCTGCCTCGGGCATGGATGTGTGTGATGTCCTTGGGTTAGTTAGGTTTAAGTAGTTCTAAGTTCCAGGGGACTGATGACCTAAGATGTTAAGTCCCATAGTGCTCAGAGCCATTTGAACCATTTTGAACCCTAGGACGATTTGCATCTTCACTGCTGGCGATCGTTGTTCAGCCAGCTTCTCGACGAGCACGCGCTGGTCACCAGCAGTGGCAATTATTAGTAACGGCCAAGCAGAGCAACCGCCGCAGCTGCGGACGTTTAACGGAACACAGGCCATTGCCGCGGACGTGCTAATTCTACGAATAACAAGAGCAAGAAGAAAACATCCGCCGTGCTGCGTGCAGAACGTCAGAACGTGTGCGGTCGCCGTTATGAAGCTCCGTTAGCGCTTTATTTCAACAACTCTGCTCTCACGTTTCCGCTCTCGTAGCGGGCTTCCGCGTCTAAACGCCAGCGCGCTGTGATCGAACGTAGAGTAACAGTGTGCCGAGACGCTTCGCGCTGTTGTGGCTGTTTGCAGGCAACGGACGAGCCAGTTCATCGAAAGTACGGGCGGAATGGGAGGGTATCAGCGTTTAACGTCCTGCTGACGACGTTGTCTTCAGGGGTAGAGCGCACTATCAATCGAACACTAACGGCAAAGTGTAGCACTAGGCTTCTAAAACGGGTGCGAAAGACTATATCTGCCGTCCTCTCTTCAAATAGCCATAATTTAAATATAAAAGTTACAAGTATATTGTCAATTGTACTAGTGAAACAGCGGTATGATGATGATGATGATGATGAAGATGAGGTCCCATACTCCGAAGAGCGTAGAGGAGGATGCGGGAGGTCCGCACCGCCTACTAGGCAAGGTCCTAGCGGAGGTGGCTTGACATTGCCTTCCTCCGACCGTAATGGGGATGAATGATGATGATGAAGACGACACAACAGCCAGTCATCTCGAGTCAGGGAAAATCCCTGACCCCGCCGGGAATCGAACCCGGACCCTGTGCGCGGGAAGCGGATTCGCGAGAAAAAATTAACTAAAAATGTGTTATCAAAGTAGTACCAATCTTTAAACGACTGAATAATACTGTAAATTGACAGAGTAGGTAATTACCTGGCTAAACTATCCCCCACTTTTATTCTCGTCATGTGAAACCCCATATCGATAGCGGATTTGGTTAATTAAGCCTTAATGTTGCAAACAAGGACAGGAAAGTTGTCTCGAAAGCTTTGGGGAGGAAAAAAGGCCTCCAGTTTTGGTTGGTTGGGTTATTTTGGGGGAGGAGGCCAGACAGCGAGGTCATCGGTCTCATCGTATTAGGAAAGGAAGTCGTCTGTGCCCCTTCGAGAGAACCATCCCGGAATTTGCCTGGAGCGATTTAGGAAAATCACGGAAAACCTAAATCAGGATTGCCAAACAAGGGATTGAACCGTCGTCCTCCCGAATGTGAGTCCACGCCAGTTTTGCCCGGTAGGTGGAGTGGCATGCATACGACAGTATAACACCAAGGGAATCGAACGCACTACACCTCCATCTCCTTCAGCACTATATGGCCACCGACGCCTTGCCAACTCTAGCAGATTCTTAAGGAAGGAGGAGTCGGGGGTGGTCACTCCCTCACTAGTTGATATCGGGAGCCAGGCTGTGGGGGGGAGGAGGTGGGGGCTGCTCAACGGAGAAATTCCATCGGCGAGGCTAAAAGGACGCCAGCATCCCGTTGTTAAGCCCTCATTCACAAGGTTCTCAGCTGCCTATTTTCAAGGTTTAGTACTCAATGTCTGTGCTCCGTCTACGGGCAGTTACGTTGTAGTTATCGAAGCGACTCCCTCAGTCATGCATTGTTCCATTTAATTTCAGTGCACCCGTTGCCCACAGCTAAGTGCTATCCAAATACACTGAAATTAGCCTGGCAGGCCAACGGTTTACCTCACTGGTAAACTACGCAATAAGCTTCTTGTACTTGTTTTTCACTCATGAACGTATTTTTTTATTGTGTTGAGTAACAGCAGTAGGGACGAGTTACTTCGTCCATTGCAAGACGCGGTCAGTATCATTAAAATTACAGGACACAAACGTCTCCTGCGAGTAGGTAAAGAAGCCTGCATGATTTGTACGAGGGGTAAATTATTTAACCATCCTCACTGTGTGTGAAGTAATTTCACATGCACGACCATGTCTCCCCGTATGTCTATCTTTCTGCACCATTTACCACCACGTCATCAACTCCTACGTTCCCACAATATTGCAAAAGAAAATCGCCCGCGATTTACGCAAAGGGAGACAACGGAAACGACAAACCACAGGTTTAACGCCATCATTCGCAAATACAGCTCGTTCCACATACGACGCAAGTGCAGTCTGCGGCGTTTCGCGGGAATCAATGTCGTTTTAGGCAGATCGGCGCATGACACTCCAACCCGCTGCTCGGATAGGGTGGCAAGTGGCGTATCAGTCTTAGCCAGAAAAACCTGGACGAGTTACGAACTGCATTGGAAAGACGTCCGAGCGAACCGTTGTGCCACACTTCGTACTACTGTGTCAGTAGCTGTTATTCACACAGCTCTGCACAGACTCTATTTAAAAACTTGCGAAGAAACGGGAGTACATCGACTGATCAATTCAGTTAATGGTTCTTGACATCAGTACTGCAGTTGGTTTGTAACATACTTCCTGGCTGTGCCAGTTTTGTTCCTATGGCTACTACACTTCCACTGTTCCATGTCTACATCTACATCTACATCTACATCTGCATCTACATCCATACTCCGCAAGCCACCTGACGGTGTGTGGCGGAGGGTACTTTGAGTACCTCTATCGATTCTCCCTTCTATTCCAGTGTCGTATTGTTCGTGGAAAGAAATATTGTCGGTAGCCTCTGTGTGGGGTCTAATCTCTCTGATTTTATCTTCATGGTCTCTTCGCGAGATATACGTAGAAGAGAGCAATACACTGCTTGACTCCTCGGTGAAGGTATGTTCTCGAAACTTCAACAAAAGCCCTTACCGAGCTACTGAGCGTCTCTATTGCAGAGTCTTCCACTGGAGTTTATCTATCATCTCCGTAACGCTTTCGCGGTTACTAAATGATCCTGTAACGAAGCGCGCTGCTCTCCGTTGGATCTTCTCTATCTCTTCTTTCAACCCTATCCGGTACGGATCCTACGCCGCTGAGCAATATTCAAGCAGTGGGCGAACAAGTGTGCTTCCTTTGTTTTAGGATTGCATTTCCTTAGGATTCTTCCAATGAATTTCAGTGTGGCATCTGCTTTACCGACGATCAACTTTATATGATCATTCCATTTTAAATCACTCCTAATGCCTACTCCCAGATAATTTATGGAATTAACTGCTTCCAGTTGCTGACCTGCTATATTGTAGCTAAATGATTTGGGATCTATCTTTCTATGTATTCGAAGCACTTTACACTTGTCTACATTGAGATTCAATTGCCATTCCCTGCACCATGCGTCATTTCGTTGCAGATCCTCCTGCATTTCAGTACAATTTTCCATTGTTACAACCTCTCGATATACTACAGCATCATCCGCAAAAAGCCTCAGTGAACTTCCGATGTTATCCACAAGGTCATTTATGTATATTGTGAATAGCAACGGTCCTACGACACTCCCATGCGGCACACCCGAAATCACTCTTAGTTTGGAAGACTTCTCTCCATTGAGAATGTCATGCTGCGTTCTGTTACCTAGGAACTCCTCAATCCAATCACACAATTGGTCTGATAGTCCATATGCTCTTACTTTGTTCATTAAACGACTGTCGGGAACTGTATCGAGCACCTTGCGGAAGTCAAGAAACACGGCATCTACCTGGGAACCCGTGTCTATGGCCCTCTGACTCTCGTGGACGAATAGCGTGAGCTGCGTTTCACACGATCGTCTTTTTCGAAACCCATGCTGATTCCTACAGAGTAGATTTCTAGTCTCCAGAAAAGTCATTAAAAGTCATTATACTCCAACATAATACGTGTTCCAAAATTCTACAACTGATCGACGTTAGAGATATAGGTCTATAGTTCTGCACATACTTCCTGTCTGTGGCTGCTCTGTTCCTATGGCTACCGCACTTCCACTGTTCGATGTCAGTGTGCAATAACCAGTTACAGACGGCATGTGGCAGCACTAGCAGTGGACGGTATACAAACCGTGTCGGGGGGTGGGGGGGGGGGAGGGGTGGGGGGGGGTGGGGGGGGGGTTGGATACGGAAAACAGAGCACTCGTTGTAGTAATGTGGGAACGGAGCGCTGTATCTGACGTCCAGAAGGGCATGATCTCTGGTTTTCGAGCTAAGGGTGGAAACATTTCCGACACGGCTAAGTTCGTAGACTGTTCGCGCGCAACCGTGGTTAAAGTATACCGTGCATGGGAAAATAGTGCGGAGGCAACTGTGGAGCAGCACAGGCGACAGATGGCAGGGGTGAGTGATGGCCGCGAAGATGTGTATGGGCGAATAGAAACGCTACTGTTGAGCAACTGACCGCGCAGATGATCCGAAGGGCTACCAACAGTGTCTCCTGAACGACTGTACAGCGAACGTTGCTGTTTAAGGACCACCGCAGCAGCCGCCTGGTTCATGTACCCATGCTGGCTGCTGTTCATTGGCGACGAAGGCTGGAAATCGCCCGCCGATACCTGAACTGGACGTCCACTGAGCGGCGATAGGTGGCCTTTCCAGATGGAAATGCCGTGTAGCTAGGGCCTCCCGTCCGGTAAACCGTTCGCCTGGTGCAAGTCTTTCGAGTTGACGCTGTTGTGGGTTGGCAGGAGAGCCAACACCGTATTAATAGAGGAAGCCGAAAGGCACGCGTTTTAACTCACGCAGGCTGGCGTGAGGTCTGGAACAGGACAAGGAAATTAGAATTTAGAAAAACGGACGAAGCTGGTGGAATACTTAACTTTAATCCATTAATGGTGAACGTCGGTCTGACGGTACATGCATCACAAGATCAATAGCAACTGATAATGGCGCCTTGCTAGGTCGTAGCAAATGACGTAGCTGAAGGCTATGCTAACTATCGTCTCGGCAAGTGAGAGCGTATTTTGTCAGTGAACCATCGCTAGCAAAGTCGGCTGTACAACTGGGGCGAGTGCTAGTACGTCTCTCTAGACCTGCCGTGTGGCGGCGCTCGGTCTGCAATCACTGATAGTGGCGACACGCGGGTCCGACATACACTACTGGAAATTGAAATAAGAACACCGTGAATTCATTGTCCCAGGAAGGGGAAACTTTGTTGACACATTCCTGGGGTCAGATACATCACATGATCACACTGACAGAACCACAGGCACATAGACACAGGCAACAGAGCATGCACAATGTCGGCACTAGTACAGTGTATATCCACCTTTCGCAGCAATGCAGGCTGCTATTCTCCCATGGAGACGATCGTACAGATGCTGGATGTAGTCCTGTGGAACGGCTTGCCATGCCATTTCCACCTGGCGCCTCAGTTGGACCAGCGTTCGTGCTGGACGTGCAGACCGCGTGAGACGACGCTTCATCCAGTCCCAAACATGCTCAATGGGGGACAGATCCGGAGATCTTGCTGGCCAGGGTAGTTGACTTACACCTTCTAGAGCACGTTGGGTGGCACGGGATACATGCGGACGTGCATTGTCCTGTTGGAACAGCAAGTTCCCTTGCCGGTCTAGGAATGGTAGAACGATGGGTTCGATGACGGTTTGGATGTACCGTGCACTATTCAGTGTCCCCTCGACGATCACCAGTGGTGTACGGCCAGTGTAGGAGATCGCTCCCCACACCATGATGCCGGGTGTTGGCCCTGTGTGCCTCGGTCGTATGCAGTCCTGATTGTGGCGCTCACCTGCACGGCGCCAAACACGCATACGACCATCATTGGCACCAAGGCAGAAGTGACTCTCATCGCTGAAGACGACACGTCTCCATTCGTCCCTCCATTCACGCCTGTCGCGACACCACTGGAGGCGGGCTGCACGATGTTGGGGCGTGAGCGGAAGACGGCCTAACGGTGTGCGGGACCGTAGCCCAGCTTCATGGAGACGGTTGCGAATGGTCCTCGCCGATACCCCAGGAGCAACAGTGTCCCTAATTTGCTGGGAAGTGGCGGTGCTGTCCCCTACGGCACTGCGTAGGATCCTACGGTCTTGGCGTGCATCCGTGCGTCGCTGCGGTCCGGTCCCAGGTCGACGGGCACGTGCACCTTCCGCCGACCACTGGCGACAACATCGATGTACTGTGGAGACCTCACGCCCCACGTGTTGAGCAATTCGGCGGTACGTCCACCCGGCCTCCCGCATGCCCACTATACGCCCTCGCTCAAAGTCCGTCAACTGCACATACGGTTCACGTCCACGCTGTCGCGGCATGCTACCAGTGTTAAAGACTGCGATGGAGCTCCGTATGCCACGGCAAACTGGCTAAAACTGACGGCGGCGGTGCACAAATGCTGCGCAGCTAGCGCCATTCGACGGCCAACACCGCGGTTCCTGGTGTGTCCGCTGTGCCGTGCGTGTGATCATTGCTTGTACAGCCCTCTCGCAGTGTCCGGAGCAAGTATGGTGGGTCTGACACACCGGTGTCAATGTGTTCTTTTTTCCATTTCCAGGAGTGTATACTAACGGACCGCGGCCGATTTAAAGGCTACCACCTAGCAAGTGTGGTGTCTGGCGGTGACACCACAGACGCCACTTCGGCGAGTTGCGTGTCGATGGGTGGTGAAATGATGCTGATAAGGACAACACAATACCCAGTCCCTGAGAGGAGAAAATCTCCGACCCAGACGGAAATCGAACCCGGGCCGTTAGGTATGACATTCCGTCGCGCTGCCCACTCAGCTACCAGGGGCGGACGTCTTTCCAGATGAATCACGTTTTATGCGCGATCGGACCCATTGCTGTTCGCGTGTAAGATGTAAGCCGTCTAAAAGCAAAGACCCTGCAATAGCTTTGTGGTCTGGGGAATTTTTTCGTGGCATTTGCTGGGCGATCTCGTCGTTGTAGAACGAACAATGGATGAACCCATGTAAGCTTTTATCCTTGGAGTCATGTCCACCCCTACAGTTAGTTTCTTTTTCCTTGGCACGATGGTGTGTACCAGCAGAACAATCCAACTTCTCACACAGCTCGCAGTGTACGTTATAGTTCGAAGATGACTCCCTGTCTATACCTTCCAGAACCACAGTGATTGCACTTCACTGACTCTCTTTCTGGACATCTTGCAGTGGTCCACGCTGCAAAAGATTGTTACTCTGGTTTTTGACAGGTAGTCTCACTGATGTGACTAGACAGTGTACGTACGACAGAGTCGATTAGTGGGGGAAGGAGGTTTTCTCTAGGCTGCAGCTGATGGGCCGGTCTTTCTTCCTATATGGGTTATGGCTTGAGCCTACATGGCCGACTTAAAGGGCGTGAAATTTCCGCAGGAAGACCAGTGTTGCCAGTACTCATTGTAGAGTAAGTTCTGAAGGTCCTTCCAGAAAGCAACACCTCACAGAAGCCCTGGAAGCAGGATGAGGAAATGGCCAATAAAAACTAGTACATTCTGTTTCTGATTGAGACTGGCAGAAAGTCCTGAACGTTGCATAATTTGGTCGAGCGGTTTGGAGCTAGCGGGAACGAGGAGTCTGCCTCCAGCTCTTGTGGGTCTAAGGTGGCAAGTCGTGGGCCACCTGGGGCGAAGTTTGACTTCTAAAGAGAGCCGGCCGGGGTGGCCGAGCGGTTCTAGGCGCTACAGTCTGGAACCGAGCGACCGCCACTGTCGCAGGTTCGAATCCTGCCTCGGGCATGAATGTGTGTGATGTCCTTAGGTTATTTAGGTTTAAGTAGTTCTAAGTTCTAGGGGACTGATGACCTTAGAAGTAAAGTCCCATAGTGCTCAGAGCCATTTGAACCATTTTGAAGTCTGGAGTTGGAGTTCCGTCAAGAACAACGAGGTTAAGTTTCTGGTACGAAAAGCCTGCATATCATCTGAAAGTGCGTGCGCGTTCGTCGAATACAGCTACAACACTTTCTCGTTTTTCTCGTCGAGGTGTGTGGATTAACAAGAGTGGAGTATGGGACCACTAGTTAGCTGGAGGTGCTGTTGGATAAAAATTCGGAGTACCCTTTAATCATGCCAATAAATTTTATTTATTTGTTGCGAGTCGTGTTTTTGTGACTCTCTATCCCTAGTGAGTACGAAATATATTCCTGCTTTGTTGTTGTTCAAATGGTTCAAATGGCTCTGAGCACTATGAGACTTAGCTGCTAAGGTCATCAGTCCCCTAGAACTTAGAACTACTTAAACCTAAATAACCTAAGGACATCACACACATCCATGCCCGAGGCGGTCGCGCGGTTCCAGACTGAAGCGCCTAGAACCGCTCGGCCACACCGGCCGGATTTGTTGTTGTAATCATCGGCGAGAGCTGCTGGAACCTATTTTCAGGGCGTGTACTGAAACGTTAGCGGTGTACGTATTCTAGTCCTGTTGTGGGATCTCGGAATCCTGAAAGTGGTTTGATTGCTACAGGACTTTTAAGTACTGATTTTGTAACATTCAGAGGTTAAATCCTGTTTCGCGGGTCAAAGCGAGGCTGGTAACCCTTACTTAGATTGATTTTACATGTACAAACTGTGCAGTGAATTAATACGTATACGCCAATACGCGTTTCCGATTAATTTCGCGAAGCGGTACGTCGCGTAATTAGTCTCGCGCGCCGCACATCGCCACGAGGTCGTGGATTCTGGCCATGGCCGGTAGTGTGACTTCGCGTGACGCCCGGAAGGCCCATGGTACAGCCGAAAGGCACGTTCCAGGCTGCTGCCGTGTGTGGACGGTGGAGATGTCGAGTGGGCAGTTCTTACCATCAGAAACGTCTCTTAGTACTCTCATAGCGGCTTTAGCGGGGTGTTTTCTTGCATTGTTCTCCAGAATATAATCGTAGATATTTTCATCAGTTATTAGTTGCCTGAAAAGAAGGATGGAAGTAAATTTCGCATGATGTGTCGCTGCCAAGCAACTAGAACCGTACACAGAAAGAACTGCTATAGCACATTACGGAAGGAAACTAAAAGAGTCGGCCGCTGTGGCCGAGCGGCTGTAGGCGCTTCAGTCCGAAACCGCGCTGCTGCTACGGCCATGGTTTCGAATCCTGCCTTGGGCACGGATGTGTGTGATGTCCTTAGGTTAGTTAGGTTTAAGTAATTCTAAGTCTAGGGGACTGATGACCTCAGATTAAGTCCCATAGTGCTTAGAGACATTTGAAACATTTTTTGAAACTAAAAGAGATAAGCTAGAGATGAACAGACATGACATTTTTATTCAAAGACTATGAATAAACCCAAGTCGCACCGATTCGCGACCGTCTGCTGGGCATTACAAAAGGCGGGGTTGGGTTGGATTGTTTGGGGAAGGAGACCAGACAGCGAGGTCATCGGTCTCATCGGATTAGGAATGGACGGGGAAGGAAGTCGGCCGTGCCCTTTGAAAGGAACCATCCCGGAATTTGCCTGGATCGATTTAGGGAAATCACGGAAAACCTAAATCAGGATGGCCGGTTCAAATGGTTCAAATGGCTCTGAGCACTATGCTACGGTCATCAGTCCCCTAGAACTTAGAACTACTTAATCCTAACTAACCTAAGGACAGCACACAACACCCAGCCATCACGAGGCAGAGAAAATCCCTGACCCCGCCGGGAATCGAACCCGGATGGCGAGAACGAGGATGGCCGGACCCGGGATTGAACCGTCGTCCTCCCGAATGCGAGTCCAGTGTACAAAAGGCGGGACGTGGTTCTTAATAGGGCATATGATCGCCAAGGACAGCAATGTATGCTCTGCAGTGTGCTCCCATCCTGGCCACAAAATCGGCAAGGAGTTTTTCAGGTAGGACATTCCATTCCTCCACCAGAGCGACTGATAATTGCTGACTGGTCGTTGGTCAATATGGTCGTGCTACAATACGTACCCGCAACGCATCCCACACGTGCTCGATGGGGTTCCACTTGGGAGAACGGGCAGGCCAATGTATTCGCCGAACACACTCTCGTTCCATGAGCTCGTGCACCTGTTCACTTTGATGAGGTCGCCCATCGTCATCCATGAAGTCAGGGCCGAATGAACCAACGAAAAGAGGTACATGGGGACTGATCCACCACGGTACACAAAACACGTCAGAACACTGTTGCAGAAGCAACGAAGAAACCATGCCAAATTCAGAAGAACGCAAAATCCCCAAGACTGACCAAGTCCCACGGAAGCTCGAAATTTAGTGTCGACGTCAATTCGAGATGCTTTTAATAATTTCCACAATGAAATATTGTCTCAAAATATGGTAGAAAACCCAAAGAGATTCTGGTCGTATGTAAAGTACACCAGTGGCAAAAAACAGTCAATACCGTCACTGCGCGATAGCGATGGAAATGTTATCGATGATGGCGCCGCTAAAGCGGAATTACTAAATACAGTTTTCCGTAATTCCTTCACGAAAGAAGACGAAGTAAATATTCCAGATTTCTAAACCATAATAGCTGTTAGCATGAGTCACATAAAAGTAGATATCTTAGTTGTTGCGAAACAACTCAAATCACTTAAGAAAGGTAAGTCTTCCGGTCCAGATGCTGTACCAATCAGGTTCCTTTCAGAGTATGCAGACACAATAGCGCCTTTCTTAGCAATCATATACAACCGCTCACTTGACGAAAGGTCTGTTCCTAAAGGCTGGAAAGTATCACAGGTCACACCGATATTCAAGAAAGGAAACAGGTGTAACCCATTGAATTACAGACGCATATCACTGACCTCAATTTGCAGTAGGATTTTGGAGCATATACTGTACTCGAATATTATTAATCACCTTGAAGAAAATGACTTACTGATACATAACCAACACAGATTCAGAAAATATCGTTCTTGTGCAACACAGCTAGCTCTTAATTCCCATGAAGTAATGAGTGCTGTCGACTAGGGACCTCAGATCGATTCCATGTTCCTAGATTTCCGGAAGGCTTTTGATACCGTTCCTCACAAGCAACTATTAATCAAATTGCATGCATATGGAGTATCGCCACAGTTGTGTGACTGGATTCGTGATTTCCTCTCAGAGAGGTCACAGTTCGTAGTGACAGACGGTAAATCATCGAGTAGAACAGAAGTGATATCTGTCGTTCCGCAAGGTAGTGTCATAGGCCCTCTGCTGCTCCTGTTTTGCATAAATGATCTAGGTGATAATCTGAGAAGCCCCCTTAGATTGTTTGCAAATGACGCTGTAATTTACCGTATAGTCAAACCATCAGACGATCATTTCCAATTACAAAATAATCTAGAGAGAATTTCTGCATGGTGCGAAAAGTGGCAATTGGCACTAAACAAAAAAAAGTGCCAGGTCATCCACATGGGTACTAAAGGAAATCCGATAAATTTTGGGTATACGATAAATCGCACAAATCTAAGGGCTGTAAATTCGACTAAATACCTAGGAATTACAATTACGAACAACTTAAATTGTAAAGACCGCATAGACAATATTGTGGGGAAGGCGAAACAAAGACTACGCTTTGTTGGAAGAACACTTAGAAGATGCGACAAACCCACTAAAGAGACAGACTACATTACACTTGTCCGTCTTCTTCTGGAATATTGCTGCACGGTATGGGATCCTCACCGGGTACGATTGACGGAGGACATCGAAGGGGTGCAAAGAGGGGCAGCTCGTTTCGTGTTACCGCGCAATATGGGTGAGAGTGTCACTGATATGATACGCGAGTTGGGGTGGCAGTCAATGAAACAAACAATTTGCGGCGAGATCTATTTACAAAATTTCAATCACCAACTTTTTCTTCCGAATGCGTAAATATTTTGTTGACACCCACCTACGTAGGGAGAAATGATCATCATAATAAAATAAGAGAAATCAGTGATCGAACGGAAAGATTTACGTGTTCCTTTTTCCCACGCGCCACTCGAGAGTGGAATGGTAGAGAAGTAGTATGAAAATGGTTCGATGAACCCTCTGCCAGGCACTTAAGTGTGAATTGCAGAGTAACCATGTAGATGTAGATGTAGTAAGTATGTATGTAACTTTGACCGGTGAGAATACCGTGCTCAAAGATTTAGAGATCAGCGCCCATGCAACAACAGACCATAACACCTGGACAACCACAACGATCATGTTCGACAATGTTCCTGGTTGCTACCACCTCTCGCCATATGAGGGTGCATCCAGAATCACTACCCAGACTGAACCTGCTCTAATGTGAGAAAACAACGTGACTCCATTCCTCCTGCCCATATGCTCCTTGCACCACTACAAACTGCGGTGCCGATGTTTGGGTGTAAACGGTACACAACATACTGGTAATCAGGCAGTGTGGGTGGTGAGACTGCGTGCCTTGCAGTCCTACTGAATGTGGTTGTAATTGTACCCGCTGTTTGACGTGGGTCCCCTGTTGCTTCTTGCATAGTGTAGCGGTCATCTGTTGCTGTAGTTGACCGTGGCTGACCACATCCACTCCTTCGGTCAGCACTGGGTGTGTTTCGGAAGGCTATCCAGGCAGGTGAATTAATGAATCAATGCTGCGAGTAATACCGAACTCTGTGGCTACAGTCGTCACACTTCATACTATTTCCACTCTCCGAATGATTCTTCCCCAAGTGAAGTCAGGGTATTGTCTCCGGTCCATGTTTTATTGAAGAATGCCACAGTGCACCCCGTAACTGCTCTTTTCACATTCCTCCAACTGCCTCGTGCTGTTGCGCCAACCGAATGTGGCGCTATAGTCACCCTAGCCTCACATCTAGTGACGTCCAGCTTCAAAATGGCTCTGAGCACTATGGGACTCAACTGCTGAGGTCATTACTACCCTAGAACTTAGAACTAGTTAACCCTAACTAACCTAAGGACATCACAAACATCCATGCCCGACGCAGGATTCGAACCTGCGACCGGAGCGGTCTTGCGGTTCCAGACTGCAGCGCCTTTAACCGCACGGCCACTACGGCCGGCCGTCCAGCTTCCTGAGTATGACTGGAAGACCTCTGGCAACACACTCTCGCACTTTCATTCATTTTCACCGAATATTTAATATATTATATTATTTTATCTATATCAGCCCTCATTTGTGCACACCAATGTATATTATTCACATTTCCATCGGAAGCGCCGGCCGAAGTGGCCGTGCGGTTAAAGGCGCTGCAGTCTGGAACCGCGCGACCGCTACGGTCGCAGGTTCGAATCCTGCCTCGGGATTGGATGTGTGCGTTGTCCATAGGTTAGTTAGGTTTAGCTAGTTCTAAGTTCTAGGGGACTGATGACCTCAGCTGTTAAGTCCCATAGTGCTCAGAGCCATTTGAACCATGTGAACCATCGGAAGCTATAGTTTAGTAGAAACCGATCGGCCAGCTAGTACGTGTTGCACTAATTGCACGCCTGACACCTGTTTTGACATCATGTAAAGACTACTACTGTGGGACTGTTGATTTTCGTAGCTCCAACGTCATTGTTCTGCGAGTTCACGAACTGCAGCTGTGAATCAGAATAAAAGGACGTTACAAGATCGACCTCCAGATACGGTCAGACTAAAATAGCCAGTTGCAGAACTAACATCGAGCAATAGTAACTGAGTTGCTCAGTAAACGTTATACGGTAACTTTGTGACGTTTTAGCTTGAGTTTGTGCAGAGCTGTTTGGGCACACGCTGCTTGCATACCTGTGTGTAGTGCTAAATGGTGTAACGATTTTCTCGGGCTTCTTTACAAGATCGCTCCTAACACGTATAGATCATTCTCGGCTAAAATGGATGGGCCAGCTGCCGCATGTATTCGAGCAACGAATCGGAGTATTGGATCCTGCAAAACACCAGCGACGAAATATACCGCTTACGTGAAACAGACTATTCGGTGAAGCGGAAGACATTTTCTCCAATTCGTTTCACACAAAGCGACTGACGAATGAAATGAGACTCAGTCGGAATCTATTGGAGAGATCTGATTGGCCCATTTGGTAGGAAGTACTCTCATATGCAAACCACAATCGCAAAAGTTTTGGCCCGACGCTAGCACTTCAATCCAAAGCCTAAGCAAAAGTTAGCAGAACGACTTTCTATGGTTTCCGCACGACGCAAAAAGCGCCTGTTCCAAGAACGAAGTATCAAGTAAATGTTGATCACTTTTTTGTTAACTGCATCACCGAGAATTACAGTTACATTTTCAGTAAGGGATACACGCATACACCACTGCACTTTCCACAGTGTGCGTAATAGTTTTTATCAATAGTGTTTAGAAATATTAATCCGAAAATTAAACTGTAGAGAACTAAGGCTGCAAGGCTCGAAGTAGTCCCGAGGCTTTCAGACCAGGCTGGCTCAGATGGGGTAACATCTCTCTCTCTTTCTATCCAAGTCGTTTTTACCATCTGTCATCATATCTTCTTAAAATCTGAACATTTTTTGTGTTTTTTTCAGTTTCTAATGTGTTTTTAATTTATTATTACTTCCAGTGTAATTGCTGGAAACAGTAACTGCTGTTTGTAATATGTAATATGTTTCGTAATCTACATGAAAAGCTGTTATGGAATGTAAGGCAACAGGTGTCTAGATGAGCAATAAATCAAATGAAATCAAATCAATCTCAGATAGGATGAAAAAATAAGAAATGACTGGGCCGAGTGCGCAGTCACTGAAGGAGATTATGTTGAGAAATGGTATAACTTTTTAGAAAATATAGCTTTTTAGCAGACTTACCACTCTATGTTGGTATCGAAGTGGCAAATTTCTTCAGCAGTGGAGCTAATGATTTTTATGTCGTATGTGAAAGAGACCAGGTGTTTCCCAGTAAGGTTGTTTTCCTACCAGCTGTTTTCTGCAATACTCTCTTTTCGCGGCGACGAACAAATTTGAGCTTCAGAAACAAACACGTAGAGTGGTCATAATAATTGCCACTGGGCATGGAGGGGGTGGTTTTCAAATTTCTTTCTGCAGTCGTAATTTAATCGGGATATAAGGTCCGCCTGTTATGCAAAACACTGTTTTTTCATATGACCCAAAAAATGGTTCAAATGGCTCTGAGCACTATGGGACTTAACATCTGAGGTCATCAGCCCCTAGAACTTAGAACTACTTAAACCTAACTAACCTAAGGATATCACACACATCCATGCCCAAGACAGGATTCGAACCTGCGACCGTAGCAGTTGCGCGATTCCGGACTGAAGCGCCTAGAACCGCTCGGCCACCCAGGTCGGCACCCAAACATGTTCCAGGACCATTGTGCCATCGTCATTTGTTTTCCTTTATTCAAATTCGTGGATTGTGAACATATTTGAAGTGATAACTAAACTACGAAAATTAGGCCTAATAACAGTTTTTATTTATTGTTGACATTACCTTAATTTTATATTATACGGTTATGCAGAACGCTTTGTTCATTATCATGTAGTGGTAGCTTGTTATCTGCAACCAAATGATGTTACTGTGAATTTGGTTGGCGAGCTAAAACATCACTATATTTCTAAATGTACTTTCGTTTTGTCAAGATGTTTCTCTCCTATGTTTAGCTTTAGTAATTCCTTTTCCATTTGCGTTCTCAAGAGTTGTTAAGAATAATGCACAAATACTGCACGTATTTTCCACAATTACGTTTGTAAATAAGACTTTTCACTCCGTCAGAATACAGCGTAAACATTGTTATTGTGTGTCCAGGCCCAGTTGGTGTTCACTTGTTCTCAAGTGTGTCTGTTCTCAAGTGTGTCTGGCCCCAAATTTGAATTTTGGTTTCTTTCTCTCTCTCTCTCTCTCTCTCTCTCTCTCTCTCTCTCTCTCTCTCTCTCTCTCTCTCTCTCTTTCCTCTTTCTCTTTCTATCTCTCTCTCTTAAAAACACACACACACACACACACACACACACACAAACACACACACACACACTCATATATATATATCCTTAGCTTTTTCTGTCGACTTTACCGTAAACTTCCATTAATGTGCTAATGTGCTGTATAGTGTGTATTTATTTGTAATCCGTTTTCCTCCTGCTAATACCTTCTGTACGTGGAAGTTTTCTTCTTCTGTAACTTTATGGTGCAGGCTGTGGCTGGATTTTAGTAATTTTAAATCTGCTTCGATTTCAGTTGGGTTGTGGTTGTGGACAATTAGGTGGTCAGCAAATGTGCTGCGGGTGCTGTTACTTTTTAGAGCTCTAAGGTGTTATTAATATCTTGTTTTGAAAGTTCCCGCCTGTCTGTCGTCTCTCTACTGACGGACATGTGTTGCATGTGGGTTCATATAAGTATGATCTGCAAACACGGCCAATTCAAGAGCAGCAAATCCAAATGATGAACATAATTTAACCGTTTTTCCCCCTGAAAATTTGTATGAAATTCGTTCCCGCTCACGGTACGTGGTGAAGGTTATTTTATCGCCGCATGGACATACACAGTTGCAAAACATGTTAGCCAGCAATATTTATCTCGACTATCGCCGAAAAATGCGATGGAAAAATACTTAACGACCAGTGCAGTAGTAAATCAGCTGTCCAGTGGTCTTGCAACTGAAAGCCGCTCTCGGGGACACAACAGAGGGAGTATGCAACCGAGAAAAGTGGTGGAACATTCGCGAACAGTACGGACGGCGCAGCAAGAAAGAGATAATGCGGGGGCCAGCTGACTCAGTTCAGGGAACGGGCAGGAAAAAACGCGGTTACGGCCAGCAGTAAGCCAAGGCGAGAACCATTAGGGCGCGGTCGGCTACGTGAGTCACGCTTCGGAGGCTGCGGGCCCGCCTTCGGAGCCCGGTGAGCGCCGGGAACCGCCGTGGCTGGCCCTGAAGCTTCAGAGAATATCGGCGACGCTAGGCCGTCCCTAGAAACAGCGGAGCGAACTGATAAAAAGAGCGCGAAACGTGCAGTGAACAGTGTGCGCGTCTACGCAGTAGGACTACTGGTACACTACTGGCCATTAAAACTGCTACTCCAAGAGAAAATGCTAAAGAACCTGGCATAGGCATGCGTATTCAAATACAGAGATATGTAAACAGAAACAAGACGGCACTGCGGTCGGCCACGCCTCTAGAAGACCACAAGTGTCTTGACGCAGTTGTTAGATCGGTTACTGTTGCTACAATGGAAGGTTATCAAGATTTAAGTGAGTCTGAATGTGGTGTTATAGCCGGCGGACGAGCGATGGGACACAGCATTTCCGAGGAAGCGATACAGTGGGGATTTTCCCGTACAACCATTTCACGAATGTACCGTGAATGTCAGGAATCCGGAATCTGGTAAAACATTAATTTTCTGACATCGCTGCGGCCGGAAAAAGATCCTGCAAGAACGGGACCAATGGCGACTGAAGAGGATCGTTCATCGTGACAGAAGTGCAGATTTCTGCCAGATTCAATGCTGGGCCATCAACAAGTGTCAGCGTGCGAACCATTCAGTGAAACATCATCGGTATGGGCTTTCGGCGCCGGAGACCCACTCATGTACCCTTGATGACTGCACAACACAAAGCTTTACGCCTCGCCTGGGCCCATGAACACCGACATTGGACTGCTGACGACTGGAAACATGTCGCTTGGTCGGACGAGTCTCGTTCAAATTGTATCGAGAGGATGGACGTGTACTAGTACTGAGACAACCTCATGAATAAAAGGACCCTGGATGTCAGCAGAGGACTGTTAAAGCTGGTGGAATATCTGTAATCGTGTGCTGTTGGAGTGATATGGGACACCTGATACGTCTGACAAGTGACACGTACCTAAGCATCATGTCTGATCACCTGCATCCATTCATGTCCATTGTGCATTTCGAAGAACTTGGGCAATTCCAGCAGGACAATGCGACACACCATACGTCTAGAATTGTTAAAGAGTGGCTCCAGGAACACTCTTCTGAGTTTCAACACTTCTATCAAACTCCCCATACATGAACATTATTCAGCATATCTGGAATGCCTTGCAACGTGCTGTTAAGAAGAGATCTCCATCACCTCGTACTACTGCGGATTTACGGACAGCCCTCCAGGACTCATGGTGTCAGTTCCCTCCAGCACTACTTCAGATGTTAATCGAGTTCATGCCACGTAGTGGTGTGGCACTTCTGCGTGTTCGCGGGTATCGTACACGATATTAGACAGCTGTACCAGTTTCTTTGGCTCTCGAGTGTATAATGACTTTAAGCGCTTCAGGCCCCAAGGTGGTAGACCCCAGTGCATAGTACAAGGTAAGATGACGCCCGACCTCCGCGCTAATTTTTACGAGCGACGTAATACCAAACAATGTGGACGAGAGCGTGCAGCAGTACATGGCTGGATGGCGCGCCTCTGTTAGTTTTTATTGCTTCTGTGGTGCGACTCCACCGGTAAAAATGTGTACCTCTGTTCACCAAGGTGATAAGTGCAGGGCCAGGAGTGCCACCATTGAATGCTCT
Organism: Schistocerca serialis cubense; assembly: GCF_023864345.2. Taxonomy (NCBI): domain Eukaryota; kingdom Metazoa; phylum Arthropoda; class Insecta; order Orthoptera; family Acrididae; genus Schistocerca; species Schistocerca serialis. The sequence goes on along the minus strand of NC_064638.1, from coordinate 380,445,910 downwards.
GTGCTAGGAAAAAAGATCAATTGGACTAATAACTCGTGGGAAACTGATGTGGGGATGAAAGTACGTCGAAAAGCACTTGTGGACATGTATCCCACTCTCCAAAGGAGCAACGTTGAAGGAGGTAGTATGAGATATTTACACGGAATGAAATAAGGTTCCTTGAGTTTTCTGCAACCTTCTGTCACCTACGATCGCTACAAGAAAGTATTGTTCGATCACAAGAATCCGTTCGGTTGAGTGTAGCATCCCACATGTGAATTATATCTTACGTAAGAGAATCTACTGCCACATCGGTTGCGAAACACATCGGAATAGTTCGAGGAACACTCCACGAAGATGAGAGACTTTATCGGGAGCACTCTGTGACCAGATGTCATGTCTAGTGAGCGTATCTTGTACGACATCTGTAGATGTGGAGGCGCCTCGGACCTAGCTCTACCCTATTTCCGGGAGTTTCGAGCTACGGCTGAACGGTCACGAACCAGAATGCATCCCTGTCGACGTTCTGACTTATCCCAAGACTGTTCCATTCACTTCAGGCTGGGAGTCTGGTTAGGTCAGTTCATTTCAGGAATGTTGTCCGCATACCACTGCCTCACAGATGCTGCTTTACGATAGGGTACATTGTCACGCCGATAAAAACCTCCAATCTACGCAGTCCACAATACTGTCGAATGTGCTGATATTCTTCTCTACTAAGCGTTTTCTTTAGCGCAGTAAGGGGATCACATCCTAACGAAAAACATCCCCATACCATAACACCACCATTCTGTACTTCACTGTTAGCATTACACATGATGGCAGATAACATTCTCTTAGCATTCGCCTAAACCAAACCCTTGCACCGAAGTGCCACAGGGTATAGTGTTACCCTAGCACCGGATTGCCACAAGGTATAGCGCGATTCACCGATCCAAATCACTCATTCCCAGTCACTCACTGTCCAGTGGCTTCGCACTTAACACCACCACTAACGTCGCTCAGAACTGTACTGCTCTACCACTGTTCGCCATCCTCTTTAACCACCCATGTAAGTCATTGTATTACACTATTGGCCATTAAAATTTCTACACTACGAAGATGGCGTGCTACAAATGCGTAATTTAACCGACAGGAAGAAGATGCTGTGATATGCAAATGATTAGCTTTTCAGAGCATTCACACCTACAACGTGCTGACAAGAAAAAAAATTCCAACCGATTTCTCATACACAAACAGCAGTTGACCGGCGTTGCCTGGTGAAACGTTGTCGTGATGCCTCGTGTAAGGACGAGAAATGTGTACCATCACGTTTCCGACTTTGATAAAGGTCGGATTGTAGTCTATCGCGATTGCGGTTTATCATATCGCGACATTGATGCTAGCGTTGGTCGAGATCCAATGACTGTAAGCAGAATATGGACTCGGTGGGTTCAGGAGGGTAATACGGAACGCCGTGCTGGATCCCAACGGCCTCCTATCACTAGCAGTCGAGATGGCAGGCATCTTATCCGCATGGGTGTAACGGATCATGCAGCCACGTCTCGATCCCTGAGTCAACAGATGATGTCGTTCGCAAGACAACAACCATCTGCACGAACAGTTCGACGACGTTTGCAGCAGCAAGGACTATCAGCTCGGAGGCCATGGCTGCGGTTACCCTTGACGCTGCATCACAGACAGGAGCGCCTGCGATGGTGTACTCAACAACGAACCTGGGTGTACGAATGGCAAAATGTCATTTTTTCGGATGAATCCAGCTTCTGTTAGCATCATGATGGTCGCATCCGTGTTTGGCGACATCGCGGTGAACGCGCATTGGAAGCGTGTATTCGTCAACGCCATACTGACGTATCACCCGGCGTGAGTACGGGGTGCCATTGGTTACACGTCTCGGTCACCTCTTGTTCGCATTGACGGCACTTTGAACAGTGGACGTTACATTTCGGATGTGTTACGACCCGTGGCTCTACCCTTCATTCGATCCCTGCGAAACCCTACATTTCAGCAGGATAATGCACGACCGCATGTTGCAGGTCCTGTACGGGTCTTTCTGGATACAGAAAATGTTCGACTGCTACCCTGGCCAGCACATTCTCCAGATCTCTCTCCAATTGAAAACGTCTGGTGAATGGTGGCCGAGCAACTGGCTCGTCACAATACGCCAGTCACTACTCTTGATGAACTGTGGTATCGTGTTGAAGCTGCATGGACAGCTGTACCTGTACACGTCATCCAAGCTCTGTTTAACTCAATGCCCATGCGTATCGTATCAAGGACGTTATTACGGCCACAGGTGATTGTTCTGGGTACTGATTTCTCACGATATACACACCCAAATTGCGTGAAAATGCAATCACATGTGAGTTCTAGTGTAATATCGTATTTGTCCAATGACTACCCGTTTATCATCTGCATTTCTTCTTGGTGTAGTAATTTTAATGGCCAGTAGTGTAGCTTGACTGCTGGTAGCACGACGGAGTGATTCTTGCTGCTAATTTCATACCATTTTCACAACCAGCCTCCCTGATGCTCTACGATCCCTGTCCGCCAGTACAAGCAGTTTGCCTCGTCGTGGTTTGGCTGTAGTTGTTCCTTCGCGTTTCCACTTGATAGTTAGATCACACAAGTGTCTTTAAGTGGAGTGAAATGTACCTGAGGGATTGGTTACTCAGATGATACCGAATGACTAGTCCACTGAGCTCTCGTGACCGACTCATTCTGCTGATACTGCTTTTCTGCTTCTATCACACCACTCCCCGCCTTCTCTTGTACTGGCGGGTCTGCCTCTTGCAACGTCTAGTGATCAATTCCCCATTAAACAGCGATATCCAAGTACTTTTGATCAGATAATGTAATTGTTACAGTCTAGCTGTGTCAGCGAATGGTACAGATGGGAGTCTGTCTAAAGAAGTCTCGGAAACAAGCCTCTGAAGCCCCGAGGTGCCGGATCTGGGAGCTACCATACACTTAACGTCTGCACCCTGCGGCCGTGCAGCTCCGCGCGCAACGGCGGCGGGAGAGCAACAGACTTGCGGACCGCGGCGCGCGCTGTTTTGAGCGCCGAGGACACAACAAACGGCCGCTGACGTCACGCCGGCACATGGGCGCTCGCGGCATATATTTTAACGAGGCGTCCAAACAGGAAGCAGCGATTAGATAGCAGGCCGCTGCACACGACACGGCCGCTCTCCGAGGCGGTCCACGAACGCCATCGGTGCGGTCGTGACGCCTAAGGGATTCACTAGCCCGGGAGCATAGTAAGGTTAATCCAAAGCTATCTCACGAGCAGAACCTTCTCTGTCAAGGTAGAAACATCCACTTCCACCAAAAGGCGTATTCGTGTTGGGGTGCCACAGGGATCGGTCCTGGGGCCCGTTTTGTACTGTCTGTGCACTGCGGACACTCCAACAACCCCCCTGGTGCACACCGCACAGTACGCTGACGACACCGCCTTTTACACTCGTAATGTGAATAAGGAGCTGGTCATATGTAGGCTACAAAGGGTTTTAGATAACACAGAAACCTGGGCCCGTCGCTGGCGTATCATCATCAATCCTGAAAAGACACAGGCTATACTGATCACCCGGAGACTCAGGAGACGCGGACCCCCCAACGCCCCCTCTTTCAACTGCACAATTATGGATTCCGACTCCCCTGGCGCAGATCCACCAAGTATCTCGGCGTAACCTTGGACTCGAGACTAACGTGGAAACCCCGTATAGACGAGATCCACAGAACGGCCTGCGCCAGAATGTCCTTCCTATACCCAGTCCTCAACACAACCAGCTCCCGTACCTGCTCTGTAGGACTAAACGTCTATCAGGCCCCCATACTGCCAGTAATGGAGTATGCGTGCCCTGTCTGGGGATACGCGGCAAAGCAGCACCAGGACAAACTCCAGAGGCTGCAGAACCGCGCCCTCAGGAGGGCACTGCACCTACTCCTGGGATTCCCCACAAACGACCTGCACTCTGCTGCCCAAATCCCACTCCTCAAAGCCGGCCGGAGTGGCCGAGTGGTTCTAGGCGCTACAGTCTGGAACCGTGCGACTGCTACGGTGGCAGGTTCGAATCCTGCCTCGGGCAGGTTTAAGTAGTTCTAAGTCCTAGGGTACTGATGACCTCAGAAGTTAAGTCCCATAGTGTTCAGAGCCATTTGAACCCACTCCTCAAAGGAAGATTTCAGGATCTGGCAAGGGCTTTCTGCGATAGCTCTTTCAGATCTGGAAATAACCTCATCTACTCCTTAGGTCGGTATGAGATGTCCCGCGATATGCACAAACACCCTATGACGATCTTCGCCGACTAAGTCGAAGACAAAAATCCCAAAAATCACCAAACCCTAAAACCAATCCTTAATCCTTAAAATACCAAACATCTCGCCAACCTCAGGCAAGTAGTAGACACCACCAGAACACCAACACAACACACAGACAGCAAAAACAGTCAAAGACAATCACACAATCACAACACACATTGTGGAGTAAAAGCCAACAGGCTACAAACTCCTGTATACACTTCGCCAAGGAGGGGAAAGTAAAAGGTGAGAGAGACCGAGACGAAAGAGGGGTACTACTCGACTATCGCTCCCTCCCAGAGTTACAGGTGGCTGTGTATAACCTTTGTTGTCAGTCATGATCAGTTGCGTTGTGATCCTTCTGTTGTGAGGCTGTCATCGAGTCCTTCCACTTGACGTCATGGTTGGTGGAATACGTACCCGATCATCGCCAGAGCTACGAGAGGCATTCAGAAATGGTTTACAATTGCACTGTTTTACAAATACCACTCGAACTATAAGCACGTCCTTTTGTGGTACGATGAACTGATTCCAGTACACCAAGCAGACCCTAGATGGCAGTTGTAAACAATGTTTGTAGTAAAAGGGCGGCCTCATTTGTTGTTATGTGGAGAGAGCTATGGACAAGACGGAAGGTGATTATCATGGACAAAGTTCGATCGCGTGGTTTTTGTGGAAGGAAGAAGTCAAAACAGAAACAGGATTCAGCATAGGCATCGGGGAAGGTGGTCGAAAGGAGTGCTCCTGCAGCACAAGACTGTCTGGCCCACACCAAAAATGCCACAACTACAAAGTTGACATCCATGAGGTTAGTTGTTGTACCACACCCACCATGGTCGCAGGTTCGAATCCTGCCTCGAGCATGGATGTTTGTGATGTTGTTAGGTTAGTTAGGTTTAACTAGTTCTAAGTTCTAGGGGACTAATGACCTCAGCAGTTGAGTCCCATAGTGCTCAGAGCCATTTGAACCACACCCACCATAATGAGATTTTCACTCTGCAGCGGAGTGTGCGCTGATATGAAACTTCCTGGCAGATTAAAACTGTGTGCCCGACCGAGACTCGAACTCGGAACCTTTGCCTTTCGCGGGCAAGTGCTCTACCATCTGAGCTACCGAAGCACGACTCACGCCCGGTACTCACAGCTTTACTTCTGCCAGTATCTCGTCTCCTACCTTCCAAACTTTACAGAAGCTCTCCTGCGAAGAGAGCAGGAGAGCTTCTGTAAAGTTTGGAAGGTAGGAGACGAGATACTGGCAGAAGTAAAGCTGTGAGTACCGGGCGTGAGTCGTGCTTCGGTAGCTCAGATGGTAGAGCACTTGCCCGCGAAAGGCAAAGGTCCCGAGTTCGAGTCTCGGTCGGGCACACAGTTTTAATCTGCCAGGAAGTTTCACACCCACCATGTTCACCAGTTCTCGATCTGTCTGGTTAAGCTTTATTCGATACCACGAAGGACACGCTGTTGGATGAGAAGTTCGGCACAATGTTGAATTGCAGGCAGCTGTCACCAGACGATGCGTAGCAGCCCCGGATAATGGTCCGGAGAGGCAATAATGAATTTGACGAGAAGGCTGGCAGCGGTGTATTGACGCCGGTGAGGAGTGTATTGAGAGATCCCATCTACATTGACTCACGTTTATTAACAAATAAGGTACAAGAAGCTACTATTGTAAATCGTTTCCCAACGCCCCTCGTATTAAGCAGAAGGGCAATCCTGCATACTGATTGTACACCGTTGTACGCCCCTCCACCTCCCCCGCCCTTCGAAATTTGAGGAAGAGTGAATGGATTTCTGTACCATAGCATTTGTTTACTTAGAGAGTTGGGCTACATATTTTAATAAATATCAAGTATTTGATTGGATGACGCTGTCTGAAAGCTCAGACTGGGTCATGATTGAAAACACACACGTGGCTAAAAATGATGTGAAGATTTTAGGCGACAACTGTTTTTAGCAATATATGTATCTGAAGAGATTTTTGGAAATTAAGCGTGACTCGGAAGAATGGAGGTCTACACATTCCGTGGAAGGAAGGTGGATTAACTTTCTTAAGGAAACTGAAAAACCCGAAGCAAATGCCAACTGTTAAATCATTCGAGTATTTTTTTCCCTATTCCTGAGCACAACATCGCTGTGGAAAGAGTTTTTCACTGATGACGGGCCAGTGGACTGATGAAAGAAATCAACTGTTGACAAAGACTTTGGAATCAATCTTACGGTACCAGTTTGGCTCTGAGCACTATGGGACTCAACTGCTGAGGTCATAAGTCCCCTAGAACTTGGAACTACTTAAACCTAACTAACCTAAGGACAACACACACATCCATGCCCGAGGCAGGATTCGAACCTGCGACCGTAGCGGTCACGCGGTTCCAGACTGGAGCGCCTAGAACCGCACGGCCACTCCGGCCGGCCGACGGTACCAGTTTAATTACAACCTGACTTGCATGGAATTTTATAAATACGTAGAGGGGAAAAAGGACTTTCTGAAAAAATGATATCTTCCAAAAACTGTGCTGCACCGACAACTTCTGTCGCAAGAAGTTCCATTTAATTGTGTTTTAATTAGAAAATAATTACATTAAATAAATTTTTTACTTCATTATTACACCCCCATCTCAGAGTGTCCCGACCTAACTCAGCCTAAACCATGAGAGGCAATCGACTTCTTCCTTACTTGCAGGGGTCTCAGTTAATTAGGAGACTGATGAAGGTGGACAAGGGGCTCAACGCTAAGAGAACAGGTTAAAGATTAACAATGAGATGTATTCTGTCAGAATTCACAATTATACAGCTGACAGCAGCCTTCACTGACTCTCTAATACTACTTACATACCAGGGAAACGTTGACAGTGGTATCAAACAGTGGATGCAGGAATCAGTACACGAAATAACAAAATGCCTTAAATGTCACCTGCACTGCTAATGTGCGGCAGAAATCTGAATGATTGGGAGAATCCGAATATGCTAGAGAGACGTGATCCATGAGATAACGATCGAGGAGACAAAGAGGGACGGTTGCGGTGACTTCTGACAACATAGCTGAGAATGTCTCGCGGCTACGTCTTTCTTATCGGACGTTCTGGATATCGTACTATAAATATCTATCAACCCTTATCAATGTAAATACTCTTTGTACCAAAAGTCTGATAATAATCTCTTATTAGTGTCAGTAGGAGATACAGCACTAGTCAGCGACAAAATTCACGTACATATAAATATTACTTGGAACATGCATAAGCATCTCATTGATACTATCATTGCTGTTTTCTCCCACATACAGACAGTTGAAGGGCTGGGACTAAATAATATTATTTAGAAACCTTTTGACCATAGCGGCTAACCCAGGCATTCTGGTCCTCTATCCTTGCACAAACTGTGCCGCCGAACTTCCTCTCGAGTTGCAACGATTAAAGAGAACTGACATCCATAGACCATAACCCTAGCAATGGACGCGTGATCCAGCCCTTAACTGTGGCTTCCTCAGCGGAATTGGATTAGGAGCTAACTCCACAGATAGGTTAGCAACCGCTTCACTTCTAATTTTCAGAAAAAAATAGTGGAACATGACGCGGCACAGCGGCATAGTAGACAATGTAGTGAACACAGGCTAACAGTGGACTGCAGAGTTTGCAACAAACATTTGTAAATCACGGGCATGAAATTTTAAATCTGAGACTTTTCCCCGACGTTCCCCACACAGGAAGAGAGGCTTTAGCGACCGTTTCGTTGAGCCTTTACAAAGTACCGAACGGTTTACGGTACTTAATGTAAAATCCAATCACAGATTCATACTGGAGGGGAAATAACAATGCTGGCGACTGCAATCATGGGTCTATTGTGTGGATTTTCAATAAGTTGGGAAACCTAAGTGTCCAACTTACTCTCGGGATTGACCTGCACGTTTTACTGTTTAGAAAACTCTAAGGGATGAACGAATCTTTTACACATCTTTCCTAATTTTCTCTAATAAATTCTTATTCTCAGGGACTACTGCCGATACTACAGAAAATCCTGTATTATGGATTGGTGTCGCCCCATCCTGTAGGTGTTTCCTCACATTTATTGTGGTTAATGGTTGTGTATATGTTTATAAAGTTCTATGGACAAAAAGTTAGTCACCCCATTGTAAATGCACAGATGAATCGTTAAGCCTTTACAGATACCTAAGTGATCAAGTCATATGCTCACCCGCGCGCGCTGCCTCTATGTGAGCATAAAGTGGATTCACACTTGTCGGGACGCACCGTCACGTAACCGTAACGTTTTAGAGCGTCGACGGTCAGAGGAATTCCTGAGCATTTTAGTTTTGTGCTTACTGCAACGGTGCGGGCGGCTTTTGTTGTTAACAAGTCACCCATAGTGCGCCAGTAAGTACGAAACTAAACTTTGGATCCAAATCGACAGGGCCGGCCGAAGTGGCCGTGCGGTTAAAGGCGCTGCAGTCTGGAACCGCAAGACCGCTACGGTCGCAGGTTCGAATCCTGCCTTGGGCATGGATGTCTGTGATGTCCTTAGGTTAGTTAGGTTTAACTAGTTCTAAGTTCTAGGGGACTAATGCTCAGAGCCAAATCGACAGATAAACAATATTCATCGCGATACATTAAAGCATGTTCCATTCCTTGTCACAGAGCCAACAGTCAGCACTGTGCTTGAAATAGCTATGTAACTTCTGGAAAACAGCCTGAAGATAAGCCTGAGAAAGTTCGAAAACTGGTTCTTGGAAAGAATAAACAATAATTTTAAAAACGTGACTCGTTACAGTTTTGTGTAATATCATTGAACTAGGAGTAACTTGGAGAATGTCTTCCGTGAAGCCAAATTCTGGTTAGGTGCTACCGGCTGTCCACCCGTGAGCTATAACAATAAAACACGCCAGCGCCTGAGCTACAAAGTTGGCGGACATAGCAAGCTACAGAGTCTCCCGACTGTTAGCGATTGCTAGGGAGTCCACGCGCCAAGCTACATGTCACTCACAATACCTGTGTTCCATGGGAAAAAATAGTTTATCTACGTTACGTCTTTAAAGATGGTGATTTCACATTTTCTAGTAATGTAAACGTCTTGTATTTCTAGAAAGCCAGGTCATTCAATATAGAGAAGTGACTGGCCAATGGTGCCCATGAAATAAACGAGACAACGGTCTGAAGACACGCGGCCTCCCCTGCATCGACTTGACCACCATCCTAGCGACCAGTTTTCAGCTCGTATGGCTCGACAAAAATTACTGCGCATGCACAGGAGGCGGACATGCAACTGTACGGTGCCCATCGTCGCAGTTTTTGTCGGCTCTCGCACATAATAGCGCGTTGCCTCACCGCGTGCCGCCTTTCTCCAGTTCTTCAGCGGACACGTCGGCCTGCAGATGGAAAAGCTCTGTAAAACACACCGCGCCCCTACGTGCCTTCCACTCTGCACACTTAGTTAGACACAGCGACGCGTTGCGTCAGCACAGTCACGTCCTTAGCGAGCGAGACACTCACAACTCGCTTGTCGGTTTCGCCTCCCTCCCCATCCCCACTCCGCCCCCTCACAAAAATAGAGAAAAAGAGGGGACAAGAGGATGCAGGACAGAACTGTGGTGGTACTTCTGCAGGACAGTCATTGCCTGGACGAATATTCCGCAGTGCTGTTACTCTTTTCAGCCACACCCAGACGCACACAAAACAAGAAGAAAAGAGTCAACGACAGAAAACAGCGGGTATTTTGGTACGCAGGTGTAAAACTCTTGAATCTCTCTCACACATAGTGTCTTATTAAAGTGAATAAAGTAAAATTGTACGGTTAGCAGCAACCTACATTATTAAATTTTGAATGCACACACACACACACACACACACACACACACACACAAAACCTACTCAAATGAACAATGGATGGCCACTTTTACAAACATACCAACAGCTTGTAATCCCTGTTAGCTTGAAGTATACACTTAATGGTGTAAATAGTATATATGCCTATCGATTTTAAAACATAATCAGTGTATTATTCCACTCTTTGGTTAGATTTAACATGTAATAGATACAATCTTAATAACCCCCTACTCAGAAAAACTTTGCACTCCTTCAATCTGTCCTTTCACCCTCTGTATATGAATCTCTCTCTCGTTCTCTCTGCCTTCTTTCTCTCTCCCTTCTTTAATTTCCATGACTTAATTTAGCTCTCTGCATGTTTCCTTTGATATTTCCCAAATGAACAATAGCTTGACTAACTCACAAAACTCGATACGTCCACCCAAATAAAACCAACATTTTGTACCCCATGGCAGCCTGACATTACATATACAGGTAGCTGTTCATATTATTAAGAGTATCTCTTTCTGCATACCTTTAACTCGATATCAGTGTAGTACTTCGTCATTAATTAGTTATAACATGTAAGTTTAAAAAACGAACAGCTTTCACATAACCAAAACTTCTCTTTGTCGCAGTTCGTTCATTCTCTGTCTTTTAGTTCCAGGCAAAACTGTTAATTAAGTATAATTTCACCAATGTTGGCAACAAAATTATTCCACTTAAGACTTGTAACATGTCACCCGATTACATAAACGACTACAATCTGAGTAGCTCTCTTAGATTATTTGCAGATGATGCTGTCTTTTACCGTCTTGTAAAGTCATCAGATATCCAAAACGAATTGCAGAATGATTCAAATAAGACATCTGTGTGGTGCGAAAAGTGGAAATTGAGACCTGAATAAAGAAAAATGTGAAATTATGCACACAAGTACTAAAAGAAATCCGCTAAATTTCGATTAAGCGATAAGTCACACAAATCTGAAGGCTGTAAATTTAACTAAATACTTACGGATTACAATTACAAATTACCTTAATTTGAGCGATCACACAGATAATGTTGTGGGTAGAACAAATGAAAGACTGGGGTTCATTGGCAGGACACTTAGAAGGTGGAACAGATCAACTGAAGAGACTTACACCACCCTTGTCCGCCCTATTCTGGAATACTGCTGTGCGGTGTGGGAACCGCATCAGGTGGAACTGACGTATAACATCGAAAAAGTACAAAGAAGGGCAGCTCGTTTGGCATTATCGCGAAATAGAGGAGATAGTGCCACAGACATGATACCTGAACTGAAGTGGCAATCATTAAAACAAAGACTTTCTTCGTTGCGACGGGATCTTCTCATAAAATTTAAAGCACCAGTTTTCTCCTCCGATTGCTAAAACATTCTGTTGGCACCTACCTCCATAGGGAGGAATGATCGTCACGATAAAATAAGAGAAATCAGGGCTCGCACAGTAAAATTTAAGTGCTCGTTTTTCCCGCTCGCCGTTCGAGAGTGGAATGGTAGAGACAGCTTGAAGGTGGTTCATTGAACCCTCTGCCTGACACTTAACTGTGAATAGCTGAGTCATCACGTAGATGTAGATGTAAGCTTTATAAACTTGACAGGAAAGGACTTGTACACCACCTGAAATATTTGCTCTAAAGCATATATTCATGAACTCAACCGAAGATCTCCAGAAAGCTTCAAAGTTTACTCTGAATTAAAGGTGTTGTTTCGCCGTATGTTCTTTGTACTCTGAAATAATGTTTCTGTTTTTGCTATATATTATTTGCACCTAGCTATTTCCAGGGAACATATATGTTTACAAAATTAACAATTTATATATGATGTATTACGACAGAGAATTGAGCCTATTTTAGTTGTAATATTTTCACATTTATTTTTGCGTTTAGCCAAAAACATTCCCACAAACCATGTTCTGTAAAAGCGTTCCATTTCTCCACTAGACAGTGCCACAGATTACCTCAAAGTTGTAACATCAAACACACATATCTTATTAATACATATAAATCCATCTGAGAATCGAGGTCTAGACATTTGGAACGCGCTGTGGTTATAAATAAGCAGTGACTGGTAACAGCAAACTTTTTGTTACATTGGTATGGTACGGTTGACTAGTGAACGTCGAGGGGCAGCTTCAGCCACCTACGTGGAAAGCTTCAGCGTTCACGCAAGATGGCATCTTTCCTCCGGGATGTGAGAGTCTTGTATGTTTAGTGTATCTGTTGAGTGTGGTGACAGTAATGGGTATTTGCAGGTGAGGATCCAAGGGTGACGGGTGGGAGAGGGAGTGGGGGTGTATCATGGGTGTTATCACCGCCCACTCACCCCCCCCCCCCCCACCCCCCGCAAAGAATTAGTCGCCATTATGTTTTTACACACATCAGTTTCCAAGTTTGACAACTAAGCTTTGGAGTATGCAGCAGCATGAGAAGTAAGATTCTCGAAAGTGGCGAGGAACTGCAAAAATTACACGCTCCGTTTAATAGTTGCTTGCATGAGGCCCTGTCCACCACGATGGGTAGTGGCTCGACCGGTAAGTTTCCAGCCGGATGAAGGTGCATATTCACAGGCCTGCTGTCAACAATGAATTCGACATGGCTCGTGAGTCCATAGGTAGAAGTGGCAAACTACGGGAAGTTGAGTAAGAGCAGATGGGAAGGGCTGAAAACATCAGGAAGACAAACTTCTGAAATGCAGGCGAAAATTACTGAAAGAAGCATCATCTCCTTGATTTACACGCTCGTGTAGCAATAGTTGGCAGACATGTGTTCATCATCGTAGCGCAAAGGCAAATACTGGTAATGGCGAGAGTACCTTTAGATTTTAGACTGTGTGAATTGTGACACTGTCGAAGTTGTACCAGCTTGTTGCCATTGTTGTTATTGTTGTTGTTGTTGTTGTGGTCTTCAGTCCTGAGACTGGTTTGATACAGCTCTCCATGCTACCCTGTCCTGTGGAAGCTTCTTCATCTCCCAGTACCTACTGCAACCTACATCCTTCTGAATCTGCTTAGTGTATTCATCTCTTGGTCTCCCTCTACGATTCTTACCCTCCACGCTGCCCTCCAGTACTAAATTAGTGATCCCTTGATGCCTCAGAACATGTCCTACCAACCGGTCCCTTCTTCTTGTCAAGTTGTGCCACAAATTCCTCTTCTCCCCAATTCTATTTAATACCTCCTCATTAGTTGTATGATCTACCCATCTAATCTTCAGCATTCTTCTATAGCACCACATTTCGAAAGGTTCTATTCTCTTTTTGTCTAAACTGTTTATCGTCCATGTTTCACTTCCATACATGGCTACACTCATTTCTTCTCCATGGATTTTAGTACTTACTCCGAATTTTTCTTTTGTTTCCTTTACTTGTTGCCATTATTGCTCTTTAATTAACTACGTGACGCATATTGTTCTCAAATTTTGGCACGTCAGCTTTTCAAACGGTATATTAATGATAACTGTAACTTTTTACGCATTATGCTAAAGCAATATACTAAGGACTAATGCAAACAAATTGTTACTTGCATCTTAAAACATTTCATGTATTTTGTTGTAATCAAACAATTTCTTATTATAATTTTGAAATCTTTTGTATGCACTGGGTGACAAAAAACTGAAGCACGCAGAAGGGAACCAGGAAGCGAAATGAAGGTAAGCGGATTGAGAGGATTAGTCAACTGATTACAAAATCGAGTCAAATGTACTAAAACTTTGGCGGCGTGAGTCCATTCAGGAGTATGAGGTCGCACCTATGTAGTGCGAATGCGTGCTCTGTTTCGGCTGCGGAGGCTCAAAAGTGGTTCAAATGGCTCTGAGCACAATGGGACTTAACTTCTGAGGTCATCAGTCCCATAGACTTAGAACTACTTAAACATAACTAACCTAAGGACAGCACACATATCCATGCCCGAGGCAGGATTCGAACCTGCGACCGTAGCGGTCGCGCGGTTCCAGACTGTAGCGCCCAGAACCGCTCGGCCACCTCGGCCGGCTAGGCTGCGGAGGCAGTCAAAAAGCTGGTCTGTCCTCTCCTGAGGCACATGGCCCACAGCTGTTGTAGCTGGTTCCCTATACACTAGATACTGGCACGAGTTGATGTCCGAGCTGGATCCACGCTCGTTCATTAGGTGACAGATCTGAGGATCTTGCTGGCCACAGCAGTACACATGTACACGAGCACTGTCCTATAGGAAACTGGAACCAAGATACTGTAGCATGAGATATAATCCATGTGGACACAGGATATCCGTGAAGTACCGTTGTGTAGTCACAATTCCCTCGATCACTATCAGTCGTGAGCTCAAGTCACACCCAAAGGCTCCAACCACCATGTCGCCAGTAGTAAAACCTATGTGCCTCGCCAAAACACTGGAAGAGTAAGACCTCTTCCCACATCATACTCGCCGACGATGAATATCCGTGATAGTCCAGAGCCGTGATTTATCGCTGCACACGGTGCGACCTCATTCATCCCTGTTACGGCACCATCAGCAAGTGTCGTTTGGTTTTTAGGTGTTAACGGCAGCCTACACATGGCGCACGAAATTCTTTAGTGCACTTGCTGCGGTTCTCCGACCAATGGTGGGGATTACACAGAATGTTTCAGGAAGTCTATTACTTGGCAGGCGCAGATGTGAAGAGGTTACGGTGTGCATGGTGCAAAATACGGTGATCCTTCCTTGTGGTGTAGAACTTCGACAACGTAACCTCTGGCGTGCCACAGGGGAGTGTTATGGGACCATTGCTTTTCACAATATATATAAATGACCTAGTAGATAGTGTCGGAAGTTCCATGCGGCTTTTCGCGGATGATGCTGTAGTATACAGAGAAGTTGCAGCATTAGAAAATTGTAGCGAAATGCAGGAAGATCTGCAGCGGATAGGCACTTGGTGCAGGGAGTGGCAGCTGACCCTTAACATAGACAAATGTAATGTATTGCGAATACATAGAAAGAAGGATCCTTTATTGTATGATTATATGATAGCGGAACAAACACTGGTAGCAGTTACTTCTGTAAAATATCTGGGAGTATGCGTGCGGAACGATTTGAAGTGGAATCATCATATAAAATTAATTGTTGGTAAGGCGGGTACCAGGTTGAGATTCATTGGGAGAGTGCTTAGAAAATGTAGTCCATCAACAAAGGAGGTGGCTTACAAAACACTCGTTCGACCTATACTTGAGTATTGCTCATCAGTGTGGGATCCGTACCAGATCGGTCTGACGGAGGAGATAGAGAAGATCCAAAGAAGAGCGGCGCGTTTCGTCACAGGGTTATTTGGTAACCGTGATAGCGTTACGGAGATGTTTAATAAACTCAAGTGGCAGACTCTGCAAGAGAGGCGCTCTGCATCGCGGTGTAGCTTGCTCGCCAGGTTTCGAGAGGGTGCGTTTCTGGATGAGGTATCGAATATATTGCTTCCCCCTACTTATACCTCCCGAGGAGATCACGAATGTAAAATTAGAGAGATTAGAGCACGCACGGAGGCTTTCAGACAGTCGTTCTTCCCGCGAACCATACGCGACTGGAACAGGAAAGGGAGGTAATGACAGTGGCACGTAAAGTGCCCTCCGCCACACACCGTTGGGTGGCTTGCGGAGTATAAATGTAGATGTAGATGTATGCCTGACCTCACGATTCCATGTACTCCTCATCGAGCAACTGTCACACTGGAATACCCCACAAATCTGGATACTGCGCATTTCGACTAGCCTGCCAAGTGGAGCCCAACAATGGGTCCCCTTTCGAACTCTGTCAGGCGCTGATAACGCTGTCTCACACGAATATGCATATCTCCATGTCCTTCAAAGTGATCGCTCATCATCTGACACTGTTCACGCACCTTATATACGCTACCAGGCATCGTAAACACGAACGCTAATGCATACTGGTGGCCTTTCTGTCACACAGAATTGCAACTCTAATCACTTACAAACCCGCGAATCATTTATAAACCAGCGGTTCATGTCCACGTGTACAGAGGTACATTGACATCCGACCATTACTACTTGATACATCACTTTTTTGTATAGCACTTGTTATTATATATAAAAATAGAAACGCAAGTATCTGTGGCACATTAAAAGTGGCGGATGACGAAAGTTATAATTGGGAGGAGGGTGGAATGGGGGTAGACGGTAGGAAACAGTGACCCCTACACAGAACCGAGGACGAGATCAGCGTCTAGGTACACTACGTGATCAAAAGTATACGGACACCGGGCTGAAAATTACTTACAAGTTCGCTGTGCCCTCTCGCGGTAATACTGGAATTCAGTAAGGGGGTTGGCCCACCCTTAGCCTTGATGACAGCTTCCACTCTCGCAGGCACACGTTCAATCAGGTGCTGGAAGGTTTCTTGAAGAATGGCAGCCCATTCTTCACGAAGTGCTGCACTGAGAAGAGGTATCGATGTCGGTCTGTGACGCCTGGCACGAAGTAGGCGTTCCAAAACATCCCAAAGGTGCTCTTTAGGATTCACGTCAGCACTCTGTCCAGGGCAGTCCATTACA
The DNA here is from genome assembly GCF_023864345.2 of Schistocerca serialis cubense. Classification (NCBI taxonomy): domain Eukaryota; kingdom Metazoa; phylum Arthropoda; class Insecta; order Orthoptera; family Acrididae; genus Schistocerca; species Schistocerca serialis. The sequence goes on along the minus strand of NC_064638.1, from coordinate 380,429,306 downwards.
GGAATGTTATTGCCTTGTAACCAATCTGCCACAGGCCGTGCATTATGAACAGGTGCTCGATCGTACTGACAGATGCAATCGCCATCCCGGAATTGCTCTTCAACAGTGGGAAGCAGGAAGGTGCTTGAAACATCAATGTAGGCCTGTGATGTGATAGTGCCACGCAAAATAACATCGGGTGCAAGCCCCCTCCATGAAAAACACGACCACACCATAACACCACCGCCTCCGAATTTTACTGTTGGCACTACACACGCTGGTAGATGACGTTCACCGGGCATTCGCCATATCGACACCCTGCCATCGGATCTCTACACTGTATACGTGATTCGTCAATCCATAGAAAGTTTTTCCACTATTCAGTCGTCCAGTTTTTACGCTCCTTACACCAGGCGAGGCGTCGCTTGGCATTTACCGGTATGACGTGTGGTTTATGAACAGCCGCTCGACCATGAAATCCAAGTTTTCTCACCTCCCACCTAACTGTTATAGTACTGGCAATGAATCATGATGCAGTTTGGAATTCCTGTGTGATGGTCTGGATAGAAAAATGGCTCTGAGCACTATGCGACTTAACTTCTGAGGTCATCAGTCGCCTAGAACTTAGAACTAATTAAACCTAACTAACCTAAGGACATCACATACATCCATGCCCGAGGCAGGATTCGAACCTGCGACCGTAGCGGTCGCTCGGTTCCAGACTGTAGCGCCTAGAACCGCACGGCCATTCCGGCCGGCGGTCTGGATAGATGTCTGCTTATTACACATTACGACCCTCTTCAACTGTCGGCGATCTCTGTCAGTCAACAGACGAGGTCGGCCTGTACGCTTTTGTGCTATGTGTGTCCCCTTCACAAAAATCGGATGGACAACACTGAAACATCCGCCTTACAGTTCTGACCTGGCTCCATGTGACTATCATCTCTTTCGGAAACTGTAAGAATCTCTTCGTGGAACAAGATTTGAAGATGATGACTTCCTTGTGCACGCTGCCAAACAGTAGCTCCAACAGCTTGGTCCAGAATTTTACCCTGTGGGTATACAGGTGCTGGTTCCAAGATGGCGTAAGGCAGTTGAGTGGGATGGAAATTATGTGGAGAAATGAAAATATTGTTACTAAAGGATGTATCTACACATTGTACAACTTTAAAACATGTAGAATAAAAGATGGATTTTAAAAGAAATAGTGTGCATTTCTTTTGTAGTGACCCTCATATCAGTGCCATATAATCACATCTTTATGTTCTCGCCTTCCACACACTGTTCACCATATTTCTCGCTCTTTTTTGTGGTGGACTATTGTTCTTTTGTCACTCGATACAACTATTTCGCCGTACACTGTTTCTCAGAACGTAAATATTGCGACTCTATTACGTGTTTGCTGTACAATGTTTAGCTTTATGTGGGTAAATGCCCTTCTAACGCCATACCTGTCGGTTAACCGAAGGGAAGAAACTCTCTCTCTCTCTCTCTCTCTCTCTCTCTCTCTCTCTCTCTCTCTCTCTTCCCCTCCCAGAGTCGAGTATGCATGTTTCTGCGTGTTATGCTATTTTACGTGTCTGCGTATTGCGTTTCCCGAGGCATAGATTGCGGAAAGGTGCATCATTTGCTGAAAAGAGCGTCGAAAACGGCATAAAAATTACGCTAAGCCGGTTGGTGTACCAGAGCGACGGCCAGTAATCCGCCGCGCGGATTCGATCCGGTAGGCAACCCCGATTCCCCACCTCGCACCCTCCCCTCGTGTTGCAAGCTAGCCCGCTGCGCGTTAAAATATACAAGCATGTTAATATTCTTCTGGCAAATGGTCAAGTTATCAAGTTTTTTTTTATGCCAGTCACAATGTAACAGCACTGTCAATATATGGAGAATGCAAAGCATAGCTTATTATCTTCTCCAGGTATACTCTCACTACTCACAACAGTTACGCCTCAACTGCAACTACCGATAATACGTCCAAGATAAAAGCGTGTGAGAAGTCCCTCACTTTAGTTGAAGATCAGAAACCTGGCGTAAATTATGACGTCGCAACTAAACACCCGGTTTCAAAACTCACGTTTACAAACCAGAGCATGGAATAGCACGAGCAGATTAGCACAGAACTGTGCTGTTCCATACTTTACTTTATAATTTTTGTTTTATTTACTGCCACTTATAAATGACCTGCTATCTATTCACTAAGATAGGTCGCATTTTCATAATATGAAATTTCACGTTTACAGAACGTGAAACTTATTTGATGTTTGTTACTTGTAGTAAGGATTACTGATATTGCAGCTTAAAAAACTTATAGACTTAATTAAGAACGATTTATGAACAAAAGATAGAAATTTAGGCAGACAGGAAAGAGGCTATGACGTAATACCACTTGATGACATATTACAAATCAGGGAATTTTTTTCTAAAGTAACACGATTCTTACATGCTGCACTGTCAGTGCATCGCCCAAACTATTAACATCACTTACGTTAGAAGTCTAGTACCTTCCAGGACCTTTCAGTTGCGGTAGGCTGCAACGGCAAAAAAACTGAAGGAGAGCACCGCCGTTCTGGCCACAGAACGGCGAATCGGAACCGACCGACCGCCATGTCACCCTCATTGAACGGCGTTATCGAGATGCGGTATGGACAGGCGTGTGGACAGCACACCACTCCCCCGGCCGGTGCCGGTTTAACAGAACTGGCGCCATCACTACTCGGTCGAGTGGCTCCCAAACTGTCATCACGAGGCATAGTGCACCACATTCCAGTCCTGCCACCTAGGAAAACTCCATAGCAGTAGCGAAACCGGGAGCAGAAACCGGGTCCCGTGCATAGCAGTTACTCGCGAAGACTCCCTTTCTTTTTTTTTTTTTTTCTCCTTAGCACTCAGCGAGCAATTCCAGGTGACTAAGCGAAAGGCAGAGGATCAGCGATCGTGCTGGAACTGGCAGATGACCCTGAATTTGAATAAATTTAACGTGTTGTGCATAGTTAGACGACCATACCCACAACTTTTCAAATACGCTACTGACAACAAATCACTGGAAACAGTGTTGTTGCTGTGGTCTTCAGTCCTGAGACTGGTTTGATGCAGCTCTCCATGCTACTCTATCCTGTGCAAGCTTCATCATCTCCCAGTACCTACTGCAGTCTACATCCATCTGAATCTGCTTAGTGTATCCATCTCTTGGTCTCCCTCTACGATTTTTACCCTCCACGCTGCCCTCCAGTACTAAATTAGTGATCCCTTGATGCCACAGAACATGTCCTACCAACCGATACCTTCTTCTAGTCAAGTTGTGCCACAAACTCCTCTTCTCCCCAATTCTATTCAATACCTCATCATTAGTTATGTGATCTACCCATCTAATCTTCAGCATTCTTCTGTAGCACCACATCTCGAAAGCTACTATTCTCTTCTTGTCTAAACTATTTATCGTCCATGTTTCACTTCCATACATGGCTACACTCCATACAAATACTAGCAGAAACGACTTCCTGACACTTAAATCAATACTCGATATTAACAAATTTCTCTTCTTCACAAACGCTTTCCTTGCCATTGCCAGTCTACATTTTATATCCTCTCTACTTTGACCATCATCAGTTATTTTGCTCCCCAAATAGCAAAACTCCTTTACTACTTTAAGTGTCTCATTTCCTAATCTAAATCCCTCAGCATCACCCGACTTAATTCGACTACATTCCATTATCCTCGTTTTGCTTTTGGTGATTTTCATCTTATACCCTCCTTTCGGGACACTGTCCATTCCGTTCTACTGCTCTTCCAAGTCGTTTGCTGTTTCTGACAGAATTACAATGTCACCGGCAAACCTCAATGTTTTTATTTCTTCTCCATGGATTTTAATACCTACTCCGAACTTTTCTTTTGTTTCCTTCACTACTTGCTCAATATACAGATTGAATAGCATCGGGGAGAGGTTACAACCCTGTCTCACTCCTTTCCCAACCACTGCTTCCCTTTCATGTCCCTCGACTCTTATAACTGCCATCTGCTTTCTGTACAGATTATAAATAGCCTTTCGCTCCCTGTATTTTATCCCTGCCACCTTCAGAATTTGAAACAGAGTATTCCAGTCAACATTGTCAAAAGCTTTCGATAAGTCTACAAATGCTGGAAACAGTAGCTACTGTAAAATACGCTGCCGGCCGATGTGGCCGAGCGGTTCTAGGCGCTACAGTCTGGAGCCGCGCGACCGCTACGGTCGCAGGTTCGAATCCTGCCTCGGGCATGGATGTGTGTGATGTCCTTAGGCTAGTTAGGTTTAAGTAGTTCTAAGTTCTAGGGGACTGATGACCACAGCAGTTAAGTCCCATAGTGCTCAGAGCCATTTGAACCATTTTGTAAAATACGCTACTGTCAACAAATCACTGGAAGCAGTAGCTACTGTAAAATAGTTAGGAGTAACCATCCACAGCGACCTAAAGTGAAATGATTACATAAAACAAACTTCAGGAAAATCAGATGCCAGGCTGAGATTTATTAGAAAAATCACAAGGCAATGTAATTCTTCTGTGAAAGAAGTGGCTCTCAAATCATTTGTAAGACTGCTTCTTGAGTATTCTCATCAGTCTCGGACAGTTACCAAGTTGGATCAATAGAAGAGACACACAGAATCCATTGAAGGGCGATGCGTATCGTGATGGGATGATTTAGTTCGCGGTACAAGGGAGGCGTTGCGCGTTACTGAGAGGATTACTGACGAAACTGCGAGAGCTCGCTGTGCAAGGAGAGTTGGACCCCACGTAATTTCCTCCGACATTCGTTTCACGAAATGACCGCGACAAGAAGATCAGAAAGTAAAATCGTTACGGAGGTTTACAGACAGTCATTCCCATGCACCATTCGCGAACGGAGCAGTGAAAGGTGGAAGACATAGTAGTATGAGAAGAGAATTATGCCACACATGGTAAAGTGGCTTCTAGAAGGTAAGAAGTAGGTATAAGTGAGGGACCGCCATGTGGCAGTATTATCAACTGGCCGGCTACGACGAGAAAAGACATTCGGTACATGACATGTGTTACGACATCAAGCAATAACTTGCATGGTACTATGGGGAGCCGTAGAGGCAAACACCGTAGAGCGGTGGTTATCAACATTTCGTACATACTGTCCACTTTTGTACCTCTATTAGTAGTAAAATTTTCTAATCACCCACCCGTTACACATAATGGTGATTTATAAAGTTGGGAAGTAATTTTACTTTATAAAATTTATAAAGCAGAGTTACAGCAAGTTAAAGGGTGTAATAAATACTTAATGTCAAAATTTTGTTAAAACCTAATGAAAATGTTTTTAAAAATCCCTGCCACCTGCTGCCCACCAAGAAAAGTGGGACGCCCGTTACTAGTGGGTGGTAGGGACCAGGTTTACTACCACTGCTGTAGGGCATAGAGGAAGGCAGGGCGCAATAGACGGGCCACAAGACTGATGAAGAGTAATATCCACACTAAAAAAAAGGAAAAGTAGTAAATTGCGCAAAACCTATGGGTGCCAAATTTGAGCGGGGAGCTGCAACTGCAGTCGTGTCGGGTTATTGGCTGTCTCTGCGGGGCACAGGTAACAATGAAGTGACTGGCAGGATGGTCGTCACAAAGTGAATGCAACATCCGCCAGGGCAGGCTGTTGCGAGAGCCGCTGGCTGCGGCAGGCTCAGACTGCCTGGTGCCAGTGGAAAATCACGCGGGCCGCGCTCCAGCCTCAGTCCTCTCCATGCACCTCCCCCTCTCCGCTCCTTCTCTCCTCCACCTCTTCGTTATCCTCTCCTCGCCTCGCCTTCTGCCTCCTTCCTTTCACGCCTTTCTCCACCCGTTCCCGCAGAGCCAGAGCTACTGCTGGCAGCGCGGAGGTACCGGGCCCTCGCCCTAACCTTGAAATAGTCTCTCCCTCCCCCCTGCCGCTCTCTCCCCCCCCTCCCCCCCTTCCCCACTAACCCAACTCCTCAGAGAGCTGCTGCAACCGACGCTCCTCCGCCCGCTTCAGTCCCGGGTTGCCGAGCGGCTCGGCCCAGCTCACCTGACTCGCTTCCTCACAAAAGAAAAACACGCTCGCTTCCTAGAACAGATTACGTAGCCTCACAGGTGTCCGCTGGGATCACCGCGAGGGGGGAGCCCTGAAGGCAGCTACAGGGATTCACACCAGAGCGGTTGGTGCCGCGGCGACAACCTGCTACTGTTCAACTCACTTGGCGACAGCAGCTGGAGATGGAGACAGCCTGAGTGCACATAGCGTGCTAGGAACAACTGGCTAGCTGAGAGTAGCACTCGCCCACTAAGGGTTGCGTACAAACTTTATTATTCGTTTCGCACACAAACTTAATTGCGTACACAGTTAGTTCATCGACTCCGGCAATCGAACATCTGTGTCTACCTGTCCGTCTATTGAGACTTCCTTTTTTCAGTAGCGGGTAGACATACCATGCTGAAATTTTTGTCACGTATTGAGGTGTATGGTCCCTTGGCTGTATAATGAACATTAGCTTCTAGGACAATGCATTCAAAAGACGCGACCATTTATGCCACATATTTTAATACTCGATAACTCATTAAAACCTGTGGGTTGCTTACCGTTGACGTAGAATCATGATATTTGGAAAGTAGAAACGTTTCACAGTACAAGTAAACGGGAAATCCGAAACTGTAATTTCTAATTGTATCATAGGAAAAAAAATTTCTTTTGTCATTTGTTATCAGACTTCAAACTGCAAAATTAAAACATTCTCCAAAGTCTTGGAATCCCTGGGGCGATATCTTTCCAGTATCAGAGTCGATAGGAGGCTAAAATCGTCGAGGTCCTCGATTTCTGAAATAGACGAACTGTCGATGTTCATTATTACGTACACTACTCGCACCTGGCCAAATGACAAAAAAATTCTTTTCCGTGTGATATAATTACATATTAACAATTTTCGAATTTTTTCCTTTGATTGTAGCTTAAAACCCAGCTTCTTCGCAAACTTTACGACTCCAGGTCTACGGGAATTATTCTGTAGATTTTGATGAATCAGTCAAAATAAATGACATAAATGTCTGCATCTTTTGGCTGCATTGACTTAGAAGTTTCTCTTTTCTACATCACCAAGAGCCCATAGGCCTTAATACATGATGTAAAATCTCAGCTTGACACGTCTACCCGTTCCTGGAAAAGGTTTTGAATAGTCAGAGAGACAGAAAGACAGACAGACGGGCAAAAAAGTGATCCCGTAAGGCTTCCATTTTTACCATTTGAGATACGGAACCCTAAGAAACGATAACACACACGTCTCGGTGTCAGCTAGTTTCCCTAGATATTTACCCTTTTCTTACAACACGGCAGTTTTTTAAGTTTTGCTTTTGCCAGGTCTCTTTGTTGTTGCTCTTTGCCTGCCTCCCATCTACGAACAATTCGGATTAGAAATACTTTCCAGTCTCAAATACCGCACATTGTTTCGATGTTTTTGAGTTTTTTGAGAGCTTCATTTAAACATCAGTAGACGCTGAGTTATCCCTGCTTTTTGTAGCAATATCATATCATATCTCAATAACAAGAAACAGGACTTTGTTAGCATCGAACATAATGTTTTTTGAAAGTTTTTGCCTGGAGCGTAGCCTTGTGTGGAAAAGAAAGGTGGGCGATAAACAGTTCAGACAAGAAGAGAACAGAGGCTTTTGAAGTGCGGTGTCACAGAAGAATGCTGAAGATCAGGTGGGAAGATCGAGTAAATAATGGCAGCCGCCTGGAGTGGCCGAGCGGTTCTAGGCGCTACAGTATGGAACCGCGCGAGCGCTACGGTCGCAGGTTTGAATCCTACCTCGGGCATGGATGTGTGTGATGTCCTTGGTTCTAGGCGCTACAGTATGGAACCGCGCGAGCGCTACGGTCGCAGGTTTGAATCCTACCTCGGGCATGGATGTGTGTGATGTCCTTAGGTTAGTTAGGTTTAAGTTCTACGTTCTAGGGGACTGGTGACCTCAGCAGTTAAGTCCCATAGTGCTCGGAGCCATTTTAAATAATGGCGAGGCACTGAATCAAATTCATGAAAAAAGAAATTTATTGCACAACTTCATTAAAAGAAGGGATCGGTTGATAGGACATATTCTGAGAGATCAAGGAATCGTCAGTTTGGTAGTCCAGGAAGTGTCGGGGTAGAAACTGTAGAGCGAGATCAAGCCATGAATACAGTAAGGAGGTTCCTACGGATGGATGTTGCAGTAGCTACTCGGAGATGAATGGGCTTGCACACGATAGGCTAGTATGGAGAGGTGCATCAAGCAAGTGTTTGGCCTGATGACAAAAACAGCAAGTGGATATGTCGCATCTGGGAAACGTGCGTGGCAGTGCCAACATCAACATGCTTATCTGCAGTAGTAACCCGCATCCCATACTTCGTGAAGCTGTCAACGCCGAAGTTATGTACAAGCTACCAGCCTCTATAACAGGTGTCACTAATCTGATCTGAACTAGCGCGGCACTCGTCATTCTGAAGGTAACCTTTATGAATCGTGGTGCGGAAAGGAAAGCAGAATCATAGACAATATTTGAGGAGTGCCAGAACAAAACCCGATATATCCACTTTTGCTGTATTCGCGTGTTTGAGCTGTAGGGGGGAGGTACGGGAGTAATAATACATGCTGATACAAAACAATTTTCAGCACAACGCGACATCAAGTGTTTTATGGTGTGTTTCTTCTTTTTATAGCTTGTGGAGCCATTTAGAGATCACTATTTGTTACTTTCTGCATTAACAGCAAATGCGGATTTATCGGTTTTTGTTCCGGCGCTCCTCATTTGATGTGCAGGGCGAAGCTATGAGGACATTTATTTGTTGACCACGAGACTACGTTAAATTTCACATTTACCCGTCCCCGGGTCATACCCTTTGACTCTCCCCTCCCCTCCCCCCCCTCCCTCTCTCCCTCCCTCCCTCTCTCTCTCTCTCTCTCCCCTCTCATCAACAACAACTCGAGACTGCGCTCTAAGCGCACTTATCGCAGTCATGTACACAAAGCAGTTATGGTTAAGAAACAACACACAACGTTCGACAAGGAAACGTGTCCAGTTGCTGCGTATAGAGGGAACACTCTCGTTTTCCGTGAGAGTCTGTTGTGTTGCAAATCGCGTGAGCACATGTCGACTTGCTTACCACGTCGAAAACATATTTGTGTTTTTTTACGGTGGTGCATAAATCCGTTTCTCTGAAATGGTTTCTCGTTTGGTTACTTTCCATGACGCACGTCATACCTCGACGTCTGGCTCTGTTCACGCATCAGATTCCCGCCTCTGCAATGGCGATGTTATAAGGTTGCAAGAAAGTAAAATAATCGTCGATCCGAAGACCACAGAGCTTAACTACGTGTTACGTTATTGTTTCCCTTCGACTTATAAACTGAGCAAACTTCCTCTGAAGATTAGTGGGAAATAATTCGAATCATTGTGCCGTGTATCACTTTTCAAATTGTAGAAACTCTGAGAAAGTCGACAAACTCTGACTACAGATGAAACATTAGGACTTACTCTGAGTCTGTGCAATGGGTATCTTATCTCTGAAATAAATTTGCTGTTCTTGTGCTGCTTCCATTCCCTAATTCAGTATATGAACATTTCTACCCCTTATTAAATGAAACCGAACATTTTTGTGGCAATAACAACCAATGGCACCTGCCTAGATGTGCTGAATTAAAGTAAAAAAAAATTAAAAAAAAAGAGAGGAATATGTAGCTGTATTAATCGGCACTGTGAACGATAGGCTATGTATCAGAAAACCGGAGGTGTACGTCTGCTCTGAATCCCGTGACAGAAAACACGATTACCGTGACGACACTGACTCCATTACGGATGCGGTGTTGCAACTGCGTTGTGAAATCCTGTGTACGTGTAAGTTCTCAGACGACTGCGAGATTCTCGAACAAATGCACCAGCTGAGTTTTTTTTTTTTTTTAACTTCTCCTAATACAATATACGTGCGTACAAAACATGATATCCGATCGAGTTGTCGGAAAGAAAGTAAATAAATGGTACAGCAAGTCACAAACGCATTAGGATATCGAAAAATTTTGGTCTTACATAGACGCTTGTAATTTAGTTGGACTATTTGTCTAGTCTGACGAGTTGAAGCGGTGTACTGAAAACTGCGCCCTCTGAAATTTGCGCCCAGAAAGGGTTCACTAATCCTATTGCCCGGCAGATAGAAGAGCTGCGGGACGCTACCTGGACGTTTCCGGGCTCGCATTTTCAAGCCAAACTACATAAACACTGCGAACTGAGAAGGCCAACGTTAAGAGTGCACAAGAAACCGATAAACGTTGCAAAACCATGGAAGGTATATCAAAAAAATGGCTCTGAGCACTATGGGAATTAACATCTGAGGTCATCAGTCCCCTAGAACTTAGAACTTCTTAAAACTAACTAACCTGAGGACATCACACACATCCATGCCCGAGGCAGGATTCGAACCTGCGACCGTAGCGGTCGCGCGGTTCCAGACTGAAGCGCCTAGAATCGCACGGCCACACTGACCGGCGAAGGTGTATCAGATGCTGTTTCAGGTCCTAGTCATTTGATCAGAAAAGAAACTACCCACGATTACACAAAAATCAGTTGACAATTATTATGAGGTTCCTTGCACAAATTTCACAACTAAGAAGACTTTTTTTCAAACTGTTACAACTCTATTTTGGCGTTAAGATTTTTCCTAACTGTGTGTGTTTCGATAACATTATGTTAAAGAATTCTTAAAAAAAAAAAAGTTAAATTAATTAACGATTATCTTGAGTTCCCAATGAGTAAGGCAAGAGTGTGTAATTTAGCAGTTAATCAATAAAATGGGCTAGCTAAAGCAATTGATGAAGCAATTTCAAAATTTTCAGCCGGAAGAGAATGAAGAAATCCTAAGCTGCGTACTAGTCACCTGCCACTAAGAAAATCTTCGATTACTTGTTCTGCTTTCTTAACAATCAGTTAACTGTGCGCATGTGCTTTTTAATGCTCTTTTTTATTAGTTTTCATACATAAAAAACTGTTTGGGAAGTAGTAACATTTATTTTGATTACATAATCAAGCATATGAAAAATCTCCTATACGCAAATTTTGCATTTTATGCTTTTATATGGTCCGCAATGTGGTGATGGGGGGAGGGGGTGACAGATCTGCACCGGGTACCAAACTACCTACCTACATCACTGTGTAAAAGTCAGTCTGAACCAGAGTAAAACACTGAATGCGTAGGCAACCAAATAGGGAATTCTTTGTACAGTTCTGTACAACTTCGAGATCGATCACAGCAAATTGCGCTAAGACGTTCAGTAACATTTAAACAGCTCATGACTCGTTTATCTTTACGTCAGTAAAGTGTGTGTAATGTATCTTGGGAGCCTTATAAAGTGAATGACAACTTCGGTCACAGAAACAAAGTTATTAATTTTAGCTCAGTATATCCTCACTCATCGTCATAACAACCCAGCGAAGACAAATTTTGCGTTTGTTGCTTTACGTCGCGTCGACTGCTATTATCGTTAGATATTTAGTTTTCGTACACATGCGAATTTGTTGTCTCAGTTCTTCATTTTCTTTGTATTCGTGAGTAACTCCTAGATCTGCACTTTTCTGGAGAGAGGCTTTTTCATTTGGAAATAACATCCATGCTCTTCGGCTGTCGGTAGTACAACTTCAATCGCAGAAATCGCCGCTGATTTGAAATCTGCGGTCATTCGATTCTGGAATATTTCCCACCAAATTTTGGATAGAACGGATGTAAGTCTTTCTTCTTTTGTTGGGCAATAATGCAAAGGCAACTGGCTATATGTTTGTCTCATTATTTGTACTCCAAAGTTGGCGTGAATGGTGTATACTTGCGAAAACTGTTTGCTACAGCACTTCAACGTACCATCAACGAATAACTCTTGTTTACTTCTTAGAGCTTCTCTTCCTGCTCGTCCGCTAAAAATTGTTATCCTTTCTTCTAATATATCGTTGCTTAATACAAAACTGCTGCCATCATTCATTGCTAGTAACTCTGCCTTGAGGGCAATTTCTTCTCTTATCTGCGGATTTCTCTTATTTTCATGAGATTTTGCCCGCCGGTAGTACAAAGTTCTCCTAGTTGCTTGCGGCTCTGGCATTCCAGTGATAAAACAATATGCTCAATTGTGCCGGCAACCCAGTTACTATGAATATATTTTGGAAATAGAAGTCTCCTCCTCTCGTGCCCTTTTCTTTGCTTGGTTCAAGTCTTCCCTACGTTCAACACGTGTCATCCGGAGCTCCACATAGATCGTCGAGTGAAAAAAGCACCGTCGAATGCTTGGTTTTAAGCATTCCTCGGCAATGGTTTGCCTTTTGTCTCGAACAGCGCCACGCCACAGTCCGTTCTTCTATCCTTTCCTTCATCTATATATATAAAACAAAGTCGGGTTTGTTACAACACATAACTCGAGATCTGCTGGACCAATTTTCATGGTTTTTGATTTGTTGGATTTGTCTCCGCCCCGAATAGCAGAATACATCTTAAAAATAATGAAAAATTGACGAATACTTGAAAAATGCGTTATTTTCCCTAAAAGTTCTTTAGTTTCGGAGCTGTCAAATTTTTTGTCAAAATCTGTAAGTAATGATTGACATTTGTGCATGCGTTCATAAACTATTTAAAATGGATGAATAAACTATTATGTGATTGAAAAATATTGCGCGTGCGTTCAGAAATGTGTAATGAATACTTAATCTATATATATAAAAGAAAGTCGTGTTAGTTACACTATTTATAACTGAAGAACGGCTGGACCGATTTGGCTGAAAATTGGTGGAGAGGTAGCTTAGAACCAGGAGACGGGCATAGGATACTTTTTATCCCGTTCGACCGCTATAAAACGTAGTATAACAGAAACGCATCTGGCATGGAATAACAAAACGCAAATTAGATTTAGTAGTTCAAACGAATGTACCCCTGTTGAACCCCCAACAAAAGGAAGTTTATGATACATTAATGAAGGCAATTGATGATGGAAATAGTGGTTTATATTTCCTGGATGCCCCTGGTGGAACTGGCAAGGCATTCCTCATGTCAGTAGTTTTAGCCACTGTTCGTGCGAGATCCAACATTGCGGTTGAAGTTGGTTCTTCCGGAATAGCAGACACATTGTCAGAAAGATGCCGTACGGCTCAGTCAGCATTAAAATTACCGTTAAATCTTCAAGCTATTGAATAACCAACATGTAATATTACAAAAAACTCAGCAGTGGCCGAAGTTTTATCAGCATCCAAGATCTGGGACGAATGCACAACGGCTCATAAACGTGCATTAGAGGCACTTAACCGAACATTGAAAGATACGCAATGACTCGAGATGTTTTGGAGGAGCAATGATTTTACTGTCTGGCGAATTCCGCCAAACACTGCCAAGATCAATGGCTGCAGATGAAATAAATGCTTGCCTCAAATCATCGAATCTATGGCGCTTTGTGAAGAAACTTTAACTGACAACAAACATGAGAGCTGCATTCCTTAATGATACATCTGCTGAAGATTTCTTTGAGCAATTGCTGACTATCGGTAATGGTCGAGTACCTGTCGAAGAATCGAGCGGATTGATTTCATTTCCTCATAATTTCTGTAACTTTGTCTCATCGAAAGACGAACTTATCAACAAAGTATTCCCAAACATCATTACTAACTACAAAAGTAATGAATGGTTGAGTGAGCGAGCAATTTTAGCGGCTAGGAATAAAGATGTAGATGACCTAAACTACATAATTCAGAATGAGATCATTGGTAAAATGCATTCATTCAAATCTATTGACTGTGTAACAAATGAAGATGAAGCCACCAACTATCCAATTGAATTTTTAAACTCTTAGGATGTGCCTGACATACCACCTCACAATTTACGCCTAAAAGTTGGTTCCGTAGTAATCATGCTTCGAAACATAAACCAACCAAAACTGTGCAACGGTAAACGTTTTGAGGTAAGTAAATTGATGACCAATGTTATTTACGCGACGATACTCAAAGGAAAATTCGAGGGTGAGGAAGTTCTCATTCAGAGGATCCCGATGGTCCCAACCGATGTGCCGTTTGAGTTTAAAAGACTTCAATTTCCGATCCGCCTTGCATTCACCATGACCATTAACAAATCACAAGGCCAATCCTTGAAAGTTTGTGGTTTAAATCTGGAATATCCATATTTTTCAAATGGTCAATTATATATGGCATGTTCCCGGGCGGAAGACCATATGCGTTGTTTGTTCTTGCGCCTGATAATAAAACAAAAAATGTCGTGTATCACAAGGTACTGAATTGAAGAGTGGAAGCTTTACACCAAAAAACATAAAGAATCATTAAAATACTTAATTTTTATTTGTCCTAATAAAAAATTGAACTTAACATCCAAAATCTGATTATTTATTGGCTTTAAGGCGGAACAGAGTTCGCCGGGTCAGCTAGTATGTAAGAATAACCTTCATAGTGGCAACATAGCTTACCATGAATGATCGTTGAACTTCCTTATCGGAAATATTGTGACAGAAATACACAACTCGCACGATGTCAACTCGAGGACGTCTAAAGCGAAACTAAGGCTGTTGTTTCGGCTACTGTGAAGATGAGGTCTACAGGGGGACAGCTCGACTGTGTCTAGGGAGGAGGTAGTTTCGAGTAATTACGACGGTCCGGGCGCAGGGGTAAGCCGTAACACAAAGGAACCGGGTATTGGGCGCATATTTCACAGGTTTCTGGGTGGACGCAAATTTCACTGGGCGCAATTCTCATGGATTCGTCCAAACACACAACGGCCGAGCATAGCAACACTGTATTTCCCGCTACGGACGCAGGTTCGAATCCTGCCTCGGGCATGGATGTGTGTGATGTCCTTAGGTTAGTTAGGTTTAAGTAGTTCTAAGTTCTAGGGGACTGATGACCTCAGAAGTTAAGTCCCATAGTGCTCAGAGCCATTTGTAAGTAGGCTGTTTAGGTTTTTATGTCGTTAACGCCACGTAGCGCTCTGTATGAAAATCACTGACTGTGCTGTGTGCAGTCAGTGGCTGGTTTGCATTGTTGGAATTTGCTATTGTAGTGCTGGGCAGTTGGCTGTTAACAGCGCGTAGCGTTGCGCAGTTGGAGGTGAGCCGCCAGCAGTGGTGGATGTGGGGGGAGAGATGGTGGAGTTTTGAGAGCGGATGATCTGGTCGTGTGTCCATCAGACAGTAAATTTGTAAGACTGGATGTCATGAAGAGATTATATATATATATATATATATATATATGACTTTTGAGCACTATTAAGGTAAATACATTGTTTGTTCTCTATCAAAATCTTTCATTTGCTAACCATGCCTATCAGCAGTTAGTTCCTTCAGTAGTTTGAATCTTTTATTTAGCTGGCAGTAGTGGCGCTCGCTGTATTGCAGTAGTTCGAGTAATGAAGATTTTTGTGAGGTAAGTGATTCAAAAAAGGTATAGGTTATTGTTAGTCAGGGCCATTCTATTGTAGGGATTTTTGAAAGTCAGATTGCGTTGCGCTGAAAATATTGTGTGTCAGTTTAAGCACAGTCATTTATAATTTTTCTAAGCGGAGGTTTCATACATTGTATTTCGGTAGTTCAGTTGAGACAGTGGTAACGTGTATCTAGGGATCAGGTAATAGGTCTGTAACAAAAAAAAATGCATAAGTATTAACAGTATAGACATCGATGGTAACATTGTGGGAAAGCAACTGGCGGCGGTTAATACACGCAAATAGAAAAATCTGGCCGACCGGGTGAGTGCTTGCACACGCTTCTGAGCATGGGTTGCAAAAATTATGGATTTCCGCCCCTGTTAGAGGCGGTTAGTCACTGCCTTCCTCCTACCAGTGGATGATGGGTATCAAGTGGATACCTGTGAAGAGTGGTTATGCGGTGCAACTGACGCCTGGTCTTGTTTTCCTAGTAACGGTCGCTATCCTCCAGATACAAGTAATGCAGAAGCAACAGTATTAATGTTTCTTCAATTCATGTGACGCGGGGATTTACTGTCGTACTTGAAGTTTACATTTAACGAAACTAAAGGTTAATTTAGTTACTGGAACTTGACCAATAGGGATTTACTTTTTCGTGTTATAGTTATCAATATATGAGAATGTTATTAGAAGATTTTATCACCAGCGTGGGGAACACAAAAGTCTTTCATACGAAATCTGTAAGTGTAAATGGTGAGACAATTTTTTTCCAAAATATCCAATACTTGTAAAGTATATAAGCTAGAGTGTAATCCGTGTCCTCCAGAAGCGTGGAAATGTATACGCCCTGCCTGACAAAAGTTGAAGCACCCAAAAGACATGGTCGTGTATCTGTGTGACCTCGTATATGTGCACATGGCGCGCACCATAGGCAGGTATGTAAAGTCACCGTTGTCTGCGACAGGTAGAACAACCCTCAGAGTGCGTTAATGTTCAGATACTGAACGATCACTGTGAAGGACAGGAAGAAGCCGTGTACTCGTGCGAGACGGAATTATCAGTGAGTGGCCCCATCGTGCGTCTCCAAATGGCCAGTTGGTCGAATCGTGCAATATTCAGATTTGTGGGCCAATCGGACGTGACAGTGACGCGATATGTTGCTAATTTGAGCATATTAAGAATAACTAGGCAGGTCTTAACAGGAGTCTTGCAGAAGGAAAGGACAGATGTGTCCAGATTGCAGAAGTGTATAGTGACATTTGATAACAAGGTGCTCGCCTGTTTAACTTAATATTAGTACGACAGTTTGTAATGCATCAGAAAGTAAAATGCAGGATAACGAAATTTTCCAGCAGAGCTGGAAGAGTGTCCACGTATAGAACCAAAACGAGTAGCATCTTATGAGAGCTTTCCACAGCATCTGGTGATGGAAATATATAAAGATATGTCTTTCATTAATTGTAACAGTACCAGAGAAGGAAAGTAGCTACTCACCATATAGCGGAGATTCTGAGTCGCGATAGGCACAACAAAAAGATTCACACAATTATAGCTTTCGGCCATTAAGGCCTTTGTCAGCAGTAGACACACACACTCACGCAAACGCAAGTTGCACACACGTCTGAAACTACACTCAGCTCTCTGAGACTGCAGACGTGTGTGCAACTTGCGTTTGCACGAGTGTGTGTGTGTGTGTGTGTGTGTGTCTACTGCTGACAGAGGCCTTACTGGCCGAAAGCTATAATTGTGTGAATCTTTTTGTTGTGCCTATCGCGACTCAGAATCTCCACTATATGGTGAGTAGCTACTTTTCTTCTTTGGTATTGTTACATACCATCCTGGATTTTCCATTGTTTGATCTTTCATAAATTGTATGGATTTTATTTTAAATATTCATGTTTCAACACACCATGGTATTGCAGAACTACTTGAGAATGGGGTACATACCTAAATAGAAGGCCGGCCGGAGCGGCCGAGCGATTCTAGGCGCTACAGGCTGGAACCGCGCGCCTCCTACGGTCGCAGGTTCGAATCCTGCCTCGGGCATGGATGTATGTGTTGTCCTTAGGTTAGTTAGGTTTAAATAGTTCTAAGTTCTAGGGGACTGATGACCACAGCAGTTAAGTCCCATAGTGCTCAGAGCCATTTCATTTCAACCTAAATAGAACGCGGAATAAGTTGGATGCCAAATTCGTTTCAGTAGTCTGGCGAAAGTGTTATCATTTAATCAATATGGTGTTATTTCAAACTCGCCGCCTTTTTCTATTGTTTGTAGTCGTACATGCGCTGTATGTTAGCGAGACCCAATCGAGTAAGAGAAAATATTGTCAAATGGAAACAACGCTGACAAATACTCAAAGGACGACGGCAGAATCCACACCTAATTTTCCGCTAGAATTTGGAAAGTAAATGCCAGCTTGCGTTAAATGATGGCAGATGGCCTCCATAAGAGACCGCAAGAAACGTGTGTGTACCCAACAATTTCCTCATGGCCTTGGTGGTGTAGTAACGAATAACTGTACACATGAAAGAAAGAAAGAACAAGAAAGAGAAATAGAAAGAGAGAGAGAGAGACCGAGACCGATAAAAAAATGTCAGCACATCGCCTATACCAAATGAAAAGCACCAAGGAAACCGCTGAGCTAACTGATACAAGTGGAGAACGGATGACTACCGGTAATATCTAATCACTGCAACATGCGCAGGGGATTCTGTACGATACATTTAAGCAGCGAAACGGATGCATAGCATCTGATCGCTACTTGCCTTCAAAATCCTACAAATTGATGTTTCTCTCCCAGATAGAATTCGAAACAACTCCCCCCGAGTCGAATGGCGTAATGTCTATTGCGATTTAGCGACTTGCAACACCGAAATCGCAAGAAACTGTGTACACTGCAGACAAGAAATCTAAGAACGACAACGCTTTCCGTGGCTAAATTTTATGACTAGTTAAGTAAAGGTTCTGGCATTCTAGGGAAAAAGGAATAAATAGCAGGTAACTAAATATTCCAGGCCTAAATTTTGTTGACAACTTCATCTCTCACTCAAATGTCTGCCAATACAATCAGAATCCGATAGCTTGATTAATTTAATCGAAAATTGGACCGAATTCTCAAATTAGATAGAATTGTTACGTTGGAATGTGCTGAATAAATTGACTGGTATAAACTCACCAGGCCACGGGGCACCACGTCTCTGGAATTCGGAGATCCTCAGTTTCTTCGTCCGATATCCCGGCCTAATGGACGTTGCCTAGATACGAACAAACAATGACGTAGTCCTAAAGACAAACGCAATGGGGATTTTTATATCAGATATCGAGATACACTATTGAAGCTTTGTGAGCAAAAGATGACATTTTCGGGGGTATGTAGAGAATTCTACGATAGTCTCTTTATCGAGACATACCGTCTTATTCCGAAGAAAGCAATCACTCTGAAAGACAGCAATGTTGCTACAGATTGATGCCGTGTTCCTTGGCTTCCAGAAGGTGTGCGATGCAGTCCCCACGCGGCCTGTTGAACAAAATACGGGAATACCAAATATCAGGCCATCAATGAGATTAGACTGAAGAGTTCATGGTCATTCTTATCGGAGATAAATCTTCGGACGTGAAAGTAACTTCCGAAGTACACCAAGAAAGTGTTATCCGGCATTACATTTTAAAATATATTTACATGACTTAGTGGACAACGTCGGAAAATACATGAGGGTTTATCGCTCCGCCAGCGACAAAGCCATTAGGGATGAAGCACAAATTACAGTCGGGCATACGTGGGCTAGGAGAATGGCCGTATCCTTCTCAGTGATACCGCCCTGACACTGCCCTAAATAAATGTAGGGATACCTCGGAAAACCAGAATAAATTTGATTAGACAGAGGGCTCAACCCTTCTATTCCGTGTGCGAGTCCTGTACGACAACTAATGCGCGCAGTCGCTCGTTACCGGACAGTCTGAACATCTAAGTTTGTATCAACATATTTACTTTGGATTTTGCGCTTTTTTGCGATGTTGCCAGTCAAGTCTTTCCATATTACGGTACACTTCCGTGCTCGACAACTATTCGAACATGTTCAAGAAATAAAAAGGCCAGTGCCAACACATCAGTTAGTTGAGGGAGTGCAGTATGAGCTTCTGTAACTAGAAGACCATTATGGTATCAGTGTAAAGGAAAAACACAACTACCCACTCCATTCCAATATCAGCTGGTTGATAGCAGAGGAAGTGGGCAATTGCTAACAACAGAAATAATCTTGTAAATTACTGTCCGACAGACGACTTAAGGAAGAAACCAGAAATTTCTCGCACGCACCTCCACAGAGCTGGTTTTACCTCCTTTCTTTTTCTTTCATCAGCAGCGAGGTAATTAAAGGGTACGCTATAGTTTCTTGGAGTTGACGAGGTAGCAGAAGTGCGAAAGATTACGTCGTATCGTCATGCAGACCGGTTTATTATCTAATTTCGATTTACAAGTAGTTAGACTAGGACAACTATACGAGTAGTTTCCTGTCGTTCAGAGAAACGATTTACCCTTAGAATACGTTAAAAACTGACCTCACCAACCGGGGCAAACGCCAGTTTGAGACCACAGGCAACTTCACAGAGTTAACGCGTAGCAAATTTCCAGTGTTTTTGGATTTCATATAAAACATCATCGGCCAAGCTATAAATTTCATTTAAATATAACTCAAGAAATTTTTTGGATCTTGCCTATTTTCAGCTCTCCGACATACAATAAAACTGTGTCAACAGTATTTAAACAATCTCAATTTGAAGTATTTTGTCAAAGCGTTGGCGTGTAAACGCTTAATCAGGACAATTTAAAACGGACATGTCCTGGAACATTCCATAAGCTATAAATAAAACTAAATTTATAGTGCAGCTAATGTCGGCTCGAATAATATTATCCTTCTCAAAAAACAAAACAAAAAAAAGTAATTCATAAAATTTAAACATCCCAGCGGCAAGTACTTCGTTTAGCCTCCACTCCCAGGATTTAAACAGAAACTGAAAAATTAGTAGATCGAGTAAAAAGTATCATCTCATCATTTCAGGTTCAAAAATGGTTCAAATGGCTCTGAGCACTATGGGACTTAACATCTGAGGTCATCAGTCCCCTAGAACTTAGAACTACTTAAACCTAACTAACCTAAGGACATCACACACATCCATGCCCGAGGCAGGATTCGAACCTGCGACCGTAGCGGTCGCGCGGTTCCAGACTGAAGCGCCTAGAACCGCTCGGCCACCCCGGCCGGCTCATTTCAGGTGTCCATCCCGCTGAAAAGGTGTACCGAAGACGATCCTGATTTGATCCATCTACCTGTTAGGTGATCTTCCCCTCAGTCTCTTACCCACGATCCTTCCATGATTATTTTCTCTAGATGTTCTCCACCTCATATCGCAAAATGACTAACGAATTGAAGAAATTTCTGGTTGGCCCAAGTAGACTGGCGCCTGGAGATATTGGGTTGCTCAATGAAGAACACATCTGTTCTCCTTTTGGTCGATTTGCTGCGCAGCATCCTACACCAGCGCCAAAACTCATATGCTGCTTGTCTCTAGCCTTAAGGGTCCAGTTTCGCGACCATAAAAGAAGACGGAAAACATGAATATTTCATTAAGCCGGACCACTGCACCGTATGTTATAGCTCTGTTCTGCCAGATCTTTGTGAGCTTCTCCATAGCCACTCACTCTAGCGTGATTCGTCTTTTTATCTCATCTTCAAGCTTCCCGTGTCGCAGATGGTTGACCCAAAACAGATAAAAGAATGCACGTCTTCCCGCTCCTTTAATCGACCTATGCTCCTCGATCACTTATCATGAGGTTCGACTTGCTGAGACATACCTAATCCATGTGACAGACAAATATCCTTCACTTTTGTCAGCAGCTCAGCAAGTTCATCTTCGCTGCTGGCTAAAAGCACAGTGTTATCAGCAAATCGGGAGTTGTTAATATTTCTACCGTTAACTGAGGTGCCTTTAGTCCATCCATCAAGAGCATTCCTAATGACGTGTTCCGTATAGATGTTTTACAGTTGGGGGTATAGGATACAACTCTGTCTGACACCTTCTGATACACCAAAGAAATCAGACATGGTGAAACATCCCCTTTGAAAAATTAATGAATTACTGTGCTGGTAAACCCCTTACGTTATTTGATTTTCAAACCGCTGAACAAAACTGAACGTACTCAGACATTTCTCTCTTTACTTATTCTGATCATCACTAAACTGACACACAATATTTTTAGCGCAACGCAATCTGACTTTCAAAAATCAGTACAAAAGAATGGACCTGACTAATAATAACGTATACCTGTCATGAATCACTTACCTCACAAAAATCTTCGTTACTCGAACTACTGCAATACAGCGAGCGCCAATACCGCCAGCTAAATAAAAGATTCTAACTACTGAAGGCACTAACTACTGATAGGCATAGACGGCAAATGAAAGATTTTGATAGAGAACAAACAATGTATTTACCTTACTAATGTTCAAAAGTCGTAATACATATATCAGTTCATAATATCCAGTATTACAAATTTACTCTTTCTGGCGGACACACGGCCAGATCGTCCGTTCTTAAAATTCTGCCATCTCTCTCCCCACATACACCACTGCTGGCGGCTCACCTCCAACTGCGCAACGCTACACGCTGTTCACGTCCAGCTGCCCAACACTACAGTAGCGAATATTCCAACAATGCAAACCAGCCACAGACTGCACACAGCACAGTCAGTGATTTTCATACAGAGCGTTACGTGACGTTACCAACATAAAAACCTAAACAGCCTACTTACAATGGCAGCACTTGTCTTTGCAGCTACGAAATGGTTATTGTACAGATTCCTAACCAGTGCTGTCAAGTGTGGTGGTACAGCGAACTCTGTAAGCTCTTGCCAAAAGTTTTCTGAGAAAACACAGTCAAAGGCTTTCCAATTTAGTAAACAAAACAGATGAAAACAGGAATTCACAACTCTCGCTATTTGTAGATTATCTACAGCCTTAAAAATGATACCTTTTTTAGCTTCTGGAAGAGTTTGTTCTTTCGATGGCGAACTTCCCAAAGACACCACGATCGTTCATTTGCACAAAGACGAGAGAGACAATTTAATGGCATTGTCCATTATTTAAAGATACTGGATATCTGTTCCTTCTACAGTGGTATCTCCATCTGCCTCACCTCGACAGGTTTCAAAACATATTCCACTCGTCATTTTCAATAGAGGCATCCACATAAGTTCACAAACGCGTATGATATCAGTACTATTACAAAATGGCTGGTTCAAATGGTTCTGAGCACTATGCGACTTGACTTCTGAGGTCATCAGTCGCTTAGAACTTAGAACTAATTAAACCTAACTAACTTAAGGACATCACACACATCCATGCCCGAGGGAGGATTCGAACCTGCGACCGTAGCGGTCGCTCGGTTCCAGACTGTAGCCCCTAGAACCGCACTGCCACTCCGGCCGGCCGTACTGTTACAGAACGCTAAGCTGTGCCATCAGAAGATGAGTAAAAGCAGTGAAAACTTTTCTTAGAATGCACGGCAGATCCCTCACCACCTATTAAGTAACTTCTGAGAACATCATCCTCCGTTCCCTTACCTTTGTCAGTACAATTCAGTTGCTGTCTGAGTAGATTTAAATATTATTTCGAACAGCCATTTATCTCCAGCGTTAACTTCTAGCCACATTTGGTATTAAATGTAATTGTTACACCGTAACCAGTTTTACGAGTCTCACGAAAGATACACTGGTTCTATTTCTAGAGGTCACTGAGGAACTAAACTGAGCGATTACTTACAGCCTCGCGGGTTTAGCCGAGCGGTCTCAGGCGCTGCAGTCATGGACTGAGCGGCTGGTCCCGGCGGAGGTTCGAGTCCTCCATCGGGCATGGGTGTGTGTGTTTGCCCTTAGGACTAGCTTAGGGACTGATGACCTTAGCAGTTAAGTACCATAAGATTTCACACACATTTAAACATTTTTTGATTACTTACACAGCTGTCAATATAAGAACGACATGGCTCTGAGCACTATGGGACTTAACATCTGTGGTCATCAGTCACCTAGAACTTAGAACTACTTAAACCTAACTAATCTAAAGACATCACACACATCCATGCCCGAGGCAGGATTCGAACCTGCGACCGTAGCAGTCGCGCGGTTCCGGACTGAGCGCCGAGAACCGCTAGACCACCGCGGCCGGCGTCAATATAAGACAAAATTACATTTAAGATGACTATGGAGAAGTACCCCGCAATTGGAGTGTATTCTATTTTTGTAGATGTATCTATCACTATTTTATAAATAACTCCTGTTAATATAAAACGAATGCTAGATAAAGTTATTAATTCATTTTATACAATAGATTTGTCGTAATAACTTTGCCGTTGAGCGCTCACATTCCAGTCCACTGCGCTCAGTCGAAATTTCTGCCAGTCGCAAAGGAATGGCGTCGTAGTTTTAAGCTTCGAGAGGGGAGAATTTACAAGCGAAAATACGTTGCCTCTTATACCGGTTAATAGCGTATCACAACGTATCAAATAAGGTGGCTGTGTCATCTAGAGGCTTGGAGCATACAGGACAACGAAGTGCTGGAAACACATTGAGTAATAACTACTAGTAGTTGTGAGATTTCTAACCATCAGACAAACAACAAAAGGTGCCATCCTGTAGCAGCTACGTACATATGACTATCGGCAGACACAGCTGATCGCTTACTAGAATCTGAGAAATTACACTCTTCATCTGTGGAAGACTAAACATCTGTCATGCGGCACTGTTACAAAGCTGTAGTTTTGCTGAAGCGTCGAAATGGTAGAAAGAAAACAATGTCCTCTCTGTCACGTTGTGTAGGCATATAAAATGTCTGGCGAGAAAAAATATTATTTGACTTAAACATTACTTGACTAGCAGATGATATATATCGAAACAGCAACCAATAGCTTTCTATTTCTTCTTCTAATTCTCATTTACCCAATAGCGAGCCTTAGAGAAACTATAGGTTGATCAATAGATGGCGGGTATTTACATTTTGTGCCAAGTGCATCAAGTACTAGTAGATAGTGTCAGAAGTTCAATGCGGCTTTTCGCGGATGATGCTGTAGTATACAGAGAAGTTGCAGCATTAGAAAATTGTAGCGAAATGCAGGAAGATCTGCAGCGGATAGGCACTTGGTGCAGGGAGTGGCAACTGACCCTTAACATAGACAAATGTAATGTATTGCGAATACATAGAAAGAAGGATCCTTTATTGTATGATTATATGATAGCGGAACAAACACTGGTAGCAGTTACTTCTGTAAAATATCTGGGAGTATGCGTGCCGAACGATTTGAAGTGGAATGATCATATAAAATTAATTGTTGGTAAGGCGGGAACCAGGTTGAGATTGATTGGGAGAGTGCTTAGAAAATGTAGTCCATCAACAAAGGAGGTGGCTTACAAAACACTCGTTCGACCTATACTTGAGTATTGCTCATCGGTGTGGGATCCGTACCAGATCGGTTTGACGGAGGAGATAGAGAAGAGCGGCGCGTTTTGTCACATGCTTATTTGGTAACCGTGATAGCGTTACGGAGATGTTTAATAAACTCAAGTGGCAGACTCTGCAAGAGAGGCGCTCTGCATCGCGGTGTAGATTGCTCGCCAGGTTTCGAGAGGGTGCGTTTCTGGATGAGGTATCGAATATATTGCTTCCCCCTACTTATACCTGCCGAGGAGATCACGAATGTAAAATTAGAGAGATTAGAGCGCGCACGGAGGCTTTCAGACAGTCGTTCTTCCCGCGAACCATACGCGACTGGAACAGGAAAGGGAGGTAATGACAGTGGCACGTAAAGTGCCCCCCGCCACACACCGTTGGGTGGCTTGCGGAGTATAAATGTAGATGTAGATGTAGAAGTAGCCGGGTTCGTAACGACGGTGAATTTCGACAGATTTGTCGAAATATGTACTTAAACAGATGATGGCAATATTATTATTTTACTTAAACGTAAGTAAATTGTACATATAGCACTTTAAAAATATCGGCTGTACAGCACTGTGAGAAAAACAGCACTTACAAGTGTCCAAGTATTTCACGTAAGCGCGAAGTGTAAGAAACAAAATATCGTCGCAATCTGAATTAAGTGCGCAATTCCGCAAGATCTATGTAAATCGAACTATGTTCAGCTGAACCACGATACCGCTACCTGCTGTACCAGGTACCAAGTATGAAGCAGCTGCAAATACCCTCCATCTGTTATCAGCCTATAATAGCTCGAAAGCTGGCGAATGAATCAGTAAAAATTTTAAAATCATTTAAAGCGAATGGACGTAATTTCAATGTGAATGATGCTCTATTTTTACCACAGTCGCAGTACGTAGTGTCCGCAAAGGAGAGAATGGAAAAAATTCAAATAACTTACGGGATTTCTGCCGGGTGAAGTTGTCGACAACCGTCGATATTTCGACAGGTGACCATCCTCTGTCCCTATGCTTTTTGACAAGGGAGAGAGCAGGATTTTACGCAGAATTTTAGTAAAAACCTCCACCCCCTATATAAAAAAACTACTTGCATACTCTGTTATTAATAGGAAAGTTGTCGGTTTTTTTAGAAATGAGTTCAACTCTCCATGTACTGTGCAGTATATTAGACACACGAGTAACAGTTTTATCACCACAGTCGACTTACAACTGACGAATTACTGGAGCTTTTGAGAAAGAGTATGTCTGGCGATGTACCAATTTGGACATGCAAGGGAGACAAATTAGACGTCTTGTTCTCTTCACATTCACTCTGCGAGGCACTCTAACATAAGAAACAGGCTAGGCGCTATCAGCCCAACATCTGTGCACTCATTTGTTCTGGGTGTAGACGCTACCAGCTCCACTATTTTTATTTTACTTGTTTATCTTTTGTCCCTGTTAGTAGTATCTAGGTCGTAGCACTATTTCTAAACAATTGTTTCTGCCACCAGCCAGGCCTTCAGGCTGGGATCCGCCGTCGCCAAATAGTCTAACTTTGTCTGTGGCTATGACAAAGACCAGTGGCAATGGCCGGCGGAAGTGGCCGAGCGGTTCTAGGCGCTACAGCCTGGAACCGCGCGACCGCTTCGGTCGCAGGTTCGAATCCTGCCTCGGGCATGGATGTGTGTGATGTCCTTATGTTAGTTAGGTTTAAGTAGTTCTAAGTTCTAGGGGACTGATGACCTCACATGTTAAGTCCTATAGTGCTCAGAGCCATTTGAACCATTTTCGCCGTTCTCTGCGACAGGCAGAACAACCCTCGGAGTGCGTTAATGGTGTTCGCGTTTATTGTTGTTATCAGGCCTGATAGGATATTGAGTGATCACTGTGAAGGACAGAAAGATGCCACGTACTCGTACGAGACAGAGTTATCAGCGAGTGGCCTCATCGTGCGTCTCCAATTGATCAGTTGGTTGAATCGTGCAATATCCAGATTTGTGGACTGTTCGGATGTAACAGTGACGCGATGTGTTACTGATTTGAGCATATTAAGAATAACTAAGCAGGTTGACAGGAGAGGTATATGAGAGGTATATGCCGTCTTGTAGAAGGAAAGGACAGATGATTCCAGATTACAGAAGTGTATAGTGACATTTGATAACAATGTGCTAGCCTGTTTTAACTATAAATTATTGCAACAATTTGTAATGCAGCAGAAATTAAAATGCAGGGTAACGAAATTTTCCAGCAGATCTGTGAGTGTGTTCATATATACAACCAAAACGAGTGGATCTTAAGAGAGTTTTCGACAGCATCTGATGATGGAAATATATAAATATGTCTTTCATAAATTGTATGGATTTTATTTTAAATATTCATGTTTCAACAGACAATGGTATTGCAGAACTACTCTGGCATCTCCATCTGCTTCACCTCGACAGGTGTCAAAACATATTCCACGCCTCATTTTCAATGGAGACGTCCGTTGGGGGCAGGAGTGACTGGTTGAAAATTATGTTACGACCGCGAAAGTACTAGCAACAACGAAGGATAAACAAGCAAACTAAAAACAGAGGGGTCTGGAATGTCTGTTTCCGAGACAAAACCGCCAATTAAATTGTCCTTGAAAAGTAATGGAAAAGATTATGAAAAATCTGTGCACGTTTTGACATGTACTGACATATAGCGAACATTCCGTGCATTCTATATGGTTTTTCCCTCCGTACGAGTTCGTAAGTTTCATTTGGCGCCTCTGCGTTGGCCGTGGCAGTTCGTGGCCTCGTCCGTCACACTATCACAGGGATACACCCAGAGACCATCCGGCAAAGACTCAAACGTCGTTTCGCCTCCTCCTCTCTGGGGAGCCACACAGTGCAGTACAATCGGAAAGCATGGCCATTGCCCTCGCATGCGGCTCTCGCTCCGTGGGAAAGGTAAGGCCTCAAATACGCCCCAAGAACAGTTCCTTTTATTTCACAACGAGACGGGAAATCATTCTGCGAAGTCACTTCTCGTAATAGCGGGCGTTCCGACAGTCATCCGCCTCGAGTACTCATGCAACTGGAAACGTATCTTCGGAAAAAGGGAGTAGGTTGTGTGGTCCAGACAGTCGTAACGAAGAGGTGCGCATAGCGGTTCAGATGACTTGGCTACTGTAACTGTTATATTCTGAACTAAAGTGCCGTAAGTGGTGGTCCTTGTACAACGGTTTTGCAGAAGAGAATATTTTCACTGTCTGTCCTTTATCACGATATAAATCGGCTACAAATCTCTGCACCTTCTAGTCTCTTAAAAAAAAAAAAAATGAACAGAACAATACGGTTAAACGTGCCATCGAGGACGAGGTCATTGGACACGCAGCACAAGCTTACAATCGGCGTTGGGTAGGGAAGGAGGTCACCAGTATTCTTTCGAAAGAAACATCCCAGCATTTGCCGAAATCGATTGAGGAAAACTACGGAAATGCTAAATCTGGATGGCCAGACGAGAATTAGAAGTGCCGTCATCCAGGAAGCCAGTCTGTGGTTTTTTATTGCCCGTTCTTTCGGAATGGTGTTGGATAGCGATGTTATTCTTTCGTTTTGTGCATTGTGAAAGTTCCATGACTAAGGGATTTGTCGCTAGCGCACTCGAGCAGATGTAATTTCGATGGATTGCTCACGCGCTGCCTGCGATATGTAAGCTATAAGAGAACCTCAGACCAGAGAGCAGTGTTGTATGGAGTAGGAACTGTGTAGCAGTAGGAGTAAGACGTAGCTAGCAGTCGTGTGTATGGAGTTGCTGGGCCGGTCGTTGGGAGCGATGCCGGTGCCTGAGCGTTGTAGTATAAGGTAAAAGCAGCCTCGCGCATATGTAGCATTTCCGTAGTTTTCCTCAATCGATTGCGGCAAATGCTGGGATGTTTCTTTCGAAAGGATACTGGTGACCTCCTTCCCTACCCATGTAAATGTTTTCAAAAAATCTCTTAATAATAATCTCTCTCATAAAAATTAACTTTTGACAATCATTCATCTCAATTTAAACAATTTACTAATTTCTCCAATCCATGGTCATCAGTTGTTTCTTTTTATACATGACAAATCTATCGGCCAGCATTGCACTGGGCTGTGCCAGAAAAAATTCTTACAGGAGCAGATATATACGCGTTATCCGGCGACTTTAGTGAGGTAAGATTTTTCAATTTATGCAGTATGATCTTTCAGGGCCATGACGCAGCACTGTTGACGTCCGAATTTACCAGTTTAGACTCACAGTCAGTTAATTATTGAAGGGTTATATGTAAGCCACAATTGTATTGGGAGATTAGTCACATTTTTATTATGCTGAGGTGGTTGTTGTTGTTGTTGTGGTCTGCAGTCCTGAGACTGGTTTGATGCAGCTCTCCATGCTACCCTATCCTGTGCAAGCTTCTTCATCTCCCAGTACTTACTGCAACCCACATCCTTCTGAAGCTGCTTAGTGTATTCATCTCTTAGTCTCCCTCTACGATTTTTACCCTCCACGCTGCCCTCCAATTCTAAATTTGTGATCCCTTGATGCCTCAGAACATGTCCAACTAACCGGTCCCTCCTTTTTGTAAAGTTGTGCCACATACTCCTCTTCTTCCCAATTCTATTCAATACTTCATCATTAGTTATGTGATCTACCCATCTAATCTTCTTCTGTAGCACCACATTTCGAAAGCTTCTATTCTCTTCTTGTCTAAACTATTTATCGTCCATGTTTCACTTCCATACATGGCTACACTCCATACAAATACTTTCAGAAACGACTTCCTGACACTTAAATCTATACTCGATGTTAACAAATTTCTCTTCTTCACAAACGCTTTCCTTGCCATTGCCAGTCTACATTTTATAACCTTTCTACTTCGACCATCATCAGTTATTTTGCTCCCCAAATAGCAAAAATCCTTTACTACTTTAAGTGTCTCATTTGCTAATCTGATTCCCTCAGCATCACCCGACTTAATTCGACCACATTCCATTATCCTCGTTTTGCTTTTCTTGATTTCATCTTATATCCTCCTTTCAAGACACTGTCCATTCCGTTCAACTGCTCTTCCAAGTCCTTTGCTGTCTCTGACAGAATTACAATGTCATCGGCGAACCTCAAAGTTTTTATTTCTTCTCCATGGATTTTAATACCTACTCCGAATTTTTGTTTTGTTTCCTTTACTGCTTGCTCAATATACAGATTGAATAACATCGGGGAGAGGCTACAGCCCTGTCTCACTCCCTTCCCAACCACTGCTTCCCTTTCATGTCCCTCGACTCTTATAACTGCCATCTGGTTTCTGTACAAATTGTAAATAGCCTTTCGCTCCCTGTATTTTACCCCTGCCACCTTTAGAATTTGAAAGAGAATATTCCAGTCAATATTGTCAAAAGCTTTCTCTAAGTCTACAAATGCTAGAAATGTAGGTTTGCCTTTCCTTAATCTTTCTTCTAAGGTAAGTCGTAAGGTCAGTATTGCCTCACGTGTTCCAATATTTCTTCGGAATTCAAACTGATCTTCCACGAGGTCAGCTTCTACCAGTTTTTCCATTCGTCTGTAAAGAATTCGTGTTAGTATTGTGCAGCCGTGGCTTGTAAACTGACAGTTCGGTAATTTTCACATCTGTCAACACCTGCTTTCTTTGGGATTGGAATTTTTATATTCTTCTTGAAGTCTAAGGGTATTTCGCCTGTTTCATACATTTTGCTCACCAGATGGTAGAGTTTTGTCAGCACTGGCTATCCCAAGGCCATCAGAAATTCTAATGGAATGTTGTCTACTCCCGGGGCCTTGTTTCGACTCAGGTCTTTCAGTGCTCTGTCAAACTCGTCACGCAGCATCGTATCTCCCATTTCATCTTCATCGACATCCTCTTCCATTTCCATAATATTGTCCTCAAGTACATCGCCCTTATATAGACCCTCTATATACTCCTTCCACCTTTCTGCTTTCCCTTCTTTGCTTAGAACTGGGTTTCCATCTGACCTCTTGATATTCATACAAGTGGTTCTCTTTTCTCCAAAGGCCTCTTTAATTTTCCTGTAGGCAGTATCTATTTAACCCCTAGTGAGATAAGCCTTTACATCCTTAGCTTTGTCCTCTAGCCATCCCTGCTTAGCCATTTTGCACTTCCTGTCGATCTCATTTTTGAGACGTCTGTATTCCTTTTTGCCTGCTTCATTTACTGCAATTTTATATTTTCTCCTTTCATCAATTAAGTTCAATATTTCTTCTGTTACCCAAGGATTTCTTCTAGCCCTCGTCTTTTTACCTACTTGATTCTCTGCTGCCTTCACTACTTCACCCCTCAAAGCTACCCATTCTTCTTCTACTGTATTTCTTTCCTCCATTCCTATCAATTGTTCCCTTATGCTCTCCCTGAAACTCTGTACAACCTCTGGTTCTTTCAGTTTATCCAGAACCATCTCCTTAAATTCCCACCTTTTTGCAGTTTCTTCAGTTTTAATCTACAGTTCATAACCATTAGATTGTGGTCAGAGTCCACATCTGGCGCTGGAAATGTCTTACAATTTAAAACCTGGTTCCTAAATCTCTGTCTTACCATTATATAATCTATCTGATATCTTCTAGCATCTCCAGGATTCTTCCATGTATACAACCTACTTTCATGATTCTTGAACCAAGTGTTAGCTATGGTTCGATTCCCGGCGGGGTCAGGGATTTTCTCTGCCTCGTGATGACTGGGTGTTGTGTCGCAGGTTCCAGTCCTGCCTCGGGCATGGATGTGTGTGATGTCCTTAGGTTAGTTAGGTTTAAGTAGTTCTAAGTTCTAGGCGACTGATGACCTCAGAAGTTAAGTCGCACAGTGCTCAGAGCCATTTGAACAGAAACTGTAAGCCTAAACGCGTGAAAGATAAATACGTATAATACATCTGATGGTACGATGTTAAATTATAAACCGTATCGTATAAAATAGAAAGGATTCATAATTTATAACTGTTTATGGCGTACAATTGGCTTCTTATACTCGTATTTGACAATCATTCCGATTTATTTTCGTAATGTCGGGGACACCGTTGTAAATTTCTGTTAACTTAATGCCACTAGCCAAATTTAGATGAGCGAATCAGTTTGTTGTATCGCAAAAAAAGTAACTAGCGTCTGCATTTTCGGTGTTATTTCGTACTGAAAAACTAAAAAAACTAAACTGGAAAATGCTTGAAAATGGGCATCATTTATTTTGGTGAAGCCTACTTACAGAATTTCAAATACTAGTACCAGGTGAGAAATCTATGAATATACTAGTCTCCTACGCATCGCTGCCGCAGGTACTGCATAGATGAAATTAAACTAATTACAGGGCACACGTAAGCATGGAAATAACCCCAGTTACCTGGTGACAAAACTGCAAAACTGGGCAAATGGCTGAACAGTTTTCACTGTGCACATTCTGAGCGTTTTATGTAACTTGGTTCACTACTTTTTTGCTCCAATTGGCATTCAGAGTAATCAAACTCCGCCACGACAAAATTTCTTACAGGTTTATGTAGGCTAACCTCACCAGGAAATTTGATCACGAAGCTCTTCTTTTGTAACCTTGTTGTTTGTTCATAACACCTGCACGTTTTATGTTTTGGACATGCGCTATGTAGTTATAGAGGGCTGTAGTTGACAAAAAAAGATATGTTGTAAAAATAATTGACTTTTAAGTCACTGTATATATCAAAAGAGCGTCTGCTCCATACTTGTGGTACCCACCTTTTGAAAGCGGCTTTTTTTTCTACAAAATATCGGTATTTCACATTTGCTAAAGGCCTACAAGTATCCATTTACATTTATTATTCGAATCACTACTTTGGAGAATAATGTTCAAGATCACATGGTTTGTTGAAAAGCAGTACTAAATACTTGCACAAATCAAGTATACCTTGAATAAAAAGGGAACATGAGAGTTCCTCTGTAATTTTTCAACTTTTCCGAAACGTCTTACACAAGAAAATAGAAATCAACTGTCAAGACATTTAATCCAATCTAGCTTTTGCAGGTGAGTTTTCGTAATGTTGTTTCCCGGACTCTGGTGGATTCAACAGTTGAAGAAAACCCGGTAAAAAATACTTTTGGTACTCTAGATGCTTCAGGTTACCACTTGCTGACTAATAGTTCCAGTAACTCCAGCAAAATGCTACAAAATATTGGAGACTTGTCTGCTTAAAAACACGAGGTGTTGTTAAGTAGTACTTGGTAAGTTCCAGCTCAATGTACAGTTTTTCTTCATCATAAATAAGTTTTTCTGATCGGTAGAGACAATACTGTAAAAAACCTTTCTTTTGTTAACACATACGGTTCTAGGCGCTACAGCCTGGAGCCGAGCGGCCGCTACGGTCGCAGGTTCGAATCCTGCCTCGGGCATGGATGTGTGTGATGTACTTAGGTTAGTTAGGTTTAAATAGTTCTAAGTTCTAGGCGACTGATGACCTCAGAAGTTAAGTCGCATAGTGCTCAGAACAATTTTTTTGTGAACTAGTAATATGCATATTTTTCTTTAGCCGTTTAGAAAACCTGGATAAAAAATTGATACAAAACCTTCGACTTTCGAATGGGGACATGACACAAAATGAGCCTTAACCATTACCGTATCGCAGCACACCCAGGAAGCTATAAACTAAGTTCGCTAAACATCTAAGGTGGGGATCAAAATTGATGAACAAAAGATACTCATGCTGTGATATGCAAATGATATTGCTGTGATAAGAGATAGTAAAGAGGGTCTGGAAAGGATCTTCAGTACAATAATGGCTCTGAGCACTATGCGACTTAACTGCTGAGGTCATCAGTCGCCTAGAACTTAGAACTAATTAAACCTAACTAACCTAAGGACATCACACACATCCATGCCCGAGGCAGTATTCGAACCTGCGACCGTAGCGGTCACGCGGTTCCAAACTGAAGCGCTAGAACCGCAAGGCCACAACGGCCGGCTCTTCAGTACAATAGAAAGCATTTTGTGTAACCAGTGTGGTATGAAAACGACTAAGAGAAAAATTAAAGTATTGTATGCAGCATGGAAGAAGAAAATCAACGTATAAGGCAAACAGGAATAGTGATGCGAAAGTAATTTACCTGTTTGGGAAGAAGGACCGCAAGGGATGGTAGGAGCCGGAAAGATACCCTGTGTGTACAATGCAGCAGGCCAAAACAGCATTTAATTTGAGAACGAGCATACTCACCAGCAAGAACATCAATCCGATAACAAGTTAATGGATCATGAAAGCATTTCTCTGGAGCGTGCTACTACACGAGTGTGAAAGTTGTACAATAGGAAAACAAGAGAGAAGACAGCTAGAAGCCCTGTAGATTTGGTGCTACAGAATGATGCTGAAGAGATAGAGTCACCACGGATAACGCAGAGGCCGACGGCCTTCAATTAAAAACCGAGAGCAGTGGCGTTTGCATAGAGTTGTCAGTACTAACAGACAAGCAACACTGCGTGAAATAGACGTAGAAATCAATATGGAACGTATCATTTAGAGCAGTGTGGCGAAATTCAGCGTTAATGGGCTGTGGCACCAGATGACCGACGCGAACGCTCTTGCTAACAGCAGAACATGGCATATAGCACCTTTCCTGGCCTCGTGACCGTATCTATTGAACCCTAGACGACTAGAAATGGCTCTGAGCACTACGTGACTTAACATCTGAGGTCATCAGTCCCCTAGAACTTAGAACCACTTAAACCTAACTAACCTAAGGACAACACACATACCCATGCCTGAGGCAGGATTCGAACCTGCGACCGTAGCGGTCGCGTGGTTCCAGACTGAAGCGCCTACAACCGCTCGGTAGACGACTAGAAAACCGTGGCCTGGTCACATGACTCTTGGTAAGAGTTGGTCGTATGGTCCGAATGTGTCGCAGATCCCAAACCCCACGAAACCATGGATCCAAGTTGTCAACAAGGCACTGTATAAGCTGATGGTGACTCCATAATGCTGTGAGCTGTGTTTACGCGGAATGAACTGGATCCTCTGGTCCAACTGAACCAATCACTGACTGGGAGTGGATATGTTCGGCTTCCTGGAGATCGTTTGCACCCATTCGTGGGCTTCACGTTCCGAAAGAACAATGGAATGTTTCTGAATGACTGTACGCCATGTCACCAGACCACAATTGTTCAAGATTGGTTTGAAGGACATTCTGGACACTTCAAGCGCATGATTTGACAACACAGTTTGCCCGACATGAATACCATGGAACATTTACGGCATATTATCGACAGTTCAGTTCGTTCACAAAATCCTGCACCTGGCAACACTTTCCCAGTTCTGGACGTCTGTGGAGGCAGCATAGGTCAGTATTTCCGCAATGGATTTCCAACGACTTGTGGAGGCCATGTCATGCTGAGTTGATGCAGCATTAGAAAATTGTAGCGAAATGCAGGAAGATCTGCAGCGGATAGGCACTTGGTGCAGGGAGTGGCAACTGACCCTTAACATAGACAAATGTAATGTATTGCGAATACATAGAAAGAAGGATCCTTTATTGTATGATTATATGATAAGAGGAACAAACACTGGTAGCAGTTACTTCTGTAAAATATCTGGGAGTATGCGTGCGGAACGATTTGAAGTGGAATGATCATATAAAATTAATTGTTGGTAAGGCGGGTACCAGGTTGAGATTCATTGGGAGAGTGCTTAGAAAATGTAGTCCATCAACAAACGAGGTGGCTTACAAAACACTCGTTCGACCTATACTTGAGTATTGCTCACCAGTGTGGGATCCGTACCAGGTCGGTTTGACGGAGGAGATAGAGAAGATCCAAAGAAGAGCGGCGCGTTTCGTCACAGGGTTATTTGGTAACCGTGATAGCGTTACGGAGATGTTTAGCAAACTCAAGTGGCAGACTCTCCAAGAGAGGCGCTCTGCATCGCGGTGTAGCTTGCTGTCCAGGTTTCGAGAGGGTGCGTTTCTGGATGAGGTATCGAATATATTGCTTCCCCCTACTTATACCTCCCGAGGAGATCACGAATGTAAAATTAGAGAGATTAGAGCGCGCACGGAGGCTTTCAGACAGTCGTTCTTCCCGCGAACCATACGCGACTGGAACAGGAAAGGGAGGTAATGACAGTGGCACGTAAAGTGCTCTCCGCCACACACCGTTGGGTGGTTTGCGGAGTATAAATGCAGATGAATGTAGATGTAGATGTAGATGTACGCTGGTCAAAAGGAGGTCCAACGCGACATTAAGTGGCATTCCATGACTTCTACACTACGTGATCAAAAGTATCCGGACACCTGGCAGTAAATGACTTACAAGTTCGTGGCGCCTGCCATCGGTAATGATGGAATTCAATATGGCGTTGGCCCATCCTTCGCCTTGATGACAGCTTCCACTCTCTCAGGCATACGTTGAATCAGGTGATTGAAGGTTTCTTGGGGAATAGCAGCCCACTCTTCACTGAGTGCTGCACTGAGGGGTATCGATATCGGTCGGTGAGGCCTGGCAAGACGTCGGCGTTCCAAAACATCTCAAAGGTCTTCTATAGGATTCAGGTCAGGACCCTGTGCAGGCCAATCCATTACAGGAATGTTATTGTCGTTAACCACTCAGTCACAGGCCGTACATTATAAACAGGTTCTCGATCGTGTTGAAAGATGCAATCGACATTCCCGAACTGCTCTTCAACAGTGGGAAGCAAGAAGGTGCTTAAAACAGCAATGTAGGCCTGTGCTGTGATATTTCCATGCAAAACACCAAGAGGTGCAAACCTACTCCATGAAAAACACGACCACAAGATAACACCAACGCCTCCGAATTTTACTGTTGGCACTACACACGCTGGCAGGTGATGTTCACCGGGCATTCGCCATACCCACACCCTGCCATCGGATCGCCACATTGTGTTCCGTGATTCGTCACTCCACACAACGTTTTTCCACTGTTCACTCGTCCAGTGTGTACGCTCCTTACACCAGGCGAGGCGTCGTTTGGCATTTACCGGCGTGATGTGTGGCTTATGAGCAGCCGCTCGACCGTGAAATACAAGTTTTCTCACCTCCCGCCTAACTGTCATAGTACTTGCAATGGATCCTGATGCCGTTTGGAATTCTTGTGTGATGGTGTGGATAGATGTCTGCCTATTACACATCACGACCCTCTTCAACTGTCGGCGGTCTGTGTCAGTCAACAGACGAGGTCGGCCTGTACGCTTTTGTGCTGTACGTGTGTCTTCATGTTTCCACTTAACTATCATATCGCAGGCAGTGGACCAAGCGGTGTTTAGGAGTGTGGAAATTTCGTGTACAGACGCATGACACAAGTGACACCCAATCACCTGACCACGTTCGAAATCCGAGAGCTCTGCGGAGCGCCCCATTCTGCTCTCTCACGATGTCTAATGGCTACTGAGGTCGCTGATACGGAGTAGCTGGTAGTAGGTGGCAGCACACTGCACCAAATATGAAAAACGTATGTTTTTGGGGGTGTCCGGATACTTTGATCAAACAGTGTACCATCTCATTATATATCGGCCACACCGAAAGTTCAGTTTATCTGAAAGTCGCTGCATGTCATTTGATATTCAATTATTTCATCGCCGTCGACGTAACCATTTCATTTCAGATGATTCAATTCCTTTCGAAGTTGAATGATTGCAAAATACCATTTACAGTTGACAGAAAAGCAAGGAAAACAATTGAAATGAATTATCAATCTTCCTTGGTCGGTTTTCGTACTCCAAGTGGGGATTTGCTTGGCCTCGGATGACCCACACGTTCGTATAGAGAGGTTGCCTGCTGTCGGCAGCTGGAGGCTCAGGTGACAGGTTGGTCTATTTGCTCGACTGAGTGGCCGTCGAGCAACCTGAGCGCCTCACGTGACGCGCTGAGTCACATCCGCGATTGTCTGCGTTTCTCTGGTGACGGGGCAGCCGGGTTCGCTTGGTTAGGCGCGCTCCAGCAGGCGCCGGTACCTGCACAGTATGTGCCGAAGCAGATCGTGAGTCACTGCCCTTCTGCTGTTGCCCTGCCATGTCTAATGTGTGAATCACTGTCTAGCAGCATAGGGCGTACCGGTATCTGAGATGGGGTCATAACGGTACTGAATATCGTGCGTACATACTTTAAAAGACATAGATACACATTCTGAAGGATAATGCCTTGTCGATGCAACCACTCTCTTCTGTTATTAGCTGGTGTTTCCTGTTGTATGTAACTGTTACATCCTATCCTCTTGTCTATGTCATCCAAATACTTCTTCCTAGGCCGTCTTCTTCCTTCACACCTACCACATTCCTCTCCAAATTGATAATGGTGGAAGTGTTGTCTCTTATGACAGGTCTAAAAATTTTATTTTTAGCTTTTTCCATTTTCTTTGATAGCCTTCGCTTAAACTCCCAAGTTGGTTTTCTTTCAGTCCAGTTCGTCCTTGTCGCTTACCGTTTATTCACGCTTCAGCTGCTTTAAGCTGATTCCTTTCCGGTTTACACAGATATTTATTTTCTACAGGGTGTTACAAAAAGGTACGGCCAAACATTCAGGAAACATTCCTCATATGTTATGTGGACATGTGTCTGGAAACGCTTACTTTCCATGTTAGAGCTCATTTTATTTGCGGAAACAACTCGTTCTCCCATAGCACTCTCGATACAGTGACGTGGTCAACGTTACCTTGTACAGCAGCAACTTCTCTGACGCTGACCTTAGGGTTATCGTCAACTGCACGAAGAATTGCCTCGTCCATTGCAGGTGTCCTCGTCGTTCTAGGTCTTCCCCAGTCGCAAGTCATAGGCTGGAATGTTCCGTGCACCCTAAGACGCCGATCAACTGCTTCGAACGTCTTCCTGTCGCGACACCTTCGTTCTGGAAATCTGTCTCGATACAAACGTACCGCGCCACGGCTATTGCCCCGTGCTAGTCCATACATCAAATGGGCATCTGTCAACTCCGCATTTGTAAACATTGCACTGACTGCAAAATAACGTTCGTGATGAACACTAACCAGTTGATGCTGCGTACTGATGTGCTTGATGCTAGTACTGTAGAGCAATGAGTGGCATGTCAACACAAGCACCGAAGTCAACATTACCTTCCTTCAATTGGGCCAACTGGCGGTGAATCGAGGAAGTACAGTACATACTGACGAAATTAAAATGTGCTCTAACGTGGAAATTAAGCGTTTCCGGACACATGTCCACATATCATCTTTTCTTTATTTGTGTGTGAGGAATGTTTCCTGAAAGTTTGGCCGTACCTTTTTGTAACACCCTGTATAGAACAGTGTACTCCATATAAATGATTTTGCAAAGAATTTTCTGACATCTATAGCCACAGTTTGATGATCAAAATGTTTTTCTTAGTCACAAATGCCTGGTTTTGTCAATGCAGTCCTTCTGTTCGCTTCAATTAAGGCAGTACGAAAGTCGTTGCGGTATACTTAATACGCGTGAAGGCAATATCTCAGCGAAATGTAGCGTCTTTAAGGAAGAATCCTAATGGTTCAAAAATGGTTCAAATGGCTCTGAGCACTATGGGACTTAACATCTATGGTCATCAGTCCCCTAGAACTTAGAACTACTTAAACCTAACTAACCTAAGGACAGCACACAACACCCAGCCATCACGAGGCAGAGAAAATCCCTGACCCCGCCGGGAATCGAACCCGGGAACCCGGGCGTGGGAAGCGAGAACGCTACCGCACGACCACGAGATGCGGGCAATCCTAATGGTGGAAACGTGCTTGTCTACCGGTTCGTTTGAGGAAACGCGGGAGATTTTTGCAAAGAGATTTCCTGGCGTTTCCATACCAGCAAACGATATGGTGACAAAGTGGCGTACTATGGGGGTCAGTTGCAAATACAAAAAGGAATTGAGCCCCGCCCGTTCTTACATCCACTATGTTCAAATGTGTGTGAATTGCTAGTGACCAAACTGCTGAGGTCGTCGGTCCCTAGTTATACACTATTTAAACTAACTTGAACTAACTTATGCTAGGAACAACACACACACCTATGCCCGAGCGAGGACTTGAACCTCCGGCGGGAGGGGCCGCGCAATCCATGGATGGCGCCTCTAGCCGCGCGGCCATCTGCTATGGCCGGCCTTGGTGGCCGAGCGGTTCTAGGCGCTCAGTCCGGAACCGCGAGCCTGCTACTGTCGCAGGTTCGAATCCTGCCTCGGGCATGGATGTGGTGATGTCCTTAGGTTAGTCAGGTTTAAGTAGTTCTAAGTTCTAGGGGACTGATGACCACAGATGTTAAGTCCCATAGTGCTCAGAGCCATTTGATCCATCTGCTATGATCGCAGATACTCGAGCACGAATTATCCATAGTCCGGGGAAATCGACACGTAACTCGTCACAACAAGTGAACGTATCGCGTAGGTTTTGTCGACGTGTTTTACACTATATAGGGAAGACGTCCTACAAGCGTCCAAGAACTGAAGGGAGGAAGACAAAACGTGGGAATTGCTTTTCTTCGCTATGTCAAACTACTGAGACTGGAATAATGGATCCGCCGCTGTATTACTTGAGTGATGAACCCTGGTTCCATCCGATAGGACATTTGAATTCTCAGATACTGGTCAACAACAATCCTTCTGTGATTAATGAGCAACCGCTTCACGGTGAAAAAATCGGAGTGTGTTGTACCGTGTCAGCGCTTCACTAAGTCAGTCCCACGAATTCATGAGTCAC
This sequence comes from Schistocerca serialis cubense, assembly GCF_023864345.2. NCBI lineage: Eukaryota > Metazoa > Arthropoda > Insecta > Orthoptera > Acrididae > Schistocerca > Schistocerca serialis. Next base: position 380,388,790 of record NC_064638.1, on the reverse strand, counting down.
AAAAGAAAGGACTGCCAGCAAAGGATTGTGGCCGCCGCGTTCGCTGGACATAACCACTTGCGACTTTTATCAGTGGGACAGACTGAAGAGAAAAGAGTACGCAAATAACTCAATAACATTAGAAGAAATGAAGGACAATATTCGTAATTAAATTTTGGAAACTGATGCGACAGAATTGCGCAAAGAATATTTAAACATGTAGGGAGCGTGCAAAAGTGCACTGAAGCACAAAGAGGTCATTTTCCGCACCTAATGTAATGTAAAAGACAAGATCAATTCAGTATATGTAGACCTTTGGATTGGCTTATTTGTTATTTCTTTATTATCTAATTATTACATGTTTATTTGTTGTATCCGCTCTTAGCGGGCGATAATTCGTGCGTAACTGGCGAGCAGTCTCTACTCAGGGCCGGTTCTTCGTGCGCCACGCTGTATATTTATTATGTACCCGTGCGTTTCGTACCTTGCTCCAGATGTACACTTTGGGGGATTTCCTCGTCATTTACTTATCAGCCTCTGATACCAGCACAGTGCTTCAACAGACGAAAGCTTTCTTCGCCTGTGTCAATGTACACCTGATATTTACTGTCGTAAATTTCTTCAGTTTTCTCTGCAGCACCTTCACCGATAACATCTAGAATTGCCTACACACTCCTTTGAAGTGTCAAAGACAGCACGGCGGCATACTCAAATAAAGAGATTTGTAAACAGGCAGAATATGGCGCTGCGGTAGGCAAAGACTCTATAAGACAACAAGTGTCTGGCACAGTTGCTTGATCGGCGACTGCTGCTACAATGGCAGGTCATCAAGATTTACGTGAGTTTCAACGTGGTGTCATACTCGGCGCACGAGCGTCGAGACACAGCATCTCCGAGATAGCAATGAAGTGGAGATTTTCCCGAACGACCATTTCAGGAGTGTACCGTGAATATTAGGAATCCGGTAAAAAAAATCAAATACCTGGCATCGCTACGCCCGGGAAAAAGATCCTACAAGAACGGGACCGACGACCACTGAAGAGATTCGTTCAGCGTGACAGAAGTGAAACCCTTCCGCAAATTGCTGCAGATTTCAATGCTGGGCCATCAACAAGAGTCAGCTCGCGAACCATTCAACGAAACATCATCTATATGGGCTTTTGGAGCCGAAAGGCCCACTCGTGTCTCTTGACGACTGCACGACATAAGGCTTTACGCCTCGCCTTCACCCGTCAACACCGACATTGGACTGTTGATGACTGGAAACATGTTGCCTGGTCGGACGAGTATTGTTTCAAGCTGTATCGATCGGATGGACGTGTACGGGTGTGGAGAAAACCTCATGAATCCATGGACCCTGCACGTCGGCATGGTCTGTTCAAGCTGGTGGAGGCTTTGCAATGGTGTGGGGCACGTACAGCTGGAGTGATATGGTGTAAGGTGGCTATAATTTCGCACCTTACAACCACTCAGCCCCATACTTTGCCGTGATCTACAAACACGATTAGGTGTCATGTGATAGGTTGTACGTTATATAAAGGAGACTGACATTATCACGTACGCCTTGTAAATAATTGTTAACGCTTATTGCATGAAAGGTGACGAAGTGTCTTTATTATCAGAACGGCGGAATGAATGATTGCCTACACTAGTAGAGGTGGGAACGACAGTGGGAATGAAACGGCAGGCGGAACTCAAGCTCTGGGTGGGAGGCCGACACAGGTGTGGTGGCCCAGCTCCATTCCGGAAGTGCCAAGACGGACAGTCTGGACACCTGAGCGTGAAGACACAATACAGGGGCGGCCGGCCGCTATCGGCCGATATTATAGTAGGGCCGGAACTCTGCAAATCTTGGACGCAGGTAAGAGGAACGAAGAAGCGGCACCTCGGAATCCACGCAGGCTGGGTTATTTCCAAGGGTTTTTACTCAGAGGCGTACCATTGTTTGAGTATAAATTTTTCCTCGCAAGCTCTCCACGCTGGACGACAGAAAACTAAAATATGGTTGGTCACCGTGAAAGGTGGCTACACTGAGCCACAGCGCCAGAGATTGCGCCAAAGAGTATTATTCAGCCGCCTCCACTGGCAGTGTTTGGGGAGAACTCGTAGTAGTTAGTGCTTGTTGAGAACTCGTGAGAGTCAGTGCTTGTTGAGATGTGCTAGTGAAAAGTGCTTGTTGAGATGTGCTAGTGAAAAGTGCTTGCTGAGATGTCGTAGTGAAGAGTGCTTGTCGAGAGGTCGTGGTGGAGAGTTCTTGTTGAGATGTGGTAGTAGCAAGTCGGTGTGGAGATATATTGTAATGATTAGAGTGCTTTTCGTTAATATATCAAGGTAAAAAAAAAATTTTTCCTTTTCTTTTTATTATCTCAATATCTTAAATAATGTGTCATTACAGGTTCAGTCAACAAAGTATCTGGGTTGTGTTCTTGTATTAGAGTGTAATTCTAGTTTCCTTACGCAATTATAGTATTTCTATTTTTTTAATTACTTCAGTATAAATGATATTTAAAATTTCTTGTCTTATTGAAGAAGAACCGTGCCAGATGTGTACGTTGAGTCACACTCCCACACACAGAACAATTACACTTGTGCTTTGGTTTCGTAGGTTTTATAGTTGCTGGGGACTTAATTAATTAATTGTGTTAACGAGAATTTTCATTTCATTCTTTGTTGTTGTTCTATGCAATCAGATTGCGTAATAATACTAGTCAGGGCCAACCGTTTACGAGACACAGCGTAATCGGACATACAGCCACCAAAATTAAAAAATTATTTTCAAACTTAACAATTAAGCCCCCATGCAAGCGTTCGAAAGAATCCGTAGAGAGGGAGAATATTCCGTAGTTTCGGGAATATGATTCGAGTTCGGAATTACGAGGGTGGGGAGCCGAGCCTTGCTGGGAAGCCATCTATGGAGAGACGAGGTCTTCCGTTTTTGACCGCCCGTGTGTGACGGACGCTCGGTATCAGCTTTTGTTGGTACAGACGGACTTGCTTTCTTTGCTCTCAGGAGAGTTTATAGTCAGAACAGTTAGGCACTGTACTTTTGCGAACCTATACGATTCTGGACTTCACATCCGGGTTGGAAGTCGTCGTAGAGTACTCAGCGTTCAGTAATTGAGAGCACGTCTTCTGCCTACACTTACGTTGAGACGTTATTTGAACTTCGTTCTTGTGGCTGGGAGTTCGCGTTTCTCATCTGTAGAACAAAGATAGGAGAAGACAGTATTAGATTATAATAGTCAGAGGACCGCCTTCTGCCGTCCTACTGTCTGAAAGAATTTTTTTTGTGGCTAGAGTTCTTCGATCGAGGCAGACGCACCAGTCGCAGTACCTACGGTGATATCGCAGATTGCTTCGGCTTATTAGGGGCTATAAAGGCTAAACAGCTGTGATCACATTAGTTTATTTCCACTGAGGTTCCACACCACTGTAGGTCATTTTGAAAATAGTGTCTTCTAGTGTTTGGTATGTAGATGATGTCAGTCATATCGAGTTATTTATGTTATATTGCATTGCCATAAGAAGAGGCAGGGTGGGCAACTGATTTTCAATTTTAGTTAGGAAATATAGACAATTGTACTTAAAGGGTTGATTTTAATCTATAATAAAAAATATATTGAGCAACAACGTTTATAATTTAGTAGTATTAGTTGCCTTCATCATTATGTTTTGGTTGTAATTTACATCTTAGAGAGAATTAAGAAATCCCAAGATCTGCTTCAGGGGGTAGTCAGACAGGGCCAAATGATCATTTAAGCGTTTATTATTTTCCGTTGCGCACGTTCATTTTACACCTGCCTGGGGTAGCATCTTGTAATGGGACCCCTGATACTTCTAGATACGACTCTGACAGGTTACTCGTACCTAAGCATTCTGATCACCTGGATCCATTCATGTCCGTTGGGCATTCCGACGAACCTGGACAATTCCAACAAGACAATGCGGCACCCCAAACGTCCAGAATTGCTACCGAGTGGCTCCAGGAAAATTCTTCTGTGTTTAAACACTACCGCTGGCCACCAAACTCCCCACACACACATTATTGATCATATCTCTGGTGCCTTGCAACGTGCTGGTCAGAAGAGATCTTCACCCCTTCGTATTGTCACGGATTTATGGACAGCCCTGCAAGATTCGTGGTGTCTGTTCCCTCCAGCACTTCTTCAGATACTATTCGACTCTATGCCAAGTCGTGTTGCGGCACTCGTGCATCCTACACAGCATTAGGCAGGTGTATCAGTTTCTTTGGATCTTCAGTGTATATAGGGTAAATTTTCCTCATATATATCGATACATGGCTATCGAAATAGCAATATCGAGTGCCGATAATTTTATTTTGTATTTTTTTCTAAAATTTTGGTAAATATATGAAATTGATCTTTTGAAACTGTAGTGGAACATAGTTTTACATTCACTGTGGGAAGGATTATCACTACTATTCGAGCTTTCACCACGTCCACTCTTTCTGTTTGTCTGTGTAAAGCAAACATAGGTGGCAGGAAGAAAAGAAGTCCCATTCCACTGCCGGCCGTTGAGGCCGAGCGGTTCTAGACGCTTCAGTCCGGAACCGGTAGACTGCTACGGTCGCAGGTTCGAATCCTGCCTCGGGCATGGATGTGTGTGATGTTCTTAGGTTAGTTAGGTTTAAGTAGTTCTAAGTTCTAGGGAACTGATGACCTCATATGTTAAGTCCCATAGTGCTCAAAGCCATATGAGCCAACCCATGCCACTGGGGGATGGCCATGTGAACTGAGCAACATGATTTCCGATGTGGAGAAATAGCACACCATCCGCGTTAAAAAACAATTTTTAACGCAAATAGTGCGCTATTTCTTGACATCGGCATTCTTGAAAATAAGTTGCTCAAAAACATAGCCATAATCTAAATGACAAGATTGGTTTTTGCGTGGGCGGAGACGTGTGAGGGGACATGCTGACGCAATCGAGAAACAGCAACGTTTAATTCTACCACGCAATTTTGACACTACAGCTGTTAAGTCGCTGGCTTTTGCAGATAGGAAGAAACAGGGAAGTCGGCATAAAGCGTGCCAGACAAATCCGCTATGTGATGAAATCGAACGACCTATCCATCGGATACCTTTTACTGTATTGTGTCACTTACTCGCAATTACCATTGTTAGCAAAGCAGTTATCGCCAAGCGTGAAAGTGCATTGTTTTCCTTTCAATTCTTGCTGTAAGGGGGATGAACAGGCAGTAACTTGTTGATGTACAGAATGTTTAGTAATAAATCAATACTTAAATATATAGATCTAAAACCGGTAGTATATTTACAATGTGCAGCTGATATTTTTGTAGGCTAGTACGTCGGTATCTTTCTCGTCGATGTATCGATATATCAGAACCTTTTCCGACATATCGAGGGCTGATGATATTTTTGTAAATAGCGATATATCGGATTCCCGATATTTTTTGGAAATTTCAACAGTCCTATGTCACACAGCATGCTTTTGTTCCAGGGTGGCACTACGTGTTCTGGGAGTCCCTATTATACCACCGTCATGTGCGGACTATTCCGGGCGGTTAGGAAAGTCACGACGCGGAAAAAAAAGTTGTGTATTGCGGACACGTCCTTAAGCTGTGTGTAGTGGGGCGGAGCGGCGGCGGTAGCGTGGGAGAGCTGCACAAAGGGCGCGCTGTGCGTGTGTTATCAGCGCCCGATACGCACCGCCTTTGTTCCTCTTTGCGCGCCGGTAGCCGCAGTCCCGGTCAGGCGTTCTGCAGAACGCTCATCGGCACCACATTGTTCCGACTCCTGCGAAATTGTCGACTGGCCTTCCTTTAAGAGTGCCACTTGCCAGTACAAATTTTACCGCAAAAAAAAAAGACCCTTGTCTTTTCTCAACAAATACGTCCTCCGCAATGAACTGTAGTCACGTCATCTTCTGCAGGTAGACTACGGTACTTTTACATCGTTGAATTTGTAAGTAATTACAACGAAATGAATACCCTTAGCTGCATACAGGCGTTGATATAAGTCAACGGGGACAAGTGAAAATGTGTGTCCCGACCGGGACTCGAACCCGGGATCTCCTGCTTACATGGCAGACGCTCTATCCATTTTTTTAAATCTCATTTTGTTCTGTACTGTTCGTTGAATGTCTTCGTGGCGGACGTTCGATGACACCCATTTAGGTTGTTCGTTGATCGGTTTACTCAGTTTTTTTATTACAGAGGGTAGCTAAACCCTTCGACCGAACACGCTGAAGACCGTGCCGGCTATCCACCTGCGTCACCGAGGACACAGAGGATAGTGCGACTGCAGGGACTTATCTCTGACACGCCTCCTGTGAGACCCCCATTCGCAACTTATTGTCCTGCACTATATTCATAGTGCCCTTGCCCATCATACTCATTACTCGCGGCTGTACTGCCGATTCCCGTAAGAATTCGGGCACTGTTTGTGCATCCGCGCAGAAGAAGACGGCTGGTCTCGGCGGAGGTTCGAGTCCTCCCTCGGGCGTGTGTGTGTGTGTGTGTGTGTGTGTTTGTCCTTAGGATAATTTAGGTTACGTAGTGTGTAAGCTTAGAGACTGATGACCTTAGCAGTTAAGTCCCATAAGATTTCACACACATTTGAACATTTTGAACAGAAGAAGATGGTCAAATGAAGATGGTGTCTGTTCTTTCAGACATGTGCGAAAGAACAGATACCATCTTCATATATATAGAATTTGTACGTGACACACACGTGTATTCTCCTTTGGCGGAGGGCGCTGCTACATGAGGGTTTGTTTCATTCTGCACTGGTAAAGAATCGTTAGCTTTATTCCAAATTGCAGATTTCACCACTTTTTCAGTTTTAAAATTAAAGTAATTAACTCCACATTACTGTACAACTATGTCGAAATAAGATTCCATTACATTAATGTACCTCCACGTCTTTCAAGCAAGACTTGCCACATCAGAAAATTCTGTCTGAAAGCAACCACCTTTTAAAATAATTTATTGCCAGAACACTCACAATAATTGCAAACGAAGTTTCGTTTGAAATTATTATGATTGTTCCGGCAGTAAATTATTTTCAGAACCATCATTACGCGTCTTCAGATCGACTTAAATTTCGTTCTTTTCGAAACATCTTTGAACTGTAAGACTTGTAAATATTTTAACACTGAAAAGCTACGAACGCGTAGCCTTCGCTGTGGTAGCACACAGCAAATACATTCTCCCAGATATGCAGTAATTACACCAGCCGCATACATACAGGAAATACGTAAATCCTTTTATTCCTTTAAACAACGGTAACGTGTCTCCACCAGTAGAAGGTGACACATTGCCTACCTGCCACGGTGCTTTCTGCGAAATAAAAGAGTCATGTGTATGTCACAAACAAATTAACCGTGTTAAAGTACCACAGTCCACCTGAATATGGTGGCACGACCACGGAAATGCGAACTAATGTTTACAGTAAAAATAAGAGATACTAAGGCAGTGTTCCAATAATAATTTTCTTTTTATACTAGATTTCCATCACAATCGTTTCACCTCCTCATTAACAGGAGCCTCCCGAAGGACCACTTTATTATTATTATTATTATTATTATTTCTTCGACGCCTCGCCTTCGGCAGGATCGAGGTTCCACAACTGCAGCAACCCTTCCTTTACGTCAAAGAGTGGGGTCACAAAGAGTAAGATGCAATTTTCTGCCTAAGTCGTGTGTAATGTAAGAGAGTACTGAAGGATTTCACCGTATAGTTCAGTATTGAAGCCACTGAAGGTATTAGTTACAGTGAGTCGTCTGGTAATCGCTTAGCTCCTTCCTCATGCGAATCCGAGAAATACATTTCAGTTCTGGAAGTGTCACCTGCTACGTTAATAACGAACCTATCAACAACAGAATCCACGAAGCCAATCAGGCGCAGCATTTTCTCTTCTTCTTTTATGACGAGCCGTTCTATAGCCCGCCAGCGTTTGGCAGTGACGTGTTAAAAAGCTGCGTGCGTTAGTTCCAGTACGTCTGGCACCTTAACAGTCTTGTTACTTCTCGGGCCAAATCTCGCAGCTTGGCTCCAGATCGGTTCTGTAGGGTTCATATTGTAATGTTACAGTATCAAATGTAAAACTGCAACATTTATAGGATGTGATCGATGCTGTCAAAATGATTGTTTGTCGTCGTTCTACGATACTTATCTATCTCTGTGGTATAAGACGACGGACATAGTTCAAATAAAGAGGATTTGGTTTTCATTTTTGCCCTAAAAAAATCATCGATAATTAAGAATTTGTATTTGAAATGGAAGCAGGAATTTCGCTTCCAATGACATGTTCTGAGGCGTCAAGGGATCACCAATTTAGTATTGGAGGGCAGCGTGGAGGGTAACAATCGTAGAGGGAGACCAAGAGATGAATACACTAAGCAGATTCAAAAGGACGTAGGTTGCAGTAGGTACTGGGAGATGAAGAAGCTTGCACAGGATAGAGTAGCATGGAGAGCTGCATCAAACCAGTCTCAGGACTGAAGACCACAACAACAACAACATGTAATTAGAAACAAGAAGACGTGCATTATTAATAAAACATGATGAGTTTTACAATTACGACATGCAGGTATTTCAAATTGAACGAGAAGAAAAATTGAAACTGCGGAGACTTGTATTCACGTACATATAACCGCATTTGGTTCAGATTCCATTACGCTACGTACTGCGCTACACGTTGAATGTGGGAGTGTTTGTCAACTGCATTATTTACAAAGCTGGGAAAACTTCATAGCCGATAATCTCCCTAAATTAATGAAAAACATTAAGAACATCCTATTTCTCGGCGCTTTTTAACTGTGTTTCACTACCCAACAGAAAGCAACCTTAGCCATTTTAATATTGCTCATTAACAGCGCGGCAATCAGAGCACAACGCTGCAGACGCTGTCACTGTACATAATTTTTTAAATAAAAACTACGTAGCTGAAGCGTGATTAAGAAAAACGTTGATGGCTGTTATTATATTTGAATATCTTAAAGTTGCATTTAACGTAACTTAGTAATAAGATAACTAATACATAAGCAGGACCTACTTCCAAGAGCGTAACAACGCCAGTGTACGTGTGCTACGGCTTCTAACCAATAATCGCGTTTGTGTTTTGTTTACATCAGGTTTATTCTTATGATAAACAGATTATGGAGTTTCAATTCTCTGCGACAGGTAGAACGGGCGCCATCGTATATCAGTGTTGTTACTAGGACTGGTAGGGTGTATAAGGAGTATGAACAGAGTCGGATGTAGAGTGGTCACAGAAAAGGACACGGAGATGCTGCGTAGTCGTACGAGGCATCATCATCGGCACCTGACAGAGTTCGAAAGGGGACTTCATTGTGGGTCTCCATTTGACCGACTGGTCGAATCGTGCAGTATCAAGATTTGTGGGGTTTTTGGATGTGACAATGGTCCAGTCGAACGCGAGGGCAAGCACACTCGCCATCAAGGTTCTGGCCGACCACGTCTCATCACGACGAGACAGGGTTGACATACTGTGCACCAAGCAAATCGCATCCCCTCCACATCTGAGGCTGCCATCCGAGAAAAAATGATGGACGTTCTTCAACGTTCTGTCTCACCCTGCACCATGGTCGGAACTAGCAGCAGCCGGATTAGAGAATTGTGGTCGCATGCAGAGGCTGCCGTTAACACCACAACACAGACGACTGCATTTGAACCGGTGCATTGGCCAGGAAGCATTGACTGCAAATGAATGGCGTCGCGCTAACATTAAAAATTAACCCTTTCGGGACGGGAGGCCCGTACGCGTGGCCCGATTGTCGCGTCGCACATCCAGCCCTGTATCTAGGGACTGGCTTGGAGTATCGACACGGGACGTGGCGCATCCTGACAAAAGGGTAATTATTCTGGCTAATTTCAGGTGGGGATCTGCAACGCTTACTTGCTATAGGTGATCATAGCAAAGAAAAGAGGAGAGACACCAAAGAGTCATTTGCAGTTTCGGAAGTGTCTCGTTAAAGAGCTTGTGGGCGACTTCAGGACTCAACCAACACGTCGAGGAAGAAGCCACGCTCTGAGCATGGTGGCCTACACAGGATGGACGGCCTGTACCATGCTATCGCAAGAATGGACACTGGAAAACAGGGTGACCGTGTCGTTTTCAGTGATCGCTACAAGCCAGGAGGGCGAAAACGGTCTCCCTTTTTTTTTGCGAAACTTGTCTGTCCAGCCCTTCTCTTCATATGCCTGAGTGCTTCAACAGGTATCACAAAGTAGCAAACTACCGAAAGGTCTTGTAAAATATGGTTGACTATCGAAAAATCGATATGCCAAAGTTGTAAAGTTTGTTTGAAGCAAATATTATGAAATTTTGAAGTTTATTGACATAAATCAAATTTTGCATCCCTCAAAATGGACTTTTTATTTTTCTTCCTACGGACGTCCGATAAGAGATAAAACTGTATTTTATATTTCGTTCTAAAGCTAAAACTTTAAAGAATGAGATACAACTAATTTTAATGTGTCTAATTCAGTGCATCACCTCTCAACTAAAAAAAAGTAAAAAAAATCAAATTTTTCATTTTTTTGTAGTTTAACACAACCGCCAAGTCAAAAAGTGCGCGATATGGAATAATGAAAATAGTATGCCAGTGAAGAGTGTGTTTTAAGCTTCATTTACAAAAAAAATTACACCGATAAGTCAAAAACTGTAGATTTTATAAGCGACGAAAGAAACCTAAGGGATATGGAACCCGCAAAGCGCCGGGGAATTGCTTCGCTTTGGGGAAACGTGCTCCGTCCCGAAAGGGTTAATCGTTGTTCTGCATCATCCCCGATGGTCATCGTCGGCGAGCATGGTAGTTAGCTGTGACGAGGTCCCTTTCTTCCAGTGTTTCGGAGAGGAGCAGTGATGTTACTCCTGGAGTCTTAGTATGGGGAGTCATCGGGCATGACTTCAGGGCGCGGCTGGTAGTGACTGAGGAAAAACTGACGGCACAACAGTACGTCAAGGACTTCCTGTGTCCTCTTGTGTTACTTCTCATGCGACAGTGTTGTGCTGCGATTTTTCAGCAGAACAACGCTTGTGTACACATGGTACGTGTCTCAGTGTAATGTCTGGATATGTTGAGCTACTACAGTGGACAGCGAGACACCCAGATGTGTCCTCGACAGAACATGTGTGTGACCAGTTCGGAGGTGAAATTTATCGCAGGGCCAGCACTCAGGACATTAAAAATCACTTACAACAATTGTGGACCAGCTTAGCTCAGGAGAGGATATGACGGTATTATGGCATCACTGCCAAGCGAATCAGTGCACGCATCAAGGCCAGAGGTGTGCAACATTTAAAGGCACATTTGCAGGATAGTTATTGATATATTGCAAAAACGTAGACATAAGTTCAGAGTATAAATAAAGAATTACTTAAGATATTAATCAGTATACGCGGTTGAATCGATTGTGGCGTGCAACCGCTGAAACAGTAGAACAATTACGCAGTTCAGTTGTTTTGCCGAGAAGACGGCACCTTTTTTGATCGGACGCATATCTGCCAATACTGTAGATAATTATTTGGCAGACCGCCATTATTCTGTTTTACTGAGACGCAACCCCATTAGGCGTACTCATAGTTGTACATAGCAAGAGAATTAATGTAAGTGTCTATGTAATTTAATTTAGTATAATATTTTGTAAATACAGTGATATTATTCAGTCTTGTGTTTCATTTATTTTGCCAGCTGTTGTTCCAACTCATACCGTCAAGGTAGAATGTGATTTTCACTCTGCAGCGGAGTGTGTGCTGATATCAAACTTCCTGGCAGATATCAGCGCACACTCCGCTGCAGAGTGAAAATCTCATTCTGGAAATATCCCCCAGGCTGTGGCTAAGCCATGTCTCCGCAGTATCCTTTCTTTCAGGAGTGCTAGTTCTGCAAGGTTCGCAGGAGAGCTTCTGTAAATGCCGGCACGGTAACTCAGCGTGTTCGGTCAGAGGGTTAGCTGCCCTCTGTAATAAAAAAACTGAGTTAATGGACCAGTGACGAACCGAAACTGGTGTCTTGCGACGTCCGCCCCGAGCAGATACAACGAACAAAATGAGATTAATAATAAAAAAAAAAAAGATGGTAGAGCACTTGCCCGCGAAAAGGCAAAGGTCCCGAGTTCGAGTCTCGGTCCGGCACATAGTTTTAATCTGCCAGGAAGTTTCAAGTTCTCGGTAAACTTGACTTGTAGTCACTCAGATAACTTCACATATCCTCATTTCGTTTTTCTCTCTCTTTCTGGGTACTTTTTTTTTTTTTTGGTCAGGCAGCATATTTCGGCTTTCATTTTACCACATGCAGCTTATTGCACAATTTCACATTATTGTACAGAGGAGCGTATTCATGTGTATCAATCATGTAAGAAGCAACTCTTGCTGTGTCAACAACGCAGTCTAATATGGGTGTCAACTGCGGTATTGTCACCTGTATTCCAGTTGTCATGTGTGAATTTCAGGAGACGGTTGTCTTGGCCTGCCCGGCCTGGTAAGCTCTTGTTTTGATGTGGAGTAAAGCGGAACTGATACTTTTCCTGTCGCCAACGCCACAATATCACGCATCATAGAACATCCAGCCTATCGTGAAGCACATCACAACGTTAAATACGCAAAAATTAACCTTCGCTGTGCGGTGTGTTTGCTGTGACGTCACTGTGCCTTATTCAGCGTCCAATAGTGCCTAACGCCGCAAGCGAGGACGGGACGTGGCGTGAAAGCTCAACTGCGATAGAGAATCAGGGCCGATTAACGCAATTAAAGACTGCAGAAACCATTAGGGTCGTGCAGAAGCGAAGCACCGCAGTCGTTAGACGTCCGATGCAGATTTTTACGGCGTGGCGAGCCGTTACTCGTACCAGAGGGGACTCCTTCACACGACATTAGTCCGTCCCCGGCCATTAATCGCGAGCGTGTCTGGGCCCTCCCGGAACTCTGCGCCTAATTAACAGCGGCGCTCCGTCGCCTTTTAATGGTCCCACAGTCGGTCGCCTGCCCGAGTAGCGCTGTCTGACGGCTGCTCACAATTAGACCCCGATCTGAGATACGCGGATGGGCCGGCTTAACAACACCGTCAGCCGCCTTCGACGGCGGTCACAGCAGGCTAGCAGCGCCCTGCGCGTACCGAGATACACGGGATCGCCCACTCGACCAGTTTCTCGGCTTTGCATACTGCCAGGGAACTATGAAGATATTTTTGAACAGAAAATAACGGTATGATCTTGTGATTTGAAAACATTTGTCTACGAAACAAGGGCAAAGGCATTTCAAGAGCGCCCTGTAAAAATAAGAGTGGTTGTTGGAGGCAAAATCGTAGCATGAAATGATGACATCGTCGCTGTGATGTAGCGATCGCGATACTGCTATCAATATAAAATTTTTCTTTCTCCATAGCAGATGTTGTTGTTGTTGCTGTTGTGGTCTTCAGTCCTGAGACTGGTTTGATGCAGCTCTCCATGCTACCCTATCCTGTGCAAGCCTCTTCATCTCCCAGTACCTACTGCAACCTACATCCTTCTGAATCTGCTTAGTGTATTCGTCTCTTGGTCTCCCTCTGCGATTTTTACCCTCCACGCTGCCCTCCAATACAAAATTGGTGATCCCTTGATGTCTCAGAACATGCCCTAGCAACCGATCCCTTCTTCTAGTCAAGTTGTGCCACAAACTCCTCTTCTCCCCAATTCTATTCAATACCTCCTCATTAGTTATGTGATCTACCCATCTAATCGTCAACATTCTTCTGTAGCACCACATTTCAAAAGCTTCTATTCTCCTCTTGTTCAAACTATTTATCGTCCATGTTTCACTTCCATATATGGCTACACTCCATACAAATACTTTCAGAAACGACTTCCTGACACTTAAATCTATACTCGATGTTAATAAATTTCTCTTCTTCAGAAACGCTTTCCTTGCCATTGCCAGTCTACATTTTATATCCTCTCTACTTCGACCATCATCAGTTATTTTACTCCCTAAATAGCAAAACTCCTTTACTACTTTAAGTGTCTCATTTCCTAATCTAATTCCCGAGCATCACCCGACTTAATTCGACTACATTCTATTATCCTCGTTTTGCTTTTGTTGATGTTCATCTTATACCCTCCTTTCAAGACATTGTCCACTCCGTTCAACTGCTCTTCCAAGTCCTTTGCTGTCCCTGATAGAATTACAACGTCATCGGCGAACCTCAAAGTTTTTACTTCTTCTTCATGGATTTTATAATACCTACTCCGAATTTTCTTTTGTTTCCTTTACTGCTTGCTCAATATACAGATTGAATAACATCGGGGAGAGGCTACAACCCTGTCTCACTCCCTTCCCAACCGCTGCTTCCCTTTCATGCCCCTTGACTCTTATAACTGCCATCTGGTTTCTGTACAAATTGTAAATATCTTTCCGCTCCCTGTATTTTACCCCTGCCACCTTCACAATTTGAAAGAGAGTATTCCAGTCAACAGTGTCAAAAGCTTTCTCATCGCAAATATACTGTTCAAAAGAATTGGGGGGGAGGGGCGTGTATCAACGTCCGGTACGTTAAAGAAGTACAACGCAGTACCATCCCAAAAAATTAGAACAATGGGACTTCTCCCCACGTCGCCGCCATACTCGCCAAGTATGGTCATCCGGACAGCGCAGAGCCACGATTCATCGTTGAACACAGTGCGACACCATTCATCAGCAGTCCATGGTTCCCTGTCATGGCACCATTCCAAAGTGCTGATCTGCGCAATGCGATCGCTCTGCTCTCGGTGCTCTCTCTTTACTACTTGTAACCCATGGACCTTCGTTCACTCTAGTTAATACAGACGAGTAGCAGAAATAATCATGTAATGTTTAAATACGGTATTAGTGGTGTATTATTTTACACTGCCACTACAATTCAATATCTAGACAAAACGTTGCAATGGAACGTGCTCATAAGCGAAGGCCCGGGTTCCCGGGTTCGATTCCCTGCGGGGTCAGGGATTTTCTCTGCCTCGTGATGACTGGGTGTTGTGTGATATCCTTAGGTTAGTTGGGTTTAAGTAGTTCTAAGTTCTAGGGGACTGATGACCATAGCTGTTAAGTCCCATAGTGCTCAGAGCCGTAAGCGAAGGTGGCGGTCAAGTTCGGATTATGATGTGAATTCTAAGAAAGTGCAGCTCATCTATAAAGGGGACCGCATATGAACCACATGTGCGACGCATTCTTGAGTACTGATCAAGTTTTTAGGATCTCCACCAGGTCAGATTGAAAGAACCTATCGAAGGAATTCAGAGACGTGTTGCCACATCCATTGGCGTTAGTTTCGATAAAGACGCGTTTGATACGAAAGCGCTCTGTGACTCAAACGGGAATCCATGGAGGGATGTAGACGTTCTTTTCGCGAAACACTATTGAGAAAGTTTAGAGAACCGGCATTACAACAGACTGCAGAACGATCCTACTGCCACCGAACATACAATTCGCGTAAGGAACACGAAGACAAAATAAGAGAAATTAGGGATCGTAAGGAAGCATAGAGGGTTTATACAAGGGCGATGTGCTTGAGGACAATATTATAGAAATGGAAGAGGATGTAGATGAAGACGAAATGGGAGATAAGATACTGCGTGAAGAGTTTGACAGAGCACTGAAAGACCTGAGTCGAAACAAGGCCCCGGGAGTAGACAACATTCCATTAGAACTACTGATGGCCTTGGGAGAGCCAGTGCTGACAAAACTCTACCATCTGGTGAGCAAGATGTATGAGACAGGCGAAATTCCCTCAGACTTCAAGAAGAATATAATAATTCCAATCCCAAAGAAAGCAGGTGTTGACAGATGTGAAAATTACCGAACTATCAGTTTAATAAGTCACAGCTGCAAAATACTAACGCGAATTCTTTACAGACGAATGGAAAAACTGGTAGAAGCGGACCTCGGGGAAGATCAGTTTGGATTCCGCAGAAATGTTGGAACACGTGAGGCAATACTAACCTTACGACTTATCTTAGAAGAAAGGTTAAGGAAAGGCAAACCTACGTTTCTAGCATTTGTAGACTTAGAGAAAGCTTTTGACAATGTTAACTGGAATACTCTCTTTCAAATTCTGAAGGTGGTAGGGGTAAAATACAGGGAGCGAAAGGCTATTTACAATTTGTACAGAAACCAGATAGCAGTTATAAGGGTCGAGGGGCATGAAAGGGAAGCAGTGGTTGGGAAAGGAGTAGGACAGGGTTGTAGCCTCTCCCTGATGTTATTCAATCTGTATATTGAGCAAGCAGTAAAGGAAGCAAAAGAAAAATTCGGAGTAGGTATTAAAATTCATGGAGAAGCAGTAAAAACTTTGAGGTTCGCCGATGACATTGTAATTCTGTCAGAGACACCAAAGGACTTGGAAGAGCAGTTGAACGGAATGGACAGTGTCTTGAAAGGAGGATATAAGATGAACATCAACAAAAGCAAAACGAGGATAATGGACTGTAGTCAAATTAAATCGGGTGATGCTGAGGGAATTAGATTAGGAAATGAGACACTTAAAGTAGTAAAGGAGTTTTGCTATTTAGGGAGTAAAATAACTGATGATGGTCGAAGTAGAGAGGATATAAAATGTAGACTGGCAATAGCAAGGAAATCGTTTTGAAGAAGAGAAATTTGTTAACATCGAGTATAGACTTAAGTGTCAGGAAGTCGTTTCTGAAAGTATTTGTATGGAGTGCAGCCATGTATGGAAGTGAAACAAGGACGATAACTAGTTTGGACAAGAAGAGAATAGAAGCTTTCGAAATGTTGTGCTACAGAAGAATGCTGAAGATTAGATGGGTAGATCACATAACTAATGAGGAGGTGTTGAATAGGATTGGGGAGAAGAGAAGTTTGTGGCACAACTTGACTAGAAGAAGGGATCGGTTGGTAGGACATGTTTTGAGGCATCAAGGGATCACCAATTTAGCATTGGAGGGCAGCGTGGAGAGTACAAATCGTAGAGGGAGACCAAGAGATGAATACACTAAGCAGATTCAGAAGGATGTAGGTTGCAGTAGGTACTGGAAGATGAAGAAGCTTGCACAGGACAGAGTAGCATGGAGAGCTGCATCAAACCAGTCTCAGGACTGAAGACCACAACAACAACAACAAGGAAGCATACAGAAATTAGTTTGTCCCTCGCTCCATTTGCAAGTGGAACAGACAAAGGTGTGATCAGCAGTGGTGCAAGGTAACCTTCCGTCATGCACCGTTTGGTAGCTTGACGAGTTTGTATGTGGACGTAGGTGTAGCTGTGGAAAGTACTTCACAGTCAGGCACCTGTGATTACACTGTATATAGTGTCGTTAAGTTTATGGCAGAAGAGGCAACCGAAGAAGGAAAACCCTCATTAAAATTGTTCTTGGGAGAGTCGCAGGAGCCGCTAGCAGCTAGCTACTCAAATCCCACAATAAAGAGAAGAGATGAACAGGGAAACACATAACTACAACCACTTCTCAGGGCTTCACTACTTCAGGAAAGATGCTGAAGATGGAGAAAAAGTAAAGTTTAACGAACACATTGTTAGTCGACTCGTACATAATTCCCAAGTGAGATAGGTTCTTCATTTTACACTGTAATTATACAGCAGTAGTAAGCGGCCCTTCCCGCTGTACTTAATTTTTATCTCATTTTGTTTTATGAGATTTCCCTCCCGCAGTGCCGCCGTGCTCGGACTTTTTTGCTTTGGTTGAACTTTTGTTTGTGGAATATTTCTTTTTCTATTGAGAAACTAGTGACTTTAAATGTCTGTGTTTGTCGAATTACTGCTCGTATTAACATAATCTGTTAATAAGATCGTTTGCAAACTCGCTATCTGGAGCTTATCAGAGATATATTTCTTTGCTGTACACTTGTGCATCTACATAGAGGGACAAAGATGTGCGCTCCTGGGTATAATCACGGTTCCGTAGACAACCACGAACATCTTCCCATGAAGGGAATGACCGTCTTGTCTCACAGTGGGGATAAATCTAATATTAATAGTTATGGCGATTACTTTTGAAATAATAAACAGTTTACGAACTTTTTCCATATGCCTCGTTTATGTATTCCTAGAGTTTTCTTTTAAAGCTGGTCCTTGTAATTTTATACATAGTCTTCCTCGGGACACTTTGCATCTATCTTCAAGCGTCTGTCAGTTCAGTTTCTTCAGTATCTCTGTGAGAGTCTCCCATGGATGAAACAAACCTGAACCATTAGGCCTCCTCTTTTCTGTATACGTACAATATTAGTTAGTCCTGTTAGTCCTGTTTGGTACGAGTACCACACACGTGAGCAATATTCTAGGATGGGTGATTTGTAAACAGTCTCCTCTGTAGACTGATTGCATTTCGCTAGTATTCTATCAATAAAACGAAGTCCGTCACCTGCTTTAGCTACGGCATTCAATGGGATCGTTGCATATCATATCCCTACGAAGTGTTATATGCAGATATATGTATGAGATAACCGATTCTAACTGTGACTTTCTCAAATTGTAGTCATAGGATACTATGTTTTTCGTTTTGTCGAGTGGACGTTCTACATTTTTGACTATTTACAGCAAGTTGTCAATCTTCGCACTATTTTGAAATCTTATCAAGATCTGGCCATATTTGTGCGACGTTTTTCAGGCAGTACTTCAATATATACGAGTGCATTATCTGCGAAAAGTCTGAGGTAACTAATAATATTGTCTGCAAGGCCATTAATATACAATATGAACAACAAGGGTCCCGACACACTACCCGTGAGTGTATTAGGAATTATTTCCACATCTGGCCATGACTCTCCATCCAAGATAACATCCTGCGCCCTCCTTACCAAAAACTCCTCAGTCTTGTCAAAAATGTCAGTTCATATCCCATACGATCGTACTTTCGATAATAAGCGTAAATGTGATACTGAGTCAATTGCTTTCCGGAAATCGAGAAATATGGCATCTTCATGATTGCATTGATCCATGGCCTTCGCAATAAACAGACGTCAAGGATATTGAACGGTAGTTCTGTAGCTCACTTCTGCTACCCTTCTTGTGGTCATGTGGACAGATTTTTGTTTGAGAGATCTGTAGTCTGTAGTCTGCGGGAATTAAATTGGTCCAATATCGGTGGATTTTTATTTCTGTCGGAACATCTAAAAACCGAGTGCAGCGTCTCTGCTTTTCCTGTGCTACCCTCAACTTCATTCCTTGTCCTCGAGTGTCTGGACACTCGTCTGAAATGGCAAAGAGGGCAATTATCTTCTTGTACTTCGATCGAAGCCCACTCCTAACTTGTTTAGTTTATTCTCGGTTAAGGCAGATACGCCACAAGTCGCTGAATCCCAGCAACGGACCGGGGCGCCATGCGGCGATCGCAGTGTGCTCATCCGGAGACAGTGCATGCGTCATATGCCCAACAACACTAACATATTTTTTATGTTAATACAATTTTATACGGAAAAGGAAGCAGCTCTAAGCCTCAAATACGCTATCAGAACTTTCGTACGTATTAATTTCCTTTCGCGATCACTCAGTGAAGAGGTACGGCAAACACAAGGACACTGGAAATCATTCAGGAAGGTAGGCTAGGATTTAACGGCCCTTTGACGAAGAGATCTTTACGGAGTCTGCACAGTCCCGGACAGTACAAGGAATAGGAGAAAAGTCAGCAGTATACTTGTTAAGGGATTTACCTAAATTGGTTTAGGGAAACAGCAGCAAGTTCCTTCCTCCCGAACGCAAGTCCAGTATCTTCACCACTGCTCTGCCTCGCTCAGTGACATTCAGTCAGATCTAAGAGGAAAGTTCCACAAACCAAGTATCAGGAAAATACTTGGCTCCGACGTATTGTTAACGCTTTTGTAAACATATACACAGCCAAGCTGACTATTTCCCTACGATAAATTCAGATAGTGCACTATCGTGCGATAGTACATTCGTGAATGGTGCGACTGACAATCACTAATGGTTTATCATTGTTTTTGTTTTTCTTCCTCGTCGACAGTCTATCGAATATGTGCTGCGGAGTATTTTTATGAATCCTGTCACTATCTACATCTTGATCTGTGCAACATTGTCCCCTTAGTAACCAAATTACATTTTCCTGACAATATCATTGTTGTATCCTTTTCTGAAGCAGAGAAATTTGTTAGAATAGAATATAAATTTAAAAGTTCGTAAGTCTTTTATGAAGGTGTTTGCCTCGAGTGTAGTCGAACGGAGGTGGAACATGAACGACGAGTAATTCAAACCAGAAGGAAATATTACATTGGTGCTTAAGCTCTTAGGGTTTTTGTTTTGCATGTTGGTATTCCGGATGCTATGGGTTTATTTTTTCATTGTCTTTTTTATTTGTAGTTCAGTGTTGCTGTCGGTGTTTACATATCGTCATTTTGTCATTTGGAGCTAGTGGATGGAGCTGTGGGCGCTATAAAATGTTGTGCCAAGTGGATAAACTGGAACATTTCCGACATATTCTTCTGAATTTGATGCCATTTTGTCTATTTTTCGACCGTGACTGGCTCAAGAAATATATAAAGGTTTTTTTTAAATTACCGCTACCAGTCACAAACTTTGTCAACTGTTGTACTACTTATTTATTTAGCGACATGTGTCGAGGTAATACCTCATCTTCAGGCTAAATGGCATTACAGAAACAACTTTACAATAAGGCCATACTGATGTTACATAGTCTTTTCGTAAATGATGTGGTCATCCTGTGGAAGAAGAGAAAATTTAGTAAGAGGTGATGTCACTTTGGAAGTTGAACTGATGTTTGCACGAAAATGTTTTGTAACGGTGACTCACGTTTTTCTTCTGGCGTCTCGTTGTGATGCGCTGGGGTGCCTCCATTTCTGTGGCTCTTCTGCTCACCGTTTACGAATTGTCACTAACATAGCACTAACTTGGAAACACGATCACAAACAGATCCGTAGTGCAGTGGACTAGATGGCGGTCGAAACCAGCTGTCTTCGAAACTGCATCAAACACACTTAGCACAACAACATTCCTAGTCTTCGCTTCTCTCATCGTCACTAAATAGTCTAGCTGTGTAGGCCTTATTAGGAGCCCCAACAAACTAGCCTTCCATCTTCTAACATTTTCCTTTAAGATACGTTCCTCTTGTTTTGTATGTGACATCGTTTCGTACACTACTTGTACACTTCAGTTTCAAGAACCTCCTGTAACACCACATTTTAAATGGTTCCAGTTTCTTTGTTTTGTATTTTCATCATTTCTCATACCTCGTCCGTACACCATTATGCTTTAGGTGTGCGAGTAATTATGAAACTTCTTTCGTAATTCTAGATAAATAAACGCGACAGTTAACTTTCCCCAGGAACCTATCTCATCCTTTTCGAGTACTTAGTTTAAGCCCCCATTATACTTGTCATATTTCAGCAAGTTTGATACCAAGATAGCTTTAACATGAAGGAAGATCAAACGTAATTTAAACGTCTAGGGCAACAGAAACCAACTACTAGCTAAGCTGGACAGCGAAGTCGCAATAAACCATCTATGCTCTTGTTACAGAAACGTTCCCAACACTGGAGTTACGCGGTTTGGGAAAATTGTGTAAGCGCTGAGTCAGAGAGACCAGGTGAAGACCGGCACCCTGTCCTTCCCTAATACAGAGTCTAGTGTTTTAGGCAGTACACAATCTCTAGCTAAAGAGAGGAAGAGTGACAAATTATCAACACTCTGTGCAAATGTTTGTATCTGATTCAACACAAGCAAATGGAATGTATTTCACTAGGGTAAACGAGAAGGCTCGATAATGCTCAATTTCATCGTCCCCTGAAGCAGACGTAATGTTCAGATATCTTGGATATCCACCGCGAGCGATTTAAGTTTGAACCGCCACACACATCTGCATCTACTTGTGCACTCCGCAGGGCAACGAATGGTTCGCAGCAGAGGATAGTCCTATAGCGCATCAGCATCGTTTTTCCCTTGTCTGCGCCATTCACAGACGGTACTACGTGTAACTTTTCTTCTTGTATACCTTTGTGTCAGTGTAGTGTAGAGTGTAAGTGCACGAAACTAATTACTGAAAAAACGTGGGTACTTAAGCCCCTTATTTTGCAGTCGAGTGAACACTGGCGTGTTGCCTGACGTCACGGTGGATAAAAATGTTCAAATGTGTGTGAAATCTTATGGGACTTAAGTGCTAAGGTCATCAGTCCCTAAGCTTACACACTACTTAACCTAAATTATCCTAAGGACAAATACACACACCCATGCCCTAGGGAGGACTCGAACCTCCGCCAGGACCAACCGCACAGTCCATGACTGTAGTGCCTTAGACCGCTTTTTCTAAATTATTAATCTCATTTTGCTCGTTTTTGTTCGTTGTATCCGCTCGGGGCGGACGTCGCAAGACACCCGTTTCAGTTCGTTGTTGATCCAGTAACTCAGTTTTTTTTTATACAGCGGGCAGCTAACCCTCTGACCGAACACGCTGAGTTACCGTGCCGGCATAGACCGCTCGGCTAGTCCCGCGCGGCCCGTCACAGTGGACAATACGCCAACATAAAAGCAATAAAAATTATAGCTCAGATGAATTACTAAATCTGAGTCTGAATAAATTATTCAAATGATTGTAACTAAAGTCCACTGGTGATTTGCAAATCTCAGAATACGAGAACTGTTTCACACGTGGATATACCACACTGTTAACTGAAATGTACTTTGTATAACAAGAAAATAACTTCCAAACTGAACGTAAGCTATCCGACGTAATCACTGATTAACTGTATAATGACACTGTTCTGTATGTATATTACTGTGACCCTGAGCCATTCTTGCACTTACCTCGGTGCAGTAAAAGTTCTCCCGAGAGTGGAGCACAGCAAGCAGCGCCGCAGCAAAGACAAAGTAAAACGGGAAGCCAAAAGTGACATTCGAAAGCGTGTGCGCCGCCACATGCAATGCGGACACAAGCAACATGTTATTTTTTTCCTTAAGAATAAATTTAGGTACTAATGTTCTACGAATGATTATTCTTAAAACAGTTTTACGCTAAAGAATTAGTTTATAACTTCACTTTCAAGATCGTGAACAATATTGACTTTATACAGAAATGACAAGTTTTAGAAACTATTCTAACATGATGATTATTCAAAATTTTATTTTACACAGAAAATTAACCTACCCAAAATGATCTCTATTCTTTCACAAAATGTATATGCGGGGGAGGAGAACTAACGTCTCTAGCTGTGAGCAGTCCTTGAGAAATGTTTCACCCAAATTTCGGTACGACAATTAATATTGCAACAGAGTGCTACCTACAAGCAAGTATGCAAATATGTGGATTTACCTCGAATCAGCCGGCCGAAGTGGCCAAGCGGTTCTAGGCGCTTCAGTCTGGAACCGCGCTGCCGCTACGGTCGCAGGTTCGAATCCTGCCGCGGGCATGGATGTGTGTCATGTCGTTAGGTTAGTTAGGTTTAAGTGGTTCTAAGTTCTAGTGGACTGATGACCTCAGATGTTAAGTCCCATAGCGCTCAGAGCCATTTGAACCATTTGAACCTCGAATCAGAGTTATTTACAAAACTGTTTTCAAAATCCAAAAGCACTCTCGTCTTCATACTATTCAATCATTTCCAGTATAGCTGTATTCTGTAATTATCAGCTCAATTCCAGATAAAAATTCCTTGGCCATTCAGTTCCACGTCTGCTTCCCAACAAACCTCGACTAATAATAAATTATCTCTCTGTGAGCGCCTTCGGGCAGAGACGGTGCAACATCTCAACCAAAGATCGCGGATAAACATGGTTTGCTCTCAGATGTGTGCACATCGATGTGTGAAAGTAAGAAGTTAATAATTCTGAAACTTCCTGGCGGATTAAAACTGTGTGCCTTACCGAGACACCGACTCGGGACCTTTGTCTTTCGTGGGCAAGTACTCTACCGCGAGTCACACAGGTCCTGAGTTCGAGTGTCGGTCCGGCATACAGTTTTTATCTGCCAGGAAATTTCATATGGGCGCACACTCCGCTACAGAGTGAAAATTCCATTCTGGAGTTTTCAATTCTGTAATGACCAAGATGACATGCACACCTCACATCGACAAGAAAGAAAGACTGTCTGTACTACTGCATTGTTGTTGTTGTTGTTGTTGTTGTTGTGGTCTTCAGTCCTGAGACTGGTTTGATGCAGCTCTCCATGCTACTCTATCCTGTGCACGCTTTTTCATCTCCCAGTACCTACTGCAACCTACATCCTTCTGAATCTGCTTAGTGTATTCATTTCTTGGTCTCCCTCTACGATTTTTACCCTCCACGCTGCCCTCCAATACTAAATTGGTGATCCCTTGATGCCTCAGAACATGTCCTACCAACCGATCCCTTCCTCTGGTCAAGTTGTGCCACAAACTTCTCTTCTCCCCAATCCTATTCAATACTTCCTCGTTAGTTATGTGATCTACCCATCTAATCTTCAGCATTCTTCTGTAGCACCACATTTCGAAAGCTTCTATTCTCTTCTTTGGACTACTGCGTATGAGCCGAAATTTCACTACTGTCAGCGTCGAGGGCATTGTCCGAGATGTACCGTATGTTGGAAGAAGTAATTTTTTTTATTAATTTGGGATGAGGACTCTGGCAGTATTCATGATGCCTTTCGTGCACGAGGGGACCTCAAAAAGTAAGGTACACATTGTTATGGCAGGCTAACCTTTGCCGAATGCTGCACTACAGCTCAAAGTGACACAGACATATAACACTATTTTTCATCGTAATCAGCAAGTCCCTGTGAACAACGGTCAGAACTCTCTACCGATCGTTCAGTTTCTCGACGGTAAAAACCCGCTCGTTGGTCACAGAGCCACCTGAGAACCGCTGAACGTGCGTCTTCATCGTTGGCGAAGCTCTTTCGCCTCCAGATGTCCTTTCAGATGTCGAAAATACGGAAATCACATGGTGCAAGATCTGCACTGTACTGTACATGCTTCCAAACCTCCCAACGAAAACGCTGATGCAAATATTGTGTTGTGCGCAACCTGTGGGGTGTTGCATTATCGTACACAAGAATTCTTTGCTTAATTTTTCACTCTTCTCGTTGTTTATGGTGGCGTTAATGGTAGCAACCTTAGTCATAAACGCAACGAACACAATTTCTCCACAGTCAGAGAAAGCGCTGGTCGTAACTTTCCTTGCTGATGGCACAACTTCGCATTTCTTGCGCGGAAGCCAGGGGATGTGTCTCCGTTCCATAGACGCTCTCTTTGTTGCAGGTATGAAGTGATGGGCCCATGTCTCATCGCCTGTAATGATACGGCAAAGAAAATCTATGCCTTCCTAGAAGTAACGCCCGAGGAAGTCCGGAGACTGCGCCTTGCTGTACAGGTGACACTGATCGCGGAACCCAGAGTAAGCACACTTTCCGATACTTCAAAGTCGGGCGCTGGAATGGACGCTGCCTATAGAGATGCGCTTCTGCTGAGTAAAGTTCACGAGAGTCACAATGCGACTGCTTCGTATCAGGACCCCTATTGCCTTAGCATTGTAGGCTGTGGTCGGTGTCGGTGGCATTCCTTCTCGATCAGCATCGCCCACGTTTGTGCGGTCTTGCTCACACTGTTGGCACCATTCCACTACGGCTGGACACGACATTGCGTTTTGTTCGTACACCGCCAGAACTTCACTGCAAAGTTACACAGTAGTGACAGAAGTCATGTGCACCTCCTAATACACTGTCGGGTCTCCACCTGCCAGGCGTAGTGCAGCAGTTGGACGTGGCATGGATTCAACAAGCCATTGGAAGTCCCCTGCAAAAGTACTATGCTGCCTCTATAGCCGTCCATAAGTGCAAAGGTGTCGCCGTTGCAGGATTTTGTGCACGAACTGATCACCCGATTATGTCCCATAACTGTTCCACAGGATTCATGAGAGGCGATCTGGTTGGCCAAATCATTTGCTCTAACTGTCGAGAATTTTCTTCAAATCAATCACGAACAATTTTTTGCCTGCTGACGTCACATCGTCGTTTGGGAACATGAAGTCCAGGGATAGTTGCAACTGGTCTCCAGGTAGCCGCACATAACCAATCCCAGCCCCAGTCAATAAACGGATCAGAGTAACCAGTTCGTTCCACGTAAACACAGCCCACACCATTACGGAGCCACCATCAGCTTGCACAGTGCCTTGTTGACAACTTGGGTCTATGGCCTCGCGTGGCCTGAGCCACATTCGAACCGTATCATCGGTTATTACCAACTGAAATCGAAACTCATTAGACCAGGCAACGGTTTTCCAGTCGTCAAGGATCCAACCTATATGGTCACGAGCCCAGGAGAACCGCTGCAGGCGGTATCGTGTAGTTAGCAAAGGCATTCGCGTCGGCCGTAAGCTGCCGTAGCTCATTAACGCCAAATTACGCCGCACAGTCGTAACAGATACGTACGTCGCACATCTATTTCCTTGGTTATTTAACGCATCGTCGCTTGTCTGTTAGCAGTGACAACTCCACGCAAACGCGTCTACTCTCGGTCGTTAAGTGAAGGCCGTCGGTCACTCCTTTGTCCATGTTGAGAACTAAAGCCTGAAATGTGGTACCCTCGGCATATTCTTGACACTTTGGATCTCGGATTATTGAATTCTCTAAGGTAACGTCCCATGCGTCGAGTAGTGATTTCTTGTCGTAGTAATTGACACAAAGCCATCGACTAAAACAGAACTGATTTCTGGCGTTCCTCAAGGTAATGATATAGGCCCTCTGCTGCTCTTTGTCTACAAATATATAAATGGTTTAGAAGACAGTCTGAATAGCCGTCTCAGGTTGTTTGCAGGTGATGCTATCGTTTATCGTCTATTAAAGTGATCAGAAGAGCATAACAAATTGCAAAACGAATTAGAAAAGATATCTGTATGATGCGAAAATTGGCAATTGACCCTAAATAATGACAAGTGTTAGTTCATTCACATGAGTGTTGAAAGGAATCAGTTAAACTTCGGTTATACGATAATTCAGTCAAATCTAAAGCCCATAAATCCAAGTAAATACCTAGGAATTACGATTACGAACAATTTAAATTGGAAAGAACGCTCAGAAAATGTTGTGGGGAAGGCCAACCAAAGACTGCGTTTTACTGGCAGGACACTTTGGTTCAAATGGCTCTGAGCACTATGGGACTTAACTTCTGAGGTCATCAGTCCCCTAGAACTTAGAACTACTTAAACCTAACTAACCTAAGGACATCACACACATCCATGCCCGAGGCAGGATTCGAAGCTGCGACCGTAGCGGTCGCGCGGTTGCACACTGTAGCGCCTAGAACTGCTCGGCCACCTCGGCCGGCCCAGGACACTTAAGAAATGTAACAGATCCAATAAAGAGACTGCCTACACTACACTTGTCCGTCCTCTTTTGGAGTGCTGCTACGCGTTATGGGATTCTTACCAGGAAGGATTGAGAATATTGACAAAGTTCAAAGAAGGGCAGCATGTTTTGTAGGGAGAGAGTGTCACTGACATCATACAGGATTTGAGGTGGACAGCAATAAAACAAAGGCATTCTGCATACTAAAATTCATTCATTGAGCCAAGAATGGTGAATCTGCGCAGGGCTTCCTTGTATTCTGGAAGAGAAGCGAAATTTTCGCTGGTCACTGTGGCAATGTCTGGAGATACTCTCGTCTAGGCTGCATTTTTCGAGAGTTAGATAAGCGGAGACGACGATTCCGTTTCAGGACCCGCCGTGGAGAGGACGCCAGGACCTGTCTTGACGTCAGTGGCAGCTATTCTAGGCCGCCATCTCTGTCATTTTGCATCCGGTGCTGACTTGAGCATTCGGGTACATGTTATTGAGTTATAAGTAAGTTTCACATTTCACAATTAACGCTGCCCGTTATCTGACCCGTTTACAATTTGCAGTGCAATTTAAATTGCTTGATTCCTTGCCTTGCACAGTCATGCAGACGATTACTTGGTATTTGCGAGCTACGCAGATTACGAAAGTTTGCTGCCCTTCCCAAGCAGTCTTCCAATCAGATTTAACGTGTCCTCTAATGTCGTAGTGGTACATTAAGGTACACATAAGTTTCTAGTGACCCACTGTTTGCGATTAATATTCAGAAAACTTATTATTCACATAATTGTAACTGCTCAGTAATAATTCTCTTTGGTTCGTGTACAACTTCGTATACAACAAACCGATATCGTTCAATGCAATCCTGCTTTGCGATCCTAAACCCGAGTATTCTACAACTACTCCTAACTACGCACCTCGTAATATATATATTTGCTTACTTGGGCATGTAATTTGTTGTTGCCTCACTGTAATGGTATATCCGTTGCAGTATAGGTGTCTACGCTTCTGACATTCTGCTTAATTTATTTTAATTAGCGTGTAATTAGCACTGCACTCGCTCATCTAGCATTTCGATGTACTGGGTGATCAAAAAGTCAGTACAAATTTGAAAACTTAATAAATCACGAAATAATGTAGATAGAGAGGTAAAAATTGACACACATGCTTGGAATGACATGGGGTTTTATTAGAACAAAAAAAAAGAAAGTTCACAGAATGTCCGACAGCTCTCTTGCGCGCGTCGTTTGGTGATGATCGTGTGCTCAGCCGCCACTTTCGTCATGCTTGCCGTCCCGGGTCCCCAGACCTCAGTCCGTGCGATTATTGGCTTTGGGGTTACCTGAAGTCGCAAGTGTATCGTGATCGACCGACATCTCTAGGGATGCTGAAAGACAACATCCGACGCCAATGCCTCACCATAACTCCGGACATGCTTTACAGTGGTGTTCACAACATTATTCCTCGACTACAGCTGTTGTTGAGGAATGATGGTGGACATATTGAGCATTTCCTGTAAAGAACATCATCTTTGCTTTGTGTTACTTTGTTATGCTAATTATTGCTATTCTGATCAGATGAAGCGCCAACTGTCGGACATTTTTTGAACGTTTGTATTTTTTTGGTTCTAATAAAACCCCATGTCATTCCAAGCATTTGTGTCAATTTGTACCTCTCTATCTACATTATTCCGTGATTTATTCAGTTTTCAAATTTATACTGACTTTTTGATCACCCGGTAGATGTCGCAAGTGAGTAGGTAGATATCAAAAACAACTGCCGAGCGACAACACGATTTCGACATACCGCCTC
This sequence comes from Schistocerca serialis cubense, assembly GCF_023864345.2. Classification (NCBI taxonomy): domain Eukaryota; kingdom Metazoa; phylum Arthropoda; class Insecta; order Orthoptera; family Acrididae; genus Schistocerca; species Schistocerca serialis. The sequence continues at coordinate 380,359,740 of NC_064638.1, read as the reverse complement.
ATTGGGGCGGTAGCATTTTAACAACGTAAGAAGGTTAAATTTGAACACTGATGTTTCGCAAGTGAGTAGGTAGATATCAAAAACAACTGCCGAGCGACAACACGATTTCGACATACCGCCTCATTGGGGCGGTAGCATTTTAACAACGTAAGAAGGTTAAATTTGAACACTGATGTTTCGATGGGCGAAGATGGAAGGCAGTTGGTTTACGAGACTTTTCCTTGTAGTATTCCAACATGGGAGGCACTGGCTCGTGACTTTGAATCACTTGGTTTAAGGGACTTTTCCATGTAGTATCCCAACATAGTGCTCCAGATATGTGATCGGATCATTGTGTGTCAAGTAGTTGACGACATTTCGGGAAACACTGCTTGCGAAACTGGCGGCGCTTTCGAAATACGTCCTCGGATGTCGCGTTCAGTCCACTCAAAGGTCACCTGCGCGAGTCAAGGAAAACGAGGGACCAAATGGAATGCCCTGTGGGAAGCAGGAGGTTGCACCACACCACCTCCAGATAAAGCATCGCGAGGCACGGCACGTACGAGCGCACGGCGAGATTTACAAGCCGTCCGCCGTGACGTACGCAGCGGTCAGGCCCATTAAAACGAATTCGACGCCGCCGTGCGTGGGCGACACCAGTGGCGCGCACTTCACGTCACAGCTCGCAGCGGGCGCATTGTGAAATCAGTGGCAGAGCCGACTGCAACGAGACACCCGCAGCCAAGGATGACTGCCGCTGCCGCTGGCGACCAATGCGGCGCGCGGCCGCCCCTGACGTCAGCACACGCCCCTCGCGCTGCCGGGGTCGGCCGGCCGGCGGCTCCCGCGTCACGCGGAGCCTGCTTGCTATGCGGGCGCCGTCGCGGCAACCGTCACGGACCATATCGCTGGACTGGATGCGTTGACGCTGCTGCGCTTTACGCTGACGGGCGCACTTGCCGGCTGCCAGCGCACCTGACGACCACCTTCACCCGTAGGGAGCGAAAGGAGCATCTCAGCACATCACTGCTTTTGATACACTACTGGCCATTAAAAATGCTACACCAAGAAGAAATACAGATGATAAACGGGTATTCATTGGACAAATATATTATACTATAACTCACATATGATTACATTTTCACGCAATTTGGGTGCATAGATCCTGAGAAATCAGTACCCAAAACAACCACCTCTGGCCGTAATAACGGCCTTGATACGCCTGGGCATTGAGTCAAACAGAGCTTGGATGGCGTGTACAGGTACAGCTGCCCACGCAGCTTCAACACGATACCACAGTTCATCAAGAGTAGTGACTGGCGTATTGTGACGAGCCAGTTGCTCGGCCACCATTGACGAGACGTTTTCAGTTGATGAGAGATCTGGAGAATGTGCTGGCCAGGGCAGCACTCGAACATTTTCTGTATCCAGAAAGGACCGTACACGACCTGCAACATGCGGTCGTGCATTATCCTGCTGAAATGTAGGGTTTCGCAGGGATCGAATGAAGGGTAGAGCCACGGGTCGTAACACATCTGAAATGTAATGTCCACTGTTCAGAGTGCTGTCAATCAGAACAAGAGGTGACCGAGACGAGTAACCAATCGCACCCCATACCATCACGCCGGGTGATACGCCAGTATAGCGATGACGAATACACGCTTCCAATGTGCGTTCAGCGCGATGTCGCCAAACACGGATGCGAGCATCATGATGCAGCAAACAGATCCTGGATTTATCCGAAAAAATGACGTTTTGCCATTCGTGCACCCAGGTTCGTCGTTGAGTACACCATCGCAGGCGCTCCTATCTGTCATGCAGCGTCAAGTGTAACCGCAGCCATGGTCTCCGAGCTGATAGTTCATACTGCTGCAAACGTCGTCGAACTGTTCGTGCAGATGGTTGTTGTCTTGCAAACGTCCCCATCTGTTGACTCAGGGATCGAGACGTGGCTGCACGATCCGTTACAGCCATGCGGATGAGATGCCTGTCATCTCGACTGCTAGTGATGCGAGGCCGTCGGGATCCAGCACGGCGTTCCGCTTTATCCTCCTGAACCCACCGATTCCATATTCTGTTACCAGTCATTGGATCTCGACAAACGCTAGCAGCAATGTCGCGATACGATAAACCGCAATCGCGATATGCTACAATCCGACCTTTATCAAAGTCGGAAACGTGATGGTACGCATTTCTCCTCCTTACACGAGACATCACAACAACGTTTCACCTGGCAACGCCGGTCAACTGCTGTTTGTGTATGAGAAATCGGTTGGAAACTTTCCTCATGTCAGAACGTTGTAGGTGTCGCCACCGGCGCCAACACTGTGTGAATGCTCTGAAAAGCTGATCATTTGCATATCACAGCATCTTCTTCCTGTCGGTTAAATTTCGCGTCTGTAGTACGTCATCTTCGTGGTGTAGCAATTTTAGTGACCAGTAGTGTATGTTCACTGAGGTGAGAAAAGTCATGGGATAGCGATATCCACATTTACAGATGACAGCAGTATACCGTTCACAAGTTACAAGTGGAGCTGTCATTTGTCATCAGGTGATTCATGTGAAAAGGCTTCTGACGTGAATATGACCGCACGACGGAAACTAACAGGTTCTGAACGCGGAATGATAGTTGGAGCTAGACGCATGGGACGTCCCATTTCGGAAATCGCTACGGAATTCAATATTCCGAGATCTAATGTGTGAAGAGTGTGCCGACAAGACCAAATTTCAACCAGGAACAACGCAGCGGCCAACGGCCTTCACTTAACGACCGAGAATAGCGGCATTTGCATATAGTTGTCAGTGCTAACAGACAGTCAACATTGCGTGAAATAACCGCAGAAATCTATGTGGGACGAACGAAGAACGCATCCGTTAGGACAGTGCGCTGAAATTTGGGGTTAATGTTCTACGGCAGCAAACGATCTACGCGAGTGTCTTTGCTAACAGCACGACGAGGCCTGCAGCACCTCTCCTGGGCTCGTGACCATATCGTTTGGATCCTAGACAAATGGAACAACGTGGCCTGGTCATACGAGTCCAGATTTCAGTTGGTAAGAGCTTACGGTAAGGTTCTAGCGTTGTGCAGACCCTACGAAGCCGTGGACGCAAGTTGTCAACAAGGCACTGTGCAAGCTGACGGTGGCTCCATAATGGTGTGGGCTGTGTTTACATGGTACAGAATGGGTCCTCTGGTCGATCTGAACTGATCATTGACTGGATACTTGGAAACCATTTGCAGCTATTCATGAACTTCATGTTCCCAAACAACAAAGGAATTTTTATGGGTAACAATGCACCATGTCCCAGGACCAGAATTGTTCGTGATTGGTTTGATGAACATTTTGGACAATTCGAGCGAATGACTTGGCCACTCAGGTCGCCCGACATGAGTCCCATCGTACATTTATGACACATAAATGAAACGTGAGTTTCTGCACAACATCCTGCACCGGCAACACTTGCGCTGTTATGGACGGCTACAGAGGCAGCAAGGCTCAATACTTCTGCTGGGGGCCTCCAGTTATTTCTTGAGTCCATGCCACGTTGCTGCACTATTCCTGGCGAAGGAAGGGTCCGACACCATGTTAGGAGGCATCCTATGGCTTTTGTTACTTCAGTTTACACACTGACATAGGTAATGCAGAGTTGACCAATAGATGTCACGGAGTTATTCTGTTGTGTCACACATATTTGCTTTACACAGTCAAAGAGAAAGATTGGACGTGATGAAAGCTAAAAAGTAGTAAGATTCCTTCACACAGTGAAAGTAAAATTCTGTCCTACTACAATATCAAAAGAACTACTTCAAATATTTTCCGGATATTTTGAAAAAAATTTAATATAAAATAAAAATATCGGCACTCGATAGTGCCGTTTTGATATCGATATATCGGGTAAAAGAATATTGTCCATATGTACAGGGCTATTACAAATGATTGAAGCGATTTCATAAATTCAGTGTAGCTCCATTCATTGACATATGGTCACGACACACTACAGATACGTAGAAAAACTCATAAAGTTTTGTTCGGCTGAAGCCGCACTTCAGGTTTCTGCCGCCAGAGCGCTCGAGAGCGCAGTAGGACAAAATGGCGACAGGAACCGAGAAAGCGTATGTCGTGCTTGAAATACACTCATATCAGTCAGTCATAACAGTGCAAGGACATTTCAGGACGAAGTTCAACAAAGATCCACCAACTGCTAACTCTTTTCGCCGATGGTATGCGCAGTTTAAAGCTTCTGGATGCCTCTGTAAGGGGAAATCAACGGGTCGGCCTGCAGTGAGCGAAGAAACGGTTGAACGCGTGCGGGCAAGTTTCACGCGTAGCTCGCGGAAGTCGACGAATAAAGCAAGCAGGGAGCTAAACGTACCACAGCCGACGGTTTGGAAAATCTTACGGAAAGGGCTAAAGCAGAAGCCTTGCCGTTTACAATTGCTACAAGCCCTGACACCCGATGACAAAATCAAACGCTTTGAATTTTCGGCGCGGTTGCAACAGCTCATGGAAGAGGATGCGTTCAGTGCGAAACTTGTTTTCAGTGATGAAGCAACATTTTTTCTTAATGGTGAAGTGAACAGACACAATGTGCGAATCTGGGCGATAGAGAATCCTCACGCATTCGTGCAGCAAATTCGCAATTCACCAAAAGTTAACGTGTTTTGTGCAATCTCACGGTTTAAAGTTTACGGCCCCTTTTTCTTCTGCGAAAAAAACGTTACATGACACGTGTATCTGGACATACTGGAAAATTGGCTCATCCCACAACTGGAGACCGACAGCGCCGACTTCATCTTTCAGCAGGATGGTGCTCCACCGCACTTCCATCATGATGTTCGGCATTTCTTAAACAGGAGATTGGAAAACTGATGGATCGGTCGTGGTGGAGATCATGATCAGCAATTCATGTCATGGCCTCCACACTCTCCCAACTTAAAACCGTGCGATTTCTTTCTGTGGGGTTATGTGAAAGATTCAGTGTTTAAACCTCCTCTAACAAGAAACGTGCCAGAACTGCGAGCTCGCATCAACGATGCTTTCGAACTCATTGATGGGGACATGCTGCGCCGAGTGTGGGAGGACCTTTATTATCGGCTTGATGTCTGCCGAATCACTAAAGGGGCACATATCGAACATTTGTGAATGCCTAAAAAAAACTTTTTGAGTTTTTGTATGTGTGTGCAAAGCATTGTGAAAATATCTCAAATAATAATGTTATTGTAGAGCTGTGAAATCGCTTCAATCATTTGCAATAACCCTGTATATCGATGTTTTTTGGAAAATATATATTGATATTTTGTCAACAGACATATCCCATATGCAGTCTACTGGGAAAGTGGATTGAAAAGAACTGCAACTCTGTAATGATTTAGATCTCCAACAAACCGCTCTGCTCCTTGTGGCAGAGAACGAAAAGTAAGAGGATAAACGATTTATTGGTGGCCAGCTCCTTTTACTGAACTGATAAATTTCTTAGTGAAACAAATTGATTTGTGTATTATTAATAAGATATCATATAAGGTCTGTCTTCTGCACATCTTCAGTCCAGTAACGGCATCAACATAAATACGTGTGGAATTTTATTTGTACTAATTCTTGGGGTGATACACTTGCATTTGTTTCTTAGTTGTACGAACCACCCCGTGTTCGATGGAGCTGTTCGAAAAAAAGTAGCTGGCAGCGAACACCGTCAGCCGCGACAATGGGGCTAGAATCTACAGGCAGCCAATGCCTCCCTTCTGTCCGAGTTAAAGAAAAAGCACCTTTTTTAGTAAAATATGAATGTTCAGTTCTTATTTGTACTGTATACGGAACAGATAAGTGCCAGGCCAAGGTTACAGTGTATGTATTCATCTCAATATTAGATTTAACGCTAGTTTGCGACTGTTACGGCGCATTGATTGTATACTGTTTTGGGAGAATATAGTTGAATTTACCATACAGCAGAGTTTCTTGAGTTTTGATTCCTAGCGTAGCGAAGCGTTATAGGCAAAGGATATACAGGGTCGGACGAATAAAAGTGGCCCAGAGAAATGAATTCCATGGTGCATAGAACACAGTAGACGAAAGGAAATACAATACTTAACCCGACTACAGCAGATGCTGAAAAAGACTGCCTTTCATCTCTTGGCACTTTTTGGCCCTAGTCAGCAAGTTGCTGAAGCCAGATCGAAGCCGGACTATCTCACGCCTTTTTCGGACTAAGCGTTGCATGGTATTCATCGCTGCCACTTTGAACACCATTAAACTTCTCAGCAAACAACTGGACCACACCGTTTCCACGACTTTGTTGTCAGGGAACTATCACAACGAATTCCCGCTGGTCCACCGTGAGCACCATCCTCCCCTTTGCACTGCTCCACTCACACTCACTCTGACACAGTCCGCACTGCGCTCTGAACCGGTGTGGATGATGTGGCGGGCGTACACGTGGTGTGCGCGTCTCGGGGTTGTGACTGTATGCATACGTGCACTTCCAATAGTGTCCGCCTGTCCGGGTCACTTTTAATTGCCGCACCCTGTATTTGTGTTCTCTGATTTTGAATTTAAAGGGCTGAACTTATTAAGTTGAAGTGGGAAGATCTACAAAAGTGGTAAATAATTGTTCTTAGCAAAAAAATGATTTAAATGCCTCTGAGCACTATGGGACTTCACATCTGAGATCATCAGTCCCCTAGAACTTAGAACTACTTAAACTTAACGAACATAAGGACATCACACACATCCATGCCCTAGGCAGGATTCGAACCTGCGACCGTAGCGGTCGAGCGGTTCCAGACTAAAGCGCCTAGAACCGTTCGGCCACAACGGCCGACTTGTTCTTAGCAACATTCTGAAGTTCCGTGACTTGAATTTTATCGGCTTCGACCATGCACGAACTTTAACTTGAAGTCCAGGCAGTTAGGTGAACATTTTCATCAGAGATATACTAGATATGTGTTTGATGATGCTTGGCTGCAATAACTTAAGGATTATCAGGTACCTATTACTGTACTGTACAACTGAATGTGTTCTAACTGATATGTAGTTAGCTTTTAAATATGTTTAATATTTTTTGTTTTACTTATTTACTCCGGCTCACTCAATATATGTAGATGGGTTTCTCTTTTTTTGTAAATGTGTATCATGCATTTACGTTCTTGTTTTGTGGCATCATCTGCATTTCTGAGAATCTCCTCATTATTCATTCTGGATCTATGGAACAAGAAGTTTACGTTACCTAATTTAATGTAATCTAATCTCGATGTCTATACGATTTATAACCACTCAGTTCGCTAATTAAATCGTGGTCTAACGGTAAAGCGCGTGATTGTAGACCGAAAGGTTGCGGGACCGAATTCCCGTGAAACCACGGAATTTTCAGGCTACGTTCTAACCTAGCATTCACCTCCCAATTATGTGCAGACTCGCCAGAAACAACACATGGTTCGGACTCCAGGTTAAACTGTTCCGCAGTTGGTGAGTAGATTAGAGACACGTAAGTCACCGAAATTGAGAGATGTACCATGGGAAATTACTAGATATACTTATAAACAAGTACATTATTTTTAATAATAATATTATTGCATGAATAGATAAATACATTATTTAAATGTATTCCAATAAGTAAATTCGCACATTACTGTGAAAGAATTACTGTCGGAATGGTTCCATATAACTAACTCCGTCCGAACAGGCCTCGTGAGATTCAACGGTATCGGCCGGCCAACGTGTCATACTCTGCTGACAGACGACGCTGGATGCGGATATGGAGAGGTATACGGTCAGCATCCCACTCTCCCGGCCGTTGTCAGTTTTCGTGACCTGAGCCGCTGCTTCTTAGTCCAGTAGCTCCTCAACTGGCCTCATAATGGCTGAGTGCACTCCACTTGCCAACAGCGCTGGCAGACACGGCTGGTGAAACATCCAAGTGCTAACCAAGCCCAAAAGCGCTTAACTTCGGTGATCTGACGGGAGCCGGTGTTAGCACTGCGGCAAGGCCGTTGGCATGCTTCCATATCGCCAGCTAAATCGTCGGGCTGCCGGTCACCCTTTTCAAACAGCGTCACGCGGTTGTGGTGTGGAGGCGCGGTGTCGGAGACTTTGACCTCCATGACGTCAGCATGTTTTCGGCCACAAATTTTGGGAGGCTCTCGTCTAAAATGTTGTTGTTGTTGTTGTTATTGTTGTGGTCTTCAGCCCAAAAACTGGTTTGATGCAGCTCTCCTGTTACTCTACCCTGTGCAAGCGGAACCTAAACCCTTTTGAACAGCCCACTGTATTCATCTGCTCATCCCCCCCCCCCCCCCCCCAGGATACCCTCCTACCCTCCAATACGAAATGGATGATCCCTTGATATCTCACAATGTGTCCTATCAACCGATCCCTTCTTCTAGGCCGGCCGAAGTGGCCCAACGGTTCTAGGCGCTACAGTCTGGAACCGCGCGACCGCTACGGTCGCAGGTTCGAATGCCACCTCGGGCATGGATGTATGTGATGTCCTTAGGTTAGTTAGGTTTAAGTAGTTCTCAGTTCTAGGGGACTGATCACCTCAGAAGTTAAGTCGCATAGTGCTCAGAGCCATTTGAACCTTCTTCTAGTCTGGTTGTGCCACAAATTTCTTTTTTCCCCAATTCTACTCAGTACCTCCTCATTAGTTACAGATCTACTCATTTTATCTTCAGTATTCTTCTGTAGCACCACAATTCAAAAGCTTCTATTCTCTTCTTGTCTAAACTGTTTATCGTCCAATTTTCACTTCCATAAAAGGCTACACTCCATACAAATACTTTCATTAAAGACTTCCGGACACTTAAGTGTACACTCGGTGTTAACAAATTTCTCTTCTTCAGAAACGTTTTTCTTGCCATTGCCAGTCTCCATTTTATATCCTTTCTACTTCGACCATCATCAGTTATTTTGCTCCCCAAATAGCAAAACTCATCTACTACTTCAAGTGACTCATTTCCTAATCTAATTCCGTCAGCATCATCTGATTTAATTTGACTACATTTCATTATCCTCGTTTTGCTTTTGGTGATGTTCATCTTATACCCTCCTTTCAAGACACTGTCCACTCCGTTCTACTGCTCTTCCAAGTCCTTTGCTGTTTCTGACAGAATTACAATGTCATCGGCAAAACTCGAAGTTTTTATTTCTTCTCCCTAAACTTCAATTCCCACTCCAAATTTTTACTTTGTTTCTTTTACTGCTTGCTCAATGTACAGACTGAGTAACATCGGGGATAGGCTACAACACTGTCTCAGTCCCTTCTCAACCACTGCTTCCCTTTCAAGTCCCTCGACTCTTATAACTGCCATATGGTTTCTGTATAAATTGTAAATAGCATTTCGCTCCCTTTATTTTACCCCTACCACCTTTAGAATTCGAACGAGAGTATTCCAGCTAAAGACCACCTGCAAATTGGTTGGCAAGAAGTAGTACCGTTCCTTCGACTCCTACAAAAGGGTCGGAAACGCCTGGGGTGACATGAGGCCAGCACATTGCCCTACTGCCCGTTTTTCAGACTTTGGAGTCGCTAATTCTCAATCAAGTAGCTCCATAATTAACATCTTGAGGCTAAATGCAGACCGTTACACTCGTCCGACCATGGAAAAATCTCTAGCACTACCGGTAAATGAACGCGGCCCTCCGCGTAAGTTACACGCAATGACTACTCGGCTGCGGAGGCCGGCTCCATATAATTCCTTTAACTTTTTTGTAAAGGTTCTAACACATTTGTACGTGTGAGGGCAAGGAGAAGGAAGGAATGTATTGTCAACGTTCGGGAGTCTTACGCTGGCTGTGCCGTTACTATTCTGCGAGCCGGCCGGAGTGACCGAGCGGTTCTAGGCGCTACAGTCTGGAACCGCGCGACCGCTGCAGTCGCGGGTTCGGATCCTACCTCGGACATGGATGTGTGTGATGTCCTTAGGTTAGTTAGATTTAAGTAGTTCTAAGTTCTAGGGGACTGATGACCTCAGAATTTAAGTCCCATAGAGCTCAGAGCCATTTGAACCATTTGAACAATTCTGCGATGCTGTTACGAAGCAGCTTCAGGCTCTGACATCGATTTTTAATGGGAGATCCCCAGAGGTGTTAAGAGATAAAAGGGAGTAAACAACTGCTTCCTGAGTATTTGCAGCGGTTGCAATATCCAGTTATCTGTATTTTAGTCACTTAATATTACGCGCCATCTGTTTCCCGATTGTCGCACGGGCTCGCCTTATCTCACAAACATCCTGAACGATACAGTACTCATACTTCAATGGAAAAATCGCGATATTTATGAAGAGATAGGCTGACAAATACTGGGTTCCAGTCTTCTTACCTCAGTGGTAAATGCTACTCTTCACTGGACGTTAAAATAATGGAGCGTACAGCTCACACTTAGCTATGATCACATAGAAGTAACCTCCATTTCCACAAAGACAATAACAGAAAAAATTTCGGTTGACAGTCTTTCGTTTTAGGGAAATTACTGAAGTTCAAACATTCGACAATATTCATTTTGGCTGTCAAAGCGGCTACTGTAGATGTGAATAAATTATGGGTTAGCAACCTGTTGAGACACGAGTATTTCAGTCACATTGTTAAGCAAATGTATTTCTTGGGTGAAAAATTTGTTTTATTTTCAGTTGGTATGCCTACTAGAATATTACTAACGGTTTTCGTGATGGAATATAGGGTCCTATTTTCAGACCCTATAACTGGCCTCGTAATTGTCTCGAGTTGCAGTTTTGGGTTTAACCCAAATAGAGAGCACATGATCTCAGGTGAAACACGTCTAGACCACTGCGAAATAATTCTGCCTCAACATTTGATTCGGCTTTTTCAGTGTTAGTATTAAAAACAAAAAGGATTTCGCCTTGAAGGTTGCAAACACTGAGAGCATTGAAATTCATTTTTCATGGCCAGTTACAACAGACTTCGGTTCCTAATGCAGCCGTACACTAGAACGATCTTACTTGTTAGGACAATAATGAAGTATTTTTATCAAGGTCTCAAGCCTACTTTGGTACCAAGGGCATTCAGAATGCCAAAACATTCATGGAATACGGTCATTTTTTAAAGCACCGAGGAGAACAAAACGCTGGCATTTAAAATTAAACTTCTCGTCGATATCGAAGTTATTGTAACTGAGTTCCGTAGCGTAATAGTGACTGTGACAGAACACACAGAGACCTAGGGATCGATTCCTGGTGATTATCTGAGATTTTTGTGTTGTCGGAAGATAGGGATCAAGACCTTTTCTTAATGACTCCGGCTGCGAAGTCGCTTCAGTAAATAAGAAGCAACACGTGAGCTGCCCAAGGGGTAGCCTCTTAGATTACAAACCTGACACAAGAATGATAGAATTGGCAGGAGTCCAAGGTACTGCACAGTTCCTAGGACACGAGAATATAAACAGCTGTGAATAAAATGAAAATGATTACCTAAGTGAGCCACAAGAGTAAACAGGAAACTGCAGCGTAAAAGATACATAAACTATCCAGAAAATGTGCCGCTCCCTGCAGGCAAAGTTATTATCGTGAGTGCAGCCTTCTGACGCGAGGTAGTCCACATCCTGAAAATGAGGGCGGACACGAATAAGTGACATTAGAGCTACTGATAAACTGTTCAAGCATCCTTATGGCTAAGAATTACGGTAGATACTTATGCATAGATCTGATTTTAGATAGGCAGCAGCACTGTACTGACACTGACTTTCATTTTCTGTTCAAGAGCCACATTTAGCTCAGCGTAGCATCACTGACTCCCTATTAGCGATTTTATTCGATATTTCGACAGGGAGAGACCTGAAGGGATGATAGGGAAGGGAGAGGAGAAACTATCTGTAAAAATTGTAGCTACTGTATATGAAGGTACATTTAATTCGTACAATTAATTTTCTCACGATGCTCACAGTTAAAGCAGCGGTCGTAAGCTGGGGCCACTGCGGGGTTGGAGGATGTGAGAGAGGAAATGTTTTATTACTTGTCTTCCAGTACTGATAAACAGTACTGCGCGAGCCGTACTGATCAGATGCTATGATATAAATTTCAAACGGAAGCAACGGGGACTCGTGAATGTGCATTGTACAGAACGCTCTCTTCAAATACGGTACGTATTTGTAGCAAGGAATATGAAATTAAATTAACGCTGTTGTGATACAATCCATGACTAGAACAAGAATGACATTCAAAACATTTAGTAAAGACTTTTGGTCTTGTCTGATAGTGCACAATGCAATTAAGTATGAATAAAATTCCAGAATGAGATTTTCACTTTGCAGCGGAGTGTGCGCGATATGAAACTTTCTGGCAGATTAAAACTGAGTGCCGGACCGAGACTCGAACTCGGGATCTTTGCCTTTCGCGGGCAAGTGCTCTACCAGTTTTTTTTAAAAATCTCATGTTGTTCGATATTGTTCGTTGACTTTGTCCATGGTGGACGTCCGATGACACTCTTTCAGGTTGTTCGTTGATCGGTTCACTCAGTTTTTTATTACAGAGGGTAGCTAAACCCTCTGACCGAACACGCTGACCTACTGTGCCGGCATAAAAATGACTGACATTCTAAGAAACTGCAAGGTTTACGTGGCCAGCAATCAAAGTGTTAATCAATTCATCTTTCGGTCTCACGGACAACATTACAACACTTCGTTAAGCAATTACATTGTCACAACTCTGGGGTCACTGAGGGTGACGGCAGTCTGAAACAGAACAGTCGACACGAAGTGATCCGTATCCTGTCAACTTTTAACGATCAGTACTTGGGGAAAGGCGGCCAAGTTATCGCTCCCTTACTGCAGCCAGTCTGTGGAGGGCTCACTACATATTAATTTACCATTTAATAATAAAATCGATACATATGTGTCTCGAGGCGCCGCCCCACAATGTCAGCCTTGGCTCGTGAGCAAACAAGTTCGACGAGCACTGCTCTGAAATGTCGGTATACCACGCCAGATCTTCCACCTTCACACAGTTTCTTTTTATAGCATAATTTGAGACTCACACCGTATTCAGCGGATATTCGTGAGTAAGCTAAGGGTGTAAAAAATAGCTCACAAATCCAAAGGTTCTCGGTTACCCTCGATTAATCATAGGATTATTCTTCTGTCAAAAAAATGACTCTGAGCACTAAGGGACTTAACATCTGAGGTCATCAGTCCCCTAGACTTAGTACTTAAACCTAATTAACCTAAAGACAACACACGCACCCATGCCCGAGGCAAGATTCGAACCTTCGACCGTAGCGGTCATGCGGTTCCAGACTGAAGCGCCTAGAACCGCTCGGTCACATCGGCCGGCTTTCTTCTGTCACTTATCGCTTATTCAACTTTGGCAATAATTTGTGTACACGAACCGTCCCAAGCTACACCGTCGTTTGTAGTCCATAATCAGCCCGAACATTATGGCCACCTACCTAATTGCAGGTACGTTCACCTTTGGCACGGATAACAACGGCGATGCGTATTGGCATGGAAGCAGTGAGGCCTTGGTAAGTCGTTGGAGGGAGTTGGCACCGTATTTGCATACACACACGTCACCTAATTCTCGTAAATTAAGACACCACATTCAGTCTCGTTCCAGACGTGTTAGATAGCGTTCATATCTGGCGTGTTGCGGGCCAGCACAGTGGCTGGAACTCGCCAATGTGTTTCTCAAACCACTTCATCACAATTCTGGCCTTGTGTCATGGCGCGTTATCTTGCTGAAAAATGCCGCTGTCGTCGGGAAACATGATAGTCGTGAAGAAATGTGCGTGGTTCAAATGGCTCTAAGCACTGTCGAACTTGAAACTACTTGGCAGATTAAAACTGTGTTCCGGACCGAGATTCGAACTCGGGACCTAACCCGAGTTCGGGTCTCGGTCCGGCACACAGTTTTAGTCTGCCAGGAAGTTTCGTATCAGTGCACACTCAGCTGCAGAGTGAAAATCTCATTCTGGAAACGTCCCCCAGGCTGTGACTAAGCCATGTCTCCGAAATATCCTTTCTTTCAGGAGTGCTAGTTCTGCAGGGTTCGCAGGAGGGCTTCTGTAAAGTTTGGAAGGTAGGAGACGAGCTACTGGCAGAAACAAAGCTGTGAGGACGGGGCGTGAGTCGTGCTTGGGTAGCTCAGTTGGTAGAGCAATTGCCCGCGAAAGGCAAAGGCCCCGGACTGAAGCGCTTAGAACCGCTCGGCGGCATGTGCGTGGTCTGCAACCAGTTCACGATACTCCGTCATGGTACTTTGCACGAGGCTACACTGGACCCATGGATGTCCAAGTGAATGTTCCGCAGAGTGTAACGGAGCCGCCGTCCTCCCATCGACATGATGACCGAAGGTATCGGACCATGCAACGCTTTGTACTGCGCCAACGTCCAGTGCCATTGGGCACGTGCCTATTTCAGTCTTGGTTGCCGATGTCGTGGTGTTAACATTGGCATATGCATGGATCGTCGGCTGCGGAGGCCCATCGTTAGGAGTGTTCGGTCACTGTGTGTTCAGAAACACTTGTATTCTGACCAGCATAAAAGTCTGATGTTAGTTCCGCCACAGTTCACTGACTGTCTTGTTTTACCAGTCTGGCCAGCCTACGACATCAGACATGTGTAGTGAGGGATTGACGCCCACCCCACGACGTCTAGGAGTGGTTTCACCTTGGTTTCGCCATGTGCTGAAGACACAAGAGCACTGCTGGAACACCAACACATGGTGCAGTCCGAAAGGATCGTGCCGAGCCTCTGGGCCATCACAATCTGCCGTCGGTCACATTCACAAGGGAATATCCCCATCGTACCCCCTTCAGATTTAGTTATAAGTTGGCACAGTGCATAGGCCTTGAAAAACTGAACACAGATCAATCGAGAAAACAGGAAGAAGTTGTGTGGAACTATGAAAAAAATAAGCAAAATATACAAACTGAGTAGTCCATGTGCAACATAGGCAACATCAAGGATAAAGCGCGTTATGGGCGCCGTGGTCCCGTGGTTAGCGTGAGCAGCTGCGGAACGAAAGGTCCTTGGTTCAAGTCTTCCCTCGAGCGAAAAGTTAAATTTTTTATTTTCAGACAATTATCAAAGTTCAGGCACGCACACATAATCATCTTCGCTTTCCAAAATTCCAGGACATGTTCAGATTTACTTGGACATATGCAGGATTTGACGGTCTACACACGGAAAAATTTGAAAACGTTAAAAACATATGTTTTGACAGAGCACAGGGAAAACTGTGCGACTGTGAAACTGTTGCATTCATTTGTTGCAGTTTATGTGAAAAATTCTTATGTTTTAATCACTTTTTTGGGAGTGATTATCACATCCACAAGAAAACCTAAATCGGGCAAGGTAGAAGAATCTTTTTACCCATTCGCCAAGTGTACAAGTTAGGTGGGTCGACAACATATTCCTTTCATGTGACGCACATGCCGTCACCAGTGTCGTATAGAATATATCAGACGTGTTTTCCTGTGGAGGAATCGGTTGACCTATGACCTTGCGATTAAATGTTTTCGGTTCCCATTGGAGAGGCACGTCCTTTCGTCTACTAATCGCACGGTTTTGCAGTGCGGTCGCAAAACAGACACTAAACTTTATTACAGTGAACAGAGACGTCAATGAAGGAACGGACGGATCATAACTTTGCGAAAATAAAGTAAAATTTTTATTCGAGGGAAGACTTGAACCAAGGACCTCTGGTTCCACAGCTGCTCACGTTAACCACGGGACCACGGCGCTCATAACTCATATTCTCCTTGATGTTGCCTATCTTGCGCATGGACTACTCAGTTTGTATATTTTGCTTATTTTTTTCGTAGTTCCACACAACTTCTTCCTGTTTTCTCGATTGATCTGTGTTCAGTTTTTCAAGGCCTATCCACTGTGCCAACTTATAACTAAATCTGAGGGGGGTGCGATGGGGAGGTTCCCTTGTCAGATAGATCGCGCGCCTTCCCCTACCTTCACAACACGCTCTCTGGTATTACATGTAGTGTGCGTGTGTGTGACTGGCAGTATCCCTCGCCAGGTGGGGCTGCTATCGTCTGGAAGGGTTTATATCGATAGCAGGTCGGTGATCATAATGTTCTGGGTGATCAGTGTACAGGCTGCCCTATGGCTGGCTGGATAAGTCAGTCCTAGTTCGAAGGAAGGCAACGGCATATCTCTTCCAATAAGGTCGTATTGACTGAGGACATATGTGCCTTCACTTCATTGTTGCGAGGAATTTACAAACAAAAGATATTTATGCTGATATTTCAGCTGTACTTAACAATTTTTTGTAAGTGATTATAAATATTACCTCTCTGCCTTAATGGTCGCTATTTCTGTGTCAACAAAACACGCTCAGAAGGCAGTCAGCCTAGTAACAGATTCCGCTTCTTTTCCAAATAATTCCCGCACGTGATTATAATCACTTAATGGCAGTTTCTTTCATTGTGTCGTCCTTGTGGTAATTGGTGTTGTCAGTGTGAAACATCCGTCCTCTATCGCTACATCTATGTTCCCTGCCAATTCGTTGGTCGCTTTGGATGCCTGCACATTTCGTTTTTCGTAGTGAATGTTCTGAAACTCCGAACTGAAAACTCGCACACACGTAGAAATAAGGAGGTCGGCCATTACTGCGTGCCTGTAGACGACGCCAGTTGAACGCTACGCTGTTTAGCTTTATGAAAAACCGAATAGCTGCCCGAAGTTCGTACGAGGGTTTGTGTTTCTAATAATTAGATAGCGCGACTGAGATCTCACACTGTCCACACTAATATTATGATATGCAAACGCAGCCGCGGGTAAAAGGCTGCCGGCCGCTGTGGCCGAGCGGTTCTAAGCTCTTCAGTCCTGAACCGCGCTGCTGCTAGGGTCGCAGGCTCGAATCCTGCCTCGGACATGGATGTGTGTCATGTCCTTAGGTTTGTTAGGTTTAAGTATTTCTAGGTCTAGGGGACTGATGACCACTGATGTTAAGTCCCATAGTTATTCGAGCCATTTGAACCATTTTTTTGGTAACAGGCTGATACGTGAGGGCATCTGATGTTATTGTACGCACAAATATTGTGAAATTTGCGCTGCACCGAATTACAGATTATTTATTTTCTTTCTCCACCATTTCAACCAGAAAATCCACATTTTGTTTTCGCCCCGTACTATGACTACGTGTCAGCAACTCATGGTCTGGTGGTTAGCGTTGCTATCCTCGATTACGTGGTCTGGAGTTAGAGACCCGGTCGGGTAGGATATTCACTGCTCGTGACTGGATATGTGTATTCTCCTTATCATTTTATCATACTCGACGCGCAAATCACTGAAGTGGCGCCAGATAAAATGAGTTTCACCAAAGGCTGAATATCCCGAACGGTGTCCCTTGGTCAGTAAAACCATATGTACATTTCATAATTATGTTACTAATATGTGAGTGCAGCCGTGAGTAACAGCCAGAATACAATGTTTATACAATCCCCAACATCTTTAATCCATATTTCCATGCTAATAATATTAAATGCGAAAGTAACTCTTTCGGTTATATTTTCATGAGTAAACCGCTGAACCTATTTCCGTGAAATTTGGTATGGAGATACTTGAAACCTGGAGAAGAACATAAGCTACTTTAGAAAGTAGAGCCGCGCCGTCTAAGGCGCCTTGTCACGGTTCGCGCGGTTCCCCCCGTCGGAGGTTCGAGTCCTCCCTCGGGCATGAATGTGAGTGTTGTCCTTAGCGTAAGTCAGTTTATTTAGTGTGTAAGCCTAGGGACCGACGACCTTAGCAGTTTGGTCCCACAGAACCTTACCAATCCCAAGAAAGTAAAAAAATAAATAAATAAAATGAAAATCGACCCCTAAGAGGGGGATGTAACGAATGGAACGCCTTTTTACATCAGTGGACTTAAACCATGTTAAAAAATTATTAAATTTGTTGCGTAATATACACATTATGTGCACGCGCCTCTGCATGCACTGTTCGGCAGCGACGCTGCACCTGCCATTGGTTGTGTGCTGACGTAGTTAAGGATGGCCCACATCACGAGCTATGCTTACCCGAACAGGCAGACAAATGAGGATAGCTGATGTTATTACATGTATAGTAGCTCTCTCACCATCACTCATCATCAACACTCTGTCATTTATAGTTGAAATCTAGTGACCCATCACACAGTCCTCGCAAGAGTCTGTCTCCATTTCTCCCGCTCTTCATCATCTCGGAATAGTTGGGCCATGTCTGGTGTGTCTTCTCCTTTAACCGGTCTATCCATCATCTCAGTGGTCTTCCCTGGAATGTTTTCCTTTCGACTTGCCTTGGATGATCACCTTTTCCAAGTTATCCTCCTGTCGTCGAACTATGTGACCAAAGAACTGCAGAATTCGCCGAAAAAATGCTGGATAACCTCTTCTCAACCCTGAGTTCTTGAGCGATTGATTAGCTGGTCCACTTGTCCATCCATGATATTCTCAGCATCCTGCTACACGTCCATATCTCAGAAGCATCAATTATTTTGCGGTCCCCTTCAGTTATTGTCCGTGTTTCAGCGCCATAAAGGAAAACTGGTAACAGCAGGGATTTCAGCATTCTTGTCTGGGTAGCGCTCGGTCTCTTCACATCACTGTCAGCATCGATGTAGCACCCCTACCTAGAACAATACTACGTCGCAGACAGACCGACTTCTTCATATTCTGGAAGTACATCAGCAGCTGGTGGCGACTCCTCTCTGTGAGTTACCATGGTCTTGATCTTTTTCTCATTAATTGACAATCCAAGTTTCTTGCTTTCTTTCTTAATTCTATTCAGTAGTTCCTTCGTTTCCACTTGTGATTATTCGAATAGTGTGGTGTCATCAGCAAATCTTAAATTACAGATTCTTCGTTCTCCAATTCGGATCCCACCGATCCAGCCACAATGACTTTTTCTCATAATGTATTCCCCAGCGATGTTAACTGGAACTGATGATAGAATGCACCCTTGTCTAAGTCCTTTACATGGTTCAGAAGGATTTGAAATAGTTTTATCTAGTATGATTATTTCCTTACTGCCGCCGTAGTGGCCGAGCGGTTCTAGGCGCTACAGCCTGGAACCGCGTGACCGCCACGGTCGCAGGTTCGAATCCTGCCTCGGGAATGGATGTGTGTGATGACCTTAGGTTAGTTATGTTTAAGTAGTTCTAAGTTCTAGGGCACTGATGACCACAGCAGTTGAGTCCCATAGTGCTCAGAGCCATTTGAACCATTATTACCTTACTACCAGAGTAGGCAAGATGATCAGGAACGCCTTTTTCCGCTAGTGCGCTCCACTTTTCTTTCCGTCGAACACAGTCGAAAGCCTTGCTATAGTCAAAGAAACAAAGAACTAACGGGGTACTGAAGTCCCTGCATTTCTCTGTTAGCTGTCTGACATTGAAAATTTGTTCTTGTGTATCTTTACTATGCACAAATCCAGAATGCTATTGTGGTATTTCTTTATCTAAGTTGATTCTAAGTAGATGACATTTAGAATTTGCTGGCATGTGAAATTAACGAAATGGTTCTGTAGTTCTCACAACGCTGTGCGTTTCCTTTCTTATGAAACGGTATTATTACCAGCATTGTCCAGTCCTCTACCCATGTTCCATTATTCCACATGCAGTTACATATTTCACGCATGATTTCCAGACCAAAATCTCCAGATGCTTTGATCATTTCAGCAGTGGTAAGGTCAGGTTCGCGTTCTTTGTTATTTTGTAATTTAACTATAGCTTTTCGGACTACTTTTAAGAAATTAGGGTAACAGCTAGCAATTATATTAAAATTTGTGATTTGTCATTGTTAAAACAATAGCTGCTCAGAAATTGGCCGAGAATTTTGTTTACGGTGCGTTTAACATGTTTATAAACATAAAACTCCCCTCACTACTCTCACAAAAAAAGTGTAGTCCTACCTTGGCTGATTCGACATTGTCTGCTAAAAAACGGAAATTGCACGTGCTGGGTTTCGATGGATGATTTTTTCTTACTACTTTCATGAAGCCTAACCAAACAGCAAGCAATCGAATCGTTTCGTTGGACTTTTGGTCATCCATCACCTACCGGAAAGACTGTTAACAACTAGACTGCGGAATTTCGTAGCCGTCGTGCTTCCATCAGCTCAGAAGTTCGTGAAAATTGACCAATATTGGCTGCCGTTTCAAAGCAACAAGCTGCCAAACACGGTTTAGCATGTTTCTTATCATGAAGCAGAGGACATCGCTAGACATATGGGGTACTGCGGTACATTCCAATTTGCTTGAACACTTAGCTATGAAAAAGATCTGTTCCCGGTGGATTCCGCACTATTTGACCGATACTCCAAAAGCAACGTACTGCACATACATTGGATAGACTGACGCGCCACAGAAACAACGAAGCGAACAATTTATCAAGGTCCTGGAATTAGAGAAATAACTGCGACTGCTGCCGAAAATTTTATATGAATCAGACGGGACGCATCAACAGCACATTTAAAGAGCACGCAAGACTGACTGAGAGAAATATTTACACATCTGAAAGAGACCGCCCACAGAATTTCAGAAGACATCAAAGCCCGACAAATACTACACACAAGCTAGAAAGTAAAAGTTATGGATGCAATCGGGGAAATAGAAATATACATGCATACTAAAAGAGAATGAGACAATATGCTGTACGAGCAAATAGAAGTACATAGTACAGGGTTCTTGCAGAATTTCAGCGAGTATTCGTTGGTATCGAACGACATAAATGTTGCAAATAACTGTCCAGGCACGATGATGATGTTTGGTTTGTTGGGCGCTCAACTGCGCGGTTATCAGCGCCCGAACAAATTCCTAACCTTTGCTCAGTCCAAACTCGCCACATTCATGAATGATGATGAAATGATGAGAACAACACAAACACCCAGTCATCTCGACGTAGGTGAAAATCCCTGACCCGCCGGGACCCCGTGCTTTTGAAGCGAGAACGCGACTGCGAGACCACGAGCTGCGAACACCTGGTACGACATATAACTTCGTCAAGCTAGTGAAAGATTTCAGTTTCAACGCTTGCTAATAATTTGACTCGATTTTATAGGATCAGTTACTACACACAGATGCGACAAAAGCTGTAGGATACCTCCTAATATCGTGCCGGGCCTCCTTTTGATCGGCGTAGTGCAGCAGCTCAACGTCACAGGGACTCAACAAGCCATTGGAAGTCTCCTGCTCTGGCCGTTGTGGCCCAGCGGTTATAGGCGCTTCAGACCGGAACCGCGCTGCTGCTACGGTCGCAGGTTCGATTCCTGCCTCGGTCATGGATGTGTGTTATGTCCTTAGGTTAGTTAGGTTTAAGTAGTTTTAAGTCTAGGGGACTGATGAGCTCAGATGTTAAGTCTCATAGTGCTCAGAGCCATTTGAACCAATTTGAATTCTCCTGTAGAAATACTGAACCATGCTGCCTCTCTAGCCGTCCATAATTGCGAAAGCGTTGCCGGTGCAGGATTTTGTGCACGAACTGACCTCTCGATTAAGTCCCATAAATGTTCGACCGGATTCATGTCGGGCTATCTCGGTGACCTAATCGTTCGCTCGAATTGTCCAGAATGTACTTAAAACCAGTCGCAAACAAGTATGGCCCGGTGATGTGGCGCATTGTCATCCATAGAAATCCCATCGTTTTTGGGCACGTGAAGTCCATGAATCGCTGCAAATTGTCTCAAAGTAGCCGAACATAGCCATTTCCAGGCAACGATACGTTCGATTGGACCAGAGGACACAGTCTATTCCGTGTAAACACAACCCGCACAATTACGGAACCGCCACCAGATTGCACAGTGCCTTGTGGCAACTTGAGTCCATGGCTTCGTGGGCTCTGCAGCACAGTCGAACCCTACCATCAGCTCTTACCTACTAAAAGCGGGACTCATCTGACTAGGCCACGGTTGTCTAGCCGTTCAAATGATATGGTCACGATGCCGGGAAAGGCGCTGCAGGCGATGTCGTGCTAATAGCAAAGGCACTCGCGTCGGTGTTCTGTTGCCATAGCACATTAACGCCACATTTCGCCGCTCTGTGCTGAAGGATACGTTCGTCGTACGTACTGATTTCTGCGGTTATTTCACTCAGTGTTTCTTGTCTGTTAGCACTGACAACTGTACAGAAACACGGAAAAGCGGCTGCTGTCGTTCGTAAAGTGACGTTAAGTGCGTTTCCCATGGCGAGAGGTAATCCCTGAAATGCGTCTAACAACAACTATCATTCCGTGTTCAAATCCTGTTATGTAGTCACCATCACGTCGAAAACCTTTTCACACGAATCACCTGAGTACACATGACAACTCCACCGAGGCACTGCTTTTTTATTCCTTGTGTAGGCAAAACTACCGCCATCTGTATATAAGCATATCGCTATCCCATGACTTTCGTCACCTCATTGTATGAAAATATTTGTGTATACGCGATAAAAATACATATACAATTATTATTTTAACTCAACGTCAAAAGATAATAATAATTAGGGACCACGTCCCCGACACATACCGGTGGGTGCAGTCAGCTGGGCACTGGTGACTCTTTGTCGGTACATCTCTGAAGAGCTGTTTGCTGTAAAGTGGATAGTGTCAAACCATCCTGGGTAGTGTGTGAAATCTTATGGGACTTAACTGCTAAGGTCATCAGTCCCTAAGCCTACACACTACTTAACCTAAATTATCCTAAGGACGAACACACACACCCATGCCTGAGGGAGGACTCGAACATCCGCCGGGACCAACCGCACAGTCCATGACTGCAGCGCTCCAGACCGCTCGGCTAATACAGCGCGGCCATCCTGGGTAGGACAATGTTCTGTGACAGTAGAGCGGAGAGTTTTATGTTATTGACATGTTTGTGTACTTATACCTCTGTGGCAGCAGTTATTTTAAATCGCTGACGGGTACAGGACGTCGTTCTCGTTCGTGTTTTTCAGAATATAGCAGCACGCATTTTAAAATGTGTAACGGCCGTAAACAGCTCGTAGTGGAGTAAATACAGCGATTCTGTAATAGACAGGGTGGAAAACGGAACTGTCTTTCGAAAAGAAGCATATTAGTGTAAGAAAATGATCAAGATATTGACCGAGACAATGCAAATCGATATATGACATCGCAATGAACGAAATAAACCAAACTCCACCGGAAAAGGCATAGAAGGTCCAACGAAACCGATCGACCGATGTGTCATAGTCACCCGATAGACGTCACTGGATGCGGATAAGGAAGGGCAAATGCTCAGCACATCGCTCTCCCGGGCATTGTCTGTTTTCGTAACAGGAGACCAAGATTGGATGTACCTATTCGTGCGAGCTGGCAGCTAAGTAGCATTGAACTGTTTGCGTGTAGCAAGATGAACGGACAATAACAAATACGGTTTGTCCACGAATCATTTCCAAGAAAATGTCATTTGTCAGTTAGGTTATCCGGAACGAAACCCGAAAACAGTTGAAGATGAATAGTATACAACAATTTGTTTGCCGCAAGTTATCTATGAAATCCGAAATAATAACTGGACACGTTGCATCATTCTTCATCGTACCAACGGCAGCTGTCAACAGAACGTCAAATTAATGGGTAATCTGACGGAGAAAAACAACACCTTATTGCCTGTTGTCGTCTGATTTATCGCCTAACGACTCCTTTTTGTCGCCTTACATAAAAAAATGCGTGGAAAATGATTATGATCACCTCAGTAAGCTGTTAAATCACTACAGCACAATGTTTCTGAGGTATCATCAGAGTAGAAAAATTTTCCAGAATTAATGAGAACGCATGTGAAAATACATAAATTTTAAAGGCCAATGAAATGACTTGTAAAGAAAAATGTATTGTTTTCACTGCTTTTATAGAAAGTTAAAAGGCGGCCCAGCACGATGATGATGATGATGATGATGATGATGATGATGACTGGTTTGTGGGGCTCTCAACTGCACGGTTATCAGCTCTCGTACAAATTCCCAATCTTTGCTCAGTCCAGTCTCGCCACTTTCATGAACTATGATGAAATGATGAGGGCAACACAAACACTCAGTCATCTCGAGGCAGGTGAAAATCCCTGAACTCGCCGGGAGCCCAGCACGAGGCATTTCTGCTCACGTGACACCATGTCAGGCCATACTTTGCCCTGGCATACTTAGTTGTTATGTGATTTTTTTTGTTTTTCTTTGTATATTTCTCATTTTCAGAATATTAGAACTCAATGGGAATGAGTGTGAGTGTACACTGAAGCGCCAAAGAAACCGATATAGGCACGCATGTTCAAATACAGAGGTAAGTAAACAGGCAGAAAACTGCGCTGCAGTCGGTAACGACTATACAACACAAGTGTGTGGCGCAGTTCTTTAGATCTGTTACGGCTGTTACAATAGCTATCAAGATTTAAGTGAGTTTTGGCGTTATAGTCGGCTCACGAGCGATGCGATACTGCATCTCCGAGGATGAAGTGGGGATTTTCTCGTACAACCATGTCACGAGTGTACTGTGAATATCAGGAACCTGGTAAAACATCAAATCTCCGACATCGCTGCGACCGGAAAAGATCCTCCAAGAACGGGACCAGCGGCGACTGAAGAGTCATTCAACGTGACAGAAGAGCAACCCTTCCGCAAATTGCTGCAGATTTCAATGCTGGGCCATCAACAAGTGTCAGCGTGTTAACCATTCAACGAAACATCATCGATGTGGGCTTTCTGAGCCGAATGCCAATTGATGTACACTTGATGACTACGCGACACAAAGCTTTACGCCTCGCCTGAGCCCGTCAACACTGACAATGGACTGTTGCTGACTGGAAAAATGTTGCCTGGTCGGACAAGTCTCGTTTCAAATTGTATCAAGCGGATGGACGTGTACGGGTGTGGAGACTTATGGACCCTGCACGTCAGCAGGGGACTATTCAAGACGGTGGGGGCTCTGTAATGATGTGTGGCGTGTGCAGTTGAAGTGACATGGGATCCGTGATACGTCTAGATAAGACTCGGACAGGTGACACATACGTAAGCATCCTGTCTGATCACCTGCATCCATCCATTCATGTCCATTGTGCATTCCCACGGACTTGGACAACTCCATCAGGACAATGTGACATCCCAAACGTCCAGTATTGCTACAGAGTGGCTCCAGGATTTTAAACACTTCCGCTGGTTACCAAACGCCCCAGGCATGAACATTATTGAGCATATCTCGGATACCTTGCAAAGTGCTGTTCGGAAGGGATCTCGACCCCATCGTACTCTCCAGCCCTGCACAATTCATGGTGTCAATTCCCTCCAACACTACTGCAGACATTAGCAGAGTCTATGCCATATCGTGTTGCAGCACGTCTGCGTACTCGTGGGGGGTCCTATATGATGTTAGGCAGGTGTAACAGTTTCTTTGGCTCTTCAGTGTACAAGATGATAGTATAAAAAAGATTCTAAAGGTTTTTTTTGTCTGTTGATCCCTAACGGAGTGCGAGCGAACTACGGTGATACGCTTGTACCAGACGAAGACGGCGCGCTGTTTGAAAGATGCTACGGAATGGAGTGCGGTCTACGATTGTAAAAATCACCAACAGAGAGCAGCTGAAACGAAGAGACAATTAACATGGAAAGCGGAAATTTTAAGCAAAGAGAAGAAAAATGTCACAGAGTATTGCAACGCTCGAAGTTTTATATAAAGAAGTGTCTTGATTATAAAGAAAAATTATGATCACTTGCAAGTTCGTAAGAAAAAATTTGTGTTGTGTGTTTATTATTTTAATGACCAACGAACCACCTAAAAGCAGCATTCCTAGTGGATAATAAATATTCAGTGACAGGCGAAACTTTATTTTCAATACATGTATATATCTACATGTGTACTTTCGACAGTGATAAACTACCGTCAAAATGATTCACTAACAGCCACATTAAATAAGTACATGTGGGCTGTGCTTGAATATGTTGAGGTTAGTTCTAGAGCGGCCGTGATCCTCTTACGAGAGTGAGTCAAATGAAAAACTTAAATTTGTAATAACAAATCTAAATTTCGCGCCGTTATCCTGTAAGTTGGTAAGCGTGCTACAAACAGCGTGCAGAATGGTCTTTAGGTGGCAGCATAGTACAGATGCAGACATACCGTCACAGTATCAGTATAAAGATGGCCACCCCACTTGCGACTTGCACCAGGGAAGAACAGCGTTCTGTTATTCGGTTTTTGCGTAGTGAAGGTATGAAACCTATTGAAATTCATCAACGAATGAAAGTCCAGTACAGTGATGCATGTTTGTGACAGCAGCAAGTCTACGAATGGAGTAGGAAGTTCGCAAATGGTGTGACTTCAGTGGAAGATGCTCCTCGTCCAGGTCAGGCACAACGAGTTGTGGCTCCACAGAACATTGCAGCAATTGAAGCCATAGTGAAGGAAAACCGCCGAGTGACACTGAATGACATTGCATCATGTTTAAAGATTAGTCGTGGCTCAGCACACCACATTGTGCATGATGTGCTCCAGTTTCACAAAGTGTCTGCAAGATGAGTGCCACGGCAGCTGACTCCTGAAATGAGAGAACTACGTGTTGATGCTTGTAAAGAATTACTTCGGCACTTTAAACGAGAAGGTGATGGCTTCCTTGCAAGAACCGTTACTGGGGACGAAACCTGGGTTCACTTCCACCAACCGGAAACGAAGAGAGCCATTCCTCATCACCAAAACCAAAGGAGTTTCGAGCAATACCATCAGCAGGGAAGGTTATGCTGACTCTCTTTTGGGACGAAAAAGGCGTCATTTTGGAAGATTACGTGTCTAGAGGGACCACTGTCACCAGTGCATCATACACAGATCTCCTAAAAAAATCATCTGCGGCCTGCAATCAAATCAAAGCGACGTGGATTGCTGTCAGCAGGTTTCTTTTTGAAAAATGAGAATGCAAGACCCCACACTGTCCGTACAACAGTTGCAACAATCACAGACCTGCATTTTGAGTGTCTTCCTCATCCACCATACTCACCAGACCTTACCCCAAGTGATTTCCAGATGATTTGACCACTTAAAGACGCAATGGGAGGAAAGAAGTTCCGTTCTGATGAAGAGGTTCGCCACGCGGTGCATGAGTGGTTGCGCGGACTACCAAAAGAATTTTTTTCTAAAGGAATTTATGCACTTTGTAAGCGCTGGAGGACTTGTATTGAGCGTGGGGGAGATTATGTTGGAATGTGATACAGTTTTGTACCACGTCTGCACAATAAATAATATTTAAAAAATATTTAAGGTTTTCATTTGACTCATCCTCGTATATTGCCGTTGCAGTCACGACAGCGTAGACTAAGCATTACACTTACCTGCGAGGGGAAGGTTTCAGAAACACACCGAAGAATGTCTGCAGATGATTCAAAGATTTATTTATTTATTTTTGTTTGTTTTGGACCCAGCAACGATGGGTTCACCCACTAGGCAACGATGAGAAATTTTAATAATTCATCAGTTTAACAGAAGGAGAAGTGAAAACTACAATTATTCAGTTCACAACTAGTGTAAATGGTGCATAAACTCCGCAGAAACAATAACTTTTGTGCTGTATTCGTGCAAAAGGGAACTGCCGTGGCATCTAGGTCCATCAACGACACACACTTTCCAGGTAATCTACCGCACATTACCAATTTCTTGCTCGATTGGCTAAGTGAAGGTAATGCTGCGTGGTAATCTGGAACACCGCATCAGAAAGCTAATGACCCAGCAACGTCAACACGTTATGCAATGCACCGGAGCTAAGTTCATTATGTTGCCATTCACCCGGCTCGTCAGCTAATCTGATACGGACACTGTGTCCTTGTCTCTCATTAATCTATTATGGCTACCATATATGGGTCAGTTCGATTCGAACGTTCGGTAACAGAGCGGATCCCAACAAAACACAGACCACAAATCCCCGTGTCAAAATCTGTATCAAGTGCAGTGCCGCATTTCACCTGCCAGGGCAAGAGTAAAAGGGATTAAGAAATATTAATCAAGATACCGGCTGAAGGGAACGGGATTAAGTAGCTTTTTTTGTGGTCGTAAAAGGACGGCATCTGTTATCAAGTCCGTGAAAGGAGAGCAGCATTACGCAGTAGTGGATAAATTGCTACTCAGTTGCTGGGTCAGGTCCCTTCGTTAGTTTGCAGTTCACTTGAGTGGTACCGTCAAATGGGATGAATAGCAACAATGGCGTGAATATAACGAAACTTGCAAAAAAGTTCCATGCTATCGTATCGGAAAGCATATGGGAATATAATTCATAGATTTGTTTGTCTAGGTTGGCAGTAAACCAATATAACATGGAAAATATGAATTTCAAAGTTGGTGACATTGTCAGTTGATGTTTTGTTCGCACTATGACAAACTTCGCAACTGGTGCTGAATTTGCTTATTTCGAGCTCTACCTGTAAGTACCAATCTAAATTATGTTCTTGTAACTGAAACACATTGCAAGCAAAAGTTCAATTTCGTTTTATTTACCAAAAGGTCAATTTTCATGTAAACTTTAATCTGACATGAGTTTCGGCTAGTTGGGTACGTAGGGTTGTGTTTTCGGTATTTGTGGGGTGAATAGAAATAGTAATCGTAAGTGTCTCAGCAAGTTGTACGAAATGATGAACTACATTGGCACTGCTCTCAAATGGTTCAAATGGCTCTGAGCACTATGGGACTCAACTGCTGTGGCCATCAGTCCCCTAGAACTTAGAACTACTTAATCCTAACTAACCTAAGGACATCACATACACCCATGCCCGAGGCAGGATTCGAACCTGCGACCGTATCAGCAGCGCGGCTCCGGACTGGAACGCCTAGAACCGCACGGCCACCGCGGCCGGCGCACTGCTCTCAGCCTAGGATATTATGCTGGGTTTTAAATATACGGAAGAAGAAAGCAGACATTTAGATTTCAAGTATGTAAAATTTGTTATTAGATGGCAACGATTTCCCTTTTTTATTTTTTATTTTTTTATTTTTTAGAAAAAAAACAAGGTCTATTAAGCACGTTTATTTTAACAAATGGTGCTCGGAACCTCTTCATTACTTCTGTGGGTACGGCCTGTATATTCAAATAAATCATTTTTAAACATTATGTCAGTGACTGAATGTATTAACGCACAAAAGGAGTTCAGCAATTGAATGTTACGAAATGGCTCTGAGCACTATGGGACTTAACATCTGAGGTCATCAGTCCCCTAGAACTTAGAAGTACTTAAACCTAACTAACCTAGAGACATCACACACATCCATTTCCGAGGCAGGATTCGAACCTGCGACTGTAGCGGTCGCGCGGTTCCAGACTGAAGCGCCTAGAACCGCTCGGCCACATCTGCCGGCTTGAATGTTACAATAAAGTAATTAGAGATACAACAATTTTTTCGGAACAGAACAAGAAACCACAAATCATGCAATATTATTACTTTCTGTATTGAGCCGGCCAGGGTGGCCGAGCGGTTCTAGGCACTTCAGTCCGGAACTGCGCGACTGCTACGGTCGCAGGTTCGAATCCTGCCTCGGGCAAGGATGTGTGTGATGTCTTTAGGTTAGTTAGGTTTAAGTAGTTCTAAGTTCTAGGGGACTGATGTTAAGTCCCATAGTGCTCAGAGCCATTTGAACCATTTTTGAACTTTCTGTATTGAATAACACTATCAGATAAATTGTGTTTGTTTTCCTACTAGATCCAAAACAGGTTTTGATCCCAAAGACCGATAAATAGAAGAAATAATGAGAACAGCACTGCTGTTTCTATTCATCCTTCTGAGCAGGCTGAACAGAAACATCAAGGATGTTACGTTATAGCACGAACTAGGTCAACTCTAATAAACTTTAAAGCTATGCCCATTCCCACACAATTTCCGTATTCCTTTTTACAATTATCAACCATTTCTTGTAAGCGATGCGTTGGTAAGACACTAGATAGGCTCCCAAGTCGATGAAAAGGCATAAAAACAAACCATTTCACAAGTAATCGAAACAATATTTTAAAAATGGACATGTTACAGTTTTTGGGCCTAAAACAGAAAAACAGACATAAACTTTGAGTATTATTTTGCAAAAATGAATCAAGACCCACAGAAGATGACGCCTACGTGTCTAAACATGTGTGGGTGCACAGAAAATAGACAGATATGGTGTCTTGCTTAAGACGAAGATTTAAAAATCCAAATCTCATTCACAAGGATGGCAGAAGTGTCGGCAGGAGCTCCAGACCCGAGCAAGGTGATTATCTGTATCAATAAACGATACACAGCTGACAGCTTCAGCTATAGGTTCCAGGAGGTCACTACACTTCTCCGAGTGTTTCTGTTTGACGTACTGCTGTGCATGGCCACACAAAGCGCAGGCTATCTACGCTGACGGATGCGGACTCCAGCCAGGAAAACTTACAACAACAAAAAATCTTAGAATTAATAACGTGGTGTAGGCCCCTTCTTAACCTTAAAAAACGTGCCTATTTGCTTGAGATTGTCAGTGAGCAGCTGATGAGAATCATATCACAGCTCATCCTTCAAACCTCGCCCTACCTCGCGTCAAATTCCCAGTGGCGCCTGATCAAACGCTTGATACTCCAGTTGACAAACCGCTAAGGCTCTTAAAACAAGGGTAAACGGAATTCTGGCAGTTCAAAGTAAGTCAGATTTCGAGGCAAGTCTATTTCTTCCACGTCCCATTTCAGCCAGACAAGTATCTCTTACACATCAAAGGTGTTTTCCTGGAGCCGACAACGCTCTAGGAATGAGAAACAAGTCACTTACGTTGACGAACATCCGCGGAGAAAGGTCATTTTCAAAACTAGTTTGATCAAAAAGCGGGCCTCGAACCTCCACGTTAGACAACAGGTGCAACAGTTTGGCTTGCCCAGCATTGATAGTGATATTTTAAGACAACTTAATTATGATGTATTATAAGTAGTTTCATTGGTATTAAGTGCAGGTGTAAAACAATTAGCAAAAAACATTATTTAAAACTTTCGTTTCAAAGTACATTATTTTAGGAAAGTGTTATGTTTCCATTTCACATAGGTAAAATATGATTTGTTGATACCTCGCATCTGTTCTCTTGCATTTCGTAAACTAACATATTTCCTTTTACCTGCAATACCCTTTTTTTAAATTAAAACACTGATTGTAGCTTGGAAGTGAGCCTAAACTTTTTGTTCTTCCTTTAAAAAAGTATATTTGTTCAAATCGATGTTCATAAATCGCTCTGAATACGTTAATGGTCTCAATTCTTTTCGTTCTTGAATCTCATCCAGTAAATCATAAATTGTATCGTAAAATTTTATGCAATGAAATAATAAATCGTAAATTCTGTGTTACAGGCTTTTAATTCGAAATTTGCTGTAAAATGCTATTTTTGCGAGCTACTTGACTTTACTTTACATGGCGCAAGGGCCTTTTCGACCATACGCTTGCTCTAGAACCCTCTTCCATTTCTTTCTGTGAAGGGCACTGTTTGTCCATATGCAGTTGATTTTCATCCTAGCTTTGTCCTCCCGGATGTTATCTCGTCACCTAATTATAGGTCATCCTCTTCCATCGTTCCGTCTATTGTCCTGCAGGACGCTATTCTAGGTAGTTTATTGTCCATCATTCTTGCTAAGTGACCATCCCAGTACACCCTTCTCATCTTCAGCAGTTCGACGATGTTACAGTCTGTCTACAGCTCTCGTAGTTTTTCCGTTTTTCTCTTATCCTATATTTCACATTATTTTCTTCCGTTACAGACCCCAAAAATTTTCCTTAGTTGTTCCTTTCGATATTAACTGTTTTTCATCTTTCTTTCTAAATATAAATGCCTTACGTTCGCCGTGCGGGATCAGCCGAGCGGTCTAGGACGCTGCAGTCACGGACTGTGCGGCTGGTCCCTGCGGAGGTTTGAGTCCTCCCTCGGGCATGGGTGTGTGTGTTTGTCCTTACGATAATTTAGGTTAAGTAGTGTGTAAGCTTAGGGACTGACGACCTTAGCAGTTAAGTCCCATAAGATTTCACACACATTTGAACATTTTGAGCCTGACGTTCGTATAATGTTACCGGCTCAATAGTTGACTGATACAAGCGAATTCTGAAGTAAGTCGAATATTTTCCTTCTGGGTATTGGTACTACTACAAAGAGTTTGTTAGCTACATCTTTCCTGTTGCTGTTGCTAAGAAGTCTTCCTGATAACACTGCTGGAAGAAAATGCAACATACTAAAGGGCTGTGTTGAGTTGCGTGTTGAGGTGTTGCAGTGTTAGTGGTTCATTTGTCATGGCCATCGTCGACCAGACGACGCTCAGGTGGCCTGTCTGTACCACCTCCGTTTTGACTTTGGAAACAGCTTAATTTAGGGGTGAACTGTGTTTGAAACAGTCATTCTAGGGTGACACTATGCCCCAGCGACGAGTATGTACTCCTACTGAACAGCTTCAGCCATTTGAACGTGGTCGCACTGTGAGCCTTCAGGAAGTTGGATGGACGTATCGATGGACTGCTGCACATGTTGAGCACAGTGGTGTGTCGCTACTTTCAACAGTATATCAAATGTATTCGCAGCTGCGAATATGGATAACCATCAACTCCGTAATGGAATGACGACAATGAAAATTTGCGCCGGACCGGGACTCGAGCCGGGATTTCTTGCATATCGCGAGATGTTACCTTACCATTTTTTTAAATCTCATTTTGTTCGTTGTATCTGCTCGGGGCGGACGTCGCAAGACATCCGTTTCAATTCGTCGTTGATCCATTAACTCAGTTTTTTTATTACAGAGGGCAGCTAACCCTTTGACCGAACACGCTGAGTTACCGTGCCGGCAACCATTAGGCTATCCAGCATGACTCATGTTCAGACCCAAACTTCCATATGTCGTCAACCATTCGTCACAACCTGTATTGTATTGTATGTTAACCGGGGGCCTAGACACGACGGAGAGGCTCCGTCCCCGCCGCAGCCGCAGTGTTCCACAGCTCCACGACGGCTACCGCAGTCCACTTCACCCCTCCGCCGCCCCACACCGAACCCAGGGTTATTGTGCGGTTCAGCCCCCCCCCCCCCCCCGTGCCACCCCCCCACCGGGAACGTCTCACACCAGACGAGTGTAATCCCTATGTTTGCGTGGTAGAGTAATGGTGATGTACGCGTATGCGGAGAACTTGTATGCGCAGCAATCGCCGACATGGTGTAGCTGAGGCGGAATAAGAGGAACCAGCTCGCATTCGCCGTTGGAAAACCGCCTAAAAACCATCCAGAGACTGGCCGGTTCACCGGACCTCGACATACGTCCGCCGGGTTGATTCGTGCCGGGGACCAGGCGCTCCATCCCGCCCGGAAAGCCGTGCGTTAGACCGCACGGCCAACCGGGCGGGCTGTCACAGCCTGTACTTGTACACCCATTATGCATACTCCTGTACAGGCAAGACATTTGCCCATTTGCTCCTAGATAAATACGATACTGCAGTGCCTAGGTTATTCCGAATTAAGATGCAATGTTCCTTCGGACATGCCTTCCCAGTAGGCACGCAAGCATGGCTACTCTGGTGTCGTGAAAAGATTGACTAGAAAGTGGGATGACGCTGTGTTGTCTTCTGTAATGAGAGTAGGCTCAGTCTGTAAGCGAGTAATGGCCGTACTCGTGTACGGCGTAGTGTGGAAAGCTGTTTGTTGCAGTGTGCATTCTCCACGATATGTTCCAGAGTGCAAAATGGTTCAAATGGCTCTGAGCACTATGGGACTTAATATCTGAGGTCATCAGTCCCCTAGAACTTAGAACTACTTAAACCTAACTAACCTAAAGACACCACACACATCCATGCGCGAGGCAGGATTCTAACCTGCGATCGTAGCGGTCGCGCGGCTCCAGACTGAAGCGCCTAGAACCGCTTGGCCACTCCGGCCGGCTCCAGAGTGCATTCTCCCACGATACACAGGTCCCTTACCAGGCTTCGTGGTGTGTGGAGACACCAGTTACAACTCGCGCTCACATTTTGTATTTCTGCATGGTAAGGTAACCAGTGCCCACTGCAATGCACAGGCTGTCACGCCCATGCTACTGCCATTTCTTCGACATGAACGTTATGTGCACTTTCAGCATGACAATGCACGACCACATACGTCTCATGCGACGCAACGTTCTGTTCTTGGTGTACAACATCTGCAGCAAGATCACCAGTTCTCTCGCCAGCTGAAGACGTATGAGACATGATCACGCGAGAACTTACTCGTTATCCAGGGCCAGCACGAACCACTGTCCAACCGGAGAGAAAGGCGCAAGATGCTTGGGCCAAACTACCTCACGATGCTATTCAGGACATACACTTATGTTCAGAAAAAAAACAGAACACCTTGAACGACTAGAGATAGGCAATTCATATTCACAGTACGCGGACATTAGTATGTTTTGCAGAAATTATTACCATTTCAGTCACCTCGGTTAAGCATGTGCCCTGTTGACTAGTAGGCACGGGGCCCACCATGGGCCCTGACAAATTGCTCCATGCGTGATGGCATCGACGCGTATTAGGGCGTCGTGTGGTATAGTCAACCATGCTGCATTCACCTAGTTGCAAAGTTCACCTGTGATCGTTGGCATTGGAACATAGCGCTGAACCCGTCGTTCCACCAT
This sequence comes from Schistocerca serialis cubense, assembly GCF_023864345.2. NCBI lineage: Eukaryota > Metazoa > Arthropoda > Insecta > Orthoptera > Acrididae > Schistocerca > Schistocerca serialis. The sequence goes on along the minus strand of NC_064638.1, from coordinate 380,325,256 downwards.
ATCTCTCACATTTTCGAATGGCAACATGTCTGGTCATCTGGCGGGCCAGGGCAGAAAGCAGACACCAAGAAGACACGTGTTCGTGCAGTAACCTGAGGTCATGTTTTGTGTTTCTAAGAATGTCGTCTGGGGTATTGTGCAGATGGGATCGGCTACGGGTTGCAAGATGTCATTCACATACGTTACACTGGTGCCCTGGACACTACCAATTGTGATTTGTAGTTGTACGCAATAGCAATCTTGGCTCTGTATACCTTGTGGGAATGCAGTCACTGTGATGCCGCTGCCCCTATCTGCGGCGAAGTAAAATGCGGCCATCATTTTCATACAAACAGAACCTGGATTCGTTCGATAACATTATATGACGCCATTCCTTTCCCCAGCGATGTTGTTCCATACATCACTGCTGACTAGCATGTTTCTGCACATTTTACCGACAGGTGGTGTTGCGCCACGATATCGATGTTGACCTTAAACCCGTGGGCCGCTATGGTTTAAATGCTAATGCAGAACATACCAATGTATATATCCTGTGAATATGAACGTCCTATCTCTCGTCGTTGAAGGTGTTCTTTTTTTCTGCACATGAATGTATATCATCGTGCGCATGCGAGAATGAACACCTGCGTTGCGCCAGAAGAAGTACACTATGTACTGATGCCACAGTTTGGCCACACTTTACAGTTAGCTTTTATGTTCGGTCTGAATTTGTTACCATATACAGCTACAATAATGAGGTACTTGTCAATAAAATGACCTGACCCATGAGGGTGTTGCATTTCTTTCCGGTAGTGTACTTGAAGTGGTTAACCATCTTGAAAGCTAATCTATCTACAGTCAAAGGTGCATCACTCCTGATTTTCTGATTTGTGACCAGATATTCCAGATATTCTGTCTTGTCTTCATTCACAAGTTATACTGTTTTTCAGCGATTTTGTAATAATTCTGTATCATTCCGATCAATTCTGTTTCGGAACTACTTATTAATGCGGTATAATCTGTGCCAGCAAGTCGAGTGCTTCGCAACCCCTGCAGTTCTATCCCTTGAGAACTAGTTTTAGTAAATATCCTATCAATCTTCTGTAAGACGATGTTAAATACAAATGAAACGGCGTACCCTTGTTTCAGTACAGAGTACATTTTCAAATTTTCAGTTCTTCCTACAGTTGTGTTTATACGATATGAAGTTTCATCTATACACATTTTAAGCAGTCTGATTAACTCTGAGGCTAACTAAAATTCCAGCATTATATTTGGGAATGTCTGTCGGTGTTTCGTACCACAGGCCTATTTCAGACCTTGAAATTTACGTGGATATTGGCACTCAAATCACGTGCCTTCGCAGTTATTTGTCTCAGAGTGAATACATGATCCATTGTGGATCTATTTCTACGAAAACCGCATCGGTAGCCCTCAATTGCCTGTTCAATGGGCAACTCAACAGGCAGTTTTGCGACTTAGCCATCACAAAATACCCCTTGAAGAGAACGCACCACGCGTTCAGCCTAGGGGCTGGTAGTCCTAAATACTGCCTCACCTTTGGGCAGTGTGGTCCATGGACCGCTCTGCTACTGAGGGATACCTATGGACGATGCCGCATATGTGTTGGGCAGCAATGGTTATGGCGTGGTTCGCTCTGATCTTGTTTAGGCGGTCCCAAATCACCCCGAGTAGTTGGGCCCCCGTCGTTCGTATAACGTGACCTACGTACGCGTAACGATTGAATTCCGTCCCCCTTTTCGTGCTCCTTCCAGCAGAAAGGGTTGACGCTGCAGCAGAACGGCACCTTGTCACAAACATGTGCGAAACTACAGACAAGAGCGGGGGGCATTATCCAGCACGATGTGGCTCGAATGTATTCTCGCACGTATGGGAGCATGAAGCTTCTTCCATTCTCTTATTGTCGCCTGTTGTCGTTTGGGGTCTACCAGAGCGATGTCTGAGAGGGCGTACAGTCAAGGCATCGGTGTGTGTTTCGACAGTCATATTTCACATTGTATCATTTAGCTGTACACGTATTTTGTTTCTTTTGGTGTTTTCCACAATACTCTGCGGCGAGTGCACTAGGGATTCTGCGCCGGTGCGTAGGATATCTGCTTGCGCGCCCCAGGCTTTTCCTGGCTTACCAGGTCGTATTAACGGAGGAGATGGAGAAGATCCAAGCACAGCGGAGAGTTTTGTTTCTGGTTTATTTGGTAAGCACGAGAGAGTTCGGAGCCGATCATCAAACTCCAATAGCAGGCGCTGTCCAAGTGGCATTCTACACTGCGGAGGAATTGCTATTGAAATACCAAGAGCGAAAGCGACACGAAGTCAGACAACACAAACACATAAAAAAAGTTTTGCATCACCTCGGTTCCGAGAATTCCGGAACCTGTACACAAAACTGGGATAGACATCAACATGAACATCATTTCCGCCCTTTTTATTGCTCATGAAAACCACATATTAAATGTTGTACCACCATATAGCGAGACCTTCATAGGTGGTGGTTCAGATTGCTGCACCCACCGGTGCCTTTAATACCCAGTAGCACGTCCTCCTGCACTGATGCATGCCTGTATTCGACGTGGCATACTGTCCACAAGTTCATCAACGCACTGTTTGTCCAGATTGTCCCACTCGTCAACAGCGACTCAGCGTAGTCCCTCAGAGTGGCTGGTGGATCACATCGTCGACAAACAGCTCTTTTCAACCTATCCCAAGCATGTTCGATAGGGTTCATGTCTGGAGAACATGCTGGCCACTCTAGTCGAGCGATGTCGTTATCCTGAAGGAAGTCATTCACAAGATGTGCACGATGGGGGCGCGAATTGTTGTCCATGAAGACGAGTGCCTCGCCAATATGCTGTCGATATGGTTCGGTCGGAGGATGGCATTCACGTATCGCACAGCTGTTACGCTTCCATGACCACCAGCGGCGTACGTCGGCCCCACATAATGCCACCCAAAAACAGCAGGGAACCTCAGCCTTATTGCACTCGCTGGACAGTGTGCCTAAGGAATTCAGCCTGGCCGGGCTGCTTCCAAACATGTCTCCGACCATCGTCTGGTTGAGGGCATATGCGACACTCATGGGTGAAGAGAACTTGATGCCAATCCTGAGCGGTTCATTCAGCATGTTGTTGGGACCATCTGTACCGCGCTGCATGGTCTCGTGGTTGCAAAGATGGACCTCGCCATGGACGTCGGGGGTGAAGTTGCGCATCATGCAGCCTATTATGCACAGTTTGAGTCGTAACACGACGTCCTGTGGCTGCACGAAAAGCATTATTCAACATGGTGGCGTTGCTGTCAGCTGTCAGGTTCCTCCGAGCCATAATCCGTAGCTAGCGGTCGTCCACTACAGTAGTAGCCCTTGGTCGGCCTGAGCAAGAGAGGTGATCGACAGTTCCTGTGTCTGTGTATCTCTCCCATGTCCGAATAACTTCGCTTTGGTTCACTCCGAGACGCCTGGACACTTCCCTTGTTGTGAGCCCTTCCTGGCACAAAGTAACAATGCGGACGCGATCCAACCGCGGTATTGACCGTCTAGGTATGGTTGAACTACAGCCAAAACGAGCCGTGTACCTCCTTCCTGGTGGAATGACTGGAATTGATCGGCTGTCGGAACCCCTCCGTGTATCTTTGTGCTGGTTAAGTGACATCCTTGAACAGTCAAAGGGACTGTGTCTGTGATACAATATCCACAGTCAAGGACTGTCTTCAGGAGTTCTGGGAACCGGGGTGAGGCAAAACTTTTTTTGATGTGTGTACATGACCGGAAAACCAGGAGAACTTGCCCTCATACAGAGACTCTCCGACAGACGTTCTTCGCGAGCGCCTCTTGCGAATGGAACAGGACAGTGGGGCATTCATAGTGCTGCCACATACACCATTTGCCACACTTGCTAAGTACAGATGCATAGCTGCCGACTATTACTGATTGTCCGGAACTGTTACGAATCTATTACCTTAATTACGGAGTTGCGTGGAAGTTCCTAAAAAATTACAAAAATGTACGTTTTACAATTTGATGCTTAAAATAGTCGAAAGAGGTACTGTTTATATTTCGCTAATCAGGGGACCCTCGCGGAGCTTTAGTACTTTTAAAGCTTTAAATAATAACAGTATTTGGAACAAGTGCAGTCACTGGAATAAGGGTAGTCGTGGGGAGTGAAAACATCTTTAAAAACGAACCGAACGACGTCACTTATGACACAATGCTGCATACACATCATCCAGCTAATGATGAGGAGGTCCCATACTCCGAGGAGCGTAGGGGACGATGCGGGAGACTCGCACCGCTGACTAGGCAAGGTCCTAGCGGAGGTGGTTTGCCGTTGCCTTCCTCCGACCGTAACGGGGATGAGTGATGATGATGATGATGATGATGATGATGATGAAGACTAAACAACGGCACCCAGTCATCTCGAGGCAGGGAAAATCCCTGACACCGCCATGAATCGAACCCGGGACCCCGTAGGCGGGAAGCGAGAACGCTACCCCAAGACCACGAGCTGCTAATAAGTACTTTAAAACAAATAAAATGGTATTTGTAATAAAACAATATGAAAGGAGAGTCTCTTATTCGTGATTAATAATGTAGCTTCGTAAATTATACACTCCTGGAAATTGAAATAAGAACACCGTGAATTCATTGTCCCAGGAAGGGGAAACTTTATTGACACATTCCTGGGGTCAGATACATCACATGATCACACTGACAGAACCACAGGCACATAGACACAGGCAACGGAGCATGCACAATGTCGGCACTAGTACAGTGTATATCCACCTTTCACAGCAATGCAGGCTGCTATTCTCCCATGGAGACGATCGTAGAGATCCTGGATGTAGTCCTGTGGAACGGCTTGCCATGCCATTTCCACCTGGCGCCTCAGTTGGACCAGCGTTCGTGCTGGACGTGCAGACCGCGTTAGACGACGCTTCATCCAGTCCCAAACATGCTCAATGGGGGACAGATCCGGAGATCTTGCTGGCCAGGGTAGTTGACTTACACCTTCTAGAGCACGTTGGGTGGCACGGGATACATGCGGACGTGCATTGTTCTGTTGGAACAGCAAGTTCCCTTGCCGGTCTAGGAATGGTAGAACGATGGGTTCGATGACGGTTTGGATGTACCGTGCACTATTCAGTGTCCCCTCGACGGTCACCAGTGGTGTACGGCCAGTGTAGGAGATCGCTCCCCACACCATGATGCCGGGTGTTGGCCCTGTGTGCCTCGGTCGTATGCAGTCCTGATTGTGGCGCTCACCTGCACGGCGCCAAACACGGATATGACCATCATTGGCACCAAGGCAGAAGCGACTCTCATCGCTGAAGACGACACGTCTCCATTCGTCCCTCCATTCACGCCTGTCGCGACACCACTGGAGGCGGGCTGCACGATGTTGGGGCGTGAGCGGAAGACGGCCTAACGGTGTGCGGGACCGTAGCCCAGCTTCATGGAGACGGTTGCGAATGGTCCTCGCCGATACCCCAGGAGCAACAGTGTCCCTAATTTGCTGGGAAGTGGCGGTGCGGTCCCCTACGGCACTGCGTAGGATCCTACGGTCTTGGCGTGCATCCGTGCGTCGCTGCGGTCCGGTCCCAGGTCGACGGGCACGTGCACCTTCCGCCGACCACTGGCGACAACATCGATGTACTGTGGAGACCTCACGCCCCACGTGTTGAGCAATTCGGCGGTACGTCCACCCGGCCTCCCGCATGTCCACTATACGCCCTCGCTCAAAGTCCGTCAACTGCACATACGGTTCACGTCCACGCTGTCGCGGCATGCTACCAATGTTAAAGACTGCGATGGAGCTCCGTATGCCACGGCAAACTGGCTGACACTGACGGCGGCGGTGCACAAATGCTGCGCAGCTAGCGCCATTCGACGGCCAACACCGCGGTTCCTGGTGTGTCCGCTGTGCCGTGCGTGTGATCATTGCTTGTACAGCCCTCTCGCAGTGTCAGGAGCAAGTATGGTGGGTCTGACACACCGGTGTCAATGTGTTCTTTTTTCCATTTCCAGGAGTGTAGGTATGAATCTGGGCAACCATGATACCGTTTTGCCTATGTTAGTTAAAAGTCCCTTGCGTTATAATTTTTCAGAAGTAGTAAGTTTTAGCGCAAAATCGATATGTAATGTGAGAACCCGGTTTAAAAACCTCTCTAACGATACATCATTCACACTGTACGTGTTGAGAAAAAGGGGTCTTAACTTGAGAAGTAGTATAATTATCGTATACTATTAAGATGTATAGATTGTGATGATTCCTTCCTGAGTACGCAGTGAACTTGGCTGCGGATGATTTTACACCACTGCTTACTAAAAGCCGTTGGAACACTGGGTTGAAAACATATTCTGCAACATCGTTCGCGGCTGGACTACCGATGTCGTGTACAGCTTAGCAACACAAAACAATTGTCCCACGGCTGTGTCGGTGCAGATCAAAGGGACATTGTTTCTAGCCTGCTACCACTAAACGCCGCTACGCAGCGCTAGCAAGTTACGTGAGCTGCGGCCTTACGAAAGGGTGGAGACTAGCAAACAAGATTTACGACGCTTTCTACGAGGTAGAAATGGATGTATGTACGAGGCAGCAATCAGTTATAAATATTGATGTGGCAGGGGGATCATCAACCGGCGCCATATTCAATGGAAGTGTGAGTGACATTGTGGCTGGAGAACTTTTCTGTATTGAAAAGGATAATTTGGATTAATTTCAGTATGAGATATTAATAAATATATGATCAATTAAATTAATGTTTCACTGCTATTAATATAAATGAATTACGTTTACATAATTCTTCAACTACAACTTTACAAACTGCAGGTACTGTTTGAGTTATGGCTGGCTTTGAAATGGGGAATAAATATGCACGGCGTTGACAGGAATCTCTTGCTGAAAAAAACGAAGAGTAACAGGAAGTCTTTACTTCACAGGAACTGCTTCTCTGAAAGCTGTGACTTTCTCTGAAACACCTGGTCCTGTAGTATTCATTAGAATTTCAAAATTGGACGGCGACATCCTAGTGAAATTATCCAAACCAGAACCGTCTTCCAAAGTCAACTCATACAGCATGCCATTCATTAATTATAATTTGTGAGAAATGTGTGTATTAATTTTGCAATATTTGAAAACTACAGAAATGCTTCTAAAGCACCCTTGATGTTTATTAAACTCGTTTTAGTCTTTTCCACTTAATCTGATTGTTTTATTTACATTTGTTTTTATTTCAGGAAATTCTTCTTTATTTAGAATTGGAAAAGTATGAAATATAGTTTTCCTAAAGGCCTAAATCTGGCTTCTAATTCTTCATATTTTCCGCAGGGGGTGGCGGCGGCCGGATCGGGCTAGTCTGTACCGAACCTCCTCTTCCCACCCCTCCACCTCCGCCCACCACATTAGCGATGTGATTTTTACTGACAGCCTCTTCTCCAGGTTTGGAGCTATGCAGACGTAAATGCAAAATTACAGTTTTTATTAATTTTTTGTCGTGACTGTGCTTGCCGAGAAATTGTGTGAACAATTTATGCATAATGTTTGAGCATATGTCATTGGGGAACTCGGATCGTTTGAAACTTCCTGCCAGATTAAAATTGTGTGCTAGATCGGGACGCGAGCTTGAGACCTTTGCCCTCCACAGGCCAAGTGCTGCACCAACTGAGCTATCCAAGCACGACTCACGACGCGCTTACACACCGTAACTTCCACCACTTCTTTCTTCTTCTCCTACCTTGCAAACTTCAGACAAGTTATCCTGCGTACCTTGCGGGAATAGCACTCCTGGAATGAAGAGTATTGCGGAGAAATGGCTTAGCTGCAGCCTAGATGATTATTTACAGATTAAATTCCCATTCTGCAGCGCAGAGTGCGCTGATTTAAAACTTCCTGGCAGATTAAAACTGTGTGCCGGATTGGGATTCGAACCTGGGGTATATAGGAGAACTTATGTTAAGTTTGGAAGCTGTAGAAGGTGTGTTGGTGGAAGTGAAGAAGTGAGGGCGGGTGGCGGTAAAAATTCATTTGGGAAATCTCGTCATTTAGGTTGTCATCAGAAGATGTTCACCTACAGAAATATCCAATGTTGTCCGTGTGTAGAATGGGTCAGGTGCGCGACCTGTGTTTGCCCACTACTTGAATACTGCTCACCGGTGTGGGATCCGTACCAGATAGGGTTGATAGAAGAGATAGAGAAGATCCAACGGAGAGCAGCGCGCTTCGTTACAGGATCATTTAGTAATCGCGAAAGCGTTACGGAGATGATAGATAAACTCCAGTGGGAGACTCTGCAGGAGAGACGCTCAGTAGCTCGGTACGGGCTTTTGTTAAAGTTTCGAGAACCTACCTTCACCGAAGAGTCAAGCAGTATATTGCCCCCTCCTACGTATATCTCGCGAAGAGACCATGAGGATAAAATTAGAGAGTTTAGAGCCCACACAGAAGCATACCGACAATCCTCCTTTCCACGAACAATACGAGACTGGAATAGAAGTGAGAACCGATAGAGGTACGCAGGGTACCCTCCGCCACACACCGTCAGATGGCTTGCGGAGTATGGATGTAGATGTAGAGATATAGAAGGGGAGATTCTGATGGCCCGGAGGCTCAGCACGAGCATTTCGGAAACTGCACGACTTGTCGGGTGTTCGAGGAGTGCTGTGGGGAGTGTTTTCAAACAAGTGGCGAAACCAAGGTGGAACAGTGTCCACACGTCGTGGGCTTGGGCGGACATCCCCCATAACACGCGTCGAGCGCCGTAAGCTGGGCAGACTGGGAAAACAGGACAGGCGACGGACGATCTGTGGGGGAACTTAAATCGAACTTTAATGCTGGGCAGAGTACAAGTGTGTCTGAACACAAAGCGCAACGAACACTCCTAATGATGGACCTCCGCAGCCGACGACCCATGCATATGCCAATGTTAACACGACGACATGGGCAATCACGATTGAAATGCGCACCTGCCCAACGGCGCTGGACGTTGGCGCAGTGTGAGAGCGTTACAAGGTCTGATGAATACCGATACCTTCTTCGTCATGCCGATTTGAGAGCGCAAATTCGTTGTCTTCCAGAGGGACCGCTCCTTGACAACAATACTGCGGATTGGAGAATAGCTGACAGCGGCTTCGTTACGGTCTGGGGAATGTTCACGTGGGGATCCATTGGTCCAGTGGAGCTCGTGCAAGGCACCCTGACGGCCAAGGAGTATCGTACACTTGTTGCAGACCATGTACACCCCTTCATGACGGTCATGTTTCCCAACAGCAATGGCATTTTTTCAGCAAGATAATGCGCCATGTCACAAGGCCAGGAGTGTGATGGAGTGGTTCGAGGAAGAGAGTGGCGAGTTCCAATTGATATGCTGACACCCAACTCGCCCGATGTGAACCCGATCTAACACATCTGGGACGTGACTGAACGTGTCGTCGGAGCTCAACGCCCCCTCCCCAGAATTTACGGGAATTAGGTGACTTGGGTGCAGATGTGGTGCCAACTCCCTCCAGCGACCTACGAAGGCCTCCTCATTGCTTCCACACCACGACGCGTCGCCGCTGTTATTTGTGCCAAACGTGGACATACCGGCTATTAGGTAGATGTTCATAACGTTTTGGCTGATCAGTGTAAATGGTGGTGGTGGTTAGTGTTTAACGTCCCGTCGACAACGAGGTCATTAGAGACGGAGCGCAAGCTCGGGTTAGGGAAGGATTGGGAAGGAAATCGGCCGTGCCCTTTCAAAGGAACCATCCCGGCATTTGTCTGAAACGATTTAGGGAAATCACGGAAAACCTAAATCAGGATGGCCGGAGACGGTTGGTTGGTTGGTTGGTTGGTTGGTTTGGGGAAGGAGACCAGACAGCGTGGTCATCGGTCTCATCGGATTAGGGAAGGATTGGGAAGGAAGTCGGCCGTGCCCTTTCAGAGGAACCATCCCGGCATTTGCCTGGAGTGATTTAGGGAAATCACGGAAAACCTAAATCAGGATGGCCGGACGCGGGATTGAACCGTCGTCCTCCCGAATGCGAGTCCAGTGTCTAACCACTGCGCCACCCCGCTCGGTCGCCGGAGACGGGATTGAACCGTCGTCCTCCCGAATGCGAGTCCAGTGTGCTAACACTGCGGATCAGTGTAAATGTTTCTTAGAGCGTGATCATAGCTGTGCTCTTCTTGGCCAGGTGCGGTACTTTGTCAGCATTTCGATTTCTGCTGCAGTGAACTATATTGCAGCACAGGTAAGAAATTAAAATCAGGTTGCGCGCTCGTCATTGCTCTGGACTTTTCATTGTTTTCGTCACGTATTGTGTGTGCGCGTAAAGATGATTATGCAGAACTCGCCCGGAAAAGCAAGAGAGGAAACCAGCGAGGACATCGAGGCACGTATCAGCGGGCACGTGCGGAAAGTTGAGCTCATCCCGGCGGATGGCTTGGGCAACACAATGCAATCGGCCCGAGGCAGCCGCACACCGACTTCCCGCTGCACCGCACGTTAAGCCATTCTTCAGGGCTCTTTCGAGGCCTGCGGAACATTGAACAGAAAAAAGAACATAAAAAGACAGTCTAAATAACGTTCCTAATCACTTCTGTTATGTAACACACCACATTGACATTTCGGTACGATGTCGTTTCAAATCCCCATCCGAGATTTGTCATATACTCGTTAGGGCCAGTGGTCGGCAAACTCATTAATCATCAGAGCCAAATATCAACAGTACAACTATTGTAATTTCTTTTCAGAGCCAATTTTTTTTTAAACTTTGAAAATATAGGTACGTACATTGCTCGTAATTGATTAAGGCTGGTTATTGCTAAAAACCTGTTCAGACTGGTTTAGATATGTTGACAGAGGAAGATCCTTTCCAATTCTCCCACTGTCCGCCTGCTTAACCGAGTGGTAAAGTGCTTGCCTCCCATGCACTGGACTAGGGTTCGATTCCCGACCGGGTCGTAGATTTTCTCCGCTCGGGGACTGGGTGTTGTCATCATCATCATCATTTCATCCTCATCATCGGCCGCAAGTCGCCCAATGTGGCACCGACTGAAATAAGACTTGCACTTGGCGGCCGAACCTGAACGGGGCCTCCCGGCCAACAATGCCATACGATCATTTCATTTATTCAATTCTCCCATTCACAATCGTCATATATTCTTGTTTCGTCTATCTCATTTTGTTCATGCTCTCTGCATGTCCAAACTATCTCAACATACCTTTCGCAATACTCGACACTGTATCTTGTCCCTCCCCCACGCACCCAAATTAACTTAATAAACTGTACTTGAAATTGCAAGTTTTAGTTGAACTACAGGTGCGTTGATAATACTTTGTATTGTACTTAACAACGATATTATTTACTGACAAAATTAAATTATGAGGTACCAGTAGGTATACAATTAAATCCTAACAATGTCTGATAAACATTAAAATGAACAATGGTCTTACGTCTCCTTGGAAAGTTAGGGTAAACTGACTTTGCTTGTTGTTGTTTTTAATTTTAGGCACTATTTCAGGATCTTATGAATAAGAAGACTTCTCTGTTTCATTTGATAATGTTCATGTTTCAAACTGATTGTTTGCAATAACATGTAAACCTGATAAGGGAGAACACGACACACCAGTTTTTTAGGTGATTATACAAGTCAAGAATACTACTTCAGGTGCTAAAAATCAACATATCTTCCTTTTCCTGGTCTTTAAAAGCGGACTGCTTGTGCTCTGAAGTATGTTCACGTTTGTTTTTCTCATTAGTTCAATATCAGCACGAAGACATTAAAATTCGAGCTTAATTTTCTTAAATCCAGAAATTGCATTTTAAAGTTACTAGTGTCAGTGATGAAGGGAGAAAAATTTAATTCTGTTAAATTAGAATTAAAAGATTCTGAAATATTGAAACATTCTGAAAGAATCTTCTCTCATATTTAAAAGCGTTGTTTTGAAATATCAAATGTCAATATAAGAATTATTTTATTGGTGACGTTTCAGCAGGCTGCTAAAGTGAATCACAGTTTCTCTTTAAAAATCTTGAGCAAAAAAGAGCTAATCGTTTAGGAATGACATAACTTCTTCTAACAACGAAAAAATTGTTTTCTGTTCGCCCGTCTTTCCGATAAAGCTGATTTAGATGAGACGTAATGTCGACCATGAAACAGATTTTTTGGATCTACAGATCGTTCGTTAGTTCTAGATGGTGAACACCCTTCTCAAGCATAAATGCTTTAGTTTCCGTTAAAAAGGACGGGAAACGTTTCCTTTTGCTAACCAACATACCTTTTTATGCAGAAGCAGATCTACGTGCTCCATACTCATTTCAATTAAAAATTCTTTAATGTGGCAATAATTAAGAGCTTTAGCACTGTATGTGCTGGCCCACATGTGGTATTCTGTGAAAGAGCCACACTCAAGGAGCCAAACAGCCGTGTATGGATCGCGAGCCGCGGTTTGCCTACCACTGGTTTAGGCAATGGCATTCTGTACTTGTGAGTTTCACTTGTAACGTTAGAAAAGTGTATCAAGTCGGAAACTAGTTCGTGACCAAATAAAAAATGTTTTGCGGAACATCATCAAAGTGTTTCCTATTTAATATTGTTATTTATTTTATTTACAGGATAAATAACTGTAAGAAGTACTTCCATGTTAACGGCCAGCATTACGTCATAAGGTACTTCAATCAAACAACGCCACGGAAACCTTTAACGCCACCCAAGTAATTTCGTGTAACGCTAGTGTGCTTTATGCGTCAGCATTGTGGTGCCAACTAGCAGCAGAAAGAGGTATTACAAGTTCCTCGTCACCCTCCGTCTCAACGTTACACCCGCTATTGTGTCTCATGTCACTCAGCTATTGTGTCACCGCTATTATATCAAGGTAAGAATTATTGGTTGTTTCTGCCGCTGTATTAAAGAATAACTGTACAAAATTATATATTTTCGTGATCCTTCAAGGTCCTTTTTTTAGGTTACAAACCTTAATTTATAATAATACTTTCTAGTATTAGACAAACGAATGTATACTCTTACGAAATACGTGGTAGTACTTTAAAGTCATGATGGCGTTATAGATTTACATACAGCAGTGTAATGTCGTTATAGGTCTACATACAAAAGATTTATGTTATTACATTTACGGTACACTACCTAAATATTCTTTACTTTAATATATGTATTTATAATAAAAACAGGACTTTCTTTAATTTTAGATGCCGAAAAGAGCACTATGATCAGAAGAGCAGTTGAAGGATACAATGAATGCAGTAAACGTAGGAACGATTGTGAAAAGAGCTTTAGAATTACATAAATTTCCTAGGAGGACTCTACACGATTATATCCAGATTGGATCACTTGCCAGGAAGTTTGGTCGAAGTCCTTACCTTAATAAGAAAATGGAAGGAGAACTGTATTCTCGTATTTTTAGATTGAGTGAGACTGATATGCCAATAACTGTGAAAGTATTGCATGTCTCTGATTTCAACTTTTGTCTACTTAAGAGTTTACCACACCCTTTCGATGCGTCAAAACGGTATGCGGGGAGGAAGTGGCTGAGACTGTTCCTCCAACGTCACCCTGAGGCAGCTGCAAGAAAAACCCAGGACAAGCAATGAAATTAAACTAAATTTATTGTGAGAGATCTTTTTCTGAGCTACGAAGTCTTCTGATCGAGAAAGACCTAATGATGGCGCCAGAGAGGATACACAGAGTGTTTGAAAAATAACTCCCTAGGTTTAATGTGTCATAGAATCTGTACAAAGTGACACACACTATTCTAGTTTGTGGTGTTTGATTCATCAACTCTCTTAAGTTTGGCTTCCCTGCAGTGACACACACTATTCTAGTTTGTGGTGTTTGATTCATCAACTCTCTTAAGTTTGGCTCCCCTGCAGTTGGCGTGTCTGCTTGACCCCAAGGCGGCACCAGTGCTGTTTTTTTCCTCTGTTCACTCAGTTCAGTCCAGGCGTGCGTGCAGAGAAACTTCGCAACAATGTGTATTCCGCAACAGAAAGAGCAATGTGTTATTTGGCTTTCATTTGGGACCACATGAAAAAATGTTGCGTACAGTGAAAAGAACAGAGACATTAGTCATTTATGGGAAATAACCGTCGCGGCAGTTGGGACAGTTACACCTGAACTGTTGGTGAATACGTGGCGAGAAGTGGAATATCGTCTCGACGTGTGCAGGGCAACAAATAGATCCGATGTTGACGTCTACTAACGTTATACAAAACTTGACGGAATTCTCTTTCATGGTATGTACTCATTGATGTAATTTTTCATTAATTTCTCCATTAAATTTATTCTTCAAACTTTTTCAAATACCCTGTATAATATCGATGAGAAAGGGTACCCGCTCACTAAACATCACCACCAAACGGTTCTGGCAAGGAAAGGCGCAAAAAGAGTGCATTTGGTGTACCGGAGCATGTAGAAAACGTTACAGTTGCTGCATGCGCCAATGCTCTTGGTACATCAATCCCACCGATGGTTCAGCTGGAGAAGTGATGCTGATATTTGATGGAGCGTCATCCCTCTAGATGTGAATATCGCTGCTGCTGCTGCAGATAAACATGACGTCATACTGTACTGTCACCCTATCGGTACAACACATGAACTGCAGCCACTGCATAAAGCAGTTCTCAAACCTGTAGGGACCTTCTGGTCTCCTTTACAGGTGAACCACTCTTTCCTAAAATTCACCCAGTAAACCGAATTCGACCATTCACCTTCCCTACCACAGTTTTAACATGCTCGTTCCATTTCATATCACTATGCAAAGTTACGCCAAGATATTCAAACGATATTACAGGTTTGTTCTTCTTACTCATCGGCATTAATTCACTTTTTCCGCATCACAGCGACTAGAAATCCTGTCTAAGTCGTCTTGCCTCTTTCTGCAGTCACTGAACTTCGACAGCTGACCGTACACAACGGCATCGTCAGCAAACAACCGCAGATTGCTGCCCACCCTGTCCGCCAAATCGTTCATGTACGCAGATAACAATAGCGGTCCTATCAAACTTCCCTGGGGCACTCCTGACCATACGCGTTGTCTCTGATGAACACTCGCCGTCCAGGACAACATACTGGGTTCTATTACTTAAGAAGTCTTCGAGCCACTCACATATCTGGGAACTTATTCCATATGCTCGTACCGTAAAACAGACTGAAATAGAGCACCGAGTCAAACGCCTTCCGGAATTCTAGAAATACGGCAACTGCCTGTTGCCCATCGTCTGTGGTTCTCAGAGTATCATGTGATAAAAGGGCAAGCTGAATGTCGCACAAGTGATGCTTTCTAAAACCATGCTGCCGGCCGCGGTGGTCTAGCGGTTCTAGGCGCGCAGTCCGGAACCGCGCGACTGCTACGGTCGCAGGTTCGAATCCTGCCTCGGGCATGGATGTGTGTGATGTCCTTAGGTTAGTTAGGTTTAAGTAGTTCTACGTTCTAGGGGACTGATGACCTCAGATGTTAAGTCCCATAGTGCTTAGAACGATTTGAGCCATTTGTTCAAGCTGCACACTGCTGCGGCCATTGTCTCCCCGGGCAACCAGTACATCCCACGTGACCGATCTCTGCTCTCGCATTGGTTAGCCTTGAACTTTCTGAATGCATCATTCCCTAATGTAATTCCCCCATCATCACCATACTTAATTCGACCTTTTTAAATTACTCTTGTTTTACTTTTGTTCATGTTTATCTTATAACCTCTTTCGAAGACTATCACATCCTCACAAAAATTCCTGTCAGCATATCATACTGAAAAGCTGAGAGAATAAAGTCATTACTGGTCCGGGCTAAAAGCATCTAGGAAACAAAGTACTTTTAGGGAAAGCTCGATCATTTAAGAATTATATTCAAAAGAAGTGGTTACTCTGTCAGAGACATACATAAGTCAATACATCCTAAAAGATCTCGACTTTCTAGGCAAGAATTTGCACGTAAACTAGCACGCTCTGATTTAAGCTACAGGGACAGAGCTATCTCGGTGATTAATGAAGACGTGTGAGTCTTTGTTTCATGAAACATTCGTCACTTGTGGTCTCGGTTAAAAGAGATTATAAATATCTTTAGCGATATTATTATTGTTACTACTATTACTATTTTGGGGGTTATCAGTCATCTGACGTATCTGATGCGGCCCACCAGGAGTCTCTCTTCTGTACCAACCTCTTCGTCTCAGAGTCCAACGTCCTTAATAATTTTTTGGATGTGTTCCAATCTCTGTCCTCTCTTACAGTTTTTATTCTACACAGCTCTTTTAAGTACGACTGAAAGCTTTTGCCATGTGACCCTTCTTATTGTCAACATTTTCCACATATAACTCTCCTAGCCGACTCTGCGGAGAACCTCCTCATTCCTTATACTATCAGTCCATCTAATTGTCATTATCCTTCGATAGCATCACATCTCAAACGCTTCCATTCTCTTCTCTTTCGGTTTTCCCACTGTCCACGTTCCACTTCCACACAATGCTCAGCTAAAAGCTTACATCTCAAACGCTTCCATTCTCTTCTCTTTCGGTTTTCCCACTGTCCACGTTCCACTTCCACACAATGCTCAGCTAAAAGCTTCAGAAATTCTCAGAAATTTATTCCTCAAATTAAGGCCGGCGTTTGATACTACCAGAAACTGCCGATTTGCCTGTAGTAATCTGCTTTCTACGTCCTCCTTGTTCGTCCGTAACGTGTTATTTTGTTTCCAAGGCAGCAGAATTCCTCCGCTTCGCCTACTTCGTGGCCACCAATTTTGATGCTAAGTTGAACGCTGATCCCGTTTCTGCTACTCCTAATTATTTTCGTCTTTCGTCGATTTACTCTAAATCCACTGGCCATTGCGCTGAACAGATCCTCCAGTTCTTTCTCACTTTCACTGAGAATATACAGAGTACCAAAGTGAGAGCATATTTAATGCTTTCATTGCTAATTTTTTTTCCAGAGTGAAAGATGTTAATTTATGATTAATTAATATCAGAGTCAGGAGCAACAATATGAAAAAAATGTTTCCCGCCATTTCGTTTTCAAATTCGGGGAAGGATGGGATGTACAGGATTATTCATAAGCACCTCTAGAGTTCTACAGCTACATCTACATCTACATGGATACCCTGCAAATCACACTTAAGTGCTTGGGAGGGGGTACATCGAACCACCTTTACAATAATTCTCTGTTATTCCACTCTCGAACAGCGCGCGGATAAACGAACACCTGTGCCTTTCGGTGGAAGCTCTGATTTCCCTTATTTTATTACGATGATCGTTTCTGCCTATGTAGGTCGGCGTCAACGAATTTTCGCCTTCGGAGGAGAAACTTGATTACTGAAATTTCGTGAGAAGATTCCGCCGCATCGAAAGACACCTTTGTTTTAATGGTGTCCATCCCAAATCCAGTATCATGTCCGTGACACTGTTCGGCCTATTTCGCAATAATAAAAAACGCGCTTCCCTTCTTTGAACTTTCTCGATATACTCCGTTAATCCTGTGTAGTAAGGATTCCAGACTGCGCCACATTACTCCAAAAGAGAGGGACAAGCGTAGTGCAGGCTATCTCCTTAGTAGATCTGTTACATTTTCTAACTGTTCGGCCAACAAAACGCAGTGTTTGGTTTGCCTTCCTCACGAGATAGTGTATGTCTAATTTAAATTGTTCGTAATTGTAATTCCTAGGTATTTAGTTGAATTTGCGGCCTTCAGATTTGACTGACTGATCGTGTAATCAAAGTTAAACGGATTTCTTTTGGCACTCATGTGGATTAGCTGACACTTTCCATTATTTAGTGTCAATTTCTGATTTTCTCACCATTTACATATCTTTTATAAATCGTTTTGCAATTTGATTTGATATTCTGATTACTTTCCTAGACGATAAACGACAGCATCGTCTGCAAACAACCTATGACGGATGCTCAGATTGTCTGCTCACAGGAAATCACGAACCTAGTAACATAACTGAGACGAAATTCCATAAGCACGCTACTTTACTGCAAGCCGCTTGTGTGGGGTAGTGTCGCAGTTACACATTAAATCACAAGCATATGCTGGGATGCCAACCGCATTTCGCTCCAACACACTACTGGCGCGAAATTACGGATGTTCCGGAATTTTACGAACAGACCTCGTATATGGAAAATAATGGTGGCCATATCGTACTTCCCTAGGGCACTCCTGACGACGTCTTTCTCTCTCATGAACGCTCGGCGTTGAGGATAACTTACTATGCTCTATTACTTAAGAAGTCTTCGACTCACTCACATATCTGGGAACTTATTCTATATGTTCGTATATTCGTTACAGTCTGCCGTGAGATATCGTGTCCAATGCTTTTCGGAAATCTTGAAATTTGGAGCCTGGCTGTTACCCCTCGTCCATAGCTTATCCTCGTCCGCCCCGATAGCTGAGACGGCCGGCACGATAGCCCAGCGTGTTCGGTCGGAAGATTAGCTGCCCTCTGTAATAAAAAAAAACTGAGTTAATGAATCAACGACGAACTGAAACAGTTGTCTTGCGACGTCCGCCACGAGCGGATGCAACGAACGGAACCGAACAAAACGAGATTAAAAAAAATAATAAAAATAAAAGATTAGAAGAACAAGCTGACCCACAAATAGGAGAATACCAGGCTGGTTTTCGCAAGGGACGATCATGCATAGAGCAGATCTGGAATCTGAAAATGATTCTCCAGATGAGAAACACCCGAAACACAGTGGTTACTTTTGTAGATTTTAAAAAGGCCTACGACTCAATAGACAGAGTAGTGCTCTGCAAGACGCTGGAAGAATTCAGCATTGACAGAAAGACAAGAGCAATCATTCAGGAAACATTAACTGACACAGTCTCCAAGGTTAAATTTATGGGGGATATCTCGGAACCATTTGTAATCCAAACTGGAGTGCGACAGGGTGACGGACTTTCACCATTACTCTTTAATATCATTCTTGAAAAAATCATCAGGACATGGGAAAAAGAAGTCAAAGGAATCCAAATTGGCATTAGAAAAGATAATAGATTCAATGTGAAGTGTTTAGCTTTTGCAGATGACCTTGCAATCCTCACAAATAATAGAAAAGAAGCCACTAACGCCGTAGAGAAGTTACACGAAATTGCACAAAGAACTGGCCTGCAAATCTCATATGAGAAAACCCAGTACATAGAAAGAGTGCCACAAGACAAATTGCCTATTGTGACAACCCATGGGAAAATCATACAAGTACCACATTTTAAATACCTGGGAGAAATCATTCAGCCATCAGGGATCAACCTAAAGGCCAATGAGGAAAGAATAAAAAAATTACAGAAAGCATATAAACTCACGTGGAACTATTATAACAAAAAGTCCATATCCACAAACGCAAAATTGAGGCACTACAACACTGTCGTACTTCCGGAGGCACTGTATGCATCTGAAACAACACAAATAGGTGGGCAAACTAAAATCAAAGAAATAGAGAAACAAGAAAGGAAAATTCTCAGGAAAATTTTTGGCCCGATACAAGAGCAAGGAATCTGGAAGAAGAGACCAACATCAGAATTATATAAATACACAGACAAGATTATAGATACAGTAAGGAAAAGAAGAATGCAGTTCTACGGACATATCCACAGGATGAATGAAAACAGAATTTCAAAGCGAATTCTTAAAGTCATCAACTCAGGCAGGGGAAAAACAAAATGGATAAAAGAAGTTGAAGAGGACCTCAGACAAGCACAAATAACAGTAAACGATGCAGAAAACAGAACTGAATTCAGGAACATCATCAAAAAACATAAATTTGACACCACAACACAGAAGAGACCAGGATGCAAATGGACAGCGGAGCGAAAGAAACAACACAGTGAACACATGAAGAAAATTTGGGCTCAGAAAAAACACAAACAATCATCATAAAGGAATTCAAGTTCAAACGCTCTCTTAAATGGGAATAATCGAAAATAATAATAAAAGTGGTAAGCGCGGTGGTCTGTCACGCCAAGTGGCCCGGGTTCGATTCCCGGCTGCTTCGGAGATTTTCTCCGCTCACGGACTGGGTGTTGTGTTGTCCTCATTAGCATTTCATCACCACCAGTGCAAGGCAACGGGAACCCACCACTGGAATCGCTTCCCTAGACGCTCACGCGGTGTACCTCTCTGACGAGGCTTCCCCCATGACAATACCTGCCGTAAGGCAGAAAACAAAGGTTATATAGTTTATCCAAACTTTATCATGTGAGAAAAGGGCAAACTGAGTTTCACACGAGCGATGCTTCCTAAAACTATTCTGATTCGGGGTAGCCAGAAGCTTTTCGGCCTCTAGGGCACTTTTTATATTCGAACTCAGGATATGATCTAGAATTCTGCAGCAAAACGGTGTTAAGAATATTGGTCACATCATCAACAGTATAATTGGCAGATTTAGAAGGTTTGAATTGTCCCTGATGGGTTTGTTACTGAGGTGACTTCCAGTGACTAGTCCACCTTCGAAGTTACTGAGGCTCCCAGACCGACTCACTCTGTTGTTGCTGCTTCTCTACTGGCAGCAGAATACTTCCCGCTTCCACTGGTGGGTTCGGATCTCATGACATTTAGTGGCCAATTCCGCATTAGTCCTGGGGCGATCGGATACATTTTATCAGACATTCTACGTCTCATTGGTTGTGAAAGGGATAACAGCCCCCCCTCCCCCGCCCCACGTCTCCTTCCCGTCCGAATAATACACTACTGGCCATTAAAATTGCTACACCATGAAGATGGCGTGCTACAGACCCGAAAATTGACCGAAAGGAAGACGATGCTGTGATGTGCAAAAGATTAGCTTTTCAGAGCATTCACACAAGGTTGGCGCCGGTGGCGACACCTACAACGTGCTGACGTGAGGAAAGTTTCCAACCGATTTCTCATACACAAACGGCAGTTGACCGGCGTTGCCTGGTGAAACGTCGTTCAAATGGCTCTGAGCACTATGGGACTTAACATCTGTGGTCATCAGTCCCCTAGAACTTAGAACTACTTAAACCTAAT
This sequence comes from Schistocerca serialis cubense, assembly GCF_023864345.2. Lineage (NCBI taxonomy): Eukaryota > Metazoa > Arthropoda > Insecta > Orthoptera > Acrididae > Schistocerca > Schistocerca serialis. The sequence continues at coordinate 380,304,286 of NC_064638.1, read as the reverse complement.
TAACCTAAGGACATCACACACATCCATGCCCGAGGTAGGATTCGAACCTGCGACCGTAGCAGTCGCGCGGCTCCGGACTGAGCGCCTAGAACCGCTAGACCACCGCGGGCCGCGTGAAACGTCGTTGTCATGCCTCGTGTGAGGAGGACAAATGCGTAACATCACGTTTCAGCCTTTGATAAAGGTCGGATTGTAGCCTATCGCAATTGCGGTTTATCGTATCGCTACACTACTGCTCGCGTTGGTCGAGATCCAATGACTGTTACCAGAATACGGAATCGGTGTATTCAGGAGGGTAATACGGAACGCCGTGCTGGATCCCAACGGCCTCGTGTCACTAGCAGTCGAGATGACAAGCATCTTATCCGAATGGCTGTAACGGATCGTACAGCCACGTCTCGATCCCCGAGTCAACAGATGGGGACGTTTGCAAGACAACAACCATCTGCACGACCAGTTCGACGACGTTTGCAGCAGCACGGACTATCAGCTCGGAGACCGCAGCTGCCGTTACCCTTGACGCTGCATCACAATTCACAGACAGGAGCGTCTGCGATGGTTTACTCAACGGCGAACCTGGGTGCACGAATGGCAAAACGTCATTTTTTCGGATGAATCCAGGTTCTGTTTACAGCATCATGATGGTCGCATCCGTGTTTGGCGACATCGCGGTGACCGCATATTGGAAGCGTATATTCGTCATCGCCATACTGGCGTATCACCCGGCGTGATGGTATGGGGTGACATTGGTTATACGTCTCGGTTCACCTCTTGTTCGCATTGACGGCACTTTGAACAGTGGACGTTACATTTCAGATGTGTTACGACCCGTGGCTCTACCCTTCATTCTATCCCTGCGAAACCCTACATTTCAGCAGGATAATGCACGACCGCGTGTTGCAGGTCATGTACGGGCCTTTCTGGATACAGAAAATGTTCGAGTGCTGCCCTGGCCAGCACATTCTCCAGATCTCTCACCAATTGAAAACGTCTGGTCAATGGTGGCCGAGCAACTGGCTCGTCACAATACGCCAGTCACTACTCGTGATGAACTGTGGTATCGTGCATGGGCAGCTGTACCTGTACACGCCGTCCAAGCTCTGTTTGACTCAATGCCCGGGCGCATCAAGGCCGTTATTACGGCCAGATGTGGTTGTTCTGGGTACTGATTTCTCGGGATCTATACACTCAAATTGCGTGAAACTGTAGTCACATGTCAGTTCTAGTATAAGATATTTGTCCTATGAATACCAGTTTATCATCTGCATTTCTTCTTGGTGTAGCAATTTTAATGGCGAGTGGTGTAGCAGCACAGTTGTACATTAGAGTGAGAGTGAGCCCCAGGCGTCCAAGCGTCTGACGGTGGCGGCTGTTTAGTGACAGAGGAGAAGCCAGCTAAGTGGCGTGGGCGGCGGAGTAATCGCCTTAAGGCTGCGCCGAGGCCCTGTGCGCCGTGGCTCACATTGCGAGGCGGGGGCGGCGCTCATCCCCGGGATTAGCTGGCAACCTCCCGGGCTCAGGCGCTGCTGCCGCTGGGAACTTTCCGCGAGACCTCGTCAGGACGTAACAGGCGACGGCGAACAGAAGCAAATATGCGCGGGCGCTGTCCCAAAACGCTTCGGCATCACTGTTTGGCTCTCGTGTCGTGAGGAGGGGCTTTGGTCTCGTTACACTGAATGGTCAGAAGTCGTGGAAAGGAACGGTTTTTAAAATCAACGGTCTTACGAATGGTTTTTTGAGGGGTGCCAAGCACTTGATTTAAGAGTAACACATACATCAACGGCAATGTCCTCAACGATTTGTTAGACATATTCCAATCTCTGCCTTACCCAAGAAATTTGATCCTCGACAAATCCCTCAGATACCATGGAAGTTTTACTTGGTATCTTAACACCAGTCCCATCAACCTGCCCCTTCTTCTTGTCACTGTTTTCCGTATGTTCATTTCTTCGCCGATTCATCGGACAACCTCCTAATTCCTTGTCAGTCCACCTAAATTTCAACATCTTTCTTTAGTACCATATCTTAAACGCTTCGATTCTCTTCTTCTACGGTACCCTCCTCCTCCTTCCAAAGTCCATGATTCACTACCGCCCAGTGCTGTTCTCCAAACATACATTTACTCCTCAAATTAAGCCGCCTTCTTTTGGCTAAGAATGCCCTTGTTTTCTAAGCTTTTTTTATGTCTTCCTCGCTTCGTCCGTCATGTGTTAATTTGCTTCAAGGCAGGAGAATTCGTTTATCTTGCCTGCTTCCTGGTTATCAGTTTTGCTAAAGTTTATCGCTAATCTCATTTCTTCCGTCTTTCTTCGTCTTGCTCTCAACCGGAACTGTGGGTCCCTTAGGCTATCAAATTTATTATAGGTCCTGCAATTCCTCCTCACTTTCATAATGATAGCTCATCTTATATCCTTTCATCCTCAGTTTTAATCCCACTTTTAAATCTTTCTTTCATTTCCGTCATTGCTTCTTCTATGTGGAGATTAAACGTTATAGCCGAGATGCTACATCCGTCTTATACCCTCTATAATACAAGCTTTTCGTTCTTGGGCTTCCATTCGTATTTTTCCCCTTTTGGTTCTTATACATATGATATATTACCCATCTTTCCTTATATTTTACCTCCGTTTTCACAAGAATTTCGAACATGTTCAACCATTTTACACTGTCAAAAGCTCTTCACAGCTCCACAAATCCAATGAAAGTGTCCTGAGTTTTCTTAAGTCTTGCTTCCATTATCAAATGCAGCATCAGAATTCTGTCTCTTGTGCGCATACCTTTCCTAAAGCCAAACTCATCGTCACATAACAGCTCCTCTAAGCTCTTTTCGATTCTTCTGTGTATTGTTCTTGTCAGCAACTTGGATACAAGCGCTGTTAGGCTGGTTGTTCGATAGTTCTCGCAGTTAACTGCCCTTGCTGTCCTCGTGTTTGTGTTCATGATATTTTTCCCGATATTGTGGCGGTGTGTGTCTCCAGACTCATATATTCTACAAACCTCTTTGAAAAGTCGTTCAGCTGTCTCCTCCCCAAACGATTTTACAAATTCCGTAGGAATGTTATCTGTGCTTTGCGCCCTATTTTGTCGTAAGTCTTCCAAAGCTGTTTGAAACTCCAGTACTGGATCCCCCACGTCTTCCGTGTCGACTACTATCTATTCTCCCATCATGTCATCGGATAGTTCCTTCCCCCTTGTAGGTGCTAAACGTTTCGCCTTTTAGGAGCAGTTTCCCATCTAAAGAGCAGAAGTGTCTAGTCCCAACCGCTGTCCATTGCTCTGCCCTGTTTGACAAGGGCCGGCCGCAGTGGCCGTGCGGTTGTGGCGCTGCAGTCCGGAACCGCGGGACTGCTACGGTCGCAGGTTCGAATCCTGCCTCGGGCATGGGTGTGTGTGATGCCCTTAGGTTAGTTAGGTTTAAGTAGTTCTAAGTTCTAGGGGACTTATGACCTAAGATGTTGAGTCCCATAGTGCTCAGAGCCATTTGAACCATTTGTTTGACAAGGCCATGGGCGCCACCGTTGTTGATTTTTAAGCAATGGCTAGAATCGATCTCGGGATCCAGGATGTTTAGATTAACTGGTCAACCGGGAGTATATGGCGTGCATTTGTTTTCGTACGACTCTGTGTTCCTGACGCCCCTCATTCAAAACGGCGGTAATCAGATACATGGTATATAGCCGATAGCCCCGTATAGATCTTCTGAGACGAAGTTAAGTCCGTTCTTCGGATACTAGCTGTAGCCCTGTCTGGCGGTTTGCGCATGTGGAAACATTGTCTCCACGATACCGTAGACCCAATTTTGAATTCGTATACCGGCATTCATGTGTGATCACAGACGTGCTATGATCCATGCGTCTTGCAGTGGCCCACGTCCCACGTTCAAAATAGGATAATTCGCGACTTGCTGCCAAGTTAATTACACAGATCGCTAGGTTATCGCCTTACACCACATTCAGCCCCCACATTCGGGGGTCGTACACGGTGCGTCTTCAAGTGGGCAACCATTCCCATCACTTTTGGCCACTCAGTTTACAACGGAGACCGCGTACGGAGCGCTCGTGTACCCATTCCTGATCCCCACCATGTCGGAAGACTTTGAAACAATGTAGAGGCATACTGCTGTATTTGTTATCGTACTGCTGTATTTGTTATCGTACCAGACTGCTAGGGAACAACTCCGTGAGCTTAGAGGGGAATCCTCAAAACGGAATTAAAAAGAAAACCATTTTCTCACAAAACTCTGTTGAGAAGTTAAGGTGACCAGTTTTAATAAAACCAACACCTGTTTGGAAGAAGTGCCAAAGCATTGTGGAAGTTTTGGCTACAGAGAGGAACGGAAGGACTTGTTACAAGATAGTATTTTGTTTTTGTTTCTGCTAATGTTGGCAACAAAAAAAATGGCTCCGAGCACTATGGGACTTAACTTCTGTGCTCATCAGTCCCCTAGAACTTAGAACTATTTAAACCTAACTAACCTAAGGACATCACACACATCCATGCCCGAGGCAGGATTCGAACCTGCGACCTTAGCGGTCTCGCGGTTCCAGACTGTAGCGCCTAGAACCGCACGGCCACCGCGGCCGGCTGTTGGCAACATTATTATTTTATATGCTCTTGGAACTTATTAGATTCCAGACGCCATAATTGCTCATTCAATGCCTACAAAGTGCATATGGTATCATATGTGATGTAATAACAGGAAAATGAGACTGTGACCACTGGAGGCACTTTTTACTTTTACATTTACATTCTTACTCACCTTATGAGGCAAAGATCCCTACAAAACTATGAGCCATTTACTAAAATGGTGTTTTGTTTTTGTTTTCTGCAACCAGACAGTTTCACATGACGCCACGCGGGGCAGCGACGGGATCTGAGGCGCTTTGTCACGGTCCGTGCGGCTGCCCCCGTCGGAGGTTCGAGGCTTCCCTCGGGCGTGTGTGTGTGTGTGTGTGTGTGTGTGTGTGTGTGTGTGTGTCGCCCTTAACGTAAGTTAGTTTAAGTTAGATTAAGTATTGTGTAAGCTTTGGGACCGATGACCTCAGCAGTTTGGTCCTATAAGACCATATTACAAATTTCCAATTTCCAGTGCCACAAGACACCCCAAGGTTATAAACACAAGGCACAGGTGTCGTAGTAATTCATATATATCCAGCTGATGAGAAGATTAATCCTCTGAAACGCTTAATGGAAATAAAGAAAAGAATGACTGGTAACAGCGTAATTGTAGTATAGCGCTGTCTGCCAAGTTCAGAGAAACTACGGTGTTTGCAAAGTCACTTCCCTCTTTCTCTTGGTTCCCGCCTGAATCTTTTCGTGGATTTTGCGGGCAACGTGCTTCGTTTGGGTGGAAAAAGGACGCCATAGGATGGAAACAGGAAATAGCGCCGTCCACAAAAGTAAAGTGTTTTCTTGCTGAGACCGTGTCTTTAAAATAAGACCCAGAGGGACGACCGCTCTCGCATTGAGAGCAGTAATAAGATCCTCTAATGTAGATCGAGGCGTAACATACCTTCATAATCAGCAAGATGTTGTTGTGCTGGTCTTCAGTGCGTAGACTAGTTTGATGCAGCTCTCCTCGCTATTCTATCCTGTGCAACTCTCTTCATCTCCGAATAACGAGTGCAACCTACATACATGTGAACCTATTTACGGTATTCATTCCTTGGTTACTCTATAATTTTTTTCCGTTTACGCTTTCCTCCGTTACAGATGATTCCTTGTAGCCGCGTGAAGTGTCGTATCAACCGGTCACTTCCTGTAGTCATATTCAACCATTAAATTCTTATTCCCCAATTAGATTCAGTGCCTCCTGATTAGCTATTCGATCTTCCCATATAATCTTCAACAGTCTTCTGTAGCACCAATTTTCAAAATGTTGTATTCTCCTCTTGTCTGAACCGCTTATCGTCCAAGTTCCACTTCCGTGCAAGGCTACAGTCCAAATTAATGTCTTTAGACAAGACTTTCTAACGCTCAGGTTTATGTCGGATGTTAACAAATTTCTCTTTTTTTGAAATGATTTTCTTGGTATTTCCAGTCTGCATTTTATATCCTCACTTCATCGGCTCTCGTTCCTAACTTAGAGGCCTAAATAGCGTAACTCAATTACTACTTTAAGTGTCTCATTTTCTAATCTAATTTCCTCTGCATCACCTAACTTAATTCGACTACGTTCCATTATATCTGTTTTGCTTTTGTTGCTGTTCATATCATATCCTCTTTTTCATGACACTGGCCTTTCCGTTCAAATGCCCTTTCAAGTTTGCCGTCTCCGATAAAATTGCAACTGTCACCGGCAATTCTCAAAATTTTTATTTCCTCTCCCTTACCTTTAATTCCTTTTTCAAATTACTCAGTGGTTTCTTTTACTGCTTCTTCCACATAGGCCCTACAGCTTGAATAACATGGGGGATGGGCTACAAACCTGTCTCACTCCCTTCTCAGCTACTACTTGCCTTTCGTGTCTTTGACTCATATTACTGCAGCCTGTTTTCTGTACAGGTTGCAAGTAACTTTTCGCTCCATATATTTTGTTCCTGAACCTTCAAAATTTCAAAGTGTAGCCCAACTAAGATTTTTCAATAGCTTTCTGTAAATCTGCAAATACTACGAACATAGGTCAACTTTTCTTCAACCAGTGTTCTACGTTAAGACGTAGCATCAGTACTTGTATCTCTCGTTCGTCTCTAGTCAAAAAAAATGGCTCTGAGCACTATGGGACTCAACTGCTGAGGTCATTAGTCCCCTAGAACTTAGAACTAGTTAAACCTAACTAACCTAAGGACATCACAAACATCCATGCCCGAAGCAGGATTCGAACCTGCGACCGTAGCGGTCTTGCGGTTCCAGACTGCAGCGCCTTTAACCGCACGGCCGTCTCTAGTCGATACCTGTTTTCTAAACATCATAAAATATTCACTTCCTAACGTATTTTAGACTGTTGCCATTTTCTTAACCTGTGAAACCTTAGGATCGTTACAAGTGCGCTCTTTCCTCCGATTTCAGCGTAAAATACTTGGTTACGGGAATAAACGTAAAGTTTTGGTGCACACATTTGGGTTCTAGGCTGTGTTGTGATTGAGATTCTACCGTTTTTTTCTTTTTCCGTGATTAACGTTGGTAGTCAGTGTACAACATCACTGCTTGACTGGAGCCTGTAAGCAGATCGAGTACGATGCTTTCGGAGTTACACAGGACGGAATCTGTTTCGTTGTATTCCGCGTAGAGGGAATTGATATCATGAATCTTGCAGGGCTATCTATAAATCTGTAAGAGTGCGAGGAGTTGTATCGCCACACGTGATCACCGTGACACACTGAATTACACTGAAGAGCCAAAGAAACAGGTACACCTGCCTAATATCGTGTAGGGCCCCCGCGAGCACGCAGAAGTGCCCCAACACAACGCAGCATGGATTCGACTAATGTCTGAAGTAGTGCTGGAGGGAATTGATTCCACGAATGCTGTAGGGCTGTCCATAAATCCGTAAGAGTACTAGGGGGTGGAGATCTCTTCTGAACAGCACGTTGCAAGGTATCCAATATATGCTCAATAATGTTAATGTCTGGAGAGTTTGGTGGCCGCGGAAGTGCTTAAACTCAGAAGAGTGTTCCTGGAGCCACTCTGTAGCAGCTATGGACGTGTGGGGTGTCGCATTGTCCTGTTGGATTTGCCCAAGTCGGTCGGAATGCACAATGGACATGAATGGATGCAGGTGGTCAGACAGGATGCTTACGTACGTGCCACCTGTCAGAGTCGTATCTAGACGTATCAGGGTCCCATATCACTTAAACTGCACACTCCCACACCATTACAGAGCCTCCACCAACTTGAAAAGCCCCTCCTGACATGCAGGGTCCATGGATTCATGAGGTTCTCTCCATACCCGCACATGTCCATCCACTCGATACAATTTGAAACGAGACTCGTCCGACCAGGCAACATGTTTCCAGTCATCAACAGTCCAATCTAGGATACACAAGTCGGCCTTCTGCTGCGAAAGCCCATATCTATGTTGTTTCGTTGAATGGTTCGTAAGCTGACACTTCTTGATGGCCCAGCACTGAAATCTGCAGCAATTTGAGGAAGGATTGCACTTTTGTTACACTGAACGATTCTCTTCAATCGTCGTTGGTTCCAATCTTGTAGTATCTGTTTCCAGCCGCAGTGATGTCGGAGATTTGATGTTTCACCGCATTCCTGATATTCACGGTACACTCGAGAAAAGGTCGTACGCGAAAATCTCCACTTCATCGTTACCTAGGAGATGCTGTGTCCCATCGCTCGTGCGCCGACTGTAACACCACGTTCAAACTCACTTAAATCTTGATAACCTGCCGTTGCAGAACAGCAACCGATCAAGTATCTACGGCAGACACTTGTCTTACAGAGAAGTTGCCGGCCGCAGCGCCGTATTCTGCCTGTTTACATGTCTCTGTATTTGAATACGCATATCAGTTTCTTTGGCGCTTCAATGTAGTACTGTGTCACTCGCCAGCGTATCGTCTAATCAAATGTTCACGGTCCTTTCGGGAAACACGTCCGTACACTGTCACAAGTATCTTCGTCCTTACTGTTTTGCGGATGAGTGTGTTTCCTGACTTTCACCAGCGGGCTGCATGAGGAAAAAAAGAAAAACTTTGTTTCATGTACGTCCACGCCACTTTGCCCTGTTGTTATTTAGCAACAGTGCGCTTCTTGTCGTGGTAGCTGACACTAAATGCCACTAGAGTGCAGAACTTTGCAACATAGCGATTTGGAAACGCTAGACTGGTGCATGAGCAAATGAATAGCATCCTGCACTTTTCCACCCGCATTCCGACAGGTATCTCAGCCCCTTGCAATTGAGATTATGGATTAGCTCTGCTTTCTGTTTTTCCCCCCACATTCAATTACAGTCTAAGCGGCGTAACCTCCCAATAACTCTGTTGTTCCTTGCAGCGGTTTTTCTATCAGCTGCGAGTGCAACCGCCGCGACCGAACAGCACAAGTTACTGCTGCTAATTATGCAGTAATTTTTAGTGGATATGTAGCCGGAGTAGTGCGTGTAACATTAACTAAACTGAGTCTTTACAATGGGCGCGCAAGGATAAAACGATTATCCCGCCTCTATAGAGCTATACAGCAGGAAATAGTGAGGCGGAGCTGTCAATAGTATTTTAATGGCACTGCGACTCTAAAGGTAAAGCGACCATATCATCGAAGATTGTCTTAATTCCTTTAATTAATTTTATTGGTTTTCTGCAGCAAACAATACAGTCATTGAACTGCTTATGTTAGTGACTAACATTGAATTTTAAAGACACAGCTATTTTGCACACACATAAAATTACAAATTCAGTATTTGCTACGCTAGAGCTTAAACCTTTAATTTTGAAGTTGTTCTCACTTTTTAATGTTTTCATATTTGCTGGCATGGGATTTTCATTTTTGCGAGGTTTTCTCAGAATTTATTTTGTTGCGGAACGTATCTAGAATGTTCCAAAATGATATGAGCAAGATCCCCGTCGTCTTCTGGATGCTCCCTGTATGTGGAAGAGTCTATCATTCCAATCCTGTAAAAGTTCGCAGGGAAACTCAAGGGTTCCAAACTTATTCTAAAGCAGACGTTACATATATCGTTGGGATATGTTTCTGGCTGTACCACGGTATAGTGCGCTTAACAAAGCTCTTCTTCTGCTATGATATTCACCACTGCGTTTCGCACAGCTATTTCTCGTCTTAAGCGCAATTACTTACGCCAAACCGTTACCGACGGTTGCACATCGTGTGACTTCGCTGTTCTTTTCCCGTCTGTTACAACTTGCTCTAAGTATGCTCTAATAGGCTGCTTCATAACGTGTACTGTAGAACCTGAGCATAAGCGTCATTCATGATTTTTGACGTCTACTGGAAACTAGAAAATGTCAACACTTGAAAAAGGTCATATAAGCCGAAACTACTTGCGTTCGTGACGTAAGTGGCTGGACAAGTCAGCAAAAAGGTGAGAGGGAGATAACGGCATATTACCTACAACAACAACGCGGCTAGCAGATGAGTGGGGTGTTGAAACCAACATTCGGGTTGAGGGCAGCTTCATTCATATCTCACAGTTAAAACTATACGGCAAGTAATCTGTCCAATATAAATGGCAAAGAAGTGAAAACTCGGCGCCGGGCTTTCGCCAGCGGTAATTTGCAAGTCGGTTACATCAACTTTTCACGTGATCCATGCGGTCCCATGTTCCTAGTGGGAAGGTTTCTGGACATTCTAATGACACCAGCGGATTCATGTCGCCTACGTTTTAGACATTTTTGTTCATCTGGATCAAACAATTTAATAGAATAAATTACCAGTACGAAGCCAGTCCGAGAGTAATGTGTAAATGAACGCTGTCGAGAATCAGCAGTGGCGATAATTGCTTTTCCGTCAAGTGAACTTATCGGAACCTGAAATCTTGGGTATGGACACGAAGAAATTCAATTAGGAAGAAGCATTGATGTGCACTTCCTGTTCTTGTTAACAACCAATAATTGGCTTCTCAGGAGGGGAGGGGGCTATCTTTCATCGCGGGGGGGGGGGGGGGGAGGAGCAGAAGATAACTTAATGTTACAAATGGTTCAAATGGCTCTGAGCACTATGGGACTTGACTTCTGTGGTCATCAGTCCCCTAGAACTTATAACTACTTAAACCTAACTAACCTAAGGACATCACACACATCCATGCCCGAGGCAGGATTCGAACCTGCGACCGTAGCAGTCGCGCGGTTCCGGACTGAGCGCCTTAACCGCGAGACCACCGCGGCCGGCATTTAATGTTACATGCCGCCGATATAAAGGCTATTAAAAGGGTTGATTTGGTTGATTCGGGGGAAGGGACCAAACAGCGAGGTCATCGGCCCCATCGGATTAGGGAACAATGGGGAAGGTAGTCGGCCGTGCCCTTTCAAAGGAACCATCCCGGCCTTTGCCTGAAGCGATTTAGGGAAATCACAGAAAACCTAAATCAGAATGGCCGGACGTGGGATTGAACCGTCGTCCTCCCGAATGCGAGACCAGTGTGCTAACCACTGATGTTTACCGAAGGGAGAGAACAATTAGGGAAACTAACCTAATAGAGAATCATCTATTCTTTTAAACCCAGGACCTTACAATTATTATTCAGTGTCTTTATCACTGTCGTAATAGCGTACGATATAGCTTGCAGTTGGCGCCTGTCAGTTACAATTTAGTCTTTTCCGCACTAAAGAAATTAGCTACGTCAGTGAGTTGGTATTAGTCAGATGTCAGTTGACTCTGATCTTAAACCGCGATACAAGTGAATAACAGGCTATCACATTTCTTTCTTATCTCTCTTCCTAATGTCTACCCCGTCGTTCATGGATCGCTGATTTCATAACTTGGCAAATTTTGTTTTATTATTTAACTTTGTGACCGGATGCCGTTCAAGTCACCACAGTTGTCAGTTAACCTAACGCAGGTAAGTCTTGTGCGCCATCTGTCTGTGAAAAGTAAAATTTTTGTTCCCTGGCTCTAAGCACTATGGGACTTAACATTTTAGGTCATCAGTCCCCTAGAATTTAGAACTACTTAAACCTAACTAACCTAAGGACATCACACACATCAATGCCCGAGGCAAGATTCGAACCTGCAGCCGCAGCAGTAGTCCGGAACTGCGCGACTGCTGCGGCTGCAGGTTCGAATCATGCTTCGAGCATGGATGTGTGTGATGTCCTTAGGTTAGTTAGGTTTAAGTAGTTCTAAGTTCTAGGCGACTGATGACCTCAACTGTTAAGTCCCATAGTGCTCAGAGCCATTTGAACCATTTTTACTTAAACCTGACTAACCTAAGGACATCATTAGGGAGAGTAATAAAATGTCATGGCAGGCGTTCCTGGACGCTGTCAATCGTTCCACTTCTTCCATAAACCGATAGCAGCAGTGCTCAAGCAGGGGTGCCTCCAAACAACCCCCAGAGACATTGCTAAGACGTTGGCCAAGCATGGAAAAGTTGCACTTTTCCCATGTGGAAGATCGAATCGGCACTGACTGAGACTCATGACACTGCACGTGGTCACCACAAAATCTGGTACTGCATGCTTCGACATTTGCCAGCGGCGTCAAAGGAAATCCACCACGAATGTTTTAATCTAATATGGCCGACAGCAACTTTCCCAACTCGTGGAGGGAGGAAATTCTGATTCCTCTCCCCAAACCAGGAAAAGACCGCGAATGTCCCAGTAGTTATCGGAGTATCGCCTTAACGAGACCATGTAGTGAATGGTTAACCGTCATCTGGTCTGGTTGTTAGAGACCATGCAGGATTCGAACCTGCGACCGTAACAGCAGTGCGGTTCCGGTCTGAAGCGCATAGACCCGCTCAGCCACAACCGGCGGATTTTGCTCCCTGTGTTGTCGTATTTTAAATGTTGTGTAACGTATTTTATGTGACAGAGATTAGGGTGAGTTCAGCATTTGCCTAAAAGAGAATGGAAAACAGCTTAAAATCAACACGAATGCTTATTGGTGCGCCACATACAACGATCGTTAATCCGCAGCGCGGTTTCGATTTGGGTCTTGCTCAGCCCCTCCCCCGTTTCGTAAGCTAGTGCGCTGCGCGACATACTTTACACAGATAGGTCAATACATTCCTTCCTTAGAAAGAGAATAAATTATGTCTTGGATGACGATTTCTTGCAACCATCGACGTTCACATTCCACAAAGATGAATCATGCTTTCGGTGAGTATTTCCTTGTGCGCGACTGCCCAAGAAAGTTGCAGAAATAGTTGGAAATATTTTCAAGACTTGAAAAATTCATTACAGGTTCGTTTTTTAGTCCATCGTGTGAATGAAATATTTTCAGAAAACAGAGAAAACGCTCAACAACTTCTGATGAGGATGTGGCAGTATTGTAATTTGTTTGGAAACAGAACACTTCTACGTTATGTAAGAATGTGGTTTTCAAATAATTATTCATTTCTTTTTCCTGCAAGCATGGAAAATAGTGTCAACAGAAGTCCACGTTAAGTATTAGGTCTACAATGCTTCAAATACGAAAATATCTTCAGCAATGAAGAACGTTGTGTGCGCCGGTTGATAGGTTAGGTTTCATGATGGCTTCTGGCGTTTCCGGTGCCACGGAAACACCATCACAACGGTTAGAAGTCCGCAGCTCGTGGTCTAATGGCTACCGATGCTGCCTCTGGATCACGAGGTCCCAGGTTAGATTCCCGGCCGGGTTGGGGATTTTCTCTGCCCGTGGACTGGGTGTTTGTGTTGCCCTCATCATTTCATCATCATCATTCGTGACAGTAGTTCTACATCTACATCTACATTGATACTCCGCAAGCCACCCAACGGTGTGTGGCGGAGGACACTTTACGTGCCACTGTCACTACCTCCCTTTCCTGTTCCAGTCGCGTATGGTTCGCGGGAAGAACGACTGTCTGAAAGCCTCCGTGCGCGCTCTAATCTCTCTAGTTTTACATTCGTGATCTCCTCGGGAGGTATAAGTAGGGGGAAGCAATATATTCAATACCTCATCCAGAAACGTACCCTCTCGAAACCTGGCGAGCAAGCTACACCGCGATGCAGAGCGCCTCTCTTGCAGAGTCTGCCACTTGAGTTTATTAAACATCTCCGTAACGCCATCACGGCCACCAAACAACCCTGTGACGAAACGCGCCGCTCTTCTTTGGATCTTCTCTATCTCCTCCGTCAGACCGATCTGGTACGGATCCCACACTGATGAGCAATACTAAAGTATAGGTCGAACGAGTGTTTTGTAAGCCACCTCCTTTGTTGATGGACTACATTTTCTAAGCACTCTCCCAATGAATCTCAACCTGGTAGCCGCCTTACCAACAATTAATTTTATATGATCATTCCACTTCAAATCGTTCCGCACGCATACTCCCAGATATTTTACAGAAGTAACTGCTACCAGTGTTTGTTCCGCTATCATATAATCATACAATAAAGGATCCTTCTTTCTATGTATTCGCAATACATTACATTTGTCTATGTTAAGGGTCAGTTGCCACTCCCTGCACCAAGTGCCTATCCGCTGCAGATCTTCCTGCATTTCGCTACAATTTTCTAATGCTGCAACTTCTCTGTATACTACAGCATCATCCGCGAAAAGCCGCATGGAACTTCCGACACTATCTACTAGGTCATTTATATATATTGTGAAAAGCAATGGTCCCATAACACTCCCCTGTGGCACGCCAGAGGTTACTTTAACGTCTGTAGACGTCTTTCCATTGATAACAACATGCTGTGTTCTGTTTGCTAAAAACTCTTCAATCCAGCCACACAGCTGGTCTGATATTCCGTAGGCTCTTACTTTGTTTATCAGCCGACAGTGCGGAACTGTATCGAACGCCTTCCGGAAGTCAAGAAAAATAGCATCTACCTGGGAGCCTGCATCTAATATTTTCTGGGTCTCATGAACAAATAAAGCGAGTTGGGTCTCACACGATCGCTGTTTCCGGAATCCATGTTGATTCCTACATAGTAGATTCTGGGTTTCCAGAAATGACATGATACGCGAGCAAAAAACATGTTCTAAAATTCTACAAGAGATCGACGTCAGAGATATAGGTCTATAGTTTTGCGCATCTGCTCGACGACCCTTCTTGAAGACTGGGACTATCTGTGCTCTTTTCCAATCATTTGGAACCCTCCGTTCCTCTAGAGACTTGCGGTACACGGCTGTTAGAAGGGGGGCAAGTTCTTTCGCGTACTCTGTGTAGAATCGAATTGGTATCCCGTCAGGTCCAGTGGACTTTCCTCTATTGAGTGATTTCAGTTGCCTTTCTATTCCTTGGACACTTATTTCGATGTCAGCCATTTTTGCGTTTGTGCGAGGATTTAGAGAACGAACTGCAGTGCGGTCTTCCTCTGTGAAACAGCTTTGGAAAAAGGTGTTTAGTATTTCAGCTTTACGCGTGTCATCCTCTGTTTCAATGCCATCATCATCCCGGAGTGTCTGGATATGCTGTTTCGAGCCACTTACTGATTTAACGTAAGACCAGAACTTCCTAGGATTTTCTGTCAAGTCGGTACATAGAATTTTACTTTCGAATTCACTGAACGCTTCACCCATAGCCCTCCTTACGCTAACTTTGACATCGTTTAGCTTCTGTTTGTCTGAGAGGTTTTGGCTGCGTTTAAACTTGGAGTGGAGCTCTCTTTGCTTTCGCAGTAGTTTCCTAACTTTGTTGTTGTACCACGGTGGGTTTTTCCCGTCCCTCACAGTTTTACTCGGCACGTACCTGTCTAAAACGCATTTTACGATTGCCTTGAACTTTTTCCATAAACACTCAATATTGTCAGTGTCGGAACAGAAATTTTCGTTTTGATCTGTTAGGTAGTCTGAAATCTGCCTTCTATTACTCTTGCTAAACAGATAAACCTTCCTCCCTTTTTTTATATTCCTATTAACTTCCATATTCAGGGATGCTGCAACGGCCTTATGATCACTGATTCCCTGTTCTGTACATACAGAGTCGAAAAGTTCGGGTCTGCTTGTTATCAGTAGGTCCAAGATGTTATCTCCACGAGTCGGTTCTCTGTTTAATTGCTCGAGGTAATTTTCGGATAGTGCACTCAGTATAATGTCACTCGATGCTCTGTCCCTACCACCCGTCCTAAACATCTGAGTGTCCCAGTCTATATCTGGTAAATTGAAATCTCCACCTAAGACTATAACATGCTGAGAAAATTTATGTGAAATGTATTCCAAATTTTCTCTCAGTTGTTCTGCCACTAATGCTGCTGAGTCGGGAGGTCGGTAAAAGGAGCCAATTATTAACCTAGTTCGGTTGTTGAGTGTAACCTCCACCCATAATAATTCACAGGAACTATCCACTTCTACTTCACTACAGGATAAACTACTACTAACAGCGACGAACACTCCACCACCGGTTGCATGCAATCTATCCTTTCTAAACACCGTCTGTACCTTTGTAAAAATTTCGGCAGAATTTATCTCTGGCTTAAGCCAGCTTTATGTACCTATAACGATTTCAGCTTCGGTGCTTTCTATCAGCGCTTGAAGTTCCGGTACTTTACCAACGCAGCTTCGACAGTTGACAATTACAATACCGATTGCTGCTTGGTCCCCGCATGTCCTGACTTTGCCCCGCACCCGTTGAGGCTGTTGCCCTTTCTGTACTTGCCCAAGGCCATCTAACCTAAAAAACCGCCCAGCCCACGCCACACAACCCCTGCTACCCGTGTAGCCGCTTGTTGCGTGTAGTGAACTCCTGACCTATCCAGCGGAACCCGAAACCCCACCACCCTATGGCGCAAGTCGAGGAATCTGCAGCCCACACGGTCGCAGAACCGTCTCAGCCTCTGATTCAGACCCTCCACTCGGCTCTGTACCAAACGTCCGCAGTCAGTCCTGTCGACGATGCTGCAGATGGTGAGCTCTGCTTTCATCCCGCTAGCGAGACTGGCAGTCTTCACCAAATCAGATAGCCGCCGGAAGCCAGAGAGGATTTCCTCCGATCCATAGCGACACACATCATTGGTGCCGACATGAGCGACCACCTGCAGATGGGTGCACCCTGTACCCTTCATGGCATCCGGAAGGACCCTTTCCACATCTGGAATGAGTCCCCCCGGTATGCACACGAAGTGCACATTGGTTTTCTTCCCCTTTCTTGCTGCCATTTCCCTAAGGGGCCCCATTACGCGCCTGACGTTGGAGCTCCCAACTACCAGTAAGCCCACCCTCTGCAACTGCCCGGATCTTGCAGACTGAGGGGCAACCTCTGGAACAGGACAAGCAGCCATGTCAGGCCGAAGATCAGTATCAGCCTGAGACAGAGCCTGAAACCGGTTCGTCAGACAAACTGGAGAGGCTTTCCGTTCAGCCCTCCGGAATGTCTTTCGTCCCCTGCCACACCTTGAAACGACCTCCCACTCTACCACAGGTGAGGGATCAGCCTCAATGCGGGCAGTATCCCGGGCAACCACAGTCGTAGTCCGATCAGGGGATGCGTGGGACGAGCTGGCCGTCCCCGACAAACCCCCATCCGGACCCCCACAGTGATGCCCATTGGCAACAGCCTCAAGCTGTGTGACCGAAGCCAACACTGCCTGAAGCTGGGAGCGAAGGGATGCCAACTCAGCCTGCATCCGAACACAGCAGTTGCAGTCCCTATCCATGCTAAAAACTGTTTTGCAAAGAACGTCTGAACTAATCTACAGAGAGCGCAAACAAATCGACAAAATTTAAACGGTTATTAAAATACAAGATTGCCTAGTAAATGCAGTAATGCTGCTACTTGCGCACTGCTGACACCGCTCGGCGGCGGAAGGAGACTAAACGAAATTACACTATTCAGGTACTAAAACGCGATGCTACACTCTCAAATACAATAATACGCCCGAAATTTATGAATTAAACCATGCAAGTACCAAAAACACGCAAAGAAATTAAGAATTAAACTATGTAACAAACGAGTGAGCTAGGAGTATACGACTTGCTGCTGCAGCTGCTTATCCAACGGCGGCAGGGAGCACACTGACTGTGACCAACCGACACTGGCCGTTCAAAACAAAAACAGTAGACAAACGACTACGCGAATTTACACTATTCAGGTACTAAAACGCGATGCTACAACTCTCAAATACTATAATACGCCCGAAATTTATGAATTAAACAATGCAAGTACCAAAAGCACGCAAAGAAATTAAGAATTAAACTATGTAACAAACGAGTGAGCTAGGAGTATACGACTTGCTGCTTAGCTGCTTATCCAACGGCGGCAGGGAGCACTGGACTGTGTAAAAATTGGGGCTTTGTAGGGGCACTGACGACCGCCCCAGAAACCAAACATCATCATCATCAACAGCAATTGGAAGTGCTACGTGCTAGCGTATAGATGTTTCCCCAAGGCAACTGCTCATGATGGGTGCTTTTCTCTCGTTTGTCACAGGTCGACGTTATCGATAATGGATCCTTGTCACGGTAACGGCATTTTCTGTTCGCAAGGCTCTGCTTTCATGATCTTAATTGCTTGTCGCCTAGCTGCGAGTCGTCGCGGTGGAGGAGAGGACAACGATAGTTGTGGGAGGTACCATTGTGAAAGAGCACTGCACCATAGGGAAGGTGCTTTTCGACAGGTGAAGCTCGAACTGTCCAGAATGTTCTCCAGCCCAGTCGCGAACAAATGGATCAGAGAATCCAGTCCATTCCATGTAAATGCAGCCCACACCAATGTGAAGGAGCCACCAGCTTGCTCAGTGTCTTCTTGACAACTTGTGTCCATGGCTTCGTGGGCTCTGCGCCACTCTCGAACCCTACCGTCAGCGTTTACCAACTGAAATCGGGGCTCGTCTGAGCAGTCACCGGTTCTCCAGTCGTTCAGGGTCCAACCGATATGGTCACAAGTTCAGGATAGGCGCTGTAGGTGATCTCGTACCACACTACTTGCCATTAAAATTGCTACACCACGAAGAAATGCAGATGATAAACGGGTATTCATTGGACAAATATATTATACTAGAACTGACATGTGATTATATTTTCACGCAATTTGGGTGCATAGATCTTGGGAAATCAGTACCCAGAACAACCACATCTCGGCGTAATAACGGCCTCGATACGCCTGGGCTTTGAGTCAGACAGAGCTTGGATGGCGTGTACAGGTACAGCTGCCCACGTAGCTTCAACACGATACCACAGTTCTTCTTGGCTCTGAGCACTATGCGACTCAACTGCTGAGGTCATCAGTCGCCCAGAACTTAGAACTAATTAAACCTAACTAACCTAAGGACAGCACACAACACCCAGCCATCACGAGGCAGAGAAAATCCCTGACCCCGCCGGGAATCGAACCCGGGAACCCGGGCGTGGGAAGCGAGAACGCTACCGCACGACCACGAGATGCGGGCACAGTTCTTCAAGAGTAGTGACTGGCATATTGTGGCGAGCCAGTTGCTGGGCCACCATTGACCAGATGTTTTCAATTGGTGAGAGATCTGGAGAATGTGCTGGCCAGGGTAGCAGTCGAACATTTTCTGTATCCAGAAATGCCCGTACAGAACCTGCAACATGCGGTCGTGCATTATCCTGCTGAAATGTGGGGTTTCGCAGGGATCGAATAAAGGGTAGAGGCCGGCCGGGGTGGCGCTACAGTCAGAAGCCGCGCGACCGCTACGTCGCAGGTTCGAATCCTGCCTCGGGCATGGATGTGTGTGATGTCCTTAGGTTAGTTAGGTTTAAGTAGTTCTGGGTTCTAGGGGACTTATGACCTCAGCAGTCGAGTCCCATAGTGCTCAGAGCCATTTGAACCATTTGAACCTCAGAGCCATTTGAAGCATTTTGAAGGGTAGAGCCACGAGTCGTAACACATCTGAAATATATCGTCCACTGTTCAAAGTGCCGTCAATGCGAACAAGAGGTGACCGAGACTTGTAACCAATGGCACCCCATACCATCACGCCGGGTGATACGCCAGTATGGCGATGACGAATACATGCTTCAATGTGCGTTCACCGCGATGTCGCCAAACACGGATGCGACCATCATGATGCTGTAAACAGAACCTGGATAAATCCGAAAAAACGACGTTTTGCCATTCGTGCACCCAGGTTCGTCGTTGAGTACACCATCGCAGGCGCTCCTGTCTGTGATGCAGCGTCAAGGGTAAACGCAGCCATGGTCTCCGAGCTGATAGTCCATGCTGATGCAAACGTCGTCGAACTGTGCGTGCAGATGGTTGTCTTGCAAACGTCCCCATCTGGTGATTCAGGGATCGAGACGTGGCTGCACGATCCGTTACAACCATGCGGATAACATGCCTGTCATCTCGACTGCTAGTGATACGAGGCCGTTGGGATCCAGCACGGCGTTCCACATTACCCTCCTGAACCCACCGATTCCATATTCTGCTAACAGTCATTGGATCTCGACCAACGCGAGTAGCAATGTCGCGATACGATTAACCGCAATCGCGATAGGCTACAATCCGACCTTTATCAAAGTCGGAAACGTGGTGGTACGCATTTCTCCTCCTTACACGAGGCATCACAACAACGTTTCACCAGGCAACGCCGGTCAACTGCTGTTTGTGTATGAAAAATCGGTTGGAAACTTTCCTCATGTCAGCACGTTGTAGGTGTCGCCACCGACGCCAACTTTGTGTGAATGCTCTGGAAAGCTAATCATTTGCATATCATAGCATCATCTTCCTGTCGGTTAAATTCCTAGTCTGTAGCACGTCATCTTCGTGGTGTAGCAATTTTAATGGCCAGTAGTGTGTAAGCGAAGGCACTCGCGTCGGTTGTCTGTGCCATAGTCCATCAACTTCCTCAGCATTGTCCTAAAGGAGGCGTTCATCGTATATCCCACACTCTTTTCTGCTGTTATTTCATGCAGTACTGCTGGTCTGTTAACACCGATAACTCTACGCAAACGTTGCTGCTCTTGGTGTCGTTAAGTGAAGGCCGATGTCCCAACGTAGACCGTGGCGAGAGGTAATGCCTAAAATGTGGTATTCAGGGTACACACTTGACGCTGTGGATCTCGGAATTTAGAGTTCCCTAACGTTTTCCGAAATGAAACGGGGTCAGGGATTTTCTCTGCCTCGTGATGGCTGGGTGTTGTGTGCTGTCCTTAGGTTAGTTAGGTTTAAGTAGTTCTAAGTTCTAGGGGACTGATGACCGTAGCAGTTAAGTCCCATAGTGCTCAGAGCCATTTGAACCGAAATGAAATGTCCCAAGCATCTAGCTCCAACTACCTTCCACATTCAAAGCCTGTTAATTACCGTCGTTCGGTCATAATCGCATCGTAAACCTTTTCACAAGAATCGCCTGAGTGCAATGACAGTTTCGCCAGTGCACTGCCCTTTTATACCTTGTGTACCCGACACTATTGGCATCTGTATATGCACATATCGCTGTCCTATGACTAATGTCACCTCAGTATGAATGCGTCTGATCTGATCGTTACTTAGCTTCGATATCGTATAGGGATTTCTCTGTATGCTTGACTATTAACAAAAAGTGGAAAAAATATGGATGCGAATTTAGATTCGTATTCTAACCAGAGATGCAGTCGATTCTAACGTCCGGTCGAATCTGTTTCCTAATGAAGCACAAAGAAGGTGACCTACTTCTTTGTCAGTGGCATGTTCAATGTTAAGCTACGCAGATTACATCGCAAACGCAGGCAGCGAGCAGAGACCTACCGATTCGACGCAGGCAGCTGGCAGGAGCGCGGCTACGACTGCGGCTGTCGGCTGACTCACCTGCAAGATAAAGAGAGAAAAAGGCAACTGTTACTACAGGCACGTGCTCAGCATGGAAGTACATAGAAAACAGTGTGGTAACGAAAGTAAGATGTCGATACGCACCACCACTGGCTCGACAGTATATACGAATCTAGGGAATAAAGAATCGCATGTTGAACGCCTGTAATTGTATGCGTACTTATTAACTGTCGGGAATTATAAATACGGCAAGTCACCTAACAGCGTGTAAGAATCGCGTGAAGAATGGCTGGTACGGCGCTAGAGAAGGAATATTTTAACTAAATTTGATGGCACCAAAAGTCGCGGTTAGATGCCAATTTTTTACATTATTTTGCAGATGCCGGAGCTAACTCCCACCCAATTTTGAGAGCTGTGTTCGCAAGGACATTAAAAACGGAAGAAGCAATTGCGTGTGTTTGGGATGTGCTTGCAATGGGTCAGAGTTATTTACTTATTGAAAAATATTAATTTATATGAATTATGCGGATTGCGGGGCCCCTCCCTTCGGAGGTTCGAGTCCTCCCTCGGGCACGGGTGTATGTGTTGTCCTTAGCATAAGTTAGTTTAAATAGTGTGTAAGTCTAGGGACCGATGATCTCAGCAGTTTGGTACCTTAGGAATTCACTCACATTTGAACCTTTGTATATTATGTATGTAAAATGTCTATATTTGCAAAGGTGCGAGAATACATATTATAATATAATAATGAATCATTTCTGTATGAACACCTGCCTAACGTGCGAATAAACATATGACCATATGAAACCGTCGGGTTTCCATATGTTTGGCCCAATGAAGGACGCAATCCGTGGGAGGCACTACGCGGATGATGAAGAAGTTATTGATGCAGTACGACGTTGGCTCCGACATCGACCAGTGGAATGGTACCGTGCAGGCATACAGGCCCTCATATCAAGGTGGCGTAAGGCCGTAGCATTGAATGGAGATTACGTTGAAAAATAGTGTTGTGTAGCTAAGAGACTGGGGAATAACCTGGTGTATTTCAATGCTGAATAAAACAACCCCTGTTTCAGAAAAAAAATGTGTTGGATTACTTATTGAACTGCCCTCGTACATTCGACGCCACATTGGGCGACCTGCGCGCCGGATGGGGATGAAATGATGATGAAGACAACACAGCACCCAGTCGCTGAGCGGAGAAAATTCCCCGACCCAGCCGGGAATCGAACCCGGGCCCGCAGGACGGCAATCCGTCACAGGACGGCAATCCGTCATACTGACACTCAGCTATCGGGGCGGACAGTGCTTTGGATGAAAGACGATCACTGCGCATCGGTCAAGGTACTCTGCGCGAGCTATACCACAGCACAGAGAGGAGGGCTTGTGAGCCCAGACATGTCAACACGAACTGTTACGAACCAGGTTACTAGCAGCGGGACCACGGACTCGCACACCTGTAACCCGTCTTCCGCTCACACCTCATCATCGACGTGCAAGGCTCGACCGATGCCGTCACAGGATCACTTGGAAAATGGAACGGTGCGCCGTAGTCTCCAGCGACGAAACTAGATACTGCGTGTACGCAAGTAACGGTAGTTTGCACGTACGACGTAGACCTGTTGAGCGCTATTTCATGGAATGCATTCGTACAAGAAACACTGTCCCGAATCCCAGGCCTTATGGTCTGGGGTGCGATAAGATACGACAGTCGTTCACCTTTGGTGTTTCTGGAGGGGGCGCTAACCAGCGCTTGGTACGTGCAGAATGCTGTCAGACCCGATCTTGCACCAGGCAGATGATCTGTTGTTCCAACAGGATAACGCTCGCCACACTCTGCCTGTGAAACTCAACGTGCTCTGCAAGACGTGTTAACAGTTTCGCTAACGAGCACGATCTCCGGACTTGTCTCCAATGGAACACGTGTGGGATATGATGGGACGAGCAGTGATTCGTGCGACTTGTCAGCCAATAACTCTTACAGATTTATGCGAACAAGTCGAGCAAGCGCGGCATGATGTATCCTAGTAACAGTATTTGCCATCTGCACGATCGGCTGGATGCTAGATTCAGCATGTGGAGACTATACCACATACTGGTATGGGTGTTTCAGCATGGGCCGATACCTGGTACCTCAGAAACGCTTGTGCTATTGATCTGTAAATGTAAACATTTCATGTACTTCATATGCGTTGTTACAACAACAAACCTTGAATGAATTGGAAACCTCTAAAAGAGTCTACAGTTTTTTCCGGCAGTATATTACGCATCGGGTTTTTCAATGACAAATCGCATTGGAACGATGAGTGCATCTTTTGCGTCTTGTGAGAAGCAGAAACGTACACCTCCACATGTTAGCATCGTGGCCTGTCCAGATTGGGGTTTATCGATCCGCGAACGAACGTCGGGCGGGAACGGACCTATTCGGCAGTGCCATACTCAACGCTATGCAGGCTCTCAGCGCACCCACGTGACTAGTGCCACAGAGGACGAACATATTGTCCGTGCAGGACTGTACAGTCACGAGACATGCCGCGAATCAGGAAATTAGGTTGTTTGAAACGAGAGAAGTATCCACAAGAACTGTTCGACGACGTCTGGGGCAACGTGGACTGCCAGCACGGTAATCACTATCGCAGCTTCGCTTGATGCGGCAATAGAGGGGGGATATCCATTAATAGTGCGTTCAGTAGTAACAATGGACGCTATGTCGCCTTCTGAGACAAGTCCCAGTTTTGCATACAACACCACCATACACATATCCGTGTGTGGAGGCTCCACGGGGAACTAACATTGCCAGATTGCATCCTTCGTCTATATACCGTCCCCGCTCCTGGCGTGGTGATATGGGATGTCGTTGGGTATGCAACATGATCATCTAAATGTCACATAGTCGGCAATTTCGACAGCAGCTGTTACATTTTTGGCACGTTAATTTCGGTGGCTGTGCCATATCCCTGTCTTCTCCATGTTGTTTCCTTTCAACAAGATAACTATACTGCTTGGTTCCTTTGGTAACCTAACCTTGACGCAGAGCATATTCTACTCCTGCCCTGCACGTCCTCCTAATCTCTCAACCACTGAAAACATATGGTCATGCCGGCCGGGGTGGCCGAGCGGTTCTAGGCGCTACAGTCTGGAACCGCGCGACCGCTACGGTCGCAGGTTCGAATCCTGCCTCGGGCATGGATGTGTGTGATGTCCTTAGGTTAGTTAGGTTTAAGTAGTTCTAAGTTCAAGGGACTGATGACCACAGCAGTTAAGTCCCATAGTGCTCAGAGCCATTTGAACCACATGGTCGTGTTTTGCCGAGACACTGCCACACCACCACTTGTCAACAACTACGTTTCATGATCTTTAGCGTAAAGCTGAAGCGGCATGCAATGACATTTCCGTATCTGTCATCCAGGCTCACTTCGACTCTATGCCCAGTCGAGCTAGAGCCGTGATTTCTGCTACAGGAGGCAGCTCTGTGTGCTAAATTTCGCGCTCTGTACACCCCAAAATCTTCTACATATTGAATCATGTATTCTTTGTACTATATTAAACATGCAAAAAAAAGGTACAATATCGTTGTCTGCCCTTTCTTGCGTTGCACTTTTAATCACCAGTAGCGTAGTTCTCCTTCTAGATTACCCTGACTTGCGTTATGTTCCAGGTATTATGACATATCAATGGTATTAAGAAGTAAGTCCTATGTTAATGGCAACAGGCTAATATCTCACACCCACACCGTGACCTACTGGAAGCGTCTGTATATGCAGGCGTGGCTGATTTGATACCGTTATCTTAAGACAACATGTCGTAAATGTCAAACGCAAAAACACCTGTGCTTTTCTTTCAGTAATTAGGAATCGATTACTGTTATTGATTAATATCTGATAATACCTTAACCAACATGCGTTTCTCGATCTTCACGCATTAAGACAATTTCATACTGACTCCACGTTCTGTTCAACGTGCACGACGGGAAATAACGACAATTTGACATATGCAACCGAAGGTAAAAATATTTGAAACTTCCTGGCAGATTAAAACTGTGTGCCGGACCGAGACTCGAACTCGGGACCTTTGCCTTTCGCGGGCAAGTGCTCTACTGGCAGAAGTAAAGCTGTGAGGACGGGGCGTGAGTCGTCCTTGGGTAGCTCAGCTGGCAGAGCACTTGCCGGCGAAAGGCAAAAGTCCCGAGTTCGAGTCTCGGTCCGACACACAGTTTTAATCTGCCAGGAAGTTTCATATCAGCGCACACTCCGCTGCAGAGTGAAAATCTCATTCTAAAAATATTTACTTTTGAATTGAAAATTTATAGCTTAATATGAATATCTGATCCGGAAAATTTTGTTTACAAATTCGCACCATCACAGTAATTACTCGAGAGAGTATGAGGGAGTAATAACAAGTTTCTTATCTGCTGTTCGGACGCTCGCATCAGATTTATTAGTAAATAATTTCCGTTATGCTGCACGCCTCTTTTGCAGCGTTGAAACGTCTTTCATTGTACGTTGTTGAGCGATTCTAGGCTTATCTTCGGTTAGCTCAACAAATGTGCCACTAATCGCTCATTTCCTTAAATCTGCACTTTTCTATTTATCCAGCTTGATAAGGGTCCTAGAACGATTGATGAGCAGTACTGAATAATTAGTCGAAATAGGATTTTCCAATCCATATTCTGTGTGAATGATATGCACTGCGCTTAGGATTCTTTTTATGAATCTTTGCCTGTAATTGGCCCTCCCCAAAGTAAAGTCATGCCTCAGTTCACTTCAAATCACACTGGAAGAACTCTATACATTTGACTATTGTGACTGATTCCAGAGCTTCAGTTGCTGATGATATAGTCAAACAATTTTGACTTTATTTGTGCATGCAGTGTTAAGTTTGTTTTGTGTTAAAAATGAGCATTGATTATCTACGGGACCTTCAGCGTTTCCCTTTCTCGCGATGCCACTTACTTCCAACACGTAAATTCCTCAGTTACAAATTTGTTGCGTATCTTCCAATCTCTCTTTTCCGATACAGTTTTTGCCCTTTACAGACCCTTCTGGTACAGTAAAAGTTATTCCTCGAGATCGCAACTTATATCCTATCATCCTGTTCCTTCTTCTGTTCAATGTTTTGCACATATTCCTTTGCTCGTCGATAGTGCGGAAAACTTTATCATTTCTCATCAGTCTACTTAATCTCCAACATCCTTCTATAGCATCACATCTCAGACAGGTCAATTTCTTTTTTCCGGTTTTCTAACAGTCTATGCTTCACTTTCACACATTGCTGTACTCCAAACATACATTCTCGGAAATTACTCCATTCAATTAAGGCCAATCTTTGATACCAGTGGACTTCTTTTAGCGATGAATGTGCTCTTTACCTGTGCTAATCTGTTTCTTCTATCTTGCTTCCGAGGAAGGAGGAATTCCTCCATTTGGTCTACTCGATAATGTCTATCAAGCAATTTAAAAGTATCGTGAACTATTTGTCTGAAAAAGGTTTTGCTCTCCGCAGACTCACCGAAAGCTTTATTTCACATTTCTAAAACTTTACTCCACTTTATTTCATTCTCGGAGTAAAATGTAATACAATTTCTCTGGTCTGTTTTTACAGAAAATATCTCCGCTAATATCAAAACTCGTGTAAGTTTTTGACAACTGACAAAAGACTGAATATTCGAGATGGCTTACACTGTAAAAATGCTTCCCAGACATGTTTACCAACACAAAAATGAAAAAATCGTGTGAATTTTCAAATATGTTTCTGCATATATGGTACACAAAGAAATCATAATAATCTGTTCTGAGGGAGTAGATGGTGATGGAGTGAGAACAAATGTGATTAAAGACGTTGTCAATAGTATTATACCAGTTCTAACGGACTACTTCAATCTCTCGCTTATTCGTGGTACGTATCCTTCTGAGCGGAATCAAAGCTCAATCCAACAAAGAGCGAATAATGATAACTCAAAATCACCAGCTGAATGCAGGCCGATCAACAAATTATCCGCAGTGTCTAAAGCCTTGGAGTACACTGTTCATGAACAGCTAACAAATTACTTCAGAACTTACAGCTTGCACGATAAATATCAGATTTGTACACCGAGCGTTAGGGCACAGTGGTTAGAACACTGGATCCGCATTTTGGAGGACGACGGTTCAAACCCGTGTGTGGCCATCCTGATTTAGGTTTTCCGTGATTTCACTAAATCACTTCAGGCAAATGCCGGTATAGTTCCTTTGAAAGGGCACGGCCGACTTCCTTCCCCATCTTTCCCTCCTCCGTTGGGAGCGATGACCTCGCTGTTTGGTTCCCTCCAACCAACCAACCCGAAAATAACCCATTACAGCAACTGAGTTAAATAAAAGTAACTGACGACATCAAACATGCAACGGACTAACGTGAAACCACATATTTGACACCGGTTAATTTCGACAAGCCTTCTGGTATTCGTGATTTCGACTACACGCCCATTTCCGTTCCTCATTCGTTGTTCTCCTCTTTCCTTCCAGTATTCTTTCCTCTTTTTCCCTGTATTCTGATCACGTCACACCAAATTTTTTTCATTCCTCCGGCTCGGAATCCTTCCCTATTAAATTTTTTTCCCCACTGAACACTCCCATCAACAGTTTCTTTAGCTTTTATATTATTTTTATATAAATCCATTTTTTACTTCATCGATCCAATTTTTTGTTGACTATTTATCCGACAAAGTATTTGAAGGTCTGTCTGGTTGATCTGCTGTCTTACGAGAGATGTAAAATAGAAGTCTTATTTTTCTCATTACTTCTTACATATTTTCTATGTCTCGAGAAATCTCATTATTACTACGTAATTTCCGACCTTCCATAGTTCTTCGTGGACCTAATACTTTCCTAATGATTCGCCTTTCTAGTATTTACAGTTAATTTAAATTATAGTTTAATGCTAGACACTCGCTTACATTTAGACATTCTGGCTTTACTAATGTATTGTAATGCCTTATTTTTACATTTTTAGACAGGCAATTTTTTTGTTGTAGAAGTCTTTGGCTGTAATGTATGCCCTTCCCATTTTATGTATCATGTCCTCTACAGCAGCTTTTCCCAAACGAATTTCTTGGATTATGTTATTTAAATTTTTTAACCCTTTCGATAAGGATAATGTCTATTTACAGAAATTTCGATGCGTTATCAATGTTTGTAAATAAATTTGATTTTCTGTGCAGAAATTCTTAAGCTGATCCTATTGGCTATTTCTTCTAAAAGATTAATTTGTGTTACAGGATATATTTCGGAAAGCATAGCAAAGTCATCAGCAAATGTGAGCAATTTATTCCATTAGTTTTGTTTCGCCGTGCGGGATTAGCCGAGCGGTCTAAGTCATGGACTGTGCGGCTGGTCCCGGCGGAGGTTCGAGTCCTCCCTCGGGCATGGGTGTCCATAGGATAATTTAGATTAAGTAGTGTGTAAGCTTAGGGACTGATGACCTTAGCAGTTAAGTCTCATAAGATTTCACACACACTTGAACATTTTTTTTTCCTCTTCCCAATCTCATTGGTGAAATATATATTTATTCAGTTTTTCATTCAAAATTCTCACTATTTTTTCTACAACACAATTAAAAAGAATTGGTGATAGGCCATCATCTTGCCATCCACCTATGTTTATTTGGAACGGCCAGGATATTACTCCTATAAATTTCTC
Source organism: Schistocerca serialis cubense (assembly GCF_023864345.2). Taxonomy (NCBI): domain Eukaryota; kingdom Metazoa; phylum Arthropoda; class Insecta; order Orthoptera; family Acrididae; genus Schistocerca; species Schistocerca serialis. The sequence continues at coordinate 380,275,399 of NC_064638.1, read as the reverse complement.
TTTAGATACTGTGCCTGTAAGTGTTTCACGAATGAAATTTGCTAATTTAGAATTTACGCCAAGTTTTCGGATTATTTAGCCCATAGTTTTTTTTGTCAACGGAATCAAAGACCTTTATGAACTCAATAATCATTACTACAACATCTTTTGATTTCAGTAATCTGTGGCGGGTGATTGACTTCAGAGTAAATTGTAAATTGTAAATCCAACACCTTCAATGAAAACCCTGACTTGATAAGCAAATCCAGTAGTATGTCACATAGCTCCGAATAAATCGTGACATTAAATTAACCAAAGTAATACGAGTAACGAGTGAGCAAATGGAATACCACAGACTAACACAAGAATGCCTAAATGCATGTCATACCATCCCACCGTGAGACAGACGCAGTTCCGAGGGGAGAAACGAGAACAGAAGCCGAGAGCAGAACTGTGTTAAGCTAGAAGGCCCTATGATAAGGGACGGACACCCACGTCGGCAGCTAACCACCAGGACCACCCCCCAGCCCATGTTAAAACCTAGAGCCCTCCAGAAGAACAGTATAGATCTTACGATAACACTAAAAGGGGCCACACCAGCCGCAAGTTTTAGCGTGAGACTTTTTCGCGGCTCTGTTACGTTGCAAACGTTAAAAACATTGCCCCACCACGAAAAGTAACCACCAGGACCACCCCCCAGCCCATGTTAAAAGATAGAGCCCTCCAGAAGAACAGTATAGATCTTACGATAACGCTAAAAGGGCCACACCAGCTGCAAGTTTTAGCGTGAGACTTTTTCGCGTCTCTGTTACGTTGCGAACGTTAAAAACATTGCCCCACCACGAAAAGTATAATATTTCTCATTGGATAGACAGAATTTTTGTAGGCGGAGCTTAAGGTTAACATTGAGACCCTGATTGGTCAGATGAAAACACAGCCAGATAGTTTTTTTAAACCAACTTCGGTAAATTGTAGTACGGAGAGGTTAGGAGAGAGTTGCCTCCGAGACGGCGAGCTGTACGGAGCTGCGCCGGCCGCCGTCCCCTGACGAACACCGACAAGGTAATGAACGCACGCGATGCCGCATTTTTGAGCGCACAAGACTTCACTCAGAACTGGAGAAGTCTCATCTGTTACATCCCCTTTTTACGTAATACTAGTGTCGATCGTCAATTGAAGCTGACGGTATTCACATTTGCTACGTAAGTTAAAATCTGAAACGCGATGATTTTTCTGTTATATAATTATTGAGAAGCCACATCAGCCACTGTAATTTACGACAAGTTAGATAAGTAATTAAAGATAATTGAGGGTCACTGTAGACCATTTTGATAGTTTTCTCTTTTGTGAAACTTAATTTAAACCTAGATTATAGATGTGATATGGCATACGTCATCCTTCGATCCATTGTAGAACTTGGAAACCCACTCATGGAATATTCGTTCACATTTTTGTTGAACGCAGTTGGTTTTTATCATCCTGTATTAAAATATTTCCTTTTATCAATAGTGCAATTCATAAACAATGTTTTGTGAGTAGAATAAAATTTCCAATGGTAAACTTAACTGCTTTGTCGACGTTATCTTACCAGCTAACTAAAAATAGGAAAGCCTTGAACCCCTTCCACTAAATTTAGTTAGTATTAAGATTCTTTTACAGGGAGTGCAGTGGAGCTGACGCTGAAATCATTAAGTATTTGGTTATATCATCGCTAGTCTCACTCAACTCTTCTGAACTCTACATGTCATGTGTGGTCTGGCGTCTCCTTACCAGCAACAGGTCCCAGGTTCAAACTAGTCAATTCCCTAAAAAACACGCTCAGAGCGTCGTTGCGCGAAAGTGGTAAGGAGACACGACTTAGAACAGACAGACACCACGCAGAACGTTAGAAAATATTTGTTCAGAATACGATCTGCCCTTCTTAAAAAATCCCTTGATATTCACTTAAACGGCTGTTCAATGTTGTTTCTACGCTGTTTAGTCAAATCTTGGCAAATATTATTACTATTATCATCATTATCATTGCATATTGCCGATGTACCATACAAACTGTAATATTTACTAATTGAGAAAGTATTGTAAGATGTAAGCGAGGGTCTGAAGGGCCTTAGCTTGCCTGTTGAAATAGATATATAAATAAGTAAATAAATAATACAACACGCAAAATTACAATTACTTTTCGAACAGATCGCCTATGTTTCTACAAGTGTTGCCTGGGACACTTTCACCTACACTCTACGGCTGCGGCACTCAAATGGCTGGTAACAGGGCGCCGTTAATTGCGGGGTATGTTTCCTGTTGAGGACTCACAGGTTTCCATGCTGGAGTAAAACGCCAGTTCACCTCGACTCAGCTCTGACAAACAGGTAAGCGTTCAGGACTTTCCTCACGCATCACGCTCTAAATATAAAGCAAACTCTATCTCCCGCTGACGATAACACATGGCCGCTTTCTGCACGACACACCATAAATTACATCCATACAGGAAAGAAAACACGAGATCGCCATTCCACGTCGGCCCTAGAGACGACTGGTTGCAAGTCTTTTATTTTGTGTCGTCTGTGTCGAACGGTGAAATTGAATTCCTTAGCTTCAATCTTCCTGTTCTAATTTCTTGATTACAATCATCACAGTAGTAACCTCACTTAGTTCCTTTATTTGATCTTAAATGAGACTGATATGCAACATATCGCTGCAAATTATTTTCAAAGGTAGCAACGCTCACGAAAATTAAAGTGAATTTTCTTTATTCGACCCTTCGAACTGCTTTCGAAAACCTGTCGATATAAGATAAGAAAGTCTTCACATTTCATCAGTTACTATATATATATATATAATATTAACAGTTGATGCATTTTGTAAAGACAAAGAGAAAAATTTCACTTTTTTGTGGATTTTAAGTTGCTAATCTATGAAGGTTCCGTATGGAAATAAGCTTCCTTGACTACATACCTAACAGATGCTAACTCTGAATAAAATCTGAAAGGATCGCAATCAGAGAAATGCCATTACTTCCAGATTTGTTCTTGGAGATGTGAAACGCAAAAACTAATCGTGTATTGTGGAAGTGCCAATGGTGTCATCGTATAACATTTGTACTGTGTGTTCGATACTTAAGCGTTTCTATTTTGATGCTCGCCGTCTTTGTTCTTCGTCCTTAACGTGATCACATACCGAGGTGGAAATTAGTACTATCCTATGAATCATTTATAAACTCGTCAGCTCGCCTTTATAAACCTAATACATTCCTCGAACTGAAAATGATTCTTGTCTCTTCGATATTTTAGCACAATGGCTATATCTTTCAGCTGAAAAGCCTTTTGTGTGACAGTAGGATTTCTCGTGTTAGGCAAAGTCTCTCGACAAAGTTTTTTTTCTTCTTTTTCCTGGAACGGAGTTTGACTGAAAACATTTTGCGTTACTTCTGACCTAGATTGTTATGAATATCAGCTGAAATGCACAATTAACACCAACCAGCCGCTATAAGTTATCTTTATACTGCCCATTTCGGAGGATGACACCTCCATTCTTCACTGCAGCCGGCCGTTGGGACCGAGCGGTTCTATGCGCTTCAGTCTGGAACCGCGCTGCTGCTACGGTCGCAGGTTCGAATCCTGCCTCTGGCATGGACGTGTGTGATGTCCTTAGGTTCGTTAGGTTTAAGTAGCTCTAAGTCTAGGGGATTGATGACCTCAGATGTTAAGTCCCATAGTGCTCAGAGCCATTTGAACCTTTTTTCTTCACTGTACTTATTTCAGTTATGGAAACATAGACGGTTTGCATGTTTTTTGGGGTATCCTATGACACTGCCGTGATCAAAAGCCGATTTTCAATCGTGTTTACACCGCACACTTCCACTTTCGGTGAACAGATCTCAGAGATTATATATTAGTAGCAAGTTTTATATGAGTATTTGTTATTTAGACTACTGTATAGATACGTAGCTCGTGGTACGTGAGTTTGAGTTACGCATGGACGTTCCTTCGTCTCCGACTTTTCACCTGCCTCGAGATGACTGGGGCCTTGTGTTGTCCTCGTCATTTCATCCTCATTCATGAAAGTGGTGAGATTGGAGTGAGCAAAGGTTGGGAATTTGTACGGGCGCTGATAACCGCGCAGTTGAGCGCCACACAAACCAATCATCATCATCATCATTATCATCATCATCATCATCATCGTCTCTGAGCGAACGAAGAGTCATAGTGGTAAGCGACTGGACTCGTATTTCGGAGAACCGTGGTTCAAATCCCTGTACAGTCATGTCGCTGTAGGTTTTCCTTGATGTTCTTGTATCGTTTCAGGTAAATATCGACATGATTCTTTCGGACTGGTACGACCAATGTCCTTCACCAACTCGAGCTTGATCTTAAACTTAAATGAGCACGTCGCTGACTAAACGTTAAGCAATATTCTTCCTTTTCTCTTCCTTTTTCTCTGGTAGGTATTAACATGTTAAGCAGTCATGTAATGAGTGACTGTGTTAAGGGCTATGCATTACAATGAAGACTTGTTTGTTCAATTATGTGAGCGCTGAGGTTCAAAAATGGTTCAAATGGTTCTGAGCACTATGGGACTTACCATCTCAGGTCATCAGTCCCCTAGAACTTAGAACTACTTAAACCTAACTAACCTAAGGACATCACACACATCCATGCCCGAGGCATGATTCGAACCTGCGACCGCAGCGGTCGCGCGGTTTCAGACTGAAGCGCCTAGAACCGCTCGGCCACCCATGGCCGGCGGAGCGCTGAGGGACTCTACAATTTTTAGATTGTGTTCCTAGACTGAGACATATTTGCAGAATCTGTTTATTAGCTAGTTCGTATATTACCATTTAGACAGGAAATCCAACTCTTCCTCCTTTTAGTGATAGTTGACGTAAGTCGGTCGCCATGCCGGCCGGAGTGGCCGTGCGGTTCGAGGCGCTACAGTCTGGGGCCGAGCGACCACTACGGTCGCAGGTTCGAATCCTGCCTCGGGCATGGATGCGTGTGATGTCCTTAGGTTAGTTAGGTTTAATTAGTTCTAAGTTCTAGGCGACTGATGACCTCAGAAGTTGGGTCGCATAGTGCTCAGAGCCATTTGAACCATTTTTTTCGGTCGCCATTAACTGTTGGAACAGCATACACCGATCAGACAAAACATTATGACCACTGCCCACCGCGACGCTGGATGACGCCTGGTGACGTTTCGCGCACGTGACGCGATAACAAAATTAAGAGTAGCAAACACGAACGGGGGATCACCCTAACGAAGATATGGGTTGCAAATGGGGAAATTCATTGAGATAAGCGTCCCGACAAAGGGGAGAGTATTATTACACAGAGCCTGTGAACGAGAATCTCGAAAACGGCGAAGCTGGTCGAATGTTCGTGTGCTACTGTCGTGAGCATCTACGGAAAGAGCTAGACGGACAGTGAAACTACCACTAGGTGCTGAGAGGTTGGACGCCCATGACTCTTCACAGAACGTTAAAACTACCCAAAACGTCGTATCCACCTGCAGGCAGGGAACTAGCATCAGAGGTGAGTCAAGTGGTTGCCTATCTGCAGGTGCCCAGGACTACTTCACAGGGTTTTCTCCGTACTAACATATTTTTAAAGTTCTCAGTAAATGCGCGCATGTGTCACTGAGGATACTGCGGAACGAGTGTCCTTAGAGAGATCCTCTGTAGTTGTATTCACATGTGTGTGAATGTCACCCCCCTCCCCCCCCCCCCCCCCCCGCCATAATAATGCCACATGAGAACATGAAATAGGAGAGCTGAGAAAGCATAAGCACTCTTAGCTACTTCGAATCACACTCAAATTCGCCGAATGGTTTTGAAAGGTTCCTAGTGATTCCATACTGTACACCAGAGGCAAAATTGTGAAATCGCCCACGACGTGCCAACAATGTCAAAGGATTTCAAGAACGTCTCCCTCTTGCTTATCACAATGTAAACTGTCGACCTCTACCGCGAAATATGTGGGAATCCATGTCCAAAGTATGCCCGCTCACCCACCGTCGTCGCAATTGCAACGATATCGCTTCGACGTTTCCCCCTTCGGCAGCGGATCTGATATCACAAGTTTGTGTATCCATTGTCCCGGCTAGTTGAGAACCATTCACTGCTGTGAGAGTCGGTCATAAAACATCTTTGAATCACGTTGTGAATCTAATTGTGTGAACTAGCAGTTAGAAATTGACCTCGCTTTTTATTCAGAAATGGTTCAAATGGCTCTGAGCACTATGGGACTTAACTTCTAAGGTCATCAGTCCCCTAGAACGTAGAACTACTTAAACCTAATCAACCTAAAGACATCACACACATCCATGCCCGAGGCAGGATCCGAACCTGCGACTGTAGCGGTTCCAGACTGTAGCGCCTAGAACCGCTCGGCCACACCGGCCGGCTCGCTTTTTATTTCCAGAGATACCTCATACACTTTTAACCACGACGGATCCAAAGACAGTGATTTTATTTATTACTCGGGAGTAACATAGCAATTGGGTTCCAGTCTATTTTTTCTAATTTTTGTTCCCCAAATAATTTGATTTAGTTATCTTCGTAGTCAATATGCCTACGATAAATCCTATTATCTGTTTGTAACAGGTTGATCAGCTTTTCTCAATAACCCTTGAATGTACAGAGATATAATTGTCTATGTACTAGCTGATTTTTGGGCTTCAGAAAACACGGAGAAAGTGTCGTATAGATTCTTTTTTATTGAAATTCAATTCTTAAATTAATGAGAGACGGCACTAGGGAATCAATGAAGGAAGAGTTCATCTTAGCGTGTAACGTACGATATTCCTTCGCGTTCCTATCATCAAAGATATGATTTCCATGAAACTGTCCTTTACTATCAATATCTGATAAGTCATAAACATGCCTCTGGCTTTACAATGTCTAAGCTTCTTAATTGTTCGACACGATATTAATTAGAAGTTTGAGTTCTTTCAATGTATATTCAGCACAAATTTCGCCTTTTCACCGGCACTTAATTTCACGTCTTGTTTATTAGCAAAATCGCCTTGACAACGTTCGGCAAAGATATTATTATGAGAAGGTCCAACTATTTTCCGTCCGAATATCTCAAAATAATCTATTATTCACCACTTCAATGTCTAACCCAGTTATCAGAACGATATTTAATTAGGCTTGTAATCCCTAGATTCCGACTAACACGGAAGACTGCGAACATGCACCATTGAAAACAAGGACTCAAGAGAGCAAACAATGCCGCGCATTGGTCAATATGTTATGTTCAAAACGAAGTCAGCTCAATCACGTCTTCCTTGGATTCCCTTTGTACTACTTTGCGTTACTCTATTTCAAATATATATGTTGTGTACATAGTTTCGCGTAGTCAGAGCGTACACAACTTTCCCACTAGAGCGCGCCCCGCTAAGCACAACAGCGCAGGTGCAACGCTCGTCCGTCTCCGCACTACGAGATGGCGCTGTCTTAGAGACGGACCAAATTCTGCTTCCGCCGATCCACGTATTATTATGTAACGCAGCCAATGAGATTGCTGCTAACGTAGAACCTTTTCTCCTCGCGGATAACACTCGCGCAGTGATACATGAACGAGCGAGGTATTATAACGAGTGTACAGACCTCCGATTAGTCAGTTTGCATTTGTCTGCATTAGTCTGCATTTGTCTGCACCAGTCTACATTAGTCTGTACCAGTCTATAGTCAAGTTTCAGTCTGCGCCTAGTAAGATTATCATATTCCTGTACATAGCCATGAAGATAAATGCATAGACACTTTGCCAAGTGTCAGAGATATGTGAGAATAAGATTAACGTACAAAGACCAAAGGAACTTCAGATTGTCAATTGTAAATAGCATCCACAATCAAGTTACGTAATATCTATGCTTTTTATTATTTTAATAAATGTGTGTGAAAATTAATCAAGTTCTGTTTAAAGTTGGTCACCGTCAATCTGTTACTGTAAGCGTGCAAGTGGCATTTCTATCGTCTGACCTAACGGCAGAAGATAAACACGCCACGATAAGACCACGAGACATATTGCTGACACTCGCCTACTTCGATAGAGCGACAAGTCAAATAATCTGATGGTGTGTGTACCGAAGGTCTTACAGTACGCACATCACAATCTATTCTTTGTAAAATTTTAATTAACCTTTTCTCCGAAAAACTTCTGTTTTTCGGCTCTTGGATCATTTAGTTTTACAGAATTTAATCTAATATTCGTTTCTGAATACCCACTCTCTAAAGAGTGGTTACACAAAGAAAGGGTTGGTTTCACTGACGCCCTTTATGCCACGCATTGCTGCCTTTTCATGTCGATTCTGAGCGCTGTTGTGTCTGAAATGTCTTCCTCGGTCGCTCATAACAAAACCGCATGATTTCAACGCTGAGCGACGCGGTTCTGAGTTCCGTCGCAAAGGCGTCAGAAGAAGGGGTGAAATATGGGTAAGAGTGGTTGGTGAGACCTCTCCATCGTGTGACACGTCCACCATGGCGTGGGCAGAATTGTGGTGATATCTGGTGCCAATGTGACATCATTAACCCACTTTACACATTACATGAACTTCTGAGCTGTGGCCTTTTTTTCGCATGTGTCGACACTTGGCTGTTTGAAGCGCCACTGAGTCCCAGTGTGACTTAGCAGGGCGCCACGCTCTTTGCATCATTACGGAGGAAGGTCGTAGGCACCTTTTTTCATACTTAAGCATTGCATGGGAGACAGTTATGGGGTTTCGAAAAAGTGATCGTTTAATTTTGTTGCGCAGTCTAGAGTGCAAGGTATGTTTGTCTTACGACACAATGAGACATGTAGATTTCTACGCAGGACAGAATGACATCGGGCAAACCAATAGAACGCCGTAGGACGTGTACAATTTGTTTTATTTTGACTTGCAAGTTGCGAGCGGTCGTAGATAATCACAGCCCTGGTGGCAATACGTTGAACTAACGTATCAGTTCCTAGCCGCGTCCGTCGGCAAGTGTTGGTCGCTATCGTGAAACGGCAGCGCCGGTTTAACGGTTTGTGCGGAGGGGGGGGAGGGGGGGGGGGGAGACAGGGACTATTCTACCTCGAGTTAATAAACTAGTCTTTTCTTAAACCAGCTAAATGATGGTGGTCTGGCCTGACCCCGCTGTTCTCAGAGGCGACTGGTTTCTACAGGATGGTCGAAGTTTCCAAATACACTTTGAAAAAAGAGACTTGTCGAAGAGTTGGTAGGAAGTACCTTACAACGAATACAATCCGTGTTAGCAGGGCGTGGTCAATTGAAATGGCAGGTTCTGCTCTGCGCGGCTGACTGGCCGAAAGGCTAGCTTATTTTAAGTAATTACGGGACCCATAGCTCGCGAAAAGGAGTATTGGCTGGCAGCCCTCGCAAGGACCGAATTTGTGGGCCCTAGGTGGGCTATCTGGAGGTACTGTTTGACAACAATGAGGTGGACTTGGCGAGGTCTTATAGGAAACAATAAGGTCCACTTGTTCCAGTAAACACTAGTTCCGTGTGTTTTAATTTTCGATCGTAATCCTGTTTGTGTGTGGAGGAGATATTATATACAGGTTACAGACAGAGTATTGACTCCAGAATGAGATTTTCACTCTGCAGCGGAGTGTGCGCTGATATGAAACTTCCTGGCAGATTAAAACTGTATGTCGGACCGAAACTCGGGACCTTTGCCTTTCGTGGGCAAGTTCTCTACCAACTGAGCTCTACCAACTGAGCTACCCAAACACGACTCACGCCCCGTCCTCACAGCTTCACTTCTGCCAGTTCCTCGTTTCCTACCTTCCAAACTTTACAGAAGCTCTCCTGCGAACCTTTCTTTGCCAGTTTTCCAGGTTGCCCGCGTAAGTCAAAGGCCCGAGTTCGAGTCTCGGTCCAGCACTCAGTTTTAATCTGCCAGGAAGTTTCAGTGTACTGAATGATTACAATGCTCGTTTCCCAATCCAGTGGTCGGGTCTGGGAGCCTTTTGAAAGACGCTGAACAGCTAAAGGGCTCTGATTATCTGTGTAGAAGAAGTGACTATTCTGAATTGGTGACAGATGTGCGGAGTGACATTTGTGCGGAGAGGGAATGTGTTGACATTTCTGCGTCTGCGGAGCCCAAGACACTACAGGTAATGCTTTGCTTTCGTTTTCGTTGGACACTACAGGTAATCCATTGCTTTCATATTCGATGACTTTGCCAACTCACAGATACACTGTCAAATTACAGCCTAACATAGATCTCGGGCTAACCTACTTCTCAGTCTGTTATCACAACCTGGTTTTTGGTTTCACTCTCGTTTACTTTACCGATTCACAAACGAACTGTCACTTTCCAACCTAAACTAGACCTCAGGCTAAGCTATAGATCTGTGTGCTCAGAGTCGATTTTTTACTTTCGTATTCATTCGCTTCGCCAACGCACAACGAAGTTGTCACTTCTTCGTTGTCACTTCAAGCCTAACCTATACCTCAGTATTCCATCACAAACAGTTATTCCACTTTCACATGCCAACTAACAACGAAAGTATTACATCCGAAACCTAACATAGACATCTGGCTAAACTACAGTATGCTACAGATCCCTGTGACATCGTATCGGTTCGTTGCTTTCACGTTCTCTGACTTCGCCAATTCACAACCCTCTCATCAAATCGGTTTTTTGCTTCCACATTCGTTGGCTTCGCCAATTCACAGCCGGAAAAATTGCAGCTAGGCTGAATATCGTAAAACCTGCAACCATCAAAAATAAACGCAAAAGTACATCTATTTAAAAAGGCTGATAAAAATGCTCATCACGCCTTTTTAAGGGACAGTCTTCACTCCGTCCGATATGACCACATCAGCATAGAAAAGCGTAGAAAAGATGTGGAATGATTTCATTGTATCGACGGCAATTGAGAGATATATACCACATAAATTATTAAGTGATGGTACTGATCCCCCATGGTACACAAAACGGATCGTTGCAGAAGTAACGAAAGAATGCCAAATTTAAAATGCCCAAAATCCCCAAGATTGGCAAAGTTTCGCAGAAGTTCGAAATATAGCGCGTACTTCAATGCGAGATACTTTTAATCATTTCCACGACGAAACTCTGTCTCGGAATCTGGCAGAAAGAGATTCTGGTCATTCATAAAGCACACCAGTGGCACGATGAATTCAATACCTTCAGTGAGCTATAACAACGGTGAAGTCACTGATGACACTGCCACTAAAGCAGAGTTATTAAACACGATTTTCCGAAACTCCTTCATATAAGAAGACGAAGTAAATATTCCTGAATGCCAATCAAGAACAACTGCCAAGATGAGAAACATAGAAGTAGATATCCTCGGTGGAGCAAAGCAGCTTAAATCACTTAATAAAGGCAAGGCCTCCGGTTCAGCTTGTATATCAGTCAGGTTCCTCTCAGAATATGCTGATACAATAGCTCCATATTTAGCAAAAAAATGGTTCAAATGGTTCTCAGAACTATGGGACTTAACTTCTGAGGTCATCAGTCCCCTAGAAGTTAGAACTACTTAAACCTAACTAACCTCAGGACATCACACACATCCATGCCCGAGGCAGGATTCGAACCTGCGACCGTAGCGGTCTCGCGGTTCCAGACTGTAGCGCCTAGAACCGCTCGGCCACCTCGGCCGGCCCATATTTAGCAATCATATACAACCTCTCGCTCACAGAAAGTTCCGTACCTAAAGAATGCAAAATTGCTCAGGTCACACCAAAACCCAAAAAAGGAAACAGGAGTAATCCGTTGAATTACAGGCCCATATCACTAACGTCGATTTGTAGTAGGGTTTTGGAACACACACTCCTGGAAATGGAAAAAAGAACACATTGACACCGGTGTGTCAGACCCACCATACTTGCTCCGGACACTGCGAGAGGGCTGTACAAGCAATGATCACACGCACGGCACAGCGGACACACCAGGAACCGCGGTGTTGGCCGTCGAATGGCGCTAGCTGCGCAGCATTTGTGCACCGCAGCCGTCAGTGTCAGCCAGTTTGCCGTGGCATACGGAGCTCCATCGCAGTCTTTAACACTGGTAGCATGCCGCGACAGCGTGGACGTGAACCGTATGTGCAGTTGACGGACTTTGAGCGAGGGCGTATAGTGGGCATGCGGGAGGCCGGGTGGACGTACCGCCGAATTGCTCAACACGTGGGGCGTGAGGTCTCCACAGTACATCGATGTTGTCGCCAGTGGTCGGCGGAAGGTGCACGTGCCCGTCGACCTGGGACCGGACCGCAGCGATGCACGGATGCACGCCAAGACCGTAGGATCCTACGTAGTGCCGTAGGGGACCGCACCGCCACTTCCCAGCAAATTAGGGACACTGTTGCTCCTGGGGTATCGGCGAGGACCATTCGCAACCGTCTCCATGAAGCTGGGCTACGGTCCCGCACACCGTTAGGCCGTCTTCCGCTCACGCCCCAACATCGTGCAGCCCGCCTCCAGTGGTGTCGCGACAGGCGTGAATGGAGGGACGAATGGAGACGTGTCGTCTTCAGCGATGAGAGTCGCTTCTGCCTTGGTGCCAATGATGGTCGTATGCGTGTTTGGCGCCCTGCAGGTGAGCGCCACAATCAGGACTGCATACGACCGAGGCACACAGGGCCAACACCCGGCATCATGGTGTGGGGAGCGATCTCCTACACTGGCCGTACACCACTGGTGATCGTCGAGGGGACACTGAATAGTGCACGGTACATCCAAACCGTCATCGAACCCATAGTTCTACCATTCCTAGACCGGCAAGGGAACTTGCTGTTCCAACAGGACAATGCACGTCCGCATGTATCCCGTGCCACCCAACGTGCTCTAGAAGGTGTAAGTCAACTACCCTGGCCAGCAAGATCTCCGGATCTGTCCCCCATTGAGCATGTTTGGGACTGGATGAAGCGTCGTCTCACGCGGTCTGCACGTCCAGCACGAACGCTGGTCCAACTGAGGCGCCAGGTGGAAATGGCGTGGCAAGCCGTTCCACAGGACTACATCCAGCATCTCTACGATCGTCTCCATGGGAGAATAGCAGCCTGCATTGCTGCGAAAGGTGGATATACACTGTACTAGTGCCGACATTGTGCATGCTCTGTTGCCTGTGTCTATGTGCCTGTGGTTCTGTCAGTGTGATCATCTGATGTATCTGACCCCAGGAATGTGTCAATAAAGTTTCCCCTTCCTGGGACAATGAATTCACGGTGTTCTTATTTCAATTTCCAGGAGTGTATACTGTGTTCTAACATTATGAATTACCTCGAAGAAAACGATTTATTAATACACAGCACGGATTCAGAAAACACCATTCTTATGAAACACAACTAGCGCCTTATACTCCTGCTATCGACAGGGGATGACAAATTGATTCCATATTTTTAGATTTGCAGAAGGCTGTCGACATCGTTCCTCACAAGCGTCTTCTAACCAAACTACATGCCTATGGAATATCATCTCAGTTATGCGACTGGATTCTTGATTTCCTGTCAGAAACGTCACAGTTCGTAGTAATAGACGGAAAGTCATCGAGTAAAACAGAAGTAATATCCGGCGTTCCCCAAGGAAGTGTTATAGGCCCTCTATTGTTCCTGATCTATATTAACGACACAGGAGACAATCTGAGTAGCCCTCTTAGATTGTTTGCAGTTGATGCTGTCATTTACCGTCTAGAAAAGTCATCAGATGACCAAAATGAATTGCAAAATGATTTACATAAGAAATCTGTATGGTGCGAAAAATGGCGATTGACCCCGAATAAAGAAAGGCGTGAAGTTATTCACATGAGTACTAAAAGAAATCCGCTAAATTTCGGTTACGTGATGAGTCCCACAAATCTGAAGGCTGTAAATTCAACTAAATACTTTGCGATTACGATTACAAATTACCTAAATTGGAACGATCACATAATGTTGTGGGTAGAGCAAACCAGAGACTGCGATTCACTGGCAGAACACTTAGAAGGTGCAATAGATCTTACACTACAATTGTCCGCCCTATTCTGGAGTATTGCTGTGTGATGTGGGATCCGCATCAGGTGCGACTGATTGGTGACATCGAAAAAATTCAATGAATGGCGGCTCGTTTTGTATTATCGCGAAATATGGGAGATAGTGCCACAGACATGATACGTGAATTGGAGTGGCAATCATTAATACAAAGGCGTTTTTCGTTGCGACGGGATCTTCTCATGAAATTTCAATCAAAAGTTTTCTCCTCCGATTGCGAAAACATTCTGTTGGCACCCACCTAGATGGGGAAAAATGATAATCACAACAAAATAAGAGATATCAGGGTTCGCATAGAAAAACTTAAGTGCTCGTTTTTCCCGCGCGCCGGTCGAGAGTGGAACGGTAGAGAGATAGCTTGAATGTGGTTTACTGAACCCTCTGTCAGGCACTTTATTGTGAATAGAAAAGTAATCACGTAGATGTAGATGTAGACTGTCACATTCCAAAGTATTATAGATCTTGGGCTATGCTACTGATCAGTCTGTCACCACAACAAGGTTAAACTTACAACCGAACTGTCACAGTCCAACCTAAATTAGATCTGGTCTGAAGTAGGCATACCGTCCTGAAGTAGTAAAAGCAACAGAAATTGTCACAAAAAAGTGACTGGTTGTAGTTTTTTCAACGTTTCAACATATATTGAAACCAGTCCCTAGTGACACGCGCCACAGACCACAGCATGATACAGTACTAGACAGGAAACAAATTATCAGGTTAACTGTATGCTACCAGCGAAAAGCCGCGTATCCCAGCAAGGATCCCATGGTGAGCAGAAGTCTCTCTCCGCAAAACAGTCACATTTATGTCTTCCAAATTGCAAAAGGTAGCACCCTAATTCCAACGTTCCTGGACAGACAACAGTTTAAAATTTGAACAGTTCGGGTGGACGTTCCAATCAAGGCCGCAATGGAGCTAATGTTTTCTTCTTCATGGAGAAAACTGTGGCACGATTCACCCACTTTGACATGCTTCAAAACTGGTTATTTCCTGGACTTGAAGATGATTTAAATGACTTCATCTTCATGCAAGATGGTGTCCGGCTTATTTCCCTGAGCACGTCAGACGGTACCTGAATGTGATTCCAGGACATTGGATTGGAAGAGAAAGAGCAGAAGATGAACTTCATCGCCGGTGGCGTCCCATGTCTCCAGACCTCACACCTCGTCACTTTTTATCTGTGGGCTTATGTAAAAGAGCGCGTTTTTATCCCCCCTATGGCTGACACTCTTGGAAGTCTGCATTGTTGAAGCTGTGAATTTGATAACTAGAGACCAGCTACTTCGTGTGTGGTATGAAATGAGCCACCTTTTTGATACTTGTCATGCAACATGTGGTGCTCATTACAATGCATGCGTAAAAATTTGAACGTTTCTCTTTCCAGGTTCGCTGGAATTGTATTTCTATCTTTTGTAGTTTGGAAGCAGTAAACGTTTGAAATCTGTTCCTTTTTTTGAATAGTCCATAATGATATGCGCGTAGCAGTGCGCCGAAATAATCCAAGCCCTCCAAAAAACGTTCCGGATGAAGTCTACGGAGAAATACGTCGCTTAATTTGTCTCGTGCACCTCACGGAGTTGAGCGCGTAGATTCTCGTCGCGGCCGTGTGTCCTCGTCCGACACTAAGAAGGCTCCGAGACGAAAGACGGGAAAGAGCGTTTCACGTTGGCGCCAGGGCAATGACTAGGCGCGGGTTGACGCTTTGTGCAGCAG
Source organism: Schistocerca serialis cubense (assembly GCF_023864345.2). NCBI lineage: Eukaryota > Metazoa > Arthropoda > Insecta > Orthoptera > Acrididae > Schistocerca > Schistocerca serialis. Next base: position 380,259,731 of record NC_064638.1, on the reverse strand, counting down.
AGACAGAGCTACAGGTCAGCGCCCACCGTCCGCAGCAAGGGCACGGCAACTGACAGTAGTGGCCCAGTGCTCGCCAAGCCCAGAGCGCCGTTCAGTTTCCACAGCGAGTCTGTCTATGCAGTCGAACTTAGATTCCAACTCTAATTGGGAACTCAGGAAATCAGGAGCCCTTTACGTTTTCGTAGGTGATGAGGCATTCTGTCGCGTCCCAAACGTGAGTGTTGTGAGGGATTCAGCGACAGGGACTCGCTAGGAGTGAGTTAGTCGAATGATCTATGTGACAGGTAGTCTTGACTTACCTACTGGAAGGTTGCTCGAGATAATGCCTTACAATTCCTAGTTTATTTCCTAAAATGGCTTCTCTTCTGCAACACTTACTGGTTGGGGTACGTACCCACAAGAGACCAAGTATTTGACACAGATGCTGATTTGATGGCACCGTTCCGTCTATACTGAACAATGGACTTCACTGTTAGCTGGTACTGTACTCTGCTAAGTGTGTCTGATTCTCAGACACACTACCTCTATTTCTCCACTGCTCTCAGACAATGCTACTCTCTACTCTACTATCTACTCTCGAGAAGTGCGATGCTCCGTAGTTTTGTTCAACCTTTCCCCTTCATCCCTGTCTGCCTCTGACATTAGGCGATGCTGAGGGCGTGTTGCCTTCTGCGCTCGGCCTTAGTAACTTTCAACAGGCTGGAGTGAGGGGGAGAGGAACCTGTCTATATACTGCGTTTTTAGCCTGTCACTGGCTTCGCCTCCGTCCTCATCTAGCCCTGTGCTCGCAGTTACTTGGAAAAATTTTCCGTTTCCTTATTTTGACCTAGATGCGTATTCATTACAAGCGGCAAGGTTACAACGCAATGCTGCTGCGTTCACATCCCGTCTGTTGGTCGCCACTATCCTGGCGCCGGTCTTGCATGCATCATCACGTGACGCCTGGCCCCTGTCGATTCTCGCTAGCGCATTCAATCTTACAATACTTCGACCTTTTTTTATATCTGTGGGTGCGACAGTTTCCACTGTCAAAAAGTTAATGCTATCATACCCTGAATGCCGAGTTACTGCTAAAGACGAAAATAAAGTTTTTAGCTACAGACTTTCTCGTGCTCCTCAAACTTTTTGAGTGTGCATTTGGTATATTAAGCCCAGATTTCGTGTGTTTAAACGGCATTTTGAGTGTTAACTGGAGACTGTAGATTTTTGATGGCTACAGGTGTACTGCATAATTACTCGAGGACTGAAAACACTGTGTCGGATTATCTCGCTGAGGAGGGGGAAATGGAACCACTGTCAGCTGCTGTCGCCCCCTCCAGGCACCTGTAGAAGCTCGAGTGAAACTTTTCTGACCAGAGGAGGATTTAAAGAGTGTTTTAATTCACCAGAAGATGTTCGATGGCTGTATACAACTATAAAAAGAAAACAGTATTAAAGTGAAGGACTTAACATTGTTTATATTAACTGTTAGTCGTGAAGATGCATATACGGAGGGAACCTCGCGTGTGAAGAGCGAAACCAGACAAATTACAATTAATTACAAACCATCTGTGGTTGCTTATCGGAACATTAATTACACTACTGGCCATTAAAATTGCTACACCAAGAAGAAATGCAGATGATAAACGGGTATTCATTGGACAAATATATTATACTAGAACTGACATGTGATTACATTCTCACGCAATATGGGTGCATAGATCCTGACAAATCAGCACCCAGAACCATCACCTCTGGCCGTAATAACGGCCTTGATACGCCTGGGCATTGAGTCAAAAAATGGTTCAAATGGCTCTGAGCACTATGGGACTCAACTGCTGAGGTCATTAGTCCCCTAGAACTTAGAACTAGTTAAACCTAACTAACCTAAGGACATCACAAACATCCATGCCCGAGGCAGGATTCGAACCTGCGACCGTAGCGGTCTTGCGGTTCCAGACTGCAGCGCCTTTAACCGCACGGCCACTTCGGCCGGCTGGGCATTGAGTCAAACAGAGCTTGGATGGCGTGCACAGGTACAGCTGCCCATGCAGCTTCAACACGATACCACAGTTCATCAAGAGTAGTGACTGGCATATTGTGACGAGCCAGTTGCTCGGCCACCACTGACCAGACGTTTTCAGTTGGTGAGAGATCTGGAGGATGTGTTGGCCAGGGCAGCAGTCGAACATTTTCTGTATCCAGAAAGGGCCGTACAGGACCTGCAACATGCGGTGGTGCATTATCCTGCTGAAATGTAGGGTTTCGGAGGGATCGAATGAAGGGTAGAGCCACGGGTCGTAACACATCTGAAATGTAACGTCCACTGTTCAAAGTGCTTTCAATGCGAACAAGAGGTGACCGAGACGTGTAACTAATGGCACCAGATACCATCAAGCCGGGTGATACGCCAGTATGGCGATGACGAATACACGCTTCCAATGTGCGTTCACCGCGACGTCGCCAAACAGGGATGCGAACATCACGATGCCGTAAAAAGAACCTGGATTCATCCGAAAAAATGACGTTTTGCCATTCGTGCACCCAGGTTCATTGTTGAGTACACCATCGCAGGCGCTCCTGTCTGTGATGCAGCGTCAAGGGTAACCGCAGCTATGGTCTCCAAGCTGATAGTCCATGCTGCTGCAAACGTCGTCGAACTGTTCATGCAGATGGTTGTTGTCTTGCAAACGTCCCCATCTGTTGACTCAGGGATCGAGACGTGGCTTCACGATCCGTTACAGCCATGCGGGTAAGATGCCTGTCATCTCGACTGCTAGTGATACGAGGCCGTTGGGATCCAGCACGGCGTTCCGTGTTACCCTCCTGAACCCAACGATTCCATATTTGATCTCGACCAACGCGAGCAGCAATGTCGCGATACGATAAACCGCAATCGCCATAGGCTACAATCCGACCTTTATCAAAAGTCGGAAACGTGATGGTACGCATTTCTGCTCCTAACATGAGGCATCACAACAACGTGTCACCAGGCAACGCCGGTCAGCTGCTGTTTGTGTATGAGAAATCGGTTGGAAACTTTCCTCATGTCAGCACGTTGTAGGTGTCGCCACCGGCGCCAACCTTGTGTGAATGCTCTGAAAACCTAATCATTTGCATATCACAGTATCTTCTTTCTGCTGGTTAAATTTCGCGTCTGTAGCACGTCACCTTCGTGGAGTAGCAATTTTAATGGCCAGTAGTGTATAACCGTAGTTGTATTCTGGACAGGCGATACCTGGGTATGCTACTAAATTATTGATTTAGCAATTGTTCAAATGATTTCAGGGAACTGGTGAGAGGTCCCTGCTAGGATCCTCTCATAGGAATAAACTCAGTTTGAGTAGAAAATGTAATGACAATCATAAAAGTAAACTCAGTTAGAACAGAAAATGTAATAGTAAACTCAAGGAAGGCGAAGCCAATGTTCTTTTATTAATATTACATATTGTAAAGCCCACATTTTCTGCTTAATTCCTTTAATCAATATTCCATGTTCTGTGCCTGTGTGTGTGACAGAGAGAAAGATATTTGCACAATTTCAGTGTTGTAGCAATCGATAGCGTCTGCTGGACATAGGTGTAAGGGTGCCCCAAAGAGAGCAACAGTTAGTCGAAACTTCAGGTCTTGCTCATGCAGAGGTGAGTAAGGTTGGCAGTAAGAGGGGAGCTTCTTTTAAGATACTTTGGAGGACTTGTGGGTAGAACAAAGAATGCTGGATGATGCGCTGTTCTAAAGCACTCTGGCAGTGGACTTCATGGTTAGTGGACGTGTTGGGTAGCTCCGCTAAGAAAGCGTGACATTGTTGGTGAGTTCACCTTAAGTGACTCACAACGATACTAACTCTTTTATTTCAGCGTTAGATAATCAGGATAGGTTTTAAATTAAGATGCGAGTGTGAAATATTTAAGAATATTTTGAATATTTTAAGATATCGTGTGAAGCTTTGTAATGGTACAGCTCAGAGTCGTGTTGCACAAGGGCAAGATGAAATGGTAAGACACGGCTGATAAAGCGTAAGGTCAGGACATGTCTTAAATTAAGATGCGTGTGTGAGATACCATTCGTGTTTTGAGATTGAATAGAATAGCACGTGTGACAAGTAGATTCACTATGCACGAGCGCCTCAGTGGCGAGAACAAGGTATGTGTAATGTGTTTCCATGTTTTGTGAAATTGCTATACCTTCTGGGAATTGGTGTATCGTGAAAGAAGGGAATAGTAATCATGATGCCGAGAGTTAATTTGAATAGTAGGCCAACACGCGGACTTGGTGGCCACGTGACAGGCAATGTGTAGAACCACCGTTTGCTTAATACAGTGAATCAGTTAGTATGCTAGAGAGTTTCTTCTTGTTATTTAAGTCGAGTATTAACATATAGTAGAGCGATTTTAATAATCATCATGTGGATAATTTTTAAGAAGGTTCCAAGTAACACGTGGGTTCGATCTTATAGCCCAGGGAATGTCACGTGCCTTACGTGAATTAGCCTGCCTTATTAGCGTTAGGAGTAGCGAGAGCAATATTCCATTCTTGGACAGTTTCTCTACGTTAAGCTACACGTGCGGCTTCACCGCAGCAACAGACCCTAGTCGGCAGTTTTCTTAAGGAACCTTCTTAGCGTTCGAGTCTGAAAGGAGTTGGACTGCGAGGTAAAGTACCGCATTGTGCAGAAGGGACAGAGGCTGCGCTCGACCGAATTCTGGTCGCTTTGGTGAAATCCGCCGTCTTGGAGACGACTATAAAAGGGGCCCTCTAAGCAATGCGTAGGGGCTCGTTAAAGTGCGGAGGTTTCAACAAACCTCTGCTAATTTAGAATCGCGAAATGCACCTTCGCTCGGAATTTCGTAACCAAGTCCAGGTAGCGTTCGACTGTGCTGCATTACTTGTAACTTGTTGCACCATACTAATCGTGATGCATGAAATAAAATCCGATGTGCGAGTAAATGTATGACTCTAGCACACAAGTACTAGCGTTAACGTGAATACAACGAGTCCTCATCCATTACCCGACTAAATTATCCGTTAGCTTATAATTGTAAAGGCACCCATGAGATTGACATTATTATCGAGATGTTAAATGTTGCAATCAGTAAAATAAATTAATGTATAACTCATTAGTTTGCTATTATTCCAAACAATTAAAATGCACTTCTGACCATTAAATTTGCTACACCACCAAGATGACGTGCTCCGGACGGGAAATCTAACCGACAGCAAGAAGATGCTGTGATATGCAAATGATTAGCTTTTCAGAGCATTCACACAAGGTTGGCGCCGGGGCGACAGCTATAACGTGCTGACATGAAAAAAGTTTCCAACCGATTTCTCATACACAAACAGCAGTTGATCGGCGTTGCCTGGTGAAACGTTGTTGTGATGCCTCGTGTTAAGGAGGAGAAATGCGTACCATCATATTTCCGACTTTGATAAAGGTCGGATTGTAGCCTATCGCGATTGTGGTTTATCGTATCGCGATATTGCTGCTCGTTTTCGTCGAGATCCAATGACTGTTAGCAGAACATGGAATCGGTGGGTTCAGGAGGGTAATACGGAACGCCGTGCTGGATCCCAACGGCCTCGTATCATTAGCAGTCGAGATGACAGGCATCTTATCCGTATGGCTGTAACGGATCGTGCAGCCACGTCTCGATCCCTGAGTCTTCAAATGAGGACGTTTGCAAGACAACAACCATCTGCACGAACAGTTCGACGACGTTTGCAGCAGCATGGGCTATCAGCTTGGAGACCATAATTGCGGTTACCCTTGACGCTGCATCACAGACAGGAGCGCCTGCGATGGTGTACTCAACGACGAACCTGGGTGCACGAATGGCAAAACGTCATTTTTTCGGATGAATCCAGGTTCTGTTTACAGTATCATGATGTTCGCACCCGTGTTTGGCGCCATCGCGGTGAACGCACATTGGTAGCGTTTATTCGTCATAGCCATACTAGCGTATCACCCGGCGTGATGGTATGGGGTGACATTGGTTACACGTCTCGGTCACCTCTTGTTCGCATTGACGGCACTTTGAACAGTGGACGTTGCATTTCAGATGTGTTACGACCAGTGGCTGTACCCTTCATTCGATCCCTGCGAAACCGTACATTTCAGCAGGATAATGCACGGCCTCATGTTGCAGGTCCTGCACGGGCCTTTCTGGATACAGAAAATGTTCGAGTGCTGTCCTGGCCAATACATTCTCCAGATCTCTCACCAACTGAAAACGTCTGGTCAATGGTTGCCGAGCAACTGGCTCGTCACAATACGCCAATCACTACTCTTGATGAACTGTGTTATCGTGTTGACGGTGCATGGGCAGCTGTACCGGTACACGCCATCCAAGCTCTGTTCGACTCAATGCCCAGGCGTATGAAGGCCGTTATTACGGCCAGAGATGGTTGTTCTGGGTACTGATTTCTCAGGATCTATGCACCGAAAATCTAATCACATGTCAGTTCTAGTATAATATATTTGTCCAATGAATACCTCTTTATCATCTGCATTTCTTCTTGGTGTAGCAATGTTAATGGCCAGTAGTGTAGAATACGAGAATGAAATTCAGAGAACTAATTATCAGAGAAAGAGAGAACGATAAATGAGCTAGAAGTGTTAGAAGGAGAACGCTTTATTAACCCTAAACACCACCAGGAATCTTTCTACTTGTTCCACTAGCAAAGATATTTCCATGAAACGAACCTTTCCCGTAACAGGAGCCTTTCAAATATATACAGGAATCTTTCACTGGAAATAAGATTATATATAAGTGGTCGTTTTCGTAGCCTCCCTTTGAATGCTGCCTCCAGCAGTACGTATACATTAGACGCGCTGATTTTTGCGGACTGTCACTGCATGTACAGGAGCCAAGTAACAGCACTGGCCGTGCACGTGTTGTGCAACGTGCAGAGATAGTACTTACTCTATACCGCACTTAGCGTACAGGAAAAAAAACAGCGATAGCAGTTGCTGTGACCGCGTCTCTCTACTCCTCTGACCGCTGCGTCCTGAGCGGCAAGAGAATGGGCATCCGTCGTAAATTAGAGGCAGCAATTACTGGACGCGGCAGGAACGGTATCCGTGGCTGGGGTCTTCAAGGATGAGGCGGTGATTTATTTAGCCTTGACAGTACGTGGTAAAAACTGGCCTCTCTAGATTACGACGGGCCCACGCACTGAGGTGGTGGGGGAACAGGCTTGGGTGGGGGGAAATGGGCTCCAGGAGAGGGGGAACCGGGCTCAACGCTGCTAGGCATCAAGCACGTCCGCCGAGCACTCCCAGTCTCCCACTGGCGCTGTAGCATACGCCGTCTACGGCAGGATATCACTAGCCCCGTGAACTTCACGACAGGGGAGGGGGCGGTTGAGCTACCCCGCTGATATACTGGTCGAAGACTCAATGCGAGATTCCACGTGCTAGTTCGGATTAGCGTCACGGAGATGCTGGACATCCTGAAGTCACAGACGCTTGAAAACAACAGCTGTTCCGGCGAAAACCTGCTTACCAACTTAGAAAAAAGAGAATTAAGTGAAAAATCACGGAATTTACTACAACGTATCACTCCCGTAGGGAACACGAAAACGAGATAAGACTAATTACAATGCGCAAAGAGGCATTTAACCCATCGTTGTTTTCGTGCTCCAAAGGCGAGTGGAACCTGAAAATGTCGTAAGAAGTAGTACAATAGGAAGTATCTCCTACCTTGCACTTCACGGTCCCCTGGTTCTGGGTGGTTCATGGTCTCTTCTCTCTCTCAACCCCCCCCCCCCCCCTGCCCCCTCAGGTCCCACCCACAATTAATGCCAAGAACTTTGCTAAAAGAAAGATACACGAAACTAGCGACCCGCCCCGGCTTCGAAAGGACAACACGAAGTACAAGGTGTACATTAGTCCGGGAACGGTTTCAATAATTTATTCCACAACAACCAGACATTGTACATATATCATACGTATGTCATTTTGAAGAGAAACCATGAAAGCTTTTTTTTTTCCTTGTATACCGCGTGTAGTTTGCGAATTTGCCGATAGTCAGCTGTAGTCGCAAACATAGCGAGTTCAGGTGCGGAGCGAGAGTTCTTTGTGTTGGAGTGCGACAAAAGCAAGTTTGCTATAGCTGTTCTACGGATGTTTAGGAGCAAGTACGGTAAGAAGCCGCCAACAAGGAAGGCCATGTATCACTGGCACAACAAAATCGTTACGATGGGTTGCTTGTGCCCGGCAAAGAGAAGCGGACGTCTGATTGTGAGTGAAGTGAATGTGGAGCGCGTACGAGAGACTTGCTGGGACGGGTATGGCAAGGATTCGACTACCGTATTGACGTCTGTCGGGTCACTGATGGTTCGAAAATCGAATGTTTGTAAAAAAATAATTTCAGAGTTTCTCTTCGAAATGCAATATGTATGACATCTGTATAATGTTTAGTTCTTGTGCAATATATAACTGAAAGTGTTCCCGGACTTATGTACACCCTGTATATAGGGCCGGACGATTTGTCTAGCCTAGCGGTAATTTTGTCTACAGAGCACCGCGTAGCGTTATGATTAAAAATTACAGAACAATTTCAGGAAACTGAATATCACGATCCTTCATGGAAATTAAACGATTTAAGCAGCGCACGACACTTGCGGCATACTGCAACCATGAGCAGGCGTCCCGGCCGCAGCCCACTGTAATAATGCAAGCCAGGCATCAAAGGAGCCGCAGCACTGGTCATTTCTTTGCGAAGCGGCCAAACCAGTGCGGTGCGAGTATAAAAATCCATACAGTATTTCCTGTGTGTAGTCTTCACAATTACACAGACAGATTCATAATCTATGTATTAGTGAGAGTGCATGAGATTAGCTTTCATTTATAGGCAGGAAAGGAGGCGAGGCATTTTAGTTTATAACATGTGTAGGAAGAGAATATATGTGTGTGACTCTGCGAGGTGCCGGGGCAAGCAGTGTATTTAACACTAAATTCTTCTAGAATCTACATATGTAAATGATGCTCTAAGCCCCCCCCCCCCCCCCCCCATTCTAACTCCGACTTTTGCTGTTGCACATGGATTAAAAAATATACGCGAACTGCCTGTAATCAACCCTGCAAGTGGAGTAGAAAAGAGTTTGGCACCTGCAATAATTTAATTTGATAAATAAGTTAAATAAAGGAAGATTTCATTAACGTAGTGAGAAATGATGGGTTGCTCTACCGATTAACAGAATGAAAGTTCTGTCCAAAATAACAATATGATTATTAAGACTAAACACAAAATAATAAACAAAAACACATGAAACACTTATAATACATCAAATTGGCTCTAATTGGATACTCAAACAAACGCTGTGAAGGTGAAGTTGTCCCTAAACTAGACTGTGAGGTTTATGACGAAGTGGTATGTGGAGCCAATTCCTTGCCACTCAAATCGTAAGAGAGACACTCAGCTAACCCAACATAAATTGCTACTACTCAAGACAGAACGAAGTTAGAAAAAGACGAACAGGCGCGCTCTGCTGAGCTCTGATTATCACCTAGGAAAATCCCTATCTGCCGGTGCTGCGGACATACATTACCAAACTATCTTCTTAACTGCCAGAACACGATCTGGCGTACCGGAGGCGATGGCTGGTTGCTTCGACGTCCTCGACCGAAAGGCGAGAGCCGACTACCTAGAGCACCCGTACAGGCCGAACACACAACATTCCCACCCCCACGACAGTGGCCGTGGTTAAACGTTCCAATCAGCAACTAGAAAACTGGCGGAAAATTCCACTCCATTGCCAGAGCACTACCATTCCACCAATGGAGATTCTTGGAGCCAATTTCTGCGCTGATTTTGCTACGTCACGGAGCTATGCCCTGAGCAAGCCAATCACAGTTACTATTTTGCAGAAAGCGCGGGAATTTTCCCGCCACAACTGCCTGGGTACACAAGTCATTCCCACGCCTCGCTGGTAGCCCACCAGAAAGTGTTTTCGCTAAGATTCTGCGAAGTAACGGAACCTCTAGCCCAGCCGCTACTTCAGACCCCTCCGGGCGTGTCTTTTGACAATGTCGGCGTCTGCAAAGCATTCACTCGACTTCCTCACACCCGTCGGCTTAACCCTTTCCAGATCAGTGGAGCCCGCCTGTCACCGGACCACCCGGGTGACGAGAGATGCTGCGTGGGAAGTCCGCGTGTGAAGGAATAGCGACTTTTCACTGCATGCAATTAGAGAGGAAAATCGTAAGATAGAAATATGAGAGGGGGCTCATGCCACCTCTCAACTCTTCAAGCTTTCCCGGCGGATCTGTTGTAAATAGTCTACACAGGTTTGCCGTAGCATCACGTTGTGCAAATACCACAATATTTCCTCGGAGCAACTGTCCGACATGTTCAGGTGATACAACCTTGCTGGTGGCTAGGTACGTAGCCACCAGCAAGGTTGAACCACCTGAAGATGTCAGACAGTTGCTCCGATGAAGTATTATGGAGTTTGCACACCGTGATCCGTCCGGCAAACCCGTGTAGACTATTTACAGAATGTATGTGTGTTTAATAGGCGATGAAAAAGTTTCAGTTCGAAGCCCGTATAGCCCAGAATTGGTATTCCAGTAACGCAAAATCTCCCTGAGCACTGAGGAAATCATCCCACGGACGGACCAGGTTGAAGATGCCCGTTTGGTAAGACACCGTAGGAAGAGGAGGAGATTAGTGTTCAACGTCCCGTCGACGACGAAATCATTAGAGACGGAGCGCAAGCTCGGGTTAGGGAAGGATGGAGAAGGAAGCGGCCGTGCCATTTCGAAGAAACCATCCCGGCATTTGCCTGAAGCGATTTAGGGAAATCACGGCAAACCTAAAACAGGGTGGCCGGACGCGCGTTCAAATTGTCGTCCTCCCGAATGCGAGTCCAGTGTGCTTGCTAACCACTGTGCTACCGCGCTCGGTGGTAGAACACCTTGTCGTGCCGTGTGAAGAAGTCCGTAATTGACTGCTGCACATCCTTATCCGACAACACTCGTCCACCCTAAAAGGCATTTTCTAAGGTGTCGAAGGCGTGATAGATCAGGACTACTGGGCGGGTGCTCGAGTATGTCCCACTTCTACATTACAACACTTGCAATATGGGGACGTGCGTTATCACGAAGCAACAACACTCCTTGTCGCACATTTCCACAAAGGTTGTTTTCTACAGACATGCTGCCCCAAACACACTCTACGTTCTTCGACGGATGTCTAACGGTGTTTGTCCTTCGGCAGCCAAGAAAACAATAACAGCATGTTGGTCCTTGTTGGACGCATTTTGCAATAATGTCGCCATAGTTCACGTTGCCGGATTTACTACACACACTTCGGAAAGACAAGAATGTCACACACATTCCTTGCCTAAACGCCCTCGCCGGCCACAGTGGGCAAGCGGTTCTAGGCGCCTCAGTCTGGAACCGCGCGACCGCTACGGACACAGGTTCGAATCCTGCCTGGGGCGTGGATGTGTGTGATGTCCTTAGGTTAGTTAGGTTTAAGTAGTTCTAAGTTCTAGCGGACTGATGACCTCAGATGTTAAGTCCCATAGTGCCCAGAGCCACTTGAACCTAAACGCCCTCAAATAACTTTTTGATTGCTCCTGATACACTATGTGATCAAAAGTATCCGGACACCTCGCTGAAAATGACTTACAAATTCGTGGCGCCCTCCATCCGTAATGCTAGAATTTAATATGGTGTTGGCCCACCCTTAGCCCTGATGCCAGCTTCCACTCTCTCAGGGATACGTTCAATCAGGTGCTGGAAGGTTTCTTGCGGAATGGCAGCCCATTCTTCAGGGAGTGCTTTACTGAGGAGAGTTATCGATGTCGGTCGGTGAGGGTGTTCTACAGGATTCAGGTCAGGACTCTGTGCAGGCCAGTCCATTACAGGGATGTTATTGTCGTGTAACCACTCCGCCAAAGGCCGTGAATTATGAACAGCTGCTCGATCGTGTTGAAATACGCAGTCGCCATCCCCACATTGCTCTTCAACAGTCGGAAGTAAGAAGGTGCTTAAAACATCAATTTAGGCTTGTGCTATGAAAGTGGCACGCAAAACAACAAGGGGTCCAAGGCCCCTCCATGAAAAACACGACCACACCATAACACCACCGCTTCCGAATTTTACTGTTGGCATTACACACGCTGGCAGTTGTACACCGGGCATTCGCCACACCCACACCCTGCTATCGGACCGCAATATTGTGTACTGTGATTCGTCACTCCACACAACGTTTTTGGACTGTTCAATCGTCAATGTTTACGTCCCTCACACGAAGCGAGATGTCGTTTGGCATTTACTGGCGTGATGTGTGGCTTATGAGCAGCCGCTAGACCATGAAATCCAAGCTTTCTCACCTACCGTCTGTCTTAGTACTTGCAGTGGATCCTGATGCAGTTTGGAATTCCTGTGTGATGGTCTGGATAGATGTCTGCCTATTACACAATACGACTCTCTTTAACAATCGGCGGTCTCTGTCAGTCAACAAACGAGGTCGGACTGTACGCTTTTGTGCTGTGTGTGTCCCTTAAAGTTTCCTTTTCACTGTCACGTCGGAAACAGAGTACCTAGGGATGTTTGGAACCATGGAAATCTCGCGTACAGACGTATGACACCCAATCACCTGACCACTTTCGAAGTCAGTGAGTCCGCGCAGCGACCCATTTTGCTCTCTCACTAAGTCTAATGACTATTGAGGTGGCAGGATGTCCGGATACTTTTGATCACATACCGTAGGTTTGCCCTCTTTAACTTATCTTCGAAGATAAGTCGCAGATTCAGAATTGTTTCGTTTATTCCTACATTTCTCCGGCACTCAAACTTAGTTCACCGAGGTCGGCTCTACCAGTTTTCCGAATTATCAGTAAATAATTATTCTCACTATTTGCAACCATGACCTGTTAAACCGATACTTTGGTAGTAATCACACCTGTCGGCACTTATCTTTTTTGGATCTGGAATTATTGCGTCGCACTTGAAGTTTGAGGGTGTTTCGCTTGTCTCAGACGAGGGCGTGCTCAAAAGTAACACCTTAGAGTTTTTACTTGAAAACTCTTAACGCTTTTTAAATAAAACACACTGTATTAACATTCTGGATCTTTATTCTTCATGTCTGCACATTTAATTCTCAACATAGTCACCATGGCAACGAGCACATTTCTCCCAACGAGAGACCAGTTCGTTGAACCCTCGCTGTAGAATCTTTCACTTCGTCAACGGAGCCACCTCTGCTTGCACTCCTCCATCACCGACCGACATCGATACCTCTCCTCAGTGCAGGACTCCGTGAAGAATGGGCTGCCATTCCCCAAGAAACCTTCCAGCATCTGACTGAACGTATGCCTGCGAGAGGGGAAGCTATCATCAAGGCTAAGGGTGGTCCACCACCATACTGAATTCCAGCATTATCGATGGACGTCGCCACCAACTTGTAAGTCATTTTCAGCTAGGTGTCCGGATACTTTTGATCAAATAGTGTACCTTTATAACATTTGTGGATTTAGAGGAAGTTTTTGGTAGAACTGAATGGCATACGCGCTTAGAAAATCTGAAAGCGGCAGGGAGCGAAACGTTATCCACAACTTGTACACTAATGAGAGACGAAAGACATGAAAAGGAAGCCGTAGTTGAGAACGAAGTGAGAAAGGATTGTGGACTATCCCCGATGTCATTCAGTCTGTACATTCAGCAAGCTATGAAGGAAACCAAGGTGGTGTTTGGGAAGTGAATTACAGTACAGATAGAATAAATAAAACCTTGGCGGTTTGCCGAATAAACTGTGGTTCTGTCAGAGACGTGAAAGAACAGCTGAGCGGTATGCATAGTGTTCTGAAAAGAGATTGCAAGATTAACATGGGAGAAAAGTAAAAGAAGGCTAATGGAATGTCAGGCGATGACGGGGGGAATTGTTCAGAAAATGAGACACTAAATGGTGGAGATGGGTTTTGCTGTTTGGGTATTAAAATAACTGATGATTGCCGAAGTAGCGAGAATAGAAAACTATTTCTGAAGAAGATAAATATCTCGACATCGAACATAGATTCAAATTTTAGGAAGTCGTTTCTGAAGGTATTTATCTGGAGTGTGGTGTTGTATGGGAGTACACGAATATGTGGACGATAACGAATACAGACAAGAAGAGAAGAGCTGTTGGAAAGTGGCACTACAGAAGGGAGCTGAAGGTCAGATGGGCTGATCAAATAACTTAGAAGCAGGTGTTTAATAGAAATGGAGAAAGAAAATTATGGCACTATCTAATTAAAAGAAGGGGTCGGTTGATAGTACACATCCCGAAGAATCAGGAAATCGTCATTTTGGTAACGGAGGGAAACAGGAGATGGGAGGTGTAAACTGCAGAGAAGTTCGAATACAATAAGCAGATTCGAATGGACGCAAGTTGCAATGGTTGTGCAGATACGAAGCGACATTCACAGGAAGGTCTTGTGTGGGGTGCTACATCTTCGGGTTGAAGACCACGACAGCAACAGATCTCCACATACTTCCACATTTTGTGCCCTCCAGTCCTCTCTCTTCTTCTTCTTTCCATTGTTCCCCATCCTCCTTCGCATAGCCACTTCCTCTTTCTTCTTGTCTTCCTTTACTTTCTCGTCTGTCAGAAAATTGCGTCCCCGAGGAAACAGCACCCATGGTATGACCCCCTGTTGCTCTATCATAGTTTACCGTAGATTTCACTGGTAAATTTCCACGCGCAAGTCAGTGTGGTACAAGAACACCTATATGTGTGACGAGCGGAAAGCGTATTCAGCAAATTTATCATCACCCTGACTTAACGACATGATGATTTCGTGATCAGTTCCAACAGTACATGGACGTATTTCATCAGTTCTGGAAGAAGTTTTATTACCAAACTGTTAATAACTGACAACGTTGTAATACTGCTGCGGCTAATAATTTAACCAACAATTCCTTCAGTTAAGTCTGCTGTCCATGACCAATAAATTATGTTCAGAATACACATCTGCTCGTGGAAATGTGTGACAGTTTCGAAATCCCTCTCTTACCATTATATAAATTATCTGAAATCTTCCAGTGTCTTCAGGCCTCTTTCGCGTATACCATCTTTTTACTCATTGAATCAAGTGTTAGCGACGATTATATTCTGCTCTTTGCAAAGTTGTACAAAGCGGCTTTCTCTTTCATTCTTCTCGCCCCTGTCCATGCTCACCTAGTATTTTTTCTTCTTTTCTGTTTCCTACTATAGAATTCCAGTCCTCCGCCACTGTCAAATCCGCTAATTTCTTTTATCTCATTATTTCAATCTCTTTATCATCTCCGATGCTAGTTCGCATATGAGCTTGCACTACTGTGGTGGATGTTGGCTTCGCACCTGTCCCGACTGAGATAATATGCTTACTACGCTGTTCATAGAAGTTACCCTCATTCGTGTTTTCTTATTCATTATTAGACCTACGCCTTCATTACTCCTATTTGACTTTCATTTGTAACCCCTGTAATCACCTGACTGGGAGTCGTGTTCTTCTTGCACAGCACTTCACAAACTTCCACTACATTTTGCTTCAACCTATCCAGTTACCTTTTTAAATTCTCCGACCTACCTATCCGACTGACAGTGAGAGATATAACATTCCACGTTCCGATCCGTAGTATGCCAATTTTGTTTTCTATGATGACGACATCCTCCTCAATAGTAACCACCTGGAGATCCGAAAATGGGACCATTTTAACTTCGGATTATTTCACACAAGATGACGTCATCATCATCTGACCATTCAATAGAGCTGCAGACCTTCGGGAAAAATAACGGATGCCATTTCCTCTTGCTTTCAGCCGTTTTCGCAGTGTCAACGTACCAAGGCCATGTTGACTGACGTTACAAGGCCAGATCTATCAATCATCCGTACTGTTGGCACAGTATCTAGTGAGAAGACTGCTGTCCATCTTCAGGAACGACAAGTTTATCTGCCTCTCCACAGGTACCCCTTCGTTGCAGTTGCAGCTGCGGTACAGCTATCTGTATCGTTGAGGGATACAAGCCATTTCACCTCGGTAAGGGCCATGGTTCTTGCCGTAATGTTCATAAAATTGTTAATACATGGGAACAGTTATTTCGCGCTTCATTTTGTAGACGTAATTATGGCCACAACCATTAGAACACCAGCGCTAACAAATAAATGTAATACTATGTACAATTTATGTTGCAAAATAATGGAGTACATTGACGTCTGATATTAGCTGAAGACTCGATAAAGAAAACCGTACTGTTTTGTAGCAGGACAAACCGTACGCGAAGGGGGCTGGCAAGAACAATGTGGGTGAAGTTATAAAGAAGATGCATTTAAAGAATTAAAGATCAAGACCGTTGTTTTTTCTTTTTTTTTTTTTAGGTGTAGCGTATTATCAGCTACCTAGTTAAATCTGAAGCTGCTTCCTCCCCGTATTCCTGCCTCAGAAATACAGCACACAAACAGTTTACTTTTAACATGTGAAAACCCATGTAACCACATTTGCAAGTCGTGCAGACAGATAGGGCACACGACTTTATTTCCCAGCTTAGCCGTAACACAGGAGGAGTACATAAACACTAAAGATCCGCAGTTGGAAACACGTTTCCGTTGCTGCAAAATCACTGTGAGTTTGATGGAAAGAACGGAGAGCTTTACAACGGTCCATCCTGCTCACCGTGAAAAATAAGAATGCTTAGGAATATAACAGTGTTAAAATCAGGATTGGTTAGCATCCACATGCCCACATGAAAGAGAAAGAGATCAATTCCGTAAATGTGTCAACGACAACATACAATTAAATCTGTCAGATCACCCACAGCTTGTAGTTTACGTGTAATTTTCTTTGTAACGGCAACGGGAAGTACATAGTTACCACTTCGCCCATATGAATAGCGACCGTGCTGCTTGGATGATTAGAAACCATGACAGTTAATGTGACTTATTTTATAAAAAGTAACATGTTCCGCTTTAATGCCAACATTTTGGTTGCACCCAAACTTCTTTCGGCGATATCTCATCATGGTCAGTGTGTTTGTTCTTAATTATAAAACGCCCGAAACGTCGATTGTTACACGACGGAAAACGTTAATTTTAAATGTTGTGTTGTTTAATTTCGTGCTCATGTTCGTTACAGTACCTTCTATATGTTCTATTCCGTACATGACAGTGCTTCGATAAAAGGTTGTGCTTCTTCATGCAGCATGTCTTCTTCAGTACAACCGCCTGCTGTTAACGAAATTTGTCTTTGACCTAAAATAACGAATGCCACTCACATTGCAAATGGCATTCTGCGTGAGGAAACATATACTACCAAAGTAAAAAAACCATTAAGGAACAGGAGAAGTAAAACATGCAGCAATGACCATAAGCATGAAATTTATAGTAACTACCCTTTAAAATGTTCACTGTGTATGAATATAAATTTCCCACGTGGTAGAATCACAAAACGAACCACTGACGTAGTGATACATCATTAAAAGCGCACTTTTGTCCAAAATAAAAGCAACAAACAGAAATTTTGCAAGGTTGTGTTTATTTTGCCACAAAACTGTACAAACAAACCATAGTAAAGTAGAAACAATGTAAAAAGTACAGAAAGTAAACAACTGCAACAAGCGTAACGGTAGAGATAAATGTTCTTCGTTTTTTCTAGCTTAACTGATATGCAGAGACATTTCGACAACTGGTTAACGTGCTCAGTATGAGGTATGACATCTGTGGCAGCAATACAGCCTATCAACGCTGGACATGCCTTGGATGATGTCATCAGTCTCGTATTCAGGCAATAACTCCTACTCTTCCTGCAGAGTTGCTCGCAAATCTTTGAAAGTGGTTGGTGGACGCTGATGTGACGCAACCCGTTTCCCTAGTGCATCCCGAACATGCTCCATGGGATTCAAATGGAGAGAGCGAGCAGGCCACGCCATGTTTGCAATATCTTCCGTTTCCAAGAAAACATCAACCATCTGTGCTCTATAAGGTCGAGCATATTGTCCATCAGTACGAAGTCAGTACCCACACCTCCTCGCAACAACGGCACTTGAGGTCCCAACATCTCGTCACGATATCTGACGGCAGTTAAACCTTGCCGATTCACGCATACAACTTTATGAAGAGGCTTTCGACTGGTCAACATAATCCCTGCCCACACCGTTAGGGTCCCTCCTCGATTTCTGTCTCTTTCCACAATGTTTGGGTCCTGAAATCGTGTTCCACGCTCCCTCCCGATGCAAATCTATCGAGAATCACTCTCCAGATCAAATCGGGACTCATCTGTGAAACGAACATTAGCGCACTGTTAAATCACCAAGTGGCATGTTGACTCAACTCTAGAGGTCCCCTTCTGTGCACACATACATCAGGTCTCCGACAATAAAAGCCACTCTGACGAAGCCTTCTCTTTCGTATCGTCTGCCTCGATATAACACGTTCAGTAGATGCTGCGAGATGAGATGCTGCGAGATGAGATGCTGCGAGATGAGATGCTTGCTAGCCGGTCGGAGTGACCGAGCGGTTCTAGGCGCTACAGTCTGGAACCACGCAACCGCTACGGTCGCAGGTTCGAATCCTGCCTCGGGCATGGATGTGTGTGATGTCCTTAGTTAGGTTTAATTAGTTTTAAGTTCTAGGGGACTGATGACCTCAGAAGTTAAGTCCCATTGTGCTCAGAGCCATTTGAACCATTTGAGATGCTTGTTACCGTGCAGTACCAAGGCGGTACATCGTCCCCTTACAGCCAAATAACGACCCTCTCTTTCTGCTGTCACACGTGGTCGGCCTTACTCTGGTCTTTAGGATTCAAGTTCGGTATCTATAAACTGTCGACACATCCGAGAATCAACAGAACGATTCACATTAAGGCATCGGGCCACATCAGTTTGCGACTGACCTGCTTGTATTCTTACTATGGCCCTCCACCGCGGAGAGTCTGATAGGCGTCTTCTCTGTCCGTCTATGATTATGTACAAAGCGATTGTGGATGTGTGACTTTCCGGCAAGCGTTACCCCGTTTGATAGATGCCCTAACGTCATCGTTGGCGTGGTTGCCCGTTGACCGAATACCATCGGAACACGATCGTACCGACGTCTGTTGACAGTCTGTATGATTATATCGTGAATTAGACATAGGACGGAGAAGTAGTGGTTTGTTGCTTTAGTGTTGGATATCAGTGTAGTTAGGAGGTAACAATCCTAGTGTATGTATCAGGAAATATGTACAAACCCGTACTTTTTTTCTCCAATTATAGATCAACCAAAAGAAGAGCTTACACGGGGTGTAACTGTTTTAAGTGCAGTTATTTCTGTTGAACAACGTTACATCACTATTTGCATCATTTGCAGACTAGTAATTGTAGCTATTACAAGTGATGTGTTTTTAAGTTGTTTAGTACCTACTAGTAAGCCATTAATGCTTATTTTCCCCAGCGCAGCAAATCAGGTACTGAAGCATGGACGTACACTACTGACCATTAAAATTGCTACACCACGAAGATGACGTGCTACAGACGCGAAATTTAACCGACAGGGAGAAGATGCTGTGATATGCAAATGATTAGCTTTTCAGAGCGTTCACACAAGGTTGGCGCCGGTGGCGACACCTACAACGTGCTGACATGAGGAAAGTTTCCAACCGATTTCTCATACACAAACAGCAGTTGACCGGCGTTGGCTGGTGAAACGTTGTTGTGATGCCTCGTGTAAGGACGACAAATGTGTACCACCACGTTTCCGACTTTGATAAAGGTCGAATTGTAGCCTATCGCGATTTCGGTTTATCGTATCGCGACATTGCTGCTCGCGTTGGTCGAGATCCAATGACTGTTAGCAGAATATGGAATCGGTGGGTTCAGGAGGGTAATACGAAAGGCCGTGTTGGATCCCAACGGCCTCGTATCACTAGCAGTCGAGATGACGGGCATCTTACGACCCGTAGCTCTACCCTTCATTCGATCCCTGCGAAACCATACATTTCAGGAGGATAATGCACGACCGCATGTTGCAGATCCTGTATGGGCCTTTCTGGATACAGAAGGCCAGCACATTGTACAGATCTCTCACCAATTGAAAACGTCTGATCAATGGTGGCCGAGCAACTGGCTCGTCTCAATACGCTAGTCACTACTCTTGAGGAACTGTAGTATCGTGTTGAAGCTGCATGGGCAGCTGTACCTGTACACACCATCCAAGCTCTGTTTGACTCAATGCCCAGGCGCAGCAAGGCCGTTATTATGGCCAGAGGTGTTTGTTCTGGGTACTGATTTCTCAGGATCTATGCACCCAAATTGCGTGAAAATGTAATCACATGCGAGTTATAGTATAATATATTTGTCCAATGAATACCCTTTCTCATCTGCGTTTCTTCTTGGAGTAGCAATTTTAATGGCCAATAGTGTAATTCTCTTAGTGGTGCAGTTACGACCATGCAGAAAACATTAGGTCGTAGAGTTTACTACGTGTTTGTGGGAAGACTGTTTGACAATGAGACAAAACGACCAACAAACTACCGTGCATACAAGTTAAGGTACCATATATAAAAATATCTGAATTTAAACCCGTTACATGCTGCATAGCTTATTGAGGAGATCGTCATTTATAATTTAATTTGCGTGGGACAGTTTATAGCGCCTTGGAGGCAGACCCACTTGGAGATACACTCAAGGTCTCCTGACATCCCAACAGGTCTATATTACCACCACCATATTCTTTGAAATATTCCGGGTGAAAGTGGCAGTTTTTTGAAAATGTGAGCAACTGGAAATGAAACATGGAAACACCTTCAATAAAGATTTTAGAACTATTCTGTTAGCTTTCTGATTTAATATATTTCACTTTGTAATTTCTAGTACGAGCGGATATACTAGCGTATTTGTAGAGGTAGTTTTGTGGGAGAGGAAATGGAACCATTTTCAGGCTGTTTGTTTCATCGAGCTCGGAAGTTTTCTCTCGCTGGTGATAAATGTAGGGATCTGTTCAGTATTAGAGCACATGTGTATACAACAGGAACCGCAGCAATTTGTAGCCGTATATTTATGGCTAGAACACGGAGCTGAAAGACGCTTGGGCCACATGCGGCAGTCGCGGGCGGCGGTGACTCAGAGTACAGAAAGCGAGTCGAGACAACTCCAACTCGTTAACATTCCCCCGCGGACACGTAACGCCTATCCACTGCCCGCGGAAAATACGGTTGCTCTTACCCACGGAGGTCACGTGTTCGGATACTTAGGAGCCTGTAATTTTTCCACCTCATTAACAATAGGGCGTAAATCGGCTGCAGGAGCTCTTCCAAGAAAGCGAGTAACTATTTTACAGCTTCTCTCTACTGGGAAGAAAGCGCAATGCGGTAAGAGTTACTGGAGTAATTCTCTGCGCCGCAGTCAGCTTACATCACTTTCCTGACAATTGTTTAGGTACATCCCAACAACTTATGCTTGTAAGAAACAGACTTAACATCCGGCGTGATCCACGAATGCGTGTGGTGCCGCCAATATACTCAACAACGATTTATAGACGGAGTCAGCAGTGCTCTGAAACGTCTGGCGGTGCTTCTGCCAACGTGTGAGTAACATCGGCGAATGACAGTAACGAAATGCGGAGAGATTTTGGTAGTATTTCCACTAGGAGTACTGGAGAATAGCTCTCCTTAAATGTGGACAGCTGCACAAGGGGAAATAGCAGCAGAAATAAATTACAGCATTACTTCTGGTGCCAGTAAGACTATTTAAATACTTAAAGGACGGCAACGACGGGATGATATGAAAATTAGTTAGTGACAGGCTCTACAGATCATTTGAAAAATTTCATCATCGAAATGATGTGAAATGAGGCAGTTTACAGGATATGTGTACATGATTAGTTTCAGTGCGTGGCCACATGCTGGTCAGTTAGATGTTCCTAAAAGGAAGACTGGCCTGAATTTAACATTAATGAACAGATTATATTCCGGTCCTACTCGTGCAGCTACACTTAAAACTAGGGATTTTTTTTCATAGGCTACCACTTTTCAAATAAAAATTCATCTACGGAGTTGTCCAGAAGAAATGCTTTTAGGAGCAAGTGATCAAAAATATTGTTGCTGACAGATACTAAACCAAGTTTTAAATCTAACCTAAAATCATTTCTGAACCAAGGCAGCTTAAATAATGTGTACTAAGGAGGAACTTTTCTTCCAGTCTCGTAGGTATGGACACCGCTATTCTTCTCTTCTGTGATGGACTTTTATAACATATTTCACCAGCGCATATACATATTGTGAACGTGAAGTTAAATTTCGTAATTCCTTGAAGAGTTATCAACAAGATTCAAAATTACTGTGGATTAACACCAAAAATTATTATTCATCATTTGGTTTTGCTGCCCTTGCACTTGTCATGCTTGCATATAAAATTAAGCTAGTTAGTTAGTTGGTTGCATGTTCCATTGATCAATCGCTCTGTACGGAAGCCGTTATGACGCGGTACGTGTCAAGTGCACAAGAAATACACAGTACAGTGTTAAAGATTAATATTTTTATTGTTTACCCCATTCCCTTAAATGGCACAACATGCATATACTATATTAATAGATTTATTTATTCCCGTTCAAGAATTCATCTATGGTATAGAAGGAGTTGTCAAGGAGATATGATTTCAATTTACTTTTGAAGGTATTACTGCTGTCTGTCAAACATTTTATTTCATCTGGTAATATGTCAGAAATTTTTATAGCAGGATATTTTACTCCTTTCTGTGCCAAAGATAGGTTGAGTAAAGGATAGTGTCTTTTTTTCTGGTATTATAATCATGAATGTCACTGTTTTTTCTAAATTGGTCGATGTTGTCGAGGACAAATTTCTTTAGTGAGTATATGTACTGTGAGGCTGTTGTAAGAACTCCCAATCTTTTAAAAAGATGCCTGCAAGATTTGCGACTATGAACCCCACACATTATTCTAACCACTTTCTTTTGACCAGTGAATACATTTGTCTACGTGTTGAGCTACCCCAAAATATTATTCTGTGTGACATCAGAGGGTGAAAGTATGCAAAGTATGTTAACTTACTAATTTCTGTATCCTCAAAATTGGCAATTATTCTGATTGCAAAAGTTATTGAACTTAGTCGCTTTAGAAGATCCAAAATATGAATTTTGCAGTTATGATTCTCGTCTATATGCACATCCAAAAACTTAGTATGCTCTACCCTGTCTAATGGTTCAAATGGCTCTGAGCACTATGGGACTTAACATCTGAGGTCATCAGTCCCCTAGAACTTAGAACTACTTAAACCTAACTAACGGACATCACACACATCCATGCCCGAGGCAGGATTGGAACCTGCGACCGTAGCAGTCGCGCGGTTCCGGACTGAAGCGCCTAGAACCGTTCGGCCACCGCGGCCGGCTCTACCCTGTCTACTGACTTCTGTTGATGTGTTATATTTATGGAAGGAACTGTAATTTTTGCAGCAGAAAATTGAATGTACTGTGTTTTTTCACAGTTTAGAGCAAGCCCATTTACAGAAAATCAATGACTTTTGTAACAACCTTATTTGTATCATTTTCAGTTGGAGTTTTTTTTTATTGGATTAGTAATGATGTTGGTATCATCAGCAAGCAGTGTCAGTTCAGCTTCTTGTTTCAGCTAAGAAGGGAGGTCGTTCACACATACCTAGAACAGAAAAGGACCAATGATTGAACCCTGTGGAAAACCTAATGTAATTCCACCCCAGTTAGATGAAGTGGCAAACTTATTTAAATTACTTGACCAATATAAAGATATTCCATTTATACCATAGAACTGTATTTTCTGTAACATAATGTCACCGTTCACACAGTCAAATGCTTTGGACAAGTCACAGAAAATTCCTATTGGTAACATTTTACTATTTAAAGGCTCTATTATGTGGACAGTGAAACTGTTTATTGCTGTCTCAGTGGAATGGCAGTTTTGAAATCTGAACTGTGATTTACTAAGTACCCCATTACTGTTGAGATGGCTAACCACTCTTGACTACATTATTTTCTCGAAGAGGTTTGAAAATGGAGTAAGCAAGGATACTGGCCGATAATTATTGACACTTGCGATGTCCTCCTTTTCGTAGAGAGACCTGACAATGGCATATTTTAACCTGTCTGGGAAAATACCTTAAGTTAGTGATGCATTACATACGTGACTCAGAACATCAGCTGTAATTGCTCCACATGGACATAAGGTCCGCCTGTTGTGCAAAACACTGTTTTCCACATAACCCAAACATTTTTCAGTATCTTTGTATCATAGTTAGTGTTTTTTATTCAAATCCTTGAAATGTGAACGTATTTTAAATGATAATTAGCGTATGAAAATTTGGCCTAAAACATTTTTTGCTTGTGGTCGTGACACATGACAGGGTTACCCAGGCCCTCAGGTACATTATCGGGTAATGGTAGGCTGTCATCTCCAACTAAATGATCATAGTGTGTACGTGATTGTCAGCCAGATTTATAGGTTTCCGTGTCTTGTTTCGTTTTATACATTCCCAATGTAAAATAATAACTAAAATTGTAGATAACGACCGGTCGGAGTGGCCGAGCGGTTCTAGGCGCTTCAGTCTGGAACCGCGCGACCGCTACGATCGCAGGTTCGAATCCTGCCTCGGGTATGGATGTGTGTGATGTCCTTAGGTTAGTTAGGTTTAAGTAGTTCTAAGTTGTTGTCCCATAGTGCTCAGAGCCATTTGAACCATTTTATCTCCGCGAAGACCTGCACTTTTAATTATAACCACCTGCTATGCATAATACGAGCATATTGTAAAGAAATAATTTACGTTTCAACCAGTCTGTAGTGTTTGTTGTGATCTAGAGTCTTCATTCACCTCTTACACGGGTGTACAAAATATATATGTCGGTGACTGCATTGAAAACAACATACTGTGTTCTTCCTACCACTAAATCTCCAACCCCGTCGAAAATTTAACCAGCACATCCGATAATAAATGTAGATATGGTACCGAGTCAGATACATTTCGGAAGATAAGAAATAAAGATTCAAGCGTCGTATTCAGGCCTTTGCATTTCCTTTGGGGAAACCAACGCACTTTCTATGTAGTAACCAATGGACCGAAGTCTGAATTTTTCTTTTAATGAAAGACGTCGAGGTTGTCATATCAGGGGCTGGTTAAGAATGTTGATTTGATCACAACTCTGAGTGTGTGATGACACTTTCTCATAAATGTTCCCGACGTTAAGGAATGGAAAGTACACTGAAGCGCCAAAGAAACTGGTACAGATATGTGTATTCAAATACAGAGGTATGTAAACAGGCAGAATATGGCGCTGCGGTCGGCAACGCCTATATAAGACAAGCGTCTGTAGCAGTTATCAGATTGCTTTCTGCTGCTACAATAGCAGGTTATCAAGATTTAAGTGAGTTTGAACGTGGTGTTGCAGTCGGGGCACGAGCGACGGGACACAGCATCTCCGAGGTAGCAATGAAGTAGCGATTTTCCCGTACGACCATTTCACGAGTGTACCGTGAATATGAGGAATCCGGTGAAACATAAAATCTCCAACATCGCTGCGCCCGGAAAACGATCCTGCAAGAACGGGCCAACGACGACTGAAGAGAATCGTTCAACGTAACAGAAGTGCAACCCTTCCCCAAATTGATGCAGATTTCAATGCTGAGCCATCAACAAGTGCGAACCACTCAACGAAACATCATCGATATGGGCTTTCCGAGCCGAAGGACCACTCGTGTACACTTGATGACTGAACGACACAAAGCTTTACGCCTCGTCTGCGCCCTTCAAATCAAATGGCCCTGAGAACTATGGGACTTAACTTCTGAGGTCATCAGTCCCCTAGAACTTAAAACTACTTAAACCTAACTAACCTAAGGACATCACACACATCCATGTCACCGAGCGAGGTGGCGCAGTGGCTAGCACACTGGACCCGCATTCGGGAGGACGACGGTTCAACCCGCGTCCGGCCATCCTGATTCAGGTTTTCCGTGATTTCCATAAATCGCTCCAGGAAAATGCCGGGATGGTTCCCCTGAAAGGGCACGGCCGACTTCCTTCCCTGTCCTTCCTTAATCCGATGAGACCAATGACCTCGCTGTCTGATCTCCTCCCCCAAATAACCCAACCCAACACATCCATGTCCGAGGCAGGATTCGAAGCTGCGCCCTTCAAAACCGACGTTGAACTGTTGATGGCAGGAAACATGTTGCCTGGTTGGACGAGTCTCGTTTCAAATTGTATCGAGCGAATGGACGTGTACGGGTATGGAGACAACCTCACGCATCCATGGATCCTGCATGGCAGGAGGGGACTGTTCAAGCTGGTGGAGGCTCTGTGATGGTGTGGAGCGTGTGCGGTTGGATTGATATGGGACCCCTGATACGTTTAGATATGACTCTGACAGGTGGCACGTAAGTGAGCATCCTATCTGATCACCTGCATCCATTCATGTCCATTGTGCATTCCGACTGACTTGGGCAAGTCCAGCAGGACAATGCGACACACCACACGTCCATAGCTGCTACAGATGGGTTCCATTAACACTCTTCTGAATTTAAACTCTTCCTCTGGTCACAAAACTACCCAAACATTAACGTTATTGAGCATATCTAGGATGCCTTGCAACGTGCTATTCAGAAGAGATCTCCACCCCCTCGTACACCGTCATTGGACTTTTGATGACTGGAAACATGTTGCCTGGATGGACGGGCCTCATTTCGAATTGTATCGAGCGGATGGACGTGTACGTGTATGGTGACAGCATGATGAATCCATGGACCCTGCATGTCAGGAGGGGATGTTCAAGCTGGTGGAGGCTCTGTAATGACGTGAGGCGTGTGCAGTGATATGGGACCCCTGATACGTCTAGGCATGGTTCTGGCAGGTGGCAGCCCTTGCAGGATTCATGGTGTCAATTCCCTCCAGCAACACTTAAAATATTAGTAGAGTCATGATGTGTCGTGTTGCGGCACTTCTGCGTGCTCGCGGGGGCCCTACGTGATATGAGGCAGGGTTAGAAGTTTCTTTGGCTCTCCAGTGTAATTCAGTTTGTCACGGGGCTCACGTGTTGCGATAAAGAGCGCCGCTCAATGGCCGGCTGCGGGTCCGCGCGGTCTATTTCGGAGCAGAGTGGAATCCGGCGCACGGCGGGCCAGCAGGCCGCACCTCGGCGGTGTAAACACGGCGCCGCCCAGCGCCGCCCACGCGCCGGCCACTGAACCTCACCTCACCTCGCAGCTGGCCTCCCGGGGATCGCATACTTAGTCACCGGGAGCAGGCAGGGTGGTGCTTTTACTGCCGGCCCGACGCCCGGCATACATGGTAAATAGGAAGTCGCACATTGCGAACCAGCTGCAGGACTGACTACAAAGCGGTGAGCGCACCCGTCCTGCTCTGTGAAAGCAGCCGTTTCACGAGTCGGCATAAATTTCTTGCGCACGGGGTCGTGTGCAGAACATAAAGCACGCCAACGGAGGTAATTCGTTTGCGAGGCATAACATAACAAGCAACCACTGGCTACAGATCTCTCTCTCCCATTGCCGAAATGTTAAACAAAGGAGTGTAGCCCTCACCAGGCGACGTGGAAAGTTTCAGCCTAAATGGGTTTGGTGGTAACTGCTTGGAATTTGACATTTCCTCTGTAAGATGTCATCCACGTCCACCTCCGTAACTTAGCGGTTACCCCGGTTCAGTTCCCGTTTCTGCGAGGGATTTTTCCTTCGCGGGAGGAATCTAAATGGCTATTCTCAGCCTCGTAACGTCAATTGAGGGGCTACTTTAATGATAAGTAACGTCTCCAAGGCCAGAAAAGCCAACAACGGCTGGGACAGTGGTCTGCTGACCCTGCGTCCCTCCATACCGCATCCGAACGACGCCAGGGGGCAAAGGATGACTCGGCGGCCGATCGGCACCGCGCGGTGCTCTGGGGCTGACCGCGGAGAACTATTACTACCTTAATGATATTTTCACTCTGCAGCGGAGTGTGCGCTGATATGAAACTTCCTGGCAGATTAAAACTGCCCGCATCTCGTGGTCGTGCGGTAGCGTTCTCGCTTCCCACGCCCGGGTTCCCGGGTTCGATTCCCGGCGGGGTCAGGGATTTTCTCTGCCTCGTGATGGCTGGGTGTTGTGTGCTGTCCTTAGGTTAGTTAGGTTTAAGTAGTTCTAAGTTCTAGGGGACTTATGACCACAGCAGTTGAGTCCCATAGTGCTCAGAGCCATTTGAACCATTTTTTTTTTAAACTGTGTGCCGGACCGAGACTCGAACTCAGGACCTTTGGCTTTCGCGGTCAAGTGCTCTACCAAGCACGACTCACGCCCGTCCTCACAGCTTTACTTCTGCCAGTACCTCGTCTGCGACTTTCCGAACTTTACAGAAGCTCTCCTGCGAACCTGGCAGCTGTGAAGACGGGCGTGAGTCGTGGTTGGTAGAGCACTTGATCGCGAAAGGCAAAGGTCCTGAGTTCGAGTCTCGGTCCGGCACAAGACAGCAACTCATCCTCTCAATTTCAGTAAAACAGGTGCATCACACCAACAGCTGAATCCCAGTATGTTTTGTTTAAGTTGCGGATCAAAATTTTTTAATACATCAGGTAACTAATTTCGGTTCGTAATAACCAACATCGTCAGACTTGAGTCTCAAATACAGCCCCACTTTGTCATTTTACGAACAAAATACGAGCTTACTGATTATCCCAAACAGGATATTGAATACGGACTTCCTTATACAGAGAACAAAATACGTCGTCTTTAAGGGAAAAAAAATCGACAGATGTAAAGGTAATTTCAGGAGTATCCAAACGGATTGTGATAGCGGCGTTGCTATAAAAATACACTACCCGTTCAGAAACATCCTGACACCCCGATGTAATGCGGAATCAACCGTAAGATGTCTCGAGAGGCGGACCCTAAAGTATAAAAGGAGGCGAGAAGTATGATTGTCAATAGAGAAGCTGCAAAATATCGGGCTGGCTCGGTGAGGAGACCTAGTGACTTCGAACGTCGACTGGTCGTTGGATGACACCTGAGTAACAAATCCATCAGGAGCATTTCAGCTCTTCTAAAACTGCCCATGTAGAGTGTTCGTGACGCGACTGTGAAGTGGAAAAGCGAAGGAACAGCCACAGTTAAACCAAGACGAAGTACACTTCATGTACTGATGGAAAGGGACGTCGAGTAGTGGTTGTAAAAATCTGAATGAAATTAGCGGGAAACATTACAGTGCTAAGTGACGCTTGAGGTGGGGTTAAGAGAGAAGCCACTACTCAGTGGATGACAGGAAGTGTATGCTTTGGACTCATGAATCACCCTATGCTCTGGGCAATTCGGTGGAAGGGTTTGCGTTTGGCAAATGACTCAAGATCGTTACCTGCCTTATGTGCAGCGCCAACTATAAAGTAAGGAGGTGGTGGAGGTTTTACTGTATGGGGGCGACTTTTGTGGGTAGGATGGGCTTCAGAAAACGCCAACTATGGAAAGGTATGAACACATTTTACATCAATGTGTATCGCGAACAGCAGAGGAACAGTTGACGATTGTTTGTAATCAGCATTTCAATGCACGCTGTCATAAAGCAGCATCTGTGAGGCTACGACTGTGTATACTAAAATTTCTGAAGTGGATTGGCTCACCCAGTATCCCGAATTGAACCCAATGGAACACCTTGGAGATGATTTAGAAGGTCGACTTCGCTCCATCACTACCT
This sequence comes from Schistocerca serialis cubense, assembly GCF_023864345.2. Lineage (NCBI taxonomy): Eukaryota > Metazoa > Arthropoda > Insecta > Orthoptera > Acrididae > Schistocerca > Schistocerca serialis. The sequence continues at coordinate 380,230,095 of NC_064638.1, read as the reverse complement.
TCTCTGGTTTCGGCTGTTGAGAAAGAATGGGCTGCAATTCCTCCACAGACATTGAGAAACCTCACTGAGAGTTTCCTAGCTGTGTTCAAGCAGTCATAAAAGCAAAGTGTTGATGCATCCCAAATTGATGTCCAATAATAAGTATCAGGATACTTTCGACTAGATAGCGTTAGTGTGGGGGGCTCGGTGAAGTTGTTATCGGACACATATGTTGTCTACAGGGAGGCTGCATCAGAAACCGTAGAGAAACCCAGAAGATCGAAGATTGGTGAAGGGTCTGCGAACTGACTCTTAACGTTAGTAGTCTGCTCTACAAAAGTCCGGTATAATATGGTAAAATGAAGTCTGCTAGAGGTCTCATTGACCTAGGCACTTCAAACATTATCCAGCTAGAGTCATACACTGGACGGTGTTTACTGCTGGCATGCTTTGTGGCCGTTTCCCAATCATGTAAACATACCGCTGCCACAGTGGCACACCGCGGGCAGTTCATGATCAACAACAGCTTCACTCAGTGTGCTTTCAGCACTGCAGTAACATGCCACGTAGAGGTATACAACACTTTGACAGAGTCAGGATAGTGGCTTTACTTCCAGCAGGTCATACACAGCAAAATGTGGCCGATTGGTTTCATATCAGTCAAAGTGGTGTGTCTAAGGTGTGGAGAAAGTACGGAGAGACGGGAAATGTGAACGATACACCTCGCAGTGGTCGTCCTCATATGACATCATCAATGCAGGATAGTTTTCTTCCAACTGTCGGCCCGTAGGTGCCCAACATCAATTGACAGAAATATTGGAAATGACTTCTTCCGGGCAACAGGAATTTGTATGGCTCAAATGGCTCTGAGCACTATGGGACTAAACATCTGAGGTCATCAATCCCCTAGACTGAGAACTATTTAAACCTAACTAACCTAAGGACATCACACACATATGCATGGCCGAGGCAGGATTCGCGCGGTTCCGGATTGAAGCGCCTAGAGCCGCTCGGCCACGACAGCCGGCTGGAGATTATCTTCACTACTAAAGACTCATAATCATCATCAAGATGTTTTCGTTTTTAAGATGTACACTTACGATAGAGTCTGCTTTATTTTTTAATGATAATTTGCAACTAACAAAAATTGTTCTTATTTTCAGAAGGAACTATGTTTATTGTGTTAGTAAGATATTGCACAAACGTCAATGGGTGGACTGTAAGAAGTCATTGTAGTAAACTCAATGATATTTCAAACTTTTGTTGAGGTGTGTAAATGAAACGTATTGAGCAAAAATATGCAGAGAGATCAACTACTGCTCGATCGCAATATTGGTGACAAATCACAGGAAACAGTAACTATAGTAAAATACCTAGAAGTAACCAACACCAAGACTAAAGTGAAATGACAGCACAAAATAAACCGTAAGCAAAGCAGACGCCATTCTGAGATTTATTGGGAGGATTTTAAGGGAAATGTAATTCATCAATGAGAGAAGTGGCTTACAATACACTTGTTCTACCGAGTTTGTGACCCTTACCAGGTTGAATTAACAGATGAGGTAAAGAAGATTCAACGATGAACTGCGTGATTCATCAGATGATCCTTTAGTCGTCTCGAGAGCGTTATGGAGATGCTCAACAAACTCTAGTGGCAGACTGTTGAAGAGAGGCGGTGCGCATCACGTGGTTTACTGGTGAATTTCCGAGAGCGTACGTTCCAGGAACATATTTAATAGCCGGCCGTTGTGGCCGTGCGGTTCTAGGCGCTTCAGTCTGGAACCGCGTGACCGCTACGGTCGCAGGTTCGAATCCTGCCTCGGGCATGGATGTGTGTGATGTCCTTAGGTTAGTTAGGTTTAATTAGTTCTAAGTTCTAGGCGACTGATGAGCTCAGAAGTTAAGTCGCATAGTGCTCAGAGCCATTTGAACCATTTGAACATATTTAATAGTGAAGAAGACGAAGTGAATGAAAAAAAGAAGTACAGTTAGATGACTTGGCTGGGAACTGCGAAACACAACTACGAAATAAAAATACTTCCCAAATACACTCCAGTCCTAAACAAGAAGAAAGAAGAAATTGCAGTACAAAACGATAATGGTACGGATGCGTCTAGAAGATACTACTGTATTCACATATTGCCATTTTCTGACTATGGTCACACGCAGAGTTAGGAATGAAAATACCTACTGCAATTACTTAGTTTGGGTATCCAATGTTGTTTACAAAAGCAATTCTGCCGTTGCAATACTCTGGATTTAAAATTTCGTCATTTGATTTCGTAACTCTCTATAGAACTATTAAAATATATGCCCCATTAAAAAAGTATTGTGTTAACATCGTTCAGAGAATAAAGAAGATAATACGCTTTTCTTTGTTAGGCTTGTTAAATGTCAATATTGGTAAAGACGCAGCTTGCGGTGAGGCAACAATGACTATGTTGCTTGCGTCAGTGGTCAGGTCCGTTGGTTACAGTTAAGTTCCTCCTGATAAGATCAGTGACCAATGGAATTGAACCGTCACCTTACCGATGAGGTAGTTATTATGAAATGGTTAAGAATCACTGCAGGCTGACAATAGCAAGAAAAGCGTTTCTATTAACAACAGCAAACATAAATTTAAGTGTTAGGAAGACATCCTGAAGACATCTGTTTGAGGTACAGCCTTTTACGGAAGTGGACCGTGGGCAATAAGCAGTTTAGACAAGAAGAGAACTGCATCAAACCAGACTCCGTACTGAAGGCAACAACAGCAACAGCAATAACAACACAAGAATCACTCTCACAGAGCTGGTCTCTTGCCTTTAAGAGAGGGAAAAGCATACATGAAATTGTACCAAAGCCGGTGGAGGAAATCGAAGCCATTATCACCAGGTTGCCGCATATTTGCCGCGGAGACCACGCCTCGTGAGTGCGGCTACCCTGCTAAACATTTGACTGAAGGAGCAAGGACTAATATGCAAACTGTTTATTACATAGTTAGAGTAAAAGAGGTATTTCGTACCTTAGATCTTCTATCTGCTGCTGTCTCAGAAAAAAACAAGGCGTAAATACAGCCACCAGACACCACAGGAGAGACGAGCTAGGCCTGCGTATGACTCTAGGGAACGAGAACGATGCCCAGTAGTTCTACGATCGCTTGGTCGAGTATGTTATGTTATGTTATGTGAACCGGGGACCTAGAAACGACGGAGAGGCTCCGTCCCCGTTGCAGCCGCAGTGGTCCGCAACCCCACGACGACTACCGCAGTCCACTTCACCCCTCCGCCGCCCCACATCGAACCACTCTTTCGCGGTTATTGAGCGGTTTGGCCCCCGTGGACGCCCCCAGCGAACGTCTCACACAGGACGAGTGCGAGTGTAACCCCTATGTTTGCGTGGTAGAGTAATGGTGGTGTAAGCATACGTGGAGAACTTATTTGCGCAGCAATCGCAGACGTAGTGTAGCTGAAGCGGAATAAGAGGGACCAGCCCGCATTTGCCGAAGCAGGTGGTAAACCGCCTAAAAACCATCCACAGACTGGCTGGCTCACCGGAACTCTACACAGATCCGCCGGGCGGATTCGTGCCGGGGACCAGGCGCTCCTTCACGCCCGGAAAGCCGTGCGTTAGACCGCACGGCCAACTGGGCGGGCTCTTGGTCCAGTAAGTGAAGAGTAAAGGGAGATGGCTAAAACCATACCTACGAAGAACGAGAAGAATCAGTGAAAGATACGTCATGTGATCTGATCCGTTGCCATGCTGTCAGGAGGCAGTAAAATATCGCTCGACCCGTGACTGATCTGGTAAGGAAACAAAGATGGTTCAAATGGCTCTGAGAACTATGGGACTTAACATCTAAGGTCATCAGTCCCCTAGAACGTAGAACTACTTAAACCTAACTAACCTAAGGACAGCACACACATCTATGCCCGAGGCACGATTCGAACCTGCGACCGTAGCGAACAGCTGAAAGAACGGGAAAAGTACAGCCGTAACTTGTCTCGAGAACCTGAAGCTTTCCTGTATTGTTTAATAGTGATGGCATCCTCTTGGGTAAAATACTCCGGACGTAAAATAGTCTCCCATTCGAATCTCCGGGTGGGGACTACTCAGGAGGATGACGTTTTACGGATCGGAATGTGTAATGTTAGCTCCCTTAATTGCGCAGGTAGATTAGAAAATTGAAAAAGGAAAATCGATAGAGTGAAGCTGAATATAGTGGGAATTAGTGAAGTTCGGTAGTAAGAGCCGGCCGCGGTGGTCTCGCGGTTCTAGGCGCTTAGTCCGGAACTGCGCGACTGCTACGGTCGCAGGTTCGAGTCCTGCCTCGGGCATGGATGTGTGTGATGTCCTTAGGTTAGTTAGGTTTAAGTAGTTCTAAGTTCTAGGGGACTGATGACCACAGATGTTAAGTCCCATAGTACTCAGAGCCATTTGAACCATTTTTTCGGTAGTAAGAGGAACACGACTTCTGGTCAGGTCAATAAAGGATTATAAATAGAAAGTCGTATAGGAGTATTGCAGTAATAGGTTTAATAGAAATGCGGCTAGGCTACTGTGAACAGCATAGTGAGCGCATTATCGTAGCCAAGGCGGACACAAAGCCAACATCCACCACAACAGTACAAGTTTATACGCCAGCTAGTTTCGCAGATGATGAAGAGATCGAAGAAATGTGTGATGAGATAAAAGAAATTACTCAGACAGTTAAGGGAGGCGAAAATTTAATTGTGATGGGGGACTAGAATTCGATGGTAAGAAAAAGAAGAGAATGAAAAATAATAGATGACTATCGACTGGAAGAAGGAAGTGAAAACGGAGGTCGCTAGAATTTTGCTCAGAGCATAATCTAATCATCACTTATACTTGGTTTAAGAATCATGGAAGAAGGTTATATACGGGGAAGAGGCCTGGAGGCACGGAAGGTTTCAGACCGTTTATATAATGGCAAGACAGAGATTTTGGAACCAGTTTTTAAATTGTAAGACTTTTCTGGTGGCAGATGTGGACTCCGATCACAATTTATTCTTATGAACTGTAGATTAAAACTAAATAAATTGCAAAAAGTAGGAAATTAAGGAGATGAGACCTGAACAGGTTGAAAGAACCAGAGGTTGTTGAGAGTTTCAGAGAAAGCATTAGGCAACTGTTGACTAGAACAGGAGAAAGCAGTACAATTGAAGACGGATGGGTAGCTCTAAGAGATCAAATAGTGAAGGCAACAGAGGATCAAACAGGTAAAAAGACAAGGCCTAGTAAAAATCTTTGAGTAACACAGGAAATACAGAATTTAATTGAAGAAACGAGAGCAAATAAAAATGCAGCAAACGTAGCAGGCGAAAGGGAATATAAACGACAAAAAACAAAACTGACAGGAGCTGCAAAATGACTAAGCAGGAATCACTAGAGGACAAATGCAAGGATTTATACACAAATATCACCAAGGGAAAGATACGTACCACCTGCAGAAAAATTAAAGAATACTTTGGAGAAAAGAGAACCATCTATGTGAATATCAAGAAGTCAGATGGAAAACAAGTCCTAAGTAACGGAGGGAAAGGTGGAAGGTGGAAGAGGAGTATATAGTAGGTCTATACGAGGGAGGTGTACTTCAGGCCAATATTATAGAAATGGAAGAGGACGCAGAGGGGGGAAAAATGTAATATTTTCAATTCCAAAGAAATCAGATGCTGACAGGTGTGAATATTACCGAACTGTAATTTTAATACGTCATGGTTGCAAAATACTAACACCAATTCTTTACAGAAGAATGGGAAAACAAGTAGAAGCCGACGTCAGGGAAGATCAGTTTGGATTACGGAGAAATGTAGAAACAGGCGAGGCGATAATGATGCTAGTAGACACTTAGCTTAGAAGGTAGGTTAAAGAAAGGCCAACCTACATTTATAGCATTTGTAAAGTTAGACAAACCTTTTTGACTATGTTGACTGGAATATTTTCTTTGAAGTGCTGAAGGTAGCGGCGGTAAAATATAGGAAACGAAAGGCTATTTACAACTTGTACAGAAACGTATGTAAGAGTCAAGGGACATGAAGGGTAATCAATGGTTGAAAGCCTGTCGCCGATGTTATTCAATCTGTACGTTTAGCAACCAGTGGCTGAAACCAAAGAAAAATTTGGAGTAGGATATAAAGTTATGGGAGAAGAAATAAAAACTTTCAGGTTTACCGAGGTCTTTCTAATTCTGTCAGAGACAGAAAAGGACTTGGAACTGAAAGAATGGGCACCGTATTGAAAGGACAATATAAGATGAACATCACCAGAAACAAAAGAAGGATAACTGAATGTAGTTGAATTAAAGAAGGTGATACTGACGGAATTGGATTAAGAAACGAGGCTCTTAAAGTAGTAGATGAGTTTTATTACTTGGGCTGCAACTGATGATGACTGAAGTAGAGAGGATGTAAAATGTAGACTGGCAATGGCAACAGAAGTGTTTCTGATGAAAAGAAATTTGTTGACATCGAGTATAGATTTAAGTGTCAGGAAGTCTTTTCTGAAAGTATTTGTATGGAGTGTTGCCATGTATGGAAGTGAAAAGTGAACGATAAACAGTTTACACAAGAAGCGAATAGAAACTTTTCAAATGTAGTGGCACAGAAGAATGCTGGAGATTAGATGGGTAGAACGTAACTAATGAGGAGGTAGTGAACAGAATTGGGGAGAAAAGAAATTTATGGCACAACCTGACTAGAAGAAGGGATCGGTTGGTAGGACACATTGTGAAACGTCAAGGGGTCACCAGTTTCGTACTCCAGAGAAGTGTGTGTGTGGGGGGGGGGGGGGGGGGGCGGCCGAAGTGGCCGTGCGGTTAAAGGCGCTGCAGTCTGGAACCGCAAGACCGCTACGGTCGCAGGTTCGAATCCTGCCTCGGGCATGGATGTTTGTGATGTCCTTAGGTTAGTTAGGTTTAACTAGTTCTAAGTTCTAGGGGACTAATAACCTCAGCAGTTGAGTCCCATAGTGCTCAGAGCCATTTGAACCATTTTTGGAGGGGGGGGGGGGGGGAATTGTAGAGGGAGACCAAGAGATGAATACAGTAAGCAGATTCAGAAGAATGTAGGTTGTAATAGTTATTCGGTGATGAACGGTCTCGTGTAGGATAGATGAGCAAGGAGAGTTGAATCAAACCGATTTTCGGAGTGAAGACCACGACAATAACGTAGTACATTAATAAAACGTTCACGGTTTTCCAGCCGCGTCAATTCGAATAAAATGCTCGAGCTTTCGATGGCCATCTCCGCCATCGTCGTCAGGAGTTCACTGACTGCCGGGGCTGTTACGGTCTCTCGCTTATATAGGCATGATGACATCATCAGCAGTCAATCTGATCGATCCAATGTGGCGCGCGCGCGAAAGTCGACCCGGGCAGCTCGTGGCAGCACCGGTGACGTCATAGGTGGCGCCAGGGGGAGGCGCCAAGTTTGAAACTGCCGCTCCCGCGACGCGCATCTGTCTCTGCTTTCTTTCGATGTCCAACGCCCGTCCCCATGCCCTGCTGAGTGTGTATCCCTGGTCTCTGTTGAAATTATTGTTGTTTAAGCGAATCTCGGCCGCTTCCTTTATAACGGAGTCCCATTATGTAGAAGCATGAGCGGCCGAGATTCGCTTAAACAACAATAATTTCAACAGAGACCAGGGATACACACTCAGCAGGGCATGGGGACGGGCGTTGGACATCGAAAGAAAGCAGAGGCAGATGCGCGCCGCGGGAGCGGCAGTTTCAAACTTGGCGCCTCCCCCTGGCGCCACCTGACGTCACCGGTGCTGCCACGAGCTGCCCGGGTCGACTTACACGCGCGCGCCACATTGGATCGATCAGATTGACTGCTGATGATGTCATCATGCCTATATAACCGAGAGACCGTAACAGCCCAGGCAGTCAGTGAACTCCTGACGATGATGGCGGAGATGGCCATCGAAAGCTCGAGCATTTTATTCGAACTGACGCGGCTGGAAAACCGAGAACGTTTTATTCATGTATGCCGTCGTGAAAGACTCCAAGGGCAAAAACGTCATACATTGTTCACTACTTCGCTCTGGACTTAGATTTCTATTTGGATACAGCTGGGACTACTTGTTTATTCCTACTATGTACTTGGAGACATCCGTTCTGGGCCGGCCGAAGTGGCCGTGCGGTTAAAGGCGCTGCAGTCTGGAACCGCAAGACCGCTACGGTCGCAGGTTCGAATCCTGCCTCGGGCATGGATGTTTGTGATGTCCTTAGGTTAGTTAGGTTTAACTAGTTCTAAGTTCTAGGGGACTAATGACCTCAGCAGTTGAGTCCCATAGTGCTCAGAGCCATTTGAACCATTTGAACCATCCGTTCTGGAATATATCGGCTCCAATCATCCTGGCTGAAGTCGCGCATCGGGATCTCCTGACTTGCAGCGTTTTTGGACGTGTTCCGCAACAGTTTGCAATTTAGTCGGAGCACCGCGTATCGTTATTAGACTCTCGTGCGCGTAAGGAACAATTTGTTTTGATATTCAGTGGGACTCAAAAGAAGGTGGGCAGGGTGATGTGCCTCAAATGCATTTCTTCCCTGCTGTTTAAGCCCTGACGCAATGCGCTTAGTTCTGGTTGCTGGTACCTGGTTCACTCGAGTGCTCCCACTTCGTCGCAGCTGGTTCGGGCGCGCCGTCGTGCGGACCCGGGGCGACGGCTTTTAGTCTCGCGGGCAGCCCTACTGGGTCGCGCCGTAATGCCTCTGGGCAGGTGGCCACAGCCATCAGTCACGCGGCGGTTCCTCTCATCTCTGGCAGAGCCAGATCGCGTTGGATCGCGAGCGCCAACGGCGCCACTCTGTTTACGCCAGGAGTGGGACGCCGCTTCTGCGCTGAAGGAGTACTGTTACCTCCCGTGTGTTTGTTATTCAGCAGGTCGTTGGCACCCCAAGTTAGTACACTGCGCGGATTATTTCTGCTCGAGTCGCTCCAGATGCGCAGAAGTCTGTAGCTGCTGTGTACTGGGGAACGACCACATGTGTTCTCTGCGAATCGCTATGAAGTGTGAGGCAGAGGGCGCTTTCTATTACATCACTCTTTTTTATTCCACTACACGCGTTGTATCATTTATCTTGACTCCACCAAACTGTTGATGGTCCCCAGGGAACATTAGGCAGCATGACTGCCTTTCTTGTAACTTTGTTCGTTAAGAAAATAAAATCAGCAATACGTCTTTTTTTAATTAGCACTCTTAATTTTTTATTCGGGAATCCACTCCTCTCTTCAACGTCTGTTCAAAACCGTGTCACAGTGTAATATTTGCATAAACATGACTTTACACAAAACGGAACACTAAACTGACTTTTGACTCTCGTGCCGGCCACGGTGGCCGAGTGGTTCTAAGCGCGCAGTCTGGAACCGCGCGACTGCTACGGTCGCAGGTTCGAATCCTGCCTCGGCATGGATGTGTGTGATGTCCTTAGGTTGGTTAGGTTTAAGTAGTTCTACGCTCTAGGGGACTGATGACCACAGATGTTAAGTCCCATAGTGCTCAGAGCCATTTGAGCAATTTTATTTTGACTCTCGTGTACTAGCATACACCGCAGATACCCGGGGAAATGGAATTCGTCCATTTGCTAGACAAATGGAAATACAAGGCGTGTGTGTGCGTGTGTGTGTGTTTGTTGTAGGGGCACTCAACGACGAGGTTAATAGCGCGTACCCGAAACGAGTAGAAACGAATGTGGTTAAAACGTAGAAAATGCGATAAAAGAGGAAGACAATAGGGAATCTGCACCCTGATAACGCATTAGAAACGTCAATTCCAGGGAGCTTGTCGGACACTACACAAAACCTAAAAAGATATACCACATTCGTGTCATTCTCATTTAAAATAGAGGGCAAAAGGGTGTAAATAACCTGTTTGTATGTTGGCGGCGCTATAGACTGTGTTGATATCGCTGACAGCGCTCTGCGCCCTCGGAAAGAGATTCTGTGATTGGACGGGCTTTCAGTTAGCCAGTGGATAGGGAAGTGTACGGACATGATATTCTTAATGGAGACTCTGTGTTTGTAGGACATGCATCGTAAAGTGAGACGAAATGATGTGTTTATAAGAAAATACGTCAGGAAATGTATGAGGAGGGATGTTGTTGATAATGTTTGGGTAGTGGAATTATTGGCAACTATATAATTTTTGGAACTGGATGTGACAATGCCGGCCGCGGTGGTCGTGCGGTTCTAGACGCTGCAGTCCGGAACCGCGGGACTACTACGGTCGCAGGTTCGGATCCTGCCTCGGGCATGGATGTGTGTGATGTCCTTAAGTTAGTTATGTTTAAGTATTCTAAGTTCTAGGGGACTGATGACCTAAGATGTTAAGTCCCATAGTGCTCAGAGGATCACATTTACACAATCTTCCCGCCTGACGGAGTCGTTAGCAGAGGTCAGTCTGGTCGCTGCCCCATCAGGCCACGTATGTCACCTGAGGTATCAGTGAGAGATTATTATGTTGCGGGGTGGGGGGGCGCTCAAGTCTAAGATGTATAGCAACAATCAGATGAGAATACAGCAATTCCAGCAGTACAGCTTCGATCCGCCTTCAGAAACGTGTTGAAGAGGGACAAAAGTGTCAAGAGATGAATGGTCACTTTCAACATCTGCTACAGTCAGGTTAGTAAAGTATTGCCTTCTGTGTGCTGTTTTCCTTTGTGCCCTGGAACTCTGTTCTACGGACCACACTGTACATAAGTAAGTATCCACATGTACTGGCCTACGAGAATATAACCATGTACATTTATAGCTCCGCAACACGTGAATACAACGTCACGCACAGGGCTCAGTGTGTTCGTTTTCCACTGGTACGTATCCTTCTGAAACAAAATAGGTAGAGTTCGGCCTTCGGGATGGACATTTAAAAGGAAGACTTCCCTCATTTGGGAGCAGAGGTAAGCGTCCGGCACCGGATACTGTCATTCGCGTTACTTGTTGCAGCTGCGCAGCCTTCGCAGACTTGTTTCGGCTGCGTGCCGCAGGTGGAGTTTAGCACGCTTGCCGCATCACGGTCAGCTGCAGTCGATTTCTGCACGCGCCAGCTGTCTTAGACAGGTGCGCCACATCCCGCATAGTAGGACTTAAGGAGAAGGCTCCAGCCTTGAACTCCACGAGACGGGGCGGTTCACCAATGGTGTAAAACTAATACGGTTCTACGAGAGACGCCTTTCACGCACACCAAGGGTATCCTCCCTTTCTTGCTTTAGTCATACAGATACATATTACTTTCTGCTGATACAGAAAGAGAGAGAGAGAGAGAGAGATATGACTTCACTATTATAACAAACCAGGAAGTTTAAAAGTTACTGCTTAGATACCAAGGAGGAGGAGGGGGATGGTTTGAATGGTTCAAATGGCTCTGAGCACTATGGGACTCAACTGCTGAGGTCATTAGTCCCCTAGAACTTAGAACTAGTTAAACCTAACTAACCTAAGGACATCACAAACATCCACGCCCGAGGCAGGATTCGAACCTGCGACCGTAGCGGTCTTGCGGTTCCAGACTGCAGCGCCTTTAACCGCACGGCCACTTCGGCCGGCGAGGGGGAGGGGGCGGAGGGGAAAGACGTCATCTCTCCCTTCTTGCCCCCCCCCCTCCCCCCAGAAATTCAGTAAAAGCGTTTATACACTGCCTGACAAAAATTGTGAAGAAATGAAATTAATCTTCACGGACTGATAGAGTGACTTTGTTACTTCAGTAATTGCAAAGCTCGACCACAACTTTTTTAGGTGGTCCTTAATACCGTGAACACTGGCACTGAGAAGGAGTTGACGTCCGATCTGGACCCACATATATACGTATCTGGAGCTGTTGCTTGTCACGGGCAGTAGCTCAACACCAAGTAGTCTGTTTACAGAGACACATCCCATGCTTCTCGGCCACGGCACCACTCTACGCAGCGATTCGTGTTGCAGTGTAAACAGTAGCCTACGCTTGGGACGGTAATTCCTTGGTCAGGCTGCTGCCAGGTTCCGACCAGTGGTATGGAATGACACAGAATACTTCAGAGAGTCCGTTACTTGCTCTCTGATGGCAGGCGCAGATGTGAAGGTGTGGCGAACTGCTTGGTGCAGAGTACCACGATCCTCCCTCGTGGTGCTCACATGTGGTCGACAGGAACCTTGCCACCACGTTCCCCTTGCAGTCTAACATCGGGGCACTATGACATCCGGACGCGTCACAAATATGGATACTGCATCATTCGAGCAGCAGGCGAAATGTAGATTCACAATGAGGCTCGTTTCAAATTCTGTCAGGTGCTGATAACGCAGTCTCATACGAGTACGCAGTCCACAGTTCGTTGTCTATTAGCTAGCATTGCAGCCTCAGGATCACGCGGTACCGGGTTCGATTCCCGGCCGAGTTGGGAATTTTCTCTGCCCAGGGGCTGGGTGTTTGTGTTTTCCTCATCATTTCATCATCATCATCAGCAGCAGCAGCATCAACATCATCATTCGTGACAGTGGCTTGATTGGACTGTGGAAAAAAATGGACTGTGCCGAAACTGGGACTTTGTATGGGCGCTGATGGCCGCGCGGTTGAGCGTCCGACAAACCGAACATCATCATCATCATCATCATCATCATCATCATCATCATCATCATCATCACCACACGCTACGCAGCGTCTCCATGTCATTCATAGTGATCATTCAACATCTGACGCTGTTCACGTCCCATTTATGTCTTAAAGCGACGAGCAAAAATCATCGATATTTCAAAATATAGATGCTTTTTCGTAACAATATATAATAGATCGCCAATATCGATACTTTTTCGTAACAATGTATACACATATCTCCAGACCTAAATTAACCATATTTTGATTAATTGATGTTATATACTGAGAATCGAAAGTGATACTTTTTATTGTTTTTCTTTTCTTGTCTGATAGGCCCTATAAGTCTCATCGCCAGATTTCTTGCCCATTCCAGCTATTACCAACCTTTTCAATTTATCGGTGCTATAAACAAACACCAGATTTCAATCTCTACTGCATATTCATGGAAGTTTGTTACTTCCTCATGTCATTTCTACCATTGCAAACGACAAGTACGAGGTGCAAAACGAACACTTTTGGTGACAAAGCACTGCATGAGAATGATGGAAATTACCACTCCCTGCTCCCTACTATGAGGCAGAATGTGCGCTCTCCTTGCACCCTGAGTACCTTAATAACGAAAAGATAGACGCACTGTAAAAGTAACATAGACTCGGCATAGTTACACACAATACTGTACTTGTATTTAATGGAAAATGGACTCTTATTGTCTGAAATGTTTATTGTTAGTACAATATTTCTTGCGCAGGACATTTGTCTGAAGTATTATAGTCCTGAGGCTTCTCACGCGTAGTGATGAGTCGAATATCGGTATTCCAGTACATCGATACTTTTGTCTCTATAGCATCGATATCATTTACAAATATCGATACAATAATTAACGATTTTTCTAAAAATTTGACCACCCTAATACCTTATCAGAACCGGTAACAGAACTAAATACAAACAACACAAATGCACTTTTGTGGCCTTTCTATGTGTCACAGAGAATTACAACCGCCATCATTTACATAATGGTGTGTACGTATGCTAAGTGACTTCTGGGTGTTTAACATTTTTTGTCAGCCAGTGAATTTGTATATATTTCAGTTTCCAAATTTCTGAAATAACTTTTGAATGCATTACGGGAACAGCAGTGATCAATGTCTTGTAAATAATTACTATTAAAAACAGTCTTGATCACGATTTATTTAACAAGGTGACCGGTTTCGACCACTACTGTGGTCATCTTCAGACCATTGAGTAGGAACCCCTTTCTGTTGGAGAATCACAACAGAAAGGGGTTCCTACTCAATGGTCTGAAGATGACCACAGTAGTGGTCGAAACCGATCACCTTGTTAAATAAATCGTGATCAAGACTGTTTTTAATAGTAATTATTCTGAAATAACTTTTGAAAAATAAGGTTGGAAAAACTAAATAACTATGTTTAACACAGTTGCTTGCTTGAGGGCTAGCCCATGTGAATGGACTTCCAGCCTTGCCAACTACAAAAAGTGTTGCAGCCGGGAAAAGGCATACATTGGCAGGCTGACTGTGCCTGATCCAGACACGTCGTGGGCCTGGAATCTCATTGACTGGAGCAGAATTATCTTCGAACTTGCCGAGCGGTCTAACGCACGGCTTTCCGGAGTGGGAAGGAGCGCCTGGTCCCCGGCACGAATCCGCCCGGCGTACTTGGGTCGAGGTCTGAGGAGCCGGCCAGTCTGTGGATGGTTTTTAGGCGGTTTTCCATCTGCCTCGGCGAATGCGGGCTGGTTCCCCTTATTCCGCCTCAGCTACACTATGTCGGCGACTGCTGCGCGGACAAGTTCTCCACGTACGCGTACATCACCATTACTCCACCACGCAAACATGGGGGTTACACTCGTCTGGTGTGAGACGTTCCCCGGGGAGGGGGGGGGGGCGGAGGGGTGAAGTGTACTGCGGTAGTCGTCGTGGGGTTGTGGACCCCGCTGCGGCTGCGGCGGGTACGGAGCCTCTCCGTCGTTTCTAGGTCCCCGGTTAACATACAATACAATACAAACTTCGAACTTAAACCTGATGACTAGCAAGTAATTGTCTGGTGACGCCTTGAACAGCGATGGGGTACCAACCTGTCCCCTACCATCCGGCCCGACAAACATTAGTGATGGTTTGGGGTGCCATTTCTTTTCATGGCAGTACCCCTTTGGTTGCCATCCGCGGCACTCTAACAGCACAGCGAAACGTCGACGATATTCTGAGCCACGCTTTGTTGCGCTTCAACCACCCTGGGCTCACACTTCAGCAAGAGAATTCCCGCCCACACACGGCGAGAGATTCTGCTGCTTATCTTTGTGCTTGACAAACACTACCTTGGTCAGCAGGGTCGCCGGATCTCTCCCCAATTGAGAACGTTGTAAGAGGTCCATGACTAAGAAATTTGTTGCTAGCGCACTCGAGCAGATGTAACTTCGATGGATTGCTCACGCGCTGCCTGCGATATGTAAGCTACAATAGAATCGCAGACCAGAGACCAGTGTCGGCAGCAGCAGCAGCAGTAGCAGTAGCTCGCAGTCGGGGGGTTGGGTCAGGTCGCTCTTCGAGAGCAGTTGTCTAGTTGTGTAGCTCACAGAGAGCACTTGTGTCCTGTATAGAATTACCAAGGCCGGTCGTGGAGAACGATGGCGGTGCCTGAGCGATGTAGTATAAGGTAAAAGCAAAAATTATTATTATTTATTGCCACGCGCATACGTAATTTGCAACAACTCATTTTGTACTATTGTTATATCAAAGTCACATGTAAATAATTTTCAATAATTTTTCAATAATAATCTTTCTTATAAAGATAACTTTTGACAGTCATTCATCTGAATTTAAAGTTTTTACTAATTTCTCCTATCCGTAGCCAGGCCAATTACTGTAAAGATAAATCAGTTTTTTTATACATAACAAATCTAGCGGCCACCATTGCACTGGTCTGTGCCAGAAAAATTTCTTATAGGAGCAGATACATACGCGTTAACCGGCGACATCATTGTGGTAAGAATCTTCAGTTTATTCAGAATGACTTTTCAGGGCTATGACGTAGCATTGCTGACGTCCAAATTTACCAGTTCAGATTCAGAGTCAGTTAATTATTGAAAGGTTATATATGAGTCACATTTTTATTGCGAGGTTACGGAAGTAAACTGTTGGGAGGTTACAACGTTTAGAACATTATGGCCAGCGCCTTCCAACGATCTCAGGATACTGACGATCTGACGCACCAATTGAATAGAATTTGGCATGATATCCCTCAGGAGGGTGTCAAACGAGTCTATCAATCAGTTTAGTAAGCCGAAAAACTGCTTGCGTAAGGACCGTAAGTGAACCAACGCGCTACTGAATTGCTCACTTCGAAGCTCTTTCTCTTAAATAAATCATCCAACTTCTTTGAGATTGTAATCATTTGAATGGCTGTATATGCACATCACATTTAGCGACTTCCATCCCATTCGGATAATTCCTTCGTGATGTGTCGTTTCTTTTTCGTACTAGAATATATTACTGGAAAGTACGTTGGTTAAGTCAAAGGACATGCCTGGAACAAGTTTTCGATTTGAGAGCCGCTACTGTTGAATTTCTGAAGGAAAAAGAATGGCAAGAAAGAAAATAACAAGATCTGGAATGAACTGCAGACCTCACATTTTAAACAGAACTGGCTTCAGACTTCGCACAGTAAGAAACCGCAATGTAAGGAGCAGCTTGTTTCCGAGTTACGGTGAAGGTGGATGCAGTTAAAAAGAAAATCTCATGTGAAAGAACAACTCTGACGAGGAACAACGTCCATCCCTAAGCTCACTGGCGTTAAGGAAAAACCAAATTATGAGCAATTCATTGCGGCGTTGAAGAATTACAGGAATAGTTTTCTAAACAAGTTTTCTTCCAAATTTTCGAAGACAGCGCTAATCTTACACCCGTTTCTAAGATGTTTTCGAGACTGTTTGCCATTTCAGTTCGTTCGCTCGCCCGTTGGCCGGGTGCAAGTCTTTCGATTTGAAGCCACTTCGGTGACTTGCGCGACGATGAGGATGAAATGATGATGATGAGGACAACACAACACCCAGTCCCTGAGCGGAGAAAATCTCCGACCCAGCCGAGAATCGAACCCAGACCCTTATGATTGACATTCTATCGCGCTGACCACTCAGCTACCGGGGGCGGACGCCATTTCAGTTGAAAGCGCCACTATGCATCTGCAGATGGAACTGGTCGATCTGCAGTATAATTCCCACCTAAAAGACAAATTTTCTTACGCTAAAACTGTCAAGGAGTTCTAGGTTGTTTTCCTTGAGAAGAGTTTCTAAGCATGCATAATGAGGTTGCAAACGTGATATCAGTTCAACATATGCGTGTTGATTGCTTTTTCGATAGAGAAACTAAATAAGTCACGATTGCGTAGCAAACTGAGTGACGAAAACCTGCAAAACTATCTGCATCTGTCCGTATGCCGACAGTTTATGCCAGATATAAATTTTATTACGTCTTCAGCAAGGGAAAAATAATTAAATATCACTACAATTTTTTTTTGTTTGTCATCTGCGTTGTTGAGAAATATGAAATAGGAAAGAAAGTCGCACGGTATGGTAGAGGTGTACTCGTAAGGGTCGACTCGGGCCAGAGAGATTCGCACGCGTGCACGAGCAGAGTTCTTGGCTGTTCCTGGTACATACTGAGGGATAGAGAGATGCACATACGAAGGTAATCCCAAAAGTAAGGTCTCCTATTTTTTTATAAGTACAGAACTCTGTGTGGCAGTTGGTCACACTGTTATGAAGAGTGCTACATGCGCTGTGTGTAAACGCCGCACTGAGACGCTCTGTCTTGGCTTGGCAACCGTTGAGAATGGAGCTCCCGTTGGATGTTACCAGCAAGTGCGAATTGCGGCAGTTATTCGGTTTTTGAACGCAAAGGGCACTGCGCCGATTGAAATTCATCGGCAATAGACGAAAGTGTATGGTGAGTCGTGCATGGATGTCAAAAATGTTCGTAAATGCTGTAGAGAGTTTGCTTCTGGTCGGACCGAAATTCACGACAAACGAAGGAGCGGGAGACCATCAGTTTCTGAGGAGACAGTGTTGAAGGTTGAGCAAAGCATGCGTGAAGATCGGCGGATCACCCTGGATGATCTCTGCACGTTGGTTCCTGAGGTTTCCCGAAGCACCGCTCACAGAATTTTAACGGAAACAATGAACTACCGGAAGGTGTGCGCAAGATGGGTGCCACGCATGCTGACTGAGGACCACATGCGGCAACGAGTTGATGCTTCCCGCGCATTTCTTCACCGTATTGCAGCCGAACAGGACAACTTTCTGGACTCAATTGCCACGGGTGCCGAAAGCTTGGTCTACCACTTTACACCAGAGACCAAGCAACAATCACGCCATTGGAGGCATCCTTCATCGCCAAAGCCGCGGAGCTGGCGGCGAGCAGGTATGACATGGGCGTACAAAAACTGCCACAGCGTCTATCGACAGAAATGGCGATTATGTCGAAAAATAGCTAAATTTTCAAGCTGTAAACTGATGTAAACCATTGTAGAAATAAACAGGTCGATGTACTTATAAAAAAAATATGAGACCTTACTTTTGGGATTACCCTCGTATACAGATCGCGATAGTATCACGTACACAACGCATAAGAAGGCGTTTCATTGGCGGAGTTGTCATTTGTTATCAGATAATTCATATGAAGAGGCTTCCGACGTGATTAGGGCCGCACGACGGTAATTAACAGAATGGTAGTTGGAGCTAGACGGGTGGGACATTCCATTTCGGAAATCGTTAGGGAATCCAATATTCCGAGATCATAAGTGTCAATTATGTGCCGGAAATATGAAATTTCAGGCATCACCACGGGCAACACAGTGGTCAACGGACCACACTGAACGACCGAGAGCAGCGGAATTTGCCTAGCGCTGTCAATACTAACATACAAGAAACACTGCGTGAAATAGCCGCGTGAATGTGGGACGTATGACGATCACACCTCTTAGGAGAGTGCGGCTAAATGTGGCGTTTATGTGCTATGGCAGCAGATAACCGACGTGAGTGCTTTAGCTAAGAGCACAACATCGCTTACAGCGCCCCTTCTGGGTTCGTGACCATCTCAGTTGGACCGTAGACGACTGGAAAACCGTGGCTTGGTCAAATGAGTCCCGATTTCATCTGGTAAGAACTGATAGTAGTGTTCGAGTGTGTCGCAGACCCCACGAAGCCATGGGCTCAGGTTGTCAACAAGGCACTGTGCAAGCTGGAAGTGGCCTGTGTTCGTATGGAATGGAGTGGGTGCTCCGATCCAACTGAACCGATCGTTCACTGTAAATGGAAGTGTTTGGCAACATGGAGGCCAGAATGAGATTTTCATTCTGGAGTGTGCGCTGATATGAATCTTCCTGGCAGATTAAAACTGTGTGCCGGACGAAAATCGAACTCGGGACCTTCGCCTTTCGCGGGCAAGTGCTCTACCATCTGAGCTACCCAAGCACGACTCACGCCCCGTCCTCACAGGTTTACTTCCACCAAATCGAGCGAATGATTTTGCGACTCATACGCCCGACATGAATCCTATCGAATATTTATTGGATACAACAGAGAGGTTACTTCGTGCACAACCTCCCGCACCGCCCACACTTTCGCAATTACGGACGGCTATAGAGGATGCATGGCTCAATATTTCTGCAGGGAACTTCCAACAAGGTGTGAAGTCCATACCACGTCGAGATGCTGCACTTCTGATGTGGGACGGTGCTGTCGAAAGCACCCACCTGTGACACATTTCAGAGTGACTCGCGGAGTACTCATGCGTTGGCAAGACGGCTGCCGATTGCCTCCAGTGTTGACGCTCCATTAAACCGCTTTCCGTGAAAGGATAGACGTGACATTTTCGATGACTCCCTCACGGTAGGTCTGCAACGTCATTTGTCGCCACCGTAGAAGGCCATCGTCAGACGGTCTGCTCAGCATTTCAGCTACGCCCCTGTCGCAAGCCGCGCGAGCAGAGTCGGTGTTTGCGTCGCTACGGCCGCGAGATACTGCAGCTGGCGGCAGGCGGCCGCTTTGCTGTCTCCTCGCGTCCAAATTGGGCCGGACGCGCCGCGCTGACCGTCTCTTCCCGTTTCAGCTCGACAGCGACAGCTCGCCACCTCATTTACGTCGGCGGCGGTGCGCGACTCACTCAGCGAGGACGAATCCGCACTTCTTTCTACGCAAGCCGTATCCCGCTGTTTTGGATACGGACAGAGTGGAAAAAAAGGAATGAAGGTAATCTAGAAGTGACCTAAAAGGAAGAAGCGAGACGTGCGATCCATAGCGAATGTGAGAAGGTTCAAGATAATCTCCTTCCTATCAACTTCCTCCTGGAGGCAAAATCTGGGGTACTTACAGGAAAAAAGCCTAGCTTTTGGAGGAATTTCTTGTACGAAGAATTTTTCCTGCATTTAGCCGTATTTCAGTTCAAAAGAATTTTACACCATTGGTCGTTAACGAGCAACGTTACACAAAACATATATCAGACGCATGTTTTGATTCACACAACAGTGCGGAATGTATCAACATCTAACTCAATGTCTGTGTGCTACTATAGTGACAAGACTCGAATATGACTCGCACTTTTTCGTTCTGTGTATAGGAACTAGTATCTCTGCACGTAGCATACAGCGACATTTGCTGAGAATAGATGATGATAGGTCCTACACTATCAGAACGTGATAAAATTTCAAATTGATGTCAAGTGGCAACTCGCTTTAAGGGGCTAGGACGTCAAGCGGGTCGACTTGGAGCAGGAGAGGCACCACAGAACATTTCAATTTTCACTGTCTACTTTTACAAATAAATTCATAAAACTTCGTCAGCATGACCAGGAAGGATTCAGTATTCACATTCATAGCAGGGGAAGTTCAAAAACGTAACAAAATAATTTTTTTTTTTTCGATTTCATCATTTTCTCATTTACTATTGGCTCCATTTGTTGCTATAGGTACACTTTTCTTCATCAGTAAGAGAGATTCTACTATGAATTTTCCACAACATACAAACCATATTTACAGGTGTATGAAACTGTAGAATTTTCTGAATCTATTAAAAACTGTGGTAAAAATTGAGATAATTAGCTATAAATTTCAGTTTTTTCTAAACATGCAAGTTTAAAATGTAACAGCTCATTCATTTTTTCATAAATTAAATAAATTCTAGAGTCTCACATAACCTCTAAGTATTGTTTGTATGCAGTGCAAAATTCATGGAAGAATCTCTCTTTGTTATGAAGAAAAGTGTACCTATAGCAACAAATGCAGTAAAGAGTAAGCGAAAAAATGATGAAATTTCACATGTACAAAAAATTGATTTTGTTATGTTCTTGAACTTCCACTGCTATGAGTGTGAATCCTGAATCCTTTCTGGTCATGCCAACAAAGTTTTATGAATTTATTTGTAAAAATATAGACAGTGAAAATTAAAATGTCCTGTGGTGCCTCTCCTGCTCTAAGTCGGCCCGTTTCACGTCCTAGCCCCCCTTAAATGTTCAGAGACCTGTGCATTTTGCAAAACGAAAACGCGTATCCTATAGCTACAAAATCTGTGAGTCGCTATTGGAATCAGGTGGTGGTGGTGGTGGTGGTGGTGGTGTTATGCATATAGCGCTCATCACCGAGTACATCAGTACCCCCCCCCCCCCCCCTCAACTAATGGGATGCGTGTGAGGTTTTGTTTTATGTAAAGGACCCTCCAAAAGGTAAAGTATACAATAATCAGCTAGAAAATTATTACCACAAACCTACTATCGATATAAACCAGTCCACGAGATAGCAGCGCCACCTGGCGGGTTTTGACTGCTAGTCTGGCACTTGGACGGCGCGTGTAATATCAGTGAGCGTGCTGAACGTGTGTACAATGAGGAAGGCACACGATCTATCTGACCGAGGGCGGATTGTGATGGCACAGAGGCTCAGCACGAGCATTTCGGAGACTGCAGGACTTGTCGGGTGACCGAGGAGTGTTGTGGTGGCGAAATCAAAGTGAAACCACATCCAGATGTCGCGGGTTTGGGTGGCCGCCTCACATTACAGATGTCGGACGTCGTAGGCTGTGCAGATTGGTAAAACAAGACAGGCGGCGAACTGAGGTGGAACTAGCATCAGATTTTAATGCTGGGCAGAGTACAAATGCATCTGAACACACAGTGCACCGAACTATCCTGAAGATGGAGCTCAGCACCCGACGACACATGCATGTGCTATTGTTAACACCAAACATCGGCAACTGCGTTTGAAATGGGCACGTGACCATAGGCACTGGACGTTGGGGCACTACCAGAGCGTTGCATGGTCTGATGAATCTCGCTGCCTTCTTCTTCATGTCGATGGGAGGGCGCGAATCCGTTGCCTTCCAGGGGAAAAGCTCCTTGACATCTGTGCTGCGGGACGGAGACAAGCTGTCGGCGGCTCAATCATGCTCTAGGGACACACTGACGTGGGCATCCAAAGGTCCAGTGGAGCACGTGTAAGGCACGATGACAGCCAAGGAGTATCGTTCACTACTTCCAGACCACCTAAACCCCTTCTGACGATCGTATTTCCCGACGGCAGAGGCATTTTTCAACAAGATAATGCACCATATCACAAGACTAGGAGTGCGACTGTGTGTTCCGAGGAACACAGTGGCGAGCTCCAGTTGATGTGCTGGCCCCCCTAGCTCGACAGATCTGAACCCGATCGAACACATCTGGGATGTGACAAAGTGTCGTCAGAGCTCATCGCTTCCCTCCCCGGAATTTGCGGGAATGAGATGACGTAGGCAGATAAGGTGCCAGCGATCTACGAAAGCCTCACTGGTTGCATACCACGACGCGTCGCCGCTCTTACACGTTTCAAAGATGGACATACCAGCATTAGATAGGTGGTAATAATATTCTCGCTGATCAGTGTAAAATGTATTCCTCATCCTCCCTGGAACACTCTCTCACTTACTTTCACATAAAACACTAAAAGACGTAAGCCTGAAGGCTAGTTTGTACCTAAAATACATAGAGCACAACTACACAACATCTGAAACAGTATAACAGGGAACTGTGCCAGGTTGATCAATGGGAAAATATTGGAATCACTCATCTCACACAAATCTGAATTCAACAGTTTGTTGACATATGAAATAGAGCGTTGACATAAGCTCAGTAATAGGCAAAACAGTGGCAGACTTCGATTCATCAGTCTACAAAGGTGACTGCCCACGGAACACTCCTCTGGCCCATTTTACAATACTGGTAAAATTGTGTGACAATACGACTAACAGGGGTTACTGAGCATTCCAAAAAAGGCCATCACGAATAGTCACAAGTTTGACCCCTGGGAGAGCCCACGGAGATACTTACAGACCTAAACTGGCATACTATCCCGGCAAAGCTTATTTACAAAATTTCAAGAATCAACGTTAAGTGGCGCGTTTAGGAATATTCTGAAACCTCCTACTTAATAACAGCGCACACAGAGGAGATAAAAACTAATGTTCTTACGTTCCATACGTGAATGGAATTGTAAGAAGCCATAATAGATGGTACAGTCGGAAATATTCTCTGCCATTCACATCACAATGGATTTCTGAGAATGTCGATGTAGGTGTAGAAATGAACGTGTATAGCATACATTTTTCTGAGATGCTGTTTGATAATGCCCTACAGAGGTAAAATAAGCTAACGGTAAATGAAATTAAGAGTTTGTTTAAAACAAAAAAAGTGCAACTTAGTGTGAGAATAAGGATCTGACCATAAATCGGACAGCTCTGAAAAACTATTTGCAAAGGTCCAAAAATGGTTCAAATGGCTCTGAGCACTATGGGACTTAACATCTGTGGTCATCAGTCCCCTAGAACTTAGAACTACTTAAACCTAACTAACCTAAGGACATCACACATATCCATGCCCGAGGCAGAATTCGAACCTGCGACCGTAGCGGTCACGCGGTTCTAGACTGAAGCGCCTAGAACCGCACGGCCACACCGGCCGGCATTTGCAAAGAAAATGAGATCGATGAGACAGCAATGTGAATGCCATAAGCACACGTGTGCTGGCCTGTTGGGCCAGTGGCCGATTCTCCGGCAAGGTCCCGACAGTCACAGAGGGCGGGCCCATTAGTTATAGGGAGCTCCAACGTTAGGCGGGTTATGGAGCCCCTCAGGAAAATAGCGGGTAGGTCGGGGAAGAATGCCAGTGTGTACTCGGTGTGCTTGCCGGGGGGTCTCGTCCGTAATGTGGAGGAGGCCCTTCCGGCAGCTATTGAACGCACTGGGTGTGACCCGCTGCAGATAGTAGCACATGTCGGAACGAATGACGCCTGCCGCTTGGGTTCTGAGGCCATCCTTGGTTCCTTCCGGCGGCTGGCTGATTTGGTGAAGACAACCAGCATCGCACGCGGAGTGCAAGCTGAGCTTAATATCTGCAGCATAGTGTCCAGAGTCGATCGCGGTCCTCTGGTTTGGAGCCGTGTGGAGGGTCTAAACCAGAGGCTCAGACGACTCTGCGACTATAATGGTTGCAAATTCATCGACCTCCGTTATTGGGTGGAGAACTGTAGGCCCCCCCTAGACAGGTCAGGCGTGCACTACACACCGGAAGCAGCTACTAGGGTAGCACAGTACGTGTGGCGTGCACACGGAGGTTTTTTAGGTTAGAGGGACCCCCCCTTGGGCGAAACGATAAAATACCTGACGGCTTACCAGAGAGGACATTATCATCGTTGATAAAGAACGTCCGTCCTCAGAGACCAAAAACAGGAAAAGTTAACGTAATATTGGTAAACTGCAGGAGTATCCAGGGCAAGGTTCCTGAATTAGTATCTCTTATTGAAGGAAATAGTGCGCATATAGTATTAGGAACGGAAAGTTGGTTAAAACCGGAAGTGAACAGTGACGAAATCCTAGACACAGAATGGAATATATACCGCAAGGATAGGATAAACGCCAATGGTGGAGGAGTATTTATAGCAGTAAAGAATTCAATAATATCCAGTGAAGTTATTAGCGAATGCGAATGTGAAATAATCTGGGTTAAGTTAAGTATCAAAGGTGGGTCAGATATGATAGTCGGATGCTTCTATAGACCACCTGCATCAGCAACCGTAGTAGTTGAGCGCCTCAGAGAGAACCTGCAGAACGTCGTGAAGAAGTTTCGTGATCATACTATTGTAATAGGGGGAGACTTCAATCTACCAGGTATAGAATGGGATAGTCACACAATCAGAACTGGAGCCAGGGACAGAGACTCTTGTGACATTATCCTGACTGCCTTGTCCGAGAATTACTTCGAGCAGATAGTTAGAGAACCAACTCGTGAAGCTAACGTTTCAGACCTCATAGCAACAAATAGACCGGAACTTTTCGACTCCGTGAATGTAGAAGAGGGTATCAGTGATCATAAGTCAGTGGTTGCATCAATGACTACAAGTGTAATAAGAAATGCCAAGAAAGGAAGGAAAATATATTTGCTTAACAAGAGTGATAGGGCACAAATCGCAGAATATCTGAGTGACCACCATCAAACGTTCATTTCTGAGGAAGAGGATGTGGAACAAAAATGGAAAAAATTCAGAAACATCGTCCAGTACGCCTTAGATAAGTTCGTACCGACTAAGGTACAAAGCGAGGGGAAAGATCCACCGTGGTATAACAATCATGTACGAAAGGTACTACGGAAACAAAGAAAGCTTCATCATAGGTTTAAGAGTAGTCGAATCATAGCTGATAAGGAAAAGCTGAACGAAGCGAAAAAGAGCGTAAAGAGAGCAATGAGAGAAGCATTCAACGAATTCGAACATAAAACATTGGCAAACAATCTAAACAAGAACCCTAAAAAGTTTTGGTCATATGTAAAATCGATAAGCGGATCTAAATCCCCTATTCAGTCACTCGTTGACCACGATGGCACCGAAACAGAGGACGACCGAAGAAAGGCAGAAATACTGAATTCAGTGTTCCGAAACTGTTTCACTGCGGAAAATCGTAACACGGTCCCTGACTTCAGCCGTCGCACGGACGCCAAAATGGAAAATATTGAAATAAACGATATCGGAATTGAAAAACAACTGCTATCACTTAGTAGCGGAAAAGCATCCGGACCAGACGAGATACCCTTAAGATTCTACAGTGATTATGCTAAAGAACTTGCCCCCTTTCTATCAGCAATTTATCGTAGATCGCTGGAAGAACGTAAAGTACCTAGCGACTGGAAGAAAGCGCAGGTCGTTCCCATTTTCAAGAAGGGTCATAAATCAGATGCGAATAATTATAGGCCTATTTCGCTTACGTCAATCTGTTGTAGAATAATGGAACATGTTTTGTGTTCTCGTATTATGACGTTCTTAGATAATACAAATCTCCTTCATCATAACCAACATGGATTCCGCAAACAGAGATCATGTGAAACTCAGCTCGCCCTATTTGCCCAAGAAATTCACAGTGCCGTAGACACTGGCGAGCAGATTGATGCCGTATTCCTGGACTTCAGGAAGGCATTTGATACGGTTCCGCACTTAACGTTTAGTGAAAAAAATACGAGCTTACGGAATATCGGACCAGGTTTGTGATTGGATTCAGGATTTCCTAGAAGAAAGAACACAACATGTCATTCTTAACGGTTCAAAATCTGCAGATGTAGAGGTAATTTCGGGAGTACCGCAGGGAAGCGTGATAGGACCTTTATTGTTTACAATATACATAAATGACTTAGTTGACAACATCGGTAGCTCCGTGAGGCTATTTGCAGATGACACGGTTGTCTACAAGAAAGTAGCAACATCAGAAGACTCGTACGTACTCCAGGAGGACCTGCAGAGGATTAATGCATGGTGCGACAGCTGGCAGCTTTCCCTAAACGTAGATAAATGTAATATAATGCGCATACATAGGGGCAGAAATCCATTCCAGTACGATTATGCCATAGGTGGTAAATCATTGGAAGCGGTAACGACCGCAAAATACTTAGGAGTTACTATCCGGAGCGATCTGAAGTGGAATGATCACATAAAACAAATAGTGGGAAAAGCAGGCGCCAGGTTGAGATTCATAGGAAGAATTCTAAGAAAATGTGACTCATCGACGAAAGAAGTAGCTTACAAAACGCTTCTTCGTCCGATTCTTGAGTATTGCTCATCAGTATGGGACCCTTACCAGGTTGGATTAATAGAAGAGATAGACATGATCCAGCGAAAAGCAGCGCGATTCGTCATGGGGACATTTAGTCAGCGCGAGAGCGTTACGGAGATGCTGAACAAGCTCCAGTGGCGGACACTTCAAGAAAGGCGTTACGCAATACGGAGAGGTTTATTATCGAAATTACGAGAGAGCACATTCCGGGAAGAGATGGGCAACATATTACTACCGCCCACATATATCTCGCGTAATGATCACAACGAAAAGATCCGAGAAATTAGAGCAAATACGGAGACTTACAAGCAGTCGTTCTTCCCACGCACAATTCGTGAATGGAACAGGGAAGGGGGGATCAGATAGTGGTACAATAAGTACCCTCCGCCACACACCGTAAGGTGGCTCGCGGAGTATAGATGTAGATGTATAATGCCGTAAACCTGACACCCATGTCGTTGGAACACTTCACAATACAAGGCACAAGGTAGGCCCAGGAAATCGATCACGGTATCTTGTTTTGGATGAGACTGCTCGGAATCAATGAAAACATCATACCATCGCATTAGCCGCAGGTCAATTCAGAGAGCAACGTTCATAGATGTGCAGCGAGTCAAATCATACATTAACTGCAGCAGTTTCTGCACAGGGTACTAACAACAAATTATGACCAGTGCTGATCTATTCACTTTCATAATTACAGTAATTATTAGCAGATTAATTGGCAGTTAAAATAGTTACTTAGAAGAACGCCACTGCTCTTCCTCTTACATTCCTCAGCAGCTATCTAATGCTCCAAATGAAGCGTATTATGAACGTAGCTATGCACAGAACACCATCAGCCATCAATGTACTAGAAAAGTTAAAAATCTATTTAATCTGAACATTTATTTCAATTAGAATTGATATACCTAATGCCAAAATTCCTGCTAAATTATAGAAAGAGTGCCTCGTGAGGTACCATTTTACTAGTAAGTTTGAATATTTGGGAATTTTGAGTTTCCTGCCTCATTCCTGTAAGCAATCTTTTGGACGATTTAGCACCTGAATATGAAACTGCTTTCTGAGCCCAAGTCAAGGATGCATTATAAACTTCTATAGTGGTTACGAACTTAACGTTTATCCTGTGATCACTCTTATTATTGACCACAAACCCCATTAGGGAGTATACATATTCCCACGTAGACGTAAGAGTTCCAAGGTCCCTGAAGAGACCTCCACAAGACGTTCGTTATGAACTCTGTGGCCGAGCGATTCTAGGCGCTTCAGTCTGGAACCGCGCGACCGCCACGGTCGCAGGTTCGAATCCTGCCTCGGGCATGGATGTGTGTGATGTCCTTAGGTTAGTTAGGTTTAAGTAGTTCTAAGTTCTAGGGGACTGATGACCTCAGATGTTAAGTATCATAGCGCTCAGAGCGATTTGAACCACTTTTTTGTTATGAAGTTTAACATGCTCTGAAAATGTACTTCACGTCGCTCTAACTGACGTGGAAGTTTTCCTATTTGTTTCTGTGTATGTACAGTTGGGTTGTTCTGCATTTCGTTATGTTTGTGCCAGTTCTGGACTATATGATTGGCTGTTGTAGCTGCTTCGTGGTGATTAAGAGTGAGAAGATTGGTTCGTATGTTACGCTATCGTTCTATGAATGACAAGTACCAGATAGAAGTGAATGTGGTTCCAGCCCCAACAAAGCACGAGTCATCTGTCAACATTCTCTGTAAGCACAACACCTCTTCCGACCTTTCGTCCTCTCTGAAGCGTGTAATCTGTTGGTACACATCGCTGCCATCCCAATGAGCCCGCGTATCTTCCGAGAACGAAATTAGGACTTGGAAAATCCCGTGTCGTCACCTCGTGCTCCTTGTCGGATGTCATACGACACCTAGAGTGAGGATGCGTGATAATACTTTATATTGTATCGTACAGTAAAAGTTGGCGACACCACAGTGATTTAACTGTGCGTTCAAACGTCGTTCGCTTAAGATATGAGCATGCTTGCCCATCAGTTCGGTGAAGACTTTTCCAGTTCGAAAGAAACGTCTTTTGTTTTTGTCGTTAAATACCCGCTTGCGATATATTAATAATGGGTAGTGTTACAATGGCATGCCAATAACACGTGTCTCTTTTGCAGGACCTCCCTCTACGTACGAAGGAATCAGAGAGAGCGTATTCGTCGAAGTAACTGTGGAATTACAGGATGTTCGCTGTTACCAAAAAGTATGTCGACGAATATGGAGAGAGAATTTAAAAGGAAAAAGAAACGCACAGCGTTGATATTAACACGCTTGTAAGAGAGATGAAGACTGTTATCCTGGGATCTTTACTGGTAAATGTTATGGCGAATAAATAACAAGGTGTTGAGCACCGTTCAGTTAGTATTTAACGTCAAGAGACTTGCCACACTCCAACAGCGGGTAAACACTACTTAAATAGAAAAATAACAGCAAAAATCATATTGCATATATTCTATATTTGTATACTCCATATAGTAACAAGTAAATGAAGGTTAAGACTAAATGAGACACTGTTTCTTCGATGACAAAGTCATTAACTACAGTTTACACTGAAGCGCAACACTCTTATCCTTCACCAGTTTAGCAATCTTGGAAGAGACGTTTGCCTTCATTCTCGCACATTTATCTCAAATGTCTCAAGTAATGCAAAAATTTAGTAAAATATTTCCACCTCAAATTAAACAAAAAATAGTCTAGTCTCCAGTCCAGCCAAATCTTCACTTCTACGATGTAGTTCAAAACGGTACAAATACTGAAAATTCCGACGGTTCTTAATAGCGATGTGCTGAGGTAAGGTATGTGTGCAATATTCGGTTGTTTGATCATACCAGTCCTTTCTGTACTCAGATTGGATGCGACGTATAGGTGGCGTGAATGTCACACGCTCTGTTTAATTCATCGGTTTCTTACCCACATACACTATGTGATCAAAAGTATCCGGACACCCCCAACAACATACATTTTTCAGATTAGGTGCACTGTGCTGCCACCTACTGCAAGGTACTCCGTATCAGCGACCTCAGTAGTCATTAGACGTCTTGAGCTACGAGAACGGGGCGCTCCGCGGAATTCATAGACTTCTAACGTAGTCAGATGATTGGCTGTCACTTGTGTCATACGTCTGCACGCGAGATTTCCACACTCCTAAACATTCCTATGTCCACTGTTTCCGGTGTGATAGTGAAGTGGAATCGTGAAGGGACACGTACAGCACAAAAGCGTACAGGCCGATTTCGTCTGTTGACTGACAGAGACCGCCGACAGTTGAAGAGGGTCGTAATGAGTAATAGGCAAATATCTATCCAGACCATCACACAGGAATCCCAAACTGCATCAGGATCCACAAGTACTATGAAAGTTAGGCGGGAAATGAGAAAACTTGGATTTCATGGTTGAGCGGCCGCGCATAAGCCACACATCACACTGGTAAATGCCAAACGACACCTCACTTGGTGTAAGGAGCGTAAACATTGGACGATTGAACAGTGGAAAAACGTTGCGTGGAGTGACGAATCACAGTACCACAATGTGGCGATCCGATGGCAGGGTGAGGGTATGGCGAATGCCTGGTGAACGTCATCTGACAGCGTGTGTAGTACCAACAGTAAACTTCGGAGGCGGTGGTGTT
Source organism: Schistocerca serialis cubense (assembly GCF_023864345.2). Classification (NCBI taxonomy): domain Eukaryota; kingdom Metazoa; phylum Arthropoda; class Insecta; order Orthoptera; family Acrididae; genus Schistocerca; species Schistocerca serialis. The sequence goes on along the minus strand of NC_064638.1, from coordinate 380,199,778 downwards.
ATGGTGTGGTCGTATTTTTTACGGAGGGGGCTTGCACCCTTGTTGTTTTGTGTGCCACTATCACAGCACAGGCCTACACTGATGTTTTAAGCACCTTCTTGCTTCCAAAAAAATGTTCAAATGTGTGTGAAATCTTATGGGACTTAACTGCTAAGGTCATCAGTCCCTAAGCTTACACACTACTTAACCTAAATTATCCTAAGGACAAACACACACACCCATGCCCGAGGGAGGACTCGAACCTCCGCCGGGATCAGCCGCTCAGGTCATGACTGCAGCGCCCCTGACCGCTCGGCTAATCCCGCGCGGCTCTTGCTTCCCACTGTTGAAGAGCAATCTGGGGATGTAAATTGCATATTTCAACACGATCGTGCAGCTGTTCATAATGTACGGCTTGTGGCGGCGTGATTACACGACAGTAATATCCCTGTAATGGACTGGCCTGCACAGAGTCCTGATCTGAATCATATAGAACACCTCTGAGATCTTTTGGAACGCTTAATTCGTGCCAGGCCTCACCGACCGACATCGATACCTCTCCTCAGCGTAGCACTCCGCGAAGAATGGGCTTCCATTCCCCAAGAAACGTTCCAGTACCTGACTGAACGTATGCCAGCGAGAGTGGAAGCTGTCATCAAAGCTAAGGGTGGGCCAACACTACCGATGGAGGTCGCCCCGATCTTGTTGGTCATTTTCAGCCAGGTGTCCGGATACTTTTGAACACATAGTATATCATATGCCTATGATAATTCCACAACTGCAATACTAGAACGGATACGTCCAGCATCTTGGATGTACAATTGCATAACACTAAATCTCCCTACATTTCTTCCTCTATTACTGACATGCGACTATGTAGTACATTACCCTGTAAACTGTACCCACAAACACTTTGCACTGAAAATGATATTAAAGCTTCATTTTTAATCATCAGCGTAGCTCCCTTCTTGCTATACCACAACTGGTTCTTTTCTGTCCAATAGGGAATCATTACCTCTGTCACATTGTAAGTAATCTATGCTTTTCTCGTCCCTGTCTATTTCTGGTTTCTTCTTTCCATATTACTTCATTATATATTTCTCTTTCTTCTCCACACTCATTCCTTTTGCACTGTTGTCACATGTCACTGCTCACGTCTGACACGTCCGTAATGAAGAAATTGCTTAATGATAATAAGACTGCCATTTATCAAAATTACACATTTTCATCACTATACATATTTTCATTATTATTATTATTATTTTTATTATTATCATAATTATTATTATAAGTAGTAGTATTAGTATTACTAACACACTGCTCGTTGTTATTTTAACTCCTAAGAAGATCCTGACAGATGTAATCTTGCCATGTGAAATAAAAGAATTAATTTTATGATTACCGTTTCTTAACCACAGCACTGCTTCACTCGACTCTCTTTTTGGTGGGAGTGTGTTCTTGCCTTTCTCCCCGTTGTTTATCACTTCAGTTGTTACCGTGTGGGAGGCAGCAACAGTGTTTGTATAAATTAGACATAGCTGTATCTCTTAAATTTTCGACACATTTAAATGTCTCAGCAGAGCTGAAACTTCTGATGAGTACCAAGAAATAATACGGGCGTGGAAAAAGAAGGCTCCAGCTGTTCTTATTAGGCGATTCTTACACATGTTTACACCAAGGTACTGAATTCTCCCGACGCCTAGCGAGTTGATGCGAAGCGAACAACAGCGTATCGAATCACCGATTCTCAACAGAATCGTACTTGTCGGCTTCGAAAGCGTGGCAATAAGAAAGCGAAGTAAAAGCAATTCCTGTCCGAAGGCCTGAGCGTCAATAAAGTTGAGTGGCAAAATACTGCTGCCTGGAGCCACCAAATCGATAACACAAAACAGAGTCTGTTTCTCGTGCATCATCGTATTCTCTCGGAATACGATTGTATTGGTGTTAAAGGTTTGTCGGTTTTTTTTTCTCTGTTGTTTGGTTCAAATGGAAGACGACACGAGATCGTTTTTACACCACATCGCCATCATTTTGGATACTGTAATGTCTGCACTTTATATCTTAACAAACGCAGCATACGAACTTGTATTTGGACAATTCATAACACATATTTTCGATTTTTCCACGCATCTGTTTTTTAATTAGCAATGATAAGAAATTTCAGAATAAAAACTGTTATTGTCTTTGAAATATATTAACTGTTTTTGTGAAATGAAAGAGGAAAGAAAGGAAGATTAAGTATAACATCCCGTCGACAAAAACCTCATTAGAAAAGCAATGCATACTCATAATACAAAAGAATGGGAAAAGAAAATCGTCCGTGTTCTTTTCGAAGAAACGGTCTCGGCATTTGTCTTTAGTGTTTTGGGAAATCATGTAAAAGTTGAATCGGAATGGACGGAAGTCGTTCCAACATCCTGTCAAGAGCATCGAGCCAAGCGTTCTCGACGTCCATACATACCACGTTTCTTGCAGTACCATGGAAGAAGCCATCATACACATCAAATCAACATCTACTGGACATGATGGCATCGCAGTCCAAACAAAGAAGCTTATTACTGACCCTCTACGGCCCGATGTAATAGATATCTTCAACGCCTCCTTAACCTTAAGTGTTTCCCCTGGGGCTTCGAAACGGTAACTATTTAAGGCACTACCTAAAAAGGACGTTGTCACAGCACCCTCCGATTACCAATCTATTGCATTTTTCCTGTACTGTCCAAGGCTTTACAATGTCTAGTCCACGACCAGCTAACAAACTACTTAACTACAAACAACCTGCAAGACGAATACTAGTCAGTTAACGCCAATATAGCAAAACAACATTTGCCTTAATAAAGTTAATAGATGACCAGAAGCTGCCACGGATGCACAAGAGGTAACTATCATGTGCTTCTTAGACTTCAGCAAAGCCTTTTACACTGTCGACTTGCCAAACTCAACAGCCTAAATTTCTCGCCATGTGTAGTGCAATAGTTTCACTCGTACCTCACGTCTTGCCAGTCAGCAGTACGTTAAGACCGGCACCAGAAAGTCACAATGAAGGCTGGCAGTAGCAGGCGTCTCCAGGATTCGGTGTTAGGTCCTCATTGTTTCACTGTCCGTGAATGATGTGCCATCAGGTTTGTTCTACTACAAATACCACAAGTACGCTCATGTCCTCCCGTTGTACGTAAGTACAAACCCAATAAACCTGAAGACAGCTGTCGAAAATCTCAATACAGACCCGTGTGCACTATCAAAAGGAGAATAGGATTACAACTCAACCCATCCAAAACTCAATCGGAACTCGTTGGTTATTCTACGCTCATTAGCCACAAATATCGGGAATCCCTATCATTTTTAACCATAATGGAGACAAATATCAATTTCTCTCCTTCAGCAAAGAGTCTAGGAATAATCATAGATGAAAATATAAAATGGACTGAGCAAATAACTGCAGAGTGCAAGAAGGCATCAACATCTCTCAATGCCTTACAAAAATTTAAAAAGCTATTCCCTCTTGATCTGAAAAAGAAACTTGTACAAACGCTTCCAATCATTCATTAGAACGACGTTATCCTGCAAAGCATTTCTCAGGCCGCCTGGAACCTGTTATGAAGCCAGTGTTCGTCATATCTGTGAGGTTCGACTCGTTGATCATATTTCACCATCATATGCAAAACTATCCTGGCTGCATGCAGACAAGCGCAGATATTTCCGTACCCTTTGTCTTCTCTACCCTCTTATCAATGAAAACTGTCATATCTCTCCTCGACCTTAACGCTCTTATCTGAACATGGGAGAAATACCAGTTTCCATCAAGAGCAAAATTCTTCCCGTTCCACTCCATCGTTCGTCCACTTTCTCGAAGCCCTTCTCAGTAACAGGAACTCGACTCTGGAATAACCTCTCGCGTTATATTAGAGAAATAAATATCATCTCAAGTTTCAAAACACAGTTAATGACATATGTACTAAAGCAACAATAAGGATCGTCATTGTCCCTATACGCAATCGTTACCCTTGTACATCCTTTTTTTTCCAACTGGATCTTCTTTTTTTCCCAGTATTCTTTGCTGGCGCAGTCTCCATAAATTTCGTTCTCCACTATCACTATTGTTATTATTGTCATTATTTGCGGCAGTAGCTGCAGTAATACAAATACTCTCAGTATTAATTTTACGAGTTCGTCGTAAGTATTCCTTACTCACATTGCCACTTCAGACACTGAAATCATTTTAATACTATTTATTGTATTAAAATTGTTATTTCTTAGGAAACTACGATGTAAAAAAGATACTGTATGTGTAAAGCCTTGGGCCGATGTAAGCAAGGGCCTGATAGCCCTAACCAGACAAAGTTAAATAAAAAATAAAATAACACATGTAACGAATTGTGTTGAATCGTTCCTGGTCATGTGATTTAGCGTCGACGAAGAACTTTACCATCACTTTCTAAAAACGATCAAGTTCGCTAAAATAAATTGAGCGAGGTACCACAGTATTTCAGGAGTAGACTTCCACTGGGGCGACTGGAGTTCAAATACTCGTCCGGCGACATATATTTCGATTTTCCATGGCTTTCCTGAATCAATTTAACGGTTCCTTTGAAATAGGTACGACTGTCTTGTCATTCCCAACATTTTCTGAACAGAGTCTGATATCCGCCTCTGCGGGGTATTTCAGGAGGAATACTAAACATTTTAGAGGTTGTGGCATAGACTAACTCGAATAAAACATCCTATGTATCATGTGTCCAATTTTTTTAAGCCTACAGGGATACAGTCAGTTACAGAGATAGGTTTTAATTCTTGTGTTTTTGCTATGGTGTTTATTACCGGCTGTCATTGTTATTTTGAAGCTCAGGTTGTGAAACTGTTCTTGAGTATGTAATTGAAGTGATTTGATGGCAAATTGTACAGTATCGTTTAACAGTGCCATGCATATTTACAAATTGTGAGTACGCCGATTTGGTAACTGTGCACGGGTTTTGTAACGTAATCGCTTTCGCTGCTGGTAGAAAACACGGTAGACGGTTTCCTAATCACAGAGTACCAGACTCAGGAGAGTTTACTTGTGTTTTTCACTAAACAGCGCGAGACTGGCACTGTGTCCACCAATAGTATCTGCACTGAAAGTGCACTTGAACAGAGCGTGGATGAAGTAGAACACATTATTCAGTTTGTCGAGCACACTTTTTCCAACAACCACATGCAGATTTTCTACATGTGTCGGTGTTCCACGCACAAGAGTATGGCGGACATTACGTATGCATGGCCCCTATCCTCACATATCAGCGGACTCAACACCTTTGAGAAGGAGATTAAGATAAGCGACTGGAATTTCGTCGTTAACTAAGAATCTCGAATAATTCGTACTATTCACAGACCAAGGCACTTTCTCTCATACCGGTAAAAATAATACTAACAACACAGACAGGAGGTCCAACGAAAACACGTATGCCTTTGTGGAGAACACGTTTTGAAGAACGCTTCTCTGTAAATGTGTGACGTCTTATCACAGACACCAGTTGAATGGGCCTGTTGTGTCAGCGCATCGTCTTACTGGGCACCGTTTTCACGAATCTCTTGAAAACGAGCACGCAGCGTCACCGGGAGCGGTTACTTTGGCTGCAAGGATGGGTATATGCCAGCATGAAAGGGCCACTGCACGTTCAGCAACTCACGTGACGCGTCATCTATACTCAACACTCCCCGGAAGATGGACATGTAGGAATGGTCTCGTTTCTTGGTTACGAAAATGCCCGGACATCACCCCTTCAGATTCTTCCTCGCTGGTAAGATCCAGTTGCGAATTCTACACATAAAACAGAAGTGATGAACTGATAGTTTGGATTATGAATAGTTTTTCCTTCATAAAATAAGGCCAAGACGACCTCAGAACAGCTACTTGTGGTTTGTGAATGGAATTCGAAAGGAGGTGGAAGTTACCAAAATCAGTTTTGAAGTATATCGTTTGCCTTCGCTTACTTCCTCATGTGGGTATTAGTTTCGTTTACATTCTAAGAGCTGTATCCCTGTAACCGATAAAAATTGGCAACATCGGGTTGTTGTTGTGCTGGTCTGATGCCGCTCTCCGTGTTACTCTATCCTGTACCAGTCTGCAACTAACATACTTCTGAATCTGCTTACTGTATTCATCTCATGGTCTTCCTTTACAATTTTTACCCCCCCCCCCCCCTCCCCATTTCCCTCCGGTGCTAAATTGGAAACCCTTTGATGCTCAGAATGGTTCCTACGAACAGATCCTTTCTTCTAGTCAGGTTGTAAGGGTAAAGTACCCTTACGTAGTATCGATTATGCACTATGCAGAGATCATACATGGTTTGAGCAAAGACTGCAGTGGTGGGGATATGTAGGGGTACAGTACCCTTACGTAGTATCGATTATGCACTATGCAGAGATCATACATGGTTTAAGCAAAGACTGCAGTGCAGTCAACTATGTCCGTGCGAGTGGGTAAGCAGTAGTCGAGTGTTGGAGTCCGTGGGTGGAAGTCGGGCGTGAGAGGCTAGAGAGAGAGGTTGCTCGGTAGTGAGGCCGGAGATGAGTGGCAGAATGGCACACAGTGTTTGATGTTCATAAATGTTTATAAATTGAGTGATTTAATTAATAAATTCCAGCATTTAAGAAAGGAGATGTTATCATTTAGTAGTTTTCACAATAACGGAAGTGGACAACAATGAGTATCATGACAAGGAGGACAGATATATATTATGCTGAAATAATTAAAATATAACTTCACCTACAGTGTATGCGAATAATATAGTTCGGTGCGAAACTGGGGGGAGGTTACAAGGTTATGCCGCAAATTTCTTATCTCCCCAATTCTATTCATTATCTCCTCATTAGTTACGTGATCTACCCCTTGATCTTCAGCATTCTTCCTGTACCATTACATTTCAAAAGGTTCCATTCTCTTTTTGTTATCGTCCATGTTTCACTTCCATACATGGCTACACTCCATAAAAATACTTACAGAAAAGATTCCTAACACTTAAGTGTATGTTTGATATTAACAAATTTCTGTTCTTCAGAAACGATTTTCTTGCCTTTGGCAGTCTACATTTTACATCCTCTTTGCTTCGGGCATCATCAGTTATTTGGCTGCCCAAATAACGAAACTCATTTACTGATTTAAGTGCCTCGTTTCACAATCTAATTCCCTCGGCATCACTTATATCCACCTTTCAAGACACTGTCTGTAACGTTCAACTGCTCTTCCAAGTCCTTTTTCTGTCTCTGACAGAATTAGAAAGTCCGTGGCAAACTGCTAAGTTTTTATTTCTTCTCCCTGAACTTTGATTCCTACTGCTAATTTTCCACACTGGACTCGCATGCGGGAGGACGACGATTCAATCCCGTGTCCGGCCATCCTGATTTAGGTTTTCTGTGATTTCCCTTAATCGCTCCAGGCAAATGGCGGGATGGTTCCTCTAAAAAGGCCGGCCGTGGTGGTCTAGCGGTTCAGGCGCTCAGTCCGGAACCGCGCGACTACTACGGTCGCAGGTTCGAATCCTGCCTCGGGCATGGATGTGTGTGATGTCCTTAGGTTAGTTAGGTTTAAGTAGTTCTAAGTTCTAGGGGACTGATGACCACAGATGTTAAGTCCCATAGTGCTCAGAGCCATTTGAACCATTTTGAACCATCCTCTAAAAAGGCACGGCCGACTTCCTTTCCTGTCCTTCCTTAATCCGATGAGACCGATGACCTCGCTGTCTGGTCTCCTCCCCCAAATAATCCAATCCAATCCACCCCTAATTTTCCTTGGGTTTCATTTAGTGCTTGTTCAATTGATTGAATAACATCGGCGATAGGTGACAACCCTGTTTCACTCCCTCCTCAGCCTTCCCTTCCATGCCCTTCAACTCGTATTAGTGCCATCTGGTTTCTGTACAAATTGTAAATAGCTTTTCGCTCCCTGTGTTCTACCCCTGCTACCTTTACAGTTTCAAAGAGAATATTCCAGTCAACATTGTCAAAAGCCTTTCGTTAACTTATCTTCTAAGATAAGTAGTAAGGTCAGTACTGCCTCGCGTGTTCCTTCACTTCTCAGGAAACCAAAGTGATATTCCCCAAGGTCAGCTTCTACCAGTTTTTTCAGTCTTCGTTAAAGAACTGGGATTAGTATTTTTAAAGCACGACTTAATAAACGACAGTTCGGTAATATTCACACCTCTCAGCATCTGCTCTCTTTGGGGTTGGAATTATTACATTCTTTTTTATGTCTGGGGGTATGTCGCCTGTCTCATACACGTTGCACACCAGATGAAGGAGTTTTGTAATGGCTGGCTCTCCCAATGCTGTCAGTAGTTCTGGCGGAATATCGTTTACTCCCGGTGCCTTGTTTCGATTTAGGTCTTTCAATGCTCTCTCAGATTCTCCTCACAGTACAGTATCTCCCATCTCATCTTCATCTACGTCCTCTTCCATTCCTATAATACGGCCGTCAAGTTAATCTTCCTTTTATAGATCCTCTACATACTCCTTCCACCTTTCAGTTTTCCCTTCTCCGCTGAGGACTTGTTTTCCATGTGAGCGTTTGATATAAAATGCAGGTGGTTCTCTTTCCTCCGAGGGCCTCTTTAATTTTCATGTAGGCGGTCTCTGTGTTACAGCTAACGAAATATGCTTCTAAATCCTTACATCTCTTCTCTAGCCACTCCTGCTTAGCCGTTTTGCACTTCCTGTCAATTTTTTTTTTTTTTTTTTTTTTTTTTTTTTTAGCACCTATGGGACCAAATTGATGAGGTAATTGGTTCCGTAGGCTTACACACTACTTAATCTAACTTAAACTAACACTAAGGAGAACATGTATACCCATTCCCGAGGGACGACTCGACTGGGGGAGCCGCGCGAACCGTGGCAAGGCGCCTGAGACCTCGCGGCTACCCCGTGCAGCCGTCAATCTCATTTTTTAGATTTTGTATTCCCTTTCGCCTGCTCCATTTGCTGCATTTTTATATTTTCTCCTTTCATACTTTAAATCTAGTATCTGCTGTGTTACCCAAGGATTTCTACTAGGCCATGCCTTTTTACCTATACGATTCTCTTCTTCCTTCACTATTTCACTTCTCAGAGCTATCCATCTGTCTTCTAGACACGTTATATGGCATGTTTTATTCGAATTACTACTACCACTATGTTCCAAAGTTATTATATGAGACATTATATGAGCAAAAATTTCTCTTAGATACAAAACGTTCGCTGAAGCGCATTTTAATACTTACGCTATGAGAGGTGGTAGGATGTAGGTACTCTCAGCGTGCGTATGCAGTCTGTATTGCTTATAACCCAGTCATCTCCTCCACGTAGAAAGGAGCCCTCCCTTCCTCAATGCAGCCTCTTTCTTCCTGTGCCATGCATCGTTTAACGTGCGTGAGACACTTCCCACCCATGACTGGTTGGCCCGACCGCCACAAAGTTATGTTTTTGTAATTTTGTGATTGCACCACTTTTCACGATTTTACCTACAGCACTTGTACTTCAATAGCAGTTAGTGGCACCTGAAGATCAAGCTTTAGGCTTCGAAATAGGTCATGCCATAAATTAAGAAATTACAGGCAACTGAAACGGATTGTTTTATTCTGCGAGGAGCGTTAAATAAGTAATGAAAGGCTTTTCTTCTCGGCCAGTTTCGGTTGGAAAAATGCGGAATTTGTTGGAGGACCTAGTGGAATATTTTCGCTTCAGCCCCTATAGTTCCATGAAATTCCGATAGGTCTGTATCGGAGGTGCTTTCCAAGTAGATAGTTGTCACTTGGTTTCTTTTGGCGGAAAACCAGAGCGTCGCAGATATTCATAGGCGCTTGCAGAATGTCTACGGAGACCTAGCAGTGAACAAAAGCACGGTGAGTCGTTGCGCGAGGCGTCTTTCATCATCGCAACAAGGCCACAGAAACCTGTCCAGTCTCCACCTGCGCCGGCCGGCCGCACACAACTGTAGCTGCTGCAGCGTTGGAACGTGCGGACACACTCACTCGAGGTGATCGTCTCATCACAACCAAACACCTCGCTGGTTTCATCTCTTAGAACCGGAAACGAAGCGGCAATCCATGGAGTGGCACCACACCACCTCTCAGAAGAAAAAGTTCAAAGTCGCAGCCGGTAATGGCGACGTTCTTCAGGGTTCAAATCGTTCAGATGGCTCTGAGCACTATGGGACTTAACATCTGTGGTCATCAGTCCCCTAGAACTTAGAACTACTTAAACCTAACTAACCTACGGACATCACACACATCCATACCCGAGGCAGGATTCGAACCTGCGACCGTAGCAGTCGCGCGGTTCCGGACTGAGCGCCTAGAACCGCATGGCCACCGCGGCCGGCGCTCTTCAGGGACTGTGAAGGAGTTATTATGTTTAAGTCCTCTCTCATGGTGCAACGACCAGTTCTGAAATTTGTGTGGGACCCCCAGGAAATTGAAGAAACAACTTCAGCTTGATCGTCGGCACAAAAATGCAAACGAACTTCTCCTTCTCCATGACAAAGCGTCCGAGAGGAGGTCAGAAATCTTCCCTGGACTGTCGTTCCTCATTCACCCTACGGCCCGGGTCTCAAACCTTCCGAGTTCCATCTGTCTGGACCAATGAAGTTAGCACTGCGCGGGAAGCAGTACGTAGATGATGGGCAGGTTACAGATGCAGAAAGACGTTGGCTCCTACGTCGAGATGTAAAGTGCTATAATGAGGGCATACAGTTCTCCTAGTAAAGTGATTAACGCCATCATATTGAGCGAAGATTATGTCGAAAAATAGTGTTTTATAGCCAAGAGACTGGAGAATAATGAGGTGTATTAGAATTCTGAATAAACCCAATCTGCATTCAGAAAAAAAAATGTGTTGCATTGCTTATGGAATGTCCCTTGTTTAAACATGAAAGGGGTCGGGCGAGTTCCTGATTCACGTCTAAAATACTCTTCTCTGCTTAGAGACACTCATTCCTAAGGTCTCCTTGCTGAATATCACCCTACCGATTTACTGTGGTAGGTAGTACGCAGATAAACACACCTGGCAGACCCCCCTAATTCGGTGATATCTTCCCAAGGCAATTCGATATAAGGACGCTTGGCGTCAGCGACCAATCTGTGTCATTTCAAATGGCTCTGAGCACTACGGGACTTAACATCTGAGGTCATCAGTCCCCTAGACTTAGAACTACTTAAAGTGAACTAACCTAAGGACGTAACACACATCCATGAACGTGGCAGGATTCGAACCTGCGACCGTAGCAGCAGCGCGGTTCCGGACTGAAGCGCCTAGAACCGCTCAGCCACAGCGACCGGCGACCAATCTGCCTACAGCAAAAGTTGTTCCTCATCATGTAATCTATCATGCGTAGACGTTTGATGCAAATAGTTTGAATCTCTTTCTCTACAGGCGTCTTCATTGACGAACGGTAAACCCTTTACTATCCACCCCTCTCAGAAACAGTTTTCAGGAAGCCTGTAGGTAATCGAAGCTTCATTAGCCGTCCGAAACGGCACTGTCCTCTTGTGGGACACTATTTGACGAACCCGGAAGGGACATAAAGACACAAGAAGGTACCTGCTCCTTTGATACCGGCGTTACGCCACCACGTCGGTCGCCACTAGCTTATGTATTTTAAACTGCCGTGCCGCCGGCCATTTGCTTTTAAGATGGGCCGAATCGCGTCGCGCGCCGTTGCCAGACGATCTCGGTTACCGGGTTCACTGATCTGTCGCCCACAGCGGGGTCGCCGGCCGCCGCGGCGGACAGCTGACGCCCAACTCTGGTGCTCGTGGTGCCTGCCCGCTGCTCAGTTCACTTCCACGTCTTAACAGACTGATGCAGTCCGCCAGTGGCAATAGCTATTACATCTACATCTACGCGGATACTCTGCAAATCACATTTAAGTGCCTGGCAGAGGGTTCATTGAATCACCTTCACAATTCTCTATTCTTCCAGTCTCGTATAGCGCACGGAATGAACGAACACCTATATCTTTCCGTACGACCTCTGATTTCCCCTATGCTATCGTGGTGATCGTTTCTCCCTATATAAGTCAACAAAATATTTTTGCATTCGGAGGAGAAAGTTGGTGATTGGAATTTCGTGAGAAGATTCCGTCGGAACGAGAAACGCCTTTCTTTTAATGATCTCCAGTCCAAATCCTGCATCATTTCTGTGACACTCTGTCCCATATTTCGCGATAATACAAAACGTGCTGCCTTTCTTTGAACTTTTTGGATGTACTCCGTCAGTTCATCTGGTAAGGATCTCACACCGCGCAACAGTATTCTAAAAGAGGACGGACAAACGTAGTGTAGGCAGTCTCCTTAGTACATCTGTTACAGTTTCTAAGTGTCCTGCCAATAAATTGCAGTCTTTGATTAGCCTTCCCCACAACATTTTCTATGTGTTACTTCCAATTTAAGTTGTTCGTAATTGTAATACGTAGGTATTTAGTTGAATTTACGGCTTTTAGATTAGACTGATTTATCGTGTAACCGAAGTTCAATGAGTTCCTTTTAGTACTCATGTGGATGACCTCACACTTTTCGTTATTTAGGGTCAACTGCCACTTTTCCCACCATTCAGCTAAATCGTTCTGCAGTTTGTTTTGATCTTCTGATGACTTTAACAATCGAGAAACGACAGCGCCATCTGGAAACAACCCAAGACGGCTGCCCAGATTGTCTCCCAAATCGTTTACATAGATAAGGAACAGCAAAGGGCCTGTAACACTACCTTGGAGAAAGCCAGAGATCACTTCTGTTTTACTAGATGACTTTCCGTCAGTTACTACGAACTGTGACCTCTCTAACAGGGAATCACAAATCCAGTCAGTGAGACGATATTCTATAAGCACGCAATTTCAATACTCTATAACCACGCAATTTCAGTACAAGCAACTTGTGTGGTACAGAGTCAAAAGCCTTCCGGAAATCCAGAAATACGGAATCGATCTGAAAACCCTTGTCAATAGCACTCAACACTTCATGTAAATAAAGAGCTAGTTGATTTTCACAGGAACGATGTTTTCTAAATCCATGTTGACTGTGTGTCAATAGACCTTTTTCTTCGAGGTAATTCATAATGTTCGGACACAATATGTGTTCCAAAATCCTGCTGCATATCGACGTTAACGGTAACTTCGCAAAAAAAATTCGGCTGAGCTCATATCCGGCTTTGGCCAACTTTCACTGCCTATAACGATTTGAGCATCAGAGCTCTCTATTAGCGCTTGGAGCTCTAGTACTTTCCCAACGCAGCTAAGACATTTACAACTGTTATACCAACGGTTCCTGTATCTACGTTCTTCCTGTGTTTGGCCTGCACCCTTTGTGACTCAAGCCCTTCTTGTGTTTTCCCGAGACCTTCTAACCTAAAAAACCGCCCAGTCCACGCCACACAGCCCCTGCTACCCGTGCAGCCGCCTCCTGCGTACAGTGGACACCTGACCTATTCAGCGGAACCCGAAACCTAACTACGCCTTGGCGGGAGGAATCTGCAGCCTACACGGTCGCAGAGCCGTCTGAGTCTCTGATTCAGACCCTGCACTCGGCTCTGTACCAGAGGTCCGCTATCAGTCCTGTCGACTGTGCTGCAAATGGTCAGCTCTGCTTTCATCTTGCAAAAATGGCTGGCAGCCTTTACCACTTCTGTTAGCCGCTCGAAATCACTGGTACCGACGTGAGCAACCACCTGCAGTTGGCTGCACACTGTGCTCTTCATGGTATCCGGGAGGACCCTTTCCACATATGGAATGACTCCACCCGGTATGCACAAGGAGTGCACATTGGTTTTCTTTCTTTCCTTCTTGTCAGCCAAGTCCCTAAGGGGGCTCACAACGCGCCTAACGTTGAGACTTTCAATAGCAATAATCCCACCCTCTGTGATTGCCCGGATCTTGCAGGCTAGATGGCTTCCTCTGAAACAGTACAGGCGACAGCATCTGGCTCAGCGACAGTGTCAGCCACAGACAGCACCTGGAACCTGTTTGTCAGACAAACCGGGGAGGCCTCATGTGTGGCCGCCTGGGGAAGTCTTCCGCCGCCTGCTTCGCCCCTGGGCGACCTCCCACTCGACCACAGGTGAGGGGTCTGCCTCAGTGCGAGCAGTAACTGGGTTGGCCACCGGTGAGGATCGATCGGAGGAATCTGACGTGCTGGATGTGCGTTGGATCCCCACGGCCGGCCCACAACAGTGGTGTCCATCCATTGCAGCCTCAAGCTGTGTAATCGAAGCCATCACAGCCTGAAGCTGAGAACGAAGTGTCACCAACTCGGCTCGCATCCGCACACAACAATCGCAGTCCCTGTCCAAACTAAAGACATTGGAAAACCAAACTATGCAGATAAACGGACTATCGGCACGTGCTGCGCAACTCTACTGTAGATCCTGACGAAAACTCAGGAACTGTGTCTAATAATACGCAGATATTCAAAAACCTAACTACCGAAGCATTCAGGTGATACTAAATAATTCGCCCCTGGTTAGGAAATTGTGATATGTCACAAAATCGGTTTACTTTCCGACGCAAACGAAAACGCGAGAACTGTGGCTATTAGATATTAAATTTACACGCAGAAACTCAAGAAACTAAGCTATTAAAGCACACAGATGAGATAATAAAATTAGCTCCTGGTTAGGAACTCGTAAATGTCAAAAATGGTTCAAATGGCTCTGTGCACTGTGAGACGTAACATCAGTCCCCTAGACTTAGAATTACTTAAACCTAACTAAACTAAGGACATCACACACATCCATGCCCGAGGCAGGATTGGAACCTGCGACCGTAGCGGTCGCGCGGTTCCAAACTGAGGCTCCTAGAACCGCTGGGCCACTCCGGCGGCTCGTAAATGTCACAAAAGCGGTTACTTCCCTGTTGCTGCGTCTGTCTCGGTCGGCTACTTACAAATGAAAAATCCCGGAGTGGCAATAAATGGGATGGAAGGTAGCAAGATTAGGGTTTAACGCCGACGGCGAAGTTGCTAGAGACGGTGGACGAGTTCAGATTGTAAAGAACGATGGTGAACGAAATCGTCCGATCCCTTTCAAATGAACCGTCCACGCGTTCACCTCAAGCGATTTAGAAAAATCACAGACAATCTAAATCTCAATAGCCGAGTGGAGATTTGACCTCCAATTACTCGGGGAAAAAATTACGCAACTGACATGAATCTTGCGTACCGACCGGATGCCGATCGAGGTGCAGCAGCGGCTGAGCCACTGCTGTCGTGTATGCCAGAAATGCGGGCGATATCCCCGTGAGATTTTCAGTGGTTTCCTCAAATCATATCAGGCAAATTCCTGGACTGTTCTTGAAGTACGGCCACCGTCGATTTCCTCATCTCTTTGCTTTCTTCTTTACCCGTCCTAGAGTACCGTTTCTGACTCTGCCGAGGCGACTTTCAACTCGATCTTCTTTTCCCTTTTCTATTCAATCATCGATGTATATGGGGCGTGAGCAAAAAATACGGCGAATGAATTTCTTTTGCAGTAACTATTGTCGCTGCAACCATTTGATGTAATTTATGCGATAGCCTGATCTGTTGAGACAGGCAGCAAGTTGGAAGACTTTCTGACTTGTTGGCGTAAAGAGATGCTAGAGTGAGGTTGTGTTTACCGCGTCTGTCGCGCATCGTGGATTTCGAACAACGCGTGAACATCAAGTTTTGTTTCAAATCGTTATAGAGTGCCGAGGGAACACATGGTCTGCTGAAATTTGTATATGGCGAGAATGCTGTAACCCTGAAAACTGTTCACAAGCATGTGAGCGATTGGAAAGCTGAAATGAGTCGGTAGAAAACGTCAAAAACAGAAGAAAACGTGCGAAAGGTAGCAAAAACTGTTCGTTCAAACAGGCGAATAACTATTCG
This sequence comes from Schistocerca serialis cubense, assembly GCF_023864345.2. NCBI lineage: Eukaryota > Metazoa > Arthropoda > Insecta > Orthoptera > Acrididae > Schistocerca > Schistocerca serialis. The sequence continues at coordinate 380,183,954 of NC_064638.1, read as the reverse complement.
AGAGCTTACCGAAGAACTTAGCATCTCGTACGGGTTCGTGCAAAACCTTCTAACCGATAGCTTGCAAGTGCGGCGATTGGATGCAAAATTTGTTGCCAGACTTTTGAATGATGAACAGGAGGAAAATCGTGTGTCAGTTTGCACGGATTCGAAGGATCCTGTTCATTCAGATACGGACGTCACGTAAAAAATCCTAAGTGGAGATGAAACTTGGGTGTATACGTATGACCCTGAGACGAAAATTCAGAGTTCCCAATTGAAAACCGGTGAATCTACTCGCCCTAAAAAGACACGTTAGTCAAAATCGAATTTCAAAGTAATGCTCATTGTTTTTTTTCGATATTGAGGGCTTAGTTCGATCAGAGTTCGTTCCAAGTGGAAAATCTGCAATTTTACAACGACGTACTGCAACGTTTGCGAAATAATGTAGGAATAAAGAGACCAGAATAATTGGCCAATGGCTTCCTTCTTTATCACGACAACGCAATGTGCCATACTTTGCTTTTGATTCACGAGCTTCTGGCCGGAAAATGTGTTACTTTCTGTCCACATCCACCTTACCAGATTTAGGACGATGCGACTTCTGGCTCTTCCCAACAATTAAAACCATGGTTAAAGGAAAACGTTTTAAAACCATTCCTGACACTGAGACGGCCACGACAAAGCAGCTGAACGCCCTTCCACAAATGCTTCCAGTCGTGGATCAACGTGGGGAAGTGTTTTGCTAGCCTAGTACAGTACTACAGAGATTAAATCAAAGTCCATGTAAGCTTACTACTTCATTTCTAATAAAATTATTCACCACATTCTTTGGGCACACCTCGTAGATTAGCACTATGCATCATAAAATTTCTGTCTTTTCCTAGCACCGAGCGAGGTGGCGCAGTGATTAGCACACTGGAATTGCATGCGGGAGGACGACTGTTCAAGCCCGCGTGTGACCATCCTGATTTAGGTTTACCGTGATTTCCCTAAATCGCTTCAGAAAAATGCCGGGATTGTTCCTTTGAAAGGGCACGGCCGACTTGTTTCCCCATCCTGCCCTAATCGATGGGACCGATGACCTCACTGTTTGGTCCCCTCACCCGAAATCAACCAACCAGTCTTCTTAGCACTGATTCACATCGACTTTTTTCTGTAATACGATGTACTCCGAATGTGAAATACTGTCGAAAAGTAAGTCACTCTAGAGGGTTGTGCCACGGACCCCTTAGCCATCCTATCCTAGATTTCTCTACAGATATCGAACCCATCCTCCGGTCCTTTTTATATTTGATCTTATTGATCGTTCCTCCTCATGTCACACGCAATTTTATGTCTAGATATTACATCGACGTGATGTTTTATGGTCTCCCGACGTAAAACCTCACTGAAAGCTCAACGTACTGGAGCTGAAACATGGTCATAAACAGTCAGCAGCAACAAAATTGAGGATTGTGTATCATTAAAATACATGGGAAAAACCATTTGCAAATATATATAAACACCTGCTGGAACGTACGATGTTTATGCAGGATGGCGCTCCACCCCATGTTGCTCGACGCGTGGAAGATCTCTTGCGTGATGATAGTGTGCTCAGCCGCCACTTTCGTCATGCTATATATATACTGTTTATTTGTCCTACACGTGGCGCTGTGTATACATATTTGCAGTATAGGGAAAATTTGGTTCGGGGAGAAGGAGAATATTTTTTATACTCGCCTTCGTGTCCCTTAATGCAGATGTCAACAGCGGCTTCGTGCCTCTGATTGCACTTTAGGCAGTAAATATAACGTCGCGATATACAGGAAGTCAAAATTGTGACATTGAGCTGTTAATTTTGTGTCGGTCTCTTACCTATCATTTAACTTTCTAACACGAAAATAATTGACCCCTAAAGCACCCTATTATCGAGGACGAAATAGTAACCGCTGCAATTAGCCTGAGGTTTGATTTTCTCTTCCCACTTCGGTTTCTTTACATCGTCGGTCAAGCGTACGCAGGTCCAAGGGCAACCTGCCCGTCGTGGGACTCACGAGATCGCGTGACTAGCCCGTTCTCTCTCTCTTGTTGCCCTTCCTTTTCACTCTTTTTCTGTTGAGATGCCACGAGGAAAGTACAAATTCCAGTAACTGTAAATATCGTAATATTTGGATTGCATGGTGATAACTTTACTCCTTGTCACAGCCGCATATATTTACACTGCTATGTAATGCTTAAGGACGAGATGGATAAAGTAATACAGTATAGTCGACATAAAAGTTTTCTGGGGTTGGTACCGCGTCATAACGTATAAAACTAAAGCTGCTGGAGAAAAACCAAAGTTTCAGCCACGGTTACAACGGCCTTCTTGTGGGTCTTTTGGTCAATATAATACATTAATTACTCGGTCGAAACGAATTGAAGTGTGGTAGCACGTTGCCAGAGGTCTCCGAGCCGTGCACACTGCATAGCTACCGTGCACTGTCCTGATGTTGTTCATTACAATTTGGACCAGAGACGACATTCGGATGACTTCACACGGAGAAGAATCGTCAGTTAAGTGGAAGAAGGACGAAGTGTGACGGGTATAGCCCGAGAGTTTGGTATTTTTCACAGCATTGTTTGTCGTGCACCGGGAGCGGTCCGTACCACAGGTGTCCTGCTCGAAGTAGAAGAGGTGTTCGACCATGATCAGCTGCAGCAGCTGGTGACTGCGAGATTGTACAACAGGCAAGAAGGGACCCATCTCAAACAGCGGGTGCAACTTGGGTTGCCTGTTCTCCAGACGAGCAGTATGTCGTTTCTGGTTGACACCCGCACAGATAGTGCCAAGGACCATACGGACTGGGCCAACGAGGAGTGGGGGTCGCGTGCTCTTACCGGATGAGAGCAGTTTCAGTCTGATTAGTGAATTTGAACATTCATTCATATGGTGACAAGTGGGAACACGTAATGCATCCAGGAACGCTGATGATCGTTTTGGTGGTCCAGGTTTTATGGTATGGAGGGAATAATGTTGCATGGGCAGACTGGCCAAGTATTTGAACACGGTACTCTCGTCTGTCACCGTTATTACGACACTGTACTCATTCCCCATATCCGCCTCTTTGGGGGTGTGTTCAGCCCTGACTTCATTTTTATGCATGACCGCATCGAACAGCGCAGGTGATCTTGGAACGAAAGAGGGTTCAGCAAAATCGCTGACCTGCCCGTTCCCCCCTCCTCGCCCCCCTCCCCGATGTAATTCCGGATGTTCACAAATTTTTATATTCAGGTAAATATGAGAGAGTGAAATTAATAGCGTCTGCTGTATAACAGTTACGCTTATCAACATACTTACATAACCACAGACACTGCCAGTAACAACAGCAGTAATAATAATAATAATAATAATAATAATAATAATAATAACCAGAGCAAACAAACGAAGAACAACACACATCAATTAAACAGTCAGAGGAAAACGAAATCTTAAGACAGCCACCAGAACAAGCACAAATAGAACACGAAGTGACACACATGTTAGATATAGAAGAAAAATTTCAGCTGACATATATAGAATACAAAGACACAAATACAGACATTAGACCATTCTTGCATAGACCGCCAAATAACCCACAAGTCGAAACAACAATAAAAACTATCAACACAATCATACACAACAAAATAAATGAAAACACGACTATGGAAAAGTTACTGTGGTGTCACCGCCAGACACCACACTTGCTAGGTGGTAGCCTTTAAATCGGCCGCGGTCCATTAGTATACAGCCGGACCCGCGTGTCGCCACTGTCAGTAATTGCAGACCGAGCGCCACCACACGGCAGGTGGTACAGTTGTACAGCCGACTTTGCAAGGAAAGGTTCACTGACAACTACGCTCTCATTTGCCGAGACGATAGTTTGCATAGCCTTCAGCTACATTTGCTACGACCCAGCAAGGCGCCGTATTCAATTGATATTTATTATGTGAAGCATGTATCATCAAGAGAGACGTTCTACAATTGTGGATTAAAGTTAAGTATTACATCATCTAAGTACTTTATTTGCAATTCTCAAGATATTGTCCTGTTCCAGACCTCACACCAGTTAGCGTGTAATTAAACGCGTGCATTTCGGCCTCCTCTAGAAACACAGTGTTGGCTCTTCTGCCAACACTACAGTTACAACTACTGGTTTATATAGGAGCACCCACTACACTAAATATACAAACTAGGCAGAGATCAGAACCAACCAACACACAGAAGAAACCCACAAAACCAGCATGGCAACACAGGCTACAGATCAGAATAGAAAAACTGAGAAAAGGCATCGGACAGCTAACAAAATTTATAAGAAATGAAATGTCAGAAAAAAAAACGAAAAAGGTTAGGTAAAATCTCACAACAAGAAGTGAGAGAGCAATTAGATGAAAAGAAGCAGAAATTACAAGCATTGGCCAAACGACTTAGAAGATACAAAAAAAGTGAAAATAGAAGGAAACAAAACCAAACATTCAACACAAACCAAAAGAAATTTTACCAGACAATAGATAACACACACATTAAAATAGACAATCCACCAAACATAACAGACATGGAACACTTCTGGAGCAACATATGGTCAAACCCAGTACAACATAACAGGCATGCACGGTGGATACAAGCAGAAACAGATACGTACAAGATGATACCACAAATGCCTGAAGTGATAATTCTGCAACATGAAGTCACCCAAGCAATTAATTCTACTCACAATTGGAAAGCCCCTGGGAAAGATAAAATAGCAAATTTCTGGCTAAAGAAATTCACCTCAACACATTCACATCTAACTAAATTATTTAACAGTTACATTGCAGACCCATACACATTCCCTGATACACTTACACATGGAATAACTTATCTGAAACCTAAAGATCAAGCAGACATAGCAAACGCAGCTAAATATCGCCCCATAACATGCCTACCAACAATATACAAAATATTAACTTCAGTCATTACACAGAAATTAATGACACATACAACACAGAACAAAATTATAAATGAAGAACAAAAAGGCTGTTGCAAAGGAGCACGAGGATGTAAAGAGCAACTGATAATAGATGCAGAGGTGACATATCAAGCTAAAACTAAACAAAGGTCGCTACACTATGCATACATTGATTACCAAAAAGCTTTTGATAGTGTACCCCACTCATGGTTACTACAATAATTGGAAATATACAAAGTAGATCCTAAACTGATACAGTTCCTAAACATAGTAATGAAAAACTGGAAAATCACACTTAATATCCAAACAAATCCAAATAATATCACATCACAGCCAATACAGATTAAGCGTGGAATATACCAAGGAGATTCATTAAGTCCTTTCTAGTTCTGCCTTGCTCTGAACCCACTATCCAACATGCTAAATAATACAAATTATGGATATAATATTACTGGAACATACCCACACAAAATCACGCATCTGCTATACATGGATGATCTAAAACTACTGGCAGCAACAAATCAACAACTCAACCAATTACTAAAGATAACAGAATTATTCAGCAATGATATAAATATGGCTTTTGGAACAGACAAATGTAAGAAAAATAGCATAGTCAAGGGAAAACACACTAAACAAGAAGATTACATATTAAATAACCACAGCGACTGCATAGAAGCGATGGAAAAAACAGATGCCTATAAATATCTAGGATACAGACAAAAAATAGGAATAGATAATACAAATATTAAAGAAGAACTAAAAGAAAAATATAGACAAAGACTAACAAAAATACTGCAAACAGAATTGACAGCAAGAAACAAGACAAAAGCTATAAATACTTATGCTCTACCAATATTGACCTACTCATTTGGAATAGTGAAATGGAGTAACACAGACCCAGAAGCACTCAATACACTTACACGATCACAATGCCACAAATATAGAATACATCACATACATTCAGCAACAGAAAGATTCACATTAAGCAGAAAGGAAGGAGGAAGGGGATTTATCGACATAAAAAACCTACATTATGGACAGGTAGACAATTTAAGAAAATTCTTTATAGAACGAGCAGAAACTAGCAAAATACACAAAGCAATCACTCATATAAATACATTGGCTACACCACTGCAATTTCATAACCACTTCTACAACCCTTTAGATCACGTAACATCAACAGATACGAAGAAAGTAAATTGGAAAAAGAAAACACTACATGGCAAGCACCCGTATTATCTAACACAGCAACACAGCGATCAAGACACATCCAACACATGGCTAAGAAAAGGCAATATATACAGTGAGATGGAAGGATTCATGGTTGCAATACAGGATCAAACAATAAACATCAGATATTACAGCAAGCATATTATTAAAGATCCCAATACCACAACAGATAAATGTAGGCTTTGCAAACAACAAATAGAAACAGTAGATCACATCACAAGTGGATGTACAATACTAGCAAATACAGAATACCCCAGAAGACATGACAATGTAGCAAAAATAATACATCAACAGCTTGCCTTACAACATAAACTAATAAAACAACACGTTCTCACATACAAGTATGCACCACAAAATGTACTGGAGAACGATGAATACAAATTATGCTGGAACAGAACCATTATAACAGATAAAACAACACCACATAACAAACCTGACATCATGCTCACCAATAAAAAGAAGAAATTAACACAACTAATCGAAATATCCATATCCAGTATAACAAATATACAGAAGATAACAGGAGAAAAAATTGAAAAATACATCCAACTGGCTGAGAAAGTCAAGGACATGTGGCATCAGAATAAAGTTGACATTATAACAATTATACTATCTGCTACAGAAGTCGTATCACACAATATCCACCAGTACATCAACGCAATACAGCTACATCCAAACTTATATATACAACTACAGAAATCTGTAATTATTGATACATGTTCAATTACCCGAAAGTACCTAAATGCAATGTAACATATACAGTAGAGTTAAAAGGAAGTCACGCTTGATCAAGGTCCGCGTCACTTTCCATTTTTAACCAGTCATAACGTCTGAGAAAGGAAAGAAATAATAATAATACGCATAGCTTCCCTCAAAAAACAATGAATTGCTTTTGTGGAATTTTGTTGTTTTGTACATAATTAAGTACGTTTTAGGTCAAGAACGAAATAATATTTAAGCTTTCGCTACTCTTCATTTCGCACTTTCGTGAAAGTGGGGATTTTTGTGCTTTTTTCAGACAAATGTGCAAGAAGGTAATAATTAAACAATGAAATTCCGAGCTGAAAATCAGACATTCTTAAGTTGCACCCATCAAACAACCTACGCTCATCATACACTTCGTTGTTAAATGTTCGCTTGTAGTCATTTGTATTTGATTTCGTCACTTTCTCAGTCAACAGACCTGGTCTGGAAAGCTCTAGTTCTTTGCGGTTAACTTGTCACGGTGATTTAGCACTTAAAACAGATTCAACAGAGTTCATGACGACGCTGCACACGAAAGTCAGTCCCTGCACAGCACAACCAACTGCCGTTTGTGGTTCAAAATGGTTCAAATGGCTCTGAGCACTATGGGACTTAACATCTCAGGTCATCAGTCCCCGCCGTTTGTGGAAATGATTTAATTCGCGCAGTACTGTCTACCAACATGGCAACATGGTCACTTAACTGGATCACAAGTGAGGCGCTGAGAACCATAAGGGCCTAAAGCACACCATCGTCGTTCCCACATTTAAGTCAATATCAGAGAAATCAGTGAGTCAGTTTTTTGTGACTGTTCATATACACAGTGTGGGCCTACAGCACAGATAAACTTGATTCAGCATAAGATCAACAGAGCTTGGAAACAAATAAATAATACAATCTCACAATCGATGATTATGTGCTTTATGGTTCTGAGGGCCTTAAATGGATTACTGTGCGATACACTCCAAAAGTTAATGCACGCCTCTTGATGTTTTTCCGTGTTTTCGATTTCAAAATTGGGTTGTTTTGAAAATCAGCCTTGTGCAAACACAATTAAGTAAATTTTTATTTTTATATTTATCCAGACATGGTACGATACGTATGTGTCATCTTCTGTGGGTCAAATTTTTATTTCTGTACAGTACAATATCAAATTTATGATAATTTATCTATTGTACGCCTAAGAATTACGACATGTGCATTTTGTTTTGTTTTGTATAGGCGCCAACCTTAAAGTTACATCGCTAAATGAAGTGCATTGTTATATATTGGTTTTTGTGCCCTTTTTCGTCTTTTTTTTTGACATCATGTCATCTGCAAACTAGCCATGAATATTTCGTCCTACTGCTGTCTCTGGTTGATGTCTCGATCAACTGCTACTCAGTGCACTGTTTCTAAACAGTTTTTCTCAAAATTTTTCGCTCACTAGTTCAGCTCACATGCACTTTCACAAAATGCGGCGAAACGTGATCTGAGCACACACTTCTGACTCCATACTCAGTGAGACGTGTTACGTTACTTTCGCTGCTCACTTGTTCATCGTTTGTCTTGTGTTTGTTGTGACGCTAACTTTGAATGTTGCGTCAGAACCAGTGTTGGGTGACCATTGGGGGATATATATATATATATATATATATATATATATATATATATATATATATATAACGAGTTATTTCAAAACGAGTTACTCTGAACACCTCAGAGCCCTAAGAAGCAATAGTACACACTCTAATATATATATATATATATATATATATATATATATATATATATATATATATATATATATATATATAACGAGTTATTTCAAAACGAGTTACTCTGAACACCTCAGAGCCCTAAGAAGCAATAGTACACACTCTAATCATGCAAATCATTTAATACAAGAAAACTACCATCCAAAAAACATTGAGACTGATCTTAAGATTGTCAGAGAAAGCAACAGATTCAATCAAAACCTCACAATAGAGGAGAACTACCATATACACTCCTGGAAATTGAAATAAGAACACCGTGAATTCATTGTCCCAGGAAGGGGAAACTTTATCGACACATTCCTGGGGTCAGATACATCACATGATCACACTGACAGAACCACAGGCACATAGACACAGGCAACAGAGCATGCACAATGTCGGCACTAGTACAGTGTATATCCACCTTTCGCAGCAATGCAGGCTGCTATTCTCCCATGGAGACGATCGTAGAGATGCTGGATGCAGTCCTGTGGAACGGCTTGCCATGCCATTTCCACCTGGCGCCTCAGTTGGACCAGCGTTCGTGCTGGACGTGCAGACCGCGTGAGACGACGCTTCATCCAGTCCCAAACATGCTCAATGGGGGACAGATCCGGAGATCTTGCTGGCCAGGGTAGTTGACTTACACCTTCTAGAGCACGTTGGGTGGCACGGGATACATGCGGACGTGCATTGTCCTGTTGGAACAGCACGTTCCCTTGCCGGTCTAAGAATGGTAGAACGATGGGTTCGATGACGGTTTGGATGTACCGTGCACTATTCAGTGTCCCCTCGACGATCACCAGTGGTGTACGGCCAGTGTAGGAGATCGCTCCCCACACCATGATGCCGGGTGTTGGCCCTGTGTGCCTCGGTCGTATGCAGTCCTGATTGTGGCGCTCACCTGCACGGCGCCAAACACGCATACGACCAACATTGGCACCAAGGCAGAAGCGACTCTCATCGCTGAAGACGACACGTCTCCATTCGTCCCTCCATTCACGCCTGTCGCGACACCACTGGAGGCGGGCTGCACGATGTTGGGGCGTGAGCGGAAGACAGCCTAACGGTGTGCGGGACCGTAGCCCAGCTTCATGGAGACGGTTGCGAATGGTCCTCGCAGATACCCCAGGAGCAACAGTGTCCCTAATTTGCTGGGAAGTGGCGGTGCGGTCCCCTACGGCACTGCGTAGGATCCTACGGTCTTGGCGTGCATCCGTGCGTCGCTGCGGTCCGGTCCCAGGTCGACGGGCACGTGCACCTTCCGCCGACCACTGGCGACAACATCGATGTACTGTGGAGACCTCACGCCCCACGTGTTGAGCAATTCGGCGGTACGTCCACCCGGCCTCCCGCATGCCCACTATACGCCCTCGCTCAAAGTCCGTCAACTGCACATACGGTTCACGTCCACGCTGTCGCGGCATGCTACCATTGTTAAAGACTGCGATGGAGCTCCGTATGCCACGGCAAACTGGCTGACACTGACGGCGGCGGTGCACAAATGCTGCGCAGCTAGCGCCATTCGACGGCCAACACCGCGGTTCCTGGTGTGTCCGCTGTGCCGTGCGTGTGATCATTGCTTGTACAGCCCTCTCGCAGTGTCCGGAGCAAGTATGGTGGGTCTGACACACCGGCGTCAATGTGTTCTTTTTTCCATTTCCAGGAGTGTACAAAAAGTAATAATACAAGGAAAGAGAGTCCTGAATAAAAATACAACACTGTGCAATAAAACACTGTGGGTGTGTGTGGCCATTAACATTGCTACACCAAGAAGAAATGCAGACGATAAACGGGTATTCATTGGACAAATATATTATACCAGAACTGACATGTGATTACATTTTCACGCAATTTGGGTGAATAGATCCTGAGAAATCAGTACCCAGAACAACCACCTCTGGCCGTAATAACGGCCTCGATACGCCTGGGCATTGAGTCAAACAGAGCTTGGATGGCGTGTACAGGTACAGCTGACCATGCAGCTTCAACACGATACCACAGTTCATCACGAGTAGCCAGTTGCTCGGCCACCATTGACCAGACGTTTCAATTGGTGAGCGATCTGGAGAATGTGCTGGCCAGGGCAGCAGTCGAACATTTACTGTATCCAGAAAGGCCCGTACAGGACCTGCAACATGCGGTCGCGCATTATCCTGCTGAAACGTAGGGTTTCGCAGGGATCGAATGAAGGGTAGAGCCACGGGTCGTAACACATCTGAAATGTAACGTCCACTATTCAAAGTGCCGTCAATGCGAACAAGAGGTGACCGAGAAGTGTAACCAGTGGCACCCCATACCATTACGCCGGGTGATACGCCAGTAAAGGCGATGACGAATACACACTTTCAATGTGCATTCACCGCGATGTCGCCAAACACGGATGCGACCATCATGATGCTGTAAACAGAACCTGGATTCATCCGAAAAAATGACGTTTTGCCATTCGTGCACCCAGGTTCGTCGTTCAGTACACCATCGCAGGCGCTCCTGTCTGTGATGCAGCGTCAAGGGTAAGCGCAGCCCAGGTCTCCGAGCTGATAGTCCATGCTGCTGCAAACGTCGTCGAACTGTTCGTGCAGATGGTTGTTGTCTTGCAAACGTCCCTGTGTACTGACTCAGGGATCGAGAGGTGGCTGCACGATCCGTTGTAGCCATGCGGATAAGATGCCTGTCATCTAGACTGCTAGTGTTAGGAGGCCGTTGGGATCCAGCACGGCGTTCCGCATTACCATCCTGAACCCACCGATTCCATATCCTGCTAACAGTCATTGGATCTCTACCAACGCGAGCAGCAATGTCGCGATACGATAAACCGCAATCGCGATAGGCTACAATCCGACCTTTATCAAAGTCGGAAACGTGATGATACGCATTTCTCCTCCTTACACGCGGTATCACAACAACGTTTCACCAGGCAACGCCGGCCAACTGCTGTTTGTGTATGAGAAATCGGTTGGGAACTTTCCTAATGTCAGCACGTTGTAGATGTCGCCACCGGCGCCAATCTTGTGTGAATGCTCTGAAAAGCTAATCATCTGCATATCATAGCATCTTCTTCCTGTCGGTTAAATTTCGCGTCTGTAGCACGTCATCTTCGTGGTGCAGCAATTTTAATGGCCAGTAGTGTACAATTAGTTCAGTTTGTCATAGGTTTACACGTGAATGGAGTCAACGCCGCGCTTCACTAGCGTGTGACTCCGTCCTGATGGATATTATCCATGACGGTTTCGGCAACGGCGAACAGATGGTCGACCAATGGGCCACCGCTTCTAAACTCCGGGGACACGGGCGTTATTTCTGGGTGATGCATGGGCAGCCGGGGCCCTTCTTCCTGGCCCACTAATCTCGTTGAGCAGTAGCAGGCCGGTCGTGGCCAAACAACCACGTGTGGCTTCGCGGCGTTCAGGTATAAGCGCCGCGCCTGCGAACGTGTCCACATCCGAAACACTGCCATGTAATTCCAAGTAACAGTTTTAATTACTGACAGCATTCAACGGTTTTCTGTCATACACAAGAGACATCAAAGCTTATCGAGAAACAATGCTTTCTGAGGTGTCACCGCCAGACACCACACTTGCTATGTGGTAGCTTTAAATCGGCCGCGGTCCGTTAGTACATGTCGGACCCGCGTGTCGCCACTCTCGGTGATCGCAGACCGAGCGCCACCACACGGCAGGTCTCGAGAGACTTACTAGCACTCGCCCCAGTTGTACGGACGACTTAGCTAGCGATGCAACACTGACGAAGCCTCGTTTATTTGCAGAGAAGATAGTTAGAATAGCCTTCAGCTAAGTCAATGGCTACGACCTAGCAAGGCGCCATAGCAATTGATAGTTATCGTATGAAGCATGTCTCATCAAGAACGATGTATACAAATGATGGATTAAAGTTAAGTATTCCAGCAGCTACGTACTTTTCTTTATAGCATTCATTACGTATCCTGTTTCAGACCTCACGCCATCCTGCGTGAGCTTATAGCGTGCATTTCGGCTTCCTCTCATTGTGTCTAGGCTGTCTTGTCTAGACACAACACTTTCATCATCAGGTCGTCAAACTTAGCTCTCGAGGTTAAAACACTAAAAAACCTGATAATATTTTTCCAGGGTCTGCAGACGGATCATGAAGTCATCTTGACACAATATTTGCTCATGAAGATAGTATCTGTTCTTTCGGACGTGTCCGAAAGGACAGATACCATCTTCATATAGGTATGGATTACCGGCCAATGATCTTCTTCAATGCGCATGCACTCACATTGCTCAGACTCTTACAGGATTTGGTAGACGGAATGCCACGAGTAATGAGTATAGTGGTCAGGGGCACTACAAATGTGGGTCTCACGGGGAGCGTGCCAGAGATAAGCCTCTGCACTTGCACTGTCCTCTGTGTCCTTGATGGCTCAGTGGCCGGCGCGGTAATTGAGCGTGTTCGGTCAGAGTGTTACTGCCCTGCGTATTAAAAAAAAAAAAAAAAAAAAAACTGAATGAACGGATTAACGATGAACTTTAAAAAAATGTAAATGTCGTGTGACTAGGGCCTCCCGTCGGGTAGACGGATAGCCGGGTGCAAGTCTTTCGATTTGACACCCCTTCGGCGACTTGCACGTTGATGGGGATGAAATGATGATTAAGACAACACAACACCCAGTCCCTGAGCGGAGAAAATCTCCGTCCCAGCCGGGGATCGAACCCGGGCCCTTAGGATTGAAATTCTATCATGCTGCCCACTCAGCTACCGGGGGCGGACAACGATGAACTTGAACAAGCGTCATTGAACGTCCGCCCCGAACAAATAGAACCAACCATACCGAACTAAATGAAATCGACAAAAACTCTCATAGAGCGTCTGTCATGCAATCAGCGATCCCAGTTTCGATTCCCGGTCGGGGCACACATTTTCCACTGTCCCAGTTGATATTTATCAACGCCTGTAAGCAGCTAATGGTCTGCATTTCATTGTGATTTCAATATCTCCAGGGTCCACCTGACCGCTGTCTTCAGGTGAGTACGCTGCTGCACACACTTGCGGAATTTTTTTGAACAAGCTGACGGAGTGGCTATGGTGTGCCCATTGTCCCCAATAGTCGCCAATTTATGGAAGATTTTCAAGACACTGCGCTGAGGACGGCGTTTTTAAAACCTACTTTTTTAGGAGATACGTCTACGATACGTTCACATTATGGCCACATGGGAGAAACGCTCCTAACCATTTCCTGCATCGTTTTAAGTGCCTTCATTCCAGCGCCAAGTTCACGGTGGAGAGTGAAAGAGATGGAAATCTTCCGTTTCTAGACGTCTTAGTTTACAGAAAGGATGATGGGACACTGGGACACAGTGTTTATCGAAAGCCCTCGAACATGGACCGTTACCTGCTTGCATAGAGTTGTCATCCATCGTACCAATGCACGGTAGACATGCGAACTTTGGCAAGAGCACTTTATGCCATTTTACAAGCAGGAAACTTGACGCAAGAGCTACAGCATCTTGAAGTTGTGTTCGAGAAGAGTGGCTATACAGATAATCAAATTCGTCGTGATTTACAGTTTGGACCTTCGCAGGAACCATTAGAGCACATAAGCAAGTCGACGACTTTCCTTCCTTTTTCTGGGAGCATGTCTTCCAAAATAGGAAGAATTTTAAAAAGATATGAGATCAAAAGTGGTTCTGCTCCGTCAGTCAAAGATTAGAGCGCTCCTTGGCTCAGTAAAGGATGACTTGAAATTGTGAAAGCCCGATGTGTACAAATCCCTTGCCATTGTGGGAAAGCTTATATTGGCCAAACAATTCGTACTATTGTTGTGAACTGACATGTCCGTGGTCTAACTCTACAAGAGCAGCTATTGGCTCAAAAATAATGCTACTCTATTGTACCCCTACTTTCCCTGGTCTCCTAAGACGCTACTTGCATGTTGTCTACGATCGTCAGCCTCTTGCTATTTCCTCAGATGAGTATTCCAAGTACGTATTTGTTTTAAGATAAGTCTAAAAAGCCGTTAATAAGTCTCGCTCCGTTGTCTTTCACTTGCGCGCTAAGAATGTTGTTATGTTCCTTTCCATGAATGGCAATTTCCATTTTTTCCAGCGAGTCGAGTTTTCTCGCCGTCTTTTATATGTGCAGGATTTCTAAGTCATCTTCTATTACGTTAAGGGGATGGCTTGTTTCGTATACATGGTTCGCAACAGTTCTTTTGTCATAGTTACGTACAAGGAGAGGTCACGACGCTAGGAGCACGTATTTACTTCAAACTTGGTACATTTTTAATAGTACAACACAATGCGCAAGTAGTAATGGTGGATCGCTGGATCGAGCCTAGCTCATCTTTTCTTATTTATATTTTTTTCAACACTGGTCATATTATTTCATATATATTACATCTGAAAGGTAATGTGATGCAAAGACACGTGTATTTGCATGAACTTTTATTGAATTTCCTATGTAATTTGTTCACCAATTTTTATTATTACAACAAATACTGTGTGACTTCCATTCCTGTAGGAAAGTCAAAAATTTTATCAAACGCCTTCATTCTTGTTCATATTTGATTGACAACGAACGAGAAATTGCTTCTCGTGAAGATGCTATTAAAATACATTCACTCACACATCGTTAATTTTGGCACTGATATTTACGAAAATGTTGCGTTGCGCACGGTTAGCATTATGATTGCCGGAAGAAAGAGCGTTTTTCAAATTGTCAACGAGCTTTGTTTTCCTTTATAAATTCGTAAGAGTCCATATGTATGACGGAAAACTGCAGTCATTCGATGCAGAAGATGCAGTTTTAATTTATGTTTTCTGTGTCTGTACGAAAAATATCATCCTTCAATCTGTAATGTCGGAAGCACATCCGACGATTAATCTTTCATGACCCTCTTGTTCCGGCATGTTGTAACCCTTTATATTACCGAAAAAGTTGTTTATACCTTTACTTATCAATGATTAACTTCGGCTTTCGAAGCCTGTCCCTCGTCCTTGAAACTTGTGTCTGCAGATCGAAGCGACCAGGTGCAAAGCAGTTCTCGGAACCTTACCCGATGCACGTATAAGGGATTTCGGAAATCACGAGAGACATACATTTTCAGGTAGATGTTATTTATTTGTCCGTTTACATGTCGATAGTTATAAATATGATGTTTGTTATGATGATAAAAATTAACGAAATAACATTGGAAACTCAATGGAAGTTCATGAAAATACACTTTTCTTTTAACTGTATAACCTTTCAAATGTAACATGTGCCAAGCGATATAATTAGTATTGAAAAAAAAAATCATGAGCGGGACTCGATCCAGCGATTACGGAGCTTCAACGCTAACCACAAGAGTGGTGATAAGGGTCGCAACGCATTGGTACATCACTCAAGCGTAAAAATTCTCTTCTGATTTTCTCTAAATTACGTAAGTAGTACGCCTTCCTACTAAAGGTGTACAATGTCTGAAGAATACCCGTGCTCCCAATGTCATGGTTCGCCTTGTTAGTCGGGATGCGTCTTCATCTTCTGTGTAACTGATCGGAAATGTTCTTCCGATCTGTTCAGTATAATCTGCATTGAAGGACGCACAATGAGTTTCATATATTCCCGATTTTTCAAACTTGTCTATATTTTTACCGCGATCATACATCAGACTGTGACTAACTATATTATTTTTCTGGAACGCTATTTTGGCACCCTGAGGTTTAAAAATGTTCGCTGATAATTCTAGTTATCTGCTGAGTTATGCCTACATGCCTAATGGACCTACTGCACGTACAAGCGACTCCTGTAGAATGGAATCTCCCTTATTCTTAAAATAATTTTCCGTTTGCACATGTATACTCCGATAATCACTGTAAAATGCGAGGCAGACAGTACTTTTTATTGTGTCATACACGTGGCAGTTTGTTACAGTGAAGATGGACTGTGCTGTTTGTTTTTCGTTCGTTAAGCGGTGTGCTATGATACTGTGGCGTGCGGATTTCAAAATGTCCCAGGACGACAGACATGCACCTGCAGGTAAAAAATATTGATCAAGTAACTTTATTTTTTCGAAGCGATAAATAACACTTTATTACTTCCCCCTCCTAAATTAAAATTGCTTCCTGATACTTTCACGGATGGAGCGTGAGAAAAAGACCGCTTGTTGTCTGCATCTCTGCGAATTGTTCTTTGCCTAATTTTGTACGCACCATCTGAGCGACAGACAAGTGGAGACGGATGAAGAAAATATTTTGTCTGTGGCCCGAAAGTTCTTGTACTTTTCTAAACATGCCCTAGACAAGTGTACAGCATCGTTTCTTCTAGTTAAAGAGTTTCCAACATTTCGGCTGCGCTCTTGCGCCAGGCAATCGAACCTACATCTACGTCTACATGTTTACATTGCGCCTCCCATTTTCGTGCTTGGCAGAGGCTTCATCGAACTACTTTCAGACCATTTTTCAACCGTCCCACTCTCGAAAAACAGCACGTGGACAAAACGAACACCTAAATCTTTCTGAGAGAGTCCTGATTTCTCGTACTTCATTATAACGGTAATTTTACCCTATGTAGGTAGCAGTCAGCAAAATATTTTGTCATTCTAAGCAGAAAACTGGTGACTGAAATTACGCGAAAAGGTTCCCCCCCCCAACGAAAAACGTCTTTGTTTTACTTTGTTTTAACGATTGCCGCCCCAATTCACGTGTCATGTTCATGACTCTCTCTACCCTGCATCGCAATTATACACAACGAGCGGCCTTTCTTTGAATCTTTCAGATGTCCTCCGTTAACCCTATCTGATAAGGATCCCATATTGCAAAGGAGTACTCTTGCAGAGGACGGACAAGCGTACTGTAGGCAGCCTCTTTCGTGGGTTCGTTGCATCTTCTAAATGTTTTGACAATAAAGCGCAGTCTTTATTTCGCATTCAGAATGGTTCAAATGGCTCTGAGCACTATGGGACTTAGCATCTGTGGTCATCAGTCCCCTAGAACTTAAAAGCACTCCGTGTCATCCTCAGTGGATGATGCGGATAGAAGAGGCGTGTGGTCAGCACACCGCTCTCCCGGTCGTTACGATAGTATTCTTGACCGAAGCCGCTACAAATCGGTCGAGTAGCTCCTCAATTGGCATCACGAGGCTAAGTGCACCCCGAAAAATGGGAGCAGCGCATGGCAGCCTGGATGATCACCCATCCAAGCGCCGACCACGACCGACAGCGCTTAACTTCGGTGTATCCACTGCGGCAAGGCCGTTTCCCTCCTAGAACTAAGAACTACTTAAACCTAACTAACCTAAGGACATCACACACATCCATGCCCGAAGCAGGATTCGAACCTGCGACCGTAGCGGTCGAGCGGTTCCAGACTGAAGCGCCTAGAACCGGTCGGCAACACCGGCCGGTATTTCGCCTTCCCTGCGACGTTTTCTGTGTGATAGTTCTCATTTAAGTTGCGTTCAAATGTTATCTCTAGTATCTAGCTCAATCGACAACCTTTAATTTTGTGTGATTTATCGTGTAACTGAAATTTCAGAATTCATGAAGGTGACATCACACTTTTTTATTGGCTAGCGTCACCTGCCACTTTTCGCACCATGCAGATATGTTATCTACGTCATTTTGCAACTGGTTTTGATCTTAGAATGACTTTATTAGACCGGAAATGGCATAATCTTTTGCATAATAATCTAAAAGAGTCGCTCAGACTGTCTCATAAATCGTTTGTATAGGTTAGAAATAGCAGAGGGCCTGTCATACAGCCTTGGCGAACGCCAGATATCATTTCTCTGTAAATCCATCTTCATACAGATGATTGCGGGACCGCGGCTGTTCATTTTAAAATGTCGAAACAAAACATCTTTTAGACGTCTAAATTTCCAATTGTTATTTTCTTCGAGCAACAAGTATCAGCGCTGCATCACGTAATATTCAGGCCCCCTGACCGACAGGTAGGAAGATTTCCACCTCTGGTCTAGTCAAAATAGCGGCCAACAATCAGTTACTGGTACGCATAGATTTTTGACTCAGCGATCCCTTCGATCACGACTTGCCGACGAGTCAGCCCTATTTTGATTGGACCATATGTGGTATTCTTCCTACAGTTCGGCCATGAGGCCTGAGGATGGCGTAATGTTGCGGGTTGGGTTGGGATGTTTGGGGGGAAGAGACCAAACAGCGAGGTCATCGGTCTCATCGGATTAGGGAAGGATGGGGAAGGAAGTAGGCCGTGCCCTTTCAAAGGAACCATCCCGGCATTTGCCTGGAGCGATTTAGGGAAGTCACAGAAAACCCAAATCAGGATGGTCGGACGCGGGATTGAACCGTCGTCCTCCCGACTGCGAGTCCAGTGTGCTAACCACTGCGCCACCTCGCTCGGTGCAGTAATGTTGCGCCGAAATTGTTTGCTCAGATAATATGATAATTGGAAATGCACGCGGCTGAAAGGTGTTTTGATTCGGCATGTTAGTATCACTTCCGTTATACACTTAAAGCAAGAAACCGCTGTTTCCCTGTCCTGTGTCTAATTCACGATAGAATCATACAGACTGTTAACAGGTGTCCGTACGACCGTGTCTTGCACGGAAGATGGCATTCCGGTCAAAGGACAACCACGCCAGCGATGACGTCAGATCATCTATTGAACGGGATAGTATTAGCCGGATAGTCCCACATCCACAATCGCTGTGTAACAGTCACAGATGGTGCAATATGGCACAGAGAAAACACCTGTGGAGGGGCGTGGGAAGGACGGAAGCAGGACAGTCCCAAACTGATGTGAATCATTCTGTTGTTTTTCAGAAGCGGCGACAGTTTATAGCGATCTAAACTGTATCTCAAAGACCAGGCGGGGCCGACCACGTGTAACATCACAAAGAGGGAACTATTACTTGGCTGTAAGGGCACAACGGATCCGCCTTAGTAGTGCACAGAAACTAGCGTGACCTCGCTGTATCCAATGGACGTGTCATAGCGAGGCAAACGGTGTACAGAAGGCTTCGCCAGAGCGGCCTTTATTGTTGGAGACGAGTTGTATGTGTGTCTCTGACGCGCCTTCACTGAAGGGAACGTCTGCAGTGGAGCCATCAAGATGCCATCTGGACAGTCGGACAGTGGGCCAATGTTCTCTTCACAAATGAGACCCGATTTGATAAGGAGAGTGATTTTCGACGGAATCGCATCTGGAGGGAATGTGGAACACGATTTCGCGATCCAAACATAGTGGAAAGAGACTGATATCGAGGTTGATCCCTAATGTGTGGGCAGGGATTACGTTGACAACGCGAACACCTCTTCATGAAACTGTACTGTTAAATCGGCAAGGTTTAACTGCCATCAGGTATCGTGATGAGGTCTTGAGACCTCATGTGCGATTCTTGCGAGGTGCTGTGGGCCCAGACATCATAGTGCTGGATGATAGGTGTCGACCTCACAGAGCATTCGTGGTTGATATTTTCTTGGAGACGGAAGATATTGCACGCATGGCGTGGCCTGCTCGTTCTCCCGATTTGAATCCCATAGTGCACGTCTGGGATGCACGAGGAACACGGCTTGCATAACGTCAGCATCCACCAACCACTCTCCAAGCCTTGGTAACAGCACTGCAGGAAAAATGGGCGTTGTTGCTTCAACATGAGATTCATGACATCATTCACAGCATTCCCCGTCCTTTGTCAGGCCGGTGTTGCTGCCGGAGGTAGTCACACCTCATACTGAGCGCATTATCCAGTTGTCAGAATGTGTGTGTAAATCCGTTAAGTTGAAAAAAAAAAAAAACGGAGAACATTTTTGTCTACCGTTATGCATGTTGCAGTTGTTTACGTTCTGTATTCTTTATACTGTTCATATGTTACTATCACCTGATTATACTGTTCTGTGGCAAAATAAACGCAACAATGCAAAATTTCGGTTTGTTGTTTTAATTTTGGACACCGATGTACTTGATGACTTTCCGTCTGTTACTACGAACTGTAACCTTTCTGACAAGGAATCGCGAATTCAGGCGCACAACAGAGACGATACGCGGTAGGCAAGCAATTTGATTAGAAGGAGCTTGTGAGAACGGTGTTAAAAGCTTTGTGAAAAATCTAGAAATATCGGATCAGCTTGAGGCCCGCTGCAGACAGCACTCATTATTTCGTGTGAGTAAAGTGTCAGTTGTGTTTCACAAGAACGATATTTTCTGAATCCGCGCTATCCGTCAACAGGTCGTTTTCTCGTAGCTATCGCATAATCTTCGAACACAGTATACCAAGTCAGACCAAAACGTTTGGAGACTGGACTAATAAAAAATAGAGAACCGTTAAGATGGTGGCTTCAATGCTTAGCCGGCCGTAGTGGCCGAGCGGTTCTAGGCGCTACAGTCTGGAACCGCGAGACCGCTACGGTCGCAGGTTCGAATCCTGCCTCGGGCATGGATGTGTGTGATGTGCTTAGGTTAGTTAGGTTTAAGTAGTTCTAAGTTCTAGGGGACTGATGACCTCAGAAGTTAAGTCCCATAGTTCTCAGAGCCATTTGACCAATTTAATGCTTAATGTGTTCTCCATCGTCTTCTCCCAACGTGAGTGCAGTGTTCGGGAAGTTCATACAGCCAAGAGAATCTGTCAGAAAAGTCTTTGCTTGACGTGTTGTTCAGCTTGCGCGTTACATTAATTTGAAAATCGGTTACGTCATCAAAGGGTTGGCCTTTCGTATGGACATCTACACTTTGGCATTCTGTGGTATTGATAACACCAAGTCTCGTCACAAGTGACTTTTTTTCCAGAAAAGATTTGTTCGTTTTTCTTTCCAGTCAGTGGCAGTATAAGTCAAGGTGAGCGGTGCAGACTTTTCTCACACTTTTATTCTTCAAAACATTCTGGAGAATGTCTTGAACACGTGACCTACTGATGTTGCTCCATTGCGATTTGGGACACAACAATGCCGACCGCACCTCCACTACCAACATTACCTGCTTACAATTGATTAGTAGAGTGCACATCTGTTGTTTACAGTTGTTAGTTCAAGCTGTCACCGTAGTTACAGCGCTGGGTTGGGAACGTGCTCGTCATCCTGAGGAAAGCTCTAGGTATGTATATTTGTTTGCTTATGACATAAACACATTGTATCTATGACGTATTTTTTAATCGATATGTTACCATCAATCAGCTTCACCCGTGATATCAAACGAGTGAACTTGTGGACTTACAACTTTGCCTCGAACAAAGAAGTAAAAAGAAAGATTAATATCGGATCAACACCGCAGACACACATCGCTGCTCTTGTTCCGCCTCCCAGATGCATCTCGACAAGTGCTTTGAAGAGTCAATAATTCCATTGTAAGTTTACTTGTTACGGAGTCCATTGTCGGTTGGACATCGGCATGGGCTTTTATCAGCTGTTGTTCAGTTGTTCCCAGCAACAATGTCAGTTTCTCCATACCGTTGTATAACACAAGTTATTTTGATGTCCAGTTCATGTTCCATCGACTGTAAAACTGTATAGCCTCATTATCAGGTGCCAACAGAAAACAAAGGTGACATATTAATCACCCTTATAATAGTCGTCATAGCATAAATACAAGTAGTAATGAACAAGCAAAAATGCAAGCAACATATACAATGAAACAAACTACAGTCCAATTAAAATTACTTAATAGTTGACACTTCACGTGTCTGAGCTGCTTTCCTCCGATCAGAGCGGTGACGTCGGCCCCGAGTTTTTGCCGCTGCCAAATTGCCGCACAAACATTGGTCCGTTCACTTTAAATTCTTTGCCTGTCTTTCTTTCTTTATGCTTTTCGATCCGGAATCCTTGGCCTGTCCCTTTTACTTCGTTTCTCGTTTTTCGTCATACGTGATAACCACACAAAAAACAACACACACACACACACACACACACACTCTCTCACACACACACACACACACACACACACACACACACATACACACACACGCACTCACTTAACCATGCTAACGAAATATAGACGTTTCATAAGCAGCACTAACCAAAGGCTGCGGGATCCTTCCGCACAAGACGCAATTTAGCGTCACGTACAGAGTTGTTATAATCACAGAGATCATCTTAGATTAGAAAGGCTCCGTAGAACATTGTGTGAAGCCGCACATCTGAAGGCTGCAATTCATTGTTGCGAGTAGGTCATCAGAGACATAAATATACCAAAATGGCTCTGAGCACTATGGGACTTAACATCTATGGTCATCAGTCCCCTAGAACTTAGAACTACTTAAACCTAACTAACCTAAGGACATCACACAACACCCAGCCATCACGAGGCAGAGAAAGTCCCTGACCCCGCCGGGAATCGAACCCGGGAACCCGGGCGCGGGAAGCGAGAACATAAATATACCAATGCTTAAGCAGTGGAGTGAAGTAGCGCAGTGGTTAGCGTGTAATTTCGTCACATGCAGCGAATTTATTTATTTTCAAATCCAATCAAAACACTTTGATTATTATTTTTATTCAGTTAATAGGTTTAAATGATTTTTTTTCTGTTATTTATGATACATCGCCGTGTCATTTTCATAATCGTACTGACTTTTTTATTTACTCGTATTTTCTTCCTATATTAGTTTTTCGTTTAGAATTTGCCTGTGTCGCCTGGAAACTGCAACTAGGCCTGCTCATCGGTTTTTAACGCTGTAAGTCGAGTAGCCAGTGTCAGGATACTTTTCTGTAACCAGTGACAGCTAGAATTTACAGTTTGCTTTTAGCATTGAAAACGACATTTTTCTGTCTTGAGTTTGTTCGCAGAGGTTAGCCTTAATCGTCGTGAACAAAGCAATCGTGATTTTAGTTCTGCTGCACATTGTTGATCGCCGTTTTCCCGATACAATGCATTTCACGAGGCTACGGTTAGCGTAGGACATGAATTTAAATTCAGGACTACTAACCCGTTGTCTGCCGCAGCAGTCATTGGTCACTCAAAATCAACTGACGACGGACTGTCTCGCATTTCCCTCGTACCTCGCGGCGGCAGCTTGCAACGTTTCTCCGCGTTACACATTAACAGCGCTTGTGAAGCGTCCCGTCGTGTTTGTGCATCGCTAAAAACCGATCGGTAGCCGGCATCCGATGTGGCAAGTGACATACGTCAGCTGCCAAGTAATTTTAATGGGACTGCAGAAATATGTACGGCATCCTGTCATTTATATAAGATCCTACTCCGGGTCATGCCATGAACAGACACGTAGACTTACTACACTCGACAGTTAAACAAGCTGGGTAGTCAAAGGAATCGCAAATTTAAAAAAACGGGAGAAACGGAAACAAACGAGCAGCTTGCATGGTTAAAACCGTAATGGCCGACATATTATAAAAGCAAACAAAGTTGACACTCGGCGCGGTGGCTGATGGGAGCAACCGTAGGAGCATTTCGTATTTACAGTCTCTCCCATCAGCCACCGCGCCGAGGGCCAACTTTGTTTGCACGAGTAATAAACAGCCCGCAATGGCGTCTACTGACTACAAAGCAGTGACCAAAGCCACTAACAGTCAACTAAAAGTAACTCTAAATTGACCAACAGTACCTTATAATGAAAGCAAATAATTTCAGATATGGAACAATGGAAAATGCAATGGTAAAGGAAACTATACTCTGATGATATATACTTCTGTGTAATGTATGACCAATAAACAATCGAAAGTAAATCATATTCCAAATAAACTAAAAGGAAAATGAACATATAGACACATAAACGTATCAAATATTGTAACGGTGATTAAAAATCGACCATAACTTGAATTGTGTACAACGAATGCACTTCGAAAATAATAAGAGAAAAACCGAAAAATACGTCATGCTTTCGACGGCTTAGCCTGGATTTACCCACAGCTTCAGTAAGATCGGAGCTAACGAGACTCACTTTTGGCACCTTACTCTGGATCATCCTGCAGTTTACTTGTATCGCATCAACATTTTCTCGTGATGATCAGCAAGGACGAATGTTCTCTTCCGAGAGTAACGTGGCTGATATTTGTTCGATTGCAGTGCCAGGTATTTGGAGGCCGTTTCCTCTTACCTAAAAAGCCCCGTGTGGTGAGCTGCCGCCTCCTTGTGTAGATCACGCTTGACGTATTGAGGGAACTCTAAAATCGTCCACCCGGAGGTCGAGAAATGCACATCGGAGATACTCGCGGAATCATCTGAGCCACGGGTTTGGTCTACTTGGCTCCAATCCAGGGAGCCACTATCGGCTCGAAGTACTATGCTGCAAGTGCTGAACCGTAGTTCCTAATAACAAGAGGTGATAGCTGCATTCAACTATCCAGCAAGCAGTCTAAACGCTAAAGGAACCAAGGATTGCCGCAGAAGCCAAACGGCATGCGTCATTTGTGGCGCCATGAGCAATAGTTTGCAAGCCGTTGCACAGAGTGTGTTCAGTAGCCGCCGCCGTACATCCTCCACACCGCAGAGATATTTGACATCTGTGTGTAACCTTCCGATCATAAAAATGTGCCGCGTGTTGTCTGTCAAGAAACCTTAAATCTGCACTAAAATCTTGAATCCTTATTAAAAAAGGGAAAAAAAAGCAGAGCCCTCTAACTGGGGAGGTATCAACAACGGTGTCCCACAGCGTTCAGTCTTGGGTCCCTTATTATTTTTAATATATATTAACGACTTGCCACTCTGTATTCATGAAGATGCAAAGCTAGTTCCTTTTGCTGATGATTCAAGAATAGTAATCACGCCCAACAAGCAAGAAACAGCTGAGGGAATTGCAAATATTGTCTTTTAGAAAATTATTAAGTGGGTCTCAGCAAATGAACTCTCACAGTTTATACAATACTGTACAGTAAATGGCATAACACCATTGATAAATATAGACTGTGAATAGAAGTCTGTTGCTAAGGAAGAACATTCAAAATTTCTGGGTGTGTGCATTGATGAGAAATTGAATTGGAAGAAACACATCGATGGTCAGCTGAAACGGTTAGGTTCAGCTACTTATGCTATTAGGGTTATTGCAAATTTTCGTGATATACATATCAGTAAATTAACCTACTATGCCTATTTTCATTCACTGCTTTCATATGGCATCATATTTTGGGGCAATTCGTCATTAAGAGAGAAAGTATTCATGGCACAAAAGCGTGTAATCAGAATAATAGCTGGAGCCCACTCGGGATATTCACAGTACCTTCGCAATACATATATTCAATTATGAAATTTGTCATTAATAACCTATCCCAATTAAAAAATAACAGCGAAGTGCGTAGTTACAACACAACCAGGAAGAGTGATCTTCACTATTCTGGATTAAATCTCAAAAAATGGTTCAAATGGCTCTGAGCACTATGCGACTTAACTTCTGCGCTCATCAGTCGCCTAGAACTTAGAACTAATTAAACCTAACTAACCTAAGGACATCACACACAGCCATGCCCGAGGCAGGATTCGAACCTGCGACCGTAGCGGTCGCTCGGCTCCAGACTGCAGCGCCTAGAACCGCACGGCCACTACGGCCGGCGATTAAATCTCAGTTTCGCACAGAAAGGGATGAATTATGCTGGTACAAAAATCTTTGGTCATTTGCCAAATAGTAGTAAAAGTCTGACAGATAGTCAACCAACATTTAAAAGCAAATTAAAAGAATTTCTGAATGACAACTCCTTCTACTCAATAGATGAATTCTTAGACATGACGTAGTAACTAAAAAAAAAATATTATTTTGTGTAAACAAAACTTATTTTAAAGTGACACGTCCCACATCATTACGAAATGTCGTATTCATTATCTATGGAACAAGGATTAATGTATGTATGTATGTATGTTAATCGTGTTTGTTTCTGTGAGCCAATGTCGGGAGTAGCAGTTTTTGGATTATCATCTCGGCTTTAGCGCAGTTCAGTTTTAAAACACTGTCCAATCAAAAGCTTCCAGCCACCCATGTATAATGCGGTATTGAGCACTAGATGTCACAAGAGGAGGACCTAACAGTATAAGAGGAGGAAGGGAGTTGTCAGTTGCGAAGCAGTAACTGTAGAATGATTGTTCAGGAGCGCTCGTGACTTCGAACGTTGACTAGTCAACGTAATGAAACTCTTCAGGGACATTTCAACCATTGTAAAGCTGCCCCAGACGACCGTTGATGTGATTTCGAAGTGGAAACGTGGAGGAAGAACCACTGCTAAACCAAGACCAGCCAGACCTTACATACCGACGGACAGGATTCTTCGAGTACTGCGGAGAATGGAGGTAAGAAATCGCATGAAGCTAGCGGAATGCATGACTCGTGGGTTCCAAAGCGCTGCCAGCAGTCCAACTAGCATAATGACCGCGCGTACGGAGTAAAAAAAAAAAAGAGACAGAATGGTCGGGCTGTTTCTCATAAGCCACACGTTTCTGTACTCCATGGTAAGCGACACTTGAGACGTTGCAAAGCGTGACGTCACTGGACAGTGGATGGCTGGAAACGAGTGATTTGCAGTGATCAATCACGGTGTACCCTGTGGTAATCCTATGGAAGGGGCTGGGTGTGGTGAACGTCTGTCATCTTGACTTGAAGTACGGAGAAGACAGTCTGACAGTATGGAGGCGTTTTTCGTGGTTAGGGTCTGGTTACCTTATTGTGCTTTAGAAAATGCTACGTATGGGCGGGTATGAACACATTTTACAGTACTGTATACTGTCCGTGGTCTAGGGGTCAGATCCTCCCAATGCCGTTACTCCTTGGCCGCCGCATCCTATCAGCCTTTGGATATTTCGTGTCAGCAGGGGCACTTTTCAAAGTCCGCTACAACACTCTAACACTGCCTCCTGCAAAAGGTGGCCTCGGCCTCGTCAACGTGCGGGCACGATCTTCTGCACTTTTTGTCCATACTATGTTGCGGCACTGGCGGGGGCCGGTCCCAACCTTAACACGCACTCTCTCAGATGTCCTCCGACCAGCTTCTCTCGATCCACCGCTCAATGTGGCACCTATTTCTCCATTATCGTCCCACGTCGCCAATTGTTTCATAGAACTCAGCTACGTTCGGGCCGATCTTTCAGTCACCCGTTCTCCCCGTACAAAAGATTATTATCGTTTGTTTATGTTGTCCAACCCTGACATTAACTGGCGAACGGTTTGGAGGTGTGCGCATGCACCCTTTTTAACGTCGACTGTGTCTGTACCCTGGTATGTTTTAGTCTATGGCAAATTCCAGGCTAATAGTCGACTTTATTGCATAGGACTGACCACCTCCCCACTCTGCCCTGACTGTCAGCTCGAAGACACCGACAAGCACCGTCTTACGTGCCCCCACAAGCGAAACGTTTGGCTCCTCATCCAACGAATCGTGGGCTTTTACCTCCGTGCCCCGCCAACGACGGTGACCCCAGATTTCTTGTTGTTGCCGCAGACATTTCACTACCCTCTTGCTAAGCACCATACACTCATCTGGTTTCGAGGACAGCCTTTGAATACCTCTTTCAGAGTGGTTCACATACAGTCCTTGACTTCTGGTACAAAGTTGTGACCGCGCATAGCACCCTCACCCGAAAACCATCTTACCGACAAACTTTTGCCGGCTATCTCCGCAACGTTTTCCTTGACCCCCTCCCCCCCCCCCCAAAAGTTTGGGTGTGCCATGCCTACCCGTCACATGATGCAACACCCTTATCCACGTTCTCATGCACCGCCCCCCCCCCCCCAAAAGTTATATTTTGTTGTATTTAATGTCTTTCTAATATTTTTTGTTTAACTAACAATCATTTGTATATGTTTAAATGATACCTTGGAGAACTGTTGCTTTGTATATATATATATATATATATATATATATATATATATATATATACATATATACATACTGCTAGTTTGTTCAATTAAAAAAAAAGTTGATAGAGCACTTGCTCGCACAGGCAAGGGTTCCGAGTTCGAGTATCGGTCCAGCACACAGTTTTAATCTATCAGGAAGTTTTTTAAATTATTTCCGATTTGAAAGAGCTCCAATTGAGACGGTAGTAATGTAAACTAGGTAAGTGCGACATAAAAACCAATAGCACCACGCAAACGAGCAGGAACATAAACTTATAAACTTTGATTTGATACACAAGACATATGTATGTCGAAACATCTACTTAGTTTTCTTATCTTCTTTATTTTTAACAAATGTACATGATGACAGTAGGTCATTAGCTGATTAATGTTTATCGTAATATATGAGAATGTTTTGTAAAGTCGGAAATGCAAAAAAAAAAAAAAAAAAAAAAAAAAAAAAAAAAAAAAAAAAAAAAAATATCGGGGTAGCGTCTTTGATTCTCAATCAACACGTCTTCAGCCCCAGGATCAATCCCCACCGCTGTGTAAATTTTGGTAAATAATCAGCATTGGCGGCCGAAGACTTCCGGCATAAGAAGTCACCCTCATTCTGCCAACGGCCTTGTCAAAGAGGGCGGAGGAGCGGAAAGAGGTTCAGGGCACTCTCTTGTTCTAGGGGTGGGAAACTGCCCCTAAACGCGGAAGAATCAGCAATGATCAACGGCATGAGGATGCAGAAGGAAATGGAAACCACTGCATTAAAGACAAGTAACGTGTATCCACGGGACACGTGGCCTGTAGTTGAAGAAGTGTCATGATGATCTCTTCATTGGCAAAAGATTCTGGAATAGTCCCCCATTCGGATCTCCGGGAGGGGACTGCCAAGGGGGAGGTTACCATGAGAAAAAGATTGAATAATCAATGGAAGGATGATGTCCTACGTGTCGGGGCATGGAATGTCAGAAGCTTGAACGTGGTAGGGAAATTAGAAAATATGAAAAAGGAAATGCAAAGGCTCAATCTAGATATAGTAGGGGTCAGTGAGGTGACCTGGAAAGAAGACAAGAATTTCTGGTCAGATGAGTATAGAGTAATACCAACAGCAGCAGAAAACGGTATAACAGGAGTAGGATTCGTTATGGATAGGAACGTAGGGCAGAGAGTGTGTTACTGTGAAGAGTTCAGTGATAGAGTTGTTCTTATCAGAATAGACAGCAGACCAACACCGACAACGATAGTTCAGGTATACATACCGACGTCGCAAGCTGAAGATGAAGAGATAGAGAAGGTGTATGAGGATACTGAAAGGGTGATACAGTACATAAAGGGGGATGAAAATCTAATAGTCATGGAGGACTGGAATGCATTTCTAGGGGAAGGCGCAGAAGAAAAGGTTACAGGAGAATATGGGCTTGCGAGAAGGAATGAAATAGTAGAAAGACTAATTGAGTTCTGTAACAAGTTTCAGCTAGTAATAGAGAATACCCTGTTCAAGAATCACAAGAGGAGGAAGTATACTTGGAAAAGGCCGGGAGATATGGGACGATTTCAGTTAGATTACATCATGGTCAGACAGAGATTCCGAAATCAGATACTGGATTGTGAGGCGTACCCAGGAGCAGATATAGACTCACATCACAATATAGTAGTGACGAAGAGTAGGCTGAAGTTCAAGAAGTCAGGAAGAATCAATACGCAAAGAAGTGGGATACGGAAGTACTAAGGAATGACGAGATACGTTTGAAGTTCTCTAACGCTATAGATACAGCAATAAGGAATAGCGCAGTAGGCAGTACAGTTGAAGAGGAATGGACATCTATAAAAACGGCCATCACAGAAGTTGGGAAGGAAAACAGGTACAGAGAAGGTAACTTCGAAGAAACCATGGGTAACAGAAGAAATACTTCAACTGATCCATGAACGAAGGAAGTACAAAAATGTTCCGGGAAACTCAGAAAAGCAAAAATACAAGTCGCTGAGGAATGAAATAAATAGGAAGTGCAGGGAAGCTAAGACGAAATAGCTGCAGGAAATATGTGAACACATCGAAAAAGAAATGATTGTCGGACGGACAGACTCAGTATACAGGAAAGTCATAACAACGTTTGGTGACGTTAAAAGCAAGGGTGATAACATTAAGAGTGCAACGGGAATTCCACTGTTAAATGCAGAGGAAAGAGCGGATACGTGGAAAGAATACACTGAAAGCATCTATGAGGGGGAAGATATGTCTTATGTGATAGAAGAAGAAGCAGGTGTCTATTTAGAAGAGATAGGGGATCCAGTATTAGAATCGGAATTTAAAAGAGCTTTGGCGAACTTAAGATTAAATAAGGCAGAAAGGATAGATAACACTCTATCAGAATTTCTAAAACCATCCGAGGAAGTGACAACAAAACGACTATTCACGTTGGTGTGTAGAATATATGAGTCTGACGAAGTACCATCTGGCTTTCGGAAAAGCATCATCCGCACAATTCCGAAGACGGCAAGAGCTGACAAGTGCGAGAATTATCGCACAGTCAACTTAAAAGCTCATGCATCCAATTTGCTTACAAGAATAGTATACAGAAGAATGGAAAAGGAAATTGAGGTTGCACTACATGACGATCAGTTTGGCTTTAGGAAAAGTAAAGGCACGAGAGAGGCAATTCTGACGTTGCGTTTAATAATGGAAGCAAGACTAAAAAAAATCAAGACCCGTTCATAGGATTTGTCGACCTGGAAAAAGCGTTCGACAGCATGAAATGGTGCAACGTGTTCGAAATTCCGAAAAAAGTAGAGGTAAGCTATAGGGAGAGACGGGTCATATACAATATGTACAACAACCAAGAGGGAATAATAAGAGTGGACGACCAAGAACGAAGTGCTCGTATTAAAAAGGGTGTAAGACAAGGCTGTAGCCTTTCGCCCCTACTGTTAATCTACATCTACATCTGCTTGATTACACTGATATTCACAATTAAGTGCATGGCAGAGGGTTCAATGAACCACCTTCAAGCTATCCCTCTACCGTTCCACTCTCGAACGGCGCGCGGGAAAACGAGCACTTAAATTTTTCTGTGCGAGCCCATATTTCTCTTATTTTATTGTGATGATCATTTCTCCCTATGTAGGTGGTCGCCAGCAGAATGTTTTCGCAGTCGGAGGAGAAAAAAAATGGTTCAAATGGCTCTGAGCAGTATGGGTTCAAATGGTGCAAATGGCTCTGAGCACTATGGGACTTAACATCAGTCCCCTAGAACTTAGAACTACTTAAACGTAACTAACACAAGGACGTCACACACATCCATGCCCGAGACAGGATTCGAACCTGCGACCGTAGCAACAGCGCGGTTCCAGACTGTAGTGCCTAGAACCGCTCGGTCACTCGGGCCGGCGGAGGAGAAAACTGGTAATTGAAATTTCATAAGAAGATATCGTCGCAATGAAAAACCCTTTGTTTTAATGATTGCCACTCCAATTCACGTATCATGTCTGTGGCACTATCTCCCCTATTTCGCGATAATACAAAACAAGCCGCCCTTCTGTGTACTTTTTTTGATGCCATCCGTCAGTTCCACTTGATGCGGATCCCACACCACACAGCAATACTCCAGAATAGGGCGGACAAGTATAGTGTATCTCTTTAGTAGATCTGTTGCACCTTTTAAGTGTTCTGCCAATGAATCGCAGTCTTTAGTTTGCTCTACCCATAACATTGTCCATGTGATCGTTGCAATTTAGGTTATTTGTAATTGTAATCCCTAAGTATTTAGTTGAATTTACAGCCTTCAGATTTGTGTGACTTGTCGCGTAATCGAAATTTAGCAGATTTCTTTTAGTACTCATGCGAATAACTTCACACTTTTCTTTATTCAAGATCAATTGCCACTTTTCGCATCATACAGATATCTTATCTAAATCATTTTGCAATTCGTTTTGGTCATCTGATGACTGTGCAAGACGGTAAATGACAGCAACATCTGCAAATAATCTATACGGGCTTCTCAGATTGTCTCCTACGAGAATGTCGTTAATATACATCAGGAACAATATAGGGCCTATACACTTGCTTGGGGAACGCCGGATATAACTTCTGTTTTATTCGATGACTTTCCGTCTATTACTACGAACTGTGACATTTCTGACAGGAAATCACGAATCCGGTCGCACAATTGAGATGATATTCCATAGGCACGCATTTAGGATAGAAGACGCTTGTGAGGAACGGTGTCGAAAGTCGTTTGGAAATCTAAAAATATGGAATCAATTTGACATCCCCAGTCGATAGCATTCATTACTTCATGAGTATAAAGAGCTAGTTGTGTTTCTCAAGAACGATATTTTCTGATTCCGTGCTGACTATGTATCAATAAATCATTTTTTTTCGAGGTACTTCATAATGTTCGAATACAGTATGTGTTCCAAAACCCTACTGCAAATCGACGTTAGTGATATGGGCCTGTAATCCAGCGGATTACTCCTACTTCCATTTTTGGGTATTGGTGAGACTTGAGAAATTTTCCAGTCTCTTTCTGTGAGCGAGCGGTTGTATATAGCCGGCCGAAGTGGCCGTGCGGTTAAAGGCGCTGCAGTCTGGAACCGCAAGACCGCTACGGTCGCAGGTTCGAATCCTGCCTCGGGCATGGATGTTTGTGATGTCCTTAGGTTAGTTAGGTTTAACTAGTTCTAAGTTCTAGGGGACTAATGACCTCAGCAGTTGAGTCCCATAGTGCTCAGAGCCATTTGAACCATTTGGTTGTATATAATTGCTAAATATGCAGCTATTGTGTCAGCATAGTCTGAGAGGAACCTGACTGGTATACAGTCTGGACCGGAGGCCTTGCCTTTATTAAGTGATTTAAGCTGCTTTGCTACACCGGGGATATATACTTCTATGTTTTTCATCTCGGCAGTTGTTCTTGACTGAAATTCAGGAATATTTACTTTGTCTTCTTTGGTGAAGGAGTTTCGGAAAACCGTGTTTAATAACTCTGCTTTGGTAGCACTGTCATCACTGTTCACTGTGTACATCAATGTTCAATCTGTACATCGAGGATGAAACGATGGAAATAAAAGAAATGTTCAGGAGTGGAATTGAAATTCAAGGTGAAAGGATATCAATGATACGATTCGTTGATGACATTGCTATCCTGAGTGAAAGTGAAGAAGAATTATATGATCTGCTGAACGGAATGAATAGTCTAATGAGTACACAGTATAGATTGAGAGTAAACCGAAGAAAGAGGAAGGTAATGAGAAGTAGTAGAAATGAGAACAGCGAGAAACTTAACGTCGGGATTGATGGTCACGAAGTCGAAGTTAAGGAATTCTGCTACTTAGGCAGTAAAATGACCAAGGACGGAGCAAGGAGGACATCAAAAGCAGACTAGCTATGGCAAATAAGGCACTCCTGGCCAAATGAAGTCTACTAATATCAAATATCAGCCTTAATTTGAGGAATAAATTTCTGAGAATGTACGTCTGGAGTACGGTATTGTATGGTAGTGAAACATGGACTGTGGGAAAACCGGAATAGAAGAGAATCAAAGCATTTGAGATGCTGTGCTACAGACGAATGTTGAAAATTAGGTGGACTGATAAGGTAAGGAATGAGGAGATTCTGCGCAAAATCATAGAGGAAAAGAATATGTGGAAAACACTGATAAGGAGGAGGGACAGGATGATAGGATATCTGTTAAGACGTGAGGGAATGACTTGCATGGTACTAGAGGGACCTGTAGAGGACGTAGGTTGCAAGTGCTATGACTTGCATGGTACTAGAGGGAGCTGTAGAGGACGTAGGTTGCAAGTGCTACCCTGAGATGAAGAGATCAGCACAGGAGAGGAATTCGTAGCGGACCGCAACAAACCAGTCAGAAGACATACTGCTGGAAAAAAAAAACTGCGAACAGTCGAAGAACAGTTCGGAGGCGATGACTGAATCAGCATAACAATGCACCCCGTCATAAAGCAGCACCTGTGAGGCCGTAGTTTGTGAACAACAACATTCCTGAAATGGACTAGCGAGCCCAGATACCCTACTTGAACCCTGCAGAACACCTCGGGGATTAGATAGAAAGTCTACTGCACCTCAGAGCCCACCGTCCATCATCAGTACCTTCTCTGGTTGGGCTATCATTCCTCCATAGATATCAGGAAGCCTAATGGCAGTGTTCCCAGCGATGTTCAAGCCGTAATAAAAGGACAGAGTGGACAACACACCATATTAATGTTCACTAATAGGTGTTCGTATAACTACCATATTCATTCCGGTAGCTCTGCATATAATCACGAATATGGCTGATTACCTAGTACGAAGGCATTTTCTCTGGCACGGTTCAAGAGCCGGAGCAGTTTTCTGGCACTGTTCAACAGCCGGAGCAGTTTTCACCAACTGCTGTGGTCAGAAATAACCCTTTTACCGTGTTTAGTTTATACGCTCTTTAGGATAAAATTGCTTTCCCGAATGCACTGCTACCCTTTGCTTGTTGATTTAGCAAAGTTGTTCCGCACAGAAGGTGCCATTTTGTTGCCAGGTGGATGGACCTGGCGCCGTGCGCGGCGACTTCCTTCAGCTGGCTTCAGCTTCGGCCAACAGCAACAGCGCTGCCGGCAATAACAGAGGACAAGGCGCGCCGTGTGCGGGCTGAATCGGCCCGCTGTCCGATGCCAGATGGCGGGGTCAGCTTCCCGGCCAACGCCTCCGGCCGTAAACACGACGACGCTACGCCGCATTCTCCTCTCCGAATAGATGCACAACAGGCTCTGCTCTGGCGGAAGCATTAACGGTCATCGCTTGGGCATCTCGACTGATATTATGGCCTATAAACTGGAATTTACAATCTGAACTGTAAAGGGTGAAGACAAAATCAGATTACAAAAGCGAACTAGTAGCGTCGATTACCCTCGATGGTTTAATGCCGCAAATAATTTTTCTACTGTTATGTACTATCAAGACACTTCCACACAATAAATTTACAGGGTAGTCCACTCTTGGTAATTCGCAGTTGAAGAGACATACCAAAACTTTCGTATAACTGATACGCGGATTTAACGCGAGCCGTTTCGAGAGTGGAACGATAGAAAAAATGGTTCAAATGGCTCTGAGCACTATGGGACTTAACTTCTAAGGTCATCAGTTCCCTAGAACTTAGAACTACTTAAACCTAACTAACCTAAGGACATCACACACATCCATGCCCGAGCCAAGATTCGAACCTGCGACCGTAGTGGGAACGGTAGAGAGACAGGTTGAAGGTGGTTCACTGAACCCTCCGCCAGGCACTTTATTGTGAATATCAGAATAATCACGTAGATGTAGACTCATCAAGGCGGAATCACGAAACAGTCTTCGACAGAGGATAAGTTAAAAAATTGTACTATAGGGTAATAACATGCTTGTTTCTTTTAAAAGGAAAGCAGAAAGGTACAGCTAGAACTCAAAGCGTAGTTTTTACCAGTTTCATTTTTTTATTTTAATATTTCGAACGAAAGGCAAACACAGATTTCCAAAAATACGAAAGAAAACTTCAGTTTCATTAATTTTTGAATGCTGACCCATCTGTATCGTCAACGCCCGCATTTTCTCCACACATCAGCTGGAAAACCATGTTATGTCCCTCTTTTAAAGCAAGTGAGCTACTCCCCAGCTGCAGAGAATCTGCCAATGCCGGGACAACCGTGAACGACATTTTTTTTTTTTTTTAAGCACATAACCTGCACAGGTATGCTTTATCCTCTACATTCAATAAGCCACT
The DNA here is from genome assembly GCF_023864345.2 of Schistocerca serialis cubense. Lineage (NCBI taxonomy): Eukaryota > Metazoa > Arthropoda > Insecta > Orthoptera > Acrididae > Schistocerca > Schistocerca serialis. The sequence goes on along the minus strand of NC_064638.1, from coordinate 380,147,873 downwards.
GCAGTAAGTATTCTTCAAGCGATCGTAACTTTACCTCGCCGTGTATGCTTTCTTCCTCCTTGAGCCCTCCTCATACGCGAGATGAAAACATCCATGAACTAGGAGTTTGTCCAGTTTTGGGTCATTACAACGTGGAAATGTGGAATTTCACGTTCAACAGCATATCCGCCACATGAAAGTGCGAGTAAGGCAAGTCAGATTTTTGTTTCGTGGATAGGAACGTGGTCAGTGAATGCAAGATCATATTCTACGTCACAAACAGAATTTGGGAGACGCCATATTGTATTAAGTTACTCTCACTTTTAAGTATAATTGATGGGTATTATGATATAATTTACGTCCTACGAATACGTGCTGTTTCGAAGCGCCAGTACATTGACGTACCCTGGAGAATGTGTCGTTTTATGCGTAATGTGTGTCCATAAAATAACAGGAAATGTTACATTGGTTGTTAAAGAATTTACGTATTTGGTTCTTTCCATATTATGACTAGCCTCTTGTGGAAGTATGCCGTTTCAAAGCAACGTTGCATTGAAGATTTATCAAAAACGAGTCGTGTTTATAACGATTTGTTGTAATTAAATGTTTGTTAATGACATATCGGCGCTTAAAGTCTTCACGACATCATAGCATGAATTAACAGTCGTCCACATTACCAGTTTGCAGCAGTATTGTATTGTATGTTGTATGTTATCCGGGGACCTAGAAACGACGGAGAGGCTCCGTCCCCGCCGCAGCCGCAGGGGTCCACATCCCCACGACGACTACCGCAGTCCACTTCACCCCTTCGCCGCCCCACACCGAGCCACTCTTTCAGGGTTACTGTGCGGTTCGGCCCCCGGTGGACCCCCATCCCCCATGGGACGTCTCACACCAGACGAGTGTAACCCCTATGTTTGTGTGGTAGAGTATTGGTGGTGTACGCGTACGTTGAGAGCTTGTTTGCGCAGCAATCGCCGACACAGTGTGGCTGAGGCGGAATAAGGGGAACCAGCCCGCATTCGCCGAGGCAGATGGAAAATCGCCTAAAAGCCATCCACAGACTGGCCTGTTCACCGGACCACGACACAAGTCCGCCGGGTGGATTCGTGCCGGGGACCAGGCGCTCCATCCCACTCCGGAAAGCCGTGCCTTAGACCACAGGGCTAACCGGGCGGGGCGGGCCTTGCAGCAGTATAGTGTATAAAAGCATGTAACTGTAGAACCACATATACATCGCTCACATCCTGCCTTTTCTATCTTAGCGTTTGCTAGTAGTTTCGGAGACTTCTTTATTAATTTAATATAAGTATACTCAGCAATATTCCATATTATGTATAAGTAAAAGTACACATTCTCAGGCGATTTTCTGAAAATATCAGGGAATATGGACCAACAGACTGCAAGACTGCTTTCTGTGTCACTGCCTGATTCGGTAGCAATTCAAACACATGCGCGTCCGGGTTAGTGGCGCGCGCGCGCGGGAAGTAAAAAATATTAAAAATACTGCAGTAAATAAATGAATTTTTTGGTTTTATGTACGAGAGAGCTTGCAATAACTGCAGTAAGATGTTTTGCACTTTCTTGTTTAAAGTCTTGTGTTCGACGTGTTAAAAAAATTGCTACTAAACGAACGCAATGATCAAGTAAGAATGGTCTCGGTAGGCTTACTAAAAATAACATTGATTAAATAAATTTTATATTATGTGGAAGGCGTTGTAAATTTTATGTCCATAATCGCCACAGTTAGTCCCGTCTATGTGTAACTGAATAAAACACTTTATCTTGATATACACGTTTTTTTGTTTTTTTGTTTTTGTTTTTTTTTTTTTTTCTTTTAGGCATCAGCAGTGGCAAAGTTTTTAGCTACTGATGTACGTGAGTTCTCGCTTTGCTGATTTGGAAGCTGGTGTTCTGCTTTCGAACTGTAACTCACACAGCACCGAGAATATGAACAGACGTTTCCTTCGTCACGAGAAACATGAAGCTAACGTAACAATTTTGCTCGTGTCCATTTCCATAAAGGAAGTGTGTGTTTTATGTGACAGGTGCTCGTGACAGGGGCCGTGGAGAGCGGTGCGGTTGCAGATCACGATGAGGAACACGTTATGTTCCGCCGCGATGCTGCAATTCGTTTCTAAGCGTGCACCAACCACGATTTAAATCACGTCTGACGTGCTTAACGGAGAGAAACACCTCCCGTGTGATGGCGGTTTTATGATTCGTTTTCAGTAGTCTTACCTTCTGCTTCGGGATTGTCGACAGCGTGGACGATGGAATCTCTAAATCTTTTTCAGCATCCTTTTTTTCTCAGTCCACTTTCCACTTTTATGTGAAGTTGAACACTTGCACTTCTCTGAAGTTGTACTTACAACTGATTTATTTATTGTGGTTAGTTATGCATTGTCCAGAAAACATAGGATTGCAGCGAAAGGTTGAATGACGAAACAGCTATCGGAACAAATGAAAAATAATTCGAATTATGTAGTGGCAGACAGCCGCTGACTTGTAACTATAGCGTTTTTGTGGGTCGTTCTGTTGTGAATATCACTTAGCTTTATGCCCTTGTGTACCAGAACACACACAATTTCTTCGATTTATGAAATTTTTGTCATGGACTCGGCAAAGAGTTAGATTCATCAAGAAATTCTATTTATCGATTCTCGAATAACCAATGAGTAGACTGAAATTGTTAGAGCCCCTGCAAACTGCGCTGTATCTATCGATAGGCGTAGAGCTTAAAAGGTAGGTTGTCTTAATTTTCCTTTATGTGCTGCATGGCAACGCCGACTTATTCTTTTGTATCTCAAATTATTTTTCCATCCGAATTTACTCAGCCTTTATTCCTTTTATCTTGCAAATTTTCCATGCATATTATTGTTGCTGTGTTTTCTTCCATAAACAATTTGTCTACTCGACTATAATTAGTTAATAGTATCGTTGTCCACGTTTTGAAAATGAATAACGGAAGAAGAGGCTCAGGTCGAACTGGGAGGACAATGAAAATCGGCTGCGGCCTTCCAAAACAACTACTCCTAGGTTTGTATCGAATGTTTTAGGGAAACTAAGGCACCCTAAATTCGAAATGGTCAGATGCAGGTTTCAGTACTGGTCCTCCAGAAAGCAAGTACTTTCCTTTGCGCACTGCGTCGTCTCACTCAGTTTTAGAAAATGAGCAACATATAGGTAATGTATTCATCATAATGGCGTGAAGTGTGGCAAAACTTTTGAATGACGAAAGTCATTTATTTTATTAATTCGACAAGAAAGCTTACTCTCCTAACTTTGGTAGCTTCCACAAAACGCTAATCCATCACTTTTGAGAAGTTGATAATTATCTTCCTGCAACTCTCTCACACTGCCTTTGTTCAGAATTTTCTCTTGAAAATATACATCAAGCTACATACACTCCTGGAAATTGAAATAAGAACACCGTGAATTCATTGTCCCAGGAAGGGGAAACTTTATTGACACATTCCTGGGGTCAGATACATCACATGATCACACTGACAGAACCACAGGCACATAGACACAGGCAACAGAGCATGCACAATGTCGGCACTAGTACAGTGGATATCCACCTTTCGCAGCAATGCAGGCTGCTATTCTCCCATGGAGACGATCGTAGAGATGCTGGATGTAGTCCTGTGGAACGGCTTGCCATGCCATTTCCACCTGGCGCCTCAGTTGGACCAGCGTTCGTGCTGGACGTGCAGACCGCGTGAGACGACGCTTCATCCAGTCCCAAACATGATCAATGGGGGACAGATCCGGAGATCTTGCTGCCCAGGGTAGTTGACTTACACCTTCTAGAGCACGTTGGGTGGCACGGGATACATGCGGACGTGCACTGTCCTGTTGGAACAGCAAGTTCCCTTGCCGGTCTAGGAATGGTAGAACGATGGGTTCGATGACGGTTTGGATGTACCGTGCACTATTCAGTGTCCCCTCGACGATCACCAGTGGTGTACGGCCAGTGTAGGAGATCGCTCCCCACACCATGATGCCGGGTGTTGGCCCTGTGTGCCTCGGTCGTATGCAGTCCTGATTGTGGCGCTCACCTGCACGGCGCCAAACACGCATACGACCATCATTGGCACCAAGGCAGAAGCGACTCTCATCGCTGAAGACGACACGTCTCCATTCGTCCCTCCATTCACGCCTGTAGCGACACCACTGGAGGCGGGCTGCACGATGTTGGGGCGTGAGCGGAAGACGGCCTAACGGTGTGCGGGACCGTAGCCCAGCTTCATGGAGACGGTTGCGAATGGTCCTCGCCGATACCCCAGGAGCAACAGTGTCCCTAATTTGCTGGGAAGTGGCGGTGCGATCCCCTACGGCACTGCGTAGGATCCTACGGTCTTGGCGTGCATCCGTGCGTCGCTGCGGTCCGGTCCCAGGTCGACGGGCACGTGCACCTTCCGCCGACCACTGGCGACAACATCGATGTACTGTGGAGACCTCACGCCCCACGTGTTGAGCAATTCGGCGGTACGTCCACCCGGCCTCCCGCATGCCCACTATACGCCCTCGCTCAAAGTCCGTCAACTGCACATACGGTTCACGTCCACGCTGTCGCGGCATGCTACCAGTGTTAAAGACTGCGATGGAGCCACGGCAAACTGGCTGACACTGACGGCGGCGGTGCACAAATGCTGCGCAGCTAGCGCCATTCGACGGCCAACACCGCGGTTCCTGGTGTGTCCGCTGTGCCGTGCGTGTGATCATTGCTTGTACAGCCCTCTCGCAGTGTCCGGAGCAAGTATGGTGGGTCTGACACACCGGTGTCAATGTGTTCTTTTTTCCATTTCCAGGAGTGTATATTTTTCATTATAAACGATATTAGGAATCTGTAATTAAATAACCTATACATATGGCCAGAGATGACAACTTAATCCATCCTAGTAATTGTGATAAATATCAACAAAATGTTACCTCTTAATTTTTGTAATTTTGAAACATTTCTTTTTTTCTTCTGCTTCAGCTAGTTTGCTCTCTTCTGTCTTGGTCACTGCTTGTGTAAACATTTGTAATTCTTAGTTAATAATAACTGCATTAATTGTAAATGGTTTATGTATGTTTATTTAATGTAATTATTACTATTTTCACAGCTGAGCAACCAAACCTTCCAGTTTCTGCAAGTACTTGTAGTGCTTTCCGAAATAACTGCTTGCCGAAGGACAATTATCAACCATTTTCTACATCTCATGCAGATCGCTACTGACAGCAGCAAACTTTTTCACAGCCTGCAGCTATTATTTCACTACAAGATCAAATGTCTAAGCCCGAATAAAATTTGTCTCGCCTGCAATAACTAATATTTACGTGGTCGTGAATTATAAAACGCGAGCTTATTATCCTGGCAGCGGCAATGAGTCCACATATCTACGTTCTCAAGCAATTACCCTACCCATCGTAACGCTTATTCTCTGTCGGAGAGGGACACTTGTATCTTCATACAATTATTTTTGTAACAGGGTAACTCATAAGTAATTGGCTGGAAATAAAACCTTTTGTGAAATTTTATCGGCGTTCGGCGCAAGGGAATGGTAAAGATCAAACAAGCAAAAACCAATCATTTTTATTTACCAAATTTAGTTCTTAATTTAAACTGCATCACAATGAGACCTTAGTCTTTTAAACATTGTGATTACTTATGTTACTGAACAGTACAGATAAAACGGATGTTTCGTACTCTATGGCGTCTGTTTACCTTACCACTTTCCCAAAGATACATCCGTATAACTTTCAACGAAATGTGAAATCAATTGGAAACAGTTAGACAGGAAGACGCTGGAAAAGAAGAACATTTCTCCGCTAACACCGCGGTCTTAAGGCTACTCCTTACTGGAATTTTTGATCGTAAAAGAGGATTCTGGAATCTGACGGCAACTTCGGTGACTTATAAGCGGAAACTCAGTCTCAATGATGCTACTTTACAATTATGATCATGTTAAAAATTTTCTTGATGACTATGTAACAATACTAGCCAACAAGTTAGCTAATGTTAATATACGTGTTACCACACAACAGATAATAGCACCTACCAAATACAAATGTCCGAAAGATGCAAATAAAATATGTGTAAACGTACTAAAGAGGTGAAGCTGTGAGGATTTTTCACCACAACACAAGATGGGCATCCTAAACCTCGTCTCCGACCAAATCCATCGCCCCCCCCCCCCTCCCTTGCTTGCACATTTCATCAGGACAAGGGCTCTTTCTTTTAAATTAACAAATATTTTTATAAGAATTATGAGATACATATAGCTACAAGCCGAATGTGTACCACGCTGTCCACTTCATAAAGGGTCGCCTAGTCCATGTCAGATCACGTCCGATCGTGTCACATGGACCTTATGAATGACTAACGGTTTTACCAGGTGGGTATAATTATCTTAGTACTACACTACACGAAAGGGGCTCCTGCAGTGGAAACTAATTTGTGTACCACTTCACGCCCCTTTTCCTGTTCCAGTCGCAAACGGACTGCCGGAAGAATGATTGTTGGTAAGCCTCCGTGTGCGCTGGAATTTCTCTAATTTTACCACTAAGATCTTTCCAAGGGATATTCGTACGAGGAATCAGTATACTGGTTGACTCATCAAGCAACGCACACCCTCTGGATATGAAAGGTAAACTACACCGCGATTCAGAGTGCCTCTCTTGTAACGTACCGAGCGAGGTGGCGCAGTGGTTAGCACCATGGACTCGCATTCGAGAGGACGACGGTTCAATCCCGCGTCCGGCCATCCTGATTTAGGTTTTCCGTGATTTCCCTAAATCGCTTCAGGCAAATGCCGGGATGGTTTCTTTGACAGGGCACGACCGACTTCCTTACCCCGAGACCGATGACCTCGCTGTTTGGTCTCTTTCCCCCAAATCAGTCCAATCTTGTAACATCCTACCCACTCGAGTTGACTGAACGTCTCGATGACGATTTCGCGCTCACTGAATGAACCCATAGAGAAACCCACTGCTCTTCTTCGAATATCTAACCTGCTATTGATCCCAGAGTGACAAGCTACAAGTATCGGTCTAACGAAGGTTTTGTACGGCGCCTCCCTCGCGGGTAGACTACACATTCTGAAGATGCTTCTGATGAACCTCTGTCTGGCATTTGCCTTACATGCGACTGCGTATACACTGATGAGCCAAAGAAGCTAGCACACGTGCCTAATATTGTGTAGGGCCCCCGTAAGCACGCAGAAATGTCGCAACACGACGTGGCATGGACTCCACTAACGCCCGAAGTAATTCTGGAGGGAACTGACACCATGAATCCTGCAGGGCTGTCCATAAACCCGTAAGAGTACGAAGGGGTGGAGAACTCTTCTGAACAGTACGTTGCAAAGTATCAAAGACATGCTCAATAATGTTCATGTCTGGGGAGTTTGGTGACCAGCGGAAGTGTTTAAACTCAGAAGAGTGTTCCTGGAGACACTCTGTAGCAATTCTGGGCGTGTGGGGTGTCACATTGTCCTGCTGTAGTTGCCCAAGTCCGTCGGAATGCACAATGGACATGAGTGCTCACAAGTGATCAGACATGATGCTTACGTATGTGTCACCTGTCAGAGTCGTATGTAAACGTTTCAGATATCCCATATCACTTCAACTGCACATGCCCCACACCATTATAGAGCCTCCACCCCAGCATTGAAATCAGCAGCAATTTGCGGAAGGGTTGCACTTCTGTCACGTTGAACGATTCTCGTCACTCGTCGTTGGTCCCTTCTTGCAGCATTTTTTTCCGGCCGCAGCGATGTCGGAGGCCATATGTTCTGCCGGATTCCTGATATTCACAGTACACTCCTGCAATGGTCGTACGGGAAAATCCCCAATTCATCGCTACCTCGGAGATGCTGTGTCCTATCGCTCGTCCGTCGGCTCTAACACCACGTTCAAACTAACTTAAATTTTGATAACCTGCCATTGTAGCAACAGTAACCGATCCAACAACTGCCTTACATTGTCGTTACCGACCGCAGCGCTGTATTCTGTCTGTTTACATATCTTTGTATTTGAATAAACATGCCTATAACAGTTTATTTGGCGCTTGATTGTATTTGTATGTTGCTCTTTAAATTGCTCCTCTCGCTTACCCTTAGATATTCTATCAATGTAACAGCTTCCACTGAATGTTCCCCAATCGTATAATGATACAATAATGGCTTATTCTGCCTTTTTACACCTTTGTTTATATTGAGAGTCAACTGCCAATCCCAGCACCAAGCGTCGACCCTTCATAATTCTTCTTTCATTTCTCTACAATTTTCTAGGGCTACGACTTCGTAAAGAACGGCATCACCCGCGAAAAGCCCTCTGAAAGTTTCACCGTTATCCACTGTGCTGAGCTAACAAAAGTCATGGGATACCTCCCAACATCGTGTCGGACCTCCATGTGCCCAGCGTAGTACAGCAACTCTACGTGGCACGGACTCAACAAGTAGTTGGATGTCCTCAGCGGAAATATTGAGCGATACTGCCTATATAGCGGTCCGTAATTGCGTAAGTGTTAATGATGCAGCATGTTGGGCACAAAGTGACCTCTTGATTATGTCCCTTAAATATCCGATGGGATTTCTGCCGGACGATCTGGGTGTCAAAATCATTCGCTCGAACTGTCCAGAATGTTCTTCAGATCAATCTAGAACAATTGTGGCCTGGAGACACTGCGCATTGTCATCCAAAAAAAACCCGTCGTTGTTTGGGACCATGAGGTCAATGAATGTCTGCAAATGGTCCAAGTAGACGAACGTAACCATTTACCCTCAAATGATCAGTACAGCAGAGGACAGCCTACACCGTTATGGAGCCACCACTAGCTTTCACAGTGCCTTGTTGGCAACTTGTGTCCATGGTTTCGTGTGGTCTGCGCCACACTGAATCCTACCATCAGCTCTTACCAACTAAAACCGGGACTCATCTGACCAGTCCACTGTTTTCCAGTCTGGGATCCAACCAATAAGGCCACGAGCCCAGGAGAGACGCTACAGGCGATGTCGTGCTGTTAGCAAAGGCACTCGCTTCGGTCGTCTGCTGCCATAGTCCATTAATGCCAGATTTCGCCACACTGCCCTAACGGATACGGTCGTCGTACGTTCCACACTGACTTCTGTGGTTATTTCAAGCAGTGTTGCTTGCCTTTTGGCACAGACAATTCTACGTAGACACCGCTGCTCGAAGTCCGTAAGTGAAGGCCGTCGGCCACTGTGTTCTCAGTGGTGAGAGATAATGCTTGAAAAGTGGTGTTCTCGGCACATTCTTGACACTTTGGCTCTCGGAATATTGAATTCCCTAACGATTTCCGAAATGGATGTCCCATATCTCTAGCTTCAACTACCATTGCGCATTCAGGGTCTGTTGATTCCCTTCGTACAGCCATGATCACGTCTTTTTACGTGAATCACCTGAGTACAAAAACATCTCTGAGAATGCACTGCCCTTTTGAACATAGTGTGCGCGATACTACTGCCTTCCGTATATGTGCATATCGCTGTCCCATGACTTTTGTCACCCCAGTGTGTACCACTTATATATATCGTGAAAAGTAAATCATTTTATTTCTAACGGGAGACAAATCGACGCTTTGGGTGTCCCTCGAACGAAGTAATGCATAATATTTACAAAACCGAAATTGTAAATATCTGCTGAAACACTAGAGAAAATGCCCTTGACTACTCTTAGGAGGCACATCCTTTAAATGTGAACTTCAGTTTACACAAAAGTAAGATCAACAAAGGGTTGTTTGGCTGAAGTCAGTGTTCGAGTGAACAGAGAGCCTCTACTCTGTCAAAACTGGATCGTAAGTGGCATGATTGGTACACGTTGTACACGGATGATTCCAAAATGCATGTCTCAGCAGGATTCGTATTTTTTGGTGCGAACACTAAACATGGTGCGAACAATCCTCCTCATTGCGTGCAGAAGCTGCGGTACAAAGTGTGGAGATGCTTGTCATTAATCAAGCTGTTCATACGCAGTCGATTTACAAGGTGACGAAGTCTTAATACGTACTGACTCGATAAGTGTCGTACAGTCTCTTATGGAGGTGGCCGAAGGAGAAGCTGTAAATTCCACGGCACACGCTAAACTGACCGCGACAAGTTCTTATTAGGGACAAATAACGTGAAAACCAACGGCCAAAAATGGTGCAATATTTACTCATACCTCCTATCGACATACTCCTGCTATAAAGTTGCTTTCATGGTACGCTAGCCAACTAAACAAAAATGGAACTTCAAATGCACTTGGTACTGGGCATATCAGCAACAGATACCACGCCCCTTGTTTTCTCAACTCGAAGCTCACGAGAATGTCAACTATTACTATTAACAGGCTAACAGTAGATCGGATGAACACTAATACAACGAAATATTTATTAAAAATTAATACCATCTCGATTATGTGATGCCTCTCTCATTGAAGAGAGTATTGTACATATACAGGGTGTTTCAAAAATGACCGGTATATTTGAAATGGCAATAAAAACTAAACGAGCAGCGATAGAAATACACCGTTTGTTGCAATATGCTTGGGACAACAGTACATTTTCAGGCGGACAAACTTTCGAAATTACAGTAGTTACAATTTTCAACAACAGATGGCGCTGCAAGTGATGTGAAAGATATAGAAGACAACGCAGTCTGTGGGTGCGCCATTCTGTACGTCGTCTTTCTGCTGTAAGCGTGTGCTGTTCACAACGTGCAAGTGTGCTGTAGACAACATGGTTTATTCCTTAGAACAGAGGATTTTTCTGGTGTTGGAATTCCACCGCCTAGAACACAGTGTTGTTGCAACAAGACGAAGTTTTCAATGGAGGTTTAATGTAACCAATGGACCGAAAAGCGATGCAATAAAGGATCTGTTTGAAAAATTTCAACGGACTGGGAACGTGACGGATGAACGTGCTGGAAAGGTAGGGCGACCGCGTACGGCAACCACAGAGGGCAACGCGCAGCTAGTGCAGCAGGTGATCCAACAGCGGCCTCGGGTTTCCGTTCGCCGTGTTGCAGCTGCGGTCCAAATGACGCCAACGTCCACGTATCGTCTCATGCGCTAGAGTTTACACCTCTATCCATACAAAATTCAAACGCGGCAACCCCTCAGCGCCGCTACCATTGCTGCACGAGAGACATTCGCTAACGATATAGTGGACAGGATTGATGACGGCGATATGCATGTGGGCAGCATTTGGTTTACTGACGAAGCTTATTTTTACCTGGACGGCTTCGTCAATAAACAGAACTGGCGCATATGGGGAACCGAAAAGCCCCATGTTGCAGTCCCATCGTCCCTGCATCCTCAAAAAGTACTGGTCTGGGCCGCCATTTCTTCCAAAGGAATCATTGGCCCATTTTTCAGATCCGAAACGATTACTGCATCACGCTATCTGGACATTCTTCGTGGATTTGTGGCGGTACAAACTGCCTTAGACGACACTGCGAACACCTCGTGGTTTATGCAAGATGGTGCCCGGGCACATCGCACAGCCGACGTCTTTAATTTCCTGAATGAATATTTCGATGATCGTGTGATTGCTTTGGGCTATCCGAAACATACAGGAGGCGGCGTGGATTGGCCTCCCTATTCGCCAGACATGAACCCCTGTGACTTCTTTCTGTGGGGACACTTGAAAGACCAGGTGTACCGCCAGAATCCAGAAACAATTGAACAGCTGAAGCAGTACATCTCATCTGCATGTGAAGCCATTCCGCCAGACACGTTGTCAAAGATTTCGGGTAATTTCATTCAGAGACTACGCCGTATTATTGCTACGCATGGTGGACAGAGTTTCCCAGACCGCAGCGCCATCTGTTGTTGAAAATTGTAACTACTGTAATTTCGAAAGTTTGTCTGCCTGAAAATGTACTGTTGTCCCAAGCATATTGCAACAAACGGTGTATTTCTAACGCTGCTCGTTTAGTTTTTATTGCCGTTTCAAATATACCGGTCATTTTTGAAACACCCTGTAATAATAGAATGAAATAAACGCAAGCTATCCAAGAGCACTTATACTTTACAATACTTCAAAAACTTAGGATTATTTTTGTCCTATAATAGCTCTTAGTTACTTGAATAGGTCTGCTGCTAATGTATTTGTCATTTTATGCGTCTTTGTAGAAAGACACTTTAAGATCTGAGGAGCTTTTACTGCGTTTGCTAATATATACTTTTGTTTACACAAGCGTGCTTCAAAGTCTTTCGATATGACGCCTACGAGTGACCTTTGTGAGAGACAAAATGTTCGCTGATGCTACCCAGCGAAACTAGTCGTTTCTTTAATTGAATTCGCTGGTCCTGAGCTGGTGACATTTCAGCAAACTAGCATAGTCTTTTAATTAAGCGTGGAGCATCTGCATACTACCTACCCCAGTAAATAGACAGGGTGATTTATGTAACAAGAAAACTTTAAAAATTTATGTCTCTAAACAAAGACAAATATTTTAGGAGCTCGGTCTATCCCCTTTCAAGTGGAACAGATGACTGGATCACAGGCAACACAAACTGCATAAGAAAGCCGCAGAGTGCCTACAGCCCGCCGCCTGTCAGTGCCCAACCCCCGGAATAATCAGCATACACTTTGTCTCTTAAAGTTTGTTCCCTATTACGTGATCTATCAGTCCTGGACATTTGCAGCAAAGACGTTGAAACACCATGATTTTAAAAAGCAGGGCCTGTCCCGTCTTCTTATGGGTATCGGTAGGTATCTACATCCGGACAACTTGGTTGGCGTAGCGATAATAAATTATACTAACAAACCTTTTTCATGGATTAGACTGTCTGTTTGTGAACATCGTATCAAACTCGCTACAATAGCTCCTGAGATCAGTCTTAACATATAGACAGATAAACGCGATGGGGGGACTTTATAATACGTGAAGAAGAAGAAGAAGAACAACAACAACAACAACAACAACAACAACAATAAGACACAGGGCGTGGACAAAAATACTGAAACACGGCAAGCGCAACACATTACCATGACTAATACAGTGTAGGAAATCCATTGCATCCGAAACAGCTTCCAGTCGTCTGCCAATGGATAAATACAAGTCCTTTATGGTTTTACAGGGAATGTTACACAGGGAGTTACAAAAAGGTACGGCCAACCTTTCAGGAAACATTCCTCACACACAAATAAAGAAAAGATGTTATGTGGACATGTGTCCGTAAACGCTTAATTTCCATGTTAGAGCTCATTTTAGTTTCGTCAGTATGTACTGTACTTCCTCGACTGACCGCCAGTTGGCCCAATTGAAGGATGGTAATGTTGACTTCGGTGCTTGTGTTGACATGCGACTCATTGCTCTACAGTACTAGCATCAAGCACATCAGTACGTAGCATCAACAGGTTAGTGTTCATCACGAACGTTGTTTTGCAGTCAGTGCAATGTTTACAAATGCGAAGTTGGCAGATGCCCATTTGATGTATGGATTAGCACGGGGCAATAGCCGTGGCGCGGTACGTTTGTATCGAGACAGATTTCCAGAAAGAAGGTGTCCCGACAGGAAGACGTTCGAAGCAATTGATCGGCATCTTAGGGAGCACGGAACATTCCAGCCTATGGCTCGCGACTGGGGAAGACCTAGAACGACTAGGACACCTGCAATGGACGAGGCAATTCTTCGTGCAGTTGACGATAACCCTAATGTCAGCGTCAGAGAAGTTGCTGCTGTACAAGGTAAAGTTGACCACGTCACTGTATGGAGAGTGCTATGGGAGAACCAGTTGTTTCCGTACCATGTACAGCGTGTGCAGGCACTATCAGCAGCTGATTGGCCTCCACGGGTACACTTCTGCGAATGGTTCATCCAACAATGTGTCAATCTTCATTTCAGTGCAAATGTTCTGTTGCTGTGTGTTTCCATTCCACGATTAATGTGATTTGAAGATAAGTAATAAAATGAGCTCTAACATGGAAAGTAAGCGTTTCCGGACACATGTCCACATAACATCTTTTCTTTATTTGTGTGTGAGGAATGTTTCCTGAAAGTTTGGCCGTACCTTTTTGTAACACCCTGTATATCATTGTACCTGCAATACAGTGGTCGGTGCAGGTACCAATGATGAAGGTAGACGGCGTTCACGCATCTTCTCTCTACAGTGGATCACAAAGGCTGAATAATATTGATATATGGTGATTTTGGTGGCCAGGGGAGATGCGGAATGCAGCCTCGTGCTCACTCCACTCCTCGACAATGTAACCTGTATTAACAGTAGCCCTGCCGTCTTGCACATAATGTCACCATTGAGGGACAAATACTGTACAGTGGGAAGCACCTGATGATCCAAAATGGTCATAGGAATGCGGCCTTGCAGAGTAACCACCGGGCCGAGCGGCGTAACCGCGCGATCTAGGGCGCCTTGCCACGGTTCGTGCGGCTTCCGCCGTCGGAGGTTCGACTCCTCCCTCGGCCCATGTCTGTGTGTGTGTTTTATCCTTAGCGTAAGTAAATTTAAAGTTAGATTAAATAGCGTGTAGGCCTAGGGACAGTTTGGTCCCATAGGAACTTACCACAACCGCACCAGTGACAACGCGGCCCATGGAAGACGGCGATATGGGTGCCCAAAACATCGTCGAGCTCTCACTGTGTTTCACTCTCGGGACGTTAATTCGGCCAGAAGTTGGAAACGTTGTGTTACATGACTCATCCGACCTTATGACACTCTTACATTGCCCCATAGTCCAGGTTTTGTGGCTTCGCTACCGTGTTGACCTGTTGCGGGCATTTCCATCGCTAATGACTTGTTTTGGAGTTCCAAAAAAAATGGTTCAAATGGCTCTGAGCACTATGGGACTTAACTTCTAAGGTCATCAGTCCCCTAGAACTTAGAACTACTTAAACCTAACTAACCTAAGGACATCACACACATCCATGCCCGAGGCAGGATTCGAACCTGCGACCGTAGCGGCCACGCGGTTCCAGACTGTAGCGCCTTTAACTTGGAGTTCCAACTCCCCCTGTGATTCCCTGCTTATGAATCTCCCCCTCCGTGTAGTTTTCGTGCTGATAGGATTCGCGAGTGCTACATTCAATTCTGCAGCGACTTTTGCAGCTGTCTTCTTCTTATTTTTCGTCCGTCACTATCACTCAAAAACACGCATTGCGACTTTAGTGGATGACGTTTTTCCGCTTTCCCTGCCTGCAGTATAAATGGTCGACAGGATGCCTCTTGAAACACAGAACGCTTCGGCTACCCTCTGAATGAAACCACTCACCATGCGAACACTAACAATTTGCCCATGTTCGAATTTATTTCACTGTGACGTGACACACTCACAACTATATACACTCACGCTCACAAATTAAGGATAATTGCACAACGTGGTGCCACACAACGTGGCACCACACAAAAGTGGCGCTAATAGCATAGGCACATAGGGAACAAACACGACACAGATATGTAAGTCCACGGTATTGGTGATAAGTTGAGAAAACCGTCCCGAAACACATGTGCTACGAGACGCAACTGTTTCCTGGCTGTGTACCCTGACATCAAATGGGATGTGATCACCATGCACACGTACACAGGCCGCACAACGAGTTGACACATTCTGGATCAGGTGGTCGAGCAACGTCTGAGGTATAGCCTACCACTCTTGCATCATTGCCTATCGGAGCTCCTGAAGTGTCCTTGGGGTTTGAAGACTTACAGCGTTACGTCGACCGAGAGCATCCCATACGTGCTCGATGGGGTTTAGGTCTGGAGAACAGGCAGGCCACTCCATTCGCCTGATATCTTCTGTTTCAAGGTACTCCTCCACGATGGCAGCTCGGTGGTGCCGTGCGGTATCATCCATCAAGAGGAAGGTGGGACCCACTGCACCCCTGAAAAGGCGGACATGCTGGTGCAAAATGACGTCCCGATACACCTGACCTGTTACAGTTCCTCTGTCAAAGACATGCAGTGGTGTACGTGCACCAATCATAACCCCACCCCACACCATCAAACCACGACCTCCACACAGGTCTCTTTCAAGGACACTAAGGGGTTGGTATCTGGTTCCTGGTTCACGCCATCTGGCGTGAAAACCCGGCGAGAATCACTGTTCAGACTATACCTGGACTCGTCCGTGAACATAACCTGGGACCAATGTTCCAATGACCATGCGCTGTGTTCTTGACACCAGGCTTTACGGGCTCTCCTGTGACCAGGGGTTGGTGGAATGCACCTTGCAGGTCTCCGGGCGAATAAACCATGTCTGTTCAGTCATATGTAGACTGTGTGTCTGGAGACAACTGTTCCAGTGGCTGCGGTAAGGTCCCGAGCAAGGCTACCTGCAGTACTCCGTGGCCGTCTGCGGGCACTGATGGTGAGATATCGGTATTCTTGTGGTGTTGTAAGCTGTGGACGTCCCGTACTGTAGCGCCTGGACACGTTTCCTGTCTGCTGGAATCGTTGCCATAAAATTGAAATCACACTTTGTGGCACACGGAGGGCCAGTGCTACGACCTGCTGTGTTTGACCAGCCTCCAGTCGCCCTAGTACTCTACCCCTCATAACGTCATCAGTGTGTGTTCTTCGAGCCATTTTCAACACACAGTCACCATTAGCACGTCTGAAAACGTCTGCACACTTACTCGCTGCACCGTACTCTGACATGCACCAACACACCTCTGCGTACGTGGACTGCTGCCAGCGCCACCGTGCGACGACCACAGGTCAAATGCACCGCATGGTCATACCCCGAGGTGATTTAAACCCGCAAACCGCCCACCAGAGCGTTGTTTCACCAAGTATCAGCATTATCCTTAATTTATGAGCTTGAGTGTAGAACACTGAACTGACCACAACTGACGCTTGCTACATGTTAAGGACATTGTAGAAGTGCCGTTCGTGGCGAAACGTCTCTCAATTTGTTATGTGGATACTCTTAAAACTTTCAAAACAAAACGAACATTATCAACATTCTATATTTTTATTCTCGATGTCTACATATTTATTTATCAGCGTAATAACCCTAACGATGAACACAGTTCATCCAAAGAGAGACCAGCTTCTTGATTCTGTCGCTGTAGATGTTCGACTTTACTGACGGAGTCACAACCTCAACTCTGCTTGCAGTGCTTCATCACTATCAAAGTGAACTCCTCGACTGCATCCTTTAAGTTTTTGAAACGAATGAAGTGAACCCAAGGCGTCGGACTATGCAGATGTCGATGCGCCCGTGTGTGGTATGGCATTATAACGTCAAAGGAGAGGACGCTCCATGTGTGGACGGTTAGCACAGCACGCTGTTTCACACGCAGTGACGTAGTTACATTACTCACCGCCATATTGCATGCTACAATTTGTAGCCCTCTAGCAGCAGAGGGTTGCAACTTGGGAAGTGGGAAACTCGATCGAGTAATATGCAATGTAAATCTTCTATGATGTGTCTCTTAAAACACCGAACACTTAGCCTACCTTCGTTGCGGAACCACCTACCACACCAGCATCAGTAGTTTGTCCACGTCAGAATTCACTATGTCCGACATAATGCCTTCACGGCTGCACAGAACACTGTACAGACCACCGCCGGTCGGAGTGGCCGAGCGGTTCTAGGCGCTACAGTCTGGAGCCGCGTGACCGTTACGGTCGCAGGTTCGAAACCTGCCTCGGGCATGGATGTGCGTGATGTCCTTAGGTTAGTTAGGTTTAAGTAGTTCTAAGTTCTAGGGGACTGATGACCTCAGAAGTTAAGTCCCATAGTGCTGAGAGCCATTTTGTACAGACCACCGCTGACTGCTGCAACGTATTGAGGACGTTCTAGACGTGCCGTTCGTGGTCAAATACAACTGTGCAACCTGCGGGCTTGATTGTCATCTGCATGTTCAGCCACGAATTGGCCATGACGTTTCCATATTTTTGAGATCAACCTTCACGTTCAGACTGACAAATGCGTTGGGGGACTTCAGATTATATGTACATATTGATTTGTAGCTTTTACTGCAATCGTGCAGTCAGAATAATGTACTTTGTAGACTAAATAAACTGACGAGGTAAAACATCGTGACCACTACCCACCGTGTCGTTAGATGTCGCCTGGTGGAACAAGACGGATGGGGAATCATTCTAGCGAGGACACGGGACGCAAGTGGGGAAATCTGCTGACAAAAGCGGCTTTGACAAAGATAGTATTACGATTACGAAGAGCCTGTGAACTAGTATCTCGAAAACTGCGAACCTGATGTAACATTTACGTGCTACTGTAGTGAGCATCTGTGGAAAGTGGTAGAACGACAGTGAAACTACCACTGGACGATAAGTGATTTGACGTATATGACTCCTCACAGAACGTGTAATCTAGAGGCTTGCCTGCTCTGTAATGCATGATAGGTGGCGATCTCTGGCATCTCTGTCGAAAGAGTGGAATGCTGACGCACTCGTAAGTGTTTCGGAGGACACCGTTCATCGTGCATTGTTCAACATGTGGCCTCGCAGCAGACAACCCATACGTGTTCTCACGTTGGCCCAACGACATCGTCAATTACGACTGCAGTGGCCTCGACATCGTCCACATTGGACCGTGGATCAATGGAACCGTGTCGTCTCGCCGGATGAATAAAGTGGTTGGTCATCTCCACCAACGCCGTCATCCAAGCGAACGGCGGTTCGCAATGTGCACCGCGCGAAGAATGCAGGCTGTTGGGAGTGGTATTAGGGTGTGGGAAACATTCTGCTGCGCTCGCATGCGACCTGTGATGGTTATCGAAGACGAGCTGACAGCTGTGGGCCACTTGCACCCCCTCATGCTAGATATCTTCACCACAGGCGATGTCATCTTCCATCACGATAATTGTCCATGTCTCAAAGCCAGAACCGTGCTACAGTTGTTTGAGGAGCATGATAGTGCACCAATACTGACGGCTTGGACACAACATAGCTTGATATGGATCCAGTGGAACCTATTTGGGTCGCTATCAGGCGCTGTCAGTGAGTACATAAATCAGCAGCCAGCTGTTTAAGGAAATTACACGACTTGTGCATGGACATCTGGTACGACATAGCCGGCCGGTGTAGCCGAGCGGTTCTAGGCGCTTCAGTCTGATTCGAATCCTGCCTCGGGCATGGATATGGGTGATATCCTTAGGTTAGTTAGGTTTAAGTAGTTTTAAGTCTAGGGGACTGATGACCTCAAGAGTTAAGTCCCATAGTGCTCAGAGCCATTTGAACCATTTGGTGCAACATACATCCACAAACCTAAAAACAAACTGTCGAATCCATGACACGCTGAATCGGTGAAGTATTGAGTTCCCAAGATGGCAGCACTCCGTCTTCAGGCAACAGGTGGCCCATCGGGACCATCCGACCGCCGTGTCATCCTCAACTGACATGAGGATAGGAGGGGCGTGTGGTCAACTCACCACTTTCCCGGTCGTTAAGATGGTTTTCTGTGACCGGAGTGGCTACTATTCGGTCGAGTAACTCCTCAGTTGGCATCACGAGGCTGAGTGCACTCCAGAACATGACAACATCGCACGGTGGCCCGGATGGTAACCCATCCAAGTGCTGGGCACGCCCGACAGCGCTTAACTGCGGCGATCTGACGGGAACCGGTGTATCCATTGCGGCAAGGCCGCCCAAGATGGACCAACAAGTTATTAAAGAGGCGGTCATAATGTTTTAACTCGTCAATGCACCTCGCAAAATCGTTGACTTATATTTACATAATTTGTTTGTGTAACACAACGTGTCTTATAATTTGTAAAGAAGTCATAACAAATGTTTCTTTCATTATGTGACGTAATTATTCATCGCGAAATGGTCATTGCCAAACAATTAACAAGAGGAGAAAAGAATGACGTAGGCCTCTACCGCAGTGACTCTTTAAAGTGCCAAGCTAAACGGAATTCCTGACTGCGTGCCGAAGGCCTCGGGTACTTGTCAAGTGTTCCGAGAACAAAGACTTCGAGCGGCGCTAGAGGGGGGGCCTCACAAATCTGCCAACTGCGAGTGCGTCAAAGCAACACGCGGCCGCCGGCCTTGGTCCAGAAATTACTCTCCTCTCTTCCGCGCTGCCTATTCTTGCCATTTCCTCCTCCTCCTACTCCTACTCCTCCTCATCTATTTTTTACCGCCGACTCGCCTCACGCAGCCAGTTGTTTATCTGCTCGGCATGGCACGCGCTGCGAGCCGCATCTTCGCATCGCGACGATCGTAGTACTTGCGGTAGTACGGTCCACCATTGTTTACGACGTCGCAAATAGAAACAGGCGCGACCATTTTCGCGCTCTGTGGTCTATAACCAGCTAGCTCGCACTCCTCCCTCCCCCCCCCCCCCCTCCCTCTTCGCGCTGGCGCTGAAGAGAGCGAAAATAATCGCTGGCGAAATTACTGCCCGCGACGACGCCACCGACGACAAACACGATGGTCTGGCTATCGGCCAGTTCGAGTCCGACCGACCTTACTGACCGCGTAAATAAGGACCGGTCCTACTGCAGCTGTTTGCGCCTTAGCTTATGAACTCCCAGCTTCGCCTGCTGCAATACTTAGACTAAAACCACCATGAAGACCTTGAGTTAACTATTCCAGCGCACAGCGCATTCGCTTCGACAGTGCATTACGACTTTCGCTTTTATGCAGTGGTGGCTGTTGTAAAAACATACTAATGTGCCTCAGCGTGGTGGCGTATAGCGTTCTGATTTACAATGGTAGTAATCATAACCAAACTGAATGTATAAATATTATGTACATTAATTAAACTATTTAAAAATATTTAAATTTTATAATTAACAGTTACCATTGCGAGATATAAAAAAATGACAAAAGAAAATGGTCTCTACAGGAATCGAACCTGTGTCCACGAATTACTAGTCAATGCTTTAGCGTTTCTTTTTGATGTCATTTTATTCGTTATTGGTCTTTGTGTTTGTTTGGGACGGACGTCCCCTGGCATTTGTTCAAGTTCATCGTTGATCCGTTCACACAGTTTCTTTTTATGACAGAGGACAGCTGACCCTCTGGCCGGACACGCTGAGCTACCGTGCCGGCAATGCGTTTACACCACTCGCTCACAGCAGTGTCTAAACAATGGAGCTGTAAAATGCCTCATACTCTACGCTTGCACAATACGCTAGAGGCAATTTCAAAGAAAAATACTGACCTTATGAATTCAGCAATCTGAGGCAAATGATTTTTTATGATTATATATTTATAAATCTGATTTGTTACGGATAGGGAGCACAAAAGGGCTTCACATTCACATATGTTGTCTAGATGAAGTAAACAAACACGTTTTGCTTTGGGTTTGAATAAATTGTTGTCCTTTATTACTACGTAAGGAAATTAGACAGTGATTCTAACATTTAAATACCGTACAGGACAAAAATGGTTACACAATGTGACTGTCGTGTGTTATAGCACACAAAGTACAACAATGAAGGCTACGAAAACCAAACTCAGGTATGAACAGATGAGTAGAAAACATGCACGAAAACGTTGTAAGTAAACGGAGAGTCTCCACAACGTCTTTTGAACGTCCTATTTCCACATGTCGTTTTACCAAACCAGACCACTACATGCAGTCTTTAAAAATTAAACTTGAGTGTTTTTTGAGACACACGAACTCGGAGCATTTGTAACAAATATATAGCGTTTTGCTATCTTCACACCCATAGCACCGTCCTCTCTTAGGCACCGTACTGGTTCACACTCCCATCGTCTCGATGTTCGAGCCCCGCCAGTCTGTTGACAGATATTTTGAGAGGTCGGTTGATATGCTGACGTGTGTGCTACAAACGTATTTGTGTTGGGACAAACGATACCATCAAATTCTTCAAATGTGTGTGAAATTGTATAGGACTTAACTGCTAAGGTCATCAGTCGCTAAGCTTACACACTACTTAACCTAAATTATCCTAAGGACAAACACACACACCCATGCCCGAGGGATGACTCGAACCTCCGCCGGGACCAGCCGCACAGTCCATGATTGCAGCGCCTCTGACCGCTGGGCTGATCCCGCGCGGCACCATCAAATTCAAATGACTCTCAGCACTATGGGACTTAACTGCGGAGGTCATCAGTCCCCTAGAACTTAGAACTACTTAGACCTAACTAACCTAAGGACATCACACACAGCCATCCCCGAGGCAAGATTCGAACCTGCGACCGTAGCAGCACCGCGGTTCCGGACTTAAGCGCTTAGAACCGCTCGGCCACAGAAGTTATTAGGAATAAATGGCCAAATTAAACGATACTATCATTGCTACTGTATTCTACAGCCCCAACAAGAAATTACCTACTTGCTAAGGTCGGTCTGGCAGACCCAAACACACTACAAGCACTCCTAGACAGTGGACTTCTGTCGTCACTAGACGAGCAAATGGCACAGCTGTGCAGGGTAGGAAGCTACAAGGAATGCTGCTCGTGTACAGTGTTGTGAACCTAACGAAAACGAATTGATAACACAAGTCAGGGTCCAGGAGACCCACAAGCAGCTATGAACGGTTAACAGCGAATACAGATTTAAATGTCAGCAAGTCTTTCTTGAAGGCATTTGTCTGGAGTGTAGCCTTGTACGGAAGCGAAACGTGGACGATATACAGTTCCGGCAAGGAGAGAACAGAACCTTTTGAAACGCGATGCTGCACAAGAATGCTGAAGATCAGATGGGTAGGTCACGTAACTAATGAGGAGATACTGAACAGAATTGGCGAGACAAGAAATTTGTTGTACAAACTGACTAGAAGAAGTGATGGATTGATAGGACACGTTCTGAGGCATCAAAGGATCACCAGTTTATACTGCAGGAAAGCGTGGGAGGTAAAAATCGTAGAGGGCGACCAAAAGATGAATACAGTAAGCAGATTCAGAAGAATGTAGGCTCAGGGCCGGCGCAAGCCCAAGTGCCGCCCCGTGCGAGCTGCTAAATTTGCCCCCCCCCCCCCCCCCCCGTTTTTTCAAACGTTTTTGGAATTTTATCTAAACAAATCTGTAGGAAATGTCAGAAATCAATCGCAATTTTTGTTTTTACTTTTCAGATCTATCTAGGTTTCGGCCACTCAGTGGCGAGTCTCAAAGCTTTTAATATGTGCTTACATCTATTGTGCGAGCAGTATTGTCAAACAAAAGTGCCGGTCAGAGTTTAATTGTTGTTCATGCAGGCGGAGAAAGGTGTTTCATGGCTCAAAAACCAAAACGTCCGACTATCCCTCAGAAACAGATACCAGTCGAAACCCAACTCATGCCAGGCTTATTAGCTATGTCTTTATCCATTGTAATTATTCGCAGCGTATTTACCCATTCGGAATACTTCTAGCCACTGTAGGTGTTAGACATGTTTGTCTGCAGTACTGTTCAACCATTTTTTTCCATAATGTGGGAAGAATAAAACACTGGGAACTGCCATTGAAGGGCTTAGCAAGATTGCTTCAGGCTTAACATGTAACCGTAGTATCGAACATTGCATTCGAATCTCCAAATTAGATTTCGTCTTCTGCACGGCGCCTAACAGGCTGGCAGCGCTCCACGCAGTAGAATACTGGCGTTTACGCCAGACTGCTTCCCCCTCTCTGTTCCTCAGGCTCCCTCCGAGGTTTGGTTTCGAATCCCCGCTTCGACATCAATGTTGTGTTTGTTAAAAGAAAAAAAAAAACAAAAAAAGGCGGGGAGCGGGGGGGGGGGGGGGGCACACCCCACCTTTTTTTTTTTTAACCTCATTTTGTTCGTCATAGTTCGTTGCAATTGTTCGTGGCGGACGTCCCCAGACGCCCTTTGAAGTTCGTTATTGATCCATTCACTCAGTTTCTTTTATTACAGGTCCTCGGAAAATGCCGCCCCGTGCGGCCGCACGTTTCGCACGTGCGCCGGCCCTGTGTAGGCTGCAGTAATTATTCGGAAATGAAAAGGTTTTCACACGATAGGCTAGCATGGAGAGCTGCATCAAACCAGTCTTCTGACTGAAGACAACAACAACAACAGCATTCTCTGGCTGATATAACAAATACCACATCGTGCGAAACGCTGATCGTTTGCCGGGCAGCAGGTGACGTGGCGCGCGTCCAGCCTGAGTGCGGCCGCACCTGATGGAACTCCGCGAAAGCCGCCGGCGGGCCAGGTCGCCCGGGTCTGCTGTTGACGGCGCTCCGCCAGGCGTGGGATGGCGCGACGCTGCGGCTAAGGTCTGCTGAGGCTGGTGGCGGCGGTTAGTGGCCCGGGCCGCGCACAACTACAGGTGAGGGCGTCGGGCGCGGCCGGTTGGTTGCGCAAGCGGTCCCTCGCCTCGCCTCGCCTTGCCTCACCTCACCTCACCTCACCTCACCTGCGCCGTCTGTCCTCTATACTATCATACACACACACTCGTGTGCCTCGTTTCTCTTCTCAGACTCTCTTCTTAATCCGAAGTCAGCCGTGCGGAGTGCCCGCGCGGTTTGAGGCGTCTTGTCACTGACTGCGTGACCCCTCCCGCCGGAGGTTCGAGTCCTCCCTCGGGCAAGAGTGTGAGTGTTGTTCTTACACTACTGGCCATTAAAATTGCTACACCAAGAAGAAATGCAGATGATAAACGGGTATTCATTGGACAAATATATTATACTAGAACTGACATGTGATTACACTTTCACGCAATGTGGGTGCATAGATCCTGAGAAGTAAGTACCCAGAACAAACACCTCTGGCCGTAGTAACGGCCTTCATACGCCTGGGCATTGAGTCAAACAGAGCTTGGATGGCGTGTACAGGTACAGCTGACCATGCAGCTTCAACACGATACCACAGTTCATCACGAGTAGTGGCTGGCGTATTGTGACGAGCCAGTTGCTCGGCGACTATTGACCAGACGTTTTCAATTGGTGAGAGATCTGGAGAATGTGCTGGCCAGGGCAGCAGTCGAACATTTTCTGTATCCAGAAAGGCCCGTACAGGACCTGCAACATCCGGTGGTGCATTATCCTGCTGAAATGTAGGTTTTCGCAGGGATCGAATGAAGGGTAGAGCCACGGGTCGTAACTCATCTGAAATGTAACGTCCACTGTTCAAAGTGCCGTCAATGTGAACAAAAAGTGAGCGAGACGTGTAACCAATGGCACCCCATGCCATCACGCCGGGTGATACGCCAGTATGGCGATGACGAATACACGCTTCCAATGTGCGTTCACCGCGATGTCGCCAAACACGGATGCGACCATCATGATTCTATAAGCAGAACCTGGATTCATCCGAAAAATTACGTTTTACCATTCGTGCTCCCAGGTTCGTCGTTGAGTACACCATCGCAGGCGCTCCTGTCTGTGATGCAGCGTCAAGGGTAACTGCAGCCATGGTCTCCGAGCTGATAGTTCATGCTGCTGCAAACGTCGTCGAACTGTTCGTGCAGATGGTTGTTGTCTTGCAAACGTCCCCATCTGTTGCTCAGGGATCCAGACGTGGCTGCACGATCCGTTACAGCCATGCGGATAAGACGCCTGTCATCTCGACTGCTACTGATAGGAGGCCGTTGGGATCCAGCACGGCGTTCCGTATTACCCTCCTGAACCCACTGATTCCATATTCTGCTAACAGTCATTGAATCTCGACCAACGCGAGCAGCAATGTCGCGATACAATAAAACGCAATTGCGATAGGCTACAATCCGACCTTTATCAAAGTCGGAAACGTGATGTTACGCATTTCTCCTCCTTACACGAAGAATCACAACAACGTTTCACCAGGCAACGCCGGTCAACTGCTGTTTGTGTATGAGAAATCGGTTGGAAACTTTCCTCGTGTCAGCACGTTGTAGGTGTTGCCACCGCCGCCAACCTTGTGTGAATGCTCTGAAAAGCTAATCATCTGCATATCACAGCAGCTTCTTCCTGGAGGTTAAATTTCGCGTCTTCGTGGTCTAGCAATTTTAATGGCCAGTAGTGTAGCATAAGTTATAGTTAGTAGTGTGTAAGACTAGGGACCGATGACCTCCGCAGTTTGGTCCCTTAGGAATTCACACACATTTAATCCAAAGTTTACGAACTCTCTTTCAGGATGTACGCATAGGCAGTGGCGATGACCACCTGATTAATAGTTGTTTGTCCGTCTTTAGAACGGAATACACTGATTCTGCATATCAGGGATCCAACAGTTACTTGACAGGCTTGTGAAGTTACTTGGTATTAGGTGGCTACGCACAAGCCATGTAATTCGCGTGAATAACGGGCCGGTGACTTCAGTATACGCTGATGATGATGATGTTTGTTCCGTGGGGCGCTCAACTGCGCGGTCATCAGCGCCTGTACGAAGTCCCAATTCTTGTACAGCCCAATTCTTGTACAGCCCAATTATTTCTTTTTACACAATCCAGTCTAGCCACTGTCACGAACGATAATGATGATGATGATGATGATGATGATAATGATATGATGAGGACAGCACAAGCACCCAGTCCCCGGGCAGAGAAAATCCCCAAGCCGGCCAGGAATCGAACCCGGGACCCCGTGATCCAGAAGGCAGTAACGCTAGCCGCTAGACCACGAGCTGTGTACGTACGCGCTGAGGGTGCCCGATAGCGATCCAAATAGGTTTCATAGGATTTACATCGGGCGAATCTGGTCCCCGAGACATCAAAGTGGGTTCACTATAATGAACCTCAGACCACTGTAGCACGGTTCTGGTCCCGAGACATGGACAATTATACTGCTGAAAGAGGACATCACCTTCGGGGAAAACATAATGCGCCGTGGGATGCAGGTGGTTCGCAGCTGCTGGAGCGGAAAAATGTCTCACATGGCAGAAAACAACTCGCACCATCCCGCGTTCGTGGCGCGCTGCACATTTCGAGCGGCCGTTCACCACAATGACAGCGTTTGTGGAGACGACCGTCGACCTAATATAACAAAAATATGATTCGTCCGAAGAGCCGACACGTTTCCATTGATCGATGGTCGAATCCCGATGGTTCTGTTCAAATGGTTCAAATGGCTCTGAGCACTATGCGACTTAACTTCTAAGGTCATCAGTCGCCTAGAACTTAGAACTAATGAAACCTAACTAACCTAAGAACATCACACACATCCATGCCCGAGGCAGGATTCGAACCTGCGACTGTAGCGGTCTCGCGGTTCCAAACTATAGCGCTTAGAGCCGCACGGCCACTCCGGCCGGCGATGGTTCTGTACCCACTCCAATCGTAACTGGCGATATCGTTGGGTCGACATGTAAACACGTAGGAGTGGTCTGCTACGGAGCCCCACGTTCAACAATGTACGATGAACGGTGTGCTCGGAAACACTTGTGCGTGCACCAGCATTGTGCTCTTTCGGCAGAGATGCCACAGATCACCATCCATCTTACTTTACAGAGCAGACATGCCTCCGAATGCCACGTTCTGTGCAGAGTCGTGGACGTCCAACTATTTAGCGCCTAGAGGTAGTTTTACTGCCCTTCTACCTATTTTCCCAGATGCTCACAACCGTAGCACGTGAACATTAGACGAACTTCACCGTTTCAGAGATACACGTTCACAGGCTCTCTGTAATAATAATCTATCCTTCGTGAAAGTAGCTAATCTCAATGGATTTCGCCATTTGCTGCCCGTATCTTCGCTAGAGTTACTTCCGTCCGCGTCTGCTCCACTTACATACTTTTATTGCCGCGTCACGTGCCCGCAACGCCAGCAGGCGCCACCCCACGTCGCGGTGGGCAGTGGTCAAATGCTTTGGCGTATCATTGTAAACTAGGGATGGGAAAAACAGGCCGGTTAAAATCCATACCGGCATTTTAGTTCCGAAAAAAAAAACGGTATTCTTGGGTGTTTGATCATTCTCGGTTACAACAGGTGTTTTTTATTTTGTAGTGATAAACAAGTAAAAACGAAAAATATCAGTTAGTCATAGCAGCAGGCTAAAATTTTTCGTTTTTAAATAACCGTTTTTCAAATAATGATTAATTTTTATTTGTAAAATTTGCACTGGTTTAAAATATTCTT
Organism: Schistocerca serialis cubense; assembly: GCF_023864345.2. Classification (NCBI taxonomy): domain Eukaryota; kingdom Metazoa; phylum Arthropoda; class Insecta; order Orthoptera; family Acrididae; genus Schistocerca; species Schistocerca serialis. Next base: position 380,120,007 of record NC_064638.1, on the reverse strand, counting down.
TTGTTATAGAAAATGAAAAAAGCATTCAGCGCTATTTTAATAAAAATGGCGACAGAAACGAGCAACAAATACGCGGCATAAGAACTGGTACACATTGCTGAGACAATGATATTCCTGTTGCCGTTTGTCGTAGCTTAACGTATGCGTATATGTGCAATATGCAACACTGGTCCCAATCTGGTCTATATGCTAGTTTCTCTCTGTCGCCCCTGGACATCCAATGTATTGCAGAGTGGCACCAACTCTAAACCGGAAATATTTTTACGAAGTGATGTGACAATGAAGTACAATGCTTCGTATGTTTTAGAAGATGAAAGATCTGTTTGATATTTCTATAAAATGATAAAAGAGGAAAGAAATTATGGAAAGTGTAGTACATTTAAAACGTCATAACAATTCATCGGAAGGACACAATAAAAATAGAAAGTAGCTGATCTGCTGCCTGTGCCTACATCTCATGCCTTTATCTGCTTGCAGCCCTTGGAAACGGACAAATTAATACGAAAAACTGAGTTCTTCAACTTTAGTTTTCACCATTTATTACTGACTAATCGTAATGGCCAAATAGTGCTATTATCCCACATTACGTAATTACTGAGCAGAGATTCAAAAAATTAGAAGCAGGAAGAGAATACCGGTGATTTTTTTGTTGTTGTTGTAATATTCGACCATTTACTGCTTTTGGAGAAAAGCAGCGAACGGTGGACGGACTAAGTTTTCCTTTATTTGCCTATTAAATTTAATATCTTGATTCAATTTTGAAACTGAGGTAGGCAAAATTTTTCAGTCTTTGTCCGATTACAGAAAATAATAGGAATAAAAAATCGAAACTCGATTACTTAAGAGACCGGTTATTTTTAGTGGTTTTAACAACCGGGTTAAACTAGCGTGGAGAAAACCGGTATAATCGAAAACCGGTCTTTTCAACGCTAAACGTCATCCCTAATATAAACTCCTACACACGTTTTTCATATACCACAGAGCAGAGGTTCTCAACCGAACGCCTGCTCCATGTTCCATAGGCGCCCCGATAGTCTTATCCCCCCACCTCCTGCCCTCCCCTGCTTCACCGACAACTGCACTACCCACCAACACCACCCCAAGTTTTCTATGATTTTTTTGTTGTTAGTTTCACGCAAACCCCTTTTCACCAGATACATTCATGTTACATAATGGAAGAAACAGCTATACAACTGAATAGTGATAATTGCTCTTAGGAAACTGTCTTTATCAGGTTATATTATTATTCATACAATAACCTCTTCCAAGTGATAGGGATCAAAGCTAGGAGACGGTATTGATTTTGCTCAACTGTGTCGTTTTATTAGTGTTCATGTCCCCTGCTCATTATCTGATAAAAGTAACGATTTCTTTTTTTATGAGCGCCCAGCTGAGAAATGAATGGTGGCCTGTGTTGCTGAACTGCTCTGTACCATGTGCCTTTGATATTTCGGTCCATGTCCACAAACACCGTAAATTCCATTTTTGCTTGGGTGGCGAGTATACTACGAAAATCACTATACGACAGCGGTACGTCGGTGAGGAGTAGATACAGCACTATTTTTGCCAGTTGATCTCCACCTTCATTGCCTCTAATATGAACATCATCTTAGTTTAAACGCTGTCAGAATTTATCTTCTCCTTCTTTTTCTTCTTCTTCTTGTTCTTATTCTCCTCAAGGAGTAAGCCCCTCATCTTTTTTGGTCTCAGTCTTGCCATCTCTTCCGTGGTCTTCTGGCATCTCGATTTCCTTGTTTTGTTAGTCTTCCTTTTGGCAATCTAGGCGTTTTACTCTTTAATTTTTTTCTGCTCCCTCGGACAGGAACTTTTCGTGTATCTCATAAATATCATTTTACTGGCTTGTATACTCATTTCGTCTTGCTTTCTTATTGTCCATGACTCTGAAACGTATGTCAAGAGAGGTGTAATCATTATTTATGAAATTTTATTTTTGTTTCCTTCCGCACTTTGTTGCCCATTATTCTATGTATTGTACCATTCATAATCTGATATTTATTAATTTATTCAAATATATTTTGTGTAAAAAAGTAAATTCGTACGACATGATTGACCAAGAGGGATATTCGGCCGTCTGTGTGCAAGTTCCCTCAATTGGACGCCATTTCAGCGATTTGCTTGCCCTTTAGGAAACCCATAATGTCCGCAGCTCGTGGTCGTGGGGTAGCGTTCTCGCTTCCCGCGCCCGGGTTCCCGGGTTCGATTCCCGGCCGGGTCAGGGATTTTCTCTGCCTCGTGATGACTGGGTGTTGTGTGATGTCCTTAGGTTAGTTAGGTTTAAGTAGTTCTAAGTTCTAGGGGACTCATGACCATAGATGTTACGTCCCATAGTGATCAGAGCCATTTGACCCCATAATGCTACCGGGGAAAGAGGTCTATACCTTAACGCAGAATTCGAACTACCAATCATTTCTGGCATATCTTCGCATCACTGAAAGATGAAAGCTCGCTTTTTATCATTACACCACCAACCCCGACTGTATTTTGTGTAAGCGATGTTGAACAGCTTCAATAACGGTTGAGAACTGAGTCATGCAATACAAAGCTGATTTTTTTGATTTTGAAAATTGACTATTTTTGTCCAATAAAAGACATATTTAGCTGTGCATTCCAAGATTCCAGCAATTGATCAAAACCTTAAAATGTTGTATTGCAGTGTAACTTATGTTTCAAATAATAACGCACTACTGTCTTCTAATGCAGACTGTTGACATACTTGGAAAAACCCTTGTGCCTTGTCTACGGCTATCCTAATTTAGACATCCGAGTGTTAGATAAGGCAGTAGAGCTGTTCCAAGAGTGTCCATGTTTTGGATTGGTAGACAAAAGTACATGATTAGATGTATGACCATAACGCAGCATTTCAAGAATTTTATAAATTATTGCAATTCTGGAACGTACGGTTAAATACGTCTTTTATGGCCTGAGAATGGTCAGTCTGTGATCAAAATCGACTGTAAAATAAAAGTAAGTACTTCAGTGTATTGTATTTTGCAGTTCCTAACCTTAATTTACTCTGTACTAGCTGAGAAGCCGGCGATGCTCGGGTATGGATTTATTTCTATCTATTACCCCATCTTCTTCTTCGCCGTCTCCATCACCTTAAACCCCCGCCCCTCCCTGTCTATCTCCTGCTCCTCCCTCTCCTTGGCCACATGCTTCTCCCCTCTCTCCGTTTATTTCTTCCTCTTCCCTCTGCCTGTCCATCTCCTCTTCCCCTCTCACCCTGTCCATCACCCCCTCCCATGTCTCTTTCCATCTTCTCCGCCCCATCCTCTATAATTTTTTTCCTCCTCCGTGTCTGTGGTCGTTTCCTCCTTTCCATCTCTGTCTGTCTCGTTTTCTCTCCACGCTTTTACCCTAATCCCAATAGGAGGCTGCTGGCTCTTATCCTCGCAGTACTTCTTCCCTGAGAGTAAGTAATATTTGTACCAAGTTTCGTTGAAATCGATTGAAGTGTTTACAAGCATTTTTTTACCTCCAGCTTTGATCGTGTAAGTGTTTTTCACATATATTTCAAATAGTTTATACATATGTCACCTTCATTTTTAGCGAATTTGGTCCTGGAGCTGTGTTATGGCGCAGCTCAATTTTTTTGACGATATATCTCTTGAACTGTGTGTTGTAAAATGGTATAATTTTGCAACTACATCCAGTAGCTTATGTGGACACTGTCTACGAAATGTGTAGTGAATAGAGTTAATAGTAAAGATGTAATAAATTAAAACATCAGGCGTGAGGTGGCAGTTTAACTGGATGTACAGCAAAAATGTAGTAAGTGATAAACGTTTTTCCTTTAACATTTTGTTGCGGGTGTTGCAGAGAAAAAGTCTCGTAATTGCTCTCATTCTCAAATACTGGATGAATTTAGTCTGAATATTTGCACGTCGAGAACTACGATACTTTTTCACTCCCATTGCCCACTCCATTGAGAGGAACTATTTCTTATTCACAAAGTGATTCTTTCCCGACAGTAAGTGTTAGGTGTAGCGCGTTTGGTTCAAATCGATCCTAGCCGAGCGGTCTGAGGCGCTGCAGCCATGGACTGTGCGGCTGGTCTTGGCGGAGGTTCGAGTCCTCCCTCGGGCATGAGTGTGTGTGTGTTTGTCCTTAGGATAATTTAGGTTAAGTAGTGTGTAAGCTTAGGCACTGATGACCTTAGCAGTTAAGTCCCTTAGGATTTCACACACATTTGAACACATTCAAATCGATCCAGAGATTTAGAGGAAATGTGGAACATACAAACATCTATTTACGTCTAATATGTATGGACGTATGGATGTCATTTTCGGTCTGTTAACTTACGTCGGTATCTAAGAAGCTGAAACAGGAAACATGCTCTAAAACAACTTAGAACTGTTTTGGTACGTACTCGTTCTTTAAATAATAATCTTCGTCAATCTCAGAGAAATATTAAAACTGTCCTTCTTGCACACCTGGTCCAAGTAAAAAGCGCACTTCTTCCACATTGCCTCCATTTTCTTGTAAAACGTTTTTGACGTCAGCGAACATCATGACATTTATCCATTTACTGTTGCTACTTTAATGCCTCAGTTGGCCTTGTCTTCCCACAGTCTAAAAATATCGTTTAACACATATTTTAAAAAGTGTTGCCTCAAATCTCTATTAACAGCTACGCTTCCTCTTCCGTCTACCCATATTTACCTTGTATACAACCACAAATGAAGAGAGATGAGAATCTTGCTTCTGTGGGCCCGAGCTCATATCGGAATGGTTTACAATGACAGGGTCGATCAGCTGGCCTGTAATACACGTCAGTTTCTACAGTCCTCCGATTTCAAGTTGTGTATACGGAAAATGGCCGAGGAAGAAAGGGCAGAACATGGGGCGCCTTGATGCTGCTCCTGAGGTACAGAAAATTTCAGTCGACCAGAAAGCTGATAACTACATTGGTGGTACCCACTTACATAGGATGTGTATTAAGAGTAATCATTTCTGCTAGTGTCGGAGGAAAGAAGAAGGAAATGTAAACAACTTGCTGATTTTCTGTTGTTTCTATCAAGCACAGCTAAAATGCTGAATGCAAAATCTTGTGAAAAATGAACGTGGCCCTTGCGGCAAGTGCTTCTATTTTATTGTGTCGTGAAAGAACTCAAATATGGAAAGCCCATTTTAATTTGAGATAGGATAGTAACACTTGTTTACGGAATTGGGTGTACTATCTGTTTTCCACATAAACACTGTTATCTCCAGGTGTACGATTTCAAGACTCTGTTGAGTTCTTTTTTATATTGTTTTGTCTATAGTCGATATCACGTCAATATTCTTTGATTATTAGTATTACGCCTATGTCGGCCTTGTAATCAAATCTTAAATCACTGTTCAAACTATTTACATTTTATCTGTATACGTGATTTTGTAGCTCTCCCAAACTGTCATCTATATGGTTCAGTAAATTCAAACCAAATAAAAAAAAAATACCGTCAGAAAACATGATAGCTGTTACGGTTGATCGCCGATTATTAATTATTATAGGCGTGGATAGAGGCTTTGGTTTAAAGAAGGTGGGGAGAGGTGGGTGGTTGGAGGGGAGGGGTGGGGGGAAAGGAAGCTGGGGTTCTCATAGTTCCTAATTTACTTACAACACGATTGTCATAACTGATCTACGGACTATGGCTATGTGAGCAGGTAAATGGTGGAATGCTGTTTCTTTCAATCCTTTCAGTTTCCTTTCGAAAAGGTCAGTGTAAGTGTGGTAGCTTGTCCTTTGTATCTTGCTTAATTCATCTTCCCGTAGTTTGCGGGCTCTATTTGTGTACTCACGAACCATATCGAATTTGTTGTGTCAGGAAGTTGCAGTCAGCGTGTGAATGGGCACCTTTTCCTGGCTGGATTGGTTTGTGTAGCCAGTCAGTCTGCAAATGCATCTATGCGCGCCAGTCAGAAGCGAGCAACTGAAAATAACCTTTCCTGAACACAGCTAGTAATTTTCTAGAATTAGTCGCAATTTTTGTGCTACTTTATGTTCCGAATGTCACCAGAGAAACAAGAGCGTTGATATATATGTAAATACACACATCAAAAAAAGTTTTGCATCACCTCAGTTCCGAGAGTTCCGGAAACTGTACAGAAAATTGGAACAGAGATCAACATAAACATCATTTACGCCCTTTTTACTGCTCATGAAAACCACACATTGCATGCTGTACCACCATACAGCGAGATCTTCAGGGGTGATGGTCTAGATTGCTGCACACACCAGTACCTCTAATAGCCAGTAGCACGTCCTCTTGCATCGATTTCTACTGAGAGGACTCAGTTTTTACCCTGCAATAGGGATTTTCGGCATTATAGAAAGGAAACTGTGGGAACAGGACAGATCGTTAACGGTGCATGACATCACAGAGATGATCCTTGTAAGTTCAAAACGTGGTAGATTTCTCACTGGTGAGACTGCTGCTACTGAAATGCGAGACTTCAAGTCATGGTGGCAGCTGCACTAAAAGAAGACCCGAATTTCAGGAGAAACTGAAAGTATAGTAAGACAAAGTGAGACGACATTCTCTACCGACAACTTTTCACATTCTTTTTTTAATAAGACGAAGAACGGTTGCATTACGGCATCTACTAGGATCAACTGATTGATTTGTCACACTTGTCGTCTGACACTCCAACGTGATTCGCTGACTGCCGGCCGAGGTGGCCGAGCGGTTCTAGGCGCTACAGTCTGGAACCGCGCGACCGCTACGGTCGCAGGTTCGAATCCTGCCTCGGGAATGGATGTGTGTGATGTCCTTAGGTTAGTTAGGTTTAAGTAGTTCTAAGTTCTAGGGGACTGATGACCTCAGAAGTTAAGTCCCATAGTGCTCAGAGCCATTTGAACTATTTGTTTCACTGACTGCACCAGAAAAAGTAGCTCGTCCATCACGAAAGATTCCAATTAAGTCTAATACATTCGATGACTTGGAAAAACTCCAACGTTATCTGCTTGACGAACACCTCCCTTTCCTTGAAGAAATCTTGAAGCGGCTTCTACCAAAACTAGCATTCTGTAGTTCTGGTACTGAACATAAATGACGTTTTACACTGTTCGATTACTGGTAGTATTGGTAGGCACAGAAAGATGAACGAGTGTGTGAAAGAGAAACTGAGAGCGAAGACTTCTTTTTTCTTTCTTTTTATATCTTTATTTGTTTGTTTTGCACTTGATTAGAACCATATATTGTTCCGCGTTAATTCAATGTGTATTTTATATCCTTACAAAAGTAAATTGCATTTTATAACCAGTAAAAATTTGTTGATCGCCTAACTTCCATGCTTTTATGTATTACTTTTGAGGAAAGTATAGTTTACACACAAAAACATAAAAGCGTCTACAATGCGTGGGAATTAACGGCCCAAGGGGAGGGGGTGGTTTCACTGACGCCCTTTACGCCAATCTCTAAGGCCTTTTCCTGCCGATTCTGAGCGACGGTGCGTCTGAAATGTTTTCCTCCGTCATCCATAAGAAAATCAGGTGATTTCAACGCTTGCTGTCGTGGTTCTGACTTCCAGTGCAGAGGTGGTAAAAGAAGGTCTGACTTGTGGGTAACAGGCTGTGTGACGACCTTATCATCGTACGACGCGTCCACAGTGACGTTGAGCAGAACTTTGGTGAATTTTGTTGACAATGTGACATAATTAGCCTACCTTGCAGTTCACATGAGTTTCAGAGTAGTGGTCTCTTTTCGTGTGTCTCGACACCTTGCTGTTTGTAGAGCCGAGCCATTATAGAGGGAGGTTGTAGGGAAGTTCGAGGTAAGTTTCAGACTTATGCATCGCAATGGGAGACAATTACACGGTTTCGAAAAAGTGATTCCTTAATTTTGAGGCGTAGTGTAGTTACACTGAGCCGAATGGGATTAGCCGAGCGGTCTAGGCGCTGCAGTCATGGACTGTGCGGCTGGTCCCGGCGGAGGTTCGAGTCCTCCCTCGGGCATGGGTGTGTGTGTTTGTCCTTAGGATAATTTAGGTTAAGTAGTGTGTAAGCTTAGGGACTGATGACCTTAGCAGTTAAGTCCCATAAGATTTCACACACATTTGTAGTTACACTGATCGAATACACGAACAGAGCGATAAAAGTGAGGTAACGTCCAAACCGTATGCAGTACACTTAACATACAGGTAATGCGGTAACGAAATTGACTGACCAAGTCTACTAGAAAAATTATCGTATTCTACGTTTACTTATGATAGTCTACGATAGCCTATAGTAGTTTTACAGCTCTAAGAACGATGCATTAGTATTGTGAAATATAGAACTGTGTATGTTATATTGTATGCAGTCGATATAATGTTTATGTGAACAGTAAGAAATATTCGTTTTCACAATATTATACATGTATTTTTTTTTAAAAAAGGCATCAGCATCCATCTTTTAACGATTAATCATATTACCTAATTATAACTTAAAAACCCCTGTCTTGTCTCGCAATCACATTTGCATCATATAATACACCGGAGAGGAAAAGACACTCGTACAGCTGCCAAATATCGTGTAGCGCTCCCGTAAGCAGTCAGCAACACGACGTAATATGAGCTCGACTAACGTCTGAAGTAGTGTTGGAAGGAACTGACACCATGAATCCTGCAAGGCTGATCATAAATCCGTACGAGTACGATGGTGTGAAGATCTCTTCTGAATAGCACGTTGCAAGGCATCCCAGATATGCTCAATAATGTAATGCGTGGGGAATCTGGTGGCCAGCGGATGCGTTTCAAATCGGAAGTGCGTTCCTGGAGGCACCCCGCAGCAATTCTGGACGTATGAGGCGTCGCCCTGTCTTGCTGGAACTGCCCAAGTCCGTCGGAATGCCTAATTGACGTGAATGGATGCAGGTGATCAGACAGGATGCTTACGTACGTGTCATCTGTCAGAGTGTTAGACGTATCAGGAGTCCCGTGTCACTCCAACTGCACACGCCCCATACCATTACAGAGCCTCCACCAGCTTGAACAGTCCTCTGGTCACATGCACAGTCCATGGGTTCATGAGGCTGTCTACAAACCCGTACACATCCATCCGCTCGATAGAACTTGAAACGAGTCTCGTCCGACCAGGCAACATGTTTCCAGTCATCAACAGTCCAATATCGCTGCTGAAGGGCCTAGACGAGGCGTAAGGCCAGTCATCAAGGGTACACGAATGGGTCTTCGGCTCCGAGAGCCCTTATCGATGATGTCTCGTTGAATGGTTCGCACACTGAGACTTGTTGATGGCCCAGCACTGAAATTGGCAGCAATTTGCGGGAGGGTTGCACTTCTGTCACATTGAGCGGTTTTCTTCAGTCGTCGTTGGTCCCGTTCTTGCAGGAACTTTTTCCGGCCGCATCGATGTCGGAGATTTGATGTTTTACCGGATTCCTGATATTCACGGTACACTCATGAAATGGTCGTACGGGAAAATCCCCTCTTCATCGCTACCTCTGAGATGCTGTGTTCCATCGCTCGTGCGCCGATGATAACATCACGTTCAAACTCACTTGAATTTCGATAAGCTGCCACTGTAGCAGTCATTGCTCCACCCACTTGTCGTCTTATATAGGCGTTGCCAACCGCTGCGCCGTATTCTGCCTGTTTACATATCTCTGTATTTGAATACGCATGACTATACCAGTTTCTTTGTCGCTTCGGTGTATAACAGTGCCAATAAAGAGGCCCATAATTTATTATTATGCAAATTAAACATTTTTTCGCAAATTCCCACAAGTATGTATCGATTGACTTACTCCCCTATAAATATATATGATTCAAATTGTCTTCTGATGAATCGAGTAAGTTTTACGTATCGTCCTCAGCATTTTCCATTGGCGAATTTATTAACAGCTGACACTATTTTTGGGAAATTTGTGGTAAGATCCTATGGGACCAAACTGCTGAGGTCATCGGTCCCCAAGCTTACACACTGCTTAATCTAACTTAAACTAAGTTACGGTCAGGTCAAGACACACACCTATTCACCAGGGAGGACTCGAACCACCAACGGGGGGAAACAGCTGACTCTACTGCAGACACCACAGTCCCTTTTCTTCTAGCGGTAATGTTCTCCCTTCCTCAGTCCCTGATGCACCTGGAGCCATAACTGTTTTATTCATGCCTGGTACAACATTTTCTACACATCAGTTACATTTTGAGAGACCTAGGAATTTAGGAACAAATACCTACAAAGGAATATAGCACCTGTAAGTCAATGTGGCTGAGGTACACGGAAGACTGAGAAAAAATTCAAACAAAGGAGGAAATTCGTCGAACTCTGCTTCCTCTTCCGTGATTGTGTCAGCTGTCGCTAACGAGCCCAGAGGACAGTTCTTGCTGTAACACGCGTTAAAATCAGCGTGTTACGTTGCGATTCACGACGAGCGGAAGTAGGAACAAATTGTTGAGAGGCTCGTTACATAACTATACAGTTCGGAAGAGTAGTATGTGTGATCTGCAATGGCGAACGACATCTGACCGTGTCATCAGTGTGTCGGTTTCCTGGAAAGCTAGGGCCGCTGCGTGAAAGGGAACAACGCACCGAACTTCCGCCACCGTTGTGAGCAGGCGTGTGTGTCTAACGGTATCGGGCTTGTCCATCGTACACAATCAGCCGGGCGTTCAAAAAGCCGCTAGCACGTGCCTGGCGCGCTACCTCCGTGTTACACTGTTCACTCCGCGATTGGCCGTCGATTCCCTGTGACACAGCGTATTAAATACAACGAAAGTTGTGGCTTAACTAAAAAAAACAATGTACAGAAAAAAATAATGAAAATAAATAAAAATCTTTTTCGGAGGGTTGAAATATATCCTAATAAAAATGGTTTTCTCAAATAAATTTCGTAACAGAAGGCAGTACTTAACAAAATTAATAAATCACTGCATCATTACGAAACAAGGCTGGGTGTCATGAAGTATCATTACAACTTGAGATTTATTTAAATTTAGAACCAAAACAGCTGGTATTCGACATAAGATATAATAACTCACAAAGTTTTTTGTTAGGGTTCCGTACCGAATCCTTATACACTATGTGATCAAAAGTATCCGGAGACCTGGCTGAAAATGACTTACAAGTTCGTGGCTCCCTCCATCAGTAATGATGGAAGTCAGTATGGTGGAACTCAGTATGGTATTGGCCCACCATTAGCCTTGATTACAGCTTCCGTTCTCGCAGGCATACGTTCAATTAGGTGCTGGAAGGTTTCTTGGGGAATAGCAGTCCATTCTTCACGGAGTGATGCACTAAGGAGTGGTATCGATGTCGGTCGGTGAGGCCTGGCACGAAGTCGGCGTTCCAAAACATCCCAAACGTGTTCTGTAGGATTTAGGTCAGGACTCTGTGCTGGCCAGTCCATTACAGCGATGTCATTGTCTTGTAACAACTCCGCCACAGGCCTTTATTATGAACAGGTGAGTCGTGTTGAAAGATGCAACTGCCGTTCCTGAATTGCTCCTCAACAGTGGGAAGCAAGAAGGTGCTTAAAAACCAGTGTAGCCCTGTGCTGTGATAGTGCCTCGCAAAACACCAGGTGGTGCAAGCCGCCTCCATGAAAAACCCGACCACACCATAACACCACCACCACCTCCGAATTTTGCTGTTGGCACTACACATGCTGACATATGACATTCACCGGGCATTCGCCATGACCACACCCTGCCAACGGATCGCCACGCTGTATACTGTTATTTATTATTATTTATTTATCGTATGATGATACAGAGCTTGGATTGTGTACTGTGATTCGTCACAACGGTTTTCCACGTTTCGTCCAATTTTTACGCTCCTTACACCAAATGAGGTGTCGTTTGGCATTTACCGGCGTGATGCGTGGCTTATGAGCAGCCGCTCGATCATGAAATCCAACTTTTATCACCTCTCGCCTAACAGTCATAGTACTTGCAGTGGATCCTGATGCAGTTTGCAATTCTTGTGTGATGGCCTACATAGATGTCTGCGTATTGCACATTACGATCCTCTTCTACTGTTGGCGGTCTCTGTCAGTCAACAGACGAGGTCGGCCGGTATGCTTTTGTGCTGTACGTGTACCTTAACATTTCACTTCACTATCCCATCGGAAACAGTGGACCTAGGGATGTTTAGGACTGTGAAAATCTCGCCTACAGACGTATGACACAAGTGACACCCAACCACCTGACCACGTTCGAAGTCCGTGGGGAAAAAAAAAACTTCTGTCATTTGTTACTCGACTTTCTGTCTGTCCATCGACCTCTTAAGACCCCTTTCTTCAGGAACGGGTACACGCATCAAGTTTAAATTTACGTCACTTACTAAAGTCCATAGCTCCTTGGCGGTTTTAAAAAAAACCGTAAGCTTCTAAGTCAATGCAATCAAAAGGTACAGTTATTTATGTTACATATTCTGGTACTCCCAAACTCACTCATCAACACCTATAGGGCGTGTCACGTTGTTCTAGAATCATAACATGTCAGAAGAGAAAAGAATTCACAGGAAACATAAAGGAGAAAACCCGAAATTGTTAATTTGTAGATACATCAGAGGAAATTTTTTTTTCATTTGTTATCACTCTGTCTGTCTGGAGGTCTATAGTTCCTTGGCGGCGTAAGAAACGTACGCTTCTGAGTCAATGCCGTCAAAAGTCACAGTCATTTACGTCACATATTTTGATATTCGCGAACTCACTCATTAAAATGTATACAGTACTTCTCATGGGCCTACAGTCATGAAATATGGCCAAAAGCAAGGTTTCACAGTTAACTTACAAGGAAAACATGACCAGAAAAATTTTTAATTTGTAATTATATCAGACAAAAAATATTTCTCTTGTCATCTGTTATCGACTTCAGACTTAAAATTTTCGAAAGTATTGGAATTCCCGCAACCGGTACCTCGCCGCTATCAACGTCGATAACAGGCAAAAATCGTCGAGATACTCGACTCCTGGGATGGATGGAGTATCTGTGCACATAGCTAATCGGGTTTGTACGGAACCCTTCACAGAGCGAGTCCTTCTCGCGCCTGGCCAATTTTATTATTTTATGCGTGTAACAGATTTGGTGATAAACGTTGAACCCAGGAGAAAGCTCAATGGGTAACCTGGTTCACAAAGGCGAAGTGTGGTACCAAAGCGCAACGGAACTTTCGGACATAGTATACATGTGAACCTCCAGCCCTATCACCTCATCAGGATGGCACGTCATTTGTGGAAACAGTGTTGTGCGTTAATAAGGGTTTGGTTGGTCATCCCTTACAGACACCAGCGTCGACGGTGCACGGCAAATCAGTGTGTACGGCGTCCATAGAGTTGAAAATGCTACCATCAACAGGGCACAAAGTCTGACGTAATAGGTTGCAAATTTATGCCTACGAAGTCCTGCTGCTTCAGGAACAGTTATAGTGGATATCATAGCCAAGAGTGAGGCAAAGAGTGACTTTTTGTAAAAGATATATTTCTTCGATGCGTCACCTTTCATATAACCGGATTGCAGTGCCGGTGTTTTTCTGATAACGACGTACTGCGGCGAGTATAGCCGTTACTAAACACCTCAGATGAATTCGCAATTGTGGTCCGGCACAAATTTTCATTGCCATCATTCCATTCTACAGCTGATGGTAGTCATTATTAGCAAATGAGAATTCATCTGAGGATCATCATAATGTTGGTACATGGGGGTGAAGTGTTCTCATGTTAGATGTGAAATGGAAAAAGTATCATTGTCAATGCCTGATGCACACTGACACACTGCATCATTGGTCTTTGTTTTTCCGGCACTTTCTCGATGATGAAGATGATGATGATGATGATGATGATGATGGTGATGGTGATGATGATGTCGTTAGTGGGGCGTTCAACATCGTGGACATTAGCGCCCGTGCAAGTTCCAAATCTTACTCGATACTTCCCGAATACGATGAGATGATTAGAACAGCACTTTCTCGACAGCAAGGATGCGGCTAGGTAGATTGGACGAGATGGCGCGTTTCGGCAGACGCCACAATCGCCTCACCTCATATCACTAGACTGTGTGGATTAAGTATCAGACGCAGATTTTCTAACAATACTTTCGTCTAATTTCGGAAGATGGGGAAATTGGTCGTGTCTTGATACCAAAGTGCGTGATACCAAAGTCCTTGATACCAAAGTCCTTGATACCAAAGTGCTTGATACCAAAGTCCTTGATGCTAAAGTCCTTGACACCAAAGTGCCTGATACCAAAGTTCTTGTTACCAAAGTGATTGATACCATAGCCCTCTCTCTGCAACACATACCTGAGATCGATCCAGACTGAATCACCCTACTGAGACAGCGTCCTTTGTAATTAACGTTCGTTCACGAAAGTTATTGCAAACTACAAATATTTCAGTTTGTGTTCCATAATATCCGCCATCCACACCCCTTCTCACGCCAGGCTCCGGAAGCACTGAACACCGGAAACGAACAGTCACACTAGAACTTTATCCACAGAACCGCTGCATCGCTGAAGGCACTCGATGCATTCTGATCCACGTAAAGTCAGTATTAGGTTAGACTGAACGAAGAAATAGAAAGCAACCACAGAAAGCAAGGTACTTTGAATTGTCTGGGTTTTCGGTGAGGACGCTCAATACTGCGTTGGATTTTACTCAGAGACTCACAAAAAGATGATGGAATTAAAAAAAATGCTAAGCCTATTCACTACTAAATACAGTTTGTAATTGAAATTTTTCCTATTGATATCGGCCTCTTAAATCCGAAATACGATTATACCGGTGCCCTGGTGTTTGACCTAGAGATAGCTGATCCTCAATGTAAGTGCTAGAACACATTTTTAGCCAGTAAGGGTAAATCAAAATACTATTCACTTTTATGAAGTTTTAAACAAAAAGTATATACTATATGTAGAGAAACATACATACATAGTTTTAACAGGTGTAGAAGTAGGGGTTAAGTAACTTACCAAGTTGTAAGTTGCTTACTGTTAAGAAATTTTTTATAAGAAATGCAGCATATAAGTGCAAACAAAAAAAAAAAAGATGAAGTTTGGGCAGGGGACATACAGTCCAGCAAAATGTGCTATAAGCTCAGAAAATGGAAACGTACAGGAGGTGGACAAAAATATGGAAACATGAAAAACACAACACATTATCGTGCAGTGTAGGAAACCGGTTGGCATTTAAAACAGCTTCCAGTCGTCTCGGAATGGATAAATACAGATCCTGTATTGTTTTCGTGTGAATGGTATACCATTCCTCCTGCAAAATAGGGGCAACTTGAGCCAGTGATGATGGAAATGGATAGCGACCACGCACCCTTCTCTCCAAAATAGACCACAAAGGCTCAGTAACTTTGACCTCTTGTGAAGTTGGTGGCCAGAGGAGATGCGACAGTTCATCCTCGTGCTCACAAAACCAGTCCTGAATGATGCGAGCTGTGTGGACAGGGGCTCAGTCGCCTTGGAACACGTAGTGGTAACGCGACCTGGAATACCACGATATGGCTACCCAAAAGGTCACCAAATGTACACCATGTTTCACTCTTCGGACGTAATCTTTGCCAGAAGTTGGAAACTGTGGGATGCGACACGTCCGATCAACTGACATTCTTCCATTGGTCTAAGTCCATGTTTTATGGCTTCGGCACCACGTTTTTCTATCACAGGCATTTGTTTCACTGATCAAGCTCGCACTGCGATCGGCAGCTTATGGAACTACCTCAGTGTTATTTTGCGCTGAGAGGGCTCCCGAATCTGACATGCAGTTCTGTATTAACTTTTTCAGCTGTCGTCCTCTTATTTTTTGTTACATTCGTCTGCAATGACCTGATGTTACTGTCACTCAACACACACACACACACTATCGTCCACGTTGTTACTTAGTTGGTGATGTTTTTCCGCTTTCTAGTGTGCGGTATAAAACTTCGACTCCGAGCCTCTGGAAACACCGAACATTTCATCAGCTACCTTGGTTACGGAAGTATCCAGTAAGCGAGCACCAGCCATTTGCCCATGTTCGATTTCATTGGTCCCGACATAAAGCATTCACAACTACGAAGAACACTGTTCGAACTGCGACTACACTTGCAACCTGCTTGAGGGCAATGCACAGGTGCCGTTCGTGATCAAATACAACAGCGCAACCTGCAGGTTTGGGTAACTTTGCATTAATGTTCAAGCATGCATTTCTCACGGTGTTTCCAAATTATTTTTCTAATCATTGTTCACGGCCCATTTCCCCTCTGTCAAACACTAAAGCAGATGCTCCCACCTTTTCCCACTTACGCTTCTTTCTCTTTTAATCTCTCGGTCAATCTCGTTACTTTCTGTTCTCCTACCTTAACTAACAATGTTTCATCACGCTCCTCCATATCTGCCTCGACCATCTCTTCTCTCATGTCGAATGCTGCTGACGCTCACGGCTGAAATATACCTCCCATTTTAAATTACTGTTTATTGTGCTGTGTTTACTCACACAGCTTAATTTCAGGATTAATTGTTTAAGGTACTTTAACCACCCTCCTCTTTACTTCACGCAGGTGCACTGATAATGTCGCAGTCAGCCGCCCACAGACACTAAACACTAACTAAATCTGCATTCTTGTGTCTTTTCTCTATTGTTTATTTTTCATGAACGAATGTAAACTGTGTTTCTTTGTTTGTCTTTCTGCACTAGAATTACTTCTAAATGCTGTACATTACATGTATTTTGTAACATGCTTATCATAATGTAATGCAAAATCCAAACATCAAAAAAAATTTTGCGTCATCTCGGTTACGAGGTTCTGGAACCTGTACAGAAAATTGCTATAGAGAGAAACATAAACATCATTTCCGCCCTTTTTATTGCTCACGAAAACCACACATTGCATGTTGTACCGCCATATAGCGAGACCTTCAGAGGGGGTGGTCCAGATTGTTTTACACACCGGTACCTCTAATACCCACTAGCACGTCCTCTTGCATTGATACAAACTGTATTCGTCGTGGCATGCTATCCACAAGTTCATCAAGGCACTGTTTGTCCAGATTGTCCCACTCCTCAACAGCGATTCGGCGTAGAGCCCTGTTCGATAGGGTTCATGCCTCGGGAACATGCTGGCCACTCTAGTCGAGCGATGTCGTTATCCTGAAGGAAATCATGTGCAAGATGGGCGCGCGAATTGTCGTCCATGAAGACCAATGCCACGCCAATATGTTGCCGATATGGTTGCACTATCGATCGGAGGATGGCATTCACGTATCTTACAGCCGTTACGGCGCCTTCCATGACAACCAGCGGAGTACGTCGACACCACATAATGCCACCACAAAACAGAAGGGGACCTCCACCTTGCATCACTCGCTGGACAATGTGTCTAAGGCGTTCAGTCTGACCGGGTTGCCTCCAAACACGTCCCCGACGGTTGTCTGGTTGAAGGCATATGAGACACTCATCGGTGAAGAGAACGTAATGCCAATCCTGAGCGGTCCATTCTGCATGTTGCTGGGCCTTACGCATCATCCAGCCTATTGAGCACAGTTTGAGTCGTAACACGACCTCCTGTGGCTGGACGAAAAGCATTATTCAACATGGTGGCGTTACTGTCAGGGTTTCTCCGAGCCATAAGCCGTAGCTAGCGGTCATCCAGTGCAGTAGTAGCCCTTGGGCGGCCACAGCGAGGCATGTCATCGTCAGTTCATGTCTCTCTGTATCTCCTCCATGTCCGAACAACATAGCTTTGATTCACTCCGAGACGCCTGCACACTTCCCTTGTTGAGAGTCCTTCCTGGTACAAAATAACAATGCGGACGCGATCGAACCGCGGTATTGATCGTCTAGGCATGGTCGAACATCAGACAACACGAGCTGTGTACCACCTTCCTGATGGAATTACTGTAACTGATCGGCTGCCGTTCCCTCTCCGTCTAATAGGCTCTGCGCAGGCATAGTTGTTACATCTTTGGGCGGCATTAGTGGCATCTCTGAACAGTCAAAGGAACTGTATTTGTGATACAATATCCAGAGTCAACGTCTATCTTCAGGAGTTCTGGGAACCGGGGTGATGCAAAACTTTTTTTGATGTGTGTATACAAGTGCTTGATTAGATGTAAGGCAGGGCCCGATGGCTTTAATCTTGTGAAATGAAATAAATCCTTGAATCAAAATTCCGAGTTCGCGCGGCTCCTCCCGTCGAAGGTTCGAGTACTCCCTCGGGCATGTGTGTGTGTGTGTGTGTGTGTGTGTGTGTGTGTGTGTGTGTGTGTTGTCCGTAGCCTAAGTTAAGTGGTGTGTAAGCTTAGGGAGCAATGACCTCAGCAGTTTGGTCCCATAAGATCTTACCACAAATATCCAAATAGCTTTAATTTGCAACGCAGTAACTCTGCAGGGTGATAGGAGATATACCAGAGGGCTGCAATACCGGTGAAACAACGGAGGCCGTGTACCCGGACATCTAAAAAGCCTTCGATCGTCTGCGGCACAATGGGGACATCCGCAAACTCAACTACACTAGTTTCCCCGACCGGCTCATGTATTTCATACACTAATAGCCCGCTAACGGAAGTTTCAACAATGACATTCAGGGTAAACAATCAACACAACATGGTATTCAAGCAGGACTACCCTACGGCAGCATCCTGCAGCCCATCTTGGTTTAACATCGACATAAATGATATTCCACCAACACGCCATCGTTGCCAACTATACAGATAACGCTGCCTTTCCAGCGCAAGATTGGAAACCATCAAAGATTAACTCATAACTACAAAAAGCACTCATTTCAGTATATCCATTGTGGATGATGAACTGCGATTGTGATTTAAACTGACGATTAATCTGGTAATAAAATTGTAGCCAATCGCTTTTTTTTAACGATTTATTCAACCATATTTTCGAGCACCTGCAACTTCATCCTCAGATGGAGGTGTTACAAGAACATTATGTTGTCGACCAGATGTAGCTAGATGCATTGCTGATGCTTATGGTGGTAATGACGGATATTTGGTAACCGGTGACGAAATTTTTACGAGACCGTAATTTTGTAATATTTTACGTACTTACAGTGCACTGCCTTGCGGTATCTGTATCAGGTCTCTTTCTATAATGTACATTATTGAGCTATGTACACAAATTACTCAAATTTTTCCCATTGCCATAAACCGCTACCCTTCAGTCGCTACTATCTCTTCGATGGGACCGTATTAGTGGGCGAACGCAAACGTCCGCACGACACCGGAAAGCCGTATCGTGTGGCTCCTAGATCCGAATGCCAACATTTTCGCAGAGGCGACAGTACTGCTTTTTGTGTTGGTCACCATGCTAGTACTGGAAAGAAGAGGCTCCATTTCTCACCGATATTTGACGTGGCAACTATCATTCCCAATAGGCCCAAGAATTTCCGAGAGGTTGAGTTTATCGCTTCTTCAGTTGTACCAACTTAATTGCTATTTCACTAAATTTACTTAAAAATATATTTGAGAAAATAAGGACGATTAACATTTAATTCGGGATTTTTTCTTCATTACTGTCTGGTTTGTAGTTGTTAATGCAGTCCTTAGAATCAAAGTGGATTCACAATCTATGCAGACTATTAAAATGTGAAACACGTGATTTTTAAAGTTCATTCATGGAAACATCGCATCTTAAATTCCACATGTGAACTAGCTCAAGGCAGTGCTTTTTCTGGAGTGCAGCTTACTACCTCGACAAATTAATGTAATTACTTGTAACGTAGCTGATTTAATAGTAAAGTAAATGGAAAGGGGAACTCGTGCATAAGAAAATCAGCCACAGACAGGATTTTATAGTTTTCGTAGCTTTAATTGTTCAACAAGAACAAATGGCTTGAGCTAATTTAACCAGTTACTACGTTCTGTAGCATTACACACACTTTCTCCCCCTTCTCTTTTAGTGATCACTGTTTTACAGCGGTAATACCATAATGGTTTTAAAGTTTCTTGCTTACTTTTGTCATTCTAGGTGAATGAGCTCTATTTTCGTTCCGTATGTCTCACTTCATATCTGTACACAGGTTATTTTTCAAACAGAGACTTTGATAGTCGATATGTTAATGTTACACAGGTTCTGAGTACAAGCAATGCGATCTCTGGTTGTCAGGAGCTAAGAAGCATTGTAGTTGCCCGCAGCACGCAGAGTTAAGTTAGAGGGAGTCGGGCGCCGGTCACCTGACTGAGCTGTCTGGAAATAGCTAACAGAACACTGATGTGCAAAAACACAGAGAATGTTTAATCTTGGAAATATGATTTTGTAAAGATTAGTCTGAGCGGAATGAAGATACTCGGGTAATGTTGTTACTGCAACGCTTTCTTGCGTATATAGTTTTAGGATTTTTCTTTATTGCTTCGTGTTAGTTAATTTGACAATCGAGACAAGACTAAGTAAAATTTGTTCACATGGCTTGCACTTAGAAAATATAAATTTACCACTCCTTTACCATCTCAGTCATCAACTGAATGGCAGAATAATATTTTTGCTAGCAAAAAGTGGTTTTATAAACATGATTGCAGCTGTTAAGATATCAGTAGTGTGCAACATAGTTTTTGAATGCTAATGTCTTTTTTAATCATTCAGAAAATCCTATCTGTTTAATATCTTTCACCGTCTCCTCACGAAAGTTTCATTTTCTGATCGTGTGTCGTCGCATTGCACAGAACGGAACACGGCCATTCAGGAAAGCATTATGTGCTTAGCATGGCCGCACGTCCTTGCCCTGCGCTACGCGAGACACTTCTCTCTTTACCTGAGTTCTGCTGCCTTGTATTTTTATGTTCATCACTTTCGAGCTCTACGGGGTTTCTGTTGCCACAGGTAAGCCAAAAAATTTATTTGGGGCGGTTTTACAACACAGTGTTGATGAGGACGCTCAACAGAAGGCTACATGGAAAGGAGATGAACAATTTGGTTTCAGGCGAGGAGTGGGAACTAGAGATGCCATTGGGCTACTGAGAGTGATAGGGGAGAGGTACATGGAGAAGATAAGGAAGGTGTATGTTGTGTTCATTGATCTTGAGGCGGCTTTTCACTGTGTCAGATGGGACAATCTGATGGAAATCCTAAAGAAACATGGAGTTGACTGGAGAGATAGACGGCTAATTAGAAATTTATATTTGAATCAGAGAGAGCAAGAGTAAGAATAAAAGGTGTGATGAGTGAAGAAACTGAACTGGGAAGAGGTGTAAGTCAAGATTGTTGTTTATCACCAACACTGTTCAATGTATATCTTGGGAAATTATTAGTGAAAGTTTTGAAGGAAGGAGAGGAGTTTATATAGGGGTTCGGAGAGTGGAGTATATAAGATTTGCAGGCGACCTGGTTGTCATGGCAGAGAGTGCAAAACAGATGGAACAAATGTTAGATAATCTAAACACAAAATTAGAAGAATATGGAATAAAGATTAACAAGAAGAAAACGAGAAGCATGGTAAATGGAGGAAAGGGGAGAAAATGCTGTATGAAAATAGGGGGAGAGGAAATAGAGCAAGTGAATAACTTCAATTATTTGGGAAGTGTAATAATGGATGATATGTACTGCTCAACAGAAATTAGGAAAATAATTGCAATGGTAAAAGAAGGAGTCAAAAGGAAACAGAAATTACTGTACCACTAAACAAAGATCTGAGGAAAAAACTTCCCAAATGCTGCATCTGGAGCGTTGCACTATATGGTGCAGAGACCTGGACATTGAGGAAGGAAGATGAAAGAAGAGATGTGGATATGGAGAAGAATGGAAAAAGTGAAATGGAAAGACCGAGTAAGGAATGAAGAAGTATTAAGAAGAGTTGGAGAAGAAAGAAACATGCTGAAAGAGAAAACGGAACTGGATTGGACATGGTTTTAAGAGGGACTGTTTATTGAAGGAAAGAACAGAAGGAATGGTGGAGATAAAAAGGGGATGAGGAAAAAGAAGATATCAAATGCTGGACAATATCAAAGGAGACAAATATTCAGAAATGAAAAGACTGGCTATGGACAGACAGAAGTGGAAGAGGCTTAATCCACTACTACTACTACAACACAGTCATGACAATATGTTCACTCATAGTTAGGCGATGCATTGCAAAATTATCTTCAGGTTCAGATCTGATTTACTTTTCCAGACAGTCTTTTTCGTACAGTGCACTGTTACATTTGCTTGTGTGTCATTTAACGCTTGGAATTTTATTTAGTCAGTTTATGTACAGTGCATTTTCATATAAGCGCTTTGGATAGTTATTCCTTAAAAATTCTATTTGTGATCTTATGTAGGATTTTTTGTGTTGAGACTGCAAATCGCGTACTGTGACGTCACGCATTGTTTTGCATTGTTCACTACATTTACGACACAGAATTTCCCAGGGCAGCTTATTTACTATACAGTTCACGTTTTCTGCAAGTTGATTCAAATACAGTTAGACAATATTAGACAGATTTTGGCGACTCATTTTGTGAATTGGCTTTTTCATAATTACATCACTTGCATTTTTCAGGATTACAACACAAACGCATTAGAAGTCAAATGACAGGAAACCAGTTCAGTCCAGTGTAGTTCACAACAGCAATCTCAAGAAGTTACAGAGGTATGGTTTAGGTAAATTTTGATCTTATTATTAATTATTATTAGCTCTTTTGCTGCGCACTGTATAGCAACGCTGTACACAAGTTCCTGAATCGGAATTTAGTCTGTATGTTAGTGTAAAATTACATGTTCGCACAGTATAGGATATTTTTAGCGTCTATAAGCCTCACTACAATCAGCAAACACATAACAAATAATTAGTTTAACACCAGGAAGAAACAAAAAGAGCAGATGCACAGTTTATTCGAGGGTGTTGAAGTATGCAACACACTCAATGACGAATACGTTATCGCAGGGTGGAAAGAGTTTCAAGACCTCATCGAAACAGTGTAAAGACTGTCAACTAAAATTATACATCAAGAGCCAGGTGGCCCCTGTGAGCTCGCTAGCTTTCCCTTCGCAGCACCCAGCCACTCAGTCGTGTAGAGACACATCATTCACAGCACACCGCAGGTAATGGATACGTCAGGGCACGCAGGTCAGTTGTAAAGCTGTTTGAATATCCGCACGGGGGATCAAAGAGCGTTACGAGAACTGGAAATGATTGACGAAAGAAACCAGTTACTTTCGTTTCGCTGTTGTTCATTTTTCCCCATTAGACCGACGACCGGTTTAACACTAGGCGTTAGATTCATGTAACTGTGCACACGCTACATTCATAGTTCTTCATATGCCTTACAAAACATGCTGAATGGTCGTTTTATGTTAGCACTATAGGGAAACTGAAGAGATTAATGGCCTGTACTGAATGCGAAGTTGAAACATGTGGCACCGTGGGTACGCCTTTACCTGCAGAAGTAACGGAGAAGATGAGGTTCCCAGTACAGTAAGTGGAGGTTAATAGCTGGATGAGAGTATGATGCAGAAGCATGCTGCACGTCGTTTACGATAAAGTGAATGTGTGAGTGTCCGTTCTTGTAGTCAACTTCCGCAACTGCTGTTTGTGTTCACAGTGGGAGACGCATTTTGCGAAGCCTACTCATCACGTTTGTCTGGCGTAGCTTCAGCTTCAATTGCAAAAACTCGTTAGAATTACCAGTAAAGCGGAAGTTTACTGTACAGGTGAGACATTTCATAGTTCTAATAGGCTTTTAGGAAACCTGTATCCGCTTCTATACTCTGCAATTTACACGGATGAAACGAGGGAAGAATGATTGCATGGCGGCCTCACTGCTACTCTTATCTCCTTTTAGTCTTACTTCTCCTTTATTTAGTCTTACTTAGTCTTACCTTCACGATACCAAAGAATTTTCGTAGTTTCAATTGAATCTACTAGTTGCACTATCGGTTGGAGGATGGCATTCACGTATCGTACAGCCTTTACGGCGCCTTCCATGACCACTAGCGGCGTACGTCGGTCCCACGTAATGCCACCCCAATACAGCAGGGAACCTCCACCTTGCTGCACTCGCTGGACAGTGTGTCTAAGGCGTTCAGCCTGACCAGGTTGCCTCCAAACACGTCTCCAACGATTGTCTGGTTGTAACATATGCGGCACTCATCGGTGAAGAAACGTGATGCCAATCCTGAGCGGTCCATTCGGCATGTTGCTGGGCGCATCTGTACCGCGCTGCGTATTGTTGCGGTTGCAAAGATGGAGCTCGCCATGGGCATCAGGAGTGAGGTTGTCCATCTTGCAGCCTATTACGCAGAGTTTGAGTCGTAACACGACGTCCTGTGGCTGCACGAAAAGCATTATTCAACATGGTGACGTCGCTGTCAGGGTTCCTCCGAGCCATAGTCCGCAGGCAGCGGTCATCCACTGTAGTAGTAGCCCTTGGGCGGCTTGAGCGAGGTATCGACAGTCCCTGTCTCTCCTCCATATCCGAACAACATCGCTTTGGTTCACTCCGAGAAGCCTGGACACTTGCTGAGAGCCCTTCCTGGCACAAAGTAACAATACCGGATGCGATCGAACCGCGATACTGACCGCCTAGGCATGGCTGAACTACAGACAACACGAGGTGTGTACCTCCTTCTTGGTGAAACGACTGGAACTGATCGTCTATCGGACCCCCTCCGTCTGATAGGCGCTGCTCATGCATGGTTTACATCTTTGGGTGGGTTTAGTGACTTCTCTTAACAGTCAAAGAGACTGTGTCTGTGATACAATATCCAGAGTCAACGTCTATCATCAGGAATTCTGGGAACAGGGGTGATGCAAAACTTTTTCTGATGTGTGTAAAATAAACTGTGACTGGTAACAGTAGACTTGTAGTTTCAGTTAATATTAACCGTCACGGTAAGGCCTAACAAAAATCGTTTGCGTTAAAATTTGTAGCTTCCTAAAAGGAACCCTGTGCTTGAATTTATACAAATAATTTTTTGTGAGATATTGTATTCTTTGATGTCTACTTGTGGCGCAAGTTTCACATGTCAGTCAAAGACGACTATGGTCGCTCTTCTTTGTAAAGGAACTATGTAGTTTGTTCAGTGTGATAAATGCTCTTCAGCAGTAAGGCATTACCTCCTTCGAAGACAAAGTGCGATTTTCCTTATTCAGCCTATGAATCTCAGCCTGACCATTGCTATACCTTCGATAATGCTGCGTGATCGTTCCTCTTCATAACACCACGCCTTGTTACTCCCGGATACAGGGATGACAACTGAGCCCGCTTAAAAATGAGTCTCTTGTTCATTAACGTATAACTGTGTTCAGTGTCATCGATGTTTGAGGTGTGAATATTTACTGATGGAAGGAAGGAAATCAATGTAGTCCCGTCGATGACGAGGTTACGGGGAGCTCAATAATTTGTCACAGGTCTGTTGGTAGTTGCGAAATTCGGCTATTAGCGGTAAGGGAAGTTGCGGGATAGTTGCGAGTTCGTGTGCTGCTGACCAGATAAGAGTTTCGGAGTTCGTGCCGTCTTCAGCTACTTGTCTGTGTGTATTTTAATAACTGTTTTCCGAATCACATTTTGCCCTCTATATCTCTCTTACCTCTCTGTAGGACCACAGGGGATATTCCTTGATATTTCGACACATGTGCATTTTCCTAGTCAGTATTTTCCACTTAATCCTTGCCTCCCGCGATTCTGCAAAGTATCTCCATACTACAGGACGCTCAGCGGGAGCAGACAAATGGCAGTTTTATTCACAATCCCTGATCGGAGTTCTAGTGCGATAGAGGCATCTGGTTTTCACCGGCTGAATATCACAGCTGAGGACACATAGATGCGCAATAGCCACTGGTCGACCTCGGAAATTATCAGCAAGGAAAGCTCGCAGCTTTAGGAAATAGATTTAGTTCGCATTGTTTGGTAAACAACTGAAATGTACTGCCATGTTACGCAGGAGCAGGAAGCGATAATTCGTTGGGCTTTTGCGATTTTCGTATCTAGAACGGGGCACTTCCCAAATACTATATAAATCTTCCGCCGCGAGTAAACGTAATTTCTTATTTTCCTGTGTTTATCTGTGGCGTTTCGGGGATGTGACACCATCATCATTGAAGTTTGATTTATTCTGTTGTAAAACACAAGTAAACTTTAATGTAAAAAGTGTAAGTTGTCATGAAACTGTTTCGACGAAAACATATGTCTTAACAGCACATTTGCTTGTTACTGTATGTTTATTAGCGTACAGTACAACAGCTATTTTTAAACAGTTGTCACGTGCAATTAATTTGGATTTGATACAATGCTGTGCTTCTTAAGGAACGAAAATTTTGGCCTAAATGGGACTACTAGTGTCTGAGCATTTCAGGCCCAACTTTACGCACCGTAGAATTTACAACACTCTAAATCAACCTTATTAGTTTATGTAAAAATACATGATATATTATGTATGTTAGACAGCAAGATTAACAAAGAGACGTCCTGTTGAAGTATATGTCTTTTTTATTACAGTAGAATAAATAGAAGCCCACTGATGATGGTGTTGCATTACTAAAACATGTATGGGTTAACAGAGAAAAATATGGCATTGTCTTTTGCATAAGGCAGAATTCTCAAAATGTAATTACTATTCGTGAAAAGAAAGACTTAGATAATGAGCCTGCAGAGTCAGCGTTTCGATGATAATTTAACTGGATTTGCACAACTGGTTAGTTTTTAAATAAAAAACAGCTTATCCATTTATATACACTACTGTCAGAAATGCTTTACCTCCATTTAATGTACTGTAGCAACAACAAATAATAAATGTAGCGGATAGTTCTAAGATCATAGGTGCGCGTATGATGAAAACTTGGACTGGAGGAACTGTATAGTAGCTCTGCTAAGACATATGTTTTCAGCTACTTTTATCAGACGAATAACTGCCTGCTTTATGCACATTATTTTAGGCTACAGTATTTTGCCTAGTTTCATTCACTGATGTTCTACGATGTTATATTTCGGGAGTAATACTTCACTCACACAAAAAGGTATTTCCTGGGCAAGTCAAAATAATGATATTATGAATGGAATTCATTAAGGTAACAGGAAATATTGATCGTTAATTGAAAATATATTCTGCATTGTTGAAATCTGCTGTTAATAATCTGTTCTGTATCAGAGAGAGAGAGAGAGAGAGAGAGAGAGAGAGAGAAACAAATTCAGAAAAACAATATGACATGGAAAAATGATTTGCACTGCGACCTAGTGAATTTAACGTAAACTCGAAAATGTCTAGCTTGCCTAATTGTTGATGGATATTTCTACATGATTAAGGGTGGAGGATCCATCTTTAGCAGCACTAACTGTGAAACTGTGCACTTTTATATAAATATTGGTAAAAATATGTCTCAGAGACTTTATGTTATGTTTTTATGTAAAGAATAAAACCCATAAAGTTCATATTAACAATAGTCCGAAAATGTTTCGTTAGGAGTTACGAAAGAAATTCCATGTAGTGAATTCTGATTCGGTAATTACCCTCAGAAGTGCATTTTTACTCACTTTTGTTTTGTTTTGTCTTATAGTCGTTGGTTCTGTTTTAGAGCCACTTCCATCACAACAATGTATTCAGTGTCTGATATGGCGGACGTGCACTACATGTACGGCGTAGGAGATGGTATGCGCACTCAGCACGTGATGTCTACGCCGGACGGTACGCCGAGAGGCATTTATTTACCTTGTGCAGGAACGTTTGCACGGCTCCATCAACGCTTGTGAGAGACAGACTCAGTTGAGAAGAGCATTGCAGATGGTGGGAGACAGCATGATGTACGAACATCTGAATTTGAAGAACGTGTTCTTCTTACTTTAGATGAAACTCCAACAATTAATAGAATAAGACTGCAAGAAGGAAAGGCATTGTCACATGATAACCTGGAGAATTCTGCATAAAAATCTTTTGTACTATTATCACCTTGAACTGGTGAAAGGAGTAATGAGATTCGCTGTTCTTGTGCCGGGATCATCAGCTGTCACAACAATCACGTTTTGGCTTATCGAAAACGTCATGAAGTGCGAAAAGACAGAACCCAACAGATGTTCATCCTCAATAGGTGGGGTGAGATCATACATGATCATCTCAATTATCCCTACTTCTTCCCGTTCCTGCAGTTTCTCAGACAAGAGTTGCTTCATTTTCTTGATGCTGTATCTCTAGACGTCAGCCAGTGAATGTGGTTTA
Organism: Schistocerca serialis cubense; assembly: GCF_023864345.2. Classification (NCBI taxonomy): domain Eukaryota; kingdom Metazoa; phylum Arthropoda; class Insecta; order Orthoptera; family Acrididae; genus Schistocerca; species Schistocerca serialis. The sequence continues at coordinate 380,091,944 of NC_064638.1, read as the reverse complement.
TGCTTGAGTGTGCTCCACCTCACACCACACACACGAATAGGTCGCCATTATCTTGACAATCAGGTGGACTGGTCGAGGATGATCCACGGCATGGCCTATCCGACCACGAAAGACGAAACCAATGGATTCTTTCCTTTGTGGCCATTGAAAATTCGATGTTCTAATGGAGCGTGTCTAAAATGCTTTTAAGAAAATACGGAACACTTCAGGAGTTTTCCATAACATACGGCGAAATTTGGAACGCACACTCAAGGAATGCACGGAAGCAGGTCATGGTCACTTCGAGAAATTTCTGTAAATGTAAATGTAAATGTGTTCGCTAAATGTATCATATTTGTATCATGAATAATGAATCCTTTCATACACTTAAATGTGTTTGATGAATGTATCACTTCTCTGCCGTGAGTAATAAATCCTTTCGTACCTCCGTACGGTAGGATTATCACACCAATGTTAAGAAGAAATTTTTGTAATGTTTTGATGTCAAGAATGAATCCCTAAAGTTCCTGAAATATGTTATACACCTTGTATTACAGAAAAATCATCAGAATAATAGACCGACTCACACATTGCGGGTCCGCAGCTCGTGGTCGTGCGGTAGCGTTCTCGCTTCCCGCGCCCGGGTTCCCGGGTTCGATTCCCGGCGGGGTCAGGGATTTTCTCTGCCTCGTGATGACTGGGTGTTGTGTGATGTCCTTAGGTTAGTTAGGTTTAAGTAGTTCTCAGTTCTAGGGGACTGATGACCATAGATGTTAAGTTCCATGGTGCTCAGAGCCATTTGAACCATTTTGAACACATCGCGGAATTCAGTCATAAATGTCATAATACTCGAAAAACGCACTTGATATTGTGAACTGTTCCACAAAACGTGTCGTGCAGGAAACAAATAAGAGCAAGGCAACAGCAAAAATTATTTCATATACAAACAAAACCACTATTTTACAGTTGCAGGCTTCCAAAAATTAAAAACTTTGTCCGTCTTTGTTTTAAAAATGGAGTAGGGCCTTTTGTTGTTACGTATCACGAGGGTTTTCTTTTCTGTCAATACCGCGGAGTAGTGCTTTTAGTACTTCATTTGACAAGGAAATTTTCTTCTGTCGCTAGTTCATTCTTATTTTCCTAAACACGACGGTACGGCCGAGAAGCTCAATTACAGTAATTTTCAATAATGAACTACTATTATATTAATCTTCATATCAACAACAGAAAGAGGGCCGAAAAAAACGACTGTACACACATTCTTTCTTACGCCTCCAGCAGATTGTCTGTATTCTAACATATTCCAGTGAAAGTGGCAGCTCTTGGTACACAGCTTACTGCAACTCTTACAGTCGAATAAGTTTTGAGTACGTTTAAACTGATACGCAGTGGATTGTGGCGCTTTCTGTTTGGAACTATAAAAATAGCATGGGCCATACAACGAGGAGCCGAAAGGTTTGTCAATACACAACTAATTTATTACCCACTGCTGTCTATTCACTTATTATCGCAGCCTTTTACTAGGCGTGCAATGTTTCATTTTAAAAGTACAGTGATCCTATTATGTCAAAATATGTTTTATAAATTCATTATGATACGTATTTCTCACAAAACGTCGTATAGCACTCTCCCTAGCACACTCCTAATCTCACAAAGATCACGCATAACGTGGATGCATTAAGTCTATGTAAAGCAATACGAAACATGTCTTCGAAAGTAAAAGCAGAGCTCCAATAGTTCGTACAAATATCCACAACATTCTTCAATCAACCGTCTCAACCGTCCCTAAAAAAAATCAACCGTCCCTAAAAAAAAAAAAAAAAAAAAAAAAAAAAAAAAAAAAAAAAAAATGTTCAAATGTGTGTGAAATCTTGTGGGACAACTACTAAGGTCATCAGTCCCTAAGCTTACACACTACTTTACCTAAATTACCCTAGTGACAAAGACAAGACACAAACTCTTATGTCCGAGGGAGGACTCGAACCTCCTCCGGGACCAGCCGCGCAGTCTATGACTGCAGCATCTGAGACCGCTCGGCTAACCCCGCGCGGCAATCGTCCTAACAGATAAAACTTGGATTTAAACGTCAGCAGTAATCTCAGTTACATGTAACGTATTTTATCGATAATAGATATAGTTGAACTCCGTGACTATGGATACATCAGCTATATTGGTCTCCAGCACTGCGTGTGGAAACATATTCACGAATGTAAACCACCTGAAGATGGGCAGAGACCCGAAAGCAGTCGTGTATTAAATAAAATCACCTTCTACTATCAATGGTAGCTGTTCTTATTCTACAACCTAATTTCAGTTACTTTGGAAACTGCGATCCAGCATCAGAATTGGTTATTTTTAAATACGGTTTTTTAATGTCTCTGCAGAATAAGGCGATGAAGGTTTCATATACTACAATCACAATTAGTGGAAAATCACAGCGTCGGAAGTTGGGGCAGCATAATGCCGCATAGGCAGATGGCTGCACAGGATAACATTCGAGTGACACCAGAGCGAACATTTTTGGTAAAAAACAAAAACGGGCACACAGTACCGTAAAGTGAGAGATTCGTGGAAAGGCTCTAGATAAGCCATCCTTCCCTGTTACCCCTGTTTCCAGAGGTGTTAGATCTGCTAGGTATGTAAAAGAACTTCCGAAATGTTGGGGCATAGGAGATGAGGTACTGGCGGAAGTAAAGCTGTGGGGACGTTCCTAAGTCTGGACTGCGAAAAAACCGGAACAGAAAAGAATCGAAACATTTGAGATGTGGTGCTACAGACGAATGTTGAAAATTATGTGGACAGATAAAGAACGGAATGAGGATAGTCTGCGCAGAACCGGAGAGAAAAGGGATATGTGGAAAACACTGACAAAGAGAGGGGACAGGATGATAGGACATCTGTTAGGACATCAAGGAAAGATGGTACTAGAGGAAGCTGTAGAGCGGAAAAACAGAGATTGGAATACATGCAACTAATAATTGAGGACGTACACTACTGGCCTTTAAAATTGCTACACCACGAAGATGACGAGCTACAGACGCTGTGATATGCAAATGATAAGCTTTTCAGAGCATTCACACAAGGTTGGCGCCGGTGGCGACTCCTACAACGTGCTGCCATGAGGAAAGTTTCCAACCGATTTCTCACACACAAACAGCAGTTGACCGGCGTTGCCTGGTGAAACGTTTTTGTGATACCTCGTGTAAGGAGGAGAAATGTGTTCCATCACGTTTCCGACTTTCATAAGGGTTGGATTGTAGCCTATCGCGATTGCGGTTTATCGTATCGCGACATTGCTGCTCGCATTGGTCGAGTTCCAATTACTGTGACCAGAATATGGAATCGGTGGATTCAGGAGGGTAATACGGAACGCCGTACTGGATCCCAACGGCCTCATATCACGAGTAGTCGAGATGACAGGCATCTTATCCGCATGGCTGTAACGGATCGTGCAGCCACGTCTCGATCCCTGAGTCAACAGATGGGGACGTTTGCAAGACAACAACTATCTGCACGAACAGTTCGACGACGTTTGCAGCAGCATGGACTATCAGTTCGGAGACCATGGCTGCGGCTCCATTGACGCTGCATCACAGACAGGAGCGCCTGCGATGGTGTACTCAACGACGAATCTGGGTGCAAGAATGGCAAAACGTCATTTTTTCGGATAAATCCAGGTTCTGTTTACAGCATCATGATGGTCGCATCCGTGTTTGGCGACACCGCGGTGAACGCACATTGGAAGCGTGTATTCGTCATCGCCGTACTGGCGTATCACTCGGCGTGATGGTATGGGGTGCCATTGGTTACACGTCTCGCTCACCTCTTGTTCGCACTGTCGGCACTTTGAACAGTGGACGTTACATTTCAGATGTGTTACGACCCGTGGCGCTACCCTTCATTCGATTCCTGCGAAACCCTACATTTCAGCAGGATAATGCGCGACCGCATGTTGCAGGTCCTGTACGAGCCTTTCTGGATACAGAAAATGTTCGACTGCTGCCCTGGTCAGCACATTCTCCAGATATCTCACCAATTGAAAACGTCTGGTCAATGGTGGCCGAGCAAGTGGCTCGTCACAATACGCCAGTCACTGCTCTTGATGATCTGTAGTATCGTGTTGAAGCTGCATGGGCAGCTGTACCTGTACACGCCATCCAAGCTCTGTTTGACTCAATGCCCAGGCGTATCAAGGCCGTTATTACGGCCGGAGGTGGTTATTCTGGGTACTGATTTCTAAGGATCTATGCACCCAAATTGCGTGAAAATGGAATCACATGTGCTGGCCGGCGTGGCCGAGCGGTTCTTGGCGCTTCAGTTTGGAACCGGGCGACCGCTACGGTCGCAGGTTCGAATCCTGCCTCGGGTATGGATGTGTGTAATGTCCCTAGGTTAGTTAGATTTAAGTAGTTCTAAGTTCTAGGGGACTGATGACCTCAGATGCTAAGTCCCATAGTGCTCAGAGCTATTTGAACCATTTTTTGCAATCACATGTCAGTTCTAGTATAATATATTTGTCCAATGAATACCCGTTTATCATCTGTATTTTGTCTTGGTGTAGCAAATTTAATGCCCAGTAGTGTAGATTGCAAGTGCTATTCTGAGATGAAGAGGCGAGCCGCATCAAGCCAGCCAGAAGACTAAACAAAAAAATAAAAAAGGCAGTTCGAACAAAGACTTGCAAACTCAAAATCAGTCCTAAAACGCTACAAGGCACCGCCCGTTGGTCTAGAACCATAAAACTTGACAGGAAGTAATTTTTCGCATTACAACCAAAGGAAAACAAACCGAAAACTGTTAATTTGTAATTAAATCACACGAAAAATTATTTTTCGGTCTTTTGTTATCTGAATTCAAACTTGGAAATCAAAATGTTCTCCAAAGTATTGGAATCCCTGGCACCGATATCTTGCCAGTATCGATGATACCGATAACTGGCAGAAACCTTCGAGATCCTCGATTCCGGGAATGGATGAACTGTCCATACATCTAATTTAATTTGTACCGGAGCCTCACTGCGCAAGTTCTGCTCGCACCTGCCAATTTTTATTTCCTTCTCTGATGCGTCAACTAAGGACAACACGCCAATTTCAACTGCTTGTTCGTTGCTCTTTTCTTTTCCTGTTTCCTGAACAATTTCAGACCAGGTTTTTTCAGCCGCCTACCTTGGAATCCCTTCATATTCAATATTTTCTCCCTGAACACTTCTCTGTCACTTGTTTCTCGAGCATGTAAATTATATTTTTCTAAATAACTCTTTTTGATCATGGGATCCAACTTGCTACTGACTTCTTATCGCACAAATATCTGAAGATTTTGTCCGTCAGTCTACTGTGTTGCATTCGATATGAATGTCCAAAAATGTCTTCTTTTTGTCATTACCTCTGATATGTTTTCTGTGTTTCGATAAATTTCATCGTTACTTCGTAATTTCCAACCCTCCATAGATTGTCATGGGCCTAATATTTTCCTGCTAAATACACACTATGTAATCAGAAGTACCGGACACCTTCAGAAACATACGTTTTCCATATTAGGTGCATTGTGCTGCTACCTACTGCCAGGTAATCCGTATCAGCGACCTCAGTAGTCATTAGACATCGTAAGAGAGCAAAAGGTGCGCTTCGCGGAACTCAAGGACTTCGAACGTGATGGGGTGATTGGGTGTGACTTATGTCATACGTCTAAACATCCCTAGGTCCACTGTTCCCTATGTGATAGTGAATTGGAAAAGTGAAGGGACACGTACAGCACAAAAGCGTACAGGCCGACCTCGTCTGTTGACTGACAGAGATCACCGACAGCTGAAGTCGTAATGTGTAACAGGCAGACATATGTCAAGACGATCACACAGGAATTCCAAACTGCATCAGGATCCACTGCAAGTACTATGACAGTTAGGCGGGAGGTGAGAAAACTTGGAATTCATGGTCGAGCGGCTGCTCATAAGCCACACATCACCCCAGTAAATGCCAAACGACGCCTCAGTTGGTGTAAGGAGAGTATACATTGGACGATTGAACAGTCGAAAAACGTTGTGTGGAGTGACGAATCACGGTACATAACATGGTGATCTGATGACAGGGTGTGGGTATGGCGAATGCCCGGTGAACGTCATCTGCCAGCGTGTGTAGTGCCAACAGTAAAATTCGGAGGCGGTGGTCGTGTTTTTCATGGAGGTGGCTTGCGCCCCTTGCTGTTTTGCGAAGCACTATTACAGCACAGGCCTACAAAGATGTTTTAATCACTTTCTTGCTTCCCACTGTTGAAGAGCAGTTCGGGGATGGCGACTGCATCTTTCAACACGATCCAGCATGTTCATAATGCACGACCTGTGGCGGAGTGGTTACAAGACAATAAGGTCCACGGAATGGAGTGGCCTGCACAGAGTCCTGACCTGACTCCTGCAGAACACCTTTGGGATGTGTTTGAACGCCGACTTTGCGCCAGGCGTCACCGACCAATATCGATACCTCTCCTCAGCGCAGCACTTCGTGAAGAATGGGCTGCCATTCCCGAAGAAAGCTTCCAGCACTTGATTGAACATATGCCTGCTAGACATTCGCTTGTTTACAGACATAGATATGAAAAGTGTCTGCATGCTGTATTTCTTGAAGTAATATATTAACAGTCTTTATAACAGGCCTGAATGTCGGAGAAATTCCTACGTAAGGAATGTAAACGGAATTTTCGCAAGTAATGGATAATACGACGTGGATTTCTACAGTTTCACTCACCTTTACGCAGCATAAGGTCACAAAATTGAGCATGCGATCGAGAAAAGTGCGCAATACCAGCCGTGGTACGCTCAGTTCCTGAGTGATAAACTCTTCAGCATTACAGGCAGCAAGCCTGCGTAGTATGACGCCATTACCCGTGACCTGTCCGGCACACGAACGGCAGAAATACTGGGCTTGGGGCTAATGAGGGCCCATTACCCATTTCTTCTCGTACAGGCAGTGCCGGGTGCACTGACCCGTCCCTAACGAACGTCGAGGTCGGCAGAGGTCAGCCTCCAGAAAGTCTCTGACGCGATCACCGGCGAGTTCACCTTTAACTGGCATAGGTAGGTTCTGCTGCACTGGACGTTTGCGCGGAGAACAGTTGACAGCTAGCGGATGTGCCGCAAAAATTCATGTGGAACTGCTCAATGCAACTGATCGTCAGATGAGATTTCACATCTCTCTTGACAATGCACTACTATGTCGGCGAACAGCGGCCAATTCAATAGCTAACGCAGTCATTTACATCATGTTCATGATGATGAGAACACACTGCAAAACAGTAATGTTGTGGATCAAGGGACACTCTGGAAGCCCCGGAAACTGTAAAAATGAAAAGTAGGCGCTTTCGCTAAGCAAGCATCCGCGAACAGGACTCTTTAATAGGAGAAAATCCCAGTAACGCATATTATACTTTTGATCAGAAAGTGGTTGACAGCGGAATGGCCAAATCAATGACAGACATGATGTGTTAATTCATCCAATAATTCCAGCAGTACCGTGGGTCGACAAAATGTTAATTATTGGTGCTTCAACAGATCTAAGCACCACTTACTTAGGAGTCTAAGGGAAGAAAGGCATCCAAACCAATTTTTTGTGTGTTATGAATACGAAGCACATAAAAATAACAGAAAAAACCTTAGGGGACTTAGTCACAGTTCCCGATTAGTGTTAAAACTTCGTTAGGTATTAGCGGTATAGCAAGTAAGAGTTTGTTATCTACGCAAACATCACAGTATTGTAAACTAAACTATTAAAGTAAAAAAAAAAAAAACTTGTGTCTTCAACAGTTGTAACACGACCCTGTAATTTTCAAGCTGGCTTGTACATCGTGCTCTGGTATGGACAGAAACCACGGTTAATATTTAAAAAGAGAAATTTAAAGATTTATGCTGTTCTACCAGCCATTCTGCACAGTGCATCTTATCTCATATACTCATCTAATCAATTCTTTTCATTGAATAATGTATGTGAAAACTGCCCTTTGAAACTTTTACGCGAATTTTTAAATGTGATTACTAAAATGTTGTGCAATTCGGAAAGCCAGTAAAAAAAACTACTAGGACGATGCGTGAGATTATCATATACTTCAGGCTGACTGTCTCCAGGAAATCTAAGTGGTCTTCGTTGCGCAAAACTTAATTTTGAAGCGGTTAGCTCAAGCAAAAGTACGGCGAATAGAAATCACTGCACTCACGCAGAACATGTTAGACAATCCACCGTCATAATATTCTGTGTAAATATATTTCTCGCAAGCCACAACGTAATGCATGGTGAAGTGCAGGGAAAGGTCAGATACTACCGGACACAAAACCTTTTCAAAATTATTATTTTTTCTGCAAGTTGTTTTTACACGTTCTTGACAGTGAGGAACATTATAGGACGTTATTTAATAAAACTGTAAAATTCAGTATCGTAAAAATATAAACTGGTCAACATTTTTTGGAGGGTTGTATCGGGCATAAAATTGTAATGTGTAAAAGAGTCATTTTTGTTACAAAAAATGTTTTAAGTGGACCGTAAACAGTTGTAAACTTGAACTTGATAATTTGCTCTTGTCAACAAATCTGTCAACTTGCTCGTTGCTGAAACTTGCCGCTTGCTGTAGATTCGTGCATCCAGCTGTCCTCAGCCTTAAGTCTTCATATTGATTCATAAAACCACAGTACACGCGGTTATCGGCTTTCGTTTCTGTCTTACTGAATTGATGCTTTATTTTCAGTTGCTCTGCGTATTTGTTTTTTAAAATTTGACATACTGACAATTGGAAGTTTTCGATCTTTGTTTTGTCGTATGATAATTTTTTATTTCAGCAAACGCTTGGATATATATTGTGAGTTTTTTTATCTTGAGACAACGAAATATCTCAAAAATTACATGTTGTTGTTGTGGTCTTCAGTCCTGAGGCTGGTTTGATGCAGCTCTCCATGCTACCCTATCCTGTGCAAGCTTCTTCATCTCCCAGTACCTACTGCAACCTACATCCTTCTGAATTTGCTTAGTGTATTCATCCCTTGGTCTCCCTCTACGATTTTTACCCTCCACGCTGCCCTCCAATACTAAATTGGTGATCCCTTGATGCCTCAGAACATGTCCTACCAACCGATCCCTTCTTCTAGTCAAATTGTGCCACAAACTTCTCTTCTCCCCAATCCAATTCAATACTTCCTCATTAGTTATGTGATCTACCAATCTAATCTTCAGCATTCTTCTGTAGCACCACATTTCGAAAGCTTCTATTCTCTTTTTGTCCAAATTATTTATCGTCCATGTTTCGCTTCCATACATGGCTACACTCCATTCTAATACTTTTAGAAATGACTTCCTGACACTTAAATCTATACTCGATGTTAACAAATTTCTCTTCTTCAGAAACTTTCCTTCCCATTGCCAGTCTACATTTTATATCCTCTCTACTTCGACCATCATCAGTTATTTTGCTCCCCAAATAGCAAAACTCCTTTACTACTTTCTCATTTCCTAGTCTAATTCCCTCAGCATCACCCGTCTTAATTCGACTACATTCCATTATCCTTGTTTTGCTTTTGTTGATGTTCATCTTATATCCTCCTTTCAAGACACTGTCCATTCCATTCAACTGCTCTTCCAAGTCCTTTGCTGTCTCTGACAGAATTACAATGTCATCGGCGAACTTCAAAGTTTTTATTTCTTCTCCATGAATTTTAATACCTACTCCGAATTTTTCTTTTGTTACCTTTACTGCTTGCTCAATATACAGATTGAATAACATCGGGGAGAGGCTACAACCCTGTCTCACTCCTTTCCCAACCACTGCTTCCCTTTCATGCCCCTCGACTCTTATTACTGCTTGCTCAATATACAGATTGAATAACATCGGGGAGAGGCTACAACCCTGTCTCACTCCTTTCCCAACCACTGCTTCCCTTTCATGCCCCTCGACTCTTATAACTGCCATCTGATTTCTGTACAAATTGTAAATAGCCTTTCGCTCCCTGTATTTTATACCTGCCACCTTCAGAATTTGAAAGAGAGTATTCCAGTCAACATTGTCAAAAGCTTTCTCTAACTCTACAAATGCTAGAAACGTAGGTTTGCCTTTCCTTAATCTTTCTTCTATGATAAGTCGTAAGGTCAGTATTGCCTCACGTGTTCCAGTGTTTCTACGGAATCCAAACTGATCTTCCCCGAGGTTGGCTTCTACTAGTTTTTCCATTCGTCTGTAAAGAATTCGTGTTAGTATTTTGCAGCTGTGACTTATTAAACTGATAGTTCGGTAATTTTCACATCTGTCAACACCTGCTTTCTTTGGGATTGAAATTATCATATTCTTCTTGAAGTCTGAGGGTATTTCTCCTGTTTCATACATCTTGCTCACCAGATGGTAGAGTTTTGTCAGGACTGGCTCTCCCAAGGCCGTCAGTAGTTCCAATGGAATGTTGTCTACTCCAAGGGCCTTGTTTCGACTCAGGTCTTTCAGTGCTCTGTCAAACTCTTCACGCAGTATTATATCTCCCATTTCATCTTCATCTACATCCTCTTCCATTTCCATAATATTGTCCTCAAGAACATCACCCTTGTATAGACCCTCTATATACTCCTTCCACCTTTCTGCTTTCCCTTCTTTGCTTAGAACTGGGTTTCCATCTGAGCTCTTGATATTCATACAAGTCGTTCTCTTATCTCCAAAGGTCTCTTTAATTTTCCTGTAGGCAGTATCTATCTTACCCCTAGTGAGATAGGCCTCTACATCTTTACATTTGTCCTCTAGCCATCCCTGCTTAGCCATTTTGCACTTCCTGTCGATCTCATTTTTGAGACGTTTGTATTCCTTTTTGCCTGCTTCATTTACTGCATTTTTATATTTTCTCCTTTCATCAATTAAATTCAATATTTCTTCTGTTACCCAAGGATTTCTACTAGCCCTCGTCTTTTTAACTACTTGATCCTCTGCTGCCTTCGCTACTTCATCCCTCAAAGCTACCCATTCTTCTTCTACTGTATTTCTTTCCCCCATTCCTGTCAATTGTTCCCTTACGCTCTCCCTGAAACTCTGTACAACCTCTGGTTCTTTCAGTTTATCCAGGTCCCATCTCCTTAAATTCCCACCTTTTTGCAAAGGATGTCGTTATCAGGAGAAATAGAGAAAGAAAAATTACATACCGGATTAAAAAACGGAAAAATACATGTTCACTATTTTTAAAAATGCTATCCGGCGATACCAATGCTGCCCTCCTTCCCCACCCCCAAGGGATAGGGCGTGGAACAACTTTGAAATCTTAGATACGACGTACCCATTTTTATTGTAGATTGGGATTGTACAGAAAAAACTATATAATGTCGCGGCGTGACAGGGGGTGCTGCAATCGACAAATATTACAGTTGAGTTCCAAAACGGTGTTATCTGGAGGAAAATGCAATGGATAAAAAAAAGAAACCAGGTGTTTTCAGTAATTGTGGAAAAAGATTGTTTGAGGCGTGTCCTCTGACCTTTCACCAGTGATGCGCTTGTCACTAAGAAACATTTCGCATTACGTGCTCGGACTGTCGACGCCCACTTCGATCCACTTATCTGCTGCACATTGAATGATTCGACACAACTGACAAGTGTTTCCGATGTAATCTACTGACATGTGTTGGTGATACGCTGCATCATGTTATCGCGCATTGTAGGCACTTCATTATAAACTCCTTCAAGCAATGCCACAAACAAAATTCAGGCGAAGCTAGATTTGCTGATCTTGCAGGCCAAGATACTGGAACCGCCTCTTCTGATCTACCGATGATTATATTCGTGGTGTGTGAGTAATACTTCCCGTGCTGCTGCAGAATAATGTGCTGGACAACCACCATGTTGAAACTACATTGTTTGTCGCCAGTCCAAAGGAGGGTCAGCAGGCAATACTGGAAAATCGTCCTCAAGGAACTTTCTATGTTTATGATAATTTAAAATGTCACCGACAAAGAATGGACCAATTAGCCCGTGACCAATTATTCCACACCAAACATTGACATTCCACGAACGATTATGTACAGGTTGACGTAACCAATGTGGTTTTCCACACTCCAGTAATGCGTGCTGTGTCGATTAAGCGTACCGTGCCTTGTGAAGGTCGATAGTCAGAGAACGATAGTCAAGCAAAGCAATTGGGGTCTCCCTGTATTCGCTGAAGCGACCACTGGCAAAATGTTACTCGGTTCTGGAAATCATTGCTATGAACTTCCTGATGGAGAGAAACATGAATCGGATGACGTTCCCTACTTTTCGGAACTCTGAATAATTCCCGATTCACCACTTCGCTGAGTACTAATGTGGGAGTTATGATTCACTGCAGCTAATATCGCAGTTTCATTATTTTCTCCAGCAACTTTTGTTAGACTGTTCTTTTTTCGTGGTTGTAGAACTGTAGAATAACCCGACAAAAAGAATAGTGTGGTCGCCCTCTGATGGAGAATGTTGAGCATAAAGTGTTGCAGCATTATCTAAATTCCTGTCATTTTCTCCATAAATGTAAGCCATTTCAACGTTTTTCTTCTGTCGCACAAGCTTGCATCCTAACTAACAACGTAGTCATGTCATGAAGGAACGTATTTAAGAAACGAGAGACTACGTGCACGCAAAGAGATCAAGTTATATAATGATTGAATGAGTGCTTCAAAACTGCTATGTGGAGGAAAACGCATAACACAGTGTCGTTTTCCACACACGTCTGTTTTTATGTTTTTGATCCAAAGGATTTTTCTCAAGATGACATCATTTTTTGAACTAAATGGTGTTATTTCTCGATTACATCGCCATCTACTACCGAAAGACAAAAGCGTTGCCTACACGAATTAGTATTTTTGTCTATATAATCAGATCCACTATAAAAATGGGGTGGGGCACCGGGGGGTGGGGGAGGCATCATTTGTACCACTGTATAGTAGTTTAAAAAATAATGAAACTATATTTTTCCGTACTTAATCAGATGCATAGCTTTTGAGATATTTCGTTGTCTCAAGATAAGAAACTCACCCATCTACATCTGTTGTTGTTGTTGTTGTCTTCAGTCCTGAGACTGGTTTGATGCAGCTCTCCATGCTACCCTATCCTGTGCAAGCTTCTTCATCTCCCAGTACCTACTGCAACCTACATCCTTCTGAATCTGCTTGGTGTATTCATCTCTTGGTCTTCCTCTACGATTTTTACCCTCCACGGTGCCCTCCAATACTAAATTGGTGATCCCTTGATGCCTCAGAACATGTCCTACCAACCGATCCCTTCTTCTAGTCAAGTTGTGCCACAAACTTCTCTTCTCCCCAATTCTATTCAATACTTCCTCATTAGGTATGTGATTTACCCATCTAATCTTCAGCATTCTTCTGTAGCACCACATTTCGAAAGCTTCTGTTCTCTTTTTGTCTAACCTATTTATCGTCCATGTTTTACTTCCATACATGGCTACACTCCATACAAACACTTTCAGAAACGACTTCCTAACACTTAAATCAATACTCGATGTTAACAAATTGATCTTCTTCAGAAACGCTTTCCTTCCCATTGCCAGTCTACATTTTATATCCTCTCTACTTCGACCATCATCAGTTATTTTGCTCCCCAAATAGCAAAACTCCTTTACTACTGATCTACATCTGCATATATCTAAATGGATACTCTGCAAATTACATTTAAGTGCCTGGCAGAGGGATCATCGAACCACCTTTACAATTCTTTATTATTCCAATCTCCTATAGCGCGCGGAAAGAACGAACAACTATACCTTTCCGTACGAGCTGTGATTATTTTATCGTGGTGATCGTTTCTCCCTATGTAGGTCGGAGTCAACAAAATATTTTCGCATTCGGAGGAGAAAGTTAGTGATTGGAATTTCATGAGAAGGTTCTGTCGCAACGAAAAGCGCCTTTCTTTAAATGATGTCCAGCCCAAATCCTGTATCATTTCAATGACACTCTCTCCCATATTTCGCGATAATACAAAACGTGCTGCCCTTCTTTGAACTTTTTCGATGTACTCCGTAAAGTCCTATCTGGTAAGGAACCCACATCGCGCAGTAGTATTCTAAAAGAGGGCAGACATGCGTAGTGTATGCAGTCTCCTTAGTAGATCAGTTGCATTTTCTAAGTGTCCTGCCAATAAAACGCAGTCTTTGGTTAGCCTTCCCCACAAAATTTTCTGTGTGTTCCTTGCGATTACCTTGTTCGTAATCGTAATTCTTAGGTATTTAGCTGAATTTACTGCCTTTACATTAGACTGATTTATCGTGTACCCGAAGTTTAACGAAATCCTTTTAGCACTCATGTGGATGACCTCGCCCTTTTCGTTATTTTGGGTCAGCTGCCAATTTTCGCCCCAATCAGATATCTTTTATAAATCGTTTTGCAATTTGTTTTGATCTTCTGATTACTTTATTAGTCGATGAATGACAGGTCAATCTGCAAACAACCTAAGACGGCTGCTCAGATTGTCTTCAAAATCTTTTATGTATATAAGGAACAGCAAAGGGCCTATAACACTACCTTGGGGAACGCCAAAAATCACTTCTCTGTTACTCGATGACTTTCCGCCAATTACTACGAACTGTGACCTCTCTGACAAGAAGTCACAGATCCAGTCACATAACTGAGACGATATTCCATAAGCATGCAATTTCACTACAAGCCGCTTGTGTGGTACAGTGTCAAAAGCCTTCCGGAAATCCAGAAATACGGGATCGATCTGAAATTCCTTGTCATATTGACGTTAATGATATTGGCCTGCAATTAAATGAATTACTCCTACTACCTTTCTTAAATACTGGTGTGACCAGTGCAATTTTTCAGTCTTTGGGTACGGATCTTTCATCGAGCGAACGGTTGCATATGATTGTCAAGTATGGAGCTAATGCATCAGCATACCCTAAAGGGAACCTAATTGGTGTACAGTCTGTGCCAAAAGACCTGCTTTTATTAAGTGGTTTAAGTTGCTTCACTACTCCGAGGATATTTACTTCTATTTTACTCATGTTGGCAGCTGTTCTTGACTCGAATTCTGGAATATTTACTTCGTCTTGTTTTGTGAAGGCATTTCGGAAGGCTGTGTTTCGTAACTCTGCTTTGGGAGCACTGTCTTCGATAGTATCTCCATTGCTATCGCGCAGAGAAGGCATTGATTGTTTCTTGCCGCTAACATACTTCACATACGATCAGAATCTCTTTAGATTTTCTCCCAGGTTACGAGACAAAGTTTCGTTGTGGAAACTGTTATAAGCATCTCGCATTAAAGTCCGCGCTGAATTTCGAACTTCTGTAAAAGATGGCCAAACTTGGGAATTTTGCACCTGTTTGAATTTGGGCCGGCCGAAGTGGCCATGCGGTTCTAGGCGCTACAGTCTGGAACCGAGCGACCGCTACGGTCGCAGGTTCGAATCCTGCCTCGGGCATGGATGTGTGTGATGTCCTTAGGTTAGTCAGGTTCAAGTAGTTCTAAGTTCTAGGTGACTGATGGCCTCAGAAGTTAAGTCGCATAGTGCTCAGAGCCTGTTTGAATTTGGCATGTACAAAAAATTTAAATGGCCGATTTTGCATTTACCCTCATTTACAGAACTTCAGATCTACCTAAGCTGATTCTGCCCATTGGCAGTTTCACAAACCCACAACTGCCGTTGATTTACTTACATCATAGTTCTTGGCTATCTAAGGCTGCACGTCAACGGATTCATTTAATCATTGAGGTGAACTTGGCTTAACAAATAACATATAAATTGTTGGTTTATTATCGTTCAACTCAAAAACAAAGACCTTGTGCCCCTGGCATAGTCAGCAATGCCAACGTAAACTGACGTGACGAAAACAATGAGACTGTGACAGGCACATATACAGAGGGCGGAACTACCGCGTAGATTGGCGCAGCTGTTATTTGTACTCGGTGAGTCATGTGAATAGGTTTCCGACGTGATTATGGCCGCAAGACGGAAATTAATAGACTTTTTACGTGGAATGGTGCACGCTGCTAGACACATGGGACACTCTATTTCGGAAATCGTTAGGAAATTCAGTATTCAGAGATCCACAGTGTCAAGAGTGTGCCGAGAATACAAAATTTCAGGCAGTACGTCTCACCACAGACAAAGCAGTGGCCGACGGCCTACATTCAGCGACCATGAGAGGCGGCGTTTGCGTAGAGTTGTCGGTGCTAACAGACAAGCAACACTCCGTGATGAGGGTCGCACGGCGAACATATGCGTTATACCACCATTAATGGCCTATCGCAGTAGACGACCGACGCGAGTGCCTTCGTTAATGCAGCGCGACATCGCCTGCAGCACCTCTCTGAGCTCGTGACGATATCGGTTGGACCCTAGCCGACTGCAAAACCGTGGCCTAGTCAGGTAAGTCCCGAATTCAGTTGGCAAGAGCTGGTAGTAGGGTTTGATTGTGGCGCGGAACGCAGGTCGCCATAGACCCTAGTTGTCAACAAGGCAACCTGCAAGTTGGTCGTGGTTCTGTAATGGTGTGGGCTGTGTTTACGTGGAATAGACTGTGTCTCTGGTCCAACTGAACCGGTCGTTGACTGTAAATGGTTCCGTTCGGCTACTCGGAAACCATTTGCAGAAATTCACAGGCTTCATATTCCAAAACGAACATAGTAATTTAAAAAAAACTGTCCTCACAGCTGCCCACCTACATTTGATGCTTGTTATTGCCTAGTCCTGATGGCATGTTACGTCATTCACATAGCGTCAAGCAAGACCCACATCAGAATTACAGCGTGTCTTGTGAATCAAATCAAGTTTCACATAATTTGTATTTACGCTAAGGGCCAGTTTCTCGTCTGATTTAATGGATCGAAATAGTATTCAGGCCTCTCGGAGACTGCTGGTTATGTCTACATGCAAATCGTGTTTATAATAATTTGATCGAGCCGGGATTGCAGTTGAGTGGAAGGGCTCTAACATTTTGCGTGGTGTCAGTTTGTTCTATATCGTGTCTCCCTACCACTTTCGCGCAACGACGCTCTGAGCGTGTTTTTTAGGGAATTGACTACTTTGAACCTGGGACCTGTTGCTGGTAAGGAGAGGTCAGACCACACATGACATGTAGAGTTCAGAAGAGTTGAGTGAGACTAGCGATGATATAACCAAATACTTAATGATTTCAGCGTCAGCTCCACTGCACTCCCTGTAAAAGAATCTTAATACTAACTATATTTAGTGAAAAGGGTTCTAGGCTTTCCTATTTTTAGTTAGCTGGTAAAATAACGTCGAAAAAGCAGTTGAGTTTACTATTGGAAATTTTATTCTATTCACAAAACGTTGTTTATAAATTGCACTATTGATAAAAGGAAATATTTTAATACAGGATGGTAAAAACCAACTGCGTTCAACAAAAATGTGAACGAATATTACCTGAATGGGTTTCCAAGTTCTACAATGGATCGAAGGATGACCTATGCCATATCACATCTATAATCTAGGTTTAAATTAAGTTTCACAAAAGAGAAAACTATCAAAATGGTCTACAGTGACCCTCAATTATCTTTAATTACTTATCTAATTTGTCGTAAATTACAGTGGCTGATGTGGCTTCTCGATAACTATATAACAGAAAAATCATCGCGTTTCAGATTTTTTCTTCAAGTGGCAAATGTGAACACCATGAGCTTTAATTGACAATCGACACTAGTATTACGCAAAAAGGGGGTGTAACAGATGAGACTTCTGCAGTTCTAAGTGAAGCTTTATGCGCTGTTATGCGGCATCGCGTACGTTCATTACCTTGTCGGTGTTCGTCAGGGGGCGGCGGGCAGCACAGCTCCGCTCACCTCGCCATCTCGGAAGCAACTCTCTCCTAACTTCTCCTTCCTACAATTTACCGAAATTAGTTTAAAAAAACTATCTGGCTGTTGTTTTCATCTGACCAATCAGGGTCTCAATGTTAACCTTCAGCTCCACCTACAAAAATTCTGTCTATCCAATGAGAAACATTATACTTTTCATGGTGGGGCAATGTTTTTAACGTTTGCAACGTAACAGAAACGCGACAAAGTCTCACGCTAAAACTTGCAGTTGGTGTGGTCCTTTTAGTGTTATCGAAAGATCTATACTGTTCTTCTGGAGGGCTCTAGCTTTTAACATTGGCTGGGGGGGGGGGGGTGGTCCTAGCGGTTAGCTGGCAACGTGTGTGTCCATCCCTTATCGTAGGGCCTTCCAGCTTAACACGGTTCTGCTCACGGCTTCTGTTCTCGTTTCTCCCCTCGGAACTGCGTCTGTATCCCGGTGGGAAGGTATGACATGAATTTAGGCCTTCTTGTGTTAGTCTGTGGTATTCCATTTGCTCACTCGTTACTCATATTACTTTGGTTAATTTAATGTCACCCTTTATTCGGAGCTATGTTACATACTCCTGGATTTGCTTATCGTGTCAGGGTTTTCATTGAAGGTGTTGGATTTGCCTGACACCTTACATGGCTACAAACTTATAACAACAAAAATAGGGAGAAAAATGCCAAAACAAGCGTATAACGATTCCATAGGGTCGGAGGATAATGAACCTGAATTGTATTTTGCGTAGTCAAAGTATAACGAGAGTTATAGAAGTACCTTTATCGATTTTTAAGTAATTAACAGTAAATGAAACATGATCTTTTAAGTAAAATTAATTATCAGGGGCGAGGTATTTTGACCTCGTGTTTGGAATGGAATATCTTAATTGTTTCAAAATACTTGTCTAATACAGTGTCAAAAATTGACGTGAGCAATTTTCTGATATCAGGTTTTGCATGCTTTGTTGATGGAAGCAATCCCCCATTAAACGTTTTATGCCACTGCGAAAAAGCGGTGGTTCTGACTTTCAGCATAGCTCAGTAAAACTGAAGCTAATCTCTAAAAGAGAAACCTTATATTAAAACATGACCATTACGAAGAAAGCTGATAAAATAATTTAAAATGAAGAGATCGGTATGGAGTGGGAAGGATGATTTCTAGCGGTTTCGTGTCATGACCGAAAGCGTAGGATTTCAGGTTACATTTTACAAAGGCGTATTCATCTAAAGAAATCGATATGGAGAAGATCAAGTGAACGCAATCGAAATGAGATTAACGAAAAGAGGGCAAGTTCAACGGAGTTATATCACAAGCTGACATAGCCTATGGCAAGTGCAAATACTGTCTACGTCTTCCTTAAAATCGCCAACGGGCGATTATTCTCTGCAGATGAAAGCATTGTCGGAAAATGCCGTCTGATGAAATGGTTCAAATGGCTCTGAGCACTATGGGACTTAACTTATGAGGTCATCAGTCCCCTAGAACTTAGAACCACTTAAACCTAACTAAGCTAAGGACATCACACACATCCATGCCCGAGGCAGGATTCGAACCTGCGACCGTAGCAGTCCCGCGGTTCCGGACTGCAGCGTCTAGAAGCGCACGGCCACCGAGGCCGGCTGCCGTCTGATGAATCTATTATGTATACCGAGTCATCAACTTTGCCAGTACGCTTTTTTGGTGCACACCTGATACTATTTTCGCTTCTGTTGAACACTCCCCGTCCAACTAATTTCTACCAATCATATATTCTACCTGCCAATGTTACCATATTTAGGAAAACTTCGAGAAAACTTAATTCTGGAGGGCCGGACGCCCATTTGCACCACTGTCTTTCAGAATATGAGTCCAGCGTGCTATCATCGTTCCACCTTGCTCGTCATAGTAACCAGAGCCACAGAGAGTATGCCGATGGCGTTAGCTGTACACCATTCTACCCCTGAGAATTCCTGTCGTATCACCGTGCAACTGGGCGCTGCGGTGAAACAGTTCGCATGGTCCGCTGGCTATTTCGGTGGGCAAGGAGTGCCAAAAAAAGCGCCGGTGAGACCAACGTGTGGCCTTCTACGGTGAATCTGAGAACAGAGGAGAAAACAGGTGGAGTACTCTCTAAAGGCGGGACGAAAACCCAGTGGAAACTTACAGCGTCCGCGATTGCTAAACGCGAGACCGAACTGGGCACTGCTTGTCGCAGTAAGTTGGGCAAACCATCGCAGCACGAAACGAGTATTTCATCGACCTACAAGTCATAGATTCTTTCAATGTTATACAGGGCGTCCCAGGAGATATGGTCAATATTCAGGGATGAGAAACGAACGATCATTCGAACAAGAGAAAGTGTAGTAACTATAGGCTCTAAAACGCATACCTTCAGAGCTATGAGGACTTGTTGATCTTCGATTCCGTGAAACAAATCTCTTCTACTACAATCTCTTTTCTTTCCATGTTTTGGGAGGAGGAAGTGTGGACCAAAACAAGAAAAAATTGTCTAGTAAATGTGGGCACTGAAACGCGTACTGTAAGGACTATGAACACTTGTTAAGCAGAAGAAAAGTGCTTCAAAGTAGCGAATATGAACAAGCGTTTATAGCTATTAAGGTATATACTTTAGAAGCCATGTTCACGAGACTTCAGTGCTTTCGTATCATCGTCCCTGTCTTAGACCTGAGTACTGACCATTCCTCTTAGGACAGTGTATATGATTTTAGACATCTCGATCTATCCATCGTCTATCTATACATATGTAAATTAAAATCCCAGGTGCGGTTTCTATCTGTGAGTTTGGTCTTCAAAATGGTTCAAATGGCTCTGAGCACTATGGGACTTAACATCTGAGGTCATCAGTCCCCTAGAACTTAGAACTAATTAAACCTAACTAACCTAAGGACATCACACACATCCAAGCCCGAGGCAGGATTCGAACCTGAGACCGTAGCGGTCGCGCGGTTCCGGACTGCAGCGCCTAGAACCGCTCGGTCACTGAGGTCGGCGTAAGCTTGGTCTAATCTCAGGAAACGCTGTAGGGATTTTGCTACAGTTTCCACTAAAACCGGCTGGTGATAATTAAGTGCAGCTACTCACACAGGGCCAGTGTGGGCTGTAATTATCATATGGCAGCGAAGCTTGTAAATTTTCTAATGCTTTAATTCGGAACCGATTTATGCTGGAAAAAAATTAGTTCGAATTTTGGCCACCAGGTGCAAATCTGTTGCTCTGAATACAAAAAAGACGCACAGAAATGTTTCCGTATGTAATGGATTAGAAACAGGGCGTGGACACAAAAGGTCAAACAAGTGAGAAGCGCATAATGTTTCTTTCATAATTAACCTCTCGCTTACACAATTTGTTCAGTATGATTACCGTTGACGTCGACGAGATGCTGTATTCGTAAAACGATGTGATCAACAGTTGCTCGCAGCGATTCGGGTGGAACTGAACGTGGTCACTTAGATACCCCAGATCCGAGAGGTCACGTGGATTCTGATCATGTGATCTTGCAGACCACTCATCTGGAAAACCTCTGGTGATGATGTTTGGTTTTGCTGGGCGCTGAACTGCGCGGTCATCAGCGCCCATACATAGTCCAAATTTTTTCAGACAGTCCAATTTCTTTACTCCGTCCAATTTAGCCTCTGTCACCAATGGTGGTGGTGGTGATGAAATGATCAGGACAACACAAACACCCAGTCCCAGGGCAGAGAAACTCCCCAACCCGGGCGGGAGTCGAACCCGGGACCCCGTGGAAACCTCTGGGGATAACATGTTTGTGGAAGGTTGCATCAAGCAGATCTATCACTGGAGAACGACACGAGGCGTTGTGCCATCTTCCATGAAAACAGTGGTTTCCACACAGTTGTGCCCTTGCCCTTCCAAAGCAGTAATCACTTGCTGTACAAGGAGGTGCCGATAACGTGCAGATGTCACGGTACACCTGGCAGGCACTCTGGATGTACCCTCTTCATACAAGAAAGGGCCGAGAGTGAAGTTCCTTGTGAATGCAGACCACACAGTCACATACGGCGAGTGCAATGGCTCTTCGTGCACAACGCGCGGTTTAACAATACCCCAAATTCGGCAGTTTAGTGTATTCATTGCCTCCTGCGGTGTAAAATGTGTCTCATCATTCCATGGGAAGCCGGCCGAAGTGGCCGAGCGGTTCTAAGCGCTACAGTCTGGAACCGCGCGACCGCTACGGTCGCAGGTTCGAATCCTGCCTAGGGCATGGATGTGTGTGATGTCCTTAGGTTAGTTAGGTTTAACTAGTTCTAAGTTCTAGACGACTGATGACCTCAGCAGTTAAGTCCTATAGTGCTCAGAGCCATTTGAACCATTCCATGGAATTCTGTCCAGCCAAATTTCGTCAACTTTGAACTGTGCCGGAAACCAAAAAGCAAATTCAGAATGTTGCTGCGGATCATGAAATTTTAGTTACTGCACCATCTGAATCTTGTATGGATACCAGTGTAAAATAGACCGCAAAACGTTCTACACTATTGACCATCGGATGGACAAATGTCGTGATACTGCACTACCCGGCGCACGTATTGGACGATCAGCTACAGTAACAGCAACCCCGACATTAACTTCCACCGCGACTGGACGCCGCCCTCTTGTAATTGCCACCACAAGCTCACTCGTATTTTCGAATTTCATTATCATCTTCTTTAAACCATTTCATGACATCGGGTCTCTCCTCAGATCATTCAGTCACCCGATATTCTCTCAACGTAGCGCTGTAATTGCCGCCGTTCACATAAAACAGTTTCACTAAAGGTGCGTAGTCTATACTCCCGATAGCCGTACTGTTCACTCACATTATGGCTTCTCAAATGACAGCGAGGATGTCATACCATCATACAAACAGTGAACAACGACTGAGTTGCACCTGGTGGCGAAAACCGGGACTAATTTTTTTCCAACGTAAACTGGTTCTGCATTAACGCATTAGCGTATCTACCAAGTTTTGCTACCGTACGATAATTACATCCCACACTGGATCTCTGTGGGTAGCTGCACCAGGTACAAAGACTGATTCAGGAGGGAGCTGCCCGCATCTCATGGTCGTGCGGTAGCGTTCTCGCTTCCCACGCCCGGGTTCCCGGGTTCGATTCCCGGCGGGGTCAGGGATTTTCTCTGCCTCGTGATGGCTGGGTGTTGTGTGCTGTCCTTAGGTTAGTTAGGTTTAAGTAGTTCTAAGTTCTAGGGGACTGATGACCATAGCTGTTAAGTCCCATAGTGCTCAGAGCCATTTTTTGAGGGAGCTCTGTGTAAATAATTCACAGATATTTCATTCAAACTGGCTCAGTTATGTTGAATGAAAATCCCCTGCCACTGTGAAAACTATGCCAGTGCCATCTGGTAGAGAATGACAGAATTTCTTAGAATCATCCATACGTATTGAACAGCCAGTGCGATCTACTGCAGACTTCTGAACGACCTGCGATGCAGCACTGTCAGGTATGAATCCGATCAGAAGTAATTTTTTTGTACAAAGTTAATGTTTCATGGGTGTTAACTGAAATTTCGGAAACGTCACACACAAAATGTAGCTCGCCCTGGACTAGCACTGGACTCAGACAGCTGGCAAGGGACCGTAGCTTACGCCCAACTCCAATCGGTTGGGCTCGACTAAACATGAAATATTGGTACTATAGTTCGCATGGATCTACTGAGAAGGGGGTGTTATCTAACTATGAAATGCAACCAAACATCACAGTAAAATCGTTTTTATTACTAAGATATATTAATTTGATTCTAATCACTGAATAGGCAAAACAAACAATTATAAAGTGCATAAAGGTTCCAATGAATTATGAAAGGTGCGTGATAGTCTATGGGCACAGGTAAGTGAAACAGGAAATGAAATGATACAATTAGTTGCATCCACGTAAACCACTCATGACTGCTGAATTAGTCAACAGATCAATGAAAAAAACCGCAAAAAGTCCATTTAAGCAACAACACCCTTGCCTAAGTGCATGTTATGTTCAACTACCTGACTGCCTAACGCATCAAACTGGCGGCCTAGGCAGAGGATGGCATGGCTGCCGGTCGGCAGCGTGTGGACTTCAATAGCCGATCACAGATTCCTTTAACAATCGGTCTGTCAGGCGCGCATCTAGAGTTCGGTTCTATTGGGCAGAGGGCTGTCACAGCTTGTTATAGTATCTACGGAGAGAGATCACCATCAGCGTTTACTCTTCCTGATCGCAGAGTGCTTCTACTTCTTTTGCACTTCGTTTGGTTCTCTTCAATCTATGATAATTTTCTGTTCTTCCTTAGCACGAACACAAATTGATGAGCCGAAACATTAGGAACAGTTGCTGAATAGCTTTTTGGTCCACAGTTGGAAGGCAATACAGCAGCGAATTTGCATGGCATGGATTCGACATGTCGTTGGTAGGTTTCCAGATGTGTACTCACATGTCATTCAGTTCCCGTAACTTATGGTCCACCGCATTCAGTTTCTCATTTTGGCTCATCTGTGTCTAAGTTGTCTCTTGCGGTAGGCTTCTAGCCTACTTATCAGGAAGATTGTTAGTGAACGACATCATTTTGCAAGTGGATATATTTGTAGGTGTTATTTCTCTCTACGCCAATCTGCATCACATTTTGCATTAATCTACAATTTAAAGAGCCTCTCCTCTTCGCTTTATACTATCGATCATCTCTCTCTCTCTCTCTCTCTCTCTCTCTCTCTCTCTCTCTTCTCTCTCTCTCTCCCAGGAGCATTGTCACAGAACGCTGTAAGTAAGAGTACAGTTTAGAAATCTCACGGTGACCTAGGAGCTTTTTCCTTTATTCTTCATTCCTTTCACGTCGCTGACAGGCGGAAGCCGTGGTGTCAAAAGGAAAAGGAAATGAGAACAAAGAGCTAGGACTTGGTAAACACATTATGTAACGACAATTACACGCTTATAAACACGGGACGGAGCAATGGGAAATACTCGTGGGACGTCCGTTCCGCTCAGGTGTCAGATAAGACTTCAAGAGCACCGGGAAACGAAGCGAGACAGCGTTGTTGCCACGGACGTCTCAAGGCATCTTGGCGAAAGTCTTCGTGTAGTGGTCACTAATCCTACAGTTACTTCGACAGACAGGTGTCACTCGACAACTCATTTGGTGAAGCCTCAAACCACCACTGTGACATACAGCGAAACACCCGTAATTGGTTTTATGATTTCTTCTGTCATTCAATACGATTTTCATCGCTGGTAACACTCCGTGAATATGAAAATGCCGGCCAGAGTGACCGAGCGGTTGTAGTCGCTACAGTCTGGGACCGCGCGACCGCTACGGTCGCAGGTTAGAATCCTGCCTCGGGCGTGGATGTGTGTGATGTCCTTAGGTTTAAGTAGTTCTAAGTTCTAGGGGACTAATGACCTCAGAAGTTAAGTCCCATAGTGCTCAGAGCCATTTGAACCAATGCGAAAATATACCAAGCTATAGTCTAATTCACATCCTTCCGCTTTCCTGGGGTCGCTCACAGATCGTACGAAGCTAAAAACGTACCATCTTCAATAGAGCCATTTTTGATAATGGACAGTGGTGATCGGACTTAACAAACGGTTTATGACTTCTTTTCTCTTCAACTTCCATAATTCAGTGATGCCGTTCTCATAAAACCACGCCCTACCATAACAACTTACTTACAAACAATTTAGCACCTCCTCTTTTCATATTCCAACAACACCTAGATAAATAATTTAGTTTTCCAGCTCTCCCTGACAGCTGAATGGCTGTCAAAAGCAAGTGTTCGCTCCGTTTTCTCCATGACAGCTCTGGGTATAATCACAGTTCCACGCGCCAAGGCTTTCGCTTTTAAAGTATTTCACAGAATGAGAAAAAAATCTTCTCCTTCTTCGCATCTTTTAAATCCATATACCTTATTCACTCTATATGATAAACGAGTCCTACGGGTAAATTTCTCCACTGATTTGCACGATAATCCGCCAACGGACAATATCATCTCGTCTTGCTTCATCTTTCTCATTACTAAAACATACTCCATAACTGAAGGATCGGGAGGGGTAGAAGTTGGAATATTAAATCGAGTTACTAATGAGGAGACACTGAACGAATTGCGGTAAAAAGGGATTTATGTCGCATCTTCTCTAAATGGAACTACAGGCTGTATAACCGCTCTTTTAATTAAGAACTATATTATCAGGCTTATTATCATATGGGGAAGAAGTGATCGATAATATCAAAAATATTTAACAGCAATGAAAAAATTTTAATTACAATTATCGATATATAATCTCTCATCAGGATAACGCCCGCAAACAAAGTAGCGCTGCAGGGAACTAAAAGACGGTTAGGTTAACGCAGCTACTTTTGTTTCTGAATTTTACTATATAAACAACGCGCGGTTTTATTAGTTCTCTTGTCTTGTTTTCTGCGCTCTGAATAAGTCTACGTAGCTGTGGCGTGCGATATAGTGGGCATTTCCGTGTGGTATGGTATGGAAGGCCGGCCGAAGTGGCCATGCGGTTAAAGGCGCAGTCTGGAACCGCAAGACCGCTACGGTCGCAGGTTAGAATCCTGCCTCGGGCATGGATGTTTGTGATGTCCTTAGGTTAGTTAGGTTTAACTAGTTCTAAGTTCTAGGGGACTAATGACCTCAGCAGTTGAGTCCCATAGTGCTCAGAGCCATTTTTTTTTTTTTGCTATGGAAGGGATCACGTCACTTTTGTTCAACTGCAAGAAAATTGTCTATAGTTAATTTATACGGGCAGACTTTTGCCGTAAGGTCACCGACTAAGAATATCTGAGGAATTGTGTGCGCGAGAAAATTAGCACTCAGTATTAAATTCTATTACATGCCGAATAATCGATAACAGGATCTGTGGACTATACGAAGAAATTAAATTGAATATAAGAACGGAACTGGACTGGATACTTAGCTTTGTGAAAGTAAAAGCGCACCAAGTTTGAATGACTGTATCGATGTATAGTAATGGACCGTAGTCTTACTGTATATGTTTGTCTGATGAACTATAAAAATCACGGAGATTTTAGTTGCCGTGATTGTTGAGAGTAATTGTAGGACCAACACTCCTTTTCCCTATACACAAAACGCAATGATTCATGATCATTTAATTATCATCAAATGTTGTTCGTAAAAAACTAAAGTGATTTCCACACTAGCGTGTGTATCGGTAAATAGGTTGGTTGGTTGGTTTTTGGGGGGAAGAGACCAAACAGCGAGGTCATCGGTCTCATCGGATTAGGGAAGGAAGTCGGCCGTGCCCTTTCAGAGGAACCATCCCGGCATTTGCCTGGAGCGATGTAGGGAAATCAAGGAAAACCTAAATCAGGATGGCCGGACGCGGGATTGAACCGTCGTCCTCCCGAATGCGAGTCCAGTGTGCTAACCACTGTGCCACCTCGTTCGGTCGGTAAACAGTAGCTAATATCCAAAGACGTTATTAACTACCTTGTCTTCGGTAACGCAACAACAAACGAAGGGTGATTGACTGAGCAAAATGTTAACATTAATTATCATGAAAATCCGGCTGGAAACTTGCTCTAAAGCTGAAGTACGCAGCGACAGTAAGATTCTTGTGGGTAAAACTTGTAAAGAGACCTCTAATCAAATTCCTTGTCTATGGAGTATTGCTGTAGTAGTGCTAGTGGTTTATGGTTTCATGTCAGGAAGGTAACACTAGCTAGTACCCGACGGAAAATCATCGAGTAACGCAGGGGTGATATCCGGCGTTCCGCGAGGAAGTGTTACTGGCCCTCTGCTGTTCCTAATCTACATAAACTATTTAGGGGACAATCTGAGAAGATCTCTTAGATTGTTTGCAGATGATGCTGTCGCTTATCATCTAGTAAAGTCATCTGAATATCAAAACGAACCGCAAAATGATTCAGAAAAGATGTCTGTATGGTGCGAAAGGTGGCAATTGACCCTAAATAAGAAAAAGTGTGAGGTCACCCACAATAGTACGAAAAGAAATCCGTTAAATTTGGATTGCACGAAAAAATCACAAAAATTTAAAGGCTGTCAATTCGATTGAATGCCTAGGAATTACAATTACAAGCAGCTTAAATTGGAACGATCGCATAAATAATTATGTGGGGTAGACAAACCAAAGACTGCGTTATATTGTCAGAACGCTTACAAAACGGAACATGTCTACTAAAGAAACTGTTTACACTACGCTCGTTCGTCCTCCGCTGGAGTACTGCTGTGCGTTATGGGATCCTTACACGTTAGGATTGACGAAGGAGATCGAAAAAGTTCAAAAAAGGGCATCTTGTTTTGTATTATCGCGGAATAGTGGAGAGAGTGTCACGGATATGATATACGAACAGGGATGACAAACATTAAAACAAAGGCGTTTTTCGTTGTGGTGAGGTCTTTTCACGAAATTTTATTCACCAACTTTCTCCTCTGAATGTGAGAACATCTTACTATCGCCAACCGACGTAGGGAGAAATGATCACCGTCACAAAACAAGAGGCATCAGAGCTCGTACAGAAACTTTTAAATGTTCATTTTTCCCACGCGTTGTTAGAGATTGTAACGGTAGAAAAATAGTCTGAAGATGGTTGGAAGAAACCTCAGCCCGTCACGTAAGTGTTAACTGCAAAGCAGTGGCATTGATGCAGACTTAAACTGCACATACGCGTATGCGTACCAAATGCAGTGTGTGTCCAGCCGTTGTGCCATAGTGCCAACAGTTTGATGAAGGCCGCACAGATGTACGTGATACTGATCGGGAAGTCCATATTTGGCACCATGCGACTTCCATCTTTTCGGGAAACTGCAGGAACATTTTGGGGGAAACAGTTTTTTGAAGCGATGAGGACGTTCAACCAACGGTTTTCGAATGGCTACTTGAGCAACGTGGGGATTTTTATCATCAAGGAATCAACCGATTGATAGAATGCCCCGACTGTTGTCTACAGAGGTCTGACGACTGCGTTGAAAAATAATAAGTTTGTCACTTTGAAGTGTAGTGGTGCATTCAGTAAACGTTACTTGTCATGCCACAATAACTGTAACTTCATTTTGAAGTACCTTTGTACAGGGTGTTTCAAAAATGACCGGTATATTTGAAACGGCAATAAAAACTAAACGAGCAGCGATAGAAATACACCGTTTGTTGCAATATGCTTGGGACAACAGTACATTTTCAGGCAGACAAACTTTCGAAATTACAGTAGTTACAATTTTCAACAACAGATGGCGCTGCGGTCTCGGAAACTCTATAGTACGATATTTTCCACATATCCACCATGCGTAGCAATAATATGGCGTAGTCTTTGAATGAAATTACCCGAAACCTTTGACAACGTGTCTGGCGGAATGGCTTCACATGCAGATGAGATGTACTGCTTCAGCTGTTCAATTGTTTCTGGATTCTGGCGGTACACCTGGTCTTTCAAGTGTCCCCACAGAAAGAAGTCACAGGGGTCCATGTCTGGCGAATAGGGAGGCCAATCCACGCCGCCTCCTGTATGTTTCGGATAGCCCAAAGCAATCACACGATCATCGAAATATTCATTCAGGAAATTAAAGACGTCGGCCGTGCGATGTGGCCGGGCACCATCTTGCATAAACCACGAGGTGTTCGCAGTGTCGTCTAAGGCAGTTTCTACCGCCACAATTTCACGAAGAATGTCCAGATAGCGTGATGCAGTAATCGTTTCGGATCTGAAAAACGGGCCAATGATCCTTTTGGAAGAAATGGCGGCCCAGACCAGTACTTTTTGAGGATGCAGGGACGATGGGACTGCAACATGGGGCTTTTCGGTTCCCCATATGCGCCAGTTCTGTTTATTGACGAAGCCGTCCAGGTAAAAATAAGCTTCGTCAGTAAACCAAATGCTGCCCACATGCATATCGCCGTCATCAATCCTGTGCACTATATAGTTAGCGAATGTCTCTCGTGCAGCAATGGTAGCGGCGCTGAGGGATTGCTGCGTTTGAATTTTGTATGGATAGAGGTGTAAACTCTGGCGCATGAGACGATACGTGGACGTTGGCGTCATTTGGACCGCAGCTGCAACACGGCGAACGGAAACCCGAGGCCGCTGTTGGATCACCTGCTGCACTAGCTGCGCGTTGCCCTCTGTGGTTGCCGTATGTGGTCGCCCTACCTTTCCAGCACGTTCATCCGTCACGTTCCCAGTCCATTGAAATTTTTCAAACAGATCCTTTATTGTATCGCTTTTCGGTCCTTTGGTTACATTAAACCTCCGTTGAAAACTTCGTCTTGTTGCAACAACACTGTGTTCTAGGCGGTGGAATTCCAACACCAGAAAAATCCTCTGTTCTAAGGAATAAACCATGTTGTCTACAGCACACGTGCACGTTGTGAACAGCACACGCTTACAGTAGAAAGACGACGTACAGAATGGCGCACCCACAGACTGCGTTGTCTTCTATATCTTTCACATCACTTGCAGCGCCATCTGTTGTTGAAAATTGTAACTACTGTAATTTCGAAAGTTTGTCCGCCTGAAAATGTACTGTTGTCCCAAGCATATTGCAACAAACGGTGTATTTCTATCGCTGCTCGTTTAGTTTTTATTGCCGTTTCAAATATACCGGTCATTTTTGAAACACCCTGTATATGCTATTCGGTGAGTGTCTGATTCAATAATTTGTTCGTGATCAGAAAAAGTTTTAAAATTTTTTACATGAATTATAATTTTGCGTTCCGTAGCTCGTGGTCTTGCGTTAGCGTTCTCGCTTCCCACGCACGAGGTCCCGGGTTCGATTCCCGGCGAGGTCAGGGATATTTCCTGCCTCGTGATGACTGGGTGTTTTTGTGTTGTCTTAATCATCACCATTCATCCCTATTACGGTTGGAGGAAGGCAATGGCAAACCACCTCGACTAGGGCCTTGCCTAGTACAGTGGTGCGGGTCTCCCGCATCGTCCCCTACGCTCCTCGGAGTATGGGACCTCATCAGCAGCATCATCATAATTTTGTTTTCCGGATAAGCATCCTAAAATTTTTATAATGGTCTGCAGGTGGTTGCGAATCCGTTAAAAATCGTGTTCTAGACTAATGGCT
Source organism: Schistocerca serialis cubense (assembly GCF_023864345.2). Lineage (NCBI taxonomy): Eukaryota > Metazoa > Arthropoda > Insecta > Orthoptera > Acrididae > Schistocerca > Schistocerca serialis. Next base: position 380,061,147 of record NC_064638.1, on the reverse strand, counting down.
TTCATTCCTTTTTCAGAGGGAATATTTAGGTTTTAAGTGTAAAGGAGAGTCAAACGAAAACGAGACAGGGGGAAAATAAGGAAGTCAGCTGTTTATCATCTTAGAAGTAGAGGCCATAACTGTTAATACATTTACCCCACTATTAGGCAACAAAGACAATACCTTCATGAAATGTCCGCTGCTCGTGATCCAGTGGCTATCTTTGCTGCCTCTGAATCACGGGGTCCCGAGTTCGATTCCCGGCCGTGTTGGGGATTTTCTGCGCCCGAGGACTGGGTGTTTGGTGTTCCCCTCATCATCCCATCATCATTCGGAAAGTGACGAGACTGGAAATGGAAAGTTTGGGAACTTGTACGGGCGCTAATGACCACGATATTGAGTCCTCCACAAACCACCATCAGCATCATCATCTTCATGGAAAAATGTTTGCGGTTGCTTACAGGACTATAATTTTACACAGGCGTACACCTCTTCGTACGTAGCCAATCGACGGCCATGAACGTCTTTCTTCAGGCCAACAAAAATATGGAAATCGCATGGGGAGAGATCAAGGCTGTATTGAGGATGAGTAAGGGTTTCCAAGTGGAACTTCCGCAGCGTACTCGAAGCACACTTGGCAATACGAGTGCTGACCATCCTCCACACAGTCCCGATCTCTCCCCATGCGACTTCCGCATTTCTGGAACCCGGTAGAAAAACATTCGTAGCCGTCTACTTGCTTCGGACAAAGAGACGCACGCCCCCGTACAATTATTGTTGCGTATGTAACAATACACATTTTTGCATGAATGCATTGACCGTCTTATCTCACAGTGGGATAAAGGTGTTAACAGTTATGGCGATTACTTTCGAAATAATAAAAAAAAGGTCTCATTTTTTTCATCTGCCTCGTTTTCATTTAACTGCCCCTTATTCCATCGACGGCGAGATAATACACTCCTGGAAACGGAAAAAAGAACACATTGACACCGGTGTGTCAGACCCACCATACTTGCTCCGGACACTGCGAGAGGGCTGTACAAGCAATGATCACACGCACGGCACAGCGGACACACCAGGAACCGCGGTGTTGGCCGTCGAATGGCGCTAGCTGCGCAGCATTTGAGCACCGCCGCCGTCAGTGTCAGCCAGTTTGCCGTGGCATACGGAGCTCCATCGCAGTCTTTAACACTGGTAGCATGCCGCGACAGCGTGGACGTGAACCGTATGTGCAGTTGACGGACTTTGAGCGAGGGCGTATAGTGGGCATGCGGAAGGCCGGGTGGACGTACCGCCGAATTGCTCAACACGTGGGGCGTGAGGTCTCCACAGTACATCGATGTTGTCGCCAGTGGTCGGCGGAAGGTGCACGTGCCCGTCGACCTGGGACCGGACCGCAGCGACGCACGGATGCACGCCAAGACCGTAGGATCCTACGCAGTGCCGTAGGGGACCGCACCGCCACTTCCCAGCAAATTAGGGACACTGTTGCTCCTGGGGTATCGGCGAGGACCATTCGCAACCGTCTCCATGAAGCTGGGCTACGGTCCCGCACACCGTTAGGCCGTCTTCCGCTCACGCCGCAACATCGTGCAGCCCGCCTCCAGTGGTGTCGCGACAGGCGTGAATGGAGGGACGAATGGAGACGTGTCGTCTTCAGCGATGAGAGTCGCTTCTGCCTTGGTGCCAATGATGGTTGTATGCGTATTTGGCGCCGTGCAGGTGAGCGCCACAATCAGGACTGCATACGACCGAGGCACACAGGGCCAACACCCGGCATCATGGTGTGGGGAGCGATCTCCTACACTGGCCGTACACCACTGGTGATCGTCGAGGGGACACTGAATAGTGCACGGTACATCCAAACCGTCATCGAACCCATCGTTCTACCATTCCTAGACCGGCAAGGGAACTTGATGTTCCAACAGGACAATGCACGTCCGCATATATCCCGTGCCACCCAACGTGCTCTAGAAGGTGTAAGTCAACTACCCTGGCCAGCAAGATCTCCGGATCTGTCCCCCATTGAGTATGTTTGGGACTGGATGAAGCGTCGTCTCACGCGGTCTGCACGTCCAGCACGAACGCTGGTCCAACTGAGGCGCCAGGTGGAAATGGCATGGCAAGCCGTTCCACAGGACTACATCCAGCATCTCTACGATCGTCTCCATGGGAAAATAGCAGCCTGCATTGCTGCGAAAGGTGGATATACACTGTACTAGTGCCGACATTGTGCATGCTCTGTTGCCTGTGTCTATGTGCCTGTGGTTCTGTCAGTGTGATCATGTGATGTATCTGACCCCAGAAATGTGTCAATAAAGTTTCCCCTTCCTGGGACAATGAATTCACGGTGTTCTTATTTCAATTTCCAGGAGTGTAGATGCGGAGCACAAGTTATGACAGTGGGAGAAGGTTGAAGAAGGAAATTGGTCGCGCTATTTCCAGCTAGTAGCTCCGGTATTTACCGTATGCAATTTGTGGAAAACATGGAACGTCTGGATGGTCGGACGAGGAATTGAACTGCGGTCCTCCTGATACATGTCCAGTTTGATAGCCACTACGCAGACTCGCTCATTCGAATCCTGAGACTACTGCATAAACAGAAGATCCAATATTCCAGTTTCGCCCGTCTCCAGTTGCGCTGTTTCTCGATTTCTTATGACATAGATGTCGATGAGACGTTTAGTCACAACTTACAAGTATTTTCCTTTTGTAGATAAAAAGTATTAGTCTAAACAGCATTAGTTTTTAATTTTACTGGTTGTCACTGTTTCTTGTATATAACAGCCAACATCAGACCAACTCCAAATCCACGCGAGCAGGCAGGGCGCAGGGCAGATGTTTTATTAACAAACGTTTCCGTCACCGACTGTCAAGATACCATTTGATTGCACAGCAGCTCCACGCACTGTATCCTCAGATGCATCCGAAACTGTCGTCCTGATGGCTGTTATATACCCGAAACCTCTAAAATGTGTGTGAAATCTTATGGGACTTAACTGTTTAGGTCATCAGTTCCTAAACCTCTAAACAGGATTAAAATTAAAATTAATGCGAAAACTGTGATACTTTTTACAATCGCTGATGCTCCAGCATGTTGTCAAAAATTCTTATGTCACTTTCGTTTACAACGCCAAATGTGCTTAACGTTACAACATTTCAAATTTCTGCTCAGAGAGCTAGAGATATGTCATTATGGTTTCAGGGGTAGTCCCTGACACGAGAAACATAGATCTGAATTCACTGAATTTCTGATGCTTTCTATTAATATAAATTAAACACTGAAATACTACGAAACCATTGGTTTAATTTCTCGAACAATAATACAAACGAGACACATAGTACTTTTTTGCAAAGCCGATAGCATCCGGAGCTAGTTGCTAATTACCACTGCTGTGTGTGCCTTTGCGTGCTCGACAACAACTTTCGCGACCGAAGGTGAGGCGGAACGAAACGTCACCAGTTATCTGCGAATAATATGAATGTGGACTGATAGCTTTGGTGAACTACATAGTAAATCCAAATAACATTTTTTGCAAGAACAAGATGTATTTATGTATATAATATCAATTAAACTGTATGCGTTTGGTCAAACTAGCTTGCAGTATTTTAGGCGTTTAGAAAAGATTTGTTTCCAGTGCAGAATAATGCCTGCTCACAGATGATATCTTCAGCTGACTAAAATTTCTCCCATTCAAGATTTTTTTCCGTTTATTGAAATAGTAAATAACTAAGCACTGAGTCGGTATACAATAAATTTCAATACAAATTAAACATTAGATGTTTTGCTCCATTATATTGGAAAATGAAGAAAGGAGTTGTGGTGAAAATGCAGGATGTGCGGTATCGTTGCTTTCGTTAGAGCAATGCATAAACTAAAATTGTCCCTCGATGCTGAAGCAAATGCCTTCGAAAGACATCCTTATTGTAAGTATTAAAATTTTTGGACCGGCTAGGAAAAGTCTGCTTACTTAAAGTTTCAACATACAATCAGTCTTTGTAGGAATGTTTATGTGTAATGTAATAACCTTTGATGTTGCGGTGTTTGTGCTCTCCATTTTTTTTAGAAGGCTATTGTTTGTAGCTGTTATTATTTTCGGTAATCTTGGCCTGTGAGTCACTGCACGCATCCTAAGTGAGTTTCGCGCTTCATAGCGAGAGCTTATGAAAGCTAAAATGACAGAAATAACAGATTTAGAACATAAAGTTCGAGCATTTTATAAAGATAGTTTTCTCCGTTTTCATTTCTCGACTGTTTTGTTGAGCACCAAGATGGACGTGCTCGGTCAGCTGTGCAACGACGCTTGTATCAGTGGTCACGTGAACATTCTCACACCTGTAGGCGAGGTTCTGGACGTCCAAGCTGCACAAACACCTGCCAAGATCGTCGTATTCTAACGGCACCAGTGGCAGATCGTACAGTTACCACAATAAAGATGGCCTGTGAGCCCAGATCTGTCAATGCGGACTGTTGTGAACCAGTTACTAGCTGAGGGACTATGGGCACGCACACCTCTATCCCATCTTCCACGTCACAGTATCGATGTGCACGGTTCGACTCGTAACGTCCTAAGATCACTTGCACGGTGGAATGGCGCACCGTGGTCTTCAGCAATGAAAGCATATTCTGGCTGCACCTAAGTGGTGGTCATTTCCGCGTACGACGTAGACCTGGTGTGTGCTGTCTCGCAGAGTGCATTCTTTCATGGCACGCTGGCCCCACCCCAGGCCTTGCAGTCTGGGTTGTGATAAGCTATAACTCTCGTTCATCTTTGGTGTATCTAGAAGGCACAGTAACCAGCTTTCGGTAGGTGCAGTATGTGGTCAGACCCGTTCTTTTACCATTCTTGCATCAGGAAGGTGATGTGTTTCTCCAAAAGGATAATGCTCACCCACACACTGCCAGTGAAACTCAAAGTGCTCTGCAAGACGTGCGGAAACTTCTCTGGCCAGCATGACCTTCGGACTAGTCTCCAATCGAGCACTTGTGGGATATGATGGGACGAGAAGCGAGTCGTGCGACTCGTCAGCCGACAACTCTTACACAAGTACGTAAACAGGTCGAGCAGGCGTGGCATAACGTATCCCAGGGCAGTATTCGCCCTCTGTACGATCAACTGGGTGCCAGGGCCTGCATTGCCGCCCGTGGAGGATACACCACGTGCTAGTACGGGTGTTTCAACATGGTTCGATACTTGGTACCTCAGAACTGCTTGCGTTATTGATCTGTAAATGTAATCTTTTCATGTCTCCATATGCACTCTTGCAACAATAAATCCTGAACGAACTGAAACCTGTAAAAGGTGTGCTACACTAATGCTCATAAATTAAGGATAATGCTGATACATGGTGGGCAGTTTGCGGGTTTAAACCACCTCGGCGTATGACCATGCGGTGCATCTGACCAGCGGTCGTCGCACGGTGGTGCTGGCAGCAGTACACATACGCAGAGGTGTGTTGGCGCATGTCAGAGTACGGTGCAGCGAGTAAGTGTGCAGTTTTCAGACGTGCTAATCACGACTGTGTGTTGAAAATGGCTCAAAGAACACATATTGATGACGTTATGAGGGGTAGAATACTAGGGCGACCGGAGGCAGGTCAAACACAGCACGTCGTGGCACGGGCCCTCTGTGCGCCACAAAGTGTGATCTCAGGATTATGGCAACGATTCCAGCAGACAGGAAACTTGTCCAGCCGCTACAGTACGGGACATCGACTGTGTACAACACCACAAGAATACCGATATCTCACCATCAGTGCCCGCAGACGGCCAGCGAGTACTGCAGGGACCTTACCGCAGCCACTGGAACAGTTGCCTCCAGACACACAGTCTACAGACGACTGAATAGACATGGGTCATTCGACCGGAGACCTGCAAGGTGCATTCCACTGACCCCTGGTCACAGGTGAGCCCGTAAAGCCTGGTGTCAAGAACACAGTACATGGTCATTGGAACAGTGGTTCCAGGTTATGTTCATGGACGAGTCCAGGTATAGTCTGAACAATGATTCTCACCGGGTTTTCGTCTGGTGTGAACCAGGAACCAGATACCAACCCCTTAATATCCTTGAAAGGGACCTGTATGCAGGTCGTGATTTGATGGTGTGGGGTGGGATTATGATTGGTGCACGTACACCCCCAGGTGTATCGGGACGTTATTTTGCACCAGTATGTCCGCCTTTTCAGGGGTGCAGTGGGTCCCACCCTCCTCCAGATGGATGATAGCGCACGGCACCACCGAGCTGCCATCGCGGAGGAGTACCTTGGAACAGAAGATATCAGGTGAATGGAGTGGCTTGCCTGTTCTCCAGACCTAAACCCCATCGAGCACGTCTGGGATGCTCTCGGTCGACGTAACGCTGCACGTCTTTAAACCCCTACGACTCTTCAGGAGCTCCGACAGGCACTGGTGCAAGAATAGGAGGCTATAACCCAGCAGCTGCTCGACCACCTGATCCAGAGTATGCCAACGTGTTGTGCGGCCTGTGTACATGTGCATGGTGATCATATCCCATATTGATGTCCGGGTACATGCGCAGGAGACAGTGGCGTTTTGTAGCACATGTGTTTCGGGACGGTTTTCTCAACTTATCACCAATACCGTGGACTTACAGATCTGTGTCGTGTGTGTATCCTATGTGCCTATGCTATTAGCGCCAGTTTTGTGTAGTGCCACGTTGTGTGGCACAGCATTCTGCAATTATCCTTAATTTATGACCGTGAGTGTATTTTTCTCGGAGTGTGTTTAGTAATTACTATAATGCAGAAAGAGGAAAAAGACACAGTTTACATTCGCTCATGGGTGTAACAACAGAGACAAGTTACAGGTAGGCAGTTTTAAACTAGGCATAGCAGCAACAGGCATGAGACAAAGGAGAGGGGGAGAGAGTGAAAGAGAAAGAGGTAAAAAAAAATTAATGAAGAAGTTGTTGTTGTTGTGGTCTCCAGTTCGAAGACTGGTTTGATGCAGCTCTCCATGCTACTCTATGCGGTGTTAGCCTCTTCATCTGCGAGTAACTACAGCAACCTACATCTTTCTAAATCTGTTTACTGTATTCATCTCTCGGTCGCCCTCTACGAGTTTTATCCCCTGCACTTCCCTCCTGTACTAAATTGGTGGTCCCTTGATGTCTCAGATCGTGTCCTATCAGCCGATCCTTTCGTCTGATCAAGTTGGTGCACAAATCTCTTGTCTCCCTAGTTACGTGATCGACTCATCAAATCTTCAGCAGTCTTCTGTAGCACCACATTTAGAAAGGTTTTTTCCTCTTTTTATCTAAACTTTTTATCGTCCAAGTTTCACTTCCATACATGGCTACACTCCACACAAATACTTTTAGGAAAGACTTCCTAACACTTGAATCTATACTCGATGTCAATAGATTTTTTTTCTTCAGAAATACTTTTCCTGCGAGTGCCACCTTACATTTATATTCTCTCTATTTCGGCCATCGTCAGTTATTTTGATGCCGAAATAGCAATACTCTTTTACTACTTTAATTGTCTCGTTTCTTAATCTCATTCCCTTAGCATCACCTGATTTAATTCCCCTATATTCCATTATCCTTGTTTTGCTTTTGCTGATGTTCACCTCACATTCTCCTTTCAAAACACTGTCCATTCCATTTAACTGCTCTTCCAAGTCGTTTGTTGTCTCTGACCTCAAAGCTTTTATTTGTTCTCCCCGAACTTTAATTCCTACTCCAAATTTTTCTTTAGTTCTCTCTGCTGCTTGTTCAGTGTACTGACTGAATAATATCGGGGATAGACTACAACCTGTCTCACTCCTTTCATGCCACTCGACTCATATAACTGCCATCTAGTTTCTGTACAAGTTTCAACCAGCCTTTCGCTCCGTGCATTTTACGCCTGTTACCTGGAGAATTTCCAAGAGAGTATTCAAGTCAGCATTTTCAAAAGCTTTCTTTAAGTCTACAAATGCTAAAACATAGGGTTGCCTTTCCTTAACCTATCTTCTAAGGTAAGTTGTAGGGTCAGTATTGCCTCACGTGTTTCTACATTTCTGCGGAACCCAAACTTATCTTCCCCGAGGTCAGCTTCTACCAGTTTTTCCATTCTTCTCTAAAGGATTCGTGTTAGTATTTTGCAGCCGTGACTTGTGGAACTGATATTTGGTAATTTTCACACATATCAGCAACTGCGTTTTTTTTTGTTTTTTTTTTTTAAATTGGGATTATTGCATTCTTCTCGAAGCCTGAGGGTATTTCGCCTGTCTCATATATCTTGCACACCAGATGGAAGAGTTTTGTCTTGGCAGTCTCTCCCAAGGCTATCAGTAGTTCCCATGGAATGTCGTCTACTCAAGGGGCCTTAATGAAGATAGGAGAAAGAAAGTAACGTGATTTGTTGAGTAACGTAATTTGTAGCAAGCGTACAATTGGTAGAGGGCGGAGCATTTGCTTTACTGTTTGACAGAGGGACGGACTGATCATACACGTTAATTTTTGATCAGCCGCTATCATTGCGACAGGAGTAAGAGGAGTAACTGTTTCAGCGTCTCCTTAAAAGCAATAGGGCGGCTATCTGCGCGCAAAATGCAGGATAGCTTGTTACACAGGCGAACGGCAGTAACAGAGAAGCGCTGTGAGAATGTTTTTGCTTTGTGGATGGGCACAGCTCAAGTAATAAACTGATACTTTGAGTTTAGATCATGATGAATCGACAGGTACTTAATGTCTGAAGCAAGGTTCTGGGGTGCTTGTGCACTGAGGAGCTGATGAAATAAACATATCGTGTGTCAACCACGTAACTTGTCTGGCTGCAGTCAACCTGTCTGGGTGTATGTATACATGGTCATACAGAGGCATGTTGCAGATGTAACGCACACAGGCTTTCATGATTAGTTGTTACCGTCTAGTGTTCTTACTGTTCACGCCGTGCTGGATTACATCGCAATAACGAAAATTGTAGAGAAGGAGCGATTGAGGAAGTTTATGTTTAAGCACATCCAGTGGAAATATGTTACGAAACTTTTTGAGGGTGATAGTGTTTTCTGTCCAGTTAAGGTGCTCATCCTAAGTTCTTCGCTGTTTTTTGGAATACCGTCGAGGGAGAATGGAGGCAACTGTTCGTGGAATTCATAACTTATTAATCCCTGATTGGATGCTAAAATTTCTTGCAAATTTTTCGAATTTAGCTCGTTCCAGGTTTTGCTCCTGAAGACAGGTCATCAGTCACGTGGACCACCACAGTCTAGCGCTTACGTAAACTTGGAGATAGCCGGCACAGAAATTTGATATTTTCAGGAGGACAGGTCCGACAAGATATTATTGAGAAATTAGTAGAACAGTAGTGGAACGGTCCGCCTATAGCACTCCTGTGAAAATAGCTTCTAGCACGACTTGTGATTCCCCCAGACAAAACTTTGTTGTTTGTCCTGTGAGTAGCTTTGGGGACACATCAGCGTTCTATCTGGAGAAAAAGCTGTAGCATTTTTCTTAGAATTCTGTCAAAGCTGACTGCATTAAAAGCTTAGCTAGCGTCTAGTAGTATGAATATTATAGTCTCCCATTTGTCTATGGCATATTTCAAGTCATCAGTTACCTCAGTTAATGCAGTGTTGGTGCTACGGTATTTACAAAAGCCTGAATAATATTTGTAATATACGCGTTCAGTAATTTGGTCGTGGACAATATACTCCCGGGCTTCGGACATAGCTGAAAAGACGTTGATTTAACGCTGATCACAACGTCATTGTGGTTTTTCATCCTTAGGGATACGTAAGCCTATACTTCCTGGTTTTGAGAACAAGTGAAGAGTGTGTCTGTCTTCCTTGATCTCACGGCAGCTTACGACACCATTTGGAAGGAAGGTCTTATTAAAACTGACCAAGGTGGTCCCCTGTGTGAAGATATCAACTTTAATCGAAAACATGCTAAGTAACAGACTAATTCAATTTTACTCCGAAAACAGCTGAAGCCGATTCCGCAAACTGAGTAACGGTCTACCACAAGGTTCGGTCCTCTCTCCAGCACTTTTCAATTTATATACTCATGATCTGCCTGACACACTCTCCCGCAAATTCAAAATGAGGATGATATCAACCTCACTGTTCAACGCACTAATTTTGCATGAGCAGAGAATATCCTCAACCAAAACCTTGTACTCCTGGATGAATACTTTAAGAAATGGCGTTTGAAATCGAACCCTCACAAAAGTGAGGTATCTACCTTTTACCTAGACAATAGGCTCTAAAATTACCAACCAAGAGTCAATTTTAGAGGGGAAGCATTACGGTTCAATGGCACGCCTACATATCCGGGTATGACTTTGGAAAGGACCCTAACATATAAAGCGCAATTACGTAAATCTGCTGCAAAACTGAAGAGCCGTAATAATCTTCTGCAGCGTCTAGCTGGTACATCATGGGGAGCTGACGCCAACACATTGAGAACATCTGCTCTAGCACTCGTCTATTCCTCAGCAGAGTACTGCTCTGCAGTGTGGCTTAATAGCTGCCATACTCACCTTGTGGACACTCAACTTCGTCACACTATGCGTATCATATCTGGAACATTACTTGCTACCCCAGTCCATTGGCTGCCGGTGTTGTGTAAAATACCACCACATCAGAACACAAAAACATCTTGGTCATCTCTGGTCAAGAATACTGAATAACTCGTCACTCCCAGTTCACGAAGACGTGAGACAGCTAGAATCATCCAGGTTGAAGTCCTGTAAACCGGCATGCAAAACGGCCATGAAATTGTTAAGCAACCATTTCGACCCGAAAGACAGCTGGCGGAAAGAATGGACATCATCTACTCCACAGGGCATCTTGAAAGTTGAAGGTCCAACAATAAGGCTCAATGGTTTCAGCTTGCCAAGACACACTTGGAGCAGGCTTAACCGTTTCAGATGTGGTGTGGGAAGAAGTGCTTCGATTCTTCATAAATAGGGTTGGGTGGACAACCAATACTGTGACTGCTGACATTCCACAAACAGCGAAGCATCTAGCAATGGACTGTCCCTCCGTGCCTTCCCTGGAATTCTAGTGGTTTCGATAAGGCTCAATGGTTTCAGCTTGCCAAGACACACTTGGAGCAGGCTTAACCGTCTCAGATGTGGTGTGGGAAGAAGTGCTTCGATTCTTCATAAATAGGGTTGGGTGGACAACCAATACTGTGACTGTGCTGACGTTCCACAAACAGCGAAGCATCTAGCAATGGACTGTCCCTCCGTGCCTTCCCTGGAATTCTAGTGGTTTCGATAAGGCTCAATGGTTTCAGCTTGCCAAGACACACTTGGAGCAGGCTTAACCGTTTCAGATGTGGTGTGGGAAGAAGTGCTTCGATTCTTCATAAATAGGGTTGGGTGGACAACCAATACTGTGACTGTGCTGACGTTCCACAAACAGCGAAGCATCTAGCAATGGACTGTCCCTCCGTGCCTTCCCTGGAATTCTAGTGGTTTCGATAAGGCTCAATGGTTTCAGCTTGCCAAGACACACTTGGAGCAGGCTTAACCGTTTCAGATGTGGTGTGGGAAGAAGTGCTTCGATTCTTCATAAATAGGGTTGGGTGGACAACCAATACTGTGACTGTGCTGACGTTCCACAAACAGCGAAGCATCTAGCAATGGACTGTCCCTCCGTGCCTTCCCTGGAATTCTAGTGGTTTCGATAAGGCTCAATGGTTTCAGCTTGCCAAGACACACTTGGAGCAGGCTTAACCGTTTCAGATGTGGTGTGGGAAGAAGTGCTTCGATTCTTCATAAATAGGGTTGGGTGGACAACCAATACTGTGACTGTGCTGACGTTCCACAAACAGCGAAGCATCTAGCAATGGACTGTCCCTCCGTGCCTTCCCTGGAATTCTAGTGGTTTCGATAAGGCTCAATGTTTCAGCTTGCCAAGACACACTTGGAGCAGGCTTAACCGTTTCAGATGTGGTGTGGGAAGAAGTGCTTCGATTCTTCATAAATAGGGTTGGGTGGACAACCAATACTGTGACTGTGCTGACGTTCCACAAACAGCGAAGCATCTAGCAATGGACTGTCCCTCCGTGCCTTCCCTGGAATTCTAGTGGTTTCGATAAGGCTCAATGGTTTCAGCTTGCCAAGACACACTTGGAGCAGGCTTAACCGTTTCAGATGTGGTGTGGGAAGAAGTGCTTCGATTCTTCATAAATAGGGTTGGGTGGACAACCAATACTGTGACTGTGCTGACGTTCCACAAACAGCGAAGCATCTAGCAATGGACTGTCCCTCCGTGCCTTCCCTGGAATTCTAGTGGTTTCGATAAGGCTCAATGGTTTCAGCTTGCCAAGACACACTTGGAGCAGGCTTAACCGTTTCAGATGTGGTGTGGGAAGAAGTGCTTCGATTCTTCATAAATAGGGTTGGGTGGACAACCAATACTGTGACTGTGCTGACGTTCCACAAACAGCGAAGCATCTAGCAATGGACTGTCCCTCCGTGCCTTCCCTGGAATTCTAGTGGTTTCGATAAGGCTCAATGTTTCAGCTTGCCAAGACACACTTGGAGCAGGCTTAACCGTTTCAGATGTGGTGTGGGAAGAAGTGCTTCGATTCTTCATAAATAGGGTTGGGTGGACAACCAATACTGTGACTGTGCTGACGTTCCACAAACAGCGAAGCATCTAGCAATGGACTGTCCCTCCGTGCCTTCCCTGGAATTCTAGTGGTTTCGATAAGGCTCAATGGTTTCAGCTTGCCAAGACACACTTGGAGCAGGCTTAACCGTTTCAGATGTGGTGTGGGAAGAAGTGCTTCGATTCTTCATAAATAGGGTTGGGTGGACAACCAATACTGTGACTGTGCTGACGTTCCACAAACAGCGAAGCATCTAGCAATGGACTGTCCCTCCGTGCCTTCCCTGGAATTCTAGTGGTTTCGATAAGGCTCAATGGTTTCAGCTTGCCAAGACACACTTGGAGCAGGCTTAACCGTTTCAGATGTGGTGTGGGAAGAAGTGCTTCGATTCTTCATAAATAGGGTTGGGTGGACAACCAATACTGTGACTGTGCTGACGTTCCACAAACAGCGAAGCATCTAGCAATGGACTGTCCCTCCGTGCCTTCCCTGGAATTCTAGTGGTTTCGATAAGGCTCAATGGTTTCAGCTTGCCAAGACACACTTGGAGCAGGCTTAACCGTTTCAGATGTGGTGTGGGAAGAAGTGCTTCGATTCTTCATAAATAGGGTTGGGTGGACAACCAATACTGTGACTGTGCTGACGTTCCACAAACAGCGAAGCATCTAGCAATGGACTGTCCCTCCGTGCCTTCCCTGGAATTCTAGTGGTTTCGATAAGGCTCAATGGTTTCAGCTTGCCAAGACACACTTGGAGCAGGCTTAACCGTTTCAGATGTGGTGTGGGAAGAAGTGCTTCGATTCTTCATAAATAGGGTTGGGTGGACAACCAATACTGTGACTGTGCTGACGTTCCACAAACAGCGAAGCATCTAGCAATGGACTGTCCCTCCGTGCCTTCCCTGGAATTCTAGTGGTTTCGATAAGGCTCAATGGTTTCAGCTTGCCAAGACACACTTGGAGCAGGCTTAACCGTTTCAGATGTGGTGTGGGAAGAAGTGCTTCGATTCTTCATAAATAGGGTTGGGTGGACAACCAATACTGTGACTGTGCTGACGTTCCACAAACAGCGAAGCATCTAGCAATGGACTGTCCCTCCGTGCCTTCCCTGGAATTCTAGTGGTTTCGAACCTGGTTACTTCCGAAGTAGTGGATTGGATTGTATCAATGGCTTAGATATAAAGATATAAACTGTATTTTAATGTGTCTGTGGTACTGTATTTTATGTGTTTAGTGATTGTTCATACGCTAAATAAATAAATTCTTCTTTCTATTAGTAATTAGTTCAAATGGGTGAAAATAAGCTCAGCATATAAGCTAGTGTTTGCTTCGGTTGTGAGGGGACACGAATGTGGACATACATACACATATTCATTCGTTTTTAGATTGCATCCTTAATAGCGAATTTGTCGTTGGAGAATACGTACTTGACAACAGATGTCATTCGAGAATGGCAGCAGGCGGTGATTTTGGCTCACCTGAAACAAATAAATTGTGTAATTAGTATCTCATTTAACACCAAACCACAACAAACATGTTTGACTTAGCAGGTTGCTCGCTATTACACCGCATACACGTTGTGAATATTATGCATTACACCAAGCCTTAAGAATCAAGGGATGGTGAGGTGAGGCACAGTGCAACACATGTGAAGCGGGGTATCAACTTAACTCTGCTTCACATTCTGATAGGTACATACACGCTCACATTCGTTTTGTTTGAGACGTCTTGTCTCAGAAAGAAATGAGAAATAGCGCCAATCCCCCGAGTCAAACTACGAGTTTCGGATTTCTTTCCTTGTATGTACGTTAAATGCTAAAACCCTAAATCCTCTTCTGAACATTCTAAACTGTGAAACACTTATCCCAATTCCATTTTCCTATTGCTCTTCAGGGTAGGGGAAGACAGCGCTACAAAGGCCCGAGATCTACATACAACACCTGATCAAAAGTATCTGCCGAAATGACCACTAGATATCACGAGGGGCGGACCCGCTAGAGTCACAAAAGCCGGAGAGTATTCAGTTCTCGGTACAGAAATAGTTACAGCAGAATCGTTTGGCCAGGAGAGCTCAGAGACTTCGAACGCGGACGAGTGATTGGATGTGACCTGAATAATAAACCGTCCGGAGCGTTTCTAACCTACTAGATCTGCCCAAATGGACAGTTGGTGATGTGACTCTGAAGTAGAAACGCGAAGGAACAACCACCGCTAAACCAAGGCCTGACAGACGTCACGTACTGACGGACAAGGAAGTTCGTGCATTGCTACCGAGCGAGGTAACGCAGTGGTTAACACACTCGACTCGCATTCAGGAGTACGAAGGTTCAAATCTCTGTCAGACCATCCAGATTTAGGTTTTCCGTGACTTTCCTAAATCGCTCCAGGCAAGTGTTCCGGGATGTCTCCTTTGAAAGGGCACGACCGATTTCCTTCGCCATCCTTGAAGCAATCCGAGCCTGTGCTCCGTCTCCAATGACCTCGACGTCAACGGGAGTTAAACCATAAACTTTCTTCGTTCGAGCGTTGTGGTAGGTGTTGGGAAAAATCGGGTCGGATCAGCAGAAGGAATCACTCGTGAGAGTGAAAGTGCTTCGGGCAATCCAAATTACTCTATGACTGCGTGTAGGGAGTTAAAAATGATTGGGTACAATGATTGTGCAGCTCTTCATGAGCCACACATTTCTGCAGCACTTGCTAAGTGATGCTTGAGATGGTGTAAATAATCACGCCACCGAACAGTGGATGATGGTTGTTTGGTTGTTTTGGGGGAGGGGAAAAAAACAGCGAGGTGATTGGTCCCATCGGATTGGGGAAGGATGGAGAAGGCAGTCGGCCGTGTCCTTTCAAAGGAACCATCCTGGCATTTGCCTGGAGCGATTTAGGGAAATCACGGTAAACCTAAATCTGGATGGCTGAACGTGGGTTTGAACCGTCGTCCTCCCGAATCCGAGCTCAGTGTGCTAACCACTGCGCCGCCTCTCTCGGTGTGGATGATGGCAAAGGCGGCCGGTGTTGCCGAGCGGTTCTAGGCGCTTCAGTCTGGATCCGGGCTGCTGATACGGTCGCAGGTTCCAATACTGCCTCGAGCATGGATGTGTGTGATGTCCTTAGGTTAGTTAGGTTTAAATAGTTCTAAGTCTAGGGGACTGATGACCTCAGATGTTAAGTCCCATAGTGCTCAGAGCCATTTGAACCATTTTGATGATGGGAAACGGGTGATTTGGAGTGATGAGTCACGCTATACCCCTTAGCAGTCCGGTGATGGACGGGGGTTCTGGGTTTGGCTACTGCCTGGAGAACGTTATCTGCCATCATGTGTAGTGCCAGTAGCGAAGTACGAATGAGGTGGTGTTGAAGTATGGGGCTGCTGTTCGTGGGTAAGGTGTGATTCCCTTACTGCAATTAAGACGACGCTAAATGCAGAAGGAGGTGAAGACATTTTACAGTATTGTGTACTATGTACAGTGGGGGAACAGTTCGGAGACGATCGTACGAGTGTGGCAATGCACTCTGTCATAAAGAGACTGTATGAGGCAATGGTTTGTTGATAGTAATATTCCTAAAATGGACTGCTCCGCCCCACCCCACCAAGAGTCCCGACCTGAACCAAAACCTTTGGGACGAATAAGAACGTCGACTTCGCTAAGAGTCCAAAGGCAACATTGCTAATGTCCCTGCTTTTGGCTCTTGAGGAAGGGTGGGCTTCCACTCAGCCTCAGACGATCAGACACCTCATTGAAAGTGTTTCCAGCAGAGTCGTCACAAAGGCGGGTGGTTGACATAACCTATATTAATGTCCACTTATAGTACTCCGAATACTTTTGATCAGACAGAGTAAAGCGACCTGCCCTGTCTGTTTGGAGGTATAGAAGCAGAACACAGGCAGTGGATAATACCCTATGTTTGTACTTCTTCTGAAGAAGAATAGTTGTATTATCTCCCTAGTCCATCTTTTCAGAGATGGTTGCGGGACCCAGCTGTTCAGTACACGACGTCAAATCAAACATCTTTCAGCCGTCTAATTTTCAAACTGTTCTTTTATTTGGCTAGCAGTTTCGGTGATTTAGTACGCCATCTACAGGCCCCTTGACCAACGTGTAGAAAGTTTCCAGACTCGGTTACGGTCAAAATAGGAGCCAGCGTTCAAAGACTGGTATCCGTAGATTTATGCCCTTTTGGGCAAATGAAGATTGAAGTGACCGCTGCATCAATCAGAAATCTACAGATGTCAGTCTTTGCATGTTGGCCCCTATTTCGACCGGAACCAAGGTTGGAATCTTCCTACATGTCGGTCAGGCAACCTAAAGACGCTTAGTAAATCACCGAAACTGGTGTCGAAATAAACTAACAGTTTGGAAAATAGACAGCTGAAAGGTGTTTTTGATTTGACATTCAGTTGTATTATCAGTTAAAATAAAATCCAAGGCAACATAGTACTTGAAATAAAGTATTTTAGGGACGGAAAAGAAAAACAACCATTTCGACTCTAGAAAAAGTGATATTTATGTACAGCATGCAGTTAATGTCGAAATGTAATTAATTTGCCAGATTTTTTCCATGGATCTTCTGTAAACAGTGTGCCTTCATACACACATGTACATACATACAAAGGTGAAAAAATCACTAACACGTTTTCACCGTGGCAGATGTGAATGCTGGACTAAAGAATCTGATATTTTGACGCAGTCTCTCTCTCTCGCGCACACACACACAGACACACACACACACACACACACACACACACACACACAAACGCGCGCGCGCGCAGCACTTACAAAAAATCTGTGATTTAATTTTCGTACCTGTTGCATATTTGAAGTAGACCATCCAAACGGGCGTCGAACATTTCCTATTGTAATCTCTACCTCTGATCTCAGGGAGTGATTTGTTTGAGCACTAGGCTGTTAACTGATCCGCGCATAACTCGCTCAAATGGCAATCGCGGTATACTTGTTGCGTACAGGATAAATTAAGCAGAACTTGGAGATCAACCTGACATCCCTCCAAATGAAGGCAGTCTCCAAGAACACCAGTTAGCAAAACATAATACTCCAGCACGCCCAAGTAGCACATCTGAATGTAGCCTACTAACGGTTTATGCAAGCTGACAGACACAATAAAAAATGCATCCTCTGTCTAATGTTTTTTTCACCTCTGTATGGAATCCGCAGAATGAACGCCAGTATCAAGGCTGGAATGGGTGCTAAAAGTTATTAGCGTGCTGGGATGGATTAATTTTCTGTCCAGTACCGTAACGTATGCTAACAACGAAGTCACTCCTTGCTTTCTACTACGAATAACCCGTCAAATGCCGCGCTAATGCGACCTGGGGACCTCACATCGGCCACACACTCAAGATTGGTGGGGTTACAGGGGTGACGCTGGGTGACTAGAAAGTTGCATAACACTGACCTCTGCAATGAGCAGGAAAAAACAGCTGTTGGGAAACACCGGTTCTGTCCTTGTGTGAATGGTGCAGCACCAGTGTAGGTCATCTCGGGTGAAATACAGCGCGCAGGTCGCAACAGAAAATCGTAAACACGGTGTCCGGTTTCTCCTGTTGGGTGGCGAATGTCGCGCAATTTACATGTCTGCGAAAGAAAGGCCGCGACGACCGTCAGGGCGAGTTCTGCTGCGCATTTCGTGTCCGTTCAGACGTAACGACCTAGATTACAGCGAGTTCCAACATGCGGCGAAGTTAAGAATTTACAGTTGTATACTGCTAACATCAGTGTAACTCGGTACATTAGTTCACCGGATCGAAGGTCTGTCACCTCGCACATCGAGACTATTGTTAACTGTAGATACGTGCAGATCAGATCAAACAAGACAGTGTGGGAGGTAACTGTTTGTGAAGAGTAGGTTAGTGTTCACAGAACGCAAAGTACATACACTCCTGGAAATTGAAATAAGAACACCGTGAATTCATTGTCCCAGGAAGGGGAAACTTTATTGACACATTCCTGGGGACAGATACATCACATGATCACACTGACAGAACCACAGGCACATAGACACAGGCAACAGAACATGCACAATGTCGGCACTAGTACAGTGTATATCCACCTTTCGCAGCAATGCAGGCTGCTATTCTCCCATGGAGACAATCGTAGAGATGCTGGATGTGGTGCTATGGAATGGCTTGCCATGCCATTTCCACCTGGCGCCTCAGTTGGACCAGCGTTCGTGCTGGACGTGCAGACCGCGTGAGACGACGCTTCATCCAGTCCCAAACATGCTCAATGGGGGACAGATCCGGAGATCTTGCTGGCCAGGGTAGTTGACTTACACCTTCTAGAGCACGTTGGGTGGCACGGGATACATGCGGACGTGCATTGTCCTGTTGGAACAGCAAGTTACCTTGCCGGTCTAGGAATGATAGAACGATGGGTTCGATGACGGTTTGGATGTACCATGCACTATTCAGTGTCCCCTCGACGATCACCAGTGGTGTACGGCCAGTGTAGGAGATCGCTCCCCACACCATGATGCCGGGTGTTGGCCCTGTGTGCCTCGGTCGTATGCAGTCCTGATTGTGGCGCTCACCTGCACGGCGCCAAACACGCATACGACCATCATTGGCACCAAGGCAGAAGCGACTCTCATCGCTGAAAACGACACGTCTCCATTCGTCCCTCCATTCACGCCTGTCGCGACACCACTGGAGGCGGGTTGCACGATGTTGGGGCGTGAGCGGAAGACGGCCTAACGGTGTGCGGGACCGTAGCCCAGCTTCATGGAGACGGTTGCGAATGGTCCTCGCCGATACCCCAGGAGCAACAGTGTCCCTAATTTGCTGGGAAGTGGCGGTGCGGTCCCCTACGGCACTGCGTAGGATCCTACGGTCTTGGCGTGCATCCGTGCGTCGCTGCGGTCCGGTCCCAGGTCGACGGGCACGTGCACCTTCCGCCGACCACTGGCGACAACATCGATGTACTGTGGAGACCTCACGCCCCACGTGTTGAGCAATTCGGCGGTACGACCACCCGGCCTCCCGCATGCCCACTATACGCCCTCGCTCAAAGTCCGTCAACTGCACATGCGGTTCACGTCCACGCTGTCGCGGCATGCTACCAGTGTTAAAGACTGCGATGGAGCTCCGTATGCCACGGAAAACTGGCTGACACTGACGGCGGCGGTGCACAAATGCTGCGCAGCTAGCGCCATTCGACGGCCAAAACCGCGGTTCCTGGTGTGTCCGCTGTGCCGTGCGTGTGATCATTGCTTGTACAGCCCTCTCGCAGTCAAAAAAATGGCTCTAAGCACTATGCGACTTAACTTCTGAGGTCATCAGTCGCTTAGAACTTAGAACTAATTAAACCTAACTAACCTAAGGACATCACACACATCCATGCCCGAGGCAGGATTCGAACCTGCGACCGTAGCAGTCACGCGGTTCCAGACTGAAGCGCCTAGAAACGCACGGCCACACCGGCCGGCTCCTCTCGCAGTGTCCGGAGCAAGTATGGTGGGTCTGACACACCGGTGTCAATGTGTTCTTTTTTCCATTTCCAGGAGTGTAGTTCTTTTTTAAATTGTTACCATATTGTTCTTACTTTCTTGCCTACGTTTTCCTGTTGCTTATCTGTACTCTGGTGGCAAAACTGCATTCACAACGAGCATACAAGATATATGCACATAAAAATCATTGATCACCTTTAAACCCTACGAATTAAGAGTATGAGAGTTTATGGTAACTAAAACTGTAACACACAAAGAAAAAAAAAAATTGCATCACCTCGGTTCCGAGAGTTCCGGAACCTGTACAGAAAACTGGAATAGAGATCAACATAAACATCATTTCTGCCCTTTCACTGCTCATGAAAACCACACAGTGCATGTTGTACCACCATACAGCGAGACCTTCAGAGATTGTACTCCAGATTGCTGTACACACTGGTACCTTTAATACCCAGTAGCACGTCCTCTTGCATTGATGCATGCATGTATTCGTAGTGGCTTACTATCCACAAGTTCATCAAAGCACTGTTGGTCCAGATTGTCCCACTCCTCAACGGCGATTCCGCCTGGATCCCTCAGCCGCGCAGGATTAGCCGAGCGGTCTTAGGCGCTGCAGTCATGGACTGTGCGACTGGTCCCGGCGGAGGTTTGAGTCCTCCCTCGGGCATGGGTGTGTGTGTTTGTCCTTAGGATAATTTAGGTTAAGTAGTGTGTAAGCTTAGGGACTGATGACCTTAGCAGTTAAGTCCCATAAGATTTCACACACATTTGAACAGTTTTTGGATCCCTCAGAGTGGTTAGTAGGTCACGTCGTCCAGAAACAGCCCTTTTCAATCTATCCCAGGCATGTCCGATAGGTTTCATGTCTGGGGAACATGCTGGACACTCTAAGCGAGTCATTCACAGGATGTGCACGATGGGCGCGCGAATTGTCGTCCATGAAGACGATTGCCTCGCCAATATGCTGCCGATATGGTTGCCCTATCGGTCGGAGGATGGCATTTCTAACATTCTGCGTGGTGTCTCTTTGTTCTAAGTCGTGTCTCCCTACCACTTCCGCGCAACGACGCTCTGAGCGTGTTTTTTAGGGAATTTACTAGTTTGAACCTGGGACCTGTTGCTGGTAAGGAGACGCCAGACCACACATGACATGTAGAGTTCAGTGAGACTAGCGATGATATAATCAAATACTTAATGATTTCAGCGTCAGCTCCACTGCACTCCCTGTAAAAGAATCTTAATACTAACTAAATTTAGTGGAAGGAGTTCAAGGCTTTCCTATTTTTAGTTAGCTGGTAAAATAACGTCGAAAATGCAGTAATGTTTACCATTGGAAATTTTATTCTACTCACAAAACATTGTTTATAAATTGCACTATTGATAAAACGAAATGTTTTAATACAGGATGGTAAAAACCGACTGCGTTCAACAAAAATGTGAACGAATATTCCCTGAATGGGTTTCCGAGTTCTACAATGGATCGAAGGATGACCTATGCCATATCACATCTATTATCTATATTTAAGTTAAGTTTCATAAAAGAGAAAGCTATCAAAATGGTCTACAGTGACCCTCAATTATCTTTAATTACTTATCTAACTTGTGGTAAATTACAGTGGCTGATGTGGCATTTCAATAATTATATAACAGAAAAATCATTGCATTTCAGATTTTTACTTCAAGTAGCAAATGTGAACACCAGGCGATTTAATTGACGATCGACACTAGTGTTGCATAAAAAGGGGACGTAACAGATGAGACTTCTGCAGTTCTGAGTGAAGCCTTATGCGCTCAAAAATGCGGCATCGCGTGCGTTCATTACCTTGTCGGTGTTTAGGCAGCGTCAGGGGGCGGTGGGCAGCACAGCTCCACGCACCTCGCCGTCTCGGAAGCAACTCTATCCTAACTCCTCCTTACTACAATTTACCGAAGTTGGTTTAAAAAAAACTATCTGGCTGTGTTTTCAACTGACCAATCAAGTTCTCAATGTTAACCTTAAGCTCCGCCTACAGACATTCTGTCTATCCAATGAGAAACGTTATACTTTTCGTGGTGGGGCAATGTTTTTAACGTTTGCAACGTAACAGAGACGCGAAAAAGTCTCACGCTAAAACTTGCAGCTGGTGTGGCCCTTTTAGTGTTATCATAAGATCTATACTGTTCTTCTGGAGGGCTCTATCTTTTAACATGGGCTGGGGGGTGGTTTTGGCGGTCGGCTGGCGACGTGGGTGTCCGTCCCTTATCGTAGGGCCTCCTAGCTTAACACGATTCTGCTCTCGGCTTCTGTTCTCGTTTCTTCCCTCGGAACTGCGTCTGTTTCACGGTGGGAAGGTATGACATGCATTTAGGCATTCTTGTGTTAGTCTGTGGTATTCCATTTGCTCACCCGTTGATCGTATTACTTTGGTTAATTTAATGTCAGGATTTATTCGGAGCTATGTGACATACTGCCGGATTTGCTATCATGTCAGGGTTTACATGGAAGGTGTTGGATTTGTCTGACACCTTACACATTCACGTATCGTAGAGCCGTTACGGCGCCTTCCATGACCACCTGCGCATCGGCCACACACAATGCCACCCCAAAACAGCAGGGAACCTCCACCTTGCTGCATTCGCTGGACAGTGTGTCGAGGCGTTCAGCCTGACTGGGTTGCCTCCGACGATTGTCTGGTTGAAGACATATGCGACACTCATCGGTGAAGAGGGCATGATGCCAATACTGAGCGGTCCATTCGGCACGTTGTTGGGCCCATCTGTACCGCGCTGCACAGTGTCGTGGTTGCAAAGATGTACCTCGCCATGGACGTCGGGAGTGAAGTTGCGCATCATGCCGTCTACTGCGCACAGCTTGAGTCGTAACACGACGTCCTGTGACTGCACGAAAAGCGTTATTCAACATGGTGGCGTTGCTGTCAGGGTACCGCCGAGCCATAATCCGTAGATAGCGGTCATCCACTGCAATAGTAGCTCTTGGGCGGCCTGAGCGTGGCATGTCATCGACGGTCCCTGTCTCTCTGTATCTCCTCCATGTCCGAACAACATCGCTTCGGTTCCCTACGAGATGTCTGGACACTTCCCTTGTTGAGAGCACAAAGAAACGATCCGGACGCGATCGAACCGCGGTATTGACTGTCTAGGCACCTCCTTCCTGGTGGAATGATTGGAACTGATCGGCTGTCGGACCCCCTCTGTCTAATAGGCGCTGGTCAGGCATGGTTGTTTACATTTTTCGGCGGGTTTAGTGACATCTTTGAACAGTCAAAGGCACTGTGTCTGTGATACAGTATCCAAAGTCAGCGTCTATCTTCAGGGGTTCTGGGAACTGGGGTGATGCAAAACTTTTTTGATGTGTGTATTACATGTCGTTTGTAAGTTTATTAATAATTTCAAAATACAGTATTTTATCTATTAACACAGAATTAGCTTCAAGGTATCTTGCAAGTTCTTAACTGTGATCGTTATTAGGGTTAAGTACATCAGTCGGTAAAAACAGAACCCATATAGGATCCATCCCTTTGTCAGTCTGTCCAGATATTAAGAGCCCATTTTCACCGGAACGGGTACACGTATCGAGTTGAATTTTGTGTCATATAGGGAGATCTACGGTTCTTTAGCGGTGTACAAAATTGAAGCTCCTAAGTCAATGCAACCAATAGATACGGCCATTTGCTGCTGTTGTGGTCTTCAGGCCAGAGACTGGTTTGATGCAGCGGTACATGCTACTCTATCCTGTGCAAGCCTCATCATCTTCCAGTACCTACTGCAGCCTACATCTTTCTGAATCTGGTATTCAACTCTTGGTCCCCCTCTACCATTTTTACCTTCCACGCTCCCCTTCTATACTAAACTAACTGGTGATCCCTTGATGCCTCAGAACGTGCCCCACCAACCGATTCCTACTTTTAGTCAAGTTGTGCCACAAATTCCTCTTCTCCCCAGTTCTATTTATGTCACGTAAATTGATATTCGCAAATTCACTCATCAAAACTCGTTGACCTAGAATCATGAAATTTGCCAATAAGCAGGATTATACAGTACAACCACAGGAATGAATCCGAAATTTGTGAATTTGTAATTACGTTCCATGGGAGAAAATTTTTGTTATCTGTTATCCGACTACCTCTCCGTCCATCCGTCCCCTTTTTCTAAGGAAGAGGTGGGCCTGTGCAGTTAAAATTTTTTCACAGACTTGATCATGTTTTCTTGGAGTTGGTACAGCTCACTGTTGTGTTTGAACCTGTAGGTGGCATCCTCTTCCCTTAATGGCCCTAGTATTCTCCTTAGGGTTTTCCGTTGCTTGGAGCTCTAGGTTCCTGTTCATCAAGATGCATCCACAGGTGTACAGTACAAACGGCCTTATTACTGAGTTTTAATGTTTTAGTTTACAGTTCTTTGGAAATGTACTTGGATATGTAATTGCCCTTGCAGGAATGATAAACCCCTACAACTTCAGAAATCTGATATCTATTGCCATGTTCTCAGTCTAATTTGCTGAAATGTACTCTTCTAAATACTTGACTGCAGGAAATTTACGAATGGTGGTGTCTTCTAATGGGAGTGGACAGAGTTCCCATTATATTAGTAAGGAACTTAGTTCTTTGTATCCTGATCTTAGTTACTATGGTCTTAGTTGCTATGAAGTGGAGACTTTGCTGCTGGTGAGCAGGCATCTCCATATTGTTAGCTAAAAAGACGATGTCATTTGCTAAGAGTAGGCTGGGTACACTGAAGCTACCTTTCTTGTATCCAGTCTTCATTCCAATTCCCGATGGCAGTGTGCAAGTCCATTCCGCAATAATAGTTTCCAGTATGTTGTTGAAAAGCATGCACACGAGGCCGTCACCTTGTCTAACTCTTACCCGAGAGCTCACGTCTACATTTTGCTTTAACAAAATAGTAAACTAGATACACTCCTGGAAATGGAAAAAAGAACACATTGACACCGGTGTGTCAGACCCACCATACTTGCTCCGGACACTGCGAGAGGGCTGTACAAGCAATGATCACACGCACGGCACAGCGGACACACCAGGAACCGCGGTGTTGGCCTTCGAATGGCGCTAGCTGCGCAGCATTTGTGCACCGCCGCCGTCAGTGTCAGCCAGTTTGCCGTGGCATACGGAGCTCCATCGCAGTCTTTAACACTGGTAGCATGCCGCGACAGCGTGGACGTGAACCGTATGTGCAGTTGACGGACTTTGAGCGAGGGCGTGATAATGGGCATGCGGGAGGCCGGGTGGACGTACCGCCGAATTGCTCAACACGTGGGGCGTGAGGTCTCCACAGTACATCGATGTTGTCGCCAGTGGTCGGCGGAAGGTGCACGTGCCCGTCGACCTGGGACCTGACCGCAGCACAGGATACATGCGGACGTGCATTGTCCTGTTGGAACAGCAAGTTCCCTTGCCGGTCTAGGAATGGTAGAACGGATGCACGCCAAGACCGTAGGATCCTACGCAGTGCCGTAGGGGACCGCACCGCCACTTCCCAGCAAATTAGGGACACTGTTGCTCCTGGGGTATCGGCGAGGACCATTCGCAACCGTCTCCATGAAGCTGGGCTACGGTCCCGCACACCGTTAGACCGTCTTCCGCTCACGCCCCAACATCGTGCAGCCCGCCTCCAGTGGTGTCGCGACAGGCGTGAATGGAGGGACGAATGGAGACGTGTCGTCTTCAGCGATGAGAGTCGCTTCTGCCTTGGTGCCAATGATGGTCGTATGCGTGTCTGGCGCCGTGCAGGTGAGCGCCACAATCAGGACTGCATACGACCGAGGCACACAGGGCCAACACCCGGCATCATGGTGTGGGGAGCGATCTCCTACACTGGCCGTACACCACTGGTGATCGTCGAGGGGACACTGAATAGGGCACGGTACATCCAAACCGTCATCGAACCCATCGTTCTACCATTCCTAGACCGGCAAGGGAACTTGCTGTTCCAACAGGACAATGCACGTCCGCATGTATCCCGTGCCACCCAACGTGCTCTAGAAGGTGTAAGTCAACTACCCTGGCCAGCAAGATCTCCGGATCTGTCCCCCATTGAGCATGTTTGGGACTGGATGAAGCGTCGTCTCACGCGGTCTGCACGTCCAGCACGAACGCTGGTCCAACTGAGGCGCCAGGTGGAAATGGCATGGCAAGCCGTTCCACAGGACTACATCCAGCATCTCTACGATCGTCTCCATGGGAGAATAGCAGCCTGCATTGCTGCGAAAGGTGGATATACACTGTACTAGTGCCGACATTGTGCATGCTCTGTTGCCTGTGTCTATGTGCCTGTGGTTCTGTCAGTGTGATCATGTGATGTATCTGACCCCAGGAATGTGTCAATAAAGTTTCCCCTTCCTGGGACAATGAATTCACGGTGTTCTTATTTCAATTTCCAGGAGTGTACTTAAACCTAACCAACCTAAGGACATCACACACATCCATGCCCGAGGTAGGATTCGAACCTGCGACCGTAGAGGTCGCGCAGTTCCAGACTGTAGCGCCTAGAACCGCTCGGCCACTCCGGCCGGCTTGTTCACAGTCCTCTCTACTCTACCATTACTGATCGTCGTGCAGACACTTGACTTTTACACCAGAACACTTAGTATGTTTCAGGCTACTTATTTTTAGCAAGGAGTTGATGTTGATGCTAACTAGGTAGGTGATATTTCTATTGTTTTTGCGCTGTAGTGTATATGGTGGAACCGATGAAAGCGCAAGCTCCCCATCAGAAATTGATGAGGACTGGTTATCACTTGGGGTATTTTCTATGTTAATATTTCCCTTTATGATAAGTCCTGGGAGTATTTAAGTTGAGACGCCCTAATAGGTGACAGGAAGTTTATAGTGTTATGTAGTAATAAGCTATAATGGAGTAGTATGTTATATATCAATGGAAACTGCCATCAAGGATTAGATGCTGGAGTGTTAGAATTTCTTTATTGTTCAACTCCAAAGTGGTAACATGAATTTACCGATTACCACGTGAAAAGGAGAAATGACAAACGTTCCAAGTAGCAAAACACATGTTCCTCAAGAGCATAAAAAAAAATGTACCTCTTTTCGTACGTAACTCCTGTGTATGCAAAAAATTTTGAAAGTGCTTTCATACCACATAATTGTACTGCTCATGTCTTCACACCAAAAAATAATCAGACAAATTGGAAATAAATAATTTATTAAGAACTTTCTAAAAGTCATTCCAGTGTACTGGCTTGTCGTGTCAACTTACATGTTTTTGTGTGAAGTCCTTACATTTTATCTGCAGTAATCCAAGTACAGTAACACAGAAGTAATATCTTAATTATTAGAACTATAGTCAAAAAAAGCCATTTCTCATATCTTTCAAATTTTTAAAAGAGAATAACAAAGGCAAATTCAAGAAAAAAGTTTCAGAGTAGACTCAAAGGCGGAAAAAGGATGCACCACGAAGAAATTATCTGAATGAGACGGAAATTGGTACATGTGATGTACATGTACAGACAGACAAATGACGACAACTTCAGAAAAATCAGATGATCTTTTCAAGAGACAGTGCTCTGAAAGATGGTGCTGCCTTCGGGGCAGGCCATTACCGTGGTAATGCCTGTCAGGCACTTCCCTTTTCATTTGGTTTCTGCGATTATCATACAATTTTGTTCGTCTTTGGTGTATCTAAGTTTTCGCTGATTGATATTAATCTGAGGGACTATTAGGGTTAGGGTACACCACTGATTGGTCTCATAGTACCTGCATGACTTCAGTAGCATTAGCTGAATTAAACTCAGCTATAAAGATATTTTTTGGACGCTGGAGGTGACCATTGCATTACGGGCGGCTTTTAGAACTATCCACAAGCAGCGGGTGCATTTTCAGAAGCTTCTCATTGCTAGCTTTCCTTTGTAGTCACCGAAACTTGGCGTGGGCCCTGCAAGGCAGCGGTTTGTGGCCCGTCATTCTGGCGGTCGGCCTTGTTCCGCTAGCGGCCGAAGCGAGAGGGTGGAAACCCCATAGCTGAATGCGAAATGCACTTATTTACAAGCTGGCGGCGCCGGGTATCGTGGTGTCGGCATAACCGCGTTGTTAGCGAGTGGACATGTTGTAGGAGTCTGGACTCCTTATCACGCGTGCAGATCCCGGTAAAGCGGCGTTGGCTGGCGCCCAACTTGTGTGTTTATTACAAGAACAGCGTACCTTGCGAAACAGGACGACGAATTTTTCCAGATTTCTCGTTTCTTAGACGACGCCGCGCCTCGCGAAAACGGCGACCACTAAATCGTTTTACGGAAGAGACGGAGCTTGTTTTCACTAGGAAGCTTCCCTCATCTTGTGAAATGCGCCAGAGGTTCGGCTGCAAGCCCTCCAGACATTGTGTGATGCTTTTCTCGGGGAACAGAATGTGTACTCCACTTCAGCGATTGGTTGAGGAATCTCGGGTTTCCTTGCTAGAAAACATGGTGGGCACGGTAAACATCACTGGGCCATGATAGGCTTATTCAAGTACATCGGGGGAACGGCTGTTTTTCGGAGCCGGCCCCGGTGGCCGAGCGGTTCTAGGAGCTTCAGTCCGGAACCGCGCTGCTGCTACCGTCGCGGGTTCGAATCCTGCCTCGGGCATGGATGTGTGTGATGTCCTTAGGTTAGTTAGGTTTAAGTAGTTCGAAGTTCTAGAGGACTGATGACCTCAGACGTTAAGTCCCATAGTGCTCAGAGCCATTTGAAATTTTGTTTTTCGGAAGGTTTTGAGCATCGGTAGAGGCTTAGACTTGCTTCTCGACCGTCGCGGAGTACAGACGCTAGAGCTATTTCTGTTTCTACAGAGAGAGCAGTTAGTTGTAAACTCGTCCAGACACCTGGGCAAACTTTAGTATTTTCGCTGACGTGAGACAATCACCGGGGGACGTGGGGTCATCTCCCGGAGTACGATGCGCCACCGAACCTTGCAGCTTTGGCAGCGCCCGCAAGCAGACGATGGCATCTCACCTTTCACCGGCTATATCGGTAACGTTGCGCAGGTTTGGCAAATTCAGAAGCTTATCAACAGTTTTCACGGCCAACTTTTCTCATAGCGGCCTTGTACTCACAGTGTCCATTGAAACCTTAATTATATTTTAACGTGTGAGACCAATCAGTGGAACAATACAGCAGAGTGTGCTTGCCTAGATTGGCATCCTTTCTCACAGTAGCCAGTCTCATCCACACATAAATTCCAGTTAGGCTCCCCAAGTCTATTGCCAACCAACTTGAGTTTGTGTTAATGAAATGTTTTACAGTTCAAGTTTCTGT
The DNA here is from genome assembly GCF_023864345.2 of Schistocerca serialis cubense. Classification (NCBI taxonomy): domain Eukaryota; kingdom Metazoa; phylum Arthropoda; class Insecta; order Orthoptera; family Acrididae; genus Schistocerca; species Schistocerca serialis. Next base: position 380,031,873 of record NC_064638.1, on the reverse strand, counting down.
TTATATGTTTGTTCTCTCTTGACCTCGATATTTGTTAATAAATCTCTTTGTGATACCATAGGGCCTTGTTATTAATTTTTCAATGACACCCATTCTCATTCCCTATAATTTCATTCATTTTGTTGTGGGTTTGAAGGAATTAAATTAAGTTTTTGTGAACTTTGTAAACTCATTAGGTGATGCACAAAGGAGCACTGTTTAACGAACGTCAGATTTCCTTGCACTATTGATAAACATAACACCTCTTGGGTGTGGTGGTTACAACCTTTTAGTCGTTTGGCTGACGGAGAACTGCCGCCATCATAGGCCAGCTTGTAGTTTCACTAACTGAGCAAGTCAATAACGCATTGGTCCACCTGTGGCCATCATGCAAGACGTTACTCGGCTTGGCATTGATTGACAGAGTTCTTGGATGTCCTCGTGAGGGATATCATGCATTAGATTAGATTAGGTTAGATTTACTTTCATTCCAATTGATCCGTAGTGAGGAGGTTCTCCAGGATATAGAACATGTCAGAAAAACAACAATACATGACAAATATTTAAAACTCAAACAAATAAGCTAATGTACCATTCCACTCGTCCCAAGTGGCATCGTCGTCATTTCTTAATGAACGCTATATGAAAGAATCATTTTACAAATACTAATGCACCGAATTTAAAATAAAAAAGTTTTTTATTTATTTATAAGGTGGTAAACATGTAATACAACTACTAAATACTTATTTACAATGAACACATTACTGCACTACACACACACACACACACACACACACACACACACACACACACACACACACACACACACTTATTTACAATGAGCACATTAATGCACTGAAATTATGCAGAAGTTATAATACAAAAATAAGTAGATTCTACTGAGAAATTCATCAATGGAGTAGAAGGAGTTGGCCACCAATAAATCCTTTAGGCTTCTCTTAAACTGAATTTCATTGGTTGTTAAGCTTTTTATGGCTGCTGGCAAGTTATTGAAAATGTGTGTTCCTGAATAATGCACACCTTTTTGTACAAGACTAAGTGACTTTAAATCCTTGTGAAGATTATTATTATTTCTAATATTGAGTCCATGAATTGAGCTGTTGGTTTGGAAAAGTTATATATTTTTAATGACGAATTTCACTAAGGAATAAATATATTGGGAAGCAGTAGTTAGTATCCCTAGTTCCCTAAACAGGCTTCTGCAGGAGTTCACACCACATATAACTCTTACTGCACGTTTTTGTGCCTGGAAAACTTTAGCTTGGCTTGATGAATTGCCCCCAAAAATAATCCCATATGACATTATGGAATGAAAGTAAGCATAGTATGTCAGCTTTTTCATTTTTATATCCCCTATGTCTGACACAATTCGCATTGCAAATAGAGATTTGTTAAGACGCTTCAGCAGTTCTGTGGTGTGCTCCTCCCAGTTGAATTTATTATCAAGCCGTAATCCCAAGAATTTAACACTGTCCATTTCTTCTATCTGCTCGTCATCGTATGTTAGGCATATACTCTTGGGACACCCCTTACAAGTTCTGAACTGCATGTAGTGTGTTTTTTCAAAGTTTACTGACAAAGATCGTGAGAATCCCCAGCTGGTTGGAGGGCTCGGCCCATAATGCTCCAAACATTCTCAACTTGTTAGAGATCCGGCGACCTTGCTGACCAAGGTAGGGGTTGGCAAACATGAAGACAATAAGTAACAACCGTCGCCATGTGGGTGGCCATTATCTTGTTGAAATGTAAGTCCAGGAGGCTTGTCATAAAGGGCGAAAAAACGGGGTGCACAATATTGTCGACACACCGCTGTGCTGTAAGAGTGCCGCAGGTGACAACCAAAGGGTCCTGTTATGAAATGAAACGGAAACCCAAACCATCACTCCTGGCCGTCGTGTCACATGGCAGGCGACAGCCGGGTGGGCATCCCACTGCTGTTTGGAACGTCTCCAGACACGTCTTCGGTGGTCATCGGAGCAGAATTCGATGTGGGACTCATTAATGAAGACAATTTGTAACACCGTAACTTAGACACTACATACCTTTTGTTGATTCATTTAGCTTTCTGTTTTGTTCAACATCCCATCGTTGAACTTCTGTAATTAGTGTATGATTAATTCTATACTATAATGAAGGGTAATCTCTGTAATATGTACAATATAAGCAAATGATATGTTTTGTCTTTGGCCGGCCGAAGTGGCCGTGCGGTTAAAGGCGCTGCAGTCTGGGACCGCAAGACCGCTACGGTCGCAGGTTCGAATCCTGCCTCGGGCATGGATGTTTGTGATTTCCTTAGGTTAGTTAGGTTTAACTAGTTCTAAGTTCTAGGGGACTAATGACCTCAGCAGTTGAGTCCCATAGTGCTCAGAGCCATTTGAACCATTTTTGTTTTGTCTTTCTCACATAATCTCTTTGGTTATCTTTGGGGTTGAATAATTTTGTTTAAATAATTTTTTTGTAGAAATGTCAATATGTGCTAAGGTTCTGTTTTATTTAGTATGTTTGGTTGCTGTTACGTAAACTGGTGATCTTCACTTAGGGTTCTTAGTTATTTTGTATGTAAAAGGTGTTGTGGTTCCCCTCGGGAACGGTAGCATGTAGCGCTCGTAAAATGTGGTGGGCATGGATAGAAAGGTGGAACCAAGAGTCAGTCGGGGACGAGCTACCAAACTGTCAACTGCTCATGTAAAAGTTGTGTATTGTGCTGGTGCCGAGAGAGGCTTTTCGTGCCGCTTCCCAATGCCTCGGATGGGCGGATAAAGAGCTGGAACTATTCTGGAATTGGTACCTATCATCGCCACCACGAAATGACAGAGTCCAGCATTTCTCCCTGCAAATCCACCCATTGACATGCACTCGCCACCACGTTGCGCAATCACTGAAAAGGAACCAAGGAATTGTAGATATGTAAAGCCATTTTAACTATGATTACCGAGTGTCCTTGTTGTGGAAAAAATGAAAGCCTCAAAGCCAAACAGATAATTAAATAATGTTGTTTGATATTTGGTAAGAAGGCAGTATTCAGATTTACTGTGGATTTTGTAAAATTGTGGGAGGTAGTAAATGTAGCTTAGTGAAAGCCTCCCAGTGATTGAAACAGTCCAATTTATAGTTTAGTGGACTTTCAAAGTTACTTATTTCATCATTGACCTGAAAGTAGAAAACTGTAGTAATAAAGACAATTTGCTGTTACTTTTAAAAAATTAAAAGTTCTTAAAACTGAGGCTTATAAAGTTTTGCTTAGTTAATGATCATAGTGCTACCTGTTTTTAATTTTTAAAGGTGAGTCAGTTTTTTACAAATTTGTCAACATTGTGTCTCATTGCAGTAAAAGTCGTGAACTGCATTTGTGGAAAGTTATATACTCATGTTTGCTAAGTGCTTGTCTCTCTTGTGTATTGGAAGTGCATATTAATAGTGTAACAGGATCCACAGTTTGTCTATTGTGGTTGTGCTAGGTAACCAGTAACAGAAAGACCACTATCTACGAAAACAGTAACTTCTATTATTCAGGGGACAGTGAGAAATATTTACTAATGAGTTTTTTCCCATGTCAGTTAGAAAAGTAACTGGTAAAAGAAAGATTAAACCTATGCCAAATTTATAATTTTGCAGTGAACTTTATTCACATCTCATGTCAGATAGGAAAATGTGGGAAAAGTGAGATAAATCTATGCTTAATTGTATATTCCGAAAGTGCACTTTAACTGTAATATTATTGAAACCATTCAGTTTGACCAAGCCTTCAAGATAAAAGTGTATGTCATTTTCTCTTGTCCTTATGCAAATAGTCTTGTTTTCCTATAACTGTTAGCACTTTCTTTAACGTCAACATCTGCTAGTGACAGAGTTCATTGCACTCTCATGTGATAAAGTATAGGCTGTGTCTGTCCATGAAAGTTACTCATAATTAGTTTCTTGATCAAGAATTCTTACGCCTAATCAGGCTGGCGACCATTTTTTATCATCATTTTGACAGTGTGGATAGGTAAGATATCGTTCGTTACTGTTTAAATATTTACGTAATTCTGACTTTCACTCCCGATAAGCCACCTTCGTTAGGTACATCACGGTCAACATAACAAAATTCCTTCGAAAAGGTAACACTGCTCTGCTTCTTTATACTGTAATTGCTTTAATAAAATAGTTCCATTTTACGATCTGCCTCCAACTTTAAGGTTATAGTATAGCAGTAGGGGACGGAAGTGTTATAAATTCTACTTCAGTCAGTGAGATTTCAGGCCGAATTCGTCCGGCACCACTGCAAACCGGATTGTTGGTGTACAGAAGTCAGTGGTAGTCGGTGCACGGAACGCTGTGAGCTCAGCCTCGTGTTTGTGATCCACCTATTAATGGTTTTTGTGGTCACTGAAGCACGAGCTGCAAATCGAATCGATGATGATGATGAATCCTGTCTGATGGTTTCTCGGTCCTTACGTTCCGTCTTGTCTCTAGGTCACCTCTTCCGTCTTAACGTTGTGTTCGGCCATGCCAACAAGGTGAAATAGTGACCTTGCTTTTGTTCAAATGTCGATCGATTCGCCGGTTACTGCAACTGGCTTCTTTCAGTCCAACTGCACTTCCTCCCTCAAATGCTGGCATCTGCTTATATTGTTCATGCGCTTGTCTCTGAGGCATGGTTACTGTCCAGCTGAGTACATGGAATGAAATTCGCAAAAATTTTATGCTGTGGTATCGAAATGTCTCCTACTTAATATCCTTGCCAGCTGTGCGGTGAAACTGTGCTGCAGTGTCACATCTTGATCCACCTGCTGCCAAAGTTTACAGTTTTGCGTTTTGCACCAATGGCTGTTTGAATAACAAATTGTGACCAGTTTGCATAACTCCTTCGTGATGCGTCCTTTTTTTGTCTTAAACTGTATGTATCTCTGTTTCTTACATTAGTCCATTGTTGGAATCAGATGTGGCTAAGTTTAATGTAGAACCCCCTGTGCTGTTGAGGAAAAAAGGAAACATCACCAACAGGTCCTTCACTTCTGCAACTGATATACATGACTGGTCTTTCAGATGAAGAAGGGTGTGGCATTTATCAGCCATGGTCTTTCGACTGTTGAATACACAGACATTTTTCTATTCTTTCAGTGTAAGAATTTTAAAACCTACACTATATGATCAAAAGTATCCGGACACCTGGCTGAAAATCACTTTCAAGTTCGTGGTGCCCTCCATCGGTAATGCTGGAATTCAATATGGTGTTAGCCCACCCTTAGCCTTGATGAAAGCTTCCACTCTCGCAGGCACACGTTCAATCAGCTGCTGGAAGGTTTCTTGCGGAATGGCAGCCTATTCTTCAGGGAGTGCTGCACTCAGGAGAGGTATCGATGCCGGTCGGTGAGGCCTGGCATGAAGTAGAGGTTCCAGAACATCCCAAAGGTGTTCTATAGGATTCAGGTCAGGACTCTGTGCAGGCCAGCCATAACAGGGACGTTGCAGTCGTGTCACCACTCCGCCACAGGCCGTGCATTATGAACAGGTGCTCGATCGTGTTGAAAGATGCAATCGCCATCCCCGAATTGCTCATCAACATTGGGAAGCATGAAGGTGCGTAAAACATCAATGTAGGCCTGTGCTGTGATAGTGCTACACAAAACAACAAGGGGTGCAGGCCCCCTCCATAAAAAACACGACCGCACTATAACACCACCGACTGAGAAATTTACTGTTGGCACTACACATGCTGGCAGATAACGTTCACCGGGCATTTGCCATATCCTTACCTTGCCATCGGATCGCCACATTGTGATACCGTGATTCGTCACTCCACACAATATTTTTTTACTGTTCAATCTTCTAATATTTACGCTCCTTACACCAAGCGAGGCGTCGTTTGGCATTTACGGGCATGATGTGTGGCTTATGAGCAGTCGCTCGACCATGAAATCCAAGTTTTTTCACCTCCCGCCTAACTGTCATAGAACTTGCAGTGGATCGTGATGCAGTTCGGAATTCTTGTATGATGGTCTGGATAGATGTCTGCCTATTACATATTACGAACCCACTTCAACTTTTGGCGGTCTCTGTCAGTCAACAGACGAGGTCGGCCTGTACGCTAGTGTGCTGTACGTGTCCCTTCACGTTTCCACTTCACTATCACATCGGAAACAGTGGACCTAGGGATATTTAGGACTGTGGAAATTTCGTGTACAGACGTGTGACACAAGTGACACACCATCACCTGACCACATTCGATGTGGGTAAGTTCCGCGAAGGGCCCCATTCTGCTCTCTCACGATTTCTAATGACTACTGAGGTCACTAATATGGAGTAACTAGCAGTAGCTGGCAGCAAAATACACCTAATATGAAAAACGTACGTTTTTGGGAGTGTCCGAATACTTTTGATCACATAGTATATGTGAGGTGATGTATGAGAAATTTGGATCACACAATGTATTTGATGACCTTACACTCATGCATTGACAACAATGTATCAGTTGCGTCTTTAAAATCAGGGAAGTCCTTTTTTGCATTGCCGTTACATGTAACAGGTTCATTGCTTTAGCTGACTCAACAGTCTTATGTAAATCTTGCGGAACAAAAACTCTGACGCATGGCACTTGGAGATGCAGAGGGAAGCACTGCTTGACACGAAGACCATGCAGCATCCAGTAATGAATGTTTGAAACATTTTAGTACGATTTGGCACTTGGAACAAATCTAGAGACATGCAGTACAGCAACAAAAACACAACAGCACTGTGTTTTGTAAAAAAGTAGAACTTATAACATTTGATATTCCTACTCTTCAGCTGTGAACACTCAGATATGCAGACGATCATTATGTACGATCCAATGTAGTCATTTCTGAGTTACGACTTGCAGCTAAGGCTGAAAAACTGAATTTTTCCTAAAATTAATACACTGCTCTGTGAATGGTAACCATGAGTACCCTGTTCTTTTACACTACTAACTTGAGGTATCAGTGTGCGTCTAACGTCACACAGCTGGATTTCAAACTTGTACACCTGTTCCTGATTTTGAGCAATTCCCGTCAGCAGACGTTATCGTAAGAGTTTTACATATCTGTGGAACAACACAGCGATGTACTGCAAGCTGGAGACCGCGTCAGCCTTACGCCTCCGCAGTGATCCACAGGGGAGGGCGGGCTGTTGATTCGACCCCAGGCCGGCCATACGGCGCGCCCGCACGGAGGACCGCGTTTTTTGCTGCGGCTGCGAAGGCCGCATTCGCTGCGCTCTGTTTCTGGTCCGTTTCGAGGTGCAGCCCACAGCTGCAGTTCTGCCACTTATGCAGTGACACGGTTCTTGCGTAGCGCAATAAACTCCTCTACGATTGCAGTTTGTTGACGGTACCATTCTAAAGAATTAGGAACCTTGTAGCCTCCTTGCAGTTGCCTGAAACTAGAAAAACCGCACCGACCTCGTAGTCGATCAGTGTGAAGCGTAAACAGCAAAGCTTGCCAAGAAGTTACTCCAGCTTACACATTAGTACACTGACGGGGAAAAAAAATCGCAACACCAAGGAGGAGTTGTGCGACGTAAACAAATGTTGGTAGGCGTGTTTCTAGATTTGAATCATGATGTCTCTTCACACCGGCACCGCTACTAAGAGGATGCAAACCAGGTTTCGTTTACATATCTACATCTACATACATACTCCGCAATCCACCATACGGTTCATGGCGGAGTGTACCCCGTACCACAACTAGCATCTTCTCTCCCTGTTCCACTCCCAAACGACACTGGACTCGCATTCGGGAGGACGACGGTTCAATCCCGCGTCCGGCCATCCTGATTTAGGTTTTCCGTGATTTCCCTAAATCGCTCCAGGCAAATGCCGGGATGATTCCTTTCAAAGGGCACGGCCGACTTCTTCCCCGTCCTTCCCTAATCCGATGAGACCGATAACCTCGCTGTCTGGTCTCCTTCCAGGAACAAACCAACCAACCAACCACTCCCAAACAGAATGAGGGAAAAAAGACTGCCTATATGCCTCTGTACGAGCCCTAATCTCTCTTATCTTATCTTTGTGGTCTTTCCCCGAAATGTAAGTTGGTGGCAGTAAAATTGTACTGCAGTCAGCCTCAAATGCTGGTTCTCTAAATTTCCTCAGTAGCGATTCACGAAAAGAACGCCTCCTTTCCTCTAGAGACTCCCACTCGAGTTCCTGAAGCATTTCCGTTTAACACTCGCGTGATGATCAAACCTACCAGTAACAAATCTAGTAGCCCGCCTCTGAATTGCTTCTATGTCCTCCCTCAATCCGACCTGATAGTGATCCCAAACGCTCGGGCAGTACTCAAGAATGGGTCGTATTAGTGTTTTATAAGCGGTCTCCTTTACAGATGAACCACATCTTCCCAAAATCCTACCAATGAACCGAAGTCGACTATCCGCCTTCCCCACAACTGCCATTACATGCTTGTCCCACTTCATATCGCTCTGCAATGTTACGCCCAAATATTTAATCGACGTGACTGTGTCAAGCGCTACACTACTAATGGAGTATTCAAACATTACGGGATTCTTTTTCCTATTCATCTGCATTAATTTACATTTATCTATATCTAGAGTTAGCTGCCATTCTTTACACCAATCACAAATCCTGTCCAACTCATCTTGTATCCTCCTACAGTCACTCAACGACTACACTATCCCGTACACCACAGCATCATCAGCAAACAGCCGCACACTGCTCTCCACCCTATCCAAAAGATCATTTATGTACACTCCTGGAAATGGAAAAAAGAACACATTGACACCGGTGTGTCAGACCCACCATACTTGCTCCGGACACTGCGAGAGGGCTGTACAAGCAATGATCACACGCACGGCACAGCGGACACACCAGGAACCGCGGTGTTGGCCGTCGAATGGCGCTAGCTGCGCAGCATTTGTGCACCGCCGCCGTCAGTGTCAGCCAGTTTGCCGTGGCATACGGAGCTCCATCGCAGTCTTTAACACTGGTAGCATGCCGCGACAGCGTGGACGTGAACCGTATGTGCAGTTGACGGACTTTGAGCGAGGGCGTGTAGTGGGCACGCGGGAGGCCGGGTGGACGTACCGCCGAATTGCTCAACACGTGGGGCGTGAGGTCTCCACAGTACATCGATGTTGTCGCCAGTGGTCGGCGGAAGGTGCACGTGCCCGTCGACCTGCGACCGGACCGCAGCGACGCACGGATGCACGCCAAGACCGTAGGATCCTACGCAGTGCCGTAGGGGACCGCACCGCCACTTCCCAGCAAATTAGGGACACTGTTGCTCCTGGGGTATCGGCGAGGACCATTCGCAACCGTCTCCATGAAGCTGGGCTACGGTCCCGCACACCGTTAGGCCGTCTTCCGCTCACGCCCCAACATCGTGCAGCCCGCCTCCAGTGGTGTCGCGACAGGCGTGAATGGAGGGACGAATGGAGACGTGTCGTCTTCAGCGATGAGAGTCGCTTCTGCCTTGGTGCCAATGATGGTCGTATGCGTGTTTGGCGCCGTGCAGGTGAGCGCCACAATCAGGACTGCATACGACCGAGGCACACAGGGCCAACACCCGGCATCATGGTGTGGGGAGCGATCTCTTACACTGGCCGTACACCACTGGTGATCGTCGAGGGGACACTGAATAGTGCACGGTACATCCAAACCGTCATCGAACCCATCGTTCTACCATTCCTAGACCGGCAAGGGGACTTGCTGTTCCAACAGGACAATGTACGTCCGCATGTATCCCGTGCCACCCAACGTGCTCTAGAAGGTGTAAGTCAACTACCCTGGCCAGCAAGATCTCCGGATCTGTCCCCCATTGAGCATGTTTGGGACTGGATGAAGCGTCGTCTCACGCGGTCTGCACGTCCAGCACGAACGCTGGTCCAACTGAGGCGCCAGGTGGAAATGGCATGGCAAGCCGTTCCACAGGACTACATCCAGCATCTCTACGATCGTCTCCATGGGAGAATAGCAGCCTGCATTGCTGCGAAAGGTGAATATACACTGTACTAGTGCCGACATTGTGCATGCTCTGTTGCCTGTGTCTATGTGCCTGTGGTTCTGTCAGTGTGATCATGTGATGTATCTGACCCCAGGAATGTGTCAATAAAGTTTCCCCTTCCTGGGACAATGAATTCACGATGTTCTTATTTCAATTTCCAGGAGTGTAGATAGAAAACAACAGCGGACCCACCACACTTCCCTGGGGCACTCCAGATGATACCCTCACCTCCGATGAACACTCACCATCGAGGACAACGTACTGGCTTCTATTACTTAAGAAGTCTTCGAGCCACTCACATACTTGGGAACCAATCCCATATAATCGTACCTTAGTTAGGAGTCTGCAGTGCGGCACCGAGTCAAATGTTTTCCGGAAATCAAGGAATATGGCATCCGTCTGATACCCTTCATCCATGGTTCGCAAGATATCATGTGAAAAAAGGGCGATTTGCGTTTCGCAGGAGCGATGCTTTCTAAAGCCGTGCTGATGTATGGACAGCAACTTCTCTGTCTCAAGGAAATTAATTATATGCGAACTGAGAATATGTTCGAGAATCCTGCAACAAACCTATGTTAAGGATATTGGTCTGTAATTTTGAGGATCCGTCCTTCTACCCTTCTTATATACAGGCGTCACCAGCGCTTTTTTCCAGTCGCTCGGGACTTTACATTGGGCAAGAGATTCGCGATAAATGCAAGCTAAGTAAGGAGCCAATGTAGAAGAGTACTCTCTGTAAAACCGAATTGGAATCCCATCAGTACCTGGCGATTTATTTATTTTCAACCCATTCAGCTGCTTCACAACCCCAGGGATGTCTATCACTATGTCCTCCATACGGGAATCTGTACGAGACTCAAACGGCGGTATGTTTGTGCGATCCTCCTGCGTGAAAGATTTCTCAAATGCTAAATTTAAAATTTCAGCTTTCGTTTTGCTGCCTTCCGTTGCCAGGCCACACTGATCAGTGAGTGACATACACGCTGTAATGAACATTAGTTAGTTTTTGAGATTGGAGGTAATGAGTTGACGTAAGTCAAGAAAGCCTCTAAGGTGGCTATAATTTCGCACCTTACAAGAACTCATCCACATACTTTGCCGTGATCTACAAACACAATTAGGTATCATGTGATAGGCTGTACCTGATATATATGAATATACGAAGGGCTTATTTCAATAGTGGTAAAAGTCAATTTTTGTTTTCATTCTGAGATACAGAGTCCTAAAGTTAAATGAACGCTGAAAAATCTGCAGTTGAGATGCCAGAAATATTCAAGCATATGGGTTCTTGCTAGAGATGAACCTTTCTTTCTGTTTGTTTGGACCATTAATGTCAGAAGCACTATAGACAGAAAAGTGGAGGTAATGGAGTTGTAAGACTATTGAAATAAGCCCTTTGGTATGTTATTTCTATTTTGAACTAAAAGTTCCTTAACCTTTAATATAAAGGGAGTGGAAGGCCTTGATCCATACAGTGACCATTTCATTACAACATATTTATTTGCATCATAGATAGATCATTAAGAGAATTACAATCATAAATCAGATAATAATTTCTTTAAGAAACGCCATTCAGGCAAGCTTTACAAACTGCTTGTTATATAAAACCACAAATGAATAATCTCTTTAAAAATATTTAAGAAAACCGCCACTCGGGCCAAGTAAATCATTTAAAATAAATTTACATCAAATAACTAAGAAATCAATTATAATTTCCACATAGATTGAAAACCGCCCCTTCCGGGCGAGATATTACCAAACAACTTTACAAGGTTATACACAGTTTGATCAATAATAACCCAGTCATTTCCCCATCAAAACTGACATTCGCCACTAAGGCTGAATTGCACCGCAATTTTAGAAACGGTTTCAATTAAAACACATTCTTCTAGAAATCCCTCAAAATTCTTAACACAAATATTTAAAACATTTAACCCGGCAAACTTGCAGAGCCACCACAAGTTTTAGAGAACTGCTGATTGTACAATAACTGAGGCCCGAGATTGTGAGGCCGCGACCTGGCCACTAACGGTGGAGGCGACTGAGTACTTATCTTCGAATTAAGATGTGGACTCCGTTTGTACTTCCACCCCGTTCAGAACACCGAAATCGGAACCAAACAGCACACGCGATCTCAGGCGAAGTCCACCGCTCGTACGCCCCCTAGTAATTTAAAAGGGGAGGCTCTGCACTTCGGTGGCCCACTGCTTCCGATCTCTGAAACATAAATCAGAAGCGACAACAGGGAACCAAACAACCCTTCTTTCGCCTTAATACTCAAACTTATACAGAAAACTACTTCGACACAATTGACAATAATAAAACTGATTTCATTCCTTTAAGCAGAACCACGTACACGAATGATGCAAACGGAACTGGCTCATTAAACCCAAGCATCACATGGAGCACCTTATGTGGGTCTGTAAGGTACCACACGGCAATCTTTAGACATGGAATATAGATCTTCGGTAAGGCTGCGCACACTATCAATGTTTTCGAAACTTGCCAGCTGAAGTAAGAACAATACTATGAAGGAGCGAACCACACACTTAATAAGAGGCATGAAATATCACATCACAGTCCTTGCAACGCTTTGCTCCCTCAAGAGAAATCATCATTATATTTCACTAATCGTTGTTAGGACTTCAATTACTTAACTTGATGCCAGCTGCTGGATCGATGTGCCGAAGACACCAGACGCTGCTTAGTCCAATAGTAACTGCGTGTTCCTTCACAGAAGCGAGTACATTGATAGCTTCCCGAGGTTGCCAGGAAGCCACAGCGGTGACCTTCTGTTACTGATCCCAGTACTAACTGCCGCCCGTACTCGGGCACACCGTGCTCGCTGTCGTCTCTCCAACGTCTCGCTAATACGCGCACTTCCGCGTGCCGTGGCCAACGTTGTAGTCCCTTTCCACTCCACTTTCCACTGCCCGCTATATCCTGAGCCGGCCCAGGCTCCAAAGACAACTTCTGCCAGAGGGAGTCGATAGTGCCTAACCAAAGATAGCCCTGGCACCATTCCCGCCACGGCTCACCCTTCATATAAAGGAGACTGACATTGTCACGTACGTCTTGTAAATAGTTGTTAACGCTTATTGTATGAAAGATGACGGAGTGTCTTCATTATAAAGACGGCGTAATGAATGATTGCCTATATAGTATAGGTTGGAACGCCAGTGGAGATGAAACGGCAGGCAGAACTCAAGCTCTGGGTGGAAGGCCCTCACAGGCGTTGGTCCTGCTTAAACATAGGAAGTAGCTTGACGGACGTCGTGGCACCTGAACTCTGGTGCACAACAGGGTGACGACTGGCCGCTATTGTAGTAGGGGCCGGAAGGATAACCGGATAATGCTTCCGAACGCTGAAAATCTTGGACGCAGGTGAGAGTTACGAAGAAGCGGCACCTTGGAAACCACACAGGCTGGGTTATTTCCAAGGATTTTTACTCAGAAGCGTACCATTGTGCGAGTATAGGTTTTTCCTCGCTATCTTTGCGCGCTGGACGACGAAAGACTAAAATATGGTTGGTCGGCGTTCGGAAGAATCTGTAGAGAGGGAGAATATTCCGTCGTTTCGGGAATATTATTGGTTTCTGGAACTACGATGGTGGGGAGCCGAGCCTTGCTGGGAGACCAGCGCTGGAGAGACGTGGTCTTCGGTTGTGAGCGCCCGTGTGTGACGGTCGCTCGATATGAGCTGTTGTTGGTACAGACGGACTAGCTGTCTTTGCTCTCAGGAAAGTTTATAGTTAGAACGGTTAGGAACTGTACTGTTGCGAACCTATACGATTCTGAACTTAACCTCCGGGTTGGAAGTCGTTGAGTACGCAGCGGTCAGTAACTGAGAGCACTTCCTCTGCCTATACTTACGTTGCGACGTTATCTGAACTCTGTCCTTGTGGCTTTGAGTTCGTGTTTCTCGTCTGTAGAACACAGAGAGGAGAAGACAGTATTAGAGTATAATAGTCAGAGGACCGCCTTCTGCCGTCGTAGTGTTTGAAAGAGTTTATTTGTGGCTGGAGTTCTTCCATCGTCGCAGACGAGTACGAGAACCATCACTTCGACGCACCGGACGCAGTACATACGATGATATCGCAAATTGTTTCGGCTTATTAGGGTTTTAAAAGCTAAACAGCTGCGATCACGTTCATTTATTTCCACTGAGATTCCACACCACCGTAGATCATCTTTGAAAGTAGTGTCTTTTAGTGTTTGGTACGTAGATGATGTCAGTCATTTCGGGTTATTGATATTAGACCGCGCAATCATAATAGGGGGAGAGTTGGGCAATTGATTATTAATTTTACTTAGTAAATGTAAACTCTGTTATATAAAGGCTTTTTTTAATCTGAAATAAATATATAAGCAGGAACAACGTTTATCATTTAGTAGGATTAGTTGCCTTCATGATTCATTTATGTTTAGATTGTAATTTATAGAATTAAGAGATCATAAGATCTGCTTCAGGGGGTAGTCAGACAGGGCCGAATCTTCATTTTAGTGTTTATTATTTTCCGTTGCGCACATTCATTTTACACCTGCCTGGAGTAGCATCTTGGAAGCCTTTAAGGCGATAAAGAAGCCATTATCATCACCTCACTGAGTTTGAAAGGTGTAATAGGGCTACGAGAAGCTGAATATTCCTTCTGCAATATTCCAGAAAGACTTAGCAAGAATACAGCCACTGTACATTATTTCTGGCACCAGTGATCGCGAGAAATGTACACTCACAACAAGAATGGACTCCAAACGGCCACGTGGTGCTATCGAGAGGGAAAACCATTGTGTCCGGCATATGGCTCTGGCCCATCATACTGCACCTGCAGCCGCGCGGGATTAGCCGAGCGGTCTCAGGCGCTGCAGTCATGGATTGTGCGGCTGGTCCCGGCGGAGGTTCGAGACCTCCCTCGGGCATGGGTGTGTGTGTTTCTCGTTAGGGCAATTTACGTTCAAAAATGGTTCAAATGGCTCTGAGCACTATGGGACTCAACTGCTGTTGTCATCAGTCCCCTAGAACTTAGAACTACTTAAACCTAACTAACCTAAGGACATCACACACATCCATGCCCGAGGCAGGATTCGAACCTGCGACCGTAGCGGTCGCGCGGTTCCAGACTGTAGGGCCTATAACCGCTCGGCCACCCCGGCCGGCTAGCTTAGGGACTGATGACCTTAGCAGTTAAGTCCCATAAGATTTCACACACATCTGAACATTTGAACAGCAGTTTCAGCACCAGTTGGCACCACAGCGACACACCGAACAGGTACAAGTCGGTTACTTCAAGGACAGCTGCGAGCCAGACGACCTGTAGCGTGCATTACACTGACTCCAAACGACAGCCATTTGCGACTTCAGTGGTGTCAAGCGAGAGCTCACAGGAGGGCGAGGTGTATGTCTGTTGTGTTTCCTGACGAAAGCTGGTTCTGCCTCGGTGCCAGTGATGGCCGCGCGTTGGTTTGAGAAGGCAAGTCGAGGGCCTGCAACCAACCTGTCGGGCCGGCCGGGGTGGCCGAGTGGTTCTAGGCGCTACAGTCTGGATCCGCGCGACCGCGACGGTCGCAGGTTCGAATCCTGCCTTGGGCGTTGATGTGTGTGATGTCGTTAGGTTGGTTAGATTTGAGTAGTTCTAAGTTCTAGGGGACTGATGACCTGAGAAGTTAAGTTCCATAGTGCTCAGAGCCATTTCAACCAACCTGTCGGCTTACTAGACACACTGGATCCACAGCTGGAGTTATGGTCTGGGGTGCGGTTTCCTATGACAGCAGGAGCACTCTCATGGTTATCCCAAGCACCCTGACTGCAAATTTGTGCGTCAGTCCGGTGATTCGTCTTGTTGTGCTCCCATTCATGAACAACATTCCAGGGGATGTTTTCCAACAGGATAATGCTCGCCCAAATACCGCTTTCTGAGCATATCTGGCTTGCCTAGCAACTTGCTGTTTAGAAGAAATCTCCACCCTCTCATACTTTTACGGATTTGTGGACAGCAGTGCTGTATTCATGGCGTCAGTTCTCTCCAGCACACTTCAGACATTAGTCGAGTCCATGCCACGTCATGTTGCGGCACTTCTGTGTGCTCCCGGGGGCCCTACAAGACATTAGGCAGGTGTACCAGTTTCTTTCGCTATTCAGTGCTTAACATGGTGCAATCATAACAACTATTATTGTGATTTAACCTCCTAAGGCATGACTTTTTTGTAGTTTTGATTTTTATTTCATTTTTTGCTTGGAACTGCAATAACTTCTGTTGCTGTTTTACTACCAAATAGCCTGACACTGATCAAAGGAGTAAACTAGCTAATTGACAAATAGTGAAATACAGTATTTTTTTCAAATAAAAAAATGGTCTATGCAGAAAAATCACCTCCTTTACAGCGTCCTTGGACCCATACACAAAAAATAAAGACTGTACGTGTTGCAGTTAGCACACGTGAAGACAAAATATTAAGTGTCGATTTATTTTTTACCGTCATATAGATTTACAGAAACGGGCTCTCCACCCATTTATACTTCTACGTCTTCGTGACTCCACAGTTCTGTTTTGTCTCCTTAAGCCTTGAAGATGCTGTTTTAGAAGTCTCTTTATAGCTCCTTGCAGTTGAAATATTTTACATTATTTTCGTGTCTAACCGAATCTTACGCCTTACATGCTTTCTTACAGCTATTTCTTTACTTAAACCTAAAACATATCTCCCTAATTCTCTCTCTAAACTCCACAACAAATTATGACACCCACCATAAATGTCTACGACTCTCTCTCGACTACTTTACGTCCTGTCTGTCCTCATTCGGCGGCTGCCATTTTCTCGCTTCCGCTGTAAACTTATCCATGTGCTTTACTGAGAATACCACGACATTTCATCTCTCGGAATTCTCAGTCATTGACCGAGCGTACGTCAAGGTCCGTACCAGACACACGTCACGCCTGTGTCAGTTGCTCAGGAAAGTTCAGTACGACTTCTGAGCCCTTCGCTCAGTTCGCAACTGTGTTTCAAGAAAAGAGAAACAATGAAAGGGGTAGATAAGATATAAACTGTTCACGACTTTACGAAAGCTTTCGAACGGTTCTTATTTCTTATGTACGTAAGTAGCAACCCATTTAATATGCAACATGGAGAAATTTATTTGAGAAGCAAAACAGACTCACGAGTTTCTCAAACAACTCTGTTCTGGACTTTTGCGCTTCTGCTCACTCTAAGGGTAAAAAGAAAAAAATCAGCACATTAACGTAACATGTTGTGTTGTTACAAATAAAAATTTGTGTCAGACTGGCATTCTAGCCCCGGTTTCCTGCATATCACGAGCACTTGCCTTAACCATTGTTTTTCTAATTTTTTTTAACCGTTGATCTGAACACACTTGCGACTCAAACATTCGCTGCCATTCATATTTCATCCTACTGCCTCCGAATAAACAACCAGAGGTTCTCCTATTGTTTTTCATTTCAACTGATACCAATCATTTCATTTCGGTTACCTTTATTCATCTCAAAGGATCTTCCTACGGCAGGGTAAGTTACGGTCCTCTCATATCTTTTCCTTCGATGGTGCTTTTCTCGAAGAGGGAGTCTCTGGTTAATTTATAGGAAAAACTGGAGAAAGGCGCAAGTGAAAATAAGTTATGAGTTGGGTAAAACAACTCCTCCTCAGAATCACAATTTCCGGGGTCTAATTTCTGTCTGGTGCAACTGTTCATTGATCAAGACATATCACAAAATTGCAGCTTCAGTATTTCTGAATGGATTTCATCGATATTATTTCATTTCTAACAAGGTTAAAAATTCACAAGGAAACCTGCATTTGGTTCACTTTTTATCTTTGTTAAAATATTTTGTAGCCGCTGAACTACAGCTATGAATAAAATCATTATTTCATTTTATTGTAGTCCATTGATTTCACTCCCATCGACAACATTAATTTCATTCTACTTCGTTTCGTGGAATAGCATTTTATGGAATCACGCTGCGAGATAAATCATACATAAAGAAGAAAATTTTCACTTCGTTGGTACTCGCCCACTATCATCTTGTAGGCATTTGCTTAAGCATTCTTAGAAGGATGTAAATATGCTATCGTATGATAAAATCTCGTTTGATAAACTGCCATACTAAGATAGACAGAACTGAGTGAAACCAATTTTACGTTACTGATTTTGTACTCAACGATAGAAAGAGATGCACATCTTTTCGTAGAGTCTGACGTCGAGAATCACTGCGAACCGGCGGTGACCTCGATAGCGTGTAACTCGTATGCGGCCATCGCTAAAGGGCAGGTCGAAGCAGATGCATCAGGCCTGCCAGAGCATATACGAGGGTTATTCTGAAAGTAAGGAACGACCGGTCCCGAAATGGAAAATACAGTGAAAACCTGATGAAGCTTTGCACAGTTGCGTTGGGCGCTGTGTATAGTACACCCGTCGATCGCATCATGTCACTCTTTTCAGGTCTGAGTTCACAGTGAGAACGTAAAGATGGCTAGAAATTAGCGTCCGCCAAGTATGATCGACTGGCGAAAGATTTCGCCTGAAGCTATGCAATACACATAACATAACTGTCATGCAGTTCGTTCTACACGACAATTCTCGGCCGCACTCTGCAGGGGCAATGAAGATGCTCCTCCAGCGTTTTCGATGGGAAGTGTTTGATCATCCACAATACACCCCGTAATTGGCTACCCCTGAGGCTCATATCTGCTCAAATGACCCGCTGGCTATGAAGACAATATTTTGACACAGACAGCGAGCTGCAGTCCAGAGTAGAAAATTGTCGAAAAGCACTGGCGGCTGTCTTCTATAACGAGGGAATTGAAAAGTTGGTACAACGCTACGACAGATGTCTACGTCTGAGCGGCGACTATGTTGAGAAGTAGCTGGAAGGTGTAGGTAACCATTGCAAATAAAACCGTTTTGACTTTCACTGTGGTTTCCAGTTCGCAACCTGTCGTTCCTTACTTTCCGAATAGCCCTCGTATTTATTCCTTAACGAAATTTGTCATAAATAATATATGTCAGATTTAAATCGACAGCTCATGGTCCGTGGAATGCAGACTAGATACAAGAAAAAGCAAGAAGCAGCTTGGATTTCCAGTCACGCCAAATAATTAAAATTACACGAGTTTTCCGTCAAGCACTCCTTGGCTATTATGAAATGGTATGACTGCCAGTGGGCTGCTGGTACGCCTCTTATATACACTAGCTGCCCACTGTGACGTCACTGGTGCGCGCCGCATCGCCTATACACTAGTTGCCCAATGACGTCACTGGTGCGCGCCACATCGCCATATATGGGCATAAGTTGACTCGGCGTTCGGTGCGCCCTCTTCATCTGCGCCATGGCCGGCTTCCATGCAGTGCTGAGCTGCAGAACACCGGAACACCGTCTCTATTTACGCAGTTCCAGAAGCCGTTATGTGAGCCACGACGGATGTTTCGTCAAATCTTATCCGGTGGGCGTTTTATAAAGCATGCTCAGATGATGCTGATTTCTCAGGGTAGCGTAGGCGATAAAACCTCTCATGCTCCTTCCTGCATTATTTAACAGCGCTTACTACTTGTCCCGCGTAAGACTGGCCACACTCGCAAAGTACGTTGCAGACCCCAGATGTTCTTAGACCTGCTCCATCTTTAACTGATGTCAGTAATTGACGGATTGTTGTCGGAGGCGGAAGATCAATTTGATCTTTGTCTTTTCAGCAAGCGGCTTAAAAGGTAATAACCTGCTTATCACAAAACACGTAAATGTACTGAGTACACCTAGCTGCACACGATAATTCTTTGGATAAGCTTCACACTGGTTTAAAGTCGCTCCCTTTGGACTAGAAAGATGTCCATATTTTCATAAACCCACTTTTTCAACAGATTGTAGGAAGCACTAAAATGTTTTCCTGTTAATTAAGTTAACTTAAAGAGAGTTCAAAAAGATTTATTGATGGCCGATCATTGACCTCCGTTGATGAATTTTTTAGTTGAACCGAACTGTGTATATATATTATTGATAATATCAAATAGCGTCATTATTACATAAAATCTGACTTCTTGACATCTTCACTGCAGTAATGGGATTTAATCATCCAAGTGTTCTTGATAAGTGACGATAATAGTATGAGAATTACCGCATGCATCTCAGTGTATTGTACATTTACGCGTTTTTTTTTCTCTCATTTTGACAGGTTTCGTATTATCTCTTAAATGAAAATATGTTTCAGATTTTTTTTATATATTTCACATCCAAGAGGACCGTTGAACTTGGGATCTATGAAAGGTACATTAGCATGTCTGTTCCTATTTGTAAATATGTATGACATGTTCTACATTCTCGAGGATCTCCTCACATTGGATTTATGGAACAAACTTTCTCGTTGGCAACGTATCTTCACAGCAACTCATAAATTTTACGTTTTCCGTTACTTTATAATTAGAATTGTCGCTACAATATAATAGTCTTTCGTAATAACAACACATTTCACTGTGTTGGACCTCAATGATATAAAACAAAACCCGTATTTCTAAATTCGTTCCTCAACCCAGAGAGCCCTTTCTGTGGATCCATGGAATATAACTAATGTAGTGTAATGTGCTTAGCAGACAACGTTTAATAGTCGACAAAGACATGTCCGCAATCAGTGCTGTGCTCCTAAGTCGAGCCAGCACTGCAGGCGAAGCAGCAAGGTTCGTTAATGGCTTGTGGACAAGATTTGTCTTACACTGTGGCCACAGATTTCCATTAGCAAAGTGAATCTGATGTTCAACAGTACTCGATATTTACGTTGTTAATTTAACATTTCCGCCGTTTTGATACATAAAAGCACTTGCCTCTACGTATGCTGCTGGTCGTGATAAAAGTATTAGTCTATTATCTTTTGTAGTATTTCTTCAAACCTGCTTGTAGGGAGGACCAAGTACACGCCGTTACCCACTGTAACGTGAATTTCGGAGTAGAGATGTAGATTATGTAGATATACCAAGACGTATCGCGATTCGTCGGTTCAGGCGGCCTTTCCAGGTGTTTTTGGTGTATCATATCGATATTCCTTTCTTACATGCTGATTTACATGTGCCAGGATTATTGTTAACAGAGATATCTAAATCTAAATCTGCATGACTATTCTGCTGTTCATGTGTGTCCGTACCATCCTCGAGTAGTAAGTGGGAAAAACGAACGTTTAAATCTTTCACTGCGAGCGTTATGATGACATTTTTCCCCAATGTAGTTGGGACTCAACAACATATTTTCGTACTGGAAGAAAAAGCTGATGACTGAAATTTAGCGGGAAGATCTCGCCGCAGCGAGAAACGCCTTTGTTTTAATGACTGCCATCCCAACTTGCGCATCGTATCCCTGTCATTCTCTCCCATTTTTCGCGGTAACACGTAACGAACGACCCTTGTTTGAATTTTTTCAGTGTCCTCCTACAGTATATCTTGAAGGGATCTCATATCGCGCGTCAATACTCCCGAAGCGGACGGACAGTAGTTATGGTGCGTCTTCTACGTGTTTTGTCAATGAAACACGATCTTTGGTTTGTTTTCAAGAAGCATTTTCTATACAATGGTTCTAATATTTATTTATTTAGCGTATGGGGCTACACGTATGATTTACAATGGTTACATAACCAATGAAAAATAACACTATAAATACATCAATGAAGGATGCAGAATAAAATATGATAAAATGAGATAAATGGTTCCATTTTAGGTTAATTATTAGTGTAATCCCCAGGCATTTAGATGAATCTACAACCTTTTAATTTGTGTGCTTTATTGTGTAACACATTTAATGGAATTGTTTCACTATCATGTGGAGGAACTCAGCGCTTTTTTTTTGTTCCTACTGAACAGTAAACAATGATACCATCAGCAAAAGAATTACTCGCAGATATAAAAGGAAGATGTAGTGAATGTCTTTGTCATTAAGAAGCTCCCATGTCTAACTATTTTACTGCATGGTCAAAAGTCTTCAGCACGGAAACGTAATTGCGCGGAGTTTTCAACGTTAGTAACCAAAACATCTTCACTTTAATAATTTTTTTACATCATTTAAAATAAAATCGTTGTGAGGCACAGTTGCAGTTAAAAATACATTGTCTCACATATTGGTTTGGTTCTAGGGCACCATCACCCCAAGGAAATTTCATCATTTGGGCAAACTAAAAATGAAAGCCAATGTAAAATGTATCGTAACGTGGACTAGCTGAATCTGTCGGTTGGGAATCGGTAACGTCGTTATTTAAATAAATAAATAGCACTGGAAAAAGTCGCTGGTTGCTGCTCTCTTCTCTGTAAGAGTCAACCTACAAAACAATTCTGCAATATTAACAAACTGAAAATTCTCAAAACCAGCTGGTCAGAAGAAAATATGGAAGATCTACAAGACACGAGACTCACAGAAGAAAACATAATAAATCCTTTAGCCTTTGGAACATTCGTAAAGAAGCGCAGATTCACGGAGACTTAAGACTAAGACTGGCAAGAAATGTTCAGAAGAACGGAAGAAAAGTAGATAGTGCATTAATGACGAGATTTTCAAAGAATAATAAACAGAAAGAATCAAGAGATTAAACGTGCTCCCTCAGTGGGCAAAACGAAGAAAGAAATAAGCAGATACAGGGAAAGTCAGATTAAATGGGTGCGGTTACGCGTGGCATGAGTGGATTTTCTGATACTGCAGGAGTGACGAGTAATGGCACACGTTTAACAGATGAGTAACGATGGCCGCACCTGAGAGAATATAAAATTTAGACTCGCAGCAGAGAGAAAAGCTTTCTGAAAAATAGAAATCCGTTAACAGTGTATATGATTTTAAGTGTTAAGAGGTCTTTTCGGAAAAATTGAAATTTTGTGGTAAGATACTATGGCATCAACTGCTGAGGTCATCAGTCCCTAAGCTTATACACCACTTAATTTAACTTAGACTAACTTACGCTAGGGACAACACACACACACCCATGCCCGAGGGATGACTCGAACCTCCGCCCGGCTCTTTTCGGAATACATTTGTCGTGAGTGAAGTCTTGTACAGAAGAAAAATGTGGATAACAAACTCTTCAGACGAGCAGAGACTAGAAGCTTTTGAAATGTGGTGCTACAGACGAGTGCTGAAAGTTAGATGGACAGATATGATGGCGAATGAGGAGTAATGAATCACACTGGGGAGAAAAGAAATTTACGGCACAGCCTGAGACTGCAAGGAACAGTCAATTTGCTAATGGTGGTATACGAAGAGGAAGAACAATGCTTCGTCCATACAAATGACAACGAGTTGAAGATTTTGAAAATATTTTGTGAACACAGGGGAGCTAAAATTCATTCCTCATACCTAAATTTTTCAGAAGGCTTTAGACACCGTTCCTTACAAATGGCATCTAATCAAGCTGCGTACCTATGGAGTACTTCCTGTCAGGTCTTCCTGACCACCTCCTGCCACGCTTGGAGGTGGTTTATTGAACCTTCTGCCAGGCACTGTATTGTGAATAGCAGAGTAATCACGTACATGTATATGTAGGTCACAGTTCGTAGTATTTGATGGCATGTCATCTAGTAAAACGTAGGTGACATCTGAAGTTCTACAAGAAAGAGTTTCTATTGATCTACATAAACGATTTTCTAAACAATCTGAGCAGTTCTCTTAGATTGTTGCAGGATGATACTGGCGTTTGCCATCTAGTAAAAACACGAACCAGCAAAAGGGACTATAAAGTGATTTAGACAAGGTATCTGCATGGTGAGAGAAGTGGCAACAGGCAAAAAATAACAAGTGTGAGGTCATCCAAATCAGCACTTGAAAAGCACGTTAAATTTCGGTATCACGATAAAGCACACATATTTAAAGACTGTTGATTCAAGTAAATACTTTGGGATTACTATTAGGAACACCTTAAATAGGAACGATCACATAGGAAATGTGGAGGAAGCTATAGCTCGCTTCTTGAAGAAAGTAATGTAAATCTATTTATCGATATATAACTACAATGGAACCGCTATACGTGCTAATAGAATTGTAATTACTATTATCTCTGTATCGCAGTATATAAGAAAATGATTTCTTTGTTTCACGCTCTTGTCTTCTTCTTAGTCCTCTGTATTTGGTTGGTTCTGACGTCCTATCTGATGCATATAGATCACGGTCTGTTAATAATAATTTTAATTATATGTATTGTCATGATAATTGTCGTTAAATATATATGCAAATAGCTTGGTAGTATGTGTTTTTTGTTAGCAGCAAAACGTACCTTCTATGACTCATAACTATCATTTACGTAATAATTAAATGTTGCCCTGGCCATTTTGTGAAAGTCCATTGTTACAGCCGTGCCGTTGGTGTTAAAAATGATAAGACTTCTTTAATAATCACTTAATTGCAGAAAGTATTAAAGACAATAATCTAATTAAATGCAGAACTGCGTCTTGTAATATTTTTCGTTTCTTTTTGTAGGCCAGAGGTACAGTTTTATTAAAAACAATTATTTCAGTTGTATACGCTGCCACTGCACATGGGCAGCTATACTCGAGCATCAAGCCTCACAGAGAAAAATAAGTAATTAATTGAGTATTATATTTAATTTGCTTATCGCGTAACATTGATTTTTGGTATCCATAGTGAGTAGACGGATGTCTTCATGCTGGAATACGTATGATGTTTGTGGCGATAGCGCTCTGAGAAAATTTAGCCGTGGCTTTTAACGAACATAAAAGGGATTTTTTAACAAAACATTTCATTCCAAATTTAACAGGATATTTTATTCCAGTCATTTTTTCAAAAAGTTGCGCGATAAGGCGAACCAAAGACTGCTTTGTATTGGTAGGACTTTCACAAGCTGCAGCAAACCTACTAAAGAGACTGCCTTCACTACGTTTGCCCTTGTCTTTTTGGAGTATAATTGCGTGGGATGGCATCCTTACCAGAGAGGCTAAGTCGAAAGAAGCGCAGCTCGTTCTCCATTATTCGCGGAATATGCGATGTGATACGTGAGTTGGGGTGGTAGTCCTTAAAACAGTGGCGTTTTTCGTTGTGGCGAGATCTTTTCGCGAAATTTAAGTCACCAACTTTTTCCTTCGGATGCGAAAGTACACGATCCAGCCGCATTGTTGTGGCCACTACCTATGTTCGGAGTGGAGGGTATATAAATGGTGACGGGTGAGCGCGGCAAATAGCACTCGTAATGCGGAAACGGAGAGATGTAGCTGACGTACAAAAGGGCATGAACATTGACTTTCTAGGCGCTTCATTCCGGAACCACGCGGCTGCTACGGTCACAGGTTCGAATCCTGCCTTGGGTATGGATGCGTGTGATGTCCTTAGGTTGATTAGCTTTAAGTAATTCTAGGTCTAGCGGACTGATGACCTCAGGTGTTAAGTCCAATAGTGCTTAGAGCCATTTGAAACATTGACTTTCGGGCCAAGGCTAAAAGCATTCTCGAAACTGTTCACGTGCCGCCATAGTTAGAGTATACCGTGCATGGCACAATGGCGCCATACAAAACCGACACCGAGGCAAGTGCGGTGCACAACGGGCCATAGATGACAAGGGTGAACGACTGCTGCGGGGGTGGGTAGGAGCGAATAGACGTGCAACTGTTGAGCAGCTGACTGCCCGTATGAAGCAAGGGGCTGCTGACGGTGTCTCTTCAACGACCGTTCAGCGAACGTTGCTGCGTATGGGCTTCCACGGCGGGCGCCTGGTTCATGCACCCATGCAGACTGCAGTCCATCGGCGAAGAAAGCTGGAATTTGCACGCCAGTAGCGCAACTAGACGTCCACTGAATAGCAATAGATGGCATTTCCAGATCAATCATCTTTTATGTTCCATCGGGCAGATGGCCGTCGGCGTGTAGGGAGTGCAATGTCTCATGGCAAACATTCTGTAACTCGGAGGACGCGTTATGGTTTGGGGAATGTTCTCGTGGCATTCCCCGGGTGATCTCGTCATTCTGGAAGACACAATGGATCCAGACAAGTATGCAGCTCTCCTGGGGACCATGACCACCCCTGCACCCAGTTTGTTTTTACTCGGCATGATGGCATCTACCACGGCAATGCAACTTGTCACACAGCTCGCAGTGTATGTGCGCGGTTCGAAGAGCACCAGGATTAGTTTATCGTACTCTCCCGGCCACCAAACTCAGTGAATTTAAACTCATCCATAGGAGAACATGTGTGAAGTGAAATACTGAACGGTTATTTTCAACGAGATGGTGCAACCGCGCATACAGCTCACGTTTCAATGTCACTGCTTGCTGAAGTTTTTGGTGATCGCATAATTTCACAGGGACTTTGGCCTCCGCGATCGCCTAACCTTACACCACCTGACTTCTTCTTCTGGGGTGCAGCGAAAGCGACAGTTTATAAAAACCGGCCAAAGAAGAAATGTTACTGCTTGTGTGCAAATAGTTCAAGTGCCTCTGAGCACTATGGGACTTAACTTCTGAGGTGAGATTGCCGCGATCGGGCTGTTCGTGCCATAGCTCCCCAACCGAGAAATCTGGAGCAGCTGACTACGGCACTGGAGTCGCCATGGCTCCACGTCTCTGTCGGTTCCTTCCAGAACCTCACTGACTTTCTTCCTTCACGTCTCGCGCTGTAATAGGTAGTTATTCAGGCTTCCGACAGATGGTCACATTAATGTGATTGGACTGTGTATTTTGTTGACGCCCGCCTACATACGTAAAGATGAACATCGTAATGAAATTACAGAAATCAGAGGTCGTACGGGAAGATTTAGGTGATCACTTATCCCACGTGCTATTTGAGCGTGGAATAGTAGAGAAATGGTCCGAAAGTTATTGTACAGGGTGTTCAAAAAGTCTCTCCGCAGTGCCGTGTGATTGCTAGCAGCGCGTGCCGTATGCTTGTTCGCCTGCCTGGGTTACTTCCCTTCAAGTGGACTCTCCCAACATCCCACTGTTTCGTTTAACTCAGCCAGCGCCAGCAGTATCGTTGGTGTGTGTCGTTACGTGTTGACGTGAACGTTTAAGTTTAGTTCATCTGTTCGTTTCTTTCGTTTTTGTCACTGTCAAAATACTAACCATTGAAGAACGTGTATTTTTAGTTGAACAAGTGTTCAAAGCTGGCGATAAATACACAGTTTCAGTTCGTCAAACATTTAATTCAGTTTTCCCGGGGAAAACACTCCCACATCGCGATACCGTGCGAGATTTGATTAACAAATTTCGAAGTACGGCTTCAGTGACAGATGCACCGGGAAGTGGTCGTTCTAGCGCTTTGTCTGAGCATAAACTACTCGATATTTCCGATAAAATGTCCGTGAGTCCGAACAAATCAGTTAGAAAACTTGCCCAGTAAATCGATGTTAGTGTCGGAACGGCCCACACAGCTGTAAGGAAAAAATTAGAACTTTTCCCATACAAAGTGACAGTCGTGCAAGAACTGAAAGATCCTGATCATGGCAAGAGACTGCATTATTGTCAGTGGTTCAAAAATTTCGTTCAACAAAATGGAAGGGATATTATTAATGGAACCTTTTTCACTGATGAGGCGTGGTTTCATTTATCCGCGTACATGATTCAAGTGGCTCTGAGCACTATGGGACTTAACTTCTGAGGTCATCAGTCCCCTAGAACTTAGAACTACTTAAACCTAACTAACCTAAGGACATCACACACATCCATGCCCGAGCCAGGATTCGAACCTGCGACCGTAGCAGTCCCGGGTACATGAACTCGCAAAATTCTCATATGTGGAGTACTGCAAATCCATTGTGTATTCATGAGGAACCACTTCATTCCGCGAAAATAGGAGTTTGGATTGCAATTTCTAGACGTCGGATTGTGGGTCCCATATTTTTCAACGAAACAATAAACGCACAACAATACTGCAGTGATATTCTGCACTCATTCATAGGAGAACTTGTGTTAGTAAAATACTGAACGGTTATTTTCAACAAGATGGTGCAACCGCGCACACAGCTCGCGTTTCAATGTCACTGCTTGCTGGTGTTTTTGGTGATCGCATAATTTCACAGGGACTTTGGCCTCGGCGATCGCCTGACCTAACACCACCCGACCTTTTCTTCCGGGGTGCAGCGAAAGCAACTGTCTATAAAAACCGTCCGAAATCCATCGATGAATTGAAAACTGCAATATCCACTTTCACTGCTTCTGTTACAGAAGAAATGTTACAGCTTGTGTTTGGAATAATGATTAGACGAATTGAATTGTGTATTGAACAACAGGGGGGGGGGCACACTTTCAACATTTAATGTGAAAATTTGTGAGTAAAAATGAATATTCAATAAAGTAATAATTTAATAATTTGCATTTCACTGAGTTGTTGTTGTTGTGGTCTTCTGTCCAGAAGCTGGTTTGATGCAGCTCTCCATGCTACTCTATCCTGTGCAAGTTTCTTCATCTCCCAGTACCTACTGCAACCTACATCCTCCTGTATCTGTTTAGTGTATTCATCTCTTGTTCTGCCTCTACGATTTTAACCCTCCACGATGCCCTCCAATGCTAAATTTGTGATCCCTTGATGCCTCAGAACATGTTCTACCAACCGGTCCCTTCTTCTTGTCAATTGTGCCACAAACTCCTCTTCTCCCCAATTCTATTCAATACCTCCTCATTATTTATGTGATCTACCCATCTAATCTGTAGCACCACATTTCAAAAGCTTCTATTCTCTTCTTGTCCAAACTATTTATCGTCCACGTTTCACTTCCATTCATGGCTACACTCCATACAAATACTTTCAGAAACGACTTCCTGACACTTAAATCTATACTCGATGTTAACAAATTTCTCTTCTTCACAAACGCTTTCCTTGCCATTGCCAGTCTACATTTTATATCTTCTCTACTTCGACCAGCATCAGTTACTTTGCTCCCCAAAAAGCAAAACTCCTTTACTACTTTAAGTGTCTCATTTCCTAATCTAATTCCCGCAGCATCACCCGATTTAATTTACTACCAGTCAATTATCCTCGTTTTGCTTTTGTTGACGTTCATCTTATATCGTCCTTTCAAGACGCTGTCCATTCCGTTCAGCTGTTCTTCCAAGTCCTTTGCTGTCTCTGGCAGAATTACAATGTCATCGGCGAACCTTAAAGTTTTTATTCCTTCTCCATGGATTTTCTTTTGTTTCCTTTACTGCTTGCTCAATATACAGATTGAATAACATCGGGGAGAGGCTACAACCCCGTCTCACTCCCTTCCCAACCGATGCTTCCCTTTCATGCCCCTCGACTGTTATAACTGCCATCTGGTTTCTGTATAAATTGTAAATAGCCTTTCGCTCCCTGTGTTTTACCCCTGCCACCTTTAGAATTTGAAAGAGAGTATTCCAGTCAACATTGTCAAAAGCTTTCTCAAAGTCTACAAATACTAGAAACATAGGTTTCTCTTTGCTTAATCTTTCTTCTAAGATAAGTCGTAAGGTCAGTATTGCCTCACGTGTTCACATTTTTTTACGGAATACAATCCGATCTTCCCCGAGGTTGGCTTCTACCAGTTTTTCCATACGTCTGTAAAGAATGTGTGTTAGTATTTTGCAGCTGTGACTTATTAAACTGATAGTTCGGTAATTTTCACATCTGTCAACGCCTGCTTTCTTTGGGATTGGAATTATTATATTCTTCTTGAAGTCTGTTGAGTTACATTTCGGTGTATTCACTGCGGTATACGGCAAGCGCGGCTAATAATCATACGGCACTGTGAAGAGACTTTTTGAATACCCCGTATGAGATCTCTGGTAAGCATTTTAGTATGAAATGCAGATTAGTCATGTAGATGTAGAGGAATGAGGAGCGTTCAGTACGTAATGCAACACTTTTTTTCTCTGGAAGCAGGTTCGTTTTATTCAGGATATCAATACACCAGATTATTCCCCACTCGTTTGCTTACAAAACCCTTTTGGGCAACGTAACCTCCGTTCAATGCGACGGCCTTACACCACCTTACTGGGAGGGCCTATATGCCCGCATGGTAGCACTTTGCTAATCGACGTCGTAACCAACATCTTTCTGCATCAATAACCCACACATCATACAAGTACTGCTTGCTGCAGAGTGCATCCTTCATGGGGGCAAACAGATGGAATTCTGGAGGTGCGAGATCAGGGCTGTAGGGTGGTTGAGGAAGAACAGTCCAGTGAAGATTTCTGAGCTGCCCCCCACCCGCCCCGCGTGAGCAGATTTGTGAGTGTCCTTGCGTTGTCCTGGAGGAGGAGACGTTCGTTTGAATTTTTGTGGCGACAAACACGCTGAAGTCACGATCAACCTCGTAACTCTTAAACAATTTCGCACAGATGGTCCTTGGTTGCTCGCCATGGTCTTAAGGCGGTCAGGAACGCAGTGGGGGGTTTGAGTACTTCACCTGGTGGACAAATCAGTCAGCACTACCAACAGAGACGTCCAATTGGGCAGCGATGTGTTTGATTGTAATCCGACGATCACCTCAAATAGTGGGTCCGTAAGTTTCAACAGTTGAGGAGTGACAGCTGTGTGTGGCCGGCTGGTACATGAGAGATCGGTCAGGTTCGCGCGATCTTGTTGCGATGATGAGAGCTGCCTCGCCCAACGAATCGTCGTGCCTTTGTTAATTGCCAGGTCTCCGTAGAACCGCGCGTGATTAGCGGAGCGGTCTAAGGCGCTGCAGTCATAAACTGTGCGGCTGGTCCCGGCGGAGGTTCGAGTCCTCCCTCGGGCATGGGTGTGTGTGTTTGTCCGTAGGATAATTTAGGTTCAGTAGTATGTAAGCTCAGGAACCGATGACCTTAGCAGTTAAGTTCCGTAAGATTTCACACACATTTGAACATTAGTCTCCGTAGACACTTTGCAATCGCCTGTATCTGCAAGGCTCTGGTTTTCACCAAAAGAAACTCGACCAATTTCTGCTTGGTATGCACCTCCGTTATAGACGGCATTATGAAGGCTACGTAAAGCGCCGCCACCTATCAAAATTTCATGAAACTTCAAGGGCTGTAGCGGGAATATACCACAGCAAATTTCGTATTTTTTCAACCGAAACTGGTCGAGAAAAAGATGTGTTGCATTACGTATAGAAACCACCCTTGTGCATGAACTAATGATTTAAGCTCGTTGAAAAGAGTGATGGTGGTGGTTGTGGCAGAGATAAAGAGGTTAGCAGATGACAGACTGAAAATAACAACAGTAACAACAACAATACATCTCGCAGAGAGCAAACAATACGCAGCTGAAGCGCTAATCCGTGCGCTCAGCTGTAGTGCAGGCGTGTAAGTGCTATAGGGCGGGCTGCTAGTTGTCACTGTGACACTGAGAGCCCAGCTGCGAGAGCAGCAACAGCAGGACGCTGGCGAGAGGTGGGGAACCGGTTTGTCGGTCGCCCTGGCAGCGGAAGGACGAGCCGGCCTTGAGGAACACCGTCACCGGACCGCCGTGGGTCCGTGGGGAAAACGTCCGGCTGAGCCAGCACCGCGAGATAAACACATTCTGGGTAGGTCTGCCGTGAGCTGCGCACGAACAATTACTGTCGAAAGTTCTCGTCGTGACGGTAGCTAGAGTCCCGGCAGGAAGCACTGTACTAAAAAACACGGACATTATCTCATTCTTTTTGGTGAACACTTGCTACGTTCAGGTTAGACAGGAGGCAGCTGAAGGACTTTATAGCGAAGTGTGAAATGGGCTTTGGAGGCAGCAGTGTGTCTTTTGCTTCATTGTTGCTGTCGGTCTGTTTACACACAATGCACACTACTGGCCATTAAAATTGCTGCACCACGAAGATGACGTGCTACAGACGCGAAATTTAACCGACAGGAAGAAGATGCTGCGATAAGCAAATGACGAGCTTTTCAGAGCATTCACACAAGGATGGCGTCGGTGGCAACACCTACAACGTGCTGACACGAGGAAAGTTTCCAACCGATTTCTCATACACAAACAACAGTTGGCCGGCGTTGCCTGGTGAAACGTTGTTGTGATGCCTCGTGTAAGGAGGAGAAATGCGTACCATCACGTTTCCGACTTTCATAAAGGTCGGATTGTAGCCTATCGCGATTGCGGTTTATCGTATCGCGACATTGCTGCTCGTGTTGGTCGAGATCCAGTGACTGTTAGCAGAATATGGAATCGGTGGGTTCAGGAGGGTAATACGGAACGCCGTGCAGGATCCCAACGGCCTCTTATCACTACCAGTCGAGATGGCAGGCATCTTATCCGCATGGCTGTAACAGATCGTGCAGCCACGTCTCGATTCCTGAATCAACAGATGGGGACGTTTGAAAGACAATAACCATCTGCACGAACAGTTCGACGACATTTGTAGCAGCATGGACTATCAGCTCGGAGACCATGGCTGCGGTTACCCTTGACGCTGCATCACAGAGAGGAGCGCCTGCGATGGTGTACTCAACGACGAACCTGGGTGCACGAATGGCAAAACGTCACTTTTTCGGATGAATCCAGGTTCTGTTTACAGCATCATGATGGTCGCATCCGTGTTTGGCGACATCGCGGTGAACGCACATTGGAAGCGTGTATTCGTCATCGCCATACTGGCGTATCACCCGGCGTGATGGTATGGGGTGCCATTGGTTACAAGTCTCGGTCACCTCTTGTTCGCACTGACGGCACTCTGAACAGTGGACGTTACATTTTTGATGTGTTACGACCCGTGGCTCTACCCTTCATTCGATCCCTCTGAAACCCTACATTTCAGCGGGATAATGCACGACCGCATGTTGCAGGTCCTGTACGGGCCTTTCTGGAAACAGAAAATGTTCGAGTGCTACCCTGGCCAGCACATTCTCCAGATCTTTCAGCAATTGAAAACGTCTGGTCAATGGTGGCCGAGCAACTGGCTCGTCACAATACGCCAGTCACTATTCCTGATGAACTGTGGTATCGTGTTGAAGCTGCATGGGCAGCTGTACTTGTACACGCCATCCAAGCTCTGTTTGACTCAATGGCCAGGCGTATCGAGACCGTTATTACGGCCAGAGGTGGTTGTTCTGGGTACTGATTTCTCAGAATCTATGCACCCAAATTGCGTGAAAATGTATTCACATGTCAGTTCTAGTATAATATATTTGTCCAATGAATACCCGTTTATCATCTGCATTTCTTCTTGGTGTAGCAATTTTAATGGTCAGTAGTGTATAATATGCAGTAGGGAGGAAGTCCTCATGTTTCTAGACTGGTGAAAAGAACTCTGCTTGTGAGGCCAAGGTGATGCAAAATTATTTAAGGGATCTTAAATGAGTCTTTGCAGCTACAATGACGGAAAAATCCCATCAACAAGACATAAATAATGTAGAGTAGCGAAATTTTAGGAATACATTTGTCTAGGTAACACATTGAAGTAAACAAATGAAACTATTTGGTTCCAGATATCTTTTCAAGTCTCAGACAACTATGATGCATACACGCAGACTGAAGAGACGAATGAAGATTTATACCAAGGCCGGGTTTCGAACGTGGGTGTCCTGCTCTTTAGGCAGATGCGCTAACCACTATGCGACTCTGGCTCAGTGGCTCTGCGCAACTGCACGGGCTATTCTAGCACGCCTCCGTCCTCAGTCTGCTGTTCGAGTTTAGGAGGGAATACCACGTGGGCTGAAGCGTGAATGAGAAATTGGATTGAGGACAGAGGCATGCTATTGTAGTCCGTGCACTGTGTAAGGCCACGTGGTGGTTGGCACATCTGCCTAGAGAGAGCAAGAGACCTGACTTCGAATTTTGCGCTCGGTACAAATTTCATTCGCCGCTTGAGTCTGTATACAGGGTGGTCCATTGATAGTGTCCGGGCCAAATATCTCACGCAATAAGCATCAAACGAAAAAACTACAAAGAACGAAACTCGTCTAACTTGAAGGGGGAAACCAGATGGCGCTATGGTTGGCTCGCTAGATGGCGTTGCCATAGGTCAAACGGATATCAACTGCGATTTTTTAAATAGCAACCCCCATTTTTTATTACATATTCGTGTAGTACGTAAGGAAATACGAATGTTTTAGTTGGACCACTTTTTTCGCTTTGAGATAGATGGCGCTGTAATAGTCACAAACATATGGCTCACAATTTAAGACAAACAGTTGGTAACAGGCAGGTTTTTTAAATTAAAATACAGAACGTAGGTACGTTTGAACATTTTATTTCGGTTGTTCCAATGTGATACATGTACCTGTGTGAACTTGTGGTATCTGGTTCCTGGTTCACGCCAGATGAAAACCCGGCGAGAATCACTGTTCAGACTATACATGGACTCGTCCGTGAACATAGCCTGGGATCACCGTTCCAATGACCATGTACTGTGTTCTTGACACCAGGCTTTACGGGCCCTCCTGTGACCAGGGGTCAGTGGAATGCCCCTTGCAGGTCTCCAGGCGAATAAACCATGTCTGTTCAGTCGTCTGTAGACTGTGTGTCTGTGCGGAAGTTGCTTTGTTCCTTTCGGACATCATGGTGTGTAATTTCTGGCAGTATAATTTCGGGTGAACGTGAGAATAATAGTGTTTTCGAGCGAGTGTGATTTTATTGTTCTTGTTTTCTATGTTTTCGTGGAAGATGCTATTGTCTCTTTGTGTTCGTCTTGTACCACGCGTTTCGTAACCTATGATCCTTTTGGTCTACTAAAAAATGGATCTGAGAACTATGGGACTTAACTTCTGAGGTCATCAGTCCCCTAGAATTTAGAACTACTTAAACCTAACCAACCTAAGGACATCACACACATCCATGCCCGATGCAGGATTAGAACCTGCGAAAGTAGCGGTCGCGCGATTCCAGACTGTAGCGCCTAAAACCGCTCGGCCACACCGGCCGGCCCTTTTGGTCTACTACTGGACTGCAATAGGTTTTCATATTACCAGCTTAGTTGTTTCGTGTGTTATACTTTCAGTAAAACATCAGTTTTTCGTGCGCATAGAGGAAATGTTTTTAACGGTTTGTTTCGGAACGGACCACGTGTAAGTTGAAACGGATGGAGAGTTTCTGCCTTGCCGAGTTAATTTTATTTCGTGGTGGCAAAATCATTCTAGTGTTGCATCATTAAAATTTCTTACATTTGTGCTTGGTTTAATGTCTGATTTCTGAACAGTTAACTCGTAATCAAGTATAGCACGTGCTGAAGTTCGGCAGTTCGTAAGCGGCAAGCGCGGTTTCCATGTCGTGTATCTACTCTACAAAACGTTGCGAATCGGACAAACCTCTTTCCAAGCTAGTGCATGAGCACAGTGGTGATAGGTATCTCTCTGAACTATTTCTGTCGACGGTATGTAGATGGAATGATTGAATTATTGTGGTCGACTCCCTTTTTGTGTGTTTTTTTTCTATTTAATTGCGCTGTTCTATCATTTTTCTTGAATCATTTAGTTAAATTTTTTATTCAGGCACCAGTCATGTGTGTTCATATGATGTGCATCAAATTCAGTCATGAAATAAATGTGCTACGTAAAAGATAAATTCTGCGTCCTTTATCTTTCTCATTGATGCCACTTATCAAATTAATATTCTATTCCCTGATTTTTTAAAAGAGTTAATCTGCTTGCTTGTGGTGAACAAAAGTGGGAGAAAAAGTCAGAGTGAACGGGTGTACTGTCTCAAAATTAAGGAATTCACATTTAATTAAACAAGTTCGTTGATGTACGACATACAATGCTGTTCATCGTGTTCGCTTCCTTGAAAAATTTGCATTCCTATAATTAAATTCTTAATTTAATTAACTTGATAATTTCCAGTTCGGTCTTTTCTTAATTGTTAGGAAGGGCTTGGGCTGGTGGCGACCGTGTAATTTTTAAATTTATAATTGTCCTTGTGAGGTGGCTTAACCAAACATTGCGCACGAGGGTTTCATCTCCACATTATTGGTACGTAACGTATATCGAGCCTTGGGTAGGATCCGTTTACAGTCCACATACATACTTTACACGTGTTACCGCTGCAAAAACAGACCGAATAGTTGTTTGGCCTGCAGATCTGCTCTCTGGATTACCAGTGCACTCTCGTTAACGTCACAGACAATGCCCTGGACAGGCACGGAGTAGCTCTGCACACGGCGGCCGTAATACTGACGAGTTACCTCACAGCCTCTCTGCTAGAGAGAGGCTCATGAAGCTGGAGTCGGCTCTTAGATGCAAGCTGGGGAGGAGCAACTACTGCACTCCCCCAGAACGATGGTGGTTGTTCACCTCGGTGAGGACCATCAGTGCGTTCTGCAGAGGCCTGGCGCTGGAAGGCACTGAAGTCTTCCCATCACCAAAGTCGAGGGTGAAGCAGCAGCAGCTGTCGGCAGTACAGTCTGTCAGCTCTCGTCGGCAGTGGCATTGTAGATCGTAGTCACCTAAGTAGACCACTGACTGAGCGCCACATATTCCGCCTCCATACTACACTACCGGCTATTAAAATTGCTACACCAAGAAGAAATGCAGATGATAAACGGGTATTCATTGGACAAATATATTATACTAGAACTGACATGTGATTACATTTTCACGCAGTTTGGGTGCATAGATCCTGACAAATCAGTACTCAGAACAACCACCTCTGGCCGTAATAACGGCCTCGATATCGCCTGGCCATTGAGTCAAACAGAGCTTGGATGGCGTGTACAAGTACAGCTGCCCATGCAGCTTCAACACGATACCACAGATCATCAGGAGTAGTGAGTGGCGTATTGTGACGAGCCAGTTGCTCGGCCACCATTGACCAGACGTTTTCATTTGGTGAGAGATCTGGAGAATGTGGTGGCCAGGCAGCAGTGCAACATTTTCTGTATCCAGAAGGGCCCGTACAGGACCTGCAACATGCGGTCGTGCATTATCCTGCTGAAATGCAGGGTTTCAGAGGGATCGAATGAAGGGTAGAGCCACGGGTCGTAACACATAAAAAATGTAGCGTCCACTGTTCAAAGTGCCGTCAGTGCGAACAAGAGGTGACCGAGACTTGTAACCAATGGCACCCCATACCATCACGCCGGGTGAAACGCCAGTATGGGGATGACGAATACACACTTCCAATGTGCGTTCGCCGCGATGTCGCCAAACACAGATGCGACCAACATGATTCTGTAAACAGAACCTGGATTCATCCGAAAAAATGACGTTTTGCCATTCGTGCACCCAGGTTCGTCGTTGAGTACACCATCGCAGGCGCTCCTGCCTGTGATGCAGTGTCAAGGGTAACCGCAGCCATGGTCTCCGAGCTGATAGTTCATGCTGCTGCAAACGTCGTCTAACTGTTCGTGCAGATGTTTGTCGTTTTGCAAACATCCGCATCTGTTGACTCAGGGATCGAGACGTGGCTGCACGATCCGTTACAGCCATGCGGATAAGATGCCTGTCATCTCGACTGCTAGTGATACGAGGCCGTTGGGATCCAGCACGGCGTTCCGTATTACCCTCCTGAACCCACCAATTGCATATTCTGCTAACAGTCATTGGATCTCGACCAACGCAAGAAGCAATGTCGCGATACGATAAACCGCATTCGCGATAGGCTACACTCCGACCTTTATCAAAGTCGGAAACGTGATGGTACGCATTTCTCCTCCTTACATGAGGCATCAGAACATCGTTTCACCAGGCAACGCCGGTCAACTGCTGTTTGTGTATGAGAAATCGCTTGGAAACTTTCCTCATGTCAGCACGTTGTAGGTGTCGCCACCGGCGCCAACGTTGTGTGAATGCTCTGAAAAGCTAATCATTTGCATATCACAGCATCTTCTTCCTGTCGGTTAAATTTCGCGTCTATAGAACGTCATCTTCGTGGTGTAGCAATTTTAATGGCCAGTTATGTAGTTAACTGCAACACTGAACTACAATTGAGTACTATCCTGTGGAAGTCAGTTGTAAGTATTTGTCAGGTTCTGCCAATGAGATTAGCCTCCTGCGTGATGACCAAAACTGCCGTAGTTTTCGGAGCCCGCAACGTTCTTGGTCGCTCTAGGATGTCACAACTTCTTCTTTCATATGCTCTTTTTTTCTGTATCAGCAACTGGACAGTTACTCTTGCATTCGATCTGAGCTTTCTTGTGTCAGTTTGCACACTCAATATTATGACGATACCCATCTGTCACCATGATGTCATATTGTTACGTTGCTTCTGTTTAAGGGCTCATCCCATCCAGGGTGTTGCAATAGTTCCTGAGTCCGCTAACACTCCTTCAACGTATCTCTCTCGCTGGCATTTTGCCTGGCCGTTGACCCAATCTTTTCTCCCTCTTACATTCCAGGAGGGAACTTTAACAATATTCTAATATCCGCCCAGAATATTATTGTGGGGTGCAACAATTCTTTGTGTCGATCAATATGCACAAAACATACGTCTGGGCACTCTCAGCTAATTTATTGAACAAGACGAACAGGCAACTACCATTTAATTATACAAAGGAATTTTGCTTGGCAAGTAAGTGTATAGTGAAATCTTGCAGTCAGCAAGTGCCGGGTATTGCCGGGTATCATTATAGCATGATACCGCCACACCTGCTAATTATAGCTGTAAATTCGACATTGACAACAAAGAGTCAGTGAGTTTGTGCGAAACTGGAATGCTTGTGTTTTGTGTCTACCACCTCTTGGGAAATCAATGCAGGGCAGGAAATCGAAAAAAAAAGCAACTAAAACGGGAAGAAGCGTGCCTTGAAACGTGGGATTTACGTACGC
Source organism: Schistocerca serialis cubense (assembly GCF_023864345.2). Lineage (NCBI taxonomy): Eukaryota > Metazoa > Arthropoda > Insecta > Orthoptera > Acrididae > Schistocerca > Schistocerca serialis. Next base: position 379,993,322 of record NC_064638.1, on the reverse strand, counting down.
GAGGAGGGAGGGAAATAGCGTTCGCTCCTGGGGAACCAGTTTTTTGCACCTTGCGGTGACAACACGTGACACGAATAGTCGCCTCCAGGTTTCTTCATTAATTACGGGCGGAGGGCGGCCGCGCGCGGACACAGGGAGTTATGGCCGTGTTTACCCGTCTAACAGTATTTTGTACCTGCCGGGCAGCACATGTTTTCCTGAATGGCGACAAAATAAATGGGCGTCCAGTCACAACCGGTGCTGCCTGTTGTGCTATTCCTGGCCACTGCATTCACACAACCTGCATTCGACAGCTCTGTGCTCGATTCACCAGCAGCTGAAACGTGCATTCTCTAGACTGAAATACGAACAAACTTTGAAATAATTTCTGTCGTTTTGCCGACACGTTAATACTGCCACGCTGCTTGAACAATAATGATTTCGTTGGCTTAGTTACTTCGTCATTTCTTTTCTTATTCGTGCTCTTCTGCGTTGTACTACTTCTGTCAACTGATTTATTTTCTTGTTTGCATATCTGAATTACGTCACAGGTTTATTTCTACATTCATGTGTCTCGTTCTCGTCTATAAATAGTTCATCTCAGCGCTCGCTGCCTACTGTTTTAATTTCAATCGTTTTAACTTGCTTGTGTCGTTATAACAGTTGGATCAGTAGAAACAAGAGACATCTTCACAGCAGATATTTCCAGGAATACTGACAGGTGAGTCGACACGGTATTTTCGTAACCAAAGTCGCTAAAGTGTGACAGCACGGTAGGTCTTTTTTGCTTGTAACCAGATCGAATTCAGGTAACCTGCATTTGGCCGGGAAAAAAAAGAAGTGATAATTATGTAAAGTTTTATATCATCAAGTGGTGAGCCTAAATACTGCGTTATGTTGTAAAATTATGCAACCGTGTCTAACGGCATTAGAGCATGTGTCATTGGGGATTCATCAGTTGGAAGGGGAGTTTACCCCGACGATCATATTTGTGTTACTCGAGAGAAGTAGGCTGTTTTCTCGAAGACGGACAGAAATCTTAATCGTTTATATGACTCAAAAAGTATGTGTTATCAAACCAGAAATGTTATAATTTACGTGGCTTCCACTGGCCTTACATCAGGGACACAAAGTACAATTTCCCATTGTAAAAGCATATCCTTAACGTAAACGAGTGAAATTTAAGGGGGGATGTTCAAAAATGGCTCAAATGGCTCTGAGCACTATGGGACTCAACTGCTGTGGTCTTAAGTCCCCTAGAACTTAGAACTACTTAAACCTAACTAACCTAAGGACATCACACACATCCATGCCCGAGGCAGGATTCGAACCTGCGACCGTAGCGGTCGTGCGGTTCCAGACTGTAGCGCCTTTAACCGCTCGGCCACTCCGGCCGGCCTAAGGGGGGATGCAATGGAAAATGTAAACATTTATGTAAAATATCATTACATCCATATTTATAAATGTACAAATCTAAAATTTATCATGTATAAAGCAAAAGAGCGTTGTTTTAAAGGAAAAATATAATAAAATATGCAGGATTAATATTTTGCCAGAAATTTGGATTTTTAACTTTTTATTGTCTTTTTTATAAAAAGCCATAACTCGAATTCTAATCATGCAATTAATCTGAAAATTTTATTGTAGTGTCATGAGAAAATTGTAAGACCACTGAGCTACAGTTAGTAATTTATGGTACAAATTGTATCATTAACAGTTTTTAATTCTGCACATCCAAAATTAATTTTTTTTCTACAGATAATCATCTAAAAATCAGAATGTAATTGCTGGATCTCGTATTTTTTAGTTCCAGGGAGACACAAAAACGTTGCAAACAGTTCCTGAAAATTTCATAGCATTAGCGCATATACTTTTTATGAAAAGGCTTCTAATAACGTAAAAAACGTGTAACATAGAAAACAAGGTTCAAAGATTTTCTTCTCATACTTATACATGTAATGAGCTTACCTCAATTTTAAAATCCTCCATACTGATACTCCTCATCCTCCAGGTTTCTCTTCTCTCCTCTTCGAATCGGCCTGGCCTGTATTTGCAGGTGAGGCACTGTTCTGTTAGCTTTCTTGACCTTGCTCTCGTCGATGGTGTAAAATGCTTTTATTGTAAACACACCAGGATCTATACCAACTCTCTTCAGCACTTCAATTCTGCCATTATTTCCGTTATTGTAACATAAATATGCATCATAGACACCTATTTTTAGTACTTCAAGTCCACAGAACGTCCTTTTTGAGCATCTAATCCAAATTAAACTATTGAGGGTTTCAATTGCTTCCTCAATAAATCAGCGTTTGCAAGAAACCTGAATGTGGGCTAAATTGCATTCATAACAGGTTCTGCTAATGAGTGAATACGTCTGATTTCTGTTGCTGAACTTACACCAATCGTCTTTCGGACACAGACTGTACATTGGTGTTTGGTCAGTGGATTGTTTGTGGGAAAAAATTGCCCACACAGCACGCCTCATTGCCTCTAAATTGTGTGTGTTTCTCCTGATACTCCCCAATAAAATAAGTGAAGAGAGTCAGTTTTTTTTCAGAGTAAGCTTGCCTTTTCCTCCTAGTTGTTTTCCAACCTCAAGTACTTCACTTTTGTTCTCTTTCAGCAAGCGACAAAGCCTACCACCAAGCCTCTTTTCGGTGTGGCCAATACATTCCAACTTTTCTATTGATATATTGTACGGATTGTTATCTGTTACAGCTTTGAACGAAGAGGAGTCCCCATTACCAAGGCATTTAGTATATCTAATAACATACTGGTCCTCAGATCTGGAGAACATCCTCACAACTGCAGCAGCTTCCATGCCCCCACTTGAGCCACTATAATTTTTTGAGCACGCTACTGCATGCTTTTCTTGTCACAGTTTCTCACTGTCTTCCTTGTTGAACGCTGGTGGCAGTATTTAGACACAATTTATACATCTAAAACTTTACCTGAGGCAGTACCAATAACAGATGCAACTCCATAGAGCGATGTGTGACCCCTTTTCATCCAGGTCCTATCTACAGACCCACACAGGTCAGTACCATTTGTAGGAGATTCACTGTCATGAATATCTACCCGAGGATCTATTTCTTTTGGGTTTGTTTTCACCAATTCCTCCAGTGCTTTCTTCATAGAAACTTTGGCAGTACCGTATACAGAATCAGACATTTCTTTATTTACTTTTTCAAATCTTGCACAAGGTGGAGGCATGTTCAGAAAACCACACTAAAATTACCTCCTTCCCTGCCCTGTCCAAGGCATCTCAGAGCATATGCTAATCTAAAATTGCTTTCACAGGTAACAGTGACAGTTTTTTTGGAGGAGGAAAATGAAGATTCATAGGCACACGAATTACAAATTAGTTTAAAATCACAAACTATTTCCACTCTTCTTTCCTCAACAACAATCATGCATTCCGTATTTTTACAGCTAACACATGAACTTGAAAACTTTGTAGCCTGGCAGAGAAGCTCTAAATCAATAAGTCTGAATCGAGTGGGATCCATATCAACATCATTCACGCACCTGTACAATTCTCCTGTCCCCAGTTTCGATGCTGAAGCTGAGAGCTTGTGTTCTTCATTTCGAGCTGCTTCCTATTTTTAATGGGTAAACCGATTTTCATGAAGCCTCCGTTTCCTAAACACAGTTTTTAAACCACCCATTATGCATAAATCTTGACTTCCGCGTAAAGCTTTGCGAATTCAATAATATGTGTTAGTATTGTCAAAACGTAAGTTTTCAGGCAAATGTATAGATGTCAGCCAGAGATATAGATGTCATCCAAAGATATCGAAAGAAAATAGCATTCACATTGACAACAATTCTGCTGAAGCATGCAGTTTCCCAAATGTTGGAAAAGGTGGGAGTGGCAGACAGTGCAGAGTTAATCAGTTTAACAACTTAAAGTCATTTCTAAAGCTGCTATCACGATTTAATTCCCACACAATATAGATAAAACTGTGTGGATCAAGAAAATAATATTTTTGAAAAATCGATTTTTTTACCAAAATCCATTACATCACCCCCTTAAGAAGCGTAAATGGATGATAAGACCCAATAATGTATGGTATTTATCTTACCACTCACTAGAATTCTGGAAACCCAGAATCTACTCTGTAGGAATCAACATGGATTCCGGAAACAGCAATCGTGTGAAACCCAACTCGCTTTATTTGTTCATGAGACCCTGAAAATATCAGATACAGGCTCCCAGGTAGATGCCATTTTCCTTGACTTCCGGAAGGCGTTCGATACAGTTCCGCGCTGTCGCCTGATAGACAAAGTAAGAGCCTACGGAATATCAGACCAGCTGTGTGGCTGGATTGAAGAGTTTTTAGCACACAGAACACAGCATGTTGTTCTCAAAGGAGAGACGTCTACAGACGTTAAAGTAACCTCTGCATGCCACAGGGGAGTGTTATGGGATCATTGCTTTTCACAATATATATAAATGACCTAGTAAATAGTGTTGGAAGTTCCATGCGGCTTTTCGCGGATGATGCTGTAGAATACAGAGAAGTTGTAGCATTAGAAAATTGCAGCGAAATACAGGAAGATCTGCAGCGGATAGGCACTTGGTGCAGGGAGTGGCAACTGACCCTTAACATAGACAAATGTAATGTATTGCGAATACATAGAAAGAAGGATCCTTTATTGTATGATTATAAGATAAGAGGAACAAACACTGGCAGCAGTTACTTCTGTAAAATATCTGGGAGTATGCGTATGGAACGATTTGAAGTGGGATGATCAGATAAAATTAATTGTTGGGTGCCAGGTTGAGATTCATTGGGAGAGTCCTTAGAAAATGTAGTCCATCAACAAAGGAGGTGGCTTACAAAACACTCGTTCGACCTATTGCTCATCGGTGTGGGATCCGTACCAGGTCGGTTTGACAGAGGAGATAGAGAAGATCCAAAGAAGAGCAGCGCGTTTCGTCACAGGGTTATTTCGTAAGCGTGATAGCGTTACGGAGATGTTTATCAAACTCAAGTGGCAGACTCTGCAAGAGAGGCGCTCTGCATCGCGGTGTAGCTTGCTGTCCAGGTTTGGAGAGGGTGCGTTTCTGGATGAAGTATCGAATATATTGCTTCCCCCTGCTTATACCTCCCGAGGAGATCACGAATGTAAAATTAGAGAGATTCGAGCGCGCGCGGAGGCTTTCCGGCAGTCGTTCTTCCCGCGAACCATACGCGACTGGAACAGGAAAGGGAGGTTATGACAGTGGTACGTAAAGTACCCTCCGCCACACCGTTGGGTGGCTTGCGGAGTATAGATGTAGATGTAGATGTAATATGGGTGCTTGGTTCACTTCTTCGAGGGTCAGAATATTACCATTCATTTACATCGGTATAGTACAAAGAATCGTCAGTGATCCATTTCCGATTAGTCCCGAAAGAAATTTCTGGTACCGTAAATGGTAATACGCAAACTAGGCTGGCGTACGGTGGTCCAACAGGTCAGTGACCCCTTTCAAATGTTTCTCCTGAATCGAGGCTTGGTGCTCCTCCCAAGGCCATCCAATATCGGAAGAGCAACTTGCCGCTGCAGTAACTTAAAGCAGCTCCAGATCAAATGTCAGAGTAGTCTAGATCACGAACTACCGATTATTAGAGGCCTTAATGTTTTGTATTTGAAGCGACATGAGTCTGAAGTCAATATACCCGACTCTCAACTCGCACTATGGTTTCAATTAAAGTTTAAGTCGCTCCAAAACCAAAAAAATACCTATCATGGTTCAAAGGTCAGTGGATGCTGTAGTATACAGAGAAGTTGCAGCATTAGAAAATTGTAGCGAAATGCAGGAAGATCTGCAGCGGATAGGCACTTGGTGCAGGGAGTGGCAACTGACCCTTAATATAGACAAATGTAATGTATTGCGAATACATAGAAAGATGGATCCTTTATTGTATGATTATATGATAGCGGAACAAACACTGGTAGCAGTTACTTCTGTAAAATATCTGGGAGTATGCGTGCGGAACGATTTGAAGTGGAATGATCATATAAAATTAATTGTTGGTAAGGCGGGTACCAGGTTGAGATTCATTGGGAGAGTGCTTAGAAAATGTAGTCCATCAACAAACGAGGTGGCTTACAAAACACTCGTTCGACCTATACTTGAGTATTGCTCATCAGTGTGGGATCCGTACCAGATCGGTCTGACGGAGGAGATAGAGAAGATCCAAAGAAGAGCGGCGCGTTTCGTCACAGGGTTATTTGGTAACCGTGATAGCGTTACGGAGATGTTTAATAAACTCAAGTGGCAGACTCTGCAAGAGAGGCGCTCTGCATCGCGGTGTAGCTTCCTCGCCAGGTTTCGAGAGGGTGCGTTTCTGGATGAGGTATCGAATATATTGCTTCCCCCTGCTTATACCTCCCGAGGAGATCACGAATGTAAAATTAGAGAGATTAGAGCGCGCACGGAGGCTTTCAGACAGTCGTTCTACCCGCGAACCATACGCGACTGGAACAGGAAACGGAGGTAATGACAGTGGCACGTAAAGTGCCCTCCGCCACACACCGTTGGGTGGCTTGCGGAGTATAAATGTAGATGTAGATGTACAACGGAAGGAGTTTAAGGGCGGACTATGCGAAATTGCAATACTTCGTAAAAAATATTACAAAGTCCAAAGATATCAAGAAAATGTAAGTAAATTGACTACAGTTGTTAAGAAATATTAAATGCATGTACACACAAGTTTTCGTCTTATTCACGTTATACGGTTTTAATCATAAACAATTTTAATTTTTTCGACAAATGTTCCTTATTTAAAAATCTGTGACAACTAAATCAATGCATTTGTGTAAAAAATTTTATATATCATTATCATAAATATCTGTGGAACAGAATTTTGTTATCTTCTTTTCCTGGATTTTTACAGCTCTCTAAATATCTGTAAAACAAGTGCGCCATACTTCAGAGCTTTTCTCATTCATGAATGCCTTACTATTGTGTTAAATGAAAATCCCTGCCACATAATATGTCGCTATAGTATTGACTAGTGGCATGCCAAATTTTTAAGTACTCTAACGGCAGTTGTTTGTGAGGAAAAGGTACGTAAAGTTTCCAAATCGGAAGTTACGCGAAACATGAGTCGAAGCTTCGACAAAGTTTGTGTAAGACCTTAATGTCTGAGTTTGAACTAGTGCGAACTACATGCATACTTGTCTACATCCTCGAACAGCCTTTTCTTCTTTGGCTAATCTGATTTTCAAGCTGAATGGCAACAATGTTAGCTGCAGCAATTCTCCCGTTTCCGATTTCCTTCGATATTGACAATGTAAAAGCTCCTGGATCAAGTCCTATCCTCTGTAGACTTCGTACTCTACTGAGATTATTAATGTGTAGTAATTACACTTTACTGGAGCGAGGCATACTGCTAATTACTATAACAGATCCACACAGAACTTTCGTAATCCTTACTACTTTGCAATCACTTGTAAACAAGCACCAAAAACTAATAAATACAAAATAAGTGGCAGGGATGTTAATCCTCAGCCTTCTTGATGTACTACACAAACATTCCCTGCGAGGTGATTACATAAAGCTGGAAGAAAACGTGGCAAAAATAAGTAATATGACAGAATGCAGAAGAAGGAAAGGGCGTTGCCCCGCCGTGCAAGCATTTGTCATTTCTCATTTTTATCACACTTACGAGAGGAACTGCAACGTAATATTTAGGATTTGAAAAAATTTTTTTTCACAATTTTGGACGCTTTCACGTACGTCTCCCCTTAACGTCCCATCTACGATGAGGTCATTAGAGAAGCAGCAGGAAATCAAGATGGGGAAGGAAATCGGCCGAGTCAGTTTCACTGCTTTAGCGATTTAAGGAAATCAGGTAAACCTAAATCTGGATGATAGAACGGAGATCTGAAGCACCGTCCGCCCGAACGCGATGTGCTACTTCGCTATGTCAGATCAGGGGAAGTTAAAGGACAGGTCATCCCAACGTCTACCGCAACGACTGCTTTCTCCTTTCCTGTTTACGAGTTTACGCGACTGGGTAACATCTGTTGCTGTTTTTTAGTCATAACTTTAATACAGGGCTTCATCAAGTAGTTGCCATAACGGAGCTTTCGCTGTCACAGATAGCTGTGCCTGGGAGCCATACACATCCGCTAGGCACACTCGGAGTACTACGTGCTAGCCGTCAGCGCCCCATAATCTGCGGGATTCCCTGCCGTTAGCCGGAGCCCCCTCCTCTTCTCTCGCAAACACTGTAATCTCAACACGCCACCTCCGATAATTGTTGTTCTCCTCGTTCTTCTGTCCCTAATGACCAACCGTGATCACTCACTTCTTTGACGCGATTACTAATTCTCACACTGTTGATACTTGGGAGAAATCATACGCTCACATCCGGAAGTTCTAGGAAGAAATGTTAGGGTTCAACGCCCGAACATCGACTTCGTTGAGGATAGAGCGCTAGATGTATCATGCTAATCAGGAGAAACAATTTTCAGAACATTAAAGAGATAACAGAAGTGAATAAAATACCAGCAACGTGGTAATCTCCTTAACTGTAACGTAAACCTACTCGTATTGTAAAGCGTAACCACGTTTACTGGCAGGAACCCGCAATGAAACTCATTCGGCTGAAAGTAGCTCGTCTTGTCTGCTCCGTTTTCAGGTACTGCTGACTTACGACGACCATTTGCTTTTGATGTTCGTATCAAATATAATCTCTCACACGTATTTTGTAACACTGTTCATGCAATCCAATCGTACGAAACAACAGCCAGAGAATGTTACTGAAATAAGTATTTTATACTTACTGTAAACATAGACACACAAACTTACCTTGTATTTTAGCTTTGCCTGTCCATAAAGAAAACATTGGCAAACTACACCTCTGTTGCTACTGTGATCTTCTGGAACAAGTAACCTGGCATTCCGCACACAATTCAGTGTTCCGTTGCATTGTAGAAAATGCTGAAGCACTTTGTAAGAGGTACATGGCTAAGGAATTTATTGCTAGCGCATTCGAGCAGACGTAATTTCGAAGGATTGCTCACGCGCTGCCTGCGACATGTAAGCTATAATAGAATTGCAGACCAGAGAGCAGTGCCGGCAGTAGTAGTAGTTCTAGCTCCGGCAGTAGGAGTAAGTTGTAGCTAGCAGTCGGGTGTATGGAGTTGGCGGGGCTGGTCGTGGGGAGCGATGGCGGTGCCTGAGTAATGTAGTATAAGGTAAAAGCAGCCGCGCGCATATGTAGTTTGTTACAACTAAATTTGTTCTATTGTTATATCAAGTCCCATGTAAATGTTTAAAAAATCTTTTAATAATAATCTTTTTTTATAAAATTAACTCATTGACAATCATTTATCTGAATTTAAAGAATTTACTAATTTCTGCAATCCATGGTCATCCCGATTAACGTTAGGAAAAATCAGTTGTTCCTTTTTATACATGACAAATCTAGTGGCCAGCGTTGTACTGGGCTGTGCCAGAAAATTTCTTATAGGAGCAGATATATACGCGTTATCCAGCGACTTCAGGTAAGAATTTTCAGTTTATTCAGAATGATCTATCAGGGCAATGACGCAGCACTGCTGACGTCCAAATAAACCAGTTTAGATTCACAGTCAGTTAATTATTGAAAGTTTATATATGAGTCACATTTTTTATTAGGAGGTTAGTCACATTATTACTGCGAGGTTACGAAATAATAAACTGTTGGGAGGTTACACTGAATGTGAGTGGTACATATATTTTTACTGTTAGGAGGCTACAACTTCCTTTCCTCAGTATCATAACACATCAAATTTCCCTACAAATTAATACATCTGACTGTTTCCTCTTTGTCAAATAGTAAAGCAAATTTCTTCATCTTCTCCTAGTTTTAATTTTTTTTCCTTTTGGTTTCCATGTAACTCACGCCACTTTCTCATCCTCTCACTTCAATACTTGTGTTTCTATCGAGCTCCTCTTCCTGTTTCTCTCATACCTATCCTTTCATTTTAACTGCAGCGAGAGCCATCATGTAAGAGGTCCGAGCAGATGTAATTTCGATGTATTGCTCATGCGCTGCCTGCGATATGCAAAGTCTCTGACCAGAGAGCAGTGTTGACTGCAGTAGGAACTATGTAGCTGTAGCAGTAAGTTGTTGCTAGTCTGGAGTCTGCTCTGGTCTGGTATGGTGTATCGTGTTGGCTGGCCCGTCGCGGTGCAGCGATGCCGGAGCCTGAGTATTATTGTATAAGGTAAAAAGCAGCCTCGCGTATATGTAGTAATGTTATCTCAAGTCCCATGTAAATATTTTAAAAATCTCGTAATAATAATCTTTCTCATAAAAGGTAACTTTTAACAACCATTCGTTTCAATTTAAAGAATTTACTAATTTCTCCCATCCATGATCATCCCGATTATTGCAATACAAAAATCAGTTGCTTTCTTTCATAAATGACATATAGGTCGGCCAGCATTGCACAGAGCTGTGCCGGAAATATTTATTGCAAGAGCAAATATATCCGGCGACTTCATTGAGGTAAGAATTTTTTCCTTTTTTCATTCAGAATGATCTTTCAGGGCCATGACGCAGCACTGCTGTCGTCCAAAATTTACCAGGTTAAATTGACTGTGAATTATTGAAAAGTCATAAGTGAGCGACAATTTAATTGAGAGGTTAGTTACATTGTTTTATTACCAGGTTACACTAAAATCAGAATCATATTCATATTATTTATTTAACGAAATTTTGTGGGGAGGTTACACTTGGCGACAACCGGCCAGGATCGTATTTCTTTGTGAATCTCTGAGAGGTAGTCATATATCTGCTCTTATTTACTTAAATGTAGTTTGCATCTGGCGCAACGCATTTACTAATTTGTCACTGTTTCTTTCACAGATCATCGGCAATTTATTGCTCTTTGTTGTAATTGTATTTGTTCCATTTGTGCTTCGTCTTTGTTTCATTTTGTGCTTAATTTTTATTTGTGAAAAATGCCGCGAAAAACTGTTAACAGTACATCGCGATATGCAATGAATGAAATAGCCGACTCGTATAATTTGACCGATCATACTAGCGACAGTCAGTGTAATAGTGATAATCCTCTATTTACAGACAATCAGTGCGTACCGACCACTAGTAATGATTTTAATTCTAATGATGAGCAAACAAATTCAATTGTGCCCTCTGTTAATTTAACGACAATTGATGACGCGGCACGTTCCGTTACAATGAACGCTGTCCAGTTTGACACGCGTAATTTGCAAAATTTACGTAGCGAACAGATAATTGTTTCTAACGAAGGTGAACAATGTACTCAAAGTACGTCAGATTTATTTGATTCCGAGGTAGTGACTAACAGTGCACATCCAATTGGCGAACCTTTTCAAGAATCAGAAAATGACCAAATGATTACACAGCATAGAAAATAGAGTCGCTAATTTTGGCTTGGATCAAATTATGGCAGTATTGCTACAGTCTAAGAAAGAACAAGACGACAATTTCAAACGACTTAATGAATCGAACAAACAACTTAATGAAAAACAAGACAAACTTAATGAAAATTTCAAACAGCTGAATGAAAAACACGACAACCTAAATGAACAGAACAAACAACTTTGTGAACAGATTGCAGCCATTGCCGCGCAATGTCATGATACTAAAGAACAATTACGTGAGGAAATTAAGGCTTGTGCTAGGAACAGTAGTGAAGAAATTATATCTGTGGCACAAGAATTAAATTATACACATGCAGCCACAACTAAATTACTTAGAGATGAAATTAGTGCAGTCGTTAAACAATGCTCTGAAAACGCAACACAGTTACGCGACGAGTTTAAATTAATGTCAGCAGAACTTTCACGCACACTGGATGCGAAAGTAGACGCGAAATTTGACCAACAGAACAGCCAAATTGACGAACGTTTTAATCACCACCTACAAAGCAGTGAAACGCGTTACCGTAAATTTATACAGGAACAGAATAAAGTAAAGCGACAAGTCATGGAAACAATTACTGCACAGCGACAGGAGGATAAGCGTAAATTGTTTACGAAAGCAAAAACATACGTAGACAACAATATTGCTACAGTATCAGACGAAATTAATACTATCAAACAGTTGAACACCGAATTGCATGATGAAATCTCCGATCATAAAACAAAAACAGATACACACACATTAGAGTTTCAGACAATGACCAACAAACTCGAAAAATTGGAACTAATACAGGATCCGGACGCCATCAAAGCAGACGTTAAAAAATTGAACATAAACACACGTAAAATACAAAAACAAATTAATGCTTGTGATACTAAAAACGATGATCAGGTAAAAGTACTGACTGAAAAATATGATGAATTGGCCAGTCGTATTGACGTTATCGAAAGTAATAATGACACCAAATCAGACGATACGTCACCAGTTTCGTTTAATCATACACCCGAATTCCAAAATTTACAGCAGACGATTAGTGAGATAGGTTCGTAGAATAATACATTACGTAGAAAATTGTCAACTTTACAGCAAGAAGTGACAGAGATGAAAAATATTTCAGCCTTTAACATATCACAGCATATGCCACTTTCCAAACATTTGTCAGACTCACATAGCCAGTATAATTTAGGTAATTTACAGAGAGTACGTGAGTTAGATTCCGAACAGTCACAGACAAACAGATTACCATACAATCCTGAACCTGTTCAGACATACAGAGACGATAATTTTGATTACAAGCACTTTCTATCAGTGAGAAAATTTAAAGTACTTAATAATGACAGAACACAGAGTCACGCTTTGGACTGGATACGACAATTTGCTTTTGTATTTTCATCAGCTTGGCCTGTAATGCAGAAACTAGAATTGGACTGGATACGACAATTTGTTTTCGAGTTTTCACTGGCATTGCCTGTAACGCAGAAACTAAAATTTATTTGCAGTGCGTAAGTGACCTCAGGGGATTCATTACGCTTCGATGAATATGTGCCGTAGCGTGCACAGGGCCCCGAGCCGTAGTAGTGCTATTTCATTTTTAGTTTTCTGCACTGCTGCCTTCTCTTCTACTATCCTTTATATCTGTCAAAACAGCTCTTTAACTATCGATCTATCTAGAATTAAGAATGAGTAAAGAAAACCTGACATGACAAGTTTTACCGAAAGTGACAATCTTCATTAGACACTCGCGAAATAAAAAGAAATACCAGCATAATTTTAATAACAGACAAAATTTTTAATCTTCAGTATGTACAAAATTTTCAGCTACCGCAGACGCATTTTGGTAACAATAGAGGTTTTTCCCAACAACAGCAACAAAACCAGCCAGTTAGCATACCTAACCAACTATGTATTGTGCAAGGTCAACCAAGCTTTAATGTTTCGCCACCTACACGTATAGCGTCGGCTCCGCCAAATAGTAACTCAACGCAACAAGGAAATAACTACGTACAGAAAACACATCATTTTAAGTCGTATCGCAACGCACCGTACAGCAATGACTATCATGACAGACGTAAAAATAATGAGCACAATTTTCAGCGTACGTTTAATAACAGTCGGTCTTACCAGCAGCAAAATCATCCACAACAACAAATTATCATGAATGAACCAGACAGTCGGTATCATCCCGAACCTAATGCGTCAGGACGAAATAACAGAACAGTACAAGTAGTGGAAATGCCACAGCATCCTCCCGCAAATAATAGCACGTCAGATAGAATTTGACTAGATACAGTACAGGTTGCATCTTCCAGCAACGCAAGCAATACTTTTGACACACAGAATCTTGTTCACGAAAATGTTAATACTTTTGACGTCATCCGGGACACACTTTTGCATGAAAAACCAGTTATTCAAAAAACCATTTCACACCCTGTCATTGAAGTAAAGATTGGGTCATCCAAATTTTCAGCAGTAATCGATTCTGGATCACCTATGTCAGTTATAAATGAAGAAACTTTCAACGAATGTAACAAAGAGAATACCTATCCTACGTTACCATTAGGCAAAACTAAAGTAAAAGGAGCAGTATCTGGTAAACGAGTAGATGTAAAATTACAGACACACTTATCGTTTTGTATTGCAGGTCATACGTTTCACTCAAATTTTTGGATTGTTCCCTTATTGACACCGGGTTCCCGGCTTCGATTCCCGGCGGGGTCAGGGATTTTCTCTGCCTCGTGATGACTGGGTGTTGTGTGATGTCCTTAGGTTAGTTAGGTTTAAATAGTTCTAAGTTCTAGGGGACTGATGACCATAGATGTTAAATCCCATAGTGCTCAGAGCCATTTGAACCATTTGAACCTTATTGACAACAGACTTTATTTTAGGTACGAATTTTCTGGTACAATACGACGCAATTATTGACTTTCAAAATTCCTATTTAATGTTAAAGGATGAAAATGTACAACTGGCATTAGAATTTCAGCACTCTTTATCTGCAGAAGAACAAACAATTAATCGTACAGAGGTCATTTCTATATCGCGTTACATAGACTGTCATTTGACATTGTTCACAGATACGTACGTACACAATTATAATACTCCAGACGAAGCCGACTATGACGTTATACAGATGATTTCTGATAAAGTTAAACAGAGCAGTGCAAATACGGACGACGAACGTACTCAACTACACAAAATTCTTTTACAGCAAGCTCCAGTTTTTGGCAACGTCCTTGGTATGAATTTCAAGTTAAACAGCACGACATATTTAAAGCCAAACATTACCCCATTCCGTACATTCACAGAGAACAAGTTAAGAAAGAATTGCAAGCTATGCTTGACCAAGGAATTATTGAACCGGTAGTTAGTCCGTACATAAACCCGCTCCATATTATTAAGAAAAAGGATGGTTTACTTCGCCTCGTAGTTGATTCGCGTCACATCAATGACATTACTATTAATGAAACAGATCGCCCTCAAACACTAGAAGAACTTCTACAGAAATTTCGGGGTACTGCTATTTATTCCACATTAGATTTGAAATCGGGATTTTGGCAAATTCAGCTCCATCCGAAATGCAGAAAGTATACGGCTTTTCTCTGTTTTGGTGACTGTTATCAATTTTGTAAATTACCGTTCGGTTTAACTATTTCTTCAGCAGCATTTATTCGCGGTTTGGATAGTTTACTTCCGACAGAATTAAAAGACAGAATCACAACGTATGTAGACGACATTCTTATTGCAGAAGCTAACTGGTCTGAACACAATCTGATTCTTGAACAACTGTTACAAACTTTTCGTGCACAAGGACTCACAGTTAATCTCAGCAAATCGCACTTTGGCAAAACTTCTATAAAATTTCTTGGACATGTAATTTCAGCAGAAGGCATTACGCCTGACCCGGAAAAACTTCAAGCTTTACGTGACATTACTGTACCTACGACGAAGAAACAACTACGCAGCTTTTTGGGTTTAATGAACTTTTTTCGTAAATTTATTCATCACTCTGCTTTAGACACACCTAGATTATGCCAATTGACAGGTAAAAACACTATTTGGTCCTGGGATAGCCAAGCGCAGTCTGAATTTGTCAATCTGAAACAAGCTTTGTTGAATGCACCACTTTTATCACATCCAGATCTTACTGGAAATTTTTCCAATGCCACCGACAGTTCTAACACTGCTTTAGGCGTACACATTTTTCAGGAAATTGAAGAAGACGGTACTACAGTAATTAAAAACATCGCCTTTGCGAGTCGCATTCTGTCACTTGCTGAACGCAATTATTCTGTTACAGAACTTGAAACATTATGTGTTGTATGGGCATTTACGAGATTTAGGCATTTTCTTTATGGAAGACACACTACCGTTTACACAGATCATAGAGCTATACAGTTTTTACTTTCCGCAAAATTTACACACGACAGGTTAAGCAGATGGAAACTTTATTTACAGGAATTCAATTTTACAATTGTTCACATTCCCGGTACACAAAATGTTGTAGCAGACGCACTATCCCGTTCTCTCAGCAACAATCAGCAAGACATCGCAACCAACTTCTGCCAAGCAAATTTTAGCGTCATGTATATTCAACAAGTTGCATTCGAAAATTTTATTTCGGCATCATTACGAGACATAGCACAAGGGCAGAGCAAAGACAACGTGTGGAAAGAAATTAAACACCTTTGGCAAGATAAGAATAATGTTACGATTAGAAACCATTACACTGTACGCAATAACATTCTGTTTCGCCGCTCTCACCCTGACAGCAACAAGTGGTTACTATGCATTCCTCACGAACTGGTTAACAAATTAATTTGGTATACTCATTTAAGTTACGCACATTATGGAGCCAAAAAATGTTTTCTTATACTCAGACAGAACTGTTATTTTGCCAATATGGAGAAACGTATTCGACGAGTTTTAGCGTCATGTAAAATCTGCCAGAAAGCTAAGTCAGACACGACTTCACATATTCCTACGTTACATCCCATTGTACCTGTTAAATTGAGACACATGGCCGCTGTAGACATTTTTGGTCCGATTCCCAGAACTAATAGAGGTTTTTGCTACATCTTTGTCGCCGTTGAACTCACTTCAAAATTTGTTACCTTCACTCCGTTACGCAAAGCTACTGCTAAATCGATTTCGAATGCATTTGTAAAACATTGTTTATTTCATGTAGGGCATATATTGAAAGTAATTTCCGACAATGGACCACAGTTTCGATCTGCTTTATGGACACGTATGTTACGAGCAAGAAACATTTCTCCGATCTATATATCCAGGTATCACGCTTCTTCGAACCCTTGTGAACGACTAATGAAAGAAATTGGCAAACTATGTAGAATATACTGCTATAAAAAAGATATTGATTGGGATACACACATACTGTCATTCCAGGATGTAATTAACTCCATACCAAATGAATCTACTATGTTATCTCCGACTGTTATATTGAAAAATGTTGAACCACCTAATAAAATTAAAGAATTAGGACCCTTTCCTACATCTCATCGACTGCGACACCATGAAATAATTGACATTGCGCTGAACAACATCAAACGTGCCGCAGAGCGCCGGAGAAGACAGCAAAAACAGGTTTGTACACGCCGTGACTTTCACATTGGACAGAACATATTAGTACGCACACATTATTTATCCAACAGAGGAAAGAGTAGATGCAGTAAATTTTGAGCTTCTATACTCAGGTCCATATCGAATTCGCAGCATTCCTCACCCCAATGTAGTACACGTCGAAACTCTGAGAACCAGATAAAGTAAAGGCAATCACCATGTCTCCAATATTAAACCCTTTATCGAATGAATATACTTTATGATTTATCACACTGTAATGCCATTTGCAGATATTTATATGAACACTTACTGATGATTATCACATTTTTTCTTGGCAAGTGCCCGGCAAGGTAAGGTTAGCAAGTCGCTTTTCTTGTCGTTACACATCAGACCGTGCACATTTTTCCAGATAAACTTACATATTTTATGACCAATTATGCAATTCTATCTAGTGACATATTAATTTTATCAAATTCTTTCTCCATTGAAGTCTTCAACTCTCGGCTCTAACAACTACACAACATACAAACTGAACACAAAGAAAGTCATTTCTTATTGTTATATATCAAACTGTGCACATTTTCAATTTTTCGTGTATATATGATTGTTTTCCTGTTTCGTTTGTATGCACTACGAAATCTTTAAGATATAACAAACACCAGTTGACTTAAACATTTTTCCTTATGATATCTCAATATCTTGACTATTCTACACTTTTGGCTACTGCATTATGAGACTGTGTGTACATTTTTGCACCTGAACACACTCTATGTTTTTGACATAATACGTTTTCTGTCATGCTATGCTGTATGCTTAATTATATCACTAGAAACAAGGTTTTATTTAATGGGTATATGATTTAAATGCAAGATATTAATCCTTATTCATCATTTTCAGAAAGCAATAACGTGTAAAAGAAATAACTTAAACAAACCACAGTGGATTACTATGAAATGGGAATTTCACCTTCGGAATGAACGAAATAAAATGCAATACCTCGTCATGAAGAGTAAATGGATCAGAATTAACAAACATTAACATGAATATACTATACACATTGTATGACTGCAGTCTTAACTAATTATTTTTCTTTCAGAATACGAGGCGATTGATGCAGGCTGTCAGACAGAACTACACATCTTAGTTTTAGCGATGAAATATGCTTGAAATAAGAAACTCTATACTATGAATAGTTGTATGAAGTAAATGGTAATATGAATAATGAAGTGTCTTTTTTGCAGATGATAATGAATGATGATGAATAGTTACATGAAAAATATGCTAATATGAATAATGAGGTTTTTCTTTGCAGCTGATGATAGTGATGAAGTTATGGTAATATGAATAATTAAGTTTTTCTTTGCAGATGAGGATAATGATGAAGTTTTTATATTTACTGTTAGTAGTTATTTAAGTATTTGTTGCAGTTCGTTTTGACAGTATGTCATATCGCATGGTATAATGACTGAATGTTTTTTAAAGGACAGCTGGAGTACATACATATTGAGTACACGTTTCATTACCTGTTAATTCGAAGTTCACTACTTTTCAGCATAATATGCGTTTCTTCTTTCAGCTTAATAATCCATTTTGTATTTTTTCCAGGAGAAGCTATTCATGAAATTAGTATGCTATAAGCAGTTAGTTATTAAACCTGTTCTAGTACTTGCATTTTTATTACCCATTTGTGTGTGTCATTCACGAATGTGATCACATATACTCTACTTGTTTCATAACCTTGCTACAGCTGACTCATGACGAACGATGTTACTAATCCTTATTTGCAGCAATAAGTCAAAAGCTAATATTTTCATGGCCCCACAATTAACTATCGGTCCCAACGCAATGCATTGCTAGCACACACACACACACACACACACAAAAATGTATTACCAGTCACAAATAATGCTACTAGTTTAAAAGATATTTGTAGTACTAAATATAATGCAGATTTGTCAGATGTATTGAATCCATTATATCTACATATTATTGAACCCCAGACCTTGAGTAATAGTTATAGTGTGTTACATTTTAAATATGTCCTATGTCACTTGAATGATGAGTTCTGAGTAATACTGAACGATGTTTTCTAACCATGGACCTTGAGTAATAGCTACAGTGCGTTACATTTTAAATATGTCCTATGTCACTTGAATGATGAGTTCTGAGTAATACTGAATGATGTTTTGTAATAATGCATAAATGCTATGCCAATAATTTCTGTAAATAATATTTTTGTTATACTCTATAAATGCTATGCCAATAATTAACTCTCATTTTTGAATGATGTCTTCTGAATAATACTGAATAATGTTTTATAAAACTATATGTATACTTTGTAACTGGCCAATGAATGCCACTGTTTCTTATATTTTAAATTTGTCTTATGTCATTTACATGCTATTATATATGAATACCAGTAGCTTGATGCTACACTCATTTACTCCTGTTTTGAATGATGACTTCTGAACAATGCATAAAAATGGTTTGTAACTGGCCAATGAGTGCCAATGATTAGTATAACTAGATGAATTATGTTAATGCTATGCCATTAATTAACTCTTGTTTTGAATGATGACTTCTGAATAATGCATAAAAATGGTTTGTAACTGGCCAGTGAGTGCTAATATGTAGTGTAATCAGATGACTTATGAATAATGTTCTGTAATACTCCATACATAGTACAGAAATGTTTAGTAACTAGGCAATGAGTGCCAACAATTACTCAATTCGGTTGATAGACTAGTGTAATTCTCAATGATGACTAGCATAAGACTTAATGTCCTTCACCTTCTGACCTAATTACCAGAAATTACTGCAATATCCGTTTGTCCTGTCTATCCTCATGATCATGGAGCACTATATTTGGTTTTTGCACTAATTCCACGTTGGTGTACCTTACAAGAATGTGGTGTTGACACATCATGCTGTCCACCACCTTGAACTATGGAGATATTATAGTCCCACTGCTTGTTGTACCTAATGTACTACCAAAATGATAACATTGAATATTAATACGACATTTCAGTGTCTTGGCTACGCTGATTAATACTTCAGGGAAGAGAACTTCAGATTGCCTCACTTGGTCTTGTGCTTCTGTAGAAAGATATGGACTTTCAGTGCAGCTACGTGCAACCTACTGTGCTACATCCATGATGCAATCCTTCCCTTTCCTATCCTAGTTCTTGTAAAATGATAAAAAAATATATATACAATGCGTGTGCACTTTATGTCATTTGTTAATGTGTTTTGTACTCATTGCGTATACATTTTGTCATTGCTTGATATGTTCTGTACTCAGTGCATGTGCACTCTATTTCATTTCATGTTCTGCACTTATATATGTATATATATATGTATATATTCTGTGACTGTAAACTTAGTTAATTAAGTAGATTTTAGAAAAATTTGTTGCTCATGGCAAGTCCAATTGACTCACCATCGCAGCCAAATTTTTGCCCCCCCCCCCCCCCCCCCCTCCCCCAGTGGAGGGTTACGTAAGAGGTCCGAGCAGATGTAATTTCGATGTATTTCTCATGCGCTGCCTGCGATATGCAAGGTCTCTGACCAGAGAGCAGTGTTGACTGCAGTAGGAACTATGTAGCTGTAGCAGTAAGTTGTTGCTAGTCTGGAGTCTGCTCTGGTCTGGTCTGGTGTATCGTGTTGGCTGGCCCGGTCGCAGTGCAGCGATGCCGGAGCCTGAGTATTATTATCTCGTAATAATAATCTTTCTCATAAAAAGTAACTTTTAACAACCATTCATTTCAATTTAAAGAATTTACTAATTTCTCCCATCCATGATCATCACGATTATTGCAATAGAAAAATCAGTTGCTTTCTTTCATAAATGACAGATAGGTCGGCCAGCATTGCACAGAGCTGTGCCGGAAATATTTATTGCAAGAGCAGATATATCCAGCGACTTCATTGAGGTAAGAATTTTTTCCTTTTTTTATTCAGAATGATCTTTCAGGGCCATGACGCAGCACTGCTGTCGTCCAAAATTTACCAGGTTAAATTGACAGTGAATTACTGAAAAGTCATAAGTGAGCGACAATTCAATTGAGAGGTTAGTTACATTGTTTTATTACCAGGTTACACTAAAATCAGAATCATATTCATGTTATTTATTTAACGAAATTTTGTGGGGAGGCTACAATCAGTTTAAATCTACCCGACTCTGACGTGCATTTGTTAATCTTTCATTAAGTGCCGTAAATTCTGCTTTTTTCTACTTAAGCTTTATCTTCTTTTATTATTATTATTATTATTATTATTATTATTATTATTATTATTATTATTATTATTATTATCGTCTTAGTACACTGCCTCTTTTGTATGTTTCCATTGCCCTCGATTTTGAGCCACCTCTTGCGATCGTGTTGCAGCCACCAGCTTCACATCATCAAGCAACTTCTTTTGGTGTTATCCAATGCCTCTCTTGCGGTCTTATGGTCTCCACGAACCACACTGGGGGTCCAGCTTATCGAGCTACGTATCCAACCCATTGCCACTTCAGTCTTGCAGTTCTCTCTAGGACGTCCCTTATCTTTGTTCTCCTCATGTCCTCTGATCGAATCCTGTCCCTGAAGTTAACTCCTAGCGTATTCCACTACATGGCTTGTGTGCGATGTAGCTTACGACCACTTGCTTTCTCGGAGTCACTGTTTCCAGACTGTAAGTTACAACTGGTAGTAGGTACATATCATACACCTTAGCCTTCAGGGTATTTGGGACACACTTTTTCGATAGGATAAATCGTAGTTTCTTGAATTCTGACCAGTTCAGTCTCATACCGCGAGGAATTTCTGTATTTTCACTGTTTTCCCCTAGTATAATTTTATGGTCGAGGTAGACGTGTTCATCAACAGCTGCTACTCCTCGTTGCTATTTCTGTGGTAACTGCATGGCAAAAATAGTGAAGCATCCAGAAGACATGCTCGGACGTAGAACACGTACAAACTGCCGGCGGATATGACAATGAGTAGAGATGCAGTTTTCTGTGAAAGGCTGAACTACCACCAGAATGTATAATTGTTTTTCGTATTTAGTGTTTTTACCAGATCTGTTAGGTATACAGGAGTCGAGAACAGAGTCACGTGCTCAGTGATCGCTGTGAAAGATGCGGAGGCGCCTAGTACTCCTGTGACACAGGGTTATCAGCACCTGAACGAGTTTGAAAGGGACTTCATTGCAGGATTTCATTTGGTCGGCTAACCGAATCGTGCAATATCCACATTTATAAGGTATTCGGATCCGACAGTGGCCGGATGTTAGACTTCATGGGAAACTGAGGGCAGGAATACTCGTCGTCAAGGTTCCTGTGGATCACATCTGCCGACCACAAGGGAGTACCACTGTACTGTGCACCAACTACATTGTAACACTTTCACATCTGCGCCTATCATCCGAGATAAAATAATGGACTAATTGCAATATTCTGTCTTACACTGCACCATTGGAGACAGGCAGCAATCGTCTCATGGGTAGGCTGTCATTAACACCACACCACAATCGGCTGCATTTGGGGCGGTGCCCTGAGAGGGAAGCAAAGACTGATGACGAATGACACTGCATTTCAGTTCTACACAACTCCAAATGATCACTGGAGGTGAGTATGGGGGCGATCTAGGCAGAGGTCACTGAAGCGCCAAAGAAACTGATATGGGCACGCGTATTCAAATACAGAGATACATAAACAGGCAGAATACGGCGCTGCGGTCGGCAACGCCTGTATAAGACAACTGGCGCAATTAGATAGGTTACTGCTGCTACAAAGGCAGGTTATCAAGATTAACGTGGTGTTATAGTCGGCTCACGAGCGATGGGACACAGCATCTCCGAGGTGGCGATAAAATGGGGATTTTCCCGAGTGCACTGTGAATATTAGGGATGCGGTAAAACATCAAATCTTCGAGATCGCTGCGGACGGTAAAAAATGCTGCAAGAATGGGACCAATGACGACTGAATAGAATCGTTCAACGTGACAGAAGTACAACCGTTCCGCAGATTGCTGCAGGTTTCAGTGCTGGGCCATCATTCAACGAAACATCATCGATCTGGGCTTTCGGAGCCGACGGCCCACTCGTGTACCCTTGATG
Source organism: Schistocerca serialis cubense (assembly GCF_023864345.2). Classification (NCBI taxonomy): domain Eukaryota; kingdom Metazoa; phylum Arthropoda; class Insecta; order Orthoptera; family Acrididae; genus Schistocerca; species Schistocerca serialis. Next base: position 379,970,265 of record NC_064638.1, on the reverse strand, counting down.
ACTGCACGACACAAAGCTTTACGCCTCGCCTGGGCCCGTCAACACCAATATTGGACTGTGATGACTGTAAACATGTTGCCTGGTCGGACGAGTCTCGTTTCTGATCGTATAGAGCGGATGGATATGTACGGGTATGGAGACAACCTCATGAATCCATGGACCCCGCATGTGAGAAGGGGACTGTTCAAGCTGGTGGAGAGTCTGTAATGGTGTGAAGCGTATGCAACGAGTGATATGGAACACCTGAAACGTCTAGATACGACAGGTGACACGTACGTAAGCATCGTGTCTCATCACCTGCATCCATTGATATCCACTATGCATTCCGATGCACTTGGGCAATTCCAGCAGGGCAATGCGGCACCCCACAAGTTCCGAATTGTTACAGAGTGGCTCCAGGAACACTCTTCCGAGTTGAAACGCTTCCGCTGGCCATCAAACTCCCCAGACACGAACATTATTGAGCATATCTGCGGTACCTTGGAACGCACTGTTTAGAAGAGGTCTCCATCCCCTCGTACTCCTACGGATTTATGGACAGCCCTACAAGATTCATGCTGTTAGTTCGCTCCAGCACTACTTCAGACTTTAGTTGAGTCCATGTCACGTCGTGTTGTGTCACTTCTGCGTGCTCGCGGGGTTCCTACACTATATTAAGCAAGTATACCAGTTTCTTTGGTTCGTCAGTATGTTTTGACAAGGCAAAGCGGTGTTACTCATTGCTTCATGGTGTGGGAATCGATCTGGTATGAATTCAGGTCTCGGCTGTCAGTGATTGAAGGAACTCTGCTGGCACAATGGTGCGTCATGGACATCCAGTATCTCACGTTTTGCCTGTGATGCGACAGTATCGTGGTGCCATTTTTCAACAGGACGGTGCCCGTCCACACACAGTACGTGCTCTATGAACTGTCTGCGAAGTACTGAGGTTAAAAAAGAACCCGATATCTATCCCTGAAGAGTGTGTGGGAACCAGTTTGGACATCTACTCCGTCCCATTGCCAGGATCCAGGTTATCAGGGACCTGTTGCAACAGTTATGAGCCAGCTTGTCTGAAGAGAGGATGCAAGAGGTTTATGGCACCCTTCCCAACCGAATCAGTGCGTGTGTGCATATCAGACAGGGTCAACTTTGTACTGATAATTTGGGTCTTACTGCAAGTTTTTCTGCATATTTGTCTCGATATTGTAATCACTGGAAATACACCACATGCACTCTCGAAGCGTGACGTTTCATTTCCTTTCCTCTGCCCCTTCTAGTTGCTTCACTTTCTTTGTCCGGCAGTGCAGTTAGTGCCACATTTTAAATGTAAGTCAAGGTCTTTTGCAGCTTGTATCTCGTTATGTGATCATAATGAAAAATATGTAGAATTTCTGGTTAGATATATGAAAGCGCCTCATGGACTAATATTGCCAGGATAAATACAAAAAAATAACAAAAAAATAACAAATAAAAACAAATAAAATACGGCCATCTAACTCTATCTAGAAAGTAGTGTCTCATAAACAAACTGAAGTAGATCAAATGGCTCTGAGGACTGTGGGACTTAACAGCTGAGGTCATCAGCCCCCTATAACTTAGAACTACTTAAACCTAACTAACCTAAGGACATCACACACATCCATGCCCGAGGCAGGATTCGAACCCGCGACCGTAGTGGTCGCGCGGTTCCAGACTGAAGCGCCTAGAACTGCTAGGCCACACCGGTTGGCTTTGGATTCCAGCTACCAGAATCATTTCTTTCATCTCAGTCTATTTACTGGTACTTTCGCGACAGTGGACGGCTCCTGTAGGATGCCCTGACAAGCCTTCGGCGGCAACCGCTGCGGGAGTACGATGTGTCGTATTATGAAGCCCATTTCGATATTCGGAACAAACGCAGAATCCGTATCATTGCTGGAATACTGAAGGCAGTGGCTTGGTGGAAGGGACTGAGAAGGAGGACCGTTCCATCAATCCTAGCCTCACTTACCGCACGGTTTGTTCGATGATGATGATGATGATTTGAGATTGTGAGATTGCGAGATGGTGTGAGATTGTGTGTGATGGTGTGTGATGGAGTGTGATGGTGTGTGATGGAGTGATGGTGATGGTGTGTGATTGGTGTGATTGTGTTTGGTTTGTGGGGCGCTAAGCTGCGCGGTCATCAGCGCCCGTACAAAGTCCCAATTTTTACACAGTCCAAAGTGTTACACAGTCCAATCGAGCCACTGCCACGAATGATGATGATGATGATGAAATGATAACAACACAAACACCCAGTCCCCAGTAGAGAAAATGCCCAACCCGGCCGGTTTGTTCGACGCTGCGTACTGTAGATGTTACACTCGTCAATCGAAGGAAGTTGTACTGATGATCAGGAGGGGATCCAAGGAGAAAGTCACGGGAGCTACCAGCTCCTTCAAAGTAAGAATTTACTAAAACTATTTCTATTTTTAACTGTAAATCTCAAGACAGTTGTTGCGAGAATATCGCGTATCGACTTGTATGCACTATGATAATGGGCGCAGGATATACAATCGCAACAAAAAGTATTGGCACACGTTGTTATTTATCATTGCTGGTTACCAACGCCGCACCTTCCGGTACACAGCACATGTACGTGCTATCTCACATTCCAGACTTTAAAATTCTGCCCACAGTGCCTACCATTAACAAAGAAATGCAGTGTTAAGGGCAAACATGGACTCCTCTATACACAAATAGTATTGGCACAGAGCGTGGTTTCTCGGTATATTGCTCGATTTTCAGGTACCGGAAAGCCATCTGCTGACGCAATGGACACTGCGTGTTGTTGACGGTCCAGTCGCTAGTATGTTGCTATATTGCGCGATCGTGGTCAACATGGGGCCGAAGAAGAAGCAACATTCATTCAGTGGCGTTGCGTGAGAGAGTGGTATTGCTCCATTCACAAGGGAGAAGCTATCGACAAATCGGAGCAGAGGTGTCTGTTAGCTACACCACGGTACGAGCCATCATTCATAAATATAAAGAGACTGGAACAACAAAAAAATGGTTCAAATGGCTCTAAGCACTATGGGACTTACCATGTGAGGTCATCAGCCCCCTAGAACTAAGAACTACTTAAACCTAACCTAAGGACATCACACACATCCATGCCCGAGGCAGGATTCGAACCTGCGACCGTAGCGGTCGTGCGGTTCCAGACTGTAGCGCCTAGAACCGCTCGGACACCCCGGCCGGCGACTGGAACAACAGTGAATAAGTGTCGTCCTGGACGTCCAAAAGTGCTTACAACCAGAAAGCGTCGCCTTATCATCGTACTTGCTCGGAAAGAACATGCTACAAGTGCAGCAGTTATTGCTAAGGTTGTTCAGGCAACGTCCGACAAGACGGTTAGTGTTCAAACTATACGAAATGAGTCTGAGATGCATGGACGTTCTCCCAGGAAAAAGCCATACATATCGGAAATTAATCGGCAGAAACGCCTGCAGTTTGCCAAGGACCACATCAGCACGCCAATGGAGTTTTTGACCGCTGTGATATTTAGCGACGAATCTATGTTTAATGTGTTCGGATTTGATGCAAGTTAGAAAATTTGGCGCAAGCCGAATACGCACCTCGACATCAAACACACGCATCCCACAGTCAAACACGGTGGAGGCGGTCTCATGGTCTGGGGCTGTATGGCGGCGTCCGGCGTTGGAAATGTAGCTGTAACCCACGGTACATCGACGTGTTGCGAGGTAACTTACACGATAGTGCACAGACATTGGGCCTTACTGGGGTGTTTCATTTCCACTAAGACAACGACGCAAAACATACTGCCATGAATACCCGGGAGTGGTTACTGTACAATGTCCCCAGAAGGGTTCTAAAACCACCTCAGAGCCCTGATTTGAACTCCATTGAGAACCTGTGGGCTCATCTTGACACACAATTCAGAAAAACGCGTCCGTCCGATAAAAACGATTTGCGTGGTCGTGCTGTAGCGTTCTCGCTTCCCGCGCCCGGGTTTCCGTGTTCGATTCCCGGCGGGGTCAGGGATTTTCTCTTCCTCGTGATGACTGGGTGTTGTGTGATGTCCATAGGTTAGTTAGGTTTAAGTAGTTCTAAGTTCTAGGGGACTGATGACCGTAGATGTTAAGTCCCATAGTGCTCACAGCCAAAAACGATTTCGAGAAAGTGCTCCTGGAGGAATGGTCGAAAATTACCCCCGATATCACCTGGGATGTAATACAAAGCATTCCTAGGCATTTACGTGCTGTTACAGATGCTAAAGGGATGCACACTGGCTATTAGAAGGTGAACATCAATGAAGAAAACGAACACATTGTCCGATTCATACGCGTGTACCAATACTTTTTAGGATGCAGAAGAGCGATGTTTATTTTCATAACACTTTACGGACAGGTGATTTGTATGTACAGTATTTGTAACCTATGTAATGTAAGGTGGCACGTGTCTGGGTTTTTTTTTTTTTTTTTTTTTTTCAGCACTATGCGACTTAACTTCTGAGGTCATCAGTCGCCTAGAACTTAGAACTACTTAAACCTAACTAACCTAAGGACATCACACACATCCATGCCCGAGGCAGGATTCGAACCTGCGACCGTAGCGGTCATGCGGTTCCAGACTGAAGCGCCTAGAACCGCACGGGCACACCGGCCGGCTGGTTAAAGTTAAACCGATCCAAAACCCAAGCGGTAGGGGCTGGTCATTCTAGACTCGTCAGCCCGAAATATCGGGAATCGCTACTACTTTTAAACCTAAATAAGACGAATATCAACTTTTCGCGTTCAGCATAGTCTAGAAGTAATAATAAATGAAGATCCAAATTAACTGATCTCGAACTATAGCGTGCAAGAAGGCATCAGCATGTCTCGAGGTGCCATTCCTCCACGACGTCGCATAAACCAGAAAACAGTAAACTTCTCTTTTTGCCGCGCTGTACCTTCACCGAAGAGAGCGTTTGGTGTCTTGCCTGCGATCCAAGCGGCGCGGCAGCCTAATAGGAACAGGCACACCATCTCCGCACTCGAGTGTTCCGAACAAGGCGGCCTGCTGCCAGCGAGTGCTAATGAGGGCGCGAGTGGCTGGGCTATTTGCTAGCGCCAAGGAGCAGCAGCGCCGAAACGGGGCCAAATACGGCGAACAATGCTGCCATCACCTCGCCTTGTTTACTTGCCCGAGCACCGCCGCGTCGAGCTCTTAATACCGGTCGCTGCTCTCCTTGCCCGCGTCCGCAGCGTCTTTCTCGTCCCCTGCGCGCGGCCACGCTGACGCGTTATAATTAAGCCGCACCACCTCGATTTAGTAGTTCGCCTACTATTTATAGACGGTTCACCTGTACCTGAAAGTGAAATCTAGGCCCGATAAACAAAATACCTGCGTTGCGGCCAAAGGAACGTCTGTTTTTAGCCCGAGCCTACTCTGCCGAATGAGTTATATCGCCGGCGGCCAAGAAGTTATCTCATTCTACTGCCGTGGCAGCTCACCTTTAAGAAGGATTTCCGATAGAAAACAAGTGCAGGCAGGTAGCAGAAAGTAGTTAACAACATTATACAGTTGAGTCGCATTATCATAACTGCCTCCTGCGTTTGACGTCAGTACCTAGTCGCCCGTCGTGAGCTGGCTTAGCGCATAAATCAGTGCGGGACAAGTCGTCTGCAGCTATGTTTCTAGTTTTTGTCAGTGGAAAACGGTGGTACTGCTAATCCAGCGTAGAAAATGTGAGTCTCGTTCAAGAATAGTTACTTCGCTGTGCGGTGTGTGTAGGTCGTGAATGTTCAATGCCTAAGAACTTCGGTGAAATAATTGTCACTGATGCGAGAGGTGAATTTCCGGTCTCGTTATGCCAGTGGCGAACGATACAAGGCAATGGTTCAATTCTTCCGTGGCATAACTATATAAAAAAATGTACAAATAACGCTTTTTCGAATTGAACAATGACACGCGTATTGGTGCGGCACACTATACAGGGTGGTCCATTGATCGTCACCGGGCCAAATATCTCACGAAATAAGCTTCAAACGAAAAAACTACAAAGAACGAAACTTGTCTAACTTGAAGGGGGAAACCAGATGGCGCTATGGTTGGCCCGCTAGATGGCGCTGCCATAGGTCAAACGGATATCAACTGCCTTTTTTTTAAATAGGAACCCCCATTTTTATTACATATTCGTGCAATACGTAAAGAAATATTAATGTTTTAGATGGACCACTTTTTTCGCTTTGTGATAGATGGCGCTGTAATCGTCACAACCATATGGCTCACAATTTTAGACGAACAGTTGGTAACAGGTAGGTTTTTTAATTTAAAGTACAGAACGTAGGTACGTTTGAACATTTTATTTCCGTAGTTCCAATGTGATACATGTACCTGTGTGAACTTATCATTTCTGAGAACGCATTCTGTTACATCGTGATTACCTGTAAATACCACATTAATGTAATAAATGCTCAAAATGATGTCCGTCAACCTCAATGCATTTGGCAACACGTGTAACGACATTCCTCTCAACAGCCAGTAGTTCGCCTTCCGTAAAGTTCGCACATGCATTGACAATGCGCTGACGCATGTTGTCAGGCGTTGTCGGTGGATCACGGTAGCAAATGTCCTTCAACTTTCCCCACAGAAAGAAATCCGGGGACGTCAGATCCGGTGAACGTGGGGGACATGGTATGCTGCTTCGACGACCAATCCACCTGTCATGAAATGTGCTATTTTATACCGCTTCAGCCGCACGCAAGCTATGTGCCGGACATCCATCATGCTGGAAGTACATCGCCATTCTGTCATGCAGTGAAATATCTTGTAGTTACATCGATAGAACATTACATAGGAAATCAGCATACATTGCACCATTTAGATTGCCATCGATAAAATGGGGGCCAATTATCCTTCCTCCCATAATGCCGCACCATACATTAACCCGCCAAGGTCGCTGATGTTCCACTTCTTTGCAGCCATCGTGTTTTTTCCGTTGCCCAATAGTGCATATTATGCCGGTTTACGTTACCGCTGTTGGTGAATGACGCATCGTCGCTAAATAGAACGCGTGCAAAAAATCTGTCATCGCTCCGTAATTTCTCTTGTGGCCAGTGGGAGAACTGTACACGACGTTCAAAGTCGTTGCCATGCAACTGCTGGTGCACAGAAATATGGTTCGGGTGCAATCGATGTTGATGTAGCATTCTCAACACCGAAGTTTTTGAGATTCCCAATTCTCGCGCAGTTGTGTGCTACTGATGTGAAGATTAGCCGCAACAGCAGCTAAAACACCTACTTGGGCATCATCATTTGTTGCAGGTCGTGGTTGACGTTTCACATGTGGCTCAACACTTCCTGTTTCCTCAAATAGCATAACTATCCGGCGAACGGTCCGGAAACTTGGATGGTGTCGTCCAGGATACCGCGCAGCATACGTAACACACGCCCATTGGGTATTTGAATCACAATAGCCATACATCAACACGATATCGATCTTTTCCGCAATTGGTGAACGGTCCATTTTAACACGGGTAATGTATCACCGTCCGCACGTGATACCACGTACTTATACGTTTGTGACTATTACAACGCCATCTATCACAAAGCGAAAAAAGTGGTCCAATTAAAACATTCATATTTCTTTACGTTCTACACGAATATGTAATAGAAATGAGGGTTCCAATTTTAAATAACGCAGTTGATAACCGTTTGACCTATGGTAGCGCCATCTAGTGGGCCAACCATAGCGCTATCTGGTTTCCCCCTTCAAGGTAGACGAGTTTCGTTCTTTGCAGTTTTTTCGTTTGACGCTTATTTAGTGAGATATTTGGCCCGGTCACGATCAATGGACCACCCTGTATAGCGCTGCTCGAAAGTGTTTAGAGAGCGACTGTTCTGTCAGTTGTTTTGTTGGAGTTAAGGAGCAACCTGTTGTTCGTACACTACCTCATCAAAGCTAGACATCACAAGACGAGGACCAGCCAGTGCAAAACGTGGCGGGGAGTATTGTGTTGTCAGCAGAGAAGCCGCAACAGCAGAAAGGATCGGTCAGAGAAGCTCAGTAACTTTGAACGTCGACTAGCCACTGGATGTCAGCTGAGTATCAAATGCATAAGGGGCATTTCAACACATCTAAGACTGTCCAAGTTGGTGATATTGTGAAGTGGAACCGCGAAGTAACCGTCACAGCTAAACCAACGTCCGCCCCCGGTAGCTGAGTGGTCAGCGCGACAGACTGTCAATCCTAAGGGCCCGGGTTCGATCCCCGGCTAGGTCGGAGATTTCCTCCGCTCAAGGACTGAGTGTTGTGTTGTCCTAATCATCATCATTTCATCCCGATCGACGCGCAAGTCGCCGAAGAGGCACCAAATCGAAAGACTTGCACCTGGCGAACGGTCTACCTGACGGAAGGCCCTAGTCACACGACATTTACATTTACATTTAGCTAAATCAACATCAAGCAGGTGTCATGTACTGGCGAACAAGGACAGTTCAGCATTGAGAAGGGTTGTTGTAAAAATCGCATGAAATGAGCGGAAGGAATCACTCGAGAGTTCGAAAGTACTACCAACAGTGTAGCTAGCGTAAGCAGTTAAAAAAAATGGTTCAAATGGCTCTAAGCACAATGGGACTTAACATCTGAGATCATCAGTCCCCTAGAACTTAGAACTACTTTAACCTAACTAGCCTAAGGACATCACACACATCCATGCCCGAAGCAGGATTCGAACCTGCGACCGTAACAGACGCGTGGTTCCGGACTGAAGCGCCTAGAGCTGGTCGACCACAGCGGCCGGCGGTAGTTAAAAAGAATTGGGTATAATGGTCGAGCAGCTCCTCATGCGACACACATTTCAGTAGTCGGTACTAAGCGGCACTAGGCGTGGTGTGAAGAGTGAGGTGGACAGTGGACGACTGGGAGTGACGAATCACTCTATACGCTGTGGCAATCTAATGAAAGGGTTTGGGTTCGGCGAATGCCTGGAGTACCTTACCTGTTGTCATGTATAGTGCCAACAGGGAAGTACAGAAACGGTGGTGTTACTATAAATGGTTCAAATGGCTCTGAGCACTATGGGACTTAACATCTGTGGTCATCAGTCCCCTAGAACTTATAACTACTTAAACCTAACTAGCCTAAGGACATCACACACATTCATGCCCGAGGCAGGATTCGAACCTGCGACCGTAGCAGTCGCATGGTTCCGGACTGCGCGCCTAGAACCGCGAAACCACCGCGGCCGGCAGCTGTTACTATACTGAGTGCTTCCGTGGTTAGGGCGTGGTCCCCTTATTGCATTCAAGATAACACTATGTAAAGATGGGTGGTGACACGTTTTACAGTATTATGAACTGCGTAGAGGAGAGCAACAGTTCGGAGACGATGATTGTTTCTATCAGCACAATAATGCACGCTGTCATAAAGCAGCACCGGTGAGTAAAGGCTTGTGGACAAAAACATTCGTGAGAGGGACTGTGCTGCCAAGAGTCCCGACCTGAATCTAATGGAACACGTTTGGAATGATTTAGAACGGGGACTTCGCTCGAGACCCCAGCATCCAGTATCGCTCGCTACCTTCTCTGGTCTCGGCTTTGAGAAGGAAGTGGCTACTATTCCTCCAAAGGTATTCGGACCTTTGTTGAAAGTGTCCGCAGCAGAGTTCAAATAACTACAAAGCTGAAGAGTGAATTGACACCATATTAATGTTCACTAATTTGGTGTCGAGATACTTTTGAGTACATAATGTACGGAAAACAGACAATAAAAGCTATAATTTAACAACAAAATTAATTATTCTGCCAAAAATATAGCTTCTGCTAGAAAACGAAGTTCAGAAATTCACATTTCGTGTGTGTTTGACAATAAATTGACTTTTAATACAGTAAAAAGATTCAAGATAGAGACACCTTCTGTAATGTTGTATTTTCCTGCATAACCCTTTGCTGACATTACAACAGCGCATTTTGCAGGTATACTGAAACTTCCGCTTTGTATGTAAATAATGACAGTGCTGTAACTTCTACGTTATTTGATTTTCAAACAGCTGAGCAAAACTGAACGTACTCAGACAGTCTTCTCTTTACTTATTCTGATCCTCACTAAACTGACACACAATATTTTTAGCGCAATGCAGTCTGACTTTATAATCCCTACAAAAGAATGGCCCTGACTAACAATAACGTATCCTTTCATGAATCACTTACCTCACAAAAATCTTCGTTACTCGAACTACTGCAATACAGCGAGCGCCACTACTGCCGGCTAAATAAAAGATTCTAACTACTGAAGGCACTAACTACTGATACGTTAGCTAATGAAAGATTTTGATAGAGAACAAACAATGCATTTACCTTAATAATGTCTTCAAAAGTCCTAATATATATATCAGTTCATGGCATCCAGTCTTACAAATTTCCTTTTTCTGACGGACACACGTGCAAATCGTCCGCTCATAGTAACCTCTCAAAACTCTGGCATCTCTCTCAACAGCCTACTTACAGTACATTAAATTAGCCGTAATACTGTGAGACGTATCTTTCTCCATTCGGACTGCAGAATTTCATAGCAATCTGCTTTATTTTGGTACTCACTTCGTCTAATAGATCTGGCAAGTACCTCCAAGATATGCTACATCGTAGTTACATCCGGACTTTGACTGCCCCATCTTTATGTTTTTCTTCTTAATATATTCTCGGACACACATTGAACGATTTTTTTAATCGGTTTTTTTAATGCAATTTCGTGAAATGGTTTCTAATATTTTCTTATGCTTAAGACCATTCATGATAGCCACTATGTGTACTGAAGGAGCCACTCCTAATATCTTTCTTTTTTTTCTCTCTCTCTCCATACTTCACGGTTCAGACCGTGGATTCCATATTTCACCTGAAGGTCGACAAACGTACGGAATATCGACGGAGGACATCAAATTGAATTTATTTTCGGTGCTATAGAACACCGGGGACGAATCTTTTGCGTCCACTTGCACTGTTTTTTTTAGCAAAGGCAATTCTTTCCTTCGTATATGTCGAATTTATGGAAGATATTTTTCCGAGGACAGAGGCGTGTGAAGCCTGAAGCTCGAAGTTGACGTTTTACTGTAGGAACTTTGATCTTCTAATCCGTGACATTTGTTCAGTTCGTCCTAATCCGTAACGTTTGTGCATATCATCAGTAATTTACCGTGTTGTTTTCTGGGTTGGGTTGTTTTGGGGAAGGAGACCAGACGGCGAGGTCATCGGTCTCATCGGATTAGGGAAGGACGGGGAAGGAAGTCGGCCGTGCCCTTTGAAAGGAACCATCCCGGCATTTGCCTGGAGCGATTTAGGGAAATCATGGAAAACCTAAATCAGAATGGCCGGACGCGGGATTGAACCGTCGTCCTCCCGAATGCGAGTCCAGTGTTTAACCACTACGCCACCTCGCTCGGTTGACATCAGCTGTCTAGATACTCCGAAAGCATGACCAAACTCAGTCTGTGCTTAACCTTCGATCAAACAAATGTATTACTGATGGGATTCTTCAATTTTTTCCGGCGTAATGAGTACTCCATGAAGTGTCGGGGACTGTAGCCGGATAACGTCGAAATCTGACGCTCACGCGTATGCGCATAAGACCTGGCACTCAGACGTACGCGCACAGAATATCGCCGCACGAGCGTCCTCTATCAAGTTTAGCGCCTTATTTGAATATTGCTCCCTCTGAGGCACGCCTTCGGTCGGTATGCGCCCCCCCCCCCCCCCCCCAGTTAAATTAAGATATGAGCATAATGAAATAAATTGTCGCTAGATGTGTCAATAGTCACAAAACGCGCTCTTTCCGAATATATTAAAGAAATCACATGATGACACGTTTTATCTAATTGCCGCGCGGGGTAACCGCGCGGTCTGGGGCGTCTTGTCACACGGTCAGCGTGGCTTTCCCCCCCACCCCGCCCCCGCCCCCACCCCCTCGCCCCGGTGGTTCAAGTCCTCCCTTGGGCATGGATGTGTGTGCTGTCCATAGCGTAAGTTAGCTTAAGTTAGGTTAAGTAGTGTGTAAGCTTAGGGACCGATGACCTAAGCAGTTTGATTCCGTTAGATCTTACCATAAATTTTCAAATTAAAAAAAATTATGTAGTTGAAAGCCACCATCAGGATTCATCTTCCGCCAAACATATTCCCAAAAATTACTTAATAACTGAATCTCAAAAGTATGTCTTCAGGACCAAAATTTACGTGGCAGAATACTCCATAGTGTCCTGTGGAGATACGGTCCACAGCTATGGCTGCTTTCCTGTGCTGTCAAAGGCGAGTGTGGTGGCCATTTTCAACGCACCTTTCACGTACTGTGCGTGTGATCTGACCATTGTAGGCTTTCCCACACTGGCGTGGTATTCTGTAAATTCCGGTCTTCCGCAATCGCAGATTATCGTTTACCGAACCGAGAAATACACATGTTTTTGCATGTGGCTGGAAGATTACATGACTATAATACACTGACGGATAAAAATGCAACACCAAGAAGGAATTGTGCGTGTTGTGTTGGCAGAAGAGCCAACACCGTGTTACTAGAGGAGGCCGAAATGCACGCGTTTTAGCTCACGCAGGCTGGCGTGAAGAGGGAAGAACTATACTGACGTGAGGTCTGGAACATGACAAGGAATTAGAATTCAGAAAGCGGACGGAAGTAGTTTGATGCTTAACTTTAATCCATTAATGATGAACGTCGCTCTTGACGGTACATGATTCACAATATCAATATCAATAGTAACTGAATATGGCGCCTTGCTAGATCGTAGCAAATGACGTAGCTGAAGGCTATGCTAAACTGTCGTCTCTGCAAATGAGAGCGTATGTAGGCAGTGAACCATCGCTAGCGAAGTCGGCTGTACAACTGGGACGAGTGCTAGGGAGTCTCTCTAGACCTGCCGTGTGGCGGCGCTCGGTCTGCAGTCACTGATAGTGGCGACACGCGGGTCCGACGTATACTAACGGACCGCGGCCGATTTAAAGGTTACCACCTAGCAAAGTGTGGTGTCTGGCGGTGACACCACAGTGCGACATAAGCGAGGGTTCTCTGTTGATTCATCGTGGATACGGAACATCAGCCGGTCAAATATTTGCCAAGGAAAGTCGCCGTTTGTTTTGAGAAGTTTCGACATCCCATTAATGCCGTCTTCTGGCTCCTTTGTGCTCCATGTACAGACAATCGGATATATCGATACTTGCCAAACTGGACCCATCAATATAAGGAGTTCGTTAATTCGTTTTTGGCTATTTTCCTTGGTAAATAAACGAAAGCTAGTAGGAGTGTTTGTACATCTGAAATATGATGTCTATCCAAATTTCACGCCAGTCACGTAAGAGTGACGCTACCGGCGCCATTATGAGGAGGCCAATCCAGTTTGCTGTAAGCACATGCTGTATCGGCCGTGAACGTTACTTACCTTTGAGATTGGACGTAGTGAGCCGACGTTAGTCAAGAATGCCTTTAAGTCGACGAAGACACCATCATCAATATCTCACTGAGTTTGAACGATGTCGTGTAATGGGGCTACGACAAGATGGCTGCTCCGTCTGCGATATTGCAGAAGGTCTTAGCAGGAATGTAGCCATTGTACATGACTGCTGGCAACGGTGGTCACGAGAATGTACGGTCACAAGAAGACCGGACTCCGGACGGCCACGTGGTACTACCGAGAGGGAAGAAAATGGTTCGAATGGTTCTGAGCACTATGGGACTTAACATTTGAGATCGTCAATCCCCTAGAACTTAGAACTACTTAAGCCTAGCTAACCTAAAGGCGTCACACACATTCATACCCGAGGCAGGATTCGAACCTGCGACTGTAGCGGTCGCGCTGCTCCGGACTGAAGCGCCTTAACCGAGAGGGAAGACCATGATGTTTGGAGTATGGCTCTGACGCATGGAACTACATCTGCAGCAACAATCTGGGCAGCTGTTGGCATCACACTGAAGCAACGAACTGTTCACAGTCGGTGACTTCGACACCTCCGAGCGAGATGCCCTTTAGCGAGCATTCCACTGACCCCAAACCACAGCCATTTGCGATTGCAGTAGTGTCAATCGAGAACTAATTAGAAGGCAGGGTGGAGGTCTGTTGTGTTTTCTGATGAAAGCCGGTTCTGCCTGCGTTCCAGTGACGCCCATGAGTTGGTTAGTAGAAGGGCAGTCGGTGGCCTGCAACCAAACTCTCAACGTACTAGACGCAATTGACCTACGCCTGGAACTATTGTCTAGTGTGTGACTTCGTACGACAGCAGGAGCGTCTGGTGATTCAGTCTGTTGTGCTGGCATTCATGACCAGCATTCGAGGGGGTGTTTTTCACCAGGATAAAGCTCGCCTACATGTCGCTGTTGTAACCCAACATGCTGTACAGACTGTCGACATGTTGCATTGGTCTCCTCGATCACCAGATCTGTCTCCAGTTGAGTACATATTGGACATCATTGGACGACAAGTCCAGCCTCATCCACAGACTGCATCAGCCGTCTGTGTACTGACTGACCAAGTTCAACAGGCTTGGAACTGAGTCTGACAAACTGACCCGATACCTGTACGACATTTTGATGCTTGCATTCAACATTCTTCGTTTATACCGGTTGTTAATGTACTAGCATTTCACGTTTGCAATGGCATATCTCGTGATTACATTATTCTTTGGTGTTGCGATTTTTTCCGTCAGTGTATTTCTTTAGGGATGAGACACATTAAGTTCCTGGTGCAACAGCGTTCGCAGAAGGCCCATGGTTGGTGTAGGATAGTGTCATCTAGGAGCTTACAAATATCAGTGTTTAAGCATGGGCTTACGGCAAAAGATATGCCCCAATGGCCCCTCCACTAACCGACTAACTAAAACGTCTAAAAACAATAGATAGCCACCTTTTCCCATTTCCGTCGTAAATGCGGCACTGTCGTGGATTAAATTCAGATCCTGTAAAAACCGTGACAGGTGTTCTTGACCGCGTGACCGCACTACGAAAGTATCGTTTACATCTCGCCGGAAGACGTTTGGTTCACGATCCACTGAATCGAGTGTCCTCCCTTAAAAGTCTCTCATAAAAACCTAGAGGACTACCCATGGCAACGCCGTCAAATTGCTCAAAATATTTACTGTTGAAAAGAAAATGGGCTAAGGAAAGAGCATGATGAAATAGCGCCGGTATACCGATTTTTAAATTACTTTATTAAAATTTTTAAAAAATTTCTACAAGAAACTTCCTACCCCACAATTTACGTTATACAATTAAAACGTGATGACTAGTTTCGTTGTGTATAACAATCTTCTTCAAATCGCTCGTATGGTAAACGCAGGTGGAGCATGTATTGCAGAGTATCAGTAGCGAACATCACGCATAAAACATGCATCTGTATTAAAAAACTACCAGACCAAGACAATATTGACGTTAAAACCATCATTACGGGCGATCCAGTACGTACCTTGCGAGACGTAGATAAAAAAGAGGAGGTGGCAGTTCCGTAACTAAAATTACATCAGTCATCCATTACGTGCATTTGCATAACAGGTAATACAGTGAGAAACCTTTATGTAACGACAAGAACGAAAAACTGATCCACGCTCTGGCTGACAAGAGAGTAATCCACCAAGATTTACAAAATAGCAATCGTTACATGATTTGTACTCGTTAGTGACAAAAATAAAATGGTACTAGTGAAGCCAGACTGGCAAGACGTTCCCGTTCTAAGAATAACTTAACTATCTCGAATTTATTGCCGATGAGTGACGACGTATTCCTGAGAGCTATCCTAGAGGAAGTGAGACGAGATCGAAATTTAATAGTAAGTACGACTCATTGGGTCGTAGTGACCTCAGTCTAATAATAAGTCAGCAGTGTTGGGACAGAAGATCTCAGTAACGAAGCAAGATGTTTAGCTCAGTCATACATCGGTGCGCCCGTATGGTATGCAATAGGACGTAATGTCAGGTTTTTTGTGAAGTTTTTGGATGACCGTATAACCTTGGAGGAACACAGCTGTGAGGTCTTAACCTTTTCGCAAATTCTCGCCAATGTGAAGGGGAATTTATTTAAGCTGACGTTTTTCTTTCTTATCTCCCCGCACGCCTTTACCAGTCTTCTGTTAGACCTACGTAGGTTCACTCAATAATCTGTCATCTTCTGGCCATAGATCTCACATAGGATCAGTACAGTGGCATTTCATTTATCCTCTGGGAGGACTGCCGTGTGAGTATCTTCTCGTAACTTCCGTAATGCGGCCGTTACCACGGAGGAAATATTATTCTGAGGCGGACCTCTCGTACCTTATCCGTGAAACTGACCGCGAAGCGTCGAAAAGCAACTTTTTGCGGTGACGTTCCTGACAGGGGGTTTAACTTCGATTACTGCCTTGAACTAAACTCCTTATGGAACCAGGGCCAGACTGGCGTTACAAATGTTCAAATGTGTGTGAATTCCTAAGGGACCAAACTGCTTAGGTCCCTAGACTTACACACTACTTAAACCAACTTATGCTAAGAACAACACACACACCCATGCCCGAGGGAGGACTCGAACCCCCGGTGGGAGGGGCAGCGCAGTCCGTGACATGACGCCTCAAACCGCACGGCCACTCCGCGCAGCGACTGGCGTTCTTGATACAATGTGTCACTTTATTTTGCGGGCTGGACTTACGAAATTCATAACCTAACATTAAACCTTTTCGTGACAGGAATATGCATTTTACATCATTCAAGAGAAGAAATAAAGCATGTATTAAGTCAAATTACACCTGATGATGGACCCACAGGGTCCTAAATACTGCAGTGGGTAGCTCAGTTTCAAAATGAACTAAGCGGGTGAGAGATGTTTCCTAAAAACGACAGTTCAGCTAACACCGTGTGAATAAACACGCGGTGTTGTGGATATTATCCCGAGTACTGAACTACCAGGCTGCCTCAGGCTCAAATGGCTCTGAGCAGTACGCGACTTAACTTTTGAGGTCATCAGTCCCCTAGAACTTACAGCTAATTAAACCTAACTGACCTAAGGACAGCACACACATCCATGCCCGACGAAGGATTCGAACCTGCGACGTAGCGGTCGCTCGGTTCCAGACTACACTCCTGGAAATGGAAAAAAGAACACATTGACACCGGTGTGTCAGACCCACCATACTTGCTCCGGACACTGCGAGAGGGCTGTACAAGCAATGATCACAAGCACGGCACAGCGGACACACCAGGAACCGCGGTGTTGGCCGTCGAATGGCGCTAGCTGCGCAGCATTTGTGCACCGCCGCCGTCAGTGTCAGCCAGTTTGCCGTGGCATACGGAGATCCATCGCAGTCTTTAACACTGGTAGCATGCCGCGACAGCGTGGACGTGAACCGTATGTGCAGTTGACGGACTTTGAGCGAGGGCGTATAGTGGGCATGCGGGAGGCCGGGTGGACGTACCGCCGAATTGCTCAACATGTGGGGCGTGAGGTCTCCACAGTACATCGATGTTGTCGCCAGTGGTCGGCGGAAGGTGCACATGCCCGTCGACCTGGGACCGGACCGCAGCGACGCACGGATGCACGCCAAGACCGTAGGATCCTACGCAGTGCCGTAGGGGACCGCACCGCCACTTCCCAGCAAATTAGGGACACTGTTGCTCCTGGGGTATCGGCGAGGACCATTCGCAACCGTCTCCATGAAGCTGGGCTACGGTCCCGCACACCGTTAGGCCGTCTTCCGCTCACGCCCCAACATCGTGCAGCCCGCCTCCAGTGGTGTCGCGACAGGCGTGAATGGAGGGACGAATGGAGACGTGTCGTCTTCAGCGATGAGAGTCGCTTCTGCCTTGGTGCCAATGATGGTCGTATACGTGTTTGGCGCCGTGCAGGTGAGCGCCACAATCAGGACTGCATACGACCGAGGCACACAGGGCCAACACCCGGCATCATGGTGTGGGGAACGATCTCCTACACTGGCCGTACACCACTGGTGATCGTCGAGGGGACACTGAATAGTGCACGGTACATCCAAACCGTCATCGAACCCATCGTTCTACCATTCCTAGACCGGCAAGGGAACTTGCTGTTCCAACAGGACAATGCACGTCCGCATGTATCCCGTGCCACCCAACGTGCTCTAGAAGGTGTAAGTCAACTACCCTGGCCAGCAAGATCTCCGGATCTGTCCCCCATTGAGCATGTTTGGGACTGGATGAAGCGTCGTCTCACGCGGTCTGCACGTCCAGCACGAACGCTGGTCCAACTGAGGCGCCAGGTGGAAATGGCATGGCAAGCCGTTCCACAGGACTACATCCAGCATCTCTACGATCGTCTCCATGGGAGAATAGCAGCCTGCATTGCTGCGAAAGGTGGATATACACTGTACTAGTGCCGACATTGTGCATGCTCTGTTGCCTGTGTCTATGTGCCTGTGGTTCTGTCAGTGTAATCATGTGATGTATCTGACCCCAGGAATGTGTCAATAAAGTTTCCCCTTCCTGGAACAATGAATTCACGGTGTTCTTATTTCAATTTCCAGGAGTGTATATAGCGCCCAGAACCGCACGGCCACTCCGGCCGGCAGGCTGCCACAGCCTGCGTCTATAACTTTGAAAGTATGGACGGCATCTTACGCTAGCATTTGTCACCACAGTTAATATCTCTGTCCGACGGGGGGCTGAGGTGGTCACTAATTACGGAACCTACAGATATTTCTGGTAGGTGCCAGTCTCTACTGCAGAATTACTGGATGCTTTCATCTTTCCTGATTTACTGCGAAAGTTTGTAATTAGTAACAAAGTCCTCGACATATGTCTGAAGATTTACTCTTATGATCGCGAAATCGACTGCATTATATCTGAACATCAGTCGTTGTTACTTTGGTGGTCCACTTTTGCAGTTTGGAAGCGACAGACCAGCAATTCTCGGCCGGTCGTAGGATCTTTGTGACATATCACATATATTTCACCCATTTCAATGATTTACATATGTGAAAAATACAAAATTCCACCCTGTTATGGAATCCACGATTAATTTTGAGTTCTCTGAACTCGCTGGGTAAGTCAGTTAATAGGACGGTGGAAGGTAAAGGCATAGCACCTACAATACGATCATGCACAGCAAACGTCAGCGGGGTTCTAACCAGCCTTCAGCTTGCTGGTAGCTTTACTTTATTTAATTAATCACTTACAAGGCGCCAATACCCGTGCGTTTGGAGCTCCATAATCTTTATTACTTGGTTCGGAGCGAGCTGCCGGAGACAGCGGCGATGCATGCGTGAGGTGTGCTTACTTGTCTGAATGAATGTGTGTGTGTTTCCTTTTCTGGTCTAAAGCTTATGTGGAAGTGACTTTTAGTTGTGTTTGTCCGCAACTTAATGTGTCATCTTTACGGTACGTAGCAATGTGTCTTTTCCTTATATTGTAGTTATCAAAAATGTTCAAATGTGTGTGAAATCTTATAGGACTTAACTGCTAAGTTCATCAGTCCCTAAGCTTACACACCACTTAACCTAAATTATCCTAAGGACAAACACACACACCCATGCCCGCCGGGACCAGCCGCACAGTCCATGACTGCAGCGCCCCCGACCGCTCGGCTAATCCCGCGCGGCCTGTGGTTATCACTTAGTTTCTTGTACTTTCTTGTTTTCTCTATCTTCCTCACATTTCTGTAAAGCCACGAAGTACTGCTGGATATTTTCCATTATCATGGAAGTATGAACACCCTCCTTCAAACGAATGCTTCACATGAAGTTATCTTAAGTCCCGATGCGTTGATGCGTCTTCTGTTTCCCAGGGTTTCTCTAGATATCTTCCAGTAAATATTGACAGTTTTGTCAGCTACACCGATAGCGACATTACATGTCTCTGGAGGCACTTTCGAGAATGAGAATTTTCTTATCACCGGCGCATCGTTGAATAACAGCTGTTACCTGATGAGCCATTTCCTGCTATTAGCGTTCCTAGGAAGTACACGCCTCCCCCCCCCCCACCCCACTCCCACCCCCCTCTCATACTCTTGCTTGGCAAACAGTAGCTCAAATATCCCGCCACTGTGAAGCAAGACTCGGTGAGTGTTGGCAATATTATTTGCACGGCGTAGAGTTCCCACGTTGGCATCCACAAATGAAGGGCAGACACGAACACATCACATGTAATGCATTAGTCAAATGGGCATGGCCCCCTACAGGAGCTGAAAAAACGAATAACTTACAGTTTTTACTGTTTGTTGGTGTATTGTGTACTGTCAGCTATGTAAGTGAAGTATAATATGTATAGAATTTCCGCATAAGAAGATGAAGAGAAATCCCCAAGTAAAAGTTACTTCCACATACATCATTATTCACAGAGATAAATACATCAGTAATTACGAAACTTCAGTTGTTTGTGTTACATTAAAGACAGCAGAATAATGCAGCAACTCACGTTTCGAAAATATCACGCCTAAAATCGTAATATACACCAGAAACGCGTTTGATAAAGGAAATTACCTCCTGAAACGTGTTGAGTAAAAACATCTAAACTAACATCGCGACATGCAGATACAAATATTATTTTATAAAAAACAAAACACTGAAAACAGGCAGACTACAACTGCTTGCCGGACCGGGACTCGAACCTTGGACCGCAGTTTTTCGTGAGCAGATACTTCACCCATCTTTTTTTTACTACTGTAAATCTTGCTTTTGTTGTGAAAATCCGTCCATGATCTTAACAAGGCAGGTAATTCAGTAACTTTAAAAGACTGCATTACTTCCTCTTTTTATTGACGAATTGACCACCTGAGATCACGTGGCAACTGCATTTTGTCATCTTTGTCAGGACTCTCCTCTGTTTCCAGTACTACTTCACACGGTCGCTGCGCTGCAGCTTCTGATCTTCTGTCCAGTTCTTCCTTTCTTTGTAGTGCTTCTTTCAGTATGAACACCCTCTAAACTTTTTATTGTTTCAGAATACGTCCAGTTCGAACACAGGAGCTTTCCAGGGTGTTGGACCACTCAAGGTCTTTCCGAGCCTCCTTAACCAACGACCTGGTGGTCTTCCTGTTCCAGGGGTAATCAAATATTTTTTGGACAGTCTTATTTTGTTCATTCTGCACAGCTGCCCAAGAAATATCAGCCTTATTTCCCTCATGGTCTCCGAGATCCACGCCACATTCTCTTAAGGCTTCTTTGTTGCTCCGAAGTTTCCAACGGCTTTCAGCCTGGACTGCGCCCATGAAATTTCGTAGGATTCACATTTCCAGGATCTACGACTTCTCTAGCTTGCAGTTCATAGAGAGGCATTCACCGGAGGACAGGATTCTGTTTTGATCACAGTATTAGGGTGTCTTAGTTCGGCATTCTAACTATTGCATTATTTTGATATAAAACTTTTTAATCAGCCCTTATACTCTCTCCATTTTTGATATCTGACTGCCTATCGCAGTTTTTTCTGGTACGTTTTCGATGTACAGTCTCACCGAGGTGTTTGAATTTCTGTAATCTCGTAACCTGGCCCGCTTTTTGTTTCAAGTGTATATGAAAACAGTGATTTTGTAGCTGGGATTACAATATTTGCGCCCATTAGGGAACAGTACAACAGAAGCGAGATTTTTGGAAGCAGTAATGTAATGAGTTAGAGTTTTCTACGTTTAGAACTATAGCACAGCTCACTGTCTACAAAGTAAACTGCTGTTACAATTAAATATTTTATACGTGAATGAAAATAATAAGCAAATAATAAATAAGTAAACATTACATTACTGGCATTTTCAGGGGAAGCCGTCAAAATATCTGACCTACTAAACCCTCTCTCTAACCACTGGCTATTGAAACTGGTTTACAAGCAGAGAAACAAACAAGAGACAGAAACATTTGTACGTTTGTTTGGTTTCACATGTGCTAGTCAAAAGAAAGGGATAGAAAAAAATTCAGTACAATGAAGCAGGCTTGCTGGGATGGTTTCATATTTACACTCCTGGAAATTGAAATAAGAACACCGTGAATTCATTGTCCCAGGAAGGGGAAACTTTATTGACACATTCTTGGGGTCAGATACATCACATGATCACACTGACAGAACCACAGGCACATAGACACAGGCAACAGAGCATGCACAATGTCGGCACTAGTACAGTGTATATCCACCTTTCGCAGCAATGCAGGCTGCTATTCTCCCATGGAGACGATCGTAGAGATGCTGGATGTAGTCCTGTGGAACGGCTTGCCATGCCATTTCCACCTGGCGCCTCAGTTGGACCAGCGTTCGTGCTGGACGTGCAGACCGCGTGAGACGACGCTTCATCCAGTCCCAAACATGCTCAATGGGGGACAGATCCGGAGATCTTGCTGGCCAGGGTAGTTGACTTACACCTTCTAGAGCACGTTGGGTGGCACGGGATACATGCGGACGTGCATTGTCCTGTTGGAACAGCAAGTTCCCTTGCCGGTCTAGGAATGGTAGAACGATGGGTTCGATGACGGTTTGGATGTACCGTGCACTATTCAGTGTCCCCTCGACGATCACCAGTGGTGTACGGCCAGTGTAGGAGATCGCTCCCCACACCATGATGCCGGGTGTTGGCCATGTGTGCCTCGGTCGTACGCAGTCCTGATTGTGGCGCTCACCTGCACGGCGCCAAACACGCATACGACCATCATTGGCACCAAGGCAGAAGCGACTCTCATCGCTGAAGACGACACGTCTCCATTCGTCCCTCCATTCACGCCTGTCGCGACACCACTGGAGGCGGGCTGCACGATGTTGGGGCGTGAGCGGAAGACGGCCTAACGGTGTGCGGGACCGTAGCCCAGCTTCATGGAGACGGTTGCGAATGGTCCTCGCCGATACCCCAGGAGCAACAGTGTCCCTAATTTGCTGGGAAGTGGCGGTGCGGTCCCCTACGGCACTGCGTAGGATCCTACGGTCTTGGCGTGCATCCGTGCGTCGCAGCGGTCCGGTCCCAGGTCGACGGGCACGTGCACCTTCCGCCGACCACTGGCGACAACATCGATGTACTGTGGAGACCTCACGCCCCACGTGTTGAGCAATTCGGCGGTACGTCCACCCGGCCTCCCGCATGCCCACTATACGCCCTCGCTCAAAGTCCGTCAACTGCACATACGGTTCACGTCCACGCTGTCGCGGCATGCTACCAGTGTTAAAGACTGCGATGGAGCTCCGTATGCCACGGCAAACTGGCTGACACTGACGGCGGCGGTGCACAAATGCTGCGCAGCTAGCGCCATTCGACGGCCAACACCGCGATTCCTGGTGTGTCCGCTGTGCCGTGCGTGTGATCATTGCTTGTACAGCCCTCTCGCAGTGTCCGGAGCAAGTATGGTGGGTCTGACACACCGGTGTCAATGTGTTCTTTTTTCCATTTCAAGGAGTGTATTTTAATCTATTCATGTGTTCACCTCCAACACTGTATGCCTCTACTTCTATGACAAAAGGTAAGTACACATATTGTAGAATCATCTTACTCAGGTTTGAAACTTTTCTTGGCTTTTTCTGTGTTTGCAATTTAAAATGATGGTTGTACAATTTATACACTTTTTTGTGTTTGAGTAAAGCGAATTTTAAAACAACCTCAAAAAATTATAATTAGTGTGTTCACTATCACAAACATTATTTACTCTACGACATAATAGTTTTCTGGGTATGGTACCTCGTCATGTTGTATAAAACTTCTCCAGCAGTAGTTTTATACAATATGACGCGGTACCATACCCAGAAAACTTTTATGTCGACTGACTCTGGCCCCGGAAGCCTACGCAGTTATATTATTTACTCTGTATCTGAGGACATAAATCGCCCACACAATGTCACAGCAGAGCACAAAATAAAACCTTCATTTCCCTCATCTCTTTTAGGCACACAGTCTGGTCCTGGATGAAATAAATAAAAGTTTGAAGCCTATATTTTCTTTGGTGTGAGAATAACTGCTTTTGTGTGAAATGTCAATAAAGCGCTGTTACCTCGTCCAGACGACTTGTCGTGATCCGCAGATTCCGGGGTGATGCAGATTTCGTGCTGTCCCACATCTTCACATCTGTCAAGACAACAACCTGAGTATATTGTGCAGCACCGGCTCGTTACATGGGAGTTAACCATTTTGTAGCAATACACCAACGCCGCGTTTGAAGATAGGCTGTTTCGATTTTAGTTTGGACAATCAACCACTGAACAGTAACATTCAGATTCTTGGGGATTATTCGAATCATTAATGGAATGTGCATCTTCAATCTATTATCCTTCCCTGGCCATCATACTTATGCTAATTAATTGTTTATCATGTAAGATTCGTATTGTCAATCTTTTGGTTTTCTTGTGTACGACGACGGACTTTCGGAGTAAATCACTAGTTTATTCTGATTTGAATTTCATTTAAAGTAGGTAGTGTTCCCTTCCTGTATTACCAATTGCTTTTAAAATGCAATTATTAATTGAGTTTATAGCAATTCCCAACCTTATCATCTCATGTTAGGACCAAATTTCATATAGCGTGTTTCCATTGTTAGGTGTATCAACATTGAGTTGGTTGGTTGGTTGCTTTGTGGAAGGGGACCAAACAGCGAGGTCATCGGTCCCACCGGATTAGGGAACGATGGGGGAAGGAAGTCGGCCGTGCCTTTTCAGAGAAACCAAGCGATTTAGGGAAATAATGGAAAACCTGAACCAGGATGGCCGGACGCGAGTCTGAACCGTCGTCCTCCCCAATGCGAGTCCAGAGTGCTAACTAGTGCGCCACCTCACTCGGTCTAACATTGGGTCTTAAGGGATGTGATGAAGTCTAGATAATCTATGACTCTGAAAACGATTTATTAGTTCATACAAGCGGGGTCTTGCATGCATTAGGGCAGAGTTCATTTTTAATAACTTTATATAGAAGTACATCTACATCTACATCTACATCTATACTCCGCGAGCCACCTTACGGTGTGTGGCGGAGGGTACTTATTGTACCACTATCTGATCCCCCCTTCCCTGTTCCATTCACGAATAGTGCGTGGGAAGAACGACTGCTTGTAAGTCTCCGTATTTGCTCTAATTTCTCGGATCTTTTCGTTGTGATCATTACGCGAGATATATGTGGGCGGTAGTAATATGTTGCCCATCTCTTCCCGGAATGTGCTCTCTCGTAATTTCGATAATAAACCTCTCCGTATTGCGTAACGCCTTTCTTGAAGTGTCCGCCACTGGAGCTTGTTCAGCATCTCCGTAACGCTCTCGCGCTGACTAAATGTCCCCATGACGAATCGCGCTGCTTTTCGCTGGATCATGTCTATCTCTTCTATTAATCCAACCTGATAAGGGTCCCATACTGATGAGCAATACTCAAGAATCGGACGAACAAGCGTTTTGTAAGCTACTTCTTTCGTCGATGAGTCACATTTTCTTAGAATTCTTCCTATGAATCTCAACCTGGCGCCTGCTTTTCCTACTTATACACTACTGGGCATTAAAATTGCTACACCAATAAGAAATGCAGATGATAAAAGGATATTCATTGGACAAATATATTATTCTAGAACTGACATGTGATTACATTTACACGCACTTTGGGATCATAGATCCTGAGAAATCAGTGCACAGAACAACCACTTGTGGCCATAATAACGGCCTTGATACGCCTGAGCATTGAGTCAAACAGAGCTTGGATGGCGTGTACAGGTATAGCTGCCCACGCAGCTTCAACACGATACCACAGTTCATTAAGAGTAGTGACAGCTGTATTGTGACGATCCAGTTCCTCGGCCACCATTGACCAGAAATTTTCTGTATCCAGAAAGGCCCGTATGGCACCCTATACCATCATGCCGGGTGATACGCCAGTATGGCGATGACGAATACACGCTTCCAATGTGCGTTCACCGGATGTCGCCAAACACGGATGCGACCATCATGATGCTGTAAACAGAACCTGGATTCATCCGAAAAAATGACGTTTTGCCATTCGTGCATCCAGGTTCGTCGCTGAGTACACCATCGGAGACGTTCCTGCTGTGATGCAGCGTCAAGGGTAACCGCAGCCATGGTCTCCGAGCTGATAGTCCATGCTGCTGCAAACGTCGTCGAACTGTTCGTGCAGATGGTTGTTGTCTTGCAAACGTCCCCATCTGTTGACTCAGGGATCGAGACATGGCTGAACGATCCGTTACAGCCATGCGGATAAGATGCCTGTCATCTCGACTGCTAGTGATACGAGGCCTTTGGGATCCAGCACGGCGTACCGTATTACCCTCCTGAACCCATCGATTCCATATTCTGGTAACAGTCACTGGATCTCGACCAACATGAGCAGCAATGTCGCGATACGAGAAACTGCAATAGCGATAGGTTACAATCCGACCTTTATCAAAGTCGGGAGCGTGATGGTACGCATGTCTCCTCCTTACACGAGGCATCACAACAACGTTTCACCAGGCAACGCCGGTCAACTGCTGTTTGTGTATGAGAAATTGTTTGGAAACTTTCCTTATGTCAGCACGTTGTAGGTGTCTCCACCGGCGCCAACCTTGTGTGAATGCTCTGAAAAGCTAGTCATTTGCATATCACAGCATCATCTTCCTGTCGGTTAAATTTCGGTCTGTTGCACGTCATATTCGTGGTGTAACAGCAGTTTCAATGGCCAGTAGTTTTTTTTTTTTTCGAAATTCACGCCTGTAAAAGGTAATAGGCTGCTCTGGAATCAAAGAAAGGAGGACCTAGTTAGCTGGCGCTGTGCACCGTGGCATCTGGAACAGCGACGGCGAGCGCACCCAGCTGACAAAAGATAAGGCGGGCGCACACCTGTGACCCACAAAGATAATCCTCGCCCCGCCTAGACGGCTGCTCCCATTTACATAAGCCTCGCCGCCCCTGTAAACATCCCACGAGTGCGTCTGCTTCCGATCTATAGCGGCGTGCCTCATCTAGAGCAAACAATTACACTGTGCACGTGACACGTGTAATTCTACGTAATTTGCTAACAGCACTTCTGTTCTTGATAGTGTTGGAGGAGCAGAAATGTCTTCCCTACAGCCATTACTAAGTCAATATGATGGAGATCCTCCCATCGCCATTTTAAGTCCGTCCATTTTTCAGGAAGATTTCAGTCAACCAATCTATTTTACTACAAAGGTCAACAGTCAGAGCTCACACGTATTGTTTATTGACTAGACCGGTTTCGACACTTACACCATTCTCAATAGCCCTATGAAACCGGGAAATACAAAACCACACTTGTAATCGCTACATTATATAAACACTGAACTACAATACATAATTTAAAAATGTACCATATTACTCCCGAGCCAATGATTCATTGAGTATGTAGAAAGATCGTTCATCTCTTCTGGTCGCCTGGTAGAGGACTGACAGTGAGTGGGCCTAGCAAGTGGAGGCATGAGGGGTGCTTAGTAGATCTACATCTCCATTCACATGAGTGCCTGGCTGAGGGTTCATAATAATTCTTTAGAATTACAATCTCGAGCATGAGCACAGTAGACAAACTGTGGATCCTGTTACACCATTAATATGCACTTTTAATACACAAGAGGAACCCAATATTGTACAGAATTTCACTTGAATTGCAAGAGTAATTAAAACTTTCTATAATTAAGTAACTTTGTGCATTCGAACTACTTTCAATGGAGGGGGTTCCTTCATACTGATCGCTGTAGCAGAGAAAACTAAACACACTTTCAATACACTAAAGAAACAAGCCCCTAACAAACATGAACATGTACCTTTCAACAGTAATAGTTCTCAACTTTTGCTGGAATAGAACACAATTTGATGTGGTTATAAGACAATAGCTCACCTTTGGGTGATTTTCACCAGACTACACTGTGATCATTTAATTTGCAAAACTCTATATGCCACAGTTTTGAGAACATTCACTTTGGAAGTTGGCAACAAAATATTAATAAACAGTTTTAATAGAAAGATTATTTTCAACAAGCATCATTTGCTATATTACTCAGTTCCGCTACATAAACTTTAACTTTCTTTTTACTATGTTCAAGTGCCATTAACTAGTAAAACACTGGGCTTTCCTGTTTTCACAATATGGACACTCGGGAAGTATTTTTCACTTGGGAAGGACCCTAAGTGGTTGTGTGACTAGGGATAAAAGATCAAGGTAGGTATAAGAGTTTGGGTATAAGTTACCTTATATTTGCGCACACTGAAACATCCAGTGAGCTGATCCTTCACCATACATTTCTACTATTCCTTGGTTCCTTTTCAGTGATTGCGCAATGTGGTGGCGATTGCATGTTGGTAGGTGGATTTGCGGATAGAATTTCTGGACTCTGTCATTTCTTGGTGGCGATGACAGATATCAATTCCAGAATAGTTCCAGCTCTTTATCCACCCATCCGAGGCATTGGAAAGCGGCACGGAAAGCCTCTCCCGGCACCAGCACAATATACAACTTTTACATGAGCAGTTGACAGTTTGGTAGCTCGTCCCCGACTGACTCTCAATCCAACTCTTCTACCTATGCCAACCACAATTTGCGTCTACTATTCAGTACCGTTCCCGAGGGGAACCACACCACCTTTTACATACAAAATAACTAAGAACCCTAAGTGACGGTCAGCAGTTTACATAACAGCAAACATACATTTTAAATAAAACAGAACATTTGTATGTATTGACATTTATACAAAAAATTATTTAAACAAAATTAAAATTATATACATTAAGTTTTGTTCCCTCCAAATGAGGCAAAAAATTCAAATGATAGATACACTACATTGCATAGAATCAAGCCATGACATCAAAGTTTTGTACACAGAAAAGAATAACCACTCTAATGGTATCGATTCAATCCTACAACATTTACAGAAACTCAACGATATAACACTAAACAAAACAAAAGACAAAATAAATCAGTACAGTATTAGAGCTATGGTGTTACAAGCCTTAAAAATACAGAGAGGTGCTTGCTAAAATCTGAGCGGAAAACTGGTCTTTGCCTTGTCAAAATGCAGAGGGACAGAGTTGATGCTACATTGCCCGTTGTCTAGTAATTTTCACTATCGATAACTTCTGGCGACGGTCATCTTTCGTTGTGTGTTGGCGCCAGTGTGTGTGTGTGTGTGTGTGTGTGTGTGTGTGTGTGTGTGTGTGTGTGTTATCTTTCCCGAATTGTTCAGTAATCCGAGGTCTGAAATTCCCTTGTACAGCGCTTAGTTCCTGCAGTTTTTCCTCGAAAGTGAAAGGATTGTCATCTATCGGCTGCATTTACGTAAGTTACTTGAACACTTTAATTAGTTTATACAGACACGGCTAACTACATAACGACTCCTACCAGCTAGCCCCACTCACAGTCACTCCTCTTGTAGGAGACCCGAGGAGATATACTTCACACCGAAGGGACCATCGGCTAACGAGTATTATGGTATCACTTTTAATTCATGTATTGTAAGTGTTTGGTTCAAATGGCTCTGACCACTATGGGACTTAACATCTGAGGTCATCAGTCCCCTAGGACTCAGAACTACTTAAACCTAACTAACCTAAGGACATCACACACATCCATGCCCGAGGCAGGCTTCGAACCTGCGACAGGAGCAGTCGCGCGGTTCCAGACTGTAGCGCCTAGAACCGCTCGGCCACTCTGGGCGGCTGTAACTGTTTATTTAAAGTAATGCGACAAGTGTGTTTCTGCATATTGCTTTTTGTTTCATAGATCTACTGAGAACGACAGAACCATCGAAACCAGTCTTGTCAACAAAAGAATAGATGAGCATTGACTTATAAGCTACGCAGTCGAATTTAGTGCACACATGACACTGTATGCCAATATGCCAGATGTGAACAATCCATTTGTGCTCTTGTTTTCTGCGAATGGGGGACGTTGTCTTGTTGTAAACAAAAAAACAAAAAAAAAGTTTCTTTCAGCTGCGGTATTTGCGGTCGAATAAATCAATGCAGTGGATTAGGAACGAACTCCAGGTTAAATAGTAACACGCTCTATACATCATATTCACAGTAAACGATATCATGTGAACCGCATATATGGGCAACACTAAATAATATCAGACACTTCTCAGCTCCTGCTTATAAAGAATTTGTCCAGACTTCTCCATGTTTTGCAATGTTTCCAACCATGCGCAACCTGTACCTTCTCTAATTTTATCAATCAACCCATTCGGGCCTCTCCCCAGTCTTCTCTTATCTCTCGAAATCTGACAAAGAACTTTCTGACCCCAACTAGTATGTCCTGCTTACCTCCTTTTCATTTTCATCGGTGTCACAGTAACGTCTTCCACAACGGTCTCTGATACAGTTGATCACTCTGTAATTTCCAACATTTCTAAGCCAATACCGTACTTAATCGTTTACCGGGCGAACATTCATAAAACCGACAAACTGAATAAACAGGTTTCTGACTGGAAATAGAGGGAGAAAGATCCTATGAAGACGTGTTTGGAAATGCATCGTTGCCACGGCAGATAGCGCTGACGAATGACAGATCCTCTAATAACGAGCAGCAACGCGGAGTGGCAGCGCGGTTAGAGGCGCCATGTCACGGACTGCGCTGTCCCTCCCACCGGACGTTCGAGTCCACCCTCTGGCATGGGTGTGTATGTTGTTCTTAGCATAAGTTAGTTCAACTCAGTTTAAGTAGTGTAGGGACCGATGACCTCAGCAGTGTGGTCGCTTAGGAATTCACACACATTTGAACATTTTGATCACGTGCCGTGTGTTCCTTATGTGTTACAGCCTGTATTGACGCAGGGTACTGTAAGCAGCCGAATGATCCGGCTTTCATGTCGGGAACAAGCCGAGATGGTGTTTGTCTATGGCCAAACAGGTGGAAACGGGCGAGAGACAGCACAGCTGTAACAAAAAAAGTACCTTTACAGACACCACCCACATCACACAACATTTCAGGTCGTTCTTCAGCGTTTGTGTGATAATGGGTCCTTTCAGACAGACGAACGTGCATGGAAGCGGCGGACTGTGCGTACACAAGATTTGGAGGACCGGATCTACAGGATACGAAGACGAACCCTAGTAGAAACTCCAGGCAAGTGGCCAGCCAACATGGTGTAAGCCAAAGTACGATTATGTGTACCCAGCATGACACTGCATCACGTGGGCGCCACTATGATGTTGTGACGTGGGTGCGACGCAGCTCAGTTCTGTGTTCCGCGACGATTTGTTGTCGCTTTTTTAATAGTTTTAACTTCAAAACTTTACATGAGATCTGGCGCTAAGTAGACGTTCTAACTCGTCCCAAAGATGTTTCAGTGGGTTTAGGTCGGGACTCTAGGCGTTCTAGCCAATTTTA
This sequence comes from Schistocerca serialis cubense, assembly GCF_023864345.2. NCBI lineage: Eukaryota > Metazoa > Arthropoda > Insecta > Orthoptera > Acrididae > Schistocerca > Schistocerca serialis. Next base: position 379,939,076 of record NC_064638.1, on the reverse strand, counting down.
GAAATTTTGTTATTGGCAAGCCATTTTCCCACAGATGGTTCTTTACAAGAGGTCCACTATCATGTTGACACAAACGATAATCATCTACGAACTATTTCTCTAATGTACGCGATACATAATCCTATAAAATATGTTCATATCCTTCCGCATTTAGCGTTTTCTTAAGCGCTGTAGGGGGAGCATATCCTAATTACGAGCAGTACCCCCATGCAGAGGGACGAACACCTCCATACCTCAGTTTCCCCTATACAAGATAACAGCTAACATTCTCTATGCATTCGGCAAATCCCAGCCTCTCTATGCAGGAGAACGAACACCTCCATACCTCAGTTTCCCCTATACAAGATAACAGCTAACATTCTCTATGCATTCGCCAAATCCCAACCTCTCTATCTGATTGCCATAGGGTATAGCAAGTAACTTGTTTCTATTCGTCCACTATCTACTGGCGTCGCTCTTTACACCACTTCCAGCATCGTTTATGGTTCAAAAATGGTTCAAATGGCTCTGAGCACTATGGGACTTAAGATCTGAGATCATCTGTCCCTTAGAACTTAGAACTACGTACACCTAACTAACCTAAGGACATCACACACGTCCATGCCCGAGGCAGAATTCGAACCTGCGACCGCAGCAGCTGCGTGGTTCCGGACTGAAGCACCTAGAACTGCTCGGCCACAGCGGCCGACGCATCGTTTATGATTGACAACAGAAGTACGAGGGTTGTAACTTTAATAGTGGCAACTATTTATTTACAGATCGTACAAAATAGATACGTGTTTCAAAGTTTTACTGACATTCAAAGTAGTCACCAGCATTGTGTATAACCCGTTGCCAGCGATGCGGAAGTCGCAGGATACTCTTAGCAGCGCCAGTTGTGTTGACAGTTCGGGGGGTGCGGTCTATTGCCCGACGAATTTGTAGCAGTTCTGAAGTGAATGCCGTGAAGTGTTTCCTTCAGTTTAGAAATCGAGTTGAACTCCCGAGGGCTTAAGTCAAAAGTGCAGTAGGTGGTATAGCACTTAGCAGCCCCATCAGTCAAACAAATCACTAACAGCTTGCACTGTACGTGCTTGAGCATTGTCCTGCAAAATGATGCTCAGGTCCGCAGAAAGTGTCATCACTTGTGTCTCTAAGCTGGTCGTAGGTTGTGTTCCAAAAATGAACAACATACACCTGTGCACTGGAGTCACAGTGATGAGGTTAGAACGTGGAATCGGTTCCAACTGACAGGTAGTGCTGAAGACATACACCACAAAGGTCCACACGATGATCGATATCAACGACTTTTGAGTTAAAGGAACAGTGGGCTGAGTGGCCCATAATTGAATTCAGCGTTCGAAGAGGCACAGGACGTCATGTATTGCATCACACTGATAGAGATGATTGCACGACGGGAATCTCAATTCGCGACGACCTTGGCGAACGTCACGTCGTACACCACATCATCATGGACCGTGTTATCAGTGGACAAGACGCCCCTGGATTGGCGCCTCGTGTTGTTTACGCACGAAACTCTGATCCGTTTGTACTCCGATAATCATAGACAACATCTCTGGAGACAACCCGGCAATATTGAATGACTCCAATACTGTGTCCCACGTGTGCAACTACGTAGTGGTACAATGATGTTCTGCAGGGGCATTACATGGGGCACTTTACACCTCTCGTGTTTGTTTAGGGCAATCTTATTGCTCTACGGTACAGGAACAAGATTGTGCTACCAACAGCGGTGTTGTAAGGTCAACACTTTGGTGGCAATTTAATCTTGATGAATGATAACGCGAGTGCTGATCGTTACGTTGTCTTGAACACGTTCCTTTACCAGATTGGGTTGTCCAGTCAGTTCACCGAACATGAACCCAATTGAACACGTGTGGGATATACTGAAATAAACTGTTTTTGGTTGTTGTCAAGGACTACGCACTGTGCAGAATCGGCATGGTGGAGTCGGACAATTTGGTCTAGTGCTACCTTGACGATCTCCCCCATGGTATGTCACAATCAACTGAATACTGCACACTACAAGGGGACGTTCCACGACGTACTGACATTGCACATGAACACTCTAAGAAAGCCTGGATGGGAAACAGACAATTTTGTCACTACAGAATTATTTTTGTCGCGTTATCTGGACGCTTTGCAAATGAATACAAACGCCTGCCTCGGAGCACATATTTTTCTGTGCCATGAATATTGAAATAATGGGGTGATGCAAAACTTTCGTTGATGTGTGTATACACGCCTGTGATACTGATAATACCACTATTGGCCACTAAAATTGCTACACCACGAAGATGACGTGCTACAGACGCGAAACTTAACCGACAGGAAGAAGATGCTGTGATATACAAATCATTAGCTTTTCAGAGCATTCACACAAGGTTGGCGACGGTGGCGACACCTACAACGTGCTGACATGAGCTACGTTTCCAATCGATTTCTCATACACAAACAGCAGTTGACCGGCGTTGCCAGGTGAAACGTTGTTGTGATGCCTCGTGTAAGGAGGAGACATGCGTACCATCACGTTTCCGACTTTGATAAAGGTCGGATTGCAGCCTATCGCGATTGCGGTTTATCGTACCGCGACATTGCTGCTCGTGTTGTTCGAGATCCAATGACTGTTAGCAGAATATGGAATCGGTGGGTTCAGGAGGGTAATATGGAACGCCGTGCTGGATCCCAATGGCATCGTATCACTAACAGTCGAGATGACAGGCATCTTATCCTCACGGTTGTAACGGATCGTGCAGCCACGTCTCGATCCCTGAGTCAACAGATGGGGACGTTTGCAAGACAACAACCGTCTGAACGAACAGTTCGACGACGTTTGCAGCAGCATGGACTATCAGCTCGAAGACCATGGCTGCGGTTACCCCTGACGCTGCATCACAGATAGGAGCGCCTACGATGGTGTACTCAACGACGAACCTGGGCGCACGAATGGCAAAACGTAATTTTTTCGGATGAATCCAGGTTCTGTTTACAGCATCATGATGGTCGCTTCCGTGTTTGGCGACATCGCGGTGAACGTACATTGGAAGCGTGTATTCGCCATCGCCATACTGGCGTATCACCCGGCGTGGTGGTATGGGTCGCCACTGGTTACACGTCTCGGTCACCTCTTGTTCGCATTGACGGCACTTTGAACAGTGGACATTACATTTCAGCTGTGTTATGACCAGTGGCTCTACCCTTCATTCGATCCCTGCGAAACCCTACATTTCAGCAGGATAATGCACGACCGCATGTTGCAGGTCCTGTACGGCCCTTTCTGGATACAGAAAATGTTCGAGTGCTGCCCTGGCCAGCACATCCTCCAGATCTCTCACCAATTGAAAACGTCTGGTCATTGGTGGCCGAGCAACTGGCTCGTCACAATACGCCAGTCACTACTCTCGATGAACTGTGGTATCGTGTTGAAGCTGCATGGGCAGCTGTACTCGTACACGCCACCCAAGCTCTGTTTGATTCAATGCCCAGGCGTATCAAGGCCGTTATTACGGCCAGAGGTGGTGGTTCTGGGCACTGATTTCTCAGGATCTATGCACCCAAATTGCGTGAAAATGTAATCACATGTCAGTTCTAGTATAATATATTTGTCCAATGAGTATTCGTTTATCATATGCATTTCTTCTTGGTGTAGCAATTTTAATGGCCAGTAGTGTGTGGAGGATACAACCAACGTGCATGATATGTCAATAAATCTCTACTTGTTACCATTGTCTAAGGGTGTCCATCTTCTCTTTCAGACTAGAATTACTCCAATCACTCAGTAAATCATTTCTGAGGTGTTAAAATAAAGAAGAAAAAGGGGTGTTTCTACGTACAGCGTACGTAAAAATGTTACCGCGTGTGGTGTGGTGTATCTACAGTTCGTAAGCTACAACTGAGAAGCTCAGAAGTGTCTCAAAGGAGGTGGTCGGCGCGAAGGAGAGGAAAGCCCACATGGCCTGCGTGGGAAAGCACGGGGTGCGTGACAAGCATCGCTATGTACGGCTAGCTGGGCCACACGCGTCTAGAAGAGACGCCGTGGTGAAGAGCGAGCGATTACATCACCAGGGCTGGCTGATACACAGCTGTCGCTAGGGATTAGACGGCAGTGCTGAGGTTACGCAATCGAATGCGCTCCTACAGACAAACAACACAGCGAGTTTTAGAAACTCAAATGAGTTTAACGCGTCTTAGGAGATGTTTTTTCGATGTCATACGAAACAGGAACGCTTTTCAAGAGGGCTACAACACAGGGTAAATGGATGTGATTTCGCAACATTTCCGAACGCAAGAAAGCTTTTGGTATGAGAGCCTGTACCAATCTGCCAGTTTTTACTGCATATGTCTTTAGAAGACAGAGTTTTTGACGCTTACATCGCTGTACTTCTTAATAATCTTTCCAATTCTATACTGACTTTAAGTTGTGGAAGCGAAGTGTTTTTCAGAATTGCAAAACAACAAAAAGTAAATAAATTATATACTCATATTGAGTGGCTGCAATTATGTGACAACTTATACAGGATATATTACAGCAGGCATAAGTAAATTAGGAGTATTCTGAAGATAATTTGTCCCCGTGGATTAACGCTACACATCTTAAACATACTGGACAAAAATTCAGTCACTCACAGGAGGCATTCCGCTAATAGCCTGTACTAGCGACTCTTGCCTAGAAAATGGCCTCAATTCGACGAGGAGCAGAATCCACACGTTCCCTCACGTATGCTTTATCCACCCAGAGCCGCTCGTAGATGATTCAGTGCCGTAGAGCTACGAAAATTAAGGGATGTTGACTGCCACGCGTCACCCACTGTTACAAACGGCCCCAGGAATTTACTATGGGTTAAGGTCGGCTGATTTAGTGGGCCAGTCGAGGTGTCATAAGGTGCCCCAGTATTCATCAGCCAGGAACGTTTAAGAGCAGACCTATAAACACGACTGTTGTCATCCTGGAAGATGGGAGTGCCCATAGCATACTCATAATGAAGAAGTAATAGAAAGGGCGATTCTGTGAGGACATTGAAGTAAACACCCTCATTCATAAATTGTGATCTTTCACGTTTTCAGCCAGGCTGTAGTTTCCATTTCACGAACGACGTTTCGACAACAGACCCAGTTACCTTCTTATGGTACTCTGAGTTTTGCTGTTACACACAGTGATTCAGCTGCCCCTATTGACAGGTTTTATTCATCCCGCAATGCGTTCAAAAACCAGACGTGAGGTTTTCATATTGTCTCACTTGCTACGCACAAACCATCAGCCCTACAGAAAAAATGAACTGGGTCTTTTCGTAGGAATGTTAATGCAGTTAAATTGCGTATTGGGATACGTTTTCACTGGAGGCCACAGTCTTCGACTTCCTCAGGAGTATGAAGATCATTTTTATACGTTTTTCTTGAATAATTCGAAAACTACGACCTCTAGCGAAAAAGGAGCCCAGTACAAAATTTGATTACATTGAATTTCATAGAAAATGGTCTTAAGTTTCCTTTAATTTACGTCTATGGTCGCAAACATTTTGTTAACAGATTACCGGCTTCGGTCTATGTTGCCCATCATCAGATCTGCAGCAACAAATGAGAAAAAACTTAAATACATTCGCAGACTGTCTACAGCTTAAAAACAATAAATAGACCATAATGAAAAGTACTACTGACAAATATATGCATTTGTGCGCTTTAAGTATGAAGAGGCATACCTGTTTTATAGAATCAAAGTCCTCATGTACTGCAGCCATAGTGGCATCGTCAAATGTTAAATGCAGAATCAGCACCAGCATCGTCAAATATATATAAATAACATCATATGCACGAGTCATGTTGTCAGTAGCACTACTGTTCAAAACAAGCTGCCGTACAGTAGCCACAAAATGTTCGTGTTGGAAGTTCACCACATGTCGCTAATATCGGCGTACACTAGTTTTCAATAATTATTTGAACAGCGAAAATAAAGGGGGATACAATAGTTGCAATAGTTGAAGTATGTAATGAGCTTGTAACGTACAAAAGGCATTACAGTAATAAAAAGCAATGAAACAGAAAGCGACAAAAGTGAGATTGTTAAAAAGTGGAAGAGTTAAGAAACAGTAGTTGACATATGCTCTAGTGCCAATATTCTACATAATGACATAAATAATAAACTCCTTAGATAGTGCACAGGATAATATTAAAAAACCATAAAACAAATCGCCAAAGAAGCCATAATGAAAGAAAACATACTGCTGCACATAATCAGCGCCCTCTGTTATTGCTAAGGCCAGAATTCCGCATAGGCGGGAAGTGGTTGGAGGAACGCGACCGCCACAGGGTCCCTCGTACCCTGCGGCACTCCGTTGCAAGAAATGCGACGATGTCGCAGCTTGGGAAAAAGATCTTATTCATTTTTTATGCAGGACTAACAGTTAGCAGGTAGTGAGTGACAGGGTATGCAAATATCGCATGTAGTTCAAAATGGCTCTGAGCACTATGGGACTTAACAACTGACGTCATCAGTCCCCTAGAACTTAGAAATACTTAAACCTAAATAACCTGAGGACATCACACACATCCATGCCCGAGGCAGGATTCGAACCTGCGACCGTAGCAGTCACGCGGTTCCGGACTGAAGCGCCTAAAACCGCTCGGCCACCGCGGCCGCCTCGCATGTGGTACTTGAAGGTCTATTGTATTGTATGTTAACCGGGGACCTAGAAACGAGACGACTACCGCAGTCTACTTCACCCCTCCGCCGCCCGCCGCCCCACACCAAACCCAGGGTTATTGTGCGGTTCGGTGGACCCCCCCCCCCCCCCCCCCCCACCGGGAACGTCTCACACCAGTCGAGTGTAACCCCTATGTTTGGGTGGTAGAGTAATGGTGGTGTACGCGTACGTGGAAAACTTGTTTGCGCAGCAATCGCCGACATATTGTAGCTGAGGCGGAATAAGGGGAACCAGCCCGCATTCGCTGAGGCAGATGGAAAACCGCCTAAAAACCATCCACAGACTGGCCGGATCATCGGACCTCGACACAAATCCGCCGGGCGGATTCGTACCGGGGACCAGGCGCTCCTTCCCGCCCGGAAAGCCTGGAAGCCTTGCGTTAGACCGCGCGGCTAACCAGGCGGGCATTTAAAGGTGTTGTGTGTTGCATAAAACCTATCGTTAGGGGCGGCAGAACCATCCCGTATGTACTCACTGCCTGAATCCCAACCACACTGTGAATTAATGTTGATCTTGCGCTACTATTGACATGGGAAAACACCAAAAACACCTTACATTACCAAGCCTAATATCTTGTAGGAAACCCGTTGACATTCAAAACAGCTTCCAGTTGCCTCTAAATGAAAAAATACAGGCCCTTATATCTTATACCATATAGTGACAATTTCAGTTAATGATCACACAGACTTCTCTCCAAGGTAGGCCACAAAGACTCAATAATATTGAAATCTTGTGGCTGTGGTGACTAGGCAAGGCGCGACAATTCATCCTCGTGTTCAGAAAACCGATCCGGAACGATGTGAGGTGTGTGAACATGGTCCTCGTCGTCTTGTAATATAGTATCACAACTAGAGAACAGACGCTGTACCATGAGATTGACCAGAACAGTCAAAATGGTCACATAATTCTTCGCAGTAATGCGACCTTACTGAGTAACCATTGCTCCCATGCGATACCACTAAATGGCTGACCCAAATCATCATCGAACCCCCGATATCTTTAACTATTCGAAGCAAGCAATCTGAATCTCTGGCTTGGAACGGCGTACGCCAAATGTAAAGTCGGCCACAAGTTAGTGTGAAACAAGACTTATCCGACCAAATGACTCATTGCTCCGTACTTCAGGTTTTATGACTTCGACAACACGTTTTCCTATTGCGAGCGTTTCCATCACTAAACTGATGTTTGAAATTCTAGCTCACCCCGAAATTCACTGTTTATGGAGCTACATCCGTGTTGTTTTGGCGCTGAAGGGGTTCGCAAGTGGGACATTCAATTCTGCAGTGATTTTTGTAGCTGTCGCCCCCTTATTTTTCGTCAGAATTATCTTCTTTGATAGTCCGCCGCGATCACTGAACACACTCTTTCGTCCACATTGTGACTTAGAGGATGATGATTTTCCGATTTTCCTGTATGCGGAATACACTGAGGTGACAAAAATCACGGAGACCCTTAAAATATCGTGTCGAATAACCTTATGCACGGCGTAGTGCAGCAACTCGACATGGAATGGATTCGACAAGTCGTCCCATATCCGCTGCCCAAATATTGAGCCATGCTGTCTCTATAGCTGTCCCTAAATGTGAAAGTGTTGCGGAGCGGAGTCTTATACATAAACTGACCTCTCGATTACTTCCCATAAATGTTTGATGGGATTTATTTCGGGCAGTCTGTGTGGCCAAATCATTTGCTCGAACTGTCCGGAATGTTCTTCAAACCAATCGCGAACAACTGTGGCACAGTGAAATGACGCATTGACATCCATAAAAATTCCACCGCAAAGTAGCCCAACATAACGATTTCCAGTCAGTGATCCATTAAGTTGAACCAGAGGATCCAGCCCATTCCATGTAAACACAGCCCATAACACCATGGAGGCACCACCAGCTTGCTCAGTGCCTTGTTGACAACTTAGGTCCATGGCTTCGTACTTTACCACCAGATCTTACCAGCTGAAATCGAGACTCGCCGAACCATGCTCAACCGATATGGCGACAAGCCCAGGACAGGCGCTGCAGGCGATGTCGTATTGTTAACGAAGGCACTCGCGTCGGTCGTTTGCTGCCATAACCAAACTTCAACGCAGTGTCCTAACGGATACGTTCGTCGTACGTGCCACATTCATTTCTGCGGTTATTTCCGCAGTGATGCTTGCTTGTTAGCACTAGCAACTCAACGCAAACGTCGCTGCTCTCGGTCGTTAAGTGAAGGCCATCGGCCACTGCTTTGTCGGTGGTGAGAGGTTAATACCTGAAATTTAGTATTCGCGGCACGCTCTTGAAGGTGTGGTTCTATCAGCACTGAATTCCCTAACGATTTCCGAAATGGAATCCCACGCGCCTAGCTCCAACTACCATTATGCGTTCAAAGTCTGATAATTCCCGTGGTGCGGCCGTAATCACGTCGGAAACTTTTTCACATGAATCATCTGGATACTAGAGGCAGCTCCGCCAATGCATCCCTTCACACCTTTGTACGCGATACTACCGCCATCCAAACATGTGCATATCGCTATGCCGTGACTTTTGTCACCTCAGTTTAAATCTTCGATACGATCACATGTAGAACACTAGCCACAGCGGCTACCTTGAAGCTCTCACGATATGGGCACCAACAATTTGCGCACGTTCGAATTCACTTAGCTCCGACATAGCGCACTCTCAGCCACACAGCTGCCATAGTCCATTAAAGCCACACTTCGCCGCAGCCACACAGCAATAGATAGATTCATACCGCGTAAATTAATAAGAGACAGGACTGATGCACCATGGTACACAAAACACGTCAGAACACTGTTGCAAAAGCAACGAAAAAAGCATGCCAAATTCAGAAGAACGCAAAATCCCCAAGACTGGCAAAGTTTCACGGAAGCTCGAAATTTAGTGCGGACGTCAATGCGAGATGCTTTTAACAGTTTCGACAATGAAACATTGTCTCAAAAGTTGGTAGAAAACCCAAACAGATTCTGGTCGTATGTAAAGTACACCAGTGGCAAAAAACAGTCAATACCGTCACTCCGCGATAGCGATGGAAAGTTACCGATGATGGTGCCACTACAGCGGAGTTACTAAATACAGTTTTCCGTAATTCCTTCACGAAAGAAGACGAAGTAAATATTACAGAATTCGAAGCTAGAACAGCTATTAGCACGAGTGTCATAAAAGTATATGTCTTAGGTGTTCCGAAACAACTCAAATCACTTAAGAAAGGCAAGTCTCCCGGTCCAGATGGTATACCAATCAGGTTCCTTTCAGAGTATGCAGACACAATAGAGCCTTTCTTAGCAATCATATACAACCGCTCACTCGACGAAAGGTCTGTTCCTAAAGACTGGAACGTAGCACAGATCACACCAATATTCAAGAAAGGAAATAGGAGTAACCCATTGAATTACAGACCCATATCACTGACTTCAATTTGCAATAGGATTTTGGAGCATATGCTGTACTCGAACATAATGAATCACCTCGAAGAAAATGACGTATTGATACGTAAACAACACGGATACAGAAAATATCGTTCTTGTGCTCTTTATTCCCATGACGTAATGAGTGCTGTCGACAAGTGATCTCAGATCTATTCCATATTCCTAGATTTCCAGAAGGCTTTTGATACCGGTCCTGACAAGCGACTATTAATGAAATTGCGTGCATATGGAGTATCGTCTCAGTTGTGAGACTGGATTCGTGATTTCCTCTCAGAGAGGTCACAGTTCGTAGTGATAGCCGGTAAATCAACGAGTAGAACAGAAGTGATATCTGGTGTTCCGCAAGGTAGTGTCGTAGGCCCTCTGCTGTCCTGATTTATATAAATGATTTAGGTGAGAATCTGAGCAGCCCCCTTAGATTGTTTGCAGATGACGCTGTAATTTACCGTCTAGTAAAATCATCAGACGATCAATTCCAATTACAAAATGATCTAGAGAGAATTTCTGTATGGTGCGAAAAGTGGCAAATAGCACTAAACAAAGGAAAGTGCGAGGTCATCCACATGGGTAATAAGAGAAATCCGAAAAATTCTGGGTATACGAATAATCGCACAAATCTAAGGGCTGTCAATTCGACTAAATACCTAGGAATTACAATTACGAGCAACTTAAATTACAACGACCACATAGATAATGTTGTGGGGAAGAAGAAACAAAGAGTGCGCTTTGTTGGCAGAACACTTAGAAGATGTGACAAGCTCACTAAAGAGACAGCCTACATTACACTTGTCCGTCCTCTGCTGGAATATTGCTGCGCCGTATGGGACCCTTACCACGTAGGATTGACGGAGGACGTCGAAAAAGTGCAAAGAAGTGCAGCTCGTTTCGTGTTATCGCGCAACAGGGGTGAGAGTGTCACTGATATGATACGCGAGTTGGGGTGACAGTCACTGAAACAAAAGCCGGCGAGATCTGTTTGCGAAATTCAATCTCCAATTTTCTCTTCCGAATGCGAAAATATTTTGTTGACACTCACCTACGTATGGAGAAATGATCATCATAATAAAATAAGAGAAATCAGAGCTCGAACGGAAAGATTTAGGCGTTCCTTTTTCCCACACGCCATTCGAGAGTGGAATCGTAGAGTAGTAGTATAAAAATGTTTCGATGAACCCTTTGCCAGGTACTTACAAGTGAATTGCAGAGTAACCATGTAGATGTAGAGCACGCTTTTCTGACCACGATTGACACTTGCAACATATCGTGGATACCGCTCAGTTGCCGTTTGTGGTGAATTACAACTGCGCCATCTGCAGGCTGGGCTAGCGTCTGCATTTATGTTAGAGCAAGCGTCTCTCGAGCTGTTTCCATATTTTTCCCCGGTCCCTGTAGCTGCGTTTTATTCCCGGCCCCCACTTCGCTCTTTGATCCTGTTGTATTTTTTGCCTGTCGCATTGTGATGTTCCGTCAAATGAACAATCTTTCAGCGTTCCAAAGCTCTGGTGCATGTGAATGCCGGCGAGATCTTGATGAATTGACTGAAGAACTCGATGCCTTGTTTAAATTGAAATCTCCGGCTCTGTGTATTAGACTTTCCGATATCTTTATTTAGATAGACTCCTTATTTACGCTGTCCCAGGAACGTGACGTTTACAAATGGTTCAAATGGCTCTAAGCACTATGGGAAATAACATCTGAGGTCATCAGTCCCCTAGACTTAGAACTACTTAAACCTAACTAACCTAAGGACATCACACACATCCATGCCCGAGGCAGGATTCGAACCTGCGACCGTAGCAGCAGCGCGGTTCCGGACTGAAGCGCCTAGAAACGCTGGGCCACAGCGGACGGCGTGACGTTTATACCACTGTATTTCATTTCGTGAGAAAATTCGAGACAGTGCTCGGTGAAAGCTGCTTTGCGTGGATCTTTTGGTCTGGTGAGTCGCTGATGTCTTTTGCGTCTCTCTTCGATTGATATGGACGTCTCGTCGCACTTCCCATTCACCTGAGATAGGAGAAACTGAGAGAATGTGTGTCTCACAAAGAATATCAGTGCGGGCCCTACATAACAGAAGTGTATCAAAGGTCATAGTGGGCGTCGGGAGTCGAATTTGGCGCGAGATCAACAGCAGTTCACAGAGTGGTTGGAGCCCAGGCAGCGAGTATACACAACAGCAAAACTCGCATCACCTGACTGAGACGGATGAGTCGGTCTCGAAATATCGTTTATAAAATAACAAACAACAAGTGGGCTGAATACACGGAAATCCAGCATTACATAGTCACGTCGAGAGAACCATATCCCGGTCACCATCATCCAGCTGTATGGACCCAAATAATGGTAAGAAAAATGACCTCAAAATATTACAGACCCGCCTCCAGCCTAAACTGCGGACTCACGCATTGAGGGTAAACGTCTCATTGGATTGTCGCATTCAAGCTGTGAGAGCTCCGGACACAAATGCAATGTTGATGGCTAGAGAACCACAGCAAGTCCCAGCAGTACAACAACAACACACTTTGGAGTCCGCGGGCTTAAGAGAGCACGGAACTAGAAAGAGGAAACGTCAACTACGACCTCAGTATTATCCAAAGAACCGGAATTGTGCTGTTTGTATAGGAAAGAAGCGTTTTTGCAATTTCGTTGTCATCACAGCGTAGGTTTTTTGTGAACTTTCACAATATAATGTCATTAGGGATCTGTTTTGCTGGTCGAAATCTTCACTTCAGGCGTCAAATATAGTCTCAAGAATGCTGAATGTGCAAAAATTTGTTATTTTGGGGCAGGCATCCATTTCACAATCACGTCACCAACAGCAGATTTGGGCAGCCTTAGAAGGGTTGAAATGTGCCTGATGGATCTGTTCCTTAGGTGACATCCAATGACTGGTCCATATTCGATGTCAGTGAGCTCTCCCGACTTATATACTCTGATGTTACTGCTTCTCTCTACCCTCAATTCCCATCCCTCGATTAATATTGCCGAGTCGGCCTTCAGTGACATCTAGTGGTAATTACGCATTACGTACGGGTGTCCGTACACTTCCGATCAGGTTTTGTATGTTGTAGAGATACAGAAATTAAACAGTATGCAGAAACTTTGCTACGTACAACACAGTCTACTGTATACAATTAATACAGTAAGTTTATCACAATAACATTTTTGTGTTTTGTTGGTTTTTGCTTGTTACATGTACGTGACGGAGATCTGGCGAATGCTGAAGGCCTTACACTTCGCACGCAACGTGTCAACACGCCGCCGGTTACAATACCCAAGTCGCCAACGGCCGCCTAGCAGGCACCATACTGGAATTCCATCAGTGCCCAAGAACCTCAGCAGGGATAGTACCCTACAGTAGCAGGCACCATAACGAAATTTCATCAGTGGGTTCAAAGATAAAAGCAAATGTTTCATGCGGATAATCGTCACGGAAACTATGGAAGCAGGTAAATGTGCAAATACAACAAACAACTTTCATTACGGCCCATCACTGTATAACACTGGTGAAAATAAACCCACTTAGAATATTTAAGAAAAATGATTAATAACCACTGACTAACACATGCTATTTTATTAGTCTAAAAGTAGTTGTATCAGGTACACCTCCCTAATAAACTGGTTACATGTATATGAATAACACCTGTAATTTTGAGAAATGCTGAAAATCAACAGTATATCCTTAATTTTATAGTACTGTGATGAGGCGTATTTACAAATGAATATTTTGGTCATCTTAAGGCCTGAAAGAGCTTTATACTATATACGAATGAAAAGTACACAGTCTGATTACCCGGCAAACAATCCTACGTTATATTAGCGTTGCAAAAAATTACAGAAAAAAAAATGAGGAAAAAATTCTCCAATGCTTTAGACACTCCGGTAACGAATACCACATTAGGTAGTTCAGATGAGGAGGAGTTGGCATCTCTATAAAGAGCAATAACAAAATTTGGATAGATAAATATAAGTACAAAGAAAGTAACTACATAGATACCTTGGGTATCAATTGATCGACGAAGAAAGGAAGCACAAAAATGTTCAGAAAAAGAGAAGAATGCAGCAATGTAAGTCACTTACGAATGAAATTAATAGGAAGTGCATGGAAGCCAAGTGAATAAATCGAAAAAAAAGTTAATAAATCGAAAATAATGTTCGTGGGAAGGACAGATCCGGTATATAGGCAGTCAGGACTACCTCCGGTGAAATTAAAATCAAATGCGACAACATTAAAAGGGCAAGGGGAGTTCCACCGTTAAATGCAGAGGCGACAGCGGATAGCTGGAGAGAGTACATTTTAAGGCTTCTACGAGGATGAGTCGCTCTCTGACGACGTCGATATGGAAGAATCAGGGAGTATAGTACTTGAATAACATCGTAATCAAGTAAAGTGGAGGGCATAAATATCATTTCTCGTAGTTTCTATAATAATTGCGGAATGCGGCAACCAAGCGAATATTCAGTTTGTTTTGGAGAGTCTGTCAGTACGGAGATACACATGACACTCGTGGAAAAGTACTGTGCACTCAATCTCAGAAACAGCAAAGGCAGATAATTATGTGAAATATAGCGCAATCAGCTCATCAGCCCATGCACCCAAGTTGCTGACAAGAATACTGTACAGAATAATGAAAAAGAAAATTGTGAATCTGTTGCACGATATCAGTTTGTCTCTGCGAAGGATAAATTCACCAGAGGGGCAGTTCTGACTTTGCGTTTCATAACAGAATCAAGATTTAGGTAAACTGACCTGCTGATAGGATTTGTCGACCCAGCATAAGTGTTCGATATTTGGTTGGATGATTTGGAGGAGAAGTCAAAACAGTGACGTCATCGGTCCCATCGGATCAGGGAAGGATGGGGTAGGAAATTGGCCGTGTTCTTTCCCACATTTTCCTGAAGCGATCTGGGAAAAACTCGGAAAACGTAAATCAGGATGGGCGGGCACCGGTTTGATCAGTCATCCTCCCGAATGTGAGTCCGGTGTCGATATTGTAAAATGGTGCAAGATTTTCTAAATTCTCAGGCAAGTAGGTGTAAGCTACAGGGAAATACGGGTAAAATACAATACGTACAGTGTGCATACATCAAAAAAAGTTTTGCATCACCCTAGTTCCCAGAACTCCTGAAGATAGACGTTGACTATGAATATTTTATCACAGACACAGTACCTTTGACTGTTCAGAGATGTCACTAAACACGCCCAAAGATGTAACCAACCTTGCATGAGCAGCGTCTATTACACGGAGGTGGTCCGACAGTCGATCGGTTCCAGTCATTCCATCAGGAAGGAGGCACACAGCTCGTCTTGTCTGTACTTCAACCATGCCTAGACGGTCAATATCGCGTTTCGATATCGTCTGCATTGTTACTTTGTGCCAGGAAAGGCTCTCAACTAGGAAAGTGTCCAGGCGTCACGTAGTGAACCAAAGCGATGTTGTTCGGACATGGAGGAGACACAGAGAGACAGGGACTGTCGATGAAATGTCTCGCTCTGACCGCCTCAGGGCTACCACTGCAGTGGATGACAGCTACATACGGATTAAGGCTTGTAGGAACCCTGACAGCAACGCTACCATGCTGAATAATGCTTTTCGTGCTGCCACAGGACGTCGTGTTACGACTCAAACTGCGCGCAATAGGCTGCATGAAGCGCAACATCCCTCCCAACGTCCATGGCGAGGTCCATCTTTGCAACCACGACACCGTGCAGAGCGGTACAGATGGACCCAACAACATTCCGAATGGACCGCTTAGGATCGGCATCACGTTCTCTTCAGCGATGAGTGTCGCATTTGTCTTCAATCAGACAATCGTCGGAGACGTTTTTGGAGTCAACCTGATCAGGCTGAACACCTTAGACACATTGTCCAGCGAGTGTGAAAGGTGGAGGTTCCCTGCTGTTTTGGGGTGGCATTATGTGGGGTGGTCATAGAAGTCGCCGTAACGGCTGTGTGGTATATGAATGCCATCCTTCGACCGATAGTTCAACTATATCGGCAGCGTACTGGCAAGGCATTCGTCTTCATGGACGACAATTCGTGCCCCCATCGAGCACATCTTGTGAATGACTTCCTTCAGGATAACAATATCGATCGACTAGAGTCGTCAGCATGTTCTCCAGACATGAACCCTATCGAACATGCCTGAGATAGATTGAAAAGGGCTGTTTATGAACGACGTGACCCACCAACCACTCAGGGATCTACGCTGAAATGCCTTCAGGTTTGGGACAATCTGGATCAACAGTGCCTTGATGAACTTGTGGAATACAGCCACGCATCAATGCAAGAGGACGTGTTACTCGGTATTAGAGGTATTGGTGTGTACAGCAATCTGGACCACCACCTCTGAAGGTCTTGCTGTATGGTGGTATTCTTTCGATTTGCCACTACTGGCTACGAGCACGACGTTTTAATAATCGACGGATAAATTTAAATGTTTGCTCTTCCATCGCCCAAAAGCCACAGCTGATGAGCTGTCTCATATCAGCTCACTCCGAATAAAATCCAAGGTACATAAAACAAAGTTTTATACAGAAGTGCAGTCTAAATAGAAGGCAAAACATATAACGTTACTAAATGCATGAATACGGACGAATGCCATTCGAGCTCAATGAGATTATAACGTTATTACCTATGCCCATTTTGAGATGATTCTTAGCAAAATCGGCGAAGAGAGGAGTATGTGATAAAAACATTGACAAGATGAAGGTACAGAATGCCAAGACGTGTTAAGACAAAAAGGAATAATGTCCATGATACTTGAGAAAGCTGTTGAGAGTAAAAACTGTAGGTGGAGGCTAAGAATGGAATTTAGTCAATAACTCAAAAAAGCCGACGAATACCTCCGGATTTTTATGAAATGAACCTGCTCCCGTGATGAAGGTTCCGCAAAAGTGCATGGATTATGAGCAAGAGATAAATATTATCAGTGGTCGTTTCTCTATGTTCGTAAACAGAAAAACAAACTAATTAAGATACAATATTTCCTGCAGAGCGGTGTTGCGAGACCGCTTGCCTTCGTTATCCGCGAAAGAAGACGTGACCAGCGATGACGTTAACACATATGGCTCGGCACGAGAAAACAACAACTAGAACCTTTTTATCGTATCCTTTGTTCAAGATATTTTCTTCGTGAAATTATTCAACTATTGTGAATAAATATCGTGTAACAATGCCTGTTGGGATACGGTGCTGCCGGTGGAGGTGTTTATTATGCCCCAGTGCTTAACATTGTGTTTGTGTTGTTGTGGATGAAGGAGTAAATGAAGTAAATCAAAAGTATCCAGACACCCACCGAAACATACGTTTTTCATATTAGCTGCATTGTGCTGCCACCAACCGCCAGGTACTCCATATCAACGACCTCAGTAGTCATTGGACATCGTGGGAAACGAGAAAGGGACGCTCCGTGGAACTCACGGACCTCGAACATGGTCAGGTGATTGGGTGCCACTTGTGTCATACGTCTTTACGCGAGATTTCCACACTACTAAACATCCCTAGGTCAACTGTTTCCGATGTGACAGTGAAGTTGGTTCAAATGGCTCTAAGCAGTATGGGACTTAACAGCTGAGGTCATCAGTCCCCTAGAACTTAGAACTACTTAAACCTAACTAACCTAAGGACATCACACACATCCACGCCCGAGGCAGGATTCGAACCTGCGACCGTAGCGGTCGCGCGGTTCCAGACTGAAGCGCCTATGCAGTGAAGTGGAAACGCGAAGGGACACGTACAGCAAATAAAGCGTGCAGGCCGACCTCGTATGTTGACTGACAGATGCTGTCTGACAGAGACCGCCGACAGTTGAAGAGGGTCGTAATGTGTAATAGGCAGACGTCTATCCAGACCATAGCACAGGAATTCCAAACTGCATCAGGATTCTCTGCAAGTACTACGACAGTCAGGAGAGAGGTGAGAAAACTTGGATTTCATGGTCGAGCGGCTGCTCATAAGCCACACATCAAGCCGGCAAATGTCAAACGACGCCTCGCTTGGCGTAAGGAACGTAAAAATTGGACGATTGAACAATGTTGGGTTGGGTTGTTTTTGGGGAAGGAGACCAGACAGCGAGGTCATCGGTCTCATCGAATTATGGAAGGACGGGGAAGGAAGTCGGCCGTGCCCTTCGAAAGGAACCATCCCGGCATTTGCCTGGAGTGATTTAGGGAAATCACGATTGAACAATGGAAGAACGTTGTGTGGACTGACGAATCACGGTACACAAGGACACGATGGCAGGGTGTGTGTGTGGCGAATGCCCGGTGAACGTCATCTGCCAGCGTGTGTGGTACGAACAGTAAAATTCAGGGCGGTGGTGTTATGGTGTGGCCGCAGGTGTCATGAAGGGGGGCTTGC
This sequence comes from Schistocerca serialis cubense, assembly GCF_023864345.2. NCBI lineage: Eukaryota > Metazoa > Arthropoda > Insecta > Orthoptera > Acrididae > Schistocerca > Schistocerca serialis. The sequence goes on along the minus strand of NC_064638.1, from coordinate 379,920,588 downwards.
ACTCCTCGTTGTTTTGCGTGGCACTATCACAGCACAGGCCTACACTGATGTTTTAAGCACCTTCTTGCTTCCCACTGTTGACGAGCAATTCGGGGATGGGGATTGCATCTTTTAACACGATCGAGCACCTGTTCATAATTCATGGCCTGTGGCGGAGTGGTTACGTGACAATAACACCCCTTTAATGGACTGGCCTGCACAGAGTCCTGACCTGAATCCTGCAGAACACCTTTGGGATGTTTTGGAACGCCGACTTCGTGCCAGGCCTCGCGCACCCGACATCTACACCTCTTCTCAGTGCAACACTCCGTGAAGAATGGGCTGCCATTCCACAAGAAGCCTTCCAGCACCTGACTGAACGTATTCCTGCGACAGTGGAGGCTGTCATCACAGCTAAGGGTGGGCCAACACCATACTGAATTAAAGCATTCCCGATGGAGAGCGCCACGAACTTGTAAGTCATTTTCAGCCAGGTGTACGGATACTTTTGATCACATAGTGTACTTGCTGCTGTTGGATAGGCCACTCCTTCAGAACAGCAGTAATATAGCCACAGGACGTCTTTCAACGAGCGGAGAGATAAGCACAGTCTTTTTAACACGAGACAAGATGCAGAAATGAGAGATACGTCAACGAAAGCTGAAGAAGCAACAGAACGTTCTAACTTGCACCCACACACTCCCAAATCAATGTAAGATGCTTAGCAGAACGTATTTCATATTACTGTTTATTCTAATTCGTGGATTACCTTCACAATCCTTCGTACTGGTGGTACCAGTTTTCAAGCAGAAGTTGTGAATGTAATAAAATCGCTGGCACACAAGAGTCCAAAGCAGTCTTCCTGGAATGAAAACTAATATTTGACGTACGTTTGAATACTATTTCGACATATAGCTACTATCTACGCTTCTAGGCGATGCGACGATCTTAATTTCCAGAGACCACATGGGGAATCCAGTTGTTCAAATTCTGCATTTTCTCAAATTATTGCAACATCATTCACACAAACTGCTGTTCGGTCAGAATGAACACATTGAGTGTGATTATGTGCTTTAATGTTACACGTGATTTTGACCACGTACCGCCTGCGGTACCACTTGTGTTAGCAAGGCCGTTTTAATCATACGTAGAATGATAAGCCAAAGTATTATGACCACAGCCCACCGCGACGTTGGATGCCACCTGCTGGCATTGCGGGCACGTGACACGGTAACAAAAGTACGTAGGCCAAGTAGACATGGACATGGGATCAACTTAGCGAAGATATTTGTTGAAAATGAGGAAATCCACTGAGATAAGCGACTTTGAAAAAGGGCCGGCCGGAGTGGCCGAGCGGTTCTATGCGCTACAGGCTGGAACGGCGCGACCGTTACGGTCGCAGGTTCGAATCCTGCCTCGGGCATGGATGTGTGTGGTGTCCTTAGGTTAGTTAGGTTTAAGTAGTTCTAAGTTCTAGGGGACTGACGACCTCAGAAGTTAAGTCCCATAGTGCTCAGAGCCATTTTTTTTAAAAAATGGCAGTTATTATCATGGAGAGCCTACAGTCGCGAGCAACTACGGAAAGAGGTAGAAGAACTGTGAAATTACCACTGGTCGCCAAATGGTTGGACGTCAATGACTCTTCACAGAGCGTGGGGTTCGGAGGCTTGTCTGCTCGGTAAAGCAGGATAGACGGTGATCTGCCGAAAGAGCAGAATGATGGTGTCCACACAAGTGTTTCAGAGCACACCGTTCATTTTATGTTGTTGAACATGGAACTCCGCAACAGACCATCCGTACAGGTTCTCATATTGATGCAACGACATCGTCAGTTACGATTGCAGTGGGTACGGGACCATTGGGATTCGACTGTCGAACAATGGAAACGTGTCAGCTCTTCGGGTGAACCAGACTTTTTCCTACTCTACGTCGATCGTCGTCTCCACGAGCGCTGTCATCGATGCGACACGAACGCAAATTGGTGGGAGCAGTACTATGCTACGGGACATATTCTCCTTCGCTTAAATGCGATCTGTGACAGTCGTCGAAGATACGCCGACGACTGAGAACCACCTGCATCCCTTCATGCTTGATGTCTTCCCAGACGGCGATGAAATCTTTCAGCGCCTTATTTGTCCATATCTGGGAGCCAGGAGTGTGCTACAGTGGTTTGAGGAACATTATAGTGAACTTACGCTGATATGTCTTCGACCAAATTCGCCTGATGTAAATCCTATGGAACCCATCTGGGTCGCCATCGGCACCATCACCGCGATCGCGTATCAGTGGCCCGTTACTTAAGCGAATTACATGACCTGTGCGTAGACATCTAATGACACTCACTTCTACAGTTCTACCAACGAACGGTCGGTTACCTGATATGCAGAATCAGTTATGTATTTCGTTCCAAAGAAGGACAAACAACGTATCACGCAGATGGTCATACCGTTTTGGCTCATCAGTGTAAGGCGTCCGCGGCTCGTGGTCTTGCGGTAGCGTTCTCGCTTCCGGCGCACGGGGTCCCGGGTTCGATTCCCGGCGGGGTCAGGGATTTTCCCTGCCTCGAGATGACTGGGTGTTGTGTGTCTTATCATCATCATTTCATCCTCATTCACTCGCAAGTCGCCGTAGTGGCGTTAAAGAACCGCCCCGCGAGGGGTCTCCCGGCCACCAATGCCATACGCTCATTATCATTATCATTATTATTATTATTATTATTAGTGTAAGGCGACTGCAGGCAGTAGCATTATGCTGAATGGCGTACTGCACGTCCAACAGACTTGTGTGGCAATATTTGCCATCGGAAATTTTGATTAGCAAACAGCCAATGAATGGTCCAGAATGAGATTTTCATTCTGCAGCGGAGTGTGCGCTGATACGAAACTTCCTGACAGGTTAAAACTGTGTGCCGAACCGTGACTCGAACTCGGGACCTTTACCTTTCGCGGGCAAGTGCTCTACCAACTGAGCCACCCAAGCATGACTCACGACCCGCCACCACGGCTTCAATTCCGCCAGTAGCTCGTCTACTACCTTTCGAACTTCACAGAAGCTCTTCTGCGAAACTTGCCCGTGAAAGGCAAAGGTCTCTAGTTCGAGTCTCGGTCCGGCACATAGTTTTAATCTGTTAGGAAGTTTCGGCCAATGAATGGTACTTGAAACTGGAGTAAGGCCGAAATTGTGCAATACTGCAATAACAAACTAAACGTCAACAGTTGCATGTGGCACGGAGTCATTTAAGATATTCCTGCCAATTGTGTACCAGTCTTCAAAGAAAGATTTCTAATTTACTTCTGGTATTCATGGAAAGTGATGTGAGCTTTATATTTCATTGGATGTGTCGTATTTCGTATTTGTATCCTAAAAATTTGTCGAACAATAATTTTTAGTAGTCGATATGCTCCGCCACGAAGTGTCCGAGTACAAGCACTGTGGTCTTTGGTTGTCAGCTGTCTTGTCGTTGCAGTAGGAATTCTTAGTGAGGCTAGTGAGTCGGGTGCTGGCTCTGCTAGTGAAATGATTGAAATAACTTGCAGGGCACGGAGATAAAGATACAGAGAAGGATAAATTGCGCATCATAATTTGGTAAATATTCAGAGTGTGCAAAGATTGGCAACTTGCTTCAGATGTTCAGAAATCTAAAGCTATGCACTTCGCAAAACGAAAAAAAAAAAAAACTTAGCACTATCCTATGATTATAATATCAAAGAGTCGCTGTTGGAATCGGCCAACTCATACGAATACCTGGGTGTAGCACTTTGTAGGGATATGAAATGGAGTGATAACGTAAGTTCGGTTGAGGGTAAAGCAGGTGGTAGACTCCAGTTTATTGCTAGAATAGTGGGGAAGTGCAATCAGTCCACAAGGAAGCTTGGTTAAACATCACTCCTACGACAGATTCTAGAATATTGCTCAAGTATGTGGGACCCGTACCAAACAGGTCTAATACGGGATATTGAACGTATACAGAGGAGGGCGGCACGAATGGTCGCAGGTTGGTTAGATCCGTAGCAGAGTGTCACAGGGACACTGAAGGAATTGAATGGAAAAGACTTGAAGATAGAAGTCAACTATCCCGAGGAAATCGGAAGTCCGTTAACAAAGTTTCAAGAACCGGCTTTAAATGATGATTCTAGAAATATACTACAACCCGCTACGTATCGCTGACATAGGATCGCAAGGATAATATTAAAATAATTACTGCACGCACAGAGGCTTTCAAGCATTCTTCCCACGCCCCATTCGTGAATGGAAAGGGAAGAACCCTAATAACTGGTGAAATGGGATGTACCGTCTATATGCACCACACGGTGGTTTGCAGAGTATTGGTGTAGATAAGTAAAGATTACGACGTAAAGCTGTCGCTGCGCTGCTTGTTTGTGCGTATTTAAGATGTTTTTGAATATAGGAAGGTTTTAGAGGAATTTTTCTTCATTGGTTTGGTTTAGTTCCATTGTTGAGACGTAAGGAAATTTATCAGTTCACATGGCTTGCACTCAGAGGTTAGAGATTGTAAATTCCTTCATAATTACAGTAATTAAGTTCATGGCAGATAAATATAGCTTACAAAAACGTAATTTTTTTGTAAAGGCAATGGGACAGTCAGAGAATGATTTTATTATTCACAATATACTTTTCTTAAAAATCAGTCTTTTTTGGAATCATTTAGATGCTTAAAATCCACCACTTTCATTTTCTCATTGTGTGTGTCGCCGTATTCCGCTCTGAGTTACACAGTGGCTAACGCTGATACGTTATCTTTTTAGAATAGTTGCACGTCCTTGCATTTCACTTGCACAAGGCTACTCTTTTATTTGGCTTGCTTGCTGTTGCGCTGCATATTTTATGTTCATCACTTCAGCACCAAGTTTCCGTTGCCACAGGTGAGCCAAACGAAATATGTTAGGGTCAGTTTTACGCTAAAGTCAGGTTACAGTTAGATCATTCTGAGACATCTTTGGTTTTTAAAATTCGTTATCAGTTGAGTTTGGATAAAGTCCATTTCAGATTTCATTTCATGTGCAGACAGTCTCACTCCGACAATGTAGCTTACATTCGGGTGTTTATTACTCAGTGTCTGGATTTCTATTTAGTCAGTTTGAATAAATAAATACACAGGGCCTTTTTATAGAAATGTTTGTGGTTATAAATTCTTCAATTCAAATTCTTCGTAAATTTCTGTAATTTTTATCCTGTTAGTTTTGTGTGTTGGAACTGCAAGTCACGTATTGTGACGTCTCGCATTGTAGTGCGGCTGACTGTACCGCGTAATGTAGTGTTTCACACGACAGTTTATTTAGTTTATAGTTTCAGATTTCTAATTAATTTGGTTGACGTCAATTAAAACACAATTACACAATTTCAGTTCTGGCGACTGATTTCGCAGTGATTCCGTAACTATACCACTAGCAATGTTCGGCATTACAACAGAGATACACGAGTTATAAAGCATAGCAGTTCAGTTTACCACAGTTTCAGTTCTTAAGATTAACCTTAGGAAGTTGCGCCGCCCTTCCCAATACCGCTCCAAACGCCAAAACGTCTCTTTGTAACGTACACTCGCACAAAAAGAAACAAACAACGCCGTTTTCAATGAAATAGCCATTATAAAGTTCGGCAAACATGTAAATTAAAATAGTGTTTAATAAAAGGTGTTTACTGTCTTATGTAATGAACGATGTCGGCCATCTGTTATAAATTTCATATGCAGACACTGCAGTACCTATTGGTCGTGTTACTAATTATCCTTGCTCTCATAACTGGTGGGTAAATATACGGATTCACAGAAAATTAAATGGTTATCCGTGTTCGGGAGGAGAGGGTTTTCTGGCCCTCAGTCAACCAGATCTTGCTTCTACGTAGTTTCGCTAAACCACTGAAGGTGAATGCCTTAGTGTCCCTTTGAAGAGGACATTCCAGTGCCTTCCCTCAGAGCTTGTCTAATCTGAACTTATGCTCCATGTTTTGGTGACCTCCGTCGTCGAAAGGAAACGCATACTATTCTGGCATATACCATGTTGTGTATCAAACAAAATCTCTGTAATATGTAAACACGCTGCGCACTTGTCCTAACACTATTTCACACGACGTAATGTGAATCAGAATAAATGATGAACTGTCTCATAGCAAGAAACACAGATAGAAATCCAACGTCCGTGAAGTTTTAAAAAGAAGTATAGACATAAGGCCAGCAGGAAGTGGTAGCACAAAAAAGGCTTGTATGTTTCTCTTTAAAAGGTTCTGACAGAAAACAGAGTAACCACCTGCGTCTATCATCATTTCTATTTCCCGCCAAAAATTTTGGCAAGCGGACATATTCGTGCCCTTTTTAAGAAAGAACATTCTAAATCCCTTTGCCCAGTCTGTCTCTGCAGCTCAGTCTTCATACTTAACATCTCCCTCTCAGGGCTTCTGTCTATGTATGTCTGTCTCCCATTGCCTCCTTCTGCTCTCGTTGAGATACTGTACGTAGTACTGCCACTGTCTCCTGTCTCACTTAAAACTGTTTCCTTTTGTCCCACTGTCACTCTCTTCGCCGTACCTCGGCGCTTAGAAATTCTAGGGGTCCAGTTTATTGTTCCCCTATACATGTGTTCAAAATTTCGATTCAAAATGCGCACTCCTTTGTACCTACAGGTTACAGTTCGCCGTTCTTGGAGACTCCAGAACCTCAAAGTGTACGTATGGTCTCCCCTTACCCCTTTTCCATTTCCACTGTCTCCTATCTCTTTGGTTCCCACTGATACTCTCTTCATCCACCTCTGTTCCTCTTCCAGTGCCAATTTTTCTCGCCCACCGCAACTGTCCGTGTTATTTTCTCTCCCAAGGGCACTTTGCCCCCTTTTTTCCGCCGCCTCTGTTTCTATGCTACTCTCTTTCAGCACTAAAAAGGGCAAATATGTTCACGTGACAAAATTCTTAATGAGGAAGGCGGGATGAGGAGTGGCGCAGCTGGTTACCCACTTTTTTGTCAGAGTCTTTTAAGGAGGAGCGGCGTACTCGCTTATTCTTGTGCTCCGACGGAGTATTTTTCCGCCGGTTCCCCCTATTCCTTGCTACAGCAGGGTGTGCTACTTATACCAAACAAATTCTATAGATCCTTAAAGTTTTGACAGTTTATTTATATACTTCGGCACATTAATATGCTTTGACACATATAAAGGACAAATAAGTACACACGATATAAGGTTAACCCAAAATCGTTTGCTTTAGACTTTTTTTCTGGTATCTGTTCATCCATCTCAATTCATAGAAAACATCCGACTCGTGATTCGTGTCTTAAAAGAATAAAAAGCTTATTAGAAATATTTTAATTAATTAGCAAACTCTCTACTTTTACAAGACTTTTGGCAGTCATTCTAAGTCTCTTCGTTCATGTTGAGACACTTCACAGATTTTTTGCCACTGCAGTACCATTTACGGCACATTTGTGTATGCGCGTAGTGCCCATCATACAGAGACGGCATTTCATGATGTTTTGTTGAAAAACTTCTGACAAAATATATAGTTTGGTGTCCTCAGAAACCTTGTGATGACCCTAAAACACTTGCCGTGTTTTCGTTATGTCAGTTGAAATTACATTTACGCCTCACACCGAATATTACGTGCATACTTTACGTGCGAAAGTACGGTAACTTTAGACCTCTGGAGGAACCGGTAACAGATGACGATATCGAAAAATGCTTCGACGTTTCCCGAGAATATAATCTTAACAACATATGGTAAAAATTTCAACGATCTCCCACAAACAGAAATTACAGAAGTGGCCACAATTGGTACTTTTGTGCCCAAAAATCACGGTTTTTCGCATTTTTTCTCAGGAACAAATGGTGATTTTATAAACCGTTTAAGGTTCAACATAGATCACACATAATGCAAAAGTACCAATTCATTTTCTCAATTCGTGTGGTTTAGAGAAGGCGTGTGGTTTTTAAATTTTTGCTCTTTACTGTGGGATATCTACAGACCGCCCCTTCTTTCGATTCAATAGGCACAGAAATGGACACTAGCCCGAGGTATATCCGAAACACTTGATACCTTGTCTCTGAGATCAACGTAACTCGAGGTATGAACCATTCCCTCAAAAAACAGCATTTTCGCCCAAATTTTTGGAACATATTGAGGCCGTGCTCTGTAGCGTACGGACCGAAAATAGAAGGCCTGTTAAACAAACTACATTATACCGCAGCCAGTACTTGCTGAGAAAGCGTACGATTCTCACATATATCTGCCGATATCTCTCCGAAAGTTCAAATGGCACAGCACCAGTATACTGGAAAAATAGAGTTATATGCCAGCTCCAGCTTTCACCTATCAGCTTTTCTACCGTCATCACGACCAACAACAAGATGAACAAAAACAACAAAGGTAGGTGACGCTAAACTCGACACTCACACATCAGTCAACGACACAATACAGTTACACATCTCATACTCAAACCTTTAAACGGGGTCCAGCAGAATGGCTTGCAAGTGACTCTGAGCGACATAGAATGAGAACCTACTCGTGAAGAGACGAGATGCCATTAAAAAATGAAAAGAAATGTTTGATTCAGAAAGCGCACTTCGTTTCGTAATGTGACAGGAAAGGAAAAAGGAAAACATAAACTGACCCTGTGATAGCTACCTGTCACCGTAAAGTTCTGCGGCCAAATTGCGCTGAGGGTATAATGTTTGACGCACAAATTTCACAACTGCTTACTTTCGCTAAGTAATTAAAACTTCACGGCATTTTGCTAGTTAACTGCCGAGTCACTGGCGTGATGAGCTTTCGCTCCCAAGAGACACGAAGGCAGCATTTAACGAAGTACGTTTCTGCAATTACGATTTGTACACAGAAACATTAACTGTCTTTGACTATGTGGAGCCGGGCGCAGTGGCCGAGCGATTCTAGGCGCTTCAGTCCGGAACCGCGTGACTGCTACGGTCGCAGGTTCGTATCCTGCCTCGGGAATGAATGTGTGTGATGTCCCTAGGTTAGTTAGGTTTAAGTAGTTCTAAGTTCTAGGAAATTGGTAACCTCAGATATTAAGTCCCATAGTGCTCAGAGCCATTCGAATCATTTTTTACTATGTGGATATCTTCTTTCAACATATTTATACTACAAGTTTTTCTAAAGAGAATTGTGCGCCTCTTGAATCTTCATTAGACAGCTTTAGTAGCGACTCTAATGATGAGAGTTTAAACTAATCTTCTACTTTATCTTCAACGCGACTGTTACATAAACTTCACACCGTAAGACATGAATTTTTCCTGTTGTTAAGCGAACGGTGACAACTTCTTTGTAAGGTGTTTAAACGCAGAAGATGAATTTGATGGCATTTGCATTTCACCGAAGATACAATTAACTGAAAGTTAACTGCAGGTTTTAATTTCGCCTACTTGTGCACTCTCAGATACGTTACTAATTTGAATCCTATCCCTCGCTTTTTAAATTTAAAGTTACATACTCTGAAGTACCAAAGAAACTGTTACACTTGCCTAATATCGTGTGGGGCCCCCAGGAGCACGGAGAAGTGCTGCAACACTACGTGGCATGGACTCGAGAAATGTCTGAAATAGTGCTGGAGGGAACTGACACCATGAATCCTGCAGGGCTGGCCACAAATCCGTAAGAGTACGAGGGGCGGAGATCTCTTCTGAACACCACGTTGCAAGGCATCCCAGATATGTTCAGTAATGTTCATGTCTGGGGAGTTTGGTGGCCAGCTGAGGTGTTTAAATTGAGAAAAGTGTTCCTGGAGCCACTCTGTAGCAACTCTCGATGTGTGGGGTGTCGCATTGTCGTGCTGGAACTGCCCAAGTACGTCGGAATGCACAAAAGACATGAACGGATGCAGGTGATCAGACAGGATCCTTACGCACGATTCACCTATCAGAGTCGGATCTAGACGTATCAGGAGTCCCATATCACTCTAACTGTACACGCCCCACCCAATTACAGAGCCTCCACCAGCTTGAACAGTCCTCTGCTGACATGCAGGGCCATGGATTCATAAGGATGCCTCCCTACCCGTACACGTCCACCCGCTCGATACAATCTGAAACGAGACTCGTCCGACCAGGCAACATGTTTCCAGTCATCAACAGTCCAACGACTGTGTTGACGGGCCCATACGGGGCGTAGACCTTTGTGTCGTGCAGTCATCAAGGGTACACGAGTGGGCCTTCTGCTCCGAAAGTCGACATCGATGATGTTTCGTTGAAGGTTTCACACGCTGACACTTGTTGATGGCCCTGTGTTGAAATCTGCATAATTCAGGTAACACATCACTTTAATTAAAAACTAAAAATGTTCAGTACTACATGTAGTATAGAAGTGCCTGTACAATATATCGTTAAAACGGCTCACGATAGTATTAAATACATTAAACGTAGATACAGGAGGACAAAATAATCAGATTCTAGACTGGTATGGATTTTATGAAAAAAATTGCATAATATCCGTCACAGTTTACATTATTTCATTTCTGGAAAAGTGTATTAATTATAAAAACAGTGCTACTGTACTGAAACTACCGAACGGTTAAAAATCACTTTTAAGGAATTTATTGCGACTTTGATACAGCACATCGTCAACGATCTTGTTAAAATCATATTGAGCCCTTGTAGCTGTACCATGGAATCACGCATGACGTTTTTGAATCTGTACATGTACTTCTGTTTAAAAAGATGCATATTGCGATACACATTAATGCTTTCTTAGCTAAAGCAGATTAACCATCAAGTAATGAAGTCCACAAATCTGCAAAATTTTGCTGCTTCACATTCGTTTTACCGTTCTGTCCGTTCTTTCTGCTGGTTCCATCAAAATACGCATTTGCACGGATCCATCTTCGTGCACTACACTAACGTCGACAGAAAACGGATGCAGAATCCAATGTGTGTACGAGTCAAGTTCAGGAAAATATTCACAAAAACTTTTTTCGTTAATGGTGAAAATGCTATCAAGAAGGCATCTAACGTACGATCTACCTTAACGTTTTTGTTTCTGTATTACAAGGAAATTGTCAGGAATGAAAAATGGATTAAAATGGCCGTTTGAAAAATACCCACTTCTCACCGAGCAAGCGGGGAAAATTGAGACAGGCCGTTCTCGTAGAAAGGAAAAGACCGCTAAAAATATGAGTTGGCCCATGGAGCAGTACTGATGTGCAACTGATATTGGTTTCGAATTCCGGTCGGGCAAACGGAATTTACTTCTCACATGTAATTTACTTTTCACATGTAAATTGCTGTTTCCAATGTTGCAGTTTTTATCATAGATTTTATTTTTGATTTCCAAAGCAAGAGAAAAACACGACAAAATGTAATATAGCAGTACATTATGTCTACCACATAATATGTTTATTGTATTTATCAAGGGAAACATGTATTTCAGGCCACTGATGATGCTTCCCAAATAAAAGAAGCGAAACGCGTATGGCAATAAACGAAATGTCTTCATTTGCATAGACGGTACATACCTCCATGAACTTTTTCTCCTTTCGAGATATTGGTGCAACGCATCTGAACGTGTGTCCAAAAATTAAGAGACACTTGTGAGCCAGTTTAAGTAGACGAAGAAATTTTTTACATAAAGGAAAGATTTTTTTCTTGTCTCTCGGTAACGTGTTAAAGCTCTGTTTTTTGATAAACAACGAAATTAGGAATGCAGCAATAATTTATAGTTCAGGCAATTTCATTTGGAGTTCTTGTTTTTTTCTCCGGTATTTCCTCAGCTAGGAGAGCTGCATTATGTGTAAACTAGGGATTCCTTGACGATGACGATGTTTTCTAATCTTCTGTTTAGTAAACATTGCGCGGAGAACAGGCGATATAAACAAAATAACCACAAGGAGGACAAGGGTGAACAGAAACTTCTTCCAACCACGAGGGAATTATAACACAGCTCGACGGTTAAAACCGAATAAAAATGGTTTTAAACTATGGCGATGTGTCTATACTACTATCATCAAGGTCATTTCTCTGTAAAATTCTTACATTTGTGTAGCCTCAATATTTGAAACGTAACGAATCTAAAAACTATAAAAGCCTAAGTGGCTGAATAAACAGCATCATGTTACAGATAGCTATGACCAATAGTGTCACGCGAGCCATCAATGAGGTACTGTTCAACAAACGCTAAAGATTTGCCTCGAACCATGTACGTTAACGCATATGCGGCACTTACAGTGATATTTCCCACCGTAGAAGCTGCTGCATTGTCGTAATTTCGTCTTTTATTAGTGATCGAAGTGCAAGTGTACAGCATCAACGAAACAGTTAGAACACAACGGGAGGGAATAGTAAGTTCCAAAGATGTAGGTAATGTGACCGCTGTGACTCTTGGACATTGGACTACGACAGTGCGGATGCAGTGAAATGACGCAGCATGTCCAAATTATGGCCTTGTCAAGCATGCACTCCCTCCCGTTTGACTGCGTTTCAGTCACTTCACAAACTCTACATTTGATATTTAACGACAAATGAAGTAAGAACGTACCACAACGCTCAAAGTTATGTTTTGAGTATCTATGACTGTACAGCAGTTGAACGGAATGGACAGTGTATTGAAAGGAGGGTGAATATCAACAAAAGAAAAATAAGGAAAATGGAATGTTGTAGAACTAAATCAGGTGTTGCTGAAGAAGTGACATTAGGAAAGGAGACACTTAAAGTAGTAGATGAGTTTTGGTGTAAGGGCAGCAAAATTAATGATGCTGGCATGGATCGAAAACAGACAGCGTGATCAGACCACCGATCTTTACCAAATTGAAGATTCTTCATCCGAACCTTGAAACTTACTGTTACATGGTTTTTTTTTTCAGGGAATCGTGTTCCTGTGGCTTTTAATTTTGTTATCCTACCTGCCCGTCGTATCTTCATGATTATTCTGTAACAACACATTTCGAAAGCTTCTACGCATTTCTTGCCAGTAGTGTTAATCGCCATACTTCACTTCTATATAAGACGACACTCGAGAAAAATTTTGAAATTTTTTCTTTACACTTCAGTTTATGTTACATGTTAACATACTTCTCTTCTTCAGAAACGCTTTTCTTGTTATCGTCGTTCTTCATAATATATTTTCTTTATTTCTGCTATCGTCAGTTACTTTGCATTCCAAATAACAAAATTCATCTACGAATTTAATTTTCTCATTTCCTAATCTAATACCCCCTGCATCACCAGATTTGGCTACATAGGTTAATATGGCGAAACCTTGGTGAATATGAACTCATTGCTACGATACTACACATTTGGCGACATGTAGGAGGAAGCTGGATAAAGAGGCCACTCTGAGGAAAATGTTGTTCCTCTGCCGTCATGAAAAATATTTGTATAAACTGTATAATTTCTGTAACTTTATAACAATTTTATTACTATTCAGCAGTGGAAGTCTGCAACATGGGTCAGAGTGGCCAGAGAGAGAGAGAGAGAGAGAGAGAGAGAGAGAGAGAGAAAACGAAAAATAAGACTCAGATGAAGTGGAATCTAATATTCTAATATTCTAATGCTTATGTTTGGATGTCTCTTCCTAAACTGTGTTGTTCATCCTTGCCTGTTATCTTTTTCTTTTCGTTGTATGGTTTAGATTGTTCTGCACAGCAATCTGAAATGCCAAGTGGCGTAAATCAGTTAATGTCATGCCACAATATTTTCGTCCACCGTAAAAAATATGGTTAAGGGGCTCTTCCTCTTACTGTTGGTCGAAACACATCGGAGGATCTAAAGAATCATCTTGTCTTCCGTAGCATTACCATTTTCTTAGGAATTCTTTTTTTAAGTGTGTTTCTTGACAGACTGAATAGTTTGGCTGCTGTAGCAAATGACACATTTTCTTTTCTTACAGCAACCAATGCCTGATGCATAGGTTGGAAATCCTATGAGTTTTGTTGCGATTTTCTTAAATAATTTGATGGCATAGTAACATGTTTATTGCTGTTGTGGTCTCCAGTCCAGAAACTGGTTTGATGCAGCTCTGCATGATAATGTATCCTCCGCAAGTTTCTTCATCTCCAAGAACCTACTGCAACTCGCATCCTTCTGAATCTGCTTAGTGTATTCGTCTCTTGGTCTCCCTCTACGATTTTTACCCTCCACTCTGCCATCCAATACTAAATTTGTGATCCCTTGATGCCTCAGAACATGTCCTACCAACTGATCCCTTCTTACAGTCAAGCTGTGCCACAAACTTCTCTTCTCCCCAATTCTATTCAATACCTCCTCATTAGTTATGCGATCTAACCATCTAATTTTCAGCATTCTTCTGTAGCACCACATTTCGAAAGCTTCTATTCTCTTCTTGTCTAAACTATTTATCGTCCATGTTTCACTTCCATACATGGCTACACTCCATACAAATACTCTCAGAAACGACTTCCTGACACTTAAATCTATACTCGATGTTAACAAATTTCTCTTCTTCAGAAACGCTTTCCTTGCCATTGCCAGCCTACATTTTATATCCTCTCTACTTCGACCATCATCAGTTATTTTGCTCCCCAAATAGCAAAACTGCTTTACTACTTTAAGTGTCTCATTTCCTAATCTAATTCCCTCAGCATCACCCGACTTAATTCGACTACATTCCATTATCCTCGTTTTGCTTTTGTTGATGTTCATCTTATATCCTTCTTTTAAGACACTCTCCATTCCGTGCAACTGCTCTTCCAAGTCCTTTGCTGTCTCTAACAGAAATACAATGTCATCGGCGAACCTCAAAGTTTTTATTTCTCCTCCATGAATTTTATTGCCTACTCCGAACTTTTCTTTTGTTTCCTTTACTGCTTGCTCAATAGACAAACATCGGGGAGAGGTTACAACCCTGTCTCACTCCCTTCCCAACCACTACTTCCCTTCCATGTCTCTCGACTCTTATAACTGCCACCTCGGTTTTGCACAAATTGGAAATAGCCTTTCGCTCCCTGTATTTTACCCCTGCCAGCTTCAGAATTTGAAGCAGAGTATTCCAGCCAACATTGTCAAAAGCTTTCTCTAAGCCTACAAATGCCAGAAACGCAGGTTTGCATTTCTTATTCTATCTTCTTAGATAAGTCGTAGGGTCAGTATTGCCTCACGTGTTCTAAGATTTCTACGGAATCCAAACTGATCTTCCCCGAGGTCCGCTTCTACTAGTTTTTTCATTCGTCTGTAAAGAATTCGCGTTAGTATTTTGCAGCTGGACTTATTAAACTGACAGTTCGGTAATTTTCACATCTGTCAACACCTGCCCTCTTTGGGATTGGAATTATTATATTCTTCTTGAAGTCTGAGGGTATTTCGCCTGTATCATACATCTTGCTCACCAGATGGTAGAGTTTTGTCAGGACTGGCTCTCCCAGGGCCGTCAGTAGTTCTAATGGAATGTTGTCTATTCCCGGGGCCTTGTTTCGACTCAGGTCTTTCAGTGTTCTGTCAAACTCTTCACGCAGTATCATATCTCCCATTTCATCTTCATCTACATCCTCTTCCATTTCCATAATATTGTCCTCAAGTACATCGCCCTTGTATAGACCCTCTGTATACTCCTTCCACCTTTCTGGTTTCCCTTCTTTGCTTAGAACTGGGTTTCCATCTGAGCTCTTGGTATTCAAACAAGTGGCTCTCTTTTCTCCAAAGGTCTCTTTAATTTTCCTGTAGGCAGTATCTATCTTACCCCTAGTGAGATAAGCCTCTACATCCTTACATATGTCCTCTAGCCATCCCTGCTTAGCCATTTTGCACTTCCTGTCGATCTCATATTTGAGACGTTCGTATTCCTTTTTGCCTGCTACATTTACTGCGTTTTTATACACATGATAAGAAATGTTAAAAAAGTATCAATAACCATTTATCAGTTTCGTGTTGCCATGACACGCCGCCTGGCGCTTTATTTAGTGTCACCATCACGTATCGCATATTCAACGCAACCGCTTTGCAATGGCTTCACAATGAGTGTTGGAGTTGCCTACATCTGAAACCACAGACTTGAGTTTCGTACTGTTCTACGTAGCACTTCATCGAAAACAAGAAAGGCGTGAAAATAATTCCTGCCCTTGTCGCAGACGCTACAGAGGTACAAGTATTTAAAAATTTCCAGTTTGATAACAAAGCGGTCAAAAGTTAAAAGAGGTCATCAGTCCCCTAGAACTTAGAACTACTTAAACGTAACTAACCTAAGGACATCACACACATCCATGCCCGAGGCAGGATTCGTACCTGCGACCGTAGCGGTCTCGCGGTTCCATACTGTAGCGCCCAGAACCGCTCGGCCACAGCGGCCGGCTTGCGTGTGGTATTAAACTTGTGTGGAGAAGATTGCATAAACTGCATTAAAAAAATCAAATGCTACGCATTTTGTTGCCATGTGTTACAAACGACGAAATGAAGTTTTCCTTGCAATGTTCCTATTACTTCATTATAGTTACGTATCCGTACACTAATAATCCAAATTACTATTTTTGCCGCGTGCATCAAGACACGACACATTTGAGCAAAAGAAGCTGCTTCCAACATATTAATTTCTGTTTTGTGTTGAGTTTTTGCGCTGATGGTAAAATAACTGAACTACACTACGCTGTCAGTTCTAGGTAGAATGCGGTTAAAAACCATCGCAAGCGGAATCTTCTCTCCTACTTTTGATGGTTTTCTCTGATAGCGCTAACGGCTAACTGAAATCTCATACGTTAAAGACAAAAAACAATAAAAAGACGCTGCTAGTATTGGGCGAGGGCTATAAAAAACCACCGAAAATGTAAAACAAAGAAGCGTCACACGTAGTCAACTACTTTTAACATCCGAAAGTGCAAGTCAAAAACAGCGTACAAATTCTTCTTTACCTTTTCTTTCATGGGCTAGATGTTATTCGTTTGCTGGAAAATGAAGGCATCTGAAATGCTTTAAAATTCGGGTCACAGGTCACCGGCAGTAGAATAAAAACATCAGCACCACATACGTAAATAACTAAGCTCCCAACCTAGACACGACAATATTTGTATCAAGTATTCGTACCAGATACAGAAATGATGGGTTTTCAATACTTCTACTGCTTGTCTTACGTCACCCTCCCCCTCCCCAGAGGTTATAACGTTACATAGTCAATAATTGTAAATTTATTTAGACACGATATCTGTACCGTGCGAAAAGTGTTAACTGACCTCAAACAATAAAAAGTGGGAGGTCCTCGATATGAGCACTAAACAACAATTCGTTAAGTTTGCGTTACACGATAAATCGCACGAATTTAAAGGTTCAGCTAAATATAGCTACAGTTACAAACAACTTGACCTCGATCAATCTCATAGAAAATGTTGTGGGGAAGGCTAACCAAAGACTGCGTTTTATTGGCAGAAAGCTTTGAAGATGCTACAAATCTACTGAAGAGACTGCCTACACTACACCTTACGGAGTATTACCGTGCGGTATGAAATCGTTACTTGATAGGATTGACGGAGAACACAGAAAAATTTCGAAAAAGGCTGGTTTTGCAACATCGCGAAAAAGGGGAGAGAGTGTCACTGATATGATGCGCGACTTTGGGTTGAAATCATGAAAGGAAAGGTATTTCTCTTTGCGGCAACATCCACAGAAGTTCAATTACCATCTTTCTCCTTCGAGTGTGAACTTATTATGTTGACTCACACTAACACGGGGAGAAATTACCATTATAATAAAGTAACACAAATTACAGCTCATACCGTAAGATATAGGCGATCATATTGCTCACTTGCTGCTCGAGAATGGAATGGTCGAGATACTGTGAGAGAGTGGTTCTATGAACCCTCTGCCAAACACTTGAGAGTGAATTGCAGAGTATTCATGTAGTCGTAGATTTAGTACGTACTGATTTTTTTTAAAAGGATAATTTCGAATGTAACTACGAGATCTTTTGTTAACCATTCTCTAAAGACGAGTGTAATCTTCTAACGAGTGAGTTAATGAGCATCGAAAGAAGGAAGGGAGGGAAGCCGGCCGTTGAGGCCAAGCGGTTCTAGGCACTTCAGTCCGGAACCGCGCTGCTGTCACGGTCGCAGGCTCGAATCCTGGCTCGGGCATGGATGTGTGTGATGTCCTTAGGTTAGTTAGGTTTAAGTAGTTCTAAGTCTAGGGTACTGATAACCTCAGATATTAATTCCCATGGTGCTTAGAGCCATCTGAACCATTTTTGAAGTGAGGGAAGGACCAGATTAACAGGACGTCAGAGACGCGACACAAGTTCATATGGGGGAGGATGAGAAGGGAAGTCCCAGTGTTCTTTACAAACGATCTACCCTACCATTTGCCTTACGTGATTTAGGGAAACTATGCAAAACGTAAATGCAGCTGGTGTAACGGGGATTTGAACCCCACTCCTTACGAATGCGAGTCTAGTACTTTGACAACTGCACTATCTTCTTTAGCATATCTCTCTCTCTCTCTCTCTCTCTCTCTCTCTCTCTCTCTCTCTCTCTCTCTCTCCCTCGAACAGGTACCGATCGGTCGCCGTGTCATCCTCAGGTCAGAGGCGTCACTGGATGCGATTATAGAGGGGCATGTGATCAGCACACCGCTCTCCCGGCAGAATGTCAATTTACAAGACCGAATCCGCTACTTCTGAGTCAAGTAGCTCCTCAGAGTGCCTCACAAGGGCTGAATGCACCCAGCACGCCAACAGCGCTCGGCATACCGGATGGTCACCCATCCAAGTGCTGGCCCAGTCCGACAATGCTTAACCCCGGTAATGGAAATGTGCGTTTGGCGTCATTGGCCGGGAGGCCCCTTACTTGGCAGGTCTGGCCGCATTGTTGCAGGTCTTATTACTTTCGACGCCACATTGGGCGACCTGCGGGCCGGATGGGGATGAAATGATGATGATGAAGACAACACAACGCACAGTCCCTGAGCGGAGAAAATCCCCGACCCAGCCGGGAATCGAACCTGGGCCCGTAGGACGACAATCTGTCACGTTGACCACTCAGCTATCGGGGCGGACGCTTAACTCCGATGATCTTACGGGACCCGGTGTTATCACTGCGGCAAGGCCGTTGGTTTCTTTGGCGTCTAGATTAGAAAATTTTGTCAGGTCTCTATGTCTGGAGTACGTTATTCTGTGACGGCATGAGCCTGGGAATGGGGAAAAATAAGATCCAATACTCAAAGGCGAAGGAGGATTAGGAACACAGAGAAATCGAATTAAAAAAAATTAAAAAACGCAGCTTGCTATTTAAATTCATGTCAACAGCAAGGTCGTTACGGAAGGAGCATTAGCAAGAATGGGGAAGAAAGTCGGTCACGGCCACGTTAAAGAAACCATCTCTGCTTTAAACCACAGAAAACCAAAATCCCCACCAGTAGAAGGCTATTTTAGCCCTGCGACACATGTATACGGGTCCAGTATCTTATTGGCGCCTCTCTTCCTTTGATTCCTTTTATTTGTCGACGTCTTCCTGGTCGATTACAGAGAGGGTTTTGAAGACTGCAGGAAATAATCTCTCCTCACCACACGGATTAGACAAATAGTCGCAGGAAGAAGAGAGAGCATGTGTGTGGCGGTTGAGGGGAACAAATTACGTTTACATCACGCAGTGCTGGTACAATAAATGTGCTGTGTTTTTCATATCGAACACTAATACGAAATGACACACGGAAGTAACGATCACTAATATTTCATGAAAGCTCCTTCCAGTTATGGTATACTTACTGCTACCAGCTCTGTGTAAGTTCTGAAACCGATTCCCGCGATATTTTTAATTGTTCTTCACGCCATATTTTAACAAGGCTTTGCCTATAAGTCTTAGGTACATCCTGCAATGTTCCTGGAATAGCTTCATCCTACATTTTGAACAAACATGCCCCGTGTTGTTGTTGTTGTTGCAGTCATCAGTCCTGAGACTGGTTTGATGCAGCTCTCCACGCTACTCTATCCTGTGCAAGCTTCTTCATCTCCCAGTACCTACTGCAACCTACATCCTTCTGAATCTGCTTAGTGTATTGATATCTTGGTCTCCCTCTACGATTTTTACTCTCCACGCTGCCCTCCAATGCTAAATTTGTGATCCCCTGATGCCTCAAAACATGTCCTACCAACCGATCCCTTCTTCTAGTCAAGTTGTGCCACAAACTTCTCTTCTCCCCAATCCTATTCAATACCTCCTCATTAGTTACGTGATCTACCCACCTTATCTTCAGCATTCTTCTGTAGCACCATGGCTGCCATATTACTACACACAATATTGTTATTGTTAGGCCCAGAAGCCTGGCAGCGGCTGGACACAAAGCAAAACACTAGCAGCCCGAAGTCTTCCGACTACAATCGATTAATACCGACTCTGAACTAGAGATCCCTACGATCAGAAAGACAGCAAACGAAGTTTATTAGGAATGACTTTTCCTTACAGAAATAGAAAGATAAAATAAGTAAAACCCACTAACGAGACAATTTTCAGCAACCATAACGTGAGGTCGCAGTATTGTGGATATCTCCCCACTACTGAGTTTCTTACATATAATGCACAGGAAAGAATTGAATACACAGACAAAATAAAACATTTCCTCCAGATATTTTACAGGAAACTGAGGTGCAAAGGCAAAGGGACATGAATAGTGAAATGAAAGACAAAAGGTAAGAGTTGCAGTAACTAGGTTTCAGCTGTAGAACTATCGTGATTGTAATATCATTTGGCAACATCCAAAATAATTGAAAAATTCTTAAGAAACTGGTCTCTAATTGCAAATTATGGAACGGTGCCCGCTTCAGGCAACGGTATACAGAGCCTGTGTCAAGTTGGAGAGCATATTTTCATTTTCTTAGCTTCAACAGCTGAGTTCCTGAGATACTTGGGGTTTCTTGGAATTATAAGGAGGAACGGAAAGAACAATAGTACATATCGTGTCCAGTTGTAATCAGTAGTCAGACATGTTGGATGGAGGTCGTTAATCTGATGTGGATTATGACATCTTAATTATAAATGCAAATTTTCAAAACTCTGTATTGTACTGTTTATTAACAAAACGTGTAACTGCGACCATGGCTGAATAGCTTAAACACAAAGCTGATGCATCGAAGCACACACTCGAAGTGGTACAGAAATGTCCGTTCAGTTTCTCCCTAGAATTGTTTGTATTTACTTCCGTATTAAGCCTCTTAACTTCCAGCGCTCTTCAAAGGAAGCCGCTGCGGAGCAGCATTGTCGGCTTGTCTCTGGAAGCAGTCCTTTTACGCGCTTACACGCTGCCTTCGACTGTCTTCTGCCTTGACAGCTTCCGCGTTGTGTCGTTAATTAACTCTATGGTGTAACTTCAGCTTGTCTGCAGACATTCGATTTGTTATAAATATACAACTACATCGTCGAGAGTGGAATCTCACGGATTTGCACCTAACATGAATGAGTGTCCGCAGAAATTTACCCGGGAGGGAGGGGATTGGGATGCAAGACTAAAATTGTCATTTTTTTTATACATATATGTGGGTGATTTTTGAATTGTCACGCCATAAGAACTACACTTGTGTGCAAAACCTAAGGACCGATTAAACTTTTCCATAATGTATCACTGCTAAGTAACAGCGCTTGATGAAACTCGGATTATACGTAGAAAGAAGGTAACTGTAAGAAACTGTGCTACGACACAGAGACCCCGTTGCTACACCGAAGCCCGAAACGCGAATCGATACCACAAACATTGGCGAGAGCTCGCTACAGTCCGCAACGACTTGAGGGAAGCGCTCCAAGAGACCACGCTCCCTTCTCAGCAACACTAGCACCATCGTACTGACGTTAGTGTAATACTGAGTAGGCAGGATCTCAGCCCCAGATCGATAACTCAGCTACAGCGCTCATCATCATCACCGTCTAGGACCAACGTGGTAGTTAAAGTTTCTGACGGACTTGTTAAACACTGAAAATTGTGCCTGAAGAGAATAGTTTTGCAATAAGTGCATCAAGCGTAGATTGCTAGCCAATGACAGTTGTAAATTAGACAATCAGTATACCTGTGATAAAGAATCGCGTCAATATTAAGTAAATCTTTTATTTTTATATACAATGAAGAGCCAAAGAAACTGGTACACCTGCCTAATATCGTGTAGGGCCCCCAGGAGCACGGAGAAGCATGACGCGGAATGGACTCGACTAATGTCTGAAGTAGTGCTGGAGGGAAATGATACCATGAATCCTACAGAGCTGTCCATAAATCCGTAAGAGCACATTGCAAGGCATCCCAGATATGCTCAATAATGTTCATGTCCGGGAAGTTTGGTGACCAGCGGAAATGTTTAAATTCAGAGGAGTGTTCCTGGAGCCACTCTGTAGCAACTCTGGACGTTTGGCGTGTCGCATGGTCCTGCTGGAATTGCCCAAGTACGTCGGAATACACAATGGATATTAATGTTCAAATGTGTGTGAAATCTTATGGGACTTAACTGCTAAGGTCATCAGTCCCTAAGCTTACACACTACTTAACCTAAATTATCCTAAGGACAAACACACACATCCATGCCCGAGGGAGGACTCGAACCTCCGCCGGGACCAGCCGCACAGTCCACGACTGCGGCGCCTTAGACCGCTCGGCTAATCCCTCGCGGCATGGATATTAATGAATGCAGGTCATCAGACAGAATGCTTACATACGTGTCACCTGTCAGGGTCGTATCTAGACGTATCAGAGGTCCCTTATCACTCTAACTGCACACATACCACACCGTTACAGAGCCTCCACCAGCTTGAACAGACCCCTGCTGAGATGCAGGGTCCATGGCTTCATGAGATTTTCTCCATATTCATACACGTCCATCCTATCGACACAATTTGAAACGAGACTCGTCAGACCAGGCAACATGTTTTCAGTCATCAACAGTCCAATGTCGGTGTCGACGGGTCGAGGCGAGGCGTAAAGCTTTGTGTGGTGCAGTCATCAAGGGTACACGAGTGGGCCTTCGGCTGCGAAAGTCCATATCGATGATGTCTCGTTGAATAGTTTGCACGCTGACACTTGCTGATGACCCAGCACCGAAATCTACATCAATCTGCGGAAGGGGTGCACTTCTGTCACGTTGAACGATTCTCTTCAGTCGTCGTTGGCCCCGTTCGTTGCAGCATCTTCTTCCGGCCGCAGCGATATCGGAGATTTGATGTTTTACCGGATTCCTGATATTCACGGTACTCTCGTGAAATGTGTAAGTAGGCTGTTTAGGTTTTTATGTTGGTAATGTCACCTAGCGCTCTGTATGAAAATCAGTGGCTGTGCTGTGTGCAGTCTGTGGCTGGTTGGCATTGGTGGAATAGTCGCTATTGTAGTGTTGGGCAGTTGGATGTGAACAGCGCGTAGCGTTGCGCAGTTGGAGGTGAGGCGCCAGCAGTGGTGGATATGAGGAGAGAAATGACAGAATTTTGAGAGCGGACGATCTGGACGTATGTCCATCAGAAATAGTAAATTTGTAATACTGTATATAATGAACTGATATATATATATTATGACTTTTGAATATTATTAAGGTAAATACATTGTTTGTTCTCTATCAAAATCTTTCATTTGCTAACTATGCCTATCAGTAGTTAGTGCCTTCAGTAGTTGGAATCTTTTATTTAGCTGGCAGTATTGGCGCTCGCTGTATTGCAGTAGTTCGAGTAACGAAGATTTTTGTGATGTAAGTGATTCATGAAAGGTATAGGTTATTGTTAATCAGGGCCATTCTTTTGTAGTGATTTTTGAAAGTCAGATTGCGTCGCGCTAAAAATATTGTGTGTCAGTTTAGTGTTGATCGGAATAGGTAAAGAGCGAAATGTCTGAGTACGTTCAGTTCTGCTCAGCTGTTTGAAAATCAAATAATGTATGAGGTTTATCAGCACAGTAATTTATTAATTTTTCTAAGGGGACGTTTCAAATGGTCTTACAGGAAACTCTTCACTTCATCGCTACCTCGGAGACGCTGTGTCTCATCGCTCGTACGCTGACTGTAACACTACGTTCAAACTCACTCAAATCTTGATAACCTGCCATCGTAGCAGCAGTAACTGATCTAAAAGATGTGCCAGACACTTATATGGGCGTTGCCGACCGCAGCGCCGTATTCTGCCTGTTTACATTTCTCTGTATTTGAATATGCATGCCTACACCAGTTTCTTTGGCGCTTCAGTTTATAATAAAGCAAGTAGTATTTAATGTGTTCTAGCGTGATGAGTCTTCATCTTGGACAATCAAAGAACCAACAATTGTGGCCGAACGGAAGTAGTTTCGCCTGGTCACAACATAAACGACACTTTTATTCAAAGACTAAAATTACATCAAATCACCGCTATTTATGATGGTTCTCTGGATATTAGGAAAGGCACATCTTGTTTCTAAACAGTTTGTGCGACCACCACGGACGGCAATACATGCTCTGTAACGCGGTCCCACGCTGGCCACAAACTTGGTAAGGCGTTCTTGTGGTAGGATGTTCCATTCCTGCATCAGTGCAGCTGACGATTGCTGGATGGTCGTTGGTGCAATACGCCTCCCATGGCATCCCACAAGCGCTCGATGGGATTGAAGTCTGGGGAATGGGCAGGCCAGACATGTGCCGAATATCCTCTCGTTCCAAGAGCCACTCCACCTGCAAAGTTCCATGTTGTCGCGCTTTGTCATGATTAAAAATAGAGTCAAAGCCGAATGCACTCCTGAAAAGACGTATTTGGGGAAGGAGTAGAGTGTCATAGCAACGTTGACCGTGTTCAAAAATTTGGAAGTCAGTATCCCCTTGCAACGTTATGACTCTGCACAGCGTGAAATCTGGACCATCAAAACGGTCAACTACGAGAATATCCCTGCGTGCATTACATGTTCCCACCTCTCGCCATATGAAGGTAGGTCCAGCACTGTCGAACATGTTCGTTTTGTTGGTGCAGCTGTTATGATATCGGGAAACATGATGTTGCATGGGCGTCCTGACATCCAAATTTTTGAACACGCTTCGTTTATCACTCAACGACATTGTTACACTGAACTCCTCCTACATGTGCGTCTTTTCAGGTGTGCGTTCAGCCCTGACTCCATTTTTGTGGATGACAATGCGCGACCGCATCGAATAGCGCAGGTGAAGGAACACTTGGAATGAGAGGATATTCGGCGAATGAACTGGCCTGCTCCTTTCCCAGACTTAAATCTCACTGAGCAAGTGTGGGCTGCCTTGGGGAGACGTATTCCAGTACGTGACCATGCAACAGTTGTCAACCGCAATCTTGTGGTTAGCGTGGGAGCAACTTGCAGAATATGTGTTGCCGTCCCTGGTGCTCACAAAGCCGTTTAAGAATCATGTCACGTCTCTAGTGCTATCCAGGGGACCTTTGTGAATCGCTGTGATTTCAGTGCAAATTCTGTCTTTGATTAAAAGTGCCGTCACTGTTCGTCTCACTATGTGCTTTATTCAGTTACCTTCTGTAGTAACTGTAGCAGTACTTTGTATGATACTACACTCATGCACATAAATTAATGATAATTGCAGAATGTAGTGCCACACGACGTGGCACTACACTAAACTAGTGCTAATAGCAAAGGCACATAGGGAACACACGAGACACAGATCTGTAAGTCCACGCTATTGGTAATAAGTTAAGAAAACCGTCCCGAAACACATGTGTTACCATGCACACGTACATAGGCTGCGCAACGGGTTGGCATATTCGGATCAGGTGGTCGAGCAGCTGCTGGGGTATAGCCTCCCATTCTTGCACCAGTGCCTGTCGGAGCTCGTGAAGTGTCGTAGGGGTGTGAAGACGTGCAGCGACACGTCGACTGAGAACATCCCAGACGTGCTCGATGGGGTTTAGGTCTGGAGAACAGGTAGGCCTCTCCATTCGCCTGATATCTTCTGTTTCAAGGTACTCCCCCACGATGGCAGCTCTGTGGGGCCGTGCGTTATCATGCATCAGGAGGAAGGTGGGACCCACTGCACCCCTGAAAAGACGGACATACTGACCTGTTACAGTTCCTCTGTCAAAGACATGCAGGGGTGTACGTGCACCAATCATAATCCCACCGCACACCATTAAACCACGACCTCCATACAGGTCCCTTTCAAGGACGTTAAGGGGTTAGTATCCGGTTCCTGGTTCACGCCAGATGAAAACCCGGCGAGAATCACTGTTCAGACTATACCTGGACTCGTCCGTGAACATAACCTGGGACCACTGTTCCAATGACCATGTACTGTATTCTTGACAACAGGCTTCACGGGCTCGTCTGTGACCAGGAGTCAGTGGAATGCATCTTGCAGGTTTCCGGGCGAATAAACCATGTCTGTTCAGTCATATGTAGACTGTGTCTCTGGAGACAACTGTTGCAGTGGCTGCGGTGAGGTCCCGAGCAAGGCTACCTGCAGTAGTCCGTGGCCGTCTGCGGGCACTGACGTTGAGATATCGGCCTTATTGTGGTGTTGTACACTGTGGACGTCCCGTACTGTAGCGCCTGGACACGCTTCCTGTCTGCTGGAATCGTTGCCATAATCTTGAGATCACACTTTGTGGCACACCTAGGGCCCGTGCTACGACCTGCTGTGTTTGACCAGCCTCCAGTCGCCCTACTATTCTACCCCTCATAACGTTTTCAATGTGTGTTCTTTGAGCTATTTTAGATACACAGTCACCATTAGCACGTCTGAAAACGTCTGCACACTTACTCGCTGCACCGTACTCTGACATGCACCAACACACCTCTGCGTATGTGTACTGCTGCCAGCGACGACCGCAGGTCAAATGCACCACATGGTCATCCCTGAGGTGATTTAAACCCGCAAACCGCCCACCAGAGCGTTGTTTCACCATATATCAGCATTATTCTTAATTTATGAGCATGAGTGTAGTTTGGCGGCCGGAGTGGCCGAGCGGTTCTATGCGCTACAGTCTGGAACCGCGCGACCGCTACAGTCGCAGGTTCGAATCCTGCCTTGAGCATGGTTGTCTGTTATGTCCTTAGGTTAGTTAGGTTTAAGTAGTTCTAAGGAACTGATGACCTCAGTAGTTTAGTCCCATAGCGCTCAGAGCCATTTGAACCATTTGAGTGTAGTTTCATCGAACTACATTACTTGCGAGTGACACATCATGCGAAACTTAGTTATGTCCTTAAGTTTTGCACACCAGTGTATTTTATAGGATACACTGCAGAACTGATACATTCTCCCGAGGTTCGGACAGCTTCAACGGGTCCGAAAATCACGCCTTTATTGAACTCTTCGTCAAGTGTGAACGTGAAGGCGTGTTTAATTAATAGCAGCTTCAGTTTAAGACACATAAGAAAGTAATGCCATTTATAAGGCCCATGATCCAATTTCATATTTTTCCTGTCAACATGAAGGGGGAAAATGATTATTAATATTTATCGTTCTTTTCCTCGATAACTGACTTCCATTTGAGGGTTATAAAAACTGAAATTTATGGTGTAAGTTTTATTAGAGTTTAAGGTTGCATGCACTTGCTACTGTAAGATATAGATGGATGCACACCATAAGAATAAACCGACACTACAAGTTTTCTCAAGAAAGAAAAGTTAGAAAAGATTTGATTTTGAGGAGAACTCCTTTCAGAAGTGAGGACGAACATCCATGCTGATATGAATTACCTGGTAACGAAATGTTTGTGGAGTCTGGTAGCAACATGTGTTGTTAGCTGAATGCCAGCAAACACAGAACCGCCGCTACGGGAGAGAGCACGGGTGTGGGGCAGGATCAATACAGCACGCTGGACACGTGTGGCAACTCACGGACGCCTCCGCCGCGTCAATTAGTGGATCTGACACGGTGACAGTAACGAGATTTCATTTGTTTACATTGGTACGCGTTGCAATAATGTAATTATAAGCGCCAATTTACTCTGTGGTTTATTTTTATACACGATGTGATAAACTGGAATTCCTTGGAGGCACAAAATATGCTTTGGGCGGCTACCCCCTAAGAACATTCATCTAAAGTTGGTCAAAGTTTGTAAAAAGTCTGTACATCAAAAAGCTGACGTCGTAGCACTTAGTGTTCATTATACACATACATAAATAATTTAACCGTAACACACTGCACCTAAGCAATATAACTTTAAGTTCACGTTATCAACGCCTTCGGTTATCCACTTCTGAAAAACCCGATACTCTCACGAAACAAAAGATATACGATATCAGTTAGTAAATTGCAATATTTCTTGAACCTCGTGATTGCCACGTCTGCTGTGATATCTGATGCCCTCAGTATTTTACGGCACGTATTTTACGCTGCTTATTTCAACATTGTGTTTCTCTGTCTAGTGCCTAGTTAATTTCCTCTGATTTCCCTACATGATATAATCTTCCATCAGCTAAAGTTTCTCGCTCTGTATTACTTTTCTGGTTTTTCACAGCATCGAAATTTCATTTTATACTTTGTTTACAGTTTCAGAAACTTCTTCGTGAATTTTAGGCAATTGTGGAACCGGCCCCCAACAGTTCTTTCTAAGAAAGGATCTTTTTTTTCTCTCTTAACCTCGCCACTCCTCCCCTTATATCTGGATTACTCTGATAGCCATGTACGATATTGTTAATTACATAAATATATATGTACCGTATCAGTCTGCCCACTTTCAGTTTTGATGTTACGTCTTTATGCCACATTTTGACACGCTTTTGATTCTCCTCTTTGTCTTGTTTATCCGCAGAGTAACCTGTGCATTCACCCATTTAAGAAAGTGTCCCTTACTGCAACTCGAGCAAAAATATTCCTTGATTGACATCTGGCATTGGTGAATCTGGTGCACCGTATTCTACATTCCCAAACAACCTACAGTGACAGTTACCGATATGTTATAAGACAAAAATTAAACATTTGCATACTGTTACTCTCATCTTCGTTGGTGCAGAAGAAATATTTATACGTTTTTCTCTAATTTCCTAAAGAAAATGCAGATGTATTGCAATGTACAAATTGATTCTGACCGTCAAATGACCGTTACCAGCTTCCATACACACAGCTTGAAAGAAAGCAAGCGCTGTATCGTGTATGAGATACAGAGCCGAGCGAGTGTGCCGGGACTTACTCCAGTTCACTGCTAGTACCGCCACGACACCTCAACGCGTCTCCGCCACGTCACCTTAACGCGTCTGTGCACAGCACACAAGTATTTCACCAGAATTAAGTATGAAATTAAAAATTCAAATTTATGTTTGAAACTTTGTTGAAATATAGTTTAGTGTTATAATGTTCTAAATACCAAGTCTTTATGTTCTAGGCTTAATAGTTTACGTAAAAATGCCGTGTTAAGAGAAAAATAAGTGGCGATAAATAATGAAGCTAGAAAGGCAGAATCTGGTCAGAAGGTGTAGTTAGAGCTCACAAATAAGTGGTGCAGGTTTCCAAAATCAATAACAAAAATTAACGCCGGAATCCACGTTTTTAGGAAAAATCAGAGGCGCTAAATAATGGACTTAGAAACATGAAAATTGGTTTTAAGCTTCAGTTCATCTCAGAAATAATAACTGAAAGACCACCTTAAGCTACCTATTATAGTTTTTGAGTAATTAAGTAAAAAACCAATTTTGTAACTAAAATGTACCCAATTGTCGTAGATTAAGTAACTGTAATTTTAATGATAGAGAATTTTGGTTAAAGTGGATGATAAAATATACCAAGAGAAAGAGCTATACCAAATTTGGGAGTTGTTGTATTAATAACAGCTGAGGTAAGTTCTAGTAACGATATGGTTCAGAGGTAACGATCTACGCTTTGTTCCACTATAAAAATTCTAGATGGCAAAGTTTTCATTCTAGCGAGCTGAAACTTTTTCTGTGATTTCAAACAGATTAACTGCGTACAAGTAAGAAGCTAAGAGGTTTCTGAAGTAATTTGTAACTATATTATTAAAGTTTATGTGCCCGAGAAAGCGATCGTTCGGATGCTGCTGCAGTATGCAGACAGCCGTAGACAGCAAATGTTCCCTCGGCCGTCCGCTCCGGCACCTATATAAATGCAGCCCGAGAGGCAGTAGTAAGGAAGTATACAGGAACTCGAGACACTCGAACAATCCTTTCATCCTCACTCTGGGAAACTACGATCACAACCACAGGTGGAAGCACAAGCGGCCAAAGATACTGCTAGCTAGGGCATAGCCACCTATGGTAAACTAACATACCCAAACAGCGACAAAAGTCGGTAAGCCCCTGCATATCAGCAACACTGACTGGCAACTACCAGCTGCTATTAGAACCGACCAACAGGCCACAGCAGGGACACCGACGAGCTCGCCCACAGACGCACAAACCATCTGCCATCATTCCCTCATACTGTGCTTCCGGTATATGACCTATCGGACACAAGATCGATAACAAACCTAACTGTTGCAGGTTGCTAACGCTGAACGAGGACTCTGTACCAGCACCCAGCGCCAGCCGCCGAACAGCACAAACGCACAACGTCAAGGTATCGACATGCATGATACCCACTACTAACAAAGCCTATCCTTGCACAACCTATCGCAGGCAGCAAGACAACCGCTACTGCTCTTACCACCCGACCTAACTATCGCAGAGGTTTTTTTCCCTTGGCTCTTGCCTTGGCACTTTTTTTCCTCTGCCCTTAAAACCGCTACCCTTCGTCAGATTTCGACCAATCCATCTCCAGATGAGCGCGTATTAATGGTTAATCTTAACCAGACGTACGCAAACATCGCAGTACCCACATCCTGCGACACCTCACTTTAGTGAAAACTAACCCTTATGCAGAGGTGGCAGTAGACCTTTCGTGTTGGCCATCATGCCGGTGTGGGCGTGCAGGGGCTCCACCTCTTTCCAAAATATATATATATATATATATATATATATATATATATATATATATATATATATATATAGTAAGGTTCACTTCGCACTCAGCCACTATGAGATCGAAGTCTGTCAAACGTCGGATTGCGCGCTGCCTCGGATGACGTCAGAGCCCAAGTGTCTCAAAGCGCGTATTTTGCGGTAAAACGGATAGTGAACTCGCGAGGACTGTACACCATCCTGGATCGCTTAGAATTCGCCAGAGTAACTGTTAGTGTGCCGTACGTGTGAATTACCAATACTGCGTGGCAAGTGGTGAGTTTATTTAAACTTTTATGGCGAGCATTAATTTTGAATATTTGTTGCAAACTTTCATTTGAGAAATTTTAGTCAGGGCGAAAGACAATCTGGTAGGAACGTACCGTAGAGGTCGCCTCTGAATTGCTGTGTGTGCCGTTAGAATAGAAAATTTGGCCGGCCGAAATGGCCGTGCGGTTAAAGGCGCTGCAGTCCGGAACCGCAAGACCGCTACGGTCGCAGGTTCGAATCCTGCCTCGGGCATGGATGTTTGTGATGTCCTTAGGTTAGTTAGGTTTAACTAGTTCTAAGTTCTAGGGGACTAATGACCTCAGCAGTTGAGTCCCATAGTGCTCAGAGCCATTTGAACCAATAGAAAATTTGTTTTCAATTGAACATAGTAAATTTCCAAGTATTGTATGTGAGAAACTTTACGAAATACAATTTTGATTGGAACTTTATACTTTTAGTTAAAATCATAGTCCTGATCCCATAAAGAAACAGGAGGACAGAAACTTTTCTTTCAGTGGGCTGGAACAGAATGTGGCCGTGCGGACTGGAAACTAAGGCTGTATGTTTCCCTTCGCTTTCTGCCTGACCAGAAAATTAGTTGCCAGGCTCGCGTGAGAAAAACGGCGAACAAAGAAATGAATAACTTTTACCCGCCGCCCCACAAGCTGGCACACGTCTTCCTGTAATTAGAGAGTTTGTGTGGACATTGTTGTCGATGTGACACAGGGCAAATGCGTTGTCTTCCCCTTCACTGTGCTACATGCGGTGTCCGACAAACGCATAGCACAACGAACACACGGCGCAAGTGGAACAGCTGTAACTGACGGACAGCCGTCACCTGATGACCCCTTATGCAGGTTCCGATATTCCTGTCAGATGCACCCCTACAGGTGTGTATCAACAAAACGGTGCAAGGGAACACAACTGCACCGGTTGCTACAGAGGAACTCAAGTTTAATCCTTTGTACCCTCGCTTGGATCGAGCAGGTGCGTGTATGCGAGTGATCTGCTTGTTAGCTGTTCAGGAACATCAGAGATTCGTATTGTCTGTGTAAGTCCTCCGATTTAACAGGCAGTGCAATATAAACAGCAGATAATAAGAAGCATTAGCACTAAAATTACCTATGTCGTTAATTCACAGTAGTATGTACGTACGTTGTAAGTAGTACTATCAGAAGGCATAATATCCATAGCCCGAATGGATATGGATAAACGGAGAACCCACTTCGGGCCGCCTCAGATCATCGCAGCCTATGGGTTTCTGCTACGCGAAATATGAGAATTACGTCACGTTCTGGAATCAGCCCGCGAGGGTTTCGGGAAGCAGAGAGCCCTGTAAAGATCTCTCATGAAGGACGCTCTTGAACTTATACGAAGATGCGATGGTAAACACAAGTGCAAGGCAAACCATTGTGATATACAGGGTGTTACAGAAAAGTACGGCCAAACTTTCAGGAAACATTCCTCACACACAAATAAAGAAAAGATGTTATGTGGACATGTGTCCGGAAACGCTTAATTTCCATGTTAGAGCTCATTTTAGTTTCGTCAGTATGTACTGTACTTCCTCGATTCACCGCCAGTTGGCCCAATTGAAGGAAGGTAATGTTGACTTCGGTGCTTGTGTTGACATGCGACTCATTGCTCTACAGTACCAGCAACAAGCACATCAGTACGTAGCATCAACAGGTTAGTGTTCATCACGAACGTGGTTTTGCAGTCAGTGCAATGTTTACAAATGCGGAGTTGGCAGATGCCCATTTGATGTATGGATTAGCACGGGGCAATAGCTATGGCGCGGTACCTTTGTATCGAGACAGATCTCCAGAAAGAAGGTGTCCCGACAGGAAGACGTTCGAAGCAATTGATCGGCGTCTTACGGAGCACAGAACATTCCAGCCTATGACTCGCGACTGGGGAAGACCTAGAACGACGAGGACACCTGCGATGGACGAGGAAATTCTTCGTGCAGTTGACGATAACCCTAATGTCAGCGTCAGAGAAGTTGCTGCTGTACAAGGTAACGTTGACCGCGTCACCGTATGGAGAGTGCTACGGGAGAACCAGTTGTTTCCGTACCATGTACAGCGTGTGCAGGCACTATCAGCAGCTGATTGGCCTCCACGGGTACACTTCTGCGAATGGTTCATCCAACAATGTGTCAATCCTCATTTCAGTGCAAATGTTCTCTTTACGGATGAGGCTTCATTCCAACGTGATCAAATTGTAAATTTTCACAATCAACATGTGTGGGCTGACGAGAATCCGCACGCAATTGTGCAATCACGTCATCAACACAGATTTTCTGTGATCGTTTGGGCAAGCATTGTTGGTGATGTCTTGATTGCGCCCCATGTTCTTCCACCTACGCTCAATGGAGCACGTTATCATAATTTCATACGGGATACTCTACCTGTGCTGCTAGAACATGTGCCTTTACAAGTACGACACAACATGTGGTTCATGCACGATGGAGCTCCTGCACATTTCAGTCGAAGTGTTAGTACGCTTCTCAACAACAGATTCGGTGATCGATGGATTGGTAGAGGTGGACCAATTCCATGGCCTCCACGCTCTCCTGACGTCAGCCCTCTTGACTTTCATTTATGGGGGCATTTGAAAGCTCTTGTCTACGCAACCCCGGTACCAAATGTAGAGACTCTTCGTGCTCGTATTGTGGACGGCTGTGATACAATACGCCATTCTCCAGGCCTGCATCAGCGCATCAAGGATTCCATGCGACGGACGGTGGATGCATGTATCCTCGCCAACGGAGGAGATTTTGAACATTTCCTGTAACAGTGTTTGAAGACACGCTGGTACGTTCTGTTGCTGTGTGTTTCCATTCCATAATTAGTGTGCTTTGAAGAGAAGTAATAAAATGAGCTCTAATGTGGAAAGTAAGCGTTTCCGGACGCGTGTCCACATAACATATTTTCTTTCTTTGTGTGTGAGGAATGTTTCCTGAAAGTCTGGCCGTACCTTTTTGTAACACCCTGTATATTATATTGGTACAACTAAATGTAAGAAAGTGATTAATGTATAGGGAAGAGGATGTGTGGTACATAACAGCAGAGAGCATACTTTGGAACTAACAGCATATGTTGCGGACTGCCAGAGCGTGCTACTACGGTTCGGTAAAATAGTTATCATAAAGGTTTAGATTAATTTCAGGCTTTTGTAAGATAATCAGTTTTTATCGCTAAAAGTTATCTCTTTCTGTAATTAGTGTAATTTTTTCTCATCTTCTGCTCATTTACATGGTTGCAGAAGCAGTTTACGGCTTCCTTTTGTTTTTGAGCAACATGCCATAGATATAAGTAAAAAATGAATGTCACACGCGCAGGTTTCAGGTCTATAGGCCTGAGTCCACGCTGTGCCTCCGCGTCAGTAGTGCAAAAGTCAGTACTGTGGCTGCTTTGTTAAGTTGTAATGCGGGTAGTACTGTCCTGTGTTTCTGATATCGTGTGTCCATTTGCCAATACGTCAGGTTGTAAAAGAAAGACCACGACTAAGGAATTCACGGAACTTTATAAATCGGAGCGTTGTTTATTGTACGTAAAAACACGGAGTATCAAGGTCGTTAAAGGCGAGAAGCTGCTTACACAAAATTCATTAAAAAATTAAGTATTCTCTGCTACAGCCAATCCGTTTTCTTCATTGGGAGCCAACAACAGAATTTGAAAATCTCTCAGATGTAAAGTAGTAGTAGCAGGTGGTAGTGGTAGTAGTAGTAGTAGTAGTAGTAGTAGTAGTGTGTGTGTGTGTGTGTGTGTGTGTGTGTGTGTGTGTGTGAACCCCTCGAACATCAACTGGTTCGTCTCTAGAGCACTTTACAATAGATTCGCAGAAAGATTAGTCACAAAGATATTTTGGTCGTACGTATTATATTAAGTTATCATAAGCACAGAGGCAAAAAAAAAATTGTCACGACCAGGAGACATGGAACTGATACATCATAACACCGCCTCTTGCATTTATAATGGCCTAATAAGCAGCTGAAGTCACCCACTGCTGGTTAGATCCAACACACCTATCAAATTGCGAGGATGTTGCTTGCTGCGTTTCACTAGCTGTTCCAAATAGTCCTACACATTTTCTGCAGGATTAATATCAGGTGATATAGCAGGCTAGTCGAAGTTCGATGCGGTGCCAGAGTGTATGCCAACTGGGAACGATTATGTGCAGCCATGTGAACATGTTGTTGTCATCTTTGGACTCGGGAGTATAAACAGCACATTCATCACAAACACACATGAGAAAGGGCAACAGTGTATCAGCGAGAATGTTGAAATGAGCATGCTGTTTCATGTTCACAGTAACGTGAATGACTGAATCCAAATCATGATACCAAAACCACATCCAAAACATCGCAGAGCCACCTCTAGCATGAACTACACGCCACACACTACTGGTTGCTCGTCTCATTGGGTTTTCAGTGCACTCTACGCTTTACATCCCTTAAACCTAAAACCGCGACTTGTCAGAGCATGCTACATGCCTCCACTCAACTACTGTCCAGCCGCTGTGTTGTTCGACCCACAGAAAGAGGACAGCTTTATATAGCACTGTTACCGATGGTCTTTCGCAGGCTACCCCACTCCAATTGCCCATTGCAATTAGTTTCCTCCAAAATGTTCGCTCTGAACCTGCATTCTCTGGCAACAGCAATTCCTGTTTGGTTTGGAACCGATTGTCATTGAACATGTATGAGTCTGATCTTCAGGCCATATGACTCAAGATCCTTTTACGACCACTGATATTTAGCTCTGTTACATGGCTGCGAGTGATACAGCACTCCTCGTAGAGACAGTGGACCATCTGCACTGATACACACTTTAGTCGTGGAGAAGTGCAAACTAGGCGAGTCGTATCCATCACTACGTAAGTTCTCCACATCTTCCATCTTAGTGCACTAATCCCATACAACCGACTAGAATATGTACGCCACTTCAGTGCCATGAAGTACGTCAGCAGTGGAGGGACACGTAACTGCCTGGTAGAGTTCAAGCAAAATAACTTGGCCTGTGCTGACGGCGCCCTCTCGCTCAGCACTGGGCGAGTTCACCCCTCTGTCCAGAAGGGGTGGCCGCCTTAGTTCGCCGCTGCCTACTGAGCTGTGCGTTTCCTCCATTACAAATGAAACGTTCTGTGCCTGCTTTCGCTTCACTGCGGCAACGGTGGCGTGCACATGCAGGCTATTCTACACTCTTTCTCAAACGATTTCAAGGAAAGTATTTGGTAAAAAAAGCTGATTCTCCTACATCTCATAGCCTTATTCGCCAGGTTCATGGTGAACTGCCTATCATTTCGTTAATGGTCACAGTTATTGTGATATTTTGACATTATCTCAGGTACTGCGCGAAATTCTTATGTATGCAAGAAAAAACAGGGATGGCTATGAATTTGCATTTGGTGCACGGTTTAGTCGTGTACTGCGGCGTAGCAAATGCAGCTAACGTACTTTCTCTCCTTTAATATTGAGACAAGCTCTATACCTAGCTGTAGTCTGAGAACGTGCCCCCTGGGGGTGGGCTGGGAGGCAACATTAAAATTTCAGATGGGACCCCCAATTTGTATTGCAGAATCAGATTTTACATAAAAAACTACGTACATTTTGTCTGACACATTTGTTTTGATTCTTTGTAGTTGGCGCTATAATTCAACAAAATCCATGTTCTCATTTTTCCAAATGTAAGGCATCCCAGATAAGCTCAATAATGTTCACTTATGGGGAGCTTCGTGGCCAGCGGAAGTGTTTAAACTCAGAATACTATTCATGGAGCCACTCTGTAGCAATTCTGGACGCGTGGGGTGTCGCATTGTCCTGCTGGAACTGCCCAAGTCTGTCGGAATGCACAATGGACATGAACCGATGCAGGTGAGCAGACAGAATGCTTACGTACGAGTCACCTATCAGACTAGTATATAGACGTATTAGAGGTCCCATTTTACTCCAACTGCACACACCTCACACCACTGTAGAGCCTCCACCACCATGAACAGTCTCCTGATGAGATGCAGGGTCCATGCATTCATGAGGCTGTCTCCATACCCGTTCACGTTCACCCGCTCAATACGATTTGAAACCAGACTCATCCGACCAGGCAACAGGTTTCCAGTCATCAACAGTCCAATGTCGGTGTTGATGGGCCCAGGCGAGGCGTAGAGCTTTGCGTCGTGCAATCACCAATGGTACACGAGTGGGCCGTCGGGTCCGAAAGCACATATCGATGATGTTTCGTTGAATGGTTCGCACGCTGACACTGATAGCCCAGCATTGAAATCTGCAGCAATCCGCGGAAGGGTTCCACTTCCGTCACGTTGAACGATTCTCTTCAGTCTTCGTTGGCCGCGTTCTTGCAGGGTCTTTTTCCGACCGCAGCTGTGTTGGGGATTTGATGTTTTACCGGATTCCTAATGTTCACGGTACACTCGTGAAGTGGTCGTACGGGAAAATCCGCACTTCATCGCTATCTCGGAGATGTTGTGTCCCAACGCTCGTGCGCCGACTATAATACCACGTTCAAACTCAATTAAATCTTGATAACCTGCCAATGTAGCAGCAGTAACCGATCTAACAACAGCGCCAAATACTTGCCTTATATAGGCGTTGCCGAGGACAAAGCCGTATTCTGCTTGTTTACATCTATCTGTATTTGAATATGCATGCCTATACCAGTTTCTTTGGCACTTCAGTGTATATACGTAGTGCACTTACTACCGATGGCATCTGCAAATGACAGAGTAGAAGTGAAATATTCACAATCCCTCTTTGGTCATAAACGGTTCCAGACACCAATATGGGTTTTTGGCAAATGATGGCTCAGAAAGTGGAGAGTATTTTGCCACACGTTTAAAATGCAGAACATTCTTATCTACTGCGATATGTGAGTGGCTGCACTTTTTGTTCAATGAAATAATGTAATAATTTTTAAGGACATCGTTAACTGGTGAAATAATAATTAGTATGGATTTGTAAGAAACTAAGAGAAGGAATTACACTTTTCTATTTATACCGAGCTGGAGATTTTCATTAGTTGTGGATCTTAATTATCCTCAACTGTTTGTTTCAGAATACTGTCGTCACTGCAACTGCATTAGTATGTCGGTGAGTTCAAATTTTGTAAAAGAAGAAACTAAGTCTGACACGACAATAACAGAAAAAAAGAAAGGAGTACAAGACAGGCTACAATAATTCGCCCTATCTGTTGGAATTTCAGCGTAATGCTTTACCTACCCTGTTTTTAACTATATACGGTTGAATTGATTGATTGTCCGTCAGTCATTGGTAGAATATTTTATACATTACACTTCTGTGATTATACGAAAAAAATTGCAACTTTATATAATAACAGCAGCTTCACTTACCTGTTTAATCTCACTGGTATGTGTCACCTGTTTATAAGTTAAGATCGATTAAAGAAGTGAATATTTTGTTCAGCCTCGCGTTTGGAATAAATCACCACAGCCTATTGTTAAACTCGTTTTCGTCTACGAACAACTCTTGTAATTCGTAAATAGTTCAAATGGCTCTGAGCACTATGGGACTTAATTTCTGAGGTCATCAGTCCCCTAGAACTTAGAACTACTTAAACCTAACTAACCTAAGGACATCACACACGTCCACGCCCGAGGCAGGATTTGAACCTGCGACCGTAGCGGTCGCGCGGTTCCAGACTGTAGCGCCTTTAACCGCTCGGCCACCACGGCCGGCCGTAAATAGTTCATTAGTTAATATGTGACACCTTTTATCTTCAGTAATGATCTTACATCGTATTTAAACTGAAATAATACCTCTTGTTTTATTCATAAATCTAACTTTTTTATCTCTGGAAATGTTTAAAATCTTTGATCCGTCAACATTTCAATGCATCCCCATCCTGAAGGTGGCACAGCAGCCAAAAAACGGTTCCTGAAATAAATCATAAACATTATAGAATGTTACACTACCGTTGTGCGTTTTTTCATTCGTAATAAACAGCTGACTTGTCAAAATACTGGTCGTACTGAAATGAGCTGTTAATACGATCCTTTGAAGACTAGCTCGAAGTGACTTGGAAGTTCTGCATGATATGTGTCTGTGTGTAGGTTTCAACTGTAGAACTAGATTTCGCGCGCGATTAGCCGAGCGGTCTGAGGCGCTGCAGTCATGGACTGTGTGGTTGGTCCCGGCAGAGGTTCGAGTCCTCCCTCGGGTATTGTTGTATGTGTTTGTCCTTAGGATAATTTAGATTAAGTAGTGTGTAAGCTTAGGGACTGATGACCTTAACGGTTAAGTCCCATAAGATTTCACACACATTTGAACATTTTTGAACTACACTTCGCGGCCCCCACCGCTACCGTTTTCCGCTCCCTTATGGCGCCGTCTGCGCATCTACGAACCAAATATACTGAAGAGCCAAAGGAATTGGTACACCAGCCTAATATCGTGTAGGGCCCCCGCGAGCATGCAGAAGTGCCGCAACACGATGTGACACGGACTCGACTAATGTCTGAAGTAGTGCTAGAGGGAAATGACACCATGAATCCTGCAGGGCTGTACATAAATCCGTAAGAGTACGAAGAGGTGGATATCTCCTCTGAACCGCTCGTCGCAAGGCATCCCAGATATCAACAATGTTGATGTCTGGGGAGTTTGGATTGTAGGATTGTAGGCTGCTACGGTCGCAGATTGGAATCCTGCCTCAGGCATGGATGTGTGTGATGTCCTTAGGTTGTTGCTGTTTGTTGTTGTGGTCTTCAGTCCTGAGACTGGTTTGATGCAGCTCTCCATGCTACTCTATCCTGTGCAAGCTTCTTCATCTCCCAGTACCTACTGCAGCCTACATCTTTCTAAATCTGTTTATTGTATTCATCTCTTGGTCTCCCTCTACGATTTTTACCCTCCACGCTGTCCTCCAATACTGAACTGGTGATCCCTCGATGCCTCAGAACATGTCCTACCAACCGATCCCTTCTTCTAGTCAGGTTGTGCCACAAACTTCTCTTCTCTCCAATCCTATTCAATACCTCCTCATTAGTTATATGATCTACCCATCTAATCTTCAGCATTCTTCTGTAGCACCACATTTCGAAAGCTTCTATTCTCTTCTTGTCTAAACTATTTATCGTCCACGTTTCACTTCCAAACATGGCTACACTCCATACAAATACTTACATCTGAATATGCAGTAGAGGGTGATGATTATCCTAGAAACGACTTCCTGACATTTAAATCTATACTCGATGTTAACAAATTTCTCTTCTTCAGAAACGCTTTCCTTGCCATTGCCAGTCTACATTTTATATCCTCTCTACTTCGACCATCATCAGTTATTTTGCTCCCTAAATAGCAGAACTCATTTACTACTTTAAGTATCTCATTTCCTAATCTAATTCCCTCAGCATCATCCGACTTAATTCGACTACATTCCATTATCCTCGTTTTGCTTTTGTTGATGTTCATCTTATATCCTCCTTTCATTCCGTTCAACTGCTCTTCCAAGTCCTTTGCTGTCTCTGACAGAATTACAATGTCATCGGCGAACCACAAAGTTTTTATATCTTCTCCATGGATTTTAATACCTACTCCGAATTTTTCTTCTGTTTCCTTTACTGCTTGCTCAATATACAGGTTGAATAACATCGGGGAGAGGCTACAACCCTGTCTCACTCCCTTCCCAACAACTGCTCCCCTTTCATGTCCCTCGACTCTTTATAACTACCATCTGGTTACTGTACAAATTGTAAATAGCCTTTCGCTCCCTGTATTTTACCCCTGCCACCTTCAGAATTTGAAGGAGAGTATTCCAGTCAACATTGTCAAGAGCTTTCTCTAAGTCTATAAATGCTGGGAACGTAGGTAGAGTTTTGTCAGGACTGGCTCTCCCAAGGCCGTCAGTAGTTCTATGTTGTCTACTCCCGGGGCCTTGTTTCGATTCAGGTCTTTCAGTGCTCTGTCAAACTCTTCACGCAGTATCGTATCTCCCGTTTCATCGTCATCTACATCCTTAGGTTAGTTAGGTTTAATTAGTTATAAGTCTAGGGGACTGATGACCTCGGATGTTAAGTCCCATAGTGCTCAGAGCCATTTGAACCATTTTTTTAATTGCAAGATGAACTGAAATGTTTTTAACCTATGACGTTGTCGCACATCCGTAATGAATTGTACGAACGCTACGCTCTTGGACTTGCCCCTGAGGTGCTGCCGTGTGTTAGTGGAACAGGACGCGGCGTGGTGGCTCTAGCGGGGGCAGCGGCGACATATGGGGCGACAGAGACGGGCTGTCCACGTGCCGTCCCCAGCTCGCGCCGGTGAATTGTCGCAATTAGGCGCCGCAATTGCCCGCATGTGCCGCGCTGACAGACTGCCGCCGCGTTAATATGCCGCGCGCAGTTGCCGGAAACTGTGGGGCCGCCCCCGCACGTTCAAATCCCCCGCGTGCCGCGCACAGCACCCGCTGTCTGTGCAGTACGGCTGCAAGCTGACGTGTTCCCTGCAAGACACTGAAAGACTCTGGTTCTTCGGTGAAAAGGAGCAGTGAGGAAGATTACCGTTTATCGTCCTGTCCACGACGAGGTCGTTGGAGACGGAACACAAGCTCGGATTGGAAAGGAAATCGACCGCGTCCGCGTTTGGTTTATTGTTCATTCACTGAACGCCAACTTTTGAGGAATATTTCTGTCACATCCATTCCTTCAGCATTTTTCTGATGTACCACATTTGTACCGCATTTTTTCTACTGTACCATTTCTTCTTGTCTCAACTGCTTGTTCTCCACGTTTCACTTCAGTAGAAGTCTACACTCCACATGAAGACCTTCGTAACATGATGACAGCACAATTTTCACTCTACAGCGAAGTGTGCGCTGTTATGAATCTTCTTCTGTTAAAAAAAACTAAACTCCTCCCGAACAGGCCATGAAGGCTCAACGGCACCGGCCGCCGTGTCATTCTCAGCCCATAGGCGTCACTGGATGCAGATATGGAGGGGCATGTGGTCAGCACACCCCTCTCCCGGCCGTAAGTCAGTTTCCGAGACCGGAGCCTCTACTTCTCAACCAAGTAGCTCCTCTGTTTGCCTCACAAGGGCTGAGAGCCCCCCGCTTGCCAACACAGCCCGGCATACTGGATGGTCGCCCATCCAAGTGCTAGCCCAGCCCGACAGCACTTAACTTCGGTGATCTGACGGGAACCGGTGTTACCACTGCGGCAAGGCCGTTGGCCTCCTTCTGTTAAGGTGGGAAGATAATAGACGAGGTAATGGGGGAATTGTAGCTGTGAGGTAATAAAAAAAACTGAGTGAACGGATCAACGAACAACCTGAACGGGTGTCATCGAACATCCACCCAGAACAAATTATACAAACATTATAGATCAAAATGAGATAAAAAAGTTGGCAGAGCACTTGCTCGCGAAAGGCAAATGTCCCGAGTTCGAATCTCCGTCCGGCACACAGTTTTAATCTGCCAGGAAGTTTCACAAACTTTCTTGGGTGCCAAACTGGATTTTTTTTTGTTTTATCTATCCTCCTATGACGCGTCTCGCCTTGTATATGACATCTTCAGATTGGCTTACGAGAAAAAATACAACTTTTCATATAAGTGGCGTGACCCCGACGAAGCAAAGTCTCACTTATGACTTGCAAGGAATAACAACTTTCGGGAAAGATACAGTGTTAAGCATATAGGATGCCGCGCACACAGAAGTACAAGCAGGTAACTCCCGTGGTTAGGATTTAAAAAAAACATTGTGCGGCCGGCCGGTGTGGCCGTGCGGTTCTAGGCGCTTCAGTCTGGAACCGCGTGACCGCTACGGTCGCAGGTTCGAATACTGCCTCGGGCATGGATGTGTGTGATCTCCTTAGGTTAGTTAGCCGGCCGCGGTGGTCTCGCGGTTCTAGGCGCTCAGTCCGGAACCGTGCGACCGCTACGGTCGCAGGTTCGAATCCTGCTTCGGGCATGGATGTGTGTGATGTCCTTAGGTTAGTTAGGTTTAAGTAGTTCTAAGTTCTAGGGGACTGACGACCTCAGATGTTAAGTCCCATAGTGCTCAGAGCCATTCGAAGCAACCAAAATTTATGGCAATATGGCCGATAAAACGTTCAGAAGTCAGTTAACAGCCTAACGCACTAAAAGCCCAAAACACATTCAAACAAAATTTAAATGCATATAAAAAAACTTACTGACATAAAAATAAATAAACGGGGAACCGCTCCTGAGAGCCCCAGCAGCTAGTTTTTTTTTTTTTTTTTTTTTTAAGAAATCTCGCGCAGTGTCCTATAAAACGGATCACCTCAAGAAAATCCAAGAAGTATTAAAAAACAAAGTACAGGCTTAGTCTCACGAGAAGTACGTATATCTGTATAAATAGACAGTAAATTACACTTTAACAAGGACAACTAGCTGCTGCGGTTTACATGTGTTTTAGTTGCTGTTTCGCATGTAGTTAATATCTTCTACATCAGTAAGTTGTTATTTATACATTTTTATATGTCATTTGAGTGTTTTTGGCCTTTTAGTGCATCACACTGTCTGCTGGCTTCTGAACATCTTATCGTCCACATTCCGACATCCTTTACTTTTATCTTCTTAGACACGGCTTAACGTTTTCTCAAATACTGACCGCGGCGGTTTCCTGCTGGGACTTCTGTATAAGGGCGATACTATGTGCTTAACACCATATCTTGCCTGAAAGTTGTATTTTCTTGCTAGGTTTTCCAAGCAGTTAGCCTATGCTCTATCGCTTCGTCACATATCTTATTCCGCCACTTTGTTTCCTTCTTCTCCGTGGTTGTTCTGGTTCTTTCACCGTTTTTATCACTGCTTCCCTGATATAATTTCAGTTTCTCATCTTCTTTGCATAAAGCTTTTTAACGAATTCGTTCCAGTTCTCTGATAGAAATTTTGTGTCGATTCTGTGGGCTTTTTTAATTTTGGGTTTTGATGATTTAGGCTGAAATTTGTCTTTGGTTTCTGTTAAAAAGTGGTCCGAGTCTATCCCTAAGCCTCTTCTGATCCATACGTTCACGATTTCTCCATGGTTTTGTTTGGTTATAGCCACAAGATCGAGCTGATATGAGCCTAAATGTACACTCCTGGAAATTGAAATAAGAACACCGTGAATTCATTGTCCCAGGAAGGGGAAACTTTATTGACACATTCCTGGGGTCAGATACATCACATGATCACACTGACAGAACCACAGGCACATAGACACAGGCAACAGAGCATGCACAATGTCGGCACTAGTACAGTGTATATCCACCTTTCGCAGCAATGCAGGCTGCTATTCTCCCATGGAGACGATCGTAGAGATGCTGGATGTAGTCCTGTGGAACGGCTTGCCATGCCATTTCCACCTGGCGCCTCAGTTGGACCAGCGTTCGTGCTGGACGTGCAGACCGCGTGAGACGACGCTTCATCCAGTCCCAAACATGCTCAATGGGGGACAGATCCGGAGATCTTGCTGGCCAGGGTAGTTGACTTATACCTTCTAGAGCACGTTGGGTGGCACGGGATACATGCGGACGTGCATTGTCCTGTTGGAACAGCAAGTTCCGTTGCCGGTCTAGGAATGGTAGAACGATGGGTTCGATGACGGTTTGGATGTACCGTGCACTATTCAGTGTCCCCTCGACGATCACCAGTGGTGTACGGCCAGTGTAGGAGATCGCTCCCCATACCATGATGCCGGGTGTTGGCCCTGTGTGCCTCGGTCGTATGCAGTCCTGATTGTGGCGCTCACCTGCACGGCGCCAAACACGCATACGACCATCATTGGCACCAAGGCAGAAGCGACTCTCATCGCTGAAGACGACACGTCTCCATTCGTCCCTCCATTCACGCCTGTCGCGACACCACTGGAGGCGGGCTGCACGATGTTGGGGCGTGAGCGGAAGACGGCCTAACGGTGTGCGGGACCGTAGCCCAGCTTCATGGAGACGGTTGCGAATGGTCCTCGCCGATACCCCA
The DNA here is from genome assembly GCF_023864345.2 of Schistocerca serialis cubense. Taxonomy (NCBI): domain Eukaryota; kingdom Metazoa; phylum Arthropoda; class Insecta; order Orthoptera; family Acrididae; genus Schistocerca; species Schistocerca serialis. The sequence continues at coordinate 379,875,659 of NC_064638.1, read as the reverse complement.
GGAGCAACAGTGTCCCTAATTTGCTGGGAAGTGGCGGTGCGGTCCCCTACGGCACTGCGTAAGATCCTACGGTCTTGGCGTGCATCCGTGCGTCGCTGCGGTCCGGTCCCAGGTCGACGGGCACGTGCACCTTCCGCCGATCACTGGCGACAACATCGATGTACTGTGGAGACCTCACGCCCCACGTGTTGAGCAATTCGGCGGTACGTCCACCCGGCCTCCCGCATGCCCACTATTCACCCTCGCTCAAAGTCCGTCAACTGCACATACGGTTCACGTACACGCTGTCGCGGCATGCTACCAGTGTTAAAGACTGCGATGGTGCTCCGTATGCCACGGCAAACTGGCTGACACTGACGGCGGCGGTGCACAAATGCTGCGCAGCTAGCGCCATTCGACGGCCAACACCGCGGTTCCTGGTGTGTCCGCTGTGCCGTGCGTGTGATCATTGCTTGTACAGCCCTCTCGCAGTGTCCGGAGCAAGTATGGTGGGTCTGACACACCGGTGTCAATGTGTTCTTTTTTCCATTTCCAGGAGTGTATATTACGAGAGCACCAGTCTTCTTTCTCGTCGGTGATTTCATGGCAAAGGTTGACACTAGTTTTAAGTCGCATTGTCTGCAGAAGTTGATGAGCCTTTCTCTAATGTTACTGGCGCGTTTGCGTGCAGGAAAATTTACTACTATTGCCTTGTTTTTCTCTTCTCTGCCGATCTGTGCAGTGAAGTCCTCTACGAGTTTTTGTAGATGGCGCTTTGGTATTTTTGATGTCTCATCTTCCAGTGTCTCTCAAAACTGTTCGATTCTTTATGGATTTTTCTTTTGTTATTGTTGGTAGGTGCACGTGCATTTATGACGGTATAGCCCTTGTTTGCTGATCTAAACGAGAGAAGTGGTATTCGCTCCGACGGAGACACAAAAATTCGTTATGAATTCTGTTAGATTCCGTTTGACCGTGAAAGCTGTTCCAAACATAGTGACTTTTAATTTATTCTTTATGGCCGGTTTTTCTTTATAGATCCTGTAGCCCTCTGATTCAAATGCGTTCTCATCGCCGTATCTGGTTTCCTGATGTGCTAGTTTAACAACTCCGTCAAATTTATATTCAGTGTTAACAATTTTTTCTTTTTTAGAAACATCTTTCTTGCTACTACCAGAAAAATAACTACTAATCAATATTTACAGAAATTCGTAACTATATAACTGGTGAAACTCATTTCACATTGGAAGGGTGGGTGCGCTACCACCCCTCTACGTCCAGGAAATTTGGAAATTTGTTGTAAGGTCTTATGGGACCAAACTGCTGAGGTCATCGGTCCTTAAGCCTACACACTACTTAATCTAACTTAAACTAACTTACGCTATGATGCGATTCCGCAGCTACAGCTTTCGGCGAACAACCATACGCCACTTTCTGGAGAGACTGTAGGCAAATAACCGGTATATAAACGATAAGCAGTACCCTGAAGTGACAAAAGTCACTGGATAGCGATATCCACCTATACACAGGCGGTAGTTTCGCGCACACGAAGTATAAAAGGGCAGTGTATTGGCAGAGCTGTCATTTGTACCCAGGTGGTTCAGGTGAAAAAGTTTCCGAAGTGATTATTGTCGTACGAAGGGGAATTAACAGACTTCCAACGCGGAGTCACACATGGAGTTAGACGCTTGGGACATTCCGTTTCGGAAATCGGAAGGGAATTCAATATTCCTAGATCCACTGTGACAAGAGTCTACCGAGAATACCAAATTTCAGGCGTAACGCCTCACCACGGACAACGCAGCGGCCGATGGCCCTCACCCCACTACCGAGAACGGCGGCGCTTGCGTAGTGTTGTCAGTGCTAACAGACAAGCAACACTGAGTGAAATAACCCCATAAATCAACGTGAGATGTACAACGAACGTAACCGTAAGGACACTGCAACGAAATGTTGTGTTAATGAGATATGGCAGCAGACAACCGACGCGACTCTCTTTGCTAACAGCACAACATCGCCTGCAGCCCCTCTCTTGGGCTCGCGACCATATCGATTGGATCCTAGACGACTGCAAAACCATGGCCTGGTCAGATGAGTCCCGATTTCGGTTGGTAAGAGATGATGATAGTGTTAAGAGTGTGGCGCCGACTCCACGAAGCTGTGGACCTAAGTTGTCAACAAAAGGCTCTATTAAAACTAGTGCTGGCTCCGTAATGGTGACTGCAGTGTTTACATGGACTAAACCGATCACTGACCGGAAATGGTTAAGTTCGAAAATTGGAGATCATTTGCAGCGATTCATGGACTTTATGTTACCAAATAACGAAGTCATGTCATCGGGCCACAACTGTTTGCGACTGGCTTGAAGAACACTGAGGACAATTCGAGCATATGATATGGCCTGTCAGATCGCCCGACATTAATACCATCGAAAATTTATCGGACACAATCTAGAGGCTCGTCCGCAAACTTCTGGACAGGAAACTCTTTGGCAATTATGGCTACCTATAAAGGCAGCATGGCTCAATATATCTGAGGGGGACTTCCAACGACTTCGAAGCCACGTCTAGTTACTTCACTACTTCTATACAAAGACCATAGCAACATTTTAATTTCCTTTTAGTGTTAACAAATTTCTATTTCTCAGAAACGCTTTTCTTGCCATTGCCAGTCTCTCTACTTCGGTGTCTCTGGAACAGTTTTTCACGCTATCAATTATTCGTGCCACAAGGAAAAGTGATAATGTATGTGTCGTCGCTGAAAGTAAGATGAAAAAAAGCGGGTATTATTATCCACGCACTGCACTTACCACAGGGCGATAATCGGTTTCGGCCCATGTTGAAATCGTCCTCCTTACCTGTGAACAAACGAAAGAAAAAGAAATATTACGTTTTGATTCCCTTAAGATGGAATATTTGCCGAATATTATAATCGGTACACTTAAAGGCAACACATCTTAAGGCGCTAACGTGGTTTTGCTACTTTTCTGTGGAGTGGATGTATATGCACGCATCAAAAAATGTTTTACATCACCTCGGTTACGAGAGATCCGGAACCTGCACAGAAAATTGGAATAATGATCAACATAAACATCATTTTCTCCCTTTTTATTCCTCATGATAACCACAGATTGCATGTTGTACAACCATACAACGACACCTTCAGAGGTGGTGGGCTAGATTGCTGTACACATCGGTACCTCTAATACCCAGTAGCACGTCCTCTTGCATTGATGCATGCCTGTATTCGTCGTGACGTACTATCCGTAAGTTCATCAAGGCACTGTTGGTCCAGACTGACCCACTCCTCAACGGCGATTCAGCGTAGATCCCTCAGAGTGGTTGGTGGGCCACGTCGTCCATAAACAGCCCTTTTCAATCTTACCTAGGCATGTTCGATAGGGTTAATGTATGGAGAATATGCTGGCCACTCTAGTCGAGCGATGTAGTTATCCTGAACGAAGACATTCACAAGATGTGCACGATGGCGGCGCGAATTGTCGTCCATGAAGACGAATGCCTCGCCAGTATGCTGCCAATACTGTTGCACTATCTGTCGGAGGATGGCATTCACGTATCTACAGCCGTTACGGCGCCTTCCATGACCACCAGCGGCGTACGTCGGCCCCACATAATGCCACCCCAAAACAGGAGGGAATCTCCACCTTGCTGCTCTCGCTGGACAGTGTGTCTAATGCTCGGTTTACACTAGCAAGCTATTGCACCAATTTACTTGCGCGGTGGAACTTGCAGCGCGATTTGCGAGTGTAAACATATCGCCAAGTCGACTTGCGACCGTAGCAGTTTATTGCGGAAGTGACTTGCCGCACGTTTTCCGCTTCCAGTGTGAACACCACGCAAGAAATATCTGCAAGTAACTTGCAGCTTTTAGGATTTGTTTCTATTTCCTGCAAGTAGGAAGCGCAAGTTACAGTAAGTATGTCGTCTGCATAACACTCATATTTAAAATTTTACTTAATGTGGTGACTCAATTTTATGTAATCACCTTACGTATTAGATACAAACAAATTTCAGAAATAGAGAAGATACGGGAATGGATAAAGCAGGATACAGAACATTTTATTGAAGCCGTGGAGAGCTACCCCGAAATATGGAACGTGCATAACCGAGACTTCAAGGATAGAGCGAAGAAGATGGGCGCATTAAATGAAATCTCGTCGATATTCGACATATCTGTAAAAGAAGTACATAGAAAGTAGCATAACTTGAAGACACAACCCCTTTGCCAACTGCATCCACTCGCTTGTGGTTTTAGGAGTCTAGAAAAAGACAATGTGTAATTATCACATGTTTTATTTAATTAGCTTGTCACTTTCCATTTTATGAGGATTAGAAAAAAAAAAACATTTTTATAAGCATATTATTATGTAAAATGCAGTTTATTTCCATAAAAGTTTAATTTCATTGTTGTGTTTTCACATACCTTCAAATAATTTTTCCTTTTCAAGACGTTAAAAATGGCTCTACATACATCGGGTACGATCAAAGAAATCGTGCTGACGGGAATATGAAACAAATATATTAGGGTCTTGTATGAGTTTCCAACAAAGACACGATTTCAAAATTCAAACTGTTTTGTCTGTATGGTACACATAAATAAATGAAATGCCTATATTATTCGTAGCTCACCGGTAGCTATAAATCATAGAGTGACTAGCAAACGTTCCTTTGCTGAAATAGCAGTACGGAAGTTTGTGTCTCGTTTTGATATGACGGGCGCTATTAACATCAACAAATACTCCAGATCATTTGAGGACATTCTGCAAAAGTTTTCAAAGGTATCCATGCTCTCGATACTAAGTTCTTGCAAAAGGTTATTATATGCAGCATTTTGCGATCTTCTCATTATCTACTCACTAACCCAAATACTTCTCTTTTTCTTTTTCACGTTTTGCATTACAATTACAAGAGCTGCAGTATATCTCACCGGCCTACTTGTCATTTTACACTTCGGCTGACACTCGTAGTGCTACTGAAAGCATATGTAAACAGTATCAGCAAGTTGTTAACGCATGTTTCTTGCCAAAGAACTTGCGGAAGAATCTTGCTTAATTCTTGCGCTGCTGTGTAAACACAGCTGCAAGCGGCTAGCAATAACTTGCAGCAATAACTTCTGCAAGCGACTTGCTAGTGTAAACCCAGCTTAAGGCGTTCATCTGACCGGGTTGCCTCCAAACACGTGCCGACGATTGTGTGGTTGAAGGCATATGCGACACTCATTGGTGAAGAGAACGCGATGCCAATCCTGAGCGGTACATTCGGCATGTTGTTGGGCCCATTTGTACCGCGCTGCATTGTGTTGTGGTTGCAAGGGTGGACCTCGCCATGGACGCTGGAAGTGAAGTTGCGCATCATGCAGCCTATTGTGCACAGTTTGAGTCGTAACACGACTTCCTGTGCTGCACGAAATGCATTATTCAACATGGTGGCGTTGCTGTCAGGGTTTCTCCGAGCCATAATCCGTAGGTAGCGGTCATCCACTACAGTAGTAGCCCTTAGGCGGCCTGAGCGAGGCATGTTATCGACAGTTCCTGTCTCTCTGTATCTCCTCCATGTCCGAACAACATCGCTTTGGTTCACTCCGAGATGCCTAGACACTTCCCTTGTTGAGAGCTCTTCCTGGCACAAAGTAACCGCGGTATTGACCGTCTAGGCATGGTTGAACTACTGACAACACGAGCCGTGTACCTCCTTCCTGGTGGGTTGACAGGAACTGATCGGCTGTCGGACCCCCTCCGCCTAATAGGCGTTGCTCATGCGTGGTTGTTTACATCTTTGGGCGAGTTTAGTGACTTCTCTGAACAGCCAAAGGGACTGTGTCTGTGATACAATATCCACAGTCAACGTCTGTGTTCAGGAGTTCTGTGAACCGGGGTGGTGCAAAACAATTTTTGATGTGTGTATTTTAGTAATACCGTCATCACACACACCGGAAACATGTGCAGCTCAACAGTCTCTCCAGCTTCATATAAAAAATTTTCCGTGTATGCCTCCATTTTTCTGTCCTCCACTGATTGGTAACGAAGGGAACAGAAAGGAAGGAGACAGAAAGCAGTTGTGTAGTCCTAACATTTGTAAGGTTCCTATGTGTTTGCTAATGTACAAGTAAATAATTCACCATTACTGTACTCGGACAAAGATGAATGAGCACGCTGCATGAGTAGTGAAAACGATTCTTGACTCTGTGTTTAATTTTATCTGTGATTGACTCGCTGGTTATGCAGTTGTGCATCGTTGGGGGATTCTTATTTGAGGTTTTGTAGCGAGCAGTTGAGTTCTTCCGAGAATGAGATCTGTTTTTTCGTGAATCTGGGAGAAGCTATCTGGAATGCTTAATTACGGAAATGAAAACTCATTTTTACAATACCTTCTCGTTCTTTATATTGATGGAAAAGGTTTTGCAGCGATTTTATAGGTAACGAAGGCATGTGCAAGAATGAAATGTTTGTTAATCAGAACTATTAATTTAATTAAATCCTCATCTCTGAGATAACCAATAACGTTTATGATTAGTGTTAACTTGATATCTTTGTTCTTCATTATGTCACAAATAACACAACTGGCTTATTTGGTAGTGAGAGAATTTCGTAATTGTTAGCGTCTTCTTATGTTGTGGAGTCTTTTGTCAATAATCAAAGTTTGATTTCTCAAGAAGGATTTTTCTTTAAAGTTAAACCAACCTCCATGATTCACAGGAAAGCTTTTAATATGTTGTTATGTGTGCGTTGAACATTACGGCGCACCGTTTCTGAGAAGCAAAACGAAAGAAATTAGTGGTGAGTAGTTTATTTGTGTTTGCTTTCGAGAATATCAGAGCCGCAGACACAAATACGGCATGCTGAGCAAGGGGTAACTCACTTTTGTTTCAGATCTGTATCTCACCTTTCATTCCTGAGAAACAGTGTGTAGTCGGAATTGGCAGTTATTGTGCTAAGGAGCAGGTTAATTTTCAGTGAACAACATTGGTAGCTTCAAACAGTTATTTCAAATGGTTCAAATGGCTCTGAGCACTATGGGACTTAACATCTGTGGTCATCAGTCCCCTAGACTTAGAACTACTTAAACCTAACTAACCTAAGGACATCACACACATCCATGCCCGAGGCAGGATTCGAACCTGCGACCGTAGCAGTCCCGCGGTTCCGGACTGCGCGCACCGCGGCCGGCAAACAGTTATTTTCTTCGAGCAGAGCAGTAATTTATTTTTGTGGATATTCCATGTCAAAATTGCACTTCATATCATGCAAAGTTCATAATATACCTCGGTACTGAGTTTTAGTTACACAGTTTTCGCTAAACACACAATTAGTTTCTTTTGTCACTTATAAGACTGTGCATTTCATGGAGTTTAATGTTTTATCCACGGTACTGTTCACATCCGCAACAAAGGGCCAACAAAAAGTCAGTTTTGTTGAGCAGATGAATACAATACCTAAAGTACATGTTACATGACGAGAAAGTTTTTGGAATCAATGTATTCACTTTTCTCACTTACAGACAATTTTCTTTTAGAAAACTTACATATTTCACATAGGTCAGTGTCAGTGCAGCATACTTACTTAACGAAACTCAAAAGTACTAAAACGCTGATGATAACATTACCGTGAAACAGGGGGCTAGTTTGTCTGAGGTGCGGGTGGAAGGCACATTTGATATGCGCGAGATAAGTTTATTAGTGCGAAGCGGCTTAATTCTCATGGACTGATAAACACAGGAAAACATTTAACGGCAGAGCGCATGATACCAATGCACATTTGTATAGCTCCAGAGTTCCTCATTAGGTGTGTTTCAAATCCGACTTTTGACACGGAAGTAACTATAACTTTTAACGCGTCTGCTACAACTGTATACTGATAACGAAGCTACTCTAAATATGTCTCTACCTGTAACGCTAAGTTTTAATACACGTTCTTCAATGATACACCCGAAAGCCATAGAAAACAAAATTATAAAAAAACATAGGGAGCTCTGAAACAGTGGTGAAATGATGTTCTTCTTGTTATTAGCTACTTGGTTGGCGTATCTGGCAAAATTAGCACTGGAAGTCTGCAAATTTTCGGCTCGTAGTGTAGTTTCAATCTGTTAGAATATGTCATTGGAGAGTACCCCGCGAAAGACGACACTTGGTCACTACCGAACAATGTTTCGGGACAGACAAGCCGTACTGCTATACTCCGACTAAAATAACTTCATGTTCACTGTACAGTCTTCTACTACTAGAGTGGCCAGTCGCTAGCCAATCGCAGTTCTTTCTGGATCGCCACGTGCTCGCTCTGTTGCCTCTTTTGTAGGAGCGTGCTGAGCCTTGTGAAGCTGCGGCTCTCTGTTCAAATGCAACACTGCCCCCACCACTGCACTTTGCCAATAGCAAAGTTATTTTATACGAACTATGACTGATATTTTTGGAGCACAAGCACCCATCAAGGCAGACACCTTTTACGGCACACAGCACACACTGCCTGGCGTGGTCAAAAGCAAGTGGTTTTTATTTAATCGTATGGTGATTTTATACAAGATAGAGTTGATATAAGGCAAATGATTTTATACAATATACATACGATATTAGACAAGATTAAACCCTACAGTCCGTGTTTTTCAACCAGTTAATTAAGCTGGGTATGAGAGTGAACAAGTCATTCACACATTGGTGAACTGATGCAGTCCCATTTGTACCTGAAGTACCTACAACAACCATGTCCAGTCCTTAACTTGTTGAGGCGGCACCAAAGGTTCTTCGTTAGGTCACAACCTATTGGCTTCTTTGTGGGATAAAGGTGATGGGCTCTTGTTCCCAATGTTTTTGTTGACCATTCATGCTTCCAGCTTTCGTTTAGATCAAAACCATCCGCGATTAGTTGTCCTGCAGTAACACTTGCTGGCCTTCTTGATCGCAATCGTTGCTGTGGCGGATGACAGAATTCCTGGTGCAGTGGTAGAGAGGGTGATGCAGAGATTTTCTTGGCTTCCCTCGGTAGAGCTTGTTTCCGCCTTAAGTGAGGTGGAGGAATGTGACTCAGTACAGGTAACCAGTGCAGTGGCATGAAGTTGATTTGATGGAACCAGTAATGCTGCGCATTGTGTCGTTAAGTTTTGTGTCTACCTTCTTCACAAGTACACTTTCCAACCAGACAGATGCACAGTACTCGGCAGCAGTGGTAAGGCATTCTGAGACCTTATGTTGTTAGCCTCCACGACAATAGTAGTTACAATACAAGGGTTGTAATGAAACAACTCACCAATGACTTTGTGAACTATGTCCTCACGCCCAAATTAATTTTTCCGTCGTTTCCCTAAATCCACTAAAACGACTGCTGTGGGGTTGCTTTGAAAAGAACACGGTTAACTTCCGTTTCATCCTTGTCACACCCTAGTTTGTCCTTTATGTCTAATTACTTGGTCGTCGACTAAACATTAAAATATGATTTTTTTGCTCCCTTCCCCAGAATGCCTACATCACCTCGCTCTGATTTACATCTCATCTGACACTGCACTTGAAAGTTTTCATTACCAGCGAGAGGATTATCATCCTCTCTATAATTACCGGTAACGCCATCTGTGGTATCTGGTATGAGGGTATAAAACGTAATACCTCGTTGTGGCAACATGTATTGATAGAGGCGTCAAGTACGCTGAAGCGCAGCCCAGCCCTTTCTTGTGGAATACTCCATTTATGAGTAGGCGAGCTCCTCAGAGCGTACACGATGTCTATGGGGTAGTGAACCGCTTTGGTTTCTCTGTCAGTACACCGAGGGCCATACTGTGATTGACTTTATCAATTATTTATTTTTATCATCAGACTTCTGCCAGGTTTAATGTGGGACGCCAAGACTTTGTCTCTTATGTCAATCTCTTCACCTTAGGGAAATAGTGACCTGAATTATTAGCTGGATGTATTCCACTGCCCTCTCCTACACCTTTTGCCCTCTATAGCTCCCTCTATCACCATGGAGTTAACAAATGGGCTGTCATCATGACACTTCTTTTTCTCAGTAAATTCGACAAACTCCTATCCTCTCGCGGAGAGTACCATCTTCTCCCTTAACTTGTCAGTCCACCCAAATTATTAAAAAAATGGTTCAAATGGCTCTGAGCACTATGGGACTCAACTGCTGTGGTCACAAGTCCCCTAGAACTTAGAACTACTTAAACCTAACTAATCTAAGGACATCACACACATCCATGCCCGAGGCAGGATTCGAACCTGCGACCGTAGCGGTCGTGCGGTTCCAGACTGTAGCGCCTTTAACCGCTCGGCCACTCCGGCCGGCCCCAAATTATATCATCTTTCTATACCAACACGTCCGAAACGCTTCGAATCTCCTTCTTTCCGCACAGGATTTCTATTTTCCAGATGTACATTCTGAGAAATTTCTTCCTGAATTTAAGAACTGTATTTGATAGTAATAAACCTCCTCCGGCCAGTAATACCCTCTTTACGTGCGCCAGTCTGTTTTTTTTTTTTGTATCTTCCTTGTACCATCCGTTATGCGATTTGTTTTTAGTCTTCTTCGTGGTCCCCAATTTCGATATTAGGCTTGTCGCTAATCTCTTTTCTTCTACTTTTCATTACTTTTGTTGTTCGATTAACTCTGAATCCGTATTCCGTGATAACACAGTTCATTCTGTTCAGCAGGTCATTCTCAATTTTCTCTTGTTTCTTCCACATGTTTTATGTTACCTGATTTTCCCTTACTCGAATGAAAGCAGCATCTAGCTGCACTCATGGGCAACAGTCGTCTTCGAGGAACAAGTGTCCTTCTGGTTTTTAATTTCGAAGTTTATTTTCGGGTAGCCTGAAGAAATAATGCAGATAATTAACCCACATTTCATTAAATAAAATGGCACCAGTAACATCAAAAACAACATTTTTATGTCATTTTCTAACAGTTTACCATTCTAAATTTAAATAGTAGTGCATACTAGTTTGAAGAAAGAGGATATTCCTTTGTGTTTACGATAAACGACTTTAACAAAATAGTAAACTAGATATATCAAGACTAGACTTACCGATGCCTTTAACTCCGTAGTACTGAGTAAAGTATTTTAATCTTAAGGAGACTGAGAGGTCCTACATAGACTAGTAACCCATAGCTCCGACAGTAAGCAAGTGAGGTCATCAAAGGTGGAAAAACAAAAAGATAAACTTTTCTTGAAAAGATACGAACCCGAGATAAAGCTCAGTCACTCCAGTTCAAGTAGTATCTTCAGGAAGGAATGAAATAAGTGGAAAAAAGCACCGACTGATGTAAGGGCCCAAATGGACACAGTTATCTACAGAGCAGACTGCTAAATTTAATGAGGAGACCACTTGGCACACAATGATGGTTAAAGCTCAATAAGCCAACATGAATGAGATGAAAAATAATAAAATTAGAATAAGCTACTTGCTAAACGCCACAAAGGCGTGAACGAATTCAGCTATGTAGAAAGTAAGATTATGGTGTATGACTTAAGCAAGAAAGATGGAAAGCGACTTCCGCAGTTTCTTTCGACCGAAAAGTCTTTTTGTGTTACAAAATGGTTCAAATGGCTCTGAGCACTATGGGACTTAACATCTGAAGTCATCAGTCCCCTAGAACTTAGAACTACTTAAACCTAACTAACCTAAGGACATAACATACATCCATGCCCGAGGCAGGATTCGAACCTGCGACCGTAGCGGTCGCGTAGTTCCAGACTGAAGCGCCTAGAACCGCTCGGCTACGGCGGCCGGCTTTTGTGTTACAAGTTGACACAAAATTGAATAAAAAGTTAATGAAACTGGGCGCCTCGAATGTAACGTAATGCAGAAGTGAAATCAAGAACACTGATAAACCGCAGAAAAAAATTAAAAATGAAGGTGGTAAGTAAAGCATTTAAGTAACTAGTATTGTAACTAACAGACGAGATAAGAAAATAACTTATGGAATATCCTTATCATAAGAAGGAAACATGTGTTAAGGCATCCTGGACAAGCTGCCCTGGCCCTGTAGATAGGGATAAACGTAATGACATGAAAGAAACAAAGCAAAAGTCCAATACTGTAACATTCCGCTATATGAGAAACTTAGTTAACAACACGCGGAGGTAGAGCGATAATTACTCACGCTCTACCGTATCTTAAAGTTGGCATTCCGTCACTATGAATCGGAACTGCACGAAACTGATAAAACTACGAGGTCGAGCATATTTTAATCGAAAAAGGCGGTCGGTTCTTCTGCCATTGGTGCCGCATACATTCGCATCGCTTAACGAATGGTGCTGTGCTTAAGCAGAGGCGTCCATACTTGACTGCTAAGTGATCCAGTCTAATGGGGAAGTCATCGAACTCCAGCGACTGATATAAGCGTTCAGTTTATATGTTGATAGTAAGAAGTGCAGAGAGCCTCTTGGAATGTAGCTGCTATCAGTAAGTGAGAAGCAGCCACTTGAGAGAAACATCGCACATGTTATCTTCCTTCGGATGACAAACAACAGATACTATCATCTTCAGAACAGAACGTTTCCTACAGCGCTTTAATTACTAAGTAGTAGTTTCCAGCTACTGACGACTTCTTCATTTGGAGTTGCCTGCTGTGAAACTTGCGAGAAATGAAGTGTGTTTTTTAGGAAGCAGCCAGAAAGGAGCGCAGGTTTCTTCCGTAGTTATTAATCAAAACCTCATAAGCAGAATTTATTAATTTAAAAACCATGACAAGACTAGTCAACAACCTTTTTTTTACAAAGAATACGAATGCTGTTTTTTGCTAAGTCTTTGGTGCTGAATCCACAAACGGTACCAGGGTCTGGCTGCCAGGTCCAGCGTTACTGTGACATTGTACTCTCTGCTATCAAAGTTCTTGAAAACACTGCATATTGGTTACTCCTGTGACGCTGAACTTAAATGTTTTGCAGATATTAACGTTCAAAAATAATCAATGTGTGTACAAGTAATTACCACACATGACGCTCAGTTCAGAAATCTACCTCCAGGAAATGAAGGTTGTTCGGTAACACTGACGTTGAGCCATGCTTGCAACAGTTTTTGTTGTTAGTTGAGTATCAGCACTGAAAGTTCTGATAATTGTTGGAACTGACTGTTATTCGGGTTGTGGTTTGTGTTTTATATTAATTCAGAAGAAGAAATTCCGAGTACCTCTGCAAATAGTTGGTATGGCGAAAAAGGAATTTATTCTTATATCGTAGTATAAGATCAATACCCTATATTTTCAAGTTTTTATCCTTGTGACTTGGTCTGGGCGATGAGGAGTCAGTCAGGACATTCCGTTTTATATAAACTGACGAGGGAAAAAATCCTATCGCAGAGGAGGAGTTCTGCGAGATAAACGAAAGTTGCCAGCCGTGTTTCTATATCTGAACGATGACGTCTACTCAGATTTCACTCCGATCGCAGAAGAGTGGGGCTAGAAGCGCCACAATAAAAATGCACATCAGGTTTCCTTCCAATGCGCGCTGTAACGGTCGTGAGAGGCAACTGCCTTTGACACTTGACGCGGTGAGTTGATGTTATTCAAGAATGCCTTGAAGCCGCCGAAGACGCTAATACTAAGTTTATAGTTTGAGCGAGGTCGCGTAACAGGGCTACGAGATGGATGTTTAATCCACGATATTGCAGAAAAGCTTGACAGGAACGTAGCCACTCTACATGATTGCTGGGAGCTATGGTCACGGGAAGGTAGGGAGACAAGAAGTCCGAGCTTCGGACAGCCACGTGGCACGACCGAGAGGGAAGACTCTTGTGTTCGGCGCATGGTTTAAATGACTCTGAGCACTATGGGACCTAACAGCTGAGTTCATCAGTCCCCTAGAACTAAGAACTACTTAAACCTAACTAACCTAAGGACATCACACACATCCATGCCCGAGGCATGATTCGAACCTGCGACTGTAGCGGTCGCGCGGTTCCAGACTGAAGCGCCTGGAACCGCTCGGACACAATGGCCGGCTGTTCGGCGTATGGCTGTGGCGGATGGTACTGACATGCGCCTGCAGCAGCAATTGGTATCGCAGTGACACAACGAACCGTTACAAATCGGTTTCGTCAAGGAGAACTACGAGCCAGGCGCCCTATAGCCTGCATTCCACCTGCATTCCACTGACACCAAACCACTGACATTTGCGACCTCAATGGTGTCAAGCGAAAGCTCGTTAGAGGGTATGGTGGAGGGCTGTTGTGCATTTTGATCGAAGCTAGTTCTGCCTCGGTGCTACTGACAGCCGTGTATTGATTAGGAGGAGCCGGCCGCGGTTCTAGGCGCTTCAGTCCGGAACCTCGCGACAGCTGCGGTCGCAGGTTCAAATCCTGCCTCGGGCATGGATGTGTGTGATGTCCTTAGGTTAGTTAGCTTTAAGCAGTTCTAAGTCTAGTGGACCGATGACCTCAGCTGTTAGGTCCCATAGTGCTCAGAGCCATTTGAACCATACGCCGAACACATCAGTCTTCCCTCTTGGCCGTGCCACGTGGCTGTCCGAAGCTCGGACTTCTTGCGCTCCTACCTTCCCGTGACCATAGCTCCCAGCAATCATGTAGAGTGGCTGCGTTCGTATCAAGCCTTTCTGCAATATCGTGGATTAAACATCCATCTCGTAGCCCTGTTACACGAACCATTTTGATTAGGAGGAGGCCTGTTGAGTGTCTACAATCAACATGTCTAAGTGCTAGACACACTGGACATACGCCAGGAGGTATGGTCTGGTGTTCGATTTCGTACGACAGCAAGAGCGCTCTGTTGGTTATCCCACGCATTATGACTGCAAATTTGTACGTCAGTCTGGTGATACGACCCGTCGTGCTGCCGCTCCTGAACAGCAGTTCAAAATGTTCAAATGTGTGTTAAATCTTATGCGACTTAACTGCTAAAGACATCAGTCCCTAAGCTTACACACTACTTAACCTAAATTATCCTAAGGACAAACACACACACCCATGCCCGAGGGACGATTCGAACCTCCGCCGTGACCAGCCGCACAGTCCATGACTGCAGCGTCTTAGACCGCTCGGCTAGTCCCAAGCGGCGAACAGCAGTCCAGGGATCGTTTTCCATCAGGATAATGCTTGCCCACATACTGCTGTTGTAACCCAAAATGCTCTACAGATCGTCCACTTGTAGCTTTAGCCTGCTCGATCACCAGAGCACATATGCGACAACATGGGACGACAAGTCCAGCCTCATACACAACCAGCATTATCCAGCCGTGTTTTGACCGACCAAGTGCAAGAGGCAGCCGGCCGCGGTGGTCTAGCGGTTCTAGGCGCGCAGTCCGGAACCGCGCGACTGCTGCGGTCGCAGGTTCGAATCCTGCCTTGGGCATGGATATGTGTGATGTCCTTAGGTTGGTTAGGTTTAAGTAGTTCTAAGTTCTAGGGGACTGATGACCTCAGAAGTTAAGTCCCATAGTGCTCAGCGCCATTTGAACCATTTTTTTTGCAAGAGGCATGGAACACAAACTGCCATCCGGCGCCCGCACGACA
Source organism: Schistocerca serialis cubense (assembly GCF_023864345.2). Classification (NCBI taxonomy): domain Eukaryota; kingdom Metazoa; phylum Arthropoda; class Insecta; order Orthoptera; family Acrididae; genus Schistocerca; species Schistocerca serialis. Next base: position 379,860,209 of record NC_064638.1, on the reverse strand, counting down.
CAGTGCATACACGTTTCTGGAGGATACACCGTTTTTTAATGTAGCAGTATTCCACGTTTGCAATGGTTTTTCTCACGCTTACATTAATCTGTGACCTTGTAACCTTAAACACTTACAAATGTTACCTACACAAATGTATTCCCGTCATTTCATTACTCTACATTAATTTTATTTGGTTTTGGTTTTTTTTCCGTCAGTGTATATAGGTAAGAGGCGCGCACACGTTTTCTCTAATGGAAGACACACGAGAAAAAAAAAAAAAAAAAACGAAATGAGATGATCGTATGGCGTTGTTGGCCGGGAGGCCCCATTCGGCGAATTTCGTCCGCCACGGATCAAGTCTTATATCAGACGACGCCAGGAGGGGCCACTTCTTTGTCGCTGATGATGCGACGATGATGACAACACTACACCCAGCCCACGAGCGGAGAAAATCTCCAACTAGGCCGCAAATCGAACCCGGGTTCGCTACATGGTAGGCAAACAGATACCACTCAGCTAACCAGGCGGACACTAACGTGGAAACATTCCTCAACTCGTCGTTCCCGCTCCCTGCGGCACACTGTGACCCCTGGCCAACATATCGTCGACATACTGTGTGTGTCTGGGAATAAATCCGATTTGACCCAAATGTCCATTGTTTTGGAAGCATTTGTTTGTGGACAGCAAGTTAGGTGATGGCAGGCCAGTACAGAGGATGCGAGCTCCTATCACTAGAGAATAGAAAGCGAAGGAGCATCTGTTTATATCACTAATTCCCACAGGTGATCCTTTTTTATTTTAGGTTATGTGCAGGTAGAAACGAAAAAGAGGAAAAAACAATAGATTTTAATATACACCTTTATTTTTGCCCTACCGTAGAATCTAAAGATGGTCAACGTGTGGTTAAAATCGCTCTTGACTTTTGTCGTATTGTGTGTTTCCGTATAAAATGAAAAAAAGGTGTATGATAGATAAATTACTCTTTTCAATAGACAGAAAGCAGTTTTAAAAATTCGCAAACTTTTTACTTTTTCATTAGCTTTCTAGTAGATGCATTACGTCAAACGACGATATGAATCGCAAAGTGTATCTGGTAAACTGCAGCTGGTTTGGGGTCTATCAAGCAAACCACATCTCCGCCCTGACTTTCACTTTTTTTTCACTGCTTATATTTTATGACCCACCGTCTAATTTCTTATGGTTGGTCGTATGTTGCCACTTAGCCGCTGTGACTGGGTCCGGGGTCCGGAGTGACTGAAAGTAACACCACACCGGCTCCCGTCCCCACTCACACCGTTGCCCGTGTCCCGCCACGTGGAGGCGTGCTCTATTTGTTTACATCCATTTGATATATTTTTTTTTAGCAGCATTAGAAAAACTTATAACTAATACAAAATCAAGTAAGATATTAGTAAACAAAACGAAATTAAATATTTAGAAAGAAGGAAGGAAGAGAATTGAATAGAGAAGGGATAGGTATAATATGGCTCAAATGGCTCTGAGCACTATGGGACTCAACTGCTGAGGTCATTAGTCCCCTAGAACTTAGAACTAGTTAAACCGAACTAACCTAAGGACATCACAAACATCCATGCCCGAGGCAGGATTCGAACCTGCGACCGTAGCGCTCTTGCGGTTCCAGACTGCAGCGCCTTTAACCGCACGGCCACTTCGGCCGGCAAGGTGCAATCTGTTTTTAGGATTGTGTGTGACTTGTGCACCTCTCGTCGGTTGTTCCATTCTCTTCTTTGAAGTTTACTTGGTTGACATTATGGATCAACCGCGCTGGACGCTTCAATATCTGTGTTGGTGCCCTGATCTGTATCTGTTTCTTCTTCATCACTCGTGGTGCTAATCATATCTGTGTCCCCCTGGGCATCGTGATGTCTGTTTGGACCGACTTGCCTTCGGTAGGGCCTGTTGCGCAAGTATTCTGTTTGTTGGATCTTCGAAATTTCGTCAGTTATTTTGCTGAGTTCAGTCCACCTTTCCGTGTCGCGTATTATGGCATGTAGTTCGTTCTGTGTGTTCAGGCGATTTATGTGTACTGTGTGTCTTATGTTCGTGCGTTGTACGCAGAAGAAGATAGTATGTTCAGGGGAACCTTCTTCACCGCACGTGCATCTATTAGTCTGCTGCAGATTCACGCGGTACAGGTGCGTGGGATAAGTGCCATGTCCTGTGATGAAATGTACCATACCGCGGCTGGGATCGATATGTTTTAGTTTTAGTCTTTCCCGGATGTCAGGGAAGAAGTTGTATACACGGCGGCCCTTATCGCTGTTGGCCCACTCGCTCTGCCAGGTATCCACTCGCCATGCTCTGAGTTGGCGTGTTGTCTCAATCGGTACACCAGTGATCTGCCGAACCTGGTCTATTCTCCCCATCCTAAGCCAGTATATTGCTGCGCGGTACCTGATGGTGATATCTGTGGGGAAGATTCCCATGACGACACATAGTGCGTCATTTGATGTAGTGTTGAATGCCCCTGTTAGTCGAAGTAGAACATTTCTTTAGCCTCGACGTACAATGGTTCTGTTGGTTGAGAGAGACTTAATCTGTGGGCCACGTACTGGCAGCAAAGCGTAGTACTGACTCGAAGAGAGCGCAATGGTATGTTCGTGTCACTGACAGGGGTAGTCTGAATTGTTCCGAATTTAGCCTAGCCAGTTTGTGTAGTATCTTTTCTGCTTTGTTTGTGCATATTCGCATGTGTTCGTGGAAGTTCAATCGTTCATCAATGTATACTCCTAGATAGTGTGTGACTGCTAGTCTTTTTATGTTTGTGTCCCCGATTTTGACTACTGGGTTCCTGCGCAGGGTACCCTTTAGCAATGTATAAGTTGTTTTGTTTCCTGCCATCTTTAATTAATTATCTGTGCACCATTAGGTTATTGTCCTAAGTGTTCCATTGGCTCTTTCTTCTAGCTGGGCACGGTTGTTTGCTGAAACTACGACGAGTAGATCATCAGCATAAGCGACAACTTCATCTGTCAAGATGTGCTCCTCTAGTAACTGTAGGAGCGGTTCTGTAACTATGTCCCAGAAGATGGGGCCGCAGATCGACCCTTGTGGACAGCCTTTTGTAATTCGTTTAATCACTTTCTGGTTGTCCATTGCCAAACGACCGTTCTGTCTCTGCAGTAGTTCATGAAACTATTATACAGAGACTCCGGTACCTGCAGGTGTCTGAGCCTCTTGAACAAGGCCGGCAACCAGAGGTTGTCGAAGGCACCTGAGATGTCTATCATAATTGCAAGTGTGTATTTGGAGGGTGTGTCGTGTACTATTTGGAGTGCTCTCTTAATTGCGTCGTCTATAGATTTCCCTTCCCTGAAGCCGTATTGGTGTGGTGTCAGTCCCCGTAGTGTTCGGTGTGCTTGTAGTCTTTTGCAGAGTAGTTTTTCTTGTACTTCACCGAGTGTATTGATAAGGCAAATTGGTCTGTATGACTTGGGGTCTGATGGGTCTTTGTCTGGAGCCTTTTTGATGATAACCGCCTTCGAGGTCTTCCACAATGCAGGCACACGGCTCAGCCTTAATGCATCGTTTAACAACGTTGTGAGAAACGGGGTGATCTGAGGTGCAATTTGTTTCAGTACCTCAGAGTGGATACCATCCGGTCCAGGCGCCTTTTTGTTTTTGAGTTCTGAGATCGCTGTCGCCACTTCATCCTGCGCAAATGGACAGGTGACGGTTGGTGTGATGTATACTGTGTCTACTTCGTGTCTCAGTGCTGCATGTAGTGGTGTGTCTGTGTCTGCGATGTCGTCGGGCAGGAGTTTGCTCAGCAGGAACTCCGCTGTGCGTCTCCAGCCCTTAGTCATCTCTCCATCCTCCTGTCGCAGCGTTCCCAGAACCAGTGAAAGGTCTCTGTTGGATTCCTTTCACGTTAATTTCTTAAATCTGTTGTCATTTACGGCATAAATTCCACTTCTAAATTTACTGTGGTGTTTCTGACTATATGGGAGGAGACTGAGCAGTGAAACGTGTTTCTTTTACACATAAACAAGAACGATCTGTCACACTACTACACTTTAAAACACAGTTTATATGTAATTCATGTCACACAGTCTCATACGGAACGTACATCCACTTTCTTTTATATACTGTATATGTTAAGATACTGTCATCCCCCTTCCCGTCTGTGTGAGAGGATGAATGAGCAATTGTATTTCTAGTTGCATGCTTGATGGTAGCAGACAAGCCTGTCTGCTAGAGAACAGTAGGACCAACGTCGGAACAGGTAGCTACGCTTTCTAAAAGCAAAGAGATTTCTATTCTTAGTATGGTCCTGTCCGTCCCTTGTCATGTTGGTATAGGAAGCTGCCTCTCTGGCCACTTCCGTTTGTATCTGTGAGCCACCCTCAGGAAGGGACCAGGGCAGTCTGTCCGTGGCGGGCGTCTGAAGTGGTAAGATCTCCGGCTAAGCGCGTGTCTGCTAAGTCCGTAGAACAACGGATTTCTTAAGATCAGCCTAACTGAAAGTTTAATCACCTTTATTTCAGGTTTAGCTCTAAAATATCTAATGTTATCTTAAATTGCAACGCGGTGTAATTCGAGTGTGAAGTTCAGAATATATTCCGGTAGTTGCTTTGTCACTACTTTGTGAGTAAAGTGGAACCACGTGTTGATCAGTAACTCTAACTAAGATCATCAATCTTAAATGCGAATGTGCGTGATATTATAACGTCTCGTCTTGACAATATTTTTCAATATAGCAACTTTTCTTTGTGTTCAACCCACGCGGGGTGTACTTTGTGAGACCAGTACCACGTACTTATACAATTGTTTGACCCATCAGGTTAATAGTAAGACGATAGTAACCAGTTCCAGGTTTTTCTTTTGTAAATTGCTTGTCGATCTAATTTATTTTAATTATCAAAATTATTGCGGAGTTACACTCTTTTTGTAAACCAAGTTGACCACGTGAAGCATGTGGTGTAATCATCAAAGTAGCCCTCAGCTATTCTTTTCTGGAAGATTTCACAGAGAGTTAGTATGAATTTAGTATACCAATGTGTGGTAATTACATGACGGACAGGATTGCGCTACGAACGTAACTTCTTTGTGTGAAAATTGAATCGGTTGGTTGTGGTTAATTTCCTCTTGCATATGTTTCAACGTTCTTCGTGTGCTATTTTATGAATGCAGTGTTGTATGCAGACTACCAAACTTGGCTCCATATTTGATGTGTTCCGTAAGATTACAATCTCACATTTTCACAATGCTAAATAAGGCACCAGTTTAGTTATGAATCAAGTTTAATATGCTGAAATTTCAATGATCAATGTTAAAATAAATTTCCAAATATAAACTGATTTATTTCTTTTTATTTAAATTCTCTTTTTATATATGTATATATCACCGGTTGTCGTATGACTATTACAAGATTATAATTAATGTTAGTCCGGTTGGGAATTTGGTAAGCTAGACTGGATACCTGGTGAAACAGTTGCTCAGTAATGCAAGGTTAACTTCCCCAGACAGCTCACAGCTTTTAACCCGCTTTTATTGTCTATCAGCACCGCTTTCATAACAAATTAATGCAACAACATTACACCAGTGGGCTCTTAATTTTCTCTGTCACGATTTTGTGTGGTTCCCCCCAAATGTTTAGTTGTGTTTGTGCTGCTACATGGCTATTCCAATGGTCTTTCCTGGTCTTATTCAGCTCAAGTTTATATTTGTCCTTGGCAAGCCGGTAGTTGTAATTGTCTTTCTCTAGCTGAAATTGCTCGTTGGTAAAGCTTACGTTTACGTTTTGAGTCTTGTTTGAATCGTGTTAATTGTGTAGTCCAGGGAATATTTTGGTGTTTTGTCATTCTTTGTGTGGGTGTGCAGGTGTTCTGTGTGTGTGTGATGGTATCTGTCAGCATGTGTGCTCTGTAATCAACACTGCCGGTGATGTCTTGCGGTATGTGCTCATGTATTTTTTGTCTGACCCTGTCCCAGTCTGTTTTGTCAAATAATAGTGTTTTTGGTAGTGTTTCTGTGTTGACGTTTGTTGTACCACTTAAGGTTAGTGTGATGATGTTGTGGTCGCTAACAGTGACCTGGTCATGTACGGTCCAGTCTCGTACGTGGTTGATGGCGGCATTATTAACGAGGGTGATGTGTATGTTTGATGAATGACCGTTATGTCCGATGTGACTTAGCCGCCCTGACTAACCTATTTCACTTCTGCACACGTAGACACAATTTTATCACAACAAAACTTTTTTCTGACAACATTTAAGATCGACAGTGTTACCGCTGAGGCCAGGATTCTGCGTTTTAACGGCATTCAGCTTCTTGTTGCTAGCTACTGGTATTTACACATGGCAGCAGTGATGGGACAAACGACTGGTTTCGATGGGCGATTGACAAGCGAGTTCATTTTTCAGCCGAATGAAACAACCAAATGAAACTTGTCTCTGCTGCCACGTCAACTGTATGAATGTTTTCACTCACTCTCCGGACTTGAGTGGCTTCGCTCAATGTGAGATGACAGACTGACAGAAGACAGACAGTTACGGCAGTTAAACGAATGTTTCCGCTCTATCTCTGGGTTCGAGTGTTTCAGCCTTTTCTGTTACATACGAGTAGGGCTGTCAAAATTTTTGAAAACAGATAATGGATCGTACTTCAAGGAGAGGTTAATAGGAAGTGTATTTCTAAAAATGTAGTATTTTCAAAAGTTGTGTAATTTTTTACTTAAATACGAATATTTCGTACTTCTGGTATTAAATATGGATTTTTGGCTGGTTTTTATAGGGTTATTTAACTGGTGCTACATTATACATGTATTTTGAAATTAGTGAACTATTACTTTCTTAATTTAAATTTATTACAATTCTGACCCTCTCTTCGCACTGATTTGTTCCGAACACCGATAACACCATTTTGGCAATTGATGAGGTGACGTGAACGTGAAGCATGTAAAGTATTTTCTTAAATTATTCTTAAATTATTTCGTGACTTATTCACTCGCTTTTTAACCGCGTACAGTAATCTGTCGGAGGTGTTTTTTTATACGAGGAAGATTAGTTGTCTTTCACTAATTTTCTTCGAATTTCTTTAATTAATATTGTTTCATGATATGAACTATCTTGCTGATGCCGTATATTGTATTGAATTTATCTTTGTGATCACTTTTCATCCAGTCATAACTTCTTCCATTCCCACTCAACCGAGCCTTTCGGTATTCTGATCCAGATACAAAGTTCGCTATTAAGAAAATGTTCATAAACATGGACGAAAAATTAAACTAAGAGCTACTTATTGGCATTCAATAAATGGCAAATATCGGAACATCAATAAGAGTGACGACAGTCGATTACAGAGGGCAGTCGACAATAGTGCTTTAACAATGACGAAACGATCGAATGTTCCCGCTCAGAACTGAATCAGTCGGATTGCGTCGACCTTTTTTCCACAGACTATACCCCCGCCGGCGAAACATTGCACTTGACAGTTCGCTTTTTGTCTATTTAGGTTGGCTACACTGTAATAGCGATGTTGCAACAGCAGCCTCTATACACACAGCAGACGATACAGTTTTCCGTCCCGTCTCGTAAATGCAAGCGATTGAGCAATTACAGTGTATATAAAAACTCGTTTTTAGTTGTACTACAATGACAGGAAGTAAACAACCGTATAACAATACATGTAAAAGCATAACAATGCGCACCCTTTCGATAACGGAGCAAAGAAATACAAAAAACAAGCATCTGACGACTGGTACTTTCAAATCAATAATGTACGTAGTTTACAAAATAAATAATAACCGAGAGTGCAATAAATAACCAATATTAGTAATTTTTCACTCACCAATTTACAGCGATAATGGCGCAATTCCATCCAGCTCGCCATCGTCACTGTTGTCCGACTCATCGCCAAAACCGTCTTCATAGTCGTCATCAGCAAGACAAATCATTAATTGTTCATGGCCACTGATAATGCCTTCTATTGTCTGTGCTGCTCGTATAAGCTTCTCGACGTGCTCTACTTTTTTTCTCCATGAGGCTGCATCCACAGTCACAAGAGCTTCACGCAACAGCTTTTCCACCTCTGTTATTGTAAAGGACTTGTTGTTGTTCCTTACATACATTTTTACATCACTCCATATTAACTCAATAGGGTTGAAATGGCAGTGATATGGTGGCAGCCTTATTACAGTATGACCCTGCTCCTTGGCAATTTCGTCTACTACATATGTAGGTGTCGTAGGCTTATTTTCTTTAACAAGAGAATACAACAGAACCTTTGTCATACTCATATCCGCTGCAATATTTCGAGCCTGTAACCACTGCACCATAACTTCTTTCCGATCATTTGTGGTTGGGGCTTTGTTCTGTATCACCGAATGATATGGAGCATTGTCCATTACAATTGTTGTAGGGACAGGAAATTGTTTTAAAAGGTTCCTGAACCACTCAACAAATCATGTGTGATCCATATCTTCATGGTAATCACCAGTCTTTTTCGATCTAAAAACTAAAAGTGCGTCAGGGACAAAACCACTGGAGGAGCCTGCATGAACCACAATTAATCTAGCTCCTCTTCCCGTCGGCTGATGGCCGCTACTGCTGGGTGTGTTATCCGTCCAACATTTACTGACAGCTTCCCCGGCATTAACCCACGTTTCGTCTAGACAAATTATGGAATGAATGTCTCTGCCCACAAGTTTGTGCAAGAAAATACTACGAGCGGTAACAATATGTGCCCTCTCTAACAGTACTTTGCGTCCGTCTAGCGTTTTGTAACGGAAACCCATATTTTTTAGCACAATTTTTAGTGATGTTTTACCACCCCTGAAGAGTTCACTTTCTTTTAAAGAGATTAATAACTTAGCTACAGTCGGATACTCTTTTCTGCTGTAGTAAGCATAAACATGCCTACGAATAGCATCAGTCTGGAAAGAATCTAAATCTGTGATAGGACTAGGCCGCTTTTTCTTCTTTCCCGGGGTTGATAAAAATGTATTATTTGATCCAGACAGCTCGGAATCATTACAGCTCACTTCAGTATCTTCCAAGTTTTGTAGTACTACTCCCTTACTTACTACGGTTCTTGCACTAATACCAAGAGTTTTCGACGTACGTTCCACCACTTTGTCGGCAGGAATTGATGGCTGTCCATGAATGCTTACGTAGTTTTTCTCCTGCTCGTAAAACTCACGAGTTCTGCGTAATAATTCCAGTGCCTGGCTGTTTAGCGGCACCCCTCGACGCAAAGGATTGTCACTAAGTGAACGAAGTCTTTTCGGTGGCATTTTCCAAGTATGTACACTCACAACGTAACAAAAGTCACAACGATATAGCACACAGTACAACGAAAACACGCGGTAAACAACATACAATTCACGTTGTATACACATTCACTAAACAAAGCCGGCAACGCGGGAACTTTTGACGTCACAGCACGTGAGTAACAGCTGTGCTCACTGCGCTGTGATTGGCTGGCGCTCCACGCTGAACGCCTAGCGCCTATCGTTCTTCACTTGTTACTCTGTTACGCTGCCAACTTCATGCGCAAACGTCAAGTGCAATGTTTCAGCGGCCCCGGTATAGTTACTCTCGAACGACCTGAATGCGTAATAATTCTTCGGATACGTAGAACTACAATCGACTGTTTTCATGCAGTTGCTTCCACAGACCGGTTTCACTCAAAAGAATGAATGAATTATTCAACAGATACGTAAAACTACAACCGAATGTCCCGATTGTTTTCCAAGAAACGACTGATTCTATTGTTTTCATCCGACTGTTCCCATCACTACACGGCAGCCACCGCTAGAACGCTGGTATCGGACGCAACAGGCTCGTGCAGCGTATGTAAGAGGCCTGCCATGAGAACCATCGATTGCCAAACACCGGCTCCGTGATCGCGCCGGCTAATATTGTTTGCAGCCTCCTGTGCAGACGTCCGCTTCTAGGAACTGGTGTGCGGCAGCGGCGTTTAATACACAGCACGCCCACGCGCCGATTACCTGGCGGGACGTGGGCGTGTGGAAGCACAGGTGCTCACCAGAGGCAGCCGACCGTAGAGATGCTAACGTCGACCGGCCTGTACAGCTTCCTGTAGTTCCGAGGTAATGCAAGCGCAGTTTGACGCACACGGAGCAAATATAGTTGCACCTTTGTATGGCCGTCTACGGAAACTGTTTCCATATGCAGCTTAATCAAACTGTGTAACATCGTCCCAACTAGGCGACTGGATTCAGAATTCCTATCAGAATGCTTTCATTTATTAGTAACTGGTGAAAAGTCATCAAATAAAACCGAAGTGACATCTGGGGTTCCCCAAGGGAATATTAATGACACCTAACCCTATAGATATCTGAGCGGCTTGTAGTTTTGTCGGTCCGCACAAGCAAAAGATTTCTTTAATGGGCGCTACGATTCCCAACCAACTTCTCTGTCTGCCAGCAACAGGACGACTGTTTAAACACAGGGCTGCCATCCGCCCCGATGTTGTCTGTACCGTCAAAAAAGGGTCAAATGGCTCTAGGCACAATGGGACTTAACATCGGAGGTCATCAGTTCCCTAGACTTAGAACTATTTAAACCTAAGAACATCACACACATCCATGCCCGAGGCAGGATTCGAACCTGCGACCGTAGCAGCCGCTTGGTTACGGACTGAAGCGCCTCGAACCGCTCGGTCACCGCAGCCGGCTTCGGTACCGTTACCGTTACGGACCTTCTTGTTCCGACGTCCCGACAAGAGCCAATTTTTCTTGATGCAATCGAGTGGATCAACGAAGACCCAATTTTGTCCTGATTTTGCAAAATACAGTTACGAGCTTGGCTTAAGTACTGCAGTAACGCCATGTGTAGTATTGTATTGTAGGTTAACACGGGCCTAGAAACGACGGAGAGGCTCCGTCCCCGCCGCAGCCGCAGTGGTTCACAACCACATGACTACCGCAGTCCACTTCACCCCTCCGTCTCCCCACACCGAACCACTCTTGGAGGGTTATTATGCGGTTCGGTCCCCGGTGGACCCCCACAGGCAACGTCTCGCACCAGGCGCGTGTAACCCCTATGTTTGCGTGGTAGAGTAATGGTGGCGTACGCGTACGTGGAGAGCTTGTTTGCGCAGCAATCGCCGACATAGTGTAGCTGAGGCGGAATAAGGGGAACCAGCCTGCATTCGCCGAGGCAGTTGGAAAACCGCCTAAAAAGCATCCACAGACTGGCCGGTTCACCGGACCCCGACACAAGTCCGCCGGGCGGATTCGTGCCTGGGACCAGGCGCTCCTTCCCAATCCGGAAAGCCGTGCGTTAGACGGCACGGCTAACCAGGCGAGCGTATCCCATGTGTTAGTGCAACATGTAAATGCAGGCTCAGTTTTATCTATGTAAACAAGTTTATGTTGACAAGATTGTCTCACAGTAGCGTTGCATGTTGCATATCCTATATCGACGATGCGAGCACCTTCTAGATATAGCACCATCATACGAGAAAATACCAGACTTCTAGAGTAGTACACGGCTGCAGCTATTTAACAAGCGCCTCGCGAAAGATTTGAGCAGTTACCATTTGAAAAGCGATTTGATAAGACGATTCTTTCTGAATGGAATGCGAACATCGGGTGTCAGAGGTATGATGAAAGACATCGACTGCTGCCAGGGACTATTGCATCAATCTTACAGTGCGGAGAGTGGGCAATTACTTAGTTCATTTTTTGTCTGACACTCTTTTCCATATATAATGTGACGTGGTGAAATGGCACTTATAACAGGTGAATTGATTGCTACTTTAATATAGAGTTCGAGAATCGACCAGCTTTGTATAAAACGATCTTAAAGGAATACTCAGATGTAAATATAAAGCAGAATCTATGGTTGAAAATCTCTGAAGCAGTTGTTGCGGGATGGAATCTTTGTGGCTGGCTAGAAAAAAATAAAACAAGATGTGTACGCATTTATGTATTTCAGTTTTTCTTATATTTTATACAAAAATTTACCTCATAGCACGTTATCATACTGACATGAAACTGAGCCTCGTTGTGAAGTAAAAAATGACGTTAAGTATTGTTATTTCTTCCTGTTTTGTTTTCATTAACTATGAAATTATTCGCAGGGGAATCATTGAGTGTATCTGTGAATTTCATTCCCTCTTTTATTCGTTCGTAATTGTGTAGGGTAAGTTATATTAAGGTCTATTGGGCGGTGAGACATAGCCACTTGTTGGACAGGATTCCGAAAGTACTTTAGACCATGCAACGGGCGTTAGTTGGGGTTGTCTGTAGTTAAAATCGCTGTTGGTGTTGTATAAATTTGTTTCCGCATGTGGAAGTAATATGTGATTTCCTAGCCCAAAGGCATCGTCACCTGCCACAAAAAATCGTACAGCTTCTCAATCTTCACAACTGGGCAATTTTCTTGCAGGGGGGACATTTAAATGGTTTCCTGAAAGCCGTTTACCCACGTCAGACTTTTTAATCCTGAGGTGGTGGCGTAGATTACATAATTCCGTAATCCGCTTGAGGGAATAAAAAAAAATCTGGAAGTCGGGTAGCGACAATGTTTCGAGTCCAGTATACTATAGTACTAACAGATGGATTGCTGCGTTACATGGATTCTGCTAATTCGGCGACCTATCATTCAATCCACGCGACCTATTACGTATGTATTTTTGAAACGCAGCTTTTTATTAGTGATGTTTTCCACTTATATTGTTAGAATACGTTTATTTTATTGGCTAATTATTCTTTTAGAGTGTATGATCATGTGAAATAATCGTGTAATTTCATTAAATTTTAGCAAAATCTTGGATCAGAGGCAATAAACGCGAATTGTAGCGTGGCTGGTAGAGACGGAGAACGAGGAAGATTTTCCTGACTCGAGTTCTAGCAGTGACGACGATGTTCTGGAAGAGCACGACATTCAGTCTGTGTCTGAGCCAGAAGATTTAGGCCCACGTGTGGGGAAAAAATAGTGCTGAGTTTGCATGTGAGAAATCATCTCGGAGAATCTAGCGGGTTGATTTTTTCACTGGCGCAGTTGACACCGTCTGGTTAACACTCCTCTCCTGAATACAGAAAGAACTCGAAGCCATAACATTATTTATGTTCCTCCGGTCCTAAAGGAAGTGCACGACAGAAAGCTATGATTGAAGACTGGATTTCCCATTTGGACGAAAAGAGAGAGAGAGAGAGAGAGAGAGAGAGAGAGAGAGAGAGAGGATAAACCTACAGATACAAACGAAATAAATGAGTTGATTGGGATTCTGCTGATGACTGGAGTGCTGAAAATCAGCCTATCAAGCGCTAGCTGTCCGAACACCCTGATTAAGGAATCTTGTGGTTTACTTTATTGACTGAGCCGAAAGCTGGGTTGGTTGGTTAAACAAGACCACGACTGTTTCCTTTGCCTCGTCCTTGTACAGTGTCCCTCTACTGACCTAAAAGTTAAGGTAAATTCTAGCGATCTTCCTAAATTAAAAAGTAAAAATGGCATCAGTTTACTGAAACAGATATAATAATCGATCAGCCAACTGCGATGGCTTGTTGATCTCAAAATACTTCAGTTACTCTGAGTAGCAGAGACACTGTCCCCAGGAGTACCCCGGTCTCTAAGATGTTTATATGAAGAAAAAAAAAATTATATACGTACTGAAAAAGCGGGTACGGTGGTGGGGTGAAGTAGAGTAGAAGGGTGAAGTACACTAAACAGACTGTTATTGAGTTCAGCAGTAGCAGTTTAGCAGTTTTAAAGAGAGAAAGAAAGAAAGAAAGAGAGAGAGAGCACCGTACGTCAATTTGAGAGAAAACGCACCAGGTACAAACAAATTAATTCAAGTGTCAGTTGCGCCACGCTTTGGGTAAGAGAGTAATGGGCACACCCATCAAGAAGCTCTATCCGAAAAGAGAGAGAGAGAGAGAGAGAGAGAGAGAGAGAGAGAGAGAGAGAGAGTGGCGTGAACGAACAAGTTTGGTGTGTGAATTTTATGTAAGCAGTTAGCCACGCGTTTTCCTACAGCACGTATCTCAGCCACAGAGCGGAGAACACACAGCCGGCCGCGGTGGTCTAGCGGTTCTAGGCGCGCAGTCCGGAACCGCGCGACTGCTACGGTCGCAGGTTCGAATCCTGCCTCGGGCATGGATGTGTGTGATGTCCTTAGGTTAGTTAGGTTTAAGTAGTTCTCAGTTCTAGGGGACTGATGACCACAGATGTTAAGTCCCATAGTGCTCAGAGCCATTTGAACCATTTTTTGGAGAACACACAAGCTACTACACAAAATGTGAGACCAAAACTTGTACTACTAATCAATAGCTAGTTCACAGGCTGACCACACAACACAATACAATACACGTGGTTCATTGTTATGCATCAGGATAGGTTCTTCACATTAAGCGTCTCATACTGACAGGGTCTCTTAAGTATCGCGAACACGTATAGAATCACATTCTCATGCTTTTTATTTCCGCTATTTAGCCATTCAGCAAGGAAACTTATTGTTTAAAGAGGGTTACGTTAAGGGGTTAGTGTAGTTTTCATTCATATGAACTCTACATTTCTAATTACTGAAGGTAGTAAGTCACCAAAAAAGTTTCAGGTGTTACGTTTAACTTCAGTGTTATCAGTTTTTTTTTTTTAATATTGAGTAACGCTTGTGAGTATACAGGAGTTAGGAAAATGCTTCAAGCAAATTCTTGTTTATAATGTACACTAAACATCAGAGTGGCACTCGATCGTTTTGTTTGTTCGCCAAGCAATCCATATGTAAATCCTGGTTAATATGCACGTAAATTTTAGCAGGCGCCTTCTGACCATTCAGCGTTACGTGATCTTCCGTAATACGTTATTTATAAACAGAAAATCGTATCAGCATGGTGCGCATGTTATTTATCCTGGTTTTCGAATATGCCGTACGTAAATTTTATTTTTCTACTACAGGGATTAAAGAAATATAATCTACCAAGACTCAACGTATTATTTTTTTAAATCCTGTCTGATTGCAACATACTGAAAAAGTAGGTATGGTGGTAGAATAAAGGAGAGTAGGAGGGTGAAGTACACTAAACAGACTGTTATTGAGATCAGCGGTAGCTTTTTAGCAATTGTAGAGAGAGGTTACATGTCGAACTATGTGTAATACGCAAATTTGAGATTAATTTGTCAAAATTTTCTGCGTTTCCTAACTAAGGGAGAAACGGGAAATGTATAATTAAATTTCGTGAGTCATCGTGTATACAGGGTGTACATAAAGTTCAGGAACACTTTCAATTATTTATTGCACAAAAACTAAACATTGTACAGACGTCATACATAATGCATTTTGAAGAGAGGCTCTGAAAGTTTTTTTTTTTTTTTACAAACATTCGATATGCGAACCATGAGTGACCCGGCAGACGTCAATACGGTAATCGAGTTCCTGCCATACCTGTCCCAGCATGGCATCGTCGACTGTGGCAGTCGCTTCCCGTATTCTCTCCCGGAGCTCTACTACATCACGTGGTAGAGGCGGAACATACACCACTCATTTAATGCATCCCCACAGAAAAAAAGCCACACGGAGTGAGATCTGGTGACCGGAGAGGCCATTTGATGAAACAGCTGTCCCCTTCTGTAGCACGGCCGATCCATTGTAGCGGCAGCTCCGTGTTCAGCTCTAATTTGAATGGTTTCATAGACAGCTTCTGTCGCAGGACTTTCCACACTATCATGGGAGCCATTTCGAGTTCACGGGATGCACGACGCACCGATTTCTTTGGACTCCTTATGAATGAATGTCCCTCGTACGCGCTCCACATTCACTTCACTCACACTGGGACGTCCACTTTTGCCGAGCACAGACAACCCGTCGTTACGAATTTCTTGTGCCAGTGGTAAATGGCCTTCCTTGTTGGTGGCTTCTTACCGTATTTGGTTCTAAACATCCGTTGAACAGCTGTAGCACACTCGTTTTTGTCGGATTCCAACACACAGAAAGCTCGCTCCGCAGCTGAACTCGCCATGTTTGCGACTAGCGTTGGCTATTGGCAAATTACCAAACTACGCTGAGGCGGTATACATGAAGGAAAAAAAAAAACTTCCAGGGTTTCTCTTCAAAATGACAGATGTATGATATCTGTACAATGTTTGGTTCTTGTGTAATAAATAATTGAAAGTGTTCCCCGACTTTATGTACACCCTGTATTTCAGCATAGTTAGATTTGTATTAACATTTCAAGTATGGAAATACTATTTTCATAAAGAAGGGTACAGCTGTGGAGATAACTGTTTCAAAATAAGAGAACGACAGTAACATTATAGGAGATGCAGATATGCGTAAATGCTTAGTTTTTCGCGTACGCAGATTGTACTTATTTGGTAACTGTCATATCGCCGCTCTAAAACGTTAGTACCTTCTAGGAGCGATTATGTTAATTGAGGCTGCCAACTCACCTCTCTCAATTCGACAAAATCTCATTGCGTTACGACAATATCTGCACGATCACCAACAACTGAGATGTAGATGTATTCTGCGACGCTGTCAACTTTTTATCCGTAGTGGAAGACTAAATAATCTATTTAAACTGTGTCATGCTGCCACCATTTCAAGTTCAATTCAGATTTGTCGCTGGCCCTCACTTCTTTCTCATAACTCAAGTATTTCACAAGATTAGTGATGGGTTTCTTTTAATGTTTCGTTGTAATTCCACTTCAGCGAGATGGCAAAACCGTACGGTGCCGAGAAACCGATTTTTACGTTCATTAAATCCATCGTTTCCACGTGACTTCGGCACTTTTTTTTTATTGTACTAACTTTATCGTCCGTTTCGTGCCGATGGGGTTCGTGGTGTAACTACATATTTTACATTGCATTCCTGAGAATACGTAGGTGATATAGTTAGATCACTATATAATTTGCTTGTCTGTAATATTGCCTCTCTCCATATGATCTGCTACCCGATTTTGTTAAGTTCAATTACTGACTGGGGCTAGTTAAGCTTGCCAAGTAAAAACGACGTCCGGTACTGCACGGAGACAGCATAACATTTCTCTATGAAAACGTTCCGATTAAGCGAGGACGAGAAAGGGGTGGTCGGAGGGAGAAGAGGGTGCTGGAGATTGAGGGGGGCGGGGGGTCACACCAAAACCGCCACACCAGACAGTTAATGGGCGTTACCACGTTCCAATAAAACTGTGTGAACCACTGTGGAAATGGGCAACATGCTTTGTAACCGATCTGCTGCAAAACATCATGGCTATTGCATCGTCTAACCACTATATAGAAAATCAGGTGACCCACGTTAAATTCGAATTACGTTATTTCCTAAATGAAAAGCAAGTCAATCAAATAGCCACTAACGACAGTTGGACACAAATTCAGATCACTTGTCATGATTTTGGTGGTATTCTTCTGACGTGCAGATAGCCTTTCGGATAAGTGTGATGAGCGCTTGTCAAGTTGTGTTACGTTTGCTTTGGTATGGAGTTTTATCGAATGAAACGTGGGCAAAACGTGAAAGAATTCTGTTGTCGCCACGTTTCCTACACTTGTCCATTGTTGCCGGGGGCATCGCCAAATTTGGATTGATTATCATCAACAGTTTGTCATGTCCTCACTTCGTAAGGCACTAAAGATTTCGCATTTTGCTATCTAGTTACCCTGAACTTACTACTTCTTTGAATTAGTATTTCGGCCCTTTCTGTGTCGGCTCCTTTTCACTGCCACTACGGTCGCGGAGTGCCTGGATAGATGGCTTCGATCGGTTTAGTGATTTAACATAAGACCAAAACTTCTTAGGATCTTCTGTTCCGTCGGTAGTCAAAATTTTACTTCCGAATTCGCTGAACGCTTTAAGCACAGCTCTCCTTATGCTAATTTTGGTTTGGTGTAACTTTTGGCTGTCTGTGAGGCTTTGACTACGTTTAAATTTGCGTTGAAGCTCTCTTTGCTTTCGTAGCAGTCTTCTTACACAGCTGTTGAATCGTGGCGGGTCGTTTCCTTCCATCATGACGACGCATTTGCAATTTCTTCTCTATCTCTCTCTCTCTCTCTCTCTCTCTCTCTCTCTCTCTCTCTCTCTGATAGACACAACAATTTACGAAACGTACTAAATAACTCACAGTAGTTGTATTTTAGGCATATATTCCGCTGCGGATCATTCCGTAAAGAGTTGAGGCAACACCTTGCTACACGACGTACAACACGACTCATTTTGGCACACTGTGCAATGTGGAGGATTAATCCGAGCCGGCTGGGGTGGCCGAGCGGTTCTAGGCGCTACAGCCTGGAACTGCGCCACCGCTACGGTCGCAGGTTCAAATCCTGTCTCGGGCATGGATGTGTGTGATGTCTTTAGGTTAGTTAGGTTTAAGTAGTTCTAAGTTCTTGGGGACTGATGACCTCAGAAGTTAAGTCCAATAGTGCTCAGAGCCATTTGAACCACTTTTTTGATTAATCCGAGTCCACCAAAGAATGTTTGCAATTAAATCTGCAGAGCGCTATGTTTTCTAATTTGCCTCGAACTTCGCAAATCGCCACTGGGATTTCGTGTGGTATCGCGGTAGCTCTTGCGACGGACGAAACAAATCTTGCAATAACACCTTTCCACGCCAACTACGTTGCTAGTGGCATATGTAAATTAGTAATACGTGAGTTCGGTCAGGGACTTCCACGTATACTCCGCAACGCAACACATATATGAGTCGAAATGACGGAGAAATAAGGTAGGAGTCAAAACATCTTGTTAGCGTCAAGTTCACCTGAGATGGAAAATCGGCTGCAGCCTATTTCATAAAATGAATTTGCGGCTCGGATGATGATTTCTAAGAAACACCACCAAAAGTAATTCATTATGGCTCTCGAATAAAAGCCCAGAGTTTTACCCATTGCTCCACCTTGCTGGCTAGAATTAAGTAGATCCAAAAAAGGTTATGTGATAGAAGAGATCAATGTACTACGTTAGGAAATATGGCGTCTATATACCGATGAGCTGAACCGGTTACTGGAAGTAAGACACGAGGAAAAAAGGGGAGAAATATTCATAATACATGATCTGGTAGAAACGCTGAAACAAACATGTTTGTTGTCCTGCCCGTATCCGCCGAAACAGTCCTGCGAAGGTCAGCATAAAAATTCTGTCGGTGGAAGTTTTCTTTCCGTAGCTTATTTTCCCTCTGT
Source organism: Schistocerca serialis cubense (assembly GCF_023864345.2). Taxonomy (NCBI): domain Eukaryota; kingdom Metazoa; phylum Arthropoda; class Insecta; order Orthoptera; family Acrididae; genus Schistocerca; species Schistocerca serialis. The sequence goes on along the minus strand of NC_064638.1, from coordinate 379,841,120 downwards.
TCGAGCGTCAGTAACACGGCGTTTTTACATTGCGACAACAGAGACCACTTTCCATTCATAAATGGACCTGTTGGTGCAATGAATGGTAGATCTGTCTAAATACCCTGTATGGATAAATGTAAGATAATTTTCCCGCGCCTGAAAATCGTATTACTTATAAACGGAAGCGAAACGGACTCAGTCAAGCTATGAGAAATGCAAAACTCAGGCGTCCCCTACAGTAAGCGACAGCAGAAGTACACCAGCTGTCGTACTGAAAAACCTGTGTAGTCTTGGTATAAGTAAAGTAAAAGCGGCAGCTGTCACCACTGTCCCAGCCGATGAACTGAATCGGTACTTCACACTACCTACCACCATAATTGACCGCAAACGAAAGAGAGACTCATTGATTACATCATGCAGCCACGAACAATTTTATTTAAAGGATGTTACTTGCAATATCGTCAAAAAAGCCATCTCGCGCTTAAGATCAGCGTCTACTGGACACGATGGCATCGCACCCAATGAAGCTGATTATTGAGCCACAGTAAAAGGTATCTTCAACGACTTCTTGACCGCAAGTGTTTTCCTTATGGCCTGGAAACAAGGACTAGTTGCGCCATTACCTGATTACCAACTTACTAACATTCTTCTTGCGCTGTCCAAGGCCAGAATAAAAAGCTAACAAACTACCTGGTCACAAACAACATACTAGCCGAAAACCAACTACCTTTCCGTATACATCGCAACAGAACACCTGCCTTAATATAGGTAACAGGCGACCTGAAGCTTGCCATGGAAGCACAAGAAGTAATTGTCACTTGCTTCTTTGACTTCAGCAGAGTCTTTGACACTTCGAAGTTTTATCTGCTAAGCTTAGCAGCCTAAATTTCTCGCCAAGTGCAGTGCAATGGTTTCAGTCATACCACACAGCTCGCCATGAGTGCTTCATGTCCAGCACCACGTAGTCACAATAGAGGCAGGTAGTTTCGCCGGCCGAAGTGGCCGCGCGGTTCTGGCGCTGCAGTCTGGAACCGCGAGATCGCTACGGTCGCAGGTTCGAATCCTGCCTCGGGCATGGATGTGTGTGATGTCCTTAGGTTAGTTAGGTTTAACTAGTTCTAAGTTCTAGGGGACTAATGACCTCAGCAGTTGAGTCCCATAGTGCTCAGAGCCATTTTGAAGGCAGGTAGTTTCAGGCATCCGCCAAGGTTCGGTTAAAAGTCTTATACTCTTTTCATTGCACATAAAGGATGCGTCACTACTCCAAATGCCACGTGTACGCTGAGGACTTCCAGTTATAGCAGAGTGCAAAACTAACAGACACGAAGACAGCTATCGAGAATCTCAGTACAGACCTGTGTGTATTTTCGAAATGGGCTCAGGATGTAGGGTTAAGGCTCAGTCCACTCAAAAACCAAGCGGTACTGGTTGTTCATTCTAGTCTCATTAGCCCAAAATCCCCACTGTCATTGAGTTGAAAAGAGACAAATATCAACTTCTCTCCTTCAGCAAACTCTTTGGGAGCAACAGCAAGTGAAAATCTAAACTGGACTGAGTACGTAACTGCAGTGTCCAAGAAGATATTAGCATCTCTCCATGCCCTACAAAAAAAGCCGATCCCTCTTGACCTGTAGAAGAAACTTTTACAAATACTTTCATCTCCAATTACTGATCACAGCGATGTTGACCTGCAAAGCCTTTCTCAGGAAAGATGACGGCGTCTGGAACTGGTTATGACCGCCTGTGGTCGTTAATTCTGTGTTGTTCGACTCTTTGATTATATTTCACCATCACATGCACAGCTAACCTGTCTTCTCCACTGTCTTATCAAAGAAATCTGTCCCTCATATCTCTAGTCGACCTTAACGCTCTTGTTTGAACAACATTGCAGAAACACCCTCTCCCATCAGAGCAAAATTATTTCTCCCCCACTCCATCGTTCAGCCACCTTCTCGAGGTTCTTCCTAATGGCAGGAATCTGATGCTGGAACAATCACCTTCATTATATTAGAGAAATGAATAATATCTCTGGGTTCAGAAGACAGTTAATGACATATCTACTGAAGCAACAATAAGGATTACCATTCTCCCTGTACATACTCGTTACGCTGTAAATTTCTCTTTCCCAACCGGATGTTCGTCATTTCTCAGAATCCTTAGGCGATGTAGTCTACTTAAATTTCCTTTCCCCAGAAGTCACTATTCAGAAAACATCTAGTTTGTACACCTATAAATTCTTCTTATACCTGCCACTATCGCTATTGTCGTTATTGACATTATTATTATTATTATTGTTAGTGGCAGAATCTGTAGCAGTTCAAGTATTGATAGTATTAATTTTATTAGTCACTGTCAGTATAATTTACTCGCACTGCCACTTCAGACACTCAAATCATTTTAATTCTATTTGTCACATTAAAATTGCTATTTCTAGGGAGCGGTGATGTAAAAAAGATACTGCATTTGTGAAACCCTGGTCCAATGTAAGAGAAAGCTTGGTTGCCCTAAGAAGAGGTACATTAAGTAAATATATCAAAGAGGAAAAACTGTACAGTATCTGATTACACGCCTATTGGTGGACATCTTGGGAATGTCACATTGTATAAGTATTGGGTGGTAACACTAACAAGCGATATGAAACGAGACGATTGCGTAAAATCAGTATTAGGCACGGTGTATGGAAGACTTAGAATTATTGTAACGGTTCTGGGAAAGTGCGATCCGTCTGAGAACAAAATAACATACAAGATGCTAGAACAACCTATTCTAGAATATTGTTACAGAGCTGATAGATGACGCGTGACAACAAACATCGAACGAGTTCGTAGATGCGCTGCTACGGTCGTAATAGATCAGTATGGCACGTACTAAAGGGTGCCAGAAATTCTCGGGGAACTTCAGTGGGAATCTTTGGATGAAAGACGACGTAGCTCTCATAAAACCCAGTTGGCAACATTTAGATAAACTGAACTCCACCCGCACAGGCCATGAAAGCCCAAAGGTACCGACCGGCCGCCGTGTCATCCTCAGCCTACAGGCGTTACTGGATGAACAGCTACTTCTCATGCAAGTAGTTCCTCAGTTTGGCTCACAAGGGCTGAGTGCACCCCGCTTGCCAACAGCGCTCGACAGACCGGATGGTCACCCATCCAAGTGCTAGCCCAACTCCAGCAGCGCCTAACTTTGGTGATATGACGGGAACCGGTGTTACCACTGCGGCTAGGCCGTTGGCAACATTTAGATAAGCTGTGTTCTAAGAAGACTATATGACCATTATCTGCGACGCACGTGTATCACGTTCATGGATCATGAGAGAGAAAAAAACTAGACTTATAACAGCTACAGCGGTTGGACAATAATATGCGAACACCGGGAGCAGTACATACTGCGGGTGGCGCTACTGTATTTGACAACGAACGGCAGCTGTGCAACGTCCTCGATAAATTGCAAGTGTCAATTGTGGTCAGGAGAGGCTTCTGAGTCGTTGTGAGTTTGTTATGTCGGAGCCAACTGAATTCCAAGGTGAACAGACTGCTGGTGCTCATACGGTGGATGCTTCTCTAATCAAGGTTGCCGAAGTGTTCCAAGAGGTACCATACTGAAGATTCGTACTGGAGTTGAAGAGCATCATCCGCTACGCCACAACGCGGTCGAAAGTGTGGGCTGTGTGATCGTGACACACGATCCCTGAAGGCGAGAGTGAAGAAAACTGATAGGACTACAGCTGCAGTAGTCACTGCGGAACTGAATGTCCCATTCGCGAACACTGTCTGCACCAAAACAAAACGAAGAGAGCTCCATAAGAAGGGAATTGCAGGGCGAGCTGAAATTTCAAAACCATATATCACTGATGTCAATAACAGGAAAACGTGGTGCCTAAGCCGTAAAACCTGGACTGTGGAGCGATGGAATCAAGTCATTTGCTCGGATGGGTCTTGTGGCACGATGTTTTCACCAGCTGGTCGAGTTTACATCCCAGGAATGCGACATGGCTGGAGTTCGGAGGTGGTTTGGGCCTCATGGTTACTGCGCAAGGTCGCATTACTGCCATTTATTATGTGACCATTCTGGCAGATCTGATTCCATGGTAGTATGGTTGTTCCCCAATGATGATGCTGTTTTGAGAGCCCCTATTCACAGAGCTCGCATTGTTCAAGACTGCTTTTGTGAGCAGAAGATAAACTGTCACATTTCCCCTGGCCACCACAGTCAGCAAATCTTAATATTACTGAGACCTTGTGGTCTACTTAGGAGACAAGGTTGCATGATCACTATCTACCTCCACCATTACCAGCTCTTGCCACTATTTAGCTGGAAGAATGGTGTAACATTCCCATGAAAACCATACAGGATCTGTTTTTACCCACTTTGGAACGACTGGAAGCTGTTTCGTGGGACCTTAGTTTGGCGCTGAGGATGAATTCAAAGTTCCAAAATTTAAGCAGCAGCAACCACAGAGTAGATAGAAGTCAATGAGCACAGTAATAACCCAGTAAATTCGAGACACTTACACACAATTTTTATCTCTCTTCTTTCGCAGTGTATTATAAACACATCGAAAAAAGTTTTGCATCATCTCGGTTCTGAGACTTCCGGAACGTGAGCAGAAAATTGGAATGGAGATCAACATAAACATCATTTCCGTCCTTTTTATTGCTCATGAAAACCACACATTGCATGTTGTACCACCATACAGCGAGAACTTCGGAGGTGGTGCTCCAGATTGCTGTACACACCGGAACCTCTAATACCCATCGATACATGCCTGTATTCGTCGTTAATCAAGGGACTGTTGGTCCGGATTGTCCCACTCCTCAATGGCGACTCGGCGTACATCCCTCAGAGTGGTTGGCGGGTCACTTCGTCCATAAACAGCCCTTTTCAATCTATCTCAGGCATGTTCGATAGCGTTCATGTGTGGAGTACATGCTAGGCACTCTAGTCGAGCGATGTCGTTATCCTGAAGGAAGTCATTCACAAGATGTGCTCGATGGGTGCGCGAATTGTCGTCCATGAAGACGAATGCCTCGCCAAGATGCTGAACATATGGTTGCACTATCGGTTGGAAGGCCACCAGCGGCGTACGTCGGCCCCACATAATGAGTTGAAGGCATATGCGACACTCATCGGTGAAGAGAACGTGATGCGAATGCTGAGCGGTCCATTCGGCATGATGTTGGGCCCATCTCTACCGCGCTGCACGGTTCAGTGGTTGGAAAGATGGACCTCGCCATGGACGTCGGGAGTGAAGTTGCAGACTATTGCGCACAGTTTGAGTCGTAACACGTCGTCCTGTGGCTCCACGAAAACATTATTCAACATGGTGGCGTTGCTGACAAGGGTTCCCCGAGCCATAATCAGTAGATAATGGTCATCCACTGCAGTAGTAACCCTGAGGCGGTCTGAGCGAGGCCTGTCATCGACCCTGTCTCTCTGTATCTCCTCCATGTCCGAACATCTCTTTGACTCACTCCGAGACCCATGGACACTTCCCCAGTTGAGAGTCCTTTCTGGCACAAAGTAACAATGCGTACGCGATAGAACCGCGGTATTCACCGTCTAGGCATGGTTGAAGTACAGACAACACGAGCCGTGTAACTCCTTCCTGGCAGAATGACTGGAACTGATCGGCTGTCGGACGCCCTCCGTCTAAAAGGCGCTGCTCATGCATGGTTGTCTTTGTGTGGATTCAGTGACATCTCTGAGCAGTCAAAGGGACTGTGTCTGTGATACAATATCCACAGTCAACGTCTATCTTCAGGAGTTCTCGGAACTGGGATGATGCAAAACTTTTTTTGATGTGTGTATTATTGAGCCTTTGTGGTCTACTTTGGAGACAAGGTTGCAAGATCCCCATCTACCTCCATTATTGCCCGCTCTTGCCACTGCTCATCTGGGAAAATAGTATAACATTCCCGTGAAAACAATACAGGACCTTTTTATTATCCATTTTGGCACGACTAGAAGCTGTTTCGAATGTCAAGGGTTTTTCTGCACCGTAACAGGTATGGTAGCTAGTGGTGTTTTTGGTGTTCCTATGTTTTTGTCCACTCCCTGTACATAAGCACGTAGACAGCCATTTCACTCGCGTTCAGTACGCTTATGGAATAGGAGAGAACTCTGATGAGACTGGTACGATGTACCTGCCGCCATGCACTTGCGTATACACTACTGGCCATTAAAATTGCTACACCACGAAGATGACGTGCTACAAACGCGAAATTTAACCGACAGGAAGAAGGTGCTGTGATATGAAAATTATTAGCTTTTCCGAGCAATCACACAAGATTGGCGCCGGAGGCATCACCTACAACGTGATGACATGAGGAAAGTTTCCAACCGATTTCTCATACACAAACAGGAGTTGACCAGCGTTGCCTGGTGAAATGTTATTATGATGCCTCGTGTAAGGAGGAGAAACGCGTACCATCACGTTTCCGACTTTGATAAAGGTCGGATTGTAGCCTATCGCGATTGCGGTTTATCGTATCGCGACATTGCTGCTCGCGTTGGTCGAGACGCAATGACTGTTGGCAGAATATGGAATCGGTGGGTTCAGGAGGATAATACGGAACGCCGTGCTGGACCCGAACGGCCTCGTATCACTACCAGTCGAGATGACAGGCATCTTATCAGAATGGCTGTAACGGATCGTGCAGCCACGTCTCGATCTCTGAGTCAACAGATGGGGACGTTTGCAAGACAACCATGATCTGCACGAACAGTTCGACGACATTTTCAGCAGCGTGGACTATCAGCTCGGAGACCATGGCTGCGATTACCCTTGACGCTGCATCACATACAGGAGCGTCTGCGATGGTGCACTCACCGACGAACCTGGGTGCACGAATGGCAAAACGTCATTTTTTCGGATGAATCCAGGATTTGTTTACAGCATCATGATGGACGCATCTGTGTTTGGTGACATCGCGGTGAACGCACATTGGAAGCGTGTATTCGTCATCGCCATACTGGCTTATCACCCGACGTGACGGTATGGGGTGCCATTGGTTACGCGTCTCTATCACTTCTTGTTTGCATTGACGGCACTTTGAACAGTGGACGTTACATTTCACATGTGTTACGATCCGTGGCTCTACCCTTTACTCGATCCCTGCGAAACCCTACATTTCAGCAGGATAATGCACGACAGCACGTTGCAGGTCCTGTACGGGTCTTTCTGGATACAGAAAATGTTCGACTGCTACCCTGGCCAGCACATTCTCCAGATCTCTCACAAATTGAGAACGTCTGGTCATGGTGGCCGAGCAACTGGCTCGTCACAATACGCCAGTCACTACTCTTGAGGGGACTGATGACCACAGATGTTAAGTCCCATAGTGCTCAGAGCAATTTTGAACTACTCTTGATGAACTGTGGTATCGTGTTGAAGCTGCACGGGCAGCTGTACCTGTACACGCCATCCAAGCTCTTTTTGACTCAATGCCCTGGCGTATCAAGGCCGTTATTACGGCCAGAGCTGGTTGTTGTGGGCACTGATTACTCAGGATCTATGCACCCAAATTGCTGTGAAAATGTAATCACGTGTCAGTTCTAGTATAATATATTTGTCCAATGAATACCCGTTTATCATCTGCATTTCTTCTTGGTGTTGCAATTTTAATGGCCAGTAGTGCGTTTGTGTAGATGTATGTGTTATTCACCGCAAAGTAATTCTGAGAGTATACGTGGGAAAAATGTAGATCTGAAATAGGTAGGAGTGAAGATGTTGTCATTCACAGTTGAAGTGCGGTCGCGGAGAGATGAGGACGCGGCGTCCTTCGGCAGGGAGGCGATAGGCGAGCCGGCTGGTGCGCGGGCGGAGTGCGTAGAAGGCTGGCAGGGCCCCCTCCACGAGGCGCGGCGAGTGGCGTGATGTTTGCGGCGCCTCTCCGCCTTGACTCAGCCGCATTTCTTTTAAACTCCGCCGTTGGCAGCTGACTGCATCGGCCGGCAGGGGCCGCTTTGCCACTCCGCTTCCTCCCGGTCGTAAACAGAGGCCTCGTTCAAGAAGACTGGCCGGCATCTTTTTCGTGGGACTGTGGTACCGCGCTGAGGATGAATTCGAAGTACCAGAACTTAAGGAGCAGCAACCACAGAGTAGAGAGAACTCTTAGGGCACAGTAATAACCCATTAAATTCGAGACACTGATAGACTATTTTTCACTCTGTTCTTTCGCAATTATATAATTTACTTCGAAATATCTCGTCAGTATACGCACCAACATGTTCAGAAATGTTTAAATATGTGTGGATTCCTAAGGGACCAAACTGCTGAGGTCATCGTTCTCTAGACTTGTACACTACTTAAACTAACTTATGCTAAGAACAACATATACACACACACACACACACACACACACACACACACACACACACACATGCCCATGCCCGAGGGACCACTTGAACCTCCGGTGGGACGGGCCGCGCAGTCCGTGACCACTTCGTGCGGAGCGGCAACATGTTATGAAAGTAAAACCAGTGCCATCTATTAGTGCGGGCGGAACTATTTCGCTTTTCGTTTTGTCTGTGTAAAATTACAATTTTATTTTTTCATTATTTTTAAGTGAAACACTTCCAGTTTTTGTTAAAAATGGAGAGAGAAGAAGCACAGAGATAGTGGACGACAGTGTGTGTGTGTGTGTGTGTGTGTGTGTGTGTGTGTGTGTGTGTGTGTAATGACTGTGCTTTACGGAAGAAATACCGATCACGGGAAGCGAACTGGCAATATACTGATATGTTGAGGGGATGAAGAAACGCGTAAAAGCCATTGAAGTATTAGCCACCAAATTACAATGGTGGAGGCACTGGCACACACACACACACACACACACACACACACACACACACACAGAGAGAGAGAGAGAGAGAGAGAGAGAGAGAGAGAGAGAGAGAGAAATACCAAATTAGTCAGTAAAATTAATTACAGAAAATTAATTACGGTCCCTACTTCGACACTGCGTTCCTGCGGCAACACAGATCAGTCTGACGAACTTTACAAAGTGGAGCTCTCCATCTTTCTTAAACGAGCTCAGCTTGCAAAATGAGCTGTGAGTGACGTCGGAGCTCTGCTGACTAATTTACCATCATGATAAAATTATATACGTGGCGAACTGTTAAAACAGTGACTGAAAGAATTGGATGAGAGCAAATGGTTCAAGTGGCTCTGAGCACTATGGAACTTAACTTCTGAGGTCATCAGTCCCTTAGAACTTAGAACTACTTAAACCTAACTAACCTAAGGACATCACCACATCCATGCCCGAGGCAGGATTCGAACCTACGACCGTAGCCGTCGCGCGGTCTCAGACTGAAGCGACTAGAACCACTCGGTCACATCGGCCGGCTGACTGAAAGAATTAACTGTTGCACTGATATGAATTGATAATTTCGAATAATGTCTTGTTTTGCAAATCAAACTGCCTTTTCCTGCTGCTAGTTATTTTATTAATCCCATACGCGTTTCGCTTTCTCCTTTTCTAAGGCATCATCAGTGGGATGATTTGTTGACCTGCGTTTCCTCACATCTGGTCTGGACGTCGCACTACCACTTTTATCACTGTTCTATATTCACATATTTGCGTTTTCGCCATCCACGCACTGTTCACCATGTTTCTCACTCTTTTTTCTGGTGGACTATCGTTTTTCCGTCACTTGATACAACTATTTTGTCGTACACTTCTTTTCACAGCGTAAATATTGCAATTCAATTACGTGTTTTGATTTGGAAAATAAGTATTTATATGCTTGCTGCGGAGGATGGCCACACAAACAAACTTGTTATCGAATAATGTCATGTACGTAGATTCGTGTAGGGTCCTGTGATATAGTGGAAAAGCGCGTGCTTCGGAACGGAGAAGTAGCGTTATTGAAACCTGGTCGGACAACGAAAATTTTCAATTTGCTTTTCATCTGGCCTTCACCTCTCAACGGAGACACCAGGAACGACACTTGATTCAGATTCGACGTTAAACTGTAGGTCCCTTTTCCTCGGTTGAGCAAGTCAGGTAGATTATACAGGGTGTTACAAAAAGGTACGGCCAAGCTTTCAGGAAACATTCCTCACACACAAAGAAAGAAAATATGTTACGTGGACATGTGTCCGGAAACGCTTGCTTTCCATGTTAGAGATCATTTTATTACTTCTCTTCAAATAACATTAATCATGGAATGGAAACACACAGCAACAGAACGTACCAGCGTGACTTCAAACCCTTTGTTACACTAAATGTTCAAAATGTCCTCCGTTAGCGAGGATACATGCATCAACCCTCCGTCGGATGGAATCCCTGATGCGCTGATGCAGCCCTGGAGAATGGCGTATTGTATCACAGCCGTCCACAATACGAGCACGAAGAGTCTCTACATTTGGTATCGGGGTTGCGTAGACAAGAGCTTTCAAATGCCCCCATAAATGAAAGTCAAGAGGGTTGAGGTCAGGAGAGCGTGGAGGCCATGGAATTGGTCCGCCTCTATCAATCCATCGATCACCGAATCTGTTGTTGAGAAGCATACGAACAGTTCGACTGAAATGTGCAGGAGCTCCATCGTGCATGAACCCATGTTGTGTCGTACTTGTAAAGGCACATGTTCTAGCAGCACAGGTAGAGTATCCCGTATGAAATCATGATAACGTGCTCCATTGAGCGTAGGTGGAAGAACGAAACCAAAATGCGCTCTAACATGGAAATTAAGCGTTTACGGACACAAATCCACATAACATCTTTTCTTTATTTGTGTGTGAGGAATGTTTCCTGAAAGTTTGGCCGTACCTTTTTGTAACACCCTGTAGATACCCAAGTTGCCGAAGTGGGGTCCAGTTGGCACCTGGCCATCGAGTCACATGCATTAATACAACAGAAACAACTACAAAAACAACAACTGCTACTAATACTACTACTATTTAGCTTCAGTAATGCTACAAGGCACTAAAATTCATTTTAAAGGACCACATTCTCGCTTCATGAAACAGTTTGGTACCATTACCCACTGAAAAATCATTTCACTGTATTGTACTAGCTGCTCAGCATTTTCGATAGTATACTGAATCTGCATTATTATTCTGAGCATATTTAATAATAACACAAGGAGCATAAATGTTTCTGGAAATGCTTTACTGTGGCTATGTCATTTGTCACGTAAATCCAGTTATGGTAGTTCTTATCACAAACCACTAACCACACGTTCGCCAACCTTGATTCTACAGCATGATTTCATTGAATTATTTCTTTTCAACAATAAACAGGCCAAGTTACGGTACACGTACTACATGTGACTGAATTTTTTTGTTGTAAAATGAAGTTGGGTGTCCAATTAACAGTCACTATTCCTTATTAGGAAAGGATTAAAACACAACGGCTGCGTTACGACACGCATACATAGGCTGTTTAGGAATCTATTTTGTGTGGTTTGACAAATGTGACATGTGGTCTCCAGCGCATTCTTATCAAGTAATGGCATTTTCCCCACTTACTAAAAACATCTCCAGAATATTCCATGGACACACTATCTTCTTATACTTCTCGGAAGACGTCTCGTGTATGAAGCTGTCCCTCTCATAAATCGTGGCTTTATGTTATTCAGCTATATACCTACGGATTGCACATACCAAGTAAGAAAAATAGAAAACGTTGTGGAGAAGGCGAACCAAAGAGTAAGTTTTCATTTTCAAAACACTTCGAAGATGCAACAAATCTGCTACACAGTCTGCCGTCATGATGGTTGTCTGTCCTCTTTTGGAATATTCATGCGTGTTATGGAATACTTCCCAGACAGTATTAACGCAGGATATCGAAAAATTTCACAGTAGGGTAGTTCGTTTTGTGTTACCATGAAGTAGAGGGAGAGTGTTTAGGATATCATAAATGAATTAAGATGGAAATGATTGAAACAAAGGAGTTTTTCGTTATTACGGCATCTTGTCACGAAAGCTCGATTACCAACTATCTCCTCCGAATGTGAAAATGTTGATGACAGTCATGGTAAGAGAAAACAGAGCTTACACGGAAAGATTTAGATATACATTTTCATGTACTACTCCTGAATGAAACGGTAGACAAACAGGATGAAATTGATTGTATGCATCCTGTGCCATATATTTAAGTACGACTTACAGTGTAAGCCTCTATGTAGATATGTACGCTTAGTACGAGAAAATCCGTGGTCAGTTGGAACGTGATGGAACAGTCTGTTGCAGTCGTGGTCTTGGTGCGATAACTGATTTGATACAGTTCCCCAGTATAGCCTATTCTGCATAAGAAATGCCAATAGAATTGCTGCGAACTACATCCACCGAAACGTGCATTGTGTTGTCAAGCCTTGGTTTTCATATACAATTTGTATTCCCTACATTTCTCTCCATTAGTAAACAGATTGCTCCTTGGTGTCCCAGCATGTTTCCTCCCATCTACTCATTCTTTTCAATTCATTTATACTATTAATTTATTTTCTCCCCTTGTAAATTCAGTACTTTTTCAAACACTGAAGCGCCAAAAAACGGTGTAGGAATGCGTTTTCCAAAGCAGAGATCTGTGAACTGGCAGAATATGGCTCTGCTGTCGGCAACGCCCATATAATACAAGAAGTGTCTGGCGCTGTTGTTAGGTCGGTTACTGCTGCTACAATGTCAGGTTATAAAGATTTAAGTGAATTTGTACGTGGTGTTATAACCGGCGTACGAGCGATGCGGTACAGCATATCCGAGTGGCGACTTTCCCGTACGACCGTTTCACGAGTGTACAGTGAATATCATAAATCCGCTGCGGCCGGAAAAAGATCCTTCAAGAACGGGGCCAACGACGAGTGAAGAGAATAGTTCAACGTGGCAGTTGTACAACCCTTTCCCAAATTGCTGCAGATTTAAATGCTGGGCCATCAATAATGTCAGCGTACGAACCATTCAACGAAACATCATCAATATGGTCTTTCGGAGCCGAAGGCCCACTCGTGCACCCTTGACGACTGCACGATACAAGGCTTTACACCTCGTCTGGGCCCGTCAACACCAATATTGGACAGTTAATGACTGGAAACATGTTGCTTGATAGGACGAGCCTTGTTTCAAAGTGTATCGAGCGGATGGACGCGAACGGATATGGATACAACCTCATGAAGCCATGGACCCTGCATGTCAGCAAAGGACTGTTCAAGCTGGTGAAGGCTCTGTAATGGTGTGGGGCGTATGCAGTTGGAGTGATATGGGACCCATGATACGTCTAGATACGACTCTGATATGGGGCCTTTCAAAGGAACCATATAGTATGCGACACCAGTGTGCTCGGTGTGCTAAGTGATTAACTCATCATCGCCGTGCCCAAACAGCTAAGGATAGAATCCTGAAATCTGGAGAAGATCTGGACCTTATGTTGTTGGCACCGTTTAAGAAGGGATTTCTCAGAATTCCAACCCTAAGGGGATGAAATAAGGGATGAAGATTTTTCTTTTGCCTTTTTTTCTTTTTCGAAAAATGTCACTATTAAGGTAATTTTGAAGCTAGTCCTATGAAAATTGGTATTTGGTTTCTAGGTCAGAAATAAAGAAATACTTGTTTCAGCATTTTCGGAAATTTAACCCTGTGAGGGTGAAATAGTGGGTGAAAGCTTTTTATGAAAATATTTTATTATTAAAGAGCTAATAAAGCTGTGTTACCCCAATAGCGGTTGAATATCCAAAAATGATGAAACATATATTTTTGATATTCTAACTGAGAGAAAAATACCAGTTTTCGTAGTTCTAGCTTCAAATTTACCTCAGCGACATACTTACAGAAAGGTTTTCATCCTGTGTTTCACCCTCTTCTTTAATAATGATGTATTTTCAAAACAAGCTTTCACCCACCATTTCATCCTCATAGGGTTAAATTTCTCAAAAACCTGAAACACGTATTTCTTTATTTCAGACCGAGAAACCAAATACCAATTTTCGTAGGACTAGCTTCGAAATTACCTTAATAGCGACATTTTTCAAAAAAGAAAAACAAAGGCTAAAATATCATCCCTTATTTCATCCGATTGGGGTTGGAATTTTGAAAAATCCCTTCTTAAACGATTCCTACAACATAAGGTCCACATCTTCTCCAAATTTCAGGTTTCTATCCTTAGCGGTTTGGATACGGCGATGATGAGTTAGTCACTTAGCACACCGAGCACACTGGACTCGCATATTATATGGTTCCTTTGAAAGGCCAGGGTCGATTACCTTCCCCAATCCGCTGGGACCGATGACCTTGCTATTTGGTCCACTCAGCCAAACCAACCAAACAGACAATTAGTTATTCAGTTCGTCAGGACACTGCCTTTTATATATAGAGATGAGTGCAGCACCGTAGGAGATATTGCAGTTGATGTTTCATATTTATTTTTATCACTAAAATCTGTAACACATTATCAAAACTAAGGCGCGTTGTGGAGGTAGAAACAAAGGTAGTCGCTACATCGCAAGACAGTCGAAGAGCAGAACTAGAAATTTCTCGAGCTGTGACGTAAACAGCTGAAGCGATTCTAGTTGTGCTCGAGCACAGCACTATTGATGGTTTTCTTGACTCTTCCTGCTGCGGTCAAGGAGTAGCAAAATTACACCAGTTACGTTATTCCATTATAAGGATTTTCCAGGGGCCTAAAATAAAGTACATTATGGAATAATACGTAACGAAATTGCTACACTAGTCTGTCCAGTGAGAACTTTTTGCCCCTTGCTTGAGACACACTGCTGTCATTTCTGTTCAACACGATGTTCAGTGGAGCAGAACACCGCGGCATGAATCAACCGCACACTGCCATCTCAAGTGTGCTTATTATCAGTATAAATAATTTATGAAGGCGTGACATACTGTGTACTGGACGAACCCGACAGCGGCATTCAGAAAATGTTTGATTGGAGTGTAATGTCGCAGTTTTTCACACATATTGCCGGTTGCGGTAAAACTCTAAATATGTTGAAAGGTGGCTACACTGAGCCACAGCGCCAGAGAGTTTTGTTTCGCCGCCTCCACTGGCAGTGATTATTGAGAAGTAGCGGAGGGCAGTGCTTGTTGAGAACTCGTGGTAGTGAGTGCTTGCCGAGATGTCGTAGTGAAGAGTGCTTGTCGAGATGTGGCAGTAGTCAGTTCTTGTTGAGATGTGGTAGTAGCGAGTGGGTGTGGAGATATTGTAAGGATTAGAGTGATTTTCATCAATATAAATGAAGGTAACAAACTCCTTTTCTTTTTTTCTCATTATTTCAATGTCCTGAATAATGCGTCATTACAGGTTCAGTCAACAAAGCATCTGGCTTGTGTTCTTGTATTAGAGTGTAATTCTGGTTTTCTTGTGCAATTATACTATTTCTATTTTTTTAATTACGTCAGTATAAATGATATTTAAAATTTCTTGTCTTATTGAAGAAGAACCGTGCCAGATGTGTACGTTGAATCACACTTCCACACACAGAACAGTTACACTTCTGCCTTGTTGTTGCGTTGGTTTTATAGCTGCTGGGGACTTAATTAATTAATTGTGTTAACGAAAATTTTCATTTTATTCTTTGTTGTTGTTCCATGCAGTCAGATTGCGGACAAAAACTAGTCAGGGCCAACCGTTTACGAGACACAGCGTAATCGGACATACAGCTACTAAAAATATTTGCATTTTATTTAATTAAGCCCCCATGCACGTGGCGACCGCTGCTTCGGATCGTCCCTTGGAATTCTTCTGATTGTAAAAATAGTAGACAGTAGTATTGTTGTAGTAATTTGTAGTTTAGTAATTGTAGTCTATATGGCATGTGTAGATTTGGTAATTGTCATTCTTCTAATGGTATTTTTCAAAATTTAAATTTGTTGTCTTGTCTACGGGTTTGACAATTTAGTGCAATTATTTCAATTGTTCGTTAATCGTGTTTGAGGGAAACATCTCGTGTGAATGGTATTGTTGGAGACGAGGAGTCATTGTGTGTAATTTTCGTACAGTGACGAGCTTTGTATGTTTTGTAAATGATTACGCGATCGATGAAAAAGGCAAAAATGATGGATAGTCAGAATGACGAAATTGTTGACATGGCGAACTCGCCAACACAGGAGAACAGTATGATGAATAATGAAGTGGAAAACAATATAATAAGTCTGGAAAATAGTCCGGAAACAGTTCAAAATTTTTCTCAATCAGAAAATTCACAGATTACGTGGTTAACGACAGAAGAAATGGAGCAGTTAATGAGTGCAATATTAAATTTGGGATCACGGATGGAAGGAATGATAACACGGTTAGGCTCACAAATAGGAACAAGTAAAACCGAGATGGAAACAATGGAAACACAGTTAGGCTCTAGAACAGGGACATGTTTCAAAAACATGAAAGATGAATCAAAGAAAGAAATTAGAGAAGAAGTACAACCGATTTTGAATGCTCACAATAATAGTTTAATTTCAACAGAAATTAGACAAGAGGAACAGGACAGAGAACAGGAAGAAAAAGATCGCGTGATAGTACAAAAATTTTCAGAGTTAAGTTTACAACGTGCAAAAGATAAGGAAGAAATATTTGAGAGAATCGAGGAATCCGTACCAAATGACAGATTAAATAACCTAACACAACAATATGAACAGTTAACTACTAAATGTGTCAATACTGAAACCCGAGTCGCGACACTTACGCAAGATGTAAATAAACAGAAGGAACAAATAGGTGACTTATCGGAAAGAGTTGAGGAGATTGCAGATAAATTGACAAGTCTTAGTTTAAATGGGGACAGAGATTCAGATGATACAGCACCATTGCCATTTGCAGAAACCGAAGAGTACCAGAACATAAATAAGCATGTTGAAATTCAGGGAAAATTTAATGAACGCGTTAAAAGGGAAGTTGAGGCATTACGAAAGCAAGTCAAACAAATTGAAGGCGAAATCGTAGGAAAAGACAGCAGAAGAAATTTAGAATCACAGATAGCAGAGGGCTTTGAAGAAAGTAATTTGTTTCATTTACGGGATGCAACAAGAGAGCGCCAGGCGCGCGAACTTGACAATAATCGTTATTGGGACTGGGACAGACGCGGTAGGTCTTTGTCGCCACGAGCCGAAAACTTTGACTATAAACACTTCTTGACTGTTCGGAAATTTAAGATCTTCCGCAATTCTAAGAATGACATACATCTATGTGCATGGTTAGATCAATTTATGTACGCACTTCCACCAAATTGGCCACTAAGTCACAAACTAGAAATTATGTGCGGCTATTAAGTCCTCAGGGGATTCACTACTCTAAGTGAATATGTGCCGTAGCGTGCATACGACCCCGAGCTGTAGTGGTGCTATTTCCGTTTTAGTTTCCTGCACCGCTGCCTACTCTTTTATTATTCTTTGCATCTGTCAAAACAACTCTTCGACTATCAATCTACCTAGAGAGTAAGTAAACTATAACCTGATATGACTATTTTACCTAAAACTGATTTCGGAAATTACCGTTTGGACTTACTGTACCTTCAGCAGCATTCATTCGTAGTTTAAACGAAATTTTACCTGTTTATCTTCGTGACAATATTACTTCATATGTTGACGATATTCTTATTGCTAAACGTTCTTGGAGTGAACACAACAAAATTTTGGATTCATTATTACGTATTTTTGCAAAAGTTGGCATTACAGTGAACTTGGAAAAATCTGAATTTGGTCGTTCTCAGGTGAAATTTCTCGGTCACATTATTTCTACGGAAGGTATTCTTCCTGATCCAGAAAAACTTGACGCTATTCGTAATTATGCTGTTCCTACTACAAAACGTGATGTTCGTAGTTTTCTTGGTGTCTGTAATTTTCTTAGACACTTTGTTAGATTGGACAATTTGGCCACACCTCATTTTTGCGAACTATCTGGAAAGTTCTTTTTAAATGAAAATCGGTCGACAACTCTGTTTGGTTAGTTTGTATTCCTGATGAGTGGGTTAATAAGCTGATTTGGTATACGCATTTCAGTTATGCACACTTTGGTCCCAGAAAATGCTTTCATAAATTACAGGAAAATTGCTACTTCAGTAATATGGAAAAACGTATTCGATCTGTTCTGGCCAAATGCAAATAATGTCAAAAGGCTAAGCCGCCAACAATTTCTCACAGAGCACCGTTGTTTCCTATCATTCCAGCGAAATTAAAGGAGATGGCTGCAGTCGATTTGTTCGGTCCAGTGGTTCGTTCTACTAATGGTTTTGCGTGTATTTTCGTAGCAGTGGAGTTGACATCAAAATATGTGTGTTTTACACTGTTACGCAAAGCAACAGCTCGTTCAGTATCTAATGCTTTCATTAACCATTTTCTTAAAGAAGTTGGTCATGTTGATAAGGTTATATCAGATAATGGATCACAGTTTCGTTCTAAAATTTGGCTTCGTACTCTACGGCGTCGTAAAATTAAAACAATTTTCATTTCACTTTTTTACTCTCAATCTAACGCTTCAGAGAGATGGATGAAGGAAATCAATAAATTGTGTCGTCTTTATTGTCATCAGAATCATAGAACGTGGGATCAGTATCTTCATATTTTTCAAAACATTCTGAATGAACTTCCTAATGACTCAACTTCTTTACCGCCAATACTGATATTAAAAAACAAAGCACCGACAAATCGCATATCTGAAATCGTTCCTTTTCCGCCTTCACGGAAACTGCGGCATTCTGAAGTTGTCAACCTGGCTCTACAAAATATTGCATCTGCGGCTGCTAGAAGAGAGAAATCAGCTAAGCGTCCTGGTCGTTTAAAAATCTTGTCAGTTGGTCAAAAGGTGTTAATTAAGTCTCATCGTTTGTCTCACAAAGGAAAAGGCTTGTGTCGCAAATTTTTTCTGCTTTATAACGGTCCATATAGAATTCGCAAAATTATTCATGATAACACTGTTGAAGTAGAAACTCTTAAATCACGACGCTCTAAGGGAATACATCATATATCAAACGTTAAAATTTTTGTGGAATGACATACTTTCGAGAAACAACAGTTTTACGTAAACATGCAGAGAATACAAGGATACCGCGCTGTGTTTTGGCGGCAGCACATACTCAAAGCAACAGTCAAGTCTGCGCGCCGCACAAGGCAGTCGTTGACCGCAAACAATTGCTTCCTACGTCACGCGCCTACAGCTGATCGAGCGCTCAGTGCGAAAGCACTGACTGCCGTAAACAAATACACAGTCTAATTTCTCCGACTAAATTCAGTATAAAGCTATAGTGACTTGATGAATTATGTTATTAACGTTCAGTATTTTTCAGGATACGGTTGTATAAAATATTTAAGAACTTCAGGTAAATTCTGTGTGTCTCCGACGTTAAGAGGACTTGCTATCGAGAAAATTTCAGAAAGAATGTAATTTCCAAGAAGAAACTAATAAACTAAAAAGGTTAATTGAGTTTATTTTTTCAGGTAACATATTTCCACTTAGGTACGTACTTTAGACGTAATTTGCTGCTCGCAATTACGTGATTCATACTTTGTGCTAATTTCATGTTCTATGAATTTACTTGTGAAGCGACGTGCTTGCGTACATTTGCTGATTTTTGCCAATGTTTTATTAATGGACAGGGTTGTTATTTGTATATATTATGCATCGCTTGGCTGCACTGCTTTTTCACTGATGTCACATTTTTTTTATTATGTGTCTGCTGTGCTTATTTATTTAAATTATAATTGTCACCTGATTAGTTGTGCTGATATGTATGTAAGTTATACTTTGTGATTTATCTGCTTGCGCCTTCATGTTTACTTATTAAGATTACATATGAACATTTATTTGCTTATGCTGATATGATGCTAATGACCTGTTTATTACGTAAGATATATGTTTGCTGCTATGCGTATGGATTGCATATTTATACATTTCTGTTTGTTGTCATAACTACTCTTTAATTTGGTATATAGAAATGCTGATATACTGTGTACAAACGTAGAGTTTAGGTCACACTATGGTATTAATTATAGATTGTTTGCTTGGCAGAGCCTCGTTGTAAGAATTGTGCTGCATCCACTTGTTGACATTCTGTTCTCTACTGGTATATTTACTCGCTATTGCATGTTTTGCTTACGCTCAGTGCCTTATATTTTTAAGATAGGAAAGTGAACTGCTATAATTCGACATAAACTAAATTAGTACAAGAAACTTCATAGAAGTCACATGAGCTGGAGGTTTTATGGAAGCTGTATAAATTTATGCTAATAGGAAGGAAGCTAACGACATGACATACCAAAACTAGGTTTAGACCATTGACAGTTATTACACTGCATTTTTCGTGAGTAATTGAAATAGGAAGTGACACTTGACACAAGAAATACTCCACATGTTTGCTTCTGTTTGCCATAATTCTTGAAGTAGTGTACACACTGTGAAATATTATGATCATCCACACTCCGTAATCGTACTTAATTACTGAGAGTTATTCGAACTAAGTCTGTTAGAGGTCATGTATGCATTTCTTTTATTTAATGATGGACAAGGTAACCAAAATCCATCTTATAATTTATAATGAGTAGAAGATTTGGGTCAGATGGATTACACAGAGGTTGTGTGTTGACAGTGTGTCTTCGGATTGTATGGGATGATGAGGTTTGCATTAGTATTTTATCTGTACTTGTTCGAGGAGACTGACTAGAGGAAAGAGTTGTTATGGAAGTGAAATGATATTGGCGATAAGGTTTATATGTGTCGACGTATTGAAGAGGTATTATTGAGGTATTGAGATTATATGAAGTTGATGATTATTGGAGTTTTTGTGGACAAGAGGTAAGGTAAATGATATTGAAGATAAGATTTATATGTATCGACGTAAGAGGTATTATTGAAGTATTGAGATTATGTGATGCTGATGATTATTGGAGTTTTGGTGGATAAGAGGTAAAGTAAGTGAGGTGCATATTTTTTTTGTTGGTCTATATGGAACAAGGAGGATGAAGATAGCAGACTAGAACACTCAAGTAGAAGGAAGATTGTCTACACACACTTTGTTAAATCAATAAGCAGTACATATTTTTTTTTGGAGAGAGGAAGTAATTGCATATCTTGGCTCACTGACAGTTGTTCAGCAACCGTACATTTTGATCTGGCTTGGCAAACATTGGTCTTGACATGATGACTATGACGTTGACTTAACTATTATTGACTGCTATACATTGCTGCCACTACTACTTAATACACATGATGAACATAAAATTTTGACAGAATTGCATTTACACAGTTAACACTATTCAATTACACAGTAGTACTTAATGTGGATGAAAGATGAGTGAGTGTGTTTTGTGTGTTTTCCTTTCCTAATCCTACCCACCTATCTCCTAAATATTATTTTATTTGTTTGTAGTGGCTTGCACTGACACCCATAAATATTATAGGTTTAATAATATTTGAGTATTTGTAATAGTTAATATGACAATTATCTGATATCATTTGTGTGTTTATTAGAATTTGTATGTTTAGCGCATTGAGAATAATTTTGTAAAAGCATTTGTATGTGCATTCAAACTATTGTTCATGCCTGAACTGTCTGATCAGTGATGGTGAATATTATCAACTGTTACCTGCACTTGTTCAACATTGATGTGTGACACTTAGAAATGTTTAATTTCTGCTGATGAACTGTGTGATTAGTGATGGTGAATATTATGGACTGTTACCTGCACTTGCTCAACTTTGCTGGGTGCCACAGATGGAACTGCTTCTACTGAAATAATGTCACTTGTTGCTGTCTGCACCTGCTCAACTTTGCTGGGTGCCACTGATGGACTGCTTGTACTGAAATAATGTCACTTGTTGGGGTCTGCACCTGTTCAACATTGCTGGGTGCCACTAATGGAACTGCTTCTGCTCAGAAATGTGACTTGTTGCTGTGTGTACCTGCTCAACATTGCTGGGTGCCACAGATGGAACTGCTTCTATTGAAATAATGTCACTTGTTGCTTTCTGCACCTGCTCAACATTGCTGGGTGCCACTGATGGACTGCTTCTACGGAAATGATGTTGCTTCTTGCTGTCTGCACCTGTTCAACATTACTGGGTGCCACAGATGGAACTGCTTTTACTAAAATGATGTCACTTGTTGGTGTTTGCACCTGTTGACCATTGCTGGGTGCTGCTGCTGCAACTATCAACTATTTGTTTCTTTTTTTTTTGAATAATTAAAAGTATTTTATGTGAACATTTGTACGAGTATAAACTGATTTTTTGTGTATTGTGTAAACTATTATGTAAAGCCACATGTATGAAAGAATTTGTATTGCCTACTGTATTTTATGTATTAGGTTATTGAAAGGTCAGTGCAAAGCCAAAATTTTATCTAATTATGTGATATTTACGTATTAATATTATCTTTTATTTGTGTCTGTATTTTTTTTTGACGAATTTGGTGGTATTTTCACCACCAATGCTGGCAAAAATACCATCAAATTCTGGCCCGTGGAGGAAGGGCATATGAAAGGTGGCTACACTGAGCCACAGCGCCAGAGAGTTTTGTTTCGCCGCCTCCACTGGCAGTGATTATTGAGAAGTAGCGGAGGGCAGTGCTTGTTGAGAACTCGTGGTAGTGAGTGCTTGCCGAGACGTCGTATTGAAGAGTGCTTGTCGAGATGTGGCAGTAGTCAGTTCTTGTTGAGATGTGGTAGTAGCGAGTGGGTGTGGAGATATTGTAAGGATTAGAGTGATTTTCATCAATATAAATGAAGGTAACAAACTCCTTTTCTTTTTTTCTCATTATTTCAATGTCCTGAATAATGCGTCATTACAGGTTCAGTCAACAAAGCATCTGGCTTGTGTTCTTGTATTAGAGTGTAATTCTGGTTTTCTTGTGCAATTATACTATTTCTATTTTTTTAATTACTTCAGTATAAATGATATTTAAAATTTCTTGTCTTATTGAAGAAGAACCGTGCCAGATGTGTACGTTGAATCACACTTCCACACACAGAACAGTTACACTTCTGCTTTTTTGTTGCGTTGGTTTTATAGCTGCTGGGGATTTAATTAATTAATTGTGTTAACGAAAATTTTCATTTCATTCTTTGTTGCTGTTCCATGCAGTCAGATTGCGGACAAAAACTAGTCAGGGCCAACCGTTTACGAGATACAGCGTAATCGGACATACAGCTACGAAAAATAAAAATTATTTTCATTAATTTAATTAAGCCCCCATGCAATGTCTGGATCGTAATAGCTGCAGAACAACAAGTCATCTGCATGTACTTGCAGAACACATGGGTATGGGCGCTCGTACATACAACTTGCAAATGATGGACTGCCCTGTAACAACTATGATCCGAATATATTCAATACTTCAGCGAAACCGGTGCGACTTTACACTGGAAGGAAATACAAAAGTATTTTACGCGAACTGTAAATTGCAAATATATGAAATCGAAACTGCTTCAGCTAATTTTACTCTTGCCCTCTCTAGATGTGAAAACCTTGCCACTGTCACAGTAGGCTCTTCACTAAAAATTGCTACACTTCAATCTTTGCGAAGCAGTTTTCTGTAAGCAGCTCCGTATGGAAAAATGCCGCCTCATTTCCATCCCCGTGTAACGTCTGTTTCCATATCATCTGCATACCTCTCAGTTGCGATCTCTGCTGTCGCCACGAATAATGTAGCGTTCCCGAATAGCATTATCAATGAATTATTACTGACAGAGTCTAATTAGCGGTCAAAATGACTGCAGCAGGGACTAACTACGAAATCACGTCACGAGGTGGGTAAACCCCGCGTAAAACAAATATTGCAGCATCTGATGTCCATTAGAGCAGTGCATACAATATCGCGCTACCTAGAAACTAACTACCAAAATCGTTTTCATGACATAGTCTTTGGAACTTTGTGGTAAGTTCCCATGGGACCAAACTGCTGAGGTCATCGTTTCCTAGGCTTACACACTACTTCTTCTTCTTTTGCTACTGCGTTTATCCCGCATCGTGCACAGGGTTGGCGGGGTTCAGTATGGATTTGGCATGGCTAATTTTAAGGGGTGGCCAGATTCCCTTCCTGCCGCCACACCATATCCTCTGGGATAGAATTAGTGTACCCCAGCTGTCTGGGTCTAGTGTACATCATGAATAGTGTGATTGTGTTTCAAATGTCTGCGAGTGGGTAACTGAAGCGGGACGTGGGGACCAGCCAAGTATTCACCTAGTGGGATGTGGAAAACCGCCCAAAAACCACATCCAGGCAGGTCGGCACACCAGTTCTCGTCGTCAATCCGCTGGACGGATTCGATGTGAGGCTGGCGTGCCTACCCGAGTCCAGGAACCAGCGCATTAGCGCTCTCGGCTGCCCTGACGGGTAGGCTTACACCCTACTTCATCTAAATTAAACTAACTTACGCTAAGGACAACACACACACACCCATTCTCGGGGGACGACTCGAACTTCTCTTTACTCTTAGTGAATCACCACCACCGCTATGTGGACAGTATCGTGATATGGAATTCGTTAACTGTAGTACCACCATCATCCCATAATTTTCCAGTCTCCTCCTCCCTTTATTACACTGAGGAGACAAATGTCATGGGATACCTCCAAACATCGTATCAGACCACATTTTGTTCGGGGTAGAGCAGCAGCTTCACGTGACATGTCGCTGGAAGTCCCCTGTAAAAATTTTGAGCCATGCTGCCTCTCTAGCCGTTCATAACAGCGACAGTGTTGCTAGTGCAAGATTTTGTGCACGAGCCGGCCGCTGTGGCCGAGCGGTTGTAGGCGCTCCAGTCCGGAACCGCGCTGCTGCTACGGTCGCAGGTTCGAATCCTGCCTCGGGCATGGATATGTGTGATATCTTTAGGTAAGTTAGATTTAAGTAGTTCTAAGTCTAGGCATGGACGTGTGTGATGTCCTTAGGTTATTTAGGTTTAAGTAGTTCTAAGTCTAGGGCACTGATGACTTCAAATGTTATGTCCCATAGTGCTTGGAGCCATTTGAATCTTTTTTTGTTGAGCACTAATTGACCTCTCGATTATGTCCAATACATGTTCGATGAAATTCATGCCGGGCGATCTGAGTGGCCAAATCTTTGCTCGTATTGCGCACAATGTTCATCAAACCAATGGCGAACAATTGTGGCCCAGTGACGCGGCGCATTTGTCATCGTAAAAATTCCATCGCTGTTTGGGAACATGGACGCCATCAATGGCTGCAAGTGGCCTCCAAATAGAGGAATATAGCCATTTCCAGTCAATCACCGGTTCGGTTGGACCAGACAACACAGTCCATTCCACGTAAACACTGTCCACAGCATTATGGAGCCAGCATCAGCTTCCACAGTGGGGCAGCGTCTGCGCCACAGTTGAACCCTACCATCAGCTCTTACTGCTGGATCCCAACGGCCTCGTATCACTAGCAGCCGAAATGATAGGTATCTTATCCGCATGGCTGTAACGGGTCGTGCAGCTACGTCACGATCCCTGAGTCAACAGATGGGGACGTTTGCAAGACAACAACCATCTGCACGAACAGTTCGACGACGTTTGCAGCAGCATGGACTATCAGCTCGGAGACCATGGCTGCGGTTACCCTTGACGCTGCATCACAGACAGGAGCGCCTGCGATGGTGGACTCAACGACGAACCTAGGTGCACGAATGGCAAAACGTCATTTTTTCGGATGAATCCAGGTTCTGTTTACAGCATCATGATGGTCGCATTCGTGTTTGGCGACATCGCAGTGACAGCACATTGGAAGCGTGTATTCGCCATCGCGATACTGGCGTATCACACGGCGTGATGGTATGGGGTGCCATTGGTTACACGTCTCGGTCACATCGTGTTCGCATTGACGGCACTTTAACAGTGGACGTTACATTTCAGATGTGTTACGACCCTACATTTCAGCAGGATAATGCACGACCACATGTTGCAGGTCCTGTACGGGCCTCTCTGGATACAGAAAATGTTCGACTGCTACCCTGGCCAGCACGTTCTCCAGAGCTCTCACCAACTGAAAACGTCTGTTCAATGGTGGCCGAGCAACTGGGTCGTCACAATATGCCAGTCACTACTCTTGATGAACTGTGGTATGGTGTTGAAGCTGCATGGGCAGCTGTACCTGTACACGCCATCCAAGCTCTGTTTGACTCAATGCCCAGGCGTATCAAGGCCGTTGTTACGGCCAGAGGTGGTTGTTGTGGGTACTGATTTCTCAGGATCTATGCACCCAAATTGCGTGAAAATGTAATCACATGTCAGTTCTAGTATAATATGTTGTTTCAATGAATACCCGTGTATCATCTGCATTTCTTCTTGGTGTAACAATTTTAATGGCCAGTAGTGTATATCGGAACTCATCTGAGTAGGCTACGGGTTTTCCAGTCGTCAAGGGTCCAACCGATATCGTAACGAACCCAGGAGAAGCGCTGCTGGCATTGACGTGCTATTAGCATAGACGCTCGCCTCTATCGTCTGCTGCCACAGGCGATTAACGCCAAGTTTCGCCGCGTTGTCCGAATGGATACGTTCGTCGCAAGTTCCATATTGATTTTTGCGGTTATTTCAGGCAGTGTTGCTTCTATGTTAACACTGATAACTACACGCAACTTCCGCTGCTTTCTGTCGTTAAGTGAAGGCCATCGGCCACTGCGTTGTCCATGTCTAGGTAATGCCTTAAATGTGGTATTCTCGGCACACTCTTGATACTGTGAATCTCGGTATACTGAATTCCCTAACTATTTGCGAAGTGGAATGTCCCATGCGTCTAGCTTCAACTATCACTCCGCATTAACAACGCGGTAATTCCCACCGCGCGGACATAATCACGCCGGAAATCAACTGAATACAAATGACAGCTCCACCGATGCATTGCCTTTTTATACCTTGTGTATGTGATGCTACCGCCATCTATATATGAACATATCGATAACCCACGACTTTTGTCACCTCTGTGTAATGTGTGACACCCATGTTAACAAGTCAACAGTGCTAGTGATTGCGTGTCAGGGGCTATTTAGGGGTTTTCGAAAGTGCTAGAAAACAACCGGCTTACTACGCCACCAAGGGACCATAGATCTTTGTACGTGACGCAAGATTCAACTTGACACGTTAACACGTTTCTGAGAAATACAGGTCTGAACAGACAGTGGGATAACATGTCAAAAAGTATTTTTTCGTGTGATATAATTACAAATTATCAATTTTCAGACTTTTTCCTTTACTTTCACGGTGAAAGCTTACCGTTTGCCAAATTTCACGATTCTAGTTTGGCAGGAAGTGCTATATAGCTTTAGATGAGAGAGTTCGCCAGTATGAAAATGTGTGACATATATGGCTGTATCTTTCGACTGCACTGTCTTACAGGCTTACTACACCGCCAAGGGACTATAGACCTTAGTGTGGGACATAAATTTCAACTTGACACGTCTACGCTTTCCTGAGAAAAAGGGGTCGTAACAACCAGACAGATAGAAAGGCAGAGAGACGGACGGACAACAAAGCGATACTGTACGGAAGCCTAAAAATCATAAGGTCTAATGCGGCCTACACACTGGTGTAAGTTATTGTACCGGGCACTGTCGTATCAGCAAGCAGAATCTTCGGAAACGAGTCGTACGTTCGCAATATGTTGTGCTATATAAAACCCAAGGCAAAGTCCACCTAGTGACGACACTGTTTCTGCTCGTGGCAACAGGCTGAATCTGCTAGCGGAAGCTAACGGTTACGGGAGGTCGACTAGCCCGTGAGACGGTGGCCGCTGGCGCTAGACAACCGTTAGATAATCTGGAGTACACACACTACCGCCCCTCTGTTGGAGGCAAGCTCTACACGGGTCGATGTTGGGCAATCGTCTGTGACGTGAACGGAAATGTGGATATTTATTTATTCACTTTACCTTATAGCCTGTTACTTAATATTCTACAACAGGTCTTATTTACTGTGTGCAGCTATGATTCTGTATTCACTTCATGTAAAAAATAACTCAACGTTTAGCCGGCCGCTGTGGCCTAGCAGTTCTAGGCGCTTCAGTCTGGAACCGCGCGACCGCTACGGTCGCAGGTTCGAATCCTGCCTCGGGCTTGGCTGTGTGTGATGTCCTTAGGTTAGTTAGGTTTAAGTAGTTCTAAGTCTAGGGGACTGATGACCTCAGATGTTAAGTCCCATAGTGCTTAGAGCCATTTGAACCATTTCTTTGTTTCAACGTTTAAAAACACAGCAAAAATCACTGTCACTAATGATAACGAAATGAGGCCATCTTCACATCATGAGGAGAACAGTGACCTTTGTAACGGATTAGATTATAAAATTCAGTGTCTTGCTCACATAATGTATGGAGTGTTCAAATGAAAAGGTAAGAAACGTCGTAATAACCAAACCTGTTGAAATTTGCATATACCGCTTTCGGATAACGTAGTGAGACATGTAGGTAATGGAAGCGTGCGTCGTCATCTCCCATTAAAAATTTCAATGGACGGAGCAATGGAGGGAGGGAGGGAGGAAGGAAGGAAGGAAGGAAGGCAACTTATGTTTAACGCCCCGTAGACATCGAGGTCATTAGAGACGGAGCACTAGCTTCGATTGTGTCAAGGATGAGAAAGGAATTCGGCAGTACCCTTGCAAAGGAACCATTCCGGCATTTCCTGGAGCGCTTTAGAGAAATCGAGAGAAGCCTAAATCTAGATGGCCAGACGCGGATTTGAATCGGCGAGACCAGTGTGTAACTACTGCTTCATCTCGATCAGTAAGAAAGAGAAAAATAAATCAAAGCTGAGACTTCAGTATGCAAGGTGATACTCGTCGCTTTTTCTATGTCTGAGGTCCGATACTAATCGAAATCCTCGAGTACGGAAACACCATAACAGTATCTGAATGCATGGTGTCTGTTCCTTCGAAAGAAGACACCACGCAGATTCCGCAGCTGTGAAACCCTATATGTAAATGGAAGGGAGGTCACTGCTATGAGTTGTAGCGGGACAGTAAGCGGAATCACCGGCGACGAGCGAAAATGTGTACCGGACCGGGATTCGAACCGGAGAGCTCCTGCTTATTAGGCAAGTGCGATAACCACGGCTCCATCCGGGACAACTTATCGCAACTGCACGGACTATTTTGGTACGCCTCACGGCCGATCCACTTCCTGGGCATTGGATCCACTTCCTTCAGTGCGAATTAACGCTGCAGCTGATAGCAGTGATCGTCCTTGACATAGCATTAACAGGAGCTGTGAGACACTCAGTCCATGAAGAGCAAACAGCATGTGCTGCTTACGGAGGCAGTGATTCTGCTCGCCGGCCTGGGTGGCCGAGTGGTTCTAGGTGCTACAGTCTGGAACCGCGCGACCGCTACGGTCGCAGGTTCGAATCCTGACTCGGGCATGGACATGTGTGATGTCTTTAGGTTAGTTAGATTTAAGTAGTTCTAAGTCTAGGGGACTGGTGACCTCAGATGTTAAGTCCCATAGTGCTTAGAGCCATCACTGTGGATGAAAAATGGATACATTACTATACTCCTGAGACCAAACAACAATCGAACCAAGTGGTTACCAAGGGATAATCTGCACCAAAAAAGGCGAAGACCATTCCTTCGGCCGGAGAGGTTATGGCGACTGTCTTTTGGGATTCGCAAGAGATAATCCTCATCGACTATCTGGAAAAGGGTAAAACTATTACAGGTGCATATTATTCATCGTTATTGGACCATTTGAAAACCGAGCTGCAAGAAAAATGCCGGCGACTGGACCGAAAAAAAGTCCTTTTCCATCACGACAGTGCACCAGCACACACCTCAGCAGTTGTCGTCGCAAAATTATTGGAAATAGGATTCCAACTCGTTTCACATCCCCCTTATTCTCCAGACTTGGCTCCATCGGACTACTATTTGTTCCCCAATTTGAAGAAATGGCTGGCGGGACAAAGATTTTATTCAAACGAGGAGGTGATTGCAGCAACTAATAGCTATTTTGCAGGTTTGGACAATTCCTATGATTTGAAGGGATCAACATATTAGAACAGCGTTGGACGAAGTGTGTAAGTCTAAAAGGAGGCTATGTCGAAAAATAAAAAAAGGTTTACCCCAAACACGTGAGTAGTTTTTATTCTTGCAGGGACTTTTCAAACGCCCCTCGTATCTCACGAGTATGCGGCATCTCCATGACCTTCGCACTAATAACCCACCACATGACGCTATTCGCGCCCAGTAGCACCCTACCTGGACTGGGTGCTTCGTCTTTTCAGGTAGCGATGTATTTGACTTGGATGCAATATTTTTCCCATTATCGTATGCAGATGGGTTCTTTCGGATTTACAAAGTCAAACGTTGTCCGATGCGTTCTCTTTTATTCTTTTGGTCTGGTCGGAAGGCACAAAACGCCCGAAAGACGACCATAAGTTAAAAGGTCCATGTCGTCTGAGTATGTTATGTATCGACATCCACCTGTTCCAGAACCGTTACACGCGGACACTGTCGGGGCGGTATTTTTCTGCACTGAACACAAAGAATAAAGGCCCGTATGAGGAGGACATTTTAATCAACGTCTCCCACAGGTATATAAGTACCGGGGTGTTAGTCTGGTAGCGTTCTGTCATGCTGTTCAGAGCGTGACAGTCGCTGTTTCCTGTCACTGAAATGGAGTTTCCTCGTACCTCACCTATTTCACGTCGGTAGTTTTCCGTAAGACTCTCAGGAGTGACCAGCATAGCGCTCTGGCGATCCCCAGGAAGCAGCAGGGTAGCCGCTTGAGAGGTCAGCAGGCACACATGGGAAGCGCGGCCTTCTCGCACGATGCTGGACGTGACCGTATTACCGGAGGCGTCGATGCAGATGCTGGCCACGTAGATGCTATCAACCGGGTGGTAGCGCATTAATACCCGACAAGTAGCTAGGCAACCGTGGACGCACTCTAGGCTAGAATGCAAAAAAGCGAAACAAATACGCTAAGAGAGAGCGTGCGCACGCTAGGTTACAATCTCCCTCGAGTGCTGACAATGAAGAGCTTCGAGAAAATACCTCTGGTGTTGGGAGAACTTTACCAACAGACATTTATTAATTTGCTGTACAACTGTAATCCGTATCTCTGTACCCTACAATTAACATTATTTCTTACGTACAAACATACATTGTCCACTCACATTAATGAGAACATCGTCCGCCCCCGGTAGCTGAATGGTCAGCGTGACGGATTGTCAATCCTCTGGGCCCAGGTTCGATTCCCGGCTGGGTGGAGGAATCTTCTCCGCCCAGGGACTGGGTGTTGTATTGCCATCATCGTCCTACAATCCTCATCGACTGCAGGTCGCCGAAGTGACGTCAAATTGAAAGACCGGCATCTGGCGAACGGTCTGCCCGACGGGGGGCCTTAGCCATACAATTAAATACATGAATGTGAACATCTGTCAAAAGCCTGAATAACCACCATTTGCTGCACGGGCCGCTGCAAGAAGTGCAGGAAGAGAGTGAGTGAGGCTTTGGAAGATACTGACGAGTATGTGGAGCCATGTCGACTCCAGTGTCGTGGATGGCTGCGGTAGGTTTCTCGGCTGATGATCCATGTCGCGAACAGTCCGATTGAGGTGGTCCCACACATTCTCGGCTGGACTGATTTTGGTTGACACGTTCCACACCTTTGTGACACGTTTGCACTGTTCTACTGGTAGATGCTATCGTGCTGAAGAAGTAAAAACTGAATACCGGGGTGGACATAGCCCCCAAGGACAGCTGCATACTTAAGTTGTTCCATGTGTGTTCCAGAATGACAAGGTCACCAGGGAATGCCACGAAAACATTCGCCAGACCGTGAAGCTATTGCAGGGTGTTTGCTTTCAGACGTTTTACACTGTACACGCCAATGGCCGATGGAGCATGAAACGAGATCCATATGGATAGAGCACCTGTCGCCACTCAGTGGACATTCGGTTCAGGTATTGGCGTGCAAACACCAGCCTTCTTCGCCGATGAACAGCAGCCCTCATGGGTGAATGAACAAGATGCCTGCTACGGAGGCCCATGTGCGGCGATGTTTGTTGAGGAGACATTGTTGGCAACCTCTGGGTTCATCTGGCTGGTTAGTTGCTCAGCAGCTGCACTTATATTCGCCC
This sequence comes from Schistocerca serialis cubense, assembly GCF_023864345.2. Classification (NCBI taxonomy): domain Eukaryota; kingdom Metazoa; phylum Arthropoda; class Insecta; order Orthoptera; family Acrididae; genus Schistocerca; species Schistocerca serialis. Next base: position 379,809,142 of record NC_064638.1, on the reverse strand, counting down.
GTGCATATCTCCCCAGCCGTTATCGCCCTTCTCATTTATGGCCCGAGGAACATCACATTTGCCTCGGCGACGGTGTACTTCAACCAAGGCGACATGCAAACAGTTTACAGAATTGTTATCCGTTTCGGAAATGGCCGAAAGCCAATGATCATGCCCTTTTGGGCGTCAGACAAATCACTCAGTTTTCGTATTACGACAAGGTCTGCACTGTTTTTCGGGTCCCCCACCCGACACACTCTCTGTACCCTTCACTGCTAGTGCTGCGACCTGTCATCTGTGAGGGGTTATTACACGTTGACGTCGAAGATATGTGTTGGTCATATTAATTTGACTAGACAGTGTTTAACATCAGCGAGAAGTTAAACGTTAATTTTACAGTCAAAGACTTAGCGAAAATTACCATCACTATTACTACTGTCAATACTGCTACTACAGCCACCAGTATTACCAAAAGGCTGCAGCTCATTGATGAAGTGGAGTATCAGTGGTAATTCGTCCCCAATGCTGAAACAGTATGTGCTGCGTTGGTGGAAGTGTGCAGTAACTCTGCACCATCGTATGTCTAATGGTTAGGAGCACAGACGTTTCCATTGTTGTGAAATAGGTTCAAATGGCTCTGAGCACTATGGGACTTTAACTGCTGAGGTCATCAGTCCCCTAGAACGTAGAACTACTTACTACTTAAACCTAACTAACCTAAGGACATCACACACATCCATGCCCGAGGCAGGATTCGAACCTGCGACCGTAGCGGTCGCGCGGTTCCAGACTGTAGCTTCCGGAACCGCTCGGCCATCGCGGCCGGCCTGTGAAATAGGTCTGAATGATAGTGAATTAAAAAGGGTTTACCTTCTTACAAGAGGAAAATTTTTGTTTTGTTTAATTCCCAACCGTATTTTACCACTGTTGTGGTATCTTCAAGTATTTTTTACTTTTATTGTTTTTGAAATATGGGTTTACAAATTTTACGTAGCTTAGGAATTTGCTGACTTCTAGTTTTTTGCTGTTGTTTATATTACAAGTGAAATGGTCAAAGAACTCCAGTGGCAAACCTCGCAAAAGGCTTGTGTATCACGGACGGTTTAGTGTCGAAATTCTGAATGTGTCCGTTGCAAGAATGAAATGAAATGAGCGTATGGCATTGTTGGCTGGGGAGTTCGGCCGCCATAGTGCAAGTCCTTTTTAGTTGACGACACTTCGGCTATTTGCGGGTCAATGATGATGAAAATGATTGTGAAGGACACACAACACCCAGTCCCCTGCCGGGAATCGAACCCGGGCACCCTGCGTGACAAACTTAAACGCTACCTCTACGCTATGGAGGCGGACGTTGCAAGATGATCGGGCAACTATTACTTCATCCCATGTACGAGGATTGGACACAAATATGGAAATAACGCTAGGAATGCATTCTTGAGCAGACGCTTTCCGAGTCCGCAGGTTGCGGGGTTGCGTCAGACCACGAACGGCATCTGTGCTATGTCCTCAATACGTGACAACGGTCACTCGTGGTCAGAGTAATGTCCTATGTACTTCTGAGTGCACTGCGTCGGAGCTAAATAACTTCGAACGTCGGCAGATTGTTGGTGCTCGTATAGTAGGCGTTTCCGTAACTAACAAAAGAAGTCGAAGCGGAAAAACATCATCAGTTAACGCGGACGAAAATGTGTGGTGAGTGATCGGACAGACACTCACTGAAGTAGATTGTGGCTAAAAAAGGTGGACGACAGTTTCAAAAATCACCACAAAACTGAATATCGCACCTGCGAATCCTCTCAGCACCGAAACAACGCGGAGAGAGCTCCATAAGCAGGGAACTGCAGGGCGAGGCGGAATTCAAGAAGCACTCATTATTGACACAAATTCCCGTAACAGGAAAACGTAGTACAGAATCCATAAATCCTGGCTTATGGAAGATAGTCATTTAGTCGGATGAGTCTTGTTTCACACTGTATGCAACTTTTCGTGGAGTTTACTCGCAAGAGTGAAACATGGTAAAGGTTCGAGGACGATTTTGGCAGCCATACTGTAGTATTCCATGATGCTCATGGTTACTCTGGAAGGTCGCATTACTGCCAACGATGATATGGCAATTTTTACTGATCGGGTCCATCCCGTGGTCTTGTTCCCCAATGGTGATGCTGTGTTTCAAGGCGCAGTGTCCCTGTTCACACAGCTCAAATCGTCCAGAATCTGTTCTGTGAGCGCAAAGATGAATTGTCCCATCTCCCTTGGACACCACAGTCACCAGATCTCAGAACTCAATATTACTGAGCCTTTGTAGTCTACTTTTGAGACAAGGGTGCGTGACCGCTGTTCATCTCCATCATCTGTAAGTAGCCGTTTGTATGTTAGCAGCGCTGTAGACTGTGGTAATATCGCTGGCAGCGCTCTGCGCCCTCGGAAAGAGATTCTGTGGTTGGACGGACTTGTAGTTATCGAGTGGATAGGGAAGTGTATGGACATGATATTGTTAGTGGAGACTCTGTGTTGGTAGGACATGGACTGTAAAGTCAGATGAGACGATGTGTTTATAATACGCAAGGAAATGTATGATGATTAATGTTTGGTTGACAATGTTTGAGCAGTGGAATTATTGACCACTATATAATTTTTGGAACTGGATGTCACATGGATAAGGCAAAATTTTCTAAATACAATGTTTGCTTCCAGAATGAGATTTTCACTCTGCAGCGGAGTGTGCGCTGATATGAAACTTCCTGGCAGATTAAAACTGTGTGCCCGACCGAGACTCGAACTCGGGACCTTTGCACTTGCCCGCGAAAGGCAAAGGTCCCGAGTTCGAGTCTCGGTCGGGCACACAGTTTTAATCTGCCAGGAAGTTACAATGTTTGCTGTTCAACAAAATCTTTCTTTCGCTAACCATATGCGTCCTTGGTAGTTAGAATCTTTTCATTCAGCTGGTTGTAGTTGCTACTTGCTGTAATTGCTGTACTTTGTGTTATGAAGATTTTCTGGGAGGTAAGTAACTTATGAAAAAGAATGGGGCTTTTGCTATTGGGATTCGCGACAGAAATGAGTTAAGTAATTAACAGAGTTGGATGTATTTTGATATTTCTTTACTTTCATAAAATGGTTCAAATGGCTCTGAGCACTATAGGACTTAACTTCTAAGGTCATCAGTCCCCTAGAACTTAGAACTACTTAAACCTAACTAACGTAAGGACATCACACACATCCATGCCCGAGGCAGGATTCGAACCTGCGACCGTAGCGGTCGCGCGGTTCCAGACAGTAGCGCCTACAACCGCTCGGCCACCTCGGCCGGCTCACTTTCATATTTTTTGTGTTTGTACTATTGTTAGGATTTCTTGCAATTCAGGGCCATTCCTTTGAGTTAATTACTGGAAGTCATGTCGTCAATGTATAGCAGTCAGATTGCGTTGGAATTGTATATTGTGGGTAATAAATGAATAGGTTAAGTTTGAGTTGTCTTTGCCAGGGAAAATTCTGTAGGTCAGCGATTGATAAAAATAATTAAAGAGGTAGTTTCACACAGTTACCTGATCGTGACACCATTTTGCAGGAAGAATGGTGTAAGATTTCCTTGACGATCATGCAGAACCTGTATTTGTCCATTCCTTTGACACTGGAAGCTGTTCTGAATGCCAACGGTTTTCCTACACCGTATTAACAACGGTAATGTGTTGTGTTTTAGGTGATTCCATGTTTTTGTTCACCCCCCCCCCCCCCCCCCTCTACGTCACGTGAAATAATCCGGACGAGAAAAAAAGAGGAATTAGAGTTCACTGTGGAGGTTTCTCGGCAGCTGTTCACCTCACTCACTGTTCGCGTGTGAAACAGCGATGTGGGGGAGTGGTAGTCGTTCCCTGAAGTACCTACCGCCACATTATGTAAGGTGGCTTTCCCACTAAGGACGTTGATGACGTCAATATCAAACAAACGAACTGCAAAGCCTCTCCGTGATAGCAAGTCTGATCTGATGGGTCTTTAAAGGACTAATCGCAACCTGTATACATGGTGAAAAATCCACCTGATAACCAGGTCAGGGCAGTGTAGGGAACGACAAGCTGAGCGAAATTTTCCAGATAATCCCAGGTGCTACGATTATGATGCGACAATCAGGGGCGCGCGCATTTAAACTAGCTTGCACTAGGGAAAACCGACCGGTTAAAACCGAACCGGATTTTGGATCTGAATAACTGGTATTTTTCGATATTTGTTTGGTCTCTGTTTTAACAAGCGTTTGTTATTTTATATTAATAACTCAGTAAAAAAACCGAAATATCAATTATCCATAGCAACAGTGCTAAAACTGTTCGTTTTTAATTAGTCCTTTTTTTTAAAAAAGAAAAAGCAGTAATTTTTATTTGTAAAATTTGTATTTGTCCGAATTATTGAGATATTGTAGAAAACAGGAAAAGCGACCAGTGCTATTTTAATTATAATGACGACAGAAACGAGCAACAGATATATGGCATATGAATTGGTACAACAGTGCTGTTGCCGTGTTTCGTGGCTTAGGGCGCGCATGTGCGTGCAGCGTCCGGGACTTGCCCCCACCTAGTCTATGCGATAGTTTCTCCCTGTCGTCGCCGGACATAACGTTGTATTCTACAGTGGTACCAACCTCAGCCTGGAAATATTTTTACGAAGTGACGTAGCAATGAAGTACAGCGCATCATCTGCTAAGAGATCAAAGATTTGTTTGCCATTTCTATGAAACAATAAATGAGTAGGGAAATTATGGTAATAGTAGTAAGTTAAAAACTTAACAACGAATGCTTCATAGCATACAATAAAAATAGAAAGTAACTGAAATTTGCTGTCTGTGTGTACATAACATGCATTTATCGGCTCGTAGCCCTTCTAAATGGGTAAATTAACACGAAAACCAGAGTTTTTCAACCTCAGCTTTTACCGTTTGTCATTGACTGTTCGTACTGTCCAAACAGTGGTATGATCTCCGATTACAAAACGATTTTAGAGCAGAGTTTCAAAAACTAAGTAGAAGAATGCTGCTGATTTTTGCAGTATTCGACCACTTACCACTTCTCGAGAACAGCAGTGAACGGTGAACGGACAGCGTTTTCATTTATTTGCCTATTTCATTTAATATTTTAATCTATGTATCATGAAACAAACGGCCAAAAATTTTCAATCTTTGTTCGATTCCTACGCTTATTACAGGAAATGAATCGAATAAAAAAACGGAAAATCGGTTATTTCAGAATCGATTATTTTTAGCGGTTTTAACACTCAATTTAAACTGGCGTAGGAAAAAACCGATATACCCAAAAATCGGTTGTTTCAGTGATAACCGCCATCCCTAGCTTGGTCCAGCTATTACCTGTTATGCTACAGAGCGCAACTGCTAGTTAAATTAGCTAAAGATAAATGCTTTAGCTGAACAGTCAGAGCTAGGCAAACTTTAAATTGCTACACACGGCTGGTTACATAAGATGCGAATTTTCCGTGACGTTTGCTGGGAAAGCTTAGCCACTAAGTCATTAACGACAAAAAGTACCTTAACGCCATTAATATTTTAGGATAATACGTTATGGTGCAGAAACACCTGTGTAGTAGGACAGTCGACACGTGGTATCGTAAGGTGCAATCTTCTCATAATAATTTATGAAGGCTACGTGGTTTAGTTGCTGCTAATATTGGGGGAGCAAGACTGAACTTTTATTTTTATGAGTAAGTTAAAGCAAATCAGTTAAGTGTGGATAAGACAATGCCGAAAAAGATAGATTTGAAGCAATCTTTTTCTGTAACCACAAACTCCTTTTGCACCAAATGCTCGAATGCCCCCAACATCGCTAGAAAGTTGCGAAATGACAAACAGAATGTTATTAACTGGAATTTAGTTGGATTCCGTTAATCTTGCAATATCGAAAATAATGTCCTATCTACTGACCGAGAAACCAAAACTTCATGTGTGTAGCCGGCCAAAGTGGCCGTGCGGTTCTAGGCGCTGCAGTCTGGAACCGCGAGACCGCTACGGTCGCAGGTTCGAATCCTGCCTCGGGCGTGGATGTGTGTGATGTCCTTAGATAAGTTAGGTTTAACTAGTTCTAAGTTCTAGGGGACTAATGACCTCAGAAGTTGAGGCCCATAGTGCTCAGAGCCATTTGAACCATTTTTTGCATGTGTGTAACGCTTCTTGTATTTAGTAACGCCCTTATTAAGTGGCACTCTATTCTGGTGTGGAAGATTGCTGCAGCTCGGCGAAATGAGTCTTTACGTGCTCGGCATCACGCTGCTAAATTCGTCATACGACGCAAGTCAGGGAGAGATTAAACTGCTCGCAACAGACCGTTCGGAAATTGTCCAAGCAGTGACAAGACTCTAGACTGCATTTTGGGAACCATTATCCATCCTAGGAAAACCTGTAAAAAAGGAGGAAAACACTTTTGCGGTGAACAAAATTCCCTAAGAAAAGACATGAGTGTGTGCAGGCTTTCAGATTGCTGCTGAAGTCTATCCACCCAAAGGTCTGTTCCGATGAGCGAAACGTCGGAATTCATATATGCTGTATTACTTGAAATGAAATTCGTAGATACCTTTACACATTAACAAACGGTGTATTTTCCTATAGTATTCTCATACAACAACAAAACTCTTTTATATCTATGTTTTTACGACTTCAGTAAATAATTAAACTTTTTCAGTTTCAGATGTAACCCGATGGCTGATTTTCAGCAATGCATCACAGTAGCCTTAGACAAGAACTCGTTACACAATTACTCTATCGCAGAACTAGAACCAGATTGTCCTTTCATTAATTCGTTCACTGCTTACTAGCCAAGTCCAAGAGTGCTGCGCAGTACAGAACTTATAGCTTATCTCTCGCAGTCAGAAGTAAGAGATTGTCTTTCTAGGGGACTGATGACCTCAGAAGTTAAGTCCCATAGTGCTCACAGCCATTTCAACCCCGTACATCCATCGTCGGAGGGTGGTACGGAACCCACAGCTCCACAACCACACATACAAAGTGCCATGCTCGGTTGTTCTTCAGCCGTTGTTTTGAGTCCCCTCTCACCTGCCCACCGAGAACCGAGACAGCTGGACCGGATCTGAACCGGTGACGCTGTGTAATAGTAAACTACCACAAAAAGGGCCTCGCTGGCATTTCGTTAACAGAAATGAGAACACGGGAAATGCAGAATGTGCTACGTTACAACCGATGTCTTCGCAAAAATGATCGGCGCACCCTCTCAGATTTTCCTCGTAGGTCGGACAAAATCGCACTGCTAGTCACAGCCAAACAAGTTTTATTACCGGACAAACGTCTACAAGCACGTCGCTGATAGTCGATTTGTGGCCACAGTTCCAGAGCAGCTCATTTCCGACTCACGCCTAAAAACAAACAGATATGTCGAAATATTAGAAAAATGGCTAGCAACATGAGGATCCGCCCAAATCCTACAAAAACGCAAGTACTGGTAATAAGACACAGACACAGACCCCAGAACCTGGACGATGTGAAAATATCGTTATGGGGACAAACGATAAAGCCAAGTCCAACCGCCAAATACCTAGGATTGGACTTTGACAGCCTACTAAATTGGGAGAAAAATACAACCAAGAAAATAAGCATAGCCAACTCCAAAGCAAATAGAATACAGCTACTTAAATATAGGAACGGAGGAGCAAGCACAAGAACAGTTTTGCACTTATACAAAATGTACGTAAGGCCAATAATGGAGTACGGAGCGGTAGTGTGGGGCGGCACAACCACACAGTGCAACAGGATAAAGGCTACAGTCACAAGAAAAAAAATGGTTCAAATGGCTCTGAGCACTATGGGACTTAACATCTATGGTCATCAGTCCCCTAGAACTTAGAACTACTTAAACCTAACTAACCTAAGGACATCACACAACACCCAGCCATCACGAGGCAGAGAAAATCCCTAACCCCGCCGGGAATCGAACCCGGGCGTGGGAAGCGAGAACGCTACCGCACGACCACGAGATGCGGGCACAGACACAAGAATATTAAGGAAACTAGCGCAAATACAATATGAACCAACAGCAACACTCCACAATACACTCGATATAGACTCGATAAAGGACAGAATCAAAAAACATATGGCAACATACGGAAATGACAGATTAACAACGAATCGAGACATCAAGACATTAATCACGACAATACCATACCATTTAAACGCACCGGCATATAAATACCCTTATTCGCCTCACATTATAGCAATACCAAAAAAAATGGTTCAAATGGCTCTGAGCACTATGGGACTTAACATCTTAGGTCATCAGTCCCCTAGAACTTAGAACTACTTAAACCTAACTAACCTAAGGACATCACACACATCCATGCCCGAGGCAGGATTCGAACCTGCGACCGTAGCAGCCCCGCGGTTCCGGACTGCAGCGCTAGAACCGCACGGCCACCGCGGCCGGCTAGCAATAGCAACTGAACAAGAATACCCAGACAAACATGAATACATAAAAGCAATAACGGAAAACAAAGATCTGCCTCAACATCTAACAACAGAATAAAATAACAAAACGACATAGAAGAAAATTCTAAGTATTTTCACCCGACTCCAGCTGAGGTTTTCAGGGGTTTCCCTCAGCCGTAAGGCAAATGCCGGAGTTGTGTATTCTTCCCAAAACAAACAAAGACAACAAATAAGAACACAAAAAAAAACAGGAAAGGTAAATAACAAAAGATAAACAATAATTTAGATCCCTTCCCCAAATTACAACAAATAAATTGTGTTACCACAGAAAAACTTAAGATAAGCTAAGGCTCCAAACGGGCAGTAAGCCCTATATGAGCCCACCCCACCCTTCCGTTGGTGAAAAAAAAAATCTGGTGAAGTTATCTCCACCCCTCGCTCCAGTGCTCTGCTCCAACCTTATTACAGGTTGTTTCCCCCGACCGCCCTTCCCCCCACTCGCTTAGGCACGACCTCACAGTTACTCGGAGAATTAAAAAGAACTGTGATCGAAACGAAGCTTTCTGCACTGTCGTTCGGATACCTTACATTGGTTGGATGGCGCGTGCAGCAACCGGGAAGCGGTCGGCCTGGGAAGCCGCTCCTCGTGGCCAGCTGACAGCAGTACACTGGGAGCCGTCGGAGGGATTAATGTTAATTAACAGTCCTGCGGGCAATCCGATAACGCGCTCTGGGGACACGCTAATGCGCTCACTGCACCCTGCTCTGTACGCACGCAATGTCCCGGCGCTGATGGACGCCCGTAATACAATCACCCGCGTAGACGTCACCATCTATTTAAGACACTTCCATGTGTATTTAGAGCACTGAGACAGTTGCTATCTCTGAGTAAAGTTCTACCCAGTCCCGTTACTCTTAGAGTTTCACTTGATAAACGATGGTGTTTTGCCGTTTACTACAGCGATGTGAACGTGAACTGCTAATACATATGTGTAATTAAGGGTGGCGGTGAAACTTCTAGCTCTTATCTGCACCACTTCAGATCGTCTATAAAGGTGGGAAGTAAGTGCCTACTGTAAATATAGTGTCTGACAAAAAAAGTGAAGCATTCACAAGATACGGTTGCCTGTCACTGTAACTTCGTACACCGGCACACCATGGGCGGGAATGGAACTGGTTAGAGTAGCAGTTCTCTGTGACAGATATAATAACGGCCGCGAGAGTATGCATTTGTGCCGCTAGTGGTAGGATATGTACAGTGCGTGAACAGCGTCAGATGTTGAGTGATCACTGTAATGTCGTGTGACTAGGGCCTCCCCGTCGGGTAGACCGTTCGCCCGGTGCAAGTCTTTGGATTTGACGCCACTCGGCCACTTGCGCGTCGACGGGGATGAAACTATGATGATTAGGACAATACAGCACCCAGTCCCTGAGCGGAAGATACCTCTGACCCCAGCCGGGAATCGAACCCGGGCCCTTAGGATTGACGTTCTGTCGCGTTGACCACTTTTTTTTTTTTTTTTTTTTTGCATTTTGTTCGTTGCTGATCGTTGTGTTTGGTCGTTGCAGTCGTCACATGACATCCAGTCAAGTTCGTTTTTTGATCTTTCCACTCAGTTTTTTATTACAGAGGCCAACCAGCTCTATGACTGAACACGCTGAGCTACCGTGCCAGCTACCACTCAGCTACCGGGGGCGGACAGTGATCACTGTCAAGAACACGGAGATGCTATGTAGTCGTCTGAGACAACGTTGTCAGCACCTGACAGAATTTGAAAGGTGTCTCATTGTGGGTATCGTACAATATCACCGAGCGAGGTGGCGCAGTGGTTAGCACATTGGACTCGCATTCGGGGGACGACGGTTCAAACCCGCCTCCGGCCATCTGGGTTTAGGTTCTCGTTGGTCTCCCTAAATCACTCCAGGCAAATGACGGGATGGTACCATTCAAAGGGCACGGGCAGTTCTGTTCTCCACCCTTGACACAATCCGAACTAATAACCTCGATGTCGACGGAACGCTAAACCCAATCTTCCTTTTTCTTTCATATAGTATCTACGAGGGTAATCCCAAAAGTAAGGTCTCCTATTTTTTTTATAAGTACATAGACCTGTTTATTTCTACAATGGTTTACATCAGTTTACAGCTTGAACATTTAGCTAGTTTTCGACATAATCACCATTTCTGTCGATGCATTTCTGTAGACGCTGTGGCAGTTTTTGTATGCCCATGTCATACCAGCTCGCCGCCATGCTGTTCAGAAAGTTATGAACCACTTGTTTCACCTCGTCGTCGGAGCTGAATCGCTTTCCGGCCAAGCGTTCTTTTAACCTAGGGAACAGGTGATAGTCTCTGGGCGCCAAGTCAGGACTATAGGGGGGTGGGTGATTATGTTCCACTGAAACTGTTGCACGAGAACAACGGTTTGCCGAACGATGTGTGGCCGAGCTTTGTCATGGAGAATGTGTACGCCCTTGCTCACCATTCCTCTTCTCAGATTCTGAATTGCCCGTTTGAGTTTTTTCAGAGTCTCACAGCACCTGCCAGCATTAATTGTGGTCCCAGTGGGCATAAAGTCGACCGACAATACCCCTTTCCGATCCGAAAAAACGGTTGTCATGACATTACCGGCAGACTGTGTTTGTTTGAATTTCCACGGCTTTGGGGAAGGAGGATACCGCCAATGGCGTGATTGTTGCTTGGTCACAGGTGTAAAGTGGTACGCCCAGGTTTCGTCACCCGTGACAATTGAGTCCAGAAAGTTGTCCTGTTGGGCTGCAAGGCGGTGAAGAAATGCGCGGGAAGCATCAACTCGTTGCCGCATGTGGTCCTCAGTCAGGATGCGTGGCACCCATCTTGCGCACACCTTCCGGTAGTTCAATGTTTCCGTCAAAATTCTGTGAGCGGTGCTTCGGGAAACCTCAGGAACCAACGTGCAGACATCATCCAGGGTGATCCGCCGATCTTCACGCATGCTTTGCTCAACCTTCAACACTGTCTCCTCAGAAACTGACGGTCTCCCGCTCCTTTGTTCGTCGTGAATTTCGGTCCGACCAGCTGCAAACTCTCTACACCACTTACGAACATTTTTTACATCCATGCACGAGTCACCATATGCTTCCGTCAATTGGCGAAGGATTTCAACTGACGCAGTACCCTTTGCGTTCAAAAACCGAATAACTGTACGCAATTCGCACTTGGCGGTAACATCCAACGGGAGCTACATTCTCAACGGCTGCCAAGCCAAGACTGAGCGTCTCAGCGCGGCATGCACATGTTTACACACAGCGCGTGAAGCACTGTTCATAACAGTGTGACCAACTGCCACACAAACAGAGTTCTGTACTTATAAAAAAATGGGAGATCTTACTTTTGGGATTACCCTCGTAGATTTCTGGGGCGTTCATACTGATGAGGTTTGATTTGTGGGGCGCTCAGCTGTTCGGTCATCAGAGCCCATACAAAGTCCCAATTTTTACACAGTCCAATTTTTAAACAATCCAATCGTGCCACTGTCACGAATGATGATGATGATGATGATGATGATGATGAGAACAACACATACACTCAGTCCCTGGGCAGAGAAAATCACCAATCCGGCTGGGAATAGAACCCGGGATCCCATGATCCAAAGGCAGCAACACTAGCCACTAGACCACGAGTTGCGGATGATTTGTGGGTCGTGGCCCAGTGTGGAACTGCATGGTAACATGAGGGCAGGCATACTCGACGTCAAGTTTCCGGTCGAGTTCGTCTGACCACCTGCAAACACATCGTAACACCTTCACATCTGCGCCTGCCATTCGAAGATAGTTAATGGACTCCCTACAACTTTCTGTGTTATCCCGCACTATTGGTCCGATACTGGCAGCAGAAAGATTAGGGAATTACCACCCCACCCGTAGGCTGCTGATAACAGCTGAACACAAACGGCTGCGTTTGGAGTAGTGGCGGACCGGGAAGCATGAGCTGTTAATGCGGCGAATATGGTGGCCACCTAAGGAGAGTTCCCATTTTTCCAATGTTTTGGAGAGACACAGCGGAGTTATTTCTGGCATCATGGTGAGCAGAACCATCTGTTATTATTGCAGTTTACCGCTGTTAGTGACTGAGGGATCTCTGATGCCACAATGCTGCTTCACGGACATCCTGTGTCCTCGCGTCTTACTTCTCTTGCAACAGTATCCTGGTGCCATTTTTCAACAGGACAATGCTCAGCCGCACATAGAACGTGTCTCTGTGTACTGTCTGCGTGATGCTGATGTACCATCATGGCCAGCAAGAGCCCCAAATATGTCCCCAAAAGATCATGTATGGGACCAACTGGGAAACCAACTCCGTTCCAACTTCACTGTCCACAATATCCAGTATCAGTTCGAAGAGTTGTGGGCCAACATGCCTTAGGAATGATAGAACGGCTTTATGACGCTCTTCCCAACCTTCATCCAGGCTATTTGAGTGTATAAGTTCATACTGATAAGTGGGCTCATATTGCCAATTTCTTTGTAAATGTGACCCGATTTTGTAGTCAATGAAATAATGTCACATATCCTCTCGACCTCGGAAGTTTCTTTTCGTGTACTTCTCCGTTTGTCGGTGTTTCGCTTTTTATTGGAGGACTTTTAACGCAGTTCCATAAATATCCATGATTTGATTTAAAAAATGTGTTTGTTTCTTTACATTGATGGAAATTTATCACTTGGTTCAAGTAGCCGTTCGATATGAAGTGTGGCTTTCTGTGGTTTTGGTACAGGGATGGTGTAGGACTGTGCTTTGGCTTCGAGTTACTTTGTATCTAACTGTAAGGACTATCAGGAATGGCCATACAAAACTAATGATTACGACATCCATAGTGCACATTAGACGAGTTGGTCATTCCAGGGCCATCCACATCAGACGAAAATGTGCCGTTGCTGCCAGAAATGTTCACCAGAAGCCTCAAAAAATCAACACAGCAGGCAGCCTGAGAAAATGGACCAATGCTGTACACGATCGAAAATATACTTAACAAGCTGTTTTAAATTTCAGTCGTGGAAGCTACATTACTTGCAGGATATGTCTTCGGAAGCTTGGGACCATCGGATAGTGTAGGCCTACGGAGAAAACATGCCCCCATTGTTTTCAAACATGGTGTGGAGTGACGAAGCTGCTTGGGAGGATTTGTAAACCGCCATAATTCCCATTACTGGATGAAAGGTTCTCCACTATCCACAGTTGAGAAAAAGCCAATCACTCCATACTAACGACATAGTACGGTATGACATCAAAGGAATTTATAGGTCCGTCAGTTCTTCGGACAGAATGAAAATATACCGGTATTTAGCCATGTTGTAAAATAGGGTCTGGCCAGTTGTGTTCACGTACGACAGTATCAATGGCCTCATTTGTACTTAAACGGTGACCAACTACGTTCTGCAATCAGCGTGCGCAAAGAAATAACTTGACCATCAAAAATCAAATGGCTCTGAGCACTATGGGACTTAACTTCTGAGGTCATCAGTCCCCTAGAACTTTGAACTACTTAAACCTAACTAACCTAAGGACATCACACACATCCATGCCCGAGGCAGGATTCGAACCTGCGACCGTAGCGGTCGCGCGGTTCCAGACTGTAGCGTCTAGAACCGCTCGGCCACTTCGGCCGGCCTTTGACCATCACTTCCCGGGATTTCGGTAGAGCCACTGCGGTCCTCATGATTGGGCAACACCGTCCACCTTCCTCTTGTGAAGTTGGGTGAAGGAGGAAGATTATTGGACCATACCACGTACGCTGGGTGATTTGGCAACTCGCATTGGGTATGTTCTCACCAATTTATAAGTTGGAGAAATTGGTGGAAAATGAAAATACTGAGGCTTATGTGAAATTCGCTATGAAGAACAGTTTGTACTATTCTACTGATAACAATAAATGTTGTTTCAACAAAATGTACCACGCTTGGCACTTTATTAATTTCCGTAACTAACGTGAACTGAAATTTATCATATCGGATTATTATAGTGTTATGCTACTTGGATTTTATGTTTATTTTTAGTTAGGCTCAACCTGTTCCGCTTCTCAGCGAATCACCTTCAGATAATATTAAGACTTAATTATATTACGTCCATTACCTAAATTCTGGAACTTCGAAGATCAGCAGTACTCACTATTATAAACTACTTCATTAATGATAATTTATTTATACATATGAAAAACGCTGCTTTAAATTATACACGCTGGTTTTCTAGTCTTAATTTTAAGTAGTTGTTAAACTAGTATTACAGGATTGCCACATAAGTGTATCTAAGAATAAGCTTCAAAGTAAAACAATTGCCTACGATAGTGAAATCAAGAAGAGAAAAACAAAATCAGGAGAAGTACTGGAAATTACAAAAATTAGAAGCAGTTACAGGACGCTTATATGATGAACGGAGGATTGCAGCCGGCTGCTGTGGCCGAGCGGTTCTAGGCGCTTCAGTCTGGAACCGTGCTGCTGCTACGGTCGCAGGTTCGAATCCTACCTCGGGCATGGATGTGTGTGATGTCCTTAGGTTAGTTAGGTTTAAGTAGTTCTAAGTTCTAGAGAACTGATGACCTCAGATGTTAAGTCCCATAGTGCTTAGAGCCATTTGAACCATTTTTTGGAGGATTGATGATTCCATTCGGAAAATCATATTTAGGCCGTGAAAGTGCAGCAGGTACAATGAATATTAGTTGCAGAAAGAAAAGACCAGCCTCTATAATCGACATGTGCGATGTGACGTAGTTTGTGACGTAAGCACGAACGTCACCCACGGATTATTCCCGTGCACCGCCGCGTTTTCCACGGGACTGACTGTGCTTCTGTCTCGATGAGCTGCCTATTTGTGACGCCCCAGCTTACATGCATGAGCATGTCTTTCTGACGACGCGTTCTCCAAACTCAAAATAAATGAACACCATGTATAAAACGTGTCAAAAGGATTAACAGTAACACTCTTTGACACCCATAACCTTTTCACGTGCATGACCTTGGTTTGCATTCTGTCCTGAGTCGTCTTCTGTTGACGTCATGTGTGGTACGATCATATAGCCTTATATGAGCAGAGTCGCTTCCTGCCTGCTTAGTGTGGTTTATCAACACAGTACGTAACCTGCAAACCTTGCATGTATGTAGGTTTTATCTTTCTGGACACGTATTCACGTGCTGGTACTGTCACGTGGATGATTACGCTGTTACGGATGAGGACTTACTTCTTTCAGCTTTTCGGTGATGGTATGTTCTACATCTGCATGATCACTCTGCACTTCACAGTTAAGTTCAAATGGTTCAAATGGCTCTGAGCACTATGGGACTCAACAACTGAAGTCATCAGTCCACTAGAACTTAGAACTACTTAAACCTAACTAACCTAAGGACATCACACACATCCATGCCCAAGGCAGGATTCGAGCCTGCGACCGTAGCAGCAGCGCCTAGAACCGCCCGGCCACAGCGGCCGGCACACAGTTAAGTGCATGGAAGAGGGTGTATTAGAGCCACTGTGAGACTATTTCGCCACCGTTTCACTCTCGGATAACGCGTGGGAAAAATGAATACTTATCTTTCCGTGTGAGCTCTCTTATTTTAAGCCCATGACCAAATCTTCCAATGTCGGTGGGAATCAACAAAATACTCTGGCATTCGGGGAAAAAATTTACTGATTGAAATTGCATGAAACGATCTCGCTGCAAGTAAAATCCCCTTTGTTTTAATAATTCCTATTATAACTCGCTTAAGATATCAGTGACTCTCTCTCCACTGTTTTGCTTTCGTACATAACCGAGCGGCCCTTCTTTGGACTTTTTCGATGTCCTCCGTCAATCCTATCTAATAAGGATCCCATACCGCGCAGCAGTTCTGCAGGAGACAATGGAGAAACGTCCTCTTTAAATACTCGGCTGCACATTCTAATTATTACACCAATAAAACGCAATTTTCGGCACGACATCTCCACTGCATTTACTACGTGATGGGTCGAATTTCAGTTGTTCGTGACTGTAATTCCTATACATTTAGTTTAATCGACAGCTTTTAAATTTGTCTTATTTTTCGTGTAACCAAAATATAACGGCATTTATGAAATACTGAAGTGGAGGACGTCACGCTTTTCATTATTTAGGGTCAATGGCCACTTTTCGTACCACGCTCATATTTTGTCTAAATCATTTTACAAAATTGTTAAGGCTTTCGTGGCCACTTGTTGACAAACTGCCTATTGGCTTCTGTCTCGGGTTCTTCGGCCTTCGTTCATCTAATGATTTTTCTGACGTTTTGCCAGCACGAGTGGCTGGCATTGTCAGAGCTTAACCCAGTTCACCACCGGCAATGGAGGGTGAAGCTTTGACAATGCCAGCCACTAGTGCTGGCGAAACGTCAGAAAAATCATTAGATGAACGTCGGCCGAAGAACCCGAGACAGAAGCCAATAGGCTAAATCATTTTGTTATCTGTTTCGATCTTCTCATCACTTTACTAGACGGTAAAAATAATATCATCTCCCAAAAAAAAAAAAAAAAAATCTAGACTGCTCAAACTGTCACCTAAATTGTTCTTACAGCTTGTGAGCAGCTGAGAGCGTATAACACTTCTTTGGGATACAGCATATATGACGTCAGTTTCACTAGATGATTTTCCGAAAGATATGCGAACTGTAACTTTCTGACAAGAAATCAGGAATCCAGTCACGAAAGAGACGATATTCCTTATACACAAGCATGTTGTGAGGAACGGAGGGAAATTCCTTCTGGAAATCTAGAAATATGGAATTTACTTGAGATCACCTGTCGATAAGATGGGAAGAGTTATCATGGCGTCTATTAAGATTTGTTACGAGATAAAGTGACATGGATATTGAGGTCGGCCAGACTGGGCAGAAGTTCATTTGGGGGAGCATGAAGCAATGCAGTTGACGCTGGTAACATAACTGGGCATGATATTTTGTTTAAGCGCATGTGTTTTAACAGCATCCCGCTGTTTTTCGCAATAGTGGTCAACTGCTGACCCCGATTCAACGGCTGATGTTAATGTCAACGCGACCATTATCACGCGTAATCCATACTGAAATATTACACAGAAACGACAGTAATTGTCGGGTAAGCCCTAAGGACACACAGCGATTTATAAGCACTCACTCTGGACTCGCCTTCGAGAATCATCCAAATTTAGTTTTCCGGGATTTCGTTAAATCGCGTACGGCGAAGACAGGGATGACTCCCTTGAAAAGGATATGATCGATTTCTTCTTTTCATCCTCGTTCAGATGTAACTTGTGCTTCGCATCTAATGTCCCCGTCGTCGATTAAACATTAAATCCTAATTTTTTCTTCTTTCTTCAATTTATAAACAAGAATTTTAGCAGTTTTTTTTAAAAAATGTAAATACTTTATGTTTGTGCTATAGGAGCCTAAATTGTTCACGGGGCCGATGGATATTATAGCAGAAATCAATGTAAGGGCGGCGTCATCGGATCTGTAGCTCTGGAAAAACAAATGCCAACCATGGAACGTGAATTGCGTGGTACCTTTCGGTCCCCGTTCTCTGATCATCACATGGGACTTACACAGTCAGCGGTTTGCTTTCCAAACACATTTATCGGTCGTCAGGTTACAACTGGAGTGTGATACCGCTTAGTCCCAACGTAATGGGGGACTTGTGATGAGCGCCGGGAAAAGAAAAAAATCTGACATCACTCTGCAAGATGGAAGACGCGACTGTCTCTGCCAACACTTTTCCTATCCTCTACTTATACCTTTTCCGTCACTCTTGTTCTGGGCGCCAACCAACCTTACATTAAAGATCAACGAGGAAGACGTTTTGTCAGCAGAATTAACAGCAGTTTCGCGGGTGCTGACGTACACATAAAAAATGATTGATCCGAAGGTTATTATATTAACGTGCTCCCAGGCAGCACTACAAGTAGAGAAATACTACAGAAAACAACGCCAGAACAGCCACCTAGTGTATACTATAAGCCATAATTTGAAGCAAGATTGGCTGACGGTGTTACTTTCGTACGGGCAAAAGGCCATTGCGACCTTTACCGGAATGAAATAGCTGGCAAGTTAGCGAAAGAAGCCGTTAGCATGATTAGTAAGAAGTACGAGAAGATCCAATGACCAGATTTCGTATTCCACGGAAGCGTTAAGAACGAAGGGACTGTGAAAAGAGAAAAATTGCCCATCTGCCAGCGATGGAAATACACAGTGGGCGTCATACATCATCAGTTGCGTAACTCGGGGCACACGGGACTTCACAACATCACAGTGCTTCTTCTATCTGCCACCGTCATAGAAGTCTTTAAACTATTACCGAACTTCCTTACAGCAGAGGGCATGGAGGTATGACAATCACGCATTTAAAACAAACACCTCTGTGGTTGACTATGCTTAAGAAAGGAGTGCAACTTTAAGAGCTGTGACGTGAGAAAGTGTGTGTGTGTGTGTGTGTGTGTGTGTGTGTGTGAGGGAGGGAGGGAGGGAGAGAGAGAGAGAGAGAGAGAGAGAGAAAATGTGTGAGTATGTATACAGGGTGCCCAAAAATTCACTGCCCAAATTGATAGGTATTACGGCGGAGCCAACAACAAATATATTTTTTTAAGCAACCACATGCCAATGATCAAAATGGTTCAAATGGCTCTGAGCAGTATGGGACTTAACATCTGAGGTCATCAGTCCCCTAGAACTTAGAACTACTTAAACCTGACTAACCTAAGGATTTCATACACATCCATGCGCGAAAAAAAAAAATGGTTCAAATTGCTCTGAGCACTATGGGACTTAACATCTATGGTCATCAGTCCCCTAGAACTTAGAACTACTTAAACCTGACTAACCTAAGGACATCACATAACACCCAGACATCACGAGGCAGAGAAAATCCCTGACCCCGCCGGGAATCGAACCCGGGAACCCGGGCGCGGGAAGCGAGAACGCTACCGCACGACCACGAGTTGCGGGCTCCATGCCCGAGGCAGGATTTGAACCTGCCACCATAGCGATCACGCGGTTCCAAACTGAAGCGCCTAGAACCGCTCGGCCACAGCGGCTGGCTGCCTATCATAGCCTGTGACCTAGATTGTCAGCGAAAAGCAGCGTCCTGAAACATCGTTACACCAAATCTGATTTGAGACATGTAATGCTGTGTCATCCCGAAGATCACATTGACCTATTAAACAGCATGCAGTGCCTTAGTGCCGGTTTAAAGGTCGCAGTACGTAACATGGAGAGCTACACATTGTGAGAACTGCAAGACATGAACTGTTTTTACGGAGAAGCTGAAGGCAGTGGTCTAAGACCTTCGCGAATGTGCCACGGACCTTTCACTTGCACGAAGATTCTGGCATTATTGCACGTTTACTGCAGTCTGCATTCGACTGGGCAATGCCGGCGCGTTGATGGTACGCAGGCACAACGCAGGAAGACCACAGGCGGTGCATTCACCTACGTTTGAAGAAGATGGGCAGTTACGCTTTGAGAACACGTCCGCGGAGAGAATGGGGAGAGGGGTCTGGGGTTGGCGACAGGAAGGCCTTCCACTGATCCTCTTCCACTAACACTGCCAAAACCCAAAAAACTAACATGCCAATCCATACCAAGATACGGTATAAAGGCCAGGAAAAAGTGAAAGAAAGAACTTAGCCATCTCTGTGCCTCGCCCTAATGTCACTTGTTACTGAACAGCACTATTGGTTGGTCTGAATTCTGCAGCTAACAGTAACTGTGAAGCAAATGGTAACAGTGCAGCACATATTAATTCTAATTATCATCGTTTAGTTTTAAAGCTCGAACAGTTTCTGTGTTAGCAGACTAATTTATGAAAATTCAGATCCGCTTATTACGCGGACAACTATTCTTTTTAACGCCCAGACATGTTTGGACACATTTGTGCCTTCACCAGCTTGTTGGTTGGTTGATTTGGGGTAGGGAACCAAACCGCAAGGTCATCGGTCCCATCGGATTATGGAAGTATGGGGCAGGAAGTCGGCCGTGGCCTTTCAAAGGAACCATCCCGAAATTTACCTGAAGCGATTTAGGGAACTCACGGAAAACCTAAATCAGGATGGCCGTACACGAGTTTGAACCGTCGTCCTCCCGAATTCGAGTCCAGTGTGCTAACCACTGCCCCATCTCGCTCGGTCACCAGACTTTTTGTGCAAGTCTGTAAAATGAAAACATGTTTAAGTAATGATTATTGTGTGGTATAGTTCAGAGATCGTGGGGCCACACCACAGTCGGCAACACACATCGATACTACAGACATTAGGGATGTCTCGTTGTAGTTAGCAACTGCGAATGGGAGAGTCTGAGGAAGACAAGCCCTCTCTCTCTCTCCCCGTACAGCAACGCTCTCACACCGAGGTTAAGATAGAGCTGAGCATGGAAGCGCTCTGCCCCAGTTTGTGATCTCAGGTGAAGCAGTCTGCATCATCGAGTAGGACTAAGGAGTTATTCACGTCGCAGATGGAAACGTACTTTTGTAAATATTGTACATTTTACGAGATTGTTGATTAGTGCAGCAAAAGATGGTTTAATAACTGCTAAGGTCATCAGTGCCTAAGCTTACACACTAGTTAACCTAAACTATCCTAAGGACAAACACACACACCCATGCCCGACGGAGGACTCCAACCTCCACCGCGCCCAGCCGAAATCTTGTCATTCACGTGCTAAAGTGAACTAACACAGGGCAGTAGGTACTCGAAAGTTTTTGGCTACTGCGGTTTAATAAGAGGTCTTTCAGTCTCGTTATCACAGTCATGCTACAGGAGACAAATTGAAATTTAATGCGGGTTTTCAAAGTGGTTTCCTTCTGCAGCAGTGAGTGTGTGGAGCCATGAACTGAATTTGTTTATGACTTTCTCTAGAAACTGCAGTGCGAAGGTCCTTGGGTGTTGTAGGAACATTTTTGGAGACTCTGTCTTTTAGATAAGCCAATAACAAATGATCACCCTGGTTGAGATAGTGACTATAACGGCGCCAACCCACAACCTGTCGGTGAATGCTAAGGCGTCCAGAGCGACGATCCGATGTCTGAATGTCGCTTGAAAAAAGTGGAAGATGACTGCAGTACGGCATGCAACTGCTCCATTCAAGACTCGTCGGTATTTGTCTTCTGAGATAGGTTGCTCAGTAAAAATGAGCCAAATGGTGCATCGTGCTCATTCTGTAATTGGAACTGATGCATCGGTGTGACCTATAGAATTTTCAGAACTCCAACACAGCAATATTACAAAGAGGATCATTTATGTTGTGTGATTAAACTACAGTAGACACAACTTCGTAACACGCTTTTTGCGTCCCCCTGTACTTCATATGTGTATTTCGGATGAGCGTCTCCTGGAGCAATAAAAGGACCCCAGTTTTGGCGAGGCGATTGCAGTTTCGTCTGGTCATAACATATTGAATCGAAAATTAAGCCGCGCGGGGTAGCCGAGCGGTCCAAGGTGCCTTGTCACGGTTCGCGCGGCTCCCCCCGTCGGAGGTTCGAGTCCTCCCTCGGGCATGGGTGTGTGTGTTGTCCTTAGCGTAAGTTAGTTTAAGTTAGATAAAGTAGTGTGTAAGCTCAGGGACCGATGACCTCAGCACTTTGGTCCCATAAGACCTTACCACAAATTTCCAAATTTCGAAAATTAATAGTGATTAAAATTCTTCTGGGTATTATGCCGCGTCGTTGCTTAAAACTAACAACAATAATAAACTAAAACCGACGTTTCGGCCGAATTGCAACGACCTTCCTCAGGGCACGACTATGACACCGGCCGCGGAAGCCTACGTTCGAAAATTAAGTCTATATCATTTCATGCCTACTGAGCTTATTTCCTTATTCTATACAGTTTTAGGTTGTATAGCATCTTCTTTACATTATTCTGTCCGTAACGAAGCGATATATTATTTTGAGAGCAGTTCGGTACTCCCCCTACAAAGCCGTGCGGTACACACACACACACCTAACCGCTCTCGGTTAGCTGCCCTCTTCCACCCGGCACAGACTGCAAGGCCAATTCTTGTCGCTAGTGTCGGTAATGATTCGTCAGCTGGGTTATGCATATGTAGTATGTTTTCCTTTGAGTCACTTTACAAGCAACCTCTAACCGCACTTTGCATCTGCTTGCTGATAAGAAAGCCATGAATACTTACAGTCAACTATAAAGCTCAACAGCTCTCCGATGTTTGGAGAGCACTTCCTGTCGGAGGGTTCTTTATAGCGTGCGCCTGTGTACGGCTGAGCTCCCTGTACAACCACATCGTCAAGTAACGAGGCAAGCCACACCAACCTCTGCATCCACAGCAGACATGGTTGTGTGAACGTCGCGTCCGTAATCTTTAGGCAGTCAACTTGTGTAGCAGTTTGATCGCTCCATGAAGTTCTTTTCCTCCCCACCCCTTCCTCCTCTCGTTATTTCTTCACGTGTTTGTGAATGCAGCTAGTGTAGTACATATGCACGGGACCGAAATACTACTGCGTTACTGCTAGGTAGCCTTTAGGTACTTCGTAAAACGATATCATTTCGTTACAACCAACATACGAGTAGAGTGCCACTTGAGAATATTACTTTATTTCTGGATTTCTTTTTGGCAGATTGACCGTATTCTGGCGCACAGAAACAGTAACCAATTAAATGAAATACAGGTTTTTCTAGAGGTACACTCGTAGTCAGATAGACTTCATCATTTCAAAAAAATCCGTGTGGCAGTTGCTGGAGTCAAGAATTATAACAAATTTAGTATTGCACAGTTAGGTTCGGTAACGTAAATTTTTGTAAAATATTAAACTAACATTTTAAATTACTAGTACTTATAAAGACTACCTATAATGGTCCATTTTTCCTCCCATTAAAATGGGTCCGCAATGAATGAATGAATCTATGAATAAAAATGTAAATGTTCGTCTGTTGAAAATGGTGAATCTCCGAAAGTTCTTGACCGACTGCTTTGAAATTTGGACACAACACTGAATTCTAATACGGGGGCGTTTTTAGGTACATAATTATATTTAAAATTTTTACACGTTAGTGTAATAAACGTTTGGACACATATAAACTATACACTTTTTAATATATATGTATGATCTATAATATATAATAATATATATCATATAATATGATATATAATATATCATATACCGGGTGATCAAAAAGTCAGTATAAATTTGAAAATTGAATAAATCACGGAATAATGTAGATAGAGAGGTACAAATTGACACACATGCTTGGAATGACATGGGGTTTTATTAGAACCAAAAAAGTACAAACGTTCAAAAAATGTCCGACAGATGGCGCTTCATCTCATCAGAATAGCAAAATTAGCATAACAAAGTAAGACAAAGCAAAGATGATGTTCTTTACAGGAAATGCTCAATATGTCCACCATCAATCCTCAACAATAGCTGTAGTCGAGGAATAATGTTGTGAACAGCACTGTAAAGTATGTCCAGAGTTATGGTGAGGCATTGGCGTCGGATGTTGTCTTTCAGCATCCCTAGAGATGTCGGTCGATCACGATACACTTGTGACTTCAGGTAACCCCAAAGCCAATAATCGCGCGGACTGAGGTCTGGGGACCTGGGCGGCCAAGTATGATGAAAGTGGCGGCTGAGCACACGATTATCACCAAACGACGCGCGCAAGAGATCTTTCACGCGCTATCCTGCATAAACATCGTACGTTCCAGCAGGTGTTTATCTGCCAGGCTGGGGATGATGCGATTCTGTAACATATCGGCGTACCTCTCACCCGTCACGGTAGCAGTTTTGCTGTGCAGCGCCATCTGTCGAACATTTAGTGGTTTTTTTTGTTATAATAAAACCCCATGTCATTCCAAGCATGTGTGTCAATTTTTACCTCTCTATCTACATTATTCAGTGGTTTGTTAAGTTTTCAAATTTATACTGACTTTTTGATCACCCTGTATATCATATAACATATAATATATATCATATAATATATGATAGCGAGATGTTGCTGGCAAACAGGCCAGCTGTGTTTATGGCTTATTGGTTTACGATTAGAATACAACTACAGAATCTGCCGCTGAAGTTACAATAAAGAAGAGGAACAGGGGAAAATTGAGAGAGAGAATGAGGAAGGAGAGGATGGCCAGAGAAAAGGGGAGGATGTGATGGACAGAGAGGGAGGCAGATGGGAGGAGATGTGCAAAGAAAGGGGGAGGGGGAGATGCGCAGAGACGGGGGGGAAAAGGAGAGTAGCACTTACAGCTAGTAAATAAATATTAGATTGCAAGGCGTTTGAGCTACAGTCGCATAAAGTATTTAACTTTTCCTCCGCTCCGTATGTCGTATTAACGTCTACCTGCAGGTGCTCTGCACAAGAACGTAACATAAGTTCCATTTCTCTCACAAAACCTGAGCGAAACGGTGCTTCATCCTGCCTGTTTCTTTCATGCGACTCTCCTCATTCTCATTATGGTAGAATTAAAGAAAAACAAATACACACGTTACTGCAGCGAGTTCACGACAGACAATGACTGCAAAAGGTAGTTTTGAATTCTCACTTGAGTGAATATTTCAGTCAGTCATACTCTAGTTAGCAATTGCCACTTGTTTCAACACCGGTCATATGCTACTTCTTTGCATCCTCTGGGCATCATAAAGACAAAAGAGCTAACAAGTAATGAGTGCTTGGAAACGATGCACTAATCGAATGAAATTGTATCAAACGTTAATTCAAGCAAGAAAATAGGGTGCAGAAGCAAGATGTACAATAGTAAACAGTACGGTGAATTTTTTTTAACTAAGCACTTGCCGCTCCCTGCAGTAAAAATCACAACCTTTGAAAATTACTGAGTTGACTCGTTTATAACAACTGTGTCCAGGCTAAAACCTACAGTCAATCGGAGTAGCTTTGAATCCGTTTTTTCCATTTTCTGGAAACACTGGACGCAAGACACGTTACACATCACAACAGAAATATTAACATTTTAGATCTATAGTTACCGAGTGCTTGGGAAAGTGAAAATGTAGACTAGCTATGCCCTATTAGAGTAAAATTTCTGTTTTAATACTGGTACAAACTTACGATGTAATGTTGAATAATTTTAGACCAGTCTTAAAAAAAAACATTGTATTTGTCCTATGTATGTGTACATTTAGATCATTTCAGGAGGAAGTCAGGTGTTAATAGGAAGTAAAAACAACAACGTCAATTCAGTATTGGAGGTTTACTTTGAAATATCAAGATATTTGTATAGATCTGGTACTGTTCAACTTAAATCAATGTCGCCAGAAACTCTCTTCACAGCCAATGTAATTAAAGCATAATTATTGGCGTGAGAGCTTTTAAGAAGGTGGAAATACAACAGAAATGCCAATTAGAAACCACAGAGATCATAGAAATTTTAATTTTAATACAAAATAATGCAAGAATACGGAGCAGCATCCATTTGAAACAAAACTAGTAAGTCGTGACTGGTAAAATGTTACTCCGATTGACTTTGTACCACTTACTAGCTTTGTTTCAAAGATACTCTGATTGGTAAAAATTTACTCTGATTGACTGCAGTAAAAATTTAGTTTCATTGCTGAGTGGCTTTTGCAGTAGTGGATCTTCTTATTCACATCAGAGATAGCATTCCCAGGCTACATGTGAATTGTTGACAGTCGTGTCCCAAGAAATTCGTTCCTCTTCCACTGAGATGGAAACTCAGTAGGGGAAAGAAACACTGTTGTGGTATTTATTCAGATACAAGAAATCACAGCGGAATGGATTCATCGAGAGGAAAATGACACGTTTATCTCTAATTTATTTCGTCATATGACAACACTTTCTAAAATACACTCTTTCGGCTCTGCTGACGATATTATGCAGTAATCAGCATCTGTAGTGCAGCTTTAACGGCATTTAGAGTAGGGAGAGCAGAGATAAAAGATTTACTTGTTCAAACTTTACAAACACTCGAAGCGATCAAACGTTAGATAAAAATGATATCCTATAACGAACGATGAAGCCGGAAAAAGACTTTGTCATAGTTATGTAATTATTTACGTCCTCCTTCATGAGGTGAAATACCGGTTATCTTTGATCAAATATCGTCTTATCATTTCATAGCTGTTCTAAACAAGAGACTATATATTCTGAGTCATCGCATATTTTTGGCAGAGAGTTTTGTAATGCTCTAGCTTGGTTTCTTGTTTTCGCTTACGAATAACTTGCTGTGCTTTACTGTAAATTAAATTATTGAGTTAATATAGGGACTGCAAAATTTCTGTTAGTTAAGAAACAATGTTCAAGTAGATAGGACTCCTTCATAGATATCTTACTCTTTGGCAGTCGTTAAATAGGAAGACAGGGGACGAAGTGAACAATAACTATTCAGTTTAACGTACAAGGATGACCTTTTTGCCTCCGAAAGTAGCACCTTTTTTCGTATAACCCGAAGCATGGTCCTGTTTGTGGTGGTGTGCCCTTGCCTTCCTTTGAAATGACCCAGCGAAATGGGACATTTGGAAAGATGTCTGATCAAACTTCCGTACGGTCTTTCGGATTTAGGTTTTGCACGAGTTTCACAAAACGCTTGTGGCTAATGCCAGAACTGTTACTTGGAAACGAACATGACCGATTTCTTTCCTTAATCCGTACTTTTGTTCTATTCCGAATGATTACACCATCATCGGGATGTTGTATCCTAATCTCCATCTTCTTCTCTTCTTTCCTCCCTTCCTTAATTCATTCCTCCGAACTGAGAACTTATTTCCTTAGCATGTTGTTAAACGTGATTTCTAAATGACGGTTCAAATGGCTCTGAGCACTATGGGACTTAACATTTGAGGTCATCACTCCCCTAGAACTTCACACATCCACGCCCGAGGCAGGATTCGAATCTGCGACCGTAGCGGTCGCGCGGTTCTAAACTGAAGCGCCTAGTACCGCTCGGCCACACCGGCCGGCGCACACGAAGTATTGCTAAATGTAAAAGGCACATTAGAGGGAAGAAAAGATCGAAGATCCAATAGTGGATCGAATCATAGGCTTTCGAACTTTTATTTCGAAGCTTAACATTGCAGCCGAAAATCGTGTTAGATATTGAGTGACAGCTGAGTTAAACATAAATTATTTCTAGTTGTTTAGTCACAGTTCAACTAAATCTACACATATATGCCATGAACCACCATACGGTGGTAGACAGAGGGTACGTCGTAGCACTGTTAATCGTTCCGTTTCTCTTTCATTCGCAAATGGAGCGAGGGAAAAACAACTATCTATGTGTCACTGTACGAGCTCTAAATTTCTCTTATATTGTCTTCGCAGACCTTATGCACAATATACTTCAGCGACAATAGAATCATTCTACAGTCAGCCACGATTATCGGTTCTCTAATTTTTTTCAATCGTGTTTTGCGAAAAGACCGTCGTCTTCCTTTCAGAGATTCCTATTTGAGTTCAGGAAGCATTTCAGTAACACTCGATGGTTTATTGAATCTACGGGTAACAAATTTAGCAACACGCCTCTGAATTGCTTCGATGTCTTCCTTTAATGCGACCTGATGGGGATCCCAAACACTCGAGCAGTACTAAAGAATGGTTTGCAATAGTGTTCGCGGTCTCCTTTGCAGATGAAATACACTTTCCTAGAATCCCTTTCGCCTTCGCTACTACCAACCAGCTTAAAAAAATGGTTCAAATGGCTCTGAGCACTATGGGACTTAACATCTACGGTCATCAGTCCCCTAGAACTTAGAAATACTTAAACCCAACTAACCTAAGGACATCACACAACACCCAGCCATCACGAGGCAGAGAAAATCCCTGACCCCGCCGGGAATCGAACCCGGGAACCCGGGCGTGGGAAGCGAGAACGCTACCGCACGACCACGAGCTGCGGGCCAACCAGCTTACCGTTCTCGTTTCTTATCATATAGCTTGAAACTTTAAGCTTAGATGTTTAATCGAAATGACTGTGTCAAGCAGAACACCACTGATAATTAATTCGAACATCACAGGATCGTTTTTCCTACTCATCTGCTTGAACTTAGATTTTACTACTTTGTTAGTATGGCTTGGTGAAATAGTCTCTAACACTGGGTCATTCATTTTAAGGACGTCGTCTCTTTCCGCATCTGAAGTGAGCGTCCTATGAACGAACGGACGAACCTCGACTCTTTCCCCACACTGATAGATCCTTCCTTCAGCGATGAGACTTAGAGAAAGGATCTATGAACGAACACGAGGATAAAAGAGTGGGTGAATGTTGCAAACGACTCGTTACAGTAACTGCAAAGTTACGTGAAAAATATGTGTTCATAACGTCTAAGTCAATTTGCAGTTTCAGAACAAACATTTTAAGACGCATTTACTCGTACATATTAAATATGCAAGATAAACGACTGGATACTAGTTTATTTACTGACGAAATTTCAAACAAGTGCATCGAGACTCCGAGTTGCGAAGAAAACTCATTTACGACCGTAAAGGAAAAAACTCAGGGAAGAGATGATTTTACACGAGTCTACAACTGAAATGAGACGATTTCAGAGGGTTTTACTGGTCTCATGCAGATATTTTATGTAGGTCGACTGAAGTGGCGTGTGAATTTAAAGTAGACTGGGGTGGCAGTGACAGTTTGTATCTTCGAGGGAGGAATGCCAGTGTAATCAATGCAGTTGTGTGAATCGCTGTGCCAAGTTGGCTTAGTGGCTAACGCACCTGCCTACTAAGCACGAGATGCGGGTTCGATTCCCGCCCTTGGTACAAGTTTTCACTCACCACTTCAGTCTATATACACAGAAGTATACGAGTCTGTTGATACAGAAGAAAAAAAATAAACAAACGTAGGCTTGTGGTTTTTCTTATTACCACAGATAATAATTATGTAGTCTTTTTAGCAACCAAGTACCAATACTCGTATTTTAAAGTGAATGACTCTTCCCTGTGCTAAGAATCTCTTGTTCCTCAGCTTTTTATATCCTTTACACTGCAAGTTTTACGAGGCTATGTTTCATGAACTCCAGTGGTGATTAACTTGTCAACTTCGATAGCCAAGAATTTGAGAAGAAAACTACGGAAATCCGTACTCCGAATTCCGTTCCCGTTTACTCACAACCCTTCTTAGAATATCAACCCAAGTTCCATAATCTTTAAACTCTCGAAAAAGTTTGGAAACACACACACACATGAACGCAAGCGCGCACACACACACACACACACACACACACACACATACACATACATACACCCACACACACACACACACACACACACAAAGCCGCGCGGGCACGCATTCTGCGGGTTAAATAATTATCTCGGCAACGCTTGTCCACAACGAAGTTTGCTGCAATCTTAAGATTCCCACCTACATAACTCGGCTACAAAGATGGTGTTTTCAAAATTTCCGTTTGATTTCGTTGTTCAATAAAACAAAAAACAAAAAAAAGTTGTTGGCTGCCTCTGACGACGCTGAGGCTACGTAAGCTGCAGTATAATTAGTCCATCTGTTTCAGAAACATAGATTCTCAGTTTCTCTCTTTGCAGCCGGCAAAAGTTTTAGGAGAGTAGAGGGATACTATTCTGATGACGGTAACGGCAAGGTTCGATAATTTATTGCTGCTGTTTTGTTTTGGACATCGCAATATTCAGGAGACGAAACAATGACGAACTTGTGCTTTTCTGAGGCTGTAGCTCCATCTGTTGGTTTCACGCAAACAACAAATATCCAGTGCTTCTACCACAGTTTATTAACGGGGAGTGGATGAGTTTTTAGACCCGCTGCACGTGAAGTACATTTATCAGAGAAAGAAGAGATCGATGCTAGCTGCCTCACCCGCTGTTGAGGGTTTCTCATCAATACATCCAGTACAGCATGTAATTACATGACAGTAAGAGCTGAGTCTTATAAAAATGGTGCCGTAATAATGCTTAATACCTTACTTACTGCCTAATTAACTTTTGTATCTGTTCTCCTACATAGTCAAATCAACAGCGCTTACAAACACGAAATGCTGGTTGCGTAAAATCGCTGATTTCTGACGCACTATGTGCAAAAATTTTAATTAGTTACCTTTCATAATTTTTTTAAATCTTTGTCACGATGCTCGAATAAGCTTTGGAGAACATATAATGCAGTTATAAGTACCCTCGAGAGATAACGTCTAGGTTCATTGCTTAATGCAGCAAATAGTATGTACCACATTTTCGAACAGCAAGTGCGGTGTGTTACATGTGTGTGTCTAATCTAGATCATATAGCTACATTTATACCCAGCATGCCGTCTTACCGCGTGTGTTGGAGGGTACACTGAGTACCAATTTCACTTCCCCCTTTCCTGTTCCAGTTGAGGGTGCAAGGGAGAATGGTTGTTGGTAAGCTTTCGATTCTCTCAAATTTTACTTTCAAAGTCTTTCGGCGTTGAAGAAAGCATCCTTCTAGGAAAGACCTATCGCAAAATTTTAGCAGTAAACCACACTCTGACACGCAGTGATTCTCTTGTGACGTTTAGCACTAGGGTTGAATCAGCATTTCCGTGATGTCTTCACTTTCATCAACTAAGCTGTGACAAAACGCGCTGTTCTCCTTTGGATCCTATCTACACTATGTGATCAAAAGTATCCGGACACCTTAAAAGACATACGTTTTTCGTATTAGGTGCATTGTGCTGCCACTTACCGCCAGGTACTCCATATCAGTGACCTCAGTAGTCATTAGACTCCGTGAGAGAGTAGAATCGGGCGCTCCGCGGAACTCACGGACTTCGAACGTGGTCAGGTGATTGGGTGTCACTTGAGTCGTACGTCTGTATGCGAGATTTCCACACTGCTAAACATCCCTAGGTCCACTGTTTCCGATGTGATAGTTAAGTGGAAACGTGAAGGGACACGTGCAGCACAAAAGCGTATAGGCCGACCTCGTCTGTTGACTGACAGAGACAGCCGAAAGTTGAAGAGGGTGATAATGCGTAATAGGCAGACATCTATCCAGACCGTCACAGAGGAACTCCAAACTGCATCAGGATCCACTTCAAGTACTATGATAGTTAGGCGAGAGGTGAGAAAACTTCGATTTCATGGTCGGGTGGCTGCTCATAAGCCACACATCACGCCGGAAAATGCCAAACACCGCCTCGCTTGGTGTAAGGAGCGTAAACATTGGACGACTGAACAGTAGTAGTTCTAAGTCTAGTGGACTGATGATCTCAGATAGTGCTTAGAGCCATTTTTAGAGCCATCCATCTGCGGAAGGGCCGTAGTACTTGTTCTACAATTGTACAACAGACTGACGTCAGCGTTGCAGCCCATAGTTTTACGCGTCTATTCGAGGACCCTTTTATGATAATGGGAATGACTGCACGTTTTCCCAATCACTAGGTACGCTTCGCTCCTACGACGAACTGCCGTAGACCGCTCAACATACCCATCAGGACCAGTCGCAGTGCCCCTATAGGGCCATTTTAGTTCTTTTTTCATACATCGAGCGGTCAGTTATTTCTACCATCTGTCATTCTGACAGTCGTGCACCAACTGAAAGGAGTAACCCAATACGACCTTCCTCCGTGAAACGATTTCGGAAAATGGAATTTAGTATGTCTTCCTTCTGTCTGTCATCCTCCGCACCGATGCCATTAAGGTCACAATAAGAGCAGAGGTCTATGATCAGCGTACTAGCTAACAATAAGACCAATGTTCTGCAAGATTTTCTGCCCCATAACTTCAACTGGCTGACCATACCCATTTTAGCTATGCAAGGAAGCTCACGGACTGCCTCAAAAGTTTCAGCTTGTCACTAATTCGTAGGTTCCAGAAGATATAAAAAGTCCTTCGTGGGATAACTGCCTTTAATGGTATCGCCACTACTCGTATCCTTAAAGTAAACTTATGTCATGTGGATATGAGACGAAAGAGACAACAGAGCAAGTAAATAGCTTAAAAATTTTCAGACTTTCTCCTTTACTTGCGATTGTTGGCAAAACTACATACGAACTTTCAAGCACTGTTGGCAACTACTAGAAATATACGAGGAACATTTCATAGATAATGCACAGGTTGATATTTATGCGAACTGTCTGATGCAACGACAACGAAAATTGCGTCATATGTAGTTGGCAGCTTGAGGATTTAGCAGGTGTTTTTGTTTTTTCGCTGTGTACTCTAACATAAAATTGGCGAGAGGCAGAAGTGGACCTTGCAGAGATCTCGGGTACTGTGACTATTGTAGACCAGAGGTCGTACATCATGATCGAAACTTTACGCGGCAAAAACCAGACAGAAATCCACAGCGCGTTAAGTAACGTTTGTGGAGAGTTTACGGTGGACCGTAGTACAGTTTCACGTTGGGTTATTCATTCTCCTGGTAGTCTTATACTCTTATGAGCACAGACGATAATCCAAGACCCGTAAGGCCAAAAATGACAACAGATAAAAGACGTGTGAATCTTGTGGCAGATACACTTGAAGATCGCAGTGCGAATTGTGAGGAACTCTCTGAAGCCACGGGAATTCCGCCAACGTCAGTATTCGGTATTCTGACAAATCATTTGAAGGAGGAGGAGATTAGTGTTTAACGTCCCATCGACAGCGAGGTCATTAGAGACGGAGCGCAAGCTCGGGTGAGGGAAGGATGGGGAAGGAAATCGGCCGTGCCCTTTCAAAGGAACCATCCCGGCATTTGCCTGAAGCGATTTAGGGAAATCACGGAAAACCTAAATCAGGATGGCCGGAGACGGGATTGAACCGTCGTCCCCCCGAATGCGAGTCCAGTGTGCTAACCACTGCGCCTCCTCGCTCGGTAAATGATTTGAAAAAGAGAAAACTTTCTGCAATATGGGTCCCACACTATTTGACTGCTGAAGAGAGACGGAAACGCCTGGAGATTGCAACATTGCTCAAACAACGATTCGTCCGCGAAGTCAAGGAGTCTTCTACCGAATTGTCGTCACTGAAAAAACGTAGATTAGTATCTCTGAACCGGAGTTAAAATCACACTCAGTCCTATTAGTGATTCTCCGCGTCCAAAAACATTTCGACGCGCTTAATGAAAGCGACACGAAGTGCAAAATGGCTAAGCAGGCATGGCTAGAGGACAAATGTAAGGATGTAGAGGCTTATCTCACTAGGGATAAGACAGATACAGCCTACAGGAAAATTAAAGAGACCTTTGGAGAAAAGAGAGCCACTTGTTTGAATATCAAGAGCTCAGATGGAAACCCAGTTCTAAGCAAAGAAGCCAAAGCAGAAAGGTGGAAGGAGTATATAGAGGGTCTATATAAGGGCGATGTACTTGAGGACAATATTATGGAAATGGAAGAGGATGTAGATAAAGATGCAATGGGAGATATGATACTGCGTGAAGAGTTTGACAGAGCACTGAAAGACCTGAGTCGAAACAAGGCCCCGGGAGTAGACAACATTCCATTAGAACTACTGACGGCCTTGGGAGAGCCAGTCCTGACGAGACTCTACCATCTGGTGAGTAAGATGTATGAAACAGGCGAAATACCCCCAGACTTCAAGAAGAATATAATAATTCCAATCCCAAAGAAAGCAGGTATTGACAAATGTGAAAATTACCGAACTATCAGTTTAATAAGTCACGGCTGCAAAATACTAACGCGGATTCTTTACAGACGAATGGAAAAACTAGTAGAAGCCGACCTCGGAGAAGATCAGTTTGGATTCCGTAGAAATGTTGGGACACGTGAAACAATACTGATCCTACGACTTATATTAGAAGCTAAATTAAGGAAAGGCAAACCTACGTATCTAGCATTTGTAGACTTAGAGAAAGCTTTTGACAATGTTGACTGGAATACGCTCTTTCAAATTCTGAAGGTGGCAGGGGTAAAATACAGGGAGCGAAAGGCTATTTACAATTTGTACAGAAACCAGATGGCAGTTATAAGAATCAAGGGACATGAAAGGGAAGCAGTGGTTGGTAAGGGAGTGAGACAGGGTTGTAGTCTGTCCCCGATGTTATTCAATCTGTATATTGAGCAAGTAGTGAAGGAAACAAAAGAAAAATTCGGAGTAGGACACGGAGAAGAAATAAAAACTTTGAGGTTCGCTGATGACATTGTAATTCTGTCAGAGACAGCAAAGGACTTGGAAGAGCAGTTGAATGGAATGGATAGTGTCTCGAAAGGAGGGTGTAAGATGAACATCAACAAAAGCAAAACGGGGATAATGGAATGTAGTCGAATTAAATCGAGTGATGCTGAGGGAATTAGATTAGGAAATGAGACACTTAAAGTAGTAAAGGAGTTTTGCTATTTGGGGAGCAAAATAACTGATGATGATCGAAGTAGAGAGGATATAAAATGTAGACTGGCAATGGCAAGGAAAGCGTTTCTGAAGAAGAGAAATCTGTTAACATCGAGTATAGGACGATAAATAGTTTGGACAAGAAGAGAATAGAAGCTTTTGAAATGTGGTGCTACAGAAGAATGCTGAAGATTAGATGGGTAGATCACATAACTAATGAGGAAGTATTGAAAAGGATTGGGGAGAAGAGAAGTTTGTGGCACAACTTGACTAGAAGAAGGGATCGGTTGGTAGGACATGTTCTGAGGCATCAAGGGACCACCAATTTAGTATTGGAGGACAGCGTGGAGGGAAAAAATCGTAGAGGGAGACCAAAAGATGAATACACTAAATACATTCAGAAGGCTGTAGGTTGCAGTAGGTACTGGCAGATGAAGAAGCTTGCACAGGTCAGAGTAGGATGGAGAGCTGCATCAAACCAGTCTCAGGACTGAAAACCACAACAAGAACAACATAATCAAAGCTCAACCAACTGATGACTTTTGCTTTTTGTTCCAGCGTAACGACAAGCGCCGGCACGAAGATGAAGAACGCAAGAGGAGAGAAGGCTGTGAGACGACGTCAGCGAATACTAAGCTGACTAGGACCAGACCACGGCAGGGGCGGCGTCTGTCCGAAGAGAATATAAGCGACGCTCCTGCCAGCCTCGACAGGACAGCAGAAAACGCTCACTATCACTAGAAACCACGCGCTGGAAGAGAGGCACTAGAAGGGACGTGATTAGTAGTAATCCATATGAACTTGTGCGAATTATATTGTATGCAGCGAAGGACATTGATTATTTGCATGTCGCCATTTGCTTGCAACCCGAAGTTAAGTATAGTCAGTCTACGTCTTTGTAATAAAAAGGATGATTGTGATTTGCTTGAACTGTTGTTATACGAGAAAGCAGCATCCTTTGGGCACACTATAAGAAACGAGTGGAAAGGACACCACACTTCTGATCACCAAGGAATGATCTTGACAGTAGAGTCAATTGTGGAATTTCTAGAATGAAATTTTCACTCTACAGCGGAGTGTGTGCTGATATGAAACTTCCTGACAGATTAAAACTGTGTGCCGGACCGAGACTTGAACTCGGGACCTTTATCTTTCGCGGGCAAGTGCTCTACCAACTGAGCTACCCAAGCACGACTCACGCCCCGTACTCACAGCAGGTACTGGTGGAATTAAAGCTGTGAGGACGCGGCGTGAGTACTGGTACTGGTGGAATTACTGGTGGAATTAAAGCTGTGAGAAACATCCCCCCAGGCTGTGGCTAAGCCATGTCTCCACAATATCCTTTCTTCCAGAGCACTTCTGAAAGGTTCGCAGGAGAGCTTCTGTGAAGTTTGGAAAGTAGGAGAATTAAAGCTGTGAGGACGGGGCGTGAGTCTTGCTTGGGTAGCTCATTTGGTAGAGCACTTGCCCGCAAAGGCAAAGGTCCCGAGTTCGAGTCTCGGTCCTGCACACAGTTTTAATCTGCCAGGAAGTTTCAATTGTGGAATTAGTGTGTTATTTTAAATTCCTGCAAAATCTGCGCAGAAAAATGCACAAAACCCGCCCTCAGTTGCTCGAGTCTGGGCCGCTTACTCTACACGACAATGCTCGCCCGCATGTCGGCTGTGTTGTTGCACAAATGCTGCGCGAAAACGAATGGAAAGTGTTGCCGCATCCTCGCTACAGCCCGGACTTGGGGCAACTACCAGACTTTGACTTGTTCCCGAAGTTGAAAAGACCTATCCTTCGGCGTCGTTATCTTTCTCTGGAAGAGCTTTCTACCACCATTACTCCCGTTCAACGAACAAACAGAAGTGGTGCCCTGACTGGAATAACAGAGCTTCCGAGACGGTGGAATTCAGTCACACAGGAGCAGGGAGGGCTGTAAAGAGATACTGAAGAATGAAATAGTTAACGTGTGAGTAAAAAGAAAATAGTGTGCATTGTTTATGAAATGTCCCTCCTATAATTACACATGCTGATGGCTAACGGGCTGAAGAAGTTCGTTACGTGTGTGCTATGTTACTAAGATCCATACAGCGGATCTGTGATAACGATGGCGATGTATGTTGTTGGCTGCACGACGTTTGGGTCTTTACCGCCCTTGCGAGAATATGTAAGGGACGAGTTTGGAACCTAAAGAAGTTGGCTGGTTGATGTGGGGGAGGGGACCAGACAGCGAAGTCATCTGTCCCATCAAATTACAGAAGGGTGGAGAAGGAATTCGCCCCTGCCCTTTCACAGGAACCATCCCGGCATTTACCTGAAGCGATTTACGGAAATCACGGAAAACCTAAATCAGGATGGCCGGACGGAAGTTTGAACCGTCGTCCTCCCGAATTCGAGTCCAGTGTGCTAACCACTTCACCACCTCGCACGGTGCCATAGGAGTACCACTGCGAAAAAAACATATCAGCTCTCTAAAAGTAAAGATCACCGCCCCCCCCCCCCTCCCTCATGCACACGGACACACAGACACTGAGTTCAATGAAAGCGTCTAAAAGTATTGCTTAAGAGAAAAGAGACTCAATGGAAGACGTGGGATGGCATAACAGGCACTGTGATTGATACCAGCTACAGGGGAACTCCGTCCACTAAGCTCGTCTCTTACCGACACGGTTTCCGTACGAGGAGCAATACGAGTATAATCTGTGGCAGGCGCCGGCTGCCAGCGGACACGTGTTGTGCTGCAAAGCGACACCAAGGCAGTCGAGAGAGCCTCCGAGCCGTAGCGCGCGGCTTCCTGCGACACC
This sequence comes from Schistocerca serialis cubense, assembly GCF_023864345.2. Taxonomy (NCBI): domain Eukaryota; kingdom Metazoa; phylum Arthropoda; class Insecta; order Orthoptera; family Acrididae; genus Schistocerca; species Schistocerca serialis. The sequence goes on along the minus strand of NC_064638.1, from coordinate 379,771,744 downwards.
AGAGACTCGAGGACAACTGGGGGTCGACGACAGGCCGACAGTGAATGTGCGCCTCCAACCGACGCAACACAAACGTGGAAGTGCCGGATACACTGTTTTCTATGAGTCCTACGTCTTCATTTATGTATATATCTACAGCTATAGTCTGAAAGTATTGCGAAGTGGATGGCAGACGGTAGTTCATATCGCAGCACTTATTATTAGGGCTTCTTCCCGTCCCATTCACATATGGAATACGGGGAAAATAATTCCAGTTGGTGAAAGAAGGTACAACAATCAGTCGCACCTTGTGTTTATTGTAATAGATATAGATATCGGTCACTGAGTGATCATCATCAATGTAGCAGATACAGTTAACACATTTCAGCCGTTATTTGGCATAGTCCCTCGTGGACTATACAATGCATTTTTTTTACTCTTCACGTGTGTAGAGTGCTATTTGAATTCTTGACGAGTACAGTCCAAGCGGGGCTATGCGGCCACTCAGTGATCTGATACTGACAAGGGAACCTCCCCATCGTACCCCCCTCAGATTTAGTTATAAGTTGGCACAGTGGATAGGCCTTGAAAAACTGAACACAGATCGATCGAGGAAACAGGAAGAAGTTGTGTGGAACTATGAAAAAATAAGCAAAATATACAAACTGAGTAGTCCATGTGCAAGATAGGCAATATCAAGGACAATGTGAGCTCAAGAGCGCCGTGGTCCCGTGGTTAGCGTGACCAGCTGCGGAACGAGAGGTCCTTGGTTCAGGTCTTCCCTCGAGTGAAAAGTTTAACTTTTTATTTTCAGTTTATGTGACAAACTCTTATGTTTTCATCACTTTTTTGGGAGTGATTATCACATCCACATGAAAACCTAAATCGGGCAAGGTAGAAGAATCTTTTTACCCATTCGCCAAGTGTACTAGTTAGGTGGGTCGACAACATATTCCTGTCATGTGACGCACATGCTGTCACCAGTGTCGTATAGAATATATCTGACGTGTTTTCCTGTGGAGGAATCGGTTGACCTATGACCTTGCGATCAAATGCGGCGCAGTCGCAAAACACAGACACTAAACTTATTACAGTGAACAGAGACGTCAATGAACGAACGGACAGATCATAACTTTGCGAAAATAAAGAAAGTAAAATTTTCACTCGAGGGAGGGTTTGAATCTGGGACCTCTCGTTCAGGAGCTGCTCGCGCTAACCACGGGACCACGGCGCTCCTAAGCTCACAGTGTCCTTAATATTGCATATTTGGGGGTGGACTACTCACTTTGCATATTTTGTTTATTTTTTCATAGTTCCTGTTTTCTCGATTGATCTGTGTTCAGTTTTTCAAGGCCTATCCACTGTGCCTACTTATAACTACACTCCTGGAAATTGAAATAAGAACACCGTGAATTCATTGTCCCAGGAAGGGGAAACTTTATTGACACATTCCTGGGGTCAGATACATCACATGATCACACTGACAGAACCACAGGCACATAGACACAGGCAACAGAGCATGCACAATGTCGGCACTAGTACAGTGTATATCCACCTTTCGCAGCAATGCAGGCTGCTATTCTCCCATGGAGACGATCGTAGAGATGCTGGATGTAGTCCTGTGGAACGGCTTGCCATGCCATTTCCACCTGGCGCCTCAGTTGGACCAGCGTTCGTGCTGGACGTGCAGACCGCGTGAGACGACGCTTCATCCAGTCCCAAACATGCTCAATGGGGGACTGATCCGGAGATCTTGCTGGCCAGGGTAGTTGACTTACACCTTCTGGAGCACGTTGTGTGGCACGGGATACATGCCGACGTGCATTGTCCTGTTGGAACAGCATTTTCCCTTGCCGGTCTAGGAATGGTAGAACGATGGGTTCGATGACGGTTTGGATGTAGCGTGCACTATTCAGTGTCCCCTCGGCTATCACCAGTGGTGTACGGCCAGTGTAGGAGATCGCTCCCCACACCATGATGCCGGGTGTTGGCCCTGTGTGCCTCGGTCGTATGCAGTCCTGATTGTGGCGCTCACCTGCACGGCGCCAAACACGCATATGACCATCATTGGCACCAAGGCAGAAGCGACTCTCATCGCTGAAGACGACACGTCTCCATTCGTCCCTCCATTCACGCCTGTCGCGACACCACTGGAGGCGGGCTGCACGATGTTGGGGCGTGAGCGGAAGACGGCCTAACGGTGTGCGGGACCGTAGCCCAGCTTCATGGAGACGGTTGCGAATGGTCCTCGCCGATACCCCAGGAGCAACAGTGTCCCTAATTTGCTGGGAAGTGGCGGTGCGGTCCCCTACGGCACTGCGTAGGATCCTACGGTCTTGGCGTGCATCCGTGCGTCGCTGCGGTCCGGTCCCAGGTCGACGGGCACGTGCACCTTCCGCCGACCACTGGCGACAACATCGATGTACTGTTGAGACCTCACGCCCCACGTGTTGAACAATTCGGCGGTACGTCCACCCGGCCTCCCGCATGCCCACTATACGCCCTCGCTCAAAGTCCGTCAACTGCACATACGGTTCACGTCCACGCTGTCGCGGCATGCTACCAGTGTTAAAGACTGCGATGGAGCTCCGTATGCCACGGCAAACTGGCTGACACTGACGGCGGCGGTGCACAAATGCTGCGCAGCTAGCGCCATTCGACGGCCAACACCGCGGTTCCTGGTGTGTCGGGTGTGCCGTGCGTGTGATCATTGCTTGTACAGCCCTCTCGCAGTGTCCGGAGCAAGTATGGTGGGTCTGACACACCGGTGTCAATGTGTTCTTTTTTCCATTTCCAGGAGTGTAATTCTGTGGGGGGTGCGATGGGGATGTTCTCTTGTGAGTCAGAATTAGAAAAGGAAGAATGATTACTTAAACGCCTGAGTTATTAGTGTGATCTTGTTCCCGCGATCGCTTCGGGAGCAAGAATTAGGGGGTTGTAGTATGTTGCTACATTCGCCGTGTAAAGCTGCTTCTTGAAATTTCGTAAACAGGCTTTCTCGGGATACTTACTTATATTGTGTTGTCTGTTCTTTCTTGTTAACATTTTGTTAGGCAATTTACTCATTATATTATGGACATCATTTGTATGATTCGGCAGCCGTATGTACAGAGAAGCGGAGCATCCTGATTCGAGTTTCGGTCCGGAACAAATTTTCACATGCTACCGTTGCATTTAATGCAGTGCCCATATGCAGCTGAGATCTGAGAATTTCCCTTTCTTCCTCGACATAATTAGCGTTTTTTTTTTTTCTGAGTGTGACAGTTCAGTTTTCCCAGCATCTCCGCGACGCTCTCCCATATGTCAAACAAACCTGTAACCATTCGCCTTGCCCTTCTTTGTACACATTCAGTATCCCTTGTTATATTTGGTATGGGTCCCATAAAACTGTGCAATATTCTAGGATAGGTCACACGAGTGATTTGTGAGCAGTCTACTTCGTACAGTGATCGCGTTTTCGTAATGTGCTATAGCTTTACCTACGGTTGAATCCATATGAGTGTTCGATTTTATATCACTACAGATTCTAAGATCAAGGTATTTGTATAACATGACTGAGTCCAACTGAGACATACATTTTCTCGGTTTGTGACTTGTGACGTGCACGATTTTATTCATCTATAACTTCACCTAGAAAAATTAGCTTCGTAAGTTTCTCTCTTACATCTAACGAGAGTTCGTAACTGAGTAAACACGACGATTTGTACAGTACACCAGCTATATATAATGATAATAGTAATAATAAAACTGATAATGTACGTAGTAATGAATATATGGAATTTAAGGAATGTCGGTCTTATTAACACAGTGTTAAGCAATTGCCTGATTACGCTCTTGTGAAATGTGAGTAGCTACATCTAACAGAAATTTGTGACAGCAGCACAGAAGGAATCGACGTGCAGAAGAAGTTGATCGGTCAGAGAAAGAGCGAGACATAACTGGGTAATACTTGCTGGTGAGAAGGAAGGAAACAGAAATAGAAAGGGATAAGAATGGCTTACAGATGTACAATGTGACGAAAATGCTGGATCCGTGTTGGACACAAGCAAAACAGTTAGGCTATTCCGAGAGGCAAGCTGCCAATCTTTACACCACTTTTAAGTCATACTAGTATCTGACTCAACATTTGTTCAACTTCGCTTTAGTTAACTGCATCATCTATGAGATATCTGAGGCGACCATTACTATTGTCACCGTAGTTCAACACACACACTCTCTCTCTCTCTCTCTTTCTCTCTCTCTTTCTCTCTCTCTCTCTCTCTCACACACACACACACACACACACACACACACACACACATTCACGCACAGAAATAGAAAGAAAGGTCAGATAACGAGAAAATGTTTATTACTACTAGTCTTTCGCCGACTATATTACTTACGCTGAATACAGCACCAAAGTAGTTAAAAAACGATCGGGGGGGGGGGGGGGGGGGGGGGGTCAAATAATACTCTAATAGCCACCAAGTGAAACGGCACTTCGACACATAGTGTGGGAAAAGAGGAAGAAAACTGAAACATCTGACAATTAAGGAAGAAAATGTTTTTGTTTATTACACTGATGGAAATGGAAATTGTTACACCTCGAACATGAGAAGATTCAGTAATGTTATCAACATCCTACAGCTATCATATAACCACGCCATTCCTCATCTGTAGGAATGGCTGCTTCCTGTACTGAAAATGCTGACACATGTTCACATACGGCTTTCTCAAAGGCAGCGATACGTTGCACGTGCAAATCCTATGCTCATACTGTGTTGCGGACTTCACTTGAGATGCTTCAGTAACGTTATCCACATCGTGTAGCTATCACGTAACCACGCCATTCTTCATGTGTAGGAATGGCTGGTTACTGTACTGAAAATGCTGACAACAAGTTTACATATGGCAGAAATTCAAATCAACGAATACCACGCCTTCCTTACGACCGACCTTCACTGCTCCTTCCATTTCATGTCTCTTTGGGACGTTACTTTTTATTCAAAAAATGGCTCTGAGCACTATGGGACTCAATTGCTGCGGTCATCAGTCCCCGAGAACTTAGAACTAGTTAAACCTAACTAACCTAAGGACATCACCCACACCCATGGCCGAGGCAAGATTCGAATCTGCGACCGTAGCAGCAGCGCGGCTCCGGACTGGAGCGCCTAGAACCGCACTGCCACCGCGGGCGGCACTTTTTATTCAATCGACGTGCCTATGTCCTGCAGCACATCAGTAGTGCTGTTTTCGAACATTAAAGGATTATTTATCCTAAACATCTGCATTAACTTTTCCGTATTTAGAGCAAGCTGCCATTCGTCAGACTAAATATAAATCGTATCCAGGTCATTTTCTGTCTTCCTGCAGTCACTCCGCGGCGACAGTTTCCTGTACACTGTACAGCGTCATCGACAAATCGTCCCAAACTGCTGCTCACGAAATCCGCCAGTTCGCTGTTGCAGGTAGAGAACGAGAGCGATCCTGCCATACTTTCCTGTGACACTCCTCAGATACCTTTGACTCTCATGAATACTCGCCCTCTAGGGCAACGTATTAGGTTCTATTATTTGAAATGTCTTCGAGTCACACACACATGTCTGAGAATATTAACTTGCCATAATGAATACTAAGAAAGTCAGATAGGGCGTAAGAGAGGACTTTATGTCTCAATTCTCGCCAGGAAAAACAAAGAACTAAAAAGAATAAAAAGTAAAAAAGACGGTGAAACGTTTTGCGAAAAGATTTGTCTAAAAATAAGACATAAAATTAGAGGAACATTTGACACGCTTTTGAATGATGATCGAAATATCGTACAGCAGCTGATATATCCATGCGTTAGTGACGTAAGGAGACCACTGAGTGAAATGCCAACAGACAAATATCCTTTGCCACTTTTTAAAATTCCCAAGTTTCTAAGCTAAACACTGAACTTTAAATTCTCAACCGGCATTTGCTGCACGTCATTCAAAAGCGAGTCAAATATTTTTCTAATCTATTTTGTTTCTTTCTTGTAGGCAAATCAATTTACAAAAAATTTGTGCGAGATTTTCCATTATTTTTTTTTTATTTTCAGGTTTTCTTCATGGAGCATGAAATGTAATACATTGAAATATTCATTGGTATTATATTCCTATTAGGAGAATGTAGATAGAGAGCAAGCAAAGAACTTTCAATTTATACTGTGATGTAGTATTTTCTGACACTTCATTTATATAGCCATCAGCAGCTCTGCGCGAAATAATTCAGTTTTCCATCGAATTATTAAATTTTTCTCAATTACCTTGATTACTTTCAAGCTACTGAGCTTTTTTTTGGAAAACTAGACTTCGCACGAGTCAATTTATTATTCCATTTCTTTATTTGGCACTCTTTGTTTGACTATAATCATTCAGTAAAAACGATTGTGTAATTTCCCTCAAACCACTAATTAAGTTTTCCTGAATTACTCGGGTTTCTTTCAAGCAATTACATGTTATTTTTGTTAAACTAGACCTTAGCCTAGTCTATTTGATACCCCATTTGTCCATTTCCTACTCTTTGCATGATTATGAAAATTCAGACAGCAACCGATTGTGTAATTTCCATCTTGTTTCGGTTCGGCAAAACACTTGGCTAGAAAGAAAATAACCATTACTGAAGTATTACTTTATCTCATTCCATTACAGTTTTATATTTAAAAGTGAAGGTCTCGTGTGTTACTCATTACAGTAACCGAGACGTATTTCATCTCAAAACAACACTTGTTATTTCCTTTATAGAAAAAGTATCTCAATCGCGTTCATTTAACGCCCGTGTTGTCCGCGCTTTCGGTCAGCAGACCATAACCAGACAATGTATATGTCAACAGTGATGTGGTAGAATTTTGCTCTGCGCGTGACTGACTACATTCAGCATCACTTCGAAGTCCATTTAATGCCTGACATGCTGTGTGAAGATGGTCTACAGACGAAAAGCACCAACAACATTGGCAGTAAATAACCGCAGCTGAGAATAATTTTTTCAGTCGAGACACAGCAATCACTGTAGTTCTATAGACATCTTGTCTAAAGTTATTGTACTGTTGCCGGCCGGGGTGACCGAGCGGTTCTAGGCACTACTGTCGGGAGCCACGCGACCGCTACGATCGCAGGTTCGAATCCTGCCTCGGGCATGGATGTGTGTGATGTCCTTAGGTTAGTTAGGTTCAAAAATGGTTCAAATGGCTCTGAGCACTATGGGACTCAACGTCTGCGGTCATTAGTCCCCTAGAACTTAGAACTAGTTAAACCTAACGAACCTAAGGACATCACAAACATCCATGCCCGAGGCAGGATTCGAACCTGCGACCGTAGCGGTCTTACGGATCCAGACTGCAGCGCCTTTAACCGCACGGCCACTTCGGCCGGTGACCGAGCGGGGTGGCGCAGTGGTTAGACACTGGACTCGCATTCGGGAGGACGACGTTTCAATCCCGCGTCCGGCCATCCTGTATTAGGTTTTCCGTGATTTCCCTAAATCACTCCATGCAAATGCCGGGATGGTTCCTCTGAAAGGGCACGGCCGACTTCCTTCCCAATCCTTCCCTAATCTGATGAGACCGATGACCACGCTGTCTGGTCTCCTTCCCCAAACCAACCAATCAACCAACTTCGGCCGGCGTTAGTTAGGTTTAAGCAGTTCTAAGTTATAGGGGACTGATGACCTCAGATGTTGAGTCTCATAGTACTCAGACCCATTTGAACCATTGTACTGTTGTACTGAATACGAAGAAAATACTATTACTGTGTTAAGCTGTGTATGGACGCTAATAACCTCGAAGCTGAGCGCTCTGAATACAAAGTTACCTAAGTAACCAGTTCTACAACGGACGTGGCGGTAGTCTAGGTTGGCTGGTATAGACTTCAGAGACGCTTGCTGGTAACGATCGTTTAGCTGCTGGGAGTGAGTGGTGCGTGGCAGTGGGACCGCTTTAGCGCCAGCACGCACTACACGACGCGCTGGAGACGAGGAGCTCCACAGCAATTTGGGAGGCGGAGCTCGGGAGGCAGACACCCACAGCACTCGCCGTAATGGGGCCTAATGCCGCTGACATCACCTCGGGCGGATTTCGTCGCGCGGCGTGGCCCGGGCCCGGGGCCGGAGAAACACACACGTGGGAGGGGCGGGGCCACACGTGCTGGCCGGCTGCGCCCTTGTTTGTCCGGCGGGCGCATCCGCCCAAAGGCACACACCGCACGGCGAGCCGCGGCTCCGAGGTCCTCCTGGCAAGGACAAATCGCCTGTCGCCGCTTCTAGTCAGTGCGTTTATTGTGCGGCGGCGTCGGCGGCGCGAGGGATTGACTTCCGCTGAACAGGACGCAGGATGTGACCCGAGCCAGAGGTGTACCAAGGTGACCCTGCCAGAACTGCTAACAGCTGCGCCCCTTCCTTCCCCTCGCGCAAAACTAGCTTTCTCAAAGTAGTCGTGGGGTCTGACATTGTGAGTAGGCTTTTTAGTAACGCCACGCAGCGCCCTGTATGATAATCACTGACTGTGCTGTGTGCAGTCTGTGGCTGGTTTGCATTATTGGAATATTCGCTATTGTAGTGTTGGGCAGTTGGATGTGAACAGCGCGTAGCGTTGGGCAGTTGGAGGTGAGACGCCAGCAGTGGTGGATGCGGGAAGAGAGATGGCAGAACTCTGAGAGCGGACGATCTGGATGTGTGTCCATCAGAAAGAGTAAATTTGTAATATTGGATACCATGAACTTATATATATCTACAGGGCTATTACAAATGATTGAAGCGATTTCATAAATTCACTGTAGCTACATTCATTGGCATATGGTCACGACACACTACAGATACGCAGAAGAACTCATAAAGTTTTGGTCGGCTGAAGCCGCACTTCAGGTTTCTGCCGCCAGAGCGCTCGAGAGCGCAGTGAGACAAAATGGCGACAGGAGCCGAGAAAGCGTATGTCGTGCTTGAAATACACTCACATCAGTCAGTCATAACAGTGCAACGACACTTCAGGACGAAGTTCAACAAAGATCCAACAACTGCTAACTCCATTCGGCGATGATATGCGCAGTTTAAAGCTTCTGGATGCCTCTGTAAGGGGAAATCAACGGGTCGGCCTGCAGTGAGCGAAGAAACGGTTGAACGCGTGCGGGCAAGTTTCACGCATAGTGATGTGAAAGATTCAGTGTTTAAACCTCCTCTACCAAGAAACGTGCCAGAACTGCGAGCTCGCATCAACAATGCTTTCGAACTCATTGATGGGGACATGCTGCGCCGAGTGTGGGAGGAACTTGATTATCGGCTTGATGTCTGCCGAATCACTAAAGGGGCACATATCGAACATTTGTGAATGCCTAAAAAAACTTTTTGAGTTTTTGTATGTGTGTGCAAAGCATCGTGAAAATATCTCAAATAATAAAGTAATTGTAGAGCTGTGAAATCGCTTCAATCATTTGTAATAACCCTGTATATATATATATATATATATATATATATATATATATAATGACGACTTTTGAACACTATTAAGGTAAATAATTTGTTTGTTCTCTATCAAAATCTTTCATTTGCTAACTATACCTATCAGTAGTTAATGCCTTCAGTAGTTAGAATCTTTTATATAGCTGGCAGTATTGGCGCTCACTGTATTGCAGTAGTTCGGGTAACGAAGATTTTTGTGAGGTAAGTGATTCATGAAAGGTATATGTTATTGTTAGTCAGGGCCAATTTCTTGTAGGGATTATCGAAAGTCAGTTTGCGTTGCGCTAAAAAATATTGTGTGTCAGTTTAGTGTTGATCAGAATAAGTTCAAAATGGTTCAAATGGCTCTGAGCACTATGGGACTTAACTTCTGAGGTCATCAGTCCCCTAGAACTTAGAACTACTTAAACCTAACTAACCTGAGGACATCACACACACCCATGCCCGAGGCAGGATTCGAACCTGCGACCGTAGCGGTCGCTCGGTTCCAGACTGTAGCGCCTAGAACCGCACGGCCACTCCGGCCGGCTCAGAATAAGTAAAGAGAGAAATGTCTGAGTACGTTCGGTTCTGCTCAGCTGTTTGAATATCAAATAACGTAAGGGGTTTACCAGCACATTAATTCATAAATTTTACTAAGGTGATGTTTCAACATTAGCTCCCCAATAAACCTAAAGAACGATCTACCTTAAGGATAAGTCCTTACTCCATTTCTCTTCAGCTTGTACAGTTCTTGTAAAGAAACATATTAACCACTCGTTAGGAATGAAAGTGCCAGAGGTCATCCAGTTTTGCATAGAAAGCCGGACGACACATGACGCGAGATCAGCCTGAGTATAGCGCCAAATGGCATTAACCCTTACGATGTAACGCACCTTATATAGGTGTGTGGTACGTCACAGCCGCCTTGGATTCCTCACTATCTCAGTGAATGTTATCTTTAATGAATCATGCAGATATACGGTCGTCTTTCTTGATTGTTCTTGTGGTCCTGCTAATCCATCCCACAGCCGTGTATGAAGTACATCTTTTGGGCTTCGTTTCCTGGCCAGGTATGAAAGTGTTAACTATTTCGACCTACTAAATGAATTCGACTCTTCCATACAAGCTCTTCTGTATTAAAAATCTTCAGCTCGGTAATAGACAGATTTCAAATCAAGTACTTCACAAAAAAGCTTTGTAAGCCATCGTCAATGTAACATATCCGTCGTCCGAATCTCAAGTGGTACATCCAAGCTGGAAGCCCGTCATTCATTTGTTCAGGGTCTTCAGTGACATTGTCAGCGGCCCTCTTAATCCTAAGATTTCAGGAAACCACTACGCCTGCCCTAAAGCATAACTGGGCGTGTTGAGCAAGTGACTCATTGTACCTCTCGCCACGGCTTGCCGCTGCCCTTTGCTGTTACTGCTCACGCGCCATATGCACAAACCTCAGTTCGGAGCACACGCTGTGGATGCTTCCGACTTACATACTGTTTAATATGTTCTTCAAAGTCTCTTCGGGTTTGCCGCCGGATACTAAAATCAAGTCGACTCAATATTTCGGCGATCCAGTTGTTCGTCATCTTCAGGAGAATGCTGCTGAGCTGTAATATTTATGGGGGTATGCCAAGTGAATGTTTGTGAACACCCATGCACGGGGTTGCCACCTTTAACATTTATGAGGGCTGGACTCGTTCAAACTATTTACTCATGCAGGGGGTTGGCAAATGTCATCAGTTATCAGCGGGACTCAGCAGCGGAAGCAGCGTTCTCCTGAAGATGGCGAACAGTTGGATCGCCGAAATATTGAATCGAGTTGATTTTCGTATCTGGCAGAAAACCCAAAGAGACTGTCAAGACTTATTACGCTACGCCGGGAAAGCTTACGGAGTCGCATATTTAATGCGTTATTAAACATCAAGATCATTTTTAGATCTCCTGAAGGCTCCTGTTGAGACAGGGGTATTCCTAAGAACGCCAAGTTGGACTACACCCTGCAACACGAGACAATTGAAGCAACAGAGAGACAGTGTGTGTTAAACAGCGAGCAGTTATGGTGAACTGTGGCGGTACTCTTCACTACAACATGGCCCAGAGACGTCACTGGGATCACATAACACAAGGAAGAGTCACCAGGAAACTGTAAGGAGGACGAAGTGTGACTAATGGAGTCCAGGACGTTGGTATTACTCACAGCATCGTTTCACATGCATGGGGAGCGTTCCGAACCACAGGCGCTGATGCCGAAGAGGAGGTGGTCGGCCACGGCCCAGCACAGCAGCTGTTGACAGGTACGTTGTCTAACAGGGAAGAAGGGACTCATTCTGGAGAACATTACATACGCTTGTGTAGCGTAAAGCACAGGACGCCAGCTTGCAAGACACGGAGGTGAGTCAGACTTGGCTCGACTTAACGACCGTGGCTGGTTCGCTGACCAAGGTAAGTGTGATTTTTAGGCGGCTTCTCACGCTCGTTTAGGCAAATGCTTGGCTGATCCGCAGTTTCCGTTTCACAAAATACGATATATGTATGTTAAAATGCGGCGACGGGAATGGCATCCGGCTGCAAAGGTAAATAAAATAAATTTGACAAACCTTGAGTACAGCGGACCCTGTACTAAATGGGACGAACGCTAAGTAGAAGATTCTCGTGGATGTTTCCTTGATGGCGCAATGATACCAGCGTCACCAAAGACTTCGCACATCCTTTCAAAAAATGGCTCTGAGTACTATGCGACTTAACTTCTGAGGTCATCAGTCGCCTAGAACTTAGAACTACTTAAACCTAACTAACCTAAGGACATCACACACGTCCATGCCCGAGGCAGGATAAGAACCTGTGACCGTAGCGGTCGCGCGGTTCCAGACTGAACCGCCTAGAACTGCTCGTCCACAGCGGCCGGCAGCACACCTTTTCTCAGCGCATTTTCAATAACTGTCTCTCCCAGACCATGAGACAATCCCGACAGCTACCCATCCTATCAAATTCCTACCCCATCCATCCCTACCCAGATGAACATTTTTTTCGTGAAACACTCTTGACTGCAGAACGATTCCGCCAATGTATCTTTCACGTAAGAACCGCGAAGACAAGATAAGAAAAATTAGGACTCTTACTGAGTCATGTAGGCAGTCCTTTTTCTCTCAATCCATTTGCGAGTGGAATAGGAAAGGATATGACTATTAATGGTACAAGATACCCTCCTCTATGCGGCAGACGGTAGCTTGCGGAGTACTGATGTAGATTATAATCACATAAGGGTCTTTTTTCTGTGCTTACAAGATTACTTTGGTAAACATCCTGAAATAATTGTACACTGAGTAATTAAAGACAACGAAATGAGCCCTATTTTTAAATGTAAATCCATACTGTTTCAAAAGGGCACGGTCGAGTTTGTATCTTTTACGTTTTGTTTATCATTTGTCTGTCTTTCTTCTTATGCCTCCGCTTTCGATACCTTTCATCCTCCTGGTATTGGTGTGTTAAGATGTACGTATCGTTAAAATGTATTAATGTGAATGATTATCTATTTTGTATTTTATTATTTCTTAACATTAATCTTTCTGTTACCAATGGACTGCCAAGTGGATAAGTCGGAGAGAGTCATTGGATAAACCACAGTAACAGGTTTGGATGAAGTTTGCACAGCAGCCATTACTGCCATTTCACAGAGATAACTAAGAGCTGTAGGAATTGTTGAGAACCTGCCCTTCATTTAATTGGGAAGTCCGACTGCCAAGTGTGAATTAAATTACCGCACTTGAAATATTCCAAACTTTCACGGTCGTGAAAAAGTGAAGCTAAGCCAGTTATTCCCACAGATTAACACTTTGTGTCCTAGTGTCCTAGTATTTTTAAATCCGTAGACCCATCGTCAATTTAACTCGCCCAGTCCTTATTAATATGAGTTGTAAGATGTATATGAATGCTCTGATCCACCCTTTTCCTTCTTAATAGAGATCATTCAAACACCTGATTAAGTACCCTAGCTACCATTTCGTTACACCATATACATCCTACACCTTTTTTTCCATACATCATCTTCTCTAACACCGTCCACATATAAATTCGTTACTTATGGTTAGGATTACCAGGAGCTTCCACCACCGCTATCATCGTCACTCAGAACGTGTGATGTATATAACTGATTCTACTGTCTTAAAATTTATTGTTATTTTATTCATGCTGGATCTCGCGAATTTATTGCTGTCGTCACTTTTATTTGTCAATTAAAGGAAGAAGTGGCAAATGTAAATTATTTTCAATGATTCCCGTAATCCATAATTTGGACATACACAGTCCATTTTGATGAAAGCAGGCAGATGGACGCTAACGGAAAAGAGCCTTCCACACCGTCGCAGTATGTACAAAACTAAAATTTTGCATCCGTATCAACAGATAAACAATACTCATGGCGATACGCGATACATTAAAGCGTGTTCCATCTTCTTGTCACAGAGCCAGCACCCAGCATTATGCTAGAAATAGCGATGTAACTTCCAGAAAACCATCTGAAGATGAACCTGGAAAAGGTCAAAATCCGTTTCATGGAATAATAAATAACTATTCAACAAAGTGACTGGTTGCAGTTTTATGTATTTACATACAATTAACAGCCATGTGTTCTAAAATATCCGTTGTGGGTAAGCTTAATCACTGTCATGCACCTTGTGTATGGGGAATTACGTTGCAATGCTCTCGCTGCTGAAAAGCTGAACAGGGAACGATTTCCTAACAGGCGTCATGCGTCAAGACGAGAGTTTATTTCTTTCGATCGATGGGTGCGGGAGACTGGTCCATTGGAAAGAAGAAACGAGGGACCTGGCAACATGAGGACCACTCGCACACCTAATTTTGAAGTGGTTCGCCGATGTCGCGCTTGCACTGAGGTTGATGGCCGTCAAATTCAGCACATTTTGTAAGATACAGTACAAATCCTACGTTTCATTGTGTCAATGACGGTATTTGCAGTTAACTGTAACTCACGTAAATAAAAAAGTACACGGTAACGTGATTTCATTCCTATTATCTCGTAAGCTGGCTGGCTTCCCGATCCCAGGATCCCTACCTCAGATTGTTCAGTGGAGCATCCTCTATGTCCTGTTAAATTTTTGCGCGCTCTTTCGGAAACACGTTGTATACCTGTCAAATAGTCTTTGCACGGTCTAAAACGACGCTCTACTTTATCTCGGAACTGCGCGGCAACGTTCAAAAAATACTCTTTAATCAAGTCAGCCTTGGAGCATCCGTGAACCTCATGACACCGAGCAGTTTCTTATAAACTGAAACAAGTGCGCATGTCATTACATGTATTCGTGATAACTCGCACATCTCAAAGAGTTCGAATCAACAGTCAACCAAAGGGCACCATATGCGAGGCCCTACGGAATGCTTTATCCCTATCAGAATGTAGGGGTCTACTTTAAAATGGATGGATGATGGTTTAGAAAAATTAAGAATTGCACAGAGTATCTATAACTATATACACACCATGCAAACCAATGTGTAGTGTGTGACAGGGGGTACTCCCTAGTGTACAACGTTTACGTTTTTTCTTCGTTCCATGCCCGAATGGGACGCGAAAAGAATGAATACTTAAATCTCCCTGTGAGCTTTGTAGTTACTCTGATTTTTTCGTCGTGGTCCCTACGGAAATATATATCGAAACTTCTCACTTTAATACTGATTTTAGCCTTTTGCCAAGCAGCCCTATGGCGATGAGCATAATCGGCCATCCTGTGTGTTGTGTAAACACGGCGTAAAAGTCCTACACGAACTGGCGCAGAGGATCAGAATGTCTCAAGGTTGACAAAGGACTAGAGAGATATATTAGCAATGTTGGGAGTTTACCGCTTCCAGCGTACATGTGAAAAAGTTGGAATGACTGGACGATCCATCAATACCAGCATCATCGAGCGTCGGTACTGCAAGCTGCGACAACTGGAAAAATCGGCCGTGGTGGAGTGTGCGCAGTGTGAGACAGACAACGGAGTAAAATTCGCCATCACGCAGGTTCCCGGGATGGAGAAAAGCTACAAAGCCCATTTGTTCTGGGAAGCCACTGAAATTCAGAGGCATGACAATAGTTTTAACAAGAAAGAAGAAAGCCTCAAGATAAGCGGATACTACACTACTCTGCAAAACTTGCCGGCCGGTGTGGCCGTGCGGTTCTAGGCGCTTCAGTGTGGAACCGCGTGATCGCAACGGTCACAGGTTCGAATCCTGCCTCGGGCATGGATGTGTGTGACGTCCTTAGGTTAGTTAGGTTTAAGTAGTTCTAAGTTCTAGGGGATTGATGACCACAGATGTCAAGTCCCATAGTGCTCAGAGCCATTTGAACCATTTTTTTCTGCAAAACTTACGGACGAAGTAGATAAAGTAGTATAACATATTAAGTACTAGGTGGAAATGGTCGAAAGTGCGGGAGCCTCTGCCAAAGGTCTCCCAGTCCTGCATAGACAGTTGGACGTCATCTGGCTTAATGTTACGTGACAGTAGCGCCAAATGGAGCAAATCGAGGCAGTTGAAGCAAAGAGAAAAGGACAGTGATATCAATCAGCCAGCAATTACGGTGCACTTTGGAGGTGTTCTTCATTGCACCATGGTTCAGAGACGACATGACTTCACAGGGGGAAGCATCATCTGGAAACTGGAAGAAGGGACTAGTGTGACGAGCATAGCCCAGAAGTTTGGTATTACTCACAGCACTGTTCCATGTGCAACGTTCAGAACAGTGGGCACTGCGTTCAAAAGAGAGATGGTCGACACGTTGAACCACAGCAGCGGCTGACCGCTACATTGTTGTGCAGGCAAGAAGGGACCCCATCAAACAACTGGTGCAATTGCAACAGGGCTGTAAGCAGGCAATCTCATGCTCCAGAATGGCACGGCGACTGGATTGGGGCAGTCTCTCTGCCCGACGACCAGTACGTTGCGTTCCCTTGATACCCGCATATCGGCGGCATCGCTTGCGATGGTGCCAACAGTGTAGCGAGTAGACCATTGAGGAGCGGGGTAGCGTGTTCTTTTCGGATGAGAGAAAATTCGGTCGCAGTACTGATTGAGGACGTACCCTCTTATGGGGAGAGGTAGGAACACTTAACGAGCCCAGCAAGACTGACCAACATGATCAGTTTCGTGCTCCAAGTGTTATGGTATGGGGAGGCATTATGTTGCATGTGTGTAGTGACTTGCAAATCTGTGAACACTATGCACTTGTTGTCAACGCTATTGTCACACTGTACTCCTTCCCCATTTGCCTCTTGTCGGCAGTGCATTTGAGGCCGACTTCAATTTTATGGATGACAATGCGCGATCGCGTCGAACGGTGAGGGTGGAGCCGCTCTTGGAAAGAGAGAATATTCGGCAAATGGACTGGCCTACCCGATTCCCCAATTTAAGTCCCACAGAGGATGTGTAGGATGCGTCGGAGGGACGAATTGCAGTGCGCCCACATGGACTAACGGTAATCCAGCTGGTGTCAACCGCTCTGGTGGAGGAATGGAAAGCCTTGCCACGAAGACTTCTTACCAACCTTGCGGCATGCTTGGGAGCGCGTTGCAGAGCATGTATTGCCATCCGTGGCGATCACGCGCGCTAGTAACAACCATCTCTTACCCTTTGTAATGTCCAGTAGACCACTAGAAACCGCAGCGACTTCAGTGGAATTATTGTCTGAAGAAATTGCGTATTTCTTTCAGATACCTGCTTTATTATAAGTAGCAGTTCTTTCTGTACGTATGGGTCGAGTTTCGTCGAGTTATGTTACTTACTTGGTAGTGACGCATTATGCGAAAGTTACTTTCCGTCCTTAACTGTTGCACACCAGTATACAGGGGACAGGCAAAATAATGTGAACAGTGGTAGCAGTGGGATGGCTGTGTTTGACGGTCAACAATGCACGTAACGCACGTGTCGCGCTGGATTGTGCGTGTTCAGTACGAACTAGGCATCAGTGCAGGTTGTTTACGAGTAGTGCACACTTCGTATTTACATTCAGAGGCCGTGGTCGACGTGCAGTGAAAGACCTAAGAGTTCCAAAGATTGTGGGAGCCCGATTAGCTGGAGCATCAGTAACCAAGGCAGTCAACTTACTTAATGTTTCAAGAGCAACTGTTTCAACAGTCATGGCAGCCTATACAAAAAATGGAAAGATATCATCGTGTAAACGTTATAGTGAGCGCAAAGCAAAACTAAATGACAGAGATCGTCGTACGCGAACACGAATTGTGTCAAAACAACACAAAACTACGGCCGCTAAAATGACTGCAGAACTCAATATCCATCTTCGAGACCTCCTTCCTATCAACACTGTCTGCCGTGAACTCCATAAAGCGAATATTCATGGACGAGCTGCTATACCGAAACCATTACTAACGACAACCAGCGCAAAGAAGCGTAAAACAAGGTGTCAAGAGCATAAATCCTGGATGGGTGATCAGTGGAAACACGTCATATGGTCCGTTGGGTCAACATCTTCGTTATTTCCAACATCGGGCCGGGTTTACGTCTGGAGAACGACAAAAGAAGCCTACAATCCTGACTGCTTGATTCGGTTAAGCATGGAGGTGGACGAGTGATGGTGTGGGCAGCCATATCATGGTACTCTGCTGGTCCGATCATTATTCTCAAAGCCGTGTTACAGTCAACGATTATGTGAACATTTTACATAACCGTGTGCACCCCATGATTCAAATGATGTTCTCCAACAATGACGTCATATTTCAGGACGGTAATGTGCCCATTCACACAACCTGGAAAGCACAATAGTGGTATGAGGAGCATGCAACTGAATGAAACTGAACTGCCGCGTCTTCCCTGGCCAGCACAAACCCCAGACTTGAATATTATCGAACCCTTGTGGGCGGTACTGGAGCGCACCTCCAGCGCAGATTTCCGCCTCCCTCGTCACAAGAGTTAGAAGAGGTTCTGATCGAAGAGTGGCATAACGTTCCACTGGAGACTATACAATCATTATATGCCAGTATTAAAAAAAAAATCGCCGCTGTATTAAGGGCAAATGGGGGTCCAACCCCTTATTAATTAACCATTCCCGAGTAAGTACAGGTGTTCACATCATTTTGCTTATCCCCTGCATATTCCTGTGCTGCAGCAAACGACTATTGTGTGTAAGGAGAGAATCACAGAGTGATGACCAGGGAAAGGCCCTCAGATGTTGGCGCGGTAAGTACACACAAACTCCGGATGCAAGCCTGACTCCAGTCCGCCACTAGTAGCCTACACTTTTTTTTTTTTTTTTTTTTTTCACTTGCCGCCCTGATTTTACGACCCACCACCTAAGTGCTTAAGGTGGGTCTATTTTGACCACTTGGCCGCTACGACCGGTGTGCGGACACTGATGTAGTTGATGAAACTCACACCAGTTCCCGCATCCGGTCGCACCGTTGCCCGTGTCCCGCCACGTGGAGGCGGGTCTGTGCTTTTTTTTTTTTTTTCTTTTTTTTTTTCTTTACTTTGGCAGCTTTCCCAAAACCGATTTAACAAAAATTTTACAAAAATTAATTTTGAATTGGAAGAAGGAAATACAAGGAATAGTTTAGTCTGAAGAGGAGAAAAGACGATAGGAAAGGAAGAGATGATAGTCCCACCACCGTAGGGGACTGAGGATGAGCGTCTTGGGATTTATCTTCAAGCCTCTGATCCTCAGTCCCCTACAACAATGTCAACCACCCCTGCTTGCGAAATGTCAGGAAACTTATTACTCAAATGACATCCGCAGATCCCTAGGCGACAACCGATGGCCAACAGCCAACACGTCGAAAAGTGACCATGGTAACTCATAAATATTGTGGTTTTATCACTGATTTCGTTTCGGGGAAATTTTGGAATCGTGAAATGGCATTTTTTTATACAGTGTAGGTGTTTTTATTACGAAGTTTAGTAAGATTGCAAAAACGCATTCGTGAACAAGTTTTAAGCTTCCATTGTCACTACTCGTTCCATTGTCACTACTCGTTCGGATGAGAACAAATAACCAAGATTTTAGATCCGTCAGAAGCTATCTGAAAGAAAGAATTACGTGGGACGACTAGTGTAAATCCACTACCAATCCTGAGCAAGGAGAGATTTAGACTGAAGCGCCAACGAAAATGGTATCGTCATGCATATTCAAATACAGAGATATGTAAACAGGCAGAACACGGCGCTGTGGTCGACAGCGCCTATATAAGACAACAAGTGCCAGGCGCAGTTGTTAGATCGGTTACTGCTGTTTCAATGCCAGTTTCTCAAGGTTTAATTGAGTTGAACATGGTGCTAAAGTCGGTGCACGTGCGATGGGACATAGCATCTCCGAAGTAGCGATGAAGTGGGGATTTTCCAGTACGGTCATGTCACGAGTTACCGTGATATTGAATATCAGGAATCCGGTAAAACATCAAATCTCAAACATCACTGGGGCCGGAAAAAGACCCTGCAAGAACGGGACCAACGACGACTGGAGAAAATCGTTCAACATGACAGAAATGTAACCCTTCCGCAAATTGCTGCAGATTTCAATGTTGGGCCATCAACAAGTGTGAGCGTGCGGACCATTCAAGGAAACATCATCGGTACGGGCTTTCGAAGGCGAAGACCCTTTCATACATCGTTGACGACTGCACGACACAAAGCTTTACGCCTTGACTCGGCACGTAAACACCGACATTGGACTGTTGATAACTGGAAACATGTTCCTTCGTCGGAAGAGTCTCTTTTCACGTTGTATCCAGTGGATGGACGTGTGTGGGTGTGGAGACAACCTCATGAATCCGTGGACCCTACATGTCAGCAGAGGACTGTTCAAGCTGGTCGAGGCTCTGTAATGGTGTGGGGCGTGTGCAGTTGGAGTTATATTAAACCCCTGGTACGTCTAGATACGACTCTGACAGGTGACACGTACGTAAGCATCCATTCTGATCACCTGCATCCATTCATGTCCATTGTGCATTCCGAAGGACTTGAGCAATTCCAGCAGGACAATGCGACACCCCACACGTCCAGAATTGCTACAGAGTGCCTCCAGTAACGCTCTTCAGAGTTTAAACACTTCCACTGGAAATCAAACTCCCCAAACATGAACATTACTGAGCATATATGGGATGCCTTGCAACGTTCAGTTCAGAAGAGATCTCCAACCCCTCGTACTGTCATGGATTTCGTCAGTTTGGAACCGTGTGACCGCTACGGTCGCAGGTTCGAATCCTGCTTCGGGCATGGATGTGTGTGATGTCTTTAGGTTAGTTAGGTTTAAGTAGTTCTAAGTTCTAGGGGACTGATGACCTCAGTAGTTAAGTCCCATAGTGCTCAGAGCCATTTGAGCCATTTGTCATGGATTTATGGACAGCCCTGCAGGATTGATGGTGTCAATTGCCACCAGCACTACTTCAGACATTAGTCGAGTCCATGCCACGTCATGCTGCGGCACTTCTGCGTGCTCGCGGGGTCTCAACACGATATTAGGTAGGTGTACCAGTTTCTTTGGCTCTTCAGTGTATGAAGACCATACGGTCGATGGCTTGTGTAGTCGCGAAACTTGAGCAACCCTTTAACTGTTGTTGCATGTTGGTGAGGATGATGATCGTAAAATCGTAAAATCTACCAACTACATCTATACCACTTCGATGAACTGAGCAGTTCTGGACAGAACAGACTCCCCCGAAGGATAGCAGACGTCGCTACTACCTCGATCTGTGACACTCTGAGGTTAACGTGCAATATCTGAAGCTCAGATATTTTTTTTTCTTTGCCTTTCTTTTCAGCGTATGTGGTACATGCTAACATTTAAGTGCCACTGTGGCCTGAGGCACGGTGCTGCGGCAGATGGTGTGACGGCAGGCGGGGCCCTGTCTGTCTGTATCGGCTGGTGGTTATCTTATCGGCGGACAAGGCCAGCGCGGCCGAACAAACAGCCGTCCAAGGACAGCCCGTCTGACGCTGAGCCGTGCTCCAGAGCTGACCACACACCCGGCAACACATCTGTGTGACTAAGCCGCAGCCGATGTGACCCCAGCGTTCCCTCAGCCACTGCACCCGGCTCCAGCTTATGACGTAAACAACACCGCGATACCTTCAAACGTTTCATCACCAGTGACCCTGCGTGAAAGTCAAGACCACATTCAGCCTTCCATATCCATACATGGAGATTTGAATAAGACAACGCCTCAAGTATGAGTCTGCTTCGAGTAACGCCTCGTACTATTTTGTTCTGTGAGGAAGGTACCGAATTGTGACAGTAAACATATGTAGTGACCGACCAGAATAGTTATGGTGTTCAAAGCGGATACTACGCATTGTTAGGTTGCTGTTGATTTCTATTAGATCTCCATCTCCATGGGAAACTGGAAGTGCACTCGACTCTATGCGCTCCGAGAAATCTGAATTTCAATGAGGCAACCGTTTGTCTCACCACGAAACGCTTAGAGAGAGAGAGAGAGAGAGAGAGAGAGAGAGAGAGAGAGAGAGAGAGAGAGAGAGAGGGGGGGGGGGGGGGAGGAAGAGGGAAGGCTAACGTCGATACTTTTCGCATAATTTTTTCCACGTATTAAATCGTTTTGCGTTTTCCGTTGTCTTAGGACTCACCTATAAAAATGGAAACAAATCAATTTCGAGAAAAATTAGGGTTGTGAAACCAGTGACGTACTGGGTGATCAAAAAGTCAGTATAAATTTGAAAACTGAATAAATCACGGAATAGTGTAGATAGAGAGGTACAAATTGACACACATGCTTGGAATGACATGGGGTTTTATTATAACCGAAAAATACAAAAGTTCAAAAAATGTCCGACAGATGGCGCTTCATCTGATCAGAATAGCAATAATTAGCATAACAAAGTAAGACAAAGCAAACATTATGTTCTCTACAGGAAATTCTCAATATGTCCGCCATCATTCCTCAGCAATAGCTGTAGTCGAGGAATAATGTTGTGAACAGCACTGTAAAGCGTGTCCCGAGTTATGGTGAGGCATTGGCGTCGGATGTTGCCTTCAGTATCCCTAGAGATGTCGGTCGATCACCATACACTTGCGACTTCAGGTAGCCCCAAAGCCAATAATCGCACGGACTGAGGTCTGGGGACCTGGGAGGCCAAGCATATCGAAAGTGGCGACTGAGCACACGATCATCACCAAACGACACGCATCTGTCGGACATTTTGTGAACTTTGTTTTTTTTTTGTTCTAATAAAACCCCATGTCATTCCAAGCATGTATGTCAATTTTTACCACTCTATCTACATTATTCCGTGGTTTATTAAGTTTTCAAATTTATACTGACTTTTTGATCACCTGGTACATTGTAGATCAGTGCCTTTTGATAGGGGGATTCGGCTGCTTTCTTACAAGGGAACCTCCCCATCGCACCACCCTCAGATTTAGTTATAAGTTGGCACAGTGGATAGGCCTCGAAAAACTGAACACAGATCAATTGAGAAAATAGGAAGAAGTTGTGTGGAACTGTGAAAAAATAAGCAAAATATACAAACTGAGTAGTTCATGGGAAGATAGGCAACATCAAGGACACTAGAAAGGAAGGAGCACCGTGGTCTCTTGGTAACGTGAGCAGCTGCGGAACGAGAGGTCCATGGTTCAATTCTTCCATCGAGTGAAAGTTTTAATTTTTTTGTTTTCAGTTTATGTGACAAACTCTTATGTTTTCATCACTTTTTTGGAAGTGATTATCACATCCACAAGAAAACCTAAATCGGGCAAGGTAGAAGAATCTTTTTATCCATTCGCCAACATATTCCTGTCATGTGACGCACATGCCGTTACCAGTGTCGTATAGAATATATCAGATGTGTTTTCCTGTGGAGGAATCGGTTGACCTATGACCTTGCGATCAAATGTTTTCGGTTCCCATTGGAGAGGCACGTCCTTTCGTCTACTAATCGCACGGTTTTGCGATGCGGTCGCAAAACACAGACACTAAACTTATTACAGTGAACAGAGACGTCAATGAACGAACGGACAGATAATAACTATGCAAAAATAAAGAAAGTAAAATTCTTACTAGAGGGAAGATTTGAACCAAGGACCTTTCGTTCTGCAGCTGCTCACGCTACCACGAGACCACGGCGCTCCTGAGCACATATTGTCCATGATGTTGCCTATGTGGCTCATGAACTATTCAGTTTGTATATTTTGCTTATTTTTTCACAGTCCCACACAACTTCTTCCTGTTTTCTCAATTGATCTGTGTTCAGTTTATCAAGGCCTATCCACTGTGCCAACTTATAACTAAATCTGAGGGGGGTGCGATGGGGAGGTTCCCTTGTTAGCAACATCTTGCTTCCATTTTTCGGGAAGAGCAAAGGTAATTTTCTAGTAGAGGAAACTTTACTTCAGTTTACTAATAATTAGTTCATCTAGACATGATTGTGAGTGGTGTTGTTCGTAACTGTATTTTAACAGAGTTTTTGTGGTTACCCTACTGGAATTACTAGTTTTGTAGTTTGCTTTATATGAAAATGATGGACACATCCAGAAAGTGGGGGTCTATGGCACCATAAACAGGAAAAAAACATAGTTACCTAGAAACGTACAGTGCAGTAGGTGCAGTAATCGTTGAGCTCAAGGGTGTTCTGCGAGATAAACGAATGTTGGTAGGCGTATTTCTACATCAGAAAGATGACGTCTACTGAAATTTCACGCCAGTCGGCAGTAGCGCTACTGTGAGGTTGCAAATCAGGTTTAGTTTAAATAGGCGCTATTATGGTCGTGGGCGTGACTGGACATAGTGAGCTGATGTTGGTCAAGAACGCCTTCAAGACGACGAAAAAAATCATTAGCAGCAGCTCACTGAGTTTGAACGATTTCGTGTAAAGGGGTTACGAGAAGCTGGATGTTCCTTCCGTCATAGTGCAGAAAATCTTCGCAGGAATGTAACCACTGCACGTGACTGCTGGCAGTGGTGATCACTGGGAGGCAAAGTCGCAAGAAGACCCAGTTCCAGACAATCACATGGCACTACCGAGAGTGAAGACCATCGTGTTTGGTGTATGGCTGTGGGCATCGTATTGTGTCTGGAGCAGCAATTCGAGCAGCAGTTGGCACTACAGTGCAGGAAAAGAAAATTGTTCAAGTGCCTCTGAGCACTATGGGACGTAACATCTGAGGTCATGAGTCCCCTAGAACTTAGGTTTAAGTAGTTATAACTAACCTAAGGACACCACACACATCCATTCCCGAGGCAGGATTCCAACTTGCGACCGTAGCAGTCGCGCGGTTCTGAAACTAAGTGCCTAGAACCGGTCGGCCAACGCGGTCGGCGCACTACAGTGACACAACGAACAGTTACACGTCGGTTACGTCAAGGACTGCCCCGAGCCAGACGCGCTGTAGTGTACATTTCACTGATCACAACCCACCGCCGTTTGCGACTTCAGCTGTGTCAAGCGAGAACTCATTGGTTTTGCAGGTCTGTTGTGTTTTTGATGGAAGCCGGTTCTACATCGGTGCCAGTGATGATCGTGTATTAGTTGGAAGGACGCCAGGTGAACGCCCGCAACTGGCATGTCTGCGGCCTAGACACACTGATCGTACACCTGGTGCTACGGGCTGGTGCGCAAATCTGCACGTGCGTTTGGTGATTGGACTTCTTGTACTGCCAATCGTGAACAGTATTCCAAGGTTTTTTTTCCATCAGGATAACGTTCGCCCACATACCGCTGATGTAACCCAACATGCTCTGCAGTATGTCGACATGTTACGTTGGCCTGCTTGATCACACCAGATCTGTCTCCTATCGCACACGTATGACACAACATCAGACGAAAACTTCAGTATCATCGACAACCAGCATTAACTATCCCTACATTCACAGACTAAGTGCAACAGGCATGGAACTCCATCCCACACACTGGTATACGACACAATGCAGTCACGTCTGCTTTCTTGCATTCAACATTCTGGCGGTTACACCAGTTATTAATGTACCAGTATTTCACAATTGCAATGGCTTTTCTCGTGTTTACATTAACCTGTGACCTTGCAAAATCAATCACTTAAATATGTTGCCCAGACAAATGTATTCCCGAAATTACATTACTCTATTTTCCTTATTTCATGGCGTTCGGATTTTTTTTCTGTTAGTGCGTGTTGCTTGTTTCTCTGTATTAAATGACATGTCTCAAGAAAACTATGATATTCTCACAAGAAAAGTCAAGAACGTTCTACGTAATTGCGAGCTACTTCGATCCTCAACACTGACTATTCTCTTTTCTATCTCTTACGATGGAAGAAATGTTCGCAGCCGGCCACGGTGGCCGAGCGGTTCTAAGCGCTTCAGTCCGGAACCGCGCGACTGCTACGGTCGCAGGTTCTAATCCTGCCTCGCGCATGGATGTGTGTGTGACGTCCTTAGGTTAGTTGGGTTTAATTAGTTCTAGGGGACTGATGACCTCAGATGGTAAGTCCCATAGTGCTCGGAGCCATTTTTGAAATTTCGCGTGCAACAAATTTATAGGAAAACACGCACCACGAGTTATGAATCACGTTTTTCCACATGTTAACACAGTAAATTTGTTTTGATAAATTTGCGTTATTTCATCGTTTTCTCTGTCTCTTTGCTACAAGGCACAGATCCAGGATTTGGTTCTGGAAGGGTTTTACAGTTTTCCACTGACTCTGCAATTCCTCCTCCTCCGCCGCCTCCTCCTCCTCTCACACACTCACTCACTCACTCACTTATATATATATATATATATATATATATATAATTTTCCCGGAACCCCTACATTTAACGTGCTACAGATAAAAAGGATTTTATAATAATAAGCATAAAATGTATAAAAATTTTTAACAGAATCACTGTAAGTTGTCTACATTGTAGTTGGTGCAGTCCAGCATTGCGTAAAATGACGTGGAGAACTCCGTATAAGCACTTTGATGTCATTAATCCGCTTCGCACATTCGACAGGGCGCCATCTCACCTCCCTGTCTCATGAGTTAGCGTGCTGCAAGTTAAGTTACACTAGCAGGTGAAATTTTACCGTCATTTTTGTTACTCAGTTTTTACTGATTTCAGACTTTGATTACTAAACTCTAATAATGTTTCGCTTGACTCCCTGCAGCATTAACAAGTGGGATGGAGGTCGTCGAAGAGAACACGGCCGGCGCATGTCCTGCCCTCGACTTCCCCTGTGACCTTCAGATCAAAGTTCAAGTGCAGCGTGCTCCTTGCAACGCGCACCATCTAACGTGAAAGTTTAGCATTAAGTCACCGTTTATAAATACGCCTTTCTCCAACGTGACAAGAGGCTGCGTTAAAGGAAGCGCTAATACACAACTCTACTCATAGCACAATTACTTGAAGACAGAAGAACCTTTGCTGCAAAAAGTGTATTGATCTACAAACTTACCTCTCTTTTCAAAATCATGTTTCTTAAATCAAATAATGAAGGAGAATTTCTAGTAATATATAGTGTCAAGGTTCACACCAACAGCTCCTTCTGCAAGCTACATTTGCAATTATCACTGACATGCTAGATTATCTGTGCTTTGGAACACTACAAGTGAAAACAGCACTGTTATCAGCAAAGGATGATTCTATACCAGTTACACGAAGGAGATGTCCATTAAGTACCAATGACTGTTTAGTATTCCATTTGTTAACTTCTTATAATGTGGGTCTACAGCCTTCATAAATACACCGATAACTGTTACAGAATGAGAGTTAAATATGACCAAGAGAATAGTGGCTTGCGTTAGAGACGTAAAGGGTTGCAGTGACATAGCACTATCGAGCGCAAGCTGCATTTCATTAATTTATTATGAGGGCATCAGTCCACGGATTGTGAAAGTGAAATTTCTTCCGTGTCCTTTGTTTATGCAGCTCTACATGCAGTGCAACATGCAAGGAACTCCCGCGCGAGGGATGTTTCAGCTGTATCACGGACGACAGTGATTATACGCAAGACCATACATTCTGTTTCTTGAAGGAGAAAATTCTACTCAGTTTCTTGCCGAGTATTTCGTGTAAATTATTGTGGCACCACGAAGTATATTTATGTACAACAGGATCGCAACTGCTTGAGAAACTCTTACTTGTAACTGCATTTTGGTAGATGCTTTAGTCCTCGGAATCATCTATAACCGAGTGACCAGTGCTTAGAGTACGTTCAGAGGGTACAAAAGAAATTCTGATTCCCTTCGAAAGCAAATCAGATGAATGTTCCACCGCTGCATTCCAAGCGACATATATATGCAGCTATTCCTCTCTTATTCCCTCTTCTACAACCACTCCACCTTACACTTGTCCTTACTTCCCTGATTACCTCCGCTCTCTCTCTCTCTCTCTCTCTCTCTCTCTCTCTCTGTCTATCTCCTTTCCCCCTATCCACCCTCTATTTCAGAGTGATCAGGAAGTGGGATACGAAAGTGCTAGATAATGACGAGATACGCTTGAAGTTCTCTAAGGTTGTAGTTGCAGCAATAAAGAAGAGCTCAGTAGGCAGTACAGTTGAAGAGGAATGGATAACTCTAAAAAGGGCAATCACAGAAGTTGGAAAGAAAAACCTAGGTACAAAGAAGTTAACTGCGAAGAAGCCATGGGTAACAGAGCAAATACTTCCGTTGAACGATGAAAGAAGAAAGTACAAAAATGTTCATAGAAATTCAGGAATACAGAAATACAAGCCGCTCAGAAATGAAATAAATAGGAAGTGCAGGAAAACTAAGACGAAATGGCTGCATGAAGAAAGTGAAGAAATCGAAAAAGAAATGATTGTTGGAAGGACTGACTCAGCATATTAGAAAACAAGGGTGGCAACATTAAGTGTAAAACGGGAATTCCTCTGTTAAATGCAGAGGAGAGAGCGGATAGGTGAAAAGAGTACACTGATGGCTTCTGTGAGGGGAAGATTTGTCTGACGTGACTGAAGAAGGAACAGGAGTTGATTTAGAAGAGAAAGGGGATCTAGTATTAGAATCAGAATTTAGAATAGCTTTGGAGGACTTAATATCAAATAAAACAAAAGGGATAGAGAACTTTCCATTAGAATTTTTAAAATCGTTGGGGGAAGTGGCAACAAAACGACAATTAATGTTGCTGTGTAGAATGTTTGAGTTTGGCGACATACCACCTGTCTTTCGGAAAAAATTCATTCACACAATTCCGAAGACTTCAAGAGCCGACAAGTGCGAGAATGGTCACACAATAAGCTAATCGGCTCAAGCATCCAAGTTCCTGACAAGAATAATATGCAGAAGAATGGAAAAGAAAATTAAGGATGGGTTAGATGACCATCAGTTTCACTTTAGGAGAGGTAAAGGCACCAAAGACGCAATTCTGACGTTACGGTTGATACTGGAAGAAAACTAAAGAAAAATCAATACACTTTCAAAGGATTTGTCGACATGGAAAAAGTGCTCGACAATGTAAAATGGTGCAGGATGTTCGAAATTCTGAGAAAAATAGGCGCAAGCTATACGGAGAGACGGGTAATATACAATATGTGCAAGAGCCAAGGGGAAATAATAAGAGTGGACAACCAAGAACGAAGTGCACGGATTAAAAAAGGTGTAAGACAGGGATGCAGTATTTCGTCCGTACTGTTCAATCTGAACATCGAAGAAGCAATGATGGAAATAAAAGGAAGGTTCAGCATTGGAATTAAATTCAATGACACGATTCGATGATGAGATAGCTATCCTCAGTGAAAGAGAAGAAGAATTACATGATCTGCTGAATGTAATGGAAATGGAAATGCCGTGTGGCTAAGGCATCCCGTCGGGTAGACCGTTCGCCTGGTGCAAGTCTTTCGAGTTGACGCCACTTCGGCGACTTGCGTGTCGATGGGGATGAAATGATGATGGTAAGGAGAACACAACACCCAGTCCCTGAGCGGAGAAAACCTCCGACCCAGCCGGGAATCGAACCCGGGCCGTTAGGTATGACATTCCATAGCGCTGACCACTCAGCTACCAGGGGCGGACAATGCAATGAATAGTCTACTGAGTACAGAATGCCGGCCGGTGTGGCCGTGCGGTTCTAGGCGCTTCAGTCTGGAACCGCGTGACCGCTACGGTCGCAGGTTCGAATCCTGCCTCGGGCATGGATGTGTGTGATGTCCTTAGGTTAGTTAGGTTTAAGTAGTTCTAAGTTCTAGGGGACTGATGACCACAGATGTAAAGTTCCATAGTGCTCAGAGCCAAGTCCCTTGCGGAAATACTGAGCCATCCTGCCTCTATAGCAGTCTATACCTGCGATGGTGTTACTGGTGCAAGATTTTGTGCACGAACTCAACTCTCGATTAAGTCCCGTAACTGTTCGATGCGATTCATATTGGGCGATCTCGGTGGCCAAACCATTTGCCCGGATTGTCCAGAATGTTCTACAAACCAGTCGCGAACAATTGTGGTCTGGTGCCACAGTGCATTGTCATCCATAAAAATCCCATCGTTTTCTGGGAACATGAAGGCCATAAATGACTACATATTCTCTCCAAGTAGCCGAACATAACTATCTCCAGTCAATGAACGGTTCAATTGGACCAGAGAACCCACTCCATTCTACATAAACACAAACCACACCATTACGCAGCAACAACCTGCTTGTACCGTGCCTTGTTGACAGCCAGGATCCATGGCGTCGTATGGTCTGCGACACACTCGAACCCTACCATCAGCTCTTACCAACAAAAATCGGGACTCATCAGACCAAGCTACTGTTCCCCAGTCGTCTGGGGTCTAACCGATGTGGCCACGGGCGCAGGAAAGGGAGTGCAGGCGATGTCGTGCTGTTAGCAAAGATGTCCGATTCGGTCGTGTGCTGCCATAGCCCATTCACGCCAAACATCGCTGCACTGTCGTAACGGATATGTTCGTCGTTTGTCCCACACTGATTTCTGTCGTTATTTAGTGCACTGTAGCTTGTCTGTTAGCACTGACAACTCTGCGCACACGTCACCGTTCTCCGTCATTAAGTTCAAATGGTTCAAATGGCTCTGAGCACTATGGGACTTAACATCTGTGGTCATCAGTCCCCTAGAACTACTTAAACCTAACTAACCTAAGGACATCACACACATCCATGCCCGAGGCAGGATTCGAACCTGCGACCGTAGCAGTCGCGCGGTTTCGGACTGAGTGCCTAGAACCGCTAGACCACCGCGGCCGGCTCCGTCGTTAAGTGACGGCCGTCGGTCACCGTATTATACGTAAGTGGTAATGCCCTAAATTCGCTATTCACGGTGCACTCGTGAGACTATGATCTCGCAATACTGAGTTCCCTAAAGATTTATTGGTCATAATCTCATCGGACTTCTCCATGAACCATGGACCTTGCCGTTGGTGGGGAGGCTTGCGTGCGTGGGCAATACAGATAGCCGTACTGTAGGTGCAACCACAACGGAGGGGTATCTGTTGAGAGGCCGGACAAATGTGTGGTTCCTGAAGAGGGGCAGCAACCTTTTCAGTAGTTGCAGGGGCAACAGTCTGGTCGATTGACAGTTCTGGCCTTGTAACATTAATCAAAACGGCCATGCTGTGTTGGTACTGTGAACGGCTGAAAGCAAGGGGAAACTACAGCCGTAATTTCTCCCGAGGGCATACAGCTTTACTGTATGGTTAAATGATGATGGCGTCCTCTTGGGTAAAATATTCCGGAGGTAAAATAGTCCTTCATTCGGATCTCTGGACGGGGACTACTCAGGAGGACGTCGTTATAAGGAGAAACAAAACTGGCGTTCTACGAATCGGAGCGTGGAATGTCAGATCCCTTAATCGGGCAGGTAGGTTAGAAAATATAAAAAGGGAAATAAATAGGTTGAAGTTAGATATAGTGGGAATTAGTGAAGTTCGGTGGCAGGAGGAACGAGACTTCTGGTCAGGAGAATACAGGGTTATAAATACAAAGTCAAATAGGGGTAATGCAGGAGCAGGTTTAATAATGAATAAAAAAATAGGAGCGCGGGTAAGTTACTACGAACAGCATAGTGAACTCATTATTGTAGCCAAGATAGACGCGAAATGGTTCAAATGGCTCTGAGCACTATGCGACTTAACTTCTGAGGTCATCACGCGCCTAGAACTTAGAACTAATTAAACCTAACTAACCTAAGGACATCACACACAGCCATGCCCGAGGCAGGATTCGAACCTGCGACCGTAGCGGTCGCTCGGTTCCAGACTGTAGCGCGTAGAACCGCACGGCCACTCCGGCCGGGCAAGATAGACACGAAACCCACGCCAACAACAGCAGTACAAGTTTATATGCCAACTAACTCCGCAGATGATGAAGAGATTGAGGAAATGTATGATGAGGTAAAAGAAATTATTCAGATAGTGAAGGGAGACGAAAATTTAACAGTCATGAGCGACTGGAATTCGGTAGTAGGAAAACAAAGAGAAGGAAAAGTAGCAGGTGAATATGCAACGGGGACAAGGCATGAAAGAGGAAGCCGTCTGGTAGAATTTTTCACAGAGCAGAACTTAATCATAGCTAACACGTTGTTTAAGAATCATGAAAGAAGACTATACATGGAAGAGGCCTGGAGACACTGGAAGTTTTCAGATAGATTATATAATGGAAACACACAGATTTAGGAACCAGGTTTTAAATTGTAAGACATTTCCAAGGGCAGACGTGGATTCTGACCACAATATATTGGTTATGAACTGTAGATTAAAACTGAAGGAACTGCACAAAGGTGCCAATTTACGGAGATGCGACCTGGATAAAGTCAAAGAACAGGAGGTTGTCGAGAGTTTCAGAGAGAGCCTTAGGGAACGATTGACAATAACGAGGGAAGGAAATACAGTAGCTGAAGAATGGGTAGCATTGAGATGAAATAATGAAGGCAGCAGAGGATCAAGTAGGTAAAAGGACGAGGGGTAGTAGAAATCCTTGGGTAACAGAAGAGATATATAATGTAATTGATGAAAGACGAAAATAAAAAATGCAGTAAATGAAGCAGGCAAAATGGAATACAAACGTCTCAAAAATGAGATCGACAGGAAGTGCAAAATGGCTAAGCAGGGATGGCTAGAGAACAAATGTAAGGATGTAGAGGCATACATCACTAGGGTTAAGATAGATACTGCCTACAGGAAAATTAAAGAGAGTTTTGAAGACAAGAGAAACACTTGTATGAATATCAAGAGCTCAGATGGAAAACCAGTGCTAAGCAAAGAAGGGGAAGCAGAGAGGTGGAAGGAGTATATAGAGGGTCAATACAAGGGCGATGTGCTTGAGGGAAATATTATGGAAATGGAGGAGGACGTAGATGAAGATGAAATGGGAGACATGATACCGCGTGAAGAGTTTGACAGAGCACTGAAAGATGTAAGTCGAAACAAAGCCCTGGTAGTAGACAACGTTGCATTAGAACTACTGATAGCCTTGGGAGAGCCAGCCCTGACTAAACTCTACCATCTGGTGAGCAAGATGTATGAGACAGGCGAAATACCCCCAGACTTCAAGAAGAATATAATAATTCCAATCCCAAAGAAAGCAGGCGTTGACAGATGGGAAAGTTACCGAACTATCAGTTTAATAAGTCACGGCTGCAAAATACTAACACGAATTCTTTATAGACGAATGGAAAAACTGGTAGAAACCAACTTCGAGGAACATCAGTTTGGATTCCGTAGAAATGCTGGAACACGTGAGACAATACTGTCCCTATGACTCATCTTAGAAGATAGATTAAGAAAAGGCAAACGCAAGTTTCTAGCATTTGTAGACTTAGGGAAAGCTTTTGACAATGTTGATTGGAATACTGTCTTTCAAATTCCATAGGTGGCAGGGCTCAAATACAGGGAGCGAAAGGCTATTTACAATTCGTACGGAAACCAGATGGCAGTTGTAAGAGTTCAGGGCGCGAAAGGAAAGCAGTGATTGGGAAGGGACTGAGACAGGGTTGTCGCCTATCACTGATGTTATTCAGTCTGTACATTGAGCAAGTAGTAAAGGAAACAAAAGAAAAATTCGGAACAGGAATTAAAATCCATGGAGAAGAAATAAAAACATTGAGGTTCGCCGATGACATTGTAGTTTTGTCAGAGACAGTAAAGGATCTGGAAGAGCAGTTGAACGAAATGGACAGTGTCTTGAAAGGAGGATGTACCATGTATATCAACAAAAGCCAAACGATGATAATGGAATGTAGTCGAATTAAATCAGGTGATGCGTGATGCTAAGGGAATTTGGGTAGGAAGTGAGACACTTAAAGTAGTAGATGAGTTTTGCTATTTGGGGAGCAAAATAACTGATGATGTTGTCGAAGTAGAGATGATATAAAATGTAGCCTGGCAATGGCAAAAAAGCGTTTCTGAAGAAGAGAAATTTGATAACATCAAGTATAGAATTAAATGTCAGGACGTCTTTTCTGAAAGTATTTGTATGGAGTGTAGTCATGTTTGGAAGTGAAACATGGACGATAAATAGTTTAGACAAGAAGAGAATAGAAGCTTTCGAAATATGGTGCTACAGAAGAATGCTGAAGATCAGATGGGTAGATCATGTAACTAATGAGGAGGTACTGAACAGAATTGGGGAGAAGAGGATTCTGTGGCACATATCGATTAGAAGAAGTGATCGGTTGGTAGGACATGTTCTGAGGCAACATGGGATCACTAATTTAGTATTGGACAGCAGCGTCGAGATTAAAAATCGTAGAGGGGGGACCAAGAGAGAAATACACTAAGCAGGTTCAGAAGGATGTAGGTTGCACTAGGTACTTGGAGATGAAGAAGCTTGTACAGGATACAGTAGCAGGGAGAGCTGCATCAAACCAGTCTCTGGACTGAAAACCACAACAACTACAACAACAACAATCTCGTCGGTAACCTTTTCACGTGAATCACCTGAGCACAAAAGATGCTCCCTCAGTGCACTGCCTTTTTATACCTGACGTAGGCGATACTACCGCCACCTGTTTGTGTACATATCGCTATCCCATGACTTCTGTCACCTCAGAGTACAGTTTAATGATTAACTGAACTTCACATTACATTAAATTAAATAAACGTATGTCATGCTCTGAAATTTGTTTATTACAGCTTCAGAAATTATACACGACAGCCTCAGCTGGCGGAAACCTTTCTCTTCATTACAAGACTTGTCTCGTAATACCACATTCCATAAAACAATAGAATGTAACTGTCACATAGCCTTAGTAATGTTGTTACTATTTATGAGTCACCTGGTCTTTTCGCCGACACGGCACTGAGACAGTTATCTTACCGTGACATTTGGTAGCCTACGGCAGAACGCGGAGGAAAACTGTGTCATGCCCATTGTTTCGTAACGTCTGGGTTGGAACGCGCCACTTATTAGCAATCTTAGGGACATTGTAGTTTGAAGCATACGTTACAGTTACTTTAGCGTGAAGTAGTTCGTGCACTGTCCTGTTCGCAAATTTTAAGTTCACGGTAGCTTGGAGGGGATGGAGGCACTAGACTGTTAATGTACTTGGTAACAAGTGATAAATTTCTGTGCTTACTACGCAAAAGATGTAGCGATGCCCACGTTGGTCAAACTTATTAATTGTTTCTCCAATAAAACCTTTGCGACTCTAACAGTGAACTTACAGTACTGGTACAAGCGATAATATAAATAATTTTAACTCATCTTTAGCAATGCCACTGGTGATGGTATGTCATATGTGAAGGGGAAGGGTCCGTATGACAGCTACATCCAGATGTTGAGTACAAATATAGGAAAATATCAGCTGAGAAATGTACCTGTCGAAGCACAAGGCAAATACTCTCCTCTTTAAAAGAGTCTGCCTCAATCGTCATAACGCCTTCCTCAGCGAAAATTTTGGCATGCGAATGTATTGCGCTCTTTTGACACACAACATTCTATATCCTTTACCCTTTGTCTCTCTCTGTTGTGAAGCCTTCAACTCAGTATCTCCCTCTCCTGCTACTGTCTATGTATGTCTCTCTTCCACTGTCTTTTCTTTCTCCCATTGGCACTTTCTTCTGTCTCTCCCAGTGGGGACCGATGGCCGTTGCAGTCTGGTCCCTTTAATCCCTCAAACCAACCAATCTCTCCCAGTGTCACTGTCTTCGTCTCTTTCTTTCGCTTTTCCGTTCCAATGTCTCCTTTTCTGCCAATTTCTCTGTCTCTCTGTCCCACTTTTTTCTCTCCCACTGCCTCTCTCCAACTCTCTTTCTTTCTTGCTTAGAGTCTGCTGTCTTTCTCTTCAACCACCACTGTATCCTCTCCACACACGTCCTTGAGGATGGTTTGCTCAGAGTTTTGACCACTAGACCTGGAAACTTCAACACGCGGGTACAGGGGATGGGAGGAAAAGAGCTGGTAAATTTTTCGTTTCCTAGTATTATGGGGATGGAGGGAGGAGGGAATGGAGGAGGGGAGGGGCGTGTCAAGTCCTCCCAAGCCTATGTACTGCCTGCAATCGTCTCTCTTTTTCATTTCCACTGACTCCTCTCTCATTTGCTCCCAATGTTTGTGTCTCCATTCATCTATCTCTCTCTTGTACTGCTTCTTTTACTGCCACTGTCTCTCGTTAACTCCTCTCTCTTTGTATCCCACAGCTGTCGTCTTCGTCCATGTCTCTTTCTCTTTCACTGCCACTTTCTGTCTGTGCCGCGCGGCATAGCCGCGAGTTCTGAAGCGTCCTGTCACGGTTCGTACTGTTCCCCCCGCCGGGGGTTCGAGTCCTCCCTCGGACACTCGTGTGTTTGTTTTCCTTAGCGTAAGTTGGTTTAAGTTAGATTAAGTGTGTAAGCCTAGGGACGGATGATCTCAGCAGTTTGGTCCCATAGAAGCTTACCACAAATTTCAAGTTTTTCTATTTGCCACCATCAGTGTCTCCTCTCTCTTTCTCTCCCACTGGAACTGTCTCCTCTCTCTTCCTCTGTCACTTTCTCTCTGCTACCCTCTTTCAGCACAAAAAAATTCTAATATGTTCGCACGCCAAAGTTTTTGGTGAGGAATGCGGAATGAGGCAGTTGGTTCCCCACTTTTTTGCAGAATCTTTCAAAGAGGAGCGTTTTCGCCCTTTTTGTGCTTCGACAGAAGCGTCATCCAGTTGGTTCCCTTCTTTTCCGTTTTACAGCAGGTTCTGCTGCTTATACAT
The DNA here is from genome assembly GCF_023864345.2 of Schistocerca serialis cubense. Lineage (NCBI taxonomy): Eukaryota > Metazoa > Arthropoda > Insecta > Orthoptera > Acrididae > Schistocerca > Schistocerca serialis. Next base: position 379,735,285 of record NC_064638.1, on the reverse strand, counting down.
CAGTAAAATTTTGACAGTTTGTTGATACACTTCGACACATTTACATACTTCGAAAACATTTAAACCACAAGTAAGTACTCCCAATATAACGTTAACACAAAATCATCTACCATTCGACTCAAGCTCTATTTGCTGCACATAAAAGGTCAGCATCGATAGGCTACACCTGAGTCTACCAAAAAATGCTGTGTTTGATTTGCAAGTACAAGGAATTTCATATCACGAAATAATGCTTTTAAGACGTTTAAGCCGCCAGGTGCAACATCGAATAATTTCTTTGCCAAGACAGCCTTTATAGGGATGACGTGCTCATTATAGAGAGACACCGCGATATAATGTTTTAATGATGAAACTATGGCGACTGAAAACGTAGTTTGGTGCCCCATAACCATTCTGATGACCCCAGAACTCTTGCCATGTGTACACTACATTAGCCAAAACTACGTTCATGGATAATGGGTAAATATTATACGTAAGTAAGTACGGTAACGTTGAACCTCTGGATCTCTGTAATGGATAATGATATCGAAAAACGTTTTGAAGTTCTCCGAGAAATCATTTTAAGAACATACGGAAAAATTTTGACGATTTGTCATGAACAGAACTGGTCATTCCCGCATGTGGTACTTTTAGTGCACAAAAATAATGGTTTCTCGGGGTTTTCTCAGGTACCATCCATGCACAAATCGTGCTTTTACAATTCGCCTAGGCATCAACCTATACCACACATAATTAAAAATAACCAGCCGATTCACTCAACTCGTCTAGGCTGGGGGAAGTGGGTAATGTTTAAATTTTGACCCTGTACTGGTGCTACAGAAGAATGCTGAAGATTAGACGGGTAGATCACGTAAGTAATGAGGAGGTATTGAATAGAATTGGGGAGAAGAGAAATTTGTGGCAAAACTTGACTAGAAGAAGGGATCGTTTGGCAGGACACATTCTGAGGCACCGAGGAATTACCAATTTAGTATTGGAGGGCAGCACGGAGGGTAAAAATAGTAGAGGGAGACCAAGAGATGAATACACCAAGCAGATTCAGAAGGATGTAGGTTGCAGTAGGTACTGGGACATGATGAAGCTTGCACAAACCAGTCTCTGGACTGAAGACCATAACAGCAGCAGCAACAACAACAACAACAACAACAACAACAACAACAATTGTAGGTTAGCTACGGTACGCCAGTTCTTCCGACAGGTATAAGAATGCTCATTAGGACTATTGTTATCCGAAACAGTTACGATCTTATCTCTCTGATCAAGAGAAAATTCGGATTTTCGAGCGCGGTGTTTTGGAACATACTGATACTGTGCACTGCCGTGCGCAGTCTGATTTACTTACAACTACAAGGTAAAAATGATTTAATTTATTATTTTTCCTTGGTTTCGGCCATGCCGACTGATGATAGGGTGGTATTAAAATACTGTGGCACCGATGATTATTAAATTTTTAACCAGCTTGCTGAAATGGTCAAGTGTCAAATGCTATCCGCCATCCTACCCACCTTCGTAGCCAAGGTTGGTAAGCGCTGGAGCAGAGCTGTTCAGCTCTGTGTTTGCCGTTTGAAACCCCGGTGATGGATACAGTTTTCACCGGACGTGTATGACAGCAAAGTAAGGAGAGATAACGGTGTAAAGTTCCTGATTACCTGGCTTTGCACCAATGTCCTCGGTTAAATTCCATTCCTCTTCCATTCCTCTCCGCAGTATCTCATGGAGTGACGGTAGGTGGCGCTGTCGATGGTGAACCGGCCCTCGGATAGGGCCGTTAAGTCCGGTGGTGACTTCGGAGCTATTCGAAAGGAAAAGGCAATGTGCCGGCACAGGGTTCCGCCCTCTCACTCCTCTCATCGTCATAAAACACAAACATAACATCACACTGCACACAAATCCGTTACAAAAGAAAATGGTTCAAATGGCTCTAAGCACTATGGGACTTAACATCTGAGGTCATCAGTCCCCTAGAACTTAGAACTACTTAAACCTAACTAACCTAAGGACATCAAACACATCCGTGTCCGAGGCAGGATTCGAACCTGCGACAGTAGCAGCAGCGCGGTTCCGGACTGAAGCGCCTAGAACCGCTAGGCCACAGCGGACGGCAATCCGTTACAGACACCTACACTTACCAGATTCGTTTAAGACACGACCTTCACATGCGAAGAGGAAAAAGGCGTTTGTGGGAAGAGGAGAAAAAGTCTTTCCCGTTAGGCGGCTGAACCTACCCCTCGGGATCTCCCACTCAACAACGCCAAACGACTCTTTCTTTCAACCGCAGTTCTAGTGCAGGATCAAAATGTGGACCATAAATGTAAGAAGAGTTAGATTGTATCTTACCACATGAGTACTCTTAACTGTTTAAAATAAGTAATTCCTGTGGTGCAAGCCCGTGACCTGGCTCTTGCCCTGACTGTAAATAGAGAACAATTCATTTACTAGCAGACCGAGTGGACCTGCGACTATGTGGATGGACTAGAACGAGGAAATATCCCTCCAACATGTCCATGTCAGTGGCTGATACCGGGACCTCCAGGGTCTGAGTCTGGTGCTGTACTCTCCAGACGCCCAAGGTCACGACTCAGTGAATACCTGAATATTCAGAATTCGTGGGAGAATAGAAAAGATTCATTTTTCGTATTAGGCATACAGTTCGAAAACTCTGAACATCGGTTCCTGTTCAAATTATTACTATTCCCTTGGAATAATTTATATATTTTTGGAGTATGTTGGACAAATTTCGAAAGACCCTGTAGTAGTTTCCCAAAAACCAGTTACAATGACAGCAGCATATCATTAGTCACTAGTTACGAACTCTCCATCGAAATTCTCGCGAGAGGTCTATACGGCGTTTTCATTTTCTCTCGATTAAGCAGATAAATTTATTATTGTACTTACGTCTGCTTTTTATCTCTGTGTACAGGTAACGACTATACTTTGTCACTGAGAAGAAATGAGGAACAGAATGCCGCCAAGTTGCTGTACATCCAGAAAAAAAATCAACGAAAACAAATAACTACACAATGAGAAAGAATGGAAGTAAACCCTTAGAAATGGTATCCTCGTGGAGATAACAGCTTCAGACATGAGGGAGAAAGTGAAAGTTATGCCCATTATGCCGACAATGGATACGAACTGCGGTGTATGACCACTCGGCACTCGTGGAGTTCTGACTGTGAACACATCTAAGGTGGACGAATGCCATCTTAAAACACCAACACTTCCTTGTCATTTGGAAGCGGCCAAGGTCCTGATGTCCAGGAAGCCAGGGAAGGATCACTCCCTCCCGCAAAATTACCGACCCATCAGTCTGCTGTGCTCTCTCTGCAAGATGGTTCAGAAAGTAATACTAAAACGCATCACCAGGCATTGCATCGCCAATGACACCCAAAGACCGGGGCGGTTCGGCTTTAGAACTCACCGCTCAACAACACAACAACTCCTCCTCGTAGTCGAACATAGAACACACGGCTACAAAACGAAAAAAGCTACAAGGACAGTTGAGAGGTGGCATGAGCCCCCTCTCATATTTCTATCTTACGATTTTCGTCTCTAATTGCATGCGGTGGAAAGTTGCTATTCCTTCACACGCGGACTTCCCACGCAGCGTCTCTCGTCACCCAGGTGGTCCGGTGACAGGTGCGCTCTGCGGATCTCGAGAGGGTTAAGCCGACGAGTGTGAGGGAGTCGAGTGAATGCTTTCCAGACGCCGACATTGTCAAGAGACACGCCCGCAGGGGCCTGAAGTAGCGGCTGGGCTAGAGGTTCCGTTACTTCGCAGAATCTTAGCGAAAACACTTTCTGGCGGGCTACCAGCGAGGCGTGGGAATGACTTGTGTACCCAGGCAGTTGTGGCGGGAAAATTCCCGCGCTTTCTGCAAAATAGTAACTGTGATTGGCTGGCTCAGGGCATAGCTCCGTGACGTAGCAAAATCAGCGCAGAAATTGGCGCCAAGAATCTCCATTGGTGGAATGGCAGTGCTCCGGCAATGGAGTGGAATTTTCCGCCGGTTTTCGAGTTGCTGATTGGAACGTTTAACCACGGCCACTGTCGTGGGGGCAGGAATGTTGTGTGTTCGGCCTGTACGGGTGCTCTAGGTAGTCGGCTCTCGCCTTTCGGTCGAGGACGTCGAAGCAACCAGCCATCGCCTCCGGTATGCCAGATCGTGTTCTGGCAGTTAAGAAGACAGTTTGGTAATGTATGTCCGCAGCACCGGCAGATAGGGATTTTCCTAGGTGATAATCAGAGCTCAGCAGAGCGCGCCTGTTCGTCTTTTTCTAACATTGTTCTGTCTTGAGTAGCAGCAATTAATGTTGGGTTAGTTGTGTGTCTATCTTAAGATTTGAGTGGCAAGGAATTGGCTCCACATACCACTTCGTCATAAACCTCACAATCTAGTTTAGGGACAACTTCACCTTCACAGCGTTTGTTTGTGTATCCAATTTGAGCCAATTTGATGTATTATAAATGTTTCATGTGTTTTTGTTTATTATTTTGTGTTTAGTCTTAATAAATCATATTGTTATTTTGGACAGAACTTTCATTCTGTTAATCGGTAGAGCAACCCATCATTTCTCACTACGTTAATGAAATCTTCCTTTATTTAACTTATTTATCAAATTAAATTATTGCAGGTGCCAAACTCTTTTCTACTCCACTTGCAGGGTTGATTACAGTCAGTTCGCGTATATTTTTTAATCCTTGTGCAACAGCAAAAGTCGGAGTTAGAACAGGGGGGGCTTAGTGTATCATTTACATGTGTAGATTCTAGAATTTAGTGTTAAATACACAGCTAGCCCCGGCACCTCGCGCAGTGTTCCTGGACATCGAAAAAGCTGTCTCTAGCAGAACGACATTTTACGCAAATCAAGCGACGCTGGTTTCCTCGACGAACTCGTACATCTCATACACTCATATCTCACGAACAGATGTTTCAACACTGACGAGCAGGGCAAACAATCGACACTACATGGTACCCAAGCTGGAGTACCCCAGGGAAGCATTCTGGGGCCCATCTTGTTCAACCTCTACATTAATGATTTTCTAGCAACACAAAACGCGATGTTAGCCATTTACGCGGATAGCATAGCCATCCTTGCGCAAGAATAGAAACCGTCGAACATAAATTCACAAATAAGACTGCACTCAGAACTATCGAGTCTTGGTTGAAGAGACGGCGAATTAAAGTAAATGTAGACAAGTGTGAAGCAGTTCTGTTCACACGCAGCCCGAAGCTACTGCGCAAATCTCAACAATGTAGACAGGTAAATCAGATACCTCGGTGTCTGGCTGGACCAGAAATTTACATGGGAGGGGAGAGGGGGGGGGGGAGACTATGTAGAATACGTTGCCAACAGAGCGCACGTGAGGCTCAAACAACTCTACCCAATGCTCAACAGGAAAAGTACACTGAATAGGAGGGTGTCGAGCCTGCGGAGCACACAGAACAAAGTAGTATATGCATCGTTAGCAACGCCCCTCGCTACACCTGCACCGTGGTTCTTCACAATGAATACCGCCTTGAAACTCTGAAGGAAGTATTCAGAAAACTCGTCACACGACTATACAGGAACTCGAGACACTCGAAAAATCCTTTCATCCTTATTCTGGGAAACTATGACCATAGCCATACATGGCAGCATAAGCGGCCAAAGACACTGCCAGCTAGGGCATAACCCCTGCAAATCAGCAACACTGACTGAGTAAACCAGTTGCTACCAAAGCCGAGCAACAGGCTACAGTAGGGAAGCCAACAAGCTCGCACACTAACTCACAAACAAAAAAATGGTTCAAATGGCTCTGAGCACTATGGGACTTAACATCTATGGTCATCAGTCCCCTAGAACTTAGAACTACTTCAACCTAACTAACCTAAGGACATCACACAACACCCAGTCATCACGAGGCAGAGAACTCACAAACAAACCGCCAACATCATCTGCCAGATGAAAGTGTATTAATGGTTAATTATAACCAGACGTTCGCAGACATCGCAGTCCCCACATCCTGTGAAACTGCACATAATGAAACGTAACCAATATGCAGAGATGACAGTTGACCTTTTGTGTTGGTCATCATGCCGTCGTGGGCGTGGACGGGCTCCACCCAAACGAAAAAAAAAAATCTATGGTGAACGCTCTAAATACCTGACGATGGTGGAAGGCAGTCGTCGAAATATTGTGTTTAGAAATCGTTTCGTGAACCTACAGTGATGAGGCAAAGCATTATAACCATTGCCTACAGCAAGATTACACGCCGCCTGTTGGCGTTTCGGGCTCGTACGGCAAAGAGGGAAGTAAATAAGCGGAGCTGCGACGAATGGATACCACTCTAGCGGCGACACGGGCCGCAAATGAGGAGATTCACTGACGCTAACGAGTTTGACAAAGAGCAGATTGTTAAAGCCCGACGCCTGGAAACGAGCACCTAGGAAATTGCGTAAATGGCCGGCTGTTTGCGTGCCGCCTCGTGAGCTTCTTTTGGAAATGATTTCAGTGACGGTGAAATCACTAGTTGTCGTTAAGGTCTTGGGGTCTTGGACGTCCATGCCTCAAAACAGAACGACGCAGCCCGGAGGGGGAGGGGCAGGGGGGCAGTATTATGTTATTCCCCGAACGCGTAACTGTACGTGTCACAGGGTCAGAATCGTGCTACGGCGGTTTCGGAAGCATGAGATTCGACTCAAGTTGATGTCTTGGCTTCCTAATTCGCCTGAACTGAAGTCGATGGCACTCAGCTGGCATGCTACTCATCGCCAGGTCCGCTCGCATAAACAAGAAGCCAGTAATTTACAGGATTTACGCGACCAGTGAGGTAACATCTGCTGCCACATACGTTCAGAAAGTTACTACGGGACTGTCGAATCCAAGCCATGCAGAATTGCTCCAGATTTCCGTTCCAGATGGTGCTGGTAATAGTGTTTTGCCTTAACTGTGCACGTTGACGCCCGATATCGTATCTTTTATCAATCACGCCGACCGTTACACTTACGTGACAGAAGTCATCTGATAGCGATATGCCCATGTACAATGGCTATAGTAGTGCGCACACAAGGTATAAAAGGGTTGTGCGTTAGCAGAGCTATCATTTGTACTCAGGTGATACATGTGAGAAAGGTTTCCGACTTGGTTACGGCCACACGTTAGGAACTAACAGACTCTGATCGCGGATTGGTAGGTGGAGCCACGCGAATGGGACATTCTATTTCGGATATCGTAGGGAATTTAAAATTCCGAGATCCACAGCATCACAAGTGCTTCGAGAATACCGAACTTCAGGCTTTACCTCACACCACGGACAACCTAGTGGCCGACGACCTTTACTTTAATGACCGAAAGCAGCGGCGTTTGCGAAGAATTGTCAGTGCTAACAGACAAGTAATGTTAAGGGAAGTAGCCGCAGATATCAACGTGGGACGTGAGACAAACATACCATTAGGACATGGCGAAATTTGGTGTTAATGGGCTATGGCAGCAGACAAGAGAACCTTTGCTAACAGGACGACATCGCCTCTCCCAAGCTCGTGGCCATATCGGTTGGACCCTAGACGACTGGAAAATCGTGGCCCCGTCAGATGAGTCCTTATTTCAGTTGGCAAGAGTTGATGATAAGATTCGAGTGTGGCGCAGACCTCTCGAGACCATGGACCCAAGTTGTCAACAAGGCATGGTGCAAGCAGGTGGTGGGTCCATATCGATGTCAGCTGTGTTAACACGGAATGGACTGGGTCCTCTGATCCAACTGAACCAGCCATTGACTATAAATGATTGGGTTCGTCTACTTGGAGACAACTTGCAGCGATTCATGGACTTCATCTTCCCAAAAAACGACGGAGTTTTTATGGATGACTATGGGCCATGTCATCGGGCCACAGTTGTTCGAATGAATCGATCGAACATTTGTGGGACGTAATCAAGAGGTCAGTTCGTGCAAAAAGTCCTACATCCGCCACACTTCCTGTAGGGGACTTCCAATGGTTTATTCAGTCATTGCCACGTGGAGCTGCTGCACTATGCCGGTCAAAATGAGGTCGGACACGAGGTTAGGAGGCACGTGTCTAAGTTTGCATTGAAGATGTGGTGGATACTCATCGTCCCAGTGCGACGATTGCTGTGTCTGAAGCTGACGCTGTAGGGATGAAAATTGGCATCACTTCGCCCAACGTTGGAATCAAAAAACTGACAGTCGCTTGGAACTCACAGAGAATCGCGTTCAAAGGACAGGCGAGAAGTTTGGAGCCTACCGTCTCCGCTCCCGCACGCTCCTGATGGGATTCCAATTCTGTTTTACAGAGAGTACTCTACTGCATTAGCTCCTTATTTAGCTTGCATTTATCGCGAATCTCTTGCCCAATGTAAAGTCCCGAGCGACTGGAAGAAAGCGCAGGTGACGCCTGTGGATAAGAAGGGTAGAAGAACGGATCCTCAAAATTACAGGCCAATATCCTTAACATCGGTTTGTTGCAAGATTCTCGAACATATTCTCAGTTCTAATACACTGAATTTACTTGAGACAGAGAAGTTGCTGTCCATGCGTCAGCGCGGCTTTAGAAAGCATCGCTCCTGCGAAACGCAACTCGCCCTTTTTTCACATGGATGAAGGGTATCAGACGGATGCCATATCCCTTGACTTCCGGAAAGCGTTTGACTCGGTGCCCCACTGCAGACTCCTAACTAAGTTTCGAGCATATTGGATTGGTTCCCAAGTATGTGAGTGGCTCGAAGACTTCTTAAGTAATAGAACCCAGTACGTTGTCCTCGATAGTGAGTGTTCATCGGAGGTGAGGGTATCATCTGGAGTGCCCCAGGGAAGTGTGGTAGGTCAGCTGTTGTTTTCTATCTACATAAAGGATCTTTTGGATAGGGTGGATAGCAATGTGCGGCTGTTTGCTGAGAATGCTGTGGTGTACGGGAAGATGGCGTCGTTGAGTGACTGTAGGAGGATACAAGATGACTTGGATAGGATTTGTGATTGGTGTAAAGAATGGCAGCTAACTCTAAATATAGATAAATGTAAAGTAATGCAGATGAATACGAAAAAGAATCCTGTAATGTTTGAATACTCCATTAGTAGTGTAGCGCTTGACACAGTCACGTCGATTAAATATTTGGACGTAACATTGCAGAGCGATATGAAGTGAGACAAGCATGTAATGGCAGTTGTGGGGAAGGCGGATAGTCGTCTTCGGTTCATTGGTACAATTTTGGGAAGATGTGGTTCATCTGTAAAGGAGACCACTTATAAAACACTAATACCACCTATTCTTGAGTACTGCTCGAGCGTTTGGGATTCCTATCAGGTCGGATTGAGGGAGGACATAGAAGCAATTCAGAGGCGGGCTGCTATATTTGTTGCTGGTAGGTTTGATCATCACGCGAGTGTTACGGAAATGCTTCAGGAACTCGGGTGGGAGTTTCTAGAGGAAATGAGGCGTTCTTTCCGCGAATCGCTACTGAGGGAATTTAGAGAACCAGCATTTGAGGCTGACTGCAGTACAATTTTACTGCCGCCAACTTACATTTCGCGGAAAGACCACAAAGATAATAGAGATTAGGGCTCTTAAGAGGCGTATAGGCAGTCATTTTTCCCTCGGTCTGTTTGGAAGTGGAACAGGGAGAGAAGATGCTAGTTGTGGTACGAGGTATCCTCCACCACGCACCGTATGGTGGATTGTGGAGTATGTATGTAGATGTAGATGTAATCCCGAGTACGTGAGAGAAGTCTACAAAGTTCTGCGGGGATAATACAAGCGTTCATAACTATATTGGAAAGCTCTCTGTGATCTGCCGCACACCATTTAAAGCAATCCAGCGCCGGCGTGCTTACGCAACGCACCGAGGCGGAAAGGCTCTAGAAATAATCCACGGAAGGCGTGACGCGGCGATAGGCCACTTCTATCACTGCCACTTGTTTACGCCGCGACAAAACCAGCTGCCATTGCCTAGTCTGGGCCCGAAAGACATTCAACTCTCGCCGCTGCCTTGCGCTGTGATAACCAGCTCTGGGCCCGCCACCAAGCCGCCTGTTTCATGGGGAGTTCTTCACTTCATACTGTCATCTTCCTGACTTGGAGGCACTAACCACGTCGATTACAATTCAGTTGATCGAATAAAACCAAGCGCTGACTGTGTAATGTTGTTGCTTTAATTTGCTATGAAAGCGGTGCTGATTGACAATAAAAGCGGGTTAAAAGCTGTGAGCTGTTTGGGGAAGTTAACCTTGCATTACTGAGCAACTGTTTCACCAGGTATCCAATCTAGCTTACCAAATTCCCAACCAGACTAACATTAATAATAATCTTGTAATAGTCATACGACAACCGGTGATATATAAGAGATTTTAAATAAAAAGAAATAAATCAGTTTATATTTGGAAATTTATTTTAACATTGATCATTGAAATTTCAGCATATTAAACGTGAGTCATAACTAAGCTGGTGCCTTATTTAGGACTGTGAAAATGTGAGTTTGTAATCTTACGGAACACATCAAATATTGAGCCAAGATTGGGAGACTGCATACAACACTGCATTCATAAAATAACACACGAAGAACGTTGAAACATATGCAAGAGGAAATTAGCCACAACCAACCGATTCAATTTTCACCCAAAGAAGTTACATTCGTAGCGCAATCCTGTCCGTCATGTAATTATCACACACTGGTATACTAAATTCATACTAACTCGCTGTGAAATCTTCCCGAAAAGAATAGCTGAGGGCTACTTTGATGATTACACCACATGCTTCACGTGGTCAACTTGGTTTACAAAAAGAGTGTAACTCCACAATAATTTTGATAATTAAAATAAATTCGATCGAAAAGCAATTTACAAAAGAAAAACCTCGAACTGGTTACTATCGTCTTACTATTAACCTGATGGGTCAAACAATTGTATAAGCACGTGGTACTGGCCTCACAAAGTACACCTCACGTGGGTTGAACATAAAGAAAAGTTGCTATATTGAAAAATATTGTCAAGACGAGACGTTATAATCTCACGCACATTCGCATTGAAGATTGATGATGCTAGTTAGAGTTACTGATCAACACGTGGTTCCACTTTACTCACAAAGTAGTGACAAAGCAACTACCGGAATATATTCTGAACTTCACACTCGAATTACATTGCGTTGCAATTTAAGATAACATTCGACATTTTAGAGCTAAACCTGAAATAAAGGTGATTAAATTTTCAGTTAGGCTGAACTTAAGAAATCCATTGTCCTACGGACTTAGCAGAGACGCGCTTAGCCGGAGATCTTACCACTTCAGACGCCCGCCACGGACAGACTGCCCTGGTCCCTTCCTGAGGGTGGCTCACAAATACAAACGGAAGTGGCCAGAGAGACCGCTTCCTATACCAACATGACAAGGGACAAACAGGACCATACTAAGAATAGAAACCTCTCTGCTTTTAGAAAGCGTAGCTACCTGTTCCAATGTTGGTCCTACTGTTCTCTAGCAGACACGCTTGTCTGTTACTCTCAAGCATGCAACTAGAAATACAATTGCTCATTCATCCTCTCACACAGAAGGGAAGGGGGATGACAGTATCTTATCATATACAGTATATAAAAGAAAGCGGATGTAGGTTCCGTATGAGACTGTGTGACATGAATTACATATAAACTGTGTTTTAAAATGTAGTAGTGTGACAGATCGTTCTTGTTTGTGTGTAAAAGTAACACGTTTCACTGCTCAGTCTCCTCCCAGATAGTCAGAAACATCACAGTAAATTTAGAAGAGGAATTTATGCCGTAAATGATAACATATTTAAGAAATTAACATGAAAGGAATCCAACAGAGACCTTTCAACAGTACCTTTGTCATAGAGTTCTTCCTTTCGTCACTCATTTTACCAGGGAATTCATCAGACCGTTGGGGGAAAGTGCTAGTGCCAAGAAAAATCTTATCCACAAACAAGCAGTGTTGCAGACTCTAATTTAAAAGCGACTGGATTGTGCAGCGCGACTAGAGGTAATAAAGGACACTCTTTGGGATTCTAAACGCATCATTTATTTCAGAGACCACGATGTTTGTACTGCGTCCTCTCGGGCCGTTGACAAATCGTAGCCGCTGTTCGTCGGTCTTGACGGTGCCGTTCTTATTTGGCGGTTCTGACGTCGCTGGTTTCTATCACTACGAGACTGTGCATTAGTAAAATAGAAATTTCTTTATTTTTGTTATGTTGTGACATGAAACAGTTTCAGTGCTACAGAACGTATTACGTTGTTATTTCGCACACAGCCCTTGATGATCATCAGCTTCCTCAACTATCCGCCTCTACGTGTCTCTATCGTCTGCTATTCTATTTTATTCTCGATCCCTACCGTAACACTTTGTCCTCCTATCTTGTTCTGAGTCGTCCTTTCCTTCCGGCGGGACGCACTCTACCGTTCATTACTCTCTTCAATATTCTTTGACCTCCCATCCTCTCTGTATGTTCTTATCAGTGTATTCTCCCCGATTCATAAATTTGACCATGTCTTTTATTTGTGCAATACATTTGAATTTGAAAAATAGTATCTACTTTTTGCTACCACACATTCGGTAAAATATTGCATAATCACTGTTTAAAAGACAACTACATATCTAAAACAGTTGTCTTATTTAATACAGTATTTAGAGGCCTTTCTGTGATTTCTTGTTGTTCTGGTCTTATAAGTCGATATAATCATCTATTTTGTCTTATTTCCATTTACAATGGGCTGCTCCATTACTTCCTCTATTTTCTTAAGGATGTTAGCGTCTCTCCCCATAAGAGTAATATCAATTACGCATGCATACGTTTAACTGGATTTCATCATAATGTACCTTTTTTGGTATCATATTATGTGATGCTACGTTAAAAATTCACTATGCACTGCTAAGTAACACAGGACTGCAGGAACTACAAAGTTAAATTGTCCGCTAATTTTGTTATTTATCTGTATTTTTGCCCCGGCCGCTGGTGGCCGAGCGGTTCTGGCGCTACAGTCTGGAACCGCGCGACCGCTATGGTCGCAGGTTCGAATCCTGCCTCGGGCATGGATGTGTGTGTTGTCCTTAGGTTAGTTAGGTTTAAGTAGTTCTAAGTTCTATGGGACTTATGACCTCAGCAGTTCAGTCCCATAGTGCTCAGAGCCATTTGAACCATTTGTATTTTTGCCTTTTCGTCCGTCATTGTCATCCCAACTAGTCTTAATTTGTCTAGGATAACAAATCTCTTAATGCCTTACACATGTTTCCCTGCAAAAACACTTAAAACCGAAAACTAGAAGTTGAATATCTATGTCATTTTAGTAATTTTCTCCACTATTTAGCTAATAACAAACAACTAGTCTGAATGTCTCTATCTGATATAAAAAGACACTGGTTTCTCCGCCGACGTGCAAATTTTTAACCGTAGATTCAGTAACTCTATCAATCGCTATCAGTCGTAATCAATAATGTTATGTCTCTGAAGTTCTTAGCGGATAACTTTTCTTCTTTCTTATATACTGGCACTATTACCTCAGTTTTCCAGTCCTCAGGCATGCTATCGGTTGCTGTTATGTTACTTATTAGTGCATGCATTTCATGTATTAAACAATGACTATCGTATTTTATAAGTTCTAATATTATCCCATCTTTCACAGATACATGTCCTGTTTGTTAACTTTTATATCACTCACTCCGCCACTTTTTTTGTTGATCTTTTCGAATCTCTCTTTTTTTCTGGTCTCAGCTGATTTTCAGTTTATCTTCAAAGTATTCCACATTTTAAGCAGCATTTTTCTTCTTTTCGAATTATCCCACCATTTATACTTTCAAATCTATTTAGTGTCTGTTTAATTTCTTTCTCCTCTGTTTAATTGCTTAATAGGTTTTTTCTTGTTTCGTAATATCCGCTTAACTCGTGTATTTCTTGAAACTTCGCAATCCTAGTCTTATTTACCCTACAGGCCCTCGACGATACTTCATACACCTCCACATTTTTTCTTTTTCTCTCTCTGCAGCGCCGTGTAGAGCACGAATAAATTTTGCGCTTGTGCCAAAAGCATTCGTGACCTAATTATTGACGTTTATAAACCTTCAGTTTCAGTTAAGGAAGGTATTCCGATATTTAACTTAAAAATTCGTTAACATTTTTTAATATCTTAGCATCTATTTTTTAAAGGAACTTGCTGATCTTCGGTGTTGTCAATGTGTCGAGAATAAATCAGAAAACAGCACATCAATGCAACTTATTTAATTGTATTTAATTCAGTAAAATGATATGACTTGATACAAGTGGTTTGAAATCAATGAAGATGAAATGAGACGAAATGGTATCAGTGAAATCAGTAAAAGAATGTTGCACTAGTGATGAAACAAATCTGTTGCGTGCATATTTGCATGGCCAATAATTTAAAATGAATGATCGCAATGACTAGATGTGGCTGCAGGTCTCCAGTCTGCCCCAAATTTTCATTTTGTATGACATTATGCTGTTGGTCCACCATTTCTCACCAAATTTCTCTAGTATCGTTTCATATCATTCCATTTTAATTGATCTGATCCCCAATTACTTCATTTCAGTGAATGTAATTCAAATTATACAGCCTAAATAAATGCATTCCCGAGTGGTTGAAATACGCTCGTCTATCCTTTCACAAGTGTGCCTTCGTGTCAGATGCAGAATTCATAATTTATATGCAGATGACGCAGGCGCCGTGGCACGGCTATCTTATCAGTCGCTCTTAATGCCGAGGTTTCCTCTCGGGGCATTCTATTTTGAGCTGAGGCTGCAGCGGGAAATGACGTTCATTTTGTCGACTGAGCGGAGAGGAACTGAACTAAAATAAGGTGGCAAAAATTATAACTAAACAGAATTTAGCGCAGTGCTCACAGTACACTGTTTTAATTAGACATTTAATGGCGATATCGGGGAAGATAAGCTTGGGTTCCCGGAAATGTACCAGTACGCGAGGCCTTACTGACCCTACGACGTTATGGCGGTCCAAATACACTACTGGCAATTAAAATTGCTACACCACGAAGATGACGTGCTACAGACGTGAAATTTAACCGACAGGAAGAAGATGCTGTGATATGCAAATGATTAACTTTTCAGAGCATTCACACAACGTTGGCGCCGGTGGCGAAACCTACAACGTGCTGACATGAGGAAAGTTTCTAACAGATTTCTCATACACAAACAGCAGTTGACCGGCGTTCCCTGGTGAAACGTCGTCGTGATGCCTCGTGTAAGGAGGAGAAATGCGTACCATCACGTTTCCGACTTTGATAAAGGTCGGACTGTAGCCTATTGCGATTCCGGTTTATCGTATCGTGACATTGCTGCTCGCGTTGGTCGAGATCGAATGACTGTTTGCAGAATATGGAATCGGTGGCTTCAGGAGGGTAATGCGGAACGCCGTGCTGGATCTCAATGACGTCGTATCACTAGCAGGTGAGATAACAGGCATCTTATCCGCATGGCTGTACCGGATCGTGCAGCCACGTCTCGATCTCTGAGTCAACAGATGGGGACGTTTGAAAGACAACAAACATCTGCACGAACAGTTCGACGACGTTTGCACAGGCATGGACTATCAGCTCGGAGACCATGGCTGCGGTTACCCTTGACGGTGCATCACAGACAGGAGCGCCTGCGATGGTGTACTCAACGACGAACCTGGGTGCACGAATGGCAAAACGTCATTTTTTCGGATGAATCCAGGTTCTGTTTACAGCATCCTGATGGTCGCATCCGTGTTTGGCGATATCGTGGTGAACGCACATTGGAAGCGTGTATTCGTCATCGCCATACTGGTGCATCACCCGGCGTGATGGTAGGTGTGCCATAGGTTACACGTCTCGGTCATTTCTTGTTCACATTGACGGCACTTCACACAGTGGACGTTACATTTCAAATGTGTTACGACCCGTGGCTCTACCCTTCATTCGATCCCTGCGAAACCCTACATTTCAGCAGGACAATGCACGACTGCATGTTGCAGGTCCTGTACGGTCCTTTCTGGATACAGAAAATTTTCGACGGCTGCCCTGGCCAGCACATTCTCCAGATCTCTCACCAACTGAAATCGTCTGGTCACTGGTGGCCGAGCAACTGGCTCGTCACAATACGCCAGTCACTACTCTTGATGAACTGTGGTATCGTGTTGAAGCTGCACGGGCAGCTGTACCTGTACACGCCATCCATGCCCAGGCGTATCAAGGCCGTTATTAAGGCCAGAGGTGGTTGTTCTGGGTATTGATTTCTCAGGATCTATACACCCAAATTGCGTGAAAATGTAATCACATGTCAGTTCTAGTATAATATATTTGTCCAATGAATACCCGTTTATCATCTGCATTTCTTCTTGGTGTAGCTATTTTAATGGCCAGTAGTGTATATCAGCCGTCTTTAATTCTAACACTCAAGAGTTCGCGCGGAATCGGCATGTTGGCATACGAAGTTGTAAAGGCAACTGAGAAGGTGCGGCCACTGTCTGAAATCGGGGACGGCGTATTTTTGCACTAATGGGAATTGTAAACTGTTATAGAAAGATTAGTATAATTAATGGGGCGACGCTACAGCTAAACAATCAGTGAACTGAGTAGCTGGTAAGTAGCAGCGGCCAGCCGACGGCCGACGGACTGGCGGGCAAGAGCAGCCACCAAAGAATCCAACCGGGTAACACTCATTTCACAAGACTTTCTACAAACGTGACGTCATTTGTGAAAAGGAGGAAAGTGAATTTTATTGTTTGTCGTTTCACTTGGAGCAATTAATGCTGTCCTCTTCATTTCCTGTCTAAACGCATACTCGGAGATCGCCACATACACAGAACTGAAGATCCAGATATTTGCCGCAGCAATTAAAACTGTCCTCTTTGGTCCCCGTATAATCACAAACACAGAAATCGCCAAGAGGTGGTCGAATTTGTATGTTATTGCTCCGCGTTTCACTCGCAGCAATTTTTGCTGACCTCTTATGTTCCTGTCTAGCTAATCACTCGGAAATCGCCAAGTAATTATTTCATCCTTCGCTCTCTAACCAAAAGGAAATGTAAATAACATAGAATATTGCAGAATGTACTTTTACTACAGTCATTAGCATGTGTTAACAGCGCTAATATGAAAAAAAATGAGATGCGACCCTACATCCTTCAGCTCCATTAACCACTACATTATTCAATACGCTAGCACTTAATCATGTGATATTTGTCTTCTGTTAAAGTTATTTTACTATCTCTTGAAGGCGTGTATTGGTGATGCATTATTAACTGACATTTAACGGTACTGATGACAAGCTTGTAATAAATTATCTAACTTCTATAGAAATTACTTTCAGATTCGTGCTGTAATACACAGAATGACACTTGGCATTTCTGCTTCATGTGTTTGTACTAGCATGTGTGTGAACATCGACATCAAGACTGTCAGGGAATGGAACTCTTGCTCCACAAAACCCTGTATTTTAGTGGCTACTCGGTTTCCGCGTCGCAGTAATTAAGATTCTAAACAAACATTACGTACGAACGATACGGAGCTAAGAGATTAAGCTCTAATGGTTTTCCGTAAGTTTATTACACATGAGTAACGGGCCTACAGTTAGTAGGACCATAATGTTGGCTGTCAACAGTGAGTCAGCGCCGCCCAAGGTTAACACTTGCAACGGCGGGAGGAACATTACTACGGCGTTATGACAGCTTGTAGCCTGCCATATACCTCACTAAACCTGTTGGCTGCAGCCGCGCCTCACGAAAAGGAGACGGTTTCCAGCTCCCTCAAATCATAAAGACAACATCAAATGAAGTATGCAATATCTATCGCAAGAAACTGTCTTAACGTTTGTCTAGTGCGTGCAGAACCCCAACAGCTCACGCATCGCCTGAAAACTGAAGCGGAAATGTGTTTGAAGTTCGTAATAAAGATTCACATATAATTAATTAAATATAAAAAACAAATATTAGAATATAGGCTGCGGAATCTAAATTTCTGGTTTTTTTTTTTTTTTTTTTTTTTTTTTTGCAACAGTGTTTTCTTTTAAGACGAAGGGAACTATATTGTATTGATATGAATAGTTTTTATTTGCTAATATATTCTTTTATTCCTGACACTTAGCTTAATTCTATAAAGTAAACATAATCTTATGTGCGACACTAGAACACAACAATTTATGACTGTGATATGACAAAACATGCTGTACTGTATGTGTAAGAGCTGCAGCTGTGGTGTGAGATCTAGGAAATGCTGTTGAATCCAGTCCAAATTAAACGTCTCCTTCATGAATACAATGAAATGTGACCTCACAGTCACGTTTAAGCTAAAAGTAATCACTCAACATTACTGCAATATCCCACATTCCGATGTTTTGTGATGTCTTGCAGGAATTCACAAATCCAGCTACCTACACGAATGTAAAATTCAGTTCACTTGCAGCAGCAGTCAGTTCTGTCAGTCACGCATCGCTAAAACCCTGTCTACTGCACTCCAAATTAGATTTCGATGAGTTGCAACTTGATCCTCATTGTTTTTATCTTCCTCTAAATAGTTGTAATCCTCAGACTGGTTCGATACAGTTCTCCACCCTACTCTATCCTGCGTATCTCTACATCGCTCAACCTCTACGTAACTACTGTAGCCAACATCCTCCTGAAACTGCGTACTGTACGCATACCATGTTCTTTCTTTACAATTTTTACCCACTAAATTTCAACGCATTACCGCTTAACTAGCCCTTGACGCTCAAAGTTTCCTGTCAACTTGCCCTTATAACCTCAGCTCAGTTCAGTACCTCTTCAAAGTTTATCCGATCTACTCATCTAACTTTCTAGCATTCTTCTGTAACACCACATTTCAAGAGCTTCTGTTCTCTTCTTGGCAGCAGTTTTTATAGGACATCTTTATACTCACGAATTGTAACGTTTTTAGAAAATGAACATCTCCTCTATAAAAATCAACATGGATTTCGCAAACAGAGATCCCGTGAAACTCAGCTCGCCGTGTTCCTCCATGAGATCCACAGCGCAATGGACAATGGCGCTCAGGCGGATGTCGTGTTCCTTTATTTCAGTAAGGCATTTGCTCCGTCCTGCAGCCCGCAGCTAGTGGTCGTGCGGTAGCGTTCTCGCTTCCCACGCCCGGGTTCCCGGGTTCGATTCTCGGCGGGGTCAGGGATTTTCTCTGCCTCGTGATGGCTGGGTATTGTGTGATGCCCTTAGGTTAGTTAGGTTTAAGTAGTTCTAAGTTCTAGGGGACTGATGACCATAGATGTTAAGTCCCATAGTGCTCAGAGCCATTTGAACCCATCCTTCCTGCATTGCCGTTTAATGAGAAAAAAACAACAACAACAAAAACCAGCTTTTGAACTATCGACAGATGTAAAGCTAATATCCTTAGTACCACAGGGAAGTGTGATAGGACCGTTGCTGTTCACAATATATATAAATGATCTAGTAGAAAGCGTCGGATGCTCTTTAAAGCTATTCGCAGATGATGCAGTTGTTTATACCAAAGTAGCAACGCCAGAAGATAGTAAGAATTTGCAGAACGACCTGCAGAGAATTGATGACTGGTGCAGACTCTGGCCGTTGACCCTGAATGTAAATAAATTCAACATATTGCGCATACATAGCAAAATAAATCCACTATTGTACAGCTACAGTACTGATGACAAACAGCTGCAGACAGCGTCTACCGTAAAATATCTCGGCGTAACTATCCAGAGCGACCGTAAGTGGGATGACCAAATAAAACAGGTAGCGGGGAAAGCAGACACCAGACACAGATTCATCGGAAGAATCTGAAGGAAATGTAACTCATCCACGAAAGAAGTGGCTTATAAGGCCCTTGTTCACCCGATTCTTGAGCATTGTTCATCTATCTGGGATCCCTATCAGATAGGACTGATAGAGGAGATAGTGAAGATCCAACGAAGAGCGGCGCGTTTCGTCACGGGATTCTTTTAGCTGGCGAGAGAGCGTTACGGAGATGCTGAACAAAGTCCAATGGCAGACGTTACAAGAGAGGCGTTGTGCATACATCTCGCGTATTGACTGTTAGGAGAAAAGTCGAGAAATTAGAGCCAATACAGAGGCTTCCCGACAATCATTCTTCCTACATATTGTTCGCGAGTGAAACAGGGTAGAAAGGATCAAATAGTGGTACCGAAAGTACCTTCCGCCACACACCATATAAGGTCACACTCCAAACAAAGAGTTTCAAGAAATTCTTCCTAGTACACTGGTGTGCGAAAGTTAAGGACAGAAAGTAACTTCCGCATGATGTGTCACCACCAAGTAATATAACTTGAAAGGTCTCTGTTGGATTCCTTTCATGTTTGATTTCTTAAATCTGTTGTCATTTATGGAATAAATTCCTCTTCTAAATTTACTGTGGCGTTTCTGACTATCTGGGAGGAGACTGAGTAGTGGAACGTGTTACCTTTACACGTAAACAAGAACGATCTGTCACACTACTACACTTTAAAACACAGTTTATATGTAATTCATGTCACACAGTCTCATACGGAACCTACATCCGCTTTCTTTTATATACTGTATATGATAAGATACTGTCATCCCCCTTCCCTTCTGTGTGAGAGTATGAATGAGCAAATGTATTTGTAGTTGCATGCTTGAGGGTAGCAGACAAGCCTGTCTGCTAGAGAACAGTAGGACCAACGTCGGAACAGGTAGCTACGCTTCCTAGAAGCAAAGAGGTTTCTATCTTTAGTATGGTTCTGTCCGTCCGTTGTCATGTTGGTATAGGAAGCTGCCCCTCTGGCCATTTCCGTTTGTCTTTGTGAGCCACCCTCAGGAAGCACGCTCGGCAGTAGGCAGTTGCTGTGGGACTGTGGCGAGCGTCTGAAGTGGTAAGATCTCCGGCTAAGCGCGTGTCTGCCAAGTCCGTAGGACAATGGAATTCTTAAGTTCAGCCTAACTGAAAACTTAATACCTTCATTTCAGATTTAGCTCTAAAATACCTAATGCTATCTTAAATTGCAGCGGAGTGTAATTCTCATGTGAAGTTTCGATTATTTTGCGGTAGTTGCTTTGTCATTACTTTGTGAGTAAAGTGGAACCACGTGTTGATCAGTAACTCTAACTAAGTTCATCAATCTTAAATGTGAATGCTTGTGTGATTATAACGTCTCGTCTTGACAATATTTTACAATATAGCAACTTTTCTTTATGCTTTTCTTTATGTTCAACCCACGTGGAGTGTACTTTGCGAGACCAGTACCACGTGCTTATATAACTGTTTGACCCATCAGGTTAATAGTAAGACGTTAGTAACCAGTTCAAGGTTTTTCTTTTGTCAATTGCTTTTCGATCGAATTTATTTTAATTATCAAAATTACTGTGGAGTTATACGCTTTCTGTAAACCAAGTTGACCACGTGGAGCATGTGGTGTAATCATCAAAGTAGCCTTCAGCTATTCTTTTTGGGAAGATTTCACAAAGAGTTAATATGAATTTAGTATACCAGTGTGTGGTAATTACATGACGGACAGGATTGTGTTACGAACGTAATTTCTTTGGGTGAAAACTGAATCTGTTGGTTGTGGTTAATTTCTTCTTGCTTATGTTTCAACGTTCTTTGGGTGTTGTTTTGTGAATGCAGGGTTGTATGCAGTCTCCCAATCTTGGAACCATATTTGATGTGTTCCGTAAGATTAAAATCTCACATTTTTACAATCCTTAAACAAGGCACCAGCTCAGTTATAACTCACGTATAATATGCTGAAATTTCAAAAAACAATCTTAAAATAAATTTCCAAATATAAACTGATTTCTTTCTTTTTATTTAAATTCTCCTTTTTATATATAGATATATTACCGGTTGTTGTATGACTGTAAAAGATTATAATCAATGTTAGTCTGATTGGTAATGTGGTAAACCTAGACTAGTTACCTGGTGAAACAGTTGCGCAATAATGCACGGTTAACTTCTCCCCAGACAGCTCACAGCTTTTAACCCGCTTTTATTCTACTATTAGCACCCGATTTCAGCATAGCAAATTCTTGTAGCAATATTACAAACTCGATGAAACTTCGTCCACATATAGAAAGATCTGCTACCGTATAGTACAGAGGAGGTAACTCAAAGAAATACCCAATGAGACAAGAAGAAATCACCCTTTCGTGCAAAGACAATAATTACACTTCAGTCACCGTGATTCATGATGGTCCTCTGGACATTACATAAGGTGTAACATGATTTTTAACGGGATGTGTGATCACCACGGACGGCAGCATATGCTCAGCAACGTTCTCTCATGCTGGCCACGAGATTGGTAACGTATTATGTGGTAGGGCGTTTCATTCCTCCAACCAGGACTGTTGAGAACTGCTGGATGGTCGTTGGTACATTTGGATGTGCGACAGCAGGTCTCCACAACGCGTCCCACACGTGCCCAGTGGGATTTAAGTCGGGGGAATATCCTCGTCCAAAGGACACCTCCACCTGCACAGATAGATGCGGTCGCGCTCAGTCATCCATAAAAATGAAGTCAGGCCTGAGTGCATCACTGGAAAGAGGCACATGGAGGAAGGAGTACAGCATCACAATGACGTCGACAAGCAAGTGTATCGTGTTCAAAGCATCGAGTGAAATTATACTGAGTGCACTATCCGAAAATTACCTCGAGCAATTAAACAGAGAACCGACTCGTGGAGATAACATCTTGGACCTACTGATAACAAACAGACCCGAACTTTTCGACTCTTTAAGTGCAGAACAGGGAATCAGTGAACATAAGGCCATTGCAGCATCTCTGAATATGGAAGTTAATAGGAATATAAAAAAAGGGAGGAAGGTTTGTCTGATTAGCAAGAGTAATAGAAGGCAGATTTCAGACTACCTAACAGATCAAAACGAAAATTTCTGTTCCGACACTGACAATGTTGAGTGTTTATGGAAAAAGTTCAAGGCAATCGTAAAATGCGTTTTAGACAGGTACGTGCCGAGTAAAACTGTGAGGGACGGGAAAAACCCACCGTGGTTCAACAACGAAGTTAGGAAACTACTGCCAAAGCGAAGAGAGCTTCACTGCAAGTTTAAACGCAGCCAAAACCTCTCAGACAAACAGAAGCTAAACAATGTCAAAGTTAGCGTAAGGAGGGCTATGCGTGAAGCGTTCAGTGAATTCGAAAGTACAATTCTGTGTACCGACTTGACAGAAAATCCTAGGAAGTTCTAGTCTTGCGTTAAATCAGTAAGTGGCTCGAAACAGCATATCAAGACACTCCGGGATGATGATGGGATTGAAACAGAGGATGACACGCGTAAAGCTGAAATACTAAACACCTTTTTCCAAAGCTGTTTCACAGAGCAAGACCACACTGCCGTTCCTTCTCTAAATCCTCGCACAAACGAAAAAAATGGCTGACATCGAAATAAGTGTCCAAGGAATAGAAAAGCAACTGGAATCACTCAACAGAGGAAAGTCCACTGGACCTGACGGGATACCAATTCGATTCTACACAGAGTACGCGAAAGAACTTGCCCCCCTTCTAACAGCCGCGTACCGCAAGTCTCTAGAGGAACGGAAGGTTCCAAATGATTGGAAAAGAGCACAGGTAGTCCTAGTCTTCAAGAAGGGTCGTCGAGCAGATGCGCAAAACTATAGACCTATATCTCTGACGTCGATCTGTTGTAGAATTTTAGAACATGTTTTTTGCTCGCGTATCATGTCGTTTTTGGAAACCCAGAATCTACTCTGTAGGAATCAACATTGATTCCGGAAACAGCGATCAAGAGAGACCCAACTTGCTTTATTTGTTCATGAGACCCAGAAAATATTAGATACAGGTTCCCAGGTAGATGCTATTTTTCTTGACTTCCGGAAGGCGTTCGATACAGTTCCGCACTGTCGCCTGATAAACAAAGTAATATACGGAATATCAGACCAGCTGTGTGGTTGGATTGAAGAGTTTTTAGCAAACAGAACACAACATGTTGTTCTCAATGGAGAGACGTCTACAGACGTTAAAGTAACCTCTGGTGTGCCACAGGGGAGTGTTATGGGACCATTGCTTTTCACAATATATATAAATGACCTAGTAGATAGTGTCGGAAGTTCCATGTGGCTTTTCGCGGATGATGCTGTAGTATACAGAGAAGTTGCGGCATTAGAAAATTGTAGCGAAATGCAGGAAGATCTGCAGCAGATAGGCACTTGGTGCAGGGAGTGGCAACTGACCCGTAACAAAGACAAATGTCACGTATTGTGAATACATAGAAAGAAGGATCCTTTATTGTATGATTAGATGATAGCGGAACAAACACTGGTAGCAGTTACTTCTGTAAAATATCTGGGAGTATGCGTGCGGAACGATTTGAAGTGGAATGATCATATAAAATTAATTGTTGGTAAGGCGGGTGCCAGGTTGAGATTCATTGGGAGAGTCCTGAGAAAATGTAGTCCATCAACAAAGGAGGTGGCTTACAAAGAGACAGCAAAGGACTTCGAAGAGCAGCTGAACGGAATGGACAGTTTCTTGAAACGAGGATGTAAGATGAACATCAACAAAAGCAAAACGAGGAAAATGGAATGTAGTCGAATTAAATCGGGTGGTGCTGAGGGAATTAGGTTAGGAACTAAGAAACTGGAAGTATTCAATGAGTTTTACTATTTGGAAATCAAAATAATTGATGACTGTCGAAGTAGGGAGGATATAAAGTGTAGACTAGCAATGTCAAGAAAAGCGTTTCTGAAGAAAAGAAATTTGTTACCATCAAGTATAGAATAAAGTGTCAGGAAGTCTGTTTCGAAAGTATTTGTATGGAGTCTAGCCATGTATGGAAGTGAAACATGGACGATAAATAGTTTACACAAGAAGAGAATAGAAGCTTTCGAAATGTGGTGCTACAGAAGAATGCTGAAGATTAGAGGGGTAGATCACATAACTAATGAGGAGGTATTGAACAGCCTACGCCCACACATTATAGATGTTTGAGATCTGAAAAGTTCTCGGGAACCATATAGTTACATTTGAGCGATGTTAGGGTCTTGGTGCGAGAACCCGCCAGGGTAGCCGAGAGCGCTGATGCGCTGCTTCCTGGACTCGGGTAGGGGCGCCGGCCCCGCATCGAATCCGCCCGGCGGATTAGCGACGCAGCCTGGATGTGGTTTTTAGGCGGTTTTCCACATCCCATTAGGTGAATACCGGGCTGGTCCCCACATTCCGCTTCAGTTACACGCGTCACAGACATGTGAAACACGTCCGCACTATATCACAATTTACACAAGACGCAGACAGTTGGTGTACACTGATTCCATCCTGGGGGGGGTGGGGGGGTGGGGGTGTCAGGAAGGGCATCCGGCCATCCCTAACACTAACATTGCCAAATCCGTTGTAACCACACCGACCCTGCGATCGCTGCGGGACTATGGCGTAAGCGAAAGAAAGAAAGAAAGGGTCTAGGTGCGAGAGAGGTATTGCATTGGGGTAATTGAGTAGACACTAAGCTATTTAGGAGGATGCCGCCTTGTGGCGTCTTCCAGTATCCACTGTTGCTAGGGTTGCTGGTTGCCAGTAGTAGGCGGCGGTGCCAGAGCGAGCAGCCTTGGTCGCTGCCATTCCGCTGAGCGAGGCACTATGCAATGCAAAGCAGCGACCGAGGGCCTTGGCGCCGGCGCCGGGGACCCATCTGCGGCGCGCCAACCCGTAAACAACGTTCCCTCGCACTCACTCCTGTATATACTCTCCCGACAAGCCGCCTCCGGGTAGCATCTCCATTACCGTGCACGAAACATGCCGTCACCGCATGCACTTGGGTCCACCAGCTGAAGTATTAATAAAGTGCGAGTGACAAGACCAAGGCACGACAGGACTGCCTGAATAAGATACCCACAATCATCACAGCTTCTGTGATAGGATGACAGGTCCTTGATATTTCCTTCAGTGCGGATTTGCGGATGCACTAATATCGTCCGAACTACTGTGGGAATCAACAGTTTGTGATTAATAGCGAACAAATAAAACAAAACAAAAAAAGTGGTTAAGGCTTCCGCTCGTGAGAAACCGTAAATCCGTGTTCGAGTCCCGCTCTGGCACAAATTTTCAACTTTCACCATTGCGTTTAGACTGTGTACTGTGTGGCTGCAAGTCACTAGTTTCCCACCAACGCTTTCGTTTTCCTTTCCATTACCCTATTTCATATAAAAAGTGAAATTGTGCTGGATCTGATCTAAATGAAATTAACAGGAAAGTAATTGCTTGTCCTATACTTCATCTTCCAATCATTGCTGGGTGCTTATAACTAAGCCTTCGCGGTAGATGCATCTACATCTATACTATTACTGTGAAATTTACACTTAAGTCTTAGGCGGAGGGTTCATAGAACCACTTTCAGAGTATCTCTCCAGCATTCTATCTCGAACAGCACATGAGAAAAATAAACATTTATATCTTTCCACTCGAGGGTTCATTTCATTTTATTACAATGGTCATTTGTCTCAATTTTTGTGCGGCTACACAACATTTCTAGGCGCTACAGTCTGGAACCGAGCGACTGCTACGGTCGCAGGTTCGAATCCTGCCTCGGGCATGGATGTGTGTGATGTCCTTAGGTTAGTTAGGTTTAATTAGTTCTAAGTTCTAGGCGACTGATGACCTCAGAAGTTCAGTCGCATAGTGCTCATATCCATTTGATCACAACATTTTCGCATTCGGAGGAGGAAGCAGGTGATTAAAATTTCGTAAAAATATCTGGCACAATGAAACAGGCCTTTGTTTCAGTTAGTGCCACTCCTAGCTCGCGTATGACATCCCTATCACTCTCCCCTCTATTTCAAGACAGTGTGTGTTTTGTGTGTGTGTGTGTGTGTGTGTGTGTGAGAGAGAGAGAGAGAGAGAGAGAGAGAGAGAGAGAGAGAGAGAGAGAGAGAGAGAGAGTGGGGGGGGGGGAGGGAAGGAGAATGAGAGTATACGAGAGTCCAACAGTTGATTGAAGTGGAAGAAAGGTTTTATGATAGAAAACTACCTACTATGAGTATTGGGAGTGATCTATTTTAGACGTTGCTTTTTAACGCTCTTCTTCACAAGCATCAGTTAAGTGATGTTCTGTTTCCTTCTGTTTCCTACAAGCGGCAATCTGTTGCAGTTTATAAAAGAAGATCTCGTTGCTCATCACTCGTCCATTCTTCCACTCGTGTCGCACATATTTTTACTTTTTATTGCCACTTGATGTACATAAAATGCAGCCAGCACCGTATTATCCAAGTGGGACACTTCTCAATTTAAAAAAATGAGTAAAGAAATATAGAGTACACAATAGCTGATAATGGATCAGAGTAATACATCGGATAATGCCGGGAAAAATTGGCAATAAGTACAATTGTTTTAGATTACTAATTTGTTCTGAAGTGACGTTGCGACATAGTATTCTGTTTATACGATTGTTTCATTAAGGTAAAGATTATGCGACAAGCAAATAAGACGCTACCACGTGGCAGTTCAAATGGCCCTGAGCACTACGGGACTTAACTGCTGAGGTCATCAGTCCCCTAGAACTTAGAACTACTAAAAACCTAACTAACCTAAGGACATCACACACATCCATGCCCGAGGAAGGATTCGAACATGCGACCGTAGCGGTCGCGCGGTTCCAGACTGTAGCGCCTAGAACCGCTCGGCCACCCCGGCCGGCCCACGGGGCAGTCCATGGGGTGGTACAGAAGCTCTTCATAACACCAGACACCCAACTGTGCAGACTATACCTCTTAAAAAGTCCACGATGATTCTATAAGCTGTATTTCGCAATGAAAGGATGGCGCTGGAGTTAGTGGCAAATCATTGTTACAAGTTGCCTAGCGTCTTTTGCAAAATGATTTTCTCATCACGATACTGCTCACACAAAAACAACAGGTGATTCGTATCACGTTCTGATTTTGAGTCGCAGGAACAGGTTGGCGAGTTTCTGAGACCCACGGGATAATATTACGTTGCGATTTGTTCCAGACCGACACCAGAGATGATTATCAAAAGGAAAGGCCTAACAGCCGGCCGGAGTGGCCGAGCGGTTCTAGGCGCTACAGTCTGGAACCGCGTGACCGCTACGGTCGCAGGTTCGAATCCTGCCTCGGGCATGGATGTGTGCGATGTCAAATGGTTCAAATGGCACTGAGCACTATGGGACTTAACATCTGTGGTCATCAGTCCCCTAGAACTTAGAACTATTTAAACCTAACTAACCTAAGGACATCACATACATCTATGCCCGAGGCAGGATTCGAACCTGCGACCGTAGCAGTCGCGCGGTTCCGGACTGCGCGCCTAGAACCGCTAGACCACCGCGGCCGGCGCGTGCGATGTCCTCAGGTTAGTTAGGTTTAAGTAGTTCTAAGTTCTAGGGGACTGATGACCTCAGAAGTTAAGTCCCATAGTGCTCAGAGCCATTTGAACCAAAGGCCTAACATGAACGTCTCAAGCAACCGCCCACCAAGCTTAGGTTTCCTCCAAGAATTGGAGACACACATTATCGCGGAGATTGATCTCGAACTCTGGCGTTCTATGAACCGAACGGGATCCTCCGTAGAGCAGTGAGGCACGCAGAATAATCAACAACGAAAATGTACTCACATCTTTCACACGGATCTGACAGTGACCTCCCGACAAATTTGGATCAGGCCAGAGTATGCCAAAGGTCAGAGCCTGTTGTTTTGCAAATGTTTGTGACGGGGTGCGAAGCGTCATGTGTCGGCAGGGACAGGAGAATGGCCAGAACTCGTCGTGTAACTGGAGACGGCGTCTAGGGCGCGGGGTCTGGCCTATGGCGGAAGCAGCCCGCTGCCAGCCGGGCCCGTATCCTTGGCGGTGTTGAACGCCGTCCAGCGGCGACGACGGCTGAAGTGCAGCCGGGAGCGCGCGCTGCACCGTGGCGCTAAAATTAATCCTGGCGGCTGCACGCGGAAACAATGCGCAGCACCTGCTGTGGCCAAAGTGCATGCCTGAGCAGCTGGATCACCCTCCAGTGGGCGGCCAGAGTGTTTGCCCGCTAGGGGCAGGTCAGTTACACGGACTGCACAAAACATTTCACAGTTACTTGAGAAACGTAACGGAATGCTTAATGTTATTTACAGCTGCTTTCCGAGAAAGTTATAATGGGTCACTATATGTACATAAATATGACAGATGCAATTCTTAAAATCAGTGACTCTTCTCCTGATCCCCGTTTTCCACCTGTATTAATGAATTTTTTATCAATAGCTACATTTCCTAAACACACTTACAAAAAGTAACACATCTTACAGAATTTGTTTTGCTAATTCTTATCATCATTCTTCTACGGTAAAGGAAACATCGCTACTAGGAGATCAAATGGGTTCAAATGGCTCTGAGCACTATGCGACTTCACTTCTGAGGTCATCATTTGCCTAGAACTTAGAACTAATTAAACCTAACTAACCTAAGGACATCACACACATCCATGCCCGAGGCAGGATTCGAACCTGCGACCGTAGCGGCCACGCGGCTCCAGACTGAAGCGCCTAGAACCGCACGGCCACTCCGGCCGGCCTACTAGGAGATCCAAATGAAATACACTTCACGAGACCGAAAAAGAAAGATCTCGAAAGGAACAGAAACTAGGCGCACTTAGGAAAACATCTTAGCATTAGCCTCAAATGATTTTGTCAAACCGCTTCTTAAAGTGAAAATGACATCGGAACCTCAGTGAGGATGTTCGTGAAGATTACTGTACTATAGTAGCTGTAAAAACAGGTGCTGGCGCGTGGTCAAATTATCGAACTAAGAATGGGAAAAATTGTAGACGCCGACCTCAGGGAAGATCAGCTCCGGAGAAATTTGGGAATGCACCAGGTAGCCTTTACGACTTGTCCCAGAAGATAGAACGAAGAAAGGCAAGCCTATGATTACATCATTCTTACATTTACAGAAAGCTTCTGACAATACTGACTTGAGAACAGTCCCTGAAATTCTGAAAGTAGCAGGGATAAAATACAAGGAGCGAAAAGTTATAAATAACTCGTACAGGAACGAGACTGTCGTTTTAGGAGTCGAAAGACATGAAAGGGGAGAAATAGTTAAAGACGTGAATAATTGTTGTAGCCTATCCCCGAGGCTTTTCAGTCTCTATGTTGAGCGACTAGCGTAGCAACCGAGGAGAACTGAGAAACGGAATTAAAGTTCAGGGAAAAGAAATAAAACTTCGCGCTTTGCCAATGATTTTGTAATTCTGTCAGAGACGGCTAAGGACTTGGTAGATAAGCTGAACGAAATGTATAGGGTCCGGAAAAAAGATTATAGGATGAATATCAACAAATCTGAAACAAAGGTGATGGGGAGTAGTCTAATTACATCAAACCAAGCTGAAGGAATTACACGAAAAGAAATATGTGAGTTTCGCTATTTGTGTACCAAACAACTGAT
Organism: Schistocerca serialis cubense; assembly: GCF_023864345.2. Taxonomy (NCBI): domain Eukaryota; kingdom Metazoa; phylum Arthropoda; class Insecta; order Orthoptera; family Acrididae; genus Schistocerca; species Schistocerca serialis. Next base: position 379,704,935 of record NC_064638.1, on the reverse strand, counting down.
GGTCGATGTAAAGAGGAATAAAATTCGGACTAGCTACAGAAAGAGAAGCATTTCTGGAAAAGAGATATCTACTAACATAACATATAACATGAATTTAAGTGTTAGGAAGACTGCTCTGATGGTATATGTGTGTGTGTAGTATTGCCTTGCACGGAAGTGAAAGTGGACAATAAGCAGTTCAGACAAGCGGAGAATAGAAGCTTTTGAAATGTGACGCAACAGAAGAATGCTGAACGTTAGATGGATAGATCGCGTACGTAAGGAGGGGTACTAAATCAAATGGGGAAGAAAAGAAATTTATGGCCTGACTTGACTAAAAGTAGTGTGTGTGTGGGGGGGGGGGGGGGGGGGTTTAGAGGAAGAACTGGTACAGGATAGATAAGCATCGTCGAGAGTCGTGTAGCCAGAAACTTGAAACGGAATGCAGGAAAACATGCAGAACTTCGACGATCGGTGTAAGGATCGTACTTTGATCCTCAAAATAATAGATGTAATGCAGTTTGCATAATTAGTTTGAAAAATTCATCATTGTTCGAATATACGATTGACAATCAGTCACTAGCCACAGTGCCAGCTGCAACATATCTAGGAGAATGTGTCACGAGCGGCATAAAATGGAACCATCGCATGAAAACGATTCGTGGGAAAATGCATGACAGGCTAAGATTCCTCCCCAGAATCCTACTAAGCAAAAACAACACACTCACGAAGGACGTAGCATACAATAGTCTCTCTCGAACGATGAAGCTATTCGTCAGTCTAGGACCATTACTATGGCGGATGAATGGACGATATGGAGATCCAAATACGATCTGCACGTTTCTGAGTGGGTGAGATAATGCTCATCCAAGTCCAAAAGCGCAAGCTATGAAAGAGACGTTGCGCATAGCGGGGAGATTTGATGTTAAAATTCCGAGAGCGTATGTTTCAAGAGTAATCAGGTAACGTCATATCGGTGCATAGGAAACACGCAGGCATCGTTTCTACTTTGCAATGGAATAAGAACAAAAATAATCAGTATTTCACATTTTTGGAGAGATTCAGATTCGTTTTTCTCATTTTTGAGAAGAATTAGTATTTTGGGGGCTGTTGATGAAGCTATCTATGTACCTAGCGACGAAACAATCCAACCATTCTTCTTCGTGCAAAGGTTTTGCTGTCGCTGATAATTTTACGCGAAATACTTTTAGTATATTTTTAGTACCTTATACAGACCCAAAAGTGTGTATCTCTACAGTAATGAAGCCAGAAATAAATCAAAAATTATGTTCTCATTTCGAAAGCAATTTTAAAAGTAGTAAATAGTATGACACTTTAATAGCAAGAAATTTGTCAATAAATAGATAACTACGACGATTAACTAACTAACCCCGTCCGAACAGGCCAAGAAGGCCAAAGCGGACTGACCGGCCGCCGTGTCATCCTCAGTCCACAGGCGTGACTGGATGCGGATATGGAGGGGCATGTGGTCAACAAACCGCTCTCCCGACCATACGTCAGTCAACGAGACCGGAGGTGCTACTTCTCAGTCAAGTAGCTCCTTAGTTTCCCTCACAAGGGCGGAGTGCACACCGCGTGCCAGCAGCGCTCGGCAGACCGGATGGTCATCCATCCAAGTGCTAGCCGAACTCCATAGCGCTTAACTCCGGTGATCTGACGGGAACTGGTGTTACCACTGCGACAAGGCCGTTGGCCAACTACGTCGAGTATTACGTAAAATTTCATTTTAAAGTGACGGATTATGAAATTTTAACACGGAGGCTTATAGGCAATCAATATTTCCGAGAACCATTCGTGACTGGAACAGTAAAGTTGAGAAGTGCCATTGGTACACACAGTGCCCTCCGCCACTCTCCACAAGATGACTTGGCGAAGTGTAGTTGAAGCTGTGGATGTTACTAGTTGCCGATAAGTCGATAGCTTCGCAGGCAACCTAGAGAACTTTCATTTCTTGGGTGCTATCTACATTCACGAGCTGTGTACAATAGCTCACATGGTTATAAAACAAGTGACTAAAGTTCCTAACAATTCTGAAAATTTGCTGATACACTTGCCGAACTTGTTTTTTGTGTGTTTGCGTCTCATACACGCAAATACCAAATATTGGTAAATACAATGACGAAGAAAAATGCAGCCTCCTCCAGGACAAGGTTATTTTATTGACAAGTGACGCGACACGTAGTTCATCAGTGTAGCAATGTATAGTAACAAATTCAGACCAGGGAAAACACACATGTCACAGTAAAGAGTGCCCAAGTAGTGGCATCAATACACAGTACACCCACCTCTGGCGGCAACGGAGGCGCGTATTCTCGCGTGCTAATGATTGCAAAGATTCCTAATAGCATCCTCCGACAGATTGTCCCAGTCACCTTTTGATGCACTTCTGCAATCGTTCCTGCAGGCTTTTTAGAGCGACAAAGTTCCGCTTCACCACGTCCCAAACGTGTTCAGTCGGGGAGAGATCTGGTGATCTTGCTGGCTAGGAAAGTTGTTGTACACCACGAAGACCATGTTGTGTCATAGGAGACGTATGGGAACGTACGTTATCCTGACGAGAAAGCACATTACCTTCCTGTCGAAGAAATGGCAGTTGCAGGGGGATACGGGGATAACAGGTTATGGAGTTTAGCAGGCAACAGTTGCTTTATTCTGCAGAAACACCGAATGTGCCCGCTCGTTGTAGCTGTTGGCCCTCACATCATGAATCCTTGTATGGGATCTGTGTGTCGAGGGGGGGTGCAGCGTGGAATAGGCCCTCACCAGATCTACGCCACACACGTATGCGTCCATCCCTTGCAACAGACAGAACGTACTCTCATCACTGAAGACAACAGAATGCCAATCCACTGTCAACTCTTCCACGGCACCAGAGTAGCCATGCTTGCCGGTGTCGTGATGTCAGGGGTAGCCCGGGCAGAGGCACACGTGATCTTAATCCGTTGCAAGCAGACGGTTCCCAATGGTCGCTGATGACAGCAGATGCAGCATGTGCCCGAATTTCTTCCCGGAGTTTGGTCGGCAAGCGCTGACAGCACAATGCGTCGATCTTGACCTGCGTCTCTACAAAACTGACGTCCAGAACCGGGTGTACGTGTGTAGGATTGTTCCAAAGACTACCTCCGATATACTGTGCCCAACACGTGCACGAACCCGGCTCCCAAGAGGCACAAAATGCGACCACGTTCAAAAAGGGTGAAGTTCAATAGGGGCATGTACTCGACAGTGGTGCATGTTACAAACAGTGTTGGCCTCTACATTCTAATGTCTGCAAAGTGAGAACAGAGGGTGCAGAGACAGACCTATAGAGCACCATCTGATCGCTGATGACCGTGACAAATGAATCACTAGCACTACAGTCCCTCATTATGAACATTATATTCTGGTGCCACTGAACACAGGCGTTAAAGGTGCTGCATTTCTTTCCGGCATTGTAGATGTACACTGATGTCCAAAATTAAAGCAACAAACTGATATTTCGCCGTCCTGTGGCTAATTCACGATATAATCATACAAACTGTCAACAGATGTCATTACGATCATGTCCTGCACGATTCCGGTCATCGTACAACCACGCCAACGAAGACGTCAAGGCACCTATCAAACGGGAGAGTGTTCTACATCTACATCTACATCTACATTGATACTCCGCAAGCCACCCAACGGTGTGTGGCGGAGGGCACTTTACGTGCCACTGTCATTACCTCCCTTTCCTGTTCCAGTCGCGTATGGTTCGCGGGAAGAACGACTGTCTGAAAGCCTCCGTGCGCGCTCTGATCTCTCTAATTTTACATTCGTGATCTCCTCGGGAGGTATAAGTAGGGGGAAGCAATATATTCGATACCTCATCCAGAAACGCACCCTCTCGAAACCTGGCGAGCAAGTTACACCGCGATGCAGAGCGCCTCTCTTGCAGAGTCTGCCACTTGAGTTTATTAAACATCTCCGTAACGCTATCACGGTTACCAAATAACCCGGTAACGAAACGCGCCGCTCTTCTTTGGATCTTCTCAATCTCTTCCGTCAACCCGACCTGGTACGGATCCCACACTGATGAGCAATACTCAAGTATAGGTCGAACGAGTGTTTTGTAAGCCACCTCCTTTGTTGATGGACTACATTTTCTAAGCACTCTCCCAATGAATCTCAACCTGGTACCCGCCTTATCAACAATTAATTTTATATGATCATTCCACTTCAAATCGTTCCGCACGCATACTCCCAGATATTTCACAGAAGTAACTGCTACCAGTGTTTGTTCCGCTATCATATAATCATACAATAAAGGATCCTTCTTTCTATGTATTCGCAATACATTACATTTGTCTATGTTAAGGGTCAGTTGCCACTCCCTGCACCAAGTGCCTATCCGCTGCAGATCTTCCTGCATTTCGCTACAATTTTCTAATGCTGCAACTTCTCTGTATACTACAGCATCATCCGCGAAAAGCCGCATGGAACTTCCGACACTATCTACTAAGTCATTTATATATATTGTGAAAAGCAATGGTCCCATAACACTCCCCTGTGGCACGCCAGAGGTTACTTTAACGTCTGTAGACGTCTCTCCATTGATAACAACATGCTGTGTTCTGTTTGCTAAAAACTCTTCAATCCAGCCACACAGCTGGTCTGATATTCCGTAGGCTCTTACTTTGTTTATCAGGCGACAGTGCGGAACTGTATCGAACGCCTTCCGGAAGTCAAGAAAAATAGCATCTACCTCCGGGTACTCCCACATCCACAATCGCTGTGTACACAGTCACAGACGGTTCATTATGGCACGGAGAAGACGCCTACAGACACTTTGCTGTGGAGGTCCATAGGAACAATGGAAGCAGGACAGTCGCAAATTCATGTGGCCCGATGGCTTAGAGTGAAACGTTCTTTTGTTTCTCGGACGAGACGACCGTTTATAGAGACAGAAACTGTATCCCGGAGACCTGAAGAGGGCCAATCATGTGTGACATCAGAAAGAGTTGACCTTTCTTTGGCTGTAAGGGCATGACAGTACCGCCTTAGTACTGCACTGCAACTGGCATCTGACCTCGCAGCATCCCCCGGACGTTTTGTATCGAGGCAAACGGCATACAGAAGGCTTCAACAGAGTGTCCTTTATTGTTGGAGACCTGCTGTCTATTTACCTCTAGAGTGTCTTCACAGGTGTGAACGTCTAGAATGGAGCCGTCAACATGCCACCTGGACGGTCGAACGGTGGGCCAGTGTTTTAACAGATCTGTTTGATCTGGAGAGTGATTCTCGACGGATTCGCATCTGGAGGGCACGTGGAATACGATTTCGGGAGCCAAAAATTGTGGAAAGAGACCGATATCGAGGAGGATCCCTAATGGTGTGGGCAGAGATTATATGGACCACTCGAACACCACTTCATGAAATTTTACGGGTTAATCAACAGGATTTAACTGCTGTAAGTTACCGTGAGGAGATCTTGGAATCTCATACGCAGTTCAAAAAATTGTTCAAATTACGCTAAGCACTATGGGACTTAACATCTGAGGTCATCAGTTCCCTAGAACTTAGAACTAATTAAACCTAACTAACCTAAGGACATCACACACATCCATGCCCGAGGCAGGATTCGAACTTGCGACCGTAGCAGCAGCGCGGTTCCGGACTGAAGCGCCTAGAACAACTCTGTCACAGCGGCCGGCCTTGCGCAGTTGTTGCGAGGTTCTGTGGCCCCAGATGTCGTATGATGGACGATGATGTTCGACCTTTAAACCCGACTTAAGAACAATGTTCGTAGAAGTATCTTAGCGTACACGGACCAGAACCGACATACACGCCTTGTAAATGACAATACGTTTTACACGCGACAAGAATCGTTGGTGTCAGTGAATGCAGAACTATCTCAACCAGTTTCCGAGCGAAGTACATTCTGTGGACGCTGCTCACAGAGGCGCAAAAAGCTGTACGTCGTCAGCGGACTAAACAATACAGAAACTAGACAATAGCAGTTGTGGGGTTTGTAGTGACGTTCGACGAGTCACGTTTTTACCTGTTTTTAAACGACGCAAGGTGTCGAGTAAACTGACAGCTCAATGAGGAGTTTAACCGCATTGTGCGGAAGGTGTATTCAGGCCTGAGGTGGTTCTGTGATGTTATGTGAGGTTTTCACAATATAACTTGGGCCCTCTCATTCAGGTTACCGTTAACATCAACCTGGATGTTTATTCCAACAGCCTAGGTGACCGACTGTTATTCTTTATTTTACATATTGGTGATGAATATAGTGTGGACAGTCATGTCTTCCAAGATGACAACAGGGTTACACTCTTATTTTCTTGGTTTGGCGAACATCCAGCACACTGTCGTTACTGTTAGGTCCCTTAATCGGGTAGGTAGGTTGGAGAACTTGAAAAGGTAAATGGATGGGTTGGCGTTAGATGTAGTGGGAATTACCGAGGTGCGGTGCTTGGAAGAACAGGATTTCTGTTCAGAGCAGTGGTGCTCTTCCAGCCCAAATTCCGTAAGTAATGCATTAAATAATAATTAACTAATAATTTACGAACTCTAAGCCACACCGTTGTTGTGAACGCTGACACCACGGAAAGATATGCCACAGTGGTAAGGCACTGCACTCGTACTCGTAAGGACGGAGGCTCATATCCCCATTTGACCATTGAGATTCAAATTTTCTTACGACTTCCTTAAATTATTTAAGGCGAATGTCTGGATAGTTCGGCCGAAAAGTCGAAGGTATTCTTTTAATCCTTCCCCACTTCCAGCTTGTCCGCCTCTAATGACCTCTTCATCCGCCGTATGTTAAACCCTTATTTTCCTTACAAAATGGGACGTCAAGCGTGACAAAAATAAAATGAACTCCCTCGACTGAAGCCAAGCACTTGAAGGTTGGCGTGCCATATAAGCGACATACACGAGTATTACTAGTGTAACATCGATTTTTAACCACGTTCAAAATTTTCCATGAACACTAACAATTTGTTTCGAAATAATACGTAAGCCAAGACGCCTACTCTTTGGGAACATATGAATTCAAAACTCAACACCTGAAGAAATCCGTGTACCTCCACCCCCGGATGAAACAACGAGGGGACAGAAGTTACAAGCAATGGATTTGATTATCTGCGTGTTTGCTGCATTGATGGGGCTTCGCAAATCTTGTTAATCAAGTGGGTAAACAACCTAAAAGCAGAAGATCGACTGCTTCACTGTTACATCGACTTTGCGTGAATAGTTCGTACACAGTATTAATTCTCTTGGCGATAACATCATCGGTAGCTCCAGTTGTGCTCAACTGAAGTTGGCTCCCACATACTATGCGCCTACAATGCTACCCACCCGCCATACAGAGGTGTTAAGCGGGCAGCAGCATCGCACTGGCCTTGTGAGATGCGTTATCGGTTTCCGGGTGACGATCGGAACGTCTACGGAAGCCGCACTCTCCAGTAACATGAAATATTAAATGCTTGGCTGATTGTTACTAATACGCGAAGTAAATACTCTCCGTTCAGTCAGACACATCGATATTTCGGTAACTACTCGAATTATGTTTTTAGTTACTGAGATGTTTACTTTAACGTTGTCGTTTTCATATATATTAGTGCACCACCAGGGTATAACATGCTAATTCCTTGTAACATCGTCTCAAGCCTTGATAAGGACAACAATTAGGTGAAAAACAGAATCCAGAAGTTCTTCAGATATGCCACGTGAAGCTAAAGTTTTTCACTGATCATTGTGTTTCACTGAACTACCAAATAGGCGAGGGGGAGGGGAGGTGTGTGTGTAGACTGATACTGATAGATCTACATCTACATCACACCCTGCAAGCCACCTAATGGTGTGTGGCGGAGGGTACTTTCGGTACCACTATCTGATCCCTCCAACCCTTTTCCACTTGCGAATAGTGTGTGGCAAAAATGATAGTCGGTAAGCCTCTGTATTGTCTCTAACTTCTCGAATTTTCTCCTCGTGATGTATGTGGCGGGAAGCAATTGTTGTTAGACTCCTACTCAAAAGTGCTGTCCCGAAATTTCAATAGTAAATTCTCTGTGATCCACAACGCCTCTACTGTAACGTCTGCCAGTGGAGGTTGTTTAGCATCTCCGTAACGCTCTCTGGACAGCTAAACGATCCCGTGACGAAACGCTCTTCTTTGGATCTTCTCTATCTCCTCTATCAGTTCTACATGATAGGGAACTCAGATAGATGAACAATACTCAAGAAGCAGGCGAACAAGCGCCTTATAAGCCACTTCTTTCGTGGATGAGTTACATTTCCTTAAAATTCTTCCGATGAATCTGAGTCTAGTGTCTGCTTTTCCCACTATCTGTTTTATACGGTCATTCCACTTAAGGTCGCTCTGGATAGTTACGCCTAGATATTTTACGGCAGACGCTGTCTCCAGATGCTTGTCGTCAATAGTGTTGCTGTACAGTAGTGTATTTCTTTTCCTACGTATGCGCAATATGTTACATTTATTTACGTTCAAGGTCAACTGCCAGAGTCTGCAGCAGTAATTAATTTTCTGCAGGTCGTTCTGCAAATTCTTACTGTCTTCTGGCCTTGCTACTTTGGCACAAACAGCTGCATCATCTGCGAATAGCTTTAAAGAGCATCCAAAGCTTTCTGCTAAATCATTTATATATATCGTGAACAACAACGGTTCTATCACATTTCCCTGTGGTACTCCGGATATTACCTTTACATCTGTCGATTTAGTTCCGTTAAGAGCGACGTGTTGAGTTCCAACTGCAAGAAAGTATTGAATCCAATCGCAAGTCTGCTCCGATACTCCATATTTTTTTCATTAAACGGCAATGCTGGGCAGTGTCAAATGCCTTACTGAAATCAAGGAACACAGCATTAACCTGAGCACCGTTGTCCACTAAACCTTGGATCTCATGGAGGAACAGAGCGAGCTGAGTTTCGCAGGATCTTTGTTTGCGGAATGCATGTTGATTTTTATAGGGGAGATGTTTGTTTTCCAAGAACGTCATAATACTTGAGCTACGTTTCATCGTGTGCTCCCACTTGTACTAAACATTTTTATTGGATGAGAGATCGGTGATTCAGCAGGCTAGTAGAGGAGCATTGTTGTCGTTGCTGCTGTTTTCAATCCGGAGACAGGTTTGTTGTTCACCATAATAGACTATCCAGTACAAGACTATTCATGTCTGCATAAGTACTGTACCTACATCCATCTGAACTGGCTTATCGTATTCAAGCTTCCGTGTCATTCTGGCGATTTAACAGCCAACTTTCAAGATGTAGATGACCTTTCTCTCGATGTATTTTATCTCTGCTATCTTCTAAAACTGTATTCCGGTCAACACTACCTTAAGCTTGCCTTAAATCTACAAAGATATAAAATTACAACTTATCTCAATCCTTTCGTGTTTATTTTTAACGTTTTCTGCTTTGAGTGTGTTTCACTGTCAAAATCAGCTATTACTCTCTAATTTCTGCAACAAGCAACACGTTTGTTGTACCTTTCCCGACGGTGTCCACCAGTATGTCTTTTATAACCACAAAAAAGCTTAATAGTCCGAATATCAATCAACAAACTAAATAAACTTTGTAGGGAATCCACTGTCTGTGTCTCTTCAGCATCTTTTAGTACGAACAAACAAACTTACTTGTTTCACACTGACCTGCTCCTTGTCTGTAAGCAGTATTTTATTGAACTGAGTTTGGCCTATCTCAGGAGTACTACTGTAACCCAGTTGTGTACACCATTATCTCTCTCTTTCTCTCTCTCCCTATTTCTTTCTTTCTTTCTTTCTTTCTTTCTTTCTTCTGCGTCTATCTACCAATTAGTAATGGTCGCCATACCTATCTCACTGAAATAGATGCCTCAGAGTAGCGAAAGAATACTGTAACAAAACAGTAACTTCGCATTTTGAGACACAATATTAGCAATAATTTGGGTAAAATATTAGATTTTCTAGCTGATCCAGTTTCACACGTCATTTTATTTCTGGGATGATATCATTAAAGAAAAATGAGAATGGGATTTATTACTGGTGTAAAATCTCTGTCCAAAGGCAACCCTTAGTCAAAATTGTGTGACACAGACGAACGACTTGTAACACGTGCTGTGCCAGAACACGAGGGTTTACGCTTACACAGCTGCTGCATTTTTGCTCATGTTTAATGTCATATTAAGTGCAGCGTTAAATGAGTTACATGTATTCAGAAATTAAATCGCTCACGAACTGCCTGCAATTATGAGATCTCCTGACCAGGGTAATTTCCGCATCGCCACCGGACGAAAACTGACTTGGAGGCGCTCTTGTGACCGTTCTGCATATTTTTGACTTATCGTGGAAGCGTTATTAGGAAAGACGGAACACTACACCATCATTGATGTCATTAGATACGGAGCGCTGGCGTAGTAGCCTACATACATAGGTGACTTCGTTGAAGGAGTACTAACTGATTAAACTACTAAATCAAGATGGCTGGATGGACACCTGGACCTCACTGATGCCTCCGTTTTCGCGTTTGTATCCGTTGCTCTACATGGCTGATCACATTCTGTCTCATTATTTAAATGTAAGAGACCTTTATCTGAATAACACTCTCTAGTGACTGAACAATTTATCATTTGCATTTTATAGTGCTCCTTGTATATTTTTCTCTCTGCAGAAATCGCTGCGTGCCAAATAATTCATAACTGTGCGTTTGTTGTTGTAGTTGTGGTCTTCAGTCCAGAGACTGTTTGGATGCAGCTCTCCATGCTACTCTATCCTGTGCAAGCTTCTCCATCTCCCGGTACCTACTGCAAGCTACATCCTTCTGAATCTGTTTAGTGTATGCATGTTTTGGTCTCCCTCTACGATTTTTACCCTCCAATACTAAATTGGTGATCCCTTGATGCCTCAGAATATGTCCTACCAACCGATCCATTCTTCTAGTCAACTATTTTGAGTTTATTTCGTTCGAATTATGTAACAGGACTACCTGACATTTATCTTGATTTAGACGTACAACATATTTTGATTTTTAAAAAATTGCCTTCTGTTCCTTTTCTGTAGTTTTCTCTCTGTCCCTTCGTTTCTTTTTATAATTAATTCTAGTAACAGAAACACCTGCAGTGAAAGAACATGTCTGATGTCTCCACGCCCAGCGGGCAGAAGATTGGCATCTGAGAATTCTTTTACCTGCTAACAGAGTACTGGTAAATCATTCTCCCAAAAGCAACATCGACAACGTACAGGATGTACAATTACATCAAATGTAAGGTGAGTTAGCTTTCTGACAACACTTCTACCAACCAGTCCCGAATATCTACCTTACGTTGAAGAAATAACACAGAGTTTCTTTTTACGGTAGATGAATTTTTAAAATCTAGATGATATCACAGTTGCATGATAATTTCTCTGTATACAATGTAATATTCAAACGTATGAGATGCATGTGGAGGGTTCTACGCATTTGGCTGGAGACAATGGCGTAATGAGATTCTAGCTAAGGTATTAGTGCAACGTGGAAGTGTAATACATCTTTCAGAGACCGTATGGTTTCTTTTTGATGATCTCATAGACTGATGTTTGGCTTGATTTGACCAGCATCGGTAACGATAGGTACGTGTAATCTACTTGTCCCTCCAGTCAGAGCATTTGGTGTTCCCAAGTTTCAGTTGGTACGATCCGCAGAGTAAATAAAAATGGATTCGAGAAGAAGTCGTCTTCTGAGGCTGATTAAAAATATTGCGGGAGTTGTTAGTCGTTGTGTCTGTAGACAGCTGAGCCCTGCTCATGTAAGCTGAAGATCGCGTAGCCAAAGTTACGCTCTGCTACTGGTCATCAGCGACATTGCTCAACTGTCGGGCGTCTTAAAATCAATTGAAGCAGACCTTTCTTAACGTATTAGGTATTTTGCTGTTATTCAGTTGCTAAAATTAACTTCATTGTCATAATCAATGCGTTTTTTTAACTCAAACCAACGAAATGCAAACTAAAATTATAATTATACAAGTAATCTAATTACTGCAAAGCAATATTTTTATCTACTCTGAATTATTGCCATTTTTCTTTATTTCTAACTCACAGTTTATGTACTATTAATAGTTCATAAGGAGCAAAATAAAATACGTTCTGTATTGTAAATAGTACTAAAACTAACGTCACAAGAAATAAGATATTCATTTTGCTTTACTTTCAGATTTTTAGAAACTTTATGCCATAAGTAATTTATTTACTATAATAATACATTTAATTTGCTGACTCCATTTTTTTTGCTTCACTATAGCTAATTTTCAGTAATGTTTTACTTTATTAAACGTTCTTACACAATCTTTAATTTTCTAAATCTGCATGGAAACAGTTGCAGAAAGGTAACTTCCATTAGGGGAGGAAAGGGAAGGGGAGGGGGGGGGGGCATATCGTAGCTCTGTCGGGGAAGCAAGATTACCTTGGTACTGCTGCGCTCATACGAAAGTGTAATATTAATGCTCGGAGGATTAAATGGGAAGCCTTTAAGAAAGAACCGTAATGAATAATTTACAGAACTTATGTTCGAAAATGAGCGTGAGACCATTGTGCAGCCATGATCGTCTATCTCACGCATGTATAATGGGAATAACATGAGAGATACTGTACCTGTAGGATCGCTAAGCATGACGCCCCCACCCGATGCAGATATCCTCGTTCACTGTACATATGTTTCGGCTTAACCAGCGATACAGGTGCAAAGTGTAGTTATAGAAAAATTCATGCTACCACGTTTCTTTTCCTTTCCGGCCAAATAATGTGGATCGCTATTCGAAAGTACAACTCCCGGCACTAATGTACGTGAACGATATTGTTTGAGTATTGATGTGCAAGAAGGTATCAGTTTCCTCCAAGGTCTTGTTATCATGTGGTTTGATATTTTAAAATTCATTACAAGTTTCGCTTTACTGAAAGCGAAGGAAAAGTTAGAAACTTATAGATAGTATTGAATAGCATAATCAGTCATGCAAGTCACACCCGATCCACATTTTAATTCTGGGATGGGGTTTAGGCAAGATGTAGAAAACTGTCGCAACAGAAAACCACTTCTGGCTCTGGTAAATGACCAGCAATGCACTTTCAGATGCTAGAGGTATAGTCATGTCTTCTTGTAGACCATTATAGGAAACAATGGATTTCCTGTCTTCGAGATAGGTTCCAGTGTTTGGTACTCCTTGAAGGTTTTCTGATCTCTGTCTGTGTCGGATGATTTTGCGTGGCGTCAGTAGAAGCTTTCCATAATATTAGGCAACCACTGATCCTAGCAGAAATCAGCGTCAAATAGAAAGAGCTAGCGTAATAGCAGGCAGCACAAGTGAGAATGCTATCCTGTGAAATGTTGGCATGTTGGGAGCCGTGGCTGTATTACGATTATCAGATTATACATTAAAAATGGGAATGTTCCCTACTTAAGCAATAGCCAATCAATCCGCGTGTTCAACTATGATTGGCTCGAAAGCTGAACACTGGACAGTATTTGGATTCCGCTCGAAGCTTGAGCAATCAGCTACTCTGGCTTTTTTCGAACGAACTGCTGAATTGGCAACCTGCAAGTGGAATGGAAGGTATGATGTACCTAAGGCGAGAGTCCAATGTAGATCAAATTGTGCAGTTACGGTGAAAGAGTGAGGAGGGGACGGGAAGTCGCTGTTTAGATTTATCTGATGGACAGCAGAGGTAGAAGTTGCCCCTGGAAGGCCAGACTTCAGATTTAGCCAAGGGGTACGCCGTGTAGTCGGAAGAACTCTATAAACGTTGCATGTGGTAAGGTGTAAGAACTACGAGGCCTGTTCAGAAAGTAAGCTCCGATTGATTGCCAAATTGAAACCACAGTGAACATCAGAAATGTTTTACTTGTAACAATTAGCTACACCTTTCAGCTACTTCTCTACGTAGTCGCCATTCTGACTTAGACTTTTGTCATAGCGTTGTACCAACTTTTCAATAGCCTCATCATAGAAGGCAGCCGCCAGTGCTTTCCGCCAGTTCTCCACGCTGGCCTACACCTCGTTGTCTGTGTCAAAGTATTGTCTTCAAAGACAGCGGTTCATGTGACCAGAGATGGAACTCAGGGGGAGACAATTGCGGACTGTATAGTGGGTAATCTAACATTTCCATTTGAAAACGATGCAGGAGCATCTTCATTGCCCCTGCAGAATGCGGCTGAGAATTGTCGTGAAGACGAAACAGCACGACAGTTATGTAATGTTAGCTGTATAGCTTCAGGCGAAATTTCTCACCAGGCCCTCGTACTTGGCGGCAGACACTATTTTCTAGACATCTTTACGCACTCACTGCGAGCTCAGAAATGAGAAGAGCGACGTGATGCTAACTGGGGTTGTACTAGAGACACTACCCAACACATCTGTGCAAAGCTTTATCGGATTTTCATAGTCGTTTCCATTTCGCGACCGATCGGAGCTTACTTTCTGAACGCCCCTCGTATATGACTTTTCTCTTGGCAAAAGTGAGTGGGACGGTATGGATAAGAGCAAGCACTTCTCAAGGGAACGGAATTGGATAGATTTGTTAATACGACAAATAAAAGGTGTTATTTTTAAGGTGCAAGATTCCAGGACTTTCTCCCTGGGGATCCAAAGACATTCACTAACGAGTCTGCGTTTAACTCGTGACGTATAAAATCCAGTTGTGTGATAGGATCTGGAAGTTTCTAAGAACAAGCAAGTATCATGGGGCTCACTTCAGAGGTGTACCAGCAGCGACCAGTTAACCACATTTCATAGATCAGAGCGGTACTGTTGACTCTTCTGGAGATTATTTCTGTGTAGGGAACGAAGTTTTTCCCGACCTGTCGTTAAAATGTTTCCCTCCACAGTACTAAGGAATATTCATCACGATGTTATGAGTACCATCGTGAAAGTGAAATAAAAGCCTGATAGCCGTAAAGAGCTGGTCATGCTCTTAGATCAAACACTGATTTCATACATTTGTCATCGCCTACTGGCAAGTAGAGGATATACTGCTACGATGATAATTTTTGTGACAGCTCTAGTAAAACCGCCACGATACTTTATACAGGGTTTTTTCGGCGACCATTTATCCGACTTCCCAAATATAATAATAGATTTAAATCGCTTTTATGACGTACAGAGGTATCTGAACAGTCACGTTAGTTCAGGCAATATGGTTGCGCAGGGCACATGGTAAATACCTGGTGCACATCGTATCACACATTTACACGTATACCGCACAAAGCTGCTAAAATAATCATTATTTTATTATTATTGTTGTTGTTAAACCAGTTTCGACATTATCTGGCAGACTTCAGAATTGAAAACGGTATGTAACACACAATTGTTATTTTACAATAGGTTACAGCATTAACTAGACATGTATTTTATTTTAAAATTATGGACATATTTCAAAAACTATGAAGTCTGCCAGAGAATGAAAAACTGTTGAAGTTAGATACAATACTCAATAAAGATTCTAGCAGATTAGTCGTGTCATACATAAAAAGATGTTTCATGTGAGCGTTGGACTGAAGCACAACCTCAAGAAGATTTTACTTCATATCACATAGGATACCAGTCGCCATAAAAGCAGTGGGTGGTCCTAGACGCTCTTGGGCGGACGCTCACAATTCTGTTGCCACACGCTGTATTGTTCTGTGTATCTCGGTGTTATCATTCTAGATAAAGCGGTTAAGCACTCAGTTGATCATGTTTTGTCTTCAGAACGGTTAATATGAGCTGGCGTTTATTTATTCCGTCGCTATCACAAGACATATCTTTAGTGGGGCGTTGTTTACACAGATAGGTGTGGATTCGTTTGTCTTCCGCGAGCGGTTGTTTGCCTTGTCTCTTTTCACGTGTACTGGAATGCAGTGAGGAATAGTTGCAAACTGAGATCTTATTGATATCAAATTCGAGTTGGTGACAACGACTTGGAACGAAATGATTCCAAGTTTTACTGAATCCATCAGATAAACAGATTGAATTTCTGTGATGGAGGAAGAAAGCAAGAATTTGGTTCACTATCCTGACGACGACGATGACGCCATTAGAGATCGAGCATAAGCTCAGATTGAAGGAGGATGAGGAAGGAAATTGGCCGTGTGCTTTTTTAAAGGAATCATCCTGACAGTTTCCTTGACTGATTTAGGGAACGCACAAAAAACGTAAATCTGCACGTCGTACAAGGATTTAAACCGGCATCCTCCCGTATGCGATTCCAGTGTCAGAACCACCGTGCAGCCTCGGTCTTTCGAAAGGGAACCAAACGCAACAGAAATTAGTAAATGCTTAATGGCTACAAACAGAATAGTTTATAGCTTTTCGGAAACTCCGAGAAAAAAATCACTTTCCAGATTTTAGAATTTCTTTCTATCAATCTGTCATCGCGTCAGTAATGCTACATGGATGTGAGACAATAACTTCCAAAAAGGATGAAGACAAAAGTGTTGCACCTGAAAGAAATTTCCAAAGATACATATATTTTTACCGCCGTTTATCAGTGCGTCCAGTAACTGAGGATCAAGAAAAATGGAAGAATTACGAACGCTGAGGAAACAGTGCTATATTTAGGATGCTTGAAGGAGAGAAGAGTACAATGGGCCGGTCGCATAGGTAGCATGCTACAGAATAGGTTACCGTGTGTATTTCCGTGTAGTGACCCAACTGCACTAGAAGAAGGGGAAGCTGTCTTCTTCGTGTGCTGCCACCTTTCACACAATAAGCACGAATGAGGGCTCAGCATAGCGGACATCGATTTCTTTTTACCCTCTTTCAGACATGTAACGATGGTTACGCTGCACCCACATGATCACCTGTTATCATAGAGGGGGCTGAAGATGGCGTAATGTAACACCGAAATTGACTGCAACTAAAATACAGCAGAAGGTGTCATCTCTACTATATCAAGATGTAGTAATAGCCGTCTGAAATAATGGTCTATGATCCAAAAATAAAAAAAGAACACGACAATTTACTGAGGCTGAAACCAAGTTTTAAGCGAAGTTCTGCACCCCTGGTCTTGAACAGGAGGCAGACTAAACGTATGGTAAGACTAATGACTGAGCATGGAAACTATAAGAAACACCTGCACATGATGACTATAGAAAAGGAAGGCCCAATGAGCAGACAATGGGGTGTGGGAAGGAAACGGCACCGCACTTAATCTTCCAGTGCAAAGCACTGGAAATCAAAAGATACAGAATATTTTGTTCACTAATTCCTTAAGAAACACCTAGGATAGGGTCTCCTGCTACTCGTCAAGGGTACAAGGTGGATTTAAAACAGAATGACGGCTGGAGAAACAGCACGATAAGCTCGGTTTCTGTGCGGGCAACAGGGGGCTAAGACCACAGTTTTCTTTGTCTCCCTGAGTAAATCATATCCAGTGAATAGCCCCATGATCTGTGATGAGATGCACTCGTATGTACGGAGAGCCAGAAAAAAGTGCAAAGTCTACGTCACAGACAACATCAAAATGCTAAACACGAAATTCGAATAGCTGACTGAGACCCAAGGTAGGACCTGCTGGAAGAGGAGTATTGAGCTGGCTCATAGCTACTTAAGCACCTGTCACAATTAAAGGAATTGAATGGAATCTTCCACGATCAAAAATTACGACACTGTCACACCCAAAATATTTGGAAATGAATGAGATCCCAACACAATTCTGCCGCCGAATAGTGTTCTCCTTTCTGGAGCAGAAGTAGCATGTTAACAAAACAGATATCCATCTAAATGACACTATGGGGATCGTGACAGGAACTCTTAAATCCACATCACGGCTGTCAGTAATTCCCAATGTTGCCCCTACAAATCTCCGACTATAACAAGCAGTAACACATGACTGGATTAAACTCATAATATCCAGAAAAGAACCAATTCATGACACATTGGACAACATACCACACACCTGATTAAAACCTAGAAAACCAGTTTGAGTAAATCAATCACCCGAGAAAGTTACACTCTAGGAGATGAGTTCAGAAATCAGTGCGCGTCCTTCCATGAACATAAGAAGTTGGGTTAAACAAATCCGACTACCTAACTCCCGGGTGCGAACCAACTAAGCAAAATACGGAGCTCCCTCAACTGTATCAGAACTGGCAACGCTGTGACCAAAACAAAATTGTACAAATGGCGAATCACCGATGAAGACGAATGCGCCTCCGGAACATCGGAACAGGTAATGGAGCACTTTTTTTTATGACTGCCCAAAAAGAAAGTACATGTATGCCTGGAAAGACTTTGTAGACGTAACAATTGCAGCAATTAACTGCCTGCAGTATTTGCATATCCAATTAAAAAAGGGATCTGGATACCTCAACTCTTTATCTAGTGCTGGTTTTTCAGCTTTCATTATTACCTGTACATACATACATACATATCTGTTTCTACTGATATATATATATATATATATATATCATTTTACTTCATCCTGTTTCAATTTAATTGCATGTACTTATATAATACAAATCTGTAAGCCACATTTCAAATAAAAAAATAAATAAGTGGATTCACGCGAACAGGAAATTACATTTTTGCAAGTAGTTAAACAGACCTGTGAGTTAAAATGGTGGTGTTCTATACTTGATGCATTCGCCCTTTAAGGGAGGGGGGGGGGGTTTGTTTCTGCACATTAAACTGCGTATACTCTGACAGATTCAGTAATACTGTGAGCGTTATTATACTGACCAAGGACGTGGTCCCTGATGATAAAGAAGTAGGTGGTGAAACCCCCCCCCAACCCAACTCCATTGCTGACTTACGCCACCACCTCGTCTCGTTCCAGCTAGCCCCCTTGTTCTTTTGTTTTTTTTTAAAAAAAAGAAAAAATCCGTTAGATTTTCTACATTTCCGTAACGAAGTAGGTGCAGGAACTGAGTTCTTGGACAAGAATGAGGAGTGTAGGCGGCAGCTGTGTTAACCGCGCACTGGTTCCCACATGCTTGCTACAGACGTCTGTTCACTAGTAGGAGTTTCTGTATAATGCTAGAGGTTCAATGACAACAACGTGTGTTTACAACAAGGGCCAAGAGCGAGGCTCCTTCTCGTAGGCATTAGTTATTCCGATTAATTCTTAAACGCCAGCCGGGGTGGCCGAGCGGTTCTAGGCACTACAGTGTGGCACCGCGCGACCGCTACGGTCGCAGGTTCGAATCCTGCCTCGGGCATGGATGTGTGTGCTGTCCTTAGGTTAGTTAGGTTTAAGTAGTTCTAAGTCCTAGGGGACTGATGACCTCAGAAGTTAAGTCCCATAGTGCTCAGAGCCATTTGAATTCTTCAACTGTCTTTCTTATTTTTTTGGTCAGTTTTTGCGTCCTTTCTGCGCACGCCCTTTGCGGCAGCGAATCTCACCATCCCATCGGTTCGGTCCTTCGCGCATCATTCTACTTGGTTCTGATATACGTAGCTCCAATGTAAGATTTTTTATTTGCATTTTCCTCTTGTCAGATTATTAGAACCGCAGTGGGAACGGGTGCCAATGTAAGTGACGACTAATAAGTTGCTAAACGTTTTCAGACGAAGACGGAACAATGTGTGAACGACGACTGGAAACGGTGCAGTCGTCGGTTATGAAAAATCGCATATAGAACGCAGCAGTGGAACCAAAGACAATGTGGAAGGACCATCAGGAGAGTACGGGGTAATGCTCATATCGGAAGACTTTCTGCAGGTGTGACGTCATTTTGACGTCATGCGCAATATCGACAACCGCAGAAATTGCTGTCAACTTTCGTTAGCGTTCGATACGGGCCTCTCGCAAGACTTCCTGCACTCCTATCGGAGATACATAAGAACACATCGTCTTTGGTAGGATTTATTATAATTATTGTTATAATTAAACGTCACCTAATGATTTATCGATGGTTAAGCTTTCATATAACAGCGCTCCCTCACGACTGAGTTGTTATCGTTTATAATTTACAAATGAAACATGAAACACCCTTGTATCATGAATAGTCATAGGCAGTTTCAAGGCAACAGCGCATTGAAAATTTATCACAAACATGTCACTATTGTCATAAAATATTAGTTAATAATGTAACAACGACATAAGCCTTTAACAAATACTATGATAACCTAGACAGGAGACTAATATCACATGATGACGTGTCAGCATATTGGATAACGCTGTGGTTAATGGAGCTGAAGGATGTAGGTTGGTATCTCCTGACTTGCAAATATTTTTTCTTTCATCTTAGCGTTGTTAACACATTCTGGGACTTTCTTATGGGCGTAATACAAGTATGTTTAGCAAAAACTATTGTTATTTACATTTGCATCTGATTGATTAGAGAAAGAAGGATCAAATAAATACTTGGCAATTTCCTAGCATTTAATTAGACTGTAACCTAAGAGGATAGCTTAAATTGCAGCAAGTGTCACGAGGAGCATTAACATTCATATTCTTCCATGTCACAAAGTCGATTGCAATTCCTGCTGTTGTCGATACTGCGTGTAACATCAAAATGACGTCACGTTTGCAGAAAGTCTTGTGAAATGAATGTTACCTCAGAGTAACGCAAGGCAGAGTGTTTTATATAATAATTTGGAGGTATTATTGATTATAAACAAAAAGAGATACTGGCTGTTTTGAGTTAAGAATGTGTGACAATATTACGTGGTAAAAGTGTTATAACGTAAGTTGATTTATTTAACGGCCAGTACAACGGCTGATACTTATATTCCTAGTGGAGAACAAATGTTCAGTAATACCTGAATCTCTGTTTTTTAATACAGGTCTGGATAGTATTCTACATATTAAACAAACTGAAATATTGGTTACATTGTTTCCTTTACCAGTGCATTGTGAACAACACGGTCGTAAGTACGACTTACTAACAACCGCCTACAATAAATACATGTGGGCTGTGATCGAATTTCAGGAGCAACTGCCAGTGAGGGCGTTTGCTTGTTTTGTTTTAGGGCGCAAAAAACAACTGGGGTCATACGCGCTCAAATCAAAACTCTACAACACGAAGACAGAGAGGAGTTATAAAACGGCTACACATCAATCCCAATCGACTTAAGAGAAGACCGTTAAAAACAGGAGCTATAAAATGCGCCATAAGAGAAATGGGGGTCCAGTACTAAATATTAAATGGCCTTCGCCATATCGCTACGTCGGAGAATAAGTAAAACGCGGACGACAGCCCGCGCGTCGTTGGCTAAAACGGCCGATAACTCAGACGGAAAATCCAGTGTGGTCGTGATTCCATTACATTGCTGTTGTAACATGGACAGCGTTGACTTGAAATCACATTTAATCTGCTAGAGGGAGGGTCCAGAATGCACTGCAGTGTGTCTCAAGGTGACTCAAGTTCTGTATTGCCCTAGCGACATTAAGCAAGCTCAATAAACAGGTCTAACGACGAGAATAATTTATCACGCTACTAAGAACAGACGTAATACCCTGAAAATGGGCCATACATACCTGTTACGATCCTAACAGCGCATATATGAATTCATTTCATGTCTGTTCTCACACCTACTTCACTCCAAATATGTAGAACTGGTGACACTAGCGAATCAAGTATCTTAATTAAAAGGGACGACCAAACAGTTTCCTTATAAGGGCATTGCTGCAGCGTATAGGCAACCGATAAGTGTGGCGTATGGGTCTTTTCAATGTGCGTACGGTGAACATAAAAGGTGAACTATGGCAACGTTATTACCAAATGCGTCCAAGCAGGACGAATAGACTGTTATTTTTTTCTTGGCTGACGAATAACAAACATCGGTAGACATCATCAGAGTATGAAAAAAGTGTTTGGGCCAACATGTGTCGAAAACCACCGTTGTGAAATGGTACGCGAAGTTCCGTGCTGCTTCCTGATAATACACGTCCCTATACTGCAAAAGTCGTAACGCAGAAGTTACGCCAACTAATGTGAGAGACAATCGATCAACCACCCTATAAGCCGGATCTCACACCGTGCGATGATCACTCCTTTGGTCCCTTAAAAAAAGCCTTGAAGCGTTGAAGACTGCTGTCAGATGAGGATATGGAGCATGCAGCTACGGATTCTTCACGCAGCAGGAAAACAGGTATCTCTTTTTACAAATGTACGGCTCTCTGGGACTTTGTTTATCGACGCCCACTCACACTGATTTGTATTTACACTCTTCATGTTGCCATCACCCATTCCAAACAATGAGCGTGCATAAAACCCTTTACACAAAGCCCTTACAGTGTCGAATGCAGGCAGTTTACCTAAAGAGATTGCACATTTGAAGGCCGTGTTCAGAGACAATTGAGACACTACCTGGCAAATTAACAGAGAATTCTCAGCTAAAAGCAAGAACCGGGAAGTGGATAAAGAGGAGAACGCGCCAGAAAAGTGCTAGATTTAATTCCTTTCGTTGGAAATATTTCCCTCAAAATAGTAACAGTCCTTAGTATTTTCACGTGAAACTGATTTTCAGCCCACCATCTAAGATAGCTGACCTGCTTGGATCAGTGAAGGACAATTTGTTGTTGCGGAAGGCGAGAATTTAAAAAAAACCTTGCCAATGTCGTATGGCCTACACAGGACAAATAAGACGCACAGTGGAAGGACGTTGGACAAAAGATAAACGTTGCACACGCCTTCTGCACTCCAACAAGTCTGCAATTGTGGAATATTGTGTCTCCAACGGACATTCAATGGAATATGATTGGTTGGTTTTGGGGTTTGATGGGGGCTAAACATCGAGGTCATCAGTCCCCAGTTCGAAACAGACATACTTGTAAAAGGCCTATACAGTAAAAGCGGAACATCTGCACCTAGAGGGAGGGAACACCAAGGGGTTCAGATCTAAGGTAAACACCGCAGTAACAAAAAATAGAGGACACTTAAAAGGAGAAGAGCAAATAGTTGACTGGAGTAAAACAGACTACAGTGGCTGATGGATCAGGTAAAAGGTCAACCACTCAACTACAAACGAAGAACCTCCAGCTGGAAAGCGTTGACAGAGGTACCAACACAACTTGTTACGAAAAAAGACACTATTTTGGCATGCACGTCACAATTAAAATTCGCTGGAGTGGGTGTAGCCTGAGAAATCATGCGAGAGCGCCCACACTAGAGTGAGTGATAAAACCCAGCTGCACGGATAAAACGTAAAACTGAGTCAGCTATAGAGGCATCTTCACCTAGAATTAAAGGGAGTGCAGCTGCTAAATTAAAGGACTGCCGCAAGGGGGCTAAAAGGGGGCAACCCATCAGAAGATGGACCACTGTCAGCCCTGCATCACTGCGACACTAATGGAATACGACAAAACATTAATTTTGGCCGCAGCAACATCTTTTTGGGACTCCATTATAGAAGAACCCATTGAAATGCGCATCGTGGGAAATCTAATTAACGTGACAGCGGCCACGAGCTGAATAATGCGTGGAATCCCATCATCCCCGAGATTTGCTCCAGACCAAGACGCCAGAATACACCTATGACTGCGGCGAGTGACAACGCCGAAGACAGCTGATCTTTGAAGTTCCATCAGCGAGAGCGCTGTCGCTGGGCGTTGTGTTCCTTCTGTCACCGCAAAGCGCATGTTCGGCAATGCTCTCAGCGCGCTATATAAGTCGGAGCGGAGAACGTCTTCGTCAGTCTTCGATGGCACACCTGAAAATGACTGGCAGGTGGTCAGTCGAAATATCGTAGAATGCAATTTACGATGACCTGCTGCAAGCCCGAAATCTCTTCGAACGTTTAATTCGCCGGGAAAGTTTTAAATTTAAAAAATACCTTTTCTATCTTCAACCTGGTACGTCGGTGGGATGCCTCAATGTTCACGGCGATCCTGCTTGATTGGCCTACCGATTCCGGACAGTCGGGTCCTCGAACAGAAACTTTTTGATCGCCCCTGATACAGAGTGGTTACAATTAAACTTTCGCTATTTGAAAGGGCCCCCGTGAAACATGAGTGATCGTAGAACAACGAAACTTTGTGGAAAAATTCGTAAAGGGTTGCGGAAGAGAAATAACGAATAAACCGATGACAGAAACCCGTTTTTAATTTCCACATATCAGGGTAACATTTGTTAATTCCGTGGTATGTTTACGCTCCAAGTTACAAACATTGTTGAATGTGACGACCATCTGCATCCACGGAAGCTATGAAATCTGTACGGATATCATTTCACAGTTGATCGCAGCACTCTTTGAACCGTGCACCATGGAATGTTGAGCTGTCACGATAAAGTTTGTGCACTGCTTGTAGATCGCACATGGCGTTCAGCATTCTCAGCCATGATAACAGTAACTACTTCAAAAATTGGCCGTCGGTCTCTCCCAGAAGCAACCCCGAAATCGCCAGGTAATTCGAACTTTCGAATTATCGTCTTCAATCGCGGTGCAGAAAGACGACCTCTCCGTATACCTCTACTGCGTCGATATTCGCGAAGAGCAGTGGCACTACTGCTGTTGCTCTGCTGCCGTTGTGCAGACCCTGCAGCAATACAGGCCAAAAGCAAGCAGCAAATTCAAAATCAGAATCTTCACCTATGGCAGGAACGATGGGATGATGTTCAAAAATGTGGGTGAAATCTTATGGGACTTAACTGCTAAGATCATCAGTCCCTAAGCCTACACACTACTTAACCTAAATTATCCTAAGGACAAACACACACACCCATGCTGGAGGGAGGACTCGAACGTTCGCCGGGACCACCCGCACAGTCCATGACTGCAGCGCCTGAGACCGCTCGGCTAATCCCGCGCGGCTATGCCGGATTCCAAACAGCATTTAAACAAAATCCACCATCTCTGTTTATAAGGTTGCTTGATAGTTTGATTTCAACAGCTTCCTTAATAACACTATAGCAATAGCTGGACGTGCAAGCCAGAATCTCCGTGTTGTTGTATTCCATAGGATGACCGGTGTCAAGGCAATGTTCTGCAATAGCGGATTTGCTCGGCTGTTGTAAGCGTGGGTGACGTTTATGTTCAATATACATAACTCTTAGGTGTTGGTGCGTAATTCAAACCTTTCCCCAGCACAGACAAAGCTGCGTCGTCAAAAGTTTTCTCCCTGAGATTGATCACAGAACGTCGAGAATTAAAGTTAAAATAGACACTGGAGGTGGAAAAGAATGGATGCCTTCCCTTCCTTGATGTGTTGGTCAGAAGGAAGACTGTTGGTACGTTGGGACATTCTGTTTATAGGAAGTCTACTCACACTGACTTGTAACTGCGAGCTGATAGTTGTTACCATCCAGCTCAGCGTGAAGGGGTACTTCGCACCTTGGTTCACAGGGCCCACGCTATCTCAGACCCTGAAAGTTTGGCAGCTGAGCTATGACATCTCGAAGTCACATTTCGTCAGAATGGTTATAGTGAGAGGCAGATCAAACGCGCGTTGCGCCATCAGCCTTCTGTGCAACGGGTGAGTGACGATAGCAACGAAGTGGCAGCTTTGCCTTATGCAGGAAGCATTTCCAACAGGATTGGCCGTATTTTGCGGAAATATGATGTGAAATGTGTTTTTCGACCACCTTCTAAGATTAAGGCCCTGTTGGCGTCCGTAAAAGATGATCTTGGTTTGCGTAAGGATGGTGTGTATCGTATTCCTTGCAGTTGTGGCATGTCAAATATTGGTCAGACAATCAGGGCTGTGGAAGACCGGTGTACTGAACATAAACGTCACACACGCTTACAACAGCCGAGCAAATCCGCTATTGCAGAACATTGCCTCGACACCGGTCATCCTATGGAGTACAACAACACGGAGATTCTGGCTTGCACGTCCAGCTGTTGCGATAGTGTTATTAAGGAAGCTGTTGAAATCAAACTATCAAGTAACCTTATAAACAGAGATGGTGGATTTTGTTCAAATACTGCTTGGAATCCGGCTCTGTCTCTCATCAAAAACCAGAGGGACAGAATTAGTGCTACCTCACCTGTTGATTAATAGTCACTATCGATATTTCTGATGTTGGTTACCTTTGGTTGTGTGCTGACATTGCGGTTACTTGTTCTGTGTGTGGTATCTTCCTTGTTTCTCATCTGTGAACCGAGGTATTAAATTCCTTAGCACACTGCTTCCTCCTTGCAGTTATGCCTTGAGAATGGCAGGGTGTGCTCCTGTCGAAATATCGGCGGTGGTCGATGACTTCATCTGGCGGCAAACCCGTAAGTTATTTGAACACCCTGTACTAACAAGGGGAGGCCACGACGTTTGGAACGCGGATTTACTGTAAACTTCGTACACTCGTAGAACTCCATGAGGACAACAAAATGGGTAAGCAGAAGCGCGTACTTTTCAAGCGTTATTGAGAAAATCGTAGGATAATTTCGGTCGTCGAATATACAGGGTGTTACAAAAAGGTACGGCCAAACTTTCAGGAAACATTCCTCACACACAAAGAAAGAAAATACGTTATGTGGACATATGTCCGGAAACGCTTACTTTCCATGTTAGAGCTCATTTTATTACTTCTCTTTAAATCACATTAATCATAGAATGGAAACACACAGCAACAGAACGTACCAGCGTGGTTCAAATGGTTCAAATGGCTCTGAGCACTATGGGACTCAACTGCTGTGGTCATCAGTCCCCTAGAACTTAGAACTATTTAAACCTAACTAACCTAAGGACAGCACACAACACCCAGCCATCACGAGGCAGAGAAAATCCCTGACCCCGCCGGGAATCGAACCCGGGAACCCGGGCGTGGGAAGCGAGAACGCTACCGCACGACCACGAGATGCGGGCGTACCAGCGTGACTTCAAACACTTTGTTACAGGAAATGTTCAAGATCTCCTCCGTTAGCGAGGATACATGCATCCACCCTCCGTCGCATGGAATCCCCGATGCGCTGATGCAGCCCTGGAGAATGGCGTAATGTATCACAGCCGTCCATAATACGAGCACGAAGAGTCTCTACATTTGGTACCGGGGTTGCGTAGACAAGAGCTTTCAAATGCCCCCATAAAGGAAAGTCACGAGGGTTGAGGTCAGGAGAGCGTGGAGGCCGTGGAATTGGTCCGCCTCTACCAATCCGTCGGTCACCGAATCTGTTGTTGAGAAGCGTACGAACACTTCGACTGAAATGTGCAGGAGCTCCATCGTGCATGAACCACATGTTGTGTCGTACTTGTAAAGGCACATGTTCTAGCATTACGGATAGAGTATCCCGTATGAAATCATGATAACGTGCTCCATTGAGCGTAGGTGGACGAAACTAAAATGAGCTCTAACATGGAAATTAAGCGTTTCCAGACACATGTCCACATAACATCTTTTCTTTATTTGTGTGTGAGGAATGTTTCCTGAAAGTTTGGCCGTACCTTCTTGTAACACCCTGTATATGGCTGTGCGTGGCCATTTTTACCATGGAGCGGCTACAACCGAGTGGTGCTGGCACGGTAGCTCGGCGTGTTCGGTCAGAGCGTTATCTAACTTTTCTAATAGAAAAACTGAGCGAATGGATCATCGAACAAACTGAACGGGTGTCATCGGACATCCGCCCTGAACAAATTCAACGAACAATATAGAACAAAATATTCTTTTTCTTTTTTTAAAAAAAGTGGTTGGCGTTCAAGCCGTTGGATCGCTGGATCGAGTTCCGTTCGTCAGTTTTTTTTTAATTTTCAACACAGTCATTTTATTTACTGTTCATATTACAGTTGATATAATGGGAAAAATACATGTAATCGGATGAAGTTTTATTAAATTTACAATGTTATTTGCCAGCGTACTATTTTTTACTGTCACAAATAATGTAATATTCATAACTATCGACTAGTAAACGACCAAACGCATGAAGTGATACTGAAAATGTATGCTCATCCGTCATTTGAGAAATCCTTTATACCTGGAAGGATCCCGAAACGACTTGTTACCTCCAAGTTTTGACCGGCACAGACGGCTTTCGAAAGATGTACAATTAATCGTCGCTTTCGACATTACGAGTGCAAGTTACAGGATGGTATTTTTCGCAAAAACATGGAAAACATAAAGTTAAACGGCACCAGCTGCATTGAATAAATGCTACGTTTCCGCATATGCAAGGTCTTTTAACGTTTTCCGTGGAAAACAAACCTCGTTAACATTTTCAAAAACCTCTCTTTCAGGTGATAGTTTGGAAGCAAACCATGCATAACGCAGTATTTCGTAAAAATCGGCGCTGATAATTGGTTATGCAGTATCGAGTGTATTTTAATAGCGTCTTCCGAAAAAGCAATTTCTCGTTCTCTTTCGATTAAATACGAACAGTTTTGAAGACACAGACAAGCATACATTTTCAGTGTCACTTTATGCGTTTGGTCGTTTACTAGTCGATAGTTATGAATATTATTTGTGATAATAAAAATTTGTAGACTGCGAAATAACGTTGTAAATTTAATAAAAGTTCTTACGACTACTGGTATTTTTCCCATTATATCAATTGTAATATAATAGTAAGGAAAATGACTGTGTTGAAAATTAAAAAAAAAAAAAAAAAAACTGACGAACTGAACTCGATCCAACGACTTGTACGCCAACCACTTTTTATAAAAAAAGAAAAAGAACATTTGTTCTATATTGTTCGTTGAATTTGTTCAGGCCGGACGTCCGATGACACCCGTTCAGTTTGTTCGTTGATCCGTTCGCTGAGTTTTTCTATTAGAAAGGTTAGCTAAAGCTTTTTTTTAAATCTAATTTTGTTCGTTTTCGTTCGTTGTATCTGTTCTAGGCGGACGTCGAAAGACACCCGTTTCAGTTCGTTGTTGATCCATTAACTCAGTTTTTTTTTTATTGCATAGGGCAGCTGGCCCTCTGACCGAACACGCTGAGCTACCGTGCCAGCACCACTCGCCTGCAGCCGCTCCGTGGTAAAAAGGGCCACGCACAGCCATATATATTCGACGACCGAAATTATCTTGCGATTTTCTCAATAACGCTTGAGAAGTACGCGCTACTGCTTACACATTTTGTTCTCATCATGGAGTACTACGAGTGTACGAAGTTTGCGGTAAATCCGCGTTCCAAACGTTGTGGCCTCCCCTTGTAAGTTATTTAGCGCGGTAGAGAAGAGGAAATGAAGCGCGAGGTGACGAGTAGCATTCGCCCTGTAGTGGGGGAGGTGATAAAAGTAAGAGAAAGTCGAAGCAGGACCGCAGTCTCCGTCCTTCGGCCTCCCCCGGTGCCTGACGTTAACGCGCGGCGACAAGCAAGCGGCCGCCCATTCCAGAACATCGTAACCCTGTCTTCGGCGAGCGCAGTACGAGTCTTGTCCGCAGCGTTGCTACACGCGTCCCGGCACCCCTCACACTGACAGCCGTGACAAGACAAACGGGCCTGGCCTACACAGCCGGACAGCGCCGGTGCTCCGAAGGTGAACGCCACCGTAAAGCCGTCACGCGGCCGATCCAGCCGCGAGTGCCCGCGTGCTGTGCCGTGCTTAGCGACGGTGCTCGTAAAGAGAGTCCGCGCCGAGTGGGCGCGTTACCATCGCGACCGGGGCGATGTGGGTCAGCCAGTGAGAAAGCAGCCCGACCACACCGCGCACAGGCCACGCGACACCGCCCCGCGCCAGACGTAAACAAGTCGCTTTATCTGGACACGCCGGCCGCCGCCACTGCTCTAACGCCTGTCCTAAACTCATTATTTACGCCCGGCGCGGCAAGTAGGACGCCACTCCGAGGAAGCACGGCCCTCTGTAAAAGTTCAGGTCGTCGTGGCCGAGTCTGGAGGGCCGGGCACTAATAACGAACAAGGCTCCGGAACGGGTGTGGAATACGCTGACTCGATCCTACAGCTGTCAGACGCAGTGGGTTTGGGCGTTCGTGTCCTCTGGCTTTCTGGCATACGAAATTAGTGTTCCAGGTTAAGCGGTGATAAAAAACACTTCTTACAGTCATAGTTTTGAGCATAATTCTAGAAGTAATATCACGTAAAACGCAACTTGTAACGACACGGCACTGCATTCAGTAATCGGAACTGTCTAGTCGGCTGTTGCGTAATCGACATTAACCATCGTAGGCCGGACGACCAGCTTCTTGTCGACTACTGCTTGTAACTCAACTGTGCATCGTGTTTGAAACAAACTTATCATTTATTCAAGGCGTATCCCTGCAATTTCTGAGCGCTCCAGCACTCTTCTTCTTCTCTCGAATGTGCCAGCAAAGGACCACGATATTGAACTTTTCAGCCTGGAGAGGGACTTGATGTTTGCCCCCTTTTCCCGTCTTGCTACTTTCGTTTATTTAGAAATAGATTATTCATCTAGAAACCCGCCAGGTCAGCCGAGAGCGCTAACGCGCTGCTTCCTGGACTCGGGTAGGTGCGCCGGCCCCGGATCGAATCCGCCCGGCGGATTAACGACGAGGGCCGGTGTGCCGTCCAGTCTGGATGTGGTTTTTAGGCGGTTTTCCACATCCTACTAGGTGAATACCGGGATGGTCCCCACGTCCCGCCTCAGTTACACGGCTCGCAGATATCTGAACACTTTCGCACTATTCCATGGATTACACTAGTCGCAGACAGTTGGGGTACACTAATTCCTTCCCCAGGGAGGAGGGGGGGGGGGTGGGTACGGGGTGGCGGCAAAAAGGGAATCCGGCCACCCCTTCAACTAGCAATGCCACATCCGATTAACCATGCCGACCCTGCGTATCCTCGGGAAAAACGGCACAAACAAAAGAAAAGAAAGAATTATTCGTCTAGGACCAATATTACACCAGTGTAACATTTTACTTTGAACACTACAATAACAATTGTTCTGCACACATTGCTTCCATATAACACTGTTCAGGACATTTTGCACGTACTTCGAATTTTAAGAAAAACATTTCCAGCAAATCTGCAACTCCCGATGACCGCAATGTAATAATATTTACCATCGTTTCTGTCTGCACTATCTCATAGTTACGTTATTCGAAAATTTATTCACCACTGTAGGACGAGGGATCCGCCTTATGCAAGACAAATTTTCAGTTTCATTTTAAAAATGGTTCAAATGGCTCTGAGCACTACGGGACTTAACATATGCGGTCATCAGTCCCCTAGAACTTACAACTACTTAAACCTGACTAACCTAAGGACATCACACACACCCATGCCACAGGTAGGATTCGAACCTGCGACCGTAGCGGTCGCGCGGTTCCAGACTGAAGCGCCTAGAACCGCTCGGCCACACCGGCCGGCAGTTTCGTTTTACCCAGACATGTTTCAACACTTTTTGTGCTACCTTCCGTTGGTTATTTTATTTTCTTACCGAAAAATTGTTATATATTAACCTTTCGGTACAAAATATTTACAATTGCGAGCAACTGTTGTAAAATATTATAAATTTTATGTTTACAGTTCACAGTTGAGATACATATATCTCAACAAGTGCTGGTGAAGATCAGAATGCGTCTGGTATTTATACAAAAATTAGACGCCGGCAGAGGGCACTACAGCTAGGGTACATGATTAATCAATATCGTAAACGTAATGGTCAGAATCTGGTATTCATAGTAATTAATTAAAATTACTCCACATGGCAAAACGAGCGTCTGACAATAAAACATGTACTGACATACTATACGTGGAACTACATCCATACTTAAAATCCACATAAAAAGTAAAAATACTAATAATGTGAAGCACCTAGCCTGGCAAGGTAAAACATTGTTGTTGCTGTGGTCTTCAGTCCAGAGACTGGTTTGATGCAGCTCTCCATGCTACTCTATCCTGTGTAAGTTTCTTCATCTCCAAGTAGCTACTGCAACCTACATCCTTCTGAATCTGCTTAGTGTATTAATCTCTTGGTCTCCCTCTACGAGTTTTGCCCTCCACGTTGCCCTCCAATATCAATTCGTCATCCCTTGATGCCTCAGAATATGTCCTACTAACCGATCCCTTCTTCATGTCAAGTTGTGCCACAAATTTCTCTTCTCCCCAATTCTATTCAGTACCTCCTCATTAGTTACATTATCTTAGTTACATAATCTTCAACATTCTTCTGTACCACCACATTTCGAAAGCTTCTATTCTCTTCTTGTCCAAACTGTTTATCGTAGACGTTTCACTTCCATACATGGCTACACTCCACACAAATACTTTCAGAAACGACTTCCTGACACTTAAATCTATACTCGATGTTAACAAATTTCTCTTCTTCAGAAACGCTTTCCTTGCCATTGCCAATCTACATTTTATATCCTCTCTACTTCGACCATCATCAGTTTTTTGCTCCCCAAATGGCAAATCTCATTTTCTGCTTTGAGCGTCTCATTTCCTAATCTAATTCCCGCAGCGTCACCCGATTTAATTCGACTACGTTCCATTATCCTTGTTTTGCTTTCGTTGAAGTTCATCTTATATCCTCATTTCAGGACACTGTCCATTCCGTTCAGCTGCTCATCCAGGTCCTTTGCTATCTCTGACAGAATTATAATGTCATCGGCATACCTCCAAGTTTTTATTTCCTCCGCATGGATTTTAAATCCCACTCCAAATTTTTCAAAAATGGCTCTGAGCACTGTGGGAGATCGTCCAGGATGGACCAACTGAGTGGGAGCGTAACTTATCCTGCAAGATCACCTCAATCCTCTTTAATTTTGTGTTTGACGTGGCAAAAGTACAACGTTCCTATTAACGCCTCGAAGAACAAGAACAGTGAATTTTACAGTCTCTTTCAAAATTCAGCAGACGATCTGGGTGCGTCTGGAAGAATACATTGCAAAGACGAATGCGATGGCGACACATAGAACACTTGCTTTAAGATACAGGAGTGTTCAGTAAATTCTGTCATGTGACGTGCTGTAACATTATTTATCTTGTTAAGGCAGGCCATCGGTGAAACCTGAGTCACATTAAATGAGGCCTTGACTGAAAACACTCTGGTTGCCATTCTACCTGTCACAGACTGCTGCAACTCTAACAATCGCACGTCCGCCTGTGGTGTGTACGTGACCGAACTTAACGTTGACATTCTACCGTCCCTTGTCGGTGATTCACATTAGACACAAGAATGATGTACGTAAAAAAAAAACGAGTTGCTTTGATATAATGGAGTTCCAAAAGTTACGGTATTAAAAAGCTATCCTAGGAAATCATATCTCAGCAAAGTGATCGGCCGCGATAAACCTGATCGGACGGAGTAATTATCTGTAAATACTTTCATCAAAGGTAAGAATCGGTATCTCATGATATCGATAGTCTTATTCCAATATTTTTATGAGTAGCATAGTTTTCCTGCGATAATACTCACGGAACAAGTATCGATACTTCACATTCAGTACCGTGTCCGTTTCCGAATGTGTTCGCCACCGGGACGAATCGGCGTTATATGCGCGCCCTGAGCTGGTGGACCACCCACGTGGCCGGGCAGCCCCCGGCCCGACAGCCGCACAAGGGCCGGCCCTGAGTTATGTGCGCCCCGTGCCAGAACTCGACCTCCGATACCCCGGCTGTGCGGGACAGTCGTGGCCGATGAATACGGCACGCTGCCACACGGTGCCGCACCGCTCGACTCCTCGCTGTTAAACAACAGACCACTCCTTAAATGTTGTCATTACGACTATACACTTCAAATCAAAAGCAAGGAGATACGTTTTACCTTCTCCAGATGTATCCGTACACACTGTTACTGTAGTTGGAGTCATGAACGATGGCGGTCGGTTTTAAGCATGTTCTGTGCATCTACGTCACACATTCTCTGACACCCAATGAGCTACGTGTTTTCACCGCTCTGCTGTGGATGTCGAAGACGATGCGAGCATTAAACGTGATCGTAGCGTGTTATTTAGTGAATTTTTATTCCGTTTATTGTGAACTGTCACGGCTAATGGTGGTAAACGACAAATTCTGAACAAACAAGCCAAAGACATAATTCGCAGTGCACACGCTTTCTTCAAGGGCAGAGCACATGTATGAACTTAACGCAACCGTCGCTTGGAACCGACAACAATCCAATCCCCGTCCGCATCTCGAGCTGCGCGAACCGCCATCTTTCGTGGATCCGACTACACTACTGGCCATTAAAATTGCTACACCACGAAGATGACGTGCTACAGACGCGAAATTTAACCGACAGGAAGAAGATACTGTGATATGCAAATGATTAGCTTTTGCAGGCCGGTGTGGCCGAGCGGTTCTAGGCACGTCAGTCCGGAACCGTGCGACCGCTACGGTCGCAGGTTCGAATCCTGCCTCGGGCATAGATGTGTGTGATGACCTTAGGTTAGTTAGGTTTAAGTAGTTCTAAGTTCTAGGGGACTGATGACCTCAGATGTTGAGTCCTATAGAGCTCATAGCCATTTGAACCATTTGATTTGCTTTTCAGAGCATTCACACAAGGTTGGCGCCGGTGGCGACACCTACAACGTGCTGACATGAGGAAACTTTCCTACCGATTTCTCATACACAAACAGTAGTTGACCGGCATTGCCTGGCGAAACGTTGTTGTGATGCCTAGTGTAAGGAGGAGAAATGCGTACCATCATGTTTCCGACGTTGATAATGGTCGGATTATAGCCTATCGCGATTGCGGTTTATCGTATCGCGACATTACTGCTCGCGTTGGTCGAGATCCTATGACTGTTATCAGAATATGGAATCAGTGGATTCAGGAGGGAAATACGGAACGCTGTGCTGGATCCCAACGGCCTCGTATAATTAGCAGTCGAGATGACAGGAATCTTATCCGCATGGCTGTAACGGATCGTGCAGCCACGTCTCGATCCCTGAGTCAACAGATGGGGACGTTTGCAAGACAACAACCATCTGCACGAACAGTTCGACGACGTTTGCAGCAGCATGGGCTATCACCTCGGAGACCTGGTCTGCGGTTACCCTTGACGCTGCATCACAGACAGGAGCGCCTGCGATGGTGTACTGAACGACGAACCTGGGTGCCCGAATGGCAATACGTCATTTTTTCGGATGAATCCAGGTTCTGTTTACAGCATCATAGTGGTCCCATCCATGTTTGGCGACATCGCGGTGAACGCACATTACAAGCATGTATTCGTCATCGCCATACTGGCGTATCACACGGCGTGATGGTATGGGGTGCCATTGGTTACACGTCTCGGTCACATCGTGTTCGCATTGGCGGCACTTTGAACAGTGGACGTTACATTTCAGATGTGTTACGACCCGTAGCTCTACCCTTCATTCGATCCCTGCGAAACCCTACATTTCAGCAGGATAATGCACGACCGCATGTTGCAGGTCCTGTACGGGCCTTTCTGGATACAGAAAATGTTCGACTCCTGCCCTGGCCAGCACACTCTCCAGATCTCTCACCAACTGAAAACATCTGGTCAATGGTGGCTCGTCACAATACGCCAGTCACTACTCTTGATGAACTGTGGTATCGTTTTGAATCTGCACGGGCAGTTGTACCTGTACTCGCCATCCGAGCTCTGTTTGACTCAATGCCCCGGCGTATAAAAGCCGTTATTACGGCCCGAGGTGATTGTTCTGGGCATTGATTTCTCGGGATGTATGCACCCAAACTGCGCGAAAATGCAATCATATGTCAGTTCTAGTATAATATGTTTGTCCAGTGAATAATCGTTTATCGTCTGCATTTCTTCTTGGTGTAGCAATTTTAATGGCCAGTAGTGTAGAACACCTAGCTTTCGATTTTCAACACAAATCGATCTTCGTTAAGTTATAAGGTAGAACTGCATAATAGCTACTGTCTCGAGCTTGTGTTTGAGACCTCAACCACAGTCTGCGCATTGCAGAATACTGCAGCATATATCGGACGCCGGAGTGTAGTATGATTATATGAATGTCTAATAAAATTTAAATTGAATACATTACTGCAGAGCTGTTTTTTGTTGCGTATTAGTTTGCACCTGTTATTGGCCTCGAATTGTAGCCTTGTGGTGTGACAAACACGGCCGAAAGCGATCACCACTGTGGAAGTGGACGAGCGGTGTCTAAAATATGGAAGCACTCCAAGAAATGCATGCTTGAATATAAAGCAGATAATTTCCAAGTTTCCAAAAATGTTTAAGCACCTCTGTACCATCGTCAGTGGGTTTCTGTTTTCTCTTATCTTTACACTCAGTTTGGATCGTTTTTCAGGATCACTTGTGTTATTTACTACTGGTAGCTAGCCACGGTTTTGAGTGGCAAGCTCTTTTTTTCTCAGAATCCTGATGAGGTGTTGTGAAGCAAACGTAAATATGGCATATATTTTGACAAATATGTTCTTAAAGCATTTTGCACTTCACCAAATCACAGCGTAATCGCGGTCCTTAGAAAATGTAGTCCACCAACAAAGGAGGTGGCTTACAAAACACTCGTTCGACCTATACTTGAGTATTGCTCATCAGTGTGGGATCCGTACCAGGTCGGGTTGACGAAGGAGACAGAGAAGATCCAAAGAAGAGCGGCGCGTTTCGTCACAGGGTTATTTGGTAAGCGTGATAGCGTTACGGAGATGTTTAGCAAACTCAAGTGGCAGACTCTGCAAGAGAGGCGCTCTGCATCGCGGTGTAGCTTGCTGTCCAGGTTTCGAGAGGGTGCGTTTCTGGATGAGGTATCGAATATATTGCTTCCCCCTACTTATACCTCCCGAGGAGATCACGAATGTAAAATTAGAGAGATTCGAGCGCGCACGGAGGCTTTCAGACAGTCGTTCTTCCCGCGAACCATACGCGACTGGAACAGAAAAGGGAGGTAATGACAGTGGCACGTAAAGTGCCCTCCGCCACACACCGTTGGGTGGCTTGTGGAGTATAAATGTAGATGTAGATGTAGCTCGGGTCTAGTTTCACTACGTTCCAACACGATGATGATGAGGTCCCATACTCCGAGGAGTGTAGGGGACGATGCTGGAGACCCGCAACCCTGACTAGGGAAGCTCCTAGCGGAGGTGGCTTGCCATTGCTTTCCTCCGAACGTAATGGGGATGAATGATGTTGATGAAAACGACACAGCACCCAGTCATCTCGAGGCAAGGAAAATCCCTGACCCAGCCTGGAATCGAACCCGGGATCCCGTGCGCGGGTAGCTGAACACTACCACAAGACCACGAGCTGCGGACAAGTTCCATCATATGGTCTGTATATTCCCCATGTTAATTTAATATATTTTTATAGTTTCATTGGCTTAATATAGGACTAGGACTTCAGTCGGGTTCTATTGTTGTATATGAAACCACGTAGTCCAGTTTCTTCAGCTTTAAGTAATTTTATTTGTATCTTATTTCTCGTAAGTGTAATGGTTAACATTTTCTGTCTCTTGTACAGGATTGTTATTTAACGGTGAGATCCATTTTGTTATTGCGATTACCAATGTCCCGTCTACGAGTCCTTTTAATTTGGTTTCTACCGCTAGATGTCGCGATCTTCGACTCGCGACGGTGTGGCGTGTGCTTGGCTTCACAGAATTTAATGTGTGGCGTTGGGACGTGTAGTTTTGTTTGATGCATGCCAATATATTTTAGCATGTTGATGACTCCCAAGGATTGTGTGTCACTTGCTTCTTTCTTTATCCCGCGGATTTTGGCAATGGTAGGTTTCTTCTGTTTTATACTCTTCTGACACCGCGAGCTTTGTTTAATTTACGTTGGGTTCATTCTGCAACATTTTGTGCTCGTCGGTTTTATCCTATCATACGTGGATTGTCATGTGCTGCCCGGGTTCGTCTTTCGACTGTGTTTTGGAGATGTATTAGTGATCATGCATATCCGGATCGGATGCCCATCTGCCATTTCGTCCACGATTTTTCCGAGGAGTGACATGTTTTTACGCGCACTTGTACCTTGGAATTAGTGGCACATGAAGTATTAGTTTTATGAGTACATCGCTTTACCATGTACTTTGTTCGGTAGGTTATGTTGAGTACTAGCACTTATACTTATGCAGTTTCATTATATATGAAGATATCACCTGAAGATATACTTCCAGGGTATGAAACCGGTCGTCACACAGCGAAAATACAATAAACAGCTATTGCAGATTTGGACTTTCACTAGGATTAATACAGACTTTTTTTACTATCTATGATTTTAAATTGTTTGATAGTCTTTCACATTATGGAAATAATTCTGTTTTACACACATTTGAGTAGCAACTATTGTGTCGCTACAGGATTTAACTTGTATTTGTGCAACTCAGATTTTGATATGTTCATGCACTCATCAGTAGGAATATTTGTACATAAGCTAATAACGTCGAACAGTAGTACACTACTTGCCATTATAATTGCTACACCAAGAAGAAATGCAGATGATAAACGGGTATTCATTAGATAAATATATTGTACTAGAATTGACATGTGATTACATTTTCACGCAATTAGGGTGCAAAGATCCTGAGAAATCAGTACCCAGAACAACCACCTCTGGCCGTAATAACGGCCTTGATACGCCCGGGCATTGAGTCAAACAGAGCTTGGACGGCGTGTACAGGTACAGGTACAAAAAATGGTTTAAATGGCTCTGAGCACTATGGGACTTGACAACTGAGGTCATCAGTCCCCTAGAATTTAGAACTGCTTAAACCTAACTAACCTAAGGACATCATACACATCCATGACCGAGGCAGGATTCGAACCTGCGACCGTAGTGGTCGCGCGGTTCAGACTGAAGCGTCTAGAACCGCTCGGCCACTCCGGCCGGCTGTACAGTTACAGTTGCCCATGCAGCTTCAACACGATACCGCAGTTTATCAAGAGTAGTGACTGGCGTATTGTGACGAGCCAGTTGCTCGCCCACCATTGACCAGACGTTTTCAATTGGTGAGAGATCTGGAGAATGTGCTGGCCAGGGTAGCAGTCGAACATTTCCTGTATCCAGAAACACCCGTACAGGACCTGCACATGCGATCGTGCATTATCCTGCTGAAATGTATGGTTTCGCAGGGATCGAATGAAGGGTAGAGCTACGGGTCGTAACACATCTGAAATGTAACGTCCAGTGTTCAAAGTGCCGTCAATGCGAACAAGAGATGACCGAGACGCGTAACCAATGGCACCCCATACCATCACGCCGGGTGATACGCCAGTATGGCGATGACGAATACACATTTCCAATGTGCGTTCACCGCGATGTCGCCATACATGGATGCGACCATCATGATGCTGTAAACAGAACCTGGATTCGTCCGAAGAAATGACATTTTCCCATTCGTGCATCCAGGTTCATCGTTGAGTACAACATCGCAAGCGCTCCTGTCTGTGATGCAGCGTCAAGGGTAACCGCAGACATGGTCACCGAGCTGATAGTCCATGCTGCTGCAAACGTCGTCGAGCTGTTCGTGCAGATGGTTGTTGTCTTGCAAACGTCACCATCTGTTGCCTAAGGGATCGAGACGTGGCTGCACGAACCGTTACAGCCATGCGGATAAGATTCCTGTCATCTCGACTGCTAGTGATACGAGGCCGTTGGAATCCAGCACGGCGTTCCGTATTACCCTCCTGAACCCACCGATTCCATATTCTGCTAACAGTCATTGGATCTCGACCAACGCGAGCAGCAATGTCGCGATACGATAAACCGCAATCGCGATAGGTTACAATCCGACCTTTATCAAAGTCGGAAACGTGAAGGTACGCATTTCTCCTCCTCACACGAGGCATCACAACAACGTTTCACCAGGCAACGCCGGTCAACTGCTGGTTGTGTATGAGAAATCGGTTGGAAACTTTCCTCATATCAGCACGTTGTAGGTGTCGCCACCGGCGCCAACCTTGTGTGAATGCTCTGAAGAGCTAATCATTTGCACATCACAGGCTCTTCTTCCTGTCGGTTAAATTTCGCGTCTGTAGCACGTCATCTTTGTGATGTAGCAATTTTAATGGCCAGTAGTGTAGCTTAGAATTGGCTGGGACTTTTTGTAGCTTTAATTTCATCAACAAGAGCCATACAGAATTTTTAAAGCAAACATCATAATGATGTAACCTAGCCTTCTGGCTAGCAGGTAATAAATAGCAGAAAAGGATGACGCTACTGGAGGTATGAGAATGCCATCTGCCACTTTTATGAAATTTGGGTAAGCTATAAAATCTGGGAGCCACACGACTCCTATTAACAAACATACGACTGTTGGTTTCAGATATAATACTTCACACAAGAAACGATGGTGGTTTATACTTGTTCATTTTAAGCCGGAGTTCGATATTTGTGTAGATGTTGAAGGACAGAACGATTTGGTTTCACTTTGGGAACGCAATTTCTTTCGTTCAAAAACGTTTTATGTTTGCTTTGGTAGCAATGACATAGTTGGACTTATCCTCCTCTTAAATTTGCGTAACATACTAATTTCACATTGCGAGAACGGATCAGGATCAACAACTGCACTTTTTAAACCGTGGGCTGCTAAATGTTACTACGAAACATCATCGCCTAATGTGTGTGCAACATCTACTTTTAGTGCGTATAGTTGTTTATCAGAAGCTGTGCATGGTTGAGCATATTTAGTACCTCTATTTACAACTTTGAGCTGATCTGCGGTTACTGCTATATTTGAGAAGTTCGTAAATTGATCAGCAAACTGCTGACTGAGAGCAGGTCTTGTTCACTGTATTGGTTCAGATACGTGGATGATGTGCTGTTTCTGTGGACCGGCACTACGAGACAGTTGGATACATCACTAGAATATTTAAACTACCAAAATAAGAAAATGGAGCTGGAAGGCTCTTCTAAAGATTTCTTGTTCCCAATACTGTTAGCACAATACACACTTATTTAGCATTTTACAGAGGAACTGTTGCTACACATGCGGTAATCGCTGCAAGCTTCCAGCACTCACACAGTCACGAATATAAAGCTTTCCATTCAGTGATGTATCGCTTCATATCTCTTTAATCACCTGAATCTGCCTTTCAAACAGAACTACACGCCATATAACATATTGCTTCCGATAACGGCTATACCTCTCCCTGATTGACAAAGTAAATTGAAAAAAGGAAAATACGCGAAATTACACAAACTCTGTAGCTGGGCAATAGCAACCAGTCAGTAGTTACAAAAACTGGTGCACCATCCTATATATTGCCAAATCACAAAAAATTGAAGTCTCGCAAATACAGATCTGATTTGTATAATATACTAACATCAGAATTTTTATTCAATGGTCAAAACAAACTGCACTCTCTAGCTCAGAGAGGTGTGTGTCAAAGAATGTGCAACCACAACAGAAAAGTATATAACAAATGACACACAATGTATTACACGACAGAACTGTTTCCTTTTGCGTCTTCTTTAATTAAGTTGTAGTTGCCGGCAATAGATTAAAATTTTTAACTCAGATTTCTTTTCATCAGTTGTTGATTGTATGTCCACATAAAAAAACTGAGTTTAGTTTTTAGTTAATGTAACTATTTCTGCGTGACAAAAATTTTAGGCTTTCCTATGTAAACACTCTATATGTCAAGATTTTTGTACCTTATGTATAATAGTATCTGTGTCGTACACTGTTTTATTTGCGTTTGTAACATTCGAATATCTTCCAAAGATAGTCTAAGAAGTCAAAACCCCGTTCGTGACCAAATAATTATAATTTTGAATATCATTAACCTATTTAGTATTATCATATTCTGCCAAGCACCAACGGAAAATTAAGGTAAAAAAATAAAGGTAAAAATTAAATAAAAAATAATTGAAATAAAAATAAAAAAATTAAAATTAAATATAAATAAAAATGAATAAAAATGAGGTAAAAATAAAGTAAAAATTCCAATTCCAAGGAAGGCAGGTTCTGACAATGGGTTTAATAAGTCATGGTTGCAAAACACTGACGGGAATTATTTACAGAATGAAAAACTGATAGGAGCCGACCCGTTGAACATCCGGCTAACTTCCGGAGTAATGTAGGATCACTTGAGATAGGACTGACCTAATGATCTATCTTAGAAAAGAGATTGTAGAAATGGGAATCTCCATTTTAGGATCCATAGATTTAAAGAAAGCTTTTGACAATGTTCTCTTTGAAATTACGAAAGAAGTAAGGAGCGTAGGGTTGTCTACATGTTATCCAGAAACCGGATTGCAGTAGTAACAGCTGAAAGGAATGAAAGGGAATTTTTAATTGAGAAGATAATGGGTAAAGGTTTTAGTCTATACTCGATGTTATTCAGTCTGCACATTGGGCAAGCTGTGAAAGAAACCGAGGAGAAATTTGGAAAGTTAATTAAAGTACAGGAAAAAAGGCAAAGAACTTGTAAGAATCATCGAACGAAATGCGTAGTGTACTGAAAAGAGATTATAAAATGCACATGATGAAAGTAAATCAAGATTAATGGAATGCATTCGAAATAAATTTGCTAGGAGAATTAGGTTACGCGAAGAGATAGTGAGTGTAGCAGATCCATTCTGTTATTTACGCAGGAAAGTATTAGACAACGACGAAGTAGTAGCCTGGCACGTAAGTGAAACTTGAACGATGAACAGTTCAAACGAGAAGAAAATATAA
Organism: Schistocerca serialis cubense; assembly: GCF_023864345.2. Classification (NCBI taxonomy): domain Eukaryota; kingdom Metazoa; phylum Arthropoda; class Insecta; order Orthoptera; family Acrididae; genus Schistocerca; species Schistocerca serialis. The sequence goes on along the minus strand of NC_064638.1, from coordinate 379,662,642 downwards.
GCTCTTGAAACTTGGTGCTGCAGAAGATTGTTGAAGATTAGATGAGTAGATCGAGTAGATGAGATATAAGGAAATTTATGGCACAACTTGACTAAAAGAAGGGATCGGTCCATCAGACATATTTTGAGGCATTAAGGAATCTCTAATTTGGTAATGAAGGGGAACGCGGGGGAAGGTAAGTACTGAAGTGGGAGGCCACGCCAGTAAGCAGGATCAAATTGATTCAGATTGCAGAGGTTATTCAGAGATGAACAGGCTTGCACAGTATAAGCTAATGTGGAGCCCTGCATCAAATCATTCTTCTGACTGAAGACGAGATCGACGACAGCAACAACAACAACAACGACGACGACGACGACGACGACGACGACGACGACAACGACAACACAAGCCATCTGCGTCAAACGCTATCTTCATCAGAATGGTAATGATATTTTCTGCCGCACAAATACATGAGTTATTCCTACATGAAGCCTGGTTTACGCTTACCGGTTATGTTAACAGCGGAAATGGCCCCACGCGAACTACGAGAGCTCGCATAAGATTACTGTTAGATTTATCTACCGGCAGTTGTCCGTGACCAGTTTTGTTGGACCTGCACTTCTACCAGCACGTCCAGTTGGAGTAGATTACTATTAGAGCCGGCCGCGGTGGCCGTGCGGTTACAGGCGCTGCAGTCTGGAACCGCGGGACTGCTACGGTCGCAGGTTCGAATCCTGCCTCGGGCATGGATGTGTGTAATGTCCTTAGGTTAGTTAAGTTTAAGTAGTTCTAAGTTCTAGGGGACTGATGACCTAAGATGTTAAGTCCCATAGTGCTCAGAGCCATTTGAACCATTACTATTAGTTTCTGCACACCACACTTATGCGACCGCTGAGCACGGAACTGCCTACAACGCACATAACATTCTTGTTCCAGGAATACTTGAGTTCAAGCATATTTCAGTTGTGGTACTTGAGCGCAGTTATCTGTCTACTTTTGAGAACAATGGAAAGTAAAAGAAGGAAGATTTGGCTTTAACGTCCCGTTGACGAAAAAGTCGTTAAAGCCGAAAGGCAAGCTCCGCTAGGACAAGGACTAGGGAGAAAATACAGCGCATCTTTTATCAAAGGAAACAACTCCCATTTGCCTTAATCGACTTAGGAAAACCACAGAAAAACTAAATCGGGACGGGTTCGAAGTGTTACTTTACAAATGAATAATAAGTATCCCCAATTTTAATTAACGCCTGAAAATATTATAAATACATTTACAAATATGAATAAATTTGTATATTGAATGAGATTTTCACTCTGCAGCGGAGTGTGCGCTGATATGAAACTTCCTGGCAGATTAAAACTGTGTACTGGATCGAGACTCGAACTCGGGACCTTTGCCTTTCGCGGGCAAGTGCTCTACCAACTGAACTACCCAACCACGACTCAGGCCCCATCCTCACAGCTTTACTTCTGCCAGTACCTCGTCTCCTACTTTCCAAACTTTACAAAAGTTCTCCTGCGAACCTTGCGGAACTAGCACTCCTGAAAGAAAGGATATTGCGGAGACATGTCTTAGCCACAGCCTAAGGGATGTTTCCAGAATAGGATTTTCACTCTGCAGTGGGGTGCGCGCTGATATGAAACATCGTGGCAGATTAAAAAAATTTTAATCTGCCAGGAAGTTTCAAAATGGCATATTAATTAAAAGAAACGGTCTACCAATGAGATGATGTACTTTTAATTATTTGTGAATAATTTTACAAAAGAAGTATTTACGAGTGAAAATGTGTAAAGAAAACTCTGTGAAACAAAACACAGTAAGTACCTTCGTTTGTTTAACGATATAAGAATGCGGAACCGCGATAGAGCTCTCTCTCTCTCTCTCTCTCTCTCTCTCTCTCTCTCTCTCTCTCGTCCTCTGCTATCGAGATAATCTGTGCGTCACTTGTTCGCTTTTCCTGAGCAATTACGTTAATTTCATGTTATGTAGCCGTGTTTCATTTGAAGATCCCTTTCCTAACTGTTCTCGTTATATGTGATTTTATTATGCATTTTTTTAGTCCAGTATCAGGCTGCATCGAAGGGAAGTTGCTTGCGCATTGTTTGGTGGTTATGGCCGAACAATGTTAGCGTTAATTGGCCCTTTAATTCAACAGATTATAATTTATACGCCCCTGAGATCATTTTTACCAATTTTTTTCTCTCAAAATCCGGGCAATGTTATGCGAACAGCGTAATATTCAGGTCGCTCATTCGCCTCGAAATAATGTCGTCTACCAATGCACTAGCCTGTCAGATGTGCTGACGATGCTAGAAGGCGGTGTTCAGCTTTATTAGAAAAGGAAGTAAAATTTTTCTTGCCGTGTTTTATTATTTCAATACGGTTGCTCCAGCAAAGCAGAAATATTCATGCAGTGTTCCCAACCAGTTCTTACCAATTATTCAATGCTTCCTGAAAGTCATATATACTAGTTTCATAGTTGCGGGATCTGCATCGTGTCTGTTCTTTCGAAGGAACAGACACCATGGACTCATATATACAACTACAAAGTGTTTCACGAAGTTATACAGACCCTTTCGCAGCTCGAGTTATGAATCACTGGCGACACATTGTGCAGACTTAGCCAGGGGTGTTTATTTTTCACGAGGACACTACATGCAAATACAGATATGAATTACTAATATTATTAAAGCAAGAAACTCATATGGGTGGAATCTACGTAAATCTCTGCACACTGTGCTTCTACATCTACATCTACGTGATTACTCTGCTATTCAAAATAAAGAGCCTGGCAGAGGGTTCAATGAACTACCTTCAAGCTGTCTCTCTCTCTACCGTTCCACTCTCGAACGGCACGTGGGAAAAAAAAGTACTCAAATTTTTCTGTGCGAGCCCTGATTTCTCTTATTTTATCGTGATGATCATTTCTCCCTATGTAGGTGGGTGCCAAAACAATGTTTTCGCAATCGGAGGAGAAAACTGGTGATTGAAATTTTATGAGAAGATCCCGTCGCAACGAAAAACGCCTTTGTTTTAATGACTGTCACTCCAATTCACGTATCATGTCTGTGACACTTTCTGCTCTTCCTTGTACTTTTTCGATGTCATCCGTCAGTCCCACCTGATGCGGATCCCACACCGCACAGCAATACTCTAGAATAGGGCGGACAAGCGTGGTGTGAGCAGTCTCTTTAGAAGCCCTGTTGCAACTTCTAAGTGTTCTGTCAATGAATTGCAATCTTTGGTTGGCTCTAGCCACAATATTATCTCCGTGATCGTTCCAATTTACGTTATTTGTAATTGTAATCTCTAAGTGTTTAGTTGAATTTACAGCCTTCACATTTGTGTTACTCATCGACTAATCGAAATTTAGCTGATCTCTTTTAGTATTCATGTGAATAACTTCACACTTTTCTTTCTTCAGGTTCAATTGTCACTTTTCGCACCATACTTGAATGCTAGAGGGAATCTGAGTCTTTGTCATTCTAGACGACAGCTTCCGGAACATGTAAGTCCCGCCTCCCTCCCCCATCGCCACTACAACCACCACGGGCGTTGGACAGACTAGACCTCTCCAGAATTTCCTCTACTTTTCTCTTTCATGAGTATATAAAATAATTTCACTGAGGTCGTTCTTATATAGTAGAGACATTTTCAGTTTATTAAGAGAGTATTTATTTGCAGTCGTTAAATGAGATGTTATGTAAAAAGCTCAACAGCTGGAGCTCTCACTGAAGAGCCTGCCCAAACCGTTAGAGGAGTTTTTCCTGTTTTCTTCTTTTCACAATGTCGATTTCATTGTCTCCACTATCAACGGCTGGAACGCATTTCACAACTTGGGGTATCAAATGTGCCATCCCAGCCTGAGCTCTCCCAACCTCAGCTCTCCCAACCTCTGAAGAGGCCCAGAGGCTTAAATTGGCTCCCTCTGTAACGGAAGTAGGTCATCTAGGTGTTACGGAACGTCAGTTACTGTAAGTCATACAATGCATTTTAGCAGATTGTTTTTCCGTCAGACATACTGAGACTCATCTTGCAAGACATACCGCGGATGTGTCGTGAGTGAGTCCACTTAGTAAGGCCCACTCTATATGTGCCAGCAGTTCCTCAATGCTGTCTACCATAAAGACAATTATTGGTGAGAGAAGTGGTGGAATTTTGTGGTAAGGTCTTATGGGACCAAACTGCTGAGGTCATCGGTCCCTAAGCTTATACACTAATTAATCTAACTTAAACTAACTTACGCTAAGGACGACACACACACACACACCCATGCCCGAGGGAGGACTCGAACCCCCGACGGGGGAAGCTGCGTGGACCGTGGCAAGACGCCTCAAACCGGTCGGCTACCCCGCGCGGCAAGGTGGGAGAAGTGCAATAACTTCCCAGTCCCAGTTATTCATTAATTCTCCACCAAGCGACTACAACATGGTTACATGGATTTACAATATTCTGCCAACAAAGACAGCACCAAGGTGCCACATTTTACCAATCCAATACCCTTCCCACCGATACTTCCTATGTCGGCAACATCACACTTAGAAATGAAGCAATTCTCAGGCATTGTTTATAGGAATGTACTATAAATGAAAGCGCGCTTAACAACTGAATGAATACATATTTAAGAAAATGAAAATAATTCCACTACATAAACAGGAGCTCACTGGAGTTATTTTGCCTATTTACATAAAAGAAGTGGACATGAAACGCTGGAAGAAATACTCAGTCAGTAAACTGAAAAGCGAGCAGCGCAGGTGGCGGGTGGAGTTGCCTTTCCCAGAAGAACGCTTTATGTATATTCTGTCCGTATACGTTTCTTGCGCTGATGTTATAAGTAATTCGTATCTCTATTCCGTTTAGTGTTAGCGCACTTTGTGGAAAACAAACACCCCTGGGCGAATCTGTACACTGTGTCGCCAATGATTCACAACTGGAGCTGCGGAAGGGTCGGTTTCACACCCTGTAGCTGCTTTATTTTACGTAGTAAGGTAGAGGGAAAGGGGAATAGCCTGCTCGCTCTTAATTTTGCAGACCTGTGAAGGAGACCTACCTTCCCTCAAGCTTCTAACCTCCACCCCACGTTTCCACTCTGCCACAACCCGAGAACACAATTTATCTCTTAATACGGTTCTTCTGCGCTTACATCTGGAACACAAAATTTAATATTCGTTCGTAAGCCAAGTCATTTAACAACATACATTAATTTTATTACATTAAAACGCTAGTTTTAGTTATATGTGATTTTTGCATTCCTTGCAACGCAGAAAATATTAGTCATACAGAAAAAAATGACAGGGCGTTTTTGTAGGAAATTTAATGTAGTTTAATTTTATACGGGGAAACACTTCTGGTAGATGCTCTCGCGAACCCTGTTAGCATCAAAACTATACGAACGGAGCTCCATAAGCACGTAATTGCAGGGAAAGCTGGAATTCCGAAACGACTCATCAGATATGCAAACTCCCGTAACAGGAAAATGTGAAGCCCAAGCCGTAAAACCTGGAGCATGGAGCAATGGATCAATGAGTCTCGTCCAGTTCCGGCCGAGTTTACGTTCTAAAATTTAAACGCTGCAGGGAGGGAAAGGGGGGGGGGGGGCAGCCATATTGTGGTATTCCGTCGGTGCCATGGTTCCATTTACATCTACACGACTGCTCTGCACTTCATTCATAAGAGCAATTCCCTAGCCACCATAGTCACTAAATCTCCGTATTGTTGAGACTTTGTGGCCTACCCAGGAATAATGGTATACGATTGCCTTGAAAACCATATAGGACCTGTATTTGTCCATCTGAGACGGCTGGAAGCTGTTTTAAATGCCAGCGGTTTTCCTACACCCTATTAGAGATGGTAGCTCGTTGTGTTTGTGGCATTTTCATATTTTTTGTCCACCATCTGTATTTCACTGAACGAAAATAATAAAAGTTGATTTTAGGAATCCTTCAGCTGTAAGGATATGAGAAGCAAATAACTTCTTTACCCAGGCCAAAGATCAATTTATATTACAACTCGTACATCAATTAATTAGATCTGTAGACTGAAAGGGACTAGACGCGAGCAAATATTGCGGCTAAAGCTACGACGGAATTGAGGGCTTCAAGGCGTATTTTCGAAATTCAGATTGGAAAGATATACGCAATAGATTCTGTGTAAATCAATAATATAATGTATCCTGTAAGCCTGTTTGAAAAGAGTTGTCCTAAAATTTGAGACGTGTGAATTAAATGCACCAAAATCCCGGGTAACAGCTAGAATCAGCAAATCACGCACAGTAAGCATCAAGAGACATGGTGTATTAACCTAAATTACGTTGCAAATTGAAATGAAAAATTCTAAGCAAAATCATCGTAGAGTCAAAATGTACGTATTTTCTCGTCTACGACGAGGTTATTCGAGGTGAGGCACGAGGTCGAATTGGGGAAGAATAAGGAAGGATATCGGCCGTGTTTTTTAATAGGAACCATCCATTTTAGAGAAAATGTAGATGTCTGTGGTCAGTTAAGCATTTGAACTCTTGCTCTCACGAATACGAGTAGAGTGTTTTATCACTGTATATATTTACAACAAACAATAAATTATTTAACCAACAATTTAGAAACTGTATGGAACGCTGTAAAAAGTGAAACAGAAAAGTGGAATCAGCAAAATGAAGCAATTTTTTGGGTTAATAATGAACCGATCAACGATATTCCTAAAATTGTGGAAATTGTCAGTAGGTTCTCCTTATATAAGTAGCATATAATTTTACGTTACATTTCTTCTCCACCTTCAGGTATTAGGCGAATTGCCTGTTACAGTACTCATCGTTGCTGGAGTCTTCCTCTATCTCTAACCTTTAAGGGGAGTGTCATTCTCAATTCTTTCTAGGTATTCGTTCCATTTTCCCCTATACTCTAGAATTTGAGCATATATACTAAAAATTTTTCTCTAATATCTTGATTCCTTAGTATGTCTTCTATTGTGTTACCTGTAATTCATCAGAGGAATTTCATTTCTTGTGCTTTAATAAGACTTTTCTGCTTTTTGATATCACCCAGATCTCGCTTCCATGGAACAGTGTGGGAACTGAAACAGTCGTAATATTTAATTTGAGTAAGTTTCCTAAATTTACTAAGTTTAATTTCTATATATTTGCTGCAGCCATTTGTAGCCTCACACGCTAGGTAACTGAGGTAGTTTACTTGCTCTAATATCTTTTGATCTGCCATTATTTTCGTTCTAATGTGTTCTTTCTCCAAGAAGGCCCTTCTCTTAGATTTTTTGTTGAGATCTCCAAATCAAATTTCGCACTTCTTTGTTTTATTAAGTCCTTTCTGGAGGTCGTCTTTATATGCTAGGATCGTCGCATTCTCAGCATACATTAAGTGTTTTAAAAGAGTCCTCCTGCCTAGGTATCTCTCTTTTTGAAATTCTATTTTCCATATATGCTTTATTTCATGCTTATAAATGAAATGAAATGATCGTGTGGCATTGATGGCCGGGAGACCCCATCCGGGGAAGTTGGCCACCGGATTGCGTATCTTACTTCAGGTGACGCCACATTGGGCGACTTGTGTGTCGGTGACGATGAAATGGTGATGAGGACAACACAACACCGAGTCCACGAGTGGAGAAAATCTCCAACCCGGCAAGGAATCTAACCCGGGCCCGCTGCATCGCAGGAAAACATGCTAGCACTCGGCTAAGCAGTCGGACATGTATGTAAATGTTATACAAGTTTGGGAAGATGCAGCAGCCTTGTTGTACTCCTTTGCTAGTATCTCATTAGTCATTTTCCCGTTGAGATCTAGAGTGACAGTTGTGTCCTAATAAGACTTTTCAATACTGTTTATTAGATGTTTCAGATATCCACAACTCGTCATTATCTTCCAAAGTGTCTACTGACATTGCCAAAACCTTTTTAAAATCATTAAAAGCTATGTGTGTTTATTATGGTTCAAATGGCTCGGAGCACTATGGGACTTAACTTCTGAGGTCATCAGTCCCCTAGAACGTAGAACTACTTAAACCTAAATAACCTAAGGACATCACAAACATCCATGCCCGAGGCAGGATTCGAACCTGCGACCGTAGCGGTCACGCGGTTCCATACTGAAGCGCCTAGAACCGCAAGGGCCACACTGGCCGGCGTTTATTATGTTCTCTGCGTTTTTGTATTACGTGTTGTAAAGCAAAAGCTGCATCTATCGTAGAGTGTCCTTCCCTAAAACTCATTTGTTCTTCAAGTAGCCCTCCTTCTCTTATACTTTTAAGCCCTGTGGTTAAAGTTATATCTTGTATGCCGAGTCTAGTAAACTCATTCCTCTGTTTTTACTGCACAGGCTTTTGTCTCCTTTCTTTTCTTTTTTTTTTTTTTTTTTTTTTAATTGGTATCATCCTAGCGATCTTCCGGTCTTTGGGAGTACTCTTGCTCTTCCAGCATGCGTTTAAGCGATGTAACGGTCGTAGATGTAGCATCACTCCTCCATATTTCAGCGATTCAGCATTAATACCAGCTCTTCCTGCCGCTTTTCAGTTGTTAAGTGATCTTAAAACAGATTTATTTAGTCGGACTGTATTTCATCTTATCCCTTGTCGTCTATTGTTTCAATTTAACTTTCCTGTGCTGTATCATCATACCATTATCATTGCTAATAATTTATCCATTGTTCTTTTTCAGTATTGTTTATTTGTATATTCTCTTTTTCTGTTGTGTTTAATGTTTTTAAAACTTTGTAGGCCATTTGCTGTCTCCCGTGAACACCATCGTCTATATTAGGAATAAATTTATCCCAATGTTCTTGGTGCGCCTTTCTTGCTGAACGTTTAGCAGTAATTCTTCTTTCCTTACAGGACTGCATCTTTTCAACTGTGGAGCTGCTTAAGTATTTTAGATATGCATCCTGTTTCCCTTTAACAGCTTTTCTTGTATCCTCATTCAAAATTTTTATGCTCTTTCTTTTCCTTACTTTTTTTTAACAAGAGCTTCTCATGCTGCTCTATATATCACATTCATTAGATATTGCCATTCTTCATCTATATTATCTTTACTTTGCAAGTTTACTAGTTATTTGTTTTGTGATTTTCTTTCATTTGGCAAAAAGCTCTATTCTTGAGATAAGGAGAAAATGATCTGCTCCTAAATCTCGTATCCCTTATTTGACTCACTGCCTTATCGTTTACTAAAATTATTGACCTTAGACTTCTACTACTAGCCCAAGTAAACTTACGTATATCTCGTTTCTTCAAAAATGAATTTATCGTTTTTAGATTATTGTAAGTGGCAAAATCTTTTAGTTATTGTTGTTGTTGTTGTTGTTGTGGTCTTCAGTCCTGAGATTGGTTTGATGCAGCTCTCCATGCTACTCTATCCTGTGCAAGCTTCTTCATCGCCCAGTACTTATTGCAACCTTCATCCTCCTGTATCTGTTTAGTGTATTCATCTCTTGGTCTCCCTCTACGATTTTTACTCTCCACGCTGCCATCCAATACTAAATTGGTGATCCCTTGATGTCTCAGAACATGTCCTACCAACCGATCCCTTCTTCTAGTCAGGTTGTGCCACAAACTTCTCTTCTCTCCAATCCTATTCAATACCTCCTCATTACTTATGTGATCTATCCATCTAATCTTCAGCATTCTTCTGTAGCACCACATTTCGAAAGCTTCTATTCTCATCTTGTCCAAACTAGTTATCGTCCATGTTTCACTTCCATACATGGCTACACTCCATACAAATACTTTCAGAAACGACTTCCTGACACTTAAATCTATACTCGATGTTAACAAATTTCTCTTCTTCACAAACGCTCTCCTTGCCATTGCCAGTCTACATTTTATATCCTCTCTACTTCGACCATCATCACTTACTTTGCTCCCCAAATAGCAAAACTCCTTTACTACTTTAAGTGTCTCATTTCCTAATCTAATTCCCTCAGCATCACCCGACTTAATTCGTCTACATTCCATTATCTACGTTTTGTTTTTGTTGATGTTCATCTTATATCCTCCTTTCAAGACACTGTCCATTCCATTCAACTCCTCTTCCAATTCCTTTGCTGTCTCTGACAGAATTACAATGTCATCGGCGAACCTCAAAGTTTTTATTTCTTCTCCATGGATTTTAACACCTACTCCGAATTTTTCTTTTCTTTCCTTCACTGATTGCTAAATATACAGATTGAATAACATCGGGGAGAGGCTACAACCCTGTCTCACTCCCTTCCCAACCGCTGCTTCCCTTTCATGTCCCTCGACTCTTATAACTGCCATCTGGTTTCTGTACAAATTGTAAATAGCCTTTCGCTCCTTGTATTTTACCCCTGCCGTCTTCAGAATTTGAAAGAGAGTATTCCAGTCAACATCGTCAAAAGCTGTCTCTAAGTCTACAAATGCTAGAAACGTAGGTTTACCTTTCCTTAACCTAGCTCCTAAGATAAGTCGTAGGGTCAGTATTGCCTCACGTGTTCCAATATTTCTACGGAATCCGAACTGATCTTCCCCGAGGTCGGCTTCTACCAGTTTTTCCATTCGTCTGTAAAGAATTCGCGTTAGTATTTTGCATCCGTGACTTATTAAACTGATTGTTCGGTAATTTTCACATCTGTCAGCACCTGCTTTCTTTGGGATTGGAATTATTATATTCTTCTTGAAGTCTGAGGGAATTTCGCCTGTCTCATACATCTTGCTAACCAGATGGTAGAGTTTTGTCAAGACTGGCTTTCCCAAGTCTGTCAGTAGTTCTAATGGAATGCTGTCTACTCCCGGGGCCTTGTTTCGACTTAGGTCTTTCAGTGCTCTATCAAACTCTTCACGCAGTATCGTATCTCCCATTTCATCTTCATCTACATCCTCTTCCATTTCCATAACATTGTCCTCAAGTACATCGCCCTTGTATATACCCTATATATACTCCTTCCACCTTTCTGCTTTCCCTTCTTTGCTTAGAACTGGGTTTCCATCTGAGCTCTTGATATTCATGCAAGTGGTTCTCTTTCCTCCAAAGGTCTACTTAATTTTCCTGTAGGCAGCATCTATCTTACCCCTAGTGAGATAAGCCTCTACATCGTTACATTTGTTCTCTAGCCATCCCTGCTTAGCCATTTTGCACTTCCTGTCGATCTCATTTTTGAGACGTTTGTATTTCTTTTTGCCTGCTTCATTTACTGTAGTTTTATATTTTCTCCTTTCATCAATTAAATTCAATTATTCTTCTGTTACCCAAGGGTTTCTACTAGCCCTCGTCTTTTTACCTACACGATCCTCTGCTGCCTTCACTATTTCATCTCTCAAAGCTACCCATTCTTCTTTTACTGTATTTCTTTCCCCCATTCCTGTCAATTGTTCCTTTATGCTCTCCCTGAAACTCTGTACAACCTCTGGTTTAGTCAGTTTATCCAGGTCCCATCTCCTTAAATTCCCACCTTTTTGCAATTTCTTCAGTTTTAATCTGCAGTTCATAACCAATAGATTGTGGTCAGAGTCCACATCTGCCCCTGGAAATATCTTACAATTTAAAACCTGGTTCCTAAAACTCTGTCTTACCATTATATATATGACAGTATCTCTTCCATGTATACAACCTTCTTTTATGATTCTTGAACCAAGTGTTAGCTATGATTAAGTTGTGCTCTGTGCAAAATTCTACCGGGCAGCTTCCTCTTTCATTTCTTAGTCCCAATCCATATTCACCTAAAACGTTTCCTTCTCTCCCTTTTCCTACTTCCGAATTCCAGTCACCCATGACTATTAAATTTTCGTCTCCTTTCACTATCTGAATAATTTCTTTTATTTGATCATACATTTCTCCAATTTCTTCGTCATCTGCAGCGCTAGTTGGCGTATAAACTTGTACTACTGTAGTAGGCGTGGGCTTCGTGTCTATCTTGGCCACAATAATGCATTCACTATGCTGTTTGTAGTAGCTTACCCGTACTCCTATTTTTTAATTCATTATTAAACCGACTTCTGCATTACCGCTATTTGATTTTGTATTTATAACCCTGTATTCGCCTGACCAAAAGTCTTGTTCCTCCTGCCAACGAACTTCACTAATTCCCACTATATCTAACTTTAACCTATCCATTTCCCTTTTTAAAATTTCTAACCTACCTGCTCGATTAAGGGATCTGACATTCCACGCTCCGATCCGTAGAACGCCAGTTTTCTTTCTCCTGATAACGACGTCCTCCTGAATAGTCCCCGCCCGGAGATCCAAATGGGGGACTATTTTACCTCCGGAATATTTTACCCAAGAGGACGTCATCATCATTTAACCATACAGAAAGATGCATGGCCCCGGGAAAAATTACGGCCGTAGTTTCGCCTTGCTTTCAGCCGTTCCCAGTACCAGCACAGCACGGCCGTTTTGGTTAGTGTTGCAAGGCCAGGTCAGTCAATCATCCAAACTGTTGCCCCTGCAACTACTGAAAAGGCTGCTGCCCCTCTTCAGGAACCATACGTTTGTCTGGCCTCTCAACAGATACCCCTCCGTTGTGGTTGCACCTACGGTACGGCTATCTGTATCGCTGAGGCATGCAAGCCTCCCCACCAACGGCAAGGTCCATGGTTCTTGGGGAGGAATCTTTTAGTATTTTTTCTATTTTCATTATAGACCGGTTCTCCAAAAGGCCCTGTAATATTCGCTACTGGGATGTTTCCTGTTCTGGCATTGAAATTATCCTTCATAATAATGTGATTAGCAGCAGCGTATTTTTTCAGAGTCTTGTGTAATTCTTCATATAAGGCTATACGCTCATCCTTATTTCCTCCTCCTGCTGCATTCATCTTTAAAATAGTAGCGTTGCCTCTTCTCAGTATCAGTCTGACTGTGAGTATTCTTTCACTTATGTTTACAACCAGAAACACTTCAAGACTAATTTAATACTTTTCAACGAGCATTAGCCGACATAGGCAATTTTGCTAAACGTAGCAGATAATTTTCGAAAAGGGAACACAGTGAGGTTCGCAATATTAGTTAAAAACGCTTGGTAAATCAGTAACGTGTAACCGACTGCAGGAGATAATCGCTCGCAGCATAGCCAGCAGTACATGGCTCGCGTCTGCAGCACTTGATGGGCTAGTCGCCGTCGGAACTATTAACTATGTCAGATCTGGGGTACGCAGCGGTGCAGGGGATCACTGCTGCAAATTAGGTATCACCGAAACGAGACACAGCATTAGTCAATTACTGCTATAGCATTAGGCGTATGGTACACGGTGTTACTTCATTGGCAAAGGCGGCAGCGATAGGAATCATTATATTAGCAGTTCGAATTTCAACGATTCGAATAAAAAAAAAAAGTTCAAATGGCTCTGAGCACTACGGGACTTAACATCTGAGGTCATCAGTCCCCTAGAACGTCGAACTACTTAAACCTAACTAACCTAAGGACATCACAGACATCCATTCCCGAGGCAGGATTCGAACCTGCGACCGTAGCGGTCGCACCGGCACACCGGCCGGCCGATTCGAATTTCAACGAACTTTTCGATTCAGCACTATGGGGGCGAGAGGTCCAGAATATGTGGGCGCACTGTACTGATAATGAGGATACGAACTAGACTGGCACAAAAACATAAAACTGGCTCACCTTATTTTACGCTGAGCGTCTGAAAAATTCGGTTAATGGTCTCGGAAAATAATGCAAACAAGAGTTATAAGCAAAATACTTTATCGAACTTCAGAGTGGTCACCATTAGCTACAACACTCTTTTGACATCAGTTACGAAGTTGTCGGCCGCCTTCAACAAATATTTCTCGTGGAATCGCTCGAGGCACCGTAGTCACGCTCTGTTGGATATCCACAACGTCTGCGTTCTGACATTTCACGCTCAGTGCAAACATAGTGTTGTTCAATATCTTCCTCACTCCCCAGATTTAGCGCCGGCAGGCTTCTTTCTGTTTTGCCGCCTTAAATTATCCCTGAACGGCTTAACGCTTCGCAGATGTTGCTCGTGACAAACGTGCTTCGAGCTATTCCACAATACGCTGTGTTTGCTGACGGTTTCCAACGAAAGCAGAAACAACAATTTCAAACTGCTTTTCGTTCCATTAATAAGAGATCTATGATATAAAAGGTAAACTAGATTTTTGCTAAAATGGTAGCTTAATGCGTAAAATCCACATATAATGCGTCAGAAATTTTTAAAGAAACGTATTGTTTCTTACGATATTTCCGTAAAAAGCGTGTTTGAAGACACCATGGTAGTATACTCAACTTTTCGGCTATGATCTGTACAAGGGAACAATATTCCAGTATTCTTCTAGTTATAAGTTCACGAAATTCATGTTTCTCCAACACAAACTGCCTCAGATAACTAAGGGTAAACAGTCTTACGGGTTTGCAAAATCAGATTGCCCATAATATAACTGCTGTGTTGAATATCTCCAGATTCATTACACATACATGCTTGTGATTATTTGTGGTATGCGTCCACAGAAAGGCGGAATTGACTTAACAACTGTGTTTTACGTATCAGGGACTGGCAGAAATCAGATGCTGATCGATTGCTTACCTTCTGAGTTCCATCGTTTCTCCGTGCCCTTGCTGCATTTCACGGCTTTCTTAAGATTTTGCTGACTGGAGACAGGAATATTCGTGTTACTCGCCATTCGCCTCGTCTCGGACTGTTGCTACGCAACGGCCTGTGCCATTGGAGAGACTCCTGTATTGTTGAGAACTAAGTTACGCCACGATTTGTGTTGTTTTCTCTAAGAGTCTAAGGAGATAAGCGTAAAATATTCACTATTAAATTAAAGAAAGGTCTCTATGGACGAGAATAAGGAGCCGCTGGCAACCGTAGGGAAGAAAGGAAAGAAATAACGAAAAATTAAAACTGAAAATAATGTGAAAAAATTAGTGAAACTGATCAGTGAAGACAAGCGTTTTGCTATGTCAACATAATCAAAGACTGTTTTGAAAATCATTCTGAGGATAAGATACGCTAGCGGATGAAACGTATCCGGACAGTTATTACTAGACATCAATCTGGCATGTATCCACCTCTCGACTTTATGATGGCTAGAACTCTACCGGGCACACATTCAAAGAGATTTCTGAACGTCTACGGAGGGACTGCAGCCCATTTTTCCGAAAGAGGACTAGAGAGAAGTCGGCATTCTATCTCGTCACAAAGGCGTTCATTTGGGTTCAGGTCGGGACTTGGAGTAGGGCATTCCACTTCAGGAATGTTGTTGTCCACAAACAATTACCTCACAGATGGTGCTTTATGAGAATACGTATTGTCATGCTGATATAACCAATCATCGTCTCCGAACTGTTCGTCCACTGTACGTAGTACACAATGCTGTAAATTTTGTCTTCTTGAGGGCAATAAGGAGACCAAAAGCTTACCATCAAAAATCTCCATAGCAAATAACATCACATTCTCCCATACTTAACTGCTGGAGCTCTGCATGATGAAAGATAACGTTCTCCACGCATTCGTCAAACCCAGACCCTTCTATCTGGTTGCGACAGGTTATAACGTAGCGACCTCATCAAGCGTCGCTTAGTATTGACAACAGAAATGTTAGGCCCTCCAGAAGCTGCACGACCATTATATCCCATACTTTTTAACTCTCTACACACAGCCACTGCGTTAGATGGACTGCTGGTAGCATTTTGGAACTCACAAGTGATTCCCTAAGGTGATTTGATGCGATTTTTTTACAACTACCCTTCGCAATGCTCGATGATCCCTTTCCGTCAGTATTTGATGATGATGATGATGATGATGATGATGATGATGATTGGTTTGTGGGGCGCTCAACTGCGCGGTTATCAGCGCTCACACAAATTCCCAACCTTTGCTCAGTCCAATCTCGCCACTTTCATGAATCATGGTGAAATGATGAGGACAACACAAACACCCAATCGTCTCGAGGCAGGTGAAAATCCCTGACCCCGTTGGGAATCGAATCCGGGACCCCGTGCTCGGGAAGCGAGAACGCGACCTTAAGACCACGAGCTGCAGACTCGTCAGTATTTGAGATCTGTCTGATCTTGGTTTAACTGTGGTTGTTCCTTCGCGTTACTACTTCACAATCAATCACAATAGTCGGCTTGGGTAGCTTTAGAAGGGTCGAAATGTGTCTGATGGATTTGTTATTCAGTTGACATCCAATGATTAGTCCGTGTTCGAAGTTGACTGAGCTCTTCTGACCCACACATTTTGCTGTCGCTGCCTCTCTACTGATAACACATTACTCTCCGCCTCCTTTTTCAACGGATGGTTCGCCGCTCCTGACGGCTGCTGGTCACTTTCGCATTACATAAAGTGTCTGGAAATTTTTGATCGGATAGTTTTTCAGATTCATTTACCCCCTTTGCCCAAGTCATAGTTCAATCTCAAACATGAGTTAACTGAGTCTGTAGAATGAGAGCAACATAATGTGACCAAGTGTTTTGACGAAGGCTTCGACGGAGCTTTTATCATGAGTGGCGTGTACAGAGGTGTGCAAAAAAAGAATTCAGTTACATCTCTCATCTAGTCCTTAAGAGGACCATACCGTGGTTCAGGTCGAAAAAATCGATTTTCGGTTTTGATCATATTTATATATATTAAGGTTTTATTTAAGTACTCTGAAAAGGATTTTGCTGAAAAAAATTTTTTTCGAGCATTTAAAAAGCATTTTCCTACCACGTGTGTTTATGTGACACGCCCACTTTTTTGCATATATTTTAGATCTTTATATCGCCTACATTTGCACGTTAGAGATTTTTTTTTCTCCCTAGTGTGTTGGCTATCCTTGGAATGCAATGGTTGGTATTCTTTTGTTTCTACTGTTTGCAAACAACGAGGTTTCAAAGACGCGGTTAGTTTTGTTCAAGTGTGATTGCGAGTAGTTGTTATACTTACGTTTGCAGTGCTTGTTTACGTGTGTTTTGTTGTGTTTATTGAAGATGACGAAACGTAAAGACATTTTCAAGAAATGACAATTTAGAGGAAACAAGTTTAGAAAGCTTTCTGAAGATGCATCTGAAGAGGCGTGCGCAGCACTGACTACTGCTGCTGTTATTAGAGCAATTAAACCTATTTCCAGAGACTTGGCTCATCCTGACCTTCTAAGGAAATGTCTGCATGGGCATACGCAGAACCCAAATGAATGTTTCAACAGCATAATTTGGAACTGCTTTCCTAAAACTGTATTTGTAGGCATGCATACAATGAAACTAGGAGTTCATTATGCTGTTATTACATTCAATTGTGGTTATATTGGAAAGGGTTGGGTACTAAGAAAGTTGGGAATTAATCCCGGTGAAAATATGGTCACTGGGCTGCAACATTGCGATAAAAAGAGGATAGCCGATGCAGACAGGTCTGCATGTAATATGGCCAAGGAAGCAAGACAAACATGCAGGAAGGTGAAAAAGAAGCTGGAAGAACTGCTAGAGGCCAAAGAAGGGCCATCATATGCAGCAGGACAGTTTTAATTAACTATAAGTTACAAATTTCAAAAGTTTTCTCTTTAAAGTCAGTTTCCCGCAAACTATAATTTTCAGTACATATGCCGCTTTATATCAGAAACTATCATAGATAAATGAATGAAATTTTCAGAGTCTCTGCATAACATAAAAAGCCACCTCTGGTACTACATTCATTAATATTCTCCATTAGGAAGTTTACAAAAAAAATATTTTCTGCAAAAAAACTTAATATTTTTTGTTAATAAATTTAAAAAAGTATTTCTTAAAAACTATAGAATGGATAAAGCAGATTTTAGTACAGTTGACTCTATTAGCATCATGTAACATACAGTAAAAATATTAAGGTCCTGCATCAAATAGTTTTTTCAGAAATGGGCCAAATACTTGCCTAAATTAACATGTGTTAGATAGTCAGGGTGTGTTCCCTTTAAAGGTGCTGCAGAGGCTAATCAACAAGCAGCCCTGTATTTTGGAAAGGTTGACAACATGTACAAAATGTTTGGTTTCATCATGCTGCAGTGGTGGCAAACGATATCAGGTCTACGTTTTGTTTTGTTGGGAATGGGGAAGGCATGCAAGAGGCATGAAGGAGGGGGACGACACTCATTCGCGGGCACCCAACGCTTCAGATAAACCCCTGGTGCTACCTCTGTGCTTGAATTGCGTAACGATCTTATCCACGTAGCAGCCACGCAGTATTTTGCTTACTGACGCTTTATGAGTGGTGTGTACCTGATCTAAGAGTTTTAATATGCAAACCGACTGAAGCAAGGACGACTGCGAGAAGGGGAAAGAAAACCGCGGTGCGAAACACTCGGATTGCCACATCCGTGAGTGTCTCTACTGCCGTAAAGTTTAATTCGCCGCGAGAGTTAGCAGCTACGGAGCGCTACCTGACGGGCCATCTGGCACCAGGAAACAGCATTAGTCCATCTGGAATCCCGAGTTTTCGTCCAGAGAAAATTAATTGTAATTTTCTCAGAGTCCGAAAGACCACTAAAAACAGTAACAGGCACTTTCAGTGAAGGGCCAATACACCTTACGTTACCCTGCTACGCTTGCCCTGAAAAACCGGTCGAGCAGGAAGCGAGAAATCAACACACCTACAAGAATTATATCTGCAGTCTTCAGGCAACTCTGGTAGGATGTTGTTCTTTGTATCACGTAACTTTCGCCTTAAAATATTGGTTATTTGTTTTCAGCTAGAGACCTAGACCAACGGCTGCAAAATGTTCATCAGGAATCGGTCCGAGTATTATAATAAATAAATGTCGTGTGACTAGGGCCTTCCGTCGGGTAGACCGTTCGCCGGGTGCAATTCTTTCGATTTGACGCCACTTCGGCGACTTGCGAGTCGATGGAGGTGAAATGATGATGATTAGGACAACACAACACCCAGTCCCTGAGCGAAGAAAATCTCCGACCCAGCCGAGAATCGAACCCGGGCCTTTAGGATTGACATTCTGTCGCGCTGACCACTTTTTTTTAAATCTCATTTTGTTCGTAATTGATCGTTGTATTTGTTCGGGGCGGACGTCCTATGACACTTGTTCAAGTTCATCGTTGATCCAGGGCAGCTAACCGTCTGACCGAACACGCTGAGCTACCTTACCGGCTATGACGATGATTAGGACAACAGAACACCCAGTCCCTGAGCGGAGAAAATCTCCGACCCAGCCGGTCCACTCAGCTACCGGGGGCGGACGTCCAAGTATTTACTTAGCCACATAAAATTCAGAGATAAATGCACTTTGCAATATTTCAAAAATACAAACCTGGAAATTCTCAAGAAAACTGCGCAGAATTTTCGATGTAAGTACTATAACCACTTAACCTCACATATTTGTTTAATCTGTATTTCATTGTTTGCGGGTTACTTATGTTCACATAGGGCGCTCCTAACACTGTTTTCTACCGTAGGGCACCAACACACCAAGAATATTTCGCTACAGTGGAAGAATAAAAATCGAAAACTGTCGATTATGTAAAGTGTATCTTGTAAATCTTGTGAACAGCCGTCTGATGATAAACTTGTCAGTTCGAAACCAGTTACGGCGCTATTAATTTAAATAAATAACAGTACTGATAGTGGCTGGCTGCTGTCTTCTTCTTTGAAAGAATCAACCTACATTAATTGTACACAGACACGGTCTCACCATGTCAGTTTTAGACAAAATAGCATTAACTTGTTTTCTATTTAGGAGGGGCGATCAATAAGTAACGCAACACTTTATTTGAAAGTAGGTTTTTTTTATTCTGGGTTCCAATACATCTACATCTACATACATACTCCGCAATCCACCATACGGTGCGTGGCGGAGGGTACCTCGTACCACAGCTAGCATCTTCTCTCCCTGGTCCACTCCCAAACAGACCGAGGGAAAAATGACTGCCTATATGCCTCTGTACGAGCCCTAGTCTCCCTTATCTTATCTTATCTTTGTGGCGGCAGTAAAATTGTACTGCAGTCAGTCTCAAATGCTGGTTCTCCAAATTCCTCAGTAGCGATTCACGAAAACAACGCCTCCTTTCCTCTAGAGACTCCCACCCGAGTTCCTGAAGCATTTCCGTAACACTCGCGTGATGATCAAACCTACCAGTAACAAATCTAGCAGCCCGCCTCTGAATTGTTTCTATGTCCTCCCTCAACCCGACCTGATAGGGATCCCAAACGCTCGAGCAGTACTCAAGAATAGGTCGTATTAGTGTTTTATAAGTGGTCTCCTTTACAGATGAACCACATCTTCCCAAAATTGTACCAATGAAACGGAGACGACTATCCGCCTTCCCAACAACTGCCATAACATGCTTGTCCCACTTCATATCGCTCTGCAATGTTACACCCAAATATTTGATCGACGTCACTGTGTCAAGCACTACACTACTAATGGAGTATTCAGACATTACAGGATTCTTTTTCCTATTCATCTGCATTAATTTTCATTTATCTATATTTAGAGTTAGCTGCCATTCTTTACACCAATCACAAATCTTGTCCAAGTCATCTTGTATCCTACAATCACTCAACGACGACACCTTCCCGTACACCACAAAATCATCAGCAAACAGCCGCACATTGCTATCCACCCAACATATTATTCCTCACTCTTCTGGCTAAATAGCCGTATTTTTACAGCATAATCTCCGTTCACTGCGACCGTCTTACGCCACCTTACTGGGGGGGGGGGGGGGGGGGGGGGGGCTGTACGACCACATGGTACCATTCTACTGGTCAACATCGAAAGCAATGTCTAGCTGCATCAAAACCTCGCCATCATCCACGTACTGTTTCCCGTGGAGGGCATTCTTCATTGGGAAAAACAACCTGGAAGTCGAATGGTGCGAGATTCGGGCTATAGAGTGGATGAGGAAGAACGCTGCAGTGAAGTTTTGTGAGCTGCTCTCGGCTGCGCAGACTTGCATGAGGCTTTGCGTTGCCATGGAGAAGGTGAAGTTCGTTTGCAGTTTTATGGCGACCAACACGCTTCAGTTTCCTGAAGATACCTGAATGCACTTCGCAGTTGATCGTTGCACCACGAGGGAGACATAAAGAAGAATAACCCCTTCAGAGTCCCGGAAGAAAGCCGCGCCGGCCGCGGTGGCCGTGCGGTTCTGGCGCTGCAGTCCGGAACCGCGGGACTACCACGGTCGCAGGTTCGAATCCTGCCTCGGGCATGGGTGTGTGTGATGTCCTTAGGTTAGTTAGGTTTACGTAGTTCTAAGTTCTAGGGGACTTATGACCTAAGATGTTGAGTCCCATAGTGCTCAGAGCCATTTGAACCATTTTTGAAGAAAGCGGCCATGACTTTACCAGCTGAAGATGCGGTTTTAAACTTTTTCTTCGGAGGAGAGATGGTGTGACGCCAATCCATGGATTGCCATTTTATTCCCGGTTCGATGTGATGAACCCATGTTTCATCGTCTGTTCGATGTTCGACAAAAAATTGTCGCGATCAGCTTCGTAAGGCGCAAACAATTACGCTCAGATGGTCCTTCGTTACTTTCTACGGTACTCTGTTACGTGCCAAAGAACCCAGCGGGCACACACGTTTGAGTAACACAACTGACGGACGGGTGTGACGGCACTACCAACAGAGACGTCCAGTCATGCAGCGAGGGTTTTTTTTTTTGTGATCTGTCCATCACCTCGAATGAGAGTGTCCGCACGTTCAATCACGGCAGGAATCAGAGGAGAGTGCGGACGCCGGCGGGAAATCGGACAGGTTTGCGCGACCTAGTGGCGATAGCGGCAGATGCCTCGCCAACGACTCACCGTGCTTTTGTACACTTCCAGGTCTCTGTAGACATTTTTCAAGCTATAAATAGTATAAATAATATACTTATGCGTGTGAGGACGAGAATACAGATCAGATAATTAATAATATTTCAAAGTATTAACATTAAACAATATTGTTTCCTCAGACATTGTCTGGCGTGCGAACAATGGCATTGGTGGCTGAGGTCGTGTGTTCGCTAAGTATTTTTTGCATTACAGTGTGACTTGCAAGTTCCCAAAACAAAATATCGGACTTCTTGCAGCAAAAATGCCGTTAAGATTGACTTACGGTTCTTTTATGCTAGGACTTCGTAATTTTCCATCAGATTGCACACAAGCCTCTGTCATGTCGCAGCCGCTTACATCATTGTTAAATCTACTAAAGTGAAAAAAATACATTCACATTTATAAAATATATTTTCAAAAAATGGCATATGCACATAAATTATAAATAGACACTTACATATAAATAATAGTTGCTTGGCAGTATATTAATATAAATGAGTACGTCGATGTGCCTCTTTAAATCTTCCTATGTTCAGTATCTAACAAAATGTATGGAGTTACGGAGCAATCACAAAATGCATCCGTACAGAAACAGATTATCTCGTCACTCTGAGTAGCGCGAGAGGAATCAGAGCTGAAGTACAATATCAAAACATTTGCTGTTTTTTCTCCGCAACTACGTGTTGTTTATCGATAGCGCTTCATATCATTCTTTGACAGGTCGAAAAAAATTATATTATCGCTTTAGCGTGGAGATGAGCCCTTAAAAAGCGCCTATGGATATCAGCGATGCTCTGGTTTTCCGCCGGAAGAAATTTATCTATAAATGTCTTCTTGGAACTCGCCTCCGTTACAGATGACATTTTGAAGGCTACAGATCGGAACTTCATGCAAATATACGAGCTGAAGAGGAAATAGTCCAGGATGTTTCACAACAATTCCTTTATTTTATCAACCAAAATTGACTGAGAAAAAATTACTTATTGAATGCCCAAATTGAAATTACGCTAGCATTTTTTCAACCAAAGTAACAGTTCTACAAGACAAATTTAGCCTCTTCCTCTGTAATTAGTTAGGCAGGCTGAGTAATACTTCAGGCGAAATTTATACAACTCTGAAGGGAAATGTGAGTCAGCGGAATAGAACTGTGGCTCATTCTATGGAGTGTGTAACAGTTTTTTGTACCAATTAATGAGCAGTTTTCGGAAAATTTTACACCGCTAGCAACTGTCATCTAACAGATAGAAAGGTCGCAAAATTATTATCTGTCATTACGTTTTGACTAGTACAGGGATATCCGTGGGGACGTTTGACCCTAGTAATGAGATGTTTGTTAGTGACTAGAATCATAAGGGCTACTTTCCAATATTAATCTAATATTATCTTGTTTTAGCATTTAACACATTTTGCGGAATTACACTTGGTTACATAGCGTCATTTGGTTCCTGATGCATTTCAGTACCTGTGTATATAAATTAATCACAAGTTAACCAACCCTTCATTTTAGAAATTCGTTTAATACCTAATATTATTTACGAATTAATAAGCATTCGACAATACAAATGTTTTGTGAAAAACGTACTGTAAATAAATCGCGCTGTACCTTATATCGATTCTACACAACTGATAATGTGTGTTTTTATAGTCACGCACTGCAGCTCTTCACTTTGCAAGCACAAAAACAGCGTAATTTTATTCGAAGAGGAACGTCTTTTGTAAGTTAGAGCTCTTCTTACTTTCCGTGCTAGCTAAGAAAACTCTGAAATTCCGTCTTTGCAAGACTCCGTTTGATTTGTTTTGTTTTACTAAAACATGTTTCACCACATTCTGTGCTACCTTGAATGGGTTTTACTTATTTTTTATTTTTTTAGGATTTGACAAGTTTTACAAAAAACAAAAGAACTGGTATTTTGTATTTTTATGAAATATGGATATAACAAAAGCGTGCGTACAGCTAACAAATACAACAGCAAATGACACAAGTTCTCGAATACGACAAAAACAAGGAGAGCAGACAACAGCATCAAAAAATTATGATATAATGTAGAATACATGGTAGACAGACACTGAAGAGCCAAACAAACTGGTTCACCTGCCTAATATCGTGTAGTGCCCCCATGAGCACGCAGAAGTGCCGCAACACGACGTGGAATGCACTCGACTAATGTCTGAAGTAGTGCTCGAGGGAACTGACGCCATGAATCCTGCAGGGCTGTCCATAAATCCGTAAGAGTACGAGGGGGTGGATATCTCTTCTGATGATGCATCTTCAAGGCCGTACATAAAACCGTAAGAGTACGGGGGGATGTAGGTATCTTCTGAACAGCACTTTGCAAGGCATTCCAGATATGCTCAATAACATTCATGTCTGGGGAGTTTGGTGGCAAGCGGAAGTGTTTAAACTGAGAAGACTGTTCCTGGAGCCATTATATAGCAATTATGGACGTGTGGGGTGTCGCATTGTCCTGATGGAATTGCTCAAATCTGTCGTAATGCACAATGGACATGAATGGATTCAGGTGATCAGACAGGATGCTTACGTACGAGTCACCTGTCAGAGTCGTATCCAGACGTATGAGGGGTCCCACATCATTCCAACTGCACCCCCCCCCCCCCCCAGACGATTACAGAGCCTCCACCAGCTTGAACAGTCCCCTGCTTATATGCAGGGTCCATGGATTCATGAGGTTGTCTCCATACCCGAACCCGTCCACCCGATTGATACAATTTGGAACGAGACTCGTCCGACCAGGCAACATGTTTCCAGTCATCAACAGTTCAATGTCGCTGTTGACGGGCCCAGGGGATGCGTAAAGCTTTGTGTCGTGCAGTCATCAACGGTACACTAGTAGACCTTCGGCTCCGAAAGCCAATATCGATGATGTTTCGTTGAAAGGTTCACACGCTGACACTACTTGATGGCTCAGCATTGAAATCTGCAGCAATTTGCGGAAAGGTTGCACTTCTGTCACGTTGAACGATTCTCTTCGGATGTCGTCGGTTCCGTTCTTTCAGGAACTTTTTCCGGCAGCAGCTATATCGCAGATTTCATGTTTTACCTGATTCCTGATATTCACGGTACACTCGGAAATGGTCGTATGGGAAAATCCCCACTTGATGGCTACCTCGGAGATGCTGTGTCCCATTGCTCGTGCGCAGACTGTAACACCATGTTCATATTCACTTAAATCTTGATAACCTGCCAGTGTAGCAGCAGTAACCGATCGAAGAACTGCGCGAGACAATTGTTGTCTTACAAGTATATAGGCGTTGCTGACTGCGGCGCCGTATTTTGCCGGTTTACATACCTCTGTATTTGAATACGCATGCCCATATCAGTTTTTTGGCACTTCAGTGTAAAACCACCAGTACACGTAAACGATAGCGTCATGTGAGAAAGAAAATGAATACAAACCCACTGAAGGCAGCACAGAAAGTGCTCACACATATTTGCCTGAAACAAAACTGTTTAAACAATGGTTTGCTTTAGGCGTAATTTCTCTCCAATCTACTTGAAGAAATGACGTAAGTATCAATGGTTATCAAGGCCCCGAAAACACAATGTTTAAAGTTTTATGATTTCCTTGTTGCTATACACGTCGTTTATAACAGTACTAATAACTTTAAGGCAGCTAAATATATTTGGGGTGAATAAGCTAAATAACAACGTGGGAAAAACACAAACGATACCCCTGTCACAGAAGAATTAAATTTGGCCCACATGTAACCTAATAACAGATTGTTAATATAAAATAGTAAAACAGTATTAGAAGCATCGATCCAGCATTTGGTAGTAGGGTTTCTACACAACGAATCATCGAATGATATGTGCTTTACTCGTGTACTCTGTAAATTAGCACGCTAAATGACAATATACCGTGCAGTTAGGGAGTCTTGAAAGTGCCTTTTAAGTATTGGACGTGCATCGTTCTCTTTGACTGCATTGGAGGAAGGCAGTCCAGAATTTCCATGCAGCGATTGCTAACAAGAATACCCGCGATTATGGCGTCTGGTAACGATATGCTTTGCGTTCGTCCAGGAAGCTAGCACCGCCAGAAGACTGTAGCGAGATGCAAGAAAGCCTGTGGAGGACCGTTGACTGATGCAGAAGAGGCAGCTGACCCTGAACAGAAATAAATATGACATACAATGAGGTGAGAAAAGCCATAGGGCCGGCCACTGTGGCCGAGCGGTTCGAGGCGCTTCAGTCCGGAACCGCGCTGGTGCTACAGTCGCAGGTTCGAATCCTGCCTCGGGAATGGTTGTGTGTGATGTTCTTAGATTATTTAGGTTTAAGTAGTGCTAAGTCTAGGGGACTGATGACCTCAGATGTTAAGTCCCATAGGGCTTAGAGCCATTTGAAAAGCTATAGGACAGCGATATGCAGGTACGCAGATGGCGGTAGTATAGTGGTACACAAGGTGTAAAAGGACAATGCATTGGTGGATCTGTCATTTGTGCTCAGGTGTGTGATGTGGAAAGGTTTCCGAAGTGATTATGGCCGCACGATGGGAATTAACAGGCTTTGAACGTGGAATCGTGTTTGGAGCTAGACACATGAGAGATTCCATTTCGGAAATCGTTAGGGAATTCAATATTCCGACATCCTAAGTGTCAAAAGTGTGCCGAGAACGCCAGACTTCAGCATTACGTCTCATTATGGACAACGCAGTGGCCGAGAGCACTCGCCTAAGACCGAGAGCAGTGGCATTTGTGTAAAGTGGTCAGTGCTAACAGATAAGCAACAATGCGTGAAAAAACTGCAGAAAACAATGCGGGACATAAGATGAACGTATTCGTTGGGACAGTGTGACGGAATTTGGCGTTAATTGGCTATGGCAGCAAACGACACCGCATGCAGCGTCTCTCCTAGGCTCATGACCATATCGGTTGAACCCTAGAAGATTGAAAAACCGTGACATGGCCACATGAGCCCCGATTTCAGTTGGTAGGAGGTGATGATAGGGTACGAGTGTGGCGCAGACCCCACGAACCCATGGACGAGCATAAACAGGCGAGGAACTTTACTACTGTTCTATTACACCACCGGAGATGAAATACAGGCAACTACTGTAAAATAACTAGCACTGCTTAACAGGGGCGGCCTAAAGTCGTATGAGCATGTAACACAGACTGTCTGAAAAGCAGACACCAGGCTGAGATTCATATGAAGAATCTTAAGGAAATGTAATGCCTTCACGAAAAGAACGGCTAACAAAACACTTCTCTGACCTATTCTCGATTATTGCTCCTCACTCTGAGACCTTTACTGGGTTGGGTTTGTAGGAGATTTAGGCAAGATCCAAAGAAGTGCGGCGCGTTTTGTCACGGGCCAGTTCTGTCAGCGCGAGAAGGTTACAGAGATATGAAACAAACACCAGTGGCAGACGCTACAAGAGGGGGCTGCATATCTCGGAGATGTTTACTGCTGGAATTCCGACGCAGTACTTTCTGGTTATTGTCGGGCAACACATTAGTTCCTCCCACATAAGCCTCGCTAAATGACTACACTGAAAAAAAAAACAGAGAAATTCTACTCCAATATCTAAAGTATTGGTAACTGAAGTACTTGAGTCCATCCAAGAGGCTATGGCAGAAACAGGTAGGTATTCTGCACACCTTATAGAATAGCGGTTCAGGGATTGAATATACTAATTCAACAAAAATCAGCTGAAGTGGACTGACGTCAAATGAGACCACGTAGAAAAATACACTCCTGGAAATGGAAAAAAGAACACATTGACACCGGTGTGTCAGACCCACCATACTTGCTCCGGACACTGCGAGAGGGCTGTACAAGCAATGATCACACGCACGGCACAGCGGACACACCAAGAACCGCGGTGTTGGCCGTCGAATGGCGCTAGCTGCGCAGCATTTGTGCACCGCCGCCGTCAGTGTCAGCCAGTTTGCCGCGGCATACGGAGTTCCATCGCAGTCTTTAACACTGGTAGCATGCCGCGACAGCGTGGACGTGAACCGTATGTGCAGTTGACGGACTTTGAGCGAGGGCGTATAGTGGGCATGCGGGAGGCCGGGTGGACGTACCGCCGAATTGCTCAACACGTGGGGCGTGAGGTCTCCACAGTACATCGATGTTGTCGCCAGTGGTCGGCGGAAGGTGCACGTGCCCGTCGACCTGGGACCGGACCGCAGCGACGCACGGATGCACGCCAAGACCGTAGGATCCTACGCAGTGCCGTAGGGGACCACACCGCCACTTCCCAGCAAATTAGGGACACTGTGGCTCCTGGGGTATCGGCGAGGACCATTCGCAACCGTCTCGATGAAGCTGGGCTACGGTCCCGCACACCGTTAGGCCGTCTTCCGCTCACGCCCCAACATCGTGCAGCCCGCCTCCAGTGGTGTCGCGACAGGAGTGAATGGAGGGACGAATGGAGACGTGTCGTCTTCAGCGATGAGAGTCGCTTCAGCCTTGGTGCCAATGATGGTCGTATGCGTGCTTGGCGCCGTGCAGGTGAGCGCCACAATCAGGACTGCATACGACCGAGGCACACAGGGCCAACACCCGGCATCATGGTGTGGGGAGCGATCTCCTAAACTGGCCGTACACCACTGGTGATCGTCGAGGGGACGCTGAATAGTGCACGGTACATCCAAACCGTCATCGAACCCATCGTTCTACCATTCCTAGACCGGCAAGGGAACTTGCTGTTCCAACAGGTCAATGCACGTCCGCATGTATCCCGTGCCACCCAACGTGCTCTAGAAGGTGTAAGTCAACTACCCTGGCCAGCAAGATCTCCGGATCTGTCCCCCATTGAGCATGTTTGGGACTGGATGAAGCGTCGTCTCACGCGGTCTGCACGTCCAGCACGAACGCTGGTCCAACTGAGGCGCCAGGTGGAAGTGGCATGGCAAGCCGTTCCACAGGACTACATCCAGCATCTCTACGATCGTCTCCATGGGAGAATAGCAGCCTGCATTGCTGCGAAAGGTGGATATACACTGTACTAGTGCCGACATTGTGCATGCTCTGTTGCCTGTGTCTATGTGCCTGTGGTTCTGTCAGTGTGATCATGTGATGTATCTGACCCCAGGAATGTGTCAATAAAGTTTCCCCTTCCTGGGACAATGAATTCACGGTGTTCTTATTTCAATTTCCAGGAGTGTACATTCGTTTTCTGACCGAAAACGAACACAGTCTTATAGTATGCACCGACAAATTTTTTATTTGCACACAGATTGCATTTCCCGCGTTGACAAAGGATGACTCGCTGAGTGACTGCGTATTTCGGATAAGACAATAGGATATACACACCACTCTAAACCGAGAAAATCGTTTCATTGGCCGACCACTGAACTGCTTGGAGTACGTGCACTAGTTTCGGACTTAGCAGGCCCAGTCTACGCGAGAACAGACGATGTAAACGACAGGCTCAGCTGTCAACTGCAGCATATTTGACAACACGCTGCACTTCATGACGTGCGAACTGATCAAAGCGGCTGTGATGAACACGGAACTTGCAAGGAGCCAAGATGAATGACTCCGCGCGGCTATGACGTCAACTTTTGCGGAGGTCAGCAACTGCTGCTTCTAAATCTTTCCGTTCAACTTCTGGAACAATCTCGAGAAACTCATTTTGAGCACTGGCAGTAAGAACAAACTATTTGTGAATAAAGGTGGCACTGATGATGCACTTGACAGACGCAAATGCAGTTAGATGTGTCAACGAGAGGAGCCTCCTAGTGCGGAATAAAAGCCCAGAAGGAGAAGACAATATGTTAAAGAACAGTGCTGAACGCCCATATGACGTTACAAGTGGAGTATGTGTCGTGATAGTGTGTGGAAAAACAAGTTCCAGACAGAACGTTTTTAGCGAAGCCAGGGAGTTCAGGAAGCGCCGGTGGAGGTAGAAGTATCTGGCCTAGAATGTGTGGGCAACGACGGCACGGCGAAAATACTACGGCAGTCATAGAACGTCGGGACGCCGCTACTACTGAAGAATACATGAGAAATTAAATTATGTACCGCCAGCCTTGCGTTTATATTCCTGACCCACTGGGATGAATTATTTACATTGCAATTAATGATCAATTTAATTTGAATAGAAGTATTCAAAACAGGCATGAGAAAATACGTCGCATTGTATATAACATTTTCCGGAAAAATGCATGGGAATTACATTATAGCATTCATCGTCTTGGCGACTGGTAGTTTTAAACTGTTTCAGTGATAGTGGTGCACTGTGTTTACTGAATTGAAGTTTATATACTAAACAGTTTTCTTTTTAATTTGGAGAAAAATAATTACGAACAATACATATTATTACTCTTTTGAAACGCAATAACTTCTGAGAGATTTGGAATTTTAGATTTCGCGTGCTGGGAAGAACTCTGAGTGCAACAGTCAGTTCATTTCATTTAGGGCCGTCAATCTAAGAAACGGTCACGCGTCATTCTCGGGATTTAACATTAGGCTCCTCTGGCGGTGAATGGTCTCACCTGGACCTGAATTTATTATTCTTTGAGAGAACAGGACTGGTAATATGTGAGCAAACGGACAGTTAAAAAAAAAATCTGATGACCACACCATAGGCAGAACACCACACTGATGTCTATACGCACCTCCCAAGAACAGAAACGCAAAACACGTATCTTCCCCTCTTCCACGAATTATGAGATGAGAAGGACTTGTCTGTAGCTACTCCCAGTATTGCAGAATTCCCACTGCCGTTCTGTATTATGACAAGAAAGAAAACGTCCAACTCACAGCACGTAATTAAACATGGATTAATTGTTGTTAGCGTCGTCGTTAAACTAAAACCATTTCGGGAAACGTACGAATGGTGTTCTGAGACAATATTTATCATTGTTTCGTAAAGAAAGAAAATGATAAAACTGGCATTGTCCTTTCCTCTAGAAATATTGCGCAATGAAGGTTCCGGGCAGCTCGACGAGTAACTGAGAGAGCACCAAAGAGAGAACACGCTGTCTATACCAGATATCACATTGTCACATGTTTTAAATGTTTCTGCACACATAAATGCAGAGTTTGAAGCAAGTACACATAGTTATCAATCTGGATTAAGTATTTTTCTATAAAGGAAACCAAATGAATGTGAGCAACAATACATTACTATATCAGAAGAAAGAAGATACCTTTTACGTTATGTACCAGTATGAAAACGCTCGATGATTTCTATGTAGCGTGAATTTTTTCCTAGGTGGAAAAAAATCTGTGGTACGAAAACGCGGTAAACCAGGAAACGAACTTCTGCTATCATGACTGGCGGGTCCATCCGCACGGGACCGGAGATTCTGGAATGGATGGACTTCCGCTATAATGTAGACCGTCTTTTGACTTATTCGCCACTTTCTGGTATACAAATGAACATTAAAAAAATTCGAAACTGCTATGTCGTGACTGGGCTGTAGCTATCGCAGTACAGTTAATAATATAAAAAGTTTTTTTCCTTAATGGCAAAGTATTTTTCTTAAAATATGACTGGTTGCGATGCTTTAGGCACCATCAACAGATGGCTACAAATAGTGGGTCTCTGTGAAATGTGAACTGCAGCAGCAAATTATCTGATTACGATTAACAAAAATACTTTGCGATCCGAAAGAACAGATACCATCTTCATATAGATAAGGCTTACAGGCCAATGATCTTCTTCAGTGCGGATCCACTCACATTGTCAGAACTCTTATGGGAATCGGTAGGTTGACTGCCACGAGTAATGAGTATAGTGGGCAGCGGCACTACAAAGGTAGTGTGTGGACAGTACGCTGGAGTGTGGGTCTCACGGAGAGCGTGCCAGAGACAATTCCCCGCAGTCGCACTATCCTCTGCGTCCTCGGTGGCTCAGACGGTTAGAGCGTCTGCCATGTAAGCAGGAGATCCCTGGTTCCAGTCCTGGTCGGGGCACGCATTTTCAACTGTCCCCGTTGATGTTTATCAACGCCTGTGAGCAGCTAAAGATCTGGATTTCACTGAAATTTCATTCTTCGAGAGCTACAAGATCATCAAAGGTATATGTTCTTTCGGACATTTCCGAAAGAACAGATACCATCTTTATATTCGAGTGAATGGTTTAGCCATCCATATCGCCCGACATGAATGGCATCGAAGATTTACAGGATATAATCGAGGCGTCAGTTCGTGCACGAAATCGTGCACCGTAACACTTTCGCAATTATGAATGGCAATAGAGGCAACATGGCTCATCTTTCTATACGAGACATCTAACTACTTGTTGCGTATCTGTCACATTAAACTGTTGAACTACGCGAGGCAAAAAAAGATCCTACACGAGATTAGGAGGTTTCCCATTACTTCTGTCACCTTAGTGAAGAGGGAATGTAGACTCCAACCTACACTACTGACCATTAAAACTGCTACATCAAGAAGGAATGCAGATGATAAACGGGTATTCATTGGACGAATATGTTATACTAGAACTGACATGTGATTACATTTTCACGCAATTTGGGTGCATAGATCCTGAGAAATCAGTACCCAGAACAACCACCTCTGGCCGTAATAACGGCCTTGATACTGCTGGGCATTGAGTCAAACAGAGCTTCGACGGCGTGTACAGGTACAGCTGCCCATGCAGCTTCAACACGATACCACAGTTCATCCAGAGCAGTGACTGGCGTATTGTGACGAGCCAGTTGCTCGCCCACCATTGACCAGACGTTTTCAATTGGTGAGAGATCTGGAGAATGTGCTGGCCAGGGCAGCAGTCGAACGTTTTCTGTATCCAGAAAGGCCCGTACAGGACCTGCAACATGCGGTCGCACGGCCATTACCCTGCTGAAATGTAGGGTTTCGCAGGGATCGAATGAAGGGTAGAGCCACGGGTCGTAACACATCTGAAATGTAGCGTCCACCGTTCAAAGTGCCGTCAATGCGAAGGAGAGGTGACCGAGACGTGTAACAAATGGCATCCCATACCATCACGCCGAGTGATACGCCAGTATGGCGATGACGAAAACATGCTTCCAATGTGCGCTCACCGCGATGTCGCCAAACACGGATGCGACCATCATGATGCTGTAAACAGAACCTCGATTCATCCGAAATAATGACGTTTTGCCATTCGTGCTCCCAGGTTCATTGTTGAGTACACCATCGCAGGCGCTCCTGTCTGAGATGCAGCGTCAAGGGTAACTGCAGCCATAGTCTCCGAGCTGATAGTCCATGCTGCTGCAAACGTCGTCGAACTGTTGGTGCAGTTGGTTGTTGTCTTGCAAACGTCCCCATCTGTTGACTCAGGGATCGAGACGTGGCTGCACGATCCGTTACAGCCATGTCGATAAGATGCCTGTCATCTCAACTGCTAGTGAAACGAGGCCGTTGGGATCCAGCACGGCGTTCCGTATTACCCTCCAAAACCCACCGATTCCATAGTCTGCTAACAGTCATTGGATCTCGACGAACGCGAGCAGCAATGTCGTGATACGATAAACCGCAATCGCGATAGGCTACAATCCGACCTTTATCAAAGCCGGAAACGTGATGGTACGCATTTCTCCTCCTATACGATGCATCACAACAACGTTTTACCAGGCAACGCCGGTCAACTGCTGTTTGTGTATGAGAAATCGGTTGTGAACTTTCCTCATGTGAGCACGTTGTAGGTGTCAACACCGGTAACAACCTTGTCTGAATGCTCTGAGAAGCTAATCATTTGCATATCACAGCATCTTCTTCCTGTCGGTTAAATTTTGCGTCTTCGTGGTGTAGCAATTTTAATGGCCAGTAGTGGACTTTGATCTGTTGCGTTCAAATGCTTATCACTTGCATACCGAAGCATGTATGCCGCCTTCACTGTATTGCAGTATTAATGAGCATCAGTGTATTAAGCGCTGGCCTTGCAAAAGTGGAAATATTAGAAAATAACACATCAGAAGCGTACGGGTTGTTGTGTTTCAGCCGGCTGTGATGTATCATTAATCGGTGCCAGCAGAGCCCTTTGTACCGGCTACAATGGACAGACGCACAGCGGGAGCTGCGACTAAAACAAACGCCTGTACGCCGCGGTTAATTAATCCGTTCCTTCAGTGGGCGGAGCGGCAGACAACAACGCACGACCTGCTCAGCCGAGCGACTCCGTTAATTCGTCGCGTATTGGCAGCTCTCCAGCGCCCGGCGCTGCTCGTCACCGCCTCTGGAAGCGGAGGCGGCGGTCTGGAGAAAGAGACTGCACGAATGCGGCCAGCTGACGGTCCCAGTGGGCAAATATTTGGGACGGACGTCGCAGGACGGGGGCTAAGTTTAGAGCCAGCGAGAGATTTGCTGGGTCGCGGCGCGCGCTCACAAAGCGGTGACAAACGCGAGCGACGCGACCTGTTTCTCAGGCGGCGGCGGCGACAGCGGCACGGCTCTTGGTGACGGCTGATGGCCGATAGATCAGCCTGCCTCTGGCCCCAGCTGGACGCCCTCCAGCCTCGTGAGATACGCACGGCGCGCAGCTGGCGCTGCCACGTACTTAACAGCCATCAGGTGCGCCGTGTCTCGTATGTCACCCCCTCACAGGAGGCTTGAAAATGGCAGATATTTACATAACCGATCGCGGAATTAAAATGGAACTACAGCCGCTTAGAAGCGGAAAGGCGTCAGGACCAGATGAGATACCTATAAGATTCTATAAAGACCATGCGAAAGAACTTGAGCCGGCCGTTGTGGCCGTGCGGTTCTAGGCGCTTCAGTCCGGAAACCCGCTGCTGCGACGTCGCAAGTTCGAATCCTGCCTCGGGCATGGATGTGTGTGACGTCCTTAGGTTAGTTAGGTTTAAGCATTTCTAAGTCTATGGGACTGACGACCTCAGATGTTAAGTCCCATAGTGCTTAGAGCCATTTGAACCATTTTGTAAGAACTTGCACCCCTTCTAGCAGTAATTTATCGTACATCGCTTGAGCAACGAAAGGTACCTAAAGACTGGAGAAATTCGGGGGCTATTCCCGTCTTTTTCTTTTTTTAAAAAAATATCTTATGGGACTTAACTGCTAAGGTCACCAGTCTCTAATCTTACACATTACTTAATCTAAATTATCCTAAGGACAAACACACACACCATGCCCGAGGCAGGACTCGAACCTCCGCCGGGACCAGCCGCACAGTTATTCCCGATTTCAAGAAAGGTCGCAAGACAGATCCACACAATTATAGACCTATACCGTTGACGTCTATCTGTTGTAGAATTATGGAATACGTTTTATGCTAAAAAATTATGACGTTTTCGGAAAATGAA
The DNA here is from genome assembly GCF_023864345.2 of Schistocerca serialis cubense. NCBI lineage: Eukaryota > Metazoa > Arthropoda > Insecta > Orthoptera > Acrididae > Schistocerca > Schistocerca serialis. Next base: position 379,627,746 of record NC_064638.1, on the reverse strand, counting down.
CACCTTCTCTATGAAAATGGATTCCGCAAACAGAGATCCTGCGAAACTCGGCTCGCTTTGACCCTCCATGAGATTCACAGCGTAGTGGACAATGGAGCTCTGGTTGATGCCGCGTTCCTCGATTTCAGTAAGGTATTTGATATCGTCTCGCATTGCCATTTAACGAAAACAAATTCGAGCTTAGGGAGTATCGGAGCAGACTTGCGATTGGATTCAAGACTTTCTTTCAGATAGAACTCGACGCATCGCTCTTAACGGAACAAAAACGACGGATGTAAATGTAATATCCGGAGTACCACAGCGAAGTGTCATAGGACCGTTGCTGTTTACGATATATCCAGGGTGGTCCATTGGTCGTGACCGGGCCAAATATCTCACGAAATAAGCATCAAACGAAAAAACTGCAAAGAATGAAACTCGTCTAGCTTGAAGGGGGAAGCCAGATGGCGCTATGGTTGGCCCGCTAAATGGCGCTGACATAGGTCAAACCGACATCAACTGCGCTTCTTTGAATGCAAACCCCCATTTTTATTACATATTCGTGTAGTACGTAAATAAATATGAATGTTTTAGTTGGACCACGTTTTTCGCTTTGTGATAGATGGTGCTGTAATAGTCACAAACATATGGCTCACAATTTTAAACGAACAGTTGGTAACAGTTAGGGTTTTAAATTAAAATACAGAACGTAGGTACGTCTGAACATTTTATTTCGGTTGTTCCAATGTGATACATGTACCTTTGTGAACTTATCATTTCTGAGAACGCATGCTGTTACAGCGTGATTACCTGTAAATACCACGTTAATGCAATAAATGCTGAAAATGATGTCCGTCAACCTCAATGCATTTGACAATACGTGTGACGACATTTCTCTCAACAGCGAGTAGGTCCCCTTCCGTAATGTTCGCACATGCATTGACAATGCGCTGACGCATGTAGTCAGTCGTTGTCGGTGGATCACGATAGCAAATATCCTTCAACTTTCCTCACAGAAAGAAATCCGGGGACGTCAGATCCGGTGAACGTGGGGGCCACGGTATGCTGCTTCGACGACCAATCCACCTGTCATGAAATGTGCTATTTTATACCGCTTCAACCGCACGCGAGCTATGTGCCGGACATCCATCATGCTGGAAGTACATCGCCATTCTGTCATGCAGTGAAATATCTTGTAGTTACATCGATAGAACATTACGTAGGAAATCAGCATACACTGCACCATTTAGATTGCCATCGATAAAATGGGGGCCAATTATCCTTCCTCCCATAATGCCGCACCATACCTACAAGGTCGCTGATGTTTCACTTGTCGCACATGTATCGCATTGGAGTAACCGAAATAAAATGTTCAAACGTACCTACGTTGTGTGTTTTAATTTAGAAAACCTATCTGTTACCAAATGTTCGTCTAAAATTGTGAGCCACATGTTTGTGACTATTACAGCGCTATCTATCACAAAGCGAAAAAAGTGGTCCAACTAAAACATTCATATTTCCTTACGTACTACCGGGATATGTAATAAAAAATGGGGGTTCCTATTTAAAAAACGCATTTTATGTCCGTTTGACCTATGGCAGCGCCATCTAGCGGCCCAACCATAGCGCCCTCTGGTTTCCCCCTTGAGGCTAGACGAGTTTCGTTCTTTGTAGTTTTTTCGTTTAACGCTTATTTCGTGAGATATTTGGTCCGATCGCGATCAATGGACCACTCTGCATAAATGATCTAGTAGACAGCGTCGGATATTGTCCGAGGCTATTCGTAGATGATGCAGTTGTCTATATCAAAGTAGCACAGCCAGAAGATAATAAGAATTTGCAGAACGACCTGCAGAGAATTGATGAATGGTGCAGCCTCTGGCAACTGTCCCTGAAAGTAAATAAGTGTAATATATTGCGGATATATAGGAAAAGAAATCCACTACTTACAGTTACACAGTTGATGACAAACAGCTGGAGACAGCGCCTGCCGTAAAATATCTGGGAATAACTATCCAGAGCGACCTTAAGTGGAATGGCCATATAAAACAGATAGTGGGGAAAGCAGACATCAGACTCATATTCATGGAAAGAATCGCAAGGAAATGTAACTCATCCACGAAAGGAGTGGCTTATAAGGCACTTGTTGGCCCGATTCTTGAGTATTGCTTGTCTGTCTGGGATCCCTATCAAGCAGAGGAGATAGAGAAGATCCAACGAAGAGCGGCGCTTTTCGTCACGTGTTCGTTTATGTGGCGAGAGAGCGTTACGGAGATGATAAACAAACCCGATTAGCAGACGTTACAAGAGAGACGTTGTGCATCACAGAGAGATTTACTATCGAAATTTCGAGACAGCGCTTTTCAGGAGGAGTCGGACAACATATTCCCCCTATATACGTCCTGCATATTGACCACGAGCAGAAAATTCGAGAAATTAGAGCCAATACAGAGGCTTACCGAGAATCATTCTTCAAAAGCACTATTCGCGATTGGAACAGGGTTAGAGAGATCAGATAGTGGTACCGAAATACCCTCCGCCACACACCGTTAGTTGGCTTGCGGAGTGTGATTTAGATGTAGATGAAAAATGAATCCCCAACTTCCAAGCGAAACGCATTGCGAAGGACTAATGATCTCTTTGTTGGAAACAGCGTAAGAATAGGACACAAAAGCTTCACATTTAATTACAAACGTCACCAACAGGTGGCGCTCAACGCCGTCGCTGCAACTATGAAAGTCTCTGAGACATGCAAGCAGATTTTTGGAGGCGTAACGTGCTATCATGACGTTACTCATGCTGACTGACATCCTGGTGTAGTGGGTGAGATATATATACCGCTCGTCTCCTCCCTCCACTGCCCATCTGTATCGACTGCGCCATGAGCCAGCCGCAGTGGTGGGGGTAGCTCGCGCTTGATAATCGACCGGTGGCCCTTAAGTCTGCGCTCCGCCTTCGCCGTGCTCGGTGTTTCCGCTGAGTTTGGAAAATTTTAATTGCGGGAGCCCATTTCAACTTAGTCAAGCATAGGCTCCGGCACTGAGAATTCTCCAACAGCAGAGGAAACGAAACACCGAGCACGGCGAAGGAGGAGCGCAGCCTCGAGGCTCGTCACTCGATTTCCGAGCGCGAGCTACCCCCACCACCGCGGCTGGTTCATCGCGCAATCCATACATGGGGTCATTTGGCGGTGGGGAGCGGCACTGGGGGGGGGGGGGGGGGGGGAGTGGGAGACGGCCGGTATATAAATCGCACCTATTGGTCCAGGATGTCAGTCACCAGGAGTAAACTGATGATGATGGCCCGTTACGCAGACAGCTGCATGTTCGAAAGATTTTCAAGCAGCATATTCAGCGGGAAAACCTAGTAACGCGCATTATTGCAATTATTTAGCTTGATCTGACAGTTTGCAAACGAGTCCCAACTGTGTACAGTATCGTGTTGGACAGCTGGACAGGGCGTGTATCCCTACAAGGCCAACACGAGTTCAGGAAAACCCGTTCGTGCGAAGGACACGTCGCTTTGAAATCTCATAATACACTCCTGGAAATTGAAATAAGAACACCGTGAATTCATTGTCCCAGGAAGGGGAAACTTTATTGACACATTCCTGGGGTCAGATACATCACATGATCACACTGACAGAACCACAGGCACATAGACACAGGCAACAGAGCATGCACAATGTCGGCACTAGTACAGTGTATATCCACCTTTCGCAGCAATGCAGGCTGCTATTCTCCCATGGAGACGATCGTAGAGATGCTGGATGTAGTCCTGTGGAACGGCTTGCCATGCCATTTCCACCTGGCACCTCAGTTGGACCAGCGTTCGTGCTGGACGTGCAGACCGCGTGAGACGACGCTTCATCCAGTCCCAAACATGCTCAATGGGGCACAGATCCGGAGATCTTGCTGGCCAGGGTAGTTGACTTACACCTTCTAGAGCACGTTGGGTGGCACGGGATACATGCGAACGTGCATTGTCCTGTTGGAACAGCAAGTTCCCTTGCCGGTCTAGGAATGGTAGAACGATGGGTTCGATGACGGTTTGGATGTACTGTGCACTATTCAGTGTCCCCTCGACGATCACCAGTGGTGTACGGCCAGTGTAGGATATCGCTCCCCACACCATGATGTCGGGTGTTGGCCCTGTGTGCCTCGGTCGTATGCAGTCCTGATTGTGGCGCTCACCTGCACGGCGCCAAACACGCATACGACCATCATTGGCACCAAGGCAGAAGCGACTCTCATCGCTGAAGACGACACGTCTCCATTCGTCCCTCCATTCACGCCTGTCGCGACACCACTGGAGGCGGGCTGCACGATGTTCGGGCGTGAGCGGAAGACGGCCTAACGGTGTGCGGGACCGTAGCCCAGCTTCATGGAGACGGTTGCGAATGGTCCTCGCCGATACCCCAGGAGCAACAGTGTCCCTAATTTGCTGGGAAGTGGCGGTGCGGTCCCCTACGGCACTGCGTAGGATCCTACGGTCTTGGCGTGCATCCGTGCGTCGCTGCGGTCCGGTCCCAGGTCGACGGGCACGTGCACCTTCCGCCGACCACTGGCGACAACATCGATGTACTGTGGAGACCTCACGCCCCACGTGTTGAGCAATTCGGCGGTACGTCCACCCGGCCTCCCACATGCCCACTATACGCCCTCGCTCAAAGTCAGTCAACTGCACATACGGTTCACGTCCACGCTGTCGCGGCATGCTACCAGTGTTAAAGACTGCGATGGAGCTCCGTATGCCACGGCAAACTGGCTGACACTGACGGCGGCGGTGCACAAATGCTGCGCAGCTAGCGCCATTCGACGGCCAACACCGCGGTTCCTGGTGTGTCTGCTGTGCCGTGCGTGTGATCATTGCTTGTACAGCCCTCTCGCAGTGTCCGGAGCAAGTATGGTGGGTCTGACACACCGGTGTCAATGTGTTCTTTTTTCCATTTCCAGGAGTGTACATTGAAACTGCCCAGGGTTCGAACACGGATCCTTTAGCGGGTGACACGAACCTCTCGCCAGCCGCTGTGTTCGAGCGGTTCTAGGCGCTTCAGTCCGGAACCGCGCTGCTGCTATGGTCGCAGTTCGAATCCTGCCTCGGGCATGGATGTGTGTGAAGTCCTTAAGTTCGTAGGTTAGTCAGGTTTAAGTAGTTCTAGGTCTAGATGACTGATGACCTCAGACGATAAGTCCCAATGTGCTCAGAGCCATTGGAACCATGTGAACGATCCGCCCACTTCAGTAGTGACAGCAAGTCTCGACGCCTCAGAAAGCCGCCTGCATGGTCAGGTGGATTACATTTCTGCAAGAAAAGCATCGCGAAGGAATACAACTATCTGGGCAACTGACTGGTTAGAGTCAAAGAGTGGTTTACAATTTTAGTCTGGCTGTAATTTTCAAAACAACTTGTACTTTGCTGCAGACTGCACGATGCAATATAGGAAATTCGCTTTGTTCCCGTACGACATCTTGCAAATAGTAGTGCCGGTGGAAATCAGATTTCATCATCCCACTTTTCGGAAAGACGTTAGACACTGTGTTCAATACTAACCACGATACCATCACACAAAGTGTTTTCTTAAACACGTGTCTGGACAGAGGAATATTTGACTTAAAGAACCCAGTACATTACACTGGACGCCGAAGGTTTCGGAGAAACGAAACTAACATCGGGTGTACCCCAAGGAAGGGTAACAGACGTCTGACGTTTTCAGTTTACATAAACGATTTATCACATGTGATCAGCAACACTGTAAGATTGTTCGCTGACGATGCAGTTGTGTACAGGAAAATATATTTGTTGGCCAATCTTTGAAAATGCAGAAAGACTTGAAAAAAAAAATTGATAAATTCGTGTAATGAAAGGCAATTGCCGGCTGCTGTGGTCGAGCGGTTATAAGTGCTTCAGTCCGGATCCGCGCTGCTGCTACGGTCGCAGGTTCGAATCCTACCTCGGGCATGGATGTTCAAAAATGGTTAAAGTGGCTCTAAACATTATGGGACTTAACATCTGATGTCATCAGTCCCCTAGACTTACTTAAACCTAACTAAACTAAGGACATCATACACATCCATGCCTGAGGCACGATTCGAACCTGCGACCGTAGCAGCTGGCATTTCCTTTGAGACCGAAAAGAAAACCCACAAATTTGAAGATATATGTGGAACTATAAACAAAACTTTATTTTTTAAAGACAGCAGTGCCATAAAATTGAAATTCTATGAAACAGTGACAGTGTCTGTGCTGTTTTATGGCAGTGAGTCCTGGATTGCGAGTAAAAGAGAAAAAGATAACAAACGTCAGCACAAATGAGATTTTTAACCACTGTCAAAGGTTTCTCAAGGAGGGAGCACATAAAATATGTCACCCGGGTTGACTTGGTAAGCTGGAATTTAAATGAGGCAGCTGAAGAACACGGGGAAAGAACGGAGACAGCACCTGAAGCGGTCGGATGAACACAGAGTTCCAGTCGTGGTAAACAGGTACATACCCTCAGGAAAAAGAGATGCTGGACGGCTGACGAAATGAGGGAATTAATTATGTGAAGCTGGAACACCCGTATCGCCCGGGCTTTGAATTGCAGAAGAAGAAAAAGAAGAAGTAGAATTAAAATAATCCCGGTAACAAAAAAAGAGAACCCGATAGTGTATGATTACTAGATTGGCGGTGAACATCTTGAACATGTCACGTCAAATAAATACTGAGGGGTAATACTAAGAAGCGATGTGAAATGGAGCCATCACCTAAAACCTGTATCAGGGAAAGCGAATCGAAGATTTGGATCTGTTGGACAGGTTCTGGGAAAGAACTGTGCGTCTCTAAAGTAAGTCGTTTACAAGACGGTGGTACAACCAATTATGGGGTACTGTTCAGTGTTCGGCGACCTTACGAAGTAATCATGACAAACGAACTCAGAGGCGCGGTGGGGAGTGGGACACATTTCTGATCTCTCGCAAGGTTTCGAACAACTCTCACTCTGCTGCAGAGTGAACGATTCAGTGTATGCAGATGCTTGATTACCTCTTGCAAACAGTAACGCAGGTGGAAAGTAGATTCCGTCTTAAGTAGATTCCGACTTAAATTAGAGACTAACACATCGTAAGCCTAAAACAAGGATACCATCGTACAGAATATCTTCACAGATATACGACTGGCTCAAAGAATTTTATCCGCTAGAGTGCAGTACGTTATACTAAACGGGGAAGGCTTAACGGACAGGAAATAAACAAATGTGTTTCAAGAAAGCGTAAAAATTGGACACATACTATACTAATTCTTCATTCGATGTAAACTATACTACAAGCACTTAAAACACATTGGGTGGCAAGAAAAGCCAAGCAGCCACAAGGCACGGTCGGTTGTCAGTGAAATTTCGTGCAAGTACACACCAACGGCGGACACGTAAATGATGAGAGTTGCAACTGTGACAGGTAGAACAGCCACCAGAGTGCGTTATTGTTGTTAGTGTTCAGTGTAGCAAGCAGGATTGCTAAGGTATGTACGTGAAGTGAACAGCGTCAGTTGATGTGCGATCACTGAAGGACACGCAGATGGCGCGTACTCGCGTGAGACAGGATTATCAGCAGCTGACAGATCTTCTTAAGGGCCTCATTTTTGGTCTCCATTTGTCCAGAAATCGATCAATATCGAAAATGGGCATTGGGGTTTGACAGTGGCCTAATGTTTAACTGTGTGGGATCATAAGGGGATGTATATTTCATCGTCAGTGAACCGGTCGAAGACTTCTGACCAACACAAGGGAAGACCGCTTAGTTGTGCACCAGGCGCATAGTAGTCGATTCACATCTGCGCCTGTCTTCTGAGAACAAGTAATGGAGTCCCTGCTCATGCTCATTCTATGTCTCCCAGAAACAGCCGGACTACGGAATCACAACCCCATGCTCAGGCTGCCGTTAATACCGCAACACAAACGGCTCCATTTGGAGTGGTTCCGTCGATGAGAAGCGTGAACTGCCAATGTATGACGTGTTTAGTGATGAGTCCTGTTTTGATCATCCATGCGAAAATAGCGGCGACCTGGAGAGAGGTCTCATTCTTCTGATGTTTTGGAGAGGCAGAGCTGTGTTACTCCTGGTAGCCACTGGAGCCACTGGATATGACTTCAAGCCACGGCTGGTAGTGGTTGAAGGAAGTGTGATGGCACGATGGTACGTCCCGGACAGCCTGCATCCTTACTTGTTCAGTGTCATGCGTTGTAGCATGGTGCCATTTTTCAACACCACAATTCTCGTCCGCACAACTGACCGAGTGGCACAGTGGTTAGCACACTGGCCCACGTCCAGATTGAGGGCTTTCAAATAGAAATAATGAATGTGAGGTGGTGGCCCTCAGCTACGTACCCTCACACTCTAAGTTGCAATATTAAAAGGTATGACTGGTTTCGTTGTCTAGGGGCTGGGATATGTAGTTGCCGCATTACAAGCCAAATACTGCTGTGTCTACAGTATACGATAAGAATACAAATATGAATCGAATGGTCGAAAGTTTCTATCACTCGGCAATTGCGAATTATGAAGTAACATATAAATTTATAAATGAAAGATAGCAATTAAATAAAATCTGCAGGTACTATCTTAACGACCTCAAATGACGAGTATGATAGTAGAAGTACTTTTGAGAATGCGGTATATTTCTGCAAAACACTTATTGGTGTCGATGGCTCAGCAATTAAATAAAATATAAGATGAATAACAGGGAAACAATAGATTCCTGCTGCACGTAATGTGTCGTGAACAACAACATAGCTCGTGAGATATTCACTTCTAAACTCACACTACGTCTTTACTGTAGAAACCACGGAAATCTCACAAGTGCACAAGTCGGCACTCCGAAGTTTTTCTATCTGCCGCGACCACGATCCAAGTCTCTCTCGCGATCGTGCGTTCGTCGAGTCCCCTGCGACTCTCCCTAGCGCCGCACTGTTCATAGCTCCCCGTGTCCTGTGCCGTCCTGTCCAGCACTCACTCTCGAAACGATGCTTCCATACAGTCTCTCCACGTGTCCTTTTTGCAACGATCGCTGTGATTGGCTAGAGCACTTTCGCCCTGCTTTCAAGCCAACGCACACTCACAAACATAATGAAACATATTCGAAATACTAGATTTACATTTAAATACTTGAAATTAAATAAATATTCCTACCGCTGGACCATAAACACGCTCTAACACACATTATTAAATACATGAACAATTATATAAACATATATCAAAAGAAAAGAAGCAAAAGGTAGGCCAGGAGCCTAATGTCTCTGTGCTTTCTAACACACAATAAATATTAACCAATTTCTTCATGAATACTGTAGTATATATCGAATATAAACAAAGACATAGATGAATAAATATATTTATAAGCCTGCTGCTACCGTTTTTTCGTTTAACTGTGGAGTATTTTTGGCCTAACGCGATCGATAGTAATCGGCCAATTTGACCTCCAATAATTCAAGTACTATTTAAGTTACATGCCTGTAATTCATACCAATGGCGAATGGCGATCGACAAAATCGGATGAAGCGTTTATATTTTGGAAATTCGTTGCTGGGTGTTACTTGTATAATTTACCATCAGATACTAAACTTTAAACTAATAAAGATATTGAAAATCTGGTTACACCATCAGAATTCTCGTGCAAATAATAGTAATATACATATTTCTTTTTGAGGTATCATGATTCATCTGGCTACTATTAACTTCTAAACGAACTGTGAAATGTCTACCATTAAGGTTTCACAAAGCCCGCCATCTTTGGCACTCCCGGCATGTCTCCTTCATCAACACAGTGTCATCATGGAATTCCCAGCCACGCGGTTGCACTGGCCTTCGTGCTGCATCACGCGGTTGCTAAGCTAACTTCCGGCACCACATGGTTGCTGCCGGGCCGCGACCCACCAAGAGGTCACAGCTCGGCCACGCCAACACCGAACTTCAAATATTTTCGAGGCACCACGACTCGTCTGCTACCTCACAGGCTATCCTCATATAAGTTTTCCGTGGTTTCCCTAAATCGGTTCAGACATATGACGCGACGATTCCTTTGAAAGGGCACAGCCGACTTCCTTCCCCGTCCTTCCATAATCCGATGGGACCGATGACCTCGCTGTTTGGTCCCTTCCCCCCAAATCAATCAACCAACCAACCGTCCACGAGCAACACGTGTGTCTACGAATTCCCTGCGCGACGTAGAGGTGGCCGACAAGATCTGCAGATCCGCCCCATGTGTCATTGTTGTGGGACCACCTAGCATTTCAATCTGTCCCTGTGCCAGTATCCAGAGCATTAAGGACCAGTTACAAAAGCCGTAGGGCAGCTTGCCTCAGCAGAAGATAGAATAGCTTTACGGCGGATCCCGACCAAACCAGTGCATGCTTCCACGCTAGAAAGGATGCTACGTCATGTTGATAATTGGGCTGTTACTGCCAATTCTTTGGAAATTTGACCGATCATCGCAAATAACTTCACATACCCTCTCAGCTAGGCAAGTATCATATCGTTCTTTCTTTCAGGAAGTACATGTACTATTCTTCCTGGCAATATGTACAGGCACGTATGTATAGGGATGGGAGAGTTCGAATACCGAGAGCCCCGAAAAAAGACTTTATCGAAGCTATCGAACAGACACCGCCAATACGCCAACTGCCCTTTTGTGGGATAAAAGTGTTCTTGGTAAAAGATACCTGCAAATATTCCTCTCCGCTCCTTCCTTTGCAATAGATAATATGAAGCTAAATTAAACCAATGGCAGATCGCTCGGAGGCCTTTAAGCAATCGTTCTCCGCAGCTCGTGGTCTTGCGGTAGCGTTCTCGCTTCTCGCGCACGGGGTTCTGGGTTCGATTCTCGGAGGGGTCAGGGATTTTCCCTGCCTCGAGATGACTGGGTGTTGTGTCGTCTTCATCACCATCATTCATCCCCATTACGGTCGGAGGAAGGCAATGGCAAACCACCTCCGCTAGGACCTTGCCTAGTACGGCGGTGCGGGTCTTCCGCATCGTCCTCTACTCTCCTCGGAGTATGGGATCTCATCATCAGCATCTTCGCAATCTCCGTGCATGAAGCGAATGTGAGGGAACCTTACTGTGTGGAAAAATAAAAAAAGTTTTTCTGCTTTGGAAGTTGCGGTTACTTGCAGAACTTACATGTAGATACAGAAAGACTAGATGACAGTAGGACTCGCTTTGGCGCTGTTCCTGTCTGACAGACATTTCGCTGCTTAGTCATTCTGAAAAGTCTGCAAAGTGACCAGCTGACTTGCAGTTTCTTGCGGCGCTGCCAGCGCCCTGCCTGTTCGCTTCTGGCCCGCTAGTATTATAACAGCCTCACTTCCAGGATGAATAAAAAGCCACACACGTCACGAGATGGCCGCTCTCCAGGACTGTGAAATAGAACGATGCGCACGTGACAGGGAAACACATTCACCATAAGTGACGTCTGTGAAATGTAACTTACGCTTTACTTGCTTTAAATCAGTTTCTTAACTGATTCATTAAGTACATGCCACGATTCGTGTCCACAGGCTTGTTAGAGATCGCAACTAATCTTCTAACGAAAACATTACATTTTAATTATTTATTGCACTTCATTTATTACATTTTTAATGTTTAGTAAGAAGTCATTACAAAGTTTGCTTCAGTCGATGCTCACATAGATTGTCTTATCACTGTACAGGATTCGGCCGCCTAGTCATTGTCTGCCTGCATCTGCATCTATACCCGGAAACCACACTAAGCTACGTGGTAGAGAATACTTCTGTTACCACCATCTCTAACCCCTATTTCCTGTTCCATTCCACGAATGGCGAGTGGGAAAAATGACTGTCGGTGAAGCTCCATATGACATCTAATTTGCCTGATTTTTTTTAATCACGAATATTTCGCGAGACGTGTGTGGAAATAGGCTATATGTTGCCCGGCTCTTCTTCCAACTAAGCTCTCAAAATTTCAACAGTAAACTTCATTACTACGATTAACAAAACGGTCACAAGCTCAGAAAGGAGTTCAATACGTGGCAGCAAAACTTTTTGGTCGTTTTCCTGGTAAAATAAAACGTTTCACCGGTAGCAAATTAAGTTTTAAATCGAAATTACAATCGTTTCTCCTGGACCACTCCTCCTGTTCCACGCACGAATTTCTAAATAAAAACTGATAGCCTGTTAATAATAAAAAAAACAAAAATACTGGCTTTAAGTACAACTAAAATCGATCTGTTCATTTAACACTAAACATAGATACACTACTCGCCATTAAAATTGCTACACCAAGAAGAAATGCAAATGAGAAACGGGTATTCATTGGACGAATATATCATACTAGAACTGACATGTGATTACATTTTCAAGAAATTTGGGTGCATAGATCCTGGGAAATCAGTACCCAGAACAACCACCTCTGGCCGTAATAACGGCCTTAATACGCCTGGCCAATGAGTCAAACACAGCTTCGATCGCGTGTACAGGTACAGCTGCTCATGCAGTTTCAACACGATATCACAGTTCATCAAGAGTAGTGACTGGCGTATTGTAACGAGCCAGTTGCTCGGCCACCAGTGACCAGACGTTTTCAAATGGTGAGAGATCTGGAGGATGTGCTGGGCAGGGCAGCAATCGAACATTTTCTGTATCCAGAAAGGCCCGTACAGGACCTGCAACATGCGGTCGTGCATTATCCTGCTGAAATGTAGGGTTTCGCAGAGATCGAATGAAGGGTAGAGCCACAGGTCGTAACACATCTGAAATGTAACGTCCACTGTTCAAAATGCCGTCAGTGCAAACAAGAGGTGACCATTAAAATTGCTACACCACGAAGATGACGTGCTATAGACACAAAAAATAAAACGGACAGGAAGAAGATGCTGTGATATGCAAATGATTAGCTTTTCAGAGCATTCACACAAGTTTGGCGTCGGTGGCGACACCTACAATGTGCTGACATGAGGAAAGCTTACAACCGATTTCTCATACACAAACAGCAGTTGACCGGCGTTGCCTGGTGAAACGTTGTTGTGATGCCTCGTGTAAGGAGGAGAAATGCGTACCATCACGTTTCCGACTTTGTAAAGGTCGGATTCTAGCCTATCGCGATTGCGATTTATCGTATCGTGAGGTTGCTGCTCGCGTTGGTCGAGATCCAATGACTGTTAGCAGAATATGGAATCGGTAGGTTCAGGAGGGTAATACGGAACGCCGTGCTGGATCCCAATGGCCTCGTATCACTAGCAGTCGAGATAACAGGTATCTTATCCGCATGGCTGTAACGGATCGTGCAGCCACGTCTCGATCCCTGAGTCAACAGGTGGGGACGTTTGCAAGACAACAACCATCTGCACGAACAGATCGACGACGTTTGCAGAAGCATGGACTATCAGCTCGGAGACCATGGCTGCGGCTACCCTTGACGCTACATCACATACAGGAGCGCCTGCGATGGTGTATTCAACGACGAACCTGGGTGCACGAATGGCAAAACGTCATTTTTTCGGATGAATCCAGGTTCTGTTTACAGCATCATGATGGTCGCATCCGTGTTTGACGATATCGCGGTGAACGCACATTGGAAGCGTGTATTCGTCATCACCATACTGGCGTATCACCCGGCGTGACGGTATGGGGTGCCATTGTTACACGTCTCGGTCACCCCTTGTTCACATTGACGGCACTTTGAACAGTGGATGTTACATTTCAGATGTGTTACGACCCGAGGTTCTACCCTTGATTCGATCCCTGCGAAACCCTACATTTCAGCAGGATAATGCACGACCGCATGTTGCAGGTCCTGTACTGGCCTTTCTGGATACAAAAAATGTTCGACTGCTGCCCTGGCCAGCACATTCTCCAGATCTCTCACCAATTGAAAACGTCTGGTCAATGGTGGCCGAGCAACTGCCTCGTCACAATACGCCAGTCACTACGCTTGATGAACTGTGATATCGTGTTGAAACTGCATGAGCAGCTGTACCTGTACACGCCATCCAAGATCTGTTTGACTCAATGCCCAGGCGAATCAAGGCCGTTATTACGGCCAGAGGTGGTTGTTCTGGGTACTGATTTCTCAGGATCTATGCACCCAAATTGCGTGAAATTGTAATAGTATGTCAGTTCTAGTAGAATATATTTGTTCAATGAAATTATAAATCTGCTTTTTGTTCTTGGTGTGGCAATTTTGATGGCCAGTAGTGTATATAAACCGATTAATAAAGAAATATTACTGCGGTCTTGACTGTTCATTTTTAAAATTAATTCATGCGGATAGTTAAAGATCCAACGCGCGAGGGCAATATCTTAGACCTTGTAGTAGGTAATATACATGAAGTTTTCCAATTATTTAATGTCGAGGAGGGTGTCCGTGATCGTAAGGTTGTGGTAATAATATTAATGAGTACGCGTTTACAAGTAATGTTGAACAAAGTAGGAAAATATTTTTGGTTGCCAAGAGTGAGATTAGAGCAACTGCAGAGTATGTAAGTAGCCAACCTGAAGTGCTCAGCTTTGAGGATGAAGGTGTGGGGCAGAATTGCGTAGAACTATTTCTTTGTCGATGGCGTGTTACGAGTCAACGTGTCCTCCAAAGGAGCCTCAATGAAATGTTGACTCCCAGTATGCTTACTCACAGCCATCGGCCCGAGAAATATTTTTAGACACTTGATAATGACTACACAGTAAAATCCTGTGAAACCATAGAACAGTTTACGTGAATATTTACTGAAATAAGCTTGATGGTGAAATTTAATGTGGTCACTGATGCTATCCGCCAATAACATGGCAAATTAGCCGCAGATGGAAAAGCGAAGGAATTCAGTACATAACATTCAGCGCCTAACATTACGGACGTCTCTTCAGAGAGGGTTCTAACCATATCCGTACAGCAAGCGAGTAGCGAATGAGTGCAGGGAGACTCTCGCAACTTTCAGAATATGATGTAAGTCCTGTTCCTAACGTGTCTGTATGAACAACATTAGAATAATGTAACGTATAGGAGACGGAGGGGAAACTTTTAGGAACTTTTTGCGCATTAACAACTGAGATTGCAGTTTCTACGTTATAAACTCGAATAAGGGAACTGCATAGCAGGAAATTTCTGTTGTGGCAATAACAAGCGTTTAGGCTAATACTGAAGCAGTAAATTTTTAAGATTATACATCAAGAATAAGATTGGAACATCATAGCTATCTTCCTAATCCTCAGGCAAATTATGAAATAAAAGGCATACACCTTGAAACAAATTTATTCCACGCCATACTAAGTGAAGATGTTCGTGCTGACAAAAAAAAAAAAAAAAAAAAAAAAAAAAAACTGTCCCTCGGTATCGTCGTACACTGTTTTATTATCGAATACCACTCATGCATACAATCACGTTAAATTTTATGAACCACAAGGTATGTAATCACAGCATAGCTATATGAAAGGAAAAAATTGTCATCCATATATCTTAAGACAAGTAATGGCAGACTTCCCAATGTTGGCACACGACAGAACATTCTCCGTCCGCAAAGTTTCGCCTGGTCACGGACTGTAGACGTTAAATAGACCAGCCTGACAGTGCAGGAGGTGAGATAGGTGACAGGGCCCGTAGTGGCGGACTTCCAAGACTGTGAAGCACTGGCGTGTGCTCTTGAAGCCACCAAGTAGTTTCCAGTTGAGAAATGTAGCCGATGCATCACACACTCTGTTGACGGAAGTACGTAAATCCCACCACTAACAGCTTAACTAAGCGACTGCAACATAGATTCCTGACGTTAAAATCAGATGAAAGTTATCAATTCGTTTACGCCGAAACAACGGTACATTAGTAAAGATCCATAATTCATTATTCATTTTGAGGTGGTCTTCTTCAGAAAATAAAAATACTTCGACGATTCAACCTTGGAGAGAAGAAGAAAAAAGTCTGAATTTATGGTTGATCTCCGTTTTACTCTCACGTATTTCCGTCATGTTACGCAATCATCAATAAACAATACATTCAATCGTTCATGCCGACGTCCTTGTTGGGCTGTAATACTGTTACGAGGGGCGTTCAATAAGAAGTGCATCACTTTTTCTCTCGGTCAGTTTCGGTTGATAAAATGCGAGATTTGTTGTGGAACATCGTGGAATATTTCCGCTTCAGCCCCCAAAACATTCGTGAAGTCCCGATTAGTGGCGGCGCTATATGTAGCCTTAAAAATGGCGTCTGTAACGGCGCTGCGTTCCAAGTAGAGAGGTACAATCTAGTTTCTTTTGGCGGAAGACGACGATCTCCGTTATACACTTCACATATCTGAAATGTACGATAAGCAGTAACTTCTCAGCTGTTAAAAGTCTCCAGCCCTGATACAGTCTCCAATTTACTACCACTAACTAGAGGAACAGTAACCGGACCGTTACCATGTGCGCTAGCATCAGCATTAGTAAGTGTAAAATTCAGTACGCATCCACAAAACACTGAAGCACCATGAAGAATAACTTGCGCACCTACTCCACTCTTCGTAGTAATAGATATATTATCAATAGCTTTATACACTGTAAGGCGAGTATGCCTTCTCCACCTAAAAGACTAGTTATGCCGCGTTATTTTAGGAGGAGAAGGCGTACGCGCCTTACAGTGTACAAAGCTATTGATAATATATCTATTACTACGAAGAGCGGAGTAGGTGCGCAAGCTATTCTTCATGGTGCTTCAGTGTTTTGTGGATGCGTACTGAATTTTACACTTACTAATGCTGATGCTAGTGCACATGGTAATGGTTTGGTTGCTGTGGCTCCACCGCGCGGGATTAGCCGAGCGGTCTCTGGCACTGCAGTCATGGACTGTGAGGCTGATCCCGGCGGAGGTTCGAGTCCTCCCTCGGGCATGGGTGTGTGTGTTTGTCCTTAGGATAATTTAGGAAAGTAGTGTGTAAGCTTAGGGACTGATGACCTTAGCAGTTAAGTCCCATAAGATTTCACACACGTTTGAACACACATATTATATATACACTCCTGGAAATTGAAATAAGAACACCGTGAATTCATTGTCCCAGGAAGGGGAAACTTTATTGACACATTCCTGGGGTCAGATACATCACATGATCACACTGACAGAACCACAGGCACATAGACACAGGCAACAGAGCATGCACAATGTCGGCACTAGTACAGTGTATATCCACCTTTCGCAGCAATGCAGGCTGCTATTCTCCCATGGAGACGATCGTAGAGATGCTGGATGTAGTCCTGTGGAACGGCTTGCCATGCCATTTCCACCTGGCGCCTCAGTTGGACCAGCGTTCGTGCTGGACGTGCAGACCGCGTGAGACGACGCTTCATCCAGTCCCAAACATGCTCAATGGGGGACAGATCCGGAGATCTTGCTGGCCAGGGTAGTTGACTTACACCTTCTAGAGCACGTTGGGTGGCACGGGATACATGCGGACGTGCATTGTCCTGTTGGAACAGCAAGTTCCCTTGCCGGTCTAGGAATGGTAGAACGATGGGTTCGATGACGGTTTGGATGTACCGTGCACTATTCAGTGTCCCCTCGACGATCACCAGTAGTGTACGGCCAGTGTAGGAGATCGCTCCCCACACCATGATGCCGGGTGTTGGCCCTGTGTGCCTCGGTCGTATGCAGTCCTGATTGTGGCGCTCACCTGCACGGCGCCAAACACGCATACGACCATCATTGGCACCAAGGCAGAAGCGACTCTCATCGCTGAAGACGACACGTCTCCATTCGTCCCTCCATTCACGCCTGTCGCGACACCACTGGAGGCAGGCTGCACGATGTTGGGGCGTGAGCGGAAGACGGCCTAACGGTGTGCGGGACCGTAGCCCAGCTTCATGGAGACGGTTGCGAATGGTCCTCGCCGATACCCCAGGAGCAACAGTGTCCCTAATTTGCTGGGAAGTGGCGGTGCGGTCCCCTACGGCACTGCGTAGGATCCTACGGTCTTGGCGTGCATCCGTGCGTCGCTGCGGTCCGGTCCCAGGTCGACGGGCACGTGCACCTTCCGCCGACCACTGGCGACAACATCGATGTACTGTGGAGACCTCACGCCCCACGTGTTGAGCAATTCGGCGGTACGTCCACGCGGCCTCCCGCATGCTCACTATACGCCCTCGCTCAAAGTCCGTCAACTGCACATACGGTTCACGTCCACGCTGTCGCGGCATGCTACCAGTGTTAAAGACTGCGATGGAGCTCCGTATGCCACGGCAAACTGGCTGACACTGACGGCGGCGGTGTACAAATGCTGCGCAGCTAGCGCCATTCGACGGCCAACACCGCGGTTCCTGGTGTGTCCGCTGTGCCGTGCGTGTGATCATTGCTTGTACAGCCCTCTCGCAGTGTCCGGAGCAAGTATGGTGGGTCTGACACACCGGTGTCAATGTGTTCTTTTTTCCATTTCCAACATATATATACTTTTTTTTTTTTGCTGTGGCTCTAGTTCGTGGTGGTAAAGTGGAGACTGTATCAGGGCTCGAGGCTTTTAACAGCCGAGAAGTTATTGCTTATCGTACATTTCAGATATGTGAAGTGCATAACAGAGATCGTGCTTCATCTTACTATATGTCTACAATGCCGTTGGTTCTTAGGACAAGGAATCGTCGTAAAGTAAATGAATCAGAGTGTGTCCGTATGGGTTAAAGGAGCACTGAATTCTGCTAAGATTAAAGTTGCACAATGTCTACGGAGACTTAGCAGCGAAAAAAACCGTGATGAGTCGTTGGGTGAGGAGCGTGGTATCATCGCAAGTCTAGCATCGCGCAAATCTGTCCAATCTCCCGTGAGCCGTCCGGCCGGACACAGCCTGTGACTACTGCAATATTGGAACGTGCGGACATTCGTATTGGATGTGATCGACGGATCACAATCAAACACCTCACTGTACAACTAGACGTCTCTGTTGGTAGGCTGACACGCCAGTCTGCCGTTTGGGGTACTCAAAGATATGTAACTGCCTGTTTCCTCGTCGCCTAACACAAGATCATAAACAACGACGATGGACCATTTGTGCGGAGTTGGTTAAGCGTTACGAGGCTGATCGTGACAACTTTTTGTGGAACCTGGGTTCATCACTTCGCACCACAAACAAAACGGCAGTTCATGGGATGGCGCCACACCATACCTCCTCCGAAGAGAAAGGAGCACCTTCAGCCGGTAAATTCATGACGACAGTCTTCTGGGATTCTGGACGGGTTATTCCGTTTGATGTCCTCCCTCGTGGTGCAACGATCAACTCGGAAGTGTAGTGTAGTGCCTTCAGATAATTGAAGGTACAGATGCAGCTTGTTCGTCACCACAAATATACAAACTAACTTGTTCTTCTCCACGACAACGCAGGGCGTGACACAAGTCTGGGCACCTGAGAGGAACTCACAAAACTTCATTAGACCGTTCTTCTACATCTACATCTACATTTATACTCCGCAAGCCACCCAACGGTGTGTGGCGAAGGGCACTTTACGTGCCACTGTCATTACTTCCCTTTGCTGTTCCAGTCGCGTATGGTTCGCGGGAAGAACGACTGCCGGAAAGCCTCCGTGCGCGCTCGAATCTCTCTAATTTTACATTCGCGATCTCCTCGGGAGGTATAAGTAGGGGGAAGCAATATATTCGATAGCTCATCCAGAAACGCACCCTCTCGAAACCTGGACAGTAAGCTACACCGCGATGCAGAGCGCCTCTCTTGCAGAGTCTGCCACTTGAGTTTATTAAACATCTCCGTAACGCTATCACGGTTACCAAATAACCCTGTGACGAAACGCGCCGCTCTTCTTTGGATCTTCTCTATCTCCTCCGTCAGACCGATCTGGTACGGATCCCACACTGATGAGCAATACTCAAGTATAGGTCGAACGAGTGTTTTGTAAGCCACCTCCTTTGTTGATGGACTACATTTTCTAAGCACTCTCCCAATGAATCTCGACCTGGCACCCGCCTTACCAACAATTAATTTTATATGATCATTCCACTTCAAATCGTTCCGCACGCACACTCCCAGATATTTTACAGAAGTAACTGCTACCAGTGTTTGTTCCGCTATCATATAATCATACAATAAAGGATCCTTCTTTCTATATATTCGCAATACATTACATTTGTCTATGTTAAGGGTCAGTTGCCACTCCCTGCACCAAGTGCCTATTCGCTGCAGATCTTCCTGCATTTCGCTGCAATTTTCTAATGCTGCAACTTCTCTGTATACTACAGCATCATCCGCGAAAATCCGCATGGAGCTTCCGACACTATCTACTTGGTCATTTATATATACTGTGGAAAGCAATGGTCCCATAACACTCCCCTGTGGCACGCCAGAGGTTACTTTAACGTCTGTAGACGTATCTCCATTGAGAACAACATGCTGTGTTCTCTTTGCTAAAAACTCTTCAATCCACCCACACAGCTGGTCTGATATTCCGTGGGCTCTTACTTTGTTTATCAGGCGACAGTGCGGAACTGTATCGAACGCCTTCCGGAAGTCAAAGAAAATGGCATCACCAACCCTACAGCCCGGATCTCCCACCTTCGGACTTCAACCTGTTTGGCCCAATGAAAGATGCACTGCACGTGAAGCAGTATGTGTATAATGTGGAGTGTGTTGAGACAGTACGGCGTTGGCTCCAACGTCGACCAGTAGAATGGTACCATGCGGGCATACAGGCCCCCCCGGTAAGGTGGGGTAAGGTGTCGCTCTGAACAGAGATTATGTTGAAAAGTAGGGGTTTGTAGGCAAAAGAGTGGGGAATAAATGATGTACTGGTCTCCTGAATAAAACCAGCCTGCTTTCAGAAAAAGTGTTGCGGTAACTATTAAACGCCCCCTCGTATTTCAACACAATCTGTCATCCGGAATTTCGACTTTTGTTGATGGTAGTATCACTTTATCATGACTTTACAAACATTACTGACATGCACTGTTTCACTGTTCACAATATGCTTACCTATGAATGTGTTCCAAGCTTCTAAAGAATGTTCACAGATTCGTAATGATACTGACGTAGTCCAACTGAGATAGTGTTCCTAATGACCTCTCCATAGAAGGGACAGCGAATAAATCATGCGCGGACAAGTGACACTCGTCCAACAAACTGTTAGCATTGAATTTTCTTAAAAATATTCATTGTAGGCCTACATGTTTGGAAAAATGCGCAGGACGATACCGCGCTCTCAGGTTTTAATATAGGTTATAGAAAGAAGCAGTAAATATGAATTACTATTTTGTAAGAAAGTAAACTTTTCGAGGAAGTTTCGAACAATTACGTGCAGACAATAGATGAGAAAGGAGTAATGGAAATGACATATATAATTTTCTTATGCAATATCTACAACAAGAAACATCTGCAATTAGATTATATCCAAGGACTAGAATCGTAGAACTGAAGAAGCTGGATTTTAGAGAAACTGTTTTCGGTGGCACTGGAAGGGAGAAATAAATATTGGGAATACGGTTCCTCTGCTCTTAGGCATTCTTCGATTTGCAGATGACTTACTACAACTGGAAAAGGGTGGTAACAAATAATGGAAAAAAGCTCTACAGGGAACTACAATAAGGCTGAAACTTGATTAAGAAGTCAAAATGATTTCCAATTATTTGTCTGAAACGTACAGCAAAAGAGTCTAGGTTTGAATCAGTTAAAACGATCACGTGCCCTATGGAACTTAATTCACGAATCGTATGGATGAAGAAAGAAACAAACAACAGAAAAAAATGCTTTGCACTTCATTAAAGTCACTGAATGTCTCACTTACAAGAAACTGTATAATTTGACCTATACATGGCTGACTTATCACCGATTCGTACTGCTGATTTGAGTCTATGATAGTGGGGCATCGATCTTAAATGTTTAAACCATCTGCCCTTTTAAATACTGTCATTTTTGAACACCTGTGTTGGCAATAACCAAAAGGGACAAAAAATAAATACGAGAGCGTGCTGTAAAGTTATACCCCGGATTTTTTGTGTGAAAACTCTCATAAATTTTTAAATACAACAAACGTTATTAACGATCTACATCTTTCTATACTCAACACAGTCATGCTGGTGTGAACACCTTCTACCTTTCTGTTGATAGCGTCACTAAAAAATGTTTGCCCTTGTTGACAGAGCCACAACCTCACTCGTGCTCATGTACCGCTTCATCAGTATCAGAATGAAGTCCTCGAATCTCTTCTTTAAGTTTTGGAAACACATCGCAGTAGGATGGGCCAAATCGGTACGTTAGGGGGAATGGTCAGTGACAATGAAACCAAGCTGTCGGAGTGTTGCAGATGTCGCAGCGTTCGGGTGTGGTCTGGCATTGTCCTGCTGAAGGAGAGAGTGCTCTGCGTGTGGACGAACTCTTCGAATTCGAAATACGATTACAAAACGCGGTTGGTCACGCACCGACATGGTTGCGTTACACACCGTCATGTTACACGCTACAGTTCTGGGCCCTCTACTGGCAGAGGCCTGGAAAAAAGTACGAGGATGAGTCAAATGAAAACCTTAAATATTTTTAAAAAATATTATTTATTGTGCCGAATTGGTACAAAGCTGTATCACTTTTCAACGTAATCTCCTCCACGCTCAATGCAAGTCCTCCAGCGCTTACAAAGTGCATATATACTTTTAGAAAAAATTTCTCTTGGTAGTCCGCGCAACCACTCATGCACCGCGTGGCGTACCTAATCATCAGAATGGAACTTCTTTCCTCCAATTGCGTCTCTGACTGGTCCAAACATATGGAAATCACTTGGGGCAAGGTCTGGTGAGTATGGTGGATGAGGGAGACACTCAAAATGCAGGTCTGTGATTGTTGCAACTGTTGTACTATTGCCGGCCGGAGTGGCCGAGCGGTTAAAGGCGCTACAGTCTGGAACCGCACGACCGCTACGGTCGCAGGTTCGAATCCTGCCTCGGGCATGGATGTGTGTGATGTCCTTAGGTTAGTTAGGTTTAAGTAGTTCTAAGTTCTAGGGGACTTACGACCACAGCAGTTGAGTCCCATAGTGCTCAGAGCCATTTTTGTTGTACTATTGCCAAGTTGCCTTGCATTGTCATGTTGCAAAAGGACACCTGCTGACAGCAATCTATGTCGCTTTGATTTGATTGCAGGCCGCAGGTGATTTTTTTTGGAGATTGGTTGGTTGGTTGGTTTTGGGGAAGGAGACCAGACAGCGTGGTCATCGGTCTCATCGGATTAGGGAAGGATGGGGAAGGAAGTCGGCCGTGCCCTTTCAGAGGAACCATCCCGGCATTTGCCTGGAGTGATTTAGGGAAATCACGGAAAACCTAAATCAGGATGGCCGGACGCG
This sequence comes from Schistocerca serialis cubense, assembly GCF_023864345.2. Lineage (NCBI taxonomy): Eukaryota > Metazoa > Arthropoda > Insecta > Orthoptera > Acrididae > Schistocerca > Schistocerca serialis. The sequence goes on along the minus strand of NC_064638.1, from coordinate 379,604,504 downwards.
GGATTGAACCGTCGTCCTCCCGAATGCGAGTCCAGTGTCGAACCACTGCGCAACCTCGCTCGGCTTTTTTAGGAGATCTGTGTATGATGCACTAGTGACAGTGGTTCCTGTAGGCACGTAATACTCCAAAATGACACCTTTTTCGTCCCAAAAGAGATTCAGCATAACTTTCCCTGCTGATGATTCTGTTAGAAACTTCTTTGGTTTTGGTGATGAGGAATGGTGCCATTCCTTGCTCGCTCTCTTCGTTTCCGGTTGGTGGAAGTGAACTCAGGTTTCGTCCCCAGTAACGATTCTTGCAAGGAAGCCATCACCTGCTCGTTCAAAGCGCCGAAGAAGTTCTTCACAAGCACCAACACGTCGTTCTCTCATTTCAGGAATCAGCTGCCGTGGCACCCATCTTGCAGACACTTTGTGATACTGAAGCACATCATGCACAATGTGGTGTGCTGACCCATGACTAATCTGTAAACATGTTGCAGTGTCATTCAGTGTCACTCGGCGGTTTTCCTTCACTGTGGCGTCAACTGCTGCAATGTTCTGTGGAGTCACAACTCGTTGTGCCTGACCTGGACGAGGAGCATCTTCCACTGAAGTCACACCATTTGCGAACTTCCTACTCCATTCGTAAACTTGCTGCTGTGAAAAACGTGCATCACCGTACTGAACCTCCATTCGTCGATGAATTTCAATAGGTTTCACACCTTCACTACGCAAAAACTGAATAACAGAAAGCTGTTCTTCCCTGGTGCATTTCGCAAGTGGGGCGGCCATCTGCCTACTGCGACGATATGTGTGCATCTGCACTATGCTGCCACCTACAGGCCATTCTGCACGCTGTTTGTAGCACGCTTCTCAACTCAATTTCGATTTGTTATTACAAATTTAAGGTTTTCATTTGACTCACCCTCGTATATATGAATAACAAAGGTGTAGAATTTTTATATCGTTTGTTTGATTCAAAAAGCCTTAAGAGTTTTCACATAAAATGTTTCAGTACGCACTCGAAGGTTTGAGAAAACATAAGAGGTATTTATTTGAAACTAAAATGAAGATGGGCTAGACCACTCTGGTCTGAATTTCTCGAGATAAGCAACTGCCACACAACGAGTTAGTTGAGAATGTGTTGACCAGATCAGGAAATGAGCAGAACATAAATGGACGCGTAAACCAGAAAACAGTAACGAGTAAGAAAGTCTGCAATAGGTTTTTATTGAACAGTGGAATAAATGAGTCAGGATTATACTGATGACAAATTGCATGTAGATTCTCAAAGACATGCACATGTCAATCAATCAAGAGTTACTGGTTCAACATTAATGTTTTGGTCTACAACAGAAAACAGTATTTATTCGGAATTTTGCTTGTTTTTGGAGCAAGACAGCAAATGTTTTGTCTTGTCTATTATTTGCAACAGTGTCGTTAAAATAGTACGGAAAAGTATTTTCTAGAATCTTTTAAGTAACATACGCCTCGGTTCCGTCGTACCGTTTTTAAATTTTCTTAGTCCTCCTGCTGGAGGAACACTTGCTGTATGACACAACTTGGCTTCTGTTGTTGATCTGCTGGAACGATGGCATGCAATACAGGAGATGATTGCTAACCCAAGTGGAAATCGCCAACATTTAGACAAGAAATGAAGCCGCATGGGATGTATAACGCATTTCATGTTTCTGAGCATTAGCAGACACATATATAGCTTATGAGAGAGGACTGTGTCTTTATAACTGCTTTGTAAATTGGCGTCAGAACGTGTTATCGAATACATCAGTATGGGAAGAGGTAACCCATTAGCAGCAAATAGAGAGAGATTTAGCACGGCAGTTCAGCCTCCTCTCTCAGACTTAATACAATTGCTGGTCAATAGCGATGCCGGCTTTCCTGACTCATCTTACATTCCGTCAATATCGTCCCTCTGGAAAGCTGACGTGGTTCATCAATTATTTTGCCTTTGGTGACACGGACGTTGCTAGATTGTACAGAAGGGATTCGACCCTCGAGGCATTCACTTATGCACAATGTATAGAGCATTAAAGAATCCATTACGAGATACACACTGGACAACGACGTGCAAGGTACATATAAAGACACCCACCAAAAAGGAGAAAAACAGTATCAGTTGTTTCAAATTACAAGTAAAGGACTCAAACAAAAATCACAAAATAAGTTTGAAGTTGATGTGTATAATAGACAATTGAGTTATACAGGTTGAACTCTACCTCACTGCCAAAACTTTACTATTTGTTCATAGAGCACTTTGGTGCAGCTAACCCGTTGTCTCCGATAGCTCATTACATATTAGATGAGTTTCGTTTGAATTTTTATTCCCATCTCTTTTTGTATCTGCATTACACTGAGAATATCTGCCCAGAATGCAGATGTCGACGTATTCGCTATGTGTCTTGTCTGGAAATAAATTTGTTCCATTCACTCGCGGTACTTGCTGCTGAATAGATTAATGCCTACTTTACTCTTCGACCAGAGCTGGAATTCAGTACCACTTGATTCTGTCTTGTGTCTGTTTTTCTGGCAATGCTACTTGTACGTTAAAGGTAATGAATTCTGCCGTTATCATGGTTGCCGACGTCTTCAGCAGTACTGAGAGTGGACAGTTCTGCATTTGTTGCATACCATACTGCACATTGAACAGTGACAGAACAGATTGAAGACGCTATAAAAAGAGGTGTTTCGCCTGAGGATAGTTGCATTACTCTGTTTTTTATCGTACGGTTTGCTGATTGAATATATCACAGGCTTTTTCACGGATGGGACGAAAGCGTGCGTGCAAGACTCGGTTCAAAATTTTTCAACTTCCTGAAGATCAGTGTCAGATTTAAAGGAGAACACTCTTCAACATTGTCACAGAGAGACTCGATTATTGAAACTTTTGCGCGCAGTGGGTAGCAAAGCATCAAACGTATGTTTACAAAACTGAAAGAATAGTTTCGGTCTTGACATTACTTCAGAGCTACAATGAAGAGGGCGAGGAATTTCTCGATAGAGTAATGTCTGGGGATGAGACATGGGTGTAGTATGTGAATTATGAACTTAAAAAGCAGTCCAAACAGCAGGGCATACTCATTTTCCCAAAAAAAAATTCAAGCAAACGCTGCCGAACCAAAAAATTATGGCTACTGTATTTTTGGGGTGGTAAAGAAATTTTGGGAACAGATTTCATGAGAGTAGTACTTGAGAATACTGTGACATTACAGGAATACTGTGAGACTCTTATGAAACTCCGCAGGTCAATGTAAAAGAAAACGGCATGGGATGACTACCAAAAGTATTATTCTCTTCACGGCAACGTATGGCCCTCATACTGCGAACCGAACGAAGAAAAAACTCAATTTTGGGCTTGAGACTTTTCATTGTCCACACTATAACCCGGAATTTGCACCGAGCGACCTTCATCTCTTCCCCAAGATGAAGTCATGGCTGGCTACCCAGACCTACACGACCGACGAAGAGCTCAAGCATGCTGTCGGCAGCTGGCTGAAGCACCAGGAGGCAACGTTCTTTGATGAAAGAATAGGGAATCTGATGTCATGGTAAGAGAAGTGCTTGTATTTGGGTGGCGGCTGTGTGGAGAAATCTCAAGATTTAAGTATACACCGTCCACAAAAAAATAACAAATATTTTTCTTTAAAAAGAAATATAGTGAAACAGAGGTTAATTTATGACAGCCCTCGAACTTTCACAACAAAAGTAATTGTGGTTATGAACCAATAAATCATAACTATTTCATTACTCAGTGACGAGATATTGGTGACCGCGCTTTAAAAAGACTAGTTATCACAGCGTCGCGTACTTAATATGTTGCAAAACGCCGTGTGTAAAAACGGGATTTTCCGGTCCTCATACCTCAGATTCTATTGACGATGAAATGATAGGGTCAGGGGTTTTGAATAGCCCTTGGGCTAGGGACCTTTTGTTACCCATCCGAATGACCTACCTAGTCTCACTGTCCTACAGTAGGTCAAAGTATGAATATTGCAGACTTCCTCCTGCTTAGACAAATGGAGAAAATCGGTTGGCTCTTTTTGCATTTGTTGCGTTTTACTCAACATATTAGGTACGCGACGCTGTGATAACTGGTCTTTTTAGTTGCCAGACTGTAGGAAACCCGATGGCTCTTTCCTTGGATTGCTCTGCATGTTGGCCACAATGCATAACAGACCCGTCGCTGCTTTCAGTAGCGGCCTACGGAACGATTAACACCCGCAGTTCAGGAGCTGTACGGCCGTAAAGGAGCACGTCAACGTGGCCGTGATGTACGACCGGCGCTGTCCGCCGAACAGCGTCCAAGGGAGAGATCTGGGCCCGTGTATTACCTGGAGCACAAGTGCACCACTGGGAACAATCTGATAGCAACAGAACTACAATCTCACTTGGGCCTCTGTCGAAGCCGTACATGGTTGTATACAGCTCCTCTGGTGTTCTCAGAGTAGTGCTGGGAGTAGGTTTTGTGTGAATGTACAATCTAGGACTAGTCAGGATCCTCGCACAAAGCGCATTCCTCGACGACACAAAGGCTGTAGTGTTGGGGCCATCAACTGTAAGTCTTGTTCATCTTTGGTGTTTGCAGGGGGAAATAAGGTATTACACGCAATAGTAAATGAAGTGATCATCTCCTATTGCTGCTTTTGTTGTTGTTTCAGTGGTACAATGAGATTCTTTACAAAAAGACACTGATGGCCAAGATCTACCGGGTGATCAAAAAGTCAGTATACATTTGAAAACTTAATAAACCACGGAATAATGTAGATAGAGAGGTAAAAATTGACACACATTCTTGGAACGACATGGGGTTTTATTAGAACAAAGAAAAAACAAAGTTCACAAAATGTCCGACAGATGGCACTGGACAGCAAAACGTCAGTGACTGCGCATGACAATCGTGTATAAAAGGAGCTGTAATGAGAGAGAGAATCAGATGCGCCAGCAGTCGCAGCATGTTGACGTTACCTGAAAAGGCGCTTTTAGTGAAGCTGTATTATCAGAATGGGGAATGTGCTAGTTCAGCGTTACGATCCTATCGCCATAGGAAGGGGATTCGAACGGGTAAAGGTCCGTTGACAAATGCAGCTGTGGCGAGAATGATTTCGAAGTTCGAAGCCACGGGTTGCTTAGACGATAGACCCTGTAGTGGCCGACCGAGCACATGACGTAATGCTGCTGAGACAGTTCAGGAACAAATGGAGACTGTAGCGGGTTCGTCTACGCACGGGGAAGTCAACGCTTGTGTAGTCGCACGGCGCACCGGCATTGCATACACTACTGTTTGGTTGGCACTTAGGCGTACCCTCCGTATGCTATCCGTACAAAATCCATCGGCATCATGAACTGTTACCTGGCGATTTAGTGAAGCGGAGGGCATTTGCGGTGTGGGCGTTTCAAAAGATGGCGGAAGATGACGATTGGTTGAGTAACGTGTTGTGGACCGACGAAGCTCATTTCACGCTCCGAGGGTCTGTCAATCCCCACAACTGCAGAACTTGGGCTACCGAAAATCCTAGAACTGTCGTGGAAACTCCATTGCACGACGAGAAAGTCACAGTATGGGTTGGATTTACCACATCTATCGTTATCGGGCCTTTTTTCTTCGAGGAAATGCGTGACTCTGGTTTTGTAACTGCTAGCGTGACGGGTGAGACGTACGCCGATATACAGAATCGCATCATCCCCAGCCTGGCTGATAAACACCTGCTGGAACGTACGATGTTTATGCAGGATGGCGCTCCACCCCATATTGCTAGCCGCGCGTCGTTTGGTGATGATCGCGTGCTCAGCCGCCACTTTCGCCATGCTTGGCATCCCAGGTCCCCAGACCTCAAATCGTGCGATTATTGGCTTTGGGGTTACCTGAAGTCGCAAGTGTATCGTGATCGACCGACGTCTCTAGGGATGCTGATAGACGACATCCGACGCCATTGCCTCACCATAACTCCGGACATGCTTTACAGTGCTGTTCACAACATTATACCTCGACTACAGCTATTGTTGAGGAGTGATGGTGGACATATTGAGCATTTCCTGTAAAGAACATCATCTTTGCTTCGTCTTACTTTGTTATTCTAATTAGCGCTATTCCGATCAGATGAAGCGCCATCTGTCGGACTTTTTTTTGAACTTTTGTATTTTTTTGGTTCTAATATAACCCCGTGTCATTCCAAGCATGTGTGTCAATTTGTACCTCTCTATCTACATTACTCCGTGATTTATTCAGTTTTCAAATTTATACTGACTTTTTGATCACCTGGTTCATAGCTGTCTCGCACTGATAACATATGGTATTAAGGGCAGCATTGTGATGGGATTCCATAGCCGCCAAAATCACTTAGAAAACGTGGTAAGATGGTGGCATATTTACTAGTCCTTGTGAACCGCTTCGTAACAAATACGTACATGATGTTAGAAAAATGTGTTATATGTTGAGAGAAAGTGATAAGAGGTGTTAGAACAGGTGCTGTAATGCATAAATGGCGTCATAAAGGTTGTTCTGTGCAGAGAACATCTGCTTTAAATTTTTGTGACTGTGGAGTTGTGTGCTACGAGCATGAATCAGCTATGGAACTTGAGCTAAACGTCCTCGATGAATTCTATAATCTTTGTTATAAACTACTCTATAATGTTGAAAGACATTATGAAATGTCTGGAAGATCCTGTGATAAAATGCGAGCGAGACTCCTTAGAAAATTTAAGTAGACATTACTTTTGCACTGGCTCCTGTGACTTTAAATGTAGCGAGCATTAAGAAACAGATATGAAGTTCTCTCCGAAGATGGTGAAAACCATGAAAAGAACTGCAGTACCATGGAAGACGACTTAATCAGCCACAACAGCCATAGGCAAACATACAAGCCGCAATCTAGACCGAAGACTCCCAAATGCCGAAGGTATGTTGAAGGAAAGACAGGCAGTAACTTAAGTAAAGAAGTTACTTGCCAAAAGAAGGAAATAGGTGAAATACTACTCTTGTCCGCAAGTCAAGGAAAAGACCCAGCTACGATCAAGGCCTAAACGCAGAAACAGTTTAGAGCGACGCGAAACACGAAGCCTGGTGCACCATTACGTGAAATATTCAGAAATTACGAGAAGTTAGTGAGAAAAGGTTGCAGTTGTTTCATAATTGGAAGAGAAAACAACGTTTAGCGGAATGACATAAGACTTGCAACACGCGCACTAATTGAAGTTCTCGAAAAACAAGTGCAAGCAAATGTTTCAGTTCTTCCCGCGCCCGGGTTCCCGTGTTCGATTCCCGGCGGGTCAGGGATTTTCTATGCCTCATGATGACTGGGAGTTGTGTGACGTCCTTAGGTTATTTAGGTTTCAGTAGTTCTAAGTTCTAGGGGACTGATGACCATAGATGTTAAGTCCCATAGTGCTCAGAGCCAAATGTTTCTGTTGTTAGCATCCCTCACAGATACGATGCAATAGAAAACTCTTTTGTTAATCAGGAAATTGTCGCTACATACAAGAAGTTCCAGAAGACTTGCAGGACATATCGGCGTGCCATATTTGTGGAAACTAGTGATATGAGGGAACATTTTACCAAACATGGTCTACAGAGAAATCATAGGGGGAAAATCATGCTATGCAAAAAAATATTAGAGGTGCTTATGGACAGTGTTCCAGATGCACCAGCAAGGGACAAAACAGCCCGTAACTGTTGCAGAGGAGGATTTACATTCGCCAGACAGACTCAACAGAATCTGACAGTGTCAAAACTGCTGGTAAATACATCTCTATCAGCAGCTGGTTCTGCACCAGCACAAGCAGTGGTACTGTGACAAGCAGATGAGTCTTCAACTCTTCAGACAGCAGCTCCAGCTACAGTGCCTGCGCCACCTGCACCAAAATCAGCAATAGAAGAGACATCATCATCATCATCATCATCATCATCATCATCACTGGCGGCAGCAGGAGCAACAGCAGCAGCAGCAGCAGCAGCAACAACAACAAAAATGGTTCAAAAATGGCTCAAATGGCTCTGAGCACTATGCGACTTAACTTCTGGGGTCATCAGTCGCCTAGAACTTAGAACTAATTAAACCTAACTAACCTAAGGACATCACACACATCCATGCCCGAGGCAGGATTCGAACCTGCGACCGTAGCGGTCACGCGGTTCCAGACTGAAGCGCCTTTAACCGCACGGCCACACCGGCCGGTGCACGTTTGTCTTGTGGTCCCATATTGAAGATAAATTAAAAGCGTTTTTAAATGAACTGAATTCCATCTTCAGACAAATTCAGTTCACAACTGAAATAGACAAAGACGGATGTCTTCCATTTTTGGGTGTTTTGGTACGACGCAAAGTTGATGGCACTTTGGGACATGCAGCACATCTAATAACCGCCCCATACAGATTTATATTTACATGCACATAGCTGCCACATCCTTAGCAAAAGATCAATGTCTTCAGAACCCCGGTACACAGAGCACACGTCATTGCTGCCGAGAACAGTCTGGAGGACGAGTTTCTACACTTGAGAGGAGTTTTTGAAGCCAACGGGCACTCTCCACTGCAGATACGTAAGGCACTAAGAATGAACGTGGACCATGGAACTCTTCTACCCCAGACGTTTCGTCCAAAGATGCGTTGCACATCTTCGGAGGTGGCCCTGGTTGTGCTGAGTCTTGCCGGCTGACGAGTTGGACGTCGAAGAACGGCCTAAACACAGTGGAAAGTGGGCGTGGTCTGGATTTCACGTGATAGCAGAGATAAATCTTTTCAAGGATAAAATATAACTACGGATCTTAGTACGTCGAAGATAAAAACTTCTCATCGATTCTGCAGCGCCACTGTCCACGCCCACTTTCCACGGTATTTAGGCCGTTCTTTGGCGTCCGACTCGTCAGTCGGGAAGACTCAACACAACCAGGGTCACCTCCGAAGATGTCCAAAGTAGCTTTGGACAAAACGTCAGGGATAGAAGAGTTCCATGGACCGCGATCATACAACCCGGAAGAATTCTCGGCAGCTGAACCATCCGGTCGTGAAAGCCTTCATTGTATGACTACGAATGAAGCCAACAGCGGATACGAGGTATGCAGCAGAAGGCACGGAGAGTTTTAAATCCACGGCTTTTCTATCATACTTAGAAAGCCTATCGACAAAAATAGTACGGATGCTCAGCAAACACAAAGTGAAAGTTAATTTTCGCCCTCTACCAAAGACAGCAGTACTTCTGGGTTAAAGATGATTTGGTACTTCGGAAGCCTGGGGTTTGCAAGGTTCCCTGTCACTGTGGCCGTTCAGACAGACGACACTTACAGTCCATGAGAGGTGCAGATAGCACCGCAGGTACACCCGGCGCCTGCAACCTAATAAATCGGCGGTGGCAGAGCACTGAATTGACGCTGGTCAGTCTATGATGTACGTAAACGTCAAAATTTTAGCCTCGACTTCATCTTTCTGGGATCCAGTAGTGAAAGATGCAACTGAAATTCGTTTGGCGACAAACTTAATTAATCGAGATAGCCGCTTCAGCTTGGACAAATCATGGAATCGGGCTCTTTCTGTAATAAACTCTCAGAGACGTCGCAACAAATCAGCGCGCAGTGATACATAGATATTACCGTGCGGATCGACCTTACAGCCATAGATCTAATTTCATGCATATGTTGTACATCTTTGCCGCCGATCAACGTCTCTGGCGCCTTGTGTGTCTGTGGCCGCATGCGCAATGGTGCGGTCCGCGTGTTTGGACGACGGAGCAATTGCTGGATCGTCAGTCACCTGGCTGGCTCTGAAGGAAGCTGGTCGCTACGCAGCCGAAATATCAGAAGAAGAAGAAGAAGAAGAAGAAGAAGTGAAATTTATGCGGTTGCACACCGGAAAGTTTTTTGAACAAGTCAATATACATACGATTACAAGCGAATAAAACTGCAGAGACTGACAGTATTTCCCCTGAACTGAGTAATGCAGTTCCCAAAGAAGTAAGAAATTACAAAGTCTTGGGTGTCATCGTTAATAAGCAGTTGACAAGAGAGGACCATATAAGCAAAGAATACTCAAAAGTAATCACCAACATATTTCAATGACGAAGGTGTCTATGACAGCAAATACAGACACGCTGTTGACAATGTACTATGGTCTAGACTATTCCCGCTTATAATACTGCATTTTAGCCTGAGGAAATTTTGCACGTATGCGTATCTATAGGCTAGTGAGGCTTCAAAGGAAGGGTGTTAGATGCATTGCAAATATGACACCAAGACAGTCCTGCAGAAATAAATTCAGGGAACTTAATTTTATGACAGTCCCCTCAATGTATGTATTTGAAACAATTATGCATTTGAAAGCAAATAGTACTATCCAGTTGAATGGAGGTATACACAATTACAATACGAGAAACAGAGATGATTATCATCTACACAGGAAGCGGCTCAAGTTATCCAGAAAAGATCCTATAACTACTGGGAGAATTCACACAATAAATTGCCACCCAGAACGAAAAGTATTGAAAAGACATCTGTTTTCAGAAACAATATGTTATTTAACTTCCTTAGGCCTAAACAGGGTGGTCGGAAATTCCCGTTCAGACTTCTAGGACTTCTAGAGGGGAGACATCCAAAGAGACTACAGAGCGTCAGAGTTACAGGCGCGGGCGTCTGTAAGTGTACGTATATACACGGGGTGATTCCGTGATGATGTTACAGACTTTCTACCATGATGGAGAACGATAAATGTATTAATTTGAAGTAAGGATCACTGTTCAAATGGTTCAAATGGCTCTGAGCACTATGGGACTCAACTGCTGAGGTCATTAGTCCCCTAGAACTTAGAACTAGTTAAACCTAACTAACCTAAGGACATCACAAACATCCATGCCCGAGGCAGGATTCGAACCTGCGACCGTAGCGGTCTTGCGGTTCCAGACTGCAGCGCCTTTAACCGCACGGCCACTTCGGCCGGCAAGGATCACTGTACCGGAAACGAACGAGTTGAAAGTCATAAACAAAAACCGTTCTGATACATCTGACAGATGAATACATGTACCGGTTCTTGTGTTGCGAAGAGTGTAGGGTTGGTAACTTTCAGTGGTGGTAGCGTGGACAAAAACGAGAAAAAATGTCCAATAAACCTGGGCTCTAAAGTGCGTACCTTAACAGCTATGAACACTTGCTCAGTAGAGGAGATGTGTTTCACATTAGCGTTGATGAACGAAGGGTCATAGCTCCTCAGGTATGCATATTTACTTACCTAATGTTTTGTCTCCTAATGTTTGAGACATAAAGGCTATAAAGACTCAGATAGCAGTTTCGGGCTTAAACAAACTCAGCAAGTCGAACTGCATATACGTATCAACACAACAGTCGGGTCGTAGGTAATCGGACTGTTGTTAAGATTCCGGACTTACTCCGACGTATGGTAAGGAGCTTGCAGTGGAAAATCAGTTGGTGTAGGGATTTTCCCTGTCTCGAGATGACTGGGTGTTGTGGCGTCTTCATCGTCAATATCATCTCCATTACAGTCGGAGGAAGGCAATGGCAAACCACCTCCATTAGGACCTTGCCTAGTCGGCTGTGCGGGTCTCCCGCATCGTCCCCTCCGCTCCTCGGAGTATGGAGCATCATCATCATCATCATCATCATCATCATCACCACCACCACCACCACCACCACCACCACCACCACAATCATCACATTCTACCTAATTTCAACCCTCCCTCGTTTCTGTTACAGCTATTTTCCGAACAGCGGTCCGATGACGTCACGACCCGACAGTTACATGGATGCATATCAACATTTGGGCTTGTTGAGCTTGTTTAAGTTTGTAGCCTATGATGATGTCTCCAGAATTAGGACACGAAACGTCAGGCACAGAAATATGCTTTGGGCCACGGCCTAATACCCATGGGGCAAAATTTCTTAAGGTCTTTGAGAGCGTCGCATTTATTTATTTAGGCAGTGTGTTTGGAAGGAGCTGTGTCCGTTGTTTGCACCCACCATCTAGGAGGCTAATGTCCCTGACCCGGTGCGCGGATAACTCGTGCTTAATGAACGTTTCGCCGCGCCGTTAGGTTCCCGCGAGTCGCGTTAACGGGGAAGGCGCTGAGAAGTAAGCCCGCTTCGCGGCGAGAAAGTGGAAACCCATTTAAGGAGGCGAGGCCCTCTACGGCGGGTCGCGGGGCGCGCTCCATTGTTTAGGAGCGCGTAACGCAATTAGGAGCGCAGCGGGCGGCTCGGCGCGGCCTAGGCGCTAATGGGCCACCGCCCTTTGTGCCCGACCGTAATCCCGGGCGCTCGCTACTCCATGCCGTGCACTCGCTACTCGAGGGTTTTGTGGTGCCGTGCGTTCTCCGGGCAAACACACTGCTGTTCAGGTAACTTAATCTCTCTCGTAGAGGAATGGTGCGATGTCGCGCAGTAGTTACGGCAGTGTAGAACCGAGACGCTTCACTACCACAGCCAGCTATAGCAGGGTCGGTATATATGGGCTGGGCTTCGCGGGCCTACGTCAACTAATACCGTAACGCGATTCTGCAAATGTCTCTATAACGACGCCTCAGTGTTGCCACAGCTCAGTAGACCGCTACTGACATCGCTTGAAGCCGTTACGGCTTCGCAGCTGAAAGGTGGCAACAGCGCTGCGAGCCGTCAGTGAGCTGCTAACGCCGTCTCGGCCACAGCAACGGCGCTACCCAATCATTTGGATATACCATAGTTTTCGATACCACTCGTGGCCTTTTACTAACGAGAGTCCTCGCAAGCCCCGAAATTCAACACAAACACCACTTCAAAATAGCGAGTATAACGTCATACTCACCCTTTCCCATGGAGCGAAACATAAAATATACACTACTCACCATTAAAATTGCTACACCAAGAAGAAATGCAGGTGATAAACGGGTATTCATTGGACAAATATATTATACTAGAACTGACATGTGATTACATTTTCACGCAATTTGGGTGCATAGATCCTGAGAAATCAGTACCCAGAACAACCACCTCTGGCCCTAATAACGGCCTTGATACGGCTGGGCATTGAGTCAAACAGAGCTTGGATGGCGTGTACAGGTACAGCTGCCCATGCAACTTCAACACGATACCACAGTTCATCAAGAGTATTGACTGGCGTATTGTGAGGAGCCAGTTGCTCGGCCACCATTGACCAGACGTTTTCAATTGGTGAGAGATCTGGAGAATGTGCTGGCCAGGGCAGCAGTCAAACATTTTCTGTATACAGAAAGACCCGTACACGACCTGCAACATGCGGTCGTGCATTATCCTGCTGAAATGTAGGGTTTCGAAGGGATAGAATGAAGGGTAGAGCCAAGGGGCGTAACACATTTCAAATGTAACGTCCACTGTTCAAAGTTCCGTCAGTGCGAACAAGAGGCGACCGATACGTGCAACCAATGGCACCCCATATCATCACGCCAGGTAATACGCCAGTATGGCGATGACGAATACACGCTTCCAATGTGCGTTCACGGCGATGTCGCCAAACACAGATGCGACCATCAGGATGCTGTAAACAGAACCTGGATTCATCCGAAAAAATGACGTTTTGGCAGTCGTGCACCCAGGTACGACGTTGAGTACACCATCGCAGATGCTCCTGTGTGTGATGCAGTGTCAAGGGTAACCGCAGCCATGGTCTCTGAGCTGATAGTCCATGCTGCTGCACACGTCGTCGAACTGTTCGTGCAGATGGTTGTTGTCTTGCAAACGTCCCCATCTGTTGACTGAGGGATAGAGACGTGGCTGCACGATCCGTTACAGCCATGCGGATAAGATGCTTGTCATCTCGACTGCTAGTGATACGAGGTCGTTGGGATCCAGCACGGCGTTCCCTATTACCCTCCTGAATCCACCGATTCCACATTCTGCTAACAGTCATTGGATCTCGACCAACGCGGGCGCAATGTCACGATACGATAAACCGCAATCGCGATAGGCTACAGTCCGACCTTTATCAAAGTTGGAAACATGATGGTACGCATACGTTTCAACAGATAACGCCGGTCAACTGCTGTTTGTGTATGAGAAATCGGTTGGAAACTTTCCTCATGTCAGCACGTTGTAGGTGTCGCCACCGGCCCCAACCTTGTGTGAATGCTCTGAAAAGCTAATCATTTGCATATCACAGCGTCTTCTTCCCGTCGGTTAAATTTCGTGTCTGTAGCACGTCATCTTCGTGGTGTAGCAATTTAATGGCCAGTAGTGTAAATTAACTACAGTAACGTAGAAGTTAAGGAATACTAAATATCGAACAACAAAGACAACAGAGGAAAACTGTTTTTTTAGTCAGAGACAGCCACTAGATCACGAAAATACAAAAATAAACAAACCAATACAGTCCGAAAAATTGATACAACGGTTGGTATGCATTAAAAAGGAAAAGAAAGGAACTGCATCGCGAATCAACCATAGCTCGTGTCGAAAACAGCTCTCGAACTTTGTACCTCAACACAGAAAACGAAAATGTCAGCAATCGACGAAACATGGTATCGAAAACATCACTTAAACTATATAGCTCAACAGAAAAGCCTGATACCAATAATAGAAGGCAAGCAATCAGTAATTAACAAAGCATCGGCTGATCTACACAGCTCAACTAAACATCTCGATGCCAATTGAGATGGAAAAAATGGCGACAACGAAAAGAATGATTCACCTGAAATATGCAATGTTTCTTTTTTTTCTTAATTACCGCTACCAGTCACAAACTTTGTCGACTATTGTATTACTTATTTACTTGGTCATTTTTGTTCTTCTGGCGTGGGTACAGCATTTACGAAAAGACTATGTAACATCAGTATGACCTTATTGTAAAGTTGTTTTTGTGATGCCATTTAGCCTGAAGATGAGGTATTCCCTCGAAACATGTCGCTAAATAAATAAGTAATACAATAGTCGTCAAAGTTTGTGGCTGACGTCGGTAATTTAAAAAAGCCTTTACATATTTCTTGAGACAGTCACGGTCGAAAATAGTTAAAGTGGCTTCAAATGGCTGCAAATTCTAATAATACGGAAAGACACAACTGCGGAAAGTAGTAACACTTGATACCAAATGTGAAATGGTACACACTAAGGCGAAACTGATGTTGTTGTTGTGGTCTTCAGTCCTGAGACTGGTTTGATGCAGCTCTCCATGCTACTCTATCCTGTGCAAGCTTTTTCATCTCCCAGTACCTACTGCAACCTACATCCTTCTGAATCTGCTTAGTGTATTCATCTCTTGGTCTCCCTCTACGATTTTTACCCTCCACGCTGCCCTCCAATACTAAATTGGTGATCCCTTGATGCCTCAGAACATGTCCTACCAACCGATCCCTTCTTCTGGTCAAGTTGTGCCACAAACTTCTCTTCTCCCCAATCGTATTCAATACTTCCTCATTAGTTATGTGATCTACCCATCTAATCTTCAGCATTCTTCTGTAGCACCACATTTCGAAAGCTTCTATTCTCTTCTTGTCCAAACTATTTATCGTCCATGTTTCACTTCCATACATGGCTACACTCCATACGAATACTTTCGAAACTGATATCAGTATTAATTCCATCGCCTTGGATCTTGTTCTCCATCCCCATCTCAGCTGTTACTGGTGCACTCGGTCAATTACTTTCCTTTGTTAATGTTGCCTTCCCTTGATTTTACGTTAAAGAATTCAGCCATTATTTGAAGTGATATGTCCGCGGATTTACGTGCATCGTCATCGTCGAAATATCAGCTTTTCTTATTTCAACTATACTAATATAATGTAGGTAGTTCAAAAAGTTGAATTACACACGTCGTTCCACGCTAAGGCCATTTAGCAAAAAGAACAGCGCCTTGTCAGAAGAGAGTACATGTTTCGGGTGTGCTGCAGAGACAGTTTTGCTGCGGTACGGACAACAAGTGCAACACAGTATGGGAGCGTGATGGCGCGTCAGCTGGAGACCTGAACCAAAGTTGGAGTATGCGGCACAGTACGATTCTTATGCGCAAAACGGCTAAATTGCACAGAGATTCACAGTAGAATTATGACTGTATACGGATCATATGTACTATCGAATATAGCTCTAGAGGGATGGTACCAACAATTTGGTCAAGGCTGCAAAGATTTAGGTAATGTTTATCGGAAAGGAAGGCCATCGCGACGTCCAGAATGTCGACAAACCGAATGGCAGTAACTGCTGGTTTTCCAACGGGGAGGACGAGTGCATAACGGCTCTGGAATAGCTCTGTGACCAACGAGCGGATTTCTGTCGTCGAGGGACTGAACTATTGGCAGAACGTTGTGACTATTATTTTCACTGAACTGGTGACTATTGGAAAATAGCACCATTTACCTGTGTCACTTTCAGATGTAGTACAGCATTCAATAAAATCTACCTGGCCTTCCACAATAATGTGTAACTTACCTTCTGAAATCCCCCTGTATTATACTCGCAATGGTAATACGGAGTGATTCAAAATTCCTTTTATAGGCTACTGGGGTCGTAGAGGAGACTTAGCAGATGAAGTTTTGATGAGGAACCAATGTCCGGGAATTTCCTGTTTTGATATAAACTAACTTTGAATATCGGACCACTTTCAAATCTCCCACTGCACGATACGCACACAAGCTGAGAAGAGAACGCTGTCACCAATTCCTGTTGTAATTATGTCAGCACATAACCCATTCGCCTGACTACAGCAAAGGATGCGAGAAATCGGTACGTTCGAAATTGGAAAGACTCGCTGTGGTGCAGCTTCGACGCGATGCACTCACGACTTTGAAGTGGACGTCGAGCGTCACGTAAAAGAGAATCCAATGTGTGGTCTGGAAACACTGCGCATATGTGCTCCTAGACAGGTGCCCTGTGTGTGTACCGTCAAGCGGGAGAATTGAAAGTAATCCGCTCCTCAGACTGATATAAAATGTGCCAAACGGTACATTTCAGGACACTAATTCCTTATCCAGACTTAATCTACTAAGACCCCTCTACAAATCCTAGAAGTCTGTAATAGGAATTTTGAATAATCCTGTACTTTCATTTTGCTGCTGTTTCCCTATAGAAAACAGCAAATATCAAAAGGAAAACCTATTCATAAGAAATTAAACTTCACGTAAATTTTGATCACTATTTAAATTCTTTAGCAGGGCAACCAAAGAAAATCTTTAAGCTCGTTACTAGGGCACTTTTGTTAAGACCATTAAACCTGTTTATTCACTAACGTGCAATTCACAACGTCCTCAACAACCCCAATAGGAACTACAGTCACAGCATTAGCTGACATTAGTAGCGCTCCCAGGTAAAACAACTACTTGTTTTCCAAATACAAATGGTTCAAATGGCTCTAAGCACCATGGGACTTAACACCTATTTATTTATTTATTTATTGTTCCGTGGGACCAAATTAAGGAGAAGTCTCCATGGTCATGGAACAAGTCAATACATGAAATTATAACACGATATTAGAAACAGATAAAATGAAATATAAAAAACATATTCAGGTGACAAGTAAGTATAAATAATGAAAATCAACAATGTAACACTGGAATTTGCTTAATTTTTTAGATCTTCCAGGAGCTCCTCGACAGAATAGAAGGAGTGAGCCATGAGGAAACTCTTCAGTTTAGACTTAAAAGAGTTTGGGCTACTGCTAAGATTTTTGAGTTCTTGTGATAGCTTATTGAAAATGGATGCAGCAGAATACTGCACTCTTTTCTGCACAAGAGTCAAGGAAGTGCATTCCACACGTAGATTGGATTTCTGCATAGTATTAACTAGTGAAAGCTGCTAACTCTTGGGAATAGGCTAATATTGCAAACAACAAACGACATTAAAGAAAATATATACTGTGAGGGCAATGTCAGAATTGCCAGACTATTGAATAGGGGTCGACAAGACGATCTCGAACTTACACCACATATAGCTCGAACAGCCCGTTTTTGAGCCAAAAATACCCTTTTTGAATCAGAAGAATTACCCCAAAAAATAATACCATACGACATAAGCGTATGAAAATATGCGAAGTAGACTAATTTTCGTGTTGAAGTGTGACTTATTTCAGATACTGTTCTAATGGTAAATAAAGCAGCATTTAGTTTCTGAACAAGATTCTGAACATGGGCTTTCCACAACAGCTTACTATCCATCCGAACGCCTAGGAACTTGAACTGTTCCGTCTCGCTTATAATATGCCGATTCTATCTGATCAAAATATCGGTTCTTGTTGAATTGTGAGTTAGAAACCGTAAAAACTGAGTTTTACTGTGATTTAACATGAAATTATTTTCCACAAGCCACGAACTTATTTCATGAACTACATTATTTGATACTGTTTCAATATTACACACAAGATCCTTCACTACCAAGCTGGAGTCATCAGCAAACAGAAATATTTTTGAATCACCTGTAATACTAGATGGCACATCATTTATATAAATAAGAAACAGCAGTGGCCCCAGCACCGACCCTTGGGGAACGCCCCACTTAGCAGTGCCCCATTAGCACTGAACATCACTACCACTCTCAATACTGCGGAGAATTACCTTCTGCTTTCTGTTCTTAAAGTAAGAGGCGAACCAATTGTAAGCTACTCCCCTTACTCCATAATGGTCCAACTTCTGCAGTAACATTTTGTGGTCAACACAGTCAAAAAGCCTTCGTTAAATCAAAGAAAACTCCCAGCGTTCGCAACCTTTTATTTAATCCGTCCAAAACCTCACAGAGAAAAGAGAATATAGCATTTTCAGTTGTTAAACCATTTCTAAAACCAAACTGAACATTTGACAGCAAATTATGTGAATTTAAATGCTCCAGTAACCTTGTATATACAACCTTCTCGATAACTTTAGCAAACACCGATGGCATAGAAATAGGTCTATAATTGTCAATATTATCCCTGTCTCCCTTTTTATGAAGTGGCTTCACTACCGAGTACTTTAATCGGTCAGGAAACCGACCACTCCTAAAGGAAAAGTTACAGATATGGCTAAGTACTGGGCTAACATACATAGAACAATGCTTCAGTATTCTGCTAGATACCCCGACATATCCATGAGAGTTCTTGGTCTTTAGTGATTTAATTATTAACTCAATCTCCCTCTTGTCAGTATCATGGAGGAGCATTTCAAGTAACAGTCTCGGAACACTTTTTTCTAAGAGCGCTATATGATTCCCTGTTGGGACTAGGTTTCTATTTAGTTCACCTGCTATATTCAGAAAGTGATTATTAAATACTGTACATATATGCGACTTATCAGTAACACGGACATTCCCACTACGCACTGATTCCATATCCTTGACCTGTCTCTGCAGACCAGCCACTTCCTTTACGACTGACCATATGGTTTTAATTTTATCCTGAGACTTAGCTATTCTATCTGCATACCACATACTTTTTGCCTTCCTAATAACATTTTTAAGCACCTTACAATACTGTTTGTAATGGGCTGCTGCATTTAGATTCTGACTGTTTCTAACGTATTGATGTAATTGCCACTTTGTTCTACAAGATATTCTTATTCCTCTAGTCAGCACCCCAGGCTGCCTGTTTGTGTGAGTACCCTGTTTTGAACGTTCTAACGGAAAGCAACTTTCAAAGAGCACGAGAAAAGTCTTGAGAAAAGCATTATATTTATCGTCTACTGTATCAACGCTATAAACATCTTGCCACTCTTGTTCCTTGCCGGCCGCGGTGGTCTAGCGGTTCAGGCGCTCAGTCCGGAACCGCGGGACTGCTACGGTCGCAGGTTCGAATCCTGCCTCGGGCATGGATGTGCGTGATGTCCTTAGGTTAGTTAGGTTTAAGTAGTTCTAAGTTCTAGGGGACTGATGACCCAAGATGTTAAGTCCCATAGTGCTCAGAGCCATTTGAACCATTTGATTTTTGTTCCTTGATAAGGTTTACAAAGGTCTCTACAGCAACTGGATTAGCGTTGCTAAACAGCTGATGACTATATTTAACACGTGTTGCAGCACAAAAATCTTTTAGAGTTAATATTTGTGCATCATGATCTGAAAGGCCATTCACCTCTTTGCTAACAGAATGCCCTTCTAGTAATGAGGAATGAACAAAAATGTTGTCTATGGTTGTTCTACTGTTCCCTTGCACTCTCCAGCATTCTCTTCCTTGCACAATCACTTATACAATTAATATTGAAGTCACCACATATAACTAACTTTTTGTATTTCCTATAAAGTGAACCAAGAACCTCCTCTAGCTTTAGCAAAAATGTTGTGAAATCAGGGTCTGGGGATCTATAAATAACAACAGTTAGAAGTTTAGCTCCATTAAATTTAACCACACCTGCACAACATTGAAACACCTTTTCAGTGCAGTACTTCGAAACCATCAATTGACTCAAATGGGATTCCGTTTTTCACATACATGGCTACTCCCCCACACCACAAAGAGCTCCTCGAAAAGCTGTCAGCCAACCTGTATCCTGGTAAAGGAAGCCTCTGAATTATCTCCTTATTTAAGAAGTGTTCAGATACACCAATAATTTCGGAGTCAACATCTATAAGCAATTCACTAACTTTATCTCTAATACCTTGTATATTTTGATGAAATATACTAATTCCCTCATTACTCGGATACCTCAGCTTTGTCAAAAGTGGTTCCTTTGTTAGAGAGACTTCCCTTAAGCAGGAATACCTATCACCTAACTTCAATCTAAAAAAGGTGCAGCTCTAACACCCACTACTCTAGGAATTTTCCCATGAGTGATCCCACCAACCCCACCTATGCTGTCACCTATAAGCTTTGCTTACCTTCCCTTCCCATACCTGTTGAGGTGCAGGCCATGTCTAGTGAAACCCGTCCTGCTGATAGACTCCACCGACACCACTGAAATGTGACCCATGCTTTCTGTCATCAGCGCACCCCCAAGTCTCATGTTATTACGCGTGACGGCTGTATTAAGATGAGGCCGATCGTGACGCTGAAACAGTTCCACGAAATGCACATTCGTGTTGCCAGTGTGAGTGGCTATCTTTTCCAGGTCACCATCTATGTCATACTCCCCTTCCCTATCAATACTGTTGTCATCGGTCCCCTAGAACTTAGAACTACGTAAGCCTAACTAACCTAAGGACATCACACACATCTATGCCCGAGGCAGGATTCGAACTGCGACCGTAGCAACAGCGCGGCTCTGGACTGAAGCACCTAGAATCGCTCGGCCACAGCGGCCGGCTTGCAAATACAAATCGCCATCTCTTGTTTTACTGTATTTTATTCTCTCAGACGCGTTTCGCCTTTTTTCGCTTTAAGGCATAATCGCTGGGATCAAAAAAATGGTTCAAATGGCTCTGAGCACTATGAGACTTAACTTCTGAGGTCATCAGTCGCCTAGAACTTAGAACTAATTAAACCTAACTAACCTAAGGACATCACACACATCCATGCCCGAGGCAGGATTCGAACCTGCGACCGTAGCGGTCGCTCGGTACCAGACTGTGGCGCCTAGAATCGCACGGCCACTCCGGCCGGCCGCTGGGATCTATAATAACACAATTATGATACACTTTTGTTCTGATATTTATTACTCTTAGATTGTAAAACAGTTCACTTCTCCCTTTTTACGTAAATAAGTAATTACTTACCATTCTTGGCGAAGAACTATAACTCACTTACATAAAAAGTGTTGAGTGAACTGTTTTATAGTCTACGAATAATGCATATCAAAACAAATGTGTATCATAACTGTATCACTATAGAACCCACGGATAATGGCTTAAAACGAAAAAAGGCTAAATGCGTATGGGGGAATAAAATACAGCGTAACAAGAGAAGACGTTTCTTATTTACAAAACAACTATTCCTCTGCTTGCTGCGGAGGATGGCCACGCAAACAAACTCGTTGAACCAATATACATCTGGAGCGTCGTATATAACTCGGAAAAGGCCATTGTTCGTAGCGACACGTAAACCAACTCGCCTTCGGTGGGCCAGACAGACTAAATGAGCAGTTGCTGACTGGACGCACGCAGCGTGCTTCGAAAGGTCGCCGTTTTCCTTCTTTTCAAATTATGCTGTGAGTCAAGTACAGAGACGCCTGAATGACTCGTTTAACACGCAGTGTGTAGACTGTAGAGGGTGAAGTTGAGGTGAGAAGTGGTTCCATAATATTTTATCGGTGTTTTTCGTAACATGTGTTGGGCCCAGTTCAAATGGCTCTGAGCACTATGGGACTTCACATCTGAGGTCATCAGTCCCCTAGAATTTAGAACTACTTAAACCTAACTAACCTAAGGACATCACACACATCCATGCCCGATGCAAGATTCGGATCTGCGACCGTAGAGGTCGCGCGGTTCGAGACTGAAGCGCCTAGAACCGCTCGGCCACATCGGTCGGCAGTTGGGCCCAGTCATTCTGGTTATCGTGAACGAGAACAAGGAAGTTTATTTCAACATTCTCGATGACCAAGTGTTACTCTTTGTTCTACATTTTGATATGCCGTCGAGACACCTGTCTTCAAACATGACAACAGCTGTGTTCACAAGGCGTCATTCATACGTTCCTCGTCTGAGGAACACACAATACCCTACCGTACCTCAATTGTCCCGCTAAGTCACCTGATCTTAGCTTCACAGAAAATGCCTGGGGCTATTTGGAACAGTGAGTGAGACGGAGCAATCATCATCCCCGCAATTCGGGGTAGCATCAATGTAAGTTCAGCTGCGTGTGACGTACCTGGAGAAACTTCTGGATTCTTTTCCCACTAATTTAAAGCCATTATCAGGGCCAAGAAGTAAACTTCACGGTGATAGTGTGATGCCTCCTTGGGGTTATAATTTTTTTTTGTTTTTTTGTCGATTGTGTTTAAGACCAGCATTCAGACAAACATTTTATGTAGCCCATGTAAACCATTATCAAGCTCATATGAATGCCAATACGCGGAATCCACAGCTGTGATAGATAACGCGTAAACTAAAAGTGGAGAGGGAGTATGGAAAGGAAAGGAAGGGTAGGGAAGGAAATTTGGAAATTTGTGTAAGTTCTTATGAGACCAAACTGCTGAGGTCATCGGCCCTTAAGTTCAGCGAAGACGGAGGACATGGGTGCGGACCCTGGATAAGCGTTGGCACTACGTGGGAATGTGATTCGGCCGAGGTGCTTGCTGAGGTAGTCTGCGCATTTGTGACTGACTCTGTGTCGTCGCTTGGTGCTTAACCCAACTGCCTAGCAAGCAGGAGATCCCAGATTCGAGGCCCGGTCCGGCATATACAGGGTGTCCGAAAAGTCTTTCCCTGATTACATAAAT
Source organism: Schistocerca serialis cubense (assembly GCF_023864345.2). Taxonomy (NCBI): domain Eukaryota; kingdom Metazoa; phylum Arthropoda; class Insecta; order Orthoptera; family Acrididae; genus Schistocerca; species Schistocerca serialis. The sequence continues at coordinate 379,581,300 of NC_064638.1, read as the reverse complement.
TTATAATTCAGGCTAGAAGTAAGACACAAATATGAAAGTTGTGTCGAATTGTTTACAACTATCGAAGTTTTTTTTCTGTTTTAGGTTCGCAGTACGTAAGTAGTGGATGAGGTGCAGTGCCCAAGAAGTCATGTTAACCAATCAGGAGAAGGCACAGTGTATCATGTGGTAGCATGAGACACGATTACCAACCACAGTGCAGAAACACTTCCAGACAACATTTGTAAGGAATCCACCTGATGTCACGAGCATTAAAGCCTGGTATGAGAGGTTCAAGAGCACAGGATCGGTTGCTGACCTTCCGGGGTCTGGTCGACCAAGAACCTCAGCAGACAGGGTGGAAGCTGTAATGCAGTCTTTTCTGCCAAGTCCGAAGAAATCGGTGCGCAGGGCCTCACGTGAATTGCAGATGCCAAAAAGCTCTCTCCATGACATTTTACACAAACGTTTATTGTTTCGTGCATACAAAGTGCAAATCGTTCAGGCCTTGTTGCCCAATGACAGTACACGTCGATATGACTTTGCGGTTGAAATGCTATCACCTATTGAGGACGATGATGGTTATCTCAGACGAATTGCCTTTTCCGACGAAGCGACCTTTTTTGTCAGTGGAGTAATGAATCGCCATAATGTGCGCATTTGGGGTTCACAACCCCCTGGCGAGGTCATGGAGTGCACCAGAGGCAGTCCAAAGGTGAATGTTTGGTGCGCGCTATTGCACGACCGAATTATCGGCCCATTCTTCTTCGCTGAGGCTACTATCACATCTGCAGTGTATCTGGACATGTTGCAACTGTATGCTGTTCGTCAGCTGCTTCCGTATCACCCCCGATGTCTTGTTTCAGCAAGACGGTGCACCGCCTCACTGGGGTTCGGACGCCCGTGCCTATCTCGATATGACTTTTCCTGGGCGATGGATTGGTCGTGATGGGCCAACGGTTTGACCTCCACGCTCTCCTGACATAACCCCATTAGACTTCTTTTTATGGGGTTATGTCAAGGACGAGGTCTACCGAACACGTGTACCAGATCTTGAAACCCTGCGGCAACGGATAACCACAGTCGTTGAATCGATCCCTCCAGTGATGTGTGGACGGAAATTGAATATCGCCTAGATGTGCTACGTGCTACCAAGGGTGCTCATGTGGAAGTTTACTGATGTGTGAAAAAAAACTTTGATAGTTTGTAAACAATTAGACACCAGTTTCATATTTGTATTTTGCTTCTAGCCTGAGTTACCAATTTATGTAATCAGGGAAAGACTTTTCGGACACCCTGTATTTTCACTCGCCGCTGCTGATTCTGCATAAAGTACCGATGCAGCTGACATCATCAGTTTCTCCCTTCCCCTTTCCTTCCTCCCGCCTTCACCTTCAGTTTCCATATTATCAAGCTTGTTTGACTCTGTAACAGTTCTGCATCTAATTCGAGCAAGCAACCTCATCTGAAGAATATGGTACCGTCGACTGAACAAAGTAGCACCGTGGGCGTGATCAGATGCGTATGCCGTATTTTCGCGAGGCGTACACCGCAAGGCCGCCAACGCCGCGTAGCACAGTAGCGCCGGCCGAGGCGCCGCCCTCGCGTCCATTGAGGCAGCGGGCGGTGCGGCGGTAATTGCCGTGGCACGCAGCCACTCCGCGCCCAGCAGCCCGCGGTCCGCAATCAGAGCGCCATTCAGCGGCTCACCCGCCGCCCATGGCCCCGTAATTGCAACTCGACGTCCCGCTGTGACGCAAGCGGCGAGGATTGCGCGGCGCCAGAGGCGAAAAATGACCGGCCCGGATGCGGTAATGTCCGCTAACGAACGGGTGTCGAATGAGGGGTCACCGTTTATTTACTCCCGTTCGCGGCCGTAGTTTGACTCGCGACCGTTACACTAATGTCATGCTTCGTCTATTTTTTGCACGTTACTATTTTTGACTGTATTTTGTTTCCAGAATGACATTTTCACTCTGCAGCGGAGTGTGCGCTGATATGAAACTTCCTGGCGGATTAAAACTGTGTGCCGGGCCGACATTCGAACTCGAGACCTTTGCCTTTCGCGGGCAAGTGCTCTACCACCTGAGCTACCCAAGCACGACTCACGCTCCGTCCTCAAAAATGGTTCAAATGGCTCTGAGCACTGTGTGAGTTAACTGCTAAGGTCATCAGTCCCCTAGAACTTAGAACTACTTAAACCTAACTAACCTAAGGACATCACACACATCCATGCCCGAGGCAGGATTCGAACCTGCGACCGTAGCGATCGAGCGGTTCCAGACTGTAGCGCCTAGAATCGCTCGGCCACTCCGGCCATGCGCGCCGTCCTCACAGCTTTAGTTCTGCCAGCACCTCGCCTCCTACCTTCCAAACTTTACAGAAACTCTCCTGCGAACCTTGCAAAACTAGCACTCCTGAAAGAAAGGATATTGCGGAGATACGGCTTAGCCATAGCCTGGGGGTGTTTCCAGAATGAGATTTTCACTCTGCAGCGGAGTGGGCGCTGATATGACCAAATGGAAGACCACCTGTCCACGAAAGGCAAAGCTCCCGAGTTCGAGTCTCGGTCCGGCACACAGTTTTAATCTGCCAGGAAGTTCCATATCAGCGCACACTCCGCTGCAGAGTGAAAATCTCTTTCTGGACACTGATTCGGGAGGACGACGTTTCAAACTCGCATACGGCCATCCTGATTTAGGTTTTCCGTGATTTCCTTAAATCGCTTCAGGTAAATCCCGGGATGGTTCCTTTGAAAGGGCACGGCCGACTTCCTTCCCCATACTTCCATAATCCGATGTTAATTCCATTTTGCGTAAAGAATTAGGTTAAGAGGTTTGTATATGGTGCTCACACTATAGTAACAATGATAAGTAATGCAATATTGTTCAAATTTTTAATTCTGCTGATTAATACGATCCGTTTTCGTATTGACCAGAATGAGATTTTTACTCTGCAGCGGAGTGTGCGCTGACATGAAACTTCCTGGCAGATTAAAACTGTGTGCCGGACGGAGACTCGAACTCGGGACCTTTGCCTCACGGGCAAGTGCTCTACCAACTGAGCTACCCAAGCATGACTCACGCCCCGTCCTCACAGCTTTACTCCTGCCAATACCTTGTCTTCTACCTTCCAAACTTAACAGAAGCTCTCCTGCGAACCTTGCGGAACTAGCACTTCTGGAAGAAAGGATAATGTGGAGATAAAACAAACTGGTAGCCAAGATCGCAGGAATTCTCTTTATTCCATGATAACCGGTTTCGGCGAAACTAAAGCCGCCATCATCAGATCTTAGGACACATGCAGGTTACAACATCAAGGCAAACAATGGTGATGTCAATAGTTGCCCATAACACGCAGGCCTTACAAAATTGTTGTAAGTAGCACATATGCGTCCAAGAGAGAGGACATTATAAATGTTAAGTGTCTCTATGTCATGGGCACACTTAACATTTATAATGCCCTCTCTCTTGGACGCTTATGTGCTACTTACAACAATTTTGTAAGGCCTGCGTGTTATAGACAGCTATTAACATCACCATTGATTGCCTTAATGTCGTAACCTGTATGTGTCCTAAGATCCGATGATGGAGGCTTTAGTTTCGCCGAAACCGGTAATCATGGAATAAAAAGAATTCCTGCAATCTTGGCTACCAGTTTATTGTTATACAATCATCTAGATCGCTCCCACATGAGCAAAATGTGCTCCCTACAAAATATTGTGGAGACATGACTTAGCCACAGCCTGGGGGATGTTTGTGTTTTGTTTGTATGTCGTTCGTAAATCTTCCCGCTTGTTTTGGCTGTCTACTTCATCCGATTAATCGTCAGAGAAGAAAGTAGATTGTACTCGTCCAGTTACATACGAGTTTTTATTCCAGCCCTCCTCCCCTCCTCTGCCCCCTCCCAGCTACAGGATTATTCGTAAGTACCTGTGGGATGTCAAGAGACGACTGACTGAAACCTAAAAGACATACAGGATGCCTTGCAACGTGCTGTTTACAAGAGATCTCCACGCCCTCGTACGTTAAGGATTTATTGACAGCCCTGCAGGATTCACGGTGTCAATTCCCTCCAGCACTACTTCATACAATAGTCAAGTCCTTGCCACGTCGTGCTCCGGCACTTCTGCGTGTTCGCGAGGGCCCTATACAATATTAGGCAGGTGGACCAGTAGCTCTGCCTGTTCATTGTAAATCGTCGGCTCCGTACTGTTGGTTTGATTAAGTTCGCGCCTCGGGATAGGCAACCATATATACAGTTTTCCAAAAGCGGGCTGCTGTTCCGCCTTCCTCGGCAATTCGTGTCGGCGACTTTAGTGAATCACATGCCTGTATTGACGGTTGCCGAGTCATCAAAGTTGGGGCCCCATACTGACCATGTGTAAAGTGAGTTCATGCTCTATCCGCTAATATGTATCTATTGTCTGTTTTCGCACAGTCGTCTTCTAATTCCCCGGAGTACTTATGAATAACCGTGTATTGAATTGGCAAGATCATAGAAAGGAGACAGAACTAAAACAGTTGTTGAGTAATTTGGCGAAGGGAGATTAGTGGGAAAGGGATACGTACGTTTATTAAGAGTTTTGTAAAAGTTTGTAGTAGGTTTGCTACAAAGAACGGAGTACTTATGAAGAACAGTGTACTGAATTGGCAAGCTCATAGAAAGGTGACGATTCTCAAACAGTTGCTGAGTAATTTGGGGAAGGGCGAGCGATTAGTGGGAAAGGGATACGTACTTTTATTAAGAGTTTTGTAAAAAATTGTAGTAGGTTTGCTACAATGAACATCCGAGTCACCGCACAGCACAGCGTTTCGGGAAACATTTTGGTTTTGGTTTTGTTTTCGTTAAGGGCGCAGAAAAGAAATGGGGTCATACGCGCCCAAGTCAAAACTAGAGAACACGAGGAGTTAAGAAACGACTATACATCAGACCCAACTGATATACGAGAAGACAACTGAAAACAAGGACGTGGAGGAAGGGCTACAAAAGACACAATACAGAAACGAAGGTCCAAAACTAAAAATTAAATGGCCTTCCCTATATTTCTTTGGCGGATACAAAGTAAAACGTGGTCGACAGCCCACACGTCATTTGCTAAATCGGCCGATAACTCAGACGGCAAACCCAAGCGGGAACGTAAACGGTTAAAAAATGGGTATTCCGTCAGGAAGTGGCGGACAGTTAAAACTTGCGCGCAGCGTGTACAAAGTGGTGGGTTAGGGGCACTTACCAAATGACGATGGCTAAAAGGGCAGTACCCAATACGCAGCCTAGTTAAAATGATCTCCTCCCGGCGGAAGGGCAGAGAGGAAGTCGTTCAAGCCACTGGGAGAGGCTTAATAAGCCAGAGCTTATTCTCGTGAAGGGAGGACCATTGGTGATGCCTAGGGGACTCCACCTCCCGACAGACGGCAACGCAGTTATCATCGGAGGGAATATAGGTACTCACAGGCTGAGGTACGAGGACTGCAGCCTTGGCAGCAGCGTCAGTAGCCTCGTTTCCTGGCAGACCGACACCACCAGAAAGCCACAGAATCGTCACACTGGTTCCACCAGGAGTGAGCAACTGACAGTTTTCTTGGACCCGCTGCACTAAGAGATGGTCGGTGTACAGTGCACATAGACTTTGAAGGACGCTGAGTGAGTCTGAGCAGAGGACACAATCGAGAAGGCTGTGTCGCCGGATGTATTCTGTGGTGTGATACAGGGCGAAGAGCTCGGCTATAAATACTGAGCAGTGTGCCGGAAGTCGATATCGAAAGACATGGGTGCCAATGATGAAGGCACACCCGACCCCACGGTCAGTCTGAGAGCCATCAATGTATACAAAGGTACTATTGCGAAGTTCCATTAGAAGGCCGTGAAACTGAAGGTGATTAAACGAGGCTGGATTATTGTCCTTAAGAAGCGAATGAAGGCCAAGGTTAACAAGGGCTGCTTCACGAAGCCACGGTAGTGAAGGGTTCACACCCTCCAGGAAAGTAGCACTTAGTGTGAAGTTAAGCCGCAGTAACAAGTGCCGAAAGCGGACTCCAGGACGTAACAGCGAAGAGGGATGCGCCCCATACTGGCGATCAAAGGAATCGTCAAAGAAGAAGGCATAGGATGGGTGGTCACACATGGCATGCATACCTGCTGAGGAGAAAGTCACGGCGGTAGGACAGTGGTAGTTCAGCAGCTTCAGCATACACACTCTCAACCAGACTAGTGTAAAAGGCGCCAGTGGCCAAACGGATGCCACGATGGTGGGTAGTGTTGAGACGCCGTAAGAGAGATGGGCGTGCAGACTCATAAACAAAGCACCCATAGTCCAGTTTCGAACGGACAAGGGAACGGTATCAATGGAGGAGGGTGGTTCGATCGGCACCCCAGAAAGTACCACTGAGGACATGTAGGACACTGAGGAACCACTTCCAGTGGGCTTCCAGGTAAGACACATGGGAGGACCAAGAGAGTTCCCTATCGACCATTAGCCCCAGGAATTTCGTAGTTTCAACGAACAGGAAGGAAACAGGCCCAAGATGTAAAGATGGTGGGAGAAACCATTTGCGCTGCCAGAAATTCACACAGACGGTTTTGTCAGTGGAAAAACGAAAGCCACTGTTAATGCCGCAGGAGTAAAGACGATCAAAACATCGCTGAAGACGCCGCTCAATGAGTCTGGCCCATGAAGAACTGCAATGCATGGAAAATAGTCAACAAAAAGGGAGCCGGAGATGCCAGGCGGGAGACACGCCATTATAGTGTTAATGGCGATGGCAAAGAGGGCGACGCTCTGGACGGAACCCTGAGGCACACCGTTTTCCTAGATAAAGATGTCCGATATGGAAGAACCCACGAGCACCTTGAAAACTCGGTCTTTTAAAAGTTCCTGAAGGAAACAGGTCAGGCGGACACGGAAGCCCTAAATGTAAAGAGTATGGAGGATACCAGTTCTTCAGCAGCTGTTGTAGGCCTTCTCCAAATCGACAAACACGGCCACAGTCTGGGATCTCCGCAGAAAACCATTCTTGGCATGGGTGGACAAAGTAATGAGATGGTCAACTGCAGAACGCAACGCTCGAAATCCAAACTGTGCATTCGTCAGTAAATTGCGAGACTCGAGCCGCCATAACAGCCTGGCATGAATCATTCGTTCCGTCACCTTGCAAACGCAGCTGGTAAGAGAGATGGGGCGGTAGCTAGAAGAAAGGTTTTTGTCCTTACTGGGTTTAGGTATGGGTATGAGGGTGGGGTGGCTTCACTCCAACGTCCGGGAAATGTGCCTTCTGCCTAGATGTGGTTGTATGTGTTAAGCACAAAGTGCTTTCCGGGAAGAGAAATATGCTGCAACATCTGAGTGTGGACGGCGTCTGGCCATGGGACGGAGGATCGAGATGAACCGAGAGCATGACCTAGCTCCCTCATAGTAAAGGCGGCACTGTAGCATTCACGATTCGGAGAACAGAATGGTATCGCCAGAGCCTCCTCCGCTCCTTTCCGATGGAGGAAGGCAGGGTGACAGTGGCAAGAGCTCGAAATGTCCGTAAAATGGCGGCCCAAGGTGTTTGAGATGGCAATAGGGTCCACGATGACGTCGTCTGCTACTGTCAGGCCGGAAATTGGGGAATGGATCTTTAATCCAGAGAGCCGTCGGAGGTTGGCCCACACGACACAGGAAGGGGTGGAAGAACCAGTGAATGAAAACCAGCTAGCTCTTTTGCTATCCCGAAGAACGCGGCGACACTTTGCACGCCTCTGTTTATAGTGAACGCGCAGTTTGCCATCATAGAATGACGGTTAAAAACGCGGAGAGCACGTCTACGTGCGCGAATTGCGTCGCGTCATGCCTCAGTCCACCAATGGACTGGGACACGACGTGGCAAAGAGGAAGTGCGAGGAATGGAACGTTCTGCAGCATTAAGGATAACGTTTGTAAGATATTCCACCTGGTCATCACAACTGGGGAAATCTTGTTCTTCGAAGGTCCCCAAGGAGGAGTAAAGCTGCCAGTCAGCTTCAGTAAGCTGCCATTTGAGTGTGCATGTAGACTGGGTAGGAATCAGCAAACGGATGTGGGTTGGCTCTGAGCACTATGGGACTTAACATCTGAGGTCATCAGTCCCCTAGAACTTAGAACTAGTTAAACCTAACTAACCTAAGGACATCACACACATCCATGCCCGAGTCAGGATTCGAACCTGCGACCGTAGCGGTCGCGCGATTCCAGACTGTAGCGCCTAGAACCGCTCGGCCACCCCGGCCGGCAAACGGATGTGGGTGTTGACAAGACGTTGTAGAGTGCTTGAAACGGTGACACTGATAGCAGCTCATCGAGTTCAGAATGTACGGCCGGACCGTGATAATTTCATAGCCAGCTTTTATCGTTGACGGAGGGACCACTCTATCAAAGGTGAAAAAAAGAGTGCGGGTGGGCACTAAGGAGGAAGCTACCTTTTTCCTTACACAATGGATGGCAATGACACCCTGATCAGAGACGTAACATTCGATTTCGGACTCAGACCGTCGTGCAGCCTAGTATAAATGACACCACGGGAAGAATTCAAAATTCTATGTGCCTCGACACGAACAGGGTGGCCGAGGAGAAGTGAAGCAGCAAGTAGTTGTTGTGCTTGAGAATCAGAAGTATTCTGCAAAAGCAAACTGCCATACTGTAAAAGACAGTGGGATTTCTCAGGGCTGGTAACTGCATCGACACCTTTCTGAATAATAGACGGATTTAACAAGGCGACGGGCTGACTGTCTCCAGTATGTGAGAGCACGAGGAACCGTGGTGCAGTGGGAAGGGTCTTTGAATCATTAGCCTCATTCATTGGGAAGATGATTCACTCATTGTGAGAAAATTCCCCATGATTGCCAGCGCCTCCTATGGCGCGCTCCTCCAACTGGGGGTCCCCTTCACAAGGAGGCGCACCCACCTTAGGTGATTGTTCACAACTCAGGTCACACCTCCCGAACACCTGACAGAGTGACCAATGGGCAATTTGGGAAGGTTGCAGCTCAGGCAATCACACCTCTCTGGGCCTGACCTGTATCAGGGGTACGTGCGGACCTTACCTGTCGAAACGGGGCTGGGAATTACGCGTTACCCAGTCACCTGTCACGCATCAGACGCGTGGGCCGGCCTTCAGGAGCGTACACGAAGGAAGAAGAGGAACCTCAAACGCCGAAGCCTCAAACGCCGAATCGGAGGAACGAGAGGAGAAGAGAAATAAAGAAAGGAAAAGGGAGCTAAAAACAAAGGTGAGACTGTTCTTACGTAAGCGACAAAGCAGAACATTCCCCAAAACAGCCCATGTTCCCTAAGCGAGGGGAAAAAGAATAGCAAGAGGATAGACATGCGGCACGGAAGGGAAAAAATGCTGCACAGGCTGGGGCCCCGTGGTAGCCAAGTACGAACCCTTGTGGGGCCCCATGAAACTTGTCTGGTACGGTGGAGGAGGTATGGAACAGTCGTCACTACGCAAGACGCATTGCATGAAACACTAGCTGATTTCTTTTAAAAATACGTGGATGTCAGTGTATGACTGAACAGGTCCAACAGAGCACCATCAAATTTCTCTGCAATCAGTTCTAGTGAGTCCTTCAGTGGGACCCTGGTGAACAGAGACCTGCAGGGCCCTCGCCAAGGCCAGGCCGCCGAAATAGAACATCCACGTATTTCCTGTACAGAAACCAATATTACGAGCAAACTGAAGGTGTAGCTATGGACAGCCCACTGTCCCCTGTGGTTGCCAACATGTTTATGGAGAGTTTTGAGGAGAGGGCATTGGAGACAGCGACATTTAAACCCACATGCTTCTTTAGGTATGTGGATGACACCTTCGTGATCTGGCCACATGGGATGGACAGGCTCAATGAGTTTCTTGAACATCTTAACTCATGCCACCCTAATATCGAGTTCACCATGGAACTGGAGAAGAATGGCCAGCTGTCATTTCTGGATGTACTAGTCCAGAGGAAAGCAGATGGATCAATTGGCCACAGTGTGTACCGAAAACCTACACACACTGATTTATATCTGCAGGCCAGCAGTTGTCACCACCCTGCACAGAAGAATGGGGGTCTGAAGACTTTAGTCCACAGAGCACGTGCCCTATCAGACCAAGAGAATCTACCCATAGAGATAGAACGTCTCAAAACAGTTTTCTCCAAGAATGTATACATGGACAGACAAATTGAGAGGGCACTCCGACCAGCCACTATACCACAGGTTCCTGAAGAAGACCAAGATGAAGCAAGGAAGGTGGCATATCTGCCCTATGCTGGCTCTATTTCTGCCAGAATCAGTAGGATCCTGCGTAAACACAATGTCAAGTGTGTTTTCTGTCCATCCAACAAGATCGGGGGACTGCTGGGGAGTGTCAAAGACAACCTGGGGTTACGAAAACCAGGGATTTACAATATACCTTGTCAATGTGGCATGTCCTACATTTGCCAGACGACAAGAACTGTGGAGATCAGGTGCAAAGAACATCAGAGGCACACTAGATTAAGACAGGTGACTAAGTCAGCCATTGCTGAACACTGTCTAGAACTAGATCATGCCATGAAGTATGAGGATACCAAGATTCTAGCACAAACACCCAGATTATGGGACAGTGTTATAAGAGAATCGATTGAGATTAAAATGGCTGACGATCTTATGAATCGTGACACAGCGTACCAGCTAAGCAGAGCCTGGGATCCGGCTCTGGAATTGTTAAAGCAGCAACGGGGCCAGCTGCAACACTACACAAACAGAAGAACCAGAGACATGGAGATGGTAAACGAGCCCCTGACAGACTGCCAGGAGCACCAGACCGAAGATGGAACACCCAGAAGTGAGACTGGTGGGCGCGGACCGCAGAGGGAACATCCAGAGCCGCAGCAGACGAAAAACGGAGCGGCAACGCTCCAACAGGTCGTGGTGAGCGGGCGCGGACCGCAGGGGGAACGCCTGGTACCCCAGACCGTAGATGAAACCCCCAGGAGCGGGTTTGGTGGGCGCGGACCGCAGAGGCAACACCTAGAACCGCAGCGGACGGAAAACGGAGCAGCAACGCTCCAGCAGGTCACAGGGAATGGGCGCGGACCACAGAGGAAGCGCCTGCAGCCGTTGGTGGAGGGGGAAGGCCATAGGCGTAAATACTGGACCAGGTCCACTCGAGGAGCAGTCTCAGGTTGCACCTGATGAAGGTCTCGAGCTACGTGAGCGAAATATCGTGCAAGTACGACGCTGATATCCGGCAGAACACCCGACAACCCAAGATGTCAACTATGAAATTCACAAGCGTAATATTTGGAATCAAAAATACCGCTCAAGTAGGTTATGTGGATGTTGCTGACACTGTAGTTTTTATGCTGCAACGCTACATACTACACACAGAACGCTATAAACATTTGGTGGTTCCCTTTCTAAAAAGAGCAGGCCCTTTTTAGCTTCCAATTCCGAGTGCTAATGTCAAGCAAAAATGCAAGTTTGTTCTTAGCAGTAGACGTAGTCTGAAGCAAATTTCCATCCCATAAGACGAATACGAAACAAGGACTGACTATTTCTGTGATTCTCCAACAGAAAGGGGTTCCTACTCAATGGTCTGAAGATGACCACAGTAGTGGTCGAAACCGGTCACCTTGTTAAATAAATCGTGATCAAGACTGTTTTTAATAGTAATTATAAAGCCTGAAGAGTTACAATTTCATAGTTTATCCAATATTCAGTATTATTATTAACGACAGATACTATTAGACATTTAAGATGTTATCATGAAGCGTAAGAATCGTGAATTACCTGAAGATGTTTCTGGAAGACGTCAGGTTATCCTCTTTTACGTAATATTCATACTATGCATTTCTATATAATGAATATTTTCTTGGCTTCAACTGCACTTGTATTGAAGATTGCTATACAGAACAGTATGTGTTTGTAAGTTTTTCCATAAACAGTGCTACAGAAGTTCAGTGTATATAAGAAAACGGCTTCATGAAACCAGAGGAAGCTGCTTTAATGTGTGTGTATTTGTAGACAAGAAGTTTCAATCAAATGATTATCAGAAAGGAATATTTCTTTTAGACAAGTACGGAATTATTTTCTATTCCGACATCTGTCACTTATGCATGCGTCCACTGTGTTATAAATTTTGCTATTAATTACTTATTGCACAAATTGATAGTACACTGTACTATTCCACCTACTGTCTTAGCAAAATCTTATCATGAAATGATTTATGATACGACTTTGATGATAGAGTATACGTAATGATACAATAGAAAGTCGGTTCGAATTCTATGAAATCATTTTTAAAATTTCGATTAGAGACTTTATTCTTTTAACGACTTGATAGAGTAATTGAAAATTATCGTGACCCTTCATAGCGTAATTGAGGAGGGATGAAGCAGTGAACGGAACACACATTATATATTCCAAGACCTTCCATGTATGTCAACTGGAGCGAAGTTATTTATGTACTTATTTATTTACTTATTTATTTATGTGTTTGTTGCCTTAAAGACGAACAAGGAAGTACACTTTCAAGCCATCAAGTGTGCTTACAGATCGACGCCCTATCCTTATAAGATGTTTGTTGGTTGGAATTGGTGAAAATAAGCTCAGTCTGTAAGTTTATCTTTGTTTCAGTTGTAGTTTGGATCACGGACGTGGACATGCGCGCGCGCACACACACACACACACACACACACACACACACACACACACACACACACACATTCGTTAGTTTGCAGATAACGCCCTTAACGGAGAAAATACTAATGGAGCATACGTACATGCCGACACGCGTTAGACGAAAAATGGCATCGGGGGTTGATCCTGGCTTACCTGAAAGAAAGAAATCATATGATGAGTAATTCATTTAACTCCAAATCACAATAGACATATTTATCTTCAAATGGTTCAAATGGCTCTGAGCACTATGGGACTTAACATCTATGGTCATCAGTCCCCTAGAACTTAGAACTACTTAAACCTAACTAACCTAAGGACATCACACACATCCATGCCTGAGGCAGGATTCAAACCTGCGACCGTAGCAGTCGCGCGGCTCCGGACTGAGCGCCTAGAACCGCTAGACCACCGCGGCCGGCTATTTATCTTCGCTACTTGCTAGCCGTCAGACAGAAAGGGTGTCGTGAATATTATGCACTACGTCTTACCAAAACAAATCAGAGACTACACACATTTAGAGATACATGTACGGACATACTAGGTTTGCTAGGACCTGGTTGAAACGAACTGAGCACTGAAATGTGACGCATTTGAGACAACTCGGTTTAATGAGACAACTCGGTTTACTCTTCAGTCTACGGAATGAAATATGTTTAAAAAATTAAAAATAAATCATAATATGTACATGTAGATTAGTACTTGTCGGACAGGTCGCCAACTGTACATTTTGCACGCATAAACAACTGGCGCACGCTACACACACACACACACACACACACACACACACACACACACACACACACACACACACACACATCAATTAGGCTAACGTAGGTTTCACTAGGGCAGTATTGTTCCAACACTAACAGCTAATTAAAGTTTCAATCCCCTGTTCTAATGTAGGCTTTCGGGAAGCAAATGCCGGAACTGGAAAGCCCATTCCAGTCATCTCTAAACGAAAACCTCTGCTACATGCTACGCTCGCTGGTGCAATCTACTGGAAACATCCCAGTTCTACAACGGGTTGGGATGTAAAGAAGCCCACCTTGTCAACTGGGACAGGGAATATAAGCAAAAAGTACGCAGTGCCACATTCTTAAGTCTGTACTTTTTCCGAAGAAGAATAATTTACGAGGCAAAGGATAGTAAACAAAATACCGTTTTAGGAACCAAAACGATATTTTAAGAGTATACCGATTTCGGTTCCATCAATAGTAATACATATGCTTCGTATAAGCAACAGAAAGTAAAGAATTTGCTAGATATTTTCTATGGACTTCCTTGTAGACATATACCTCCCAATATCGCGTCGGACTTCCGTCTGCCAGCTCGTAGTGCACCATCTCGACGTGGTCTGGACTCAACGAGACTTTGGAAGTCCCTTGCAGAAATAATGAGACATGCTGCCTATGTAGAAGTCCATAATTGCGAAAGTGTTACCGGTGCAGGATTTTGCTCACGAACTGATCTCTCGATTATGTCCCATAAATGTTCGAGTGGATTCATATCGGGCGATTGTGGTGGGCAAATCTGTTACTCGAATAGTCCAAAACGTTCTTCAAACCAAACGCAAACAATTGTGGCCCAGTGACATAGCAATTAGTCAGCGACAAAAATTCCATCGCACATAGCTGCAAATGGCCTCCAAGTATCGAACGTAACCATTTCCAGTCAATGATCAATTCATTTGGACCAGAGGACCCAGTCCATTCCATGTAAACATAGCACACACCATTATGGAGCCACCATCAGCTTGTGCAGTGCCCTGCTGACAAGTTGGGTCCACGGGTTCGTGGAGTCTACACCACAGTCGAACCCTACCATGAGCTGTTCCTAACTGAAATCCGGACCTCATCTGACCACGTCAGTCTGGAACCGCGCTGCTGCTATAGTCGCAGGCTCGAATTCCGCCTCGGGCATGGGTGCGTGTGACGTTGTTGGGTTAGTTAGGTTGAAGTAGTTCAAAGTCTAGGGGACTGATGACCTCAGATGTTAAGTCCCATAGTCATTTGATCCATTTCATCTGACCACGCCACTGTTTGCCAGTCTTCTAGGGTCCAACCGATACGGTCACGAGCCTACAAATGGCCCCGCGGGCGATGACGCCCTATTAGCAAAGGCATTCGCGTCGGTCGTTTGCTGCCATTGCCCAGTAACACCCAATTTCGCCACATTATCCTAACGGATACGTTTGTCGTACGTGTCACGTTGATTTCTGCGGCTGTTTCACTCAGGGTTACGTTTCTGTTCGAAATGACAATTCTTCGCAAAATCCGGTTCTCTCGGTCGTTCAGTGAATGCCACCAGCCACTACGTTGTCCATGGTGAGAGGTAATGCCTAAAATCCGATACTTTCGGAACGCTCTTCACCTTGTGGACCTCGTAATAATGAATTCCCTAACGATTAACCGAAATGGAATGTCCCATGCGTCTATTTCCAACTGCTATTCCGCCTTCAAAGTCTTAATTCCTGTCGTGCGACTATAATGAAGTCGGAAACCTTTTCACATGAATCACCTGAGTACAAAAAACAGCTCCGTCAATGCACTGCCCTATTATGTCCGGTGTATGCGATACCGCCGCCATCTGCATACGTGCATAACGCTATCCAACGACCTTTGTCACCTCAATGTACATACAAAAAAAAAAAAAAAAAGTATCGGGAGGACAGTTTCATCATGGCAGATCTGAGCACACGGCAGGGAGAGTTGATATTTTAATGCAGTATCAAACACTGGGCATTTATTAAATATGTGTGGTTTAATTGTCCTAGGTATTACACATTTAAGTTTATCGGAACAAGATGTCCCGTATGCGCTTCGAGAATTCTTTTTATGAAATCTGTGTCAGTACCTCTTCTTACGGCGACTGATATACCTGAGCAGTAGACTGTTTGCTAACACGTGCAGAAATAGCTGAAATGCGAATAACGATGTACGTAAGTACGGAATACACGAAACATAATTTCGATATCAGCTCGACATATTCCTAAAGGAAAACAGTCGCCAAGAAGAATACTGGCAACTAGCAGCAAGCAAGACTTAATAGTCTATCTTATCAAAGTAGTACATCTGAACGTTGTCTGCCGCCCGCTGTGACCAAGCTGTTCTAAGCGCTTCAGTCTGGAACTGCGCTGCTGCTA
The DNA here is from genome assembly GCF_023864345.2 of Schistocerca serialis cubense. Classification (NCBI taxonomy): domain Eukaryota; kingdom Metazoa; phylum Arthropoda; class Insecta; order Orthoptera; family Acrididae; genus Schistocerca; species Schistocerca serialis. Next base: position 379,565,515 of record NC_064638.1, on the reverse strand, counting down.
CGGTTGCAGGTTCGAATCCTGCCTCGGACATGGATGTGTGTGATGTCGTTAGGCTAGTTAGATTTAATTAGTTCTAGCTCTAGGGGACTGATGACCTCAGATGTGAAGTCCCATAGTGCTTAGAGCCATTTGAACCATCTGAACGTTATCTGCTGATGCAACAACAAACATGATTCATTTGAGTAGGCCACACGTGTCCACTAATCCACGGTCTAATCCCGATGACCCCGAGCACAGTCAGTGGTAACTGGCTATGTCGTTGGATCAAGATCGGAAGCCCTGGTGGTAGTGTGCTGATGAATCCCATGTTCAGCAGTGAGCACTGGACAGTGTGATCCGAAACACTTGTGTCTGCGCCATAGTCGTACTCCGTCAACAGTTACGCAACAGATCGCCACCTATCCTGTGTTACAAAGAGGGCAAGCCTCCGACTTAAGCGTTCTCTGATGAGGCATGGGCGTGCAAAAACCTTCTCGACTGCTCGTGGTTTCACTGTCCTTCAGCCATTCTCCCTAGACGATCACAACATTAGCAAGCGAATAGCCGACCTGCTTCGTCGCTGCCGCGATGCTAATTCCTATGTAACAGGCCATGACAGTATGCATTCCGCAAAAGAAGCTTATTTGGGGGAAGGTACTCATTTAGGCTCATGTCGTCCCTAGAAAGACTCCCCACTGGTCTGTGCTCTGTTTATGCATCTTCATTACCGCCGTCGCATGCCCGCAACGCCAAAGTTAGGATTCAGTCTCCCGGTGGGTAGTGATCGTAATGTGTCGGCTAATCAGTGTATGTAGCATAAACAATGAACGCGGAATATTTCCAAGAAAGGAGACGTTGTACTCGCGAAATCCTGCTGGATATACACAGTGTCCCAGAAGGAATGGTCAGTATTCAGAGGTATGACAGGAACAATCTTTTGAAGTAAAAATCCTTATGTGGACATATGTTCAATCTAATGATTTCCGAGACACGACACCTTTACTGTAGTTTGTTATTTATTCCTCGTGTCATTCAGTTTACACTTGTTTCATGCTCGAGAATGTTGACGTTATACAACGTATCAATTTTTTTATGTGACTGACATAGCAATGCCTTAGAAAATACGAAAAGTAGAAAAGTTTAAGATTGATGAAAAATAAAAGTGTGGTCAAGACATAAGTAAAGTTATTAAAAGTGCACCCAGATGGCCGCGTCGTCTCTCGGCATTTTCATGCAAATTGCAGTCTACACTGAGGTTGCAGAAGTCTTAGGATACCTCCTAAAATATTGGCAGACATCCTTTTGCCCGGCGTAGTCCTGCAGCCCGACGTGGCACGGACTCAACAAGTCGCTGGAAGTCCCCTGCAGAAACATTAAATAATGTTGCCTCTATTGCCGCCAATAATAGGGAAACTGTTGCAGGTGCAGGATTTTATCTAGGAGATGACCTCTTGATCATGTCCCATAAATGTTTGATGGGATTCATAGGGGCGATGGGTGACCAAATCACTGGCTGTGGCCGGCCGCGGTGGTCTAGCGGTTAAGGCGCTCAGTCCGGAACCGCGCGACTGCTACGGTCGCAGGTTCGAATCCTGCCTCGGGCATGGATGTGTGTGATGTTCTTAGGTTAGTTAGGTTTAAGTAGTTCTAAGTTCTAGGGGACTGATGACCACAGAAGTTAAGTCCCATAGTGCTCAGAGCCATTTGAACCATTGGCTGTAATTCTCCAGAATGTGCTTCACACCAGTTACGAACTGTGGCCCGGTGACATGTCCGGGAACATGAAGTCCATAAATGGCTGCAGATGGTCTTCGAGCAGCTGAACTTAATCATTTCCAGTCAATGATTGGTTCAGTTGGACTAGACGACCCACTCCATTCCGTGTAAACACAGCCGACACCATTATAGAATCACCACCAGCTTGCACAGTGACTTGTTGACAACATGGGTCGAAGGCTTCTTGGGGTCTGCGCCACAGTCTAACCCGGCCACCAGCACTTGCTAATTAAAATCGGGACTCCCCTGGCAGGCCACTGTTTCCCAAGAGCCCAGGAGAGGCGCTGCAGCCGATGTCATGCTTAAAATTCTCTTAGGGTTTGCTGCCGGATCTCACTATCAACTCGATTCGATGTTTCGGCGATCCAACTCGTCGCCATCTTTAGGAGAATGCTGTTTCTGCGGAACTCATCAGCATAAGCGCATTCTTCTGAAAATGGCGACCAACTGGATCGCCTAAATATCGAATGGAGTTGATTTTAGGATCCTGCAGTAAACCCAAAGAGACGTTCAAGACTTATTACGCCGGGAAAGCCTACGATGTCTTGCTATTAGCAAAGACACTCGCGTCGGTCGTCTCCTGTCACCGTCCATTAGCGCCAAATTTCGCAGCACTGTCCTAACGTATACGTTCGTCGTACGTTCCACGTTGATTTCTGCGATTATCTGATGCAGTGTTGTTTGTATTTTAGCACTGACAACTCCACGCAAACGCCGCTGCTCTCGGTCGTTGAGTGAAGACCACCGGCCACTGCGTTGCCAATGGTGAGAGGTAATGCCTGAAATGTAGTATTCTCGGCTGTCTCATGGCACTGTGGATCTCTGAATAATGAATTACCTGCCGATTTCCGAAATGGAATGTCCCATGCGTCTAGCTCCAACTGCAATTTCGCGTTCAGAGTATGTTAATTCCCGTCGCGCGGTCATAACCACGTCAGACACCTTCTCGCATGAGTCACCCGAGTGCAAATGACAGCGCCGTCAGCGCACTGCGCTTTTATACCTTGTGTACGCGACACTACCGCCATCAGCATATCATTCATCCCATGACTTTTGTCACCTCAGTGTATCACGAATGATTTTCGTGATGAAATGCATTTGCTGTGCACTGTTATAATGTTCTGTGTTGTTCAATACAGTTTCACGTTTACACATTGTGACGTATAAATTTTCGGTGCCTACAGTGTCACGTCTTTCAGTGTCACACAAATTTTTATTTCTAAAGGGAATCACTTAAGACTATTTCCAGGAGTTCGCCCCTCAAATTCCTCCGTCATATCACAAAATTGTCGCCAGATGTAGTACAAACTGAAAAAATAAATTCCTCTTAAAGCACAGTTTCGTATATAACTTATATTCAAAACTTTACACCTGTGTCACAGAACAAATCCTACATCGAGAATACTTTACACAAGATTAAGGGAAGCAATGCTTCCGATAATTATTACAGTATTTAAAGAGCTGAAATGAACAAACAGTACATGAGACTATGCTAATCAAACCAACTGTAAAAAGCTAAGGAGCATATTATTAGCAAAATGAGAAATATGCAAAAGTGAAATGCCAAAATGAGCACTTCTGAATTGGGAGAAAATCGAAACAATCAGAATGGCTGACAGAGAGCACAATAACATGAGCCATAAACGAATAAGAGCTAAGCGACTAAGCAAATATGAGAATAGGCAAAAGTGAGATGCCAACAAAATGAGAGCTGGCCGAACTCCGTCGGCACTTATATACGGCTGCGTTTGTGGCGGCACCTCGCGGTCCGTACGCAAAACGCGCGCCTTCGATCGCAATGCACTCCTAGCGCTCGCGGCGGCGTCTAGCGGCCCGTACGCAAGTTGTGCGATTGCTGTCGCAGGTCGACCCTTAATCTACGATGTTACAATGTGCACAAAAGTTGGTAAACTTTACAAAATGCGGCTTACAAGGTATCAACTGAAAAATACATATTATTTACATATTCGTAGGCAAGCATTGTGGTTCACATCACATTACAGCTTTTGTACAGTTCACAATAAAGGTTCGAATATCCCACCTTCATCTCCTAAGCATTTGTGCACTTTCGAGAGAACATGTATTGCTTGTGTGAATTGTTCTGCACGTCCCTAATAAGGAACGTTTCACCTGCACATCTCAGATTTCAACCAACCCCACAGACAAAAATCTAATGGCTTAAAATATAGCGATCTTTTGATGGCCAGTTACTTTGACTGCAGAGAAACTACAAAGGGCGACCCGCAGGTTTCAGTTTTAGATCCACTCATATTTTTTTATAAATCTCTTCTAGCTCGTAAACCACTCGGAAAAGGGCATATGTCCATCAGAAGTTTTTTGCGTCAGTTGAATGTTTTTGTCATACCTCTGAATATTGACCATTCTTCGTCGGACACCTTGCACATAGAGAACCGATATTCGAAGAAGACTGTACGACACTTCATCTACATCTACATGCATACTCAGCAATCCACCATACGGTTGCGTGGCGGAGGGTACCTCGTACCACAACTAGCATATTCTCTCCCTGTTCCACTCCCAAACACAACGAGGGAAAAATGACTGCCTATATGCCTCTCTACGAGCCCTAATCTCTCTTATGTTATCTTTGTGGTCTTTCCGCGAAATATAAGTTGGCGGCAGTAAAATTGTACTGCAGTCAGCCTCAAATGCTGGTTCCCTAAATTTCCTCAGTAGCGATTCACGAAAAGAACGCCGCCTTTCTTTCAGAGACTCCCACCCGAGTTCCTGAAACATTTCCGTAAGACTCGCGTGATGATCAAACTTACCAGTAACAAATCTAGCCGTTCGGCTCTGAATTGCTTCTATGTCCTCCCTCAATCCGACCTGATAGGGATCCCAAACGCTCGAGCAGTACTCAAGAATAGGTCGTATTAGTGTTTTATAAGCGGTCTCCTTTACAGATTAAGCACATCTTCCCAAAATTCTACCAATGAACCGAAGACGACTATCCGCCTTCCCCTGAACTGCCATTCCATGCTTGTCCCACTTCATATCGCTCTGCAATGTTACGCCCAAATATTTAATCGACGTGACTGTGTCAAGCGCTACACTACTAATGGAGTATTCAGACATTACAGGATTCTTTTTCCTATTCATCTGAATTAATTTACATTTATCTATATTTAGAGTTAGCTGCCATTCTTTACACCAATCACAAATCCTGTCCAAGTCATCTTGTATCCTCCTACAGTCACTCAACAACGACAGCTTCCCGTACACCACAGCATCATCAGCAACCAGCCGCACATTGCTATCCACCCTATCCAAAAGATCATTTATGTAGATAGAAAACAACAGCGGACCTACCACACTTCCCTAGGGTACCCCAGATGATACCCTCACCTCCGATGAACACTCACCATCGAGGACAACGTACTGGGTTCTATTACTTAAGAAGTCTTAGAGCCACTCACATACTCACACACTTCTGTTGACTCCATGATTCACTTCGCGAAGGGTCACGACATATGAAAGACTACAACGCTTTCAGAGATGTATAGACACTCCTGTCTCCCTCGCCCAGTAGGCGAATGGAATAAGGCACAAAATCGGCAATACTGGTACAAAGTATCCTGTGCCACGCACTCGACAGTAGCTTGCGAAGTACGCACATAGATGTGGACTCTGAACACAGCGTTAGTTCAAAATGGTTCAAATGGCTCTGAGCACTATGGGACTCAACTGCTGAGGTCATTAGTCCCCTAGAAATTAGAGCTAATTAAACCTAACTAACCTACGGACATCACACACATCCATGCCCGAGGCAGGATTCGAACCTGCGACCGTAGCGGTCTTGCGGTTCCAGACTGCAGCGCCTTTAACCGCACGGCCACTTCGGCCGGCACAGCGTTAGTTAAGTAACTGTTGCGGCCCCTTGGTGACACGAAGAGTTAAGCAGTTTCCGGCACTGTGTGGATGCTTCGATAGCTGCTGTGGGTAGGTGAGCACAGTGGCAGTTGCGGCGTGCTGGGAGGATCCGGCAAGCCGGTAGGCCGTGTGCTGTCAGGAAACGCCGGCTCGCAGGGGCACGCCCGACCATCCGCTGCCGCCAGCAGGTGGATTCCCCCTCGCGGATCGATTGCCGTTGTTGCTAGGCGAGGCGAGGCGAGGAGACGCGTCCCAGTACACAAAGCCACTGCTGCTGCTCCTGCTGGACACCGCCTCCGCTGCCTGCAGTTCTCTCTCCCTAGCGAGCACTGCTTGCCATCTTTTCCTATTCCTGACACAACCGTCTTTAGGTTATACCTTTCTATTTCTTTCACGCCAGCTTTACCTGACTGTTAAAGCCGCTCAAAACAACCGGTTTCTGAAATAAACGATTCTCGATTTTTTTATTATTTCCTGTGTAAACGAAGAAATCGAACAAAGACTGAAAAATGTTCAATCTCTCAGTTTGAAGATACATAGAATCACAACATTAATTAAACATGCAACTAAACGAAAACTTACTAAATCCAGTGCTCGCTCCTTTCTTCGAAAAGTGGTAAGCTACTGAATACTAGAACAAATCATCAGTATTCTCCTAGTGATTCTGCAAGTCCGCTCAAAAATGCCTTTGTAGTCGTGGATTATGCCACTATCTAGGCGTTACGAGTAGACATTGGTAAATGGTGGAAACTTAGGTTGAAGAAATCTATTTTTCGTGTTAATTTATCCATTTTCAATGGCTACAACTAGATGAAGACATATTATGTAGAGCCAGGCAGCAGATCAGCTACTTTGTATTTTTATTGTATACTATGAACGAATTATTGTTAAATTTTTAATTTATCGCTCGCACCATGATTTTATTCCTCTTTTATTGTTGTTGTTATGGTCTTCAGTCCAGAGACTGGTTTATGCAGCTCTCCATGCTACTCTATCCTGTGCAACCTACATTCTTCTGAGTCTGCTTACTGCATTCATCTCTCGGTCTCCCTCTACCATTTTTACCCCCCACGCTTCCCTCAAATCCCTTGATGCCTCAAAACGTGCCCTACCAACCGACCCTTCGTCTAGTCAAGTTGTGTCACAGAATCCTCTTCTCCCTAATTCTATTCAGTACCTCCTCATTAGTTAAGTGATCTACCTATCTAACCTTCAGCATTCTTCTGCAGCACTACATTTCGAAAGCTTCCATTCTCTTCTTGTGTAAACTATCGTCCATGTTTCACTTCCATACGTGGCTAAACTCCATACAAATACTTTCAGAAAAGACTTTCTGACACATAAATCTATACTCGAGTTAACAAATTTCGCTTCTTCAGAAACTCTTCCGTTGCCATAGCCACTCTACATTTTATATCCTCTCTACTTCGACCATCATCTGTTATTTTACTCCCCAAATAGCAAAGCTCATCTACAGCTTTAAGTTTTTCATTTCCTAATCTAATTATCTCATCATCACCTGATTTAATTCAACTATATTCCATTATCCTCGTTTTGCTTTTGTTGGTGTTCATCTTGTATCCTCCTTTAAAGACGTGCCCATTCTGTCCAGCTCATGTTCCAGGTCCTTTGCTGCCTCTGACAGAAATACATTATCATCGACAAACAAACCTTTTATTTCTTCTCCATAGATTTTACTTCCTACTCCAGATTTTTCTTTTGTTTGCTTTATTGCTTGCTCAATTTACAGATTGAATAACATAGGGGATGGGCTACAATCCTGTCTCAGTCCCTTGTCAACCACTGATTCCCTTTCATGCCTCTCGGCTCTTATGACTGACATCTTGTTCTTGTACAAACTGTAAATAGCCTTTCGCACCCTGTATTTTACCCCTGCCACCTTTGGAATTCGAAAGAGAGTATTCCAGTCAACACTGTCAAAAACTTTCTCTAAGTCTATAAATGCTAGAAACGTAGGTTTGCCTTTCCTTAATCTATTTTCTAAGGTAAGTCATAGGGTCAGTGTTGTCTCACTTGTTCCAATATTTCTCCGGAATCCAAACTGATCTTCCCCGACGTCGGCTTCTACCAGTTTTTCCATTCGTCTGTAAAGAATTCGTGTTAGTATTTTGCAACCGTGACTTATTAAACTGACAGTTCGGTAATTTTCACATCTGTCAACACCTGCTTTCTTTGGTATAGGAATTATTATATTTTTCTTAAAGGGTGAGGGTATTTCGCCAGTCTCCTACATCTTGTTCGTCAGATGGAAGAGTTTTGTCATGGCTGGATCCCTCAAGACTATCAGTAGTTCTAATGTTATGTTGTCTACAGCTGGGACCTTGTTTCGACTTAGGTCTTTGAGTGTCGTGTCAAATTCTGCACGTAGTGTCTCCCACTTCATCTTCATCTACATCCTCTTCCATTTCCATAATATTGCCCTCAAGCACATCGCCTTTGTATAGACCTACTATATACTCATTCCACATTTCTGCCTTTCTTCTTTGCTGAGAACTAGTTTCCCATCTGAGCTCTTGGTATTCATGCAAGTGGTTCTCTTTTCTCAAAAGGTATCTTTAATTTTCCTTTACTCAGTATTTATCTTGCCCCTAATGATACATGCTTCTACAGCCTTATATTTGTCGTCTAGCCATCCCAACTTTGCCATTTTGTACTTCCTGTCGATCTCATTCATTTACTGCGATTTTATATTTTCTCCTTTCATCAGTTAAAGCCAATATCTCCTCTGTTATCCATGGAATTCTACTAGCCCTCATCTTTTTACCCACTTGATCTTACGCCGCCGTCACTATTTCATCTCTCAAAACTACCCATTCTTCTTCTACTGTACCTCTTTTCACTGTTCTTGTCGATCGTTCCCTAATGCTCTCTCTGAAACACTCTACAGCATCTGGTTCTTTACGTTTATCCACGTGCCATCTCCTGAAATTCCTACCTTTTTGCAGTTTCTTCAATTTTAGTCTACATTTCATAACCAATAGATTGTGATCAGAATCCACATCTGACCCTGGAAATGTGTCACAATTTAAAACCTGGTTCCTAAATCTCTGTCTTACCATTATATAACATATCTGAAACTTTCAAGTGTCTCCAGGTCTCTTCCACGTATCCGGCCTTCTGTCATGATTCTTAAACCAAGTGTTAGCTATGATTAATTTATGCTCTGTGCAAAGTCTTCCAGGCGGTTTCCTCTTTCATTCCTTACCCCCAGTCCATATTCACCTACTACTTTTCCTTCTCTTCCTTTTCCTGCTATCGAAATCCAGTCTCCAATGACTGTTAAATTTTCGTCTCCCTTAACTATCTGAATTATTTCTTTTATCACATCATACATTTCTTCAATCTCTTCATCATCTGCGCTGCTAGTTTGCATATAAACCTGTACTACTGTGGTAGGCGTAGGCTTCCTATCTGTCTTGGCTACAATAATGCGTTAGGTATGCTGTTCGTAGTAACTTATCCGCGTTCCTGTTTTTTATTCGTTATTAAACCTACTCCAACCGAGCGAGATGTCGCAGAGGTTAGCACACTGGACTAGCATTCGGGAGAACGACGGCTCAATCCCGCATCCGGCCATTCTGATTTATGTTTTCCGTGATTTCCCTAAATCGCTCCAGCCAAATGCCAGGATGGTTCCTTTGAAAGGGCACGGCCGACTTCCTTTCCCATCCTCCCCAAATCCGATGAGACCGATGACCTCACTGTTTGGTCTCTTTCCCCAAACAACTCAACCCAACCCAACCCAAACCTACACTGCATTACTAGTATTTGATTTTGTATTTGTAACCCTGTATTCACCTGACCAGAAATCTTGTTCCTCCTGCCACCTAACTTCACTAATTCCCACTACATTTAACTTTAACCTGTTCATTTCCCTTTTTAAATTTTCTAACCTACCTGCCCGATTAAGGAATCTGATATTCCACGCCCCGTTCCGTAGAACGCCGTTTCGTTTCTGCTAACAACGACGTCCTCCTGAGTAGTCACCGTCCCGATATCCGAATGGGGGACTATTTTATCTCCGGAATATTTTACCCAAGAGGACGCCATCATCATTTATCCATTCAGTAAAGCTGCATGCCCTCGGCTGTAGTTTCCCCATGCTTTCAGCCGTTCACAGTAGCAGCACAGCAAGGCCGTTTTGGTTGATGTTACAAGGCCAGATCAGTCTACCATCCAGACTGTTGCCCCTGAAACTACTGAAATGGCTTTTTCCCCTCTTCAGGAACCACACCTTTGTCTGGCCTCTCAACAGATACCCCTCCGTTGTGGCTGCACGTACGGTACGGCTATGGGTATCGTTGAGGCACGCAAGCCTCCCCTCCAACGGCAAGGCCCACGGTTCGTAGTTTTATTATTTGATAGGAATGGCAGACAAATGTTTAATCTCTTAAAGCAAATGGAGCATTTTATTTCATTATTACGTCATTTCCTAAAAATATTTGCAGACTAGGATTGGCGCCATTCTGCAAAAGAACGGATCCCCAACGACGACATGGAGAAACTACCGTACTGGACAGCTGGGAGTAAGTCTTGCACACTACACGGCCACGCGTACGTTCAGCCACGACACACGGCAACACTGATATCATTATCTCAACAACGCTGTACCAAATTTTATGCCATGTGTTTGTTGCTTGTTTCTGTCGAAGTTATTAAAACGGCAGTGATCGCTTTTCCCATTTTCTATAATAACGCGTTATTTCAAACCATTTCAAGTTTTACTAATGAAAATTACTCCTCTTTTTAAAAGAACGGTTTATATTTTTTACTTGGTTATTAGTGAAAAAATTAAAAAAACGTCTGTTGAACCAGAGACAAGAAAATACCGAAAAATAGAGGGTACTCAGAACCAAGATACTGGTATCGATTTTAACCGGTCAGTTTTTACCATCCGTAACGTCTGCTCACTGGGTACAGCTTTGTTTTCGCACCGGAATACGCTTGTTCTGTCTACCGCTAAAATGAAGTAGAGGCAACGTCTTTGCCGTTGACATTACTGTAAGTGCAACATAAACTGTTTGCTCTTCTCTACATTAGTCAATGTTTGTAGCAAACACTGTAAGGTTTATTGTCCTAAAATGATGAACAGAAGAAAATGGAGAGACGGGACGTTAAAGGTGCAGCCTCTGGGACATGGGCATGTACGCCGGCCACGGATAGATTCCTCCCGGCAGAGGGCCAGTGTGTCGGGCAGCGTGGGCGGCGTTTTTAGACCGTTTCCCACATCCGACTAGGTGAATACCGGGCTGGCACCCATGTCCAGCCTCCGCTACACAATTCGCAAACATTTAGGTAACGTTCTCAAACTTACACAAACGCTGGAGGGTGACAATTAGGGTGCACAAAATGCGACCCGTCGGTGGGGGATTAGGGGCGTTAGAAAGGACATCTGGCCACCACTACCACTAACAATGGCAAACGCGAAATTACGTGCCCGCCCAGTGGGGACAAGGGATAAGGAGGAGGAGGAGGAGGAGGAGGAGGGGGAGAAGAAAGAACAAACTAATTTCAGCGTGAGAGATTTATTAGGTCATTTACATTTACCTTCTAGTTCACCATCAAACTGCCACAAAATGCGTTTCATTTAATTTGGTTTCCTGGCTACTATTTCTGCTTCCACGGTGAACTTTACTACAATGTCAACTGTCGGTATTTGTTTTTCTCACCAGTGGCCTGGTAAACAACTTTTATCTGTTGAGTTTGAGATCATATTCATTTCATTAACACAGAGTCAATGACGACTGACACTGCATCCAAGTTTTTCGTACATGGTGGGACTGTAAACTAGTACCAAGCAACTGAAATAAATTAAGTGGCGTGCTGTACTACAAAACAGTCTGTACGCTTTTAGCGATATGAGACAATAGGGAAAAGAAGAGATCACGGAGTGCGGCATAATTTTGCTAAAATCTGCATATAACACTAAACTTAACTCGACCTGAACAGGCCATGAAGGCCCAGCGGTTCCGACCGGCCGCCATGTCATTCGCAGTACGTTGGCGTCACTGGATGCAGATATGTAGGGGCATGTGGTCAGCATTCCGCTCTTCTGGCCGAATATCAGAATATCTGCATCTACGAGTATAAAATGTGAGCAGTGATGTGACGCAGAATTTTGAAGGGGTAGGTGGAAAGATTATGATGAATATGGAAGAGAATGGGTAACGAGAAAGTTTAAGAGGAAATGTAATGCTGACCGGAAAAGTGGAAAACGGACAGGAAAAGTTGGAAAATGGAGAGGAAAAGTGGGAGATGGAGAGGGGAAAGTGAGTGTGGGAAAAGGGAAAGGAGAAACGAGAAAAGGAACTGAAAAAAAAAACGATATAGGGAAGGGAAGTATGAAAGGAGAAACAGGAAGCGGGAAACGGGAAATGGAAAAGGGAACTGAGGAATTGGAAAGGGGGATATGGGAAAGGGGAAAGGAGAAATGGAAACAGGGGAGGGAGATAGGGAAAAGCGAAATGAACAGTGGTGCTTGACGCTGCGTTTAAGATTCAGCACAGGTTCAGAAGCAGCAAGGTACATCCTATAATCTGGTGTAAGTTATGTCGAGAATGGTAAAAGGTAGTGGGATTAAACACGAAGGGGTGGCTGGAAGAAAGGAAATGGAAAAGTGGAAACTAGAAGAAAAGTGTGACTGGAAATGGAAGTGGGAAATGGAAGAGGAAGGGAAGACGATGAGGACAGTGAAAGTGAATGAGTAGGGAAAACAGGGAAGAATAAGAGGAAGGGAAGTGGAATGTGGAATAGTACGCGAAAGAGGAAGGGGAAGGGGAAGGTTAGCGTTTCATAATATGTAAAAGTTGTGGTCATTCTCGCTGGAGCAGAAGCTTTACATCCACACAACTGCAAAAAATTATTTAGGGATACCTTGAAATCTTTAAATCTGATCAGACACATAAGGATTTGAAGCGCAGTCCTCACAAACATGAACTTGAGACTGAAGAACAGTAAAGCAGACTTCGACATTATTCGTGGAAAGAGGGCCGATTTTTTTAAGCATAAATACAGCAAGAACCAGCTGTGGAATATGTAAGAAACTATACTGGAATTTTGTTCTAGTTATTTTGCCTAAATGACTGTTAACATTTCGTCTATGCATACAGCTTCTTGTCCAAACCATTATCTAACCTCTATCCTCTACACATCCCATGAATGTCTTAGAAGAATAACTTGGAAATACAATTATTGAGAGAAGACTTGAACAGGGTAAGAAAGTAATTTCCAAAGAAAGAAATTTAGTGATGCCAACTATTATCTTCAACCTGATGCATAAATATTTGAAATTAATTATGTGCAGAAAACCACCAAGTAGACGTGAAACGAAAACTGCTGAAAAAGTGGAAAAGAAACATCTGGGGGTAGCTGAAACATAGTTCTATAGAAATACGGCTGCAGAAACAAAATAATCAGAAATGGAAGCGGTACCAGCGAGGAAAGAAATGTGAGAGACGACGAATGTTGTCATATATGTAGCAAATATATGTGATGACGTGGTAACCGGAAAGATTTCACGGCAGCAGGGAAAAGGAAACTTCCACAAAGTGGTCCGAAGACAGGATAAAGAAAAATAGCGAAACAGTGAATGAATACTGGGAGAAATGAGGTCTCTAGAAAGCCTTAACGCAGATAGAAGAAAAAGAAAAAGAAGAAGAAGAAGAAGAAGAAGGAAATATTACATGGTAAGTATGCAGATGAGAAAAGTTATTACATTAAAAAAGAAAACTAAGGATGACTGATTACAGAGAGGAAGAAGACATGAATTTATACACAGTGTGGGGAGGCAATCTAGAGCAGTCGTCGTTTTGCGTCTCTGCTGACCTCATCTTTAATTAGACGTGAGTCAGTCTCAACTGGCTAGCCGGACAGGGTGACTTATTAACTGTCGAAATAACAGGAACATAACTGGACGAACCAGTTTCTGCTAATATTCGAATATTTCTGAGAGCTACTGAACCTTATCTCTCCTTGGCGTAGCGAAAAGGTACTTTAAGATAAAGCAATTTTTTTTTTATTTAGAGATTCACAAAACACAGGGAACGGCCTGTAGCCAAACCTACTCTCTCATAGGTTTACGTTGAAACCGAGCGTTTAAGATCTTCAGGAAGAGTGCAGCGGTAGCAGGGAGAGAATGAAGAGTCAATCACAGAGAGTGTAAAGAAGGAAAAGAGGAAGGAAAATTGCGGTCTTAGAATTCCATTGACAACATATTTAAGAAAAACAGAGCACAAGCTCCGAATGGACAAGACTGTGTAACTTAAGCAAATCGCAGAATTTCGATTCAGAATGGCCCGACAAGGATTTGTTCTCCGAATACGAGTCCAGTGTTTTAAATACCTCCAAGGACATTACTCTAACAGGCACACAAGCGTGTCAAGATCTGGCGATAATAAAAACGATAAATCACTACGGAACTTAATGAAACACACTCTCATTCCTCGAGTCAAAGACAAATATTACGCAGTCGCTTCATGCTACACTCTGGCTCCTGTGTAATGATTAAGTGATTGTTATCGGTAATAGTTGAGTTTACTACACTTTGGATGTATAAGGGGCGTTCAAAAAGAAAAGAGCCTGAGGCATAATTACAGAAACCAGTACCTGTATGTTAGAACTATTGACCCTGGCTGTTGAGACACTTGTCCCACTGTGACACAAGGCGGCGAATGGCTGTCTGATAAAATTCCCAGGACTGCGATGTTAACCAGTTTCACACGTACAGCTGGATGTCGTCGTCCGAGATGAATCGTTATCCCCTCAAAGCCTTTTTAAGAGGACCAAAAATGGCGTAATCAATGGGATAGTGGTCCGGTCTGTATGGAGGGTGGCCGAGAACGTCCCATTTGACTTTCTGCAGGAGTGCCGCGACTGTGTTGGCCGCATGGAGCTTTGCATTGTCCTGGAGCAGAGTGACCCCACAGGTGAGATTGTCTGGTCGTTTTGATTTGATCGTTTGGCGAAGGGTGCTCAAGGCTTGCGAGTAACGCTGGGCATTCACTGTTGCCCTGTGCTGCAGTAAGTGAATCAGAAGGAATTGATTATATGTACCAACCAATTTGAACCTCAGTATGTGGGGATAAAGGTTTTATTATTTCTCTCTGCCGATTGAGGTTTTTCCTTCTTTTTAGGACGAATCGTATGTGAGATCTGTTATGGACCAAAAGCTAATTAATTTCTACAAGCTCAGGTGATACCAGCGCACCCGAACGGAGCGAAACAAAACGAAACGTAGCACACACGAATCGTTGCCACTTTGCAGAATCTACATCTGCATCCATACTCGGCAAGCCATCTGACGGTGTGTGGCGGAGGGTACCTTGAGTACCTCTATCGGTTCTCCCTTCTATTCCAGTCTCGTATTGTTCGTGGAAAGAAGGATTGTCGGTATGCTTCTGAGTGGGCTCTAATCTCTCTGATTTTATCCTCATGGTCTCTTCGCGAGATATACGTAGGAGGGAGCAATATACTGCTTGACTCCTCGGTGAAGGTATGTTCTCGAAACTTCAACAAAAGCCCGTACCGAACTACTGAGCGTCTCTCTTGCAGAGTCTTCCACTGGAGTTTATCTATCATCTCCGTAACGCTTTCGCGATTACTAAATGATCCTGTAACGAAGCGCGCTCCTCTCCGTTGGATCTTCTCTATCTCTTCTATCAACCAAATCTGGTTCAGATCCCACACCGGTGAGCATTATTCAAACAGTGGGCGAACAAGTGTACTGTAACCTACTTCCTTTGTTTTCGGATTGCATTTCCTTACGATTCTTCCAATGAATCTCAGTCTGGCATCTGCTTTACCGACGATTAATTTTATATGTTCATTCCATTGTAAATCACTCCTAATGCCTACTCCCAGATAATTTACGGAATTAACTGCTTCCAGTTGCTGACCTGCTATATTGTAGCTAAATGATAAAGGATCTATCTTTCTATGTATTCGCAGCACATTACACTTGTCTACATTGAGATTCAATTGCCATTCCCTGCACCATGCGTCAATTCGTCGCAGATCTTCCTACATTTCAGTACAATTTTCCATTGTTACAACCTCTCGATATACTACAGCATCATCCGCAAAAAGCCTCCGTGAACTTCCGATGTTATCCACAAGGTCATTTATATATATTGTGAATAGCAACGGCCCTACGACACTCCCCTGCGGCACACCTGAAATCACTCTTACTTCGGAAGACTTCTCTCCATTGAGAAAGATATGCTGCGTTCTGTTATCTATGAACTCTTCAATCTAATCACGCAATTGGTCTGATAGTCCACGTGCTCTTACTTTGTTCAGTAAACGACTGAGGGGAACTGTATCAAACGCCTTGCGGAAGTCAAGAAACACGGCATCTACCTGGCAACCCGTGTCTATGGCTCTCTGAGTCTCGTGGACGAATAGCGCGAGTTGGGATTCACATGATCGTCTTTTTCGAAACCCATGCTGATTCCTACAGGGTAGTAGTCTCCAGAAAAGTCATTATACCCGAACATAATACGTGTTCCAAAATTCTACAACTGATCGACGTTAGAGATATAGGTGTATAGTTCTGCACATCTCTTCGACGTTTCTTCTTGAAAACTAGGATGATCTGTGCCCTTTTCCAATCTTCTGGAACGCTACGCTCTTCTGGAGACCTACGGTACACCACAGCAAGAAGGGGGGCAAGTTCCTTCGTGTACTCTGTGTAAAATAATTTGATCTCAGGGTGTGAAGAGCCTATAGTGAGTTCCAAAAAGTACTGTCCCGCTGTCAAGAGAATCAGTCCCGCGAACGTCTGTCATGCGGTGCCAAACGTGAGCAAAGACGTAACCCAGGAACGGTTCATGCGTTTATGATTACAGGGGTTATTCAAAAACATGGGAAGACCAAAGACACAACACATTACTATAAGACGACGCAGTTCTTCTCCGAATGGATCCATACAGATCCTATACGGTTTTCGAGGGAATCTTATACCACACTTCCTGCAAAATATTGACAAGTTCAGGTAACGTTGATGGAGTTGAATATCGATCATGCACCCTTCTCTCCAAGGTAGACCACAAGGGCTCCATAATATTGAGATCTGGTGACTGTGTTGGCCAGGGGAGACGCGACACTTCATCCATGTGCTCACAAAACCGGGCCTGGACGATGACAGCCGTGTCAACAGGAGCCCTGCCGTCTTGGAACACAGCATTACCGTTGGGGAACAAACATTGTGGGACAGATATTCGGAAAAAGGGTCGCGAGGTAGAAACCACTGTGAAGATCAAAAATGTTTCATTTGCGACAGTTTGTTACACCGCTACAACTTCCAGCTACTTCTCTACATAGTCGTCTCTCCGCCTTCGGCAGCTGTCGTAGCGTCGTACCAACTTTACCAATACTCTCGTCATAAAAGGCAGCCGCCTGTGCTTTGCGCCAGTTCTCCACGCTGGCCTGCAGCTCCTTATCCGTGCCGAAGAGTTGTCTTTAAAGCCAGCGGCTCACTGCGGCACATGTGAACGGAGACGAAAATCACAGCGAGCTGCTTGGTGCTCGATCAGACAAAAAAAATGGCTCTGAGCACTATGGGACTTAACATTTATGGTTGGTTGGTTGGTTGGTTGGTTTGGGGAAGGAGACCAGACAGCGAGGTCATCGGTCTCATCGGATTAGGGAAGGACGGGGAAGGAAGTCGGCCGTGCCCTTTCGAAGGAACCATCCCGGCATTTGCCTGGAGCGATGTAGGGAAATCACGGAAAACCTAAATCAGGATGGCCGGACGCGGGATTGAACCGTCGTCCTCCCGACTGCGAGTCCAGTGTCTAACCACTGCGCCAACCCGCTCAACATCTATGGTCATCAGTCCCCTATAACTTAGAACTACTTAAACCTAACTAACCTAAGGACATCACACAACACCCAGTCATCACGAGGCAGAGAAACCCGATCAGACACTTCACATCGAAAACCCTGCACTAGCATCTTGTTTACCATGCAGCGTACTGCCGAGAGAATTGTCATGAAGAAGAAAATGTGTGACAGATACATTACGTGGGCTGCATCATCAGGCGAAATCCCACTGCAGGCACACATACCTGGTGGGAGGCACTATTTTCTAGGCATCTTTACATGTTCGCTGTGCACTGAGAACTGGAAAGAGCAATGTGACGCGATCGACGGGCATACAAGAGGCACTGACCAACATACCTGAGCAAAACTTCATCGGATTTTTGCTGTCGTTTCCATTTCTCGCCTGATTGGGCCTTACTTTCTGAATATCCCTCATAGCACGGGGATGTACCTGATTAGCCAAAAACGGTCACACAGACCTTGGCAGTAATGCGACTTGGGAAAGAGTACCAACGGAGCCCATGGAACACCACGATATGGTTGCCCGAATCATCTCCGAACCCTCGCCATATTTCACTCTTGGGACGTAAACTCGTCCAGATTTTGGAGACAGTCTGTCACAAGACTCATCCCACCAAATGACATTTCTTCATTGCTCCACAGTCCAGATTTCATGGCTTCGCCTAGCTGCTTTCTTGTTACGTGCGTTTGCGTCACTGATGAATGATATTTGAATTCCAACTCGCTCCTGCAATTCCCGGCTGGAATTCTAGCTCCATCCTGCAAATCTCTGCTTATAGAGCTCCCTTCGTGTTGTTTCGACACTGACAGGGTTCGTGAGCGCAACATTCAGTCCTACAGTGCTTTTTGCAGCTGACGTCCTCTTACTTTTTGACATAATGCATAATCCTTTTCAGTGACCATCTGTCACGACTACTTGACACACATTATCATCCGCGCTGTGACTTTCCTGATGATGTTTTTCCGCTTTTCTTTATGCAATACAAATCTTCAATACGGTGCCTCTTGAAACACTAGACACTTCGGCTACCTTGGTCACGGAAGCCCCCATTATAGGAGCATCAGTAATTTACCTACTTTCGTATTCACTTATTTCCGACATAATGCACTCACAACTACACAGAACACTGTTCCGATCACGTCTAACATTTGCAATGTATCGAGGACACCGTCCAACTGCCATTCGTGGTCAAATACAACAGCGCAACCTGCAGGCTTGGTTGACACCTGCATTTATGTTCAAGCTTGCCTCACAGACAAAAGTACAGAGGCGTGAAGTGTGGTGAGCGCGCAGGGCATTTTTTGTTTCTCGAACGACCGATGCAACGATCTCCAAAGCAATGTGTTGTATACACTAACGAGTTTGAAAACTGCAACGTCAGTAAGGATACATACGACTAACATGAACTTTATGCATAGGTTAAAAAATACCTGGGCACGATTACAGAAATGAATGTGCTATCCGATTTCGACAATTCGGTGTTGCATGATCCCACCACGTGCTGCCGTCATGGTCCCAGATACAATGCAAGAGAAGCTGGATTTATTCCACAGTAATCTCCCTCCACGCAGTTTGTCTCTAGCTTCGCAAAAAGGGTCGACAGCGATTTTTGGAGCTGTGACAAATAAGTAGACGGCCACCCATATCCCACATGTGTTCGATGCGTAACGTGTTACGCAAAAGCACAAGCCAAAGAAGTAGTAGAACAGAATTGCGGAATATGAAAAGGTAACGATGATCCAATAATCACACTTGGCGTTTGTCCGTTTTGTCTCTCAGCAATACACGCTAACACAGTGCTGCTGCTGCTGAGCATGATGATGATGATGATGTCGATGATGATTAAGGTCATACCATAATTTTGTCGCATGACAGTCATACCTCTGGCGCTCACACTAAAATCATTGACGAGACCAGTGTGTTAAAGGTTTTAAAACTGTAACACTTCAACAAGTAAATTATGGAAACACCCTAACATCGACAGTCTAATATATTCCTACAGGCATATGTTACTGGACGATCACTGGGATAATCCAGCCGCTATGCAAGATTTTAATACCTCCAACTTAAAAGCTTAGGCTTGAGTCCGTATACTAGGCAAAATTTTAAAAAGCTACCATACTCGTCTCGTCGCTGCGGCCATGACAGCAGCGTCTAACACCTGAGCAGTCATAACTGTGAAATAGTTTGAAGTAGAAAAAGCTGCGTACGTCCGCAGAGTACGCCAGCTGTGACCTAGTGTGTTCATTGCAGTATGAAGCATTTGTTTCGACGCAGAGATGCAGTGCTCCAATGTCCAACTAAAGCTGTGGACGAAGCCGTAAGGTCCGTTAAGACAATGTGGACAGAGTCGTGGTCATGACGTGCAGTAGGTCATGTGGCGACCCTCTTATATCCACTTATTCCTCCCAGCCATTACTTTAGTAGCAGCATGATCGATACAAGCAGAAATGATAAATATACTGTGCTACCAAAATGAAACTCGCCTACAAGTGTTTTCTGGATTTCATGACGCAATAATGTAAATAGGCCAGTGATTATATATTGAAGTTTACGTTGGTCATTCCCAACATGTTTTGTAAAGGTCATTTTTGTTACTCAACAGCTACTTCAATTTACTTCGTGCCGGCCTTTTAACTATTTTCCGGTCCTGTTATATTTTGGCTACCTTGCGTAGACGCCTTTTCAAGCTTCAGCTTCGTCTGTCGCTTTTTGGTAAGTGAGCTTGTCCTAACTGTTATTCTGAATGTTATAACTTTCATAAACGTTGGCGTAGGGCTCTCCCTCTGCACAAGCGTCTCTCAGACTTCAGCTTTACAGTTCAGTTAAGGTACTCAGTTTTCATAGTCTGGACTTTTTGTAATGTTTTACTTGAATGTGTTGTATGACTTTCTTGTAATGAGTGGCAGTTCCCTTTCGGAAACAAGACCAAAAATTAAATTCTGTGGGGTATAGTGTCTGAAGTGTGGACGAGGTGGCTCAGTAGTTGAGACACTAGACTCGCGTTCAGGACGATGGTTGAAATCCTCGTCCGGCCATCCATATTTAGGCGTTTCGTCCGTAAGTCGCTTAAGATAAATGGTGTGATGGTTCTCCTGAAAAATACACGGCCGAATGTCGTCAGCATTCTTTCCAAATCCTAGCACATTTTCCGCGTCTCTAATCATCTCATCTTTAACAGGAAGTTAAAATCAAACAATGCTCCCTTCGTAATGCGGTAAATTGCAGAAACATGAAAAGTAAATAGTGCGTACCGAAACGCAAACGCTGCACAGATAGGAAAGCTGCTTAAATAATGACGCGCAGCAAATCGAGGGGAATAGTGAACCTACCGATAAAACCCGTCGCCCTTTTCCCGTATCATCATCAAATGGCGGGCACAAACCTCTTAACAGAATCCAATTTGTGTAACATACCTGTCATTACAATATGGCATCACATGCTTTAGTTTCGCCATTTCTCAACACGACTGTCTGTCTCAATTTAATCTAAATATCAGGCTACACAACAGACCAATTTGTTGCTACAGTTTGTTTCCCAAATAATAATAATAATAATAATATAGACGCAAAATAAATATTGTCAGCGTTTTGTTCGGTGTCTGTTGGCGAACATATGACGTCACACACCACCTCATTACGTCACACGCCGGCCGTGGTGGCCGAGCGGTTCTAGGCGCTTCAGTCCGGAACCGCGCGACTGCTACGGTCGCAAGTTCGAATCCTGCCTCGGGCATGGCTGTGTATGATGTCCTTAGATTAGTTAGGTTTAAGTAGTTCTAAGTCAAGGGGACTGGTGACCTCAGATGTTAAGTCCCATAGTGCTCAGAGCCATTTGAACCATTACGTCACAGGTCAAAGTCGACGTTGGTATCAGATTCAACCCAGCCGGTCCCAAATATGCAGACCATAAAGAATCAAAGAAAAATTAAATTAATTTGACAGAACAGTAATCTAGTAACGTATTTCTGGACATTTGCACGACAATAGCATCGCGCTTGTGGCAATACTTTCAAGATTTCTGATACATGCATGTTACTTATGACTCACCCACCATATACATCTACAACACAGCATAAGTATTAGATATGTGCGTCAATCTTGCAAACACACTGCCGGCCGGGGTGGCCGAGCGGTTCTATGCGCTACAGTCTGGAACCGCGCGACCGCTTCCGTCGCAGGTTCGAATCCTGCCTCGGGCATGCCTGTGTGTGATGTCCTGAGGTTACTTACGTTTAAGTAGTTCTAAGTTCTAGCGGACTGATGACCTCAGCAGTTAAGTCCCATAGTGCTCAGAGCTATTTGAACCATTTTTGCAAACACACACAAAAATAGGCTACGTGATCTATACCACAGAAGTAACCACAAATGACCATGTGCAACCTCATCGCGTCGCTATCGCAAGGAAAGCAGCTACAGGAAGTTTTCAGCGGGGCGGAAGAAGGGAAAAACAAAACTTATTACTCGTGCATTAGAAACTCTGAGCATCGTGTCAATGAAATCTGTCAGGAAGAGTAAATGTGAGAAGTCTGCTGCTTACTGTGTCTTACGACGTAAGCCTATCGATGTACAATATCTGTGAAAATACTGACTAGCTATCAACGTTTCAAGTTCCTGTTCCTGTTTCGCGCTTAGCGGATCAGGAGACGTCAGACTGTAATGAATCAGTCACTATTTTTCTAGAAAAGTTTCCGCTGTCCGAGCTGAGTATACGCCGAATACCTGTTCGCTTTGAGAAACGATGCCCCTTCATTGCATCGATCAATCAATCTACACCCCAGCTGCCAGCAGAGGAGAAAAAGCGACGTCTGCCACCGGGGACAGGAGGTTATATTTCTCGTGCGCAACAAAGGGAAAGGCGCTGATAAATCAGCTGGCGGGGGACGCGCTGGTGCCGTTGGGGCCGAGGGGCGAGGAACCATCATCAGGGCCCCAGGGCGCGGCCTCTCGAATGCCGCCAAATTACACGACGCGTCGCCGCACCTGTCTATTAAAACATTAGGCGCACACCGCTCTGAACGTCGTCTGTCCTTACTTCTGAACAGCGAATCAAATACGCATTAAGGTCCTGCGAAGAATCAGCCAGATAGCTGTCTAGAAACCACAGAATGTACGACGTGTCATTGCACGATACACTATCGAATAAAAAAACATTCGGACACTTATTAACAGACATTAATATTTGGCGCGTCCACCCTTCACCTTTTAGAAGGTATGAACTCTTCCGGGGATGCTTTCAATGAATTGTTTGAATGTCTGTGGAGGGATGGCAACCCATTCTTCCTCAACAGCCGAAACTGTTGTGTCTAGGAATCCTGTGATGTGTTGGTAAATGTGCCAACACCTTGTAGATAGAGGCGGCCTAAATGCACGCTATCTAACGCAGACGGGCGTGAATTCTGGAACAGGATAAGCAGTGAATTCTAATAAGAAAAGCATGCAGCTCCTCGAGTACTTAACTTTATTCTATCCTTGTGGTACATCGCTCTTGATATTACAAATAAGACTATCTTCAGATACGGTTAATGGCGCCTTGCTAGGTCGTAGCCATGGACTTAGCTGAATGCTATTCTAACTGTCTCTCGGCAAATGAGAGAAAAGCTTCGTCAGTGTAGTCGCTAGCAAAGTCGTCGTACAACTGGGGCGAGTGCTATTCCGTATCTCGAGACCTGCCTTGTGGTGGTGCTCGGTCTGCGATCTCACAGTGGCGACACGCGGGTCCGACATGTACAAAATGGACCGCGGCCGATTTAAGCTACCACCTAGCAAGTGTGGTGTCTGGCGGTGACACCACATCCTGCATACTCGGTTCGCTAGGCAAACAATCAAATAACTCGTATTAATGAGTTTTATTGCCGGCCGAGGTGGCCTTGCGGTTCTAGGCGCTACAGTCTGGAGCCGCGCGACCGTTACGGTCGCAGGTTCGAATCCTGCCTCGGGCATGGGTGTGTGTGATGTCCTTAGGTTAGTTACGTTTAAGTAGTTCTAAGTTCTAGCGGACTGATGACCTCAGAAGTTAAGTCCCCTAGTGCTCAGAGCCATTTGAACCATTTTTTTTGAGTTTTATTATCAAGACAATATAAATACTTAATTACAATGAAATAAATACATTTAGCTGCCTGCAGTCTTGATATAAGCCAACGGGGACAGTTGAAAATGTGTGCCCCGACCGGGACTCGAACCTGCGATCTCCCGCTGACATGGCAGACGCTCTATCCATCTGAGCCACCGAGGACAAAGACGATAGTGTGACTGCAGGGACTTATCTCCGGCACGCCTCCCGTGAGACGCACATTCGCAACTTATTGTCCCGTACTGCCCATCAGACTCATTACTCGCGGCTTTACCGCCGATTCCCGTAAGAGTTCGGGCACTGTTTGTGCATCCACACAGAAGAAGATGGTCAAATGGCTGGTGAGCCTTAACTATTATATACACCGGGTGATCAAAAGTCAGTATAAATTTGAAAACTTAATAAACCACGGAATAATGTAGATGGAGAGGTAAAAATTGACACACATGCTTGGAATGACAAGGGGTTTTATTAGAACAAAAAAAAACCAAAGTATTGCTAGACTTGTGAAAGATCTCTTGCGCGCGTCGTTTGGTGATCATCGTGTGCTCAGCCGCCACTTTCGTCATGCTTGGCCTCCCAGGTCCCCAGACCTCAGTCCGTGCGATTATTGGCTTTGGGGTTACCTGAAGTCGCAAGTGTATCTTGATCGACTAACGTCTATAGGGATGCTGAAAAACAACATCCGACGCCAATACCTCGCCGTAACTCCGGACATGCTTTACAGTGCTGTTCACAACATTATTCCTCGACTACAGCTATTGTTGAGAAGTCATGGTGGACATATTGAGCATTTCCTGTAAAGAACATCATCTTTGCTTTGTCTTACTTTGTTATGCTGATTATTGCTATTCCGATCAGATGAAGCGGCATCTGTCGGCCATTTTTTAAACTTTTGTGTTTTTTCGTTCTAATAAAACCCCATGTCATTCCAAGTGTGTGTGTCAATTTGCAGTTTTCAAATTTATACCGACACACACACACACACACACACACACACACACACACACACACACACACACACACACACACACACACACACACACATTATATATATATACACTCCTGGAAATTGAAATAAGAACACCGTGAATTCATTGTCCCAGGAAGGGGAAACTTTATTGACACATTCCTGGGGTCAGATACATCACATGATCACACTGACAGAACCACAGGCACATAGACACAGGCAACAGAGCATGCACAATGTCGGCACTAGTACACTGTATATCCACCTTTCGCAGCAATGCAGGCTGCTATTCTCCCATGGAGACGATCGTAGAGATGCTGGATGTAGTCCTGTGGAACGGCTTGCCATGCCATTTCCACCTGGCGCCTCAGTTGGACCAGCGTTCGTGCTGGACGTGCAGACCGCGTGAGACGACACTTCATCCAGTCCCAAACATGCTCAATGGGGGACAGATCCGGAGATCTTGCTGGCCAGGGTAGTTGACTCACACCTTCTAGAGCACGTTGGGTGGCACGGGATACATGCGGACGTGCATTGTCCTGTTGGAACAGCAAGTTCCCTTGCCGGTCTAGGAATGGTAGAACGATGGGTTCGATGACGGTTTGGATGTACCGTGCACTATTCAGTGTCCCCTCGACGATCACCAGTGGTGTACGGCCAGTGTAGGAGATCGCTCCTCACACCATGATGCCGGGTGTTGGCCCTGTGTGCCTCGGTCGTATGCAGTCCTGATTGTGGCGCTCACCTGCACGGCGCCAAACACGCATACGACCATCATTGGCACCAAGGCAGAAGCGACTCTCATCGCTGATGACGACACGTCTCCATTCGTCCCTCCATTCACGCCTGTCGCGACACCACTGGAGGCGGGCTGCACGATGTTGGGGCGTGAGCGGAAGACGGCCTAACGGTGTGCGGGACCGTAGCCCAGCTTCATGGAGACGGTTGCGAATGGTCCTCGCCGATACCCCAGGAGCAACAGTGTCCCTAATTTGCTGGGAAGTGGCGGTGCGGTCCCCTACGGCACTGCGTAGGATCCTACGGTCTTGGCGTGCATCCGTGCGTCGCTGCGGTCCGGTCCCAGGTCGACGGGCACGTGAACCTTCCGCCGACCACTGGCGACAACATCGATGTACTGTGGAGACCTCACGCCCCACGTGTTGAGCAATTCGGCGGTACGTCCACCCGACCTCCCGCATGCCCACTATACGCCCTCGCTCAAAGTCCGTCAACTGCACATACGGTTCACGTCCACGCTATCGCGGCATGCTATCAGTGTTAAAGACTGCGATGGAGCTCCGTATGCCACGGCAAACTGGCTGACACTGACGGCGGCGTTGCACAAATGCTGCGCAGCTAGCGCCATTCGACGGCCAACACCGCGGTTCCTGGTGTGTCCGCTGTGCCGTGCGTGTGATCATTGCTTGTACAGCCCTCTCGCAGTGTCTGGAGCAAGTATGGTGGGTCTGACACACCGGTGTCAATGTGTTCTTTTTTCCATTTCCAGGAGTATATATATATATATATATATATATATATATACCGGATGATCAAAAAGTCAGTATAAATTTGGAAACTGCAAATTGGCACACGTGCTATATATATATATATATATATATATATATATATATATATATATATATATATAGTGAGTTACCTAACGTTACCGCTGGATGTATTTCGTAAACCACATCAAATACTGACGGACCGATCCCACAGACCGAAAGTGAGGAGAGGGGCTAGTGTAACTGTTTAATACAAACCATACAAAAATGCACGGAAGTATGTTTTTTGACACAGCCGGCCGCGGTGGTCTAGCGGTTCTGGCGCTGCAGTCCGGAACCGCGGGACTGCTACGGTCGCAGGTTCGAATCCTGCTTCGGGCATGGGTGTGTGTGATGTCCTTAGGTTCGTTAGGTTTAAGTAGTTCTAGGGGACTTATGACCTAAGATGTTGAGTCCCATAGTGCTCAGAGCCATTTGAACCATTTTTGACACAAACCAACGTTTTTTTTTTAAATGGAACCACGTTAGTTTTCTTAGCCCATCCGAACATATAAACAAATACGTAATGAGTGCCGTTTGTTGCATTGTAAAATGTTAATTACATCCGGAGATATTGTAACCTGAAGTTGACGCTTGAAACCTCTGACGTTCGGTTGCGTGTTGTAACAAACACGGGCCACGGTCGGCGAGCAGCATCTGCAGGAACATGTTTACGATGACGACCGTGTTTACGAGTGTGGCTGTAGTGCACTGTTGTGGTTTGGTGTAGCTGTCGCAGTGTCCGCATGTAGCGCTTGCTGCTATTGTTATTCTGCATTCGTCTCCGCACGCAGACCAACTGTAGTACACCGTGTTACCAGACGTCTGTGGTAGTGTGGTTCAAATGGCTCTGAGCACTATGGGACTTAACATCTATGGTCATCAGTCCCCTAGAACTTAGAACTACTTAAACCTAACTAACCTAGTGACAGCACACAACACCCAGTCATCACGAGGCAGAGAAAGATAGTGTAGTGTTGTAGGAAGTGTGACCATGGTGTATTCGAACTCCGAAAAGGCAGAGATGATAATCATCTATGGCGAGTATCGACGAAATGCAGCTGAAGCCTGCAGGGTGTATGCTGAACGGAACCCGGACAGAGAGCATCCAACGTGCCGCACAATGCAAAACATCTACCGCCGACTGTATGCAACAGGTATGGTCGTAGCACGCAAACGGGTCCGTAACAGGCCCGTCACAGGACAAGCGGGTGCAGTTGGTGTGTTAGCTGCTGTTGCCATGAACACACACATGAGTACACGGGACACTGCGAGAGCCGCCGGCCGAAGTGGCCGTGCGGTTAAAGGCGCTGCAGTCTGGAACCGCAAGACCGCTACGGTCGCAGGTTCGAATCCTGCCTCGGGCATGGATGTTTGTGATGTCCTTAGGTTAGCTAGGTTTAACTAGTTCTAAGTTCTAGGGGACTAATGACCTCAGCAGTTGAGTCCCATAGTGCTCAGAGCCATTTGAACCACTGCGAGAGCCGGTGGACTGAGTCAAAGTAGTGTCATGCGCATATTGCATCGTCACCGCTTTCACCCGTTTCATGGGTCGCTACATCAGCAATTACATTGTGATGACTTTAATCATCGAGTGCATTAACAGAGAATGCGTTGCAGTTCTACCTGTTTACCGATGACCCGGGTTTCACAAACCACGGGGCAGTGAATCTACGGAACATGCATTACTGGTCCGTGGACAATCCTCACTGGCTCAGACAGGTAGAGCGACAGCGACCGTGGACTGTAAATGTATGGTGCGGAATCATTGGCGACCACCTCATTGGTCCTCACTTCATTGCAGGGGCCCAAACACCTGCAACATACATCGCGTTTCTACAGAATGATCTGCCAACGTTGCTCGAAAATGTCCCACTGGAAACGCGTCGGCGTATGTGGTATCAGCATGATGGTGCACCTGCACATTCCGCAATTAACACTAGGCTGACCCTTGACATGATGTTCGACGGGCGTTCCATAGGACGTGGAGGACGCATAAATTGGCCAGCCCGTTCTCCTGATCTTACACCTCTGGACTTCTTTCTGTGGGGTACGTTAAAGGAGAATGTGTACCGTGATGTGCCTACAACCCCAGAGGATATGAAACATCGTATCGTGGCAGCCTGCGGCGACATTACACCAGATGTACTGCGGCGTGTACGACATTCATTACGCCAGAGATTGCAATTGTGTGCAGCAAATGATGGCCACCACATTGAACATCTATTGGCCTGACATGTCGGGACACACTCTATTCCACTCCGTAATTGAAAACGGAAACCACGTGTACCTCACCCCTCATGGTAATGTACATGTGCGTCAGTGGAAAAGACCAATAAAAAGGTTTTAGTATGTGGACGTAATGTGCTGTTCCAGTCTCTTCTGTACTTAAGGTCCATCACCGTTCCCTTTGGATCCCTACGTAATTCGGTGCTCTCCGATACACACGATCGAACAGCGGAGGAGTGGTACTCAAGCGTCAACTTTAGGTTACAATATCTCCGGATGTAATTAACATTTTACAATGCAACAAACGGCACTCATTACGTATTTGTTTATATGTTCAGATGTGCTAACAAAACTAACGGGGTTCCATTTTAAAAAACGTAGGTTTGTGTTAAAAAAAATATTTCCGTGCATTTTTTTATGGTTTGTATTAACCAGTTACACTAGCCCCTCTCCTCACGTTCGGTCTGTGGAATCGATTCGTCAGTATTTGATGTGGTTTACGAAATATATCCAGCGGCAATGTTAGGTGACTCATCCTGTATATATACATGCAAAATATATATATATATATATATATATATATATATATATATATATATATATATATATATATATTCTTTCGGAGATGTCCGAAAGAACAGATACCATCTTCACATACAAATAATTAACTCTGACAGACGTGTGCAAGCAAAGGGCGACACGCAAAATAATTAGTCTTCCTCAGAATAGACAAACACAAGTCTGTGCTACGCAAATGATAGAGGCAAGGATGCGTCGCCAACGAAGTGGCTAACGTTATAGTTGCTATCGAAGTGGGCTGCCACCAGTCGGGCGCGGCGCTTATGCCCTCTTCACCCAGGGGCCGCTGCTGTCGCGTTGTCGTCCTGGAGGGTGGGAGGGAGGGAGGTCAGCGTGCGATCGTTCCCGACTGGCGTGTCGGCACTGACTTTACGCCGTAAGTGAAACCATTGAAGGAAGTGACGTTGGACGCTCGAGTATGGAGCGAAGTCGCCGTTCTAAATTGACAAAAATGTGGTCCACTGGATTCAGTTCGGGATTCTGTGCAGACCAGTCCATTGAAGATATGTTATTGTCTACAAAATATTACCTCGCTTATGCTGCTTTGTGACAAGGAGCATTGTCTTGCTAAAACAATGAACGTTTCCGAACTGTTCTATTGTACCAGCCTAGAATTCCGGATGGCTTTTGACACCTCACCACACAAACAGCTCGAAGTGAAACTGAGTGCTTAGGGAATATCGTCTCAGTTATGTGACTGGATTTGCGATTTCCTGTCAGAGAGGTCACAGTTCGTAGTAATTGACGGAAAGTCATCGAGTGAAACAGAAGTGATTTCAGGCAGTCCCCAAGGTAGTGCTATAGGCCCTTTGCTGTTCTTTTTCTATATAAACGGTTTGGGAGACAATCTGAGCAGCCGTCTTCGGGTTTTTTGCAGATGACGCTGTCGCTTATTGACTAATAAAGTCATCAGAAGATCAAAACAAACTGCAAAACGATTTAGAAAAGATATCTGAACGGTGCAAAAAGTGGCAGTTGACCCTCAATAACGAAAAGTGTGGGGTCATCCACATGAGTGCTAAACGGAACTCGTTAAACTGTGGCAACACGGTAACTCATTCTAATCTAAAAGCCGTAAATTCAACTAAATACCTAGATATTACAATTACGAACAACTTAAATTCGAAGCAACACACAGAAAATGTTGTTGGGAAGGCTAAACAAAGGATGCGTTTTATTGGCAGGACACTTACAAAATGTAACAGACCTACTAAGGAGAGTGCCTACAGTACGCTTGTCCATCCTCTTTTAGAATACTGCTGCGCGGTGTGGAATCATTACCAGATAGGACTGACGGAGTACACAGAGAAAGTTAAAAGAAAGGCAGCACGTTTTGTATTATCGCGGATTATGGGAGAGAGTGTCACAGAAATCATACAGGATTTGGGCTGGAAATCATATAAAGAAAGGCGTTTTTCGTTGCGACGGAATCTACTCACAAATTCCAATCACCAACCTTCTCCTCTGAATGCGAAAATATTTTGTTGACACCGACCTACATAGGGAGAAACGATCACCACGATAAAATAAGGGAAATCAGAGCTCATACGGAAATATATAGGTGTTCATTCTTTCCGGGCGCTATACGAGATTGGAATAATATTGTGAAGGTGGTTCGATGAACCCTCTGCCAGGCACTTAAATGTGATTTGCAGAGTATCCATGTAGATGTAGACACGCAACGCTGTAAAATGTATTCCCATTCTTCCGCGTTTAGTGATTCCTTAGGGACAATAAGAGGACCACACCCTTACCACGAAAAACATTGCCATGCCGTAACACCACTTCATGTGTGCAGCGCTGTTAGCACTACACTTGACGACATTCGCCAAATCCAGAGCCCCTCCATCGGACTGCCACGAGCTAAAGCGTGATTCATCACTTCAAATCACTCGTTTAAAATTAGCTCCTGTACAGCGCGGCGTCGTTCTTTACACAAGATAAAGCGTCACTTGGCAGTGTTTACTAAATGGTTCAAATGGCACTGAGCAGAATGGGACTTAACATCTGAGGTCATCAGTCCCCTAGAACTTAGAACTACTTAAACCTAACTAACCTAAGGACATCACACACATCCATGCCCGAGGCAGGATTCGAACCTGCGACCGTAATTCAGTAAGGAGTTACACGGTCAGTACTTTGGCGTTTTGTTCGACACGATTTTTTTCTTTGGATATATGTTTTACGGATCTAGAGACTGATGTTTACTGAAGAGTCTGAATATACAGTTACGTCAGTGAAGAACTTTATTTACCGTTTCTGGGACTGCATATCCAATCTCTTTGCCGCTCTTTGACGGATACTTAGGTTAATTGATGATGGCGTAGCTTAAACTGCAGAAAGTAATACTGCAGCCACCCTCGCTATTTTTCCAAGAACTTTTCGTTCTCGTGTTGGCGATAAGAGAACTTGCAGTTCTGCTTTTTAAATTACACTTTTTATTCTGTTACCCACATATTAAAGAAAAGCGCGTATGTTCGGAAACAGGGGTTACGTTCAACTGAATTATTAGACTTCTTTGCCTAATGAGACGAAATTATGTATATTATGGAAATGCCAAGTTATATAACGCCACAGAAGAAACATCGTCACAGGACTGTAAATCGTGGCGTGGACTCCACGAGACACTGAAAGCTTTGGGCAGCCACCTTCCTCCGCGACCCTTCAGCCCCCCGCCCACAACTCACTGAGATGACCGCACATGGATCAAAGGGGGCACTCGGTGGCGTCCCAGATAACAAAGGGGCCACGTGATTTGTGGGAGCCTGATAAGCACCCTTAAATGCGTGAAGTGTTACTCAGGCCATTCTGACACAATCCGGTAGTACTGGACCTTCCTGAGGGTGCAGATCATCTGCAAGGTACTTTAAGCAAACTAATGACTACACGAAATCGGTAGGTAGTTTTCTGTATTGTTCGCCGGTAAGAGATAATGGCGAACATACCAGGTGGACCTTTTCATCCTGTCTAAACAGTCCTCACACGCAAATATTTTCACAACCAGCCCGAACGATCTTCTTTTAGTAAGCGCGGGACATACGGCCTCTTGTGGTTTTCCACGTATTCGTATTCCGTCACTTACTTGTACTGACTTGTATCACAGATAGTTCGGGAGACATCTTTCCATTGTTCGAGTGTCTAATGATATTTCTTCAATCAAATTGATTTTTTTGTCCGGTGACGTACGGTGAATGTGTACTGTAGTGGCTTCTGTTCCCTAATGAAAAAACAATTGTTCAGACGGTATGGCTGCTCACCATTTGTTGACCTCCAACAGTGAATGAAATATCTGCTACACTGGAAGAATACATGTTGTTACAATCCGCAGTGGTCGATGGTATACTTGACATTGGTTATTGCCCACGACGATTGCCGCCAATCTGTGGCCGAGAAGAAATTCGCAGGTTTTGTCAAATTCGAGTTTAAAGCCAAAGGTCAGTACAAGGACTCTCGTGCTGTAGCAACCTAAGCCTCAAATATTCAGAACTTGAGGTAGATTATTGTATCTTTAATCAGTAACGATTAATGTAATTTGATTTCTGATACAGTAATTAGTTTAGATTCATTGAATATTTATGGCCAGATTTAACAAGTTTCATTAAGTTTTATTGAGCACGAACAGCTTTCAGCAACTTTCCCACATACAGGAGTCACCGTAACCGAGGTTTCAGCTTGGTGGCATTAGACATCGATTGCATTACTGAAACTCACAAGAAGCAACGAGGAGCAACTGTTTGCACTGTTTGAACACGTCTGCTCTACCCGACGCACAAGCTGCCAACTGGATGAAGTCCCAACGGTCTCTTCCCAGGTTGAAGGAGGTGTCTACAGGTGCTGGCACCATCGTCTCTGGAGCGTTGGTAACATGCAAACTTAGGAAGGAAGGGTGGGAAAAACTGATCGGCTAAAACCGATACCGGTATTTTAATTCTGAATAACCGATGTTTTTCGTCACATTTCTGGTCTCTGTTGTAACAGATTTCCTTTAACTTTTAACTAATAACTGACTGTTTGCCACAGTATCAGTGCTAAATTTTTTAGAATTTAATTAAAACTTTTTTTATAAACGAGTAATGTTCATTAGTAAAATTTCCAGTGATTTGAAACATTGGGTTACAATGGAAATCGGGAAAAGAGATCAGCAGTATTTTAATATCAACGCCTCCTGTTAGAAGTACAGCACTGCAGAAATAAAAATGTTCCTGCTGCCGTGCGGCATAATCTGTTAGGCGGTAGGACAGCCTCCACCTTGTCTATAAAGTAGATTTTCTCTGTCGTCCTAGACGTAAGTTGTAGTGCAGCATGGTAGCATCCTTATTTCAGAAATATTTTACGAACAGTGGTAGCGATAACGTATAATTCTCCGTTCGCCTTAGAACTTTAAAAAGAGGAGGGGAAACAACAAACTTGCAACATCATATAAGGAGAAAACACCCACAACATTTCTTGAAACAGAAGCTAAATTTGATTGATATACCTGTAATTTGCCGCGCGGTCTGGGCGCTACAGTCATGGACTGTGCGGCTGGTCCCGGCGGAGGTTCGAGTCCTCCCTTGGGCATGCGTGTGTGTGTTTGTCCTTAGGATAATTTAGGTTAAATAGTGTGTAAGCTTAGGGACTGATAACCTTAGCAGTTAAGTCCCATAGGATTTCACACACATTTGAACATTTTTGAACGTTAATTTTGTGATTCCACCAGGGTGAAAAATTGATACCACCCAAAAGTGATAGTGAAGATACGACATCAACATGTGACATTCCGCTCTCACAGTCACCGCGCGTGTCACCTTCATCTTTGCAGTCTTTGCTGCGGCCTCAACCGCACATCGATCGTGAACTATTGTCCTTCACTGTCATCTTTGTTCGATGTTTACTTTTATTACTGGAAGTAACAGCAATAAAAAATCGAAATCGGTTATACCATAAATCGGTTATTTGATCGGTTTTAACAGTTAAACTGTACGCTAAAAGAACCGGTGTAACAGAAAATCCGATGTTTTCGCGATAACCACCATTCCTGTTAGGCAGTCTCCTTTTTTTCTGAATGCGAGGTAATAAAACTGCGACTTTCCGCCGGATCAGATTTTGATGGAGACGAGATGTTTAGTATAAGACAAAGAAAATGAACCATCAGAAGAACAGCCGTTAGCAAAGGGCGCCCTTATTGGTCTGTTTTCTGATACGGACATGTTAGCAAGTATTGGCGAGACGAAGAAGGTAAACATTCCTCTGTGCTTTAAGCTATGTTTTGCAGGCTTTTAATTTCACGAACCACTACTCCATGTTGTTTGCTTCACCGCTGCGCGTTGCTTCCGCAACGCCATATGCTACTACCTCCCGTCCGAAACGTGCATCCAAGCCAGGTAAGGAAATTACGTTCGGAAGTCAGTTTTAAGCAAGAATTCTCATCCTTGGTACGCCTTTTTGCTATTCCCAACGATGCTTCGGCCTTAGTTATTAGTCTCACGGCGTGTTCTTAAGTCATTAGTAGACTAGAGTCAGAGTATGTGTGCTTACCACCTTGCTTGTGATAGGACAGACTTTATTTCACATTCCTGATTAAAAATTCTGTTATTCCCATGAACCATTATGGGACAGTACTTGTTTTTTAACAGTGATTTACTTTATGTATAAATCTGACCGTTGATTGAACAATCTAACCATGTTGTTTTCCAAAGTCTGACTTCTCGTTACGTTAGTCTGCTGAACCCATTGTCCTGGCCCTCCATTATTTTGTGCTGCGCAATTGTTCCAGCCATGACATTATTCTGCAATGAAACTCCCATACTGGATCCAACTGCCAATCGCCAGCAGTTTTAGCAAATAAACACGGCCGCCAGCCGACCTAAAACATAATAGGTAATGATAGGTGAGAACAGAGTCGTTCACTCAGGCAATATGTCATTCAACAAGTCTACATACGTGATACACCGTACAAACATCAAGCCTATATTTTATAGTTCCACCAATTAACAATGCAGTTTCAAATCCACTGTTAAGTACAACTTCAACTTCTTCTCACTACAAAAAATTACAGAAGTGACATGTGATATTATTGTTTAGTGCCCGAACAAAATGATTTTCGTACACTCTCCAGAAGTGTTGACCATTTACCATCATCTCAGTTTTCCGCACTGTCATGCGCTAATCTTTTTATTGAACAAATACATATCATATCGAAGACGGGATGGTTCTCAGATAGTGAAACAGCTTTCAAAGCATGAGAAATAACGAGTCTGTGCGTGAACTGTGGGTAACAACAAACAGTTAACTCATATGTCATTTAGCACACTCCACGCTTGTGTTAATTATACAATATTTCGTTCGTGTATTAAAGTAGTGTTGCGGCCCATCACTGTTATCCTTTGTAACAGACTCGTTTTCGCTGTCACCTCCCCCACAGCCACCCAGAACGGTTGTGCTGTAGTTACGATACTGCACTAACAGTTTGGAAGAAGGGGCATGAATCTCTCCCCGGCTCTTCAGATTTATGTTTCTCGTGGTTTCCTTGAAAAGCACATGGCCTATTTTTTTGGCATACCTCGCCCTTCCTTTCTTTCTTTTCCAGCTAATATGCGCACTTTCGTGAAGAGTTAGAAGTTCCGTGAAGCAAAATGTGGCGAGTAAGAAACGTGATCAAACTGACGCAAGCATCCTTCTGGTAAAACAGTTTCGCACAAATCTTATTTCCGTCGTCGCGTTCCATCAGCTGGGATAGACAGAGCCTCACTTAATTCTCTGTAACAGTATTTGGCCCAGAGGTACCCACGCAAATAACATCAGTATTGCTCCAATTTCTTTCCGCTCATTCGTATTATTCCATTTGATTGTGCCATGTCTTCTCAACATATTTTAGTGTGGTACAGAAAAATAGCACGCGATAAAGTTATGTCAGATCGGAAGTTTTTTCGATTGTTCTCTTATTTCAGTGAACATTGCGTTTACTTTTTTCT
This sequence comes from Schistocerca serialis cubense, assembly GCF_023864345.2. NCBI lineage: Eukaryota > Metazoa > Arthropoda > Insecta > Orthoptera > Acrididae > Schistocerca > Schistocerca serialis. Next base: position 379,529,659 of record NC_064638.1, on the reverse strand, counting down.
TATTGAAGTCGTCAGGAAAAGTCTGTGACCTTTCAGATTAACAGACGTCGATCTTCCCATAAAATTTACAAATTTTCTAAATGTTTACATATTAGCTTGGTGACCTTGATGATCGTCATCTTCACTTCCTTTCTGATCTTTAGACAAAAAATTTACGTCTTTCAGATATTTACCTACGTGATAATTCAGTAGTACTGAAATCCTCCGTTAATGGCTCAAAACTTTTCTTGCGAGACGTTTCCATTTCGGGCGGAAATTGAAATTATTGCGCTGCTCGACTGACAATTTAGAGACCATTTTCGCGCGACTATGTGTCAATACCCTCCACAGGCAATGTAAGAACGAACCAAGCCAGACAACCACGAATCCAAGATCAGTACAATCTGTGGCTTCAACGTCGACTGTATTCTGACACCGCCAACATCTTCTCTCTCGTTATTATATGTGGTGAAGGTATTAACCGGGAGGTGACTCAGTGTGCCCCGCCCTGTAAACCGACCGCTGACGCGTCCATCTGGCAACGGCATCATTTGGCCGTCCGTTGGGAGCCATGTGATCGTCATATCACTCTCCCGGCCGTTCAGCCTACTCTGCACTGCTTCTAGTTTAAGCAGATTCCCTATTCTCCTCCGAAGTCTGAGTTTTCAGAGCAAATCGTAGGGTCTACCGGTAATCGAACCCGGGTCCTCTGCCCTGTAGTCAGCAATGTTGTCGGAGGCGGACCTTCCTCATGGATAATGAACTGGGCAAGTAGACACTCGCCCTCCGATGTGGGTCGAACCACTGCCACGGAACTACAACACAGACAGTCGTCTTTATTCCCTCTAGGGCTCCGCCGCATTCATAAAGGAAAAGAGTAAAAAAATAGGAGGAAAATAAGTGAGACATGGTAGTCAGAGAGATAAAAATTGTCGTAGAATCGTGACTAACACGATTAAAGCTGCCTGTCGTGGTCTCTGTTCTAGACGAGACGCCCTGGACGCCCAGCGCCTCGTAATTTGGCTGTGTTGAACGTTTTTCCCACTGCACTGTTAGAGCGGCTGCCACGCAAAGAGGCACTCACTGTCAAGCCATTAGTAGCGCGGGTTCCGCCCATGACGGCAGGCGGCTAAGTGCTCCAGACATCTCCACAGACACGCGAGGCGCGTGCGCCCCGATGGCCGAATTAGCGTGAGAGCTCTGTTACCACCAGTGTCCACAAAAACTGCCCACAGAGGAGAGAAACGCTGCACGTGCTGCGCTCTCGTGATCGGAACCTCAGCAGCCGGTGTCAGATTTACGTGCAAACAGCACAATTCTGTAGCTAACAGGCTGACAATCCTCACAAAATATTCCAATCTCTAAAGAGCTGGTCAAATTTCTTGTGTTTCCCTTCACATAAAAAAAACCACTTCTTCCACCGGCATTAGTGAACGTTGACGCACAGGTTAACCCGATGGTCACAAACTGTACTGCCCTTTGTAAAGACAATAATAATTCATAAGTCTTCCACTAGTCAGTAAGATTTGCCACTTGCCTTTGAGATCTACCCGTATAAATTTAAAGCAGCATTACCATGAGCTCGCCCTAATATTGGAAAATCTCAAATCCACGACTCCTGTGGATATACACTATGTGATCAAAATTATCCAGACACCTGGCTGAAAGTGACCAAGTTCGTGGCGCCCTCCATTGGTAGTGCTGGAATTCAGTATGGTGTTGACCCACCCTTAGCTTTGATCACAGCTTCCACTCTCGCAGCCATACATTCAATCAGGTGCTGGAAGGTGTCTTGGGGAATGACAGCCCATTCTTCGCGGACTGCTGCACTGAGGAGACGTATCGATGTCGGTCGGTGAGGCCTGGCACGAAGTCGGCATTCCAAAACATAGGATTCAGGCCAGGTCTCTGTGCAGACCATTCCATTACAGGGATGTTATTGTCGTGTAACGACTCCGCAACAGACCGTGCATTGTGAACAGGTGCTCAATCGTGTTGAAAGATGCTATCGGCATTCCCGAATTACTTTTCAACAGTGCGAAGCAAGAAGGTGCTTAAAACATGAGTGTAGGCCTGTGCTGTGAAAGTGCCTCGCAAAACCACAAATGATGCAAGCCCCCTCCAAGGAAAACACGACCACTACATAAGACCACAGCCTCAGAATTTTACTGTTGGCACTACACACGTTGCCAGATGAGTTTCACCGGGCACTCGCTATACCCACATCCTGCCATCGGATCGCCACATTGTGTACCGTGATTCATCACTCCACACAACAGTTTTCCACTGTTCAATCGTCCAATTTGTACACTCCTTATACCAAGCGAGGCGTCGTTTGGCATTTACCGGCGTTATTCGTGGCTTATGAGCAGCCGCTCGACCATGAAATCCAAGTTTTCTCACCTCCCGCCTAACTGTCATAGTACTTGCAGTGGATCCTGATGCAGTTTGGAATTCCTGTGTGATGGTGCGGATAGATGTCTGTCTATTGCACATAACGACCCTCTTCAACTGTCGCCTTTCTATGCCAGTCAACACACGAGGTCGGCCTGTACTCTTTTGTGCTGTACATGTCCCTCCAACTTTCCACTTCGCTATCGCATCGGAAACAGAGGACGTAGGGATGTTTAGGAGTGTGGAAATCTCGCGTACAGACGAATAACACAAGTGACACCCAATCACCTGATCAAGTTCGAACTCCGTGAGTTCCGCGGAGCACCCCATTCTGCTCTCTCACGATGTCTTATGACTACTGAGGTCGCTGATATGGAGTACCTGGCAGCAGGTGGCAGTGCAATGCACCTAATATGAAAAGCGTATGCCTTTGGTGGGGGTGGGGTGTCCGGATACTTTTATTACGTAATGTACTTATCTTGTGGTTACTGGTTGTACATAGTTGCAGGACTATGGATCCACATGATCGTAACTTTATGAAGTAACGAACAGCAGCAATGAGAAATGATTGTTCTTTATTGTTCATACAAAAATAGTAACACAGGAGAGACGCACTAAAATATATCCGTGCACGTGTTTACACCAGGCAGAAGCAATACAGCGCCATCTTGAACAACATGAACACCTGCAACATCGAAGCCGCCTCTTGCTTCAGTAGTCGATTTCATACCCTGACTCACTGCAGCTGCTGCCCCAAGCTTCGTATAATATTAAGTTGGCAACGGCCTTGCCGCAGTGGATACACCGGTTCCCGTGAGATCACCGAAGTTAAGCGCTGTCGGACGTGGTCGGCACTTGGATGGGTGACCATTCTGGCCGCCATGCGCTGTTGCCATTTTTCGGGGTGCACTCTGCCTCGTGATGCCAATTGAGGAGCTATTCGACCGAATAGTAGCGGCTTCGGTCCAGAATACCACCATAACGACCGGGAGGGCGGTATGCTGATCCCACGCCACTCCTATCAGTATCCTCCTGTGAGGATGGCACGGCGGTCGGATGGTCCCGGTAGGCCACTCGTGGCCTGAAAACGGAGTGCTTTCATAATATTAAGTTATATGGGCAATTCAGTGCACATGGTATTAGCTGTCCTTCACGAATTGCCAGTTGTTTACTGCAAATAATGTTTACACGACACTAGCGAACGCATCAATGTTTCGCAATTTCTAAAAATGTATGGGCACTGAATACATATCTCCTAAACTCCTTCCCACTCTGTCTGTCAATCTCCTTCCCCCCCCCCCCCCTCTCACTCTCCTCCCCCTTCTCTCTATCCATCTCCTCCTCCCACCCTCTCTATATCCCTTTCCTCTAACCCCTCTCTGACCTCTTACCCCTCTTTTTGAGGTTGCGTCTCGTTCATTTTTCCTGAAATCGCTTGAAATGAGTGGGTACATCGGTTTGCATCACTAGTGTACTGGATACGAGAGAGACTTCTCTATCTGCTGAATCTATGAGGTTGCTAGTTTCAATCAAACTGTTTTGGAAGGTTTTAATCTACCAATAAGTAGCATTATAAGGTTTGGGACGGTTCACATTTTGTAGTAGTGTTCTAATCGCAAGACGATAAGCCACAAATATAACTTTCTTGGTTTGATAAAACGGATGTCGAGGAATAAAAGAAAACAGCAACTAGTTCTGCATACAATTTTAGTTCGATATTTTATATAAGGAGAAAGAATTTACACACATCAAACAACGTTTTGTATCACATCAGTTCCGAAAGTTCCGAAACCTGTACATAAAATTGGAATACAGATCAACATAAACATCATTTCCGCCCTTTTTATTGCTCATGAAAACCACACATTGGATGTTGTATTACCATAGAGCGAGACCTCTAGAGGTGGTGGTTCAGATTGCTGTACACAGTGGTGCCTAAGAGTCCCAGTAACACGTCCTCTTGCATTGATGCATGTCTGTATTCGTCCCGGCACACTATCCACAAGTTCATCAAGGCACTCTTGGTCCAGATTGTCCCACTCCTCAACTGCGATTCGGCTTAGATCCCTCAGAGCGTTTGGTGCATCACGTCGTCCATAAACAGCCCTTTTCAATCCATCTCGGGCATGTTCGTTTGGGTTTATGTCTGGAGAACATGTTGGCCACTCAAGTCGAGCGATGTCGTTATCCTGAAGGAAGTCATTCACAAGATATGCACGATGGGTCAGCGAATTGTCGTCCATGAAGACTAATGCCTTGCCAATATTCTGCCGATATCGTTGCACTGTCGTTCCGAAGATGGCATTCACGTATCGTACAGCCGTTACGGCACCATCCATGACCACCAGCGGCGTAAGTCGGCCCCCACATAATGCCACCCCCTAACAGAAGGAACCTCCACCTTGCTGCACTCGCTGGACGGTGTGTGTAAGGCGTTCAGTCTGACCGAGTTGCCTCCAAACACGTGTCCGACGACTGTCTGGTTGAAGGCATATGAGACACACATCGGCGAAGAGAACGTGATGCCAATCTTGAGCGGTCCATTCGACATTTTGTTGGACCCATCTGTACCGTCTGCGTAGTGTCGTGATTGCAGAGATGGACCTTGCCATGGACGTCGGGAGTGAAACTGCGCATCATGCAGCCTAATGCGCACAGTTTGAGTCGTAACATCATGACCTGTGGTTGCACGAAAAGCATTATTCAACATGGTGGCGTAGCTGTCAGAGTTCCTTCGAGCCATAATCCGTAGGTAGCGGTCATTCACTGCAGTAGTAGCCCTTGGGCGGCCTGTGCGAGGCATGTCATCGACAATTCCTGTCTCTCTGTATCTTCTCCATGTCTGAACAACATCGCTTTGGTTCACTCCGAGATGCCTGGACACTTCCTTTGTTGAGAGCCCTTCCTGGCACAAAGTAACAATGAGGACGCGATCGAACCGCGGTTTTGACCGTCTTCGCATGGCTGAACTATAGACAACGCGAGTCGTGTACCTCCTTCCTGATGGAATGACGGGAACTGATCGGCTGTCGGAGCCCCTGCATCTAATATGCATGGTTGTTTACATCTCTGGGCGGGTTTAGTGACATCTCTGGTCCAAGAAACTATGTCTGTGATACAATATCCACAGTCAACGTCGATCTTCAGGAGTTCTGAGAACCGGGGTGACGCTAATCTTTCTTTGATGTATGACTATGGAAGAAACAATTTTCCCAATGGTTTACATGTCCTGTTATTCTGGCTGAAACTTTCTGCGAGGAAGAGAACGAAACCGCACTTTTAAAAACCTCAGCGTTTTCTTTATCGTAGTCGGCTTTAACAAAAGACTGTAAATCGCCGGTTTAAAAAACCACACATCCTAAGTCTGTCTGAACGTTTATTTGCGTATCATGCAAAATTTGAAACAAATCGGTCCAGAGCTTCTCGAGATTTTGTTAATAACATTCCCCCTTTATATATTACATGTATATTTATATATTTAAAAAATATATATCGATCGAGAACTTTGCGAGGTTTTTGGTAACGACGTTTCCCCTTTATACAGGGTATTCCAGTAGGAATGGTGAATATTAACGGATATGAGAGGAACGATAACTCAAGTCAGAAAAGTCTAAGAAACATGGGATCTAACATGTATACCTTAAGAGCTTTGAGCACTACATCATATACGACACAACGAAAAAAATCTCTTTCCCTGAAAGTTATTTCCTTTTCATATTTGGATTGAAACATGGTACTCAACGAGATGCTTCTACTTAATTGCTTTGAGCCAAAGCTTTCAGTATGTCATGTGAGAAAAGTGCGAGTCTAGCAAGAATGGGCTCTGAAGTGCATGCCTTAACAGCTATGACCACTTGTTCGCTTTCGCTACTGCGAAACACATCTTTTCTAGTGAGCAAGTGTTCACAGGTTTTAAGGTATCCATTTTAGAGCCTATGATAAATAGACATTTTTGTTTCAAATGATGGTTCTTGTCATATCCCCGAATACTGACCATTTCTCTTGTATATTACACACATACACTGAAGAGCCAAAGAAACCGGTATAGGCATGCGTATTCAAATACGGAAATATGAAACAGGTAGAATACGGCGCCGCTATCGGCAACGCCTGTACAAGACAACAAGTGTGTGCTGCAGCTGTTAGATCGGCTACTGCTGCTACAAAGGCAGGGTATCGAGATTTTAGTGAGTTGGATCGTGATATAGTCGGCGCACGAGCGATGGGACACAGCATCCCCGAGGTAGCGATGAAGTGGGGATTTTCCCGAACGACCATATCACGAGTGTTCCGTAAATATCAGCAATCCGGTAAAACGTCAAGTTTCCCACATCGCTGCGGCCGGTGAGAACGGAACCAACGACGTCTGAAGAGAATCGTTCAATGTGGCAGAAGTGCAACTCTTTCGAAAATTGCTGCAGATTTCAATTCAGGGCCACCAACAAGTGTCAGCGTGCGAACCATTCAACGAAACATCATCGATATGGGCTTTCGGATCCGAAGCCCACCCGTGTTCCCTTGATGACTGTACGACACAAAGTTGTATGCCTCACTTGGGCACCGTCATCACCGACATTGGACTGTTGATCACTGGAACCATGTTGCCGGGTAGGACGAGTTTCCTTTCAAATTGTATCTAGCGGATGGACGTGTACGGGTATGGAGACAACCTGAAGAATCTATGGGCCCTGCATGTCAGCAGGGGACTGTTCAAGCTGGTGGAGGCTCTATAATGGTGTGGGACCTGTGCAGTTTGAGTGATATGGGACCCCTGATACGTCCTGATACGACTCTGACAGGTAACACGTTTGACAGCATCCTGTCTGATCACTTGCACTCATTCCTGTCCATTGTGCATTCCGACGGACTTGGGCGATTCCAATAGGACAATGCGACATCCCTAACGTCCAGAATTGCTACAGAGTGGCTCCAGGAACAGTCTTCTGAGTTTAAACACTTCCCCTGGCCACCAAACTCCCCAGATATGAACATTATTGAGTATATCTGGGACTCCTTGCAACGTGCTGTTCAGAAGAGATCTCCACCCCCTCGTACTCTTACGGATTAATGGGCAGCCCTGCAGGATTCATGGTGTCAGTTTCCTTCAGCACTACTTCAGATATTAGTCGAGTCCATTCTATGTGGTGTTGCGGAACTTCTGCGTGCTCACGGGGGCTCTACACGATGTTAGGCAGGTTGACCAATTTCTTTGGCTCTTCAGTGTATATTTTTAGAGATTTTTGTTAAAAATATTGGACAACTACTTGTCTTTATATAGTAGTATTGACTGGTTGAACCGTGTTGAAAGTGGGTTGTAAGGGCTAAAAACATCCGGAAACAAAAACCGCTAGAAGAATGACAAAATAAAAACTGACCATTGATATTGTGATGTATATTTCGTTTGGTCGGGCGATTACGAAACTGGAATCTGATTTTATGTAGGCATAATATTACTAGAGTTATGGCTGTTTTAATTAATCAATACTAATTAGAATTTCATCTTGTCAGTAAAACGGATTATCAGAATCAAGGTATTTTGACCACTTGATTCAATGAAACTATCTCAATTGTTTGAAAGGATTTCCTAAAAACATGTCAACATTAAAACATGCAGTTCTTTCATATATTACGTCAGTATGAAGAAGAGGTGGATGTTACCAAAGCACAGGATAATGTCTAGAAGGGAAACCAAATACGAAAACTTGAATATAGATGGTAATGTTAAATACAAGTAAAAAGACTGATATGGAAAGGGACGGATAATTTCAAGCAATTTTACGTAGTGGCTCAAAGTGTTTTTTATGTTGTGTATGAACCTAATTTTATTGCGAAAAATGTAGGTTATATTTCACAAACCACTTTTCATACGAATACATTATTTGGAATAGATCGAATGGTCGCATTGGACGTGGGAGTACAGCAGAATGTTATCGTACCTTTTCATGCACTTGTTCACTTTTGCCTGGTGTAAGTCTTTCATGTCGGCGACTTGCATGTTAGTCGTCTCAGGTGAGTATCGGTAGTATCGTTTGACTACTGCATACAGAGTGTACTTTCGTGCTGTAGTTTTGGTGATAGTGAAATAGAAAGGAGAGGGTGAAAACTGTGCCAACACAACCCTACGCCTTGTGAACAACACCTACTACAAATGGCACTCGTATGCCTGAAAAATTCAGACTGATTTCCCAGTGATAAATCTACATTGAGAATGTACTTCGGTCCCATGAAGTACAATATCTTCCGTGTTACAAGCAAAAAATTCCTTGCGATGTGATCTTCATAAGATCGGCTAAGACTTGATGGGCACTGTCCACTGTGACGTAGAATGCCGATTGATGCGTTGCGCTGTCGTAATGAGGTGAAAAGGTGCGTAAGTGGAATAGAGATGAATAGGTGATCATTCTAGCGACCATCACCAGAAGGCAGTAAATAGTGTGCGGGTTGCCATCTACTTTATCTGACCGTGGCATTGATGTGGTCCATTTTTTAAAAAAAGTTTTGTGTCTGCTAAACGATTTGTGGAATTGAAGATCTTAAGCTTATCTCATAGAGCGTGGCTAATCCTTCTTTACCAGTGACCAGCAACCGGTTCAGCTCCATCTCCAAGTATTTTAGCCTGATATAGGACGGCTTCAGTATCACATTATATTAATTTTTCGTAAGAGTGTCATAGTGACATCGGTAGGAAGCAGACCAATACACAAAAATAAAAAAAAGAGAGAGAAACTATTTTAAATCTTGGTTTTTACATTCAGTCCAGATAACGTAAAGTATTGTATCACATATCCTGAAAAAGGCGAACTCGAAGAAATTATCCCAATCGGACGGAAATCGGTAGATGTGATGTACGTGTACAGACAAACGAATGATTATCCTTATATATAAAATTCTCGTGTCACAGTGTTAGTTGCCATATTCCTCCGAAACGGCTCGATCAATTCTGATGAAACTTCCTGGCAGATTAAAACTGTGTGCCGGCCCGAGACTCGAACTCGGGACCTTTGCCTTTCGCGGGCAAGTGCTCTACCAACTGAGCTACCCAAGCACGACTCACGCCCCGTCCTCACAGCTTCACTTTTGCCAGTACCTCGTCTCCTACATTCCAAACTTTACAGAAGCCCTCCTGCGAACCTTGCAGAACTAGCACTCCTGAAAGTAAGGATATTGTGGAGACATGGCTTAGCCGAGTTCGAGTCTCGGTCCGGCACACAGTTTTAATCTGCCAGGAAGTTTCATATCAGCGCACACTCCGCTGCAGAGTGAAAATCTCATTCTGAATTCTGATGAAATTAAACACGTATGCTCGGTATGTCTGAGAATCGGTCGTAATCTATTTTTCGCCCCCCTAAGTGATAAGGGTTGTCCACCCCAAAAAACTTTTTCTTACTTTTTAGGACAGAACTGTTTATTTTTATTTTTTTATGATCAATTATCACTTGGTCAGTTATCCCCGCCAGGTGTCTACCGGTGATAGTCTTTCACTATTCGATAGATAGGTAATTGAAGAAAACGTACCAAAAGCAACGACTCTAATATTCCTCTTTGAATCGATGTAAGGAGACCGGTAAGTTTAGCTAGGTAGTGCGCGTCATCCGCCAAACCGCCGTTTAGGCCTAGCGCACACGCATCGATTTTTATCGCACGGAAATATATCGTACGATCGAATTCTTTTAGTGGAATAAAGAAGTTCCTATGTTCTCCTTTGTTTCTCTAAAAGAATTTAATTGTACAATTTTTTATGTACGATAAAAATCGATGCATGTGTGCTTGGCCTTATTCATAATGCTGGCGAACACGTTTCGACACGAAATTGCCGCTATGTTTGTATGCTCATTGTCGAGCCGTGTATCGGCTGCAATTGTTAAATCCGCGCGATCTACCGTAGAAACACTAGAACTAACAGTGACCGATACTGCCGGACTCCCTCCTAAGCCTTTTCTCACTCCCTACACAATTTTCGGCCATTATTATTGTTTGTGTCACGCGCTGCCGCCAACAACGGGTATTGTGTTACACGTATAAGTTATTCTTATAGACCAGAGATAATTTATATGGCAAAGCAACGTTTTCCGGGTCAGCTATAACATATAATGATTTTCAGAGGCGGAACGATGTTCGCCGGGTGTACCTTGTGTGACACGTATACATTATTCTTATAGACTAGAGATAATTTATATGGCAAAACGTTTGCCAGGTCAGCTATAACGTATAAAGATTTTCAAAGGCGGAACGAAGTTCGCCGGGTATAGCTAGTAGTTTCAGAAAAATTGGATGATTTATTCAAGAGAAAGGGCGTCACAAACTGAGCAAGAAAATAATCTGTTTGTCTACCTCTGGCCTTCACGCAAGCATTCGGCTGGGCATCGACAGACATAGTTGTTGGATGTCCTCCTGGGGGATTTCGTCAAAGATCTGTCCAATTGGCGCGTTCAATCGGCATAACCCCGAGCTGGTTAAGAGGCCCTGATCATAATGCTCCAAACGTTCTCAACTGGGGAGAGATTCGACAACTTTGTTGAACAAGGAAGGGTTTGGGAAGCACTAAAACGATTAGTAGAAACTCTCGCCGTGTACACGCAGGTATCATCTTGATGAAGTAGAATCCCTGAATGGATTGCTATGGACGTTAGCAGAACGGGGAATAGAATATCGTTTACGTACGATGTGCTGTAAGGGTCTTGATCTCATTGACTGGACTGTAATTGTCTTTACCGAGCGAGGTGGCGCAGTGGTTAGCACACTGGACTCGCATTCGGAAGGACGACGGTTCAATCCCGCGTCCGGCCATCTTGATTTAGGTTTTCCGTGATTTCCCTAAATCGCTCCAGGCAAATGCCGGGATGGTTCCTTTCAAAGGGCACGGCCGACTTCCTTCCCTAATCCGATGAGACCGATGACCTCGCTGTCTGGTCTCCTTCCCCCCAAAAACAACCAACAACCAATTGTCTTAATCGAAGACGTGTCTGGAGACGACCTGGAAAGCAGTATGACACAAACCTTACTGTCGCCCACTATAAGGCCGAACAACCAGGAATGATCCTCTAGGGCGGTATTTCTTTTGATAGCAGGACCCCCTTGATTCTCATCCTTGGTACACTTGCAACACAGCGCTACGCAGACAATACTGTACACCCCGTTTTGTTTCCCCTTCATGGAAAACCATTCTGGGCTTATATTTCAGCAAGATAATGCCCGCCCGCAAACGCCTAGAGTGTCTAATGTTGACCTTCGTGCTTTCCAAAACCTACCTTGGCCAAAAAAGGTCACCGGATCTCTTCCCAGTTGAGAACGTGTGCTGTATTATGCCCAGAGTCCTCCAGTCATTTCAGGATACTGACGATCTAACTCGGCAATTTGACAACATTTGGCACGATGTCCCCCAGGACATCCAACAACTCAATCAATCAATGCCAAGCCGAATAAATGCTAGCATAAGGGACCAGCGCGTTGTTTACTTGCTAAGTTTGTGGTGCTCTTTCTCTTTAATGAATCATCCAATTTTTCTGAAATTATAATCATTTGTTTGTCTGCACATGAGCATCGCATCTACCGATTTCCATTCTATTCTGATATGTCTTTCGTGTTGGTTTTTTTTTGCCTTAGAAAGTATGTCTCAAAATATTTTTGTAACAACGCTGAATGTTGACATGCTGTAAGATTTAGTCGCACAATCGCTATCTTCGAATGACTCTAGAGTAGGAAATTTTCTTCGTGGACCACTGTGCAGTACATGATGATGAGAATTTTGTACAAGCATCAGCCGATCCCTATCCTATTCCCTTCGCGGATCGAGCGATGGAAAAACGACAGAATCAGTAAACTGTTCTACCCCTTCTTTAGAATACTAGCTCTACAACTTTACACTACAGATTTTGGAGAGAAAACCGCCTCCTTACTCCCAGAGGATCTCATTTAAGTGCAATGAGAATCTCTGTTACGCTTTCTGTCGAGTATACGGACCTGTTAAGATTCTAGGAGCGCGTCTCTCAATTTTTCCGACGTCTTCTGTCAGACTTTCTAGTTCGGTCGCAAGCGAATCTGGATCCTATGTGGAGGACCCAGGTTCGGCTTCCGGTACTGTTAGTGATTTTTCCTCGTTGGGACGACTGGTACCGTGTGAACTCCACCACGTCAGGTCGTTTGAGGGGCTACTTAAGAGAGATGTGGCAGATCAAAGGTCAAGAACGCTGGAAACGGCCTGGAGAGCGGTACTAGCCACAGGCCCCTCTATACAACAGCCAAAGACACCACTGGCAGATGATGACGTGGCGGTCGATCGGTCTCTATCGAGCTGTACTTTGCTTCTATTAGGCTCACTTGACGAGAGCTTCGAACACTCGAGAATAGGATGTGTTAACGGCTTGTGTGCAACTTCATTAACAGATCTTCTGCACATTCCTAGCATTATAATGTGACTGGATTTGTGATTTCCTGTCAGAGGTGTCACAGTTCGTAGTAACCGACGGAAAGTCATAGAGTAAAACAGAAGTGATTTCTGGCGTACGCCAAGGTAGTGTTATAGGCCCTTTGCTGTTTCTTATCTATATAAACGATTTGGGAGACAATCTGAGCAGCAGTCTTAGTTTGTTTGCAGATGACGCTGTCGTTTATCGACTACTAAAGTCATCAGAAGATCAAAACAAACTGCAAAACGATTTACAAAAAATATCTGAATGGTGCAAAAAGTGGCAGTTGACCCTGAATAACGAAAAGTGAGGGGTCATCCACATGAGTGCTAAAAGGAACTCGTTAAACTTCGGCTACACGATAGAACAACTTAAATTGGAAGCAACACACAGAAAATGTTGTGGGGAAGGCTAGCCAAAGACTGCGTTTTATTGGCAGGACACTTAGAAAATGTAACAGACCTATTAAGGAGACTGCCTACACTACGCTTGTCCGTCCTCTTTTAGAATACTGCTGCGCGGTGTGGGATCCTCACCAGATAGGACTGGCGTAGTACATTGAAAAAGTTCAAAGAAAGGCAGTAAGGTCCGTATTATCGTGAAATATGGGAGAGAGTGTCACAGAAGTGATACAGGATTTGGGCTGGAAAACGTTAAAAGAAAGGCGTTTTTCTTTGCGACGGAATCTTCTCACGAAATTCCAATCACCAAGTTTCTCCTTCGAATGTGAAAATATTTTGTTGACACCGACCTACATAGGGAGGAACGATCACCACGATAAAACAAGGGAAATCAGAGCTCGTACGGGAAGATACAGGTGTTCATTCTTTCCGTGCGCTATACGAGATCGGAATAATAGAGAATTGTGAAGGTGGTTCGATGAACCCTCTGCCAGGCACTTAAATGTGATTTGCAGAGTATCCATGTAGATGCAGATGTAGATAAATAAAATCCTTTGCTTTGATTCGCCTTTCACTTTTTTTTTTCTTTTACGATTCTTGTAGCTTCATACCGCTCTTCTTAGGTATTAATCCGATAGGTCAGGTTCTGTAAGATTAGTACTATTCCTCTTATCCGATTTTCTCTTTGTTGCGGATACTGTCTTGCATTTAATGATTCTTATTCAGTATACCAAGGAAAAATAGTTTTGAGTCATAATAAATTTCATTACTATCGCGCAGCGACGATATACTTTATACTTTCTTGTGGACATCGTCACCGAACAAGCTAAAAGTATTGCTGACTCTGTATCATAAATCCATTATGTAAACTGAGATTATTAGCAGTTCTATTAACCCTCCTTCTGCCGTATCAGACATTGTGTTTTGTTTCTGTCGGTGTTACACATATCCATTCGCCTTTTAGACATCTGATGTTCATAACCAACGGCTTCTACATCTAGCTTTTAGGGGCCTGTCACACAAAGTTGTGGCGGAAGAGGAGCAGGACACGTTAGCTGCGAGCGTGCTGTCATCACACGGCGCTACATTCCTTCCGGCCCGCCCGGGGGCAGTGACACGTATGTTGACACAGGTGCCACGTGTCAAGTACGCCGACCGCCCCCACATCCGTCATCTCAGGGACGCCTGCCCAGGGCGGCGCTCTGCATGTCGCCGCGATACCCTATAGCACCTACCGCGCACAGCGTAAGCAAACAAGCCAAGCCAAAATGTATGTATTGGAGGTATGGGTTTTGGACGGTGATCTGTGTAGTTGCGAGACCATTTAGTCAGAGCTAAGTGAATTCAAGCGTGGGCCAATTTTTGGTGCTTGTATGGCGGGTGTTTCTGCACCATAGCGGTTCAAATGGTTCAAATGGCTCTGAGCACTATGGGACTTAACATCTATGGTCATCAGTCCCCTAGAACTTAGAACTACTTAAACCTAACTAACCTAAGGACATCACACAACACCCAGCCATCACGAGGCAGAGAAAATCCCTGACCCCGCCGGGAATCGAACCCGGGAACCCGGGCGTGGAAAGCGAGAACGCTACCGCACGACCACGAGATGCGGGCGCACCATAGCGGTCGATGTGTTTGGTTCGTCAGGAGGCACCGTATCATAACACATACAGGGAGAGGGAAGAAACATCGTCCGCTAAGTAACTATGCGGAGGGATGTGTGTGTTGAGTGACCGTGACCGACGGTAAATAAAGAGCGCTGGAAGAGGATAACGGCTGCAAAATCATTGCACAACTAATATCACCATCGCGTATCTTGTTAGCACCAAAACAATGCGAAAGGAGCTCCATAAGCAGGGAATTGCAAGGCGGGCTGGATTTTTAACATCACTCTTCACTGATGGCAAATGCTCTTAGTAGGGAACGTGCTGCCGAAGCCGTAACGCCTGGACTATGGAGTAATGGAAGAATGACATTTGGTCGGATGAGTGTTTCGCACTGTTTCTAACTTCTGGCCGAGTTTACGTCCCAAAAGTGGAACAGGGCGGCGATTCGACGATGGTTTGAACAGCCATATCGGGGTGATCCATAGGCCCTTTGGTTACTCTGCAAACGGGTGTTAGTACCAAGTATTATGTGACCATTTTGGCTGATCAGGTCCATCCCATGGTACGATGTTTGCGCCAGTGGTGACGCTTTGTTGGAATACAAGAGGGCTCCTGTTCATGGAACTCGCGTCGTCCGGGAGTGGCTTTCTGAGCATGAGGACGAATTGTCGAATCATCCCTGGCGACCGCAGTCACCAGGTCTCAATATTACTGATGATGATGATGATGATGATGTCTGGTTTGTTGGGCTCTCAAGTGCACTGTCATCAGCGCCCGTACAAAGTCCCAAGTTTTAAACAGTTCAATTTTTACACAATACACTGTATCTACTGTCACGAATGATGATGATGATAATGATGAAATGACGAGGAGAAAACGAACACCCAGTCCCCGGGCGGAGAAACTCCACAACCAGGGCGGGATCAATATTACTGATCCTTTTTGGTCTACTCCCGAGAGAAGAGTGTGTGATCGCTATCCACATGAACGATCTTTTCCTGAACTAGGCACAGTTTTGCAAGAAGAATAGTGTTAGGTTACCTTGAAAACCATACAAGATCTGCATTTATGAATTCCGAGACGACTGGAAGCTGTTCGAATGCCAGCGGTTTCTCTGCATCGTATTAGCCATGGGAATGTGTTTTGTTTTTGGTGCATCCATGGTGTTGTCCACCCCTGTATTTTGCATACAGTATGCTTCAGCACGTGCAAAAAGCCAGTGTTTCTTGGAAGGGAAAATACTAGATTAGGATTACACATCTAGCTGTTTGATGCTAATTCCATTGAGCACATGAGGTTTCGACTTGAAAGACAGCGGCAAAAATATGCGCAGCCTTTCAAATAAAATAACAAGTACACAGTGAAGCCAGCGTTCCTAATGCGATGCTGCACTAGCAAAAACTGTTAGTAGAAGTTGAGATCACATAACTGGTTTTTATTGAAAGTGACTTCTTTCAGCTGAGGGGAGGGCACTGTCTCAAACTTGTGCCCTGTCCATGACAAAATTAAGATACCCGGTCTCGTTATTGACCGTGCAAGGAGATCGAATTCATTCCTATTTGCACGATGTTCTAAATTGATTAATGAAGAGACTAAGGAGGTGGGCAGGGGTTACGAGAATTAACGTGCACATTGAAGTCAGTAAGCTATTGAATTTAAAACAATTGTCTCCTGGCAAAAGCGACGGTCTAGTTTTACACCCAGTCATCTCGAAGCTTGTGAAAATCCCTGATCCAGCCGGGAATCGAACCCAGGACCCCGTGCTCAGGAGTCGAGAACGCGACCGCGAGACCACGATCTACGGACAGTTCTATTGGAGTTGGTATTGAATTTCGCTGCCGTAATGGTCATAAAGTAACTGAAGAACTGTTGGAGTGTGGGTCACTCCTGAGCACGGTCAGCGACTTAATTCCTTTCGGGCTGCAAGAAGTGTAGAGTCCTTCCTCGGTAAGGAACACTGTGTTGCAAATTTTACTTTTAGTACGTCATTCACCTAGCGTTTCCGCCCCGTCAACAAGCCGTCATGTTCCGTGGAATCTACGGAAATTTTGAAGAGGGGTTGTAGCCCACCGCTACTCCAACGGGCGTAACTCTTCAAAATTTTCTGGAAGAACAACTGTCCGAAATCCAGCAGGCTGTCAACCAACTGCAGCGATTACGAGAATTTTCGTAACCAAGATATTGCAAAGAGCGAAATGTATGCCATTTTCGGTCAGATGAAACAAATGGAATTTACAGGTTAAGGATCTTTAAAATCAGTAATAAAAATAATGTTTCAAAGTACTACAGAAAAACTTAAAAAAGTGTGAAGTGCAGATAAATATTTTCATACACTACACCGATAAAACATAGCTGAGAAAAGACTGGGTTAGCAAATATCGCCACACTATGTGCTATTGGTAAAGATCCCCGGACTTCTGCTTCGTTGCCCCTTCCCCCCCCCCCCCCCTCTCTCTCTCTCTCTCTCTCTCTCTCTCTCTCTCTCTCTCTCTCTGTGTGTCTGTCACACACACACACACACACACACACACACACACACACACACACACACACAGAGAGAGAGAGAGAGAGAGAGAGAGAGGGAGGGAGAGGGAGAGAGAGAGAGAGAGAGAGAGAGAGAGAGAGGAGAGAGAGAGAGAGACCAATTTTTCCACAGCCCATCTGTCCAGTAGCAGTATAATAGAAGTGTTGTTTCCTAGCACGCTTCGCCGCGTGGAGCGGACAGATAAAAGCAGCAGCGAGTGTCTGGCAAAGCGGCGGGCGAGCATCAATTGGCCTGTGTAACGACCAGCCGCTGCAGAAGGGGGACAACGTCCCAGAGGCCCGGCCGTTTACACACGCCACGCTGGGCCCTGTAACACGCAACCAGTGGGGGGAGAGCGGTTCCACCGGCAACTCGGTTTACGACGCCCGCGCCGTTTCCTACTGGAGTGGCTTGCCTTTGCGACCGGGCGTTTACGGCCAGTACGCGGGTCTGGCAGCTGTAAAACACACCTACTTTCAATAAATCGATGAAAATCACTAAAGCAGCGACGACACAAAATTTTCGCCGTCGCATTTCGTGAAGCTCAAGACATGGGGGAGAACACACGATGCAGCACAAGGAAAACGAAGGGCCAGAAAAAGATCTTAGCATCGATCTTGTTCCCAACATATTTTGTACATGTTGTACCCTGACGGCACGTCAATATTTGAAAAAAAGTAAAAAAAAAAAAAACTCTGGGGAATCGCCATGAGCTGCTGATGAAATAAACTTTTATAAACTACCGGTTTAAATCACCTGATCATCCGTTACTGTACGGCAACAGAGAGAACACATGGATTATGCATACTGTGTAACTATTGAGAAGTTGTTACAGTATGAGAAGTGGTAATTTTGTATGCGATACTGGCCACAGATAACGCTTTTCCTGAGTGCCGGTATGAAGCAGAGCCTCTGGATTCCAAAGTTCCTGCTGTTGTGAAACAGCCAGCGACTCCGCGTGAAAGAGAGAGGTGTCGAGTGCGCTTGGGAGCAGACTGTACTGGTACCGACGCCTAGTTTCGGAATGCTGTTGCGGTAACCTAGAATTTATTAACCCTTAACACACGAATTGTGGTCTCTCAAACCGCGAGAATGTTTCCGGTCTCCCTCTGCAAGTTCAGTTCTAGCGGAATAATTCTAAACTTTGCAAAAACAGACATAATGTCTTATGGGATAACAGCAATCAGTGATTTTATAATGTTACTTTAAATCCGTCTTGATTGCAAATTTTTTTATTATTCATATGACCGGTTTCGGTTCATTCAGAACCATCTTCAGATCTGATATTTAAGTTACAGGAGTAACCCGTCCAATTCAGCAACTTTCACATGCTACGTCACATGCTACGCCACATGTGACGTAGCATGTGAAAGTTGCTGAATTGGACGGGTTACTCCTGTAACTTAAATATCAGATCTGAAGATGGTTCTGAATGAACCGAAACCGGTCATATGAATAATAACAAAATTTGCAATCAAGACGGATTTAAAGTAACATAATTCTAAACCTCTCCTACCCTCCTTAAATCACCAATCCTGTAATGTTTTGCTGTCGGTTGTATTATTGCCTTCTTTGTTTGTTGTTGACACGTGTTACTGACACGTGACGAGGTCTCTTAGACCGCGCTCGTGAACTACGTACCTTGTTTCTTCAGCATAGCACAGAATGTGTTGCCAGTAGCATGTCAGTTTTAACAATCCTAAGTTTGATGACATGTTATTCCGTGGATGGAGCGAGATGTCAGTAGATCAATAAACAGACGAAAAAGGCGAAGATTTTTTAGTAGCCAGTGATCACAGATCTGCTAACGAACAAGATGTTCACTCAGAGGAAGAACTTACGAACAACTGCGATGGGGATCTTTTTGTTTCTTCAATAAAGTAGTTGAAGTGTTAATTAAAGTCAAATATGTCCTGAGTGATGATAAAAAAAAATGTAGATCACAGCAGTGAATGCCAGTTTTGTAGTTTATTTTTATACCCATCGAGTATAATTTTTATGTGCGAGTTTAAACCCTGGAATTTAGTTTTATGTGAACATTTAGTTGCTGCAGATATAGTACAATTTTTCAGAGGATAAAATTCAGGTGTCTAACAGATCATTTATATGAACTAAGTAAAAAAAAGCACAAACGTTTTTGATTTTGTGTGATAAAAGTAAAATACTGCAGGCATTATTTAGTGCAATTAAATTAACAAGGAGGACTTAATGAACACTTAAATAATTGTAAAAATTATTTTTACATAACTTAAATTAAACATTTAAAATGATTTGCGCCTTAAATTTCGGGCTAACCTCAGGGGTTACAGAAAAGTCACCTCATGAGTTGGAAAGTAATATCGAGTTGCGTGCGCTGGCTTCACAGACGGTGGCGTATCGTGTTTAGGGGACATTTTCAATTTTGCTCTAAATTTTCGTAACTCGCATCGTTTGATTATTTGGTGCTGTTGTTGCATATATATCTACGTGCATGAACTCAAGAGAGGAATACGTGACTTTTTACTCATTTTCGTTTTTAAATAATGAATGTAAATTTTGCTGAAAGAATTATTTCTGTTTTGCCTATAGAATTAGTGTTAAGAGGTTCCCGTGTGGTGCTCACATTATAGTAACAATGATTAGTAATGCAGTCTTGTTCAAACCACTAATTTAGCTGATTAATACTAACCGTTTTCGTATTATTCGAGACAGAGCCTCTACATTCCAATTGCTATTAAAGAGTTCTGAAACAAAATAATTCAGTCTCGCATTGCAGTTGATGGAGAGCCGACTATTAACTGCATATCATGATGGCGCGAAATACTCTGGCATTACACATGGCAAGAGTTATTTAAGTATTTATATTTCAGCTTATAGTAGTGGACTGTAACTGCAGGGTATACCTTAGTTGTCCGTTGTGTTATAGATAAGCCAAACTGATTATCAGTCTGTGAGCTGAACACTGTGCACTTAGGGTACAGTCGCTGTCCGTTCTGATTACATTCACAATCTGAAGTTATTTAGTTCACGGAATGTGTATGTGTTTTGAATTAGAGATCAAAATATTGAGATTATGGACATGTGGTAAGGTAGATGCGTGTGTTCATAAGAACTGCATGTAATACTCGTAAAAATGCAAGTAGATTATATTCACTGCAAGTAATGGTTACATACGTCCATTAGTGAGGATAGAGTTACATCATGTACACAGTCATGTTAAAGTCTAAAGGTTTCACTGAGATGTAAAAGTAAAAAGTGACACTTAGACATTCACACAGATAAGTTGTTAGATACTAGTCTTACAGTATTAATGCAATGATATGTGGTGAACAGGATCACAAAAGCTTTCCTAGAACAATGCAATAAACTCACATGAAACTATATGGATCAGTATTTGGCAAAAGTTTCACTGCAGTGTCACATGAAATAAAAACCACTCCTTGTCTCCGTCCGCAGTCATCGCACGCCACTGTGACGTTGTCTTCATCGGCTGTATGACTTCTACCAAATAAACGTGTTGTTGGTACTTCTGCTTTTGTAATTCCACCGTAACAGAAGAAGTGGTTCTTCGTATCTGGTGTCCAATCAACCGTCCTAATACGACAATGCGTTATTGACCCCGTAATACGTCAAGATGACACTGGGTGGGAGAAAATTCATGGGCCTAATCGGAAACGGTTTTGTTCCTCCGCAAAAAATGGTCTCTTCCAATCGTTGAGCGTAAGTGGCAGTATTCGGTGTGTTTATAGTGTGACGTCATGTTAATGCTTTATAATGGCGAGAAAAGGGGGAGGATGATACTCTACGCCGGCACATGACCTCTCGAATAGCACCATGCAACTGCGTCTATGGCGTCAGGCAACGAGCCAAAAATCATCAATTTAAAAATGAAGAGCTTACTTGTAGCCTGCGAAATAATTAACGGAAAAAGAAAAAAATGCTGAAAGTACGTTGTCTCGTTGCTGCTTCGTCTACAATTGTTCTCATTTTACTTATAGACATCTTTTGATGGAACTGTTTGCAACACGCTGTCAGTGGGAGATGTTTTTGTGTTTTCGACGCAAGGTGACCCCGCAAATATCAAGTCTTCGGCTCCATTCAGAACCGTACCATCTGTTGGAAAACAGTCCGATTCACAAAAACGGCCATTCAGAGACGACAACAGATGGCTGTCGCTACCTGCCTCTGTTTGAAGACCTCCGCCAGTTCTTCGGTTGGCGAAAATTCCTGCGTAATTGCCGTGGCTTTGTTCTGCTTCCACTAAACTTAATGTCGAGACGTCGGGGATTTCGCAAGGCCTCTTACGGTCCGCTCCTTTCTGAATCGGTTCTGAGCGCGCGTCCTCTACTCGCCCTAGGCGGTTAGCGTCCATTAAGGAGTAGTTTGCCTGCTGTGTTGATGTGTTGCTCTTTCCAGTTCATTGGTGGCAACATTGGGGTTTCTTATCATTTATTGGCGCGGCATAATCTTTTCTTCTCCAACATTTACATGAGTCGTCCGTCAACATCTGCGCTTTCACCTTCGAGGATCAGTCATTAAACAGCATGAAATGTATGATGACTTTCATGGAGGCACATGCTCAACAAAATGTTGTATTACAGAAGTAAGGCTGCTTCTAACAGTATGACACAAAGCCACGATGATGGAGTAGTGTGCGCTTGAGGTCTAACGGATATAACGTGGCCGTGCCACTTAGATTATTACACTTACGGAAATAGAAGGTGTTACATCATGGAAAACCAATCTAATATTTGTATCATTTTGCGGAAATGTCCATCATATGACATGTATTACGTGATTTAACTTCCGTTCAATTCAGAACTGATCTCCATCGCCACCATTAGCATAAGCATGACATGTGACTTCCATGTTAAAGAACACACACTTGTATGCGTTGTGATAAGGAAGAAAACAGCCCCAAATGTCATAACAAGGAATTTATCGCCGCTGCTGAAAGGCATGCTGTTTCAGATGATGAAGATTGCTGCCGGGAGGTTGGTATGGATATTTGTGTCTCCACAGCGCATCGCAGACATCCTGTGTGAGTAACAATAAGTGAACTAATCAGGCCAGTGAACAATAGTACATTCCTTAATGCGTTTGCAGTCTGAACTGCAGTGGGTAGTCTAGCATGACCGTGCTGGAATGTGCCATTTGGTAGCGTTACCTTGAAGTGTATGGCAACAGTGTTTAGCATTGTTGCCACATACTGGCCCCAAACCAATCCTTCGTCATATCAAATAACTCCTTATACCATCATTAAGAGTGTTGGTGAGGTATGGATCTCGACAAGCACTGCGTCTTGATCTTTCAACAGGTTCTCTGCGGACACGTTAGCGCCCATCTGATCGTCACAAACACACTGCTCCAAAGAATTCATGGGTAACCTTTTTGAAACCACGTCATTTTCCCCCAATGCGATACGGAAGTTAGAAATTTGACTTTAAGGTGCCTTCAACCCTCCTCTGTAGTAATGCAAAATGGTGGCGCCCTGCGACGTCACCCTCCTATTCTCATTCAACGCCGCTTCAAACAGCAAAGTGTCGACACATGCGAAAAAAAAAGCGAGTGACTATAAGTTCGTGTGAGATGCAAGGTGGGTAAATGATTTCACATTCGCACCAACGTCCATCACAGTGCTGTCCAATGCCACCGCAGACATGCCACGCGATGGGGAGGTCGTCGTTCACCCCCATAGTCACGTCTCACCCCTTCTCTTGTCTGCTCTGCGATGGAGGTGAGAACCGCAACACCCAGCATCGAAGGCAAGTGTTTTTCTTATGCGTGGCCCAGGAAATTATTTCAAACACACTTCCGCCAAGGAACGACATGAAGTAGCCTCAGGAAGCAGCACAAAGGCTGTTAATGATACTACCTCTTTCCTTGCGACGTTGATTTCCACACGTCTTCAGATCTAAAACTACAGTTAGCAGTTCAATGTGCAACAGAACGGCATCATTGACAGCCTCTGACAAAGATGACACTTCTCCCCACCAATCTGGGATGATTTTATCTTTCTTTAAGGATCTGTTCGCTTTGGAGTGTAGCGCAGCTGTAGCTTTTGCTGTGGTATACAAGGACCGCAAAAACCATTCAGAGAAATTTGAACGTGGTATGAAACGGGAGAGGGTGTTTATGCTTTTTCATGCCTCCTATTTTGCGCCCACCTGTGGCGTAATCATGGGGGGTGGTGGTGGGGGATGTGCAACTGACATGTGTGTGAATAAAATGGAAAAGGATCCCTCTAAGATCTCCCCAGTTCAGTAACGCCATCAGTGCAACCTGTGCACCTCTGGTGAGCACTCTAAAAATGCACCTGTGCAGAGACAACGCTTAGCTGATTCCTAAGCGACTGCAGGCAGACAACGCCATCGTCGCAACTCAATCTGCATGACTGCAAGCAGGCACCGAGTTAAGGATGATGAGTGCTTGGCCCGCTGCACGCGCCTGGGTTGGTTCAAATGGCTCTGAGCACTATGGGACTTAACACATGAGGTCATCAGTCCCCTGGAACTTAGAACTACTTAAACCTAACCAACCTAAGGACAGGCGCTTGGGAATTCCACGAAGGTGCACAGTTGGCAGCTAAGGATGTCGCTGAACTGGGGTGTATTACAGGGAGCCTTCCTGTTTTAATCACGCACATGTTAATGTCGCAACCTCTTCCCCCGGCACCCCTAATCACGTACACGAGGCCGCAAAACGGGAGGTCTCAAAATCATTTCGAATATCCTCAGATAGTTCTGTGCAATTCCTGGCGGTTCCACCCTATACACTAAAGAAAATATTGCAATCGTGCTACACTCCAAAGGGGTCCTCTCATGTATAATGTGGCTGCAGCCCCACAGTGTCCTTGGAGAAGGGTTGAATCGTTCGGGGGATGTGAGAAGTGTCAAATGTTACAAAGAACGTCGTCCTGCTGCTCTCGCACTGCAAGCTGACGTTTTCGATCGCGATATGTGTGTAAATGAGTGACACTAGGGAAGGAATGGTTTCATTGATGCCCATTATGTCACTTTTCTTGATATTTTCTTGTCGATTCTGAGCGGCAGTGTGTCTGCAAGGAGAATCACAGATTTGACCTCTGTGTGTCGCGGCTCTCACCTCCATCACAAAGCCATCACGAAAATGGTTAAAGCGTGGGTAGGCGGGGGCGAGGAGGAGGGGGGGGGGGGAGGGAGGTGACGACCTTCCCATTGTGTGGCACGTGCACGGTGACATAGTCCGTCCCCGGCAGCTGAGTGGTCAGCGCGACAGAATGTCAATCCTAAGGGCCCGGGTTCGATTCCCGGCTGGGTCCGAGGTTTTTCTCCGCTCAGGGACTGGGTGTTGTGTTGCCTAATCATCATAATTTCATCCCCATCGACGCGCAAGTCGCTGAAGTGGCATCAGGCCCTAGTCACACGACATTTACATTTTACGGTGACATAGGACAGAATAGTAGTGAAATTTGGTACCAATGTGGCATCATTAACTGACCTTACACCTTGCATGAACTTCTGAGCTCTTGCCGTTTCGTTTTCCAAATATCGACACCTTGCCAATTGAAGCATCGCCGAGACCCAAGAGTGACGTCGCAGAGCGCCACGCTTTTGTTCCATTACAGCCGTAGACAGCCCGCATTTTTGAGCCAAGTTTTACACTCGTACGTCGCCACGGGGGAAACTGACGAGGTTTCAGAAAAGGGACCCTGTAATTCTTTCGCACAGTGCAGAAGCGAGACTCGTTGCTCCACATCACAGAACGCTAATCAATGCCCCAGCTGACTCTGGCTCTAGACCATGCAAAAAGGGCCCGTGGTGCTTACTGCTCCCATCAGATAGACGGATCACCATAAAAAGTATCACAAGCCCTCACTTCATGAGGCAATACGGGGAGGTTGGGAAGTTATTCCAGGACATTGGTGTAAAGTCTGGTGATAACGTAATTGGTGCCACCACTTCTCGTCTCGCGTAGGGCCAAATGCAGGTAGTATCAGCGGTAAACGGCGGTAAATCTCGACACAGCTTCTAATAATCCGTTCTCAACGGTTAGTGTTGACACATTGCCCGGATTTCAGCTGTTGTCATCCGCGCATTTGGAAGAGCCAGTCGAACAGGCCTACGATCTTCTCGTGGTGTAGTCCTTCTGTGTGGACTCGTTCCTATTCTTCCATTCTTCCTGCCACACGTTTGTCCTGAGTCCACTTCCTCGCCACTCGTCTACAGCCGCTGTACTACAGCCAATGGGTCTGTGCGACTTGCCGGCATGATAATCCCATGTTCCTAATGTCAATGATTCGATCTTCCTCATACTCTGAAAACTGGCGATAAGCTGCACTGATACATCCTATGGACGTGCTCTGTTGCAAATACACCCTACTGCCATATTATATTCGTACCATTCTTCTTCAGCAGAAGAAATCACCAAAATTATTGCAAATAAGTTGCCATAAGAATGAAAATTTCATCGACATATACCAAAGGTTTGAAAATACTGGAGTATCAATTTGGTGAGAATCGTTCAACGTGTCCGTGGTGCAACACTCTCCATTTCTGTCACTGCAGTTTTTGTCATCAGAGAGAAAAGGGGACCTGAACTTTAAACCTGCAACAGAACTGGGGTCAGTTGCAAGAATAACAGCGTAAGTAAAGCGCTTTCTGAGAAAAGGTTCACAAACGGAAGACACAATCTCAGCGACGAAAATAGGAGTGGAAAGCCAGTATAGCGAACATACTATCTTAGAGGGAAGAAAAGCAGATCGACCAAGGAGATCGACCCCACACGCTCGTCATTATTTATGGAATTCCGAGGTAAACCAGGGTGAAACAGAGCTCTGCATATGATGGCACTGATTACAGTAAAACGTGTGACCGATGGGTACCAAGGTGGCTGTCAGACGATTACAAGCGTGCACGGTAGACATAACCTCAGAAGCAACTGCAGTTGTGCCCGCTAAGAGGGTGCAGGAGTTGAAAGCCTTGGTGTAGGAACCCGAAGTACAGAAAATTCACGCATTTGAACATAGAAAATCTCAGGTTAAGTTCAGTACATGGGCCTGCAATAGGAAATTCGTTATGACGATGTTTTAGGGTGTGCTGGTGCACTGCAATTAAACAGAGCATAACTGTAACACGTACTTGCTACACCGAGCGGTCTGAGGCGCTGCAGTCATGGACTGTGCGGCCGGTCCCGGCGGAGGTTAGAGTCCTCCCTCGGGCATGGGTGTGTGTGTTTGTCCTTAGGATAATATAGGTTAAGTAGTGTGTAAGCTTAGGGACTGATGACCTTAGCAGTTAATTCCCGTAAGATTTCATACACATTTGAACATTTTTTTCCCTTGCTACAGGAACATGTTGGTAAAATAGTTGAAGCTTGTCATACGATCAAAAAGTTGGAGATTCCTTTCACAACAGGCGATGCTCCTCCAAGGTAACGCACTGCCTGATTCCTATGTATCACAAGGATACACCATGTCATCTGAAACACAAGCTGTTTAAATACAAGTCATACATTTTGAACATGACGCCATCAGATAGTCAGTTGTTTGGTCCTCTGAAAGGGCATTTCTCGGGGCAAAGGCTTACAGGTGCGGCTTGGGTCACGAAGGTGATGGGAAGGTAGTTACAAGCCATGACAAACAAGTTTCTTTCTTTTATTGTATTTTTCAGCTTCAGTTCACACAGTTTTGTGCGACACGAAGCTGAAATGTACAATAAAAGCAATCAGTTATAAAATAGTCATTGTGTTCCCGTTACACAGAATGCATAGTCTGTGGAATTTCTTTTAATAACTGGAGGACACTAGAAAGGAATGGACAAGTGGAATGAATTTGCTGATAAACTAGGTTACTATGTTATAAATAAAGCGATAACAAGATCTGTAACTTATTTAATGACTTGCCTTTATACATAAGAAGTTCAGGAGGCAGTGCATACCTGTTCCCTCACGCTGCGTGGGTTTCTTTGTTTGTGTAGTCAGCCATTTCACATACAGTGTTGCTGGAGGAAGACTTCCTCTAGACTTCTCCATACATTATGATCTTCAGCTAGAGTCATCCACATTACTCAGATGGAACAGAAATGGGATTACAATTGAGGCCAAAAGAATGTCAGTGATAAGATACACTAATGACAGTGCTATCTGAGGAAAGGAGGAAGAATTACAGAACGTGTTGAAGGGAATGAAGAGTTTACTCGGCACAAAATTTTGATCGAGATTGAAAGAAAGAAAGGCGAATGTATGAAGGAGCAGGCAGAAATGAGATTAGCGGTAAACTGAACTTGGAAACCATGTAGGCACGAAGTAAAAGAATTCTCCTACCTCAGAAACAAAATAACGCATGCGAACGAAGCAAAGACGACATGCTGCAGAAGGGGAGAGAACATACGTTGCCAAAAGAAGTATCAAACAATTTTCAAACTGAGAAACAAATTTCTGAGAATATACGTCTGGAGCAGAGCACCCTGCAGAAGCAAATCATGGAAAGTGGATACATGGAAAAAGTAGAAAACTGGAGCTATTGTGATGTGGTGTAACAGAACACTGATGATAATTAAATAGGCTGATAAGAAAAGAAATGAGGTGATTCTACGCGGAATCGTACATGAAAGGAATATGGGAAAAACACTAACAATTATAGAAGAGGTGACAAGGACATATCTCAAGACTTCAAGCTTCAAAAAATGGTTCAAACGGCTCCAAGCACTATGTGAATTAACATCTGAGGTCGTCAGTCCCCTAGAACTTAGAACTACTTAAACCTAACTAACCTAAGAACATCACACACATCCATGCCCGAGGTAGGATTCGAACCTGCGACCGTAGCAGCAGCGCGATTGCGGACTGAAGCGCCTAGAACCGCTAGGCCACACTGGGCGGCAGACTTCAAGGAATAACATACAAGGTACTACAGTAGTCGCAGAGGGCAAAAGCTGTGCTGGAATACAGAAATTGGAATCAATCTAACTACTAATCAAGGATATTGGATATAAAGTGATAAACTTGGAATAGGAGCGGACACTGTCATGGCGCATCAAACTAGTCACACGAATGACGATTTATAACGCTTCCGCACATTTTTAATGACGTTTTTAGACGATTCAAGGCACAACGTTCCTGCCATTCCTGACGATAGTTTAAGTTGGTAGCACACTAATCATGGATATAGGTGGGCTTTTGGTAGGCTGGTGAACGCACACTTTATGTTAGGACGATGAGGCGCTGCGAAGTGGGAGCTGGAAAGCGTCAGTAGAACAAGTAGATTACCAGAATTTGTTTTTGCTACCCCGAGAGTAACCTGTAGCCCAGTTCATGAGAATGTTGTAATGAATTAACATCACCACATACCAGTAAAACCCCCATAGCAGATCCCTTAAAAAACCGAACTTCCATGTGTAAAACGGTATATCTCCTGAACTTCTGTCGTACAATGATATAATTTTGCAGGTACAGTGAGTAGTAGTGGCTGCAAAATGCGTTGCGAATAGAGTTAGTAGTAAAGGAGTAATAAATACGAACGACATGGCTGATAAGCAGTTTTGCTGCATGAAAAGAGAGATGTATCAAGCGATAAACGTTTTTTCCTTTCATTATTTTACGGAGGGGGGGGGGGGGGAATAAGCGATAAAGAGTTACGCACGGGTTTGAAATTACGTGCAAAGTTAGTTGCAAGTCCCTAAATGCTCTCATTCTCAAATATTGGATGAATACAGTATGGGTAATATGCGTATCGTGAGCTATGCGGCCTGAAGTCAAATACACAGTTTCTAACGATAATATTTCTTTACTTTGTTAAACCTTTGACATAAGATTACACCTCTTCACTTGTACATTAGAAAGCATTTTAAATTGTCAATTCGGTCAATAATTATATGAAATATTGAAAATGAAATTTTTGTTGCTGCTGGAAGTCGTTAGCTAGGCAACCTTCAACTGCCGCTGCCGTATAGTAATGCTTTTTTTTGTATCTCCCTGCAAGGGTCCTCTTGCAGTCGCCACATCAAAAGGGTCTCCATATCTGCTTCTAGGTGCACTTTCTTGCTTCCTTCTATCTGAGAGTTATCTTCGCCTACTCTTTCATTCCCTTTAACTGAACTTCTAGAAGTGTCCTTAGTAAAGTTAACGTTTCGTTTCCGTTGTATCCTTTATCCCGTACATTCCCTTATGTGATCACTTTGCGTATGACTTACCGAGGAGATGGAAATTTCTCTCTTCCAGGAGTTATTTTGAATGTAAGAATTCTTGAACATTCTGTTCTCTTCTTCCATGCTTACTTGGGTGTCTCGTACTGTTACTGTTTTCTTTTCCGTGGGATGTAGGATGAAAGCACTTTATAGTTTTGCAACATACCACAAAATAAATGTCACATTTCCTCCTAAAAATTTCCGTTTACGCTCACTGAGCGTTTGTGTGACTCTCTCATGTTTCGTCACCGGTCAATTACGAATCTAGTAGCTCACGTCTGCTTTCTTTAGGCCCGTGTGACACAGTATCTAAAAACAGTCCACACGATAGTCTCGTACACGATTTCCCTTTACCTCCTTACACTTTATTTGATATGTTCATAGATTTCTCATCAGTCGCATTAGACATAATATTTTGTCTTATGGAATGATAAAAAACGTGCGGTTGAAAGTTTATTAGAGTGACGAAAACGGGGAAGGAGGGAGAGGGGGGGGAGGGAGGGAGGGAGGGAGAGGGGGGGGAGGGAGGGAGGGAGGGAGGGAGAGAGAGAGAGAGAGAGAGAGGAGAAGAAGAAGAAGAAGAAGAAGGAATTGTGTGAATAGTTGCGTGGAGACCATCTAAATGAGATATTTCTGGAAGGTATTATATTTTTATGACACACAGACACAATTTACAAGTACGTTTGATAGCGGTATCACATGCGCGAGTTCATTAACCTCCTGTTATTGAGTATGTGTGCTGCGCTGTGCTGAACCCAGAATGCAAAGATTACTGAGCTTGCTTCGTGGCTGTGTCTGTGATCATTACCAGGTTTGCTTTCCTCTTTTACTTTGCGCTGACTCAGTCAGTAATCTTGTCTCGGCGAATGGAATGTTGTTTATAGACGAAAACCTAATACCGTGAATGGAACACGTAAACGTTGTGACGGTGCGCAGGCCTTTGTTTCGCCCAGAGGCATTCATTTCCTCCCCTACCGACACACTAATTATAACTTCATTAACATTATACAGCGTTTTTTGATTATTACGCGTCCCATGACTCGGCGGGTATCTTTCTTCATAATGAAGCCAACCGTCTCTCTCTCTCTCTCTCTCTCTCTCTCTCTCTCTCTCTCTATCTCTCTCTCTCTCTCACCCACACACATCTGCACTCGCACACAAACACAAGCAGACAGAAAAACGCGTGCGCGTACTAATCCGAGGGCGCGTTGAGGAAATAAAGTGGAACTTGCTGCACCGAAGTGGCACTTCAGTGTAATTCCACTTCAAACTTTAACATACTTCGTTGCTGGTTTTATTGCGTCCTTGTGAAATACAGATGTAGTATCTGTGTTTCATTTTTTTTACTCATAAAGAATGGTATCCAGCACCTAATTACTTCGCTAGCATGTTTCGTTTCAATACATAATCACCGATGTGCAAAAATGACTGAATTCAGCAAGCTCAAATACGTGATCATTGCAATTTCCGTGCGACTACCCAGATATACGTATTGAATTCTGTAATATTATCCTACTGTGCTCGTGCTCCATCTGTAATCATATGGATATCGGCGGGACGTTAATGCGTGTCAAATCTTCCCTGTAATGCGAACATTGTTATAATCGATGCTATTGTATGAAGACAAAACCGTGTTTGACGTTGTTACGAAAAGCTCTTGACCCAGTTACATCAAATTTTTATAGAATATATCTAAGAAATGTTCGAATGGACCTAGGCTACATATCATCCTGAGTATAAATGGTATATAAATGCATATAACAATGGTGAAACGTTGTTAGCAAAAGTCTCGAAAAAGTTTTCCATTGATTTACTTCAAATTTTTACACGCTGTTGTAACCAATGTCCGGAAGGACAGAGACTAGATATTTTAATATATATGGTGTATAAATTTATAAAGTATGTAATATATGAAGGCGAAATGTTGTTCGATAAAATCTCGAAAATTTGTCGACCGATTTACTTCAAAGTTTTTACACGATATTCAAACGTTAGGACTTATACAGGCTGTCTGCATTTTTAAACAACAATGTACTAGTTTTCTGTTACAAATGACTGCGTGAAAGTGCTGTGGAAATCTGCGGTTTCGTTTTGTTTCTTGCTGTCGGTTTTAACTATGATTACAGGGCAATTAGATCATTAGACGAATTGTATCTCCTATATACACTCCTGGAAATTGAAATAAGAACACCGTGAATTCATTGTCCCAGGAAGGGGAAACTTTATTGACACATTCCTGGGGTCAGATACATCACATGATCACACTGACAGAACCACAGGCACATACACACAGGCAACAGAGCATGCACAATGTCGGCACTAGTACAGTGTATATCCACCTTTCGCAGCAATGCAGGCTGCTATTCTCCCATGGAGACGATCGTAGAGATGCTGGATGTAGTCCTGTGGAACGGCTTGCCATGCCATTTCCACCTGGCGCCTCAGTTGGACTAGCGTTCGTGCTGGACGTGCAGACCGCGTGAGACGACGCTTCATCCAGTCCCAAACATGCTCAATGGGGGACAGATCCGGAGATCTTGCTGGCCAGGGTAGTTGACTTACACCTTCTAGAGCACGTTGGGTGGCACGGGATACATGCGGACGTGCATTGTCCTGTTGGAACAGCAAGTTCCCTTGCCGGTCTACGAATGGTAGAACGATGGGTTCGATGACGGTTTGGATGTACCGTGCACTATTCAGTGTCCCCTCGACGATCACCAGTGGTGTACGGCCAGTGTAGGAGATCGCTCCCCACACCATGATGCCGGGTGTTGGCCCTGTGTGCCTCGGTCGTATGCAGTCCTGATTGTGGCGCTCACCTGCACGGCGCCAAACACGCATACGACCATCATTGGCACCAAGGCAGAAGCGACTCTCATCGCTGAAGACGACAAGGCTCCATTCGTCCCTCCATTCACGCCTCTCGCGACACCACTGGAGGCGGGCTGCACGATGTTGGGGCGTGAGCGGAAGACGGCCTAACGGTGTGCGGGACCGTAGCCCAGCTTCATGGAGACGGTTGCGAATGGTCCTCGCCGATACCCCAGGAGCAACAGTGTCCCTAATTTGCTGGGAAGTGGCGGTGCGGTCCCCTACGGCACTGCGTAGGATCCTACGGTTTTGGCGTGCATCCGTGAGTCGCTGCGGTCCGGTCCCAGGTCGACGGGCACGTGCACCTTCCGCCGACCACTGGCGACAACATCGATGTACTGTGGAGACCTCACGCCCCACGTGTTGAGCAATTCGGCGGTACGTCCACCCGGCCTCCCGCATGCCCACTATACGCCCTCGCTCAAAGTCCGTCAACTGCACATACGGTTCACGTCCACGCTGTCGCGGCATGCTACCAGTGTTAAAGACTGCGATGGAGCTCCGTATGCCACGGCAAACTGGCTGACACTGACGGCGGCGGTGCACAAATGCTGCGCAGCTAGCGCCATTCGACGGCCAACACCGCGGTTCCTGGTGTGTCCGCTGTGCCGTGCGTGTGATCATCGCTTGTACAGCCCTCTCGCAGTGTCCGGAGCAAGTATGGTGGGTCTGACACACCGGTGTCAATGTGTTCTTTTTTCCATTTCCAGGAGTGTATATTCTTTTCCTGATATTTAATTTCAAACAAAAATTGTAACATAGCAATGTGCTGTTTCTTTTCCTTCCTCGCAGTTGGTTTTAACAGAAAACAGGAAATCTCGGTTTATCGGGTTATGATTAGAATACTACTACGGAATCTGAATTGTCCAAAACTCTGTAATCGTACCCGATCGTAGATTAAAGCTATGTGAAATTCTGTCATTGAAGCTACTACGCTCACAGACCCAGATGCTCCTGGAGAGGCCCCTTTCATACCCATATACCAATGACCCCAACCGATTTACCTATTCATTCTAAGCAGTTTAATTCCTAATCAAGGTTCCTTTTCGAATAACAATAAACAAAGAACAAGGTCGTAGAGAGGAGGAGGAGATAAGATGGATAAAGAGGAGTGGGAGGAACGAGGAGATGAACATAAAGAGAGGGAAGGAGGAGATGGGATGGATAGAGAGAGAGAGAGAGAGAGAGAGAGAGAGAGAGAGAGCGAGAGAGAGAGAGAGAGAGAGAGAGAGAGGGACAGAACGAGAGAGAGAGAGGGGGGGGAGAGAGAGAAGGAGGGAGGGAGGGGGAGGGAGAGGGAGGGAGAGAGAGAGAGAGAGAGAGAGAGAGAGAGAGAGGGAGAGAGAGATGGGAAGGAGGACATGGAGAGAGAGAGGGAGAGAGAGATGGGAAGGAGGACATGGAGAGAGAGAGATGGAGTGGTGAGGTGACAGACAGATAGTGGGTGGTGGAGGAGGAGGAGGAGGAGGAGGAAGAGAACAAAGCGAAGGGGGAAAAGGAGATGGATAGAGTGAGAGGCAGAAGGAGATTAGGAAATGTATCTAATTGCTATACCTATTTAGCAATTGTGAAGCATTACTGGGTTCACCAATTACTATATTCGAAGATGACAGTGACAGAAGTACTAGCAGATCGAAGCTACGAATTTGGGTGTGATCCACGCTTGAATTATTCAAGTTCTGAGAGCATTACATATTAAAGCCGTCGGTCCAGTTTAGGGATACCCATCTGACATAAGCAATTTTAAAATATGAAGAAGTTATATCAGCAAGCTGTCTTATATTCTACATCTACATCTACATGAATACTCTACAAATAACATTTAAGTGCCTGGCATCGGTGGTTCATCGAACCACCTTCACAATTCTCTATTATTCCAATCTCGTATGATCCCGGCGGAGGTTCGAGTCCTCCCTCGGGCGCGTGTGTGTGTGTGTGTGTGTGTGTGTGTGTGTGTCCTTAGGATAATTAAGGTTAAATAGCGTGTAAGCTTAGGGACTGATGACCTTACCAGTTAAGTCTCATAAGATTTCACACACATTTGAACATTATGAACAATCTCGTACAGAGCGCGGAAAGAACGAACACCTATATCTTCCCGTACGAGCTCAGATTTCCCTTATTTTATCGTGGTGATCGTTCCCCCATATGTAGGTCTGTGTCAACAAAATATTTTCGCATTCGGAGGAGAAAATTCGTGATTGGAATTTCGTGAGAAGATTCCGTCGCAACGAAAAACGCCTTTCTTTATATGATGTCCAGCCCAAATCCTGTGTCATGTTAGTGACACTCTCTTCTCTATTTCTCCATAACACAAAACGTGCTGCTCTTCTTCTAAGTTTCTGATGTAGTAGTTAATCCTATCTGGTAAAGATCCCTCACCGCGGAGCAGTATTCTAAAAGAGGTCGAACAAGCATAGTGTAGGCAGTCTCCTTAGTAGATCTGTTGCATTTTCTAAGTGTCCTGCTGATACAACAAGTCTTTGGTAGCCTTCCCCACAACATTTTCTGAGTGTTCCTTCCAATTTAAGTTGTTCGTAGTTGTAGTACCTAGGTATTTAGTTGAATTTACTGATTTTAGATTAAACTGATTTATGGTGTAACCGAAGTTTAACGAGTTCCATTTAGCACTCATGTGGATGACTTCACACTTTTCGTTATTTAGGGTCAACTGCCAATTTTCGCCCAATTGAGAGATCTTTTCTAAATCGTTTTGCAATTTGTTTTCATCTTCTGATGACTTTAGTAGTCGATAGACGACAGCGTCATCTGCAAACACCCTAAGACGGCTTCTCAGATTGTCTCCCAAATTGTTTATATAGGTAAGGAACGGCAAAGGGCCTATAACAATACCTTGAGGAACGCCAGAAATCACTTCTGTTTTACAGGATGACTTTCCGTCAATTATTAAGACCTGTGACCTCACTGACAGGAAATCACAAATCCAGTCACATAACTCAGACGATATTCTCATCGAGAAAGTAAACAGTAATGGAAAAGGAATGTAAAAGACACCGTAAGGACATTGTTACAGTATATGCAAGACTGCAACAGCTGATGTGTACTTGAAGCAACCATTTCACTACCCCGTCCCATTTACAGTCTGCCTTTTCTGCAGCCACCAGAAGGCTTCTATCATTGAGCGTAGTGCACGGAAGGCATAATGGAGTTTCGTATACGAAGCGATCTACTAGGTGTCCAGTTCGTCACGGGGATATGGGCGTTTGGAGCAGACACACCAAAATATGCCGTAGGCTACAGATTAAGTCCTTAATCCTGTTCTCCAGACAAATAAGCCCTGATCCAGCTTGCAAAATTACAGCAGTTCGTTACTTATTTGCCTGTCCCGTGAGCAACA
The DNA here is from genome assembly GCF_023864345.2 of Schistocerca serialis cubense. Classification (NCBI taxonomy): domain Eukaryota; kingdom Metazoa; phylum Arthropoda; class Insecta; order Orthoptera; family Acrididae; genus Schistocerca; species Schistocerca serialis. The sequence goes on along the minus strand of NC_064638.1, from coordinate 379,493,973 downwards.
CCACCAGCTCGCTAGGCTGTGGGACATGTCTATAAGTTTACAAATACGATACATTTTCTTAGTGAGTACATGGCTACATGCCGGTCATTTACATTATTGGATTTCTGCTTATACTTTAATCTTAATCTAAAAAAAATGATCACCCGCAAGGAATGTTATATGCTCAAGGAACGCTGAGACAAAGGTTGCCTTTTCATGGGCGCAGCATCTCCTTAATCTTCTTGGATTGTCAGCAAATGAAATGAAAACCTTGACAGCCCAGAACTCCGTGCAGTCTACTTGACGCATCTCCGAAGAAGGGAAGAACTGCAATAGTCTTATCATCTAGTCACGATTATCACACTGTTTTCGTTTTTTCCGAGATGACCAAATTACAAATAAAATTTATTAATAAATTCGTCTACAGATCTGAAGTTGTGAAACCGAAATCACTTCAAATTACTTTTAACACATTTTCAGTGTCTACCGTCATATCCAATACATAAGACATACGGCCAAACATTTTTACAGCTGCGGAATTTGTTCCTTGTGTGCAAAAGTAAGCCGCGCGATCTAGGTCGCATTCCCACTGTTCGCACGGCTTTCCCCGTCGGAGGTTCGAGTCCTGCCTTGGGCAAGAGTGTGTGTGTTGTCTTTAACGTAAGTTAGTTTAAGTTTTGCTAAGTAGTGTGTAAGCCTAGGGACCGATGACCTCAGCAGTTTGGTCCCACAGGAGCTTACCACAAACTTCCAAAAAAGTTTTGTGCATAAGTGCGGGAGAACTGGCGACAGGTGTGTGTGTGTGTGTGTGTGTGTGTGTGTGTGTGTGTGTGTGTGTGTGTGTGTGTGCGTGCGTGCGTGTATTGGCGTGCCTTAGCCTTTATGAGGCAGACTACTGCAGCTCGAAGAAAGCTGGCAGTGCTGGGAACATACAGGCCCTACTTCAAACATAAATAGCCTCCTAGATGCACTACAAATGTCCATCGCATGTAACAGATGCCGTTTGTTCTGCAAAACAACAGTCTCTCATCATATGAAAAAGTCAGGTATTGTGTTCTCTATGTACCTTCTGCCGGCCGGAGTGGCCGTGCGGTTCTAGGCGCTACAGTCTGGAACCGAGCGACCGCTACGGTCGCAGGTTCGAATCGTGCCCCGGGCATGGATGTGTGTGATGTCCTTAGGTTAGTTAGGTTTAATTAGTTCTAAGTTCTAGGCGACTGATGACCTCAGAAGTTAAGTCGCATAGTGCTCAGAGTCATTTGAACCACTATGTACCTTCTAAGCGATCCATGGCCATGTTTGGAACACCAACAACAGTGAAATGAAAGCATAACAGTAAGAAACGTGGGGCGTTTGTAGCCTCATCCACTTATTGCTTATATCGTCTAAAAATTAGTAGCTCGATCCGGTAGTTTAACTGTTACGTTTCCAGTGACCCAATGCGTGTGTTCGAGTGAACTTGACTCCCTCCCTAATCGAAACTTTTACCTCTACTCGAGCCGAAAAACTAATGTTCAAGAATTTTTATTGATCATTTGAACATAGAACTTGCTGCTAAACTGAAATGGACACGAGTCAGCTGAAACCGTTTCATGAATGTTATGCGCATCAGACTTCTTAGCACACTGGCAGTATTGGCAGTGTGTAGTCCGTTTAGTATTTCACAATGGCGCAACTTCAAGAACAGTAGCCTCTGAAAAAGGGAGTAGCAATTTTGTTTCGTTAATTCACCTCATCACATCCCTTTTTATTCCCACTCTTCTTTGTAAATGTGTGTGTGTGTGTGTGTGTGTGTGTGTGTGTGTGTGTGTGTGTGTGTGTGTGTGTACGACCCGGAGAGTGAAAGAGAGTTTTGAAGATGTCTCTAGTACGGCCAAAGTTACATAGATATATGGGTTTTTATTACTATCCCAACTTGGTAGATGGGATAGCGCATAGAATACACAGTTTTTCCGTCAGTGACCGGGCGAGACTGAGTCTAGTACATCGCTAAAACGCGGTTGGTATGCAGCCGCTGCTGACGGTAACATCCTCCTGGCACTACTGATCGCAGGGTGGACGGTCCGAACAAGGAAGCTTTCCGGTATTCTTCTCTTCCCCTGGACCGCGTAAGTATTGCACGCTTGGACTAGCGTTCCGTTGATGTATGGAAAAAGGTTTTGGTGTTACTTAAGTTTCACTTTCAGGGTGGTTGATTTCATTTATTTCAGTCAAAGTGGTTAGGCATGCACTCCGCGTCGTTACCTTCCTTGCATACTTTCGCATATTTTCGTGCGTTTTAAAAAACTTGAAATGATAACCTTTATTCCAATAGTAAAGTAACTGGGCTGGTGTTTCTGCCCTATACTATTAAAGTATCCCTAACGTATTGGTTGATAATGGAATATTATTCTTTGGTGATCTGCTAGTTAATCTGTGAGACATGGTTTTCGAACGTCTCGAGATGCGTCTGGCGGGGCCACATCTGACTATTATGTTGCCAATGTGCTTGAAAATTGTTTGCTATGATCAAAGGGTAGCTCTCAAACTACAGATTATAAAACATAGAATTGATTGGATACCTATATCTACGTTGAATTACCTTTAGTTTCTGCATTTTTGAATTTATTGGAGATGGTGTGAATCGGGGCCTTTAGCCCACTACGTGTCTTGAGTCCTTCCATTTCGGATCCGTGTTGCCACTCACTTTGTTACGCACTTAATCCTGAGTGAGATGACCACCTATCTGTGTGAAAAAATTCTTTCAGCTGCTGAGTTAAGAATTTTTGTCCCTTTTTTGCGTTGAGACGCCTCCACTAGCCCAAGTCACGTCACAACGCTCCTGATTGCTCTCTAATCATTCAAATAAGGGCTGCTGCACGCTTGCACCTGCACGTGATTTGATTTGAGCGCTCTCTGTTCCCCTTATTATGTACACTATGTTATCAAAAGTATCCGGACACCCCCAAAACCATACGCTTATCTTATTAGGTGTATTTTGCTGCCACCTACTGCCAGGTACTCCATATCAGCAACCTCAGTAATCATTAGGTATCGTGAGAGAGCAGAATGGACCTCAAACGAGGTCAGGTGATTGGGTGTCATTTGTGTCATACGTCTTTACGCGAGATTTCCACACTCCTAAACAACCCTATGTCCACTGTTCCCGATGTGATATGAAGTGGAAATGTGAAGGGACACATGCAGCACAAAAGCGTACAGGCCGACTTCGTCTGTTGACTGACAGAGACCGCCGACAGTTGAAGAGGGTCTTAATGTGTAATAGGCAGACATCTATCCAGACCATCACACAGGAATTCCAAACTCCACGAGGATCCACTGCCAGTACTATGACAGATAGGCGGGATGTCAGAAAACTTGGATTTCATGGTCGAGCGGCAGCTCATAAGCCACACATCACGCAGGTAAATGTCAAACGACGCCTCGCTTGGTGTAAGGAGTGTAAAAATTGGACGATTGAACAGTGGAAAAACGTTGTGTGGAGTGACGAATCACGGTACACAATGTGGCGATCCGATGGTGGGGTGTGCGTATGGCGCAGCTCGGTGAATGTCACCTGCCAGAGTGTGTAGTGCCAACAGTAAAATTCGGAGGTGGTGGTGTTATGGTGTGATCGTTATATTCATGGAGGGGGCTTGCACCCCTTGTTGTTTAGCGTGGCACTATCACAGCACAGGCATACATTGATGTTTTAAGCACCTTCTTACTTTTCACTGTTGAAGAGCAATTCGGGGATGGCGATTGAATCTTTCAACACGATCGAGCACCTGTTCATAATGCATGGCCTGTGGCGGAGTGGTTACACGACAATAACATCCCTGTAATGGACTGGATGCACAGAGTTCTGACCTGAATACTATAGAACACCTTTGCGATGTTTTGGAACGACGACTTCGTGACAGGTCTCACCCATCGACATCGATACCTGCCCTCAGTGCAGCACTCCGTGCACAATGGGCTGCCATTCCCCAAGAAACCTTCCAGCACCTCATTGAACGCATGCCTGCAAGAGTGGAAGCTGTCATAAAGGCTAAGTGTGGGCTAACACCATACAGAATTCCAGAATTACCGATGGAGGGTGCCACGAACTCTTAAGTCTTTTTCAGCGAGGTGTCCGGATGCTTTTGATCACATAGTGCAGCTGTACACTTCCTGAATCTGGGCTGAGATAATTTGCTTCGATTGTGTTACCGATTTACGTTACTCTAGTGCTTATTCACGGACTATTTATGGAAAGTGTGACTATGTGTTCAGGTTATTCTTGAAAAGCGTAAGTTTTGTTCATGTAGGTGTATGATGCTGTTATGGAGAGAAGTGCTTTCGCTATTAGCACGCCATGTTACACCACTTCATTCCTTAATCTGCCTCCTTGCCCTCAAGTTGTTCATGTGCACATTACGTATCTGAGATTCTGAAATTTAGAAAGAGCCAATGATGATGAAGAAATTTACTGATTTTGGAAGTCTTGTCCGTAACGTCACCTGGCTCTACCTCCTTCACATGGCTATCGTAGCATAGTGTTACCCACTGTGTGTAATAACAATAAAGTAATTTTAATCATTGGACCGGTTTTCTAACGTCAACCTTCTTAATCTAGTTGGCATGCAGGGTATAGATGTGACGGATGCAAATGCTAACTGACGATCCCAGAGAGCTGGAGAGAGTTCCAAAAACAACAAATATTGCGGATGCTCAGCACCCCCGTTTCAACATTACTACTACCAATTGTCACGTTATGCAAGGTGTTTAGACCTCAGCCTGGACTACTGCAGAAGGCTATCGAGTAAGATACGAAACTATGGGTGGACATACGAGTAGAGTCCAGTCCCTTCCATACAAAATACAGTCAGTAAACACTTCAGTATACTTCCAATCTGAATTATCGTTCAGCACTGAGATGAGAGCAGCAGCTGAATCACTGTTAGCATTTCTAACCGAAATAAAAAGTAAAACTAAAAGGTAGAGGTCGCCAATCCAGAAAGGACAAATTCTTTATTATTGTAGTTACTGAAAAATATGATTGGCAGTTTTTGTTTCAATACAGCAGATTCAGCTGAAAATGTGATGGATGCAAGCAAGACCACTACGACGTAGTTTTCTTGTTACCGTGTTTGAGAAAAAAATAATCTGGAATAATTAATAAAGATCATTCACTATGAACCTGAAAATTTGAATGTATGGCGAAACTAATCATGGCAATGTGAAATGTGAGCACTCAAACTATGGCCTCATTTTTTTACAGGCATCTTAAATATTCGCTTCGTTTTGTACGTGACGTGTTATTATTGTCGTTACGATTAAAAATCGATGAAATCTTAGCTGATAAATAAATTATTTCCAAATTGACGGAGGAAACAGGAAAAGAACTGTTTGTAGATACTATTAATACAAACAGTTACCCAAAATTAGTAAACTGTATTCTTCCAAAAAATTGAAGTTAAAACACTATCCCTATACATTGCTAAACACGAGAGTAATTGAAATTTTTGCATTGTAGCTGATGAACAGTTGTAATTTGTAGCGTCGAACAATATTTCACAGTTTCTTCACGTCTCTGTTAATTTATTTATTTATCTTTATTCATCCAAGGACCATCACAAAATGGTACAGGATTTGTAAAGGTAATACAATGCCAATAAATAGGGCACAATATAATACGCAGCATACATAACTTGCAGTTTTGTGTTTTTGGATACAACAGGCATACTTCCCACGGTCATTGTTCTCGAAGTACGAGTGGCGCAATTACTTCGCCACATTACATGCCCGAAAAAATAGAGGCGATTTATAACTGTGAATTTATTACCACAGCACTTCCTTATCCTTTATTAAAAAATTTCGTGGCACAATAATTAACATTTTAACTGAGCGCTCCAACACACAAAATACAACACGGCACTGCCTACAAGCAAGTACCACTCTGTTCTGTTCTTCACTTGGCCGCTTAGTACAATTGTGTTACATTGTTTCTTTTCAGGTTGCTATCGATCATATTAACATAGACGTTCAATCGAATGCATAACCTTAGAAAAAAATTACCATTTATGTCGTTACGTTACATAATATTCTCACTTATGATCAGAGCTTTCAATACCATAAGGCGTTGGCAACTGCAAAAGAGAACAACGCAAAATTACGCTAAGTCTCCCGAACGCCCTACGTCCCGTACATCAGCAGTTGTTAATAACTCTCGTCGACAGCTACTATTCGTAAACACCAGGAAGACGGCAGTGATAGGGTCTGAGTAAATATTTACATCGCTTACTTGCAGCTGATATGTTTCATCATAGCGCTTTTCGCTTTATAGGAACGTAATGATCTCACTGTCAACATTCCTGTGAGTTATCGATAGTTTCACCGTGCTTGTCACAAAGAATACTTGTGGGATATATTGGGACCCGAGAACGTTGGTATTCGCAGCGACGTTCTTGCAATGCGATAAATGTTTACTCAATCTTTCAACAGATTCCTCTGTCGTTATCGAATGGAGTTAACTGGTGTACTAACAGACTGTGTGGTACTTTCGCATATTGTTGACACAATTATGTCATAGGGACGACACGGAGTTTGCTGGTGCTACCAGATATTACGTCCATGTCTGTTATGGAAAAATCTTAGTTGCAATGTTGCATGTTCCCGTTTCCATGCGTTTAAACTATATTAATCGTATGTTTGTTTGTGAGGCTGTGTTTCGCACGAGCAGATTCTTAAAACCGCAATATGTAATAAAGCTTGGATACTCCGCGCTGCATTCTGAAATTGTACGTACTGACTGACGAATGGAACTGCCAACGTATTTACAAGGAATTCCCTGTATTTCAGAACAAGATTGAGGTTATCTTTTACTGGTCCCGGCGGAGGTTCGAGTCCTCCCTCGGGTATAGGTGTGTGTGTTTGTCCTTAGGATAATTTAGGTTAAGTAGTGTGTAAGCTTAGGGACTGATGACCTTAGCAGTTAAGTCCCATAAGATTTCACACACATTTCAACTCTTTTTCTTTTTTTTTTTTTTTTTTTACTGGTCCACAAAATCTCTAATTGTCTTGGTGGATGGAAAACGAATTGAATACCTTATCTGACAAACTCTGAAGAAAGTAAAGACTGCAGTAGGCTAATCATCTTGCGATGACAGTTCTTTCTGAAGCGACAAGTAAACCAAGAAATTGGTGTTTGAGACATAATTGCCTGTCTCTTCAGTAATACTAGAATATACTGTATATACTGGAATATACTGTATATACTGGAATATACTGTACGAAACAGAGCGGTATCGCCGTGAACAAAGTGTATGTATCGATTTGTATTGTTCAATGACATTTTACACATTGAAACATCGTCGTGCAATTTCCAAGCCCTGCAGCGTTAATGCGAAATTTATATCTCGCAAAGCAAATACAAAGAAAATCTGAGCAACCGGACAGCAATCGTCTAACAAAATAGCCGGAAATGATAAGTCGTTTGATCGTAAAATACTGCACACAGGACCCGAACACTGCCGACAGAACGGACCATTAATCTGCGATGACCATTATCGTAAATTGAGCGAATGGAACGCCGACTTTTAGAGGATTCAGAGTAAGCTCTTGCCCATACAGAGAGTTTTATTACGCAAACATGCAAAAGCTTTTAGGTCGTAGTTTAAACACACTGTTTCTGTTGTTTTTATGTTGCAAGCAGGGTCAACAGAAAGGGCATTGCAGATAGAGTAATTTTGATTAATAGCGCAATTTCACGAGTGGCAAACTTTACTACTGCCTTGGTAAGGCTACATCATACACTGACTTTGTTTTTAAGGTAATGGCTGTAGTCAGCAAGGACTAACTTAACATTAGACAGGTTTATTCAATGAATAGATGCTGCCTTAAACGTCAAGTCGGCTATACTTTTCGCGTGCAGTTATATTTGTCCTCCGAGTCTTTTGAAGTGCAATATCAGAACGAAAACTTGTCGATTTTCAAATTGGTTCAAATCGAACGAAATTCACGTCTTTCGTCTGCTGTCACAATAATTTTACTATCAGCAGTAAACGCATTGGATTTGCTCGATGTTCCCCTTCTATGAGCAAGGCCTCAAAGAGTCCAGAAATGCCTAGAATTAACCAAAAGTTCGTGCACAAGGGAAGAAAATGCACGCAGCGCGTTGCAGTCCTATCCTTTGCGGGCAGGCATGCCGTCATTGAACGGCAAACTTCCATAATTATTCCAGTCTGCGTTCAATCATCGAGTTTATTCTACGTTGTTCGAAGCGTGCCACAATGTCTGAGCAGATCTGCAGCCTTGACTTCTGTTGAAATTGCTGATCTGTGAACGAATCTCAGTTCCATGGTCTGTGGCCGTATCCCAATAAAAAGTTGTCAGGGGTAAAATCCAAGGAGCGAAAATTAAGTTGTACAGAAAGTAGAATGTAGTTATAAGAGTTGAAAGAAATGGAAAGGAAGCATAATTGCGAATGGTCTGAGACGGGGTGGAAGCTTTTCCCTCATGTTATACAGCCTGTAAATTGAGCAAGCAAAGACGGAAACGACGGAGAAATTTAGAAAAGGAATTAAATTTAAGAGAAAAAAATTAAACTTTCAGATCTGACGGTGACTTTATAATTCTGTTAGGTACGGCAAAGGACGTGAAAGAACAGTTAAATGGAATGGATGGTAACTAAAAAAAGAAAGAAAACAGGTTATAAGGTGAATATCAACACGAGTAAAACACATGTAAATGAATGCAGTAAAATCGAATAAGGCAATGCTGAGGAATTACATTATGAAATTGGACACCGAAAGTAATAGATGCGTTTTGTTATTTGGGCAGCAAGATATGTACGATGGCCGAAGTAGAGAATATATAAAATGCAGACTGACAGGAGCAAGAAAAGCTGTTCTTTATAAGATGAATCTGTTAATATGATGTGCAAAATGTACGATTAACAGCTCACACAAGAAGAGAGTAAAAGATTTTGAAACGTGGTGTTACAGGAGACTGCTGAAGATCACGTAGGTAGATCGTATAATAACGAAGAGGTACTGCATCGAACTGGAGGTCGCCAACGCAGTTTAGCATTTTTATTTGTCGAGCAGCTGAGGACCTGGTGTTACGATTCCCTTAGTCCAACTCCTCCTTCACCCTCATCCTGTTCATCTCCTCCTTTCTGAAATTCATCTTCTTCTCCCCATATCTGTATTTACCTCGTCATTCCCCCCCTCTGTCTGCTCATCTACTCCTCATTCTTTCTCCACGTTATCACACCCCTCCCAACAGAAGGCTGCTGATTCTCACCCCGACCACATTTCCTTCCAGGTAGTAAATAACATGTGTATCAAGTCTGGCTGAAATCGATCTAGGTGTTTAAACAGTCGTAGCCCTAGATGTCACCGCATCTGTCTGGTTGCGATTACTTTGTGTGGTGTATCTCAACAGCCGTCATAGTCTTCAAGAACTGCAGCAGAACTTTTCCAACGAGACTGTAGCAATGCCAGAAGCCCAGCTTCGATACGCCTTCAGCAACTTCAGCAAAATGAGTGCCAGGGGATGTAGAGATGTCACTTTCAACATCTGCTATAGTCAGGTTAGTACTGTATTTCCTTTCCCCTGCTGTGTTCCTTTGTATCCTCGAACTCTGTTCTCCGGGATACTTTTATTTTCCTCACCCTGTATTTTACATATTTACACATACTTGTACGCATGTTTCACCTCTGTCTCTAGCGAATTTCGCCCTGCAGTTACCTTTTCACGCAACTCAATGTTCATGACGTCATGGGTCCTGAACTATGCGTCCTACAATGATGTACTCAAGGTTTTCAAAAACGATTAGCACTATCATTTTTTGTGTTCACAGGAGCCATTTACTGGATAAACGAATACAGATTATATTACGGATATGTCTGCACAAATAAATTATCAAATGCGAATCAGAGATGTTTTTTGTACGCTACCTCGAATATGAGAGGCTCAATGATTTGCCGAGCACTCCTACCCGAGATAGCCAGGCTGTGAGATCTGTAACACAAATCTATATACGCCTCTATTATCTTTTATTTCCTCTTCTTAAATGCAAGTTCTTGTTATTTAAAAAGAAAATTCTGAATTTATTATATCTCATGAAGTGATAATATGTCATAACCTCTTTCCATCTTCCAAAATTTTTACCTTCTATTCATAAATCGTTAATTTTTAGAGTTTTATTTGTTAATCACTTTTTAGTCCGCAAATATTTAAATCTTCGATATAATTGATCCCTATTACAAATAAGATATGTTAAGTAAGTTCCACGTTATGTACATATACTATATTATATTGTGAAAATACGACCTTTTTTGGTAACTAAGTGGCAGGTCATTTGTAAATGGTAGCAGCAATTCAATAAAATAATTTCCCGTCAATCCCTAAGCGCTTTTGCCGTCGTTCTAGCAGTAGCAAACCATTTCCATTTTTGGGCTGGTGTCCCGCCGCTCTCCCACTGTGGAGCCCCAGAAATTACCTTTGCATTTACAGATTCTGTTTCGTTCCGGACAACGTGTTGAGTTCTGCCTGCAATTTAGTTCTGAATCCAATCACAGAATTGGCCAGATATTCGATAAGCTGGTATTTTTATAAAAATAGAAGACTGTGCGGGACTATCATCAATTCCTGAAGTCCACAAACAAGGCATCAACCTGCGAACCGTTGTTTACGGGTCTCTGGATTCCATGAACGAACAAAGCGACCCGAGTCTCGTAAGATGTCCCTTTGAGGAATGTACACTACTGGCCATTAAAATTCCTACACCACGAAGATGACGTGCTACAGACGCGAAATTTAACCGACAGGAAGAGGATGCTGGGATATGCTAATGATTAGCTTCTCAGAGCATTCACACAAGGTTGGCGCCGGTGCTGACATGAGGAAAGTTTCCAACCGATTTCTCATACACAAACAGCAATTGACCAGCGTTGTCTGGTGAAACGTTGTTGTCATGCCTCGTGTAAGGAGGAAAAATGCGTACCACCACGTTTCCGACTTTGATAAAGGTCAGATTGTAGCCTATCGCGATTGCGGTTTATCGTATCGCGACATTGCTGCTCGCGTTGGTCGAGATCCAATGACTGTTAGCAGAATATGGAATCGGTGGTTTCAGGAGGGTAATACGGAACGACGTGCTGGATCCCGACGGCCTCGTATCACTAGCAGTCGAGATGACAGGCATCATATCCGTGTGGCTGTAACGGATCGAGCAGCCACGTCTCGACCCCTGAGTCAACAGATGGGGACGATTGCAAGACAACAACGAACAGTTCGACGACGTTTGCAGCAGCATGCACTATCGGCTCGGATACCATGGCTGCTGTTACCCTTGACGCTGCATCACAGACAGGAGCGCCTGCGATGGTGTACTCAACGACGAACCTGGGTGCACGAATTGGCAAAACGCTATTTTTTCGGATGAATCCAGGTTCTGTTTACAGCATCGTGATGGTCGCATCCATGTTCAGCGACATCGTGGTGAACGCACGTTGGAAGCGTGTATTGGTAATCGCCAGACTGGCGTATCACCCGGCGTGATGGTATGGGGTGCGTTTGGTTGCACATCTGGGTCACCTCTTATTCGCATTGACGGCGCTTTGAACAGCGGACGTTACATTTCAGATGTGTTACGACCTGTGGCTGTACCCTTCATTCGATCCCTGCGAAACCGTGCATTTCAGCAGGATAATGCACGACCAGAGGTCCTGTACGGGCCTTTCTGGATACAGAAAATGTTCGACTGCTGCCTTGGCCAGCACATTCTCCAGATCCCTCACCAATTGAAGACGTCTGGTCAATGGTGCCCGAGCAACTGGCTCGTCACAATACGCCAGTCACTGCTCTTGATGAACTGTGGTATCGTGTTGAAGCTGCATGGGCAGCTGTACCTGTACACGCCACCCAAGCTCTGTTTGATTCAATGTCCAGGCGTATGAAGGCCGTTATTACGACCAGAGGTGGTTGTTCTGGGTGCTGATTTCTCAGGATCTATGCACCCAAATTGCGTGAAAATGTAATCACATGTCAGTTCTAGTATAATATCTTTGTCTAATGAATACCCGTTTATCATCTGCATTTCTTCTTGGTGTAGCAATTTTAATGGCCAGTAGTGTATCTTGAGTTTTAAACCAGGAGGTCTGCTCACTGGAATTTTTTCACCATAATGAGTACCACAGCGCGCGACCTACTGAAGTATGTACACTCGACAATGCTGTAGTATGAAGTGATGCTTGGGCCGATACCAGGTAGGAACTTGAGACTGAAATCCAAACGTGGCCTGATCGTCTGCAAAGATTTAGCCTCCGGTTAAACATACACGAGTCTCAGTACCTCGATATGATTCGTCTCCTGGAACTATTCAGATTAATGAAGGTTCTCTCACCGAAGTGGATACATTCTGATACATTAATTCAGGACTACAGAGTGACAGCTATGTGAACGACGTTCTGCGAGCAAGACTCAAAACGAACTGGATGCCGTTCAGAGGGGTCATTGGTGTTTGTATCAACAATATGCCTATCTGGCTGAAATCGATGATATATCCAGCAATGGCGAAGCCAGTTGCATTGCATGGCACCGAATGTTGCCTCGCATCTAGAAATACTGAGCACTTTATACATGTCATGGAAATGCGCATGGTAGCATGGATACTTCATTGGCATGTAACATCGGATGGGCACTGGTATGTTGTCACCGGCTGAGGCTATTATCTCGGTGACTTTTATTCATAATGGATGCTGTTGAACTGTATGTCTGTTCTTTTATAGAATAAAGAATAATAACCGATAGCAGTCGCAGCAGAAGGTGATTTTATTTAACACGCGACAAGTTTTGGGCTTGTGCCCATATTGATGTGGTTTACACTCATTTACATGTTTCCACACTCAGTGTTGGAGTTCACTATTTAAATAAATAGTAAATAATGTGATGACGACTAAATAGACACAACTGTAACTAGTGGAAGCGGCTAACCGGTATATTTTGAAAACATTTTTGTACTTACATACAATGAAGCGACATAAATCATGGGATACCCCATAATATCGTGTCGGACCTCCTCCTGACCAGTGTAGTGCAGCAACTCCACGTGACATGTACTCAAGTCGTTGGAAGTCCCCTGCAGAAATCTGAGCCATACTGCCTCTATAACCGTCCATATCTCCGAAAGTGTTGCCGGTGCAGGATTTTGTGCACGAACTGTCCTCTCGATTATGTCCCATAAATGTTTCGATGGGACTCAGGTCGGGCGAACTGGGTGGCCAAACCATTCGCTCGAATCGCCCAGAATGTTCATCAAACTGATTGTGAACTGTTGAGGCCCGGTAACATGACATCGTTTTTTTGGGGAAAAATCCATGAACGGCTGCAGATGGTCTCCAAGTAGCTGAACATAATAATTTCCAGTCAACGATCGGTTCAGTTGGACCACAGGACCCAGTCTATTTCACGTGAACACAGCCCACACCATTACGTAGCCACCTCCAGGTTGTACAGTGCCTTGTTGAGAATTCGGTCCATGGCTTCGTGGATTTACGCCCCACTAGAACCCCCCTATCAGCCCTTACCAACTCAAATCGTGACTCATGTGACGAGGCCACGGTTTTGCAGTCGTCTAGTCCCATATGGTCGCGAGCCCAGGAGAGGCATTGCAGGCAATGTCGTGCAACTATACGCAAATGCCGTTGCTCTCAGTCGGTAAGTGAAGGTCGTCGGCCACAGCTTTGTCCGTGGTGGGAAGCAATGTTTGAAATGCGCTATTCTCGGCACACTCTTGACACTGTGGGTCTCAGAATACCGAATTCTCCAACGGTTTCCGAAATGGAATATCCAGTGAGTCTAGATCTATCATTCCGCGTTCAAAGGCTGTTAATTCCCATCGGCGGACATAATCACGTCGGAAATCTTTCCGTGTGAATCACCTAAGTACAAATGACAGCTCCGCCAATGCTGCCCATGTATACCTTGTGCTCGAGATACTACAGCCAACTTTATATGTACATATCGTACATATTGGAACTAATGACGGACTTGAGAGAGCCAGTTCTGACAAAACACTACCATCTGGTGAGCAAGATGTATGAGACAGGCGAAATACCCTCAGACTTCAAGAAGAATATAATAATTCCAATCCCAAAGAAAGCAGACGTTAACAGATGTGAAAATTACCGAACTATCACTTTAATAAGTCACAACTGCAAAACACTAACGCGAATTCTTTACAGACGAATGGAAAAACTGGTAGAAGCCGACCTCGGGGAAGATCAGTTTGGATTCCGTAGGAATGTTGGAACACGTGAGGCAATACTGACACTACGAGTTATCTTAGAAAATAGATGCAAACCTACGTTTCTAGCATTTGTAGACTTAGAGAAAGCTTGTGACATTGTTGACTGGAATACTCTCTTTCAAATTCTAGAGGTATCAGGGGTAAAATACAGGGAGCGAAAGGCTATTTACAATTTGTACAGAAACCAGATGGCAGTCATAAGAGTCGAGGGACATGAAAGGGAAGCAGTGGTTGGGAAGGGAGTGAGACAGGATTGTAGCCTCTCCCCGATGCTATTCAATCTGTATATTGAGCAAGCAGTGAAAGATCTCTGCTGGATTCCTTTCATGTTAATTTCTTAAATCTGTTGTCATTTGCGGCATATATTCCACTTCTTAATTTACTGTGGTGTTTCTGACTATCTGGGAGGAGACTGCGCAGTGGAACGTGTTACTTTTACACATAATCAAGAACGATCTGTCACACTACTATACTTTAAAACACAGTTTATAGGTAATTCATGTCACACAATATCATACAGAACCTACATCCGCTTTCTTTTATATACCGTATATGATAAGATACTATCATCCCCATTCCCTTCTGTGTGAAAGGATGAATGGGCAAATGTATTTCTAGTTGCGTGCTTGAGGGTAGCCTGTCTGCTAGAAAACAGTAGGACAAACGTCGGAACAGGTAGCTACGCTTTCTAAAAGCTAAGAAGTTTCTATTCTTAGTATGGCCCTGTCCGTCCCTTGTCATGTTGGTATAGGAAGCTGCCTCTCTGGTCACTTCCGTTTGTATTTGTGAGCCACCCCTCAGGTAGGAGGGCAGGGGAGTCTGTCCGTGGCGAGCGTCTGAAGTGGTAAGATCTCCGGCTAAGCGCGTGTCTGCTAAGTCCGTAGGACAATGGATTTTTTCATTTCAGCCTAACTGAAAATTTAATCACCTTCATTTCAGGTTTAGATCTAAAACATCAAATGTTATCTTAAATTGCAACGCAGTGTATTTAGAGTGTGAAGTTCAGAATATCTTCCAGTAGTTGCTTTGTCACTACTTTGTGAGTAAAGTGGAACCACGTGTTGATCAGTAACTCTAACTAAGATCATCAATCTTAAATGCGAATGTGCGTGAGATTATAACGTCTCGTCTTGACAATATTTTTCAATATAGCAACTTTTCTTTATGTTCAACCCACGTGAGGTGTACTTTGTGAGACCAGTACCACGTGCTTATATAATTGTCTGACCCATCAGGTTAATAGTAAGAAGGTAGTAACCAGTTCGAGGTTTTTCTTTTGTAAATTGCTTTTCGATCGAATTTATTTTAATAATCAAAATTATTGTGGAGTTACACTCTTTGTCTAAACCAAGTTGACCACGTGAAGCATGTGGTGTAATCATCAAAGTAGCCCTCAGCTATTCTTTTTGGGAAGATTTCACAGAGAGTTAGTATGAATTTAGTATACCAGTGTGTGGTAATTACAGGACGGACATGATTGCGCTACGAACGTAACTTCTTTGTGTGAAAATTGAATCGGTTGGTTGTGGTTAATTTCCTCTTGCATATGTTTCAACGTTCTTCGTGTGTTAGTTTATGAATGCAGTGTTGTATGCAGTCTCCCAATCTTGGCTCCATATTTGATGTGTTCTGTAAGATTACAAACTCACATTTTCACAATCCTAAATAAGGCACCAGTTTAGTTATGAATCAAGTTTAATATGCTCAAATTTCAATGATCAATGTTAAAATAAATTTCCAAATATAAACTGATTTATTTCTTTTTATTTAAATTCTCATATATATATATATATATATATATATATATAACCGGTTGTCGTATGACGATTAAAAGATTATAATTAATGTTAGTCTGGTTGGGAATTTGGTAAGCTAGACTGGATACCTGGTGAAACAGTTGCTCAGTAATGCAAGGTTAACTCCCCCAGACAGCTCACAGCTATTAACCCGCTTTTATTGTCTATAAGCACCGCTTTCAGAACAAATTAATGCAACAACATTACAGCAGTAAAGGAAATAAAAGAAAAATTCGGAGTAGGTATTAAAATCCATGGAGAAGAAATAAAAACTTTGAGGTTCGCCGATGACATTGTAATTCTGTCAGAGACAGCAAAGGACTTGGAAGAGCAGTTGAACGGAATGGACAGTGTCTTGAAAGGAGGGTATAAGATTAACATCAACAAAGGCAAAACGAGGATAATGGAATGTAGTCGAATTAAGTAGGGTGATGCTGAGGGAATTAGATTAGGAAATGAGACACTTAAAGTAGTAAAGGAGTTTTGCTATTTGGGGAGCAAAATAACTGATGATGGTCGAAGCAGAGAGGATATAAAATGTAGACTGGCAACGGCAAGGAAAGCGTTTCTGGAGAAGAGAAATTTGTTAACATGGAGTATTGATTTAGGTGTCAGGAAGTCGTTTCTGAAAGTATTTGTATGGAGTGTAGCCATGTATGGAAGTGAAACATGGACGATAAATAGTTTGGACAAGAAGAGAATAGAAACTTTCGAAATGTGGTGCTACAGAATAACGCTGAAGATTAGATGGGTAGATGACATAACTAATAAGTATGGAATAGAATTGGGGAGAAGAGGAGTTTGTGGCACAACCTGACAAGAAGAAGGGACCGGTTGGTAGGACATGTTCTGAGGCATCAAGGGATCACCAGTTTAGCATTGGAGCGCAGCGTGGAGCGTAAAAATCGTAGAGAGAGACTAAGAGATGAATACACCAGATTCAGAAGGATGTAGGTTGCAGTAAGTACTGGGAGATCAAGAAGCTTGCACAGGATAGAGTAGCGTGGAGAGCTGCATCAAACCATTCTCTGGACTAAAGACAACAACAGCAACAACATCACTGCCTCACGAATTTTGTCCCCTTTGTGCATAGCTGAAATATCCAAACCGTTTCCACATTTCATTTATCAAATTTTTTACACATTATGTTAGTTACCATGGCAATTAATGGAATTTCCATATTTTGCTTTTGATGCAGTAGTGGCACTTTACACGTAGTGAACTCCAACATTAAGTATGGAATCATGAAAATGTATATAAACTACCTGAAGACGGGCAAAGCCCGAAATCGGTTGCGTGTTAAACAAGACCGCATTCTACTGTGGCTGGTAGTGGTTATTATTTTGTAGCCTATCATCTCAGCGTCGAAGGTCACAGAAAGCTAGGAAAACCCAAATTACGGCGGCTGGACGCTATAAACACAAAGATCAAGAAGCCGAAATTGACGGGACGCTTTAGATCGTAAGAAATGGCGTGCACTGATCCAGAACACGGACCCCTTTCCAACTTCACGGCTCTAGGAAGCAGAAGACTAAGATCTGCTCACTGGGAGGACACCTGGAGTAGCTTCCTGCCGGTATCCCGTTGCGTGGCCGTATCTGAGGCACAGGTTCCTCTCCTCTGCCGTTCCTAATTCGTGCCCCGCGGGCTGCCCTGAGTGATTGGGCGCGCGCTCATGATGCACGGCCGCCGCCGCGCCCACAATTCGGTGCCCGTCCCGTCAGGACGCACCCTCGCCCCTCTCCGACACGCCCCCTCCACGGTAAATCACTGGCCTCCAGAGCGCAGCCCGGCCCTACCCGGTCGCTATCGTCCATCATTTTCGGCCGTACGCCCGCCAGCCACAACACGTTTTCCGCTTTTCTCCCAAAGATTTACGACCAGCACAGTTAAAGGTTGCCCAGTCGGCCCGGCTCTGCCGTTCCTCGAGAGACCGAAGAAAACTGGCAACGGACGGCGCTGACATCTCTGTGACTGGCTGGTACTCCACGTCACGATCTATCTTACAGTGAGACTAAGCAGCTGCGTGACAGATGGTGTCAACATACTGGACTGTGCCTGCGCCCTATTCCCTGACAGTGAAAGGGCGTTCTACAAGGTGTGGCGTCAGGAGCTACTCAAAACGAAGATTCCACTGTAAGGTGTCAGGCAAATCCAACAAATCCCATGAAAACCCTGACGTGATAAGCAAATCCAGTAGTATGTCACATAGCTCTGAATAAATCGTGACATTAAATTAACCAAATTAATACGAGTAACGAGTGAGCAAATGGAATACAACAGGCTAACACAAGAATTCCTAAATGCATGTCATACCTTCCCACCGGGAGACAGACGCAGTTCCGAGGGGAGAAACGAGAACAGAAGCCGAGAGCAGAGCCGTGTTAAGCTAGAAGGCCCTACGATAAGGGACGGACACCCACGTCGCCAGCTAACCGCTAGGACCACCCCTAGCCCATGTTAAAAGCTAGAGCCCTCCAGAAGAACAGTATAGATCTTACGGTAACACAAAAAGGGCCAACCAGCTGCAAGTTTTAGCGTGAGACTTTTTCGCGTCTCTGTTACGTTGCAAACGTTAAAAACATTGCCCCACCACGAAAAGTATAACGTTTCTCATTGGATAGACAGAATTTTTGTAGGCGGAGCTTAAGGTTAACATTGAGACCCTAATTGGTCAGATGAAAACACAGCCAGATAGTTTTTTTGAAACCAACTTCGGTAAATTGTAGTAAGGAGAAGTGAGGAAGGAGTTGCTTGCGAGTCGGCGAGGTGCGTGGAGCGGTGCCGACCGACGCCCCGTGACACTGCCTAACCAACGACAAGGTAATGAACGCACGCGATGCCGCATAACAGCGCATAAAGCTTCACTCAGAACTGCAGAAGTCTCATCTGTTACACCCCCTCTTTGCGTAATACTAGTGTCGATCGTCAATTAAAGCTCATGGTATTCACATTTGCTACGTAAGTGAAAATCTGAAACGCGATGATTTTTCTGTTATATAATTATTGAGAAGCCACATCAGCCACTGTAATTTACGACAAGTTAGATAAGTAATTAAAGATAATTGAGGGTCACTGTAGACCATTTTGATAGTTTTCTCTCTTGTGAAACTTAATTTAAACCTAGATTATAGATGTGATATGGCACAGGTCATCCTTCGATCCATTGTAGAACTGGGAAACACATTCAGGGAATATTCGTTCACATTTTGGTTGAACGCAGTTGGTTTTTATCATCCTGTATTAAAATATTTCCTTTTATCAATAGTGCAATTTATAAACAATGTTTTGTGAGTAGAATAAAATTTCCAATGGTAAACTTAACTGCTTTTTCGACGCTATTTTACCAGCTAACTAAAAATAGGAAAGCCTTGAACCCCTTCCACTAAATTTAGTTAGTATTAAGATTCTTTTACAGGGAGTGCAATGGAGCTGACGCTGAAATCATTAAGTATTTGGTTATATCATCGCTAGTCTCACTGAACTCTTCTGAACTCTACATGTCATGTGTGGTCTGGCGTCTCTTTACCAGCAATAGGTCCCAGGTTCAAACTAGTCAATTCCCTAAAAAACACGCTCAAAGCGTCGTTGCGCGAAAGTGGTAGGGAGACACGACTTAGAACAGACACCACGCAGAACGTTAGGCCACTATAACTCACCATACTCTTCTCGAACATTCTTAGCTGGCCAAGCGGTTCTAGGCGCTTCAGTCCGGAACCGCGCTGCTGCTACGGTCGCAGGTTCGAATCCTGCCTCGGGCATGGATGTGTGTGATGTCCTTAGATTAGTTAGGTTTAAGTAGTTCTAAGTCTAGGGGACTGATGACCTTAGATGTTAAGTTCCATAGTGCCTGGAGCATTTGAACAATTTTTCGAACATTCTAGAGAATTCTCCATCCAGAATCGTAATTAACACGTCCCTAACTACCGAACTAAAATCTTCATCCCAGAGGCACGACTACCACAGGGTGGCCATTATCTCCCCGTGCATTTACAGCCTCTAAAAACCAGACATGCCTATTTCAAAAAATTGGAATGAAGGACTAGCACTTCACACCAACGACACGGAGTATTGTCTCCATGTACCAACTAGACTGTTCTGCAAATTTAAGGACCAGACAGATAAAGTAACATAACATTTGAACTACTAGTGGAAATGAATGAAAGTGCGCAAGCATATTGCCACGAGTATCCCAGGCATGCACAGTAATACAAAATTGTTAAGGCTTTCGTGGCCACTTGTTGACAAACTGCCTATTGGCTTCTGTCTCGGTTTCTTCGGCCGACGATCATCTAATGATTTTACTGACGTTTCGCCAGCACGAGTGGCTGGCATTGTCAAAGCCGCACCCTCCATTGGCGGTGGTGAACTGGAGCCGAGCTCGCGGCCGCAGACTATATGTACCTGGCGCGCCAACGTCCGAGGGATTCTCCGCCGTCATTTCCAGTGCGGTTCTCCTCTTGCTACCTGCGACGGTCGTTCGCAGCAGTACGGGAAGCCAGTGTCCGTTTACTTTAAGGCTTTCCTCTTTCTTGTTGAAGCTGTTCGCGTGTTTTTGTCTTTCTACAGCTTCTTTGGACAAGCGCGTGTGATAGTGCTTCTCTACAGCCAGAACTTCCGTGTCGGCGAATTTTATTGGTTCAAATGGCTGTGAGCACTATGGGACTTGCCTTCTGAGGTCATCAGTCCCCTAGAACTTAGAACTGCTTAAACCTAATCAACCTAAGGAGATCACACACATCCATGCCCGAGGCAGGATTCGAACCTGTGACCGTATAGGTCGCGCGGTTCCAGACTGTAGCGCCTAGAACCGCTCGGCCACACCAGCCGGCTGGGAAGACAAATCAGAAAACTGGAAGAAGGACGAAGAGCGACGAACGTATCTCAGGGGTATGGTATTGCTCACAGTAATGTTTCGGCGTGCGGACATTTGCCATGCCGGACATTTGCCACGATTTTACCTGCTCCGAAGGGTTGGGTCCCTTGTCTCCCCCTTCTCATCCTCCTCCTCATCACTTATTGAGCCTTTCCGCTGGTTTACGTAACATAGAACCAGAGTCTCTTTGGATTTTCCGCCACATTTCTAGAGAGAGAGTTTCGTTGTGGAGACTATTAAACACATTTCGCATTAAAATCGGCACCAAATTTCGAGCCTCATTAAAACTTCGCCAATCTGGGAGATTTTGTGTTCGTCTAAATTATACTTGCCTTTTTCGGTGCTCCTGCAGCAGCTTTCTGTCGTGTTTTGTGAGCCATGGGGGATCAGTTCCGTCTCTTATTAATTTATTTGGTATGAATCTCTCGTGTGCTGTTGATATTATTTCTTTGAACTTAAGCCACATATGGTCTTCACTTACATAGTTTGCCCCCCATGAACCATGGACCTTGCCGTTGGTGGGGAGGCTTGCGTGCCTCAGCGATACAGATGGCCGTACCGTAGGTGCAACCACAACGGAGGGGTATCTGTTGAGAGGCCAGACAAACGTGTGGTTCCTGAAGAGGGGCAGCAGACTTTTCAGTAGCTGCAGGGACAACAGTCTGGATCATTGACTGATCTGGCCTTGTAACATTAACCAAAACGGCCTTGCTGTGCTGGTACTGCGAACGGCTGAAAGCAAGGGGAAACTACAGCCGTAATTTTTCCCGAGGACATGCAGCTTTACTGTATGATTAAATAATGATGGCGTCCTCTTGGGTAAAATATTCCGGAGGTAAAATAGTCCCCCATTCGGATCTCCGGGCGGGGACTACTCAAGAGGACGTCGTTATTAGGAGAAAGAAAACTGGCGTTCTACGGATCGCAGCGTGGAATGTCAGATCCCTTAATCGGGCAGGTAGGTTAGAAAATTTAAAAAGGGAAATGGATAAGTTAAACTTAGATATAGGGGGAATTAGTGAAGTTCGGTGGCATGAGGAACAAGACTTTTGGTCAGGTGATTACAGGGTTATAAATACAAAATCAAAGAGGGGTAATGCAGGAGTAGGTTTAATAATGAATAAAAAAATAGGAGTGCGGGTTAGCTACTACAAACAGCATAGTGAACGCATTATTGTGGCCAAGATAGACACGAAGCCCACACCTACGACAGTAGTACAAGTTTATATGCCAACTAGCTCTGCAGATGATGAAGAAATAGATGAAATGTATGACGAGATAAAAGAAATTATTCAGGTAGTGAAGGGAGACGAAAATTTAATAGTCATGGGTGACTGGAATTCGTCAGTAGGAAAAGGGACAGAAGGAAACATAGTAGGTGAATATGGGTAGGGGGGAAGAAATGAAAGAGGAAGCCGCCTTGTAGAATTTTGCACAGAGCATAACTTAATCATAGCTAACACTTGGTTCAAGAATCATAAAAGAAGGTTGTATACCTGGAAGAATCCTGGGGTACTAAAAGGTATCAGATAGATTATATAATGGTAAGACAGAGATTTAGGAACCAGATTTTAAATTGTAAGACATTTCCAGGGGCAGATGTGGATTCTGACCACAATCTATTGGTTATGAACTGCAGATTGAAACTGAAGAAACTGCAAAAAGGTGGGAATCTAAGGAGATGGGACCTGGATAAACTGAAAGAACCAGAGGTTGTAGATAGTTTCAGGGAGAGCATAAGGGAACAATTGACAGGAATTGGGGAAAGAAATACAGTAGAAGAAGAATGGGTAGCTCTGAGGGATGAAGTAGTGAAGGCAGCGGACGATCAAGTAGGTAAAATGGCGAGGGCTAATAGAAATCCTTAGGTAACAGAAGAAATATTGAATTTAAAATATAAAAATGCAGTAAATGAAGCAGGCAAAAAGGAATACAAACGTCTCAAAAATGAGATCGACAGGAAGTGCAAAATGGCTAAGCAGGGATGGCTAGAGGACAAATGTAAGGATGTAGAGGCTTGTCTCACTAGGGGTAAGATAGATACTGCCTACAGGAAAATTAAAGAGACCTTTGGAGAGAAGAGAACCACTTGTATGAATATCAAGAGCTCAGATGGCAACCCAGTTCTAAGCAAAGAAGGGAAGGCAGGAAGGTGGAAGGAGTATATAGAAGGTTTATACAAGGGCGATGTACCTGAGGACAATATTATGGAAATGGAAGAGGATGTAGATGAAGACGAAATGGGAGATAAGATACTGCGTGAAGAGTTGACAGAGCACTGAAAGAACACGTGAGGCAATACTGACACTACGAGTTATCTTAGAAAATAGATGCAAACCTACGTTTCTAGCATTTGTAGACTTAGAGAAAGCTTGTGACAATGTTGACTGGAATACTCTCTTTCAAATTCTAGAGGTATCAGGGGTAAAATACAGGGAGCGAAAGGCTATTTACAATTTGTACAGAAACCAGATGGCAGTTATAAGAGTCGAGGGGCATGAAAGGGAAGCAGTGGTTGGGAAAGGAGTGAGACAGGGTTGTAGCCTCTCCCCGATGTCATTCAATCTGTATATTGAGCAAGCAGTAAAGGAAACAAAAGAAAAATTCGGAGTAGGTATTAAAATTCATGGAGAAGAAATAAAAACATTGAGGTTCGCCGATGACATTGTAATTCTGTCAGAGACAGCAAAGGACTTGGAAGAGCAGTTGAACGGAATGGACAGTGTCTTGAAAGGAGGATATAAGATGAACATCAACAAAAGCAAAACGAGGATAATGAAATGTAGTCAAATTAAATCGGGTGATGCTGAGGGAATTAGATTAGGAAATGATACAAAGTAGTAAAGGAGTTTTGCTATTTAGGGAGTAAAATAACTGATGATGGTGGAAGTAGAGAGGATATAAAATGTAGACTAGCAATGGCAAGGAAATCGTTTCTGAAGAAGAGAAATTTGTTAACATCGAGTATAGATTTAAGTGTCAGGAAGTCGTTTCTGAAAGTATTTGTATGGAGTGTAGCCATGTATGGAAGTGAAACATGGACGATTATTAGTTTGGACAAGAAGAGAATAGAAGCTTTCGAAATGTGGTGCTACAGAAGAATGCTGAAGATAAGGTGGGGAGATCACGTAACTAATGAGGAGGTATTGAATAGGATTGGGGAGAAGAGAAGTTTGTGGCACAACTTGATTAGAAGAAGGGATCGGTTGGTAGGACATGTTCTGAGGCTTCAAGGGATCACCAATTTAGTATTGGAGGGCAGCGTGGAGGGTAAAAATCGTAGAGGGAGACCGAGAGATGAATACACTAAACAGATTCAGAAGGATGTAGGTTGCAGTAGGTACTGGGAGATGAAGAAGCTTGCACAGGATAGAGTAGCATGGAGAGCTGCATCAAACCAGTCTCAGGACTGAAGACCACAACAACAACATACATTGTTTGGGAGGATTGGAGACTGTCTCTTAGAAAGACGTCAACCGAACTTTTGGTTGTTTTTAGAAATACATATATTTCGCGTTTAGTTTTGGTGAATTTCCTTGTTACGGAATTGAGCCTCGCTACGATTGTGTGTTCACTAATACCTGTATCCGTCGTGATGCTCAGGATTATTTGTGGCTAAGAGGTCAAGTGTATTTTCGTAACCATTTACAATTTTAACGGCCTCGTGAAGTAATTGTTCAAAATAATTTAAAAAATAGCATTTAGAACAATTACGGAAGTTGTTTTTTTATCTACAATAGGGTCTGAAACTGTATTTTTGGCAACATACAGAAGGTAGATTGAAATCACTGCCAACTAGTTGTAATTTTTCTTTGAACTGTTCAGCAACTGTTTCATCTGAGACCGGGGGTCGCTAAAAGAAGCCAGTCATTAATTTATTCCGGTTGTCGAATATAACATCTGCCCATATTAAGTCACAGGAACTAATTGCTTCCATGTCGCTTGTGAGCTGAAACACACAATACATTATTTTTCCTTTAATTGTGCTTCTTGTTTCTGTTGTAGTGCAGATCATTACAACTACGGCTTTTGCCTACAAAACCTGGGATGCTTTCTCTGTGACCCTGTAAATACCAGAGCTAAACAATGTAGAACAGCAACGTACGTTACAAGCATAGCGCTCTGTATTACTTCATTTCCTTATTTCTAACATTTTAAAATTGTACGTCAACTTTAGATGACATGTCAATCATAGATGTTCTTATCCCTATTTAGTGAACATATTTTCAGTCATGTTTTGAACATTGGCCCCCTACACTTTATTAACTAATGTTTGACCGCAATGGATATCGCATTTTAGAGAGTAAATTAATATGAAGTATGTCGTTCTTCTTTGTAGACATTCACATACCCATTTCTTCTTTCCTTATTGTCTTTTGGGCATGCAGTTGTAGTAGTTAAAGTAGGCACAAATGCAGTGGTCAAAAAGAAATGATTAGCGTACATTCGCATTCTCTTTACATCGTTCCTTTCTTGTTGCTCCCATGGCGATGGACTGTTTCTATCGCAATCAGTAAGCGTGAAAGGAAGGTACCGTACAGACAGAAGAATCTATATTTATATTTGGCAGAACTAATTACATACAGACATAATTGTCGGTATTGCTTTCGTTTCCCAAAAGTTATAAATATTTCGATTTCGGAAAAAAATCTCTGTATTTGGCCAAGATGTCGAAGAAGAAGTTCCCTTACGTACTGGTTGTATGGAGTAAGATGTGGAGACCGCGGTTTGAAAGCCGACAGAAGGAGGACGAAGAAGGGCGTCCCTTACCTGTGGGATCGCTACCTGGCGAAGGGCAAGTGTGGCAAATGTCCGGCGTGGCAAATGTCCGGCATTCATTGTTTCACGTGCACAGGGACTGTTCCGAAACACAAGAACTGCAACTCAAAAGAAAGGAGGTGGTCGATCACAGTCAACCACTGCAGCACATGACCGCTACATTGTGGAACAGCCAACAAGGCAACAAGGAACCATATTTAACAGGACAGCAAGGTCCGCAATCTCATGCGCAACAGTGGCACGGCGACTGCATGGGGGTGGTCTCTTTGCCCGACGACCAGTACTTCGTGCTCTGGATATCGGCGGCATCATTTGCTCTGGTGTCAAGAGCATAGGGGCTGGACCAACGAGGAGTGGCGTTGCGTGCGTGCCTCGGATGAGAGCGGATTCAATGTGACTAATGATTTTGAACTTGCCCTCATATGGGGAGCGGTGATAATGCACCCACGAACATTCTCGAACATTTGGTGGTCCACGTGTTATTGTGAGGGGAGGCATGACGTTGCATGGTCGTACTGACCTCTGAATCTTCGAACAAAGTATACTTGCAAGGAGTGTATTCGGCCTTGACTTCACTTTTAAAGATAACACTGCTCGACTGCATGGAATAGCGCAGGTTGAAGAGTTCTTTGAACGAGAGGACATTCGCCGATTGAACTGGCCTGCTCGTTAATGTGGGAGGTTTTGGGGAGACTTATTGCAGCATGTTCACATACACCAAAGACCATCTAGAAGATATCAATCGCTCTGGTGGGGGATTGGAACGCCTTACCGCAAGAACTCCTTGCCAGACTTGTAGCCAGCATGCCAGAACGCTGCAGAGCATGCGTTACTGTCCTCATGGTAATCACATGTAAGGTGGCTATAATTTCGCACCTTACAAGCACTCGTCTCCAAACTTTGCCGTGATTTACAACCGGAATTAGGTATCATTTGATAGGGTGTACATCGTATATATGAATATTCAAAGACATTGTCATGTAGACCTTGTAAATAGTTGTTAACGCCTATTGAATGAAAGATGATGGAGTGTCTTTATTACCAAAACGGCGTAATGAATTATTCTTTATACTATTAGAGGTTGGAACGCCAGTGGAAATGAAACGGCAGGCGTAACTCAAGCCCTGGGTGGAAAAGGCGTACAGGTGTGTTGGTCCTGCTTAACACAGGAAGTGCCCCTAGACGGACGGTCAGGGCACCTGAGCGCTGAAGCACAATTGAGTGGCAGCTGGGCTCTAAGCACTATGGGACTTAACATCTGAGGTCATCAGTCCCCTAGACATAGAACTACTTAAACGTAACTAACTAACCTAGGGACATCATACACATCCACGCTCGAGACAGGATTCGAACCTGCGACTGTAGCAGCAGCGCGGTTCTGGACTGAAGCACCTGGAACCGCTCGGTCACAGCCACAGCGGCTGCATTAGGAATTATGTCTCATACCCTTCCAACAGAGGCGTCGTTTTGTAAAATGTATTTTGTTTCCTTTCAGCAGTGCTGTCCCAAACTCCTGCAAATCGTGCGAAACATTCTAGAGTATATTGTTACTTGGAGTTCAATGTTTCAGCCATGTTAGTGGGCGATATCAGGAGTAAGATATTGCAATCAAAAAACCTGTTTAATACGACAGTGTCGATACAGATTGTCTATCGAATGGAGTTTTTCGGAAGGTTGTAATGTTGGTTTTTGTTGTTGTGGTTTTACATTTGTACGCACTAGAAATGTTGTACAACAGGAGACCAGATAAAATCTGGATTTCCTGGTCACAGGTTATTGGTCAGTTATAAAAGTAGTATTTTGCCATACTTCATTGCCTGTTCGCTGGAGATACAATGTTCCGCAATTGCAGACTTGTTGGATTGCAGAAGGCGAGTGCAACGTTTATGTTCTGTGCTGTGTTCTTCCACTGTGTGTCTTGTTTGTCCTACATAGGCCCATACCATACTGGCAATGTGTTTTGTGAATTTCCGCCTTCCAATAACAAATTATCGTTCAATGACACCAGCATGTCCAGACTCTGTGCTACGTAGGCAGACACAGGAGAATGGAAAATTGGTAGAAGCCGACATCACGGAAAATCAGTTTGGCTTCCGGAGATGAGTTTTGCTATTTGAGCAGCACAATGATTGATGATGGACAAAGTAGAGAGGCTACAAAATTTGGACTGGCAATGGCAAGAACAGCGTTTATGAAGAAGAGAAGATTGTTAAAATCGACTATAGATGTAAGTCTTACAAACACTCTGCTGAAAGTATTTGTCTGCAGTGTAGCCTAGCGCAGAAGCGAAACGTAGCCTATAAGCACAGAATCATTTGAAATATGGTGCTACAGGAGAATGGTGAAGATTAGGTGGGTGGATCACATAAGTAACGAGAAAGTAGTGAACCGAATGGCGGAGTCAAGAAATTTTATGGCACAATCTGACCAAAAGAAGGGCTCGGTTTATAGTACAAATTCAGAGGTATCAATGATTTGTCTACATGGTATTGGAGGAAAGTGTGAGAGGTAAAAATGGTTCAAATGGCCCTGAGCACTATGGGACTTAACTTCTGTGGTCATCAGTCCCCTAGAACTTAGAACCACTTAAACCTAACTAACCTAAGGACATCACACACATCCATACCCGAGGCAGGATTCGAACCTGCGACGTAGCGGTCGCGCGGCTCCATACTGTAGCGCCTAGAACCGCTCGGCCACTGTGGCCGGCTTTGAGAGGTAAGAACTATAGAGAGAGACCAACGGATGAATTCAGGATGGAGGTTCAAATGGGTGCATGGTGCAGCAGTTAGACAGAGATGAAAAGGCTTGCATAGGTAGACTTGCATAAAGGGGCTGCATCGAAGCAGTCCTTGGACTGGAGAACTCAACAGCAACACATCTATGTGGAAGTGAATTAAAATGCCGAACTGCTTTTGAAGATACCTACAAAATGGCTGTGGGTTAACGCTATAGATTGCTCTTACTGCCCAGTCTTGTACACTCAGTGCTGCATTCCCCCTATCAAAAGTCCTCAGGACTGTCAGATATTTCATTCGATGCCTCATATGATCGTACTTCTGTTAATAAACATTGGTGTGGCATGGAGCCAACCGCGTTTCTAATGTCAAAGATACTCTTTTCGATTATTGGAGAGTGTTTTGTTAAAACATTGTGCCTTTTTTGTAAACGGCACTGTGCTCCATCAGAGTGACTGCTGCTCTGCATGACGCTTAAAGTGAGTTTCATTAGCCAAGCGTTTCTCTGCCTTCCCCGCAGCAACTGTGCAGACAGAGAGAGTGCTTTCTGGGCTCGAGTCGCCGGAAACCTGTCATCCCGCGAGACAGCGGGTCGCTCCACCCCGTTATGGAACGGACGGCGGAAATGGGACAAGTGCCGCTGGCGGTGTGGAGACAGCCGGACCACGGCGGACCGCCCGTCGGCCTGCCAGCGCCGACTGCCACGGCGAAAAACTTGGCCGCCTCTTCCGCAATGGCTGGTGTAGCCCCGCCCGCGTTCTGTTGTTCTACCAGACGACGTGAACGGGAGTTCCGTTGCAGGGCAGAAATAGGCACGTAACATATTTATGAAGGTTCTCCAAGTCCTATGAAACCAAAGAAAAATTTAGGTTCCAGATAAGTCTGCAAACTACACGAAATATCTACCTAAATTTTGGGAGTCAACTAAAATAAATGTATTTAAATATGCTAAAGTTCAGCCACAGCCTATAACAAAATCTTACAACAGAAGAAAATTTCCTCATACAGAAGGCTCTATCAGCAGGAAAACACTATAAATGGCTATGATACACTATTTAGAGGCACATTAAGTGTCACATTAAACAAACTATGCGAAACAGAAGTCACAGACAGATTAAACACACGCACAGAGAGAGAGGGAGAGAGAAAGAGAGAAAGAAAGAAAGAAAGAGAGAGAATGAAAGAGAGAGAGAGAGAGAATTTACATCAGTAAAGCAGGTTCTACAGAGCCCAACAACGCAGAAAACAATGTTACAACTGCATCAGACGGACTAAATAATTGTAAATGTCGTGTGACTAGGGCCTCCCGTCGGGTAGACCGTTCGCCGGGTGGAAGTCTTTCGATTTGACGCCACTTCGGCGACTTGCGCGCCGATGGCGATGAAAGGATGATGATTAAGACAACACAACACCTAGTCCCTGATAGGAGAAAATTTACGACCCAGTCGGGAATCGAACCCAGATCGTTAGGACTGACGTTCTTTGGCGATGACCACTTTTTTTTTTTAATCTAAAAAAAAAAAATGGCTCCGAGCAATACGGGACATAACAGCTGAGGTCATCATTCCCCTAGAACTACTTAAACCAAACTAACCTAAGGACATCACAAACATCCATGTCCGAGGCAGCAATCGAACCTGCGACCGTAGCGGTCGCGCGGTTCCAGACTGTAGCGCCTAGAACCGCTCGGCAACCCCGGCCGGCTTTTAATCTCATTTTGTTTGCTTTTGTTCGTTGCATCTGCTCGAGGCGGATGTCGTAATACATCCGTTTAAGTTCGTTGTTGATCGATTAACTCAGTTTTTTTTATTACAGAGGGCAGCTAACCCTCTGACCGAACACGCTGAGCTACCGTGCCGGCTGTTAACACGTTAATGTGTGTGAAATCTTATGGGACTTAACTGCTAAGGTTATCAGTCCCTAAGCTTACACACTACTTAACCTAAACTATCCTAAGGACAAACACACACACCCATGCGCGAGGGAGGATTCGAATCTCCGCCGGGACCAGCCGCACAGTCCATGACTGCAGCGCGTCAGATCGCTCGGCTAATCCCGCGCGGCGCCACTCAGCTACCGGGGGCGGACAACAGAGGAACTGATGTAGACCTAATTTCTTTACCATAATTTGTATTTAAAACTGTTTGCCTTTTAGGGAACTGAATTGATGATAGCACGAATCTGCTGAAACCTACTCACAATTTAGTCTGCATACACAGCTGCTGGTAGACCTTCAAAACTTATCAGGGCTTATAACTGACCAATAACCTGCGACCAGGAAATCCAGATTTTATCTTGTCACATGCTATACAACATTTCTAGTGTATATAAATGTAAAATCACAATCAACAAAAACCAACATTACAAACTTCCGAAAAAAAGACTCCATTCGATAGACAATCTGTATCGAGACTGCCATATTAAACCGGTTTTTTGATTGGAAATATTACCCCCGATATCGCCCACTAACATTGCTGAAACATTGAGCTCCAGGTAACAATTTACTCTAGAATGTTTCGCACAATTTGCACGAGTTTGGGACAGCACTGCTGAAAGGAAACAAAATACATTTTACAAAACGACGCGTCTGTTGGAAGGGTGAGAGACATAATTTCTACATCTGATAGATGAATCTCAAATCCAAGCAGGAGAAACGCAATTCGTACGCGTAGAAAAGGGTTGTCTCGATAGGCTCCGTACAAGACATGGTAACAGAAAGAACTTTAGATTTTTAATACTGTAACAGAAAAAATATAGGAATACCAGAACCAGGGAAAATATGTAACACGAATGTATAAAAATTAAGAACTTATATAATCCATAATTTACGCAATTTCGGGAAGACTGAACGCCAGAGGTCCTCAGAACTGTCGGAGTACTAGATCTTGGAATGAAGTATGTACTTCCGCCCATGACGGCTCTCGCCACGTAACTTGCCAGTCGTATGTACGTAGTTTAGAATATGTAAATAATAATTTTATAAAATCGACGGCAGTGGAAATAATGATAGCCAGAAAATTTGATGAATATACCTTCTAAATTAAAATATTTTTTTAATTAAAAAGAAGATGGTTCAGGTATCCAGCAAACGAAATTTATGCTTTCAAAATTTCTCATTACGTTATACTTTGTCAGGCAGATACAAATCCTACAGTTGACGTATGATTTGATATTAAATATAAAAAGTAAAAAAAAATCTGCAGCACACACAATCAAATTGCGAAAGACTAACACCATGTATTGCAGTACCATGAGACAAAATCTCCATCTGTGAGGGTCTGTTTAGCAGTAGGAAGGTTGTGTGAATGTTGATTGGTTACTTGGGGTGTTAAAGTAATGTTATGAGCCTGCCGACATAGAGGAAGAAAGTTCTAGCGGGTATGCGCGATAACTCAAATGCAGCCAACAGAGCACAGTGCTCCGAGCCATTTTGTACATCGACATACGAATTTTAGAATTATTCGCGCAGTACCTTCGATGACACCACGCTCAAACAGAAACCGCATAGCGATGATTTACTCTGCTTATTGGCATTTTTGGGAGAATGTTTGTAGTTGGCTGTGTTGTTCATGTCATTTGAGTAACTTTCGCTTTTAAATACTATACAGCTCACCGCAGTGGTAAGTTACCCGTAATAACGCACAATTTTCTTAACATTTTAGAGTGTTTTTTTGTTTGTTACGATTTTCGTTGCAGTGATTTCATGCTATACTTCTAAGAGAATTTGATTATGATTGCTCATTGTGATAGCGTATACGTAATATTTGTTTGCATGACCATCTTCCGCAGCAGCTGCTACATGTCAGTTGTTATTGTTTTTTATGTCTAAGCTTACCGCAGTGTGAGGTTTTTTTTCCCCAGATGCAATCCCCTTTTATTTATAAAGAATCTTCAGTGATCATTGGTGTTTTTCCTCTTGTTTACATGTTTTGAGGTGCACTGCTTTTTCCCTCGTTGTTAGCGGTGTTTGGTTTCGAAATAAACCTGGTTGCACATTCGAAATAAACCTGGTTGCAATAAGCTTAGGATGGACAAAAGACTAATTGATGTGCGTTAACATGAGTAATTTGCTTTTTGAAGCATAATAACTGTTCGCTAATGTTACTTCTCTTTCAGACCGTCTTATAGAACATGATTGTGTCTCCAGCCTTGTTTGCTATTTAAAAAAATGGCTCTGAGCACTAAGGGACTTAACATCTGAGGTCATCAGTACCCCTAGACTTAGAACTACTTAAACATAACTACCCTAAGGACATCACACACATCCATGCCCGAGGCAGGATTCGATCCTGCGACCGTAGCAGCAGCGCGGTTCCGGACTGAAGCGCTTCGAACCGCTCGGCCACAGCGGCCGGCTATTTGTAGATTAAGTTTGTTAATAGTATGCTCTCACTTCAAGCCTTTTGCGCGTATTTCCTTGTTAAAGTACAAAGCTGATTTGGCATTTGCACCCACGGCGAATATATGTGTTATTTCCTTGCTTATCTGTCTTTCGGATGGTTTGTCTCAAGGAAGAGTGCAAGCAAAGAATGGTTTACGAATTTTACTGTACATGTAAATCACCTTATCAACGGTGGTTTGTAAATTGTTTTAATTTTCACAACTTCAGTTCCGCATTACGATATCGTATGCGTATGCCCACATTTCCGAAGCTAACAGAATTTGACAAACTCTCTGCGTACAACTAAATAACTACTTTCGCGTCACTGCTATTTATTATGTGCATGGTAATTAACACTAACGGTTATTACAGTATCATCATATTAACGAGTCACTCCATGTGCACGTCACGTTTATCAAACAAATGATACATTGCCAGTCCTAATGCGGATGTCATTTGTAATTAAAATGACAACGCGCGACGTCGTGACAGCAGTGATGAATTCGGTAATTAGGTCTGTTCCATTTTATTTATCCACGATCAATAAACATAATTATGAGGGTTATGGCTGCAAATGCTGTCCCTATTCACACAAAAGGAAGTGCTTCCAATTTACTGCACGTCTACACTGACATATCCCGAGACAGGGTGATTAGCCTCCTCCAGTTGCTCCACACTTAATACGGATCTTTTGAATAAAAGTAAATACTTTTGCACACGATTTCAAAATTTAGAACGCTTCAGGCAACAGTTTTTCTTGGTTCTGTTTGTAAATGGTTTTCGCAACAGATCCATGGAACCACAGAACTTGAAATTTTTCATTCATGTATGAGATAGGAACTTCGAGTTAGTGTATTGTTTCAAGAAAAAGTTTCACTTGGGTTGTGAGTTTTCTTTGGTAATTTCGTGAATTCTTTCGTGCAGGAATGAAAGTCTCATATTAAAAACCGATGTGCCATCATTGAGTCTCATTGAATATTTAGATTCTATACATTATTGAAAGAACAAGAAATATTTAATTATTTTTCAAATATTAAATCGGCTCTCCAGAACAGCTGCTATAAAAGACGCGGGCTCTCTGGAAGGAGAAGTGGTACCGAAATGAAATAGGACATTACCAAATAATTGTAAGTATTTACAAAATTTCAATACAGAATCATGTGGATGAAGAAATAAATCGTTTATATATTCATGTTAATGTCGTATATTATAGACAGGTAGGTTTAGAGGAAAGTGAGATGCTAGGACTATCCCACCTCCCTAATAAGCCTGGATTTTATGAAGTATTTTTCCAGTTACGTTGCACTGTTACGCATGCGATTTCGACTCAATCAGGAGTAATTCTCAGGTGTATTAAAGTTTACGCCTTGGACACTGCTGTCACATCATAAGATGTATAAGTCTGGGCTAGATGCGTCGTTGTCAGCCGCAATAAAAATTCACAATTTAATACATTGGACTAGGAATTCAGTCGAAATCAGCTGTGTGAATAGACCTACCACATAACTCACTGCTGGAGAGAGTGCTTTAAGTAAAGATGCTTTCAACTGTTGTGAGAGAACTCGTGTGTTTCGATGTGAGGCAACTTAAACACTCATGTTAGGGCAGTTTTATGAAGTGGATAACGGAGATCTCAGTCGAAATTGATTTACTTGTTTTATATAAGTGTATTAACTAACGAGAAACAGAGTTAAAGCAGGAATTACATAATTTCATAATAAAGTACAGGAACTCCTTAAGTCCCGCTACACTTAAAAAATTGCTTGAAAAATATTAGAGATAGAGAATCGTCATGTGTTGTAACACGTTTAGCAGTCCTCAAAGCTTTTTCCTTTGTCCTGTGTTCCATATTTGACATGGAGCGTACGAAAATTGCGACAGGGCAGAATCCCAATGTCTACTGAGCGATGTGGTGCAGTGCTCAGCACACTGCACTCGCTTTCTGGAGGACGACGGTTCAAATTCCCATCAGATCAACCAGATTTACGACTTCCGTGATGTTCCCAAATTGTTCGAGCCAAATGCTGGGATTGTTCCTTCCCTTGAAGGGGCTTAGCCGATTTATTTCCCCATCCTTCCCTAATCTCAGTTTGCGCTCCCTCTCTGATGACCTCGTTGTTCAAATGGTTCAAATGGTTCTGAGCACTATGGGACTTTACATCTGAGGTCATCAGTCCCCTAGAACTTAGAACTAGTTAAACCTAACTAACCTAAGGACTTCACACACATCCATGCCCGAGGCAGGATTCGAACCTGCGACCGTAGCGGTCGCACCTTTCCAGACTGAAGCGCCTAGAATCGCTCGGCCACAGCGGTCGGCCCTCGTTGTTGAAGGGACGCTAAACCCTACTATTCCTTCCTTCGAAATCAGTGAAAATGGTACAACGGAATTATCGACGAAAGATTGGGAGCGAGCTACCGACAAAACAAGTTTAATGAAGTAGTTTAAGAACTTTAAAGAGACCGGTGGAGACTAAGATATTCCTTTAACTGGACGTCCTGCTTTGTCTCTAGAACATGTTGACACAGTGCAAGCTACATTTTAACGCAAACCCAGAATCACTTCGTCGTGCATCACGAGAACTGCAGGACGCAGGATCAACTGTCCATAAAGAGCTACATAAGCGTTTACCCTTTTTTGTGAACAGAGGTCCAAGCAGTGCAATCAAACTCGATCATTTTCCGCTGTATGCGTTCGAGTGTTCCATGTTGGCCACCACAGATGCTGATAACGATTTCCTGGGCTCTGAAAACCCAAACAACACATCCATTATAGCCCAAAGTTTAATGTTTGGTTTGAGCTAAATGCACGATGCACGATTGGGCGATAGACTTTTCTTTACAGAGAAGACCACAACGGAAAACTTTTACCCGGACATGCTCGAACAGCTACTGCTACCATAGGTCGAAGATATGTAGTCACATCTCAACTACCAGCACGATGGCGCGCACCCACATTCGAGTTTTAACGTGCGGGAAATGCTTGAATTAGGCATTTCCTGAGAGTTGGACGGGTCGTGATGGTCCCAGCGCCTAGACCCCAACCTCTCGTGATGTAACGCCGTCGGACTCCGTTCTGTGCGGTTACGACAAGAACAGCTTGTACACAACATGAGTCAATGGCCTGCACGAATAAATTAAGTAATCAGCACTATTGACCTGTGCATGAACAGCTCTCGAATATCACCTTCATCTTCCACGAGCGACGAATGGGGCACATTTTGTAGTTCTGGCGCAACAGGAAAAACTTGGAGAGCTGCTAAATGTGTTGGAATAAAACATGTCTTGCCTAATAGTTTCCGATGCCTTGCCTAAGAGTTTCCAAGTTATAAAGATATTTGTGAGAATCTTTAAATTGCATCTCATTAACAGAAAATTGGTATTATCAGGTAGAATACCAAACAAATGTATTATGTTATCCTCTGCGACATTTTTGAGTCTACTTTTTGCGATTGAAACCCCATGGGTGACTACAAATTCATACCTAACAGGGAGTCGAAATCGAAACCTTATTTTTGGACACTTTTTCGTTCTAAAAAGCGTAAATTGCGACGAATGCTACCTTTTGTGTCGTAGTCTGACACGAACTATGCACGTCACATTCGCTAATCACGCAGCGTGTGGAAATCAAGATCGACGCTGAGTGATTGCCGAAAACGTCGTAGTTTTGTCGCTGCATTCTGTTGTAGCACTGATGCTTAGTTGCGAAACTTTTACCTTGATCCGTGGGAAAGTACTTCAGTTTTTTTATAGATACGTGTTGTGATTCATTCGTTGATACTTTTTATGGGTTATCTGCCAGCCTTCGTGGATGTCTGAAACGTATGAGTATTAATTATTGTAATAATCACTTGAGTTCTCACATGAGGACACAATCTATCAAGATAACTCTTCGTTACAGTCTTAAGTTCTCAAAGAATTTTTTTATTTCCCATTATGCTTTTGTGATACAGTACTTTATCGTCATTTCTGAAATATGCTAAATGCAGCTAGGAGTATTACGCAAATCTCAAAAAATTGATTTTACTTGTGTACGGTACATTCATGAAACTAACCACAAGTTTTACGCTGATAATCTCTTCAGTAACACTAGTACTAAAACTGAAGTAGTTAAACATATGGTATGCTGATATAATTCATGACAACAGTCTGCAGGGAACAGAATGGAAATTGAAGAAAGGTAAATAATTACGAAAGTACGGACACGGCCGTCATACGGGAGCAATATCAGCGGAAGGCGTTATTGTCACAAGATGTATTGGTGGTTCACTTGTAATTATTATACCATTATGTGCAGGAGCAGAACCGGATGGGACTGCTAAACACTTTAGTAGGAACAGAAAAGTTTCTACAGGTCAAAAAATTACACTGTAATGGGATGTAAACACAAGGCAACACTTGATGGATTCTCTACTTGTTCTACACAGGAATGACACTAGAAACTGTAGGTAGAACACGAGGATTTTATATCAGACGCTAAATAACTGCAGTAAATGTTTGGATTGTCTGTAAGGTAAATGGAAAAGGAAATATGGATCTATTAGCATTCAAATGCATAGTGGCCTCTGAGGTAATATTCAAGGGGGGAGCAGACATTACAAGGAAAATATAGGTTGACACCAGGTATTCGAAGAAGAGAGCCTATCGTTCCATATCCAATGATTTACGATTCCATGGTGGATTTCTCAGCCGAAAACAATGCTACGAATGTGAAACGTTGCGTATGTATTATTTGAAGTCTCCTGAGTGAGCGCGCCAAGTTTCCGTTATCTCCGACAGGACAGTTTCAAAATGGCGTCCGTACATGATGTACTTTACAAGCAACGTGCCGTCACTGAATTTCTCACTGCAGAGAATATTCACAAACGCTTGTGCAAAGTCTATGGAGCATCTGCTTTTCTTTTCTTTCTTTCTTTCTTTCTTTCTTTCTTTCTTTTTGCTACTGCCTTTATCCCGCATTGTGCACAGGGTCGGCAGGGTTAAGGACGGATTTGGCATGGTTAATTTTAAGGGGTGGCCGGATGCCCTTCCTGCCGCCACCCCATTAACACCCCCCTCCCCCCACCGGGGACGGAAGTAGTGTACCCAAGCTGTCTGCGTCTAGTCTAAATCGTGAAATAGCGTGAATGTGTTTCAAATGTCTGCCAGTCGTGTAACTGAGGCGGGACGTGGGGATCAGCCCGGTATTCACCTAGAAGGATGTGAAAAACCGCCTAAAAACCACATCCAGGCTGGCCGGCACACCGGCGGTCGTCGTTTATCCGCTGGGCGGATTCGATCCAGGGCTGGCGCGCCTACCAGAGTCCAGGAAGCAGCAGCATCTTCTATCAACAGAAATACAGTTAGTCGCTGGGCACGGAGGGCGATCATCAGAATGCGGTTCGGCGGAGCTCCGCAATTTGCAGCAGTCGGCGAGACCATCCACAGCTGTCACACCTGACAGCCCTGACCTAGCTACCTCTGACTTCCACGTTTTTGGGCCATTAAAGGATGCCATTCGTGGGGGACATTTTGAGGACGATGAGCAGGTGATCCACTCACTAAAGCAGTGGCTCTGCCACCAGGACACGGATTGGTACTGACACCCTTGTTTCGCGCTGGAGGATGGCCATAGAACGGGATGGAGATCACGTGGAAAAATAGGGTGTGTAGATAACACACCATTCTTTCATGATTTGTAAGGTGGCGGAATAAATGAAGGTCAATATCGCACCTTGCATAAGAGTTTTATACATCGTAACAGGAAGGTGAATATGACACCTAACTTACTTTGGTGGTAATGAGCAAATTTGCCTGTAAGTATGTAATGCAAAAGGGATAACACTCAATCGACTTCTATATAATGCATGTCAATGAGTAGAAGATGAAACAAGCAGCGAGAGGAAACGTTTTGTGTGGAAGCAAGCACGGGCAGCAGCAGAGGCCGCACCATGGGAGGCACCACGAAAAGCTCTTAGGGGCCATCCAGCAGCAGGAGTCAGCGACCAGAAAGGTGACGTGTACTGGAGAGCAAGTAACGGGCCACCAGAAGTAGGACAGAAAGAAGCTTTAGACAACTGCGTTTCGGAATTCCAAACGGATACGAACAAAACCAGTGATGCAGTTGATCACGTGGACAGTGAATGGTACACGTGTTGTACGCATGTAACTTTTATGTGTTTGTAGCGGGCACAAAACATCCGATTGGCGGATACGAACTAGGAAGGAGTAAAGTGCTGAGATTTCGATGCAGTTTAATGGTAGGGCCCTTGCGATTGGCAGAGTGAGTTTCCACAAAAAAAGATGAACACTCCTCTTGGTCGAAAAAAGCCATCACGTGGATAACGAAACAATCCAGGTGGGGAAACAGTTTGGCTACGAGAAAGACAAGAGCGAAATTTTCGAGGATTATTCTCTGAAGTGCAGAACAGGGCGCATAACGCTCTGTACAATGCAGAGCAGAAATTTGACTGAACACTGCGTTTACTGCGGCTGTCATTCAGCTAGATATTAGCTATAGCGTCATTGAGCTCCAACTGTGGAGAAACGAACCAGCCAGTGAGTTAATTGTCCTTACGAGGACCGAGAGGGCATTTTAATATGCACGCTGCTCCAGCCATGCGCGTGCATATCGCCATATTCCAAGACTAGGGATGAGTACATGTTTTCTCACATCACGAGAAACGTAGGGAGAGTTTCTACTGAAAAAACCAGCAAACGCTTAACTAGATTTTATAGGAATTTCAGTGGGTGAGGGCAGCCATGGAGACGACAGCTCATCACGCCAAGGTAAATACCACGAGCAGAGGCGTAAACTTGTTGGTTCACCAGCTTGAGTCCACTGTAATCTCGAGCGACCTTGGGTAATCTTTTGCTCAACTCGTCACACAACTAACCATCCTCCATAGACTTGATTGTCATCCTACATAGTACCGAACTTCGAACCGGAATCGGATCATATATCGTAGTACTGGCCTACATCATGACGTAGTCGTAAGAATAATTTTGTAAAGAAACTTATAGTTAAAATTTACCATAGTTGTGTTTAGGATTATTTCACTTTCTCACAACGAGATGCGTTCATTTGACAACTGTCGTAACATTGTCACATTGTAAACTTTGTAAATGCGTGTGTTTCTTTGATAAGCTGCCGGCCGGAGTGGCCGAGCGGTTAAAGGCGCTACAGTCTGGAACCGCACGACCGCTACGGTCGCAGGTTCGAATCCTGCCTCGGGCATGGATGTGTGTGATGTCCTCAGGTTAGTTAGGTTTAAGTAGTTCTAAGTTCTAGGGGACTTATGACCACAGCAGTTGAGTCCCATAGTGCTCAGAGTCATTTGAACCATTTTTTGATAAGCTTGCAACATTAAAGCAAAAAATATTTACAGCTTCCACAATTGTTCTGATTTCAAAACCTTACAGTGTGTAACTCTATGTTCAGTAAAGAACTGTTGAAGAAAAAGGTGCTGTGCATTTTTTTCTGGACGACCTCTGTGCTACTAAAAGTTGTATGGAAGATGTGGTCGTTTTTGTTCTCACTGTCCTCACGTGAAGACACCTCCCTATTGGTCTAAAATACACTGGTGTGCCAAACTCAAGGACAAATGTAAGTTCCGCATGGTGTGTCTCTGCCAAGTACCATATTTCGATGGAACTTGGACCACAGAAAGAACTGTTACAGCATTACACAAAAAGCAACTGGAATAAATATGCAATAAGAGGAACACAGGTGACGCTTTTCGTCAAAAGCAATAATTACACTAAAGTCGCCGCGATTTATGATGAGCCGGCAAGCGTGGCCGAGCGGTTCCAGGCGCTTCAGTCTGGAACCGCGCGACTGCTACGCTTGCAGGTTCGAATCCTGCCTCGAGCATGGATGTGTGTGATGTCCTAAGGTTGGTTAGGTTTAAGTAGTTCTAAGTTCTAGGGGACTGATGACCTCAGATGTTGAGTCCCACAGTGCTCGGATCCAATTGATTTGACTTATGATGGTGCCCTGGACATTTACGAACGATGGAACGTGCTTCTTAATAGGGTGTATGATCACTGCGGACAGCATTGCGTGCTCTGCAATGTGCTTCCACTCTGGCCACAAGGTTGCTAAAGAGTTCTTGTGCTACGGAATTCCATTCATCCACCAGCCCCGTTGACAACTGGTTGATGGTCGCTTCTGAATGTGAACGTGCCGCAGTATATCTGCCACACGTGCTAGATGTGATTTAAGTCCCAACAGACAGGCTAGTCTATTCACAGAATATCCTCTCGTTACAAAGGCTCCTCCAGCTTCGCTGATAACGCGGTCGCGCGCTGTCATACACATAAATGAAGGCAGGGCCGAATACACCCCTGAGGAAAGATGCACATCAGGACAGAGTGTAGTGTCACAGTATCATAGACCAGTGAATGCACCGTGCTCAAAGATCTGGAGGTCAGTACACCCAGGCGACATTATGCCACCGCGCACCATACCATCTG
The DNA here is from genome assembly GCF_023864345.2 of Schistocerca serialis cubense. NCBI lineage: Eukaryota > Metazoa > Arthropoda > Insecta > Orthoptera > Acrididae > Schistocerca > Schistocerca serialis. Next base: position 379,452,692 of record NC_064638.1, on the reverse strand, counting down.
GACTGCCATAACGATCATGTCACCCATGCAACATTATGCTTCCCCCCCCCCCCCCCACTCCCTCCGAAACACACACACACACACACACACACACACACACACCAGAACACTTGGACTACCGTAACCATCATGTTCTACAATGTTTCTGAAGAACTACGTGTTTCTACCTCTCATCTTTTGATGTTAAGTCCAAAATCACCACTCAGACTGAATCTTCTCTCATCTGAAAAGAGCAAGCGACCCCACTTCTCGTTGGTCCAGGCCCTGCCGATTGTGCATGCGACATGATGTTGCAAATGACATGATGTAATAAATAAGTAAATAAATAACAAAAAGTGTTTTGCATCAAGGCGGACCCACAATTCCCATGTTGTTTTTCTATGCAAAGACGGACCAAATGAAAGAATTCCAAGATAAAGTTAATGCTGTGAGTTGTAACAAACTCCTGCACTACATTCGTCAAACTTCCACCTTCGTCTAATTTCTCGATGATTCTTCCCCATGTGCATTTATCTCCGGGCTATGTTGTAGTGAATAACGCCACCGTAGTACACCGTAACTGCTCTTCTGATAGACATATACTGTCTTTTCCCGTTCCTTCAATTGCTTGTTGCTGCAGGGTCAACCCCATTTGGGGCTATAACGCTGACCTCACACCATGTTACGTCCGACTTCCTGTGCTCGACTGGGAGACCACTGCCAAAAACTTTTCAAAATTTTTCATTCATTTCCATCGAGTTGTAAATATGTTACATGTCTTTATCTATCTAGTCATTAAGTTTTGCACAGCAGAGCATTTTTTTTGGGGGTTATCTGTAACGAAGCCTGTATACAGTAGGTTTAAGGCACCAAAAGATACATGACTTTTTTTTTTCAATTTAGGCTTGGTGGTTTGTGAATGAGAGAGCTTAAGTTCGCAAAGCTGTCAGGTGTAAAACACGTCCCAGTAGGCTGGTAGTCGGTGCCAGGGTGGGCTTGTGGGTAGGAGTCAGCCCTATCCGGCAGCGATTAGCTGTCAACACGGGATTCCTCTCCCACGATCACTGTTGACTAAACGCATCGAATCCATACAAGTCCGATTGTCAGTACTTCGTGTTTCATGAGAATAAAGTCAGACAGCTAATACTGAAGCGACGATCCCACTTGGCACGTAGGTCACAATGAATTACATCGGAACCTACAAGAAAATATTACAATGAAAAATTCGAAAGAATATGAGTCTGGGTGGGCGACCTGTACAACAGCTATCCACGAACCGTACACGTGTTTATCATTTGCTTTTGAATGATTGTAGGCATCGTCGTGATTTGCATGTTCCACTATAAGACGAAGTTCTTAAATAACTTCCTGAGCCGCGAACAGAAAGTTTGCACACGAAATTAGGAGATTCTTTATTTCTTTATTTTGGCTTTGGGTAACAAGGACCATAAAGTGCCAAAGAAACATAATTGTAAAAAAGCAAACAAGCACAAAATGCCGAAGTTAACATATAAAGACACTCTTAATGTACAATAAAAGCGTAATTAGACGAACACCAGAGAGCCGGAAATGACATTGGAGCAGCATTTCAAATAGCACTGTACAGCAACATTATAAAAAATATACGGTACATACGCTCTTATACGAAAGACAAAACATTAAAGGGCAAATACTGTACATCATACAACAAGTACAACAATAACTGAAAACAAGAATTACATGGGAGAATTATAGCATACAGATAGACGTCCTTAAAATAAATAAATAAATAAATAAAAAACCAAACCAAAATGACAAACACAGTACAACCAACGATACGTACAATAGTGCCAGTAAAACAGTGACATAAATCCAAAGAAGAGCAACAATGAAAATGTAGTATACAAACAGAGGTCCGTACGCAAATTAAAACACAAAATTACGCGTACCGAGCTGATGACATTTGAAAATAATAACCTCGGCAACTCATGAATTAAATTTGGATCCCAGTGGGTTTCAAATACTCTGTGAGCAATATATACTTATATTTATCAAAACGGTGGAGAAAAAAACACGAAAGCTGTTGGGGTGGGGGTAACTTCTTGCAATCGATTTCTTATAGAAGTCTGATTGTGCAGTCATGTACTTGGAACATGCTAATATGATGTGGTTAAGATCAGCTACAGCCGTTGTCTTCTTATCACAGTGTCCAGACATGATAACCTTCAACCGATATAGGGGCGCGGATAACATCCGTGTCTCAGCTCCATGCAAATGATGGAAGCCACATGACGTCTACGAAGCTGCACCGAGGCGAACCACGGTCAACAAGAGGTGTTCGGTTGTGTGGCCACCAGGTTGCCGTACTTAGCGTGCTAACAGACATGCCATTCACAGTTCCAAGCATGACAGGGGTGTCTTAAAACACAACCTATCATTTTGTCCCTTCTTCTTGTCAGTGCTTTCTGTTTGTTCTTTTCTTCTACAACTACATCTGCATCTACATACATACTCCGCAATCCACCATACGGTGCGTGGCGGAGGGTACCTCGTACCACAACTAACATCTTCTCTCCCTGTTCCACTCCCAAACAGAACGAGAGAAAAATGACTGCCTATATGCCTCTGTACGAGCCCTAATCTCTCTTATCTTATCTTTGTGGTCTTTCCGCGAAATGTAAGTTGGCGGCAGTAAAATTGTACTGTGGTCAGCCTCAAATGCTAATTCACTAAATTTCCTCAGTAGTGATTCACGAAAAGAACGCCTCCTTTCCTCTAGAGACTCCCACCCGAGTTCCTGAAGCATTTACGTAACACTCGCGTGATGATCAAACCTACCAGTAACAAATCTAGCAGCCTGCCTCTGAATTGCTTCTATGTCCTCCCTCAATCCGACCTGATAGGGATCCCAATTGCTCGAGCAGTACTCAAGAATAGGTCGTATTAGTGTTTTATAAGGGGTCTCCTTTACAGATGAACCACATTTTCCCAAAATTCTACCAATGAACCGAAGACGACTATTCGCCGTCCCCACAACTGCCATTACATGCTTGTCCCACCTCATATCGCTCTGCAATGTTACGCCCAAATATTTAATCGACGTGACTGTGTCAAGCGCTACACTACTAATGGAGTATTCAAACATTACAGGATTCTTTTTCCGATTCATCTGCATTAATTTACATTTATCTATATTTGGAGTAGCTGCCATTCTTTACACCACCACAAATCCTGTCCAAGTCATCTTGTATCCTCCTACAGTCACTGAACGACGACACCTTCCAAACACCACAGCGTCATCAGCAAGCAGCCGCACATTGCTCTCCACCCTATCCAAAAAATTATTTATGTAGATAGAAAACAACAGCGGACCTACCACACTTCCCTGGGGCACTCCAGATGATACCCTCACCTACGATGAACACTCACCATCGAGGACAACGTACTGGGTTTTATTACTTAAGTAGTCTTCGAGCCACTCACATACTTGGGAACCAATCCAATATGCTTGTACCTTAGTTAGGAGTCTGAAGTGGGGCACCGAGTCAAACGCTTTCCAGAAGTCAAGGAATATGGCATCCGTCTGATACCCTTCATCCATGGTTCGCAAGATATCATGTGAAAAAAGGGCGAGTTCCGTTTCGCAGGAGCGATGCTTTCTAAAGCCGTGCTGATGCATGGACAGCAACTTCTGTGTCTCAAGGAAATTAATTACATTCGAACTGAGAATATGTCTTCGCCGAAATCTGGAGATTCGTCCTCCAGAAATCACGCTACGGTGTTGCAGGATTCGACAAGGGTCGTACAGAGGGCTACAAATTTCACAACAAAACGACGAACTAGTCATCCAGGTCTCACCGCAGCAACCAGTTCGCGATATCCTCCGACAAAAGAAATATCGGTTCGCCAAACAACAGGAGATTAATTAAATTCTCCTTTCTTTTTCTCTTTGTTACTCGGATTTCCTCCTGCGCATGCTCTCCGTCATTCCTCCTCGCTGTCCCTTCCACTGGATGTGCCAATAGACCCTTTCCACTAACCGGTAAAGACAAAGAGAGGAACAGAGTGTGTGTGTGTGTGTGTGTGTGTGTGTGAGAGAGAGAGAGAGAGAGAGAGAGAGAGAGAGAGAGAGAGAGCGATAACCGCATCCATGGATCCCGTTTCAAGCGACGGGTTCAACGCCTCGTCATTCCATCAGACAGCCGTGTCGGCCGCGGTGACATTTGAACACATTCACAGACACAAAGGCAATACTACTCGCAGACAAAGCGGGGCATGCGCGCAAGAAACGCACCGTAACGCCTGCGGACCGCATCGAATCGATCCGAGCCGCGTTTCCGCGTCGAAGAAACTCGTGTTGGGCCCGGTTGGCGGCTCTGTTCGCAGAAAGAAAGTTCCCACTGACCAGCGCAGGGCGCCTAGCTATAGGAGGCATGGCCGGCTTGCAAGATGCCATTTATGCTCCGTCTGTTGTGGACCGTAAAAAGCGATGCCGCTGCTGCTCGGCTTTCCCCAAGGTACGCGGCGGACTATGAAACTCTGCGGAAGAGAATCCACAGTTGCTGAACGTGACACGGGGAGGGAGGCGATATTGTTGACGTAGACACAAGCAATCTCCTGTAACGGTGACTGAGCAAAAATAATTAACGGTCACAGATACAAACGATGCTGTGAGAAGACAGTCAGGATTATATTCTTCTCGTGGTGTTCTCCATAGATAAATATGCCCTGTGGTATCAAGAAAAAATAATAATAAAAAAAACAAAAGATGGAAAAAAATTCTTAAAGTTGTACCAGTGTAATAAGTATTTCATGACATTTTGGACTTGCAGCTGGTTGATATCGCCACCTTGCCACGATACGTCGGTTGACAACCATTCAGTCATCTTCAGTCGCCGGCCGGGGTGGCCGAGCGGTTCTAGGCGCTACAGTCTGGAACCACGCGACCACTAGGGTGTGTGACGTCCTTAGGTTAGTTAGGTTTAAGTAGTTCTACGTTCTAGGGGACTGATGACCTCAGCAGTTAAGTCTCATAGTGCTCAGAGCCATTTCAGCCATCTTCAGCCACGTTTTTACGCATGAAATTGCCAAACGTAATGGTCAGAAAGCACTAGCTGAAGCTCCATAGGATTCGACTTCAGACTGTGCTATGGATGAGTAGAAAATGAGGAAAAATTACTGTACGGAGTGTCACTGGTTGCATAGTCCATAGTGTAGTCCATGAAGCGTTGTGTGAGGGTCATCTTCGGACTTTATGAAGCGAATTTGGGAGCTCTTGACCCTAATGAATTGATGAGGTCGCGGGGCAAAGTAGTAGATTTCGCATAGCAACCTAAGGATTTCTTCTTGATGATTACATAAATCAGTGCTCTAAGAGTTGCGCAATGTGTATTTTCAGAGTGTAGTGGGGGGTGTTCGTTATAACACTGAAAATCTTGTTCTGAAGGGTCTGCAGTGGTTTTAAGTATGCACCAGCCGCCATTTGCCACAGTTCCCAACCTCTCAAGGTATCCCGAAGTGTGATAGCATGTCAAATAGTTTCGGTTGTCAGAACGTGAGTCGCTCTTGAAGAGTGGGTACAAGTGGTTGAATAACCCACAACCGTTATTGGCTGCAATGGTTATATGAGACCTAGAAGTCAATCTCTTATCTATGGTAACATCAATCTATTTCACTGAGTCACACCAAATTCGTGCCATCAGTTGTGAGGTGGTGGTTAGGAAATATGAGCTTGTTTGGCTCTTGTTAGGACTGATTTTCACCTTACGGACAGTACAACATTGGGTGGCTTTTCCCAGACGTCTCTGGAGATGCCTAGCAATGTAGTTGAGGTTGTGGCAGCGCTTAAATAGCGACGTATCATCGTCGTACATGTCGATTTCCCCTCCCGGCTGCTTGTCGTTGGTGTAGACAGAACACAGCAGGGTCCCAGAACTTAAATCTGCGGCACTCCAGCCAATACTGTTGCAATGTTTGCCGTTTATGACGAAAAACTCTCTCCAGACTCTCCCTTCGGGAACCAAACACAACTTGAGCCTCAGAAGGTTTGAAAACTAGTTTATGGATACAAACAAGTATTTCAGAAAAGTGACTGGTTGTAATTTTCTGTATTTATATTCAAAACACAGCCACAGGTTCTAGAATTTCGTAGCAGGTAAACATAAATTGTTCACAGAACGATGCACAAACGCAGACTGAAGAATACTGAAGTAATGCCAGCGCATTGTCTCACTTATTCAAATTCTATTGATCGACGGTAGTACTGCAACTGCTACTGTAGCATGTGAACGAAGGAGGGGTTGATAGGGAAATTCTCCTCCTCCTCCTCCTCCTTCTCATCCCCCCCTCCTCCTCCTCCTCCTCCTCCTTCTTCTTCTTCTTCTTCTTTTCGAACAGCATCGCGGAATCTCTACGCTGCTTTAGCGTCTATTCATTCGTAGATAACTAGTTCTGTGAAGTGATTACATCACCCACCTTTAACGCACGGATTAGTACTAAATCACGTTAAAGGAACGTTCTTTGGCTCATATAGGTAAGTATTTTCAGTTGCAACATCTGTTATAGACCATTGCAGTCTTCGCCGTACTGCGTGATCAAAGTTGCATCATAAACTGTCTGTAAATAAATAAATATTACAACAATATTTGGTGGCGTCATGAAGCCATTCTTTAAACAGATTGAAGGTGCGCTGCGCTCTTACTTAACGAAGCATGGCTGCAGCTATCGGGGTACGTGAACTCGGAAAACACTATGGAACTGCTCAAGTCCTCGTCATTCTCATGAAGCAGGTAAACTTAAAGCGTAGAAAAACTATAATTGACACAAAGCAAGGTAGTCAGAACGGTGAAAACAAAAAACCCTCTTAATATATCTAAACCTACGTACATACTCTGGAAGCCACCACACAGTGCCAGGCAAGGGGTACGAACCACTCCCTCTTCTGTTCCATTCGCAAATACACCAAGTGAAGTTGACTGGTTACATTCCCACGCATGTGGCCTAATTTCTCTTATCTTGCCTTGGTGATTTTTAAATTAAATTAAATGTGCGTTGGCTACAGTAAAATAGGTTCTCCTGTCCGTCACAAATGCCGGTTCTCTAAAATCTCTCAATAGTGTTACCCGAGAAGATCGTCATCTTCCTTCCAGAGATTCCCATTTGAGATCACGTAGCGTTTTCGTAATACTCGCGTGCTTATCGAAATTGCCGGCAAGTAACATAGCAACATGCTTCTGAACTGATTCGATGGCGTCCTTTAAACAGACCATATGGTCATGCCAAGCACTTGAGCACTACTCAAGAATGGGTCTTGTAAGTATTCTATACGCGGTCTACTTCACAGATCAGACACACTTTCCTATAGCTCTCCGTACAAACCAAATTCGACCATTCGGCTTCACCAAGCACCGCAATTGCGTGCTCTGGTCATTTCATGTAGCTTTGCAGCTTAATGCTTGGATATTCGACCGACGTGACTGTTTCGAGCAGCACAACATTAACACCGTATTCGAAAATTACAGGGTTTATTTCCGACTCACCTCTGTTAACTTAAATATTTCTACATCCATCACACCAAATAGAAATTCTGTCGAAAACATTCTTCTACAGTCACTCAACGACGTCACTTTCCCGTACACTACATCGTCATCAGCAAACAGTCGCAGGTTGTTTCTCCCCCAATCCACCAGATCGTTTAATACAACTGAGGTGACGAAAGTCACGGGGTAGCGGTATGCCCACAAACAGACGACGGTAGTATCACGTTCGAAAGCTGTAAAAGAGCTGCGCATTGGCGGTGCTGTCATTTGTACTCAGGTCGTTCATATGGAAAGGTCTCCAACTTCATAATGGCCGTACGACGTGAATTAACAGACTTTGAAAGCGGAATGGTAGTTGGAGCTAGACGCGTGTGATATTCGATTTCGGAAATCGTTAAGGAATTCACTATTCCGAGATCTATGGTGTAAGAATGTGCGTTTACGTAGAGTTTTCAGTGCTAACAGACAAGCAACACTGCGTGAAACAACCAGAGAAATGAATATGAGATATTGCGAACGTTTCCGTTTTGGATAGTGCGGCGATATCTGGCGTTAATGGGCTATGACAGCAGGCAACCGACACGAGTGCGTTTGCTAATAGAACGACGTCGCCTGCAGCGTCTTTCCAGAGCTTCTGGCCGTAAAGGTTGGACCCTAGACGATTGGAAAACTGTGGTCTGGTCAGATGAGCCCCAGTTGCAGTTTTTAGGAGCTGATGGCAGGGTTCGATTGTGGTGAACAAGGCACTGTGGAAGCTTGTGGTGGCTCCCTAATCGTGTGGGCTTTGCTTCCATGGAATGGGCTGGGTACTCTGATCCAACTGAACTCATCGTTATGTTCGACAACTTTGAGATCATTCGGAGCTATTCGAGAAGTTCCCAAGCAACGATCGAATATTTATGGATTACATTGTGCCACGTCACTGGGCCACAATTGTTTGTGATTGGTATCAAGAACGTTCTGGACAATTCGAGCCAATGACTTGGCCAGCCAGATCCTCTGACACGAATCCCATCGAACATTTATGGCACATAATCGAGGGAACAGTTCGAGCACAAAATCCTGCACCGGCAATAATTTCGCAGGTATGGACGGCTATACAGGCAGCGTGGCTCAATATTTCTGCAGCGTAGTTCCAATGGCTTACTGAGTAGTTGTCACGTCGAGTTGCCTCATTACGCCGGACAAAAGCGGGTCCGACACGATAGGAGGAGGTATACAATGACTTTTGTCACCTCAGTGTGTATCGGCAAGAGTGGTCCTATTGAAACGTCCCCTTAGAAAAATTAGTGAATTACTGTGCTGATAAACCTCTTACATTATTTGATTTTCAAACAGCTGAGCAGAACTGAATGTAATCAGACATTTCGCTCTTTACTTATTCTGATCAACACTAAATTGACACACAATATTTTTAGCGCAACGCAATCTGACTTTCAATAATCCCTACAAAAGAATGTCCCTGACTAACATTAACCTACACGTTTCACGAATCACTTACCTCACAAAAATCTTGTTTACTCGAACTACTGCAATACAGCGTGCGCCAACACTGCCAGCTAAATAAAAGATTCTAACTACTGATAGGCATAGTTATCAAATGAAAGATTTTGATAGAGAACAAACAATGTGTTTACCTTAATAGTGTTCAAAAGTTATCAGTTCATGACATCAGTCTTACAAATTTACTGTCTCTGATGGACACACGTCCAGATCATCCGTTCACAAAACTCCGCCCTCTCTCTCCCCACATCCACCACTGCTGACGGCTCACCTCCAACTGCGCAACGCTACGTGCTGTTCACATCCACCTACCCAACACTACAATAACAATTGTTCCAACAATGCCAACCAGCCACAGAGTGCATACAGCACAGCCAGTGATTTTCATACAGAGCGCTACGTGAAGTTACCAACATGAAAACCTAAACAGCCTACTTACACCTAAACAGCCTACTTAACACTATCTCACTTCCCTGGAGCACTCCTAATGATTCCTTCGTCTCAGGTGAACACTCGCCGTCTATGACAATGTCCTGGGTCTAATTACTTCAAAAAAGTATTTGAGCTACTCACATATCTGAGAATCCTATTCCGTATGCTCGGACCTCCGCGAACAGTCTTCAGTGGGGAGCCGGTGAAATGTTTTCCGGAAATCTAGGAATATAGGATGTGTGTGTTACCCTTCGTCTACGATTTGCAGAGAACTGGCAAGGGTAAGCTGAGCTTCGCACTAGCGACGCTTCATACATCAGTACCCATTTGTGGACAGTAGTTGTTTTCTCTCTCTAGGAAATTTATTACACTACTGGCCATTAAAATTGCTACACCAAGAAGAAATGCAGATGATAAACGGTTATTCATTGGACAAATATATTATACTAGAACTGACATGTGATTACATTTTCACGCAGTTTGGGTGCGTAGATCCTGAGAAATCAGTACCCAGAGCAACCGCCTCTGGCCGTTATAACGGTCTTGATACTTCTGGGCATTGAGCCAAACAGAGCTTGGATGGCGTGTACAGGTACAGCTGCCCATGCATCTTCAACACGATACCACAGTTCATCAAGAGTAGTGACTGGCGTATTGTGATGAGACAGTTGCTCGGCCACCATTGACCAGACGTTTTTGAGTTGGTGAGAGGTCTGGAGAATGTTCTGGCCAGGGAATGAAACGAACATTTTCTGTATCCAGAAAGGCCCGTACAGGACGTGCAACATGGAATTTTGCATTATCCTGCTGAAATGTAGGGTTTCGTAGGAATCGAATGAAGAGTAGAGCCATGGGTCGTAACACATCTGAAATGTAACGTCCACTGTTCAACGTGCCTTCAATGCGAACAAGAGGTGACCGAGACGCGTAACCAATGGCACCCCATGCCATCAAGCCGGGTGATACGCCAGCATGGCGATGACGAATACACGCTTCCAACGTGCGTTCACCGCGATGTCGCCAAACACGGATGCGACCATCACCATGCTGTAAACAGAACCTGGAGTCATCCGAAAAAATGACGTTTTGCCATTCGTGCACCTAGGTTCGTCGTTGAGTACACCATCGCAGGCGCTCCTGTCTGTGATGCAGCGTCAAGGGTTACCGCAGCCATGATCTCCGAGCTGATAATTCATGCTGCTGGAAACGTCGTCGAACTGTTCGTGCAGATGGTTGTTGTCTTGCGAACGTCCACATCTGTTGACTTAGGGATCTAGACGTGGCTGCACGATCCGTTACAGCCGTACGGATAAGATGCCTGTCATCTCGACTGCTAGTAGTGATGCGAGGCCGTTGGGATCCAGCACGGCGTTTCGTATTACCCTCCTGAACCCACCGATTCCATATTCTGCTAACAGCCATTGGATCTCGACCAACGCGAGCAGCAGTGTTGCGATACGATAAACTGCAATCGCGATAGGCTACAATGCGACCTTTATCAAAGTCATCAAATGTGATAGTGCGCATTTCTCCTCCTTACACGAGGCATCACGACAACGTTTCACCAGGCAACGCCGTTCAACTGCTGTTTGTGTACGAGAAATCGGTTGGAAACTTTCATCATGTCAGCACGTTGTAGGTGTCGCCGGCCGCGGTGGTCTAGCGGTTCTAGGTGCTCAGTCCGGAACCGCGCGACTGCTACGGTCGCAGGTTCGAATCCTGCCTCGGGCATGGATGTGTGTGATGTCCTTAGGTTAGTTAGGTTTAAGTAGTTCTAAGTTGTAGGGGCTGATGACCTCAGCTGTTAAATCCCATAGTGTTCAGAGCCATTTGAACCATTTTTGTAGGTGTCGCCACCGGCGCCAACCTTGTGTGAATGCTCTGAAAAGCTAATCATTTAAATATCACATCATCATCTTCCCGCCGGTTGAATTTCGTGTCCGTAGCACGTCGTTATCGTGATGTAGCAATTTTAATGGCCTGTAGTGTATATATTCAAGAACTCCGTAGCAGGTAAGTAGAACTACTAAGTTATGAAAGAACTGTTGGTGATAGAAAGGGACGCACGCCTCGACACCAGCCAGCGAGTGCAGGTGGTGCGCTGAGGCAGCCGGCAGGCGGCAGCACAGTAGCCGTTGTGGCTCGGTCGCGCCTTCCGGGAGGCAGCTCATCAGCATGCAGGTCGGCGTCTCTGGCCCTCCCCCACACTGCTTGCCGCCCACTCCGTCTGCCGTCGAGTTCCCGACTGCTCGTCTTCAAAGGCCGCTCAGAAACTAACGCACATCCCTCCGAGGTTTTTACGGGTAACACCACTGGTCCTCACAACTGTCGATGGATAAACGACCAACTGCCTTAAAGCTTGATTCACACACAACGTCGAGGAACGGAACACCAAAACATTCCACCATTCGAAATGGCGCTATCCACACCGTCAACTAGTATGTGCAACGCTCAACTCAGCCACGGGTGCTACATCCTTTCTTCCACCGTTTGTTCTCTTGAGTTGCAGCAAGGGCACTGCTAGCGATAGACATTATTTGAGTTAACACTGTATACTCTGTTGGGAGTAGGACCGGGGAACGGACGCGAGCGGCGTGCTCGCGTCGATGATATTGAAATAATATAATTTACGCAGAAGGTGGTGGTGGTTGTGGTTGTTGTTGTTGTTGTTGTTGTTGTTGTGGTCTTCAGTCCTGAGACTGGTTTGATGCAGCTCTCCATGCTACTCTATCCTGTGCAAGCTTCTTCATCTTCCAGTACCTACTGCAGCCTACATCCTTCTGAATCTGCTTAGTGTATTCATCTCTCGGTCTCCCTCTACGATTTTTACCCTCTACGCTGCCCTCCAGTACTAAATCGGTGATCCCTTGATGCCTCAGAACATGTCCTACCAACCGGTCCCTTCTCTTGTCCAGTTGTGCCACAAACTCCTCACCAATTCTATTCAATACCTCCTCATTAGTTATGTGATCAACCTATCCAATCTTCAGCACTCTTCTGTAGCACCGCATTTCGAAAGCTTCTATTCTCTTCTTGTCCAAACTATTTATCGTCCATGTTTCACTTCCATACATGGCTACACTCCATACAAATACTTTCAGAAACAACTTCCTGACATTTAAATCTGTACTCGATGTTAACAAATTTCTCTTCTTCAGAAACGCTTTCCTTGCCATTGACAGTCTACAGTTTATATCCTCTCTACTTCGACCATCATCAGTTATTTTGACCCCAAATAGCAAATGTCATTTACTATTTTAAGCATCTAATTTCCTAATCTAATTCCGGCAACATCACCCGATTTAATTCGATTACATTCCATTATCCTCGTTTTGCTTTTGTTGATGTTCACTTTATACCCTCCTTTCAAGACACTGTCCATTCCATTCAACTGCTCTTCCAAGTCCTTTGCTGTTTCTGACAGAATTACAATGTCATCGGCCAACCTCAAAGTTTTTATTTCTTCTCCATGGATTTTAATTGCTACTCCAAAATTTTCTTTTGTTTCCTTTACTGATTGCTAAATATACAGATTGAATAACATCGGCGAGTGGCTACAACCCTGTCTCACTCCCTTCCCAACCACTGCTTCCCTTTCATGCCCCTCGAGTCTTATAACTGCCATCTGGGTTCTGTACAAATTGTAAATGGCCTTTCGCTCCCTGTATTTTACCCCTGCCACCTTCTGAATTTGAAAGAGAGTATTCCAGTCAACATTACGCATAAGGTATCTGACTTTAGTTGTTTCTGACAGAATTTATCGCTGGTAATGGATTTAATAGTAGTTATTTGTTCACTTACTCGTATGAGAAGCAAACGGTGATAAAAATACAAACTGGATTATATAATGTACTTAATGCATTTTACACTAAAGAGCCAAAGAAACTAGTACACCTACATAACATCGAGTAGGGCCCCCACGAACACGCAGAAGTGCTGCAACACGACGTGGGTTAGACTCGACTGACGTCTAAAGTAGTGCTGGAGGGAACTGACACGATGAATCGTCCAGGGCAGTACGTAAATCCGTAAGAGTACGACGGGGAGGAGATCTCTTCGGAACAGCATGTTGCAAGGCATCCCAAACAAGCTCAATAATGTTCGTGTCTGGTCTGGTGGCCAACGGAAGTGTTTAAACTCGGGAGAATGTTCTTGGAGCCACTCTGTAGCAACTCTGGACGTGTGGTGTGTCGCATTGTCCTGCTGGTATTGCCTAAGTCCGTCGGAATGCACAATGAACATGAATGGATGCAGGTGAACAGACAGGATGCTTACATACGTGCCAGCTGTCAGAGTCTTATCTAGACGTATCAAGGGCCCATATCAATCCAACCGCAATCTCCCACATCATTACAGAGCCTTCACCTGCTTGAACAGCACTCTGCTTACATGCAGGGTTCATGGATTCATGAGCTTGTCTCCACATCCGTGCACTTCCGATATGTCGCCAAAATAACACAGGACAGATGGTTCAAATGGCTCTGAACACTATGAGAGTTAACTTCTAAGGTCATCAGACCCCTAGAACTTGGAACTACTCAAACCTAACTAACCTAAGGACATCACACACATCCATGTCAGAGGCGAGATTCGAACCTACGACCGTAGCGGTCGCTAGCACAGGACAGAAGAACTGTTCGTGTCATAATCTTACTTAAGGCAACAGCCTTGGTGAAAACCAAACGAAACTACAAACGAGATAGATTATAGTTTATCAAGTAATAAATAACTTGTACTGGATGTGAGAGTCCTGAAACATTTTCAAATTTCAAGATGATCGTACACCTGTAACATCATATCTCCACAGCCAGTCTTAACTTCCCCGGTATCGAAGGAAATAGTTACCTAAGGAGAGCATCTAGTACGCCTATGTGTAACAATATTTAATTTCTTTAAAAATATCTCTGTAATTCAGCGATGCATGAACTTAGTAACTACTACTGAGACAAGAACTACGCCAAAGTAACAGTGTCAGAATATAATAAAAGGACATGTACAAGTGTGAAATTCTCTCTTTGGTCTTGTCTTCCTGTTCTTTAGCTGCCATCTTGTCCTTTAGCTTTGTTCTGCGCTCTTGTTATCTGGTCGTCGATGGAATTAAGTATTTGTTGCTGAGCTTTAATGGTAAGTTTTATTAACGTGTGGAGGCTGATTATTCGGTAAAGCATAAAAAGTAAGCTGCGTATAACGACTACATTATTTGAAGATCCTCTTTCATTTTGGAGAAAAGAAAAAAAAAGATGACATTCACAAAAAAAGGGTAAATTAAAAACGATTGCTTTTCATTTGGTTCACCACTGTTTCAAAAGCCATTGTGTTTCTAATTACAATTTAAATACTACATTCTTTGGAACTTGCAGTCATTTATTTTTCTCGAAGCCCGATTATTTTTCTGAGCATGATTATTACGAAACTAAGGTTCATTTCTTTTCACGGTCAGTCGAATATCCACCGAACTGTTTCCAAGCAAACTGTGGACAGTAGCTTCTTTTGCAGTTTTAAAGTAAATGAAAGTTAAAATTATTATCATCATTCTTGATCTTGTGAAAAGAGTAAACCAAAGATTATCAGCCGGCCGCGGTGGCCGTGCTGTTCTAGGCGCTTCAGTCCAGAACCGCGCGACTGTGCGGTCGCAGGTTCGAATCCTGTCTCGGGCATGGATGTGTGTAATGTCCTTAGGTTAGTTAGGTTTAAGTAGTTCTAAGTTCTAGGGGACTGATGACCTCAGAAGTTAAGTCCCATAGTGCTCAGAGACATTTGAACCAACGATTATCACACCCCAGATCTCCTATAACTACGCCAAGAACGGTGGTCTAATAAATAATTTCTCGTAAAAGTTAAAATTCTTGATTTTTTGATTCAGAACATAAAGCAGTTTCCACGTAATTGCAGGTGGTAATGATATAATAGATAGTGTAATAATAGATCCTAAGCTAGAAAGAAGCAAACTCACCAAGCAGAAAATCAGAAACATAGGGTAATTAGAATTTATTTAGTAGCTGGGACATGAAGTTAAATTAAGTTCAGCATCTTGAAAACGAAAAACAATAAAAAAACAAAACGGATGGTTATTTACCAAAAGCATTTACAGAAAGATGAAAACATGTCGCAAGTACGAAAAAAAAAAACAAAAGAAAACAAAATCTGAAACGGAAAAAGATTCAATATTAACAGAGATGGCGAGGATTTCAAGGAAACGATAGTAAGAACATTGGTTGTGTCTAACATTAGTGAAACTTTTCAGGTGGAGATCGCAACAATGCATGCCCAGAGGACGTGCACATGCAACTAATCATCATCCTGTCGACTTTGCGACTGGTTGAATGATGAGTATGTCTGATAATTGAGTTGTCCCGGCGGAGGTTCGAGTCCTCCCTCGGGCATGGGTGTGTGTGTTTGTCCTTAGGATGATTTAGGTTAAGTAGTGTGTCAGCTTAGGGACTGATGACCTTAGCAGTTATGTCCCATAAGATTTCACACACATTTGAACATTTTGATAACTGAGCAGCATACCGACAACTGGCTCTAATGTAATGTCTGTAGAAGAGTGGCGCCGAGTTGGAGTCACGGTAACAGTGAAGAAGTATAGGTTCAGATCATTCCAAATGGAGGATAACACGAAAAGTTCAAAGATTTTTTGAAATGACTCTGACGAACACACTTATTACAACAGATGAAATCCGAGAAGATGTAGCAGGCACAGTATCACCACGAGCTTTCGGGAAGAAATTAATGGAAGCTAGGTTTAGATCTCTAGCTGCCTTACGTCATTTTTACACCGTACCCAGAGAACAACGAGCCGCGTGGTGCAGAGCCAGAGTCAACTGGGACAATGAGTGGCATTGTACAATGATCAGCGATGACTGTCGATTCTGTTTGTGGCGTACAGATCGACGCTATATTCTCTACAGATAACACGTTGAGATGACAGGAAGCACCGATTCTTGAGAACCGTATCTCTCCAACGTCTATAATGGTTGAGTATAGAGCTTTTGGACATTACAACAGGACTAATTTATAACTCTGATGGTAGGCTGAATGCTAGCCACTATGTGCAAGAGTAGTAGACCCTGTTGTCATGCCCTTCATGGTGAGGATACAAAATGGCATTTTCCAGCATGATAACGCAAGACCATCACCGCACTTCTCACCACAGACGCCTTGAGGAACTTCCTGACTGGTTTCCTCATTCGCCAGCTATAAAGGATGTCTGAGACGCGTAATGAAACCATATACCTTCGTACCAGACACGAACCAGCAGTTTTCATGAGTAAACACCGCAACGGACCTGGGTTCAATTCCCGGTCGGGTGGGAGATTCCGCTCGGGGACTGGGTGTGGTGTTGTCCTTTTTTCTTCGTATACTCTGAAGAGACACGAAAATCGCCTGCATGGCGTCACAAGATAAGTCTGAGCCTAGGGTACGGCTTGACCCTAATGAATCTTCTGTTGCAGTGTCTTTCTACTTTTGAGATGGCTGAATGGGCACGTCCCGAAAGCCAGTATATGTAAGTATGAACAGGCACAGCCTATGTTACAGGCACGGCAAGAAAGTCTTCAACAAAACACTACATGGCTATTTTCTTCCTTATCACATGATGTTATGTGATGAACGTCTCCACACAGTTTGATCTACAACTTAGCAAAATACCAGATTGGTGCTTCATGGTGTAACACTTTCCATTTTACGGTCGCAGGTTCGAATCCTGCCTCGGGCATGGACGTATGTGATGTCCTTAAGTTAGTTAGGTTTAAGTAGTTTTAAGTTCTAGGGGACTGATGACCTCAGAAGTTAAGTCCCATAATGCTCAGAGCCATTTGAACCATTTTGAACTTCCCATTTTCGTCACTTCATGACTGTACTTGCGAGTGCTTATCTAATGCAGTTTGTGACGCCTTAACCCCGCGTTCTGGACGGGCCCTGCATGTACAAGCCTGCGTGCATCATTTGAGCCTATTGTACTGTCTACCGAGGTGTTAACTCTTTTTAGCTGTTGCTCGACCAGGGTCCTGCCCTGGCGCCGTTACGAGCTGGTGTTAAGAGAAAAACAAGCGGGAACAGGAAGTGGTCAGGGGGCGCTGAGGCCCGCCGAGCCGCCTTGAATAAGTAATGCCGGAGAAAGCGCGCCCATCGCGCGATAGCAGGAATCTGGCTCCATTACCTGCCGCTGCCGCTGCTCCCAGATAAGATGTCGCCTCACTGGCGCCGCGTCGACGGAGATCATTCCGTCGCCTTGGACGTTTGTCGCCGCTGAACAGTGCCCAGTCCATTGAAACACTGTAATGGACCAATATATTCTTTTCCTCTCACATGACATTGACGAATATATTGGTAATCTCACTCAGTTTACAATAAATGGGAGATCTGTAAACAATGTCGTAACTGAACAGAGACTAAAGCAATATGGTACTAAGTCAGCGACATACATTACTGCACCTAAAACAGCTTCAATTCTACCAGAACCTCGTCTAATACCTTCCAAACTTCACAGAAGCTCTTCTGCGAACCATGCAGAACTAGCACTCCTGGAAGAAAGGATACTGCGGAGATATGGCTTAGCCACAGCCTGAGGGATGTTTCCAGATTGAGATTTTCACTCTGGAGCCGAGTGTGCGCTGATATGAAACTTCCTGGCAGGTTAAAACTGTGTGCCGGACCGAGACTCGAACTCAGGACCTTTGCCTTTCGCGGACAAGTGCTCTATCATCTGAGCTACCCAAGCACGACTCACGACCCGTCCTCACAGCTTCCATTCCGCCAGGACCTTGTCTCCTACCTTCCAAACTTCACAGAAGCTCTTCTGCTCTTCTGGTAGTGCTCTTGCCCGCAAAAGGCAAAGGTCCCGAGTTCGAGTCTCGGTCCGGCACACAGTTTTAATCTGCCAGGAAGTTTCATACCAGTGCACACTCCTCTACAGAGTGAAAAATCTCATTCTGATTACTGCACCCACAACTTTACTCTGCAATAAGCCGGTATGTGGTGGAGGGTTCAGTGTGTGGTAATATCAGGTTCCCTCCCTACTACTCCATTACTCCAATGTTTGTGGGTGTTCAGCAGACGAAAACAGATGCAGTCATGGCTCCAAACAGCCCGTATTTCTCGAATATAATCACTACGCAAGGCGTGTGCGTCAGACAGACATACATCTACAACAATATTTCGGAAGCCACCTCACGATGACGGAGGGTACGTTTGCTTCCACCGTTCCATTCGCGAAAGCCGAGTGGGAAGAAATGATCGTCGGTATACCTCTATGTTAGCTCTTGTTACTCGAATTTTCTCGTTATATTCACTTCGCGAGACTTATGTGAGAGGAAGTAATGTGTTGTCCGACTCTTCCCGGGACGTGCTCTCTCGGAATTTCAATAGAAAATAACTCCGTGATGCACAACACCTCTCTCGTAGCGTCTGCCAGTGGGGTTAGTGCACAATCTCTGTTATTCTCTCTCGCCTACTAAATGATCCCGTGATGAAACGCGCCTTTCTCCGTTGTATTTCTCTGTCTCTTCTATTAGTCCTACCTGATAAGGGTTTCAGGGTGATGAGCAACACTCAAGAATCGGTCAAACAAGCGCTTTGCAAGCCACTTCTTTAGTGGCAAATCTGGTCCGGTATTCGCTTAGCTTCTATTTATTGCACTAAACTGCAGTGCGGGCGATGTAAAGCACAGGGACACGGCGTCAACCTGAGTGCAGTTGTCTACAGCACTGTTGATCCTGTTGAGGAACAGAGCGAGGTCGGTCTCGCAAGACCCATGTTTGCAGATATTTCTTGATTCGCTACTTCCCAATCAAGTAGCTCCTCAGTTTGCCTGACAAGGGCTGAGCTCCCCCCCTGCTTGCCAACAGCGCTAGGCAGACCAGGTGGTCACCCATCCAAGCCCTAGCCCAGTAATAGTATTCTCAGATGAAATAAGTGTACATTAGTGCGCAAAAATTAAGGACGCCAGTAGCTTTCACATGATGTGTCATCGCCAGGTAACATATCTCGATGGACTTGAATCATTCATAGAAAGACCCAATACAGTATAGTACGGAACGTAACCGAAAGAAATATGCAACGAGTCTAACACAAATGACACTTTATTCGAAGATGATAATTACATTGAAATCACCGCGATTCATGATACTCCCCTGGACGTTACAAAAGGTGTGACTTTTGTTAGTAGGATGTATGATCATCAAGAACAGCAGTGCACATTCTGCTCCGACGCTGGCTACAATGTTTGTAAGGAATTGCGGTGCTGAGACGTTCCTCTCCTCCACCACAGCGGTTGACAATTGCTTGGTGGTCGTTATTACGTGGGGACGTGCTGCAACACGACTCCCCAGCGCACCCCACACGTGCTCGATGATATTTCAGTGGGGGAACGGGCACGCCAGTCCACTGGCCGAATATCTTCTCTTTCCAAGAGCTACTCCACCTGCGATATTCGATGCGGTCGGTCATGCCATCGATAAAAATGCGCCCCTGAGAAGACGCACGTGGGGAAGTCGTACAGCGTTATAATGAAGTTGACCGGTGGGTGTACCATGTTCAAATACATGAATGCCTCTCCGCACCGTAACACCTGAACCACCACAGCTATCATGTTCGGCAATGCTTGACGTATCCTCTACGGGCAAACATCGAAACACATAATGTGAAACTAACTCTTTAATTATTTTCTTTTTATTAAGCACTGACTATCAGAATTTTCCCTGACAAAGATAACTCAAGCTTAACCTATTCATTTATTAACAACAATATACAAGCCCAATGCAATCTGACTGCTATACATTGACAACATGACTTCCAATAAGTAACACAAAAGAACAGACCTGAATTACAAGAAATCCTAACAATAATACAAATCGAAAAAATATGAAATTAAAGAAATGTGAAACTACCTCCATCTCTGTTAATTGCCTAAACTCATTTCAATCACGAATCCCAATAGTGGAAACCCCATTCTTTTTCGTAAGTCACTTACTTTCTAAGTAGGCTGTTTAGGTTTTTATGTTGGTAATGCCACGTAGTGCTCTGTATGAAAATCGCTGACTGCGCTGTGTGCAGTCTGTGGCTCGTTTGACTCATTCGCTTGTGTAGTGTTGGGCAGTTGGATGTGAACTGCGCGTAGCGTTGGGCAGTTGGAGGTGAGCCGCCAGCAGTGGTGGATGTGGGGAGAGAGATGCCAGAGTTTTGAGCGGACGATCTGGACGTGTGTCCGCCAGAAAAAGGAAATTAGAAAAGATGGATGTCATGAATTGATATACATTATGACTTTTGAACACTATTAAGGTAAATACATTGTTTGTTCTCTATCTAAATCTTTCATTTGCTAACTAGGCCTATCAGTAGTTAGTGCCTTCAGTAGTTAGAATCTTTTATTTAGCTGGCAGTATTGGCGCTCGCTGTATTGCGGTAGTTCGAGTAACGAAGATTTTTGTGAGATAAGTGATTCATGAGAAGTATAGGTTATTGTTAGTCAGGGCCATTCTTTTGTAGGGATTATTGAAAGTCAGACTGCGTTGCGTGAAAAATAGTGTGTGTCAGTTTAGTGATGATCAGAATAAGTAAAAAGAAAACTGTCTGAGTACGTTGAGTTTTACTCAGCTTTTTCTGTATCAAATAAGGTAAGAGTTTTTCCAGCACTGTCATTCATAATTTTTCAAAGGAGACGTTTCAACTTCACAGAAAATCTTAATAACACGAACTGCAGCAATTACAGCTAGTAGCATCAACAGCCAGCTAAATAAAAGGATTGTAACTGCTATAGACTCTATAGACTACTTTAGACTAATAGGAGGCATATGGTTAGCTAAAGAAAGATTTATGTTGAAGAGCAAACAATGCATTTAGAAAATTTTACCTTATTCATGTGACATCCCGTGCCAAAAACTAAATAGTTGTCAATAATTCCCCTACCTAAACGTTATCAACCATACATCCATTATCATGCATTTCCTTGCATATTTTCTTAAAAGAAATTTCATCTCACTTTACATTGCGTGTCCTACCAACACAGTCTCCAATACTAAGAATATCATGTCCATACACTTCTCTATGCACTCGCTAAATGCTAGTTCGTCCAACCACAGAATCTCTTGCCGAGGGCGCAGAGCGCTGTCAGCGATATTAACACAGTCTATATAGCTGCCAACATACAAACAGGCTACTTACAAATGCACCAAGGATCGTTTCGTTCATCGCATCATTCTCTCTCTCTTGTGCTTGTCATCAATCCCTCTGTTCCTTAGTAGGTACGGTAAATTTTGTTGTGATGCTGTGAGTGTTTAGCTACAACGGATCAATGGTCTCCCGTGGTTCGTCACACAGTACTGTAATGACATTTCCTTTTATTTCTTACCCTACTGTATATTTACTGTACTTAAAATACATGCGGAATAGTGTGAATCCGATACTATACGCTGTGTGTTTTTTCTGCACACAAACTTACTACAGCCATAGATAAGGAAAGGAGCTAAAGTAATGAATTAGAATTTGCACCAAGGCTGGGACTTGAACCCACGTCTCCTGCTTACTAGGTAGGTGTGCTAACTAGTACATCACCATGGCATTGTGGATAACACGGCTGCTTGGACTACCCTAGTCCAATATTCTCGCTAACATAAACCTCAACTCACACAGTCAGCCCATTTTCAAGCGGAAACTAATTAAATAAATACGTCTACTATACAGTTAATTCTGCCATTGAGTTTGTCTCTTTTTTACAATGGAGAAGAAAGTGTTTTAACTGTGTGTTCTTTCTTGCTACAAACGCGTGACACAATTTTGTTCACTTATGTTGCCAATCGTTTTCGTACCTAAAGATATATTCAAAGAATTATTCGTTGCTTGGTTTATATGCGCGGTCATCTAACCCATCGGGTTAGGGAAGGAGGGGGAAGGAAGTCGGCTGTTCCATTCCAAAGGAACGATGCAAAAATTTGCCTGAACTGATTTAGGAAAATCACGGACAACCTAAACCAGGATGGCCGAACTCGGGTTTGAACTGTCGTCCTCCCGAATGCGAGTCCATTGTGCTAACCATTGCGCCACCTCGCTCGGTGTCAAAGAACTCTCTCCTACCTCGTGACATGGAGATGGTGAGTGCAGATGGTGAGTGGCGCTGTAATCTGAATGTTTTAAGTTGCCGTGCCCCCTTTCTTGATATTGTAGGAATATACACTTAAATACTCGTGACGCTGATAACCATAAGAGCCTAAAGCACCCCGTGACCGACTGTGAGATTGTCGCATGTATGCACGCTCCAGATATCTGTTGACCTTATGGTGAACTAATTTTATCTGTATCTGTAAGCACACATTGTTTATACTAATATTCACGAAAAGCTAATCCAATGATTTACCGGATATTCGTGTCCATATGAGCCCAAAGCACAAAGCAGAATTCTGTTGATCTTTGCTGTTCAGTTGTTATCTAGGCTTGCCAGCATAATTCAAGGTGTACGTTATATATACAGTAGCAGTATTTTATATTGGTAAGTGTATCGGCTGTTTTGTCTGAAACTCAAGCCACAGAATGAATTTAATGAAATGATGACAACGAGCACTATGAAGTGTTGGAATAGGCTATAACTACGTTCCAGTTCTGGTTTCTGATTACTTACAACTTTACAGCTGTTAAAACACATTATTGTCAGTAGCCCACATACGGAAATCATGTGAATCAACATTAATAATAAATGTAATCTCAGATATTAATTAATATCTCATAAAACAAACTGGATACAGTATTTGTTCATAGAAAGTGTAGACTGTTAAGACTCGGTAGGAGGAATTCAGACCTACAGATCTTATTTTCATAAACATTTGTTTCTCTCAAAACATTTTATTTTGGGGTTTTATGCTTCTCAATGCCTCAGTTCTTATTTACACTCTTGCGCGACAAATTGGCTTGAATCCAAGAGCCTTTCTGAATAGTACAAATAAATTCGAAGCAGTATCTGAAGGAATATCCATCGCAACGGCCGATATATACTTGTAGAGGTGTCACTCTTTATCGAACAGTAAAGACAAATAAAACAACTGGAAGCGCTAAGCCATTACAAAAGTATTATTTAGTAATCAATCATACCTCAGCGTACTTCAATAAAAATTCACTTTTTTCCATCATTTACAGCTTACACATCAGCTTCTCTATACTCAGAAATAGCTCGGAGAATCTCAACATCTCAAATCACTTGACATCACAAGTACTCCACTCCGCCTTTATACGTATCTTTCACTAAGTATTAGTCCTCCAATACCACATCCTCATTTTGATGTACACGATTTTCAGGAAATAACACACAAACCGTTTCTCCCTACCTTTCCTTCCACCTTCCTACAGCTGTCCGTTTCTCTGATTTTACACAAATACTAACCTCTCTAGGCGTAGCAGCCACGCAGTAAAAAAACAAATGTTTTCTTAGTTCAACAACCTTAGACAATGTTATTTAAAGAAAGATAAATATAAATAAGTACACCAGTACAATTCCGGCAAAAACAACTGTGAACAGTTTTCTACCAGACATATGAGGTCTCCTGCGTACCGAGGCAAATCGGCTGCAGAGGAGATAGACACTGAGGTCTGGATGGACGCATCTCGTCTCGTGAGGTGACGTGACGTCAGCAGCAGGGCTGGCCGTCTTTCCGCGCTCCCCTTGGCTCGGCGACAGTGCGTGTCGGAGCGGAGCGGTGCTCGCTAGTCGCTACCTGCTGCCTGCCTCGTGCGACCGTCACGGAAACGACAGCGCGCCCGGCCCTGACGGCTCACGCACTGAGGACGAGCGTCGCTGCTTCTGAACCACCTCTGGCTGACGCCAGTCATGGTAGACCGCCACCTGACAAGCCTCACTTAGTCGGAGCACAGCTGGTATCTCAAGAGTATGCGCTATACAATCAGAAGTATACGGACACGTATTGGTGGACATTAACATGGGGTGTGTTCATCACTCGCCTTTTTGACGATTTGAAATCTGCTGCGGACACTTCCAGCGACGTGTATGAATGTCTGTGCAGGAATGGTAGGCCATTCATCCCCAAGACCCGAAACCAGAAATGGTAGTGATGTTGCACTCTAGGGTCTGCGGCCAAGACGACGATTTAACCAATATGTACCAATGAGTTCAGGTAGAGACTCCGAGAAGGCAAATCCATTTTAGGAATGTATACGTGAAGACTGAAGCGACAAACGGAAATTTGTACCAAGGTCGGCATCCGAAGCTGCGTCTTCTGTCTTGTTCACTACGCAGATGCGCTACCTACTAATCTACCCTGGCTCAGTGGGTTTACTCAACATGCACCACGGACTATCCTAGTACACCACACCCCTCCTCCCCGACCCCCCCTCCCCCACCCCACGGCCCCGACACAAATTCCTATTCACGCCTACACCCACTTCGTGTTCCCCTAAACTCTAACAGATTTGCAGAGGTTCTCCAGCTTTACTGGAATACCACCTCAGCATCAATTGAAACGGTGGTTCCTGCCTGAAACGCAGCATAGGTGCTAATAAAATGGTTCTACAGAGCTTGCAAGTCTGTCTATACACAGCCAGAAGCAACAGATGAAGCAGGAGACCTGGGTTCGAATCCTGGCCTTGGTACAAATATACATTTGTCGCTCCAGTCTACAAACACACCGAAGAGCCAAAGAAACTGGTACACCTGCCTAATATCGTGTAGGGCCACCACCAGCACGCAGAAGTGCCGCAATACGACGTAGCATGGACTCGACTGATGTCTGAAGTAGTGCTGGAGGGAACTGATACCATGAATCCTGCAGGGCTGTCCATAAATCCGTAAGGGTACGAGGAGATGGAGATATCTTTTGAACAGCACAGATGTGCTCAATAATGTTCATGACCGGGGAGTTTGGTGGCCAGCGGAAGTGTTTAAACTCGTAAGATTGTTCCTGGACCACTCCAACTGCACACCCCCTACACCATTACAGAGCCTCCACCAGCTTGAGCAGTCCCCTGCTGACATGCATGGTCCATGGAGTTTGAGGATGTCTCCATACCCGTACACGTCCATCCGCTGGATACGATTTGAAACGAGACTCGTCCGACTAGGCAACACGTTTCCGGTCATCAGCAGTCCAATGTCGGTATTAACGGGCCTATGCTGGGCTTACAGCTTTGTGTCGTGCAGTCATCAGGGGTACACGAGTGAGCTTTCGGCACCGAAAGCCCATATTCAATGTTCCACACCCCTTCAGTTGTTGATGGTCCAGCATTGAAATCTGCTGCAATTTTCGAAAATTTTTCAGTACGGCTTTGGCGCCACACCCTCTACGAACAGAGGATGTGGTGAGTTATGACCACCTCAGGCGAGCCCAAGCATAGAGGAGATGTAAAAATTAACAAAAAAGATGGCTGCATAATTGCCAGGAGAGGTATGTGAATTATCCTGCGGTTCGTGTTCTGTCCTCCGCCTAGGACAAGAAGCGTTTCCCTCAGTCCGCCACTGAACTGCACGCTGCCTAACGGTGTCTTTTCGCCCAAATAGCATCAAAAAGAAACAAGTGCTACCGAGAAGACGTCTTTTGATAACATGAGTTACGTGACACAGTGAGCTCGGTTCACGCAGCTGCCGCCTACTCAGCTCGTTCACGTTCATTAACGGAATTCTTGCTGCTCCTTCGCTACTGCAGCGAAGATCGGGAAGCGGGTGCTGAAGCAAAAATTCCGTTTGACGGAAGGCCTCCGAATTTTCCGAGTTCTGCCGACTGAGGACTGGAGCGAAACACGACGGTGCTGGAAACACGCAACGAAGTTGGAGGAGATATGTAATTTACCTTTCCCTCCAGCCAGTACTTTCCCTGCTCTGAAGTCTTCATTGGTACGATTTGCTGCGTAAATGAAAAATAATGCAGAAATAAGTCTTCTGTCGCTCACTAATATAACGGGAGTTGTTAGTCGTTGTGCCTACAGACAACTACATTCTGACGATCGGCTGCATTGCTCTAGACTCTGGTGTCTTAAATCCTTTGTAAATAGCCATTACTTACATACGACATATTTTTGTTATATTACCACGAATGACATTCTGATACACACTTAAACAAACGTTTAATCTCTGTAGTGACTGTATCAAAGCGTGCAGGACAACAGCTATTTCCGTCGTGCCTGCCAATCGTGGTGTAATCTCCCCACGGAAAATTACCCTCTACCACGCAATAATTAACAATGGTCAATCAAATCATCCATATTTATTCGCTTTTGAAAAGCATCTGATCGGATTTTCTAGTAATATATGCGCCGACAGCTCGTCGACGCCAAGGTATTTTCCAGTACGTTTATTCTTCGGAATAACAGAGAGACATATGAGAGACATATATGTATTCTCCGTGGTTATTATAGACGGGTAACGAGGACAGCTTCGGAAGTATCTGTTGGAAGATTGTCGGGTTTCTAAAAGAGACATATTTGCTCTTCTTCTTGCTAGAGCGAGCTATTAACGTTTGTGCCACTAGCGGGGTATTTGAAGAGAGAGAAAAACTGTAAATGCAAATTAAGTAAGACTTGGAATCAACAGAAAACGGAACATGTAATGGAGATGGATTGAATATACAATTTTCCTCAGAAATAAGGTTTGTGACCCTTTTATTCTAGAGTGAAT
Source organism: Schistocerca serialis cubense (assembly GCF_023864345.2). Lineage (NCBI taxonomy): Eukaryota > Metazoa > Arthropoda > Insecta > Orthoptera > Acrididae > Schistocerca > Schistocerca serialis. The sequence continues at coordinate 379,425,653 of NC_064638.1, read as the reverse complement.
GACGAATGAGTTCTTTGTCTGAATCACTGATGATTGTCTTGGCCCTGTAATTAGTGGGGAAGTTTCAGCTGTGACGAAGAGAGCCTGCAATCGACAAGTCTTTATAAAATCGTCCAAAAAGGCTTCGGACACATCTGAAATTCAAAATCTGTCGTAAAAGGAACGAATTGTTCAAACGATCGATTTTCCCAACTGAATGCAGCGCTTAACGATAATAATAGATATAAAGATCTTTTACAGCAAGCCAGCCGCTGAATGTTAAGACGAAGGGCTCCACCAGAGATTCTATTGGGCTCATTTCACGTAATGAAATATTATATTTAAAATCGTACATACAAAAGGGAGAGAGAGAGAGAGAGAGAGAGAGAGAGTGAATGAAATTAGAGAAAATACTCAGAATCCTCCATTAGTATAATTGTTTGCCTGTCTTATCACGGATCAGCCTAAAGACAAAACAGGAGGCCCTTACTTTACGGTACAGGTTTATGTGTGAGAGTGAAGGAATCATAAAGGCAACAAATACACGTCTTTACAGACAAAACATTACACCAAGTTAGCGACAAGCTGCATTCCCAATAAACATTATATAATTCATTATAATGGCCAATCCGTGACAGGACACGTTTTTGGACGTTGCTAAAATAATTTTGTTCTCTGTTTCATGTGAACTACGACGAGCCAACTTAACTGACGCTTGGAAAAGAGAAGAAATACTCGCAGTCAAATTAAGTGGATCTACAAATAAGAACATAAAACAATACGCTGGGCGCAGAGAAAAGGCCAGATCTATAATTTTAGATGGTTTAGATGAAGTTTAGATGAAGTATACGCTTTTCTATTTAGTAATATTGGATATTTGAACATTGATGAATTGTGTTCATGCTAGATGTAGTTTGATTGACCTGCCCCAGTTGCATTTATCTGTATAAGTGCAGTAAGACACTAGCCACAGAAGTACTCGTGTGAACGGAGTTACATATAGTGACAGTAGAATGAAGAAATATAATGACGGTAGATCATTTATATGGTTTTAACTAGGGCAATGTTTAAGATGAGTCAAGCAGAGCAGAGCAGCACGCAACAGCCTTCAGCTGTTAGCACTGATAATAATGATGCAGTAAGAAGTGTTGTAGAACCGATGGCTACAGATAGCGCAATAGAACGCCCTGTAGATACGAAGGGACATGTAACGGCAAGTACGCAACATGGATTAGATCCATTAGTCATTATCATGAGACAGATGCAGATGATAACCGAGAGCATGAATAATATGAATACAAAATTAGCATCAGTTACTGAAGGGCAGGAAAATTTGAAAACCGACATGAACGCGAAATTAGCCTCAGTTACTGTGGGGCAAAATGATTTGAACGCGAAATTAGCCTCAGTTACGGAAGGACAGGAAAATTTGAAAACTGAGATTAAGCAGCAGTTACAAGACAGTTTTTCCGAATTAGAGCAGCGGATAGAGGCGAAGACCAAGGAACTTAAAGATCGGGCCGAAGAGACGGAACGAAAATTAACTGCACAAATAGAATTGGTGAAAGCTCAATGTTAGGAATCTACTCACCGCGTACGGTTAGAAATGAAGGAGTATGTGGCTATTAAGATAGATACCGTACGGGAACAGGTGGAAATGGTTCCGCAATTAGTACAAAAGCAAGATGCCATGTCATGTGCAATTGCGCAACTTCCTGAATTGGCACGTACGCAGACTAACCTATAAGAAAGTGTTGAACATCTGACAGAGCGTCAAGACGTTATAGACCACCAAATTAATGTATTAACGGGTAAATTATCCGAAATCACATTAGAAAATAAAAGGCTAATGTGAGAAAACGTTGAGCAAAGTGTTAAGGCAGCATTCCAGAGTTTATCTGGCAAACAGGAAGAGAATTTGTTTGCGAAAGGACTTGAGGAAGTGCGACAACAGTTAGGTGCTGATTTCGAGCATTGGAAACAAACGATAGAAGAGTCGATACGCGTTTCACAACAAGGCTCAGAACAAATGAATACAGGCCAGCAGCAGAAGTTGGCAGCGAATATAGAGCCAGTTACTGCACATTCGCACACGATACCGACTTGTGTAAGTAACTCAAACATTAAATTGCCACGAGCTAGTTGTTCGCGTGAAGTCTTATCTAACGGAGATTACGAGAGCCTTTGCCATGCCGAAGAAAAAATGATAAAGCATCGGCAATTTCAGATTTTTAACACTGACAAAAGGGGGGTCCATCCAATTGTTTTTATTCGAAGTTTCAGAGGAGTGCTACCCAGAACTTGGTCGGAGTGGCAGAAGATCAGTTTCGTTACAGGATATATACAAGGTTCGGGGGCGATTTGGGCCTCGGACATGACTTCTGTTTGCTCGACATATGACGATTTTGAGAAGGCGTTTTTAGCAAAGTTCTGGTCAGAATGGGTACAGGAACGCCTGAGGCAGGAGGTGCTCTACCCAGAGCCTTTCTCCTTTTCAAAAGGAAGCCTTAGGAAGTATTTTGAAAAATATATAAATAAAACAAGATACTGGGACAGACCTATGCCCTTGCCAGATATAATAAACATACTTAAGGCAAGACTACCAATTAGCATCCGGAATCAATTGATTTACGGCAATGATAAAGACTTGGAGTCGTTCCTCACGACGTTAGACCATATAGATATTATTGAAGAGAACAACCAGAAAGCCCGTAATAACAGATTCCAATATAGGGAGATAGAACCTCCGCCAAACGGTAGGCAAGGGAATGGACAGAGATCGTTAAATAGCGGAGAAACCCCTCAAAATCTCAATAGTAATACCGGCAATAGTCTTGCGAGGGGCTATCCAAGGAACAACAGGAATGGGAAAAGATACAATCCCGTGTGGGGGAACGAAAGGAATTTCAGACCTCAAGCCTGGAACAATAACAGTAATAGAAAGTGGAATCAACCGGGGGGAATGAACTCAAATAACCAACATCAGTGGGGACGGACATCTGCGAATCAACCGGTAATTACCGAAGTGACGGACGATGTCCACCAGCAGGCAAATCAAAATCCAACAAACTTGTAAGGACCCACTCGTGCCCCGGAGGAGCGGTCAACAATTGGTTGAGGGGCAACAGGATATGTGTATCCATGCTAACGTATAATGATGGACGATTACTGGCAGATGAATTGACCGAGGACTTAGAACCCCAAGATCAGGATAAGGAACAGGTGGCAGTAGCGGAAGTGCAAGTCAATTTGGAGACTGTACCTATAGTGGCGGTTTTAGACACAGATGCAACCACAAATGTTATTTCGGAGGCACTATTCAACAAGATCCGAAATATAAGACGAGTACCAATTTTTCCAGTTCAAAATTGCAGAATAATAGGCGCCGTTGGGGCTAGATCGGCTAATGTAAAAGTGCAGTCACTACTTAGTGTAGAAGTCGGAAATGTAGCAATATTAAGCACATTCCTTGTTGTGAAAAATTTGGTGGTAGATTGCATTATCGGAGTCGACAGCCTACGTCAATACGGATGCAGAATAGATTTTAGAACAGGAAAAATTTGGTTAAATGTACATAAACAAGAAATTGAGTTGGACTTGTTGAAAAAAGAAAGCCTTACCAGAAAATATAATAGTGGGATCAGTGTGCAAGTAATCAGGACGGCACAAAATTCTAAACAGCATGTAATTAGTGAGTTCCAAGTAAAAGGAGATTTCGGTCAATTAGTGTATGAAAAGTTAAATGAATCCGACTCCATTATTGAAGATCAGAAGAAGCAGCTCAAAGAATTATTATTAGCGTATAAAAACGTGTTTGATGAAAGGCCAGGAGTTATTAAGGGATACATATGCCATCTCTACGTTAAGCCGCACGAAACGTATTGTAGAACTTTCTATCCTGTTCCCTGGAGGTTAAAGGCTCAAGTTCAGAAAGAAATAGATCGGATGTTGAAATGGGGTTTGATCGAACCCTCTACACGCCCATACTCCTCCCCATTGTTGGTCGTGCCAAAAGCAAATGGGACTGTGAGACTGGTACTCGACGCCAGAGAAATAAATAAAATCATAATTCCAGTGAGAACACATCCGGAAAACATAGACGAACTTAAAAGACATACCAAATCATCCTTAATAAAGGAAAGTATAAAGAAATGGGAGTTACTATATACTGGCCCATACATTATCCTACAAATTCCGAATCCTGGGGCTTATCTGTTAGCATACCCGGGATCGAACAAAATAAAAGGGTTATTTTCCCATAACGACTTGAAAAAATTTAATGAAGATTAGAAGATAGGGAGGAATGGTGTTGCGAGTGACAGAGATGAACGCTCGTAAAAACATAACAATAAACTGTGTGTGTAGTGTTAGAAAACTTTAAACTGAAATAATTAATCAGTGACATAGATTATAGAAATAGCGACTAACAATTACTATCGAGTGCTACAAAGAAGATAGTGGAGATAGGCTTCACCTGTGGTTTGGGTGAACATGGAACTTTAGCATTGCTAATGTCATCAAGATTTATAAAGGATCTAACTAACCTTCAAGAAGAATGAAATGTTTCCCGCAAATGACGCTGAATAATCAAAAGAGGTTCGGAGTGAATGTATTGATGCACGCTTAGATGTGTAAACATGTGAAGGGATGTGTTGAGGCAGTGAATTGTGAGTGACGGTTAACGCCGCAAAGATAATTTCCCGCGCAAAACAGTTGACGTCGGCGCGAGAGTTAAAATCGATATAGACGACACAGATATGCTTTGTAAGAGACTCGCATCAAACGCGAGGGTAAACTGATTCAAGTTGAACTATAAAATGAAAAGGTGCTATAATTAGAAGTTAAGAGTTTTTAGTTTATTAATGAATGATTAAAGAAAGTAATATTCATAGAATTAGTAGTTATTTAATGGTTCGTGTTCGTTTGGGAATTTTGTTTGAAAAATCCATTTCCATATATGTGCATGTATGAACGCCGTATGAATCAGAGAATAAATGAAAGAAGTGAATCCGCATTCCTCAATGCTAATAACTTTTACATTACAGCAATCAAGCGGAGAAATATATGTATTTAGGATAAAAAGTTTTTGAGTATAGATAAATTATATGACTTTTCACGGAAATGATGGATTATGCCTTTGTATAAAATGAACTGCACTTTCCATTATTCGATGATTTGAATCCAAAATCTATTGTAAGTTGCATGAATCCTTTAAATTACGAAGAACAAATCAGTGATAGAAAATGTGTCAGAACTTTTGGACGTATAAGCACAAGTGGGGATGCAAAGTCAAAAAGAGTACTCAAACGAGAGTAAATATGATGATGCTTTTGGCAACATCATTAGTTAATGCCTAAATTCCTTGAAGTACGTCGTAAGAAAAAGGATGCATGAAGCCATAAGGATTTTGCTTTCAAAAAGGAGAATCTTGGACGGTGCAATCTAACCAGTTCTTTTACAGGAAGAGTTTCCCTTTTGGTCATTGCTAATTCTGTTGGAATGAATGTTGCATGTGAAATCGGGTATCCCTGTTCCTTCTACTCTTCCCATTGTGGGCCGCGTAGAAGACCGACTACAAATGTGGGCTAGAGGCACAAATCACTCTTCTCCAAATCGTTATATAAATCGATCCCTATCTTTCCTTTAGAGAACTATTTCAAAATTTTTTTTTTCTTCTATAGGCTTTCCTATCTTCTATGTACCGTAGGCTGGGGGTCTAGGCTTAAGAGGTTTTCCAAGGTTTCCCTGCTTAAGAAAGTTCCCGAATGGGTAGACCCCGATAACAGTTGCATGAAAGATCATCTTCCTTCGTTGTGCACAGCAGACATAAAACCTTGATGCACGTAAAAGCAATACAGCCGCGGTACCTGTCTCTTCATTTCTTCTGTTTTCAACATTTCTTTTCTTCGTCTGTCTTAAACACAATATTCTTTTTCAGTCGGAGGACTGACAATTATCACTTCCGGGTTATCCACACTAATAGATAGCTCGCGAAGTGTGTTCGGTAAATCAAAATTGAGCTCACAAACTTCGCTCGCTGCGAGGGGCATTGTAATCTCCCTACGGAAAATTACCCTCTACCACGCAATAATTAATAATGGTCAATCAAATCATCCATATTTATTCGCTTTTGAAAAGCATCTGATCGGATTTTCTAGTAATATATGCGCCGACAGCTCGTCGACGCCAAGGTATTTTCCAGTACGTTTATTCTTCGGAATAACAGAGAGACATATGAGAGACATATATGTATTCTCCGTGGTTATTATAGACGGGTAACGAGGACAGCTTCGGAAGTATCTGTTGGAAGATTGTCGGGTTTCTAAAAGAGACATATTTGCTCTTCTTCTTGCTAGAGCGAGCTATTAACGTTTGTGCCACTAGCGGGGTATTTGAAGAGAGAGAAAAACTGTAAATGCAAGTTAAGTAAGACTTGGAATCAACAGAAAACGGAACATGTAATGGAGATGGATTGAATATACAATTTTCCTCAGAAATAAGGTTTGTGACCCTTTTATTCTAGAGTGAATGACGAATGAGTTATCTGTCTGAATCATTGATGATTGTCTTGGTCCTGTAATTAGTGGGGAAGTTTCAGCTGTGACGAAGAGAGCCTGCAGTCACCGAGTTTTTATAAAATCGTCCAAAAAGGCTTCGGACACATCTGAAATTCAAAATCTGTCGTAAAAGGAACGAATTGTTCAAACGATCGATTTTCCCAACTGAATGCAGCGCTTAACAATAATAATAGATATAAAGATCTTTTACAGCAAGCCAGCCGCTGAATGTTAAGACGAAGGGCTCCACCAGAGATTCTATTGGGCTCATTTCACGTAATGAAATATTATATTTAAAATCGTACATACAAAAGGGAGAGAGAGAGAGAGAGAGAGAGAGAGAGAGTGAATGAAATTAGAGAAAATACTCAGAATCCTCCATTAGTATAGTTGTTTGCCTGTCTTATCACGGATCAGCCTAAAGACAAAACAGGAGGCCCTTACTTTACGGTACAGGTTTATGTGTGAGAGTGAAGGAATCATAAAGGCAACAAATACACGTCTTTACAGACAAAACATTACACCAAGTTAGCGGCAAGCTGCATTCCCAATAACATTATATAATTATATTTACAGTATAATCCATTATAGTGGCACAGCTTGAGCAGTTCTGATTGGGACAAAGGATCATGAAATCTGATGTGGACAGAGCAGACCAGGTTGTGGAAAGGGGCCGCGGTCAAGTACTATTAGTTATACAAGAACACACACAACTTTATTGCTCATATCAATGTACAGTATTCTCTTTAAAACAACAAAGATCAATTCACGTCTGAGGACCCAAGTAACTTCTCCAGAACATGTAGAGATAACACTTGCCCATTGGCCATCCGACATCTCTGCACAAGGAAGGAAGCGACACACGTCCGACAAGGTGACCAACTGGCGAGGTCCAGAAACGGTCAAAGGACCAAATACTCGTCGCCCGATGAGACGACAGACCGAACGACCAACCAACGGTCGTTCCCGCTCCGGTCTCCTTCCGCCGGACAGTTCACGTGTGTCGCCAGCGGTCGGCGAGTACTGGCTGTCCGCACCTCACTGGCGCTCCGTCCTCGACTGCACTGCTGCTGCGTCCACACTGGGCTCTCCACTGGTCTCCAGACACACGACGACCCGGAAATACTATGGGTCGCTCCAGAGGTGGTACGACAGTGCACTTATCGATAAGCGCTGCTGCTGCCACTCACGGTCAGGAAAGACGCCAGTAATTGGATTAAGAAAACGAGGCAGCAGTACCGTAAAAGAAGATGACAATTAATAAACGGGATTAGCAAGAGCCACGCACGGCTCAGATCACCTCTGTACTGTTCTCCGCTTTGCAATCTGACGTGTAAACGATGATCAAAATTTGTGAGTAGCACCCTTAAAGAGAAAGGTCTGAGCTCTTTTTTCGGCTTACTGCACGCGATGAGGGTTGAAGCGCTCCACATGGCCCACCGTTCTGAAAAATCAAGCTCTCTGAGTGGCAAGGTGGGGGAGAGGGGAGGGGGAAGCTAAAATGCAAGAGAGAATTTAACTGTGCTGTCAGCAATGATTAGCATGGCATAAAGGGATCGATTTCCTTATTAAGAAAATAAATATTATCTATTAAATGTTTTTACCTGGGTCTCAGGTATTGTAAGTGTAATAAAGGCATATGTGTTTTTGTGTATAATATTGAGCTAATAATACTGAAAAGATGCGCCGAATCCAAAGTCATGTAGCAAAACACTGAGAAAATAGCCGTGATCAACCTCTGAGTTCGGACATATCCTGTATAACGCTTTACCCACATTCCAAGCTTCATGCAAATAAACATGTTACACTGAGCTGGAGAGATACAATGATGTTATTTCTTATAGGATTACATACAACTTAGTGTTGTCCGTAAAAAGGACTCAGAATTTTCATGGGTGTAAACGAATTTAGCTTCTAACTCTTAGTGCAATTGGCAGTTGCAGTTCACTTGTTAGTAGCAACTAATCGTGCATCCTGTACGTGTTGCAGGTCACTGCTTAACGACCGTATAACTACCGCGGGTTACTGGAAGCCGCTGGTTCATCGCACGCACCAACAGTCTCCATCACCTCGGTATGGCCTCTGTTCAGCAACCAGCGATGTTACCGAAAACCAGGACGCTACTTCAGCGCTGCGACGGAGGGACTACGTGACGCCTGAGGCGTCCCCACGACAACACGCCAGCTGCAAGTGCGTGTAAACAGCGCCCGTCCAGTCACCACGAACCGTGAATTTTGTGACAGGAAATCCCGAATCCAGTGGCACAACTCAGACGACACTCAACGAGATTAGAAGTCGATTATGAGGAATGGTATGAAAAATCTTCTATAAATCTACGACTATGGAATCAATCTGAGATCCCCTTCCTATAGTGTTCATTACTTCATGAGAGTAAAGAGCTAGCTGTATTTCACAACAACGATTTTTTCTGAATTCGTGCCGATTACGTGTCAATAGATGGTTTTCTTCGAGGTAATTTACAATGTTCCAACAGAGTATGTTTTCTAAAATCGTACAGAAAATGGGTCTGTAATTCAGTGGATTATTCCTATTTCGGTTCTTGAGTAATGGTATGACCTGTGTGACTTTCCACTACTGAGGCACACGTGCTGCTTCTCCACTCTCCGGAGGTGTCGGCACTACCTAACGCTGCTGACATCGTTACAGTTTAGCGTCAGAAGTAGTTCAGTAGTTCAATCTGTAGTTCTGAACGCCATCAGATAGCTATAGGGTTGAAGTCGACGGTGAAGAAGTGGTCACTAATCAATCTCTCTCAAGATGTAAACGGGGCGTGCTGCCTCGATCAAAACAATTTCATAGGGATTGCAGTGCAGGAGATGGCCAGAGAAGTCGATTGAAATGTTGCCTTTACTATACAATGCACAATAACAACACCGTGTTAGCTGCATATCGCCTGACGACGGCAGCAAACGTTCTGATGATTTCGCGAGAATAGTATGATAAGTTGGTAACAGCGTTCTTCTGGAAAGGCACGATATCGAATGCTGTAGGCAGTCTAATACACTAGTTTCATCTGACAAAAGTTCCATTACGACACAAACCTTTTGCCAAGTGATTCAGTACTCAGTTGTACGGCACATAATATATTACCTCAGTCCTCAGTTTTACTTGAGTTTCGTCTCGGTCATTTAGTTACATTAGCGAAAAATGATGAACTGTCGATTGGATTCAATGTTAAACTGCAGGTCACCATATACATAGTTGACTAAGCCGGTCTCACGGTCGGTGTAAGGGAACGGCATACTATCTCACTATCCTCATCATCTTTTCCTGCTGCCTCAGAGAGGGCTGACGTTTTTGGCTAGATTAACCTAGCCCGGTCTTCAGTGTCGCATTTCATCAGTTCTTTCTCCATCCGGTCTTTTCGAAAACAGCTCATACACGTTCTAAGTTGCCTGTCCATTCTCCAGTTTCATTTCCTCCCATTACAGTTTGTTTCCACTAGGTCGTGATATTTGTCCTTGCAATATTGTACGCGAATCTGCTATCTAGTTTTGATTAATCGATATAAGCACTCTAACAACGTCTTTGCTTGGACACTGAAGCAGTGTTGTGTGTTTGGGGAGTCATTTTGCATTCGATCAGAGGGAATCATTCGCCGGTTATAGCCTATGAAGTCCTTACTGCCTGACAGAGAATTCGCCATTATTTTACACTCGAGCCTGTGTGTATTCCAGGTTGGTTTGGAAGCTTGTTGGTAGAGCTGTGTTTGGAGAAAAGACTACCCTTGTCCGGTGGAGGTCCATGCTGTTGTGCAGATTCTACAATAAATGAAGAACTGGGTGAGACCATTCCAGTTTACTTGCCGCGGTGTGGTCTAGTTACTATGGCGAGGTTAGATTGGCATTTCTTGGTCGCGATTACGAGTAGGAATCGGGTCTTGTGCGTGAGTGTTCAAATGGCTCGGAGCACTATGGGACTTAACATCTGAGGTCATCAGTCCCCTAGAACTTAGAACTACTTAAACCTAACTAACCTAAAGACATCACACACATCCATGCCCGAGGCAGGATTCGAACCTGCGACCGTAGCGGGCGCGCGATTCCAGACTGAAGCGCCTAGAACCGCTCGGCCACTGCGGCCGGCTGTGCGTGCGTGTAGCAAAATGTAAGCTTATAGGTAGCTCATACTTAGTTAAATGGAAGCTGATTATACCGTTGTGCTTTGTTTTTGCACTTCTTTGCGTTGTAAATTCGGAGACGTACCCTGACCTGAAGTATAAACCAGTTCTTACTTATTCAAGACACATGAGATGAGATATGATGTTTCTAGAGCTTGCCCTGAATCCTAATTATGTTTTGTGGGTTTAAGTAGCGGTGATGGGTTGTAAAATAATTTCCTTGTGTTCAGTTGCAATGTCATTGCTTACGTATCGCAAAATATGCCGTATCATTCATTGTATTAAGCCCCTGGAGTGTGCCACGTTGCATGGGCGCTATCTTGTTCTAACAACCACTCAGGGCGTATAAGAAATCAGTCACCGAAATCCGATCTCACAAGATGATAACAAGCGGCTTTTCCTTGCATGCTATCAGATTTCAGGTCCAGTCAAGAAAGGTGAACAGGAATGCTTCGGCGACTGCTGTTGGCTATATATCGCATTAGATTTCGCTCACATTATTCTTGTGCTACGTGAAAATTACATTTTGAATCAAATGGCTTACAGATTGTTTATGTTTTCAGAGAACTGTTACAAAATCGAGGAAACGTCGTCACTGGAGAGGTGGATGCTATTAGCAGAAACCTAACACTTGTTCAGTTCAATTCACTTTCCTTTATAAGGCAGTGCTGTACTTAAGTACAAGCTGCGCGCGCCCTATTTATTTTTCCTTCCTCTGTCTCATGGAAGTACGTATCTGTGTGTGTGTGTGTGTGTGTGTGTGTGTGTGTGTGTGTGTGTGTGTGTGTGTGTGTGTGTGTGTGTGTGCGCGCGTGCACGCGTTCGCCCATTTCTAGCCTTTTCTCCTGCAACATCTTCTCCAATCTTCCTCATTCCCTTAAGCCTTTTGCTGCTATGTGCTATACTAGACATGGGAAGAGAGGTAGTAGTATGAAAGCGTTGGCTAAAACACCAAGAGGGCCGCCAAATGAGAAAGAACTGTCTTCCTCCGCTCGCAGTGGCACCTTAGCTTGCAGTGTGAGGGAGTTCTATCCAAACTATATTTGTTGAGTGCACATGTAAATTGTCTGGTCATGTTTGTGTTGTAAGATGTGTTCCTTGTACCGACAAGCAGCCTGTTTCTCTCAAACAGCGCCAGGGAATCCCCGATTTAATGTCCATATCGGACTGGTCACCACCCATACTGTCCATGCCCTCACCCCATGAAATACTGTGAATTTAATCCATGACAATGGTTCAAAGGCTGGTAATCAGGGACTTTGTGACACTACCTCTCCTTTCCTTGCTTGCCAAATAATGGCTGAAAATTTCCACTGTCAACTACTCTCAAACCAGCTACCTCCGAGACGACCTCTACCTGCGGTAGCGACCTCGGCTACGGAGGCCGGTGCTGTTAATACAGTGTGGTTCTGAGGTGTTCTCATGTCACTGGAGCCTTTTCTGCTCGACTTTCTGGACAAATCAATAAGTTGAAAACGTACTCGCAGTTTTCGATTTCAGACTTCTTCCTGTTCTGTCTCTTCGCTACTCTGTTTCAGCATCTTAACCTCGGCTGCATCTAGCAGCCTAGTGGTTGCCCACGTCTCCGTTACGTACAGCAATGTTGACATACTGTCTTACACGCCCTTCCCTTGTCTTTTAAATTTATGAAATGGTTTTTAAAATACCGCTACCAGGCACAAAAGTTGTTAACTACTTCAATTAGTTTATTAGCAGCGTGTTTGTAAGTTATACTGTGTCATCACGCAGCAGTGGCTGTACAAAAACATTTAAAACAAGTGTGTATATATATATATATATATATATATATATATATATATATATATATATATGTCATGGGGCCCTCCTGTGTGGAAATGGAAGGATATCGAAGGAGTTTCGATGTTTCTTTGTATGTTGGCCACTTCTTCACGTGAAAAATGTAAGTAACACCGCACTTCGTTCTTGGCAACGGCCTTGCCGCAGTGGATACATCAGTTCCGTGAGATCACCCAAGTTAAGCGCTGTCTGGCGTCGTCGGCAGTTGGATGTGTGACCATCCAGGCCGCCACGTGCTGTTGCCATTTTTTGGGGTGCACTCAACCTTGTGATGCCAATTGAGGAGCTAATCGACCGAATAGTAGCGGCATCGGTCAAGAATACCATCACAACGACCAGGAGAGCGGTGTGCTGACCCCACGCCCCTCCTATCCGCATCCTCCACTGAGGACGACACGACGGTCGAATGGTCCCGGTAGGCCACTCGTGGCCTGACGACGGAGTGCTTTTTTCTTTTTAGTGCACTTCGTTCTTACGGAGCGGCTGTCCACTTATATTGTGTTCAGATACATTCTTTTATATGGTTCATTTACACTTGTTAGTGTACGTTCACAAACTTCTAGAGGTAACATGAAACACGATATCACAAACAGCTCAACAGTACAAAAGAACAAGATGGTGGCCAAACCAAAACTTATTTCGATTTCACTATCGAGATGTCAATCCTAATGCTGTCAGTCCATTGCAATGTCTTCTGTACGTCTTGTTGTCCCATTACTGATTTTAGTCGACGAAATATATTATAAAACGAGAGACTGTGACAATTTTATGTTAAAGACGACAGTATAAAATATGTTTAAATAATCACGAAGATATTGTTGGTACGCAGATTCATACATAATCTTAATTTTTATGTATTTTCTATTTTAAGAGAATTGAATTTGCTCCACACGAAGAAAGCGAGTCATTACGTGAATATCAGAGAAATATAGTGATATACATAGCCTATTATTACGTTATCCTTCCCTTTCTCACAGGAGGACCGCAGCAATGTCAAGATCGTACAGTATTTCAATATCTCTGTGCACTTGTCTTTGTACACGTACTCTAGCCAGATGACGGTCTAATCTGGAAACATGTTCCAAATTAAATAATTTAAATAGTCAACAGATGTCGTGACTGGTAGAGATATCTGGAGAATCTTTTCATTTACAGTCGATTAACAGTCGATGTGGCTTGAAATGGTTTCAGCCTGCCGCTGTGGCCGAGCGGTTCTAGGCACTTCAGTCTGGTTCCGCGCGACCGCTACGGTCGCAGGTTCGAATCCTGCCTCGGACATGGATGTGTGTGATGTCCTTAGGTTGGTTAAGTTTAAGTAGTTATAAGTCTAGGGGACTGTAGACCTCAAATGTTAAGTCCCATAGTGCTCAGAGCCATTTGAACCATTTTTTAAATGGTTTCAAATTTATGTTTCTGTCACAGAGAACTCTTAAATTTATTTCCCATTCTCACTTGCCAGTCTGCAGTTACCGATCCACCTCTAGATTAAAGTGTTCGTTACTAACCACAGATGACGAGAGGTTATTGCAGTCTTTTTAGAGCACTGCCGTCGCTTACCGGGCAGTAATATCCCGTTTTCATTTTGGTGATTGTAAGCGCTCTGTTTTCCATTGTTGATGGTGCATACGGTATTGACTGTATACTGCATGCAACAAGAGTGTACCCTAGAAGCACCGCGTGTAATAAAGCAGTATACCGTTTCAATCAACTCTGCAGTTCATAACAACTTTACTTGCTTGAAATACTGGCGGCAGAAAGAAACGCAAATAAACTCGTTCCGCTTCATTTGGTGAACTCTGTTGTGAAACGTATTCGTATATAAGTAACATTTCTAGCACTTTTTCTGACGTCTGTGGGAGTCTCGCTAAGATAAAACATTAGCAGAAGACTAACCGAAATTACTAGATTCGTGTGGAACCAAGAATCAAAAGGCAAACGAAGCCTGTTAGACATCTTCCCCGAGCAGTGTGTGGACACAATGATTGACGTTATTCACGCCAAATATGGAGACGTCTCGGCGTTACCATGTTTGGGATACGTATCAAGGTGGGTAGGTACGACGCACTCGGCTGGCGAGCAGCGGGCGGGGCCTGGCCGCTAAGTGACTCCCAAATATTGACGGAGGCGCCCGGCTCACAGCGGCGCGGCGCGCGCTGCTGTTGCTGCTGCTGCTGGTGCTGCTCGCCATCAAGGACACCGCCGGGCTCTCGGGCCCGTAGACAGCTCGCCCACGCCTGACGCCCAGCCCATCACCGCATTACCGTCCCTCTCCCCTAGGTGTATCCTCTCTATTAGGAACAGTACGCGACGAGGATACTCAGCCACTAAGCATCGCTTACCCGAAACGGAGACCTGTTACTTCTTGCCACTGTTACCTGGAGGAGAAGTACAGGAGCTATCAATGGCCATAGCTACTAGAATAACACACTTATAATCGTACAAACTAAATCTCAGATGCATGAAGGAATGAACTGCACCGCCGAATACTGCGTGGGGGCTTAATTAAATAAATATAAATGCAATAATGCAATAACTTTAGTAGCTGTGTGACCAGTTGCGAAGTCTCGTAACCGGTTGGCCCTTAGTAGTATTAGCAAGCAATCTGACTGCATAAAATTAAAATAAAAAATGACAAGAAATTTCCATTAACCCAATTGATTAATTAAGTCACCTGCAACTATAAAAGCTACGAAACAACAAAGCACAAGTGTAACTGTTCTGTGTGTGGTAGTGTGATTCAACGTACATGTATCTGGCACGGTTCTTCCTCAATACGACAAGATATTTTAAACACCATTTCCAATGGACTAATTGAAAAACCAGAAATACTATAATTGCACATAGAAACCAGAATTGCAAGTCTAACACATGAACACGAGCCAGATGCTTTGTTGACTGAACCTGTGACCAAGAGGCAGTGTCATTAAAGAAACGTGAAATAATTTTTTTTACCTCCGTATATATTGACGAAAAATGCACTGTGATCATTGCAACATCTTGCATCTATACATTACACTAACCGAACAGCATCTACTTTCTCACCCAACAGAACAACAACTGCACTCGACATCCTCTCAACAAGCACTGCCCACTGCAACCTCTGAACTACTACTGCTCCAGTGGAGGCGGCAGAATAAAACCAATCTTTGGCGCAATCTCTGGCAGTGTGACTTAGTGTAGCCACCTTTCAGTACTATCGAACTAATTTCCTTATGTTATCCTACGATGAACATATACACTATGTGATCAGAAGTATCCGGACACCCCAAAAAACATGCGTTTTTCTTATTAGCTGCATTGCGCTGCCACCTACTGCCAAGTACTCCATATCAGTGATCTCAGTAGTCATTAGACATCGTGAGAGAGCAGAATCGGGCGCTCCGCGGAACTCAAGGACTTCGAACGGGGTCAGGTGATTGGGTGTCACTTGTGTCATACGTTTGAACGCGAGATTTCCACACTCCTAAAAATTCCTACGTCCATTGTTTCCGGTGTGACAGTGAAGTGGAAACGTGAAGGGACACGTACAGCACAAAAGCGTACAGACCGACCTCGTCTGTTGACTGACAGAGACTGCTGACAGTTGAAGAGGGTCGTAATGCGTAGCAGGCAGACATCTATCCAGAACATTACACAGGAATTCCAAACTGCACCAGGATCCACTGCAAGTACGATGACAGTTAGGCGGGAGGTGAGAAAATTGGGATTTCGTGGTCGAGCGGCTGCTCGTAAGCCACACACCACGCCGGTAAATGCCAAACGACGCCTCTCTTAGTGTAAGGAGCGTAAACATTGAACGACTGAACAGTTACATGGAGTGACGAGTCACGGTACACAATGTGGCGATCCGATGGTAGGGTGTGGGTATGGCGAATGCACGGTGAACGTCATCTGCCAGCGTATGTACTGTCAACAGTAAAATTCGGAGGCGGTGGTATTATGACGTGGTCGTGTTTTTCATGGAGGGGGACTTGCTCCACTTGTTGTTTTGCGTGGCACTATCACAGCACAGGCCTACATTGATGTTTTAAGCAACTTCTTCTTTACCACTGTTGAAGAGCAATTCGGGGATGGCGACTGCATCTTTCAACAGAATCGAGCACCTGTTCAAAATGCACGGCCTGTGGCGGAGTGATTACACGACATTAACATCCCTGTTATGGACTGGCCTGCACAGAGTCCTGACCTGAATCTTTTGGGATGTTTTGGAATGCCGACTTCGTGCCAGGCCTCACCAATCGACATCGGTACCTCCTCAGTGCAGCACTCCGTGAAGAATGGGCTGCCATTCCCCAAGAAAACTTCCAGCACCTGACTGAACGTAAGCCTGCGAGAGTGGAAGCTGTCACCAAGGCTAATGGTGGGCCAACACCAAACTGAATTCCCGCATTACGAATCTAGGGCGCCACGAACTTGTAGGACATTTTCAGCCAGGTGTCCGAATACTTTTGATCACATAATGTACATAACCTTATAAACACACAGGACTCCATAAGCAAGCATTCTGATTATAACGTGCTTATAGCCATTTTATTTTAATGCACAGACGAGATCGCAATTACACCGCCGGGAAAAAATGCAATGCACACACTGAGAGGTTGTAGTGTTATTGATTCATTTGTCATAGTCGTCGGCTCTGGAGGCTTGTCTATGCACACTCTGTTTGGACTGCGGACAGTAACTGTGCTGAGTTGACAGGTTAATAGTGTTTGCAACTCCATTCTAATGTACAACGATCCCCCACCGACGAGTAAGTACTACTGTTGAACAGCTTCAGCCACTTGAACCGGGTCGCATTGTAGGACTGTGGAAAGCTAGAACGACTTATCGACAAACTGCTGCGCGTGTTGGGCACAATGTATCGGTGGTATGTCACTTCTTTCAACAGTGGTCCGTGGAACATTCCCAAACCTGTAGACCAAGTTCTAGACGTCCACGTAGCTCAGACTCACTTCACGATCGACGTATTGTGCGAGCGGTGGTGGCCGACCGTACATCATGAAGGACGAAATCAGGGAACACGGCACAGCTTCTGTGTCATCAGCAACTATTGGGGACCGTCTGCTTGCAGTAGGATTACGATCACGTATGCCTCTGTCCAGGCTACTGTTGGTTGGTTGGTTGTTTTGGGGGAAGGAGACCAGACAGCGAGGTCATCGGTCTCATCGGAATAGGGAAGGACGGGGAAGGAAGTCGGCCGTGCCCTTTTAAAGGAACCATCCCGCCATTTGCCTGGAGCGATGTAGGGAAATCACGGAAAACCTAAATCAGGATGGCCGGACGCGGGGTTGAACCGTCGTCCTCCCGAATGCGAGTCCAGTGTCTAACCACTGTGCCACCTCGCTCGGTCCAGGTTACTGTCGGCACAACAATATCGTCAAGCATGGCTACTCCGTTGCCGTGAAACAGTTGACTGGAGAGTGGAATGGCGCTTAATGTCTTCAACGATGAGAGGTGGTTCTGTACGTGTATGCGAGTGGTGGACGTACACGTGTATACACCTGGAGAGCAACCTATTCCAGAGTGCACTCGCCGAAGACCCTCGTGCAATTCCAGACTTCATGGTTTGCGTTACCAAAAATGGTTCCAATGGCCATGAGCACTATGGGACTTAACATCTGAGGTCATCAGTCCCCTAGATTTAGAACTACTTAAACCTAACTAACCTAAAGACATCACACACATCCATACCCGAGGCAGGATTCGAACCTGCGACCGTAGCAGCAGCGCGGTTCCGGACTATAACACCTAGAACCGCTCGGTCACAACTGCCGGCGTTTGCGTTACTATCAGTTACAGCTCGCGGTCACATTTGGTGTTTGAGCAGGGCAAAGTAACCAGTGCTCGCTACGTCGGACAGGCTATTACCTCATGCTGTTGTCATTTCTTCGACAGGAAGCTGACGTGCTGTTCAGCAGGCCAATACACGATCACATTCGGCTGCTGCGACGTAACATGCTGTTTGTGGTGTACAATTCTCCTGACCAGCAAGATCATCGTATCTCTCGCCTGCTGAACACGTGTGGAGTGGCATGAAGTGGGAACTTACTCGTTGTCGAGAGCCTGCAAGAATGACTGATGAATTGCAACAAAACACGCAAGGTGCTTGGAACAGTTTATCGCAGGATGCTATTTGGCACCTGTATGATAGTTCGCATTCGAGAATGAAGGCCCCGTTGTCGTCATAGGTGGGCACACTGTGTTTTGATGCGACTGCCTGGGTACACTGTACTGTGACATGTGTCTTTCATTTGGATTGCATTTGTTATCATGTACACCTACAATGATAAACTACTTGTCACCTTATTTCTTCACTTAAAACTTCCGGGCTGACAGGCCGTGGTCGATGTATAAAACTCTCCCCTGACGTTTCCCCTGACGTTTCGTCTCCGACTGCGGGAGACATCCTGCGAGGAAAACCGGCGAACTGCAAAGGGAACTCGAGGAAGCGCTGATTATATAGACAGTACAGAGGGCGCCGAGGGGATTGGAAATGTTCTGCCTGTCACTAGAGATGGGCGCCCTGAGAACGTGTACTGGATATCGCAGTATCTGCGAATTTGAACGCGGCCAGATGTTGGTGCCAAACAAGTGAGACATTTCAAATTATAGTGATGAATACGCGAGATGGCGGGTGATGGGAAGTAGCAAGGAGCAGTGTATCACAGCGCGCACCAACCAATAGCGTCGTTCCGCCACACCTATCGGTCCCGTGCACTTGGTGGAGCGAAGACACTTAGCACTAATTTTCACGTTAGCGAAGGTACTGTACTGTTTATTCTAGGTGCCGTAAACGAAAGACGACAAGTTTTTGTTAACAAGTGACAGCGATTATTTTATGAACGCGAAATTTCTTCTACGGAGAGTCACGATCAGAAATAGTGGGCCAATGTGACGCTCACCACAGAGTTGCCAGTTGCCAGGCTAGGCAACGCCTGGAACGTCTGGCGAGAGACGGAGACCGCGGGCTCACTGGCAACACCGCGAAGTAGTACTCTCTCTCTCTCTCTCTCTCTCTCTCTCTCTCTCTCTCTCTCTCTCTCTCCCTCTCTATCTATGTCGTGAGTTCCTCCGTTTGGGAGTCACTACGGCCGCCAGGGGAAAGAGTTGCACCGGTTGTCAACAGAGCACCTTTCAAGCAGATGATCGAGCTATTGTCGGTTAAAAATGATGGGACAGTGGGGCAGTTCCTGATACATCTGCAATGTTGTCTCACTGGTGAACTCTACAGGAACCACCTAATTTATCATCTGTACCCAGTTGTTCGCTGGCAGCGGCGCGCAGGTGGTCTGTACCTTCAGCAACACCTATCCCGCCCGAATTGTGTCACAGTGTTTTGAGTAACAATCCACAGACATGTGTGTGTGTGTGTGTGTGTGTGTGTGTGTGTGTGTGTCGTTCTTGCAGATTACCTGTTGTCCGATACGTTGTCATTGCGAGATGTGCGCACGTTTGCACACAGCACTGACCAATCTCTGCGAGTTTTGAGTGGCGATGAGCGGTCATGGATCGAGATGGTGCACAACACACCCGGAATCTTGTGAGTACTCATCATACGCATCACGACCTGTCAGTGTTGTCACCATGGCAAAAGAGTTCTGCACACTATTAGCTTGTGTCTCATCCAAATTCTCCGTAGTGCCGGGGGTCTGCATAAAGTCCCACCATCGTTTCAAGACATTGTAACTTGGAAACTATTAAAGAAAGAGCATCGCGGTTTGTTGTAATATGTTTTTCTTCTTTGCCCGTTGTTGCAGATTTTACTTGGAATTCATCATGACGGCGACATATACCAGTAGAAGAGGATGTGTCATCTGGTGTTCAGAATCCACATCTGTAACAACGGTATTGTGGAGTCATAGACCCCAATATCGCGGGACAGCACTGGCAAAACGAAACATCCATGGTGTTTTGTATGTAAGCATCCACAGCCGTTGCACACGTGTTGAGGGAAGCCATTGTCTTGCTTACGATGTTCGTATTTTTAAAATAAACGCTTTATTTTATGCTTTTTCGTTATTAGCTAATTTCACCCTCTTGGCAATTTTCAGGTTACCTTGTAATGGAACAAATGACAGAAGTTAGAGCCGATTCAAAAGTAGAAAAATAAAGTCAGAAAGGTACTTGGAATCTTGTTACAGTCGTAACTCACATTGAAATACTGTAGACACATATCTTACCGTCCTCATATTAGTCTCTCGGAAGCACCACCTAATGGTATCCCTAACAAACGTTACTTGCGAACATGGAAGTAACGAGCACATCCTGCTTTTACATCATTACTTAGTACATTTCACATAAAAAACGTGAGAGTATGAATGACGTATATTGGTATTACCGTCAAATAACGTTATAATTTACTTGCAGCGGCCGGAATTATGCAAATAAAATAATGAAGCTGCTGTAACTTATGTCGTTTGTTTCGCTCTCAGGCAGCTTGAAAATACCCAAGAAGGCGAAATTAGCTAATAGCTACAATACATAAAATAAAGCGTTTACTTAAAAAAAATGAAACTAATGTACGCAGGGCAACGCCTTCCCCGTCCGCCCCCGGTAGCTGAGTTGTCAGCGCGACAGAATGTCAATCCTAAGGTCCCGGATTCGATTCCCTGCTGGGTAGGAGATTTTCTCCGCTCAGAGACTAGGTGTTGTGTTGTCCTAATTATTATCATTTCATCCCCATCGACTCGCAAGTCGCCGAGGTGGCGTCAGATCCAAAGACTTGCACCCGGCTAACGGTCTACCCGACGGGAGGCCCTCGTCAAACGACAGTTACATTTACAATGCCTTCCCTCAGTGAAACCAAGTATAATGAGGTGATTCGAAAACTTTAAAGTAACAGGCAATGTCAACAACATTTCTCAAAATGCACTTTCCTCTGGGACTGAAAGAGAGAAACTGAAATATGCCACTGTTAAACCCCGGTTTAACAAAGGAAATAAGAGATATGTCAATAACTGTAGACCTGTTTCACTGGTGATATCATTTTCCGAAATTTTTGAGAAGGTGATGTACTCTAGAATAGTATCTCACCTTAGCAACAATAATATACTCACACAAATCACAGTTTGGGTCCCATAGGTGTTGCTCTACTGAGAATGCCATTTACAAGTTCACTTACCACATTTTATAAATTTTAAATAATAAAACAGCACTGGTTGGCATTTTCTACGACAAGCCGAATGCGTTTGAGAGGAGATTGTTTATGGGACTGATAGTGTGTTCATACAATGGATAATGTCATATCTAACCAAAAGAATGCAGATAGTTGTATTTAGTAATGCAACCAATATAGTCCTGGGATGTAATTCTGTCTAGGCAGAAATCACGTATGGGGTTCCCCGAGGCTAAGTCTTCGACTCACTGTTATGCCTCATACGTGTAAACGACCTTCTGTCTAATATTCATCAAACTAAATTAGTTCTTTTTGCAGATGACATTAGCTGTGCAAGAATACACACAGCAACGAAGGAGATAGTTACCACTGTTTTTAAAAGTATCACTGACCGTTTTCCTGCAAATGGTCTCACTCACAAATTTAAAAAAAGAGACAATATATTCAGTTCTGTACATCCAGGTGTACTACACCAACGATAAGTGTCACAAATGATGAGGAAATAATAAAGAGAGTGGAAACCTGAGAATTCTTAGGTGCCGATATTGATGAAAATTTAAACTGGAAAAAGCACACTTCTGAACTCCTAAAACAACTTAGTTCACCCACATTTGCACATATACACATTGCAACTCTAAGGGAGAGACAAATCAGTGAGTTGACATACTCTGCATATTTTCATTCCTTAACGTCGTATGGAATAACGTTCATGTGCAACTCATCTTTACGAATGAAAATCTTCATTGGCAAAAAATGTGTTTTAACAAAAATATGTGCTCACCCAGGCTCATCTTGTAGACATTTGTTTATGGAGATTGACATTCTAAGCCGGCTGCTGTGACCGAGCGGTTCTAGGCGCTTCAGTCCGGAACCGCGCTGCTGCTACGGTCGCAGGTTCGAATCCTGTCTCGGGAATGGATGTGAGTGATGTACTTAGGTTAGTTAGATTTAAATAGTTCTAAGTCTAGGGGACTGATGGCCTCAGATGTTAAGTTCTAACATTCTGTGTGGTGTCTGTTGCTCCATATCGTGTCTCCCTACTACTTTCGCGCAACGACGCTCTGAGCGTGTTTTTTAAGGAATTGACTGACTAGTTTGAACCCGGGACCTGTTGCTGGTAAGGAGACGCCAGACCACACATGACATGTAGAATTCAGATGAGTTCAGTGAGACTAGCGATGAAATAACCAAATACTTAATGATTTCAGCGTCGCTCCACTGCACTCCCTGTAAAAGAATCTTAATACTAACTAAATTTAGTGGAAGGGGTTCAAGGCTTTCCTATTTTTAGTTAGCTGTTAACATAACGTCGAAAAAGCAATTAAGTTTACCATTGGAAATTTTATTCTACTCACAAAACATCGTTTATAAATTGCACTATTGATAAAAGGAAATGTTTTAATACAGGATGGTAAAAACCAACTGCGTTCAACAAAAATGTGAACGAATATTGCCTGAATGGGTTTCCAAGTTCTACAATGGATCAAAGGATGACCTATGCCATATCACATCTATAATCTAGGTTTAAATTAAGTTTCACAAAAGAGAAAACTATCAAAATGGTCTACAGTGACCCTCAATTATCTTTAATTACTTATCTAACTTGTCGTAAATTACAGTGGCTGATGTGGCTTCTCAGTAACTATATAACAGAAAAATCATCGGGTTCCAGATTTTTACTTCAAGTGGTAAATGTGAACACCATGAGCTTTAATTGACGATCGACACTAGTATTACGCAAAGAGGGGGTGTAACAGATGAGACTTCTGCAGTTCTGAGTGAAGCCTTATGCGCTCAAAAATGCGGCATCGCGTGCGTTCATTACCTTGTCGGTGTTCGTCAGGGGGCGGAGGCCGGCGCAGCTCCGCTCACCTCGCCGTCTCGGAAGCAACTCTCCCCTAACTTCTCCTTACTACAATTTACCGAAGTTGGTTTAAAAAAACTATTTGGCTGTGTTTTCATCTGACCAATCAGGGTCTCAATGTTAGCCTTAAGCTCCGCCTACAAAAATTCTGTCTATCCAATGAGAAACGTTATACTTTTCGTGGTGGGGCAATGTTTTTAAAGTTTGCAATGGAACAGAGACGCGAAAAAGTCTCACGCTAAAACTTGCAGCTGATGTGGTTCTTTTAGTGTTATCGCAAGATCTATACTGTTCTTCTGGAGGGCTCTAGCTTTTAACATGGCCTGGGGGGTGGTCCTGACGTAACAGAGACGCGAAAAAGTCTCACGCTAAAAGTTGCGGTTGGGGTGGCCCTTTTTGTGTTATCGTAAGATCTATACTCTTCTTCTGGAGGGCTCTAGCTTATAACGTGGGCTGGGGGGTAGTCCTGACGTAGCAGAGACGCGAAAAAGTCTCACGCTAAAAGTTGCGGCTGGGGTGTGGTCCTAGCGGTTAGCTGGAAACGTGGGTGTCTGTCCCATATCGTAGGGCCTTCCAGCTCAACACGGTTCTGCTCTCGGCTTCTGTTCTCGTTTCTCCACTCGGAACTGCGTCTGTCTCACGGTGGGAAGGTATGACATGCATTTAGGCATTCTTATGTTAGTCTGTGGTATTCCATTTGCTCACTCGTTACTCGTATTACTTTGGTTAATTTAATGTCACGATTTATTCGGAGCTATGTGACATACTACTGGATTTGCTTATCATGTCAGGGTTTTCATGGAAGATGTTGGATTTGCCTGACACCTTACAAAGTCCCGTAGTACTTAGACACATTTGAACATTTTTTTTGACATTCTAACTACTGCTTCACAGCATATTTATACCCTCATAAGTTTTGTTATAAATAACTCAATACATTTCAAAAGGAACAATGATGAACATAATTACAGTATCAGAAGGAAAAATAGATCCATTACTCCACATGAAGGTTGTATTTAGCACAGAAAGGGCTACACAGTTCTGTATCAAAAATTTTTGGTCACATACACAATGATGCAAAATGGCTGACAGGCAGAAAAGTAGTATTTGAAATCAAACAGACAGTTTCTCCTTGGAAATTCCTCTTACTCCTTGGAAGAATTTCTGTTATTGTAATGTGCAATAGGTGGTGGGTAGGAGCTACGTTCAGGATGTAACCTTAAGTACAAATTAATTTGAAATGTGAGTGTAAAATGACTCGTTACACATCATTACGATTTATGATCCATGGAACAGACAACTAACTGTGTTGACAGAGTGCTAGCTGCATCTCCGCGCAGCTCGCAAAAGTCAGTTCGTCGTGCGCCAAATGAAGGAAGGAAGACGAGGTTCGTAGGAGAGCTTCTGTAAAGTTTGAAAAGTAGGAAACGAGGTACTGGCAGAAGTAAAGCTGTGAGGACGGGGCGTGAGTCTGAGTCGTGCTTGGGTAGCTCAGTTGGTAGAGCACTTACCGCAAAAGGCAAAGGTCCCGAGTTCGAGTCTAGGTCCGGCACACAGTTTTAATCTGCCAGGAAGTTTCATATCATCGTACATTCCGCTGAAGATAGAAAATCTCATTCTGTCCATAACTTGTTACGTAACTGGTTACATCTTACTGCGTAGAAAGAGCAAATTGGCCAAGCACTGCAGCCAAAAAATCGTCCTCTGTGATATGCATTCCCGTGTTGCATGCTGGGTTCGATAGATCATGATAGTGAGTACCTGGGAAGTGCCTGTTACCAAATGAAGCAAGGTTCCACGTTTCTATACGTATCAACCGCCACAGTATTAGGATTTGAAGCTACGAAAATCTACAGAACAAACTTCAACACGGCTGTGATTGCCCGAAGTTACATGTTAGATGTTGCCTATTGCACGATAGAAGGCCATTTTTCTTCGCAGACAGAAGCCGTAACGAGAAATGTTTACATGGACATGATCGAACAAAAAAATGGTTCAAATGGCTCTGAGCACTATGGGACTCAACTGCTGAGGTCATTAGTCCCCTGGAACTTAGAACTAGTTAAACCTAACTAACCTAAGGACATCACAAACATCCATGCCCGAAGCAGGATTCGAACCTGCGACCGTAGCGGTCTTGCGGTTCCAGACTGCAGCGCCTTTAACCACACGGCCACTTCGGCCGGCCATGATCGAACAGTTCCTGCTAGCACCGACAGAAGGACTGCGGCCATCCATCAACTTCCAGCCTGATAGTGCACCCGCACGTAGGAGTTTGAACGTGCAGGATGGGCTGAATGAGAAATTTCCTGTGAGGTGAACGGGTCGTGATGGTACCATCGCATGGCCCCCGCGCTTCTCCCATGTCACGCCACTTGACTTCTCTTTGCCAAGCCTCGGTTGCTCACAACATCAGGCAGTGACATTACAACTCTTCGTGTACGGTGAAGCACTCTACTGAATTGATCCTTACATGGGCAGAATTTTAATTTTTGATATTCTACGAGTGGCGAGCGGTGCACATATTGAAATTCTGAAACACATAAAAAAGCTTTGAAAGCTGCTAAACGCTTTACACCAAACCACGGTTACCTATCTACAATAGTTCCCAAGTCAATTACTTGAAATGACAGGGGGAGTTTGTGGACACCCTGTATTAACTTCTAGTAGTGGTCGCAGAATCGAAAGCAACATGAGACATGGATAGAAGGTCAACATAATTGGACTTGGATTTGAGCCGAGCTTCTCGAGAAAGCGTCTAATCTAGATGGCCCCTGTTGGAACCACTAGACTCTCGTCATATCGTAAAAACGGGTGTCGTAGCTCGGCGTCGAAATATTGTGTTGGAGAGACGCAGACCACTGACAGGACACCCAGTTTTACCACATAATACCGAATCACCGGGAAAGTCTAAAAAATTAGATCAGTGTATTATTCAGGAGAAATAGACTTCAAATTCCCATCCAGCAATCCTCATTTAGGTATCTGAGATTTCCTTAAATCATTTGAGGTGGACTGTAAGATATTGGGAAATGTATTCGCAGTTGCGAATACGGACAACTTTCAGCTGTACAATGAAATGACGACGTTGAAAATCTATGCTGCACTGGGACTCGAACCCGGATTTCCCGCTTATCGTAAGCGGTCGCCTTAACCATTTCGGCTATCCGTGTACGCTTCACGGCCATTTGTCATTAACCTGCACTCGTACACTTGCTGAAATTCTCGTAGAGGCGAGACATTTAATCGAAAGTCGCCAGTCTGGTATTGGCGGATAAATACGGTGTTGCAGTGCCTGTGTGTGTCTTTGTAAGAAGTACAAGGAAATTGCAGTTCTTACAAAAACAGTATCGTATTGTAAGGTATCAGTTCCTGGGTTCGCACGTTGGCTGGTGGTTGTCGCTATTGTGTGAAAGCCAGAACAGATTTCCGGTTGCCGGACGAAGGGGCTATTCTCCAACATGGAGATAATGGGCTGGGATTCCATTAATCCAGGTGGTTTTGCCTGACCCTGGTGTTTTCAAAGGCGACTGATTCCCACAGTATGTCTGATATTTGATAAACAGCCTTGAGAATTCTCACAAGTTGCTAATAAGCAGCATCTTACAAGAAGTACTATGAGCGTTGGCAGGAAATAACCAATTGAAGTGCCAACATTCCGCTCTGGAGGCTGATTGACCGAAACGTCTGCATATTACAATAATTCCGTCAATCGAGATTTTTTGTAGCTCGCGAAATCGAGGGTCAGGCATTAGCTGTCCCGGGGTTAGGACAGGAATCGCAGGCTGCCTGTGGCGGAGCTGAGTTTTTAAAAGTGTTGCGTCTATGAAGTCGGGAGAGAACGACCCTTGCCGATCAGTATAGCTGTTTTTCGATTTTGGTGAGAGAGGGTGTGTCTTAATGAGCGAGCATTTGCTGCGTGGACCGACGTCTCATACTGTAAGTCAGCTACGAAGAGGTTGAGTTTGATAACAGCGAGGCGGACTTGGCGGTGTTTTAAAGAAGACAGTCTGTCCCATCTGTTCCGTTGAAAATTTGTGATGATTATGTCTGTTCTCCTCACTTTAACACTTGCCGTCCGCACGTCTCATACAAATTTATTCGCTTGGCGCCGGCAGCGCTAATTCGGATTACTTGGCTTGTCACCTTTCCGTTGATGACGAGCTTCAAATACATTGACATTTGCACGCTTTAATTTTTCCGGCAATCCTCTGTTTTGGCGTATTGTTCCACAAACTCGAATTTTCTTTTCAAGTAACTTCTCTGCAATTTCTACACTGTTATAATAATTATCGATGTAGTGGTGATGCCACTTTCCATAAGAAAGTGTCAATAGTTCCATCATTATTTCTGGTGAAGGTTGTCCAGCGCCGGAGTATATCTTCAATGAGGAACTGTATCCCGTACTCGAATCTCACAGCATCCGAATGAGTATGCCATATTTCGTAATTTTCGACGGATTGTAAGCTTTAATATTTAACTGTCCATGCCACGGTATCATTCCTTCATCAATTAAGATGTTTTGACTTAGATTAAACGTTTCTTTAAACTTTTTGGAAAAATAATCAATTACGAATTGCACTTTCAAAAGCCGGTCGGCGTTATCCGGTTATTGTTGTCGGAAAAATGTAAAAATGATAATATTTGTCTGAATCGGTTGCGGGACATCGTTTTGCGAAATATCGGTGTGTCTATCAACGGTCGTTGAACTGTTATCATTCATCCTTTTATCCAGTTTCCTTCTATTGCTATTTTGACTGTAATACTTGTTGGTTTCGTTACTAATATATTTAAATAGATCTTTCCCAGTATATAATTCTATGATATCCACGACACTCTGTGTATCTTTGGGAAACATGTGTGGACCCCGAGATCCTTCAAATTTAGTATTGGTCCTGAGTAAATCATAGTCTGTCTTCTTCGTCTGATTCAACCGAATCAGTTGGCAACCGTAGCGTTCACCGAATTCTTCTTGGGCGTATTTCACTATCTTCCGACGTTTTTGATTCACTTTCATTTCTATGATATCCATTGTCTTCTTCCAAATCGGCCGAGTCGTCCGGAACGTCAGACAAGACGACCACGCATTCATCGTAAATAATCGTGTCGTCTCTTTCGTCTGCCATGATGAAAGTGCACAAGTACTTATAAAAACAAAAAAGTTGTTGATGTGTGTAACTTATTGTTACCTAAATAAAACAACAACAAAATCAAAAAGATAATAAAGTGCTGTCACCGGCCACTGCGCGATACTATGCTCGCGAGACCACTGTAGTGTCGCCGGCCACTGAGCGATACAATGCACACGACACCACTGTGGCGTCGCCAGCTGTTGACCGCTATTTCGCGCACGACACCATTGTGGTGTCGCTGGTCAGCAAAGTGTTAACTTTACTCTGTTACCAAGTGTTGTTTATCCAGGAGGTACTGTAAATCTGTAATTGGAGATGGTGTAGTGACTGCTTGAGGCGCTCGCATTCTAATCCAGTCAGTCTGTTGAAAGTGGTTGAACTGCAACAGGACTATTTTAACTCACTCTCGCGGTTCAAAGCGGGGCTTACGACCTTTATCATCTAGGTATAATATGTGTCGCAATGCATAGAAACAATCTGGGGCCACCAACAAATGTTAGCGAGGAAGTCTGCGGAGCAATGAGCCGCGTAGTTCGCTTTGCGTTCCGCTCGATGCTAAAGGTACTTTCAGATCGGCCATACTTTAAGGCAATACGAGGGCAGTTCAATAAGTAATGCAACACATTTTTTTCTGAAACAGGGGTTGTTTTATTCAGCATTGAAATACACCAGGTTATTCCCCAATCTTTTAGCTACACAACACTATTTTTCAACGTAATCTCCATTCAATGCTACGGCCTTACGCCACCTTGAAATGAGGGCCTGTATGCCTGCACGGTACCATTCCACTGGTCGATGTCGGAGCCAACGTCGTACTGCATCAATAACTTCTTCATCATCCGCGTAGTGGCTCCCACGGATTGCGTCCTTCATTGGGCCAAACATATGGAAATCCAACGGTGCGAGATCGGGGCTGCAGGGTGCATGAGGAAGAGCAGTCCACTGAAGTTTTGTGAGCTCCTCTCGGGTGCGAAGACTTGTGTGAGGTCTTGCGTTGTCATGAAGAAGGAGAAGTTCGTTCAGATTTTTGTGCCTACGAATACGCTGAAGTCGTTTCTTCAATTTCTGAAGAGTAGCACAATACACTTCAGAGTTGATCGTTTGACCATGGGGAAGGACATCGAACAGAATAACCCCTTCAGCGTTCCAGAAGACTGTAACCATGACTTTACCGGCTGAGGGTATGGCTTTAAACTTTTTCTTGGTAGGGGAGTGGGTGTGGCGCCACTCCATTGATTGCCGTTTGGTTTCAGGTTCGAAGTGATGAACCCATGTTTCATCGCCTGTAACAATCTTTGACAAGAAATTGTCACCCTCAGCCACATGACGAGCAAGCAATTCCGCGCAGATGGTTCTCCTTTGCTCTTTATGGTGTTCGGTTAGACAACGAGGGACCCAGCGGGAACAAACCTTTGAATATCCCAACTGGTGAACAATTGTGACAGCACTACCAAGAGAGATGTCAAGTTGAGCACTGAGTTGTTTGATGGTAATCCGTCGATCATCTCGAACGAGTGTGTTCGCACGCTCCGCCATTGCAGGAGCCACAGCTGTGCACGGCCGGCCCGCACGCGGGAGATCAGACTGTCTTGCTTGACCTTGCGGCGATGATGACACACGCTTTGCCCAACGACTCACCGTGCTTTTGTCCACTGCCAGATCACCGTAGACATTCTGCACGCGCCTATGAGTATCTGAGATGCCCTGGTTTTCCGCCAAAAGAAACTCTATCACTGCCCGTTATTTGCAACGCACATCCGTTACATACGCCATTTTAACATCTCCGTACAGCGCTGCCACCTGACGAAAGTCAATGACACTATACGAGACGAAGCGGGAATGTTTGAAAATATTCCACAAGAAATTTCCGGTTTTTTCAACCAAAATTGGCCGAGAAAAAAAAAGTGTTGCATTACTTATTGAACTGCCCTCGTATTTGGTGACAATAGCGATGCCGTCAACATGGCAATATGGCTGCAGAAATATGGCAATTTTGCGGTATGGATAGGCAGTATTGCTGACGTTGTAGACTGTTGCAGGTAGTTGCCGATGTGTTGACGAGCCGGCCGCTATGGCCGAGCGATTCAAAACACTTCAGTCCGGAACCGCGCTGCTACTACGGTCGCAGGTTCGAGTCCTGCTTCGGACATGGATGTGTGTGATGTCCTTAGGGTAGTTAGGTTTAAGTAGGTCTAAGTCTAGGGGACTGATGACCTCAGATTTTACGTCCCACAGTGCTTAGAGCCATTTGAACCATTTTTGATGTGTTGACGAGCGGTTGCCGGTGTTGTCCACCAAGGGTGGAGAATATTTCGCATTTCAGGGCAATATCTATCTCTGTTCCTGTCTGTGAACGCTTCCCTCTCGCTGTCACCTTTGCTTCTTACTTCTCCAACCGAAAGCGCTGATGCCACTTATCTGAACGAAAACAAGATCGTTTCGCTTTTGTTCGAAAGCGAAACGAAAAATAGGGCTGAACGCTCACACAGTGAAGATGCGAAGAATCTTACAGCTAAGATTATTTTAGACTGACTATTTTCAGAACCTGAAACGTTAGGCTGTAACCGACATCGAGTTATGCCAGCTGAGCTGAAGAACACTGGGGAAGGAAAATGGTTGTGCATTTTTTTTTTTTTTTTTTTTTTTTTTTTTTTTTTTTTTTTTTTTTTTTTTTTTTGAAGAAGTGTCAAATTCGTCCGCAGTAATATTGTGAAAACAACAGAAAACAAAACCCTGGATATCTGGAGGAGAACTGGAGCCTGGCGCTTCTGAAATATGGAAGAAGGCAGGTTATGGTTGAGATCAAATAACTGACTGGGGGAATGACAGGGAAGTGGCTTGAAGTAACGGGTAGGTTTAGTCCGTTTGATGATGTGCCATGAATGACGTGCCCCCCTTCAGGAAGACTGTTCAGTTTATTTCAATTGTTTTTATTTATACCTGGAAGCAAAATAAACAACTCTTAAGCAGAGTATTTGTTTATTATTTGTAAAGTTTAAAAATACCTAAAAAAAGCTAACTTGCAATTGTGGACGAGCAACGACCACAAGATAAGTATAGCGACAAGAGTTTTATATGTGGGGTTCTACATTATTGGTGGAGGTTCAAATGGATGCCATTTCACAAAATACGGAGATATATCTCGCCGTTACGTCGGCTTCGCAGAGCCAAGAACGCCGATCGACAGTCTGGCAGGCCTCCATTTCTAACAGTACGGTGCGGAAATAAAGCTATTGCACACGCTCTTCACTTTCCCAGCGCGTATTATGGACTTCTGGCCACGCACAATTAATGAAAATCGGCGGCGTCCCTTCCAAAGGAACCACGTGGGCCTTTGACTCATATGATTTCGAGAAAGCACGGAAAACCTAGATCTGATAAACAAAGAATTCCGAATCAAGATACAGAAGCAAACAAAACAAAAAGTTTATAAAACTAGGAAGTAAGTCATGTATCCGTGTGAAACGTAAGAAGGTTAACTACAGGTAGCAGAAATGTCGTTCAATTACTGCTATTAATACGCTCTGTGGGTTTGATTTGATTTGATTTACTGATCTTCAAGCACTTTCCATGGAACTGATGCCGTCATTTGCATACCTTGTATAGCTACATAGTACGTCATACATTTTAATACACTGAAGGAATATACCGGGTGATCAAAAACTCAGTATAAATTTGAAAACTTAATAAACCACGCAATAATGCAGATAGAGAGGTAAAAACTGAGACACATTATTGCTAGACACGTGAAAGATCTCTTGCGCTCGTCGTTTGGTGATGATCCTGTGCTCAGCCGCCACTTTCGTGATGCTTGGCCTCCCAGGTCCCCAGACCTCAGTCCGTGTGATTATTGGCTTTGGGGTTACCTGACGTCGCAAGTGTATCGTGATCGACCGACATCTCTAGGGATGCTGAACGACAACATCCGATGCAAATGCCTCACCATAACTCCGGACATGCTTTACAGTGATGTTCACAACAATATTTCTCGACTACAGCTATTGTAGAGGAATAATGGTTGACATATTCAGCATTTACTGTAAAGAACATCATCTTTGCTTTGTCTTACTTTGTTATGCTAATTATTGCTATTCTGATCAGATGAAGCGCCATCTGTCAGACATTTTTTGAACGTTCGTATTGTTTTGGTTCTAATAAAACCTCATGTCATTCCAAGCATGTGTGTCAGTTTGTACCTCTCTATCTACATTATTCCGTAATTTATTCAGTTTTCAAATTTATACTGACTTTTTGATCACCCAGTATATGGTTCATAATGGGCACATTTATTAATCACTAAATATAAATGTATTATGCAGAAAGACAAGCGGAGAATCAGTATATGTGATACAATAGACAGCCGACCGTTGTGGTCGAGTGGTTCTAGACGCTTCAGTCCGCAACCGCACTGCTGCTACGGTCGCAGGTTCGAATCCTGCCTCGGGCATGGATGTGTGTGCTGTCCTTAGGTTAGTTAGGTTTAAGTAGTTCTGAGTCTAGGGGACTGATGACCTCAGATGCTAAGTCCCATAGTGCTCAGAGCCATTTGAACCATTTTTTGATATAATAGACATGCTGAGAAATTTTTTTTAGGATATATCAGATATGTTTGATACATGTTAATCATAAAGTATAAATGCATTATGAAAATAAAGCAGAAAATTATGATACAGTAACGTTTTGGTGATAGCTCCGGTCATACAATGGTCATATCATACTACATCTTTAGTAGATTAGATCGTTATTATTACCTATTTAAAATTCTTCTATCGTGCAGAAGGCTTTTTGTTCAAGCTATCCTTCTGTAATATTTCTCGAGACATTCAGTGATACACTGCGTGCCGTAGGTGGTAACAGATTAAATAATTATATACCTATTTAAGCGTAGCTATTTCGGGTTTTTTTTAAGCCTAGTAACTGGAATGTCAACGAACTTCCTTTGATGTGTCTTATTTTTACGCATAGGTTCTCGCAGTTTATTGGTTTTGCCTGATATGAACCAAGCAGAATAAACAGTGTCGCAACTGTCATTATTTAGAGCTCTTTGAGTATTCTTTGTATGTTACTTGTTTTCTTGACCCAACAATGCATCAAACGGCCTTTTTCTGTCAAATAAAACTCTTCGATGCAGTCGGATTGTCCCGTAACAGTGCTGCATACATGAGGTGGTTGTGAAAGAAGGGTTTGTTAGCAGGACATCCGCAACTGAGAGGCATGATAATTAATTTCGCCGGCCGGTGTGGCCGTGCGGTTAAAGGCGCTTCAGTCTGGAACCGCGTGACCGCTACGGTCGCAGGTTGAACCCTGCCTCGGGCATGGATGTGTGTGATGTCCTTAGGTTACTTAGGTTTAATTAGTTCTAAGTTCTAGGCGACTGATGACCTCAGAAGTTAAGTCGCATAGTGCTCAGAGCCATTTGAACCATTTGAGCCATAATTAATTTCGAGAGCCCCGCATCAATTATATTAATATTTATTCAAACTACGAACGGTTTCGAGATTTTACAATATCATCTTCAAATGTATGAAATTGTAGTATTTGATAGTACGTAAGATGCGGTCGGGCCAGTCGGTGCAAGAGTTACAGTCACTTCATGTTGGCGGAACCTGTGTGCCGCTGGGGGCCGCACAGTAGGAACCCCAACCATCGTGTCTGAATAATGAACAGATTTTTCATTTGTAATAATTAAGGAAAAAAAACGCTTAAGATTGACCCAAAGGCTTATTAAATGTGCGTCGTTTCTATGAAACAATAAAAGACAATGGGAGTTATGACAACAGTAAATAACTGCAATCTTAACAATTCATTCATAGTTCACAGCAAAAATAGAAAGTAGCTTATCTACCGACTGTGTTCATGTAAAACGCCTTTATCTGCTTGTAGCCCTTCGAAACGATATTCCCCCTTTAGCACTGACTATTCGTAATGATCCTCGATTACAACATGATGTTTGAGCAGAGATTTAAAAATTAGCATCAGTAGGAGAATATTGGTGAATTACTACGGTATTCATCCCCTTTTACTTTTCGAGAAAAGGAGCAAACAGTGGGCAGACTAAGTTTCCTTTCAATTACCTATTTTATTTGATATTCCGATTCTCTATCTCTCGCGACATATAATGCTGAAATTGAAAGGAGTCTTAGAAATATTCCATCTTCGTTCCACGTCTTTTATTGCTTGAAATAACGGCATTAAAAAAACGAAAATTCAGAAAACAGTTATTTAGAGTGGTTTTATCCGTAAGATTAAACATGAGCTGAATAAAACTGGTATAACCGAAAACCAGTTATTTACCTAGTTCAGAGTTTACGCCGATCTTCAGGTGTGACACTTGGGGAAAGTCTGGATTCGAACGCAGGCATACTGAAAGAAATAATATTTTCCACTGCCTTCACAACTGATAAGCCACTTTTGGAAACACATTGAGAATTACTAACAACATCGTTGGCAGATAGATGCTCATGGATTTGGAATTTCATGCAGTACTCCAGTACTTTCGATAGAATTGGTACTAAAGAAATAGGTCGATACTTACTTGGACATGAACTACCTCCTTTTTTGTATGGTGGCGTGAACACGCTCATTTTTAGCCGCGCGGAGTAGCCGCGCGGTCTAGCGCCTTGCACGGTTCGCGCGGTTTCCCCCGCCGGAAGTTCGAGTCCTCCCTCGGGCATGGATGTGTGTGTTGTCCTTAGCATAAGTTAGTTTAAGTTAGATTAAGTAGTGTGGAAGCCTAGGGTCCGATGACCTCAGCAGTTCGGTCCCATAGGAACTTACCACAAATTTCTAATTTTTTCTCATTTTTAAACATGCAAGGAAACAACCACTAGTAAGTATCAAATTTACAATTAAAGAGAGTAGGTATGTTGTTAGGTCACCTATTTTTTAAATACAAAATTAGGTATACAATAAATGTTTTACTCCTTTGAGCTTATTACTTTAGCAGTTGATTGTGGGATACTTAACTACAGAACGTGGTGTATTGAAGATCGGCGTACCCGACGACAGTTATGAGCACTGGTTGATTTGCGCGCTGATTATGTCACAAGCAGCTTCTACGGTAGATTTGTACACGGCAACTATCCTGTGAGACGATTATCAAGTTTTGGCACTATCATAGACGTGTTGGCAGAAAAATTACATATTCTATAAAGAAAGCGGCCTCACTAGAGATCGAATATTACCCCATTCGTCACCGCGATCAGAGTCCTCTAAGTTGTGTCGCTCTCCGAATTTAGAGCCTTCAAGACTCGTCTGGAGGTCACGCTACCAATTGTTACAATGTTGGGCGACAAATGCACGACCTATTGGCAGAATAGGATTTTAATGCTGATCCAACTGTGTATGAGGTTTATAATGCGGAAGCGAAGCGCGCCCTCTTCGTCGTTTTCGTGATATAAAAAGGAAACACTCTGAATCCATTGCAGCTTAATAAGGACTAATGGTGTGGTCCTTCCAGCCACAGCAGTTACTACGACATGTGAAAACATCTTGCTTCATCTTAACTTACTGTCATATTTCCTTGCCTTGAGAATTTGTATCTTAAGAAAGGTTAGCCAACATAAATTGCATCTGAACATTAAAACTTGGTACAGAGGTGTTTGACTCTCGGGGGTGGGAATGTTCTAGAACTGGGGGTGATGAGACCTGCAAGCACTCCATGTGTCTGCAGTGACTGGATGGAAGAGCATCAATAATTCTTTGTCTCGTCCGTCAATATTTACTACTGTGTTTCACGACAAATTCATTTGCGTTTAAAGAAGGTACAACTGGAAAACATCACATGTGCTTGAATAAATTCCAATCACCAGGGTGGTTACACGTTTATGTGAATACGTATTAACACCGGTACTTTTATGGACTTCCAGGTCACTCTACACAGCTCTCTGAAAGCTTAAAGGTATACGGTGGAAAACCACAATTTAATCTGAAGTAACTGCTGAGATAGAGAGAGAGAGAGAGAGAGAGAGAGAGAATGCTTCTAGTCATCGCGGTAAAATAAGTTTAATATAAGACAACTTACACACGTTGCCTGCACGACACTAGTGCAGGATGGACAACATGCACAGTATCAGTGAATCTGGTCGTGATGAAGTTACTGTACCTTCTCAGGAGAGGTGGTGATCTGGCCCATAGGTTGGGAACAATTTTAGGGCTCACTGAATAGCAGCTCCTTTTTGTCCATTGTTAACAAGCGTGTCTTCCTTCCAGGCTATCTCGAAGGGAAGATAAGTTACTCGCCGAAGGTGTCGATGTAACCACTGCGCCTCTCTCTTTAGCTGGGAGTTGTAGAGCACTCGACGACGTCACCTCATGCGATATTAACAATCGTGGCATGCAGCTCGCAGAGATATCAAGCGAACAACAGAGCGTGCGATAAACATGTTTGTGCACGGAGATTAATATTGACGGCAGCGCGTTCTCGCGGGCGAGGACATCCTGTTGACGGCCTTCAGCGCGCCGCGTCGGCAGACACACCTCCGGCGGCCTCAAACCATTCACACAGTAGCGTATGGGGACAGGACAGTCTTTGGTAGCAGCGTTTCTCAAAGATAACACACTTCCCAAGGCGGGCTGCTTTTCGCAGGCGGGAAGTCCCTTTAACAGCGATAATGCTGCGCGGCAGCCATTACAAATGTAAATAAGCCGTGTAATCCGTAGCGAGCACAATAACAACATTCCTATTCATGCGCCATTGTTCGCCGCATCTGTATGCCGGCGGACGCAGGCCCACAATGGCCGCGCCCCTGCCTCTGGACGCCGACAGCATAGGCAACGCCGGCAAGCACCACCGCACGGTGTCATACGTCGCCGGCCAACTCCTCTCTCCGTTCGTCCGCTCGCAACAGTCTTCGAGGTGAACGCATCGGGACATTCCATTACTCGGAGCTTCGGAGGCGTCCAGCGTACACTAACTCGCGGCCGCGGGCAGATGCCACGAGCTCTTACTGTGCGGCGCGCGAGACAAATCACGCGGCGTACTACTCCGCGGATTTGATCGGAAACGTTTATTGGCGAACCTAGATTAATTCCCTTCTCTGTTTCGCTATAAAATCAGTCTGAATATGGATTGTCACCCTCGCTTCTCACTACTATGACGTTAAAAGAAAAATTAATCACAGAAGTTGACAACTACAGCACTCTGTAACACCATAATACATAGTCTCAATGCAATGTTTTTACAAGTAAATGTGTCGACATCTATAGAACATGACAGTCATACGTTGTAGCTGAGTCGCCAGGGCAAATGACTGACATGCGGAGGACCCGCGTTCGATGCCCTCTGTTGCCAAGCATTTGTCATTGGTACGAGGTCTGTAACTGGGTGCATTCAGCCTCGAAAAGCCGACTGAGAAGTTACTTGACCGAGCAATAGCGGCCCCAGATCACGAAAACTGACAACGGCCGGAGAGGCGGCGTGCTGACCCCACGCCCCGCCGTACCGCTTCCAGTGACGCCGCTGGTAGAGGATGATATGGTGGTCGGTCGGTACCTGAGGCCTGAGTTTTAGTATCTCAATCATCAACGGGGATGCTACCTCAGGTTACCTGACGGGCTGAAGGGAGAATATGTAGACGCGTGTGTTCTTTGTCATGGAGCCACCACAGGGTGTGCATTGCGTGCATTTGAGCAGTGCAAAACTGTGTTTTATGTTACAAGGTATTCGGGTCGAACTGTGATGATCGAAAGAAAATTGAACACTGGGACCTACGGAGTGAAGCAGCGTAGTTGTCAAGACAATGACTACTTTTTGACAGACTGGAATTTCTCTTTTTCGGTCTTCCTGATTTAAGTTTTTCGTGGGTTTCCTAAATCAGTTAAGGGAAATACCTCAGCAAGGCCACAGCCGACCCCCTGTCCTTTGGCCGTAGAAACATACTGTATGTTCTATAGTTGTATATACTGGAACTCTGAGCTAAATTTATTGGCTATGAACTGTAGATTAAAGCTGAAGAATTTGCAAAGAGGTAAGAATTTAAGGAGATGGGACCTGGATAAGTCGAAAGAACCACAAGTCGTTGACAGTTTCAGAGGCGGCATTAGGCAACGATTGACAAGGACAGGGAAAAGGAATGCAGTACAAGACGAATGGGTAGCTTTAAGAGATGAAAATTGAAAGCAACAGACAATCAAATAGGTAAAAAACAAGGGCAAGTAGAATTCCTTGGATAAAACATATTGTATTTAGCTGATGGAAGGAGAAAATATAAAAATGCAGGCGAAACATAGGTTATGAGCAAGTCTACCTCGTTTTTTACCTTGAATTTCCAACATTTTTCTCATATTCTGAATAAATATGGTGTGAAGTTTTTTTTTTTTCAATCACTGCCGAAGATTAAGACAATTTTAGAGTCCGTAAGGGACAAATATGTTTTGTGCAAAGCAGAGTTCTAACTCATACTTTGTAGGTGTGACATGTCACATGTTAGTAAGACCATTAGGGGCGCAAAGGATCGTTGTACAAAACAAAAGCGTCACGAACACAAGCTTACAACAGTCCGACAAATCTGCGACTGCAGATCATTGCCTTGATACCAATCATCCTATGGGATGCAACGCCACAGACATCCTGCTATGAAACTGCGGCTACTGGGATACTGCTATTCAGGAAGCTGTTGCGATAAAACTAGGAAGTGACCTTATAAATGGAGGACGTTCTTCCTAAATTCTGTTTGGAATCCTGCTGTTGTCCAGGCTAAATAAATGAAACAAATATTTAGAGCTGCATTCGTACCTGTTGTTGGTTAATGTACCATTATCGATATCTTCTGACGTTGTGTGTCACCGTTAGTTGCTTACTGTGTGTGATGTTTTCCTGCATACACCTTGTTCTGGTTTCCACGTCGGCGCAGCCCGTGCCACAGAGAGTCGGAACTGACATGCATAGCCATCTATTGTATTAGTGCCTTGAAAAATGACTGGTATTCACCTCTCGACAGGTCGGTGGTTGTTGAGGATGTAACGCAGTGCATTTCCATTAATTATTTAACTTTTCAGCTTGTATTTCGAAATTTCATTTCATTACGCACATTTTTTAGTTCTGTTGGAAGCTGCTGGGAATGGTATCTGCAGAGGAGTACACTCTCTTATAGTCAAATGCCGACGAGATTTTCAACGAGAGCAAATCGTTCTTCAGTTTAATATTCCGTAAACGAATGCCGCAGATACTTTACAATGACTTCCTATTATTAAGACAATTCATATGCGTGAGTTGATGTACGAGCATTGCGTAGACAGAGTTCTGAGATGCTTCAGTAACGACCTACACTTTTTCAAAAATGTTCAAATGTGTGTGAAATCTTAAGGGACTTAACTGCTAAGGTCATCAGTCCCTAAGCTTACACACTACTTAACCTAAATTGTCCTAAGGACAAACACACACACACACACACACACACACACACACACACACACACACACACACACACACACACACACACACACACACATGCCCGAGGAAAGACTCGA
Source organism: Schistocerca serialis cubense (assembly GCF_023864345.2). Classification (NCBI taxonomy): domain Eukaryota; kingdom Metazoa; phylum Arthropoda; class Insecta; order Orthoptera; family Acrididae; genus Schistocerca; species Schistocerca serialis. The sequence goes on along the minus strand of NC_064638.1, from coordinate 379,385,578 downwards.
ACCTCCGCCGGGACCGGCCGCACAGTCCATGACTGCAGCGTCTTAGACCGGTCGGCTAGTCCCGCGCGGCTATACTTTTTCAAGTACTGATACAGCATATGGCTCCGATCGTCCTTTTACAGGCTAAGACTATCTTCTGCGAATTCAACGAGTTGTCCAGTGGGAACGTATGTACACTAGGATTTGCTGGGAATATGTTGGCTGCCTCACTTTTGAAATACATGTGAAAATTTAACAGGCTGCGTCTTCAGTCTGTGTTAAAACTCATCGCACATTCTCGAAGGCCACGGAAAGTAAAATAATAATAATAATAATAATAATAATAATAATAACAATAAATTCTCTCCCTTTCTCTGTTCTAGACCTGAGTCTGTAAGAACGATCTCACCAATGTTCCTTCTCCACTGGACAACACTGTCATTATTATATTTATTTCTAAACTAGATTTCCAACGGCCTTGTTGCACTGGTAACACCGGTTCCTGTCAGATCACCGAAATTAAGCGCTGTCGGGCTGTGCTTGCACTTGGATGGGTGACCATCCGGTTTGCCGAGCGCTGTTGGCAAGCGGGGTGCACTCAGCCCTTGTGGGGCAAACTGAGGAGCTACTAGGCCGGCTGCGGTGGCCGAGCGGTTCTAGGCGCTGTAGTCCTGAACCGCGCGACTGGTACGGTCGCAGGTTGGAATCCTGCCTCGGGCATGGATGTGTGTGATGTCCTTAGGTTAGTTAGGTTTAAGTAGTTCTAAGTCCTAGGGGACTGATGACCTCAGATGTTAAGTCCCATAGTGCTCAGAGCCATTTGAACCATTTTGAGGAGCTACTTGATTCAGATGTAGCACCTCCTATCTCGTAAACAGCTATACGGTCGGGACAGCTGTGTGCTGACCACATGCCCCTCCATGTCCGCATCCAGTGACGCCTGTAGGCTGAGGATGACACAGCGGCCGGTTAGTACCGTTGGCCTTCATGTCCTGTTCGGTCGGAGTTTAGTTTAGTTTAGTTTAGTTTAGTTTGGTTTAGTTTCGAAACTAGATTCAACCACTAGCAATTTTTAAGCTGTACAAATATCCTGTGTACTTGACATATTTGTCTTATTAGCTCACTGTCCATACGATGATAGTACGACATATACGACGTGTGCTTGTTTAACAGCATGCACGGCTTTGAAATGACTGACAGCCGAAAGTAAGTACAAAATAGATACAATATGGACGATGTTGTACAGCGAGGTGCAACAGTGATCTTATCGCACTCCCAGCATGTGGCTATTGCAGAACCCACAATTAATAAAAGTATTAGATCACAGAATACGAACTGCAAGATATAGCCACAAGGTACCACGCACACCCGCTCATTGTGTTCATATATAAATACGCCAATCTCGTGCAACGGGGAGAGCGTTGCTGTTACTTGAAATGCTCGATGCAAATGCAATGCATCTCACAGAGACGTGTAAAATGGTGGTACACACAAGCACTGACAACGCTATTAGGAAGCTGGTAACGTGTGACAACACAATGCCCGCATCTCGTGGTCATGCGGTAGCGTTCTCGCTTCCCACGCCCGGGTTCCCGGGTTCGATTCCCGGCGGGGTCAGGGATTTTCTCTACCTCGTGATGGCTGGGTGTTGTGTGCTGACCTTAGGTTAGTTAGGTTTAAGTAGTTCTAAGTTCTAGGGGACTTATGACCACAGCAGTTGAGTCCCATAGTGCTCAGAGCCATTTGAATCATTTTTGACAACACAAAGACTACACACACATATCAAAGTCCACACCTACATGTAACACGAAGTTAGAAATCTTGACCAATTTACCGATCAAGGTGGCTCTGAGCACTATGAGTCTTAACAGTTGAGGTCATCAGTCCCCCAGAACTTAGAACTAATTGAACCTGACTAACCTAAGACTGAAGCGCCTAGAACCGCTCGGCCACTCCGGCCGGCACCAAAGTGATACAGTGATATTCGGGCGTGCGTCGGGTCAACTCTCTGGCCGGTAATCCAGGTACAGTTACTCAGTGCTTCCCTAAGCCGCTTACTGCAACTGCCAGGATGATTTCTTTGAAAGAGCACGGTCGATTTCCGTTTCCATCCTTCCCGAATTGCAAACTGTGCTAAGAAGTTTCTAATAACCTCGTCACGGACAGATCGTCAAGCCATTATCTTCCTTTCCGTAACAAATTTTCTATGGGAAACTCTTTAATGAGTCCGGCTAACAAGGGGGCGCTGATGTACGAATAAGTGAAATAATCGTCTGTCTTCTTCATAATTCTTCGCGCTTCAGCGCACTTTAGCAGTTGAATCGAGTTTGGAGCTTGGAACGCTGGAGGCAATCTATTGCCCCTAATGGGCGGACGCAAGAGATCATTCCACCATCCCTGATTAGGTTATGCACCATCGACGACTGTGACTGGTTTACAGTTCGTGTGCAGTTCTGACCACAGTTTGAGGTGTCGATGTCAGGAACTGTCCACATGTGCGACGACAGCCTTCCTTTGTGTTCTAGGTGGCACATCAGTTTTCCTCCGGTTGCTGCAATTAGTAGCATGGTCAAGTAAGAAAATATCTTATTCGGCAGTATACACGCATTTACATAGTAGGAAACTGTATTTCAGTAGCTATCTGTAGTGATATGAATAGTCTGATTCGTCACCAGGAAGCTGAGAGTGTGACATCGAGGGCATGATAGGTATTTATAGATGTACACTGAAGCGCCAAAGAAACTGGTACAGGCATGCGTATTCAAATACAGAGATATGTAAACAGGAAGAATATTGCGCTTCGGTCGGCACCACCTTTATAAGACACCAAGTGCCTGACGCAGTTGTTAGATGGGATACCTCTGCTACAATCAAGTTTTAAATGAGTTTGAACATGGTGTTATAGTCGGCGCACGAGCGATGGGGCACGAAATTTCCCAGGTAGCGATGAAGTGGGGACTTTCCCGAACAAACATTTCACGAGTGTACCTTGAATATCAGGAATCTGGTAAAACATCAAATCTCCGACATTTCTGCAGCCGGAAAGGATCCTGCAAGAACGGGACGAACGACAACTGAAGACAATAGTTTAACGTGACAGGACTGCAACCCTTCTGCAAACTGCTGGGTCATAAACAAGTGTCAGCGTGAGAACCATTCAACGAAACATCTTCGCTATGGCCTTTCGGAGCCGAAGGCCCACTAGTGTATCCTTGATAACTGCACGACACAAAGCTTTACGCCTAGCCTGAGCCCGTCAACACTAACATTGGACTGTTGATGTCTGAAAACATGTTACCAGGTCGGACGAGTCTCGTGTCAAATTGTATCGAGCGGATGGACGTGTACGGGTATGGAGACAACCACATGAATCCATGGACCCTGCTTGTGAACAGGGGACTGTTCAAGCAGGTGGAGGCTCTGTAATGGTGTGGGGCGCATGCTTCTGGAGTGATATGGAACCCCTCTGGGACGACTCTGACAGGTGACACGTACTTAAGCATGCTGTCTGATCACCTGGATCCATTATGTCCATTATGCATTCCGACGCATTTCGGCAGTTCAAAATGGGTTCAAATGGCTCTGAGCACTATGGGGCTTAACTGCTGTGGTCATCAGTCCCCTAGAACTTAGAACTACATAAACCCAACTAACCTAAGGACATCACACACATCCATGCCCGAGGCAGGATTCGAACCTGCGACCGTAGTGGTCGCGCGGTTCCAGACTGTAACTTCGGCAGTTCCAGCAGGACAATGCGACACGCCACACGTCTAGAATTGTTACAGAGTGATTCCAGGAACACTCTTCTGAGTTTAAAATCTTCCGCTGGACACCAAACTACAGAGACATGAACATTATTGAGCGTATCTGGGATACCATGCAACTTGCTGTTCAGAAGAAATCGGCATCCCATGGTACTCTTACGGATTTATGGACAGCCCTGCAGTATTCATGGTGTCATTTCCCTCCAACACTACTTCAGACATCAGTCGAGACCATGCCACGTCGTGTTGCGGCACTTCTGCGTGCTCGTGGGGGCCCTACAAGATATCAGGCAGGTGTACCAGTTTCTTTGGTTCGTCAGTGTATTTTACAAACACCTCTGTGCCGTGAGCGATGGGTATATCAGACGAACAGCATGGCGCGCTTTTGTCGATACGTTGTCATCGTCGCGTGTTTGGCTCATTTTGCACAACGGCCGCTTTTTGGGACAGGGAGTGAGAGCAAAGTCGTTACGTCCAAATGTGGTGGAGAAGACAGAGATGTTGTCATTCTCAGGCTTCGTGCAAAAGAGACCTTACCAGGAAAACTTAACAGAGAAAAATTCTATTGCCGTTCATGAGCGAGTCGTGTGTCTACGGCACCAATTGTATTGGAGCTAGGGCAGGAAATTTTCTGAAGGCAACAGCGGAAAGAAGTCTAATGCTTTACGAGGTGAAACAAGAGAACATTTGTAGGCGGACAGTATCAGAAAGGGGACGTGTCATGCGGCTACCTCCATGATGGATGAGCATCTGCTTCCAAAGCCGGATCTGCGAGACACTGAGGTCATTGTCGCCGAAGCAACCCACGTTGCAGTACGAAGGCAAATCCTCCGTGTGTACCCAAACCCTGACGTAACTGTTCCCCTCATGCTCATCGGATTTCTGTGCATTTTTACGCTTATAACTTATACACTGAAATACGTTTTACTAGGATTTTTGCGTTTACAAATTCTTTTATATGACCAGTGCAAATTAAATATACTGTGTTGCAAGTCCACCCATCTTGCAGCATTGTGATCGATCAACGGTCACAACACTGCTGGCTAACCGTGCAAGCATGGCGGAAACAATCACCTCTGATCCGTAGCATTTCAGTTTCGATTAATGTCCGCAGTTACACTTCCACAGGAATCACGTTGTTCTTGTTGTTGCTGTTGTTATGGTCTTCATCCCCAAGACTGGTTTGTTGGAGCTCTCCATACGATTGTATCCTGTGCAAGTTTCATCATCTTCGAATAACGACTGCAGCTTACATCCTTCTGAACCTGCTTGCTGTAGTCATTTCTCTGTCTTCAACTACGATTTTTCCCTCCCAAACTTCCCTCCGATCCCTTGAAGCCTCAGGAAGTGTCCTATCAACCTATTCCTTCTTCCCTCAGGTTGTGCCACAAACTTCTTTTCTCCTCATTGCTATTCATTACCTCCTAATTAGCTACGTGATCTATCTATTTAATCTTCAGCAGTCATCTGCTGCACTGCATTTCAATAGCTTCTATTCTTTTCTTGTCTAAACTGTTTATCGTCCACGTTTCACTTCCATGCAAGGCTAAACTGCTGACAAATACCTCGGAAAAAAAACTTACTGAAACTTTACTTTATACTCGATGTTAACAAATTTCTCTTCTTCGGATGTGTTTTCTTGCCATTGCATTTTGTAACCCCTCTCCTTCGGCCATCATCAGTTACATTACTGGTCAAATAGCAAAACTCATCTATTACTTTTAATGTCTCGTTTCCTAATCTAATTCCCTCAGCGTCACCCGATTTAATTCGGCTGCATTCCATTACTCTTCATTTTGTTGATTTTGGTCTTATATCTCCCTTTCAAGACAGTGTCCATGTCCATGCCGTTCAACAGCTCTTCCAAGTCCTTAGCTGTCTCTGGTAGAATTACAGTGCCATCGGTAAACTACACAGTTTTAATTTCTTCTCTCTGCATTTTAATTTTTACTCAATTTTTTTACATTTATATTGATACGGGAAACATATATAATTATTTCAGCAGTAGAGGCGTGGTCTGTGCCACGAGAAATTTATTAAATTCAGGTGGTGACCGACAGACGCGGCACAACAACATATTACAAACGGTTTGTAGTGGGTGGTCTGGAACGCTGCATTTTACTGCAAGTCTCATCGGCCACAAAATTTTGCTGGGTCGCCACTCAATTTAATTAAAATTGGGAAAATTTAATGTAAGAGCTCAATTAAGCACTGAATTGCTAAGCGTAACTAACTTGCTAAATATACTGAAAAGATCCTAGTGAATATATGGAATGAGCATATGGGAATAATTTAAATACAAATGTAAAATTAAATAGTTAAGAGCGTGCAGGAGCCTAAGACTCAACAGAAACAGTAAGATAATCAGACGAAATTAAAGCCTGCCTTTTGCGCTTCAGAAACATCAGGTGGGATGTATTAAAAATGGTCTTATAAAATTTTATCATGGAAACAGTTATCAGAGTTTAACATTATTAAAATAAAATATCATATTAAATTCACAAAGTAATTCTAAGCTATGATCTCTCGTTGCCTGTTATTTAATCAATTAACTCACTGATACTACACACATCAAAAAGAGTTTTGCATCACCCCGGTTCACAGAACTCCTGAAGATAGACGTTGACTGTGCTTATTATATCACGGGCACAGTCCCTTTGACTGTTCAGAGATGGCACTAAGCCCGCCCAAAGATGTAAACAACCATACATGAGGGGCGCCTATTAGACGGAGGGGGTCCGACAGCCGATCAGTTCCAGTCATTCCACCAGGAAGGAGCTACACGGCTCGTGTGGTCTGTAGTTCTACCATGCCTAGACGGTCAATACCGCGGATCCATCGCGTCCGCATTGTTAATATGTGCCAGGAAGGGCTCTCAACAAGAAAAGTGTCCAGGCGTCCCGGAGTGAACCAAATCGATGTTGTTCGGACATGGAGGAGATACAGAGAGACAGGAACTGTCGATGACATGCTTCGCTCAGGCCATCCAAGGGCTATTACTGCAGTGGATGACAGCTACCTACGGATTATGGCTCAGAGGAATCCTGACAGCAACGCCACCAGATAGAGTAATGCTTTTCGTGCAGCCACAGAGCGTCCTGTCGTAATATGCTGCAATATGCTGCATTACGCGCAACTTCGCTCCCGACGTCCATGGCGAGGTCCATCTTAGCAACCACGACACCATGTAGCGCGGTACAGATGAGCCCAACACCATGCCGAATGGACCGCTCAGGACTGGCATCACGTTTGCTTCACCGATGAGTGTCGCATATGGCTTCAACCAGACGATAGTCGGAGACGTGTTTGGAGGCAACTCAATCAGGCTGAACGCCTTATACACACTGCCCAGCGAGTGCAGCAAGGTGGAGGTTCCCCGCTGGTTCGAGGTGGCATTATGTGGAGCCGACGTACGCCGCTGGTGGTCATGGAAGGCGTCGTACCATACGTGAATGCCATCGTTCGACCGATAGTGCAACCATATCGGCAGCATGTTGGCGAGGCACCCGTCTTGATGGACGACAATTAGCGCCCCATCGCGCACATCTTGTGAATGACTAGCTTCAAGATAACGACATCGCTCGACTACAGTGGCCAGCATGTTCTCCAGACATTAACCCTATCGAATATACCTGGGGTAGATTGAAAAGGGCTGTTTATGGACGACGTGACCCATTAACCACTGTGAGGGCTCTACGCTGAATAGCCTTTGACGAGCGGGACAATCTGGACCAACAGTGCCTCGATGAACTTGTCGATAGTATGCCACGACGAATATAGGCATGCATCAATGCAAGAGGACGTGCTACTGGGTATTGTAGGTACCGGTGTGTACAGAAATCTGGACCACCATCTCCGAAGGTCTCGTTTTATGGTGGTACAACATGTAATGTGTGGTTGTCATGAGCAGTAAATGGGGTGGAAATGATGTTTATGTTTCTCTCTATTCCAATTTTCTGTACAGGTTCCGGAACTCTCGAAACAGAGGTCATGCAAAACGTTTTTGACATCTGTATAATAATACTAAGTGCTGAGGTATACTGTGGTGATGAATGAAAAATTCTTAGGCGAGCATAGGAAAAATTCACATAAATATACCAGATTTACACACATATAAGAATAGAGAGTTAAAAGGATTTTGTCCGTCACAGTAAGTCGAAGGCTCAGAGGCTCATCCCTTTCGCTACGACTGAATTATTGTGAACACGAATACTATGCAACGCTTTCCGAAAAGTAAATGTATCTGCGTCGCTTTGCATATGAAACTAAGGTACGCTGGCATGGAGCACCAGTAAATGACATTGAATATTCATAAACAAAGCAAAATTAGTAAGATTCGTGAAAACTTCAAGAACACAAATGTAGACCATACAGACAGAGACAGCAATAAAATATCACGCGGAATTAAGAATAAAACTTATTCAAGGTGGTACTGCAATTACTCACTGTGGAATCACCACCACGTGGCATGAAAAAAGCTACACAATTTTAAAACTGAAACGAAGTGAAAAGTAGAAGAAATAAAACACACACACGCGAGAAAAGTTCCCACATACATTCCATTTAAAAAAGAAGTCAGACAACTGTATTTTAAACCTGTGCTGGAGTAACGAACTTTCTATATTACGTGTTCTGCTTACACAAAACGAGGACCGAAAAAGCCTAACTACACACAGAAAAATATACTAGTGACCTCACTCTGAAAAATATAAGAATTCGACTATCCAAGTTGAAAATGAACCAGCAGATCAAACCTGTAGATCAGTTAGAACAGCTAAATAGCATCAGACATTAACACAGACACGACAGGCAAGTCGCTATTAAGAGTAACGTCTTCACTCACCAAAGGTCCAGTCCCGAGTGACGAGAGCACGCTCTCCCTGTATCGAACGTCCCCCATGTTGCCGGAAGAGACCAGAGAGCTCCTTTCGTCACCAACTGAACTACTGTCGAGTGACTACAGAGAAGGTACAAATCTCTCTGCTTTGACTGAAAGCCGGCCTGAATGGCCGAGCGGTTCTAGGCGCTACAGTCTGGAGCCGCGCGACCGCTACGGTCGCAGGTTCGAATCCTGCCTCGGGCATGGATGTGTGTGATGTCCTTAGGTTAGTTAGGTTTAAGTAGTTCTAGGCGACTGATGACCTCAGAAGTTAAGTCCCATAGCGCTCAGAGCCATTTGAACCTTGACTGAAAGAACTACGTTGGCTACACTGTTGCTACCACAGCAGACAGACATATACTGGACTGTTACCACATGTAAGACAAATTAGCATACACACTCACACACTCACTCACTCATTCATACAGGTGATAAAGAGAGAAAGGAAATTTGGGCGTACAATATGTAGGTAATGCATATACGATTAGGTGTTTACTGGAAAAATTGATACTTTAATGTAAATGTGTACCACCGAAAGGGAACAAACGTGGACTAAAAAACTGAATTACAACTGACTGAGCGTGGCAGCAAGAAACACAAGTCAGGTAGCATGAAACCAATCTAACAGAAACTTGTCATTACCAAGTACGAGGCGTGTTTTTTTAAGTCCCGTTTTGAAATTTAAAGAAAGACGTGCTAAGATATCTCAATTTTATTTTTGCATGAAATTCTGTACCTTAATCTACGCTCTGACGCCATTACAGTCTGATTTTTCCTTGTTTACGTTGTGTACTGAGTGTTTAAGTTGCCTCCGATAATCCTGAGTCCCGCCGACTGTGAAGTACGGGCTGTTATATGATTTCTTAGTGCTTAAGGCCTAAAAGCGATCGATATTCATCGTGAGATCTGTGCAGTTTACGGAGAAAACATTATGAGTGATGGAATGGTAAGAAAGTGGATGAGAGCATTTAAAGATGGCAGCACAAATGTGCATGATATACACCTACATTAATACTCCGCAAGCCACCCAACGGTGTGTGGCGGAGGGCACTTTACGTGCCACTGTCATTACCTCCCTTTCCTGTTCCAGTCGCGTATGGTTTGCGGGAAGAACGACTGTCTGAAAGCCTCCGTGCGCGCTCTAATCTCTCTAATTTTACATTCGTGATCTCCTCGGGAGGTATAAGTCGGGGGAAGCAATATATTCGATACCTCATCCAGAAACGCACCCTCTCGAAACCTGGCGAGCAATCTACACCGCGATGCAGAGCGCCTCTCTTGCAGAGTCTGCCACTTGAGTTTATTAAACATCTCCGTAACGCTATCACGGTTACCAAATAACCCTGTGACGAAACGCGCCGCTCTTCTTTGGATCTTCTCTATCTCCTCCGTCAAACCGATCTGGTACGGATCCCACACTGATGAGCAATACTCAAGTATAGGTCGAACGAGTGTTTTGTAAGCCACCTCCTTTGTTGATGGACTACATTTTCTAAGCAGTCTCCCAATGAATCTCAACCTGGTACACGCCTTACCAACAATTAATTTTATATGATCATTCCACTTCAAATCGTTCCGCACGCATAATCCCAGATATTTTACAGAAGTAACTGCTACCAGTGTTTGTTCCGCTATCATATAATCATACAATAAAGGATCCTTCTTTCTATGTATTCGCAATACATTACATTTGTCTATGTTAAGGGACAGTTGCCACTCCCTGCACCAAGTGCCTATCCGCTGCAGATCTTCCTGCATTTCGCTACAATTTTCTAATGCTGCAACTTCTCTGTATACTACAGCATCATCCGCGTAAAGCCGCGTGGAACTTCCGACACTATCTACTAGGTCATTTATATACATTGTGAAAAGCAATGGTCCCATAACACTCCCCTGTGGCACGCTAGAGGTTACTTTAACGTCTGTAGACGTCTCTCCATTGATAACAACATGCAGTGTTCTGTTTGCTAAAAACTCTTCAATCCAGCCACACAGCTGGTCTGATATTCCGTAGGCTCTTACTTTGTTTATCAGCCGACAGTGCGGAACTGTATCGAACGCCTTCCGGAAGTCAAGAAAAGTAGCATCTACCTGGGAGCCTGTATCTAATATTTTCTGGGTCTCATGAACAAATAAAGCGAGTTGGGTCTCACACGATCGCTGTTTCCGGAATCCATGTTGATTCCTACATAGTAGATTCTGGGTTTCCAAAAACGACATGATACTCGAGCAAAAAACACGTTCTAAAATTCTACAACAGATCGACGTCAGAGATATAGGTCTATAGTTTTGCGCATCTGCTCGACGACCCTTCTTGAAGACTGGTACTACCTGTGCTCTTTTCCAATCATTTGGAACCCTCCGTTCCTGTAGAGACTTGCGGTACACGGCTGTTAGAAGGGGGGCAAGTTCTTTCGCGTACTCTGTGTAGAATCGAATTGGTATCCCGTCAGGTCCAGTGGACTTTCCTCTATTGAGTGATTCCAGTTGCTTTTCTATTCCTTGGACACTTATTTCGAACACAGATTGGGCGTCCTTCGGTCGTTAATGAAAGTTTGGTGCAGGAAGTGGACAATAAGGTGAGAGAAAACAGACGCTTTACGATTTCCTCCTTGCGGGATAACTTTCCTAATGTTTCTCGTAGTGTTTTGTATGGCATTGAGACCGAGCACTTGAATTACCGAAAATTGTGCGCACGTTGGGCACCGAAAATGTTGACAGATGTGCACAAAACCAAACGTTGAGACAGTGCATTGACTTTCTTTGAGCGGTACCACAACGACGGTGATGATTTCTTAAGCCAAGTTGTTACAGGCGATGAAACATGGGTGGCCTATGTCACACCAGAATCAAAGCAACAGTTCATGGAAGTTGAGCGAGGGCATCGTTTTGCTGCAAGACAATACCCGTCCGCATGTGGCGAATCAGACCAAAGATCTCATCACGTCTTTTCGATGGGAAACCCTAGATCATCCTCCGTACAGCCCCGATCTTTCGCCCAGTGACTACCATCTGTTCCTGCACTTGAAGAAACAGCTGGGCGGTAAGCGTCTTCAAGACGATGACGAAGTCAAAACAGTGGTGATGCAGTGGTTAAAAAGTCAGGCGGCAGATTCTATGAGGAGGGTATTCAAAAAGTGGTACAACATTTTGACAAGTGCCTCAGTATTGACGGAAATTATGTATAAATGTAGATTAAGGTACAGGCTTTCATGTAAAAATAAATTTATTGAGATATCTTAGCGCGTCTATTTTTAATTTCAAAACGGTACTTACTTAAAAAACACGCCTCGTACCATAATACTGTGCTGCAAGCGATTATCGTTTTACACTTCTTTGTCCTGTTCTTTCAAAAACGTGGACTAGTACCGATCAGTTAATACAGAATCTCAAACTTAATTTGTAACAATGCAACATTTTATGTGGAGTTTAAATCATCAGTGGACAAAGCGCACATTGGAAATATTTCTGTCAACGGAATACATGGGAAGGGTAACTATTAAACAGACAGCTTAGCTAAATTTAAGAGCTAGATGTAAATCGCTTGAGCAGCAAGTAAAATAGCACGACGCCTGAACGGTCTCTACTAAATAACAGTCTCAATTAAATTAAACAGACAGGTGTAAAACAGTTGAGCGCCGTGAAAATAGATTCTCAATTCATGGAGGAATGGTGGACAAGCACACCTGGGAATGCCGAGCACAGAGAGGAGAGGGGACAGGTGGCTGAGAATTCTGTGCCAAGACGCTTGACTGCAACAGGTGGACGATAAAAGTGATTCATTCCTGGGACTAAAGTTAGGTGTAACAGTGCTGATCCCGTAGCGCCAGCTGGGCTGTCTTCGGTGCTGGCTGTACAACTTGAGTGCGGATAAGCGGTTTGCAGCAATACTGAAATGGCTATTGAACCTGCCTTCGAAACTGCCTCATTGCTTCAGCATGCACGTCTCGAAGTCTTTCACTTCATGCGCTCGCTTCCTAAGTAACATCAGACTTCAACATAAACCTATGCCTTTAGTTTTACAAAGTCGAGTTGGTCAGTATTTTTTCCGAGAGAAAAAGCAGCAGGTTCAGGTCAATAAAAAGACCAACTAACAAGGAGACGTCAAGGACTGGCACTCGTAGGATTTGCCCGTACGTAATTTTCCTATCTCAATAGGACGAATTTATGAAAAAAAAATCCGAGAATTATGCCCCTCAAGATTATTGATTTCCGAGCTTTTTGGCATGTTATCTAATTTGACGTTAAGTGAATAAGTAGCGTAGTAGAATTGTAATCGTGAAGTCGCTATTTGGAACCTGACTAGAAGCATACCATTCATTTACTTTTTTAAATTCCATATTTATTATAAAATGGAAATGAACAAATACTGAATAATACTTTTTAATAAAAATTAGATCTTTTTCTTTTTAACAACCAATTCCATGAAATTGCGAATATTCACAGTTAATTAAAATTAGGTTCAGAAATGAGGAAATTCAAGTGGATCGTAATTTTTTTTTTATTTCTGGGGATCTACGAGTATTATTTAGGCGTAGAATTTTTTCAATTAACAAAATGTTATTTTGCATGACTCTGTGAAATTTTAATTTGCTGTCATACGGCCAGTAATTAAATATGTGTTACTTTTATTAAAACATATGGTTCAGTATTTGTTAAGTAATATTTCCGTTTATTAAAAAGTAAAGGTAAAAATTTTCTGCTTGCGACATACTCTTTTTTACTAAAATCTTTTATTGTACTGAAATACAGTGAATTACATCGATTCAGATATGTTGATGCATAATTTAACCATTATCAGTATTCTTCCAATTTCCTTTACTGAGGGAGGAAATAACAATATCAATAATAATAATAATAATAATAATAATAATAATAATAATAATAGTAGTAGTAGTAGTAGTAGTAGACTATAGCAGTGTTCATTTTGTTTCGAATCAGTACCTTCACAATTATAAAGCTATTACTCGACGCACAGAGCTACTGCCAAAGACAGCATCTGATCAAAAGCGGCCAGACACCTGTTAGAGGACATTAATACTGGGTTTGTCCTCCCTCCGCCTTTACGAACTTTTGAACTCTGCTGGGGACACTTTAAATGAGGTGTCGGAATATCTGTGCAAGAATGGCACCCCATTCTTCCTCATGCTGATACGAATAATCTTCGTCTCCGAATTGCTCTTCTACTACAAGCAGTACGCAATCCTGTGAAACATTTTCATAGCCTACTGTATTTACCGATTTCATAATGGCAACAAGGGGACACACCCGAACCACGGAAAACACTCCCATATTGTCACACCACCTCTTGTGCTTCACTGTTAGCACTAAACATTTAGCATTCTAAAGACATTCGCCAAACACAAATCGGAATGCTACACGGTAGAGCGTCATTCATCATTCTAAAACACTGGTGTACAGTCATCCATTGTCCAGTGACAACGCTCTTCACACCACCTCAAGCGTCGCTTGGCGCTGACTGCACAGATGTGTGCCTCACGAAGAACTGCTCGAACACCCTACGCCATTCTTTTTAACTCCCTGTACACAACCATAGTGCTAGCTGGACTGCTGAAATCATTTTGCAACCCGCAAATCGCTGATTTCATGCTACTTTTTACAACAATCCTGCGCAATTCCTGGTGGTTCCTATCCATCAGTACACGAGGTCTGTGTGATCTTTGTTTAGTTGTGTAGTTCCCCCTAGTTTCAACTTCACAATCACATCACCAGTTATCGTCTAGTGCAACTATAGAAGGGTCGAACTGTCCCTGGCAGATTTGTTACTCAGGTGACATCCAACGACTAGTTCATGTTCGAAGTCACTGAGCGAGATGTCCTGGCCGGGCCTTCTTCTACTATTGCTTCTCTATTGACAACACAATACTCCCCGCCTCCTTATATACTGGCAGGCCCGCCTCCAGTGACATATAGTGGTCAAATCCGCATTACATAGGTAGGTTGGTTCGTTGCTTTGGGGGAGGATATCAGACAGCGAGGTCAAAGGTACCATCGATTTACGGAAGGGTGGGGATGGAAGTCGGCATTTGCATGAGGCGATTTGCGGAAACTCACGGAGAACCTAAATCAGGATGGCCGGACGCGGGTTTGAACCGTCGTCTTCCCGAATGCGACACCAGTGCGCATTACCCAGGGGTGTCGAATTAGTTTCTACTTGCCAGCGCTCGGAATCATAATGTTCAAATGTGAGTATTAGCTTTTACTGTGAGTATTGTGTCTTTTTCCTTCAGGAATTTGATCTCAAGGTTCTGACCTCTTAGGCCTCTTAGAGGTTGTCAGGACCAGATCTTTAGCTTACGGCAAATAATGGAGAAGTGTTACGAGTTGAACAGGGAATTATATCTATGTATTATAGATCTAGAAAAGGCATATGACCGGGTTCCTAGGGGGAAGTTCTTGTCTGTTCTACGAGATTATGGAATAGGAGGCAAACTTTTGCAAGCAATTAAAGGTCTTTACATAGATAGTTAGGCAGCAGTTAGAGTTGACCGTAAATTGAGTTCATAGTTCAGAGTAGGTGGTGGTGGTTGTTGGGACGTTAAGGGGGACTAAACAGCTAAGGTCATCAGTCCCCCATTCCAAAAACAGGCGAGACACAAATTCGAGGAGCAGGTAAAACCCCAAAGGGAAGGAGACTCCCCCCCCAGGCACTAAAAAAACACAAATGAGGCAACGAACACTACAGACAAGAAGAGTACAGAGAAACACCAGACAGAAAGAAACAGAAGAAAAGAAGATGGCCGGAGACTGGTTGACTGACCACGAGAACAAAAAAAGGGAAAGAGTCAACCATCTTACGACACACTAAAATCTGCAACCCAAATATGAGAGACTCGAGGACAAGAGACACAGAAAGGGAAAGGTGCAGGACCTCCCTAAATGGAACCATAAAAAGGACTACCACGGATAAAATTTAAAGCGTCATCAGCCATGGAGGCATCGTCACATAAAATCAAAGGCAAAGTGCCCGGGAGATTGAAAGACTGCCGGAGGGTGCGCAGTCCTGGACACTCCAACAAAATGTGGGCGACCGTCAGCCGGGACCCACACCGACACAGGGGGGGGGGATCCTCCTGACGCAAAAGATGACCGTGCGTCAGGTAGGTATGGCCGATGCGCAGCCGACACGGGATGACAGAGTCCCTGCGAGAAGCCCACAGGGAGGAGCGCCACACATCGGTCGTCTCCTTGATAGCCCGCAGTTTATTCGGGGATGTCATGCCACGCCACTCAGCAGTCCACATCCCAAGTACCTTACGGCGCAACACCAGCTGCTGATCGCGAGCCGTGAGGCCGATCTCCAAAGCTGGGGCGTCGATCGCCCCTTTGGCCAGCCTGTCAACACGTTCGTTCCCCGGGATGCCAACGTGACCTGGCGTCCAAATAAAGACCACCGAACGACCAGAGCCGGTAATGGCGGAAACAGACTCCTGAATAGAGGACACCAGAGGAGAAGAGGTATAGCAGCGGTCGATGGCCTGGAGGCCGCTCAGGGAGTCACTGCATTATGACGATGGACGTACCTGAGCAGGAACGCATATGCTCAAGAGCGCGCAATATGGCCACCAGCTCTGCAGTAAAAATACTGCAGCCAGCCGGCAAGGAGCGCTGTTCAACATGGGCAGCGTGAGCAAAAGCGTAGGCAGTGCGACCATCAACCAGGGAACCATCAGTGAAGACAGTCTCACAGCCCGAAAATGAGGCGAGGAGCGCAAGAAAACGGCGACGGAGGGCCACAGGCGGAACCGAGTCCTTGGGTCCCTGTGCCAAGTCCAGACGGATGGACGGCTGGGGCAAACACCAGGGAGGCGTAGGTGCACGGACCCGGAAGGGAGGCAGAAGAGGGAATGACCCCAGTTCCGACAGCAGGGACTGGACGCGGACAGCTATGGAAAGCCCAGACCGAGGTCGCCGTTCGGGCAGATGGAGGACCATGGCAGGGAAAAGCAGGCGACGATTGGGATGGCCCGGCGAGCAATGCGCGTGGACAGCATAGTCGGCGAGCAGTCGATGGCGGCGAATCCGCAGCGGGGGAACCCCGGCCTCCACCAGTAGACTATCCACGGGGCTCGTACGAAAAGCGCCAGTTGCAAGCCGAACCCCACAGTGGTGTATGGGGTCTAACAACTTCAACACTGAGGGTGAAGCTAACCCATAGGCCAGGCTCCAATAATCAAGCCTGGACTGCACAAGGGCTCTGTATTATCGCAACAGCGTGCAGCGATCCGCACCCCAAGATGTGTGGCTCAGGCAGCGGAGGGCGTTGAGGTGCCGCCAACACTTTTGCTTCAGCTGACTGATATGAGGAACCCATGTGAGCTGGGCATCAAAGACGAGTCCTAAGAAGCGGCAAGTGTCCACCACTTCAAGCAGGTGGCCGTCGAGCTAAAGTTCAGGATGAGGGTGGACCGTCCGACGCCTGCAGAAGTGCATAACTCGAGTCTTGGCTGCAGAGAACTGAAAACCATGAGTCAGAGCCCATGATACTGCCTTGCGAACGGCTACTTGCAGCCTGCGTTCGGCGACTCCAGTAGTCGTGGAGCCAAATGAGATGCAGAAGTCGTCGGCATACAAAGAAGGAGACACCGACGACCCCACGGCTGCAGCCAGACCATTAATGGCCACTAGAAATAAGGAGACGCTCAACACCGAGCCCTGCGGGACCCCATTTTCCTGTATATAAAATGAACTAGAGGCGGCACCCACTTGCACCCGGAAAGAGCGGCGCAATAAAAAGGTTTGAAGAAAAGCCGGGAGCTGACCACGAAGACACCACTCATGCAACGTAGCAAGGATGTGATGCCTCCATGTGGTGTCATACGCCTTTCGCAGGTTCAGGATAGTTTCAGGGGTAAGACAAGGCTGCAACCTGTCTCCACTGTTGTTCATATTATTTACGGATCTTATGTTGAAAACAATTGGCTGGGTGTGATTAAGATGCGTGAACACAAAATAAGTAGTCTCGCATATGCGGATGACTTAGTTGTGATGGCAGATTCGATTGAAAGTTTGCAAAGTAATATTTCAGAGCTAGATCAGAAATGTAAGGACTATGGTATGAAGACTAGCATCTCCAAAACGAAAGTAATGTCAGTGGGAAAGAAATATAAACGGGCTGAATGCCAAATAGGAGGAACAGAGTTAACAGGTGGACGGTTTCAAGTACTTTGGATGCATATTCTCACAGGATGGCAACATAGTGAAAGAACTGGAAGCGAGGTGTAGCAAAGCTAATGCAGTGAGCGCTCAGCTACGATCTACTCTCTTCTGCAAGAAGGAAGTCAGTACCAAGGCTGTTATTTGTGCATCGTTCAATCTTTCGACCAACTTTGTTGTACGGGAGCGAAAGCTGGGCGGATTCAGGTTACTTTATCAGTAAGGTTGAGGTTACGGATATGAAAGTAGCTAGGATGATTGCAGGTACTAGTAGATGGGAACAATAGCAGGATGGTGTCCACAATGAGGAAATCAAAGTAAAACTGGGAATGAGCTCTTTAGATGTAGCAGTCAGGGCGAACAGGCTTAGGTGGTGGGGTCCTATTACACGCATGGGAGAAGCAAGGTTACCCAAGAGACTCATGGGTTCAGCCGTAGAGGGTAGGAGGAGACGGGGTAGACCAAGGAGAAGGTACCTGGATTCGGTGAAGAATGATTTTGAAGTAATAGGCTTAACATCAGAAGAGGCACCAATGTTAGCACTGAATAGGGGATCATGGAGGAATTTTATAAGGGGGACAATGCTCCAGACCGAACGCTGAAAGGCATAATCAGTCTTAAATGTTGATGATGATGGTTCTGACCTTCAAACCTTCTGAAAAAGGTCCAGTCTATAAGATCCCCTTGCAAGCGATAGTTTCACTGACTAATCGGCCAGATATATTTTAAATAGTTTCAATCCGCTAAAGTGTTCCTGCGTCCCGCAATTATAGTGCACTAATGTGAGCAGTGGCGAGCTTGCTGGCGTCTCCTTTAGAATTCCTGTCGCCACTAGCTCGATCTGTCGTGTGATGTAAATATGCTTTGAGGTCACTAGAGTAAGGAGAGCACTTGCGCAAGCGTCTTGGGCACGGAGTCCGGCGAGTTGTTGCTGGGCGTATTTGTGGGCCCATTTGAATCCATGGCTGAATTCGAGTGCCGTTTTCGTGCGTAGCCTGGCCGGCTAGCTCTGGGATATGGCACACCGATGAGCGAGTTGAAGCGTTTCGATGTGCTGAATTCCGGGCCCACTTGGCAACAGGCAGCTTCACCTTCGATTCGTGAACTTCAGTTAAGAATTGGATTTTGAGGTCGTAACTGTTATTTTCTTAATCAAAATATCCACGGGTATGCTGCCGGTCTATAGTGTCCAACGGGCACAATATTTCGGCGATCAAACATGTCGCCATCATCAGGTGAACTGACGGACTGAGCTCCTGTGAACGTGCCGGCACGGAGATCCGTACGCTATGGCTGCTCAGAGGGAACTGGGTTCGGTCGCGGCGGCGGCCGATTTAAATACCCTCCGCCCGCGGCGCGCTCCCTCCGCCGTCCGCGCCCAGCGCCACGGTCGTGCGGTGGAACAGATTGCGACGGCGTCTGAGATGACGTCGGTGTGATGGCTCTGTCCGCCGTGGTCGTCACAACTATACGTCCGCTCGATTTACTCTTGATTAACCCGATTGCTGGTTCCCAAGCCTTGCTAAGATTATAGCCACAGTCACGGTTTATGAGGTCGTCATTGGTGCGAATTTCGATGGCCTCTCTAACAACGCTGTCCCAGTATCTCGACGTCTGTACCAGAATCCTCGTGCGGTCATACTCCATGGCGTGATTTTCCGACAAACAATGTTCAGCGACCGCCGACTTGCTCGGATACATCAGTCGAGTGTGCCTCTGGTGTTCACGGCATCGATCCTCGACGGTACGCATCGTCTGACCAATATACGACTTGCCACATTGACACGGAATCTGGTACACGCCGGCCTTCCTCAAACCGAGGTCATCTTTGGCGCTCCCCACCAGTGCACGAGTTTTATTTGGAGGACAAAACACAGTTCCGACCCGGTGTTTCTTCAGAATGCGGGCGATTTTCCCGAGAGTGCGCCTGTGTATGGAATAAATGCAGTGCCTACCTCCTCCCTCGTGACTTCATCCATCTCAACAGGTTGTGCTGCAGTGGTTGGACGGAGAGCACGTTGAATCTGCCACTCTGAGTACCCATTTTTTCGAAATACAGTTCTCAGATGTTCCAATTCCTGGGGTAGACTCTCTGCGTCAGAGATAGTGCGCGCCCTATGTACTAGAGTTTTAAGTACCCCATTCCTCTGTGAAGGGTGGTGGCAGCTGTCTGCATGCAAATACAGATCAGTGTGCGTAGCCTTCCGATACACCCCATGACCTAGGGTGCCGTCAGGCCTTCTCTTGACCAAGACGTCAAGGAAAGGTAATTTACCCTCCGTTTCAGTCTCCATAGTGAATTTGATGTTGGGGTGTATGGAGTTTAGATGTGTAAGGAAGTCAAGGAGTTTATCCATACCATGTGGCCAGATGACGAACGTGTCGTCAACGTAACGGAAAAATCAAGTAGGTTTCCATACGGATGACGACAGGGCTTCCTCCTCGAAGTTCTCCATGTACAAATTCGCTACCACCGTCATCTGGCCACATGGTATGGATAAACTCCTTGACTTCCTTACTCATCTAAACTCCATACACCCCAACATCAAATTCACTATGGAGACTGAAACGGAGGGTAAATTACCTTTCCTTGACGTCTTGGTCAAGAGAAGGCCTGACGGCACCCTAGGTCATGGGGTGTATCGGAAGGCTACGCACACTGATCTGTATTTGCATGCAGACAGCTGCCACCACCCTTCACAGAGGAATGGGGTACTTAAAACTCTAGTACATAGGGCGCGCACTATCTCTGACGCAGAGAGTCTACCCCAGGAATTGGAACATCTGAGAACTGTATTTCGAAAAAATGGGTACTCAGAGTGGCAGATTCAACGTGCTCTCCGCCCAACCACTGCAGCACAACCTGTTGAGATGGATGAAGTCACGAGGGAGGAGGTAGGCACTGCATTTATTCCATACACAGGCGCACTCTCGGGAAAAATCGCCCGCATTCTGAAGAAACACCGGGTCGGAACTGTGTTTTGTCCTCCAAATAAAACTCGTTCACTGGTGGGGAGCGCCAAAGATGACCTCGGTTTGAGGAAGGCCGGCGTGTACCAGATTCCGTGTCAATGTGGCAAGTCGTATATTGGTCAGACGATGCGTACCGTCGAGGATCGATGCCGTGAACACCAGAGACACACTCGACTGATGTATCCGAACAAGTCGGCGGTCGCTGAACATTGTTTGTCGGAAAACCACGCCATGGAGTATGACCGCACGAGGATTCTGGTACAGACGTCGAGATACTGGGACAGCGTTGTTAGAGAGGCCATCGAAATTCGCACCAATGACGACCTCATAAACCGTGACTGCGGCTATAATCTTAGCAAGGCTTGGGAACCAGCGATCGGGTTAATCAAGAGTAAATCGAGCGGACGTATAGTTGTGACGACCACGGCGGACAGAGCCATCACACCGACGTCATCTCAGACGCCGTCGCAATCTGTTCCACCGCACGACCGTGGCGCTGGGCGCGGACGGCGGAGGGAGCGCGCCGCGGGCGGAGGGTATTTAAATCGGCCGCCGCCGCGACCGAACCCAGTTCCCTCTGAGCAGCCATAGCGTACGGATCTCCGTGCCGGCACGTTCACAGGAGCTCAGTCCGACAGTTCACGTGATGATGGCGACATGTTTGATCGCCGAAATATTGTGCCCGTTGGACACTATAGACCGGCAGCATACCCGTGGATATTTTGATTATCAAATACGCCGGAGAAACTCAAGAATCACATGTTATTTTCTTATTGATACATAAAGATGTATTGCGATCCTCGCGATTTCTTAGCTGATCTTGTAGTTTGGCTGTTGTTTGCTTTTTCTGGGTCGATACTCGCTTTGGTTGTTTGTTAACAGGGTATCTTAAACTGTGTGAGCCGATGTTGTTTCCTCAGCCGGAGCGATAATATGTTTCTTCTCTGCTGTGGCCGGACCCCCCGTGGTCACATAATACCTAGATGGTTGGGTTTTAGCCGACCACCCTGAGAAACGTCTTCTAACACCAGGTAAATACCTTTCTCTGGTAATAAGACCGGGTACCGGTTTTGAGATACCTTCGGCCATTGCAGACGTCATCGCTCTGTTAATTATATTGGCTTAGGAGGTGCCTGCGTCTCAAAATTTGCAATTGCTGAGGCTATGTAATTGAGTTTCGCAGCCTAGTTTTCTTTCGGGCGTTTCGCCATCGTTGTAGAGGCGGTATCTTGCAGTGACACAAGTATACTATTTGGCTAGATATTGTTGCTTTCACTTAATTAACGTTGCTGTGTTAATATTTGTTTTGCCTGTATGTACCCAACGAAAATCATCTTGGAAGACCGATCCTCTCGCTAAAACCTTTCGTGGCCTTGCTATTTGGTGTAGTCTTGTGCTCTTTGCTTGTAAGCCTTCTGCTGCACCCCTTGTGAGGAGGCAATTCAAACTCTTGGTTACTTAACTGAAGCAGTTATTCATGAAGGCCTACCTGTTTTTTATTTGGTACTCTTACTTAACTGAAGCTGTTATTAAGGAATGCCTGCTGTTGGTATTTGGTAATTTTACTGAACTGAAGCTGTTATTAAAGGTGTGGCTGTTTTCTATTTGGTAATTTCACTTAACTGAAGCTTTTATCACTGAAGGTCTGGTTGTTTTCTATTTGGTAATTTTGCTTAACTGAACCTGTTATTATTGAAGGCCTCCTATTTTCTATTCGGTAATTTTAGTTAACTGAACCTGTTATTATTGAAGGCCTGCCCACCCCATTTTAGTGAAATGAAATTGTGTTTTCCAAAGGCCTAAGTGGTTCAGAGGAATTTATGTGAATAAGGTAGTAACAGGAAATGAAGTTTGCACGAAGGAGGCAAGAAGGTGCTTACGGTAACGAAGATGTGAAAGGTGGGCGGGTGTTGTGAGTTATGACTGGGTAGTTCAGTAGGTAAGAGCATTGGCAGCGGAAGGAAAATTTCCAGGTTCGAGTTGCGGCGTGTGACAGAGTTTTCACCTCTCAGAAAATTTCACAACCATGCTCACACTGCTGGATGGTGAAAACTTCATTCGCTAATAATATTTGTGGTTTTGCGCCTTAAAATGTGTGTGTAACTCACGATATCGGCAGAGTGTACAAACACTGTGACTTCTGCGTATGGTGCCGGGCTTTTCTGGCATCCTTTCATTCCTCCCGGAACTAAAATGCTCTGGGAACAGTTCAAGCGATGTGTACATAGAATATGTGGCTCTCTCTCTCTCTCTCTCTCTCTCTCTCTCTCTTTCTCTCTCTCTCTCTCTCTCTCTCTCTCTCTCTCTCTCTCTCTCTCTCTCTCTCTCTCTGTGTGTGTGTGTGTGTGTGTGTGTGTGTGTGTGTGTGTGTGTGTGTGTGTGTGAGTTATTCAATCGTCAGTGAACACAAGCACATTTCCTGCTGTCACTTAGCACTTCTTCCACCCTGAAAATGACTTCTTACGAAGTAAAGATTTCTATTTCCACCGCAACAGTTTGGAACACTGCATCTGGGAGAGTACATTAACCTGTTGATCCCACTGCAACTGTCTAGGCATGTCACTTAGAAGGTCGTCGGAAGACAAATGCATACACATGCTGCCTCCGACAGGGCGACGCCTAGTGAGTCACTGCAGTATGTAAACTAACCTTTGGGTTATGAAAGAAGCTGTGCAATAGGCCTGACGTGGTTGACGAAAGCCGTATGTTCTGTATTCGTCGAAGGTATATCCATTAGTTAACCAACGAACCACGAAAGATCGTATATCATACTAAGTGATAGATTGTACTGTTCAGTTAGTTCGTGACGTGTGATCGGATAGCGCGATTAGTAACACTCTGCGAATGTAGTTCAGAGTTCTAATCTTGCCAAACAGTCTTAGCTTATGACAAAAAGCGCACATTTAGCTAAAGAGTAAACTTCTGCCTTGCCACTATATCGTATTAGTCTTCACTCGCTACAAGGTAAGAAAAACTTTTTATGAGATATGCTTTGTGTAGGCGGTGCTGAATAGCTTCCATAAAGATTACGAATGGCATCGCGCAGTAGCCGGCCGGGGTGGCCGAGCGGTTCTAGGCGCTACAGTCTGGAACCGCGCGACCGCTACGGTCGCAGGTTCGAATCCTGCCTCGGGTATGAATGTGTATGATATCCCTAGGTCAGTTAGGTTTAAGTAGTTCTAAGTTCTAGGGGACTGATGACCTTAGAAGTTAAGTTCCATAGTGCTAAGCGCCATTTGAACCATTCTGAACCATCCCGCAGTACACATCTGTGCTTATTTTTATTTGCACAATCGATTTCGGTAGCATTCTGGCTACCCGCGGGCCATCTATAGTACATCACAACAACTATACATTAAGTGCATACAATAACTGCACATAGTGCCTCATAAAACACTTTTCACTGAGTATACGTGCGCTATACGTACTGCGTTAATTACACACAGAATATACTTACAAGTTCAAATGTAACTGCACTTCCCACAATCGCGACTACCATTCTGGTATGACTCGTGGTATCACAGTTGTGTACTTCTGTCTTCATATGTCCACTATCAACACGCCTGGAACAACCCGAATACAACTACCCGTAGATCTCTTGTTACACGCTCTAGGTGCTCCAGACATTTTTACTACCGCTATATTCTGACCCACAACATGCCCGATACCTCATAGTGCTCTAAAATTCTGTATACCATCACAAGAACTAGATTTGACATTAATTATTGTTTCGCTAGGTAGTAATAATTGTCGTTGTTGTGGTCTTCAGTCCTGAGACTGGTTCGATGCAGCTCTCCACGCTACTCTATCCTGTGCAAGCTTCTTCATCTCCCAGTACGTACTGCAGCCTACATCCCTCTGAATCTGCTTAGTGTATTCATCTCTTGGTCTCCCTCTACGATTTTTACCCTCCACGCTGCCCTCCAATACTAAATTGGTGATCCCTTGATGCCTCAGAACATGTCCTACCAACCGATCCCTTCTTCTAGTCAAGTTGCGCCACAAACTTCTCTTCTCCCCAATCCTATTCAGTACCTCGTCATTAGTTATGTGATCTACCCATCTAATCTTCAGCATTCTTCTGTAGCACCACATTTCGAAAGCTTCTATTCTCTTCTTGTCCAAACTATTTATCGTCCATGTTTCACTTCCATACATGGCTACACTCCATACATATACTTTCAGAAACGACTTCCTGACACTTAAATCTATACTCGATGTTAACAAATTTCTCTTCTTCAGAAACGCTTTCCTTCCCATTGCCAGTCTACATTTTATATCCTCTCTACTTCGACCATCATCAGTTATTTTGCTCCCCAAATAGCAAAACTCCTTTACTACTTTAAGTGTCTCATTTCCTAATCTGATTCCCTCAGCATCACCCGACTTAATTCGACTGCATTCCATTATCCTCGTTTTGCTTTTGTTGATGTTCATCTTATATCCTCCTTTCAAGACACTGTCCATTCCGTTCAACTGCTCCTTCAAGTCCTTTGCTGTCTCTGACAGAATTACAATGTCATCGGCGAACCTCAACGTTTTTATTTCTTCTCCATGGATTTTAATACCTACTCCGAATATAACTTTTGTTTCCTTTACTGCTTGCTCAATATACAGATTGAACAACATCGGGGAGAGGCTACAACCCTGTCTCACTCCCTTCCCAACCACTGCTTCCATTTCATGTCCCTCGACTCTTATAACTGCCATCTGCTTTCTCTACAAATTGTAAATAGCCTTTCGCTCCCTGTATTTTACCCCTACTGCCATCAGAATTTGAAAGAGAGTATTCCAGTCAACATTGTCAAAAGCTTTCTCTAAGTCTACAAATGCTAGAAACGTAGGTTTGCCTTTCCTTAATCTTTCTTCTAAGATATGTCAAAGGGTCAGTATTGCCTCACGTGTTCCAATATTTTTACGGAGTCCAAACTGATCTTCACCGAGGTCGGCTTCTACTAGTTTTTCCATTCGTCTGTGAAGTATTCGCGTTAGTATTTTTGCAGCAGTGACTTTTTAAACTGACAGTTCGGTAATTTTCACATCTGTCAACACCTGCTTTCATTGGGATTGGAATTATTACATTCTTCTTGAAGTCTGAGGGTATATCACCTGTCTGATACATCTTGCTCACCAGAGGGTAGAGTTTTGTGAGGACTGGCTCTCCCAAGGCCGTCAGTAGTTCTAATGGAATGTTGCCTACTCCTGGGGCCTTGTATAGACTTAGGTCTTTCAGTGCTCTGTCAATCTCCTCACTCAGTATCATATCTCCCATTTCATCTTCATCTACCTCCTCTTCCATTTCCATAATATTGTCCTCAAGAACGTCGCCTCTGTATAGACCCTCTATATACTCGTTCCACCTTTCTGCTTACCCTTCTTTGCTTAGTACTGGGTTTCCATCTCACCTCTTGATATTCATACTAGTTGTTCTCTTTTCTCCAAAGGTCTCTTTTATTTTCCTGTAGGCAATATCTATCTTACCCCTAGTGAGATAAGCCTCTACATCCTTACATTTGTCCTCTAGCCATGCCTGCTTAGCCATTTTGCACTTCCTGTCGATCTCATTTTTGAGACGTTTGTATTCCTTTTGCCTGCTTCATTTACTGAATTTTTATATCTTCTCCTTTCGTCAATTAAATTCAATATTTCTTCTGTCACCCAAGGATTCCTACTAGCCCTCGTCTTTTTACCTACACGATCCTCTGCTGCCTTCGCTACTTCATCCCTCAAAGTTACCCATTCTTCTTCTACTGTATTTCTTTCCCCCATTCTTGTCAATTGTTCCCTTACGCTCTCCCTGAAACTCTGTACAACCTCTGGTTTAGTCAGTTTATCCAGGTCCCATCTCCTTAAATTCCCACCTTTTTGCAGTTTCTTCAGTTTTAATTTACAGTTCATAAACAATAGATTGTGGTCAGAGTCCACATCTGCCCCTGGAAATGTCTTACAATTTAATACATGGTTCCTAAATCTCTGTCTTATCATCAAATAATCTATCTGAAACCTGTCAGTATCTCCAGGCTTCTTCCATGTATACAACCTTCTTTTATGATTCTTGAACCAAGTGTTAGCTATGATTAAGTTGTGCTCTGTGCAAAATTCTACCAGGCTGCTTCCTCTTTCATTTCTTACCCCCAATCCATATTCACCTACTACGTTTCCTTCTCTCCCTTTTCCTACTACCGAATTCCAGTCACCCATGACTATTAAAATTTCGTCTCCCTTCACTATCTGAATAATTTCTTTTATTTCATCATACAGTTCTTCAATTTCTTCGTCATCTGCTGAGCTAGTTGGCATATAGACTTGTACTACTGTCGTAGGTGTGGGCTTCGTGTCTATCTTGGCCACAACAATGCGTTCGCTCTGCTGTTTGTAATAGTTTACCCGCATTCCTATTGTTTTATTCGTTATCAAACCTACTCCTGCATTACCCCTATTTGATTTTGTATTTATAACCCTGTATTCACCTGACAAAAAGTCTTGTTCCTCCTGCCACCGAACTTCACTAATACCCACTATATCCAACTTTAACCTAACCATTTCCCTTTTTAAATTTTCTAACCTACCTGCCCGATTAAGGGACCTGACATTCCAAGCTCCGACCTGTAGAACGCCAGTTTTCTTTCTCCTGATAACGACATCCTCTTGAGTAGTCCCCGCCCGGGGATACGAATGGGGGACTATTTTACCTCCGGAATATTTTACCCAAGAGGACGCCATCGTCATTTAACCATACAGTATAGCTGCATGCCCTCGGGAAAAATTACGGCCGTAGTTTCCCCTTGCTTTCAGCCGTTCGCAGTACCAGCACAGCAAGGCCGTTTTGGTTTGTGTTACAAGGCCAGATCAGTCAATCATCCAGACTGTTGCCCCTGCAACTACTGAAAAGGCTGCTGCCCCTCTTCAGGAACCATACGTTTGTCTGGCCTCTCAACAGATACCCCTCCGTTGTGGTTGCACCTACGGTACGGCTGTCTGTATCGTTGAGGCACACAAGCCTCCCCACCAACGGCAAGGTCTATGGTTCATGGGGGGGGGGGGGGGGGGGGGGGGGGAGCGGTAGTAATAATTATCCAAACTAAATCGTTATAATACCTTCTTGAAATATACAAATGTAAATGCATTCAATTAATAAAAGTAACTCATCAATAACTATAAAAAAGACGATACACAACTTAAGTAAACAGAAACTAAGTATTTAGGTATCTGACGATGTACTTACATAAGCTGAACAGAATTCCCACTGAGGAAACAGTATTGAAGGATTTTCACTTTATTATTTACATTACTAGCTGAAAGGTGCCTACTTATTCACCGCCTTCATCTCTTGCCTTTATACGTTCTTTCTAGTAGATAGCGATTTTTATTTTGGCTATACTCTGTGCCAGTACGCTGACATTACTTTCGATTAATCGATACAAAATCTGCAACAACTTCTTTACTTCGTCACTGCTGCAGTTTTATGCCTTTCAGTCAGTTCCAGCTTTTGACCAGTGGGACTCGTTGGCGGGTTACTTCCCGTGCGGTTCTGTTCGTTTGAGGAGTATTTACCACTATTTAATTTTCACGGTTCAGATGCTGTTTTGTGCAGTCGACGAGTCCTATCTGTGATGTTTTCTGATGTGGAGACCATAGCAATTTATTAGCTGTAATGAAGATTAGTTTTTCAGGCGAGTTTGGTTTGGCATTGCTTAGTCTAGATTATTCCGGGAGCAGGTATCGGGTCACAGTTAAATACAGGCTCACGTGTTGCTTAAACGTAACTGAGTGGAAGGTGGTTATAGCATCTGACATTATTTTAGTTCACTTATTGTAAATTCGAAGATATTTCTCTCTCCTGAAGTGTAAAGACTAATTTTTCACTCAGAATTAAGAACTGTGAAGATGATTTTACTTCTACTTATACAAAAAGTCATGGGATGGCGATATGCACAGATACAGATGGCGGTAGAATCGAGTACACAAGGTATAAAAGGGTAGTGCACTGGCGGAATTTTCCTTGTACTCAGGTGATTAATGGGTAAAGGTTTCCTACGTGATTATGACTGCACGACAGGAACTAACAAACTGAGAACGCGGGATGGCAGTTAGAGCTAGACGTAAGGAACATTCCATTTCGAAAATCGTTAAGGAATTTAATATTCCACGTCCACAGCGTACGAAGGTGCCGAGAATACCAAATTTCAGGCATTACCTCTCACCATGGACAACGTGCTTACCTACTGACAGCAGCGGCGTTTGCGTAGAGTTGTCAGTGCTAACGGACAAGCATCAACGCGTATCCATTAGGACAGTGCTGCGAAATCTGGCGTTTATGGGCTATCGCAGCAGACAACGAGTGCCTCTCCTGGACTAGTGACCATATCGGTTGGACTCTAGACGACTGGAAATCTTGGCCTGGTCAAATGAGTCCCTATTTCAGTTGGTAAGAGCTGATGGTAGGCTTCGAGTATGGTGCAGACCCCACGAATTCATGGAACAAACTTGTCAACAACGCACGGTGCAAATTGCTGGTGGCTCCATAATGGTGTGCGCTGTGTTTCCATGGAATGAAGTGAGTCCTCTGGTCCAACTGAACAGATCATTTACTGGAAGCGGTTATGTTCTGCTAGTTGGAGACCATTTTTAGCCATTTATGTACATCTGGTTCGCAAGTAAAGATGGAATTTTTATGTGTGACAATGCGCCATGTCACCAGGCCACAAGTGTTCCCGATTGATTGAAGAACGTTCTTGACTGTTCGAGCGAATGGTTTGGTCACTCAGATAGCCCGACTTGAAACTCATTAAACATTTACGGGACATGATCGAGAGGTCAGTTCGTGCGCAAAGTCCTGCACCGGCAACACTTTCGCAATTATGGACGGTTATAGTGGCAGCATGGCTCAATATTTCTGCAGGGGACTTCCAACAACTTGTTGAGTCCATTCCACGAAGAGCTGCTGCACTATGCAGGGCAAAAGGAGGTCCGACACGATATTTGTCATCTCGTTGTAAGTCTAAAACTTTAAATGTAGATTGCAATATCCCTACGGGATTATACGTTTATTTCCTTGTTTTCAGTGATACTGTAATACTTGTTAATTCACTTCTCTCGGTTTCTTTTTTCCGAGAATCTTATTATTCTTTGTATTCCGCCACTTGTGTATGCCACGTTGTGTGGGCGTCATCTTGTTATTTACGCAAGCTAACTACACGACTCACAAGTACTGTGATGGGTACAAGATCACCTGTTGAGCCGCCACTAAGCAAGACTGGTACTAAGCAGTTGTTCTCGGCAACTAATTAACTTTCAGGTGGTGCTAAAGGTACGTCGACGTCTGCTACTGTATTCACAACTGTTTGTAAGACCGCGTCATCTCGCATTTACGATGTTATATGGCAGCAGAGTCACAATTTTATGTTTTCCTCAGGTTAACTTCTTTTCTGTATTCCAAATCTATGTTTACGTAAATGAGAAGGCAGACTCAGTGGACGCTATGAGCAGAAAGCTAACCTGTGTTCAACGCAATCCGTTGCCTTTACGAACCTAAACACTGATTGTGCGACAGGCACATATTAGGTATGCAGGCTCATTTCCTTACTTCGCGCTAAATTTATAACGGTGTGTGTGTTGTGTGACTAATTTTCTTTTCAGGTTACGAACACATACACCATCCACAGTAGGATCTATGTAATTACAGTTTCTCGCTCTCGCTGTTTTAATTCGGTACACCAAATTGCATGCTAATTAAAGCATATCAAAGTACACTAACCTACTTTGTTAAACAGTTGACAGTCACTATTCTCAGCTGATTGGTTGGTTGCTTAAAAGAGGGGGGAAGGGACCAAACTGCTAGTTCATCGGTCCCCAATAAAACAATGACACAAGGGTGAGAACAAAACAAGTGAAACTGAAAACAAAAAACGGAGAGAAAGGAAAAAATCGCATGAACGACGGAACGGCAACAAACGCTTACATGGACAAAAATGGAGAAGAAAACCACAGAAATGCAAAAAACAGGTAGAAGAGAATATAACGATAAAACAGATTACCATGGCTGGCTGACCATGAGAATGAAAAGGAGAAGCCAGCCACTCTGGAACACGTTAAAACCTCCACCCTAAAAGCACTAGAGTGGAGGACACAGGGGGCAAAGGGTACGCGCCAAAACTTAGATCAAATGATAAAACCCACCCTCACGAATAAAACGTAAAACTAAGTCAACCAATGAGGCGTTGTCATATAAAATTAGTGGCAACGAGTCCGGTAACCCAAGATTCCGCCGCTGGGCAGTCGAAGTGGGTCAGTGCACCAGAAGATGGGCCACTGTCAACCGGGAGCACCACCGACACTGAGGTGGGTCTTCACGGCGGAGGAGGTAACCGTGGGTTACCCAAGCGTGGCCAATCCGGAGTCGGCAGAGGACAACTGATTCCCTGCGAGAGGCCTACATGGAAGACTTGCACGCATTCGTAGTCTTCTTAATGGCATGCAGTTTGTTGTGCGTACTGGGACTATGGTATTCCGTCTCACAAAGCCGAAAAACCTGGAGGCGTGAAAACGAACGCGGGTCAGTTATTGGAATTCCGATCTCCGTAAGCGATTTCCATGTCGCCTATTTGGACAGCTTGGCAGCAAGTTCATTGCCTGGGATTCCGACGTGTCCTGGGGTCCACACAAACACCACTCAACGACCGGACCGTTCCAGGGCATAGATGAACTCCTGGATGTCGCTACCAATGGATGACGAGGGTAGCACTGGACGATAGCTTGCATGCTGCTCAAGGAGTAAGTACACAGAAGAAACGGCTCGCCAGGGCATGAACGGATGTGCTCAAGAGCACGAGATATAGCCACCAGCTCTGCAGTGAAAACACTGCAGCCGTCGGGCAACGAATGCCGTTCAATATATCCCCCCATGGACATACGCGAAGCCGACGTGACCATCAGCCATCGAGCCGTCGGTGTAAACCACTCCATGGCTTCGCTGCATGTCATGAATCGAGAGGAAGTTACAGCGAGAGCCACGGGAGTAACTGAGTCCTTTGGGCCATGTGAAATGTCCAGGTGAAGCAGCAGCCTAGGTGTTCACCATGGAGGTGTACGCGAATGGACCTCGAGTATAGGTAGTAAAGGCAAGGCTCCAGTTCAGATAGAACGGATCGGACGCGAACTGCAATTGTATGCCCTGACCTGGGCCGCCGATGCGGGAGATGAACCGCCGTGGGTGGGAAAAGGAGACGGTAATTGGGATGCGCAGGCGAACTACGAAAGTGCGCAACGTCATTGGCGAGCAGTTGTGCACGCCTGACCTGCAACAGAGGGACTCCAGCCTCCGCCAGGACGCTGGTCATCGGACTCGCCCTAAAAGCTCCCGTTGCTAGTCGAACGCCACAGTGGTGCACTGGGTCGAGTAAACGCAACGCTGAGGGCGCCGCCGAACCATCAACCAGACTCCCATAGCCAAGGTGGGATTGAACAAGCGCTCTGTAGAGCTGCACCAGTGTATAACGATCTGCACCCCAGTTGGTGTTGCTCAGGCAGCCGAGGACATTGAGGTGCTGCCAGCACTTGCGCTTAAGCTGACGAAGGTGAGAAAGCCAAGTCAACCGAGCGTCGAAAACCAGTAATAAAAATCGATATGTCTCCACTAAAGTGAGGGGTCCGTCAATAAGTTAAGGTTCTGGTTCCGGATGAACGGTAAGACGCCGACGGAAGTGCATAACACGCGACTATGGGTCCGAAAACTGGAAGCCATGGACTAGAGCCTATGACTGTGCCTTGTGGATGGCTCCCTGTAGGCGCCGCTCGGCAACACCAGTACTGGTGGAACAGTACGAAATGCTGAATTCGTCTGCATACAGAGAGCGTGAGATGAATGCCGTACAGCAGCTGCTACACCGTTAATGGCCACTAAAAATAGACACTCAATATAGAGCCCTGCAGGACCCCATTCTCCTGGAAGTGGGGGGAACTATGGGAGGCACCAACTTGGACATGGAAAGTACGAAGAGACAGGAAATTCTGGATAAAAATCGGTAGCGGGCCTCGGAGACCCCACTCATATAATGTGGCAAGGATATGATGTCGCCAGGTGGTGTCATACACTTTTTGTAAATCAAAAAATACGGCAACAAGGTGTTGGCGTCTGCATAAAGCTGTTCGGGTGGCAGACTGGAGAGACAAAATTATCAGTGGTAGAGCGACCCAGGCGGAAACCGCTCTGGCACGGAGCCAGTAGGCCGCATGAAAAAAATGGCTCTGAGCAGTATGGGACTTAACATCTATGGTCATCAGTCCCCTAGAACTTAGAACTACTTAAACCTAACTAACCTAAGGACAGCACACAACACCCAGCCATCACGAGGCAGAGAAAATCCCTGACCCCGCCGGGAATCGAACCCGGGAACCCGGGCGTGGGAAGCGAGAACTAGGCCGCATGACTCCAGGACCCAACCCAACCGCCGACACACCATTCCAGCAGCTTACAAAGAACGTTGGTGAGGCTGATGTGCCGATAGCTATCCACATCAAGCGTGTTTTTTCCGGGTCTGAGCACTGGTATGATGGTGCTCTGCCGCCACTGCGATGGAAAGACGCCATCGCACCAGATCCGGTTGAAGATTATGAAAAGATGTCGCTTGTAGTCAGATGAGAGATGTTTAATCATCTGACTGTGGATCCGATCTGGCCCAGGAGCTGTGTCGGGGCAATGTGCAAGGGCGCTGAGGAGCTCCCACTCTGTAAATGGGGCGTTATAGGGTTCACTGTGGCGTGTAGCGAACGAGAGGACTTTCCCCTCCAGCCGCCGTTTGAGAATGCGAAATGCTATGGGGTAATTCTCCATCACAGAGGCGCGAGCATAGTGATCAGCAAAGTGCTCGGCAATCGCGTTTGCGTCAGTAGATAACAAGCCATCTATGTTAACGCCAGGGACACCTGTTGGGGTCTGGTAGCCAAAACCTCGTTTGATCTTTGCCCAGACGTGGGAAGGTGACGTATGGCACCCAATGGTCGAGACGTATCTCTCCAAACACTCCTGTTTCCTTCTTTTGATAAGCTGGCGAAAGCGGACACGGAGCCGCTTAAAGGCTAAAGGCTATATGGTGCTCCAGGGAAGGGTGCCTCTTATGCCGCTGTAGAGCTCGCCGACGCTCCTTAATTGCCTCAGCGACTTCCGGCGGCTGTCTTTCGTCGGGGACACCCTAAAGAACGAGGGATCGCGTTTTCCACCGCGGAAACTATCGTTGTAGTTACCTGCTCAACCACCAGATCCATGTTACCATGTGGAGGAGATTCAACGGTGTCAGCAGGGGTGAAAGCCTTATTTAAAGCTTAGCTGGGCAGGCATCCGTGGGCGTGACGCTGGGGCAGTGACAGGAAGATGGGGAAGTGGTCATTACCACACAGTTAGTCATGTGCTCTCCAGTGGATAGATGGGAGAAGGCCAGGACTGCAAACCGAGAGATCAATGGCCCAATACGTGCCATGTGCCACAATGAAATGTGTGGGGGTATGTATATTTAAGAGGCAGAGGTCAGGGTCGAGTTGTGGCGGTATCTTTTCGACATCTCTGCCTCGGCCAGTAAGCAAGGTGCCAGCCCACAAGGGGTTATGGGCGTTAAAATCTCCCAAAAATAGGAAAGGTTTAGGGAGTTGATCAATCAGTGCAGCCAATGCGTTCAGGGGTACTGCAGCATCTGGAGGAAGATACACATTGCAGACAGTTATTTCCTGCGTCTACCTTATCCTGACAACCACAGCTTCAAGAGGTCTTTGAAAGGACACAGGTTCACTGCAAACCTGAGTTCAGGATTTACTTAAGGACACAGACTCCACCTGACACTATATTATAGTCACTACAGTTCTTGTAATATCCCCTACTGCCGTGGAGGGCAGGGGTCTGCATTTCCGGGAACCAGGTTACCAGAATGGAAATGCAGAAAGCAAGTGTAAAGCTTAAGAGCTGCCATAGCTCAGCCAGGTGGTGGAAAAAAACACCACAGTTCGACTGGGGGATGACGCTATCGTGAAGCTGGGAAGGCATGATGTGTGCAAGAAGGCAGGTTATGTCTCAGGGTCACCTGCTGCCACTGACTGAGCATTTGTAGCCATTTCTATGGTGGATGAGGCATCAGTGAGATCCAGGTCCGCAGCGGACGCTAAAATCTCCACAGAATTGATAGCGAGTGGTGGTTTTGGGGCCACAGAGGGTCCTGTTTCTTAGCCGCTTCTCCGGCTGGGGGAGGGGATCGATGTCCCAAGCGTTTGGGGGGGGGGGGCTCGCTCCCAAAGTAGGTGCTTTGGGAGGAACGGTGGAAGATTTGCCGCCTACTACCAAGGGGGCGGATGTATTCTGGTGGCCTGCAGGGCCCACTGTTGATGGTATAGAGGGAGGATCCACTGGTTCGTGGGATGTAGATGGTGACTTCCGTATGTTGATGTCAACCGAATGGGGTGTAATCTTTCAAATTTATGTTTAGCCTCTGTGCAAGTAAACTGATCCAGGGTCCGATACTCCATGATTTTCCGCTCCTTTTGGAGCACTGGGTAGTTTGGCGAGCAGGGGGAGTGGTGCTCTCCACAGCTGATTCCAGTGGGAGGAAGCGCGCATACGGAGAATCTGGGTGCAGTGGGTTGACATGTGCCCGAATTTCCAGCCCTTAAAGCACTGCATAGGGGAAAGGGTTTAACGTCACAGTGGTAAACCATCACCTTGACCTATTTTAGCAATGACTCACCCTCAAAGGCCAAGATGAAGGCACCAGTAGCAACCCTGTTGTCTTTGGGTCCCCTGTAAACGCGCAAGATGAAATGAACACCGCCGGCCGCGGTGGCCGACCGCTTCTAGGCGCTTCAGTCCGGAACCGCGAGACTGCTACTGTCGCAGGTTCGATCCTGCCTCGGGCATGGATGTGTGTGATGTCCTTAGGTTAGTTAGGTTTAAGTAGTTCTAGGTTCTAGGGGACTGATGACCTCAGATGTTAAGTCCCATAGTGCTCAGAGCCATTTGAACCACTTGAGCCACCCAGCCACAGCAAAGGCCAACTGGCATAACGGCCATTGCCGGGAGTCCTGATGCCCCCGGAAGACAGGCATCTATTCCTACGTTCTATGTACTGACTTGGCAGAAAATCCTAAGAAATTTTGGTCTTATTTCAAAGCGGTAGGTGGATCAAAACGAAATGTCGAGACACTCTGTGACCAAAATGGTACTGAAACAGAGGATGACAGACTAAAGGCTGAAACACTAAATATCTTTTTCCAAAGCTGTTTCACAGAGGAAGACTGCACTGTAGTTCCTTCTCTAGATTGTCGCACAGATGACCAAATGGTAGATATCGAAATAGACGACAGAGGGATAGAGAAGCAATTAAAATCGCTCAAAAGAGGAAAGGCCGCTGGACCTGATGGGATACCAGTTCGATTTTACACACAGTACGCGAAGGAACTTGCCTGCCTTCTTGCAGCGGTGTATCGTAGGTCTCTAGAAGAGCGTAGCGTTCCAAAGGATTGGAAAAGGGTCATCCCCGTTTCCAAGAAGGGACGTCGAACAGATGCGCAGAACTATAGACCTATATCTCTAACGTCTATCACTTGTAGAATTTTGGAACACGTATTATGTTCGAGTATAATGACTTTTCTGGAGACTAGAAATCTACTCTGTAGGAATCAGCATTGGTTTCGAAAAAGACGATCGTGTGAAACTCAGCTCGCGCTATTCGTCCACGAGACTCAGAGGGCCATAGACAAGGGTTTCCAGGTAGATGCCGTGTTTCTTGACTTCCGCAAGGCGTTCGATACAGTTCCTCACAGGCGTTTAATGAAAAAAGTAAGAGCATATGAACTATCAGACCAATTGTGTGATAGGATTGAAGAGTTCCTAGATAACAGAACGCAGCATGTCATTTTCAATGGAGAGAAGTCTTCCGAAGTAAGAGTGATTTCAGGTGTGCCGCAGGGGAGTGTCGTAGGACCGTTGCTATTCACAATATACATAAATGACCTAGTGGATAACATCGGAAGTTCACTGAGGCTTTTTGCAGATGATGCTGTGGTATATCGAGAGGTTGTAACAATGGAAAATTGTACTGAAATGCAGGAGGATCTGCAGCGAATTCACGCATGGTGCAGGGAATGGCAATTGAATCTCAATGTAGACAAGTGTAATGTGCTGCGAGTACATAGAAAGAAAGATCCCTTATCATTTAGCTACAATATAGCAGGTCAGCAACTGGAAGCAGTTTTCCATAAATTATCTGGGAGTAAGCATTAGGAGCAATTTAAAATGCAATGATCATATAAAGTTGATCGTCGGTAAAGCAGATGCCAGACTGAGATTCATTGGAAGAATCCTAAGGAAATGCAATCCGAAAACAAAGGAAGTAGGTTACAGTACGCTCGTTCGCCCACTGCTTGAATACTGCTCAGCAGTGTTGGATCCGTACCAGATAGGGTTGATAAAGGGATAGAGAAGATCCAACGAAGAGCAGCGCGCTTCGTTACAGGATCATTTAGTAATGGCGAAAGCGTTACGGAGATGATAGATAAACTGCGGTGGAAGACTATGCAGGAGAGACACTCAGTAGCTCGGTACGGGCTTTTGTTGATGTTTCGAGAACATACCTTCACCGAGGAGTCAAGCAGTATATTGTTCCCTACTACGCATATCTCGCGAAGAGACCATGAGGATAAAATCAGAGATTAGAGCCCACACAGAGGCATACCGACAATCCTTTCCACGAACAATACGAGAGTGGAATAGAAGGGAGAGCCGATAGAGGTACTCAAGGTACCCTCCGCCACACACCGTCAGGTGGCTTGCGGAGTATGGATGTAGATGTAGATACGTGGGGAGTTTACAGCTCAGGCATCAGCAGTGTGATCCCTGTGTTGTCAGGGGGCTACCACCAAATGGGTACATGATGGCTCCAACACAATGGACTGGCTACTGCTCAATCCAGTATTGTCATGGGGGCGAAAGAGGACTGGAGACAACGGAAGAAGATGACATACCCCAAAAAGTGTCCTCACCCAAATAGTTGAATCGCAGGTGGAGATGCAGACCCATGACAACAGAGTCAGGAGAATGAATCCAAGGACACTATGGATAACTCGTGCATGATATAGCCGGCCGCGGTGGTCTAGTGGTTCTAGGCGCGCAGTCTGGAACCGCGGGACTGCTACCGTCACAGGTTCGAATCCTGCCTCGGGCATGGATTGTGATGTCTTTAGATTAGTTAGGTTTAAGTCGTTCTAAGTTCTAGGGGACTGATGACCACAGAAGTTAAGTCCCATAGTGCTCAGAGCCATTTGAACCATTTGCACGATATAACGCGTCCTTACCCAAATGGCACGCACTTCTGTAGAATTTTGAATGTGGCAGGTCAAACCATAGATCGGGACCTGAGCTCATAGGGCCGAAAATATGAGACTCCTTTTAGTCGCCTCTTAAGATAGGCAGGAATACCTCGGGCCTATTCTAACCCCCCCTCCCCTCCCCGACCCGCAGGGGGTATTTTCAACTGAACAATTATTGAAACTGTGGAACGCATAGTGAAACGTGACTTTTTATGTGTATTCCTTGTATAATTAAATGGCGCCCTGTTTATAAGGCAATTATAATCGACTAATAATACCACATCAGTCTTTATGTACAATTATTATTCACACTTGGAAATATAGTTGCTCTCCTTTGGTACAAGTATCTCGAGCGTGCTAGATTGTGACCACCATCGACTGTCAAACCCAAAAAAAGTGCAGTTTTGTATTGCATTTGCGGATTCTAATGTTTGTACTAAGCTTGAAACTTTATAGGGCCTATTTATGATGGAATAACAAATACCAGATTCATGACAGTTTTACTCCAGGGACTGGAAGGTTCCTATCTGTGAGGAAAATAACGGTAAGCTGGTCAACAGTGCGTTAATGATCCTTCAAGCATAACAGCCCTCTGAAAATTTACTAACACTGTTCGTGAGGGCGCGCTGTGTAGCGGATCTAATTATTTCGCTCACGCCAAGTGGTAATGAAGATTGTCATCGCTGCTGTTGTTGCCAGCGTTCCGCCGCGTTCGCATTCCGTTTCGTTTTTTTACGGGAAACGTAATGAGGAAACAGGTCCTGTCCCTGACAAAGACGTTTGCATTCATTGTCTTCCCGGGCGGGAGCGTGGAGACGTAAGTGAAATGGCGTGGAGCTTACGGCCGTCGTTTCTGTAGCAAGGTCAACTGGTCGCCTACCTGGATAGGAGCCAGAGGCACCTCACCTCACATTGTGCTTAACTAGCTTGGCTCCGACGCTCGACACATGCGCCCTTCCCCCATTACCCTGACGTTATTACGCGGTGTAGGAAAGATTCTCTACTTTGCGACCTCCGGCAGATTCTCGGGGAGAGAATTATGAGCTCTAAGCCATGGTTACGGCACCTCTATGAGGTAGATAGTCGTAAAGCAAGGGTACCTGACCTACGGTACCTCTAAGTTCGCAAGCACGACAGAGCCGCCCCTAATCAACAGTGCGCAAAGTGAACAGATGGATACGTACTACCAAGAAGTAGTAGTGATGTATACACAGTGTTGTTCTGCAATCGTCATGGTATGTGAATCAGCGAACACTGAGAACTGATATTTACACAGCACGAAAAAAATTGTTTCTGGATGTCAATGCATTGCTGTAGAAGAAGAACGCGTAACTAGGGGAAAGACAGATGGCGTCTGTAGGAAAATTTAAATCATCTTCGGAGAGAAGGGAAGCAGCTGTTTTAATATAAGGAGTTCAGATGGCAAGCTAGTACTACGCAAAGAAGGGAAAACTGTAAAGCCAAAGGAATTTATACAAGGACTCTACAGGAGTAACAAACTTCAAGGCGATATTACAGAAAGGGAAGAGGAAGTACATGAAGATAAGAAGGAAGATGTGATACTTCGAGAAGAATTTGACAGAACATTGAAAGACCTCCGCGGATACAAGATCCCTGGAGAAGACGAAATTCCGTCAGAATGATCTAGATCGTTGAGACAACCAGTCTTGACAAAACTATTATATCTGGCGTGCAAAAGTGGATGAGACAGGCGATATACGTCCGGGCTTCAAGAATAATGTAATAACTACAATTCCAAAGAAAGTAGATGATGGCAGGTGTGATAAGTTCAAATGGCTCAAATGGTTCTGAGCACTATGGGACTTAACATCTGAGGTCATCAGTCCCCTAGAACTTAGAACTACTTAAACCTAACTAACCTAAGGACATCACACACATTCATGCCCAAGGCAGGATTCGAACCTGCGACTGTAGCGGTCGCGCAGTTTCAGACTGAAACGCCTAGAACCGCTCGGCTACACGAGCCGGCAGTGTTATAAGTCACAGATGCAATGTACTGACACGAATTAATTAGAGATGGATGGAAAAACTGGTGGAAACCAACTTCAGGGAAGGTCATTTGGATTCTCGAGAAATGTAGAAACACACAAGGTATCATTTACCTTAGAAGACAGGATGAAGAAAGGCAAATCTACATCGAGAGCAATTGTAGATTTAAAGAAAGCTTCTAAGAAAGTTACTTAGAATATAGAATTTGAAGTTATGAAGGCAGCAGGGAAATAATACAAGGAGCGAAAGATTATTTAGGACTTGTACATAAACCAGATTGCTGTTAAAAGAGTGTCGTAGGATGTGAAAGGTTGAGAATGGTTTGAAAAAAAGGGTAGCGTATTTCCGATGCTTTTCAATTTGTACGTAGAATAATAAAGTCATGAAAAGATCAAAACAAATTGCAAAACGATTTAGAAAATATATCTGAATGGTGCAAAAATTGGCTGTTGTCCCTAGACACCGAAAAGTGTGAGGTCATCCACATGAGTGCTAAAAGGAATTCGTTAAACTTCGGTTACACGATAAATCAGCCAAATCTAAATGCCGTAAATTCAACTAAATACCTAAGAATAACAATTACGAAAAACTTAAATTGGAAGGAACACACAGAAAATGTTGTGGGGAAGGCTAACCAAAGACTTCGTTTTACTGGCAGGACACTTAGAAAATGTAACAGACCTACTAAGGAGACTGCCTGCACTACGCTTGCCCGTCCTCTTTTAAAATACCGATGCGCGGTGTGGGATCCTTACCAGATAGGACTGACGGAGTGTATCGAAAAGTTCAAAGAAGGGCAGCACGTTTTGTACTATCGTGAAATATGGGAGAGAACGCCACTGAAATGATACAGGATCTGGGCCGGACATCATTAAAAGAAAGGCGTTTTTCGTTGCGACGTAATCTTCTCACGAAATTCCAATCACCAACTTTCTCCTCCAAATGCGAAAATACTTTGCTGACACCGACCTACATTGGGAGAAACGACCACCACGATGAAATAAGGGAAATCAGAGGTCGTACGGAAAGATATAGGCGTTCGTTCATTGAGCGCGCTATACGAGGTTGGAATAATACAAAATTGTGAAGGTGATTCGATGAGCCCTCTGCCAGGAACTTAAATGTGATTTACAGAGTATCAATGTAGATGTAGAACAAGCAATGAAACAAACTAACAAGAAATCTGGACAGGGAATTAAAATACAGGAGCAGATATAGAACTGCGAGTTTTCCCGCCGATGAAATTGTCTCTTAAAGCCGGCAATGGAACTGCAAGAGCAATTGTGTAGAAGAGATAGTAAGTCGAAAATAGATAATAAGATAAAATGAACGGAAATTGAACTAGGGTAATGGGATGTAGTCGAACTAAATCAGGCAATACTGAAGCAATGAGGATAGGAACTAAGATGCTGAATTTAGAAATTAAGTTGGGTTATTTGGGCAGTAAACTAACTGACGATGACTGAAAGAAAGGCGAAATAAAGTACAGACGGGGAACGGCAGAAAAAGTGTTCCTCAAACAGAAAATTTGTTAAGATCGCATAGAAATTTAAATGTCTGGAAGTGTTCCCTGTGGATATTCATCTGCACTGTGGCCTTGTACTTAAGTGAAACGCGGGCGATAAAAACTCAGGCAAAAAGAGAACAGAAAACCTGAAATGTGCTACAGAACAATGTTGACGATTAAACGTGTGGATCGAGTAACTAATGAGGAGATACAGAATCTAACTGCGAAAACAAGTACGCAGTAAGTAGGTTGAAGTAGTTAATTAAAGATGAAGAACCTTGCGGAGGATTAACTGGCATGGAAAGCAGCGTTACACCAGTCATTTGACTGGAGACGACAACACACACGCACACATTGTTCAGTGATAGCCGGCACAGATAAAATACCGTAGTATGTCATATCTCTCTAACATTAATCACAGCCACTATATCAGTGTCTCATTTCCGAGAATTTCTGACACAGAGGACAACAACACGTGCTACATCATGGTTACTGTGTACGCTCTAAATGAAAACATGTGAATGAGACTGGGCGCAACAAGCATTGTGTTAGCACGGAAGCAATTACGTGCCTGGTATGCGAGCGCGACAGCGGCACACATTACGTCACTGGGGACGGTCAGACAGCTGGTTAGGTGACAACAGCGTCCGAAACAGCTGACAGCAAGTGGCCACCAATT
Source organism: Schistocerca serialis cubense (assembly GCF_023864345.2). Taxonomy (NCBI): domain Eukaryota; kingdom Metazoa; phylum Arthropoda; class Insecta; order Orthoptera; family Acrididae; genus Schistocerca; species Schistocerca serialis. Next base: position 379,343,261 of record NC_064638.1, on the reverse strand, counting down.
AATCACCTCTCTGGTGCTGCCCCGTCTGGCCTTAGCCGCGGCTGACAGTAACCGCTTGCTGCCCCCCCCCCCCCCCTTTCCCTCACCATCGTTCTACAGGCCACTTCACTGACTGAGCGGTATATCCGGTGTGACAAGGTTTCACCTGTCACTGCTTGCAACACTGTAAGCAGCTCCATGTGCGCTTATGAACTTCTCCCTCTTCAACTGTTCCACTGTTTAAGACAAAGACTATCACTTCGTGACTATCTCCCGAGTTTTTCGCCAGCATCTTGCCTCCTGTATGTTCCCACAAATTTCTCAGTTACAGTCTGTTACGCACGATGTCTCTTACCGTAATTTAATACACTCAGAGTGTCAGAAATAGGTTCACAAATTCTGGGTTCTGGGGGAGAGAGAGGTGGTAAGTGAGGATACTTCACATGAAAACAACAGAAAGAAACTCTATGAAACGTATGTCCTACATTCCTTCGTTTTGTAACTAAGAATCGAGAAACATTTTACAAAGTTCTCATGTCAGAACACCATAGAAAAATTTCAAAATCTTCTCTGCTTGCTTCTAGAGTAGCAAACATGGATTCTAGAACACGATGTAAGCCTCAAATATACCATTAATGTACGTCAATGTGGCTCAAACGGAGGCTGAATTCAATGCTTAAGTGTATATTCTGAAACAGGCGTGAACTGTATGCTAAAAATTTTGTCTGATGCCTTGGACAACCATAAACTGAAAATAAACACAAACAGGACTGAAACAGTGATACATATAAATCGAACCACCAAGCTATGGGTAATTTTAAGACAGGAAGTAAAATACTAACTCAAGTAAATGGAAATTGCTACTTGGGAAGTTCAGCAATACGTAAGTTCAGCAATGGTAACTGAAGGAGTAATTACAATGGCTAAACAAGTCAATAGAAACAACAGCAATTTAATAACAAACAACCACCTTAATATAGAAACAAGAAAGAAAATCATGAAGACATTTACCTGCAGCATTTTAAGCTATGGTTGTGCAGTCTGCGGAAAAAAGAAAAGAAGGAATTAACAGTAATAGGGATGTGGATATCGAGAATAATCAGAAAAATATGTTGGACTGATAGAAAATCCGCTGGACACATATTAGAAGAGATTAAAGAGAACAGGCATTGATTAAAATGAAACAGGCAAAGCTAATTTATTGGCTACGTAATCCGAATTAACAAATGGTTCAAATGGCTCTTAGCTCTATGGGACTTAATATCTGAGGTCATCAGTCCCCTAGAACTTAGAACTACTTAAACCTAACTAACCTAAGGACATCACACAACCATGCCCGAGGCAGGATTCGAACCTGCGACCGTAGCAGTCGCGCTGTTCCAGACTCAAGCGCCTAGAACCGCTCGGCCACCGCGGTCGGCTCGAATTAACAGCGTGTAAAATGTGTCTTAGAAAGAAAAATCCTGGGGGTGTGGAGGGGATCGTAGTGCGGCGTGGCGGTGAGGGGGATGGAATCACGAGGTAGGACCAGAACATCCATATTACTAATATCAGCAGAATGAAGTGCAGCAACTAAAAACAAAAAACAGAGAAAAATGGCTACATCTGCAAGACATTGCCTTTATATGTGGTGATGAGTGTTATGTGTCAAATCACTTCAATACATTTATCACATTTGGAAACAAATCTTCACGAGAGAGAGAGAGAGAGAGAGAGAGAGAGAGAGAGAGAGAGAGAGAGAGAGAGAGAGAGAGAGTGGAGGGGGGGGGGAGGGTAAGAGAATTTCAAATGTGATGAATAAATTCCAGTTCGCCGAGAACTGATCAGTTGAAGTCAAAATCTTAGTAAAATCAAAGACAAATTCTAAAATTCCCAACACTGCCAGAGCCCTTTGAGGCCAACTGAGGAGTTACTAGGACGAGAAGCAACGTCTGCACGGCTCCAAAAGCTGTTGAAGGCTGAGAGAGAGAGAGAGAGAGAGAGAGAGAGAGAGAGAGAGAGAGAGAGAGAGAGAGAGAGAGAGTACTGACCACACGTCTCCCTTCCATATCACATCCAATGGCAGCTCTAGTACAGGATGCCACAGAGTCCTGATCAAGGGCTGAATTACTTTTGATGGCCATCTCCACGAAGACTTTGCCCGGGACAGCACTGCAGATGTATCGTACAGTTATAAACGTTCATTGCCTTTATACCTCACTTCGAAATTTGAGATGAGGCGAGATTATAATCTTTGTCGATAGTAACATTCTCCAGAAACAACGGATCACTGGTCCACAAGTCTTTGATTATTTGTTTCAACTAGAAGTCCAAAAACTTCCAATTCTAAATTCCACACTAACAAATGGCCTAAAATTTTAAATTACTACGAACGTGCAATGGGCCAATGAGAAATAACTAAGTATGGCTACGGTCTGGCTCTTAGAAATCTGTAGTTATTTCGTTCTTCGGTAATAAGGAATCTTAAGACTGAACTTACGTTCGTATAGAAAGAAAACAATCAAATTATTTTTTTTAAAATCAACCTTTATACCCATTTAACACAAATGACACACAAAGAAAATTCAAACTTTTAAAAAATAGCATTTTTTTAAATTGGTAATTTCCTTTTGCAACACAGAAACTTGTGAGATCGAGTAGCTTCCAGCTATGGAAGGACCTATAGCTTAATGTTGACTCCACAACACGGTGTTGATCAGCATTTTCAACATTATCAAACATTGCCAAAGGAGAAACAAGTGAAGAATGACAGAAAAATAATCGTAGGACTGATCTGGGTTCGAGCCGCAAGATTTTAAACTCATAGTCTCACACTGAATTGTAATATAAGGCAAATTCATTTAGTTTTTATCATATTTTAATCTGCAGAAAGTAGGGTGTGTTTCAAAATGAATATACGAGCTTTAAGGCTTTGTGACATTTACTACATTCTTCTTAAAATTGTAAATAATACATGAAATGACCGAGAAAACAAACAGTTTTGTTTGTGTACCTGTGCGCAAAGGGAAGAGTATGGAACGATCAAGAGTAAGTGCAGATCATTTTGAACGAATGAAAGTGTCTTTTAGCCTCAAGAAATCAGTTCGGAAGTCTAATAGTGGATTAGTAATTCCAGTGACGTCTGTGTGGGGACTTTTAGGGAGACCCTTGCGACTGCGTCCTTATCATTTGCAGTTGTTGCACCCTCTAAAGCCTACAGACAAGGGTTGCAAACGTAATGTTGCTGCATGACAATGAAGATTTTCTGGATCGGTCATCTTCGCTCATGGACCGACATTTCCAGCTAAGTGGAAACGTGAACACACGCAATGTGCGCTTCTGGGGGTCAGCAAATCCCCACGAGATGGCACAGTAGCAACGAGACTCCCGTAACTAAATGTTTCTTCTGCCATATGCCGGCAGAAAGTTTATGGGCCTTTCTTTTTTGGTGAAAGAACTGTAACTAGTGTTTCTGATCTAGATGCGCTAGAAGCAGAACTTTGTTTGGCAGCAAGAATGTGCTCCGTCTCGCTGTCTTAGCTTAGTTAGTGAATGGTTAAGTGACGGGATACCCATTTGCTGGATTGCCCACAAGGGGCCGGCTGGTAACAGCACGTTTTGCATGATATTCACGTTCACACACGAGCCAACGGCACCGTTGAGGTTCATGAAGGGTTATGTATTTGCTTCCGCTACCAGCTGACCTACCTGGCTTTAGAAACACCGTTGCTGTAATTACTCGAGACACATTGACAGAGGTTTGAGAAGAACTCGGGTATCAGCTCGATGTGTGACGAATGGTGCTGTCACCGAACACTTGTAATAAAAACTGTTTCAGCTGCTCTTCCATATAAAGTTTTATTTATAATTGTTAGTTAAATGTAATAAATGCAATACAGCTTTAATATCCGTATATTAATTCTGAAACACCATGTGTTGCTACTTCTTTTGTATGTTCAAATGTGTGTGAATTCTTAAGGGACCAAACTGTTAAGGTCATCGGTCCCCAGACTTACACACTGCTCAAACTAACTTACCGCTAAGGACAACACTCACACCCATGCCCGAGGGAGGACTCCAACGTCCGGCGGGAGGAGCCACACGATTAATGAGATGGCGCCTCTAGCCGCGCTTCCACTCGGCGCGGCTTCTTTTATATCTGAGAAGCTCTTCAGATCACCGTTTTCACAAAAAAAAACCACCTTAACGTCACAAAAGAAACACTGAATGCGCTTTTGACGCAGTTAAAGGTTGAATTATATTTGTTACTCGGGCCTAGTTGTCTTTCCGCATAAAGCGTGTGATTTTCCACTGAGAGGTCGTGAGACCGAATCCCTGTCGGACCACAGAAATTTTCAGTCTGTACTTAATTTTACCTTCATCTCACAACGAGGTAAGGTGTCACGATGAACACCACATGGTTTGGATTCCACTTAAAATTGTAGGCCCTCTTTCCCCAGTTGAATAAGTGGGATACATTAGGGACAGGTAAATCGCTGAAGTAGCGTCCAGTTGAAATATTGGAACCTGACCATTGCTCCACACGTAATAATTTTTTTAATTTTTTTATTTATGAATTTGGCCAGCTATGGGCCGCATACAACTTATGACTTATGGTGTTTCTTTTTCTTCCGTTCTTCCCAGTACTTCTTCATTTTCTCGCCAACTGCTCGTCTCTGCTCATCTGTCCACACTCTCTTGGGTCGAGGTTTTGGCACATCTTCTTCATAGTTTGCGTTTTCTATAAGTAGCCTAAAGTTATTCCTGTCATGTATTATTTCTTCTGTAACGCCTATTTTGTTGGCGTCTTTCTTTACTGCTTCCATTCAACCTACAGTTTTTTTTCAGCTTACTAACGTAATTAAAAATTTTATTTGTAATCCCTGTTTCTTCCATTCTTTTTAAATGTCCATAAAATTTTAGCCGTCTCTTCCTCATTGTATCTGTGATCTTTTCTGTATTTTTGTATAGGTCTTCATTTGTCCTTTTAATCCACCTATTTTCCTTGTTTTTCTCAGGACCTAGAATTTTTCTTAATATTTTTCTCTCTCTTTTTTCTAGTTCTCTTAATTCGCCTTTCTTATTCAATGTTAGGCACTCTGATCCATACGTTGCTTGTGTCCTAATAACTGAATTATAATGTTTAATCTTTGCTCGTATGGATATTGATTTCTTATTGTAGTAGTTTTGTGTTAATTTATATGCAAATTCTAACTTTTTTATTCTTTCTTTATTTGTTGTGTTATCCAGTCCATTGGCTTGGATCCACTCCCCCAGGTATTTGAATCTATCAACTCTTTTAATTTTTCCATACTTTGTTTTCACGTAATAATAAAAATAATAATAATAATAACAATAATAGTTATTTTAATTATTATAACTAATGATTAATACTAATAATAGTAACAGTAACAACAATATTTACACTTGTTTTGACAAGAAGAAAAAAATTAACTAGTAAACATTTAGTAGCCAAAATCCAGAAACCAGTGCCTCTGTACTTCCGAGGGTCACTGTAAGTCTCACGGAACTGCTGCTCACCACAGCCCCATCCAACCTTATAACAATTTCGTTTCGTACATATCCATCCCCGTTCCAAGTTTAGTGACCGGCAATCATTTCCCTTGTTCGTATTCTTGCCCCTCCTCTGTCACCTACCCTCTTCCCCTTTCTAATTTTTTTTTCCACGTCACCTATCCGTGCCGCCATGGAAATGGCATGTGCCCCATCTGCAATACTCTAGTTACACTGTGCTGTCCATGAGCCGTGCTGCTGGAAGTTCATGGCAGATCAAAACTGTGTCACATGGGGAATCGAACCCAGGACCTCTGCCTTTTTCGGTCAAGTGCTCTACCAACTGAACTACACAAGTAGGGCTCACGACCCAGTTGTCGGGGCGGGTCGTGATTCGAGCTCGGATAGTTCAGCCAGTAGAGCACTTGCCCGCGAAAGGTGAAGGTCCCAGGTTCGAGTTCCGATCTAACATACAGTTTTGATCTGTCAGGTAGTTTCAAATCAGCGCACACTCCGAATGAAAATTCATTCTGGGAGCTCTTCCGTATTTGAATAAACTGGGTCCATTGCGGCTTCGGCCCACTACCGTTGAGATAAAAGACATGCTTTTCTGAGGAAGGCAGGAACACGCGCCGCAGCGTAGTGAGTCTGACCTCTTGTGGCCATTACTCAAGGCAATAGCGTGGCAGCGCCCGAAGCTTGCTGTTCGGTGCCGTGCGAGGCGGCGGGGTTGGCTGGCTTTTACGAAGGCGGGCGCGGGCTCCATTACCCTTACCCACCTACCCTTACCCGCCACCGGCCAGACAGGGAAGACACTTGTCGCGAGAACCCGGCGAGCCCGCCTGGCTCCCTACTCAGCTCAGCTGATGGAGGAGCACCTTACGTAACGCTGACGTCAGCGCAAACAACACAACACAGCTTCTCGAGGCGACCCACGCGCTTCCTCGCCTCCGCTCTTGTTACGGCTGTATTTCCGAGAAGCTGGCGCGCAGGTGCGGCGGAGACAGCTCCGCGACGCTGAGGTCTACCACCTGGCACTTAATCCCGCATCTCCCCCCCGCACCCTCAACACTCCCCCCGTTTGTTAGCGACTTTCGACGTTTTTGGTTTTAATTCAAATTGCAAATTTGTTGCCCTGCAAAATTAAGATCATATAAAAAATTATTACTTAAAAGAAAAACATTAATATACCTACTGCTATACATTGACGTAAAAAAATCGCAACATCAAGAAAGAAGTCTGTCTATTCAAATTTCGCACCAGTCGCATATGAGTAACACTAGCAGTGCCCTTATGTGGATGAAAATCAGGTTTGCTTTAAATACATACTGTAAAGGTCATGGCCGTTAGTTAGCTTTCAGACTGTGTAAGTAGGCTGTTCAGGTTGGTAACGTCACGTAGCGCTCTATATGAAAATCACTGACTGTGCTGTGTGAAGTCTGTAGCTGGTTTGCATTGTTGGAATATTCACTACTGTAGTGTTAAGCAGCTGGATGCGAACAGCGCGTAGCGTTGCGCAGTTGGAAGTGAGCCGCCAGCAGAGGTGGTTGTGAGGAGAGAGATGGCAGAAATTTGGGAGCGGTCGATCTGGGCGTGTGTCCATCAGAGACAGTAAATTTATAATACTGGATATCATGAACTGATATATATATATATATATATATTATAACTTTTGAACACTATTAAGGTAAATACATTGTTTGTTCTCTATCAAAATCTTTCATTTGCTAGCTAAGCCTATCAGTATTTACTGCCATCAGTAGTTTGAATCTATTATTTAGCTGGCAGTATTGGCGCTCGCTGTATTGCAGTAGTTCGAGTAACGAAGATTTTTGTGAGGTAAGTGATTCATGAAAGGTATAGGTTATTGTTAGCCAGGGCCATTCTTTTGTAGGGATTATTGAAAGCCTGGACATGACTGGGTGTTGTGTGTTGTCCTTAGGTTAGTTAGGTTTAAGTAGTTTTAAGTTCTAGGGGACTGATGACCATAGATGTTAAGTCCCGTAGTGCTCAGAGCCAATTGAACCATTTGATTACTGAAAGTCAGATTGCGTTGAGCTAAAAATATTGTGTGTCAGTTTAGTGTTGATCAGAATAAGAAGAGAGAGAAATGTCTGAGTACGTTCAGAGTTGCTCAGCTGTTTGAAAATCAAATAACGTATAGGTTTTCCAGCTCTATCCGCTCATAAATTTTTTTAAGGGGAGGTTTCAACTGGATGTGGTGAGTTGATGTCAGTGGAGAATGCCTTTTATGGGACAAAGACGCCATTATCAACGAAGTCGTCTTAAAGGGTCACGAGACGCTGTCTATATGTTCTGCGATATTGCAGAAAGACTTGCTAGCCGCTGTACATGATTGCTGGCAGCGGTGATCACGAGAACGTGCGGTCGCAAGGAGATCGGGTTCCGGGTAGCCACGTGGCACAGCCGACAGAGAAGACCATGGTGTTCGTCGTATGGCTCTGGGGCATCGTCCGGCATCCGCAGCAGCAATTTCAGCAGCAACTGGCACCACAGTGACACAACGGACTGTTACAAATCGGTTACTTCAAGGACAGCTCCGAGCCGGACGTCCGGTCCCGTCATTTCACTTACCCCAAAGCACCGCCATTTGCGACTTCAGTAGTGTCAAGCGAGAGCTCATTGGAGGGCAGGTTGGAGGTCTGTTTTCTCATGAAGCTGGTTCTGCTTCAAAATGATCAAATGTGTGTGAAATCTTATGGGACTTAACTGCTAAGGTCATCAGTTCCTAAACTTACACACTACATAGCCTAAATTATCCTAAGGAAAACACACTCACCCATGCCCGAGGGAGGACTCGAACCTCCGCCGGGACCAGCCGTACAGTCCATGACTGCAGCGCCCTAGACCTCTCGGCTAATCCCGCGCGGCGCTGGTTCTGCCTCGGCGCCAGTGATGGCCATGTGTTTATTAGGAGGATGACATTTGACAGCCCGCAAACAACCTGGTTGCGTGCAAGACACATGGCATCCACACCTGGAGTTATGGTCTTGGGCGCGATTTCATATAACAGCTAAAGCATTCTCGTGGTTATCCCACGCAGCCTGACTGCAAATTCGTGCGACGGTCTGGTGATTCGACGTGTTATTCTGTAATTCATGAACATCATTCCAGGGAGAGTTTTCCAACAGGATAACGCTCGCCCACATGCAAACCAACATGCTCTACAGAGTGTCGATATGTCGCTCTGGCCTGATCGATCATCAGATATGTCTCCAGTCGAGCACGTCATCGGACGATAACTCCAGCGCCATCCACAAACGGCATTAACTGTCCCTGTATCGAAGGACCAAGAGCAACAGGCAAGGAACTCTAGCCATAAACTGACATCCGGCACCTGAGCAGCACAATACATGCACGTCTGCATGCTTGCATTCATGTCTGGTAATTCAAAATGGTACAAAAGGCTCTGAGCACTATGGGATGTAACATCTGAGGTCATCAGTCCCCTAGAACTTAGAACTACTTAAACCTAACTAACCTAAGGACATTACACACATCCATGCCCAAGGCGGGATTTGAACCTGCGACCGTAGCAGCAGCGGAGATCCAGACTGAAGCGCCTAGAACCGCTTGGCCACCGCGGCCGGCTCTGGTAGTTACACGGGTTATTAATGAACCAGCATTTCACACTTGCAATAGCTTATCTGAAATGTTACCTAGACAAATGTATTCCGAAATTTTATTACTCTACACTAACTGTTTTTTGGGTGTTGCGATTTTTTTCCGTTGTGTATTTACCATATCTTTTAGATTGAACGACATCTTTCTTATCTTGTTAAATATCCGGCCGCTCGAAGTGATTCCCAAGATGTTTGACGGTGTTTACGTCGAGTTTCTGAGAATGCCAGGAGCGTCGGTTAGACTATATTTCGTTCGAGCCACGATACATTAGTTTTGATTTGCGCACATTACTAGTATCATGATGATACACAACCGTTCACAACTCAAATTATTGTCGTAGTGAGATCGATGCAGACGGAGCACCATCTTACACCACATATGGATGGGGAATGGCACAGGCCCTTTTTTTCTTTTCAGAGGACCTAATTTGGTATTCGGGTTAAGTGATGTAGGAGAAACCTCAGAAAATTCTCTTCGAAAAGTACCGAACGTATTTTACAGTCAAAAAGTTCTACAATACTTGCCACTACTGTGATGTACGAGGGCAGTTCAATAAGTAATGCAACACATTTTTTTTCTGAAACAGGGGTTGTTTTATTCAGCACTGAAATACACCAGGTTATTCCCCAATCTTTTAGCTACACAACACTATTTTTCAACGTAATCTCCATTCAATGCTACGGCCTTACGCCACCTTGAAATGAGGGCCTGTATGCCTGCACGGTACCATTCCACTGGTCGATGTCAGAGCCAACGTCGTACTGCATCAATGACTTCATCATCATCCGCGTAGTGCCTCCCACGGATTGCGTCCTTCATTGGGCCAAACATATGGAAATCCGACGGTACGAGATCGGGGCTGTAGGGTGCATGAGGAAGAACAGTCCACTGAAGTTTTGTGAGCTCCTCTCGGGTGCGAAGACTTGTCTGAGGTCTTGCGTTGTCATGAAGAAGGAGAAGTTCGTTCAGATTTTTGTGCCTACGAACACGCTGAAGTCGTTTCTTCAATTTCTGAAGAGTAGCACAATACACTTCAGAGTTCATCGTTTGACCATCGGGAAGAACATCGAACAGAATAACCCTTTCAGCGTCCCAGAAGACTGTAACCATGACTTTACCGGCTGAAGGTATGGCTTTAAACTTTTTCTTGGTAGGGGAGTGGGTGTGGCGCCACTCCATTGATTGCCGTTTTGTTTCAGGTTCGAAGTGATGAACCCATGTTTCATCGCCTGTAACAATCTTTGACAAGAAATTGTCACCCTCAGCCACATGACGAGCAAGCAATTCCGCACAGATGGTTCTCCTTTGCTCTTTATGGTGTTCGGTTAGACAACGAGGAACCCAGCGGGAACAAACCTTTGAATATCCCAACTGGTGAACAATTGTGACAGCACTACCAACAGAGATGTCAAGTTGAGCACTGAGTTGTTTGATGGTGATCCGTCGATCATCTCGAACGAGTGTGTTCGCACGCTCCGCCATTGCAGGAGTCATAGCTGTGCACGGGCGGCACGCACGCGGGAGATCAGACAGTCTTGCTTGACCTTGCGGCGATGATGACACACGCTTCGCCCAACGACTCACCGTGCTTTTGTCCACTGCCAGATCACCGTAGACATTCTGCAAGCGCCTATGAATATCTGAGATGCCCTGGTTTTCCGCCAAAAGAAACTCGATCACTGCCCGTTGTTTGCAACGCACATCCGTTACAGACGCCATTTTAACAGCTCCGTACAGCGCTGCCACCTGTCGGAAGTCAATGAAACTATACGAGACGAAGCGGGAATGTTTGAAAATATTCCACAAGAAATTTCCGGTTTTTTCAACCAAAATCGGCCGAGAAAAAAAATGTGTTGCATTACTTATTGAACTGCCCTCGTAGTTCAACGCTTTATATGCAACGACTATTACCGAAGATACCTGTTAAATATGAATACTTGAGTACAAAATTTTTGCACGATGCACCCAAAAGTTTAGCTGCAGCACTGCTGCATACTCGCAATCAGCATGACTACCCTTTAGCACATGTCACTCACCAGTTATCTAATTTATTTTCAACTCATCGCATCGATTCACAAATCAAATATGCAAATCACAACTTCATTACAAGGTGTAATGTATGTGGTTACTGGTTACACTTTACCTCTCTTGCTGGGGTTCGACACAAGAGTTCAACTGCTTCACTGTACTGATGTTGTCCCTAATACTGAGCAAACAATTGTCCTTCGAGTGCTCAGTTATAAACCTGTGACTGTTAAGACGTTCCGAAGATATGAGGGTTGGATCCTTAAAAGTAGCATCTGCTTATTTACAGCTCGTCAAAATAGATGCGTGTTTTAAAGTTTTTCTGACCTTCAAATCAGTCGCCAGCATTGTGTATAACCCGTTCCCAGCGATGTGGATGTCGTAGGATACTATTAGCAGTGCCACTTATGTTGACAGTTCGAGCGGCGCCGTCTATTGCCCGATGAATTTGTAGCAGTTCTGAAGCGAATGCCATGGAGTGTTTCCTTTAGTTTAGAAATCGAGTTAAACTCAGGAGGACTTAAATCAGGGGATGCAATAGGTGGTATAGCACTTAGCAGCTCCATCAGTCAAACAAATCAGTAACAGCCTGCATTGTTCGTGCTTGAGCATTGTCCTGCAAAATGATGGTCAGATTCTGCAGAAAGTGTCATCACTTCTGTCTATGCTGTTCATATTTTGAACACAACCTACGATCATCTTAGAGACACAAGGACCTGGCCATTATTTTGCGGGACAATGCTCGAGCACGTACAGTGCAAGCAGTTACTGATCTGTTTGACTAATGGGGCTGCTAAATTCAAAAATGACTCTGAGGAATATGGGACTTAAATTCTGAGGTCATCAGTCACCTAGAACTTAGAACTACTTAAACCTAACTAACCTAAGGACATGACACACATCCATGCCCGAGACAGGATTCGAACCTGCGACCGTAGTGATCGCGCGGATCCAGACTGTAGCGCCTGGAACCGCTCGGGCACCTCGGCCGGCCGGCTGCTAAGTGCTGTACCACCTACTGCACTCCTCTGACTTAAGCCCTCCTGAGTTCAACTCGATTTCTAAACTGAAGGAAACACTTCACGGCATTCGCTTCAGAACTACTACAAATTGGGCAATAGACCGCGTCCGGCCCCAGGGTGGCCGAGCGGTTCTAGGCGCTACAGTCTGGAACTGCGCGACCGCTACGGTGGCAGGTTCGAATCCTGCCTCGGGCATGGATGTGTGTGATCTCCTTAGGTTACTTACGTTTAAGTAGTTCCAAGTTCTAGGGGACTGATGACCTCAGCAGTTAAGCCCCATAGTGCTAAGAGCCATTTGAACCAATAGACCGCGCCGCTCGAACTGTCAACACAACTGGCACTGCTAAGAGTATCCTACGACATCCACATCGCTCGCAACGCGTTATACACAATTCTGGTGACTACTTTGAAGATCAGTAAAACTTTGAAACACGTATCTATTTTGTACGACCTGTAAACAATTAGTTGCCACTATTAAAGTTCCCAACAGAATTTTTTATAGTTTTAAGTTAAAAAATCTGTCGCTGGCAGTCACTGCGACTCTTTGACAGTCTCTCGCGAAAATCATTCTTGCTTCTCTTATCAGTTAGTGTAAAAAGTGAAGATTGGTAGTGGTTGATATAAGCAGGACATGTTCTAAAATTTTCTAGCACAGAATAAGATACTCACGAGTACTTACTGCGTTTTGGATAGATTTTAATTCACCTCACACAGAAAATGTATCATGCACCAACAATCATCTGGTTTTTGGCTTTTTTTTTTAATTTTTTAAGGTTGCCAATTTCTGTTAACAGGATCACTTCTTCAGAAGCAGCAATTCCTCGTAACTGTGACATATTCGGCTACAAAGTAGCAAAATGAAGGATTTCGACAACCGTGTAAGTTGTTTCAGAGCTTCACTGGAGAGACGTACTACAGCAGGAAGTCTGAAACTGCAAAAATATGATTCACCCGTTAATCGCTACGAGCCTATAGCGGCTGATCCACTCTGTTCATCATCTGTCTCGTTCTTTGCCACTTTTCTGGCGTTAAAGTTGTGAAATTGTTTCCATGCTAACTAACTCGTGCTCTTATTGTGTGCAACAGTATCTCAAGCTTGTTGGACGAAGGACGACAGGAACTATAAAGAAACACGCTTCGACTTTCGTCGCAATAAGATGACGCGTTGATATGATGTTAGAAAGGGACCAGGGTTGTACGTCTGGTTTAATGCGCTGACTGCCCTTGTAGCTGACATTTCTCGCATCAGATCAAGTTTTAAGTTAAAGCTGACGAGCAGCCGGTCCTGTTACTCTCACACACACTCTGATGCTGGCGTAGTTTAGTAAGCCCCTCCCTCTCTTAATACACGTCCAGACTTGGAACTCCGTGACTGATCTTATCACACGTTGTAAGAAGTCAAGATTTTCGTTTTAAAGGCTTCATTACTTTCATTTATGTAACTTATTTGGCATAGGTACAGATGTAAGTACCGTAAATCGTGAGTTAAGAGAGAATACAGATGAGAAAGCAGTGTCGAAAAGGTATTAACTGATACAAACAGTTAAACAAAACTTAACCCTCATCGTTTTACACGGAAAGAAAAAACTACCCAATTAAAAAAAATCTAATGAAAAAATAAAATGTAAACACTACTGAAGGATTAGGCCTTGGGCCTGTCCCGACTTGTCTATTGGTGGCTATGAGGCAGTACGAGAAGCGATCTGTAATCGTGGGACATGTGACCCGTAGGTCGCCAATTCCTCCAGCCGTTATTGCCAGAAGATGAATGAGGATGGTGTCGCTGCTTCGTTGTTCAAGCAGCTCCTCAGATGACCTCACGAGGCTGAGTAGACCCCGAACCAGCCTTCCCTACCTCATGAATAAACTGAGGTAGATAATCGAACCCGGGTCCTTCTGCATCGATGGCGGCGAAGCTAACCATTCGGCTATGGAGGCTGTCGCCAATGAAACAACTAAGATCAAGAATGAGATTTTCACTCTGCAGCGGAGTGTGCGCTGATATGAAACTTCCTGGCAGATTAAAACTGAGTGCCGGACCGAGACTCGAACTCGGGACCTTTGCCTTTCGCGGGCAAGTTGGTAGAGCACTAGCCCGCGAAAGGCAAAGGTCCCGAGTTCGAGTCTCGGTCCGGCACACAGTTTTAATCTGCCAGGAAGTTTCATATCAGCGCATAGTGAAAATCTCATTCTGGAAACATCCCCTAGGCTGTGGTTAAGCCATGTCTCCGCAATATCCTTTCTTTCAGGAGTGTTAGTCCTGAATGGTTCACAGGAGAGCTTCTGTAAATTTTGGAAGGTAGGAGACGAGGTACAGTCGGAAGTAAAGCTATGAGGACGGGGCGTGAGTCGTGCTTGGGTAGCTCAGTTGGTAGAGCACTTGCCCGCGAAAGGCAAAGGTCCCGAATTCGAGTCTCGGTCCGGCACACAGTTTTAATCTGCCAGGAAGTTTCAACTAAGATCAAAATAGCTGTGTGGCGCTTAGGATTAACGACTCCAGAGATGCCCCTAAATTACTCGAGACAAATCCTTGAAGATTTCTATCAGCATGCTTCAGACTGATAGTTTTCTTCAACTTTGACATGTCATGACAAGGTTCCTTCTTTAACGATATCAGTGTGAATAGAACAATATACCCCATGAAAAAAAAAGAGGCTAAACGGTGTATATTATGATTGAAAACACACTCGACGCTGGTGTCATATTCTACAATATTTATTATTTATTCGACAAACCGTTTGCGGCTGTTATGCCATCATCAGGTACAAAGATAAGTATGTGCGGCGGAGCATTTCTGTAGAATCAAAGATTTTAAGCTAGTGCTGCTAGAGAGTATGTCTATTTCCAAAGACGAAATTCGTCAATTTTAGATTTAGGAATAACACGGGAGGAATTATTTTAGTGAAAATGTGATGTAAGACTGTTTAACCAAAATGAAATTTAAGACACATTAACTAAACAACTATAGAACAAATTACGACAAGTGATCTTAGAAGAAAATAAACTGAACAATAAACTTTTGATATGATCCCATGGTGTGTCTGAACGAAATAATTTTGTATTAAATAGTTCCTAAATTACGAACAACTAAGATATACTAGAGAGATGAAGCAGGTAAGTGAAGCAGCTATAACTATAATCAGTAAAATTTTTGACAGTACAGGAGAAATTATAGTAACTGAAGTAAAAGAAAAAATAGAGAAATTTACAAAACGGCCTTATGGGATTATGAGTAGTATCTGCAGTTAGTAGTGGCGAGTAGGAGAACTATCTCTAATCATTCTATACTAAGCTTGGATTGATGGACATACGTTTAGCCGGCCGAAGTGGTCGCGCGGTTCTCGGCGCTGCAGTCTCGAACCGCGAGACCGCTACGGTCGCAGGTTCGAATCCTGCCACGGGCATGGATGTGTGTGATGTCATTGGGTTAGTTAGGTTTAAGTAGTTCTAAGTTCTAGGTGACTGATGACCTCAGATGTCAAGTCCCATAGTGCTCAGAGCCATTTGAGCCATACGTTTATAATTTCCACTTTTTTTTTCAAGTTACTTCTTCTTTCTTCCTGTCCGCCTGCTCAGCTGGGTGTTGATCTGCTTGCCTCCCATGCACTGGGCCCGGGTTCGATTCCCGGCCGGGCTGGAGTTTTTGTCCGCTAGGGGACTGGGTGTTGTGTTGTGCTCAGCATCATTTCACCCTCATCATCGGCCGCAAGTCGCTCAATGTGGCGCCGATTGAAATAACACTTGCACTTGGCGGCCGATCCCGACTGGGACATCCCGGCCAACAATGCCATACGATCATTTCATTTCAAATCTTTCTTCTTGTAAGGAAGTGAGGTGATACTTCATATTGCACCTTTTAACTATGCTCTTTCAGAACAGGTGGCGTGCAAGAGCAGAGTGTCCTCTTCTAAGAGTCCGACTTCTAAGGTGTTTCCTTCAAATGGCTGCATATTGCCTACCCAGTCTTACCTATGAGGAGTTTGACACAGTTCTAAGTGATTTTGTCTATTCCAAACTTTTCCAAAGTTGAAATCCTGTGTTAACCATATCACGAAAAGTGTTCAATAGTGTTGCGCACAGAAAATGATATTTTAAAGATCCAGGGTTTAAACTCTCTGGTTACATTCAGTGAGACTTTTCCTAAATACGGAATTGCGCACCATGTATTGCGTTCTTGAGGTGGTAGATCGAGAACAGGCTGAAGGAGGGGGAACACCTGTTGTTTCTGCCTTTTTTGAGTGGGAGGGTAGCCGTCGTTTGATGCTATTTGTCTGACTGCATTTAATTCAGTTTAGACGTTTTCATTCATGGGGATAGATAACTGGCGACGTATCATGAAATGGAAGGTAGCATGTTTATGGATCACTGTGAGTTGACAACTGGCTGGTATTACAATATCTGTGGTAGTAAGTTTCCTATAAATCTTGAAAATATGAATATCTTCAATGATTTCTATGCTTAGATCTAAATAATTTATGCAGTTACCCCCAAACTCTTGGCGAATTTTATACTGCTGTGTTTAGAATTTAGGTGCTCGAGGATTTTTGAAGTTGTCATGTAGTACTTGACCATGAGCACACCACATCATCAACACACCTAGCCAGCATAAAACGTTGAAAGAGAGTG
The DNA here is from genome assembly GCF_023864345.2 of Schistocerca serialis cubense. NCBI lineage: Eukaryota > Metazoa > Arthropoda > Insecta > Orthoptera > Acrididae > Schistocerca > Schistocerca serialis. Next base: position 379,326,471 of record NC_064638.1, on the reverse strand, counting down.
GGTTATCTTCCAGCAATTGTTTCCCAAAATTTTCCATGAAGATTTCAGCAACGACTGGACTGAGCGGAGATCCCATAGCTACACCATCCAACTATTTGATTATCCCGCCATTGAAACGGAAATAATTTTGTGTTACCCAAATTTCTGTAGCTAAACTTGCGTCATGTGCAACAAGCGGGCTGTTGTACATATTTTAAATTACCCCTCTTACTCACAGTCCCATTTTTCCTTTATTTTAATTACTATAATTTCTCTTACCCTGATAAATTATTTTGTTTAGCCTTATCCCTTTCTGTTAGTGTTTCTTCCGTGGCTGTATTACTTTCGTAAAATGAAGATCAATAGCCTTCAGCCACAATCGTGTTCAAAAATGTGTGTGAAATCTTATGGGACTTAACTGCCAACGTCATCAGTCCCTAAGCTTACACACTACTTAACCTAAATTATCCTAAGGACGAACACACACACCCATGCCCGAGGGAGGACCCGAACCTCCGCCGGGACCAGCCGGACAGTCCATGACTGCAGCGCCTCAGACCGCCCGGCTAATCCCACGCGGCCCACAACCGTGGATGTATGTCAATGCACGATGCATTTTGAGCCTTGGGGGCGTATCTTAAAGTGCTTTGACAGTCTATATCAATTATTTTTCCAGATGTTAATTCTGGTCCTGGTAACATTACAATGTATAACATGCCCTTAAGAACGATGAGTAATAAACAACAACATAAACCTTTTTCTAACATACATTCACAAAACGCTAAGAACCATTGTGTGTTGAAAATGTATGTATTCTACTTATTAAATTTTTGTTGTAATTAATGTAATCTTCAAAGAATAACTATCTGTTAAAAAAGATGCGTCTTAGAGTTACATTATAATAGTATCTGAGGTCAAGTTAATATTTCCTTATTAAAAAATGAGCGCCATTACAGATTTCGCACTCTCTTCTGTTTACTTTTGATGTTATGGTCGAACTGCATTTGTTTGAGTAAGCTTGTGTGTGTGTGTGTGTGTGTGTGTGTGTGTGTGTGTGTGTGTGTGTGTGTAAATCTGTTAAATATTTCAATACACGATTATAGAGCGTATGTTGGAATGATTTTAAGTACTGCAGATAGCCTTTCATGTAAAATCCATTAAGATTTTTCAGCACATAGCATTTTTAGCTGTTCGAACATTATTGCTAACTGTGCAAAAGGCGCACGACGTGCAACGATTCATATGAAGTTGTTCCATTTTGAGAACAGCAGAGAAGCTGAGCAGAACAATTTCTAAACATTTTCTTACTGAGTGTTGACTTAAAAGCCCAACTTGAGACTTAGCCTGGACTAACTTAGGCACTTATAATATCTCTGTGAATAGTAAAGAGTTTTGATATATAAATCCAATGAAAGCATTCTCTAATATGACAGTAAAGTAATTCTCTCGCAGTCAGGATTACTACATATGAAAAATAAGTTCTACGCAGATCGTAATAGCAAACGGTTATTTCTTTTCGGTTATTTAAGACAATAACGTTTAACAGTTTTCAGATCTCACTATTGGGGAATGTGTTTCAAAAGAGAAACGGTGTTAATGGTAAATTAAAGAGGGGGTACATTCTGAATGCATGTTTACATAGCTAATACAAATCGAAAACTACTGTAAGTCGATATTTGGTTTTTGAAGCACAGTATGAGTAAACATGTTTATGTACATACATACACTTTTCGTTCTACAGTACATATTTGAAAACACAAGTCACAGAATTTCAAATGTAAGGATCCTGCATTTCTACAAATACACAGGTGTTATTATTTCAAAGGAAATACAAAGCCATATTATTAGTTATAGAGGATACCATTTACAGAATAAATATTTGTGAATATGTCAAATGTGGATTATGTTATCACATGGTTGCACTAATAAGTATTTGTTTCTTTGGGAAAAAACAAACTTTTAAATCCAAGGAAAAACTGTGGCTGTAAAACCCAATTTCTTCATTCTATGTGTTTTCAGAAGATTTTTCTTTGTGCGGCGTTATTTCTAATTGTTCTAGTAGACAAAGTTTTTACCATGGTTTTCTGTGTGGAGTACAACTAAGCAGTTGTGGGTGTCACTTATTCTGCCTCTGTTAAGATACATGGGGTTTGATGTTATGGTTTTGTCAAAGTGGATAAAAACCATCAGTGTGTTCTCTGTATCACGCGTGGAAAGTCCGTACTGTTTTGCCTGTGTACAATGCAGGGCAGCTGTTACATTGTAATTTACATATTCTACTATGTTCTATTATTTGGGTGTTTGCGTTTACTGTGTGAGGTAAGTGGTATCAAAGTTTGTTTTGTGGAGAATGATATTTTAACATTGGTGTTCGTAATCTTTGGGATCCTGTGCCTAAATAGGCAATACTTGTGAAGAGGTGTGTTGTGCAATTTGTTATACTTGTAGCGCTTCGGTCACTAATGTTGGCCTGTATTTTGTTGGATGGTTCATCAGTTCATTTTTTCCAAATACTCATTATTCACTGAAATTGCTTTGATCATCTCAGCATCCGGTGTTAATGCTTTGGGTTTCAAAGTTAATGTGCAAGTCTCGGTCAAAATGGATATAAATGCAGCACACTTGTGTGTGTGTTCGTGTGTGATGATTCATGTATTGCCATATCAGTGTAGGTTTGTTTCCTGTAAAAGTAAAAACTTATATTCTTGTTGTTCATTAACAACTGCGAGGCCTAAGAATTTTATGGATTGATTTGTTTCATGTAACAATCTCATCAATTTCACCGTTTATACGGTGAAATAGGTGGAGAGGGGCATCCGCATATCTTCAGTAATATACAATTTTTTCGGCAAGTTTGTTTTTCTCTTCAAAAAATTTATTTTTTAAGTGGTTGATGAATCTGTCAGCCAGGAGGCTTGACATGTTGTTAGACACACCTAGTCCGTCTTTCTGTCGTTAGATTTTATCATTAAAAGTGAAGTAGTTATGGGATAGTACTAGTTCAAGGAGATCGACCAACTCTGAAAACTCTGGGGTGGTTAGCTTCCGCAGACGCTTCAATAAGAATACAAATGCGACTATTTATGTAAGACAATGAACTAGATAAATGTGCCGATTTGTAAAAAGCTCTCTCTTAGCTGTCAACACAGTAGAGATTTGTTGAGGGAAGCAGAGTCTTCCAATTAGCCACTCTTGCTTATTCTGTCTTGCAATGCAAACGTATTGCACTTTATATCGTTCTCAATAATAAATTAGTATAATCAGCAAAAGTGCCTACCATTAATATATTCACCTACAGATTCTTCACCTGTTTTTATGCTGTGTATTTTCTGTTTTAGAGACGGTGTATAGGGAACTGTAACGTGAGTTGTTCGAAAGTTATCAGACGGATCGCGGATCGCATGTTACTCTTTGAGCATTCTATTACAAATAGAACCTACATATTTTAGCAAGATGTACGATTCAGTCTTACAATCATTGTTTAAGGCGGATCGGATACTGAAGCAGTACTTGGCATGGTCAGTCTGCTTATCGAACACTGGCACGTTCATCAGCCATCTCATTTTCTGTGCAGTAAATCCAATTACACTCACAAGGGGGTCCTCCGGTCTCGGGAACCCAGTTCGGGATGGGACTTCGCACGTTGGTAGTATGTCCCAAGGATGTGCACTCATATAAGTCTTAAAGAGCACTATCCAGATAATTCTAAGACAGAGGGCTCTGAAGATTTAAGCGTTACTCGTATGTATCGCACATACAATCAGAGCAGCAATCAAGCATACAGGTGAAATAACTCAGTCAGTAGTGTGCTAGAATATCATACGGCCGATCCGACTTCGATCCCTCTTACAAGCTCGATTTTATTTTTTTGTATTAATTGTTTTAAAAATTATAACGACTTTTAAACAAAGTATTACCAATCAAATTACAAATAATTTTGTTTTGTTTATGATAGGGCTACAACAGCTACTTAAAATCTGAATTATACTCAATAATACTTTTTTTTTCAAAAAGTTCAATAATATCAAACGCATTTTTAATGGAGATACATTAATTACCACTGTCATAAATTCTGAGTGGAGTTTCAATTATACTGACATTTGTCAGTTTTGAAGGCTCTGGAAGAAACTTGTGAGTCTCCTTTTGAAAGAACCATCCGCTTTTTCTGTTAGTCGAACTGGAGAGAAATCACCGGAAACCTAAACGTGGCTAGGCGGACGGAGATGTGAATCATGCTTATCTCGAATGCCGGTCCAGTGTCTTAACCACTGGAACACCTCTCTCGACTGGCAGATAGTAATTTTAAATCGGCCAGTAAAGCATATAGCTCGGTTTCATGTCGATGGTCGGCACATATTATTAATCTTTCAGAAACCATCCACATAATTCATTGTGCATCACTATAAATGTCCGAGTCGAAGGAACCACTTGCATTAAGACGAGTATGAGAGGGAGTGAGTTCATAGACACAGACCGTCTTCTCATGGCCACTGCAGACTCGAGAAGTGAAATGATAACATCGAAAATAACAGAGCTCTGACCTGCAGCGTTTGTGAGGGAAATCTCCAGGACGCACTGCTAACCGGCCACTTACCTGCAACAAAAGAGAGGAACATTGTGCATAAGACATGCCACATGATAAATGTTGATCTCACAAGAAAAATCGAAGGCATTCAGAGTAGGCGAAAATGTACGAATAAAGTTTCAGTACTTTATGATTTACACAATGAGTGCTTTATAACATTTCGATCAGACATACCAGTGGAAATCATAATTTTCTGAGGAAAATTACAACACCTAAATGATAACCACAGTAGGAAAGTTTGTGCATGAGGCTCAAGACGGAGAAGCCATTAATATATCTGTGTGCTGGTCCACTCCTGTCGATCGACTTTGAGGCGTTATCCAGTGGATTATCTGCTGAGTAGTAGCTTCTCTAACCAGCGTTCCACACGGGCAAACCAACTGGCATTTTAGCTGATGTTGCTCGCACCTTAGGTAATCTGGCTATGCACGACTCTGTTTTAACTGAATAACTCGATGATGTTGTAAGGACGAGCCGCATACATCTGCTTTCATGCCCAGGAGCTAGCTCACAAATAATAACCTATAGTTGTGATCGTGCAGTCAAAAAGTCTACGCATTGGCTAGGATCATGAATTAAGAACATAAACGAAAATATTATATAAAATATAAATGAATAATTAATAAAAATTGTGCTATTCTGACATATACAACTGATGCAGATGACAACCTGAGAATTATGTTGAATAATTTTTATTGAAGCAGATATCTCGAAAGTGATCCTACAATAGTCACTTGTCGTACTGACAGAAAATAACCGACTTAAGTTCAAATAAAGCTGCATTGATATCAATACGAGAATGGCAGCAGAATCCCCAAGCCAAACAGCCATCCAAGGCTCACGAAAAACAAAATCAATTTTGTAGTCACAATGCACGAAGATAATGGCCAGCTCTCTTCTCAGATCCTTAATGCAAGCGAAAATGTTAAAGTTCTGCACTGGAGCACATCCAGAATCCACGAAACTTACAAGCCCCTTCAAAAGTCAAATTACTGTAGCGGTCATACAGTGCCCAGAAAAAAATCACCTACACAGTCAAATAACACACGTTAGCACACCTTCAACTTAGATATGTCCACAATACCTCCCTTGCGCACACCACTTAAAAAGTGTCTCCACTTGATTCCAGTGGTGTTCTGCCACTGCTTACTTCTCCATTGAATGAAGGTCATCGCTACCAAAAATACCTATTTCTTATGTTCTACAAACATGATTTTTACTCGATGTCACCGCTTTCCTCTCTAAACTAATATATTACAACAGTATTCAAAAAATGAGTGTGTTATAAACATTCAGTCACACTCAGATCATCCACAAAAATATAAAGATTTGTTCCTTAGTAAATAAGCTAGCAAGTGTACTCACGTTATTTAGCAGCAAATTGTTGTTAAATATTGTTTAAACAATTATTTATGTCTGCTTGACAGAAACTTTTGGCACACTTTTCTTGTCAGCTAAATTGGCAAAAATAGTAATATACTCCTGAAATACACTATGTGATCGAAATTATGCGGACACCTGGCTGAAAATGACCTACAAGTTCGTGGCGCCCTCCATCAATAATGCTGGAATTCAGTATGGCGTTGGCCCACCCTTAGCCCAAATGACAGCTTCCACTCTCGCTCGCATGCGTCAAATCAGGTGCTGGAAGGTTTCTTGGGGAATGGCAGCCCATTCTTCACGGAGTGCTGCACTGAGGAGAGGTACCGATGTCGGTTGGTGAGGCCTGGCAAGAAGTCGGCGTTCCAAAACATCCCAAAGGCGTTTTATAGGATTCAGGTCAGGACTCTGTGTAGGCCAGTCCAGTACAGGGACGTTATTGTCGTGTACCCACTTCGCCACAGGTCGTGCATTATGAACAGGTGCTCTATCGTGTTGAAAGAAGCGATCGCCATCCTCGAAATGCTCTTCAACAGTGGGAAGCATGATGGTGCTTAAAACATCGACGTAGGCCTGTGCTGCGATATTGTCACACAAAACATCAAGGGGTGCAAGCCACTTCCATCAAAAACACGACCACGCAGTAACACCATCGCCTCCGAATTTTGTTGTTGGCACTATACACGCTGGCAGATGACGTTCACCGTGCATTCACCATACCCACACCCTGACATCGGATCCCCACATTGTGCACCGTGATTCGTCATTCCATGAAACGTTTTTCCAATGTACAACCGGCCAATGTTTACGTTCCTTACACGAAGCGAGGCGTCGTTTGGCATTTACCGGCGTGATGTGTGGCTTATGAGCAGCCACTCGACCATGATATCCAAGTTTTCTCACCTCCCACCTAACTGTCATAGTGCTAGCAGTGGAGCCTGATGCAGTCTGGAATTCCTGTGTGATGATCTGAATAGACGTCTGCCTATTACACATTACGGCCCTCTTCAACTGTCGGCGATCTCTGTCAGTCACCAGACGAGGTCGGCCTGTACGCTTTTGAGTTGTATGTGTTCCTTCACGATTCCACTTCACTATCACATCAGAAACAGTGAATCTAGGGATGTTTCTGAGTGCGGAAATCTCGCGTACAGACGTATGACACAAGTGTCACCGAATCACCTGACCACGTTCGAAGTCCGTGAGTTCCGCGGAGCGCCCCATTCTGCTCCCTCCAGTTGGCTAATGACTACTGAGGCTGCTGATATTGAGTACCTGGCATAGGTGGCAACACAATGCACCTAATATGAAGAACGTATGTTTTTGCGGGTGTCCGGATACTTTTGATCACATAATGTAACTACACAAGTGTGACAAGATTTGAGATATTCATGCTGTACTCAGTTGCTGTGTTATTGTGGAGGATGATATTCTGACAAATATTTGTATAATTAAAAGGATACAAAACTATAATAAATCAACAAATAAAAAACAGCTGCATATCTGTAGCTTTCAGGGATGATAGCTATAGCACAATGCTATCAACTGATATATCGTTTGTTGAAATCCCACAAAGCATTTGAAAGTTGTTGGTTCTGAGGTTCTGTGAAAATGTTTGTTGTCTGTAAAATACAAACTTCTGTAATTTTTAAATGATTGAAATAATTATTGTTTCACTGGATGTACCTCATTTCACTGAGATAGCAGATGTATTCAGATTTGCTCTATTATTTAACTGTGGTTCATTATAGAGCTGTAAGTAGCCATATTTCAGACTGTCTTACACTCCACCTTTGCGGGTGCATCGCCTGTCCTCCGGTAACCGAGTTACCGCTGTCCACATGCTCTGGAGTTTACCCATTTCCAGATACACCGACAGCCTCTGGTATCTGGGGTGGCCGACAACGTTCGCTTCGCTGGACCAGCCTCGCCACGCCCTCGGTACTGTGGTTAGCCAAGTCCAGGTGGCCGAGTATCTCGTCTACTTGCGTTTAATGTTACAGCTTGAATCGTAAAATATGGCAATGGAGTACAGAAGAGAAGCAGTCGCTAAATCAGAGTGTCGCTAAATCAGAGTCAAGTTTTATTAAGTGGATCTCTTCTTTGAGGGAATGTCTTAATCATGTGGAGAGTCACACCGTTTTACCATGTGTTGCTGGTCCATAGATGCAGAGTGTTAGAAAGTTCGGTCCAATCTAAATTACTCTCTCTGCTTACGCAACATTTTTCAGTCACTGAAAAGAAATTATTGTAGGACACAAGGTGCGTGAATTATTACTTCACACAGGAATACTTGGTCCTGAACTGTATCTGCTACCCACAGCATTAGAGAAGAACACTCTGCAGTCGGGAAGTGTTATGGCTATCACACTTCTTGTTACTAGGACAGATGATACATCGCATCTCTTTGCACAGTTAGTGCTAAAATCATCCCAAAGCTGCGTTACTCACAATCTGGGTAACATTTTTATTTGTTTCTATAGCTGTGAAACTACAGCACAGGAAGTAGGTGTTGGAAGACATTTCGCAACGCGAAAATACTTCTCTGTCCAGGAGATATTGTTAGCTGTTCCTTCTTTTCCCTTGCGAACAAAGTTTCGAAAAATGAGGTGACTTGTTATCAAGAAATAGAACTTCGGAAGTTTTCTGCGAAGCTATGTCTCTCTGAAAGCAGACAGGCTCTGAAAATCACTAATCCAATGCGAGATCTCATAATTGCAAGTTACGCCATGGCAGTGATCCAATGCATCGGTCCCACATCCGAATTGATTCACAAGCTGAAAGACTCTTCAGAGTATTTGAAAGACAGTCCCAACCCCCTTTAGTTTTCAACTGCCTACATGTGACTTTGTCCTGACTCTATAAAAGAAGACTCAGCTGAAAAGACAGTAAATTTCTACTGATGAACAGCTGCCGTAAGCGCATGAGGAAGAATGTGGCTCTCTACCTGAACAAAGTTTGGGGAAAATGGTAAGACGAGTTGTTTCGAAAGACGAAGAGATTCACTGAGTGAAATGCAGGTTATATTTAAAAAGTAAAATAAGTATAACTGGGGAGCAAGACGTTTTGAGAACCCTTCGTATATTCATTTCTATTGCTTTGGCTTCGCATTTTGATTTACTTATACTTTAAACATTCATATGACACATCTTGATAACAGGTCCAAAGATAATAGCTAGAGGGTACTGAGAAGAACTGTGCGAGTTCATGTCTTGTGACAAATTCATTTCAGGCAGGAGATAGTAGAGATTATCTGGCTACCTCTGCTTGTTGACTTTGGATATTTGCCTTGAAGTGACTGTTCTTTAGTACAACCCAGAGGACACATGTGAGTTAGGGAACATCACGGACGCAAACAGTTATTGTCCCTCTGATAGCCTCTTGATGCCAGGCCGAGGAACGCGCTACCGCGTGAATACAAGAAGATTGTTGATAACACCTACCTCTCAATATTGAACGATGTATTCCGTGCGGAAAGAAAAATACTAAGATCAAGACATCCCGCTCTTGTCACAGCCAGACTTTCATGGAAATGGAATTCAATACCATGTAAGGGCTACTAGCAACAAAACTGTCCTCCCCAATGCCTGAAACTATCCTGCATCAGAAGAAACCTCGAGGATTTGACTAGCCTTAGTTAATTTGGACTACCCTGAACCGCATCCCAACGGGCCATGAAAGATGTACAGAGACTTTCTACACTTGGGGAAAGCCTTCATCACCATCGTGTGACTTTGGAGCGGAACGACGGACAGCGTTGCTCATGTTGTATCAACATGTCCCGTCGGCGTACAAGGAGCCTTCCGAAGATTTTCTGGTGTGATAAAATAAATTAAGGACCTTGATACCTGTATATAGCCGTTGTCATTTCTGTTGTTTTATGCCGGAGTGGTGTGTTTACACGTTGACATCTTCGTGTACGTACTGCCACACGATAAATAAATAAATATTGCTTCGTTACAAACAAGATCTGGTTGTATTTACAGGAACGTTATGACTGTTCGTGTAAGGTGATGACAACTAACCTATCAATTTTACGCACTAGGCGTGTTTTATGAGCAATCTCAACACACATTTGTTTCACCAATATCGGATAGTTTATGAACACCATGTCAGTATTATGATCAAATTAAATAATGTTACGTTCTTTAAGTATGCATACAATTTAATATAGCTCAAGAAAGACGAATTAATTGCTTCTTAACGACATTATGCAGCCTCTATGCTCCTTTACGAACAAGTATTAAATTTATTCTCGCTTTTTGTCGAAAATCTGACTATTTCTAAGCCCTACCATAGGCGACAGTGCGATGTATACGAAACACCGTGTGAACCGCACATGCCTGTTGTACAGACTGTGCAATACATTTTTCGTGAATACTAAAAACTTTCTTGTTGAAACTTCCTGGCAGATTAAAACTGTGTGCCGGACCGAGACTCGAACTCAGGACCTTTGCCTTTCGCGGGCAAGTGCTCTACCAACTTTTTTATGTTGTTGCATTTTGTTCATTGTTGATCGTTGTGTTTGGTCCTTGCGGACGTCGCATGACTTCCGTTGAAGTTCGTTTGTTGACCCTTCCACTCAGTTTTTTATTACAGAGGCCAACCAGCTCTCTGACCGAACATGCTGAGCTACCGTGCCGGCTCCAACTGAGCTACCCAAGGACGACTCACGCCCCGTCCTCACAGTTTTCTGTGAAGTTTGGAAGGTAGGAGACGAGGTACTGGCGGAAGTAAGATTGTGAGGACGGGTCGTGAGTCATGCTTGGGTAGCTCAGTTGGTAGAGCACTTGCCCGCGAAAGGCAAAGGTCCCGAGTTAGGGTCTCGGTCCGGCAGACAGTTTTAATCTGCCAGGAAGTTTCGAAATCAGCGCACACTCCGCTGCAGAGTTAAAATTTCATTCTGGAAACTTTCTCGTTGTTGATTTCGAAATTAATGTGAAAAGCCTTCCACCCTCCCACCAGCTCAGATCCTGGGACTCTCTTTTTATTGGGTTCAACACTTCCAGTTTCTAATCTGAAGTCTTTTAAACCCATACAGCATCATACAATTAGATTTAAAAAGTATTGGTGGATGAGTATAAGCAAAAGGGGATCGGAAATGACCCGTCACCAATGAACTAGTTCCCAACGATCACGAATTTATCCATCTTTAAAAGACACCACCTACCAAGTCATTAAACTCTAACCCTTCGTCCTGTAGGTGCCTACCGCCCAGAACCGGCTGCTATGGATGACGTAACAGATTCAACTCGGACGTCACGCGGCACCTAGCAGAGTCGGATGTCGCAGCCATTGGACGCAGTGGATGGCGCGCAGGCGCAGTACGTGGTGCAGGGCAGGAGGGGTCGCCCGGCCGCCGGCGGGTGAAATCGTCTTTCCGGAGTGAGCCGTGGCCGGCGTGGCGCGGGATGAGCCGTGGATAGCAGGTGAAGACCAGTGAAAGCCCGCCGCTCTTGACCCCGTTGCCGGTCCACGGCTGGCTGCCGGGTTTCACTGATCTACTTTCACGTCATTATCACTGTCAGCCGCGCTGTCGCAACTGCCCCGCGCATACGGGCAGGGCGGGTGTCGTCCTTACTCACTTGTCCAAACCGATATGGGCAGGACCGATTATAGTTACAACTTCCTGAGGCCGTAAGACGAAATAGTCTTGATGGCACGACAGTCTTAGGCCTAGATAACTAAAAGAAGCACTTCGCCATAATGTCGGTATTACAAATGGTAAATCTATCTAAGGATGTAACTATTGCCGCGCGGTATTAGCCGAGCGGTCTCAGGCGCTGCAATCATGGACTGTGCGGCTGGTCCCGGCGGAAGTTCGAGTCCTCCCTCGGGCATGGGTGTGTGTGTTTGTCCTTAGGATAATTTAGGTTAAGTAGCGTGTAAGCCTAGGGACTGATGACCTTAGCAGTTAAGCCCCATAAGATTAACACACATTTGAACATTTTATTTAACTATTGACGATTGCTCCACTAAAATTCCTGTCACAAAAGTTACAGTTGACAGCACTTGTCGATGTCATCTGCGGCTCTCCAAGGAAGCGTTATAGGCCCACTGACATACTTCATATAGAGGTAGCTTTTTCTTAATATAGAGGATGGTCTGAAAGAGTCTGAAAAGGTTGTAAGAATTTCACAGGGGAGATTGTGCTGAGAATCTGTTGTCTGAAAACTTTTATGGAGAAAGTCAGCGATCTAAATAGAATACTTGAAATTAATTATAAAACAATCTAGATCGCAAAGCCACGTTTATTACAAGGCGACCGGTTTCAGTCACCACATGATCATCTTCAGATCTTCACAAATGTAGCTGATACAGGCTGTAAATTAGAGGGATATACAAAAAAAGAACTTGAAATTAGCTATAAAATTGCAAAGCATAAATATGTCCCTATTCATCGACATTAGATGTCCAAGGAGCAGGAACCCCTGAATGACGATTGACAACTGCTGGAGAGAGCAGCACAGCTATTTCTTAAATACTGGATGCTCTGCGTTCAGCTGACAGCACGGCATCACCTTTAGACAATCAGGTGTAAGTCTAAAGGAGTATACACAAAAAGATGTACTCATCAGTAAACAGAAAGTCAAAATTACGTACAACAATTTTACAATAAAGAAGAAACAGCTTGTTAATGCAGTTGCTGTCACATACATATCCTAAAAACTTTTTAAAAGAAAACAAATATCGCATTCGTTGTGTATAGGTTGCCATTAGGGCCACCCTGAAAAAATAATGACGATGTTGTTGGTTTCTATGGAGACTGTGGACTCCGTTCCAAAAATGTAACAGCAGGGCAGAGATGTCTGTGAGTATCGGCATGTGATTTACAGAAGACTACACACTACAGATGTACGAAGTAATTGGTTACTCTGGAAGTAGTTCCTGCTCCTTGTACTTATCCATATTTTGTAATTTTATAGCTAATTTCAAGTTCTTTTTATATATCACTCTAATTTATATCCTACATCATATTGCAGTTTTGAAGGTATGAAGGTGATAATGTAAACGTGCCTTTGAGATCTAGACTGTTTTGCAATTAATTTCAGAAAAAAGTTCGATACGTTGCGCCGTTTCCGAGCTATCTAGCCCTGAATTTAGCCAATCAAGTCGCAAATTCAAGGAGCCTGCTAGAGGCAGTGTCGCCAAACGCGTTCTTCGTTTGGTTTCCTCAAACCGAACAAACGCAGTTTTTGCTCACCTAGCTTAAATCTATCACTTCCGAGAAAGGCACATTTTAACTGGCAATGAGCATTTCAACAAGTGGTAACTCACGGTCTTATTTTTGGATATGTATTACCGTATTTATTTATTTCCTCTCTCTCTCTCTCTCTCTCTCTCTCTCTCTCTCTCTCTCTCTCTATCTCTCTTCCGTACTCTAGCAAACTGATGATTCCTTGAAGCCTTAGAATGCTTCCTATCAACCAAGATCGCATTCTTTTAGTGAGGTTGTGCCAAAAATATCTTCTTTCCCCAATTAAATTCAGTAACTTATAGTTGGTTATTCGATCTGCGCATCTAATCTTCAGCATTCTTCTACAGCAACAGATTTCTAGAACTTCTATCCTTTCTTTGTTTCAGCTGCGCATTGTTTACATTCCAACTCTCAAGAACGCTACTCTCCAGACAATAATTTTAGAAAAGACTTCCTAACATTTAAATTTATGTTCGATATTAAAAGATTTCTCATTTTCATAAACTCTTTTCTTGCTATTGCCAGGAGGCATTTTATACCCGGTCCGCTTTGGCTGAACTCAACTGAACTACTGTACAACAGCTGTATAGCACACGCTGCATGCTGGCAAAGTTTCGCTGTCACAGTGTAAATGAATACAGATTATTTACAAGTGTGTGAAGTGATGTACCAACAGGCCATCAAAACGGAAGCTGACAGGTGGATACTAACGATAAAAGCCGCCCATACTGTCGCAAGCCAGCACCCAGCATTATGCTAGAAATAGTGATATAGCTGCCAGAAAACCATCTAAATATGAATCTGAAAAGCTTCGAGAACCGGTTCATAGAATAATAAATAACTATTCAAAAAAGTGACTGATTGCAGTTTTATGTATTTTCATATGTGAAAAAGTACTAAAACCTGGACCTCAAATTCCATACGAGAAGACGCAGTGTATGGAAGCAACCAGATCAAGATTAAAAGTGTAACTGGTAGGGATAACTATTGTATAAATTTTGAGGTTCACAACTATTTTTGTCACATAGCTGAGGAGTCCGTTAGATGGCAGTGCTGCAGGTGGATTCTCACAAGGCTTTGTCGTAGGGTTTATGGAAGACTACGGTTTGATTAACTGCCTACGAAAAGATAATGTACACTAACAAAAAATTTAAAACGAAAATATAGCGTTTATACTTACAGTGCACGACTTGTTTCTCATATATGTAAATTATCTTCCTCTTCAGACACATCAAGCAACTGTAGCAGATTACACAAGAACTCTAATCAAACCGAATAGACGTATGGCAACATAGCAAAATATAAACAAGGTGATGAAAAGAGTTCCCGACTGTTTTTCAGCAAATGACCTCCACCTTAATAAAAAAAAGCGAAAATGACATGATATTCAATTCTGTACATCAAAGTAAAGAAAACAAATGACAAATTTTAAGCATAGGACACAGCTAGAAAGGCGTTATCAATGTTTACGTCTGATGAGAATATAATCTGAAAACATTTATAGATTTTAGAGCGTCTCAAACATCTCAGTTCAGCTAATTTTGCACCTCAAGTCGTTGTAGGCCCAGTAGAAAAAGAAATCACTAACCTAGACAAATTTCATTATTTTTAATCGATAGTGTGATTTTGACACATATTCTGAGACAGCTCACCTCTGTGAACGAAAGATTTCTGTTCACTGAGGACTATCAGTAGAATAATATGTCGCTGTAGGCTCGAGTGACTTGTAGATAGCGTTTTAAGGAGTTAGGTATCTTAAAATATTTTCCTTCTTGGAATTTATCTTCAATACTCAATTAGAGTTCAAGCGGACTAATGATGTTTATAACTACGACATTAGACGATAAGTAATCTGCATTTACCAAAACATTTGCTCACCTGTCCAACAATATTAACTGCCTAGGTGAACTGAAAAGTAAACTTAGAGTTTGCCCTCTGAGCAACTCATTCTGTTTCGCATAATAATTTTTATTTAGAATCATGTTATTTATTTAGTGCACCACATTGGATATCTTCTTCTGCAAATAGTCACGGTGCAGCCACGTTTAAATTCAAATTAAGTTTATAACTTATAAATTGATTGGTTCCACGTCATTACAATATATCGTGCAAATGACGAATGGAATATGTAAATAACTGAGTTCCTAGAATCTGTGGTATCAGTGCTATCGGTGGAATTGCATCACATTCAGTGCTCTACTGTACCCCTACTCCCCCCTTCCCAAACATGGCGCTGCAAACAAACTTATTTTTTAAGGAATGATGTGCAACTCTCTTTGATTTTTCGCACTTCGTAACGTTCCACAGCACAAACAAAAATGAAGAAAAAAGTTGGCTCAACAATTGTAAATAACCAGATGTTCAGATGTGTGTGAATTCCTAAGGGACCCAACTGCTGAAGTCATCGCCCTCTAGAATTACACACTACTTAAACTAACTTATGCTAAGAACAACACTCACACCCATGCCCATGCCCGAGGAAGGACTCGAACCTCCGGCGGGAGGGGCCGTGCAATCCCTGACATGGCGCCTCAAACCACGCGGCCACTCCGCGCGTCTAGTAAATAACCGTTTTTAGGATTACATTCAGAGCATGAAAGCATATGCCCAATAAAAACACATCATATGTTTATGTAAATGGTGTAAATAAACATTCACCATGTCTTGCTAAAGCCCGGAGTAAGAAAAGACGATGAAAACTGTGAAAACTTATTCGAATAGCGTAATGCGGAGCACGCTGGCTCGCGAGACAGGGAGGTGAGCCTGAACCGTGTCGAATACATACGGCGGGTTAATGACCGCTGGTCTGATACACTGGCCAGACCGATTGTCGTATTTAGGCGGTCCTCCTCTGTCGTTAAGGAAAATTCGCGGACACGTGGCGCACACGACTACCCTATTTTAGAGTAACAGACGGCTGCGGCGCCAGGAGGTGCATCTGGCCGCGAAGTTAAAATGAAACAGAATTTGCCATGTCATGAATACAGCGGACCCCTGTACTACGGGATAAACAGTACGAAAGAGCGATTCGAATTACCAGGCGCGTCGAAGAATACGGAAGCAGAGGCACGGGGGGCGACGCGATAATATACATCCGCAGCACTCCGTTCTCAATCACTACTTCCCTTTTCGTCCCCCTCAACTCGTAACTGCCGTCTGATTTCTGTACAAGTTGCAAACAGCCTTTCGCTGCTTGTATTTTACCCCCAATACCTTCACAATTTCAAAGATGGTATTCCAGTTAATATCGTCAAAATGTTTCTCTAAGTCTACAAGTGCTATAAACATAGGTCTGTCTTCCCTTAACCTATCTTCTAAGATCAATAGTAGGGTCAATATTGGCTCGCGTGCAGCTGTATTTCTCCGGAATCTAAAATGATGTTTCCCGATGTCGGCTGCCACCAGTTTTTCCGTTTATGTAATTGGTTGAAAACATAACGTTACGAAAGAGTACGAAAATTTGCAATGTTGTGGTACTTTAACTTCAATTAAGCGTTATATGCTTTGAGATCATTTAATTACGATCGCTGAAAGGACTGACAGTGTAGCTTCTACCGATATGAACAATCAGTCATCTGAGTGCTAAGTTATCAATCAAACGATGTATAGTTACGGTGCCTATACGACACGAAATATTTAATATGAGCAGGGGCGCTGCATGTGGGTGATGTGTCCTGTGGTAGCAACAGGACCAATAAAAGACAAGACTTGTCACGAAATCCTGAGGTAAGTTGACGACCTTCAAGTCGTCTGCAGTAGCGGTCTCCAGTTTATTCTTGGGCTGCTTAAATATGATCTGGCGGACGTGGGTGTGAGAGTAGCTTTTCTTGGCTCCGTACGTGAAAAAACTTGTTGCAGAAATGTGATAACTTGCCGCTTACCTTTCGTAACACCTTCTTACGAACAGGACACCAAAATTTTGAAGGGTGCAACTTCATGCCTTATCTCTATTAAAGGAACGCCAACGGCAGACGGATATGATCTAACTGGGCACGGCACAAAATATAGGTATGTAAGGTATGTGTATGTAATTATGATACATGAAACGCCTTAGCCCTGTTCACCCACACCACCTTTGCCTTACTGTCATAGACAAACGATTTCTTCATTTTATTAAATCAGATTATACTACTTTTCTAACTGGAGTGCAATACTAGATTTTACCGAACGAGGTGGTGCAGCGGTTAGCACACTGGACTCGCATTCGGGAGGACGACGGTGCAATCTCGAGCCCGGCCATACTGATTTACGTTTTCCGTGATTTCCCTAAATTGCTTCAGGCAAATGCTGGGATGGTTGCTTTGATAGGGCACAGCCGACTTCCTTTCCAGACCTTCCCTAATCCGATGAGACCGATCACCTCGCTGTTTGGTCTCTTCCCGCAATACCCCAACCCAATCCTAGATTTTACTGACAACGTGATATCGTTCATTATTTTTCCTGTCTGCAACAGTTCACTGTGATCTAGAGCACCTGCCGTCTCCATCAGGTAATTATTTCTCTCTTCGATATCCATGCACCAATATCTGTCGTTTGTTAATGTTTCCGTCAAATTTCATTAATGACCTTTGACTGCAGACTTTTATTGGACAAAAAGAAAAAAAACAGAAACTTTAGAGATTTTATTGCATGCTATGCGTCAGTTTTCTTTTTGAATACATAATTTTTAAAGACGTGGAAACACACGACTCTGTAAAGCTGTGAGGAAAGTATCACTATCTTCAGATACGTCGAATAATAGCGCAGTATCAAGTATGAGAACACGCGTGGAGGAACTAAGACTTCGTTACTCTGTCTCTATAATAGACCGAAGTGGGACGGATTCTGTTTTCTATCATCTCTCAAAAACTGAAAGGCCCACACTTGCTGAGGATTCGTCGATGCTCGAGTTCGGAAATGGGATTCGAGCTTGGTATTCACCTCAAACGGATATGTAAACAGCCGCGTGACCGTTGCAGCGAGAAAGATGCCATTTACAAAGTCTGCCTCTCTAAATTTTGACGCGAGGGCACAAAAAGAAATCGTTATATAACCCTCTTGCTAGGAATACAAAACTCCAGATCTGTGAAGCCCTGGAAATGATTATATCGTTGTTTCGTTATCACTCGTGGCGAGATTAATAAAGGTAAAGATGGTGTCCGATAGACCACAAACGTACCTGCAACCCTGTCACTACTTCGTTCAGTTTTACAGGTAAATTAGGGCTTACCTACAAAACTGTCTGTCTCCTTGACCATTCAGTATCAGAAGTCGCACACGGAAACACATCTTTTACATACCGTATTTGAATTATTTAGGAACAGACAAATAACACTGATGCTAGTGTTAAAACGAACCCGTGTCGTTACCACGATCGCAGCCCTAACTTTCATCTTCGTAACTTGTGTCTAGATTCCCAACATGAAGTTTCTTTGCACACCTAACCTCAAAGTAATGAAGTACAGAACTCGTTACAACTAAGGTGTCAACTAACTTGCACGCCAGTCTCATCTACGTACCGAAATCCACCGACCGTGGGGTCGGAGCGTTTGTCTCTTGGTTTTATTTCCTTGATGGTGACGCAGTGGTATGGTTACTCTGGGAAAAAGTTGTTTCATACCGCCAACTTGACCAACGGGAAATTCTGACTAACAATCGCTCGGCATTTCATGCGGAGTGGAGAGGGGACTCCTGACTTCTGACGTTCAGGTTGGACATTCTGCGGTGGCGTCAGAGCAGCGCCCTCGCGAAAAATAGTCTGCATCTGCGGAAGCGTATCTCCGATGCGAGTTTGAAATCAGTGGCTCTTAACTTCCTTTTCAACCGACACGGCATCTTGGGAGTATTTCAGTAATCTGATTTCCAGAAATGTAGAAACTACGCGGACCTTCCTGTCCTTTGGTCCTTTTCCTTGGGAACCTGTCAGTTGGTGCGAAATCGCTGAGGAAGACTGAAAATTGTATATCAAATTTACTCGATGAATAATTATGCACGCTGTCAGTCGTTTGATTCGTCATCTCTTTCACAATTCTAATCTGCGTTAGAATTTTAAATTAATTACATATTTCATATTCCCTTCTTATAAAGCTAAATGAAATGATCATTTGGACCTCTCAACGTGAGTGTGTATGTTTGGCAAAAAACTCTCCCATTTACACTTATGCGATAAATAAGGTGAAAACGGACAGAGATATTTCTTAAAAAAAAAAAAAAGAAAAAAACAGTTGTTACATGTGCTGTGTGAAACGAGGCATTGTCACAGCATGGAGAACGATGTGATGTGTTCGTTTAGATTCCTGATTTCGTCGATGACATGTGGATAACAAATTGTTGGTCACAATTCAACATTAGCTGCCTTTTAACCCTCTGAATGGTCGTAGCATGTCCAATGTCACCAAAGAAACAAGGGATCATTTTCTTGTGTTTTGCCGGCCGTGGTGGCCTAGCGGTTCTAGGCGCTTCAGTCCAGAACTGTGCGACTGCTGCGGTCGCAGGTTCGAATCATGCCTCGGGCATGGATGTGTGTGATGTCGTTAGGTTAGTCAGGTATAGGTAGTTATAAGTATAGGTGACTAATGACCTCAGATGTTAAGTCCCATAGCGCTCAGAGCCATTTGAAACATTTTTCTTGTGTTTTGTAAGCGAACCACTTCTGTAGCTATCTGTTTATCTTACATAGTTTTCAGCTCGTACGAATATAACCAAATTTTGTCTAATGTTACAATGTTGTATACAGAATCTGCATTTCCGCGCACGAATTATTCGGATATTTCCTTAAACCTGCCGACGAGAGTCTGTTTTTAAGTTTCGTGTAAAGTGCGCGAAATCTACTGGAATCTTATCTTTTTCGCAGATACATATTCTTGCAAAGATGAATGTATTGCAGTCTTCTATATGCCTAAAGATGCCCCTGTCTTATGGTAAGTCGCATGCTCATTCTCATCAACCAAGTTACACACATCACCTTTATTTTTTTAGAATAATCACCAGTTTTGGTTGACCTTCAGCAAATTCATCGCTGACAGAAACACAACCAAGAAGAAAGTTATCAAACGATTTAACGAAGCTATTTAAGGCACTGTTAATAAATCAAGCTTTTACAAAAATCATCCCACGACAATCTTAATGTGATATTTCCATTTTTTCACAACGTTTTCTACAGACGCTGCCTGGAAGGAAGGAAGGAAGAAAGTAAGAAAGAAAGAAAAGAAGACAAGTTAGGGTTTAACGCACCGTCGACATCGAGGTCACTAGAGACGGATCGCAAGATTGGATTGTTAAATAAGGGAGGAAATCCGCCGTGCCGTTATAAAGCAATCATCCTGGCATTTGCCCGGAGAGATTTGGAGGATTTACGGAAAACCTGGAAATGGATAGTCGGACAGGGATTTGAACCATCGTCCTCCAGACTCCAGTGTGAAAAACACATACCAACACACACTGAAGAGACAAAGAAACTGGTACATCTGCCTAACATCGTGTAGGACCCCTGCGAGCACGCAGAAGTGCCTCCACACGACATGGTAAGGACTCGACTAATGTCTGAAGTAGTCCTGGAAGGAATTGACGCCACGACTCCTGCAGGGCAGTACATAAATCCCTAAGAGTACGAGGGGATGGAGATCTCTTCTCAACACCATGTTGCAAGGCATCCCAGATATGCTCAATAATGCTCATGTCTGGGGAGGATGGTGGCCAGCAGAAGTGTTTAAACTCAGAAGAGTGTACCTGGAGCCACTCTGTAGCAATTCTGGACGTGTGGGGTGTCGCATTGTCCTGCTGGAATTGCCCAAGTCCTTCGGAATGCACAAGGTACATGAACGGATGCAGGTGAACAAATAGGATGCTTACGTACGTGTCACCTATCAGACTCGTATCTAGACGTATCAGGGTTCAACTATCACTCCAACTGCAGGCGTCGAACACCATTAGAGAGCATCCACCAGGTTGAACAGCCCCCGCTGACATGCAGGATCCATGGATTCATGAACTTGTCTCTATACTCGTACACGTCCATCCTCTCGATACAATTTGAAACGTGACACGTCCGACCTGGCAACATGTTTTCAGTCATCAACATTCTAATGTCGGTGTTGACGGGCCTAGGCAAGGTGTGAAGCTTTGTGTCGTGCAGTCATCAAGGGTACACGAGTGGGCTTCCGGGGCCCAAAAGCCCACATC
Organism: Schistocerca serialis cubense; assembly: GCF_023864345.2. NCBI lineage: Eukaryota > Metazoa > Arthropoda > Insecta > Orthoptera > Acrididae > Schistocerca > Schistocerca serialis. The sequence goes on along the minus strand of NC_064638.1, from coordinate 379,305,169 downwards.
GATGATGTTTCGTTGAATGACGACGCTGACGCTTGTTGATAGCGCAGCAATGAAATCTGCAGCAATTTGAGGAAGGATAGCACTTCTGTAATGTTGAACGATTCTCTTCAGTCGTCGTTGGTCCCATTCTTGCAGGATCTTTTCCCAGCCGCAGCGATGTCGGAGATTTGATATTCACCGGATCCCTGATATTCACGGTACAGTCGCGAAATGGTCATACAGGAAAATTCCCACTTCATCGCTACTAACTCGGAGATGCTGTGTCCCATCGCTCGTGCGCCGACTATAACACCACGTTGAAACTCACTTAAATCTCGATAATCTGCCATTGCAGCAGCAGCAACCGATCTAACAGCTGCGCCAGACACCTGTCGTCTTATATAGGCGTTGCCCACCGCAGCGCCGTATTCTGCCTGTTTACATATCTCTGTGTTTGAATACGCATGCCTGCCGTGTATGAAGACATGGTAATGTCAAATTATAAAGCTCAGTTAAACATAACCTTGGAATTGAGAGTACGGATCGATCTGGTGTTTGGCTAACCTTCCACCTCACAAGCGAATTCTCTCGGTGTTACGTTGTACGCTGGCAGGAACACGCCACGCTGACACAAGAAGAGAGCAGTGCGACGACGAGACAGCAGCAGTAGCAGTGCTGGTATAGCGTTACCTGGCGTCCGCCGTAAATCTCACCTGTCGGAGGCGCGAAGTAGTGGCAACGGGAGGGCACAAAGGCTCTTTCTGCTGCACAAGGCTGCCTCTCATCGCACTCGACGCGCTCAGCACGTGCCGTGGGTAAACACTATGTGGGACACGACTAACGACGACCGATGCCTTTGGCATCTGCGCGTATTGGATCCTAACTCCGTCTTTTTTGCGCAAGATTCAAGGTGCTTCACCTTGTTAGTTCAAGGACGGAGCGGTGAAACGAGGATACGTACAGTAAAAGACAGAATATTACTAGCGTTACCCCCTTAAAATATTAGTAAACTTTTTGGTAGCTTACAAAAAAAAAAAAAAAAGAAATGTGTGTGAAATCTTACGGGACTTAACTGCTAAGGTCATCAGTCCCTAAGCTTACACACTACTTAACCTAAGTTATCCTAAGGACACACACACACACACACACACACACACACACACACACACACACACACACACACACACACACATGCCCGAGGGAGGACTTGAACCTCCACCGGAATCAGCCGCACAGTGGTAGCTTACAACACGTAGTTTGTTATGGCATGACCGATAAGTGACCTGGTGAAAATGATACAAAATGAACATGTTCACACGCGAAATTTCTGTAGTTTCTGCGCATGTGGATTGTGAGCACTGACGTGTTTCTATCCCACAGCCGCTATTTTACATCCGGCTACTCTGGGTGTCAACACGCCGGTATCCTATCAAATCATTGTCGAGCGAGTCTTAGTTCTTGTATCGAAAAACGCTTTGTCTTAGGAGTAGCCACCACCCTCAAAGTTGGAAAGTGGTCAGCAATAATGTTCGTGGTGTACTCTGTGAGAACTCAGTGGTTTCCAACAGGTGGTCCGCGGACCCCCAGGGGTCCGCGAGCTATGCCAGGGGGGTCCGCAAGATGCTATTAGAATAAAAAATATATTAAATATATTTCGTATGATAACAAATTTTTTATTTTGGCTGCTTCCTGCATGAGCAAAGCTTTAGCCGATGATGGCTAAATTGAAAAAGTTTTAAGCTCAATATTTTTTTCAATAATAAATATGTCAATGTTTTTTCTAAGTACCAAAAATAGAAAACGTATAAAAAGACTCTTAATTTGGCGTTTTTAGGTACTTGAAACTGTGATATGACAATGTGCCAGTCATGCTCGATGAGGGATTCCTCGATAAAATTTTGTTGGGGAGCCCTGCTCTAGGTCATCCCAGCAGGTGTGTTTTTCCATGGCATAATAGTGTACGCACCAGTCTCTTTCTGTGGTGCTTGTATTGAGTACCTTTCCTCTGGAACAAGCTGCATTTTGACTTGATCTTCAACTTGTATTTAGAGGAAGAGTGTTTTCTCTCATTGACACAGCATTCCCCTTGTCTTACGGTTTCATGGTCCAGCCAATCAGTTCCTTCACGTATCCATATCTACTGCTGCTGCTGTTGCTTCACCAAGAGTCTGGGAGTGAATAGAACAGGTATGTTCTCAAACAAGACACGAAACGCACAGCTGTCAACATGGGTAACGTAGAAGTAGATATTCTCGGAGTAGTGAAGCAACTTCAGTCACATAACAAAAGCAGGTCTACTGGTCCAGACTGTATATCATAGTATGCTGATACAATAGCTCCATATTTAACAATCATATACAACCGTTCGCTCGATAAAATATCCGTGTCTTAAGACTGGAAAGTTGCACCAGTCACACCAATATTCAAAAACATTAGCAGGAGCAATCCACTTAATTACAGGTCCATTTCGTTAACGTCGATATACAGCAGGATTTTGGAACATATACTGAGTTCGAACATTTTGAATTACCTCGAAGAGAAAGGTCTATTGATACACAGTCAACACAATTTAGAAAACATCGTTCTAGCGAAACAGAAAATGTAACAGACCTACTAAGGAGACTGCCTGCACTAAGCTTGTTCGTCCTCTTTGAGACTACTGCTGCGCGGTGTGGGAGCCTTACCACATCGGATTGACGGAGTACATCGAAAAAGTTCAAAGAAGGGCAGCCTGTTTTGTATTATCGCGAAATAGGAGAGAGTGTCACTGAAATGATGCAGGATTTGGCTTGGACATCATTAAAACAAAGGTGTTTTTCGTTGCAGCGGAATCTTCTCTCGGAATTTCAATGACCAACTTTCTCCTCCAAATCTGAAAATATTTTGTTGACACCGACCTACATAGGGAGGAACGATCATCATAATAAAATTAGGGGAAATCAGAGCTCGCACTGAAAGATGTAGGTGTTCATTTTTTCACACCGGCTGCTCGAAATTGGAGTAACAGAGAATTATTGTGAATATGGTTCGATGAACACTCTGCCAGGCACTTAAATGAGATTTACAGAGTATCCATGAAGATGTATATCAACATTTCAGTCGATATAGATATAAGAACAAATAGCCATCAGATATCAAGCGAGCTGCATTCTTCTTTAGCGGAAACCAGGTGCCGCTTTAACAAAATACGCAGAGAGTACCCCAGATCAGCCTCGGAAATTCTATCGGTGAATTTAGGGTTCACCTTCGTACTAAATCGTTAGCCAACCAATAACATTTCTGCCTGTACCGTTGACTGTTTCCTCTATATGCTATCCCAAAATTCTGTAAGCAGTTGGTTGCAATCATAAGGCGTTGTTCTACGTTAACTTACTTTTACATACAAAACCAAACTATAATAGCTCCTGCAGTCACATCTTGCCATACAGTGAGGAACACCTGTTAGTTCCAGTCAATCCACTAGCAGGAGCCTCATGGGAATATTGACACCTTGCATGTTCTGACATAGCCATCGACTAAGAATCATTTATATCACTTTTGAATTTTCCTTAGTATAGGAAAAGCAAAGAAGGGTAAGGGTAAGCAGAAAGGTGGAAGGAGTATATAGAGGGTCTATACAGGGGCGATGTTCTTGAGGACAATATTATGGAAATGGAAGAGGAGGTAGATGAACATGAAATGGGAGATATGATACTGCGTGAGGAATTTGACAGAGCACTGAAAGACCTAAGTCTATACAAGGCCCCAGGAGTAGACAACATTCCATTAGAACTACTGACGGCCTTGGGAGAGCCAGTCCTGGCAAAACTCTACCATCTGGTGAGCAAGATGTATCAGACAGGTGATACACCCTCAGACTTCAAGAAGAATGTAATAATTCCAATCCCAAAGAAAGCAGGTGTTGACAGATGTGAAAATTACCGAACTATCAGTTTAAAAAGTCACTGCTGCAAAATACTAACGCGAATACTTTACAGACGAATGGAAAAACTAGTAGAAGCCGACCTCGGTGAAGATCAGTTTGGACTCCGTAAAAATTTGGAACACGTGAGGCAATACTGACCCTTTGACTTATCTTAGAAGAAAGATTAAGGAAAGGCAAACCTATGTTTCTAGCATTTGTAGACTTAGAGAAAGCTTTTGACTATGTTGACTGGAATACTCTCTTTCAAATTCTGAAGGTGGCAGGGGTAAAATACAGGGAGCGAAGACTATTTACAATTTGTACAGAAAGCAGATGGCAGTTATAAGAGTCGAGGGACATGAAATGGAAGCAGTGGTTGGGAAGGGAGTGAGACAGGGTTGTAGCCTCTCCCCGATGTTATTCAATCTGTATATTGAGCAAGCAGTGAAGGAAACAAAAGAAAAATTCGGAGTAGGAATTAGAATCCATGGAGAAGAAATAAAAACTTTGAGGTTCGCCGATGGCATTGTAATTCTGTCAGAGACAGCAAAGGACTTGGAAGAGCAGTTGAACGGAATGGATAGTGTCTTGAAAGGAGGATATAAGATGAACATCAACAAAAGCAAAACGAGAATAATGGAATGTAGTCGAATTAAGTCGGGTGATGCTGAGGGAATTAGATTAGGAAATGAGACACTTAAAGTAGTAAAGGAGTTTTGCTATTTGGGGAGCAAAATAACTGATGATGGTCGAAGTAGAGAGGATATAAAATGTAGACTGGCAATGGCAAGGAAAGCGTTTCTGAAGAAGAAAAATTTGTTAACATCGAGTATAGATCTAAGTGTCAGGAAGTCGTTTCTGAAAGTATTTGTATGGAGTGTAGCCATGTATGGAAGTGAAACATGGACGATAAGTAGTTTGGACAAGAAGAGAATAGAAGCTTTCGAAATGTGGTGCTACAGAAGAATTCTGAAGATTAGATGGGCAGATCACATAACTAATGAGGAGGTATTGAATAGGATTGGGGAGAAGAGAAGTTTGTGGCACAACTTGACTAGAAGAAGGGATCGGTTGGTAGGACATGTTCTGAGGCATCAAGGGATCACCAGTTTAGTATTGGAGGGCAGCGTGGAGGGTAAAAATCGTAGAGGGAGACCAAGAGATGAATACACCAAGTAGATTCAGAAGGATGTATGTTGCAGTAGGTACTGGGAGATGAAGAAGCTTGCACAGGATAGAGTAACATGGAGTGCTGCATCAAACCAATCTCAGGACTGAAGACCACAACAACAACAACAGTTTGTTATTTGTATAGTTTATTAATGTGATGTCGTAACAACTCTTCTTGTTTACGGCTTCGTGTTTTATATAGGGCTATTGATAATGACTAGACAGTTCATACTGGTTTAGGAATTAAAAAAAATTGTGTGAGCATTGGCAAAAATAAAATTTGTATTTACTCTTCACTGGTATTATTACCGCATCCAAGTATTCTGTATAAAAAAAAAAATCCGTGTTTCAACCCCTCCCTTCTGTCATTATCAGACAACATAAACAGGACACAACAGTACACATATATCCATTAATGTCACCAAAACTCTATAGATACACAATTCTCTCACACCTCTAGAAAAGAGGCCATTGTAATTGGAGAAATAAAACCATTCCCGATTAACCTACTAAAGCTACACTTCATGAACTCCCAAGTAGCAACACCATTTGACTCTTATCTTTTTGTACATTCATCCATAATACACTCCTGGAAACGGAAAAAAGAACACATTGACACCGGTGTGTCAGACCCACCATACTTGCTCCGGACACAGCGAGAGGGCTGTACAAGCAATGATCACACGCACGGCACAGCGGACACACCAGGAACCGCGGTGTTGGCCGTCGAATGGCGCTAGCTGCGCAGCATTTGTGCACCGCCGCCGTCAGTGTCAGCCAGTTTGCCGTGGCATACGGAGCTCCATCGCAGTCTTTAACACTGGTAGCATGCCGCGACAGCGTGGACGTGAACCGTATGTGCAGTTGACGGACTTTGAGCGAGGGCGTATAGTGGGCATGCGGGAGGCCGGGTGGACGTACCGCCGAATTGCTCAACACGTGGGGCGTGAGGTCTCCACAGTACATCGATGTTGTCGCCAGTGGTCGGCGGAAGGTGCACGTGCCCGTCGACCTGGGACCGGACCGCAGCGACGCACGGATGCACGCCAAGACCGTAGGATCCTACGCAGTGCCGTAGGGGACCGCACCACCACTTCCCAGCAAATTAGGGACACTGTTGCTCCTGGGGTATCGGCGAGGACCATTCGCAACCGTCTCCATGAAGCTGGGCTACGGTCCCGCACACCGTTAGGCCGTCTTCCGCTCACGCCCCAACATCGTGCAGCCCGCCTCCAGTGGTGTCGCGACAGGCGTGAATGGAGGGACGAATGGAGACGTGTCGTCTTCAGCGATTAGAGTCGCTTCTGCCTTGGTGCCAATGATGGTCGTATGCGTGTATGGCGCCGTGCAGGTGAGCGCCACAATCAGGACTGCATACGACCGAGGCACACAGGGCCAACACCCGGCATCATGGTGTGGGGAGCGATCTCCTACACTGGCCGTACACCACAGGTGATCGTCGAGGGGACACTGAATAGTGCACGGTACATCCAAACCGTCATCGAACCCATCGTTCTACCATTCCTAGACCGGCAAGGGAACTTGCTGTTCCAACAGGACAATGCACGTCCGCATGTATCCCGTGCCACCCAACGTGCTCTAGAAGGTGTAAGTCAACTACCCTGGCCAGCAAGATCTCCGGGTCTGTCCCCCATTGAGCATGTTTGGGACTGGATGAAGCGTCGTCTCACGCGGTCTGCACGTCCAGCACGAACGCTGGTCCAACTGAGGCGCCAGGTGGAAATGGCATGGCAAGCCGTTCCACAGGACTACATCCAGCATCTCTACGATCGTCTCCATGGGAGAATAGCAGCCTGCATTGCTGCGAAAGGTGGATATACACTGTACTAGTGCCGACATTGTGCATGCTCTGTTGCCTGTGTCTATGTGCCTGTGGTTCTGTCAGTGTGATCATGTGATGTATCTGACCCCAGGAATGTGTCAATAAAGTTTCCCCTTCTGGGACAATGAATTCACGGTGTTCTTATTTCAATTTCCAGGAGTGTATATACGATAGTGATCGCTTGACCCGGCCGGTGTGGCCGTGCGGTCTAGGCGCTTCAGTCTGGAACCGCGTGACCGCTCCGATCGCAGGTTCGAATCCTGCCTCGGGCATGGATGTGTGTGATGTCCTTAGGTTAGTTAGGTTTAAGTAGTTCTAAGTTCTAGGGGACTGATGACCACAGATGTTAAGTCCCATAGTGCTCAGAGCTATTTTTTTTTTTTTTTTTTTGATCGCTTGTCTAAGTGTTAATTTACTAAATTTGGATGCTTTTAATAAAATACCAAAAAAGGAAACCTCAATGTCGTCTGGATATCAAACTCCATTACGAAAAACAAAATGTGCTATTAATGTATCACCCGAATTTCGTCAGAAGATGACGTGTATGACATTCATCGAAATGTGGTGATATCTCAATACTGCCACACGGATGGATACATGGGAGTATACACCGCAAAGTCTACATCCAGGCGCAGGAATGCTACAGCGCAACATCCTGACAACGTAGAGATCATTAGAGAAAGAGTTGTACAGTAATAGAGGACGCCAGCCATGGACTTTGAAGGGAAACTATACTGTTATGCTGAATCCGATCTTCCGAAACCGTTTCAGCGCAGAAGACTGTAACACTGTCCCTCCTTTCAATCTCTGGACGAAAGTCGAAATGGAATGTATTGAGATAAACGATTGTGCAACAGGAAAGCATCATGAATCGCTTAGTAATGAGAGGAAAGACGTCAGGACCAGATGAGATATCGATAAGATTCAATAAACATTATGCGAAAGAACTTGCTTCCTTTCTAGCAGCCGGCCGGCGTGGCCGTGCGGTTCTAGGCGCTTCAGTCTGGAACCGCGTGACCGCTACGGTCGCAGGTTCGAATCCTGCCTCGGGCATGGATGTGTGTGATGTCCTTAGGTTAGTTAGGTTTAAGTAGTTCTAAGTTCTAGGGGACTGATGACCACAGATGTTAAGTCCCATAGTGCTCAGAGACATACAATTGTAGACCTATATCGTTGACGTCAATCAGTTGCAGAATCATGGAACATGTTTTATACGAAAAAAGTTTCGCAGAAAGAAAATCTCTTCTACAAAAATCAACATGGTTTCCGCAAACAGAGATCTTAGCTCGCTCTGTTCTTCCATGAGATCCTCATTAGCGTAGACAATGGTGCTCAGGTTGATGACGTGTTCCTTGAGTTCAGGAAGTTATTTGAAACCCTCCTGCACTGCATCTTAGTGAAAAAATGCCAGCTAATCCATTATCGGATCAGATCTGCGACTGGATTCAAGACTCCCTTCCAGTCAGAACTCAATACGTCGCTCTTAACGGAAAAAATTCGACAATTGCGGAAGTCATTTCCGGAGTACCCCAAGGAAGTGTGATAGGACTATAACTGTTTACAATGTAAATAAATGATCTTGTAGAAAGCGTTGGGAGCTCTTTAAGACTGTTCACAGATGGTGCGGTTTTTTATAACAAAGTTGCAACGCCAGAAGACAGTACAGATTTTTAGAATGACCTGCTGAAGATTCATGAATTGTGCAGGCTCTGGAAGTTGGCCCTGAACGTAAATAAATGTAACATATTGCGCATGCATAGGAAGAGAAGGCCACTACTGTACAACTACAATATTTCTGAGAAACTGCTGGGAACAGCATCTACCGTAAAAAATCTCGGAGTAACTATCCGAAGCGACCTGAAGTGGAATGATCACATAAAAAAAAATAATAGGAAAAGCAGATGCCAGACTGAGATTCGCGTGAAGATTCTTAAGGAAATGTAATTCATCCATGAAGGAAGCCATTTGTTCGACTGATTCTTGGGTACTGTTGATAAATATGGTGTCCTTACCAGGTAGGACTGATAGAAATGAGAGAGAAGATCCAACGAAGAGCCGTGCATTGCGTTACGGGATCGTTCAGGCGGCGCCAGAGCGCTAACGAGACGCTCAACAAACTACAGTGGCAGACGTTACAATAGAGGAGGATGGTTGGCAAGTCAGTTGCCTCTACACTGGATACTCGAAGTGCGAGGCCATCTGCGGGGGCTGCCCATTTTAGTGTTTGTTATTGATACAGGAAATATTATTTTACTTAGACAGCGCTGATAGCGGAATTATATGTCTCTGAAGCCTGAGTAAGGTATTACTATACGACGTTTCTCATCGAGCCATATACGTTATCTCGCATTTCTAGCTGCTTCTCCAACACAATTAATGATAAAAATTCAGAAATTCAGAAATTCAGGGTCGCCACCAGCCCAACCTCTTCCTAACCATTTAGAAAAAAAAGGTGGAAAATTATTAGTTTAATTATTTTAATAATTTAATTACAAGTACACAAATTTCTTTGAAAAATAGAAATGAAGTCCCATGCTTCTTTACAGAGCGTAGGGGAACGATGCGGGAGACCCGCACCGCCTTACTAGGCAAGGTCCTAATGGAGGTGGTGCTCCGAACGTAATAGGGATGAATGATGATGATGAAGACGACACAACAACACCCAGTCATCTCGAGGCAGGAAAATCCCTGACCCCGCCGGGAATCGAACCCGGGACCCCGTGCTCTGGAAGCGAGAACGCTACCGCGAGACCACCAGGGGCAGCCAGATAAACAGCACTCCATGCCGTGCATGAAGCAACTTGATTAATTCAGGATTGGAAATCGGAGTAAAGGGGGTAGGATCGACACCAACGAATTTATCTTTCACGTAAATTATTTATTGTAAATAAATATTTGGTTGCACATCCTAACTACACGTAACTGGTGCCTGACTCGAAATATTTACGTAATATATACGTGAGAATGAAACAGAGCACAATTTAACTACAGCAAGAAGAACCACAGAAGACGGGGGTGGGAGATAGTTATACTATCATCTCCTTTGCATTAATACCATAAAAATATCTCAGTGAGATTTGCATTATGATTCTACGCATGCACTATTTTGGACAGAGGTTTAACCACTACACAAGGCTGTGCGATACTTATTTAACATACTAACTGCGTCTGCTGCTTGCAAACGGCCGAACTAGAGCGCGTGGTGCATTCTGACTCAAACTGTTGTGCTGCTTTGTAGGAAGCGCACGAAAGAACAGATATTCTTGCTGAAATTGTAGCTCGTTAAACAAGCAAACTGTTAAAATAAAGCCTGTTGCGGTGGCGTGGTGGACCAGATGGGTCATTGATTACCAGACACGTGGCACAAAATCGACACACAAAGTCAAAAGCAATTTCCACGAAATATAAGATTAAAAATCATCCGCAGCTCGTGGTCTTGCAGTAGCGTTCTCGCTTCCCGCGCACGGGGTCCCGGTTTCGAGTCCCGGAGGGGTCAGGGATTTTCTCTGCCTCGTGATGACTGGGTGTTGTGTGTTCTTCATCATCATTGACTCGCAAGTCGCCGAAGTGGCGTCAACTAAAAAGGACTTGCAATACGACGGCCGAACTTCCCCGAAAGCGGCCTCCCGACCAACAATGCCTTACGATCATTTACTTTCATTTAAAAAAAAAAACTCGCTTCAGTTAAGGTGAAGTTCTTAAGTATTTCACCAGTTAAACATAACGAAGTCCTAACTCAACCTGATTCCTATCACCTGCAACCCCCCTTAAGAGCTACGACCCGTACTCACCAAGCGTTCACCGAAGAGTGCCCCTTTCTCTTTCGAGATTACCTAGCTCCCCGTGCAGCGGAAGCTACCCTCCGTCACCAACCTAACACACAAAAACAGCCTTCGACTAAGATGAGTAAACCTCTCTGTTCAGGCATTGGAAACCTAAGTTGGTCATTCTGTGCTCTCCTTCAAACGAGAAGCAACATCGTCTGCTCCCAGCAGTCGATGACCAACTCAGCGTTTCCCACAAAACAAAACCGAAACCCCACTTTAAAACACACATATAATATCAATATTCAATAGGCGATTAGAGTGCTCAGTCTTTCTGGAAGAGTTCATGAATTGAGCTAAAATCAGGTAGTATAGTGAATAAGTTGTATTGAATTCGACAAGCGTCTTATGAAACGACTTCACAGAGACGTTTCATCTGTCTGCAAATAAAGCTGAAAAAAATTGAGCTTCACTACGCCAACTAAATAATTGGTGAAATAAAGTCCAGGCCTATACAAAGTCACAGTACATTAAATCGGTTAAGCAAGATGGTTGGTTGGTTGGTTAGTTGGTTCGTTGGGGTTTAAGGGACCAAACAGCAAGGTCATCAGTCCCTTGTTTCAAATGTGGTCCATTCCGATAGTGTGACATATCAGAAAAGTCAGAACAATAAAAAGGAAATGGCTAAAAAATGTAAAAGGGCAGTCATGTTGTCAATGGTAAAAACAATAGAGCGAACCCAACGCTATGCTAGAGGCAGGAAATATCCCACTTCCGAAGCAGCAGAGGCAAGACCACCTGCGACTTAAAAGGTGCAACCGCTACAATGTGGAAGTACGTATAGGAAAATGAGACTAACCAATCCTAAAAAAAATAAAAATGATAAAAACAGAGTAAAATGGGAAGAAAAGAGGATCTCGATCAGGGAGGGGAGTCGGGAATCTCCAAACACGGCTTACGGTGGGAAATACCCCAACACTCACCGCCCTGCCCCAACACCAGAGAAGGATTAAAAAAACATTAAAACTGAGAATAAAAACCACTTTCCCGGAGGATTAAGCAAGATGGAAGGAAGAAACGACTCGTAGCGTTCTTGAAAAAAACATACCCGCATTACCCGTCAAGGGATTTGAGAAAACTACAGAATCAACGTCAGGATGACTGAACTGGAATTTGAAAACAGCTACAGCCGAAATCTCAGTTGAAAAGGGGTAGTTGGAGAGGGGTGGCGGACAGGAGTGAGAGTGAAGAGAGGTTTCATACGTCAAGAGACAGGAGGAGGAGGAGGAGGAGGAATAGGGGAAGGAATAAGATGCAGATACAATTTCTGCCAGGACTAGAGATCCGGAATTGGAGCACGCCGCAGGCTGCCGACCGAGAAGTCGCAGCGTGACAGAGAAATTAGGCGTTGTGCCTGCTGAAGCAGAGGCCGCGCTCCACTGCCGACGGGTCAGCGCGCTGACACCGCAGCTACAGTATCTGGCGCGTCAGCGGCACGCCTCCCGACCCTGACTCACTGCCGCTTACTCACCATCTCTGTCTGGCCACGCGCTCACCGTCGCTCTCTTGCAAAATCATCTTCGTTCTGCCTCAATAAAACCAAAATTTAATGGGGACAGCTCAGCAAACTGCAAGCGATTAGCGTCAAAATACGAACTCTTCTTCACAAGCGTCAGGAACTGTACTGGATAACTAAAAATCTGAGTCCCATTGAGCAATACGTTTCGTAGATGTGTGAGTTGGGAAGAAACGGAGCCTCTGCAATCTCATTCTCTCACTGACCCGAAGACTGGTGCACAGCGTCAGTTGCCAGAGAAAGGAACCGTTTCCAATAATTTATTCACTAATTAGTTATTGTTTTCACAGTGTTAATCCCTAGTCACCGTTGTTACTTATCTCGAACGAGAAACCTCACAAAATTTACTCAGACTTCCATATGAATTTCAGTTGTGAATATCCTTAACCAGACACAGTAAACGTCTTTCCGTCAATGAAAGAAAAATTAATAATGTTCGTATGTTTGTGTTATTCTGAGTCATATGTAATTAATAATGGTGACAGCGATATGTGGAAAACTGATTGTAAACACACAAAATAATTAAGTAGTTTGTAAACATATTCAAATGTTCAAACGTGTGTGAAATTTTATGGGACTTACCTGCTAAGGTCATCAGTCCCTAAGCTTACACACTACTTAACCTAAATTATCCTAAGGACAAACACACACACCCATCCCCTAGGGAGGACTCGAATCTCCGCCGGGACCAGCCATACAGTCCATGACTATAGCTCCTGAGACCGCTCGGCTAATCCCGCGCGGCTGTAAACATATTAAATAACAACATAGCTGGCTGAAAAGCTGTACAGCTGGAGCAAGGGAAAAAAAACAAATATTTATAGCTAATTGAATGCTTATTACTCAGTAAAGTGAATCGCACACAAGGCCGTGGAGGGATCTATAATGAAACAGTCCAATCGGACGCGTATCCTAATTTTGGTATCTTCTTCTTCCGATCCTATCATTATTCCGTAAACTGCCTGCATATTTTAAGATGGTATTTGTTTTACCTTTTCGTGTTTTCATTTCACACGTCCATGAGCACAGACCGAAGCTCATTTCGTTTCTTGATACTCACTTTCAACCAGTGGCCGAGTGTGGTATTATTTGTAGGGTAGCCTGACACTTACGAATTTCGAAAAACGAGAAAATCTTGAAACAAAAACTTGTAAAATAGAAACACAACAGAATTATCTTAGTTACATATTTATTTCTACTAAGAATGAAACCACTAGAGAAATGGTTACAAATAAATGCAGAAAGATATTAAACAGCTACACATGAACGAAAATACAACACATTGTACCTCGCCGTTTCATCTTTTTATAAATAGTTCTATCGACCAGTCTTTTCCTGGTCGTAAACATCGACTATACGAGGTATGAACTCTTGCCGTTTGGTTGAAGATCTCACAATTCCCTTCTCTGTCACCAAGTTTGACAGTCCGCCATTTGGCATTGTGTTGCGAAGGTATGTTTTAACGCGTTTTAATGTACTCATGCTTCTTTCACAAGACGCGGTGATTGCTGGAATTGCAAGAACCAACGATAGTAATTTCACACATTCAGATAAGACGTTTTCTAATCCATTGTTTGTAATGGATTTAAGAAAGTCCTGAGGCTGTAGACGTTTACCCTTACTGCTGTAAATAAACGTAACTTCTCCCTTCAGTTTTCTGCTTTCAAAGAAAGAATTTATTTTAAGAGTTTTTCAACTTAATGTATCAGAAAATTGTTTGGACTACCATCACCTGAGAACTTTTTGTCATTTATAAGTTTTGTAAAATCAGTTTCATGAAAGTCCTGGGATCTAGTTTCCATGCTTACTACCACTGTGTCAATTGTTTCGAATGCTAGCCTTCTCAATTATTGTTCTGTTTCGTTAAAATTAATTTCAGATGCTCCTGCTTAATTTATAAGGCTCTTAACTTCCTCTACGCATTTCAAATAATTTCCTCACCGCTTAGTCTTTCAATAGCCTTAAAGCAGGTTTTAGTGCCGAGTTTGCGGCGTATTAAGTCCACGCCGGCCGTTGGTGGCCGAACGGTTCTAGGCGCTTCAGTCTGGAACCGTGCGACCGCTCCGGTCGCAGGTTCGAATCCTGCCTCGGGCATGGATGTGAGTGATGTCCTTAGGTTAGTTAGGTTTAAGTAGTTCTAAGTTCTAGGGGACTGATGACCTGAGATGTAAAGTCCCATAGTTCTCAGCGCCATTTATTATATCCACAATTTTACTTTTGAAGATGTCAAACGAGGTACTTGTGTCTTGGAAAATCTAATTGTACAGCTGCGGTAGGAAAGAAAAGTTTGATCATCCAGTATACTATTTAGAGCAGTTGTTTGATGTAAAGAATTATCATCCCACCCTTCATTATTTGTCACATCATTGAATGCTGCTCTCAGATGTGCATAGCGAAGAATAATGGTTTTCACAATGACATGGTAGTGTAAATCCCCTTCTCTGTGAAGTTCACTTTTTTTTTACTTGTGTAATTTTTTTGCAAGTATACAGAAGGACTAGGTTCAGCAGATATTCGTAGCAATCGGTAAAGAGAGCGTGAGGATATGCTTATTTCTGAGTAGAACGAAAGCCGTAATTTTTGCCTGCCACTGCGCTGCAACCGTCGTATATTTGCGACACTCATTTGTTTTTATCAATATTCCAACTGCTTAGCACTTGCAACGAAACAGTGGCTATACCTTGTGCACTCCGACCTCACCTGGTATGTTATTTGCAAAACGAAAAATTACACTTTGATTTCTATCTCAGACAGCTGTTGTTTCGTCGGCTTATACTCATATAAAATGACTATTTTTAACTTCGCTTGAAGTTTGCTCTTCAGCAACATCCTTAATACAAACTATTAATTCATTCCGTGTGGCAGAGGAAGTGCCTTTAAATACTCCATCGGATACCAAATGATCTTTCATGTATGGTTCTTCTTTTGCCAAGGAGTCCAAAAGTTCTAAATAATTTACACTGTTTACTGACCCCTCAGATTCATCATGACGTCTACTAGCTAAATCTTTCCGTGCTAAAGAAGCAGTCGAAATAAGTCTCGTCATTATACTTTTGTTTCGATCAACCTTTTCGTTATGTGTCGAAGTTCCTAGGCGTGTTGCTTGTGAAAGGATATGAATAATTTTTACTGCATCTAGCTGACTGTATTTAAAAGCTGCTGTGATTTGTGAAATGGAACATTTATGCTTTTTAGCATTCGAATGGAAATTTTGGAAACACTTGTCGCCAACGCAATTCAGAATCTTCACACCCATTCCAAATAGAACACAGCAAAAACAAAAAAGTTTGTCCCTCACTATACTGCCACTTAACCGCAGTTTTGAATTGTACCATTGTGTTTCGAAATGTCTTACAAATTTTCCATACGACCTTTTAATAAACAGCCTTGGCGCTGGCTTTCGTCCTTTCACCAACAGTTTATCTTCCAGAGGAAGACAAGAGAAGAATGCAGGGTTTCCAATTAAAAAATTCAATGGATCTTACGAAATAAACGCATCCACAGCAATTCGAGGTAGTCAGCACTACCATTCGTTACTATGTAAAGATTTAAATGTTAGACAACTCACAGTTTTCCTTTCGACAACACAATGACAAGACAAATTGACGATAATGCCTCACACGTGACAGGACACGCCGAAATATACTTCGCTAATCTGTTGATCATAGTCCCGGATTACTACATTTTAAATATGAAATTCATGTTCCATGTTTCACCATAAGCACGTCTTGTATTCTTGATATGAAAACCTAGAGGCACGCTACAAAACTACTGACTTTTCAAATAAGTAAGATTACTAAATTTTAATCTGGGGAACAATGAAAATACATAGACTCCTTCCTATCATCCTGCAACAACAACGATGCATTCAAACTGATTTTCAGTACATTATGAATGTCTTCATGTTCTTTGTGTTTTGAATAAGCACTTAAATTAAGAGTTATGATTTCTAATTCTGCCCAGCTTCTTGCTAGTGTGCTAGACGATACGAAGTAGCACTATCTGTTAGAGAACCGCTGAATGACCTGTCATTCACCTTAGGCGTGTATCCACCAAATGGCGAGCAGTAGAACCAAATCAAACGTCAATTTTCAAAAACCGTATCCACGCTGGAGAAACCCCAGCCCTCCACTTGGGAAAAAAAACAACGGGATTATTGCGCATTCTCGTCACAAGTACGGGATTCCGTGCGGCTAGCGGTTGCAAAGCTAGAGGAGCGATGCGTTATACTGGTGGGTGCATATGCAAAGTTCAAACGTTAAATATATGAAAACATTTATGAGGGTAAGTAATTAGATCAGATTATATTCAGTTTGGACGAATTATTTTGGAATTTTTTTGGACAGGCCCAGTCTTAGAGCCGTAATAGACGCTTCGGAACGGCTTTCATCTATAAGTGCCGCTCGATTTCTGTTTGCAGATAACGTAATAAAGCTCGTAGATGATGGCCCCCATCAGTAAAATAATCACTGCACTAAAGTTTAAAAACAGTAACCTTCTCACAGATGGCAAGAAAGAAAGACAAAAGGAATTTTGTACAGACATGTTTCGACATCGTCTGTATCCGATAACGAACGCTGTAAGTAGGCTGTTTATGTTTTCTCTATGTAAGTAGGCTGTTTATGTTTTCTTATTGGCAACGTTACGTAGCGCTCAATATGAAAACCACTGGCTGTGCTGTGTGCAGTCTGTGGCTGCTTTGCATTGTTGTAATACTCGCCATTGTAGTGTTAGGCAGCTGGCTGTGAACAACGCGTAGCGTTGCGCAGTTGGAGGTGAGCCGCCAGCAGTGGTGGATGTGGGGAGAGAGATGGCGGAGTTTTGTAATTTGTCATGAACTGCTATATTTCTGTATGATGATATCAAGGTAAATACATTGTTTGTTCTCTACTAATATCTTTCATTTGCTAACTATCCCTATCAGTAGTTAGTGCCTTCCATAGTTTGAATCTTTTATTTAGCTGGCAGTAGTGGCGCTCGCTGTATTGCAGTAGCTTTAGTAGCGAAGATTTTTGTGAGGTAAGTGATTTGTGAAAGGTATAGTTTACTGTTAGTCAGGGCCCATCCTTTTGTAGGGATTATTGAAAGTCAGATTGCGTTGCGCTAACAAAATATTGTGTGTCAGTTTAAGCACAGTCCTGTAGAATTGTTCAAAGGGGAAGTTTCATATGTCGACCCTTAGCCTAGGATACCTCACTGGAATCTTCTGATTTTTTTCTTGTAGTTTGTGTAATTAGTGTAGCTATTGTTTATTGCTAGCGCGTAATTATAGAGAGAATTTCCTTTGTAGTTGTAGTTTTTCATTGTTGTACAGTAAAACAGTTGTGGCATGCATGTAGATTTGCACCAAGTATTTCGCAGCTGCGCTGGCAATTAAGTAGACATTATTTCCATTGCTATGTTATTTTATTTTGCTCTTCAAATTGCGCTTTTCTGTGTTATCGTGTGAAATACTGTGACAATAATGGCGTGTGAAAAATGTAATACTAGGCTCCAAAGTAAACTGAGAAATGACAGTGAAGACGAAAGCAGTGTGTTAGCGCCGCAGAGTAATGAATTAACTGATGTTCAAAGCAGTAATTTGGTAATTGCGCATAGGGAAATGGAGCGGGCGGCAAACAATGGTGTAGACAGTGAAACAGGTAGTGAACAGGGAAGCGTTATCGATCGATTGGCCGGCAACAACTCGCCTCAGGAATCGGGAATGACAGAACACAATATTGCAAATACTGCAGACTCAGGTTTTGGGTTCCCACCGTTTTCTCAAATGAGTCAAGACACATTTTCCACTTGTCAAAATGTGAATGTTGCCGGTGCAACTTCACTGCCGAAAAGCACTGAGGAACATGTTTCAGACACCAGTGCATTGTTATTACAATTAATGCAACAAATGGGACGAAAGCTTGAAAAGTTAGACACAATGGAACAACATCAGAGACAAACACAGCAACAGTTAGACACAATGGAACAAAATCAGAGACAAACACAGCAAAAGCTTCAAAAGTTAGACACAGTGGAACAAAATCTTAAAAAGTTAGACTCATTGGAACAAACACTTGAACAAACACGTGAAGATTTAACTACTGAGTTACATAACATTGAATCGAAATGTCAAAAAGTCTGTAATGACGTAAAAACACAAATTTGTTAGCATTTTCAACCTATTTTTTCGCGGCATGAAAATGCATTACAGAATCACGAAGCAGCCATAAAAGAACTGCAAATTATTGTTCATGAAAATCATGAGACCTTGCAAGCTAAATTTGACTCAGTTGCATCTACCGATTCGGTTACGCAACTTGCAAAAACTCAGGAAAACTTTAAGGACACAGTAGATACTCTGAAACTTGGTTCAGAAAAACACACTGAAGAAATAAGTACACTATTGGAGAAAGTAGCCGAACTTTCGGATCAGGTCACTAACTTATCTACAAAGGTAGATGATGATCTGAATGACACAAGACCCGTAGCCTTCACTGACACAGAAGAGTATGAACAAATAAGAAAATTCAAACAAAATCAGAATCAAATTAATACACAACACCAAAGAGAAATCCGGGAAGTACAAAATCAGCTGACACAGGTAATACAAGAATTACGTATTTCAGAGGACACTGGCGCTCCAACACGGGAAGAGGGACTTAGAAACACGGAAAAGCCGCAAAATAATAACACAGGGCATTTCGAAAGTTATGAAAGAAATTGGCAATGTGCACCGAATTTTGAGATGGAACGGCCGACACGACCTAACAATGACCAATATGCGACTTGCCGACATGATGATTTTGACTATAAGCTGTTCATTACTACACGTAAATTCAAAACATTTAAGAATTCTGGCAACGACATTCATCCACAAGCATGGCTCCATCAATTCTCTCATTGTTTTCCTCCCAACTGGTCGTTGGAACACAGACTAGAATTTATGTGTGGCTACTTAGAGAATGCACCAGCTGTAAGAATGCGATTGGTCATTCACGATTGCCACAGTGAAGGAGAATTTTACCATGCCTTCCTCTCAGCATATTGGTCTCAAGCCACACAAGACTGAGTAAAACATGGTATCATAATGATGAAACATTTCGAACAATCTGAATTCTCCAGTCTTGTGAAATATTTTGAAGACATGTTGCACAAGAATCAGTACCTGTCAAACCCATACAGCCCCTCAGAACTCATCCGCATTTGCTTAATCAAATTACCTGAACATTTACGACATATTATTTTGGCATGACGTTGCAAAGACGACATTGAAGCATTTCAGGGACTTTTACAAGAATTAGAAATTGACACTGATAATCGCGGAACGCGAAAACAAGGACACAACAATTACAGGTCACATCCGTCACAATTCCGTGACGACAGAAACAATAACCGGATACGACTGGTCTATTCTTACAACGCAAATCGTGACCAAAATAGACACCACCCGTACGACAACCGTTGGCAGAGCAGTAATAGTTACAGGGAAAGATCACCTTTCCACGGTAGTGACTATCACAGAGACAATCAGAGAAACAGACAATATGGGAACCAAAATAATTATTATCAAGGGAGACAGAATAACTTCAGACGCAACAGTTCAGCGCGCAGTTACGATTCAGGGAGAAATTCTCCACCACTTAACCGACAAGAAAGAAACTACAGGAACTACCGACATGACGACAGACGATGTGATCGTAACGACAGACCTGAATTGCATCAGAACTGGCGGGATTCAAACAGGGCAGGGCCCTCTCGTCACGGTGAATTTGTAGAAGCTAGGTCTCCTAATCCCAATAACGACGCGCGCCAACAAAGGGACAGACAATGACTCGCACCGCAGGCAGCCGCTTGCGCCGGCTGGCTCAGAGAAAAATAACATAGACGCTAACCTTGAGAAAAATTCCAGTATTCTTTACCGACGTATACCGCCTGACAATTGCATTCAAGTTCAAACTCTGAGTACTATGAAGAGTAAAGGATTGCATCACACTTCACATGTAAAACCGCTTATTGAGAGATAATCTGCTTTTTAACTTTGTCTTTGCCATATAACTTTTCACTTCACATTTCTAGTATGCCTTGTCAGACTTAAGAAACTGTTAATATGCAACAATGTTTGAAGTTAAATATCCAGTCTAGAACCTAGGGAACATTTTTAAACAGAAATTACGAATGCATTGTTATGGTGAACAGACGACACAGTGTTGTATTTGTACATTCTTGCTTGTTAGTTGCACGATTACGTAACGACTATCAGGCTTACATACTTAGGACACATATTGGTACTGCTAATGAGATTTTAATGCAACATTTTGGTTTACTTGAAAATACATTCTGGGTTTAAAGTACTTTCTGTGAGATACCAGACGACACAGTGGTTAGTTTATGTGACAGCTACACGATTTTATCACGACGCTACTAATGAGTGACAATTTACAGTGTTGCTTTTGCGGTGTTTCTGTTTTATTTCTGCACAGTTTTTCTGTTTTATTCTGCAAAGTAAAACATGTTTTAGTAGTAACTTTTGTGGTGTAGCTACAATGAGATTGCCTTTTCCGTAGCACAACAATACGTTACAGCACAGTACTTTCTTCATCATGGCAATAAGCGTAATAACTAAGATATCTATACATAAAGCATTTCACTTTTGTTTATCATGAGGTAAGTACATTGACTTCTGCAGAACTTAGCTTTCGGAGGACGATAAGTACGACACATCCACAGAATTATCTTACAGCAAGACGCACATTTAGCGCTACAGGACACGCATTTGAGTGATTAATTTTGTACTTAAAACATTTATTTTTAAAGATATTTGAAGTGCAATGATACAAAGGTTTTCAGTGATACATTTCATTTCATTGCTGTAATCTGTAACACCTGAGGGTATAATTACATTAATCCTCAGGGGGGTACACGCTTACTTTGTGTACCATGTGTGTGGCAACCACAAGGAACCCTAGCTAATATGGTATTTGCTTATACAACTTTACACATCGGTACCATATTTCTCTAACACACAAATTACACAGCTATCTGATCATTTAACTGAGAGATAAACATTTTTTTACTACGTCAGTGACACATGTTTACGTAATTACACCGTTGGATAACTTCACACTTACGAAATTGTATTTTGTCTGTACTGTGTGAACTCTTCATATTTTTTCGGAACCATTGTGATACTATGAGAGCTTTGAATGATGTATTTGGTATGAGATCATGATTTTTAAAGTACGTTTGAGGCAGATGACACTATTGAAATGAGCAGAGAATATTTTTTAGGTTTTGAAATTATTGGAGGAAGCTACGACGACGATGTGTATTATACTGTTGAGGTATGTTTATGATTAATAAGATGATGATACCGTATATGAGGAGTTTGATTATGCTACGTATTTCTTATGATGAAATATGGAATAATGGGTAGTGATTAGGGACTCTGATTTGTGAAAAAGGTTGTTGGAAACCAAGAATCGTACTTTAAGAGTTATGAAATGTGTCTATATGCGTGAATGTATCACAATGCCGGCGAAAATTTTTGGACACTGTTATATTTATAGGGTTTTGTTTCTACACATTTGCAACGCAAATTCTCGACCCGTGAAATTTTGTATATGAGACTGTCACTGTAGCGGAAACTGCTGTCGTAAATATTTCCGTAAGAAAGTTAAGTGACCACCTGCACGTAATGCGTCGTGGGCACGCAGCTGTGACAGACGCCGGGAGAACAAGTCATTAGTGAGTGCCTCGTCAGAAGCACAGGTAAAAAAAAAAGAAAGGGGAGGCCATTGTAGAAAGCATCACAAATATTACACGCTCATTACCTGAAAACATATGATTACTCGTACTTTGTGCTAATTACTGAAATGCTTATGAATTGATGGGAAATATTCGTATATCTGCACACCTGATTATGACAAGTGTCTTTCTACGAGAGTTGAGAGCTACTGACTTACGAAATGCCACATGACTATTGAATGATATTTTTATGCTTTGGTTTGCATAATTGCTTATTTCATTTGACATCTGTTTTCCAGCTGTGTTGCAGCATTGGTTTCATAAAATAAAATTAAATGCATTTGCTAATGTGAACACTTTCTGTCAACAGATCTATTAAATAATTATTTTATGATCCACATTCTTTAAAAAAGGAGCACTTGGAAAGGAAAGAACAATAAGAAGGAACTAGTAACAGTAACACATAATTTTCTTTTCAAGTACATGGTAATATTTCTTTTTACAATCAGTTGTTGTGGTGCACCACTTTAATTACTTAGACATTAAGATGTGATTATACATTTCCCTTATCTGCATTGTTATCTTTGCTGTAATATTTTTTCTGCTTGAGCTATGTCATGTTTAGATATAAGCTGCTGTTTGCCAGGCATAGTGTTACTGAATTTGACTACCGATTTACTACTGATTTATTTTTATTGTTTGCAGCACATTGCCTTATATTAGTTGTAATATTGCAGTTGCTCTGATAATTTATGCTGCTTGCTTTGGCATTTGTATTTTTTTATCATTGCTGTTTGTGTTAATTGTTTTGTGCTGCTGCATTGCCTCGTCCCTTAGTTTAATATCTGAGCTCAGTAGATTTAAGTTAGCTTAAGAGAGGGTAGACTATATGAGAAACTGACTATGGAGAATAGGTAAAGAATGCATTGCGAAGTTATATAAAAAAGATTTGGGCCCAAATGAGTATTGTACAATCAGAAATAATTATTTTGAAAGAAATATGAACAGAATACAGAAAGCAGGCTTAGATAGGACTTTTTGGGAATAATGATGAACAAAGGGAGATCTCCATGCAAAATACTGCAGTAAAACAAACCCTGTCCTTTCCCTTTTGTGTTATCCCACTATATGTTTGTGTACCCTTGTGTATTTGTTTTCTTCCTGTCTCTGTGTAGTTTCATAGGATTTTTTCTTCTTCTAATACTAAGCTACATTCACTATGATGAGGAATACTGTTATCCTCAAACATAATTGGCATTAATAATATGTTATTTACCTTGTAAATATGCTTAGACATTATTTATTCTGGTTTGTTGCTCACATGTGAAGGTGATGCTTCAAAAGTTCTTGTGATCTTTATGTATTTACTTATGTCATAATTCCTGTAACACTGATGTATATGTCTATTTCTATTCTTTTGTAAAGCCTGTACTACAAATGTTATCTGTATTATTATGTTCTTTAATGATGTATTTTGTACCTTTGTAATTGTATTTTCATGTTGTAAATTTATAAAATTGTAATTGACACCAGTTCATCTTATTATTAACTTGTAAGTTACATTTCACTGCACACGTTTCTGTTGGTCATAGTATATGGACAATATGTGAGAAGTAGGGACTGTTAGTGTTTGCACATGTGTTAATAATTCAGCAAGGGACTGTATAACAGCATTGCTAGTTCTAAAGACAATTCCAATAACTTTGTGAATGCACAAGTGGTGGTTATGGACTTGCTATATTATCCGCAAGACTCTTCAATGGTGATTGTGCACCTGCACAGTCACAACAGATGGCTGTTGGCCATCTCTACAAGGACTACAGTGGGTCTGCATCTTTGATGACCCACCATGCCATTATTTCTACAAGGACTGCAGTGGGTCTGCACCTCTGGTGGCCCACCAATACCACAATCTCTACCAGGACTCCAGTGGGTCTGCTCTGTGATGACCTACCTACCAATATTCTTCAAAACTTCGAATGACTCTGCTGTGGGTTTGCTCCATTGTGGCCCATTACCTGTCAGCATGTCAAGAGTCAGCACTGTCTTTCCGTTGGAAGGAGAACACTACTTCTTCAAGACGGCATGGAAATCCACTACTTCTGTTTGCATTCTCTTTTACTGTTCAGACTTTGAATAAAAAAGAAAAACACTGTAATTTTACTGTGATGAATCAGGACTGTCTTTATAGACTGTGAGAAAATTTTAGCTTTTGACCAACATTGTATCAATAAGTGTGTGCATTTGATATCTTTGTTATTGTAATTATGAAAAATTTTATCAAATCATTATTGGGCACTGCCCAACAAAATTTGTAAAATTTTTTGTGGGTAGCATGAGGGCTATGTAAGTAGGCTGTTTATGTTTTCTCTATGTAAGTAGGCTGTTTATGTTTTCTTATTGGCAACGTTACGTAGCGCTCAATATGAAAATCACTGGCTGTGCTGTGTGCAGTCCGTGGCTGCTTTGCATTGTTGTAATACTCGCCATTGTAGTGTTAGGCAGCTGGCTGTGAACAACGCGTAGCGTTGCGCAGTTGGAGGTGAGCCGCCAGCAGTGGTGGATGTGGGGAGAGAGATGGCGGAGTTTTGTAATTTGTCATGAACTGCTATATTTCTATATGATGATATCAAAGTAAATACATTGTTTGTTCTCTACTAATATCTTTCATTTGCTAACTATCCCTATCAGTAGTTAGTGCCTTCCATAGTTTGAATCTTTTATTTAGCTGGCAGTAGTGGCGCTCGCTGTATTGCAGTAGCTTTAGTAGCGAAGATTTTTGTGAGGTAAGTGATTTGTGAAAGGTATAGTTTACTGTTAGTCAGGGCCCATTATTTTGTAGGGATTATTGAAAGTCAGATTGCGTTGCGCTAACAAAATATTGTGTGTCAGTTTAAGCACAGTCCTGTAGAATTGTTCAAAGGGGAAGTTTCAACGCACACTAGTTGCCAAACATATATCTGGTTTCGACATATATCACGTGACCAAAGGATGCCGGACACCTACTAAACGCATTCTCTACGCAACAATAGTATGCAGTCGGTAGTATACAAGTGAAGTAATTGTGTCAGTGTTATACACATGTTTCTTGCGACACTGAATACACGGAGCAAAGAACTACACTCCTGGAAATTGAAATAAGAACACCGTGAATTCATTGTCCCAGGAAGGGGAAACTTTATTGACACATTCCTGGGGTCAGATACATCACATGATCACACTGACAGAACCACAGGCACATAGACACAGGCAACAGAGCATGCACAATGTCGGCACTAGTACAGTGTATATCCACCTTTCGCAGCAATGCAGGCTGCTATTCTCCCATGGAGACGATCGTAGAGATGCTGGATGTAGTCTGTGGAACGGCTTGCCATGCCATTTCCACCTGGCGCCTCAGTTGGACCAGCGTTCGTGCTGGACGTGCAGACCGCGTGAGACGACGCTTCATCCAGTCCCAAACATGCTCAATGGGGGACAGATCCGGAGATCTTGCTGGCCAGGGCAGTTGACTTACACCTTCTAGAGCACGTTGGGTGGCACGGGATACATGCGGACGTGCATTGTCCTGTTGGAACAGCAAGTTCCCTTGCCGGTCTAGGAATGGTAGAACGATGGGTTCGATGACGGTTCGAATGTACCGTGCACTATTCAGTGTCCCCTCGACGATCACCAGTGGTGTGCGGCCAGTGTAGGAGATCGCTCCCCACACCATGATGCCGGGTGTTGGCCATGTGTGCCTCGGTCGTATGCAGTCCTGATTGTGGCGCTCACCTGCACGGCGCCAAACACACATACGACCATCATTGGCACCAAGGCAGAAGCGACTCTCATCGCTGAAGACGACACGTCTCCATTCGTCCCTCCATTCACGCCTGTCGCGACACCACTGGAGGCGGGCTGCACGATGTTGGGGCGTGAGCGGAAGACGGCCTAACGGTGTGCGGGACCGTAGCCCAGCTTCATGGAGACGGTTGCGAATGGTCCTCGCCGATACCCCAGGAGCAACAGTGTCCCTAATTTGCTGGGAAGTGGCGGTGCGGTCCCCTTCGGCACTGCGTAGGATCCTACGGTCTTGGCGTGCATCCGTGGGTCGCTGCGGTCCGGTCCCAGGTCGACGGGCACGTGCACCTTCCGCCGACCACTGGCGACAACATCGATGTACTGTGGAGACCTCACGCCCCACGTGTTGAGCAATTCGGCGGTACGTCCACCCGGCCTCCCGCATGCCCACTATACGCCCTCGCTCAAAGTCCGTCAACTGCACATACGGTTCACGTCCACGCTGTCGCGGCATGCTACCAGTGTTAAAGACTGCGATGGAGCTCCGTATGCCACGGCAAACTGGCTGACACTGACGGCGGCGGTGCACAAATGCTGCGCAGCTAGCGCCATTCGACGGCCAACACCGCGGTTCCTGGTGTGTCCGCTGTGCCGTGCGTGTGATCATTGCTTGTACAGCCCTCTCGCAGTGTCCGGAGCAAGTATGGTGGGTCTGACACACTAGTGTCAATGTGTTCTTTTTTCCATTTCCAGGAGTGTAGTTGGATGGAGCATCAGTGTAGAGGCCCAGGTGTGTGGGTGCTCCGTAACACAGTTGCATGAAGCCAGGTCCGGTGTTGTAAGCTATTCTGAAGCGCAAATGTCACAATAGCACTAAATTCCATTACAGACGATTGGAACTGCCCATCCCCAGAGTGTACTGTATGGATAAATCGTTAGATATATCCCTCATCGACGTATGGAATAGTGGAATAAGGTTCTATGAAGTAATTTGTTGCAGAACATGATGCAACGCTTTTTTGGGCGCACCTGGGCATGAGAATTGTACGGAAAATGGTGTATGTGTGTGTGTTTTTTTTTCTCGAGTTCTAGATTCTAGACAATAGAACACTCGACATGTGGGTCTTCATGACTTATCCTGCCATTGACTTCAACCCACCTTGAGTAATTGTGTCGTGGAGTGACACGTTGGAAGGCGATGAACCACAATCAGATTCTCTTTAGTTGCGAATTCACTACTTTCTAGTCACTGACGACAACGAGTTTATACAAGGTGTGTCCAATAGGTGGTGGTATTTTTATAATTTCATGTGCTCTATTAGTTCATTTCATGCACATGTTTCTTATTTGTGCACAATATCTCCGCAGCGTTAACTATATCGGATATTTTGTCTGTAATCAACTGTAAAAAAGTTATGTCGTTTGGTAGTATCAAAAATTTTCTTTCATCTTCCACTATAAGCAGGGAATGAGGTGCAGCAAAACTTTAGAAACATTAAATACCGCTTTTACTGAGTTTGCTATGGGTAAAATGAGGGCTACGAGGGGTGTAAGTTTGTAGAAGAAGACACGCGAAGAAAATTAAAAAGATGAACGCCCTGGACGCCCCAGCATATCATCAAACGACGGAATCGTGGAGAGATAAAACAGATGATAATGAACGATCGCCGAATCGCAAAGAGAGAAGTCACTAATGGTGCTGACATATCAATGGGCTCATGGCTTGAATTTTTCAGATGTTTTGGATATGAAACGTGCGATGCCAAAATTTGTTCCAAAACTGTTGCCTACAACGACGCGGAACTCCTGAAACGAGTAATAACAGGTGATGCAAAATGGGTTTATGGATATGATGTCGAAACTAAGGTTTAATCGACCCAGTGTAAGCATTCTGGATGGCGAAGACCGAGAGAAATGAACAAGTGCGTTCAGGTGTAAAGGTTACTCTGCCTGTGTTCTTCGATTGCAACAGCACAGTTCACTATGGTTTCTTGTCACGATCAAGAAGTTGTACTACTTACAAGTTCAATTTCCGTAAATAAAAAACCGCCAGAGTTTGTGTCGAAACAACACACGACTTTTCTACCATGACAATGCGCCTCTTTACCCTTTGTTGCGCTCCTTGAACATTTTTTTTTCTTTACCAGAGACAATCCTGTAACGACGCCCCAGGGTCCATTATCGCCAGACATGACGCAATGTCACTTTTTTATGTTCCCAAAAAATAGGGAAAATTCTAAAAAGCCGTCGTTTTTTAAGCATACAAGAGATCAAAAACCAATCGCTGGGAAAACTGTCCCAAGCATGGAGTTCCATAAGTGTTTCTGGAATTGGGGAAAGCGCTGGAATAAGTTTTCAGTATCTGATGGGCATGTTTTGAAGAGGATAACATTTACGTAGAAGAATAAATAGAACAAACAATAAAAAAGCCCATTATTTTTAATACTCCACGTATATAAACTGGAGTGAAAAATTAAAGTATGGAAGTAACACACGTATGATGTGGCACCGATAGGGTTTTTCAATTATCTTCTGGACTATACTTTAGCAGCTCTTTCTGTGTATGGTACAAGTTTCATCGAGCTATATTACTTGGCAGTGGCAAATCACGTGAAGGTTACTTTCGTTCTTAAGTTTTGCACACCAGTGTATATGAGCTTCTGAATCTTGCTTTGCTAACCCGTGTCACTCCACTCACACTAAGTAACGTGGCAATCACGTACAGTACGGAGCCACGACTATTAGTTAGGCTTTGGACAGTAACAATGGTACGCAGACTAGGCGTACTGCCTCAGGGAAACAGAGAGATCTGAGTAGTTTAAGAAGTAACAACGTTACTGTAGGTGCTGTTAAAAGTGGCAACACATGCTGTTTTCTCTAGCACAGCTTCCAAAAGCAGTTTTACAACAAAATCACCGATGGCTGGGCACAATAGCGGTATTAGGCGAGCTTCTCGGCGGCATTGCCATTTCCTTCGTCCTCGAAATATATCGATATGTCACCTGCATAGCTTGTACTGGACTATCTGGGAGGCTACTTGCAGCAAATTAATCGTACACCGGTTCTAGAGATTTCATCATAGAAATAACAGATGTGCTGGAAGCTATCATTCAGAAGCTGAAATCGCCGTTAC
Organism: Schistocerca serialis cubense; assembly: GCF_023864345.2. Classification (NCBI taxonomy): domain Eukaryota; kingdom Metazoa; phylum Arthropoda; class Insecta; order Orthoptera; family Acrididae; genus Schistocerca; species Schistocerca serialis. Next base: position 379,276,291 of record NC_064638.1, on the reverse strand, counting down.
CTCGGTCACATCGGGAGCTATCCGTAGAGAGCTGAAGATTCTTCACATGATATTGGTTCTTGACACTTCCTGAGTACAAAGATGGAAAAAAATATGGAAACACTGCGAGAAATCCAAGTCTGAGCATAAATGCAGATGCTAGCCCAGCCCATTTTACCGCGAAAGCACCTGTGAAATGTTGCAAGAGTGAGTCGTGGCCACAACAGGGTTCTGTGTAATCGGGAGTGCATTGCGTGCAACTAAGCATATTCGAAAGTGGGCTAATTGTTTGTGCTCATATGGTAGGTGCTCCAAACAAGGTAACCGAAGTATCTGATGTTGCAGTATATCGAAGATTTATACCGTATACAGGCAAAGCGGAGAAACATAGTCTGCTAAGTCACAATGTGGACGAAAGTATGTATTGAGTGATCGCCACAGTCTGTCATTCAAGACCATTTTCGGGAAAAATAAGCGGGCGATAGCTCCAAAAGTCACTGCGAAGCTAAAACTTACGTTCACGAACCCTTTCAGCACAAAAACAGCACGAAGGAAGCTCCTTAAGCTGAAAACTGCAGGGCGAGCTGGAATTCTAAAGTCATTCATCAGTGAAGCAAAGGTCTGATTGACTATTTTGTCTGATCAGGTCCATCTCATGGCAGAATGTTTGTTCCCCAATGGTAATGTTGTGTTATGAGACAACAATGCCCCCGTTTACACAGCGCGCATCGGCCATGAATGGTTTTATGAGCATGAACAAGAATTGCCATATCTCCCCTGTCCACCAGTCATGAGATCGCAATGTTATTGAACCTTTGTGGTCTGCTTTGGAGAGAAGGGTGGGTGATCGCTATCGATCTTCTTTTTTGTTGCCTAAAGTTGCCAGAATTTTGCAGTAAGAATGGTATAAGTTCCCTCAAAAATCATAGCAGACCTGTATTTATCCATTCCGAAACGACTGGAAGCTCTCTTGAATGCCAACGATTTTCCTACACATGCTAATACGAAGCGCCACGTGGGGTAGCCGAGCGGTCTAGGGCGCCTTGTCACGGTCCGAGCTGCTGTGCCCGTCGGAGGTTCGAGTCCTTCCTCGGGCATGGGTGTATTTTCCCTTAGTGTAGGATAGTTAAATTTAGATTAAGTAGTGCGTAAACTTAGGGACCAGTGACCTCAACAGTTTGGTCCCATAAGACCTCGCCACAAATTTTCAATTTCCAATAATGAAGCTATCCAGTTGAAAATTTTGCCCACACAAAGCATTAACTTCTTGTTACTAAGTGATCCAGTCGCTGAACTCTCCTTGCTGTGCATAGACAATTGACAAACGTTGTTCAGTCAATTGGACTTTGTAAGCAGGGAGATGCAAATCCGTATCGAGAATAGTGTGGAGAACGGCAGTTAAAATATCCAGTTCTTGTGCACGATACGAATCGATGTCACTGGTCTCTCGGTCACACTCTCGCAGAGAGCCGAGGTATGTTTTTCTGAACGACTACCGGTCTCGTCTTGTGTCGTCTTTTGTATTTGAATAACCACCCAGTACTTTCGAATTTTTCGATTATTCTTTTCGAAGCTGACGAGTCCGGAACATTTTTTTTCTTCTAAAAACAGAACGCACTTTACGAATCGCAGCAGCCGGCCGGAGTGTCCGAGTGGTTCTAGGCGCTTCAGTCTGGAACCGCGAGACCGCTAAGGTTGCGGGTTCGAATCCCGCCTCGGGCATGGATGTGTGTGATGTCCTTAGGTTAGTTAGGTTTAAGTAGTTCTAAGTTCTAGGGGACTGCTGCCCTCAGATGTTAAGTTCCATAGTGCTCAGAGCCATTTTTTGAATCGCAGCAACCAGACTTTCTCTAATTGGATGGTGGTGTTAAAGGATGCGTTCTTGTACCTTGTACTGCTTCAAGATTCGCTCATGTCTGTCTCGTTTCAATCTGTCACAACAATTCACATATCGAATCATGAAAGGTAAAATTGCACGCGTTTCACGTCCTGTGCACTAACTGTTACTTACTTTAAAGACACAAGATGTCATGTCGCCGTCGTTGTATCTGCGCGAGGACTCCGTCTGTCTAACGGGGAAAGCCTGTAACTTCTGCGGAAGGCAACAGAATAGACGCTTGTGTTGCGCGGGCAGCATAAACTGCAGTGAACTTAGCCGCCTCAAACAAATAAAGCAAAAACATACTCCTCTGTAGAGAGAAGGTCAAATCAAGAGACGGCGCTTGTTTACAAACTTAAATACTCTCGTAACAGAGAGAAATACCTTGAGTGTGGCCTAAAGCACCAACATCTTTCACTCTTTTTTGTAATTCATAATACTAATTATTTTGTTTTTAAAACTTTCACTCTGTAGGTAACATTGCCAGAGGCGACGGAAATCTCACGTTTGATACCTGGTGACTGGCTTAGCCTCAACTAGAGCGATCCTATCTGAGGTCAGTCAACCTCGTGAGGCTAAATGAGTAGCAGCACCCGTCATTGCTGAGCAGCGTTCTCGAGGCAGTACTGGGTGAAGGGGCACGAAAGGAGAAGTTCTTAGCTCGTCTTCCAACGGACGTGTCTGTCACAATTTTTAGGCTGTCGAAGTGACTCCGTTTCCCAATGCTCTTCACATAACTAGACTTCGTCTTAAATAAAGTACTTTGAATTTAATATTTCTGCGTGTGAGCAAAGTTTCGAACAATGTCGACAGATACCAGATCCTTAGTAAAACATTAAAATGGCATCTACAGAAGACACCCATTAAATCAACGTGTGCCGCGCGGGGTAATCCGAGCGGTCTTTGGCGCTGCAGTCCTGGACTGTGCGACCGGTCCCGGGGGAGCTTCGAGTCCTCCCTCGGGCATGGGTGTGTGTGTTTGTCCTTAGGTTAGTTAGGTTTAAATAGTTCTAAGTTCTAGGGGACTGATGACCTCAGATGTTAAGTCACATAGTGCTCATAGCCATTTGAATCACCTTATGCTTCGAAGACAGAATCCCTAACGTTCGCAGATAGTGTCGAGCATGGCGGGTTGGTGCTTGAGACGACCCAGAGAGAAAATATATATCACTTTAGGCCTTGTGCTCTACTTGTACGAGACCTGCACGGTTACTGTCCGAGCTGGCTATGTCTTGTCCTTGCAGTAACAAATGCTCGCATATCCTGACGCCGACGATCATTGTCGTCTTCACGAACATAGCCTGCAGTTGCTTTCGTCAGTGGTCACTGCAAGGCACTTCAAAGCTCCACACACCTCTCTGCGTCGCAGCATTTCCTGCGTCGACCTATCTGTAAGGCTCTGTCTCATGACTGGTGCTCCTACAATGAATGATGTGATACAGGGTTAAAATGTAGCCCCACCACCCCTCCCCCCGCGCACATCTGTCATTTCCTTTACGCTTAAACCTACAAAAATACGAGGGATAGGATCCAGACTCAGAAATGAAGTGTACGAAATCTCTTGAAGAAACTAAAAGGTACATTGTACTCTGTTATTTTCCCTTTGGGAGAACTGAACGCAATTACAAAGAAATGAATACCCCTAGCTGCATACAGAGGTTGATGTAGGTCAAGGGGGACAACTGAAAATGTGTGCCCCGAGCGGGACTCGAGCCCCGGGATCTCCTGATTCCTGCTTAGATGGCAGACGCTCCATCCATTTTTTTTTTATGTTCGATATAGTTCGTTGCGTTTGGTCTAGGTGGACTTCACAAGACATCCGCTCAAGTTGATCGGTGATTCCTCGACTCAGTTTTTTTATTACGAAGAGCACGCAGCCCTCTGACGCTGAGCTACCGTGCCAGCATTCATCTGAGCCACCGAGGACACAGAGGATAGTGCGGCTGCAGGGACTTATCTCTGGCACGCCTCCCGTGAGACCCACGTTCGCAACTTATTGTCCCGCAATGTATTCGTAGTGCCCCTACCCATCAAACTCATTACTCACGGCTTTACTGTCGATTCCTCTAAGAGTTCGGGCACTGTTTGTGCACCCGCATAGAAGAAGATGGTCAAATGGCCGGTTAGCCTTAACCATATATACGCATATATGTATATGAAGATGGTATCTGTTCTTTCGGACATGTCCGAGAGAACATATACCATCTTCATATATAGAATTGAACGCACCGTATTGCCATTATATTTTTTGCTCACATATTGGATCGGTGCATAAGTTCGCAGCGTTTTTCCGTAAGTTTAACAAGCTCAAGAGATACACGTGAGACATCAGTCATCAACAATATATTCACTATTTATAGCAGTTTGACAACGCTGGAACAACTTTACGTATCCACAACTGTAGAAATTACTTGGTTTTTATGCGAAGGACTCGTCGAGCCACGTTCGGAGCGCATTTTCACCTGGAAAGGAAGTTCCTTGAAGGCTGTTCGGTGGGCAGCAAAAGAGACGAAAATCTGCAGGAGCAGGATCAGGTGAACAAGGTGGGTGCGAAATGTCTTCCCAAACCAACTCCTGCATACTGTTTCTCGTCAGTCTAGTAGAATAGGGCCGGGATTATCGTATAATAGCATCACTGCAAGCGTTCTTCCAGGTCGTTGTTCTTGGACTGGTTCTGCAGGAAGTTTCAGTTGCCCACAATAAATGTCAGCAGTATTAGCTGCACCTCGGGGAAGCAATTCGTAGTATACCACACCGTCGCTGTCCCGCCAAATGCATGTCATCAATTTTTGTGGATGTCCACAGATCTTTCCACGGGGAGTTGCTGCTTCGTTCGGGCTCAGTCATTCCTTTCTTTTCCTCGTTCTAGCATAAAGATACCATTTCTCACCACCAGTAAGGATACAGGACAGGAATTGTCAGTGCTGTTCAAAAGCCAATTCATGACGAGCAAGAGGAGATGCTCATATACCACCCGCTGATTTTTGTGATTATGGATTGGAACACGCAGTGGACACACACCCGATTTTTGAACCTTCCCCATTGCATGCAAATATCGCTCAGTTGTGGAATGCTCACAGTTCATTATATTTGCCAGTTCTCGAGTACACTGACGCGGGTCATTGTGAATTAACGTGTTTAAACGATCTTCGTCAAACCACGAAGGTCTTCCTGAACGTGAAGAGCCGGTAATGTCAAAACACTCCTCCCAAAAACGAGAAAACAATTTTCTCGCCGTGTTCGTCCAATGGCAGGATCCGCATGCATGGCGTAGACATTTCTGGCTGACTCCGCTCTACTGAACTCAAAAAGAAGAATAAATCGAAAATGTTCAGATTTCTCCATTTAGCACTCCGTTTTCTAGTGTTCACTGCTCCACTGATCTCCAAATTACAATATGTAAACTCAAACAGCACCAGTGAACTACAAACAAAACTGAAAATCGATAAATAAATCTATAGCAACGACAATACAACATGTAAAACAGAAACGCTGCGAACTCATGCACCTACCTATTATATTACCACTTTGGTCTACCCAGGTATTGCCCACATTCTATCTGTGTTCCTCTTCATAGCCATTAAACGACTTCCCTCTTTCGAATCTACAGGTCTATTACTAGAAACTCTATTCGCGGACTAAAGAATAATTTTCCTAAACGAGAGCGAAGTCAGCCGCTGGTCTTGAAGGTCCAATTGGTCGAGGCAGCAGAGCGAACTCAAGAGCCACATGGACCGTATTGCCCCATCAAGTTCAGCCCCGTAAGTGGAGCGCTCCTCTCTAACAGAGATTAAACGACACCAAGGCCGCCCCTGATGAAGATCAATGGCCGGCAGGCAGGCAGGACTCTGCGACACACGCACAGCGCAAGCCGCAGCCGCCAACTGGACCTCGCTCTGCCAAGGAGACACATAAAAACCAGCCCCAGCACTTGCTGCACGACTTTTTAGTCAAGTACATGTAATGCATCTGAAGTGACAGCTGAAAATTGTTCCCATGGCCAGAACTGGAACCTGGATTACCTGTTTGGCGCGAGCAGTGATGTTAGGATTAATCTATTCAAGTATACCTTCAAGCCCGAAAAAAATCTTTGGCGTTGTTTACCGTTCCCT